>NC_090937.1:527374023-529874023 GCF_040938575.1 Ambystoma mexicanum
GCACTAAATAATGGTTGATCAAAAGACCCTCTGTAGTTTATCATGTCACTATACAAATCACACAGGTGTCTATATCATCTATAACATTTAGGTTATACAGGTCACAGGTTAAAGGGTCTTGACCACTATAATACTCTCATTGAACTGTGGGGTTAGTCTCACAAGAATCTCAGGTATGTAGCATTTGTTAGTATTAGGCACAATATACTGCAGCAGGGGTCTAATGTTAGTTGGGGGTCTGTTGAGTGGGCCTCATAGCATGGTCAGCGGTCTGGCACATGAAAGGAATATCTTGCAGGGACACAGGGTCAGAATGGCAGTAAGTTTCCATTGGCGAGGGTGCGGGGGCAAGGACACGTTTGTGGAGATGAACAAGCTATGTGCTTAGTTCATGCTGGTTCACATGCAGGACAGTGATCTCAGAGGAGGACTGATGTGATACATGTATTAGTTGTTGCAAATACCTCTGGCTTCAGCATGAGAATGGAGCCGCAGAGTTTTCCAGTCAGAGTGGGAACGAGGGTGGGGACCGTGTGCTCTGAGCCTGGCTGTTGCGGGGAAAGGGAGAGAAGAATTTCGTACTATCGCAATGAGGCCTGATCACCAAGATGGAGTCGAAAGGGGGCACAAAAGATGGATGCCCTGTGTCCTGCTCAGTGGTCCCAGCTATACGAAAGTCGATGAAAGTTAAATTTGCATAAGAGCAAGGGGCGAACCCACCACTGCAGGCACTTGGTCCAAGCTTTGAACGTAGAAGTGAAGGCAGACAATATTTATTCCAATGATCCTTGACAATCTTTTGTCAACATTATAATAAGAATCCCTTGTACAAACTTTTCATGAAACGTTAATGAACATGTGATTTCATCAGTGATGTCATCAATGACATTTGTGATGTCATCTTTGATGTCCTGGGTGTTAGTCTTAGCAGTGCACAGTGGTGGAGCGAGTTATGGTTGCTTAGATTACCATAACTTACGAATTTCAGGGGGTTTTCGGTTTTACTTGGAACCATAACGTCCCTTTAACAAAGTTTTTTTACTGAATTTCATAGGTTTTTAGTACCCAACTTAACCATAATATCCCTGACATTATATACATGTAACATAGAACATATTGAACCCCCAGCTAGTGTTTTTGATGTCCGCACACTCTGCGTATGTCCGCGGACGGACGCGGACAACAGCAACACTACCCAAAAACTCAGGGGGTATCTAAAATTGTTATATTGTGCCATATGAACAGTGCACAAGTTCAAAAACCAGCACACAAACACATTATATGTAGTAATAAATAAGAAATAGAACCTATATATCTAACACATCAACCATCCATTTAAATACCATATGTACTAAATGGAAAATACCAAAATAAAAAAAAAAGAAAACCTTCAACATAATTACCTCACAAAAACTGCACAACTAGGAGCAACAGCAGATCTACAGACCAGTAAGAAACCAACTTACTAGAAGCTAGTAAGTGTACTTCATTTTTCTTATATATTTTTAAAATTTCTGTATTACATACAATAAAAGTAACATCTTTTTTTCACAGAAATGTCCAGTACTTTGGAGTGGCTTGAAGTGAATTTCCCACGTGAGGAAATGTCTGAAGATAGTGATACTAATGGTAGACACTTCTCTATATAACCACATTAATGAGCATTACTTTATGTATACTTAACATACATATATATTTTTAACAGACCATACAAACATTGAAAATAGTACACCAAAAGATACATTGGATAAGACTCTCCAGTGCATGGAAGAATAAATGGACATGCTCATGGCAAATTTCAACCATTTGCAGACCTTTGTGGAGGACCACATAAAAGGAAAAATAAATACCATTGTCCCACATGTAACTGTCCCCCCTCTCCATATCCCAGTCAAGTATCCCCTCACCCTCTCCACGAAGAAAAACGTTTTGATGAGACTTCCATCCCTTCATCTCCTCCTAGCCATCCTCTTAAAACCGCCAATTCCCCTGTGTTTGTATCAGTTTCTGCTTCCCCTTCTCTTTCATAAATTGTACATCTATATATAATAAAACAAAAATATTATGTGTCTTAATTCAGTTCTTTTTTGTGTATAAAAAAAAAAGGCAGTTAGGATGTCCGCGGACAGTACGGGTGTCCGGAATGTCCGCAATTAACCAAAATGGGGGTGTCCTAAGGACACTATACCTGGCCGTACTGTTCGCAGGCAAGTTACAACTGTTCTAAGAACACACTCGGTGTCCGGGATGTCCGTAAAACCCAAAATGGAGGTGGCCTAAGGACACTATACTGTCCGTACTGTTCGCAAGCAAAATGGAACCGTTCTTAGAAAACACACGGTGTCCAGGATTTCCGCAATTAACCAAAATGGAGGTGTCCTAAGGACACTATACCTGTCCGTACTGTTCGCAAGTAAAATAGAACCGTTCTTAGAACACACTCGGTGTCAGGGATGTCCGCAATTAACCAAAATGGAGGTGTCATAAGGACACTATACCTGTCCGTATTGTTTGTAGGCAAATGGGAACTGTTCTAAGAACACAATCTGTGTCCGGGTTGTCTGCATATATGTAAAATGGGGGTGTTCTAAGGACACTATACCTGTCCATACTGCCTAAAGAACATCTCTGCATATGTGCACCACACCCGTAACTTTTCCGAACATTGCGCCTGTCCGTAACTGTTCGCGTCACTTGTGTTGCACTTTTAATTAATTTCAGGACCGAACACTGTCTGTAGAACACCCGTGCACATACGCACAACCGTTCCCGTGCATTTGATGTCCTGCGGACACTAATTCCCTTCGCGGACATGTTCGCGACGCAATCATGTGACCGCACCCACGCTGAGCGTGTGTTCTGAATTGCGGACACTGTCCGGGTCCCCGAACATTTTTAAAGTGCATTTTCAGGCTATCCACAGTATTTTACAGTAAACATTCACCATACCACCTGTCCCAGACAATCACCCTGACGCTCTACATACTTTTTGGAACTTTTTGAGCCTTTTTGGGATGTTCGATCTGTCCGAGGGCAGGGCGGGTGTCCGTGAACCGCGCATCCGCACCCCTATAAAAAGCCACACCCCAGAGCTCAAACTCATTGTGCTTTTGGCTATTTCACAAAGCATTGTCTACTTTGGCTGGAAATTTTGCTGCCAATCTTCCAGATTTTTTTGAAACCTGATGGTATCCATGGCTCGTCTACTGCCACCTGGTGCTACATCTGCCTCAGCACCACCACCACCCCCTCCACCACCACCACCTCCCTAAGGGCCTGAAGAGGGGAACAGGCGTGAGGATGCAGAGGAGGATGATGAGGATGAGGTAGTGGGAGTCCCTACTAAGAGCACTCACCGTGAGTCTTGGGTGTGGCGGTTATTTACCATTCATGGTAACGTACCCAAGGCGCGTGCGAACAAAGTCACCTGCAACCAGTGCAAAATGGTGCTATGTTGCGGGAGGCTTGGTTTGTACAGCTTTGGTACGACTACTATGAAGCGACACCTAAGGTCGTTCCACGGTGGGGCCGTTCGCAAGGTTGTACCTTGCGAGGAGCATAGTAGGTTGAGTTCCTCTACTTCATCCTCCGTTTCCACTCCTCTCACCACAAGAGACACTCCTGTGGGAGAGCGCATCCCTACAGCTGCCTCACAGGCCATTCACAATGCTGATGACCCTTACCTTTATAGGGTCACAGTTTTGTGTATGTACTGCAACGCGAGAAGACCTTCCCACTACCCAAGTAAGGCCCACCCTACATCTTCCTCTCTCCACCCACTCTTTCTTATCCCTGTGGTTGGTGTCCCCCCTTACCCTTCTTTCCCCTCCTCTCCTAGTGTGTTGTGTGTAAAAACCAAAAAAAATATAAAACAACACAAATAAAAAAGGCTCTTTTCAGAGCCACCCTTCATAGTCTAAAAATAAAAGTGACTAATAAATGGAGCAGGCCCCTGTGCAATATTTTTGTAAAAGTCTGCGGACAGTTTGTGAACATCAAAAATGTTGGGGTGCGGCCCATCAAAACCATTGCACTTTTCTCTGGGAGAAAGTGGTGGCTCTGAAAAGAGCCTTTTGGTGGTGTTTTTTTTGTATTTGAAAAACTTGAAATAGTCAACACCTACTGCAAAAAAGATGGCTGTTATTCCACAAAAGGACGCAATGCATTTTGTACATTTCTCAGAAAAATCTTATTACCAGCATAAGTAAGATGGACTCCATCTCTACGAAAAATGTATGTGCTACGAAACATAACATTTCATTGTGAAAAGAGGACATGCCAACATCTCTTAGAAAGGCATAGACAGCCTTATTGACATTGGCCCTCATTACGACCCTGGCGGAAAGTGACTGACCGGACCGCAACAGCGTAAATAGCGTTTCCGCCATTGCACGAAGGAGCAAAGAGCGGCCCATTCCGACCCATCGGGCACGAGCACCACGCCATGGCGGAAGTGCAAAGTCCGCGATGGCGCAAATGGCCCCAAAACGGCCCACACCGCCGCCGTACGTCGCCCTAGGTGCAATACCGCCACCCATCACAGCGGACACCGCAGAGTGCGCCTACCGGAAAGTACGGTGACCGGAAATATACGGAAACGGAAGCAAAAACATGGGCCCGGAACGGGAAACAAGCCGCCGTACACCTATAAAACCACTAAAACCACACTACCACTAAAAACACAACCCTGAGACACACCCCAACCCGTCATCCACCCTAGCGAAACCAAGTAAAATTGGAAAAGCAGCGAAGAAAGCGTGCGACCGCAAGCGGCAGGTCCACTTCTCCCGCGAGGAACTCACCGTGCCAACAGAGACCCTCCAGGAGAATGGTGCCGTCGTCTTCTCCACGCAAATGACCAGGACGGCACTTGCGAACAAGAAGGCCATATGGGCTCTGGTAGCACAGCGGGTAAGCGCGGTGGGGACCGCACCCCGCACACCACAACAATGCCGAAAGCGGTGGGACGACCTGCGGATACGCGTCCGCAGCATACTCTCTGCCAACCGCAACATTGCCACAGCCACCGGGGGAGGACCTGAATCACCCATCAAGTTGACCCCCTGGGAATAAATCTGTGCCTCCACCATCGGAATGGAGAGCATCGAGGGAGTCGGAGGGATGGAGAAAGGAGTGCAGACATCAGAAGAATCAGGTAGGTGGGCCAGATAAAATAATGCTAAAACCACAATGTCCAATCATGTGAAGTACCATGTGTCCACATAGTGCAACAGGAACACATGTCCAGGAGAACGTCCACACACATCGCCCTCATAGCGCACCTTAAAACCACAATAAATACATAAACAATTAAAAACCCCTAATACACCCACCACACGTCCAGCAGGCACACCCTAACTGCAGGCTGCCAAACAACTGCACCCTCACCCCACACACAAATGAAAGCACCTCTAAGGCCCCGACCCAAATCACCCTCATGTACCACCCCAATGCATGTGATACAATGCCATTCCAATACCCACAGACCCATTAATAACCCTCGCCCTCCTTTACTCCACCACAGGGTCCGATCCAAACGACGAGCATCAGGACACCCCTACCAGCACACCAGCAAAGAGGGCCAAGACCAACGGCCAAAGACCCTCCACCTCAGCTGCACGCATCAAGACACGGCAGCAGCACAAATCAGGTGGCAGCACAGAGGAGGGAACATCAACAGGCACCCCAGCAGCCAGCATGCCCACTACACCACCACCACAGGTCCCCCCAACGGATGCCACAGAATGCACTGGCTCTGGTGGCAGCAGCACCATAGGTTACACCCCAATAATGGCAGCATGCTCCGACACAGAAGACGGAGATGTCGAAGTCAGATCCATCCATGACCTGTCCCAATCCCCCTGTCTGTCCCATCCCGTACAACATGAGAATACCACGCAGGGGCACCCACAAGACGACGACTGGCCATCCCCCCCAAGCCCTGTGGCAAGGCAACATGAGGTCAACAGCCCCTCTGTGACCCCCCCGCAAGTGGCCATGGCCCAGCAGAGGCAACAGTCCCTCGACAAGTCAATCGGGCAACAGCAGCAACTGGCCACGCTCCTCAAGGACCATGCCGATGAATGTGGGGGCACTAAGGCAGACATAGAAACATCAACTGAGACACTCAGGGCAGAAATGGAGAGAGGTACAGAGACACTAAGGGCGCAAATGGAGAGTAGCACCGAGAGCCTGAGAGTCCAAATGGAGAGAAGCACCGAGAGCCTGAGGGGGGAACTGCATGCGACGTCCAAAGACGTATGTGCCGAACTTGCTGCAGTGCGCCGTGTGCTCACGGAGCTCTCACAAACCCTTAGGGACATGCATGGACGTGAGCAGGCAGAGACATCTTCCGTTGCTAGTTCCGTCCAGGGCAGCCCCCAACGTAGATCTGGGAGGAACCTGCGCTCCACATGCAGGGGTGCCCCTGACACCCGCAGAGGGGGCTTGCAATAGCGACAGTCCACTGACAATGAGCATCTTTGGACACTGGTGTTCGGGGGGGAGGTAGGAGGGTGGAGGGGGTGTGTTGGGCTCACTTGGGTGGCGGGTCGATAGGGTGTACACCATGATATCACATATGCCATGAACAAGTGCACGATCAACCAATGAGATGTGTCGACAATGATCATTATGTACTAGGCCATCCTAGGCGTATAGTCCATATTGTGCATCTACCAGACACACACAGTGCCACGAGTCCCGTGTCCATCTATCAGCCACCAGGCGTGAGTGCCAGAAGCATGCATCAATGACATGCTGACGAATGTCACGGCCCTCCGGTGCCTCGCAGACTCCTTGGGTTCTGCCACATCCCCACCCTCATCATGACCATCATCAGGTGCTTGCAGTTCTGCGTCTGGGGGCATGGGCACATTTCTACGTACGCACATGTTGTGGAGCATGACACATGCCATCGCCATCTTTGCAACCTTCTCATGGCGGTACAGGAGTGCCCCGCCAGACCTGCTGAGGCAGCGGAAACGAGTCTTCAGTAGGCCGAATGCCTGTTCAATGACTACACGGGTACGTGAGTGGGCATGGTTGTAGTCCTCCTCATGCTGGTCCCGTGGGTTCCGGACTGGTGTGAGGAGCCATCTCTTCAGTGGATACCCAGCATCACCTGTATGTGGACGATAAACGTATGATGTGGAATGCCATTGCTACGTACGCACCCCCCCCCCCCTTCCTGCCAGGACATTGCCGCATCACATACCCCACATCATCATGCATGAAAAGAGACTCACCGAGTAGCCAGGATCTGTTCCCTGCGTGTCGCTCCATGAAGCGTGGTATAGTAGAGTTCCTCAAGACCAAAGAATCATGGGTTGATCCAGGGAATCTGGCACAACAATGTGTAATGATCCTGTTGGAGTCACACACCATCTGTACATTCAGGGAATGAAATTGTTTTCGGTTGCGGTACTGGGCCTCCATGGCATGTGGGACGACCAATTCCACATGGGTGCAGTCGATGGCACCAATGCAACCCGGTATGCCGGCAAGTGCATGGAATCCCACTTTAGTGTTGGTAATGTCCTGCTCCGAGCGTGGTAGAGAGATGTAGTCGTCTGCGTGCTTCAGGAGGGCATCGAGCACTTGCAATAGTGTCCGTGAGAACAGTGGCTGAGAAATGCCATGCAACTGTCCGACTGTGTGCTGGTAGGTGCCCGTGGCCAGGAAGTGGAGTACAGACACCACCTTCAGTAGGGGTGGGATGGCGGTTGGGCTGTCTATCATGCTGACAAGGTCAGCCTGTATCATGTCCACTATTGCGGCTATGGTGTTCCGGTCCAAACGGTAGAGGGTGTGGATCTGCTCATCAGTGAGGTTGAACGGATGTGCTCGGAGGCGTGGGATTGCGGGCTGCCTGCGTGGTGGTAGTGGCTGTGCTGGCGGCCCTTGCGGGCCCTGCCTTGGCCTCCTCCTCCTCCTCCTGCGTCTCCTCCGTGCGGCCGGTTGTAGTTGGTGTTCGTCTTCTTCTTGGAGTTGGAGTACTTGCAGTGCTATCAGGTCCCCCAGGGCCAACATCGCGAGTCCTGCCGGTAGCATTTCGGAGTGGGTGTGGTTGTGGCAGGAGACTGGCTGTGCAATTTATGTGTTTTCAGGCTGTATGGCCTCCACCTGTGGTGATTCATTCCACCTGTGCAAGCTGCTCTCCCCTTTGGGCGAGCACGTCCCGCACACAACGCTGCTAATCGAGGAACGGCATCTTGCTATTGCAATCATGTATTTGTACCCGATGGCCGTGTTACATTTGTTGATTTGTACATTCGGCTATGGTCACATTGTTTCACATACAATCTTTGCAGTCGCGAACAGACTTGTGATGGGTCAGTGGAACGTAGTACTCGAGTAACGGTGGGCCCTCATGCATCACTGTACAGGGTTGCAACGACGGGCGGGGCGTCCCATTAGTGGGTGATGGCAGTTGACATTTTCACACACAGCTGCACTAGCTGGATTAATTTGTGATTTCAAACGGCCACAGATGCCTTTTCGACGTGATGTTGCAAATGAGGAATTCGAAGGCCGGCGCTTTCGGTCTTCGGCTAGCTGAGAGGAGATGCCCACAGGTCTGACTGCAAGTATAATGTTCTATTGTTCGATGTCCTTGAGACAGAGGCCATGGCGAGGAAGCAATGATTGATATGAATAGTTTGGGATGCGCTATATTGACGTGGGCGATGAGGCCGGACGTTCCCAAAATCATGTAACTTCACAACACAGATATTACGGGCTGGAACACTGTGGATTTTGCAGGCTGCATAACGCACAGACTCAATGGAAATCCCGAATGTCTTGTGAGTAAATATTCCGGTGTATTTATGACAGGATGAGGGCATGATGAATGGATGCATGGCCAGCTCATTTGATACAGGGTTTGCCATGTACAGGGCTTGTTGGAATCTATCCGCCTCCCCTGCGCTATGTGATGCAGGGCTGCCATAGTGGCACCATCGTCTATCTGGCCTTGTTGAGCCCTCCCTGTCTCGACGCGCCTTCAGACACTTGTGTCCATGCACGTTGACATTCCCATCTGATGGAATCTGTTTTGGCAGACGCATGCACAGGTACACTCGTTTGGGATGGTGTTTACACCTCGATATAGATAGTCATGAGTGGCAAGTGGTTTTGGGGTGGTGATGATCCTTTGGAGTGGGCTAGCATGCATATGGCTGTGGATTTAGTGTGGTCATTGGAGTGAGTTGTTCGAATGTAGTTCTGATGGCCATTCTGTTCTTTTTCTTTTCTTTTTGTTGACAGGTATCTCCTACCCTTTTGCCACTGCCATCTGTATGCCACTCCTGCAGATGGCGTTTACTCACGACACCTGCTGCTTCGTGTTAATCAGTGGAGCAGCATTACGATCTTATGGGACGATCGCCAATGGGCCACATGCCCTTACGCAGTACTAGTGGCTCGGAGCAACATTTCGGCCTTTCAGTTGGACTAGTGCCTCCCCATTGGGGCGGGCCTGCGGTTCTGTGCGCTTCCATGTTGCCTTTTCGTACGTGTATGTGGCTCTGTGTGCCATGATGGGACAGGGCGTCACACAAGTAGTAGCTGGTCATTCCTTGCGGATGCAGCCCACAATGGTGATATGTGTTTTGGAGTTCATGGACTGATGGCTGTATGAGCTTGGTGATTTAGTTGTGCATTAAATTTCTATTCTGATATGGCCCGTGTAGCGTTCTTCTTTGCGAGTGATGTGGCATATTCCTATTTGGGGAGCGATGTTTTGTGAGGAGATCTGCATTGGGTTCCGGTTTCGGATTTTAGTGGCGTGGTACTGTGCTGGGCGCGTTTGCCTACGGAGCACAGTGAGGTCAGGGATGGGGGATGCCAATATGACTGTTTGGATGTTGTCATGCTCAGGGGCGGGGGATTGGGTTTTGTGTAACAGACGACGGTCAGCCAGGTGGACTGGTGGAATGTTGTGAGTTTCGTAATATTGCTGGTCACAGGTGCCTGTGTTTGCGTGCGTTTCTGGGGGGGGGGACTGTGGTCATGTCCATTGGAATGGCTTCTGTATTCGTGCCATCTGTGCCCTGCAGCTCCCATTGGCCCCTCTTGTGGATCTTTTGTTCGTTGGCATGCATGGGTGACTTGTACATTTCACTGGTAGCATTGTGACTTCATTGCACCTACGAGGAGTTGTGCTTTGTGGGCAGGGAGCGGTGTACAGGCACTCAGTGGGGCCGTTTACGGTTGATTCGCGATGCCGTACTTCTCACCATGGCGGAATGGTGCTTTCCGCCATGCTTGATGGCGTTAGGTACATGTCCGCTAGGGTCGGAATTCGCGTACCCTTGCGCCATGGTGGTATTTACGGTTTGGCATGGCGCGCGCGCGCGTGCTTGGTGCAGTTAGCGTTGGCGTTCACTACGGTGTCGCTAATGACTTCGTACTTTGCGGTGGCGGGTCATAGTCGCACCGATCGCTATTCGATGGCGGTATTGCATCTCCGCCATCGTTTTCCGATTTCCGCCAGGGTCGTAATGAGGGCCATTGTGCCTTGCTTTCTCCATTTGTGGACCAAATGAAGAAGAACACAGCCACATTTGTCTCTGCGCAATACGAGAAAATATTACTTGGGAATTTGGAAACATGTCCATGACCTTCCCAAGTCCTCCTTTCATCGCAAATTGCAAAAAAATTCCTGGCACATGTCCCAAACTGTTCCCTCCACAATTAATTATAATTATGTCTGGATGAATCTCTGTCTCCAAACTAGCACAGAGAGGTAGCAAGTCTAGCCACTTCATTCCACTCACTCCATGCCAGTGCACTTCCACGTGAGGGAATCCAAGATCTGCAGCTACTCCACAGTGTTGTGTATGCACCTATAACCAATGTATCCATGAGTCTCTCAACATCCACACAATCTGTTTTCTGAAACACACAGCCATAGCTAACTGTTCTTCTCTCAGGAAAAAGACATTCTGACAAACTCTCTCCTTACACAACACACCCACTAAACTTTATTAACTAATCAATTGCTCTGCTCACTCATTTACATGCCTCTCCACCCCAAAATCCCTGTATATAATACATGATGTCTGTGGACTACCGCCATGTTGGCGGACATATTGTAACTTGAACATCCCTTCTACCATTTTCACTTCACTCTCTGTGCATTCCCTCATTGGATACAGCTAACCAGTCACACAACCATCCACCAATCACATCCATGACCTCTACATTTAACTCCATCATCAGAGTTCAGCACTTCAAATGTACTGTTCATCACTCTGAGTACAAGTCTCATATCATTGGAAAGCACCTACTACAAAACTGCTCTGCAAGTCTCCAATATTTGCAGCTGCATGCATATCCACATGTATGAATACAAACTACAGGTATGCATATTTTCTGCACAGTACATGTACAACTCTTATGAATGCATATAAACAGAGTAACTGCCACTTAAACTGTATAAACTATAAAATGGAATTACTGTCATTTTTCCATTCTGATATAATCAACTGTCACTTCCAAACCTGTCTGCTATCTATTTTTATTTTACACACACACCTATCTAAAAAATTATTATATTAGAAGATGGGAGAAATAACAATATAATAGTGGAAAAACACTTAGTAGTGTATTATAAAATTATACACAGCCAGTAAAAGGTCATACATCTTCATACACTCACACACATAGACACTATCATTGAAAAGCTCCCAGCTGCAATAACACCAATACCTGTAAATCACATCAATCTGCTTTATTACCCACATCTTCACAAATGCATACATTCCATGCTTTTCTATACAGTTTCTGCCATTTACCTTATATAAATTGCAAAATAAATATATCATTATTTCCTCTTTCTCCTAACATCCTCTAACACAGCTTTAAAAAACCAAGTGCGTTTCATACACTTAATGTTCTGCTCATTTGCAAAGCATGTTGAACTTACATATTGTAAATGAAATATAAAGGCTGCAAATAGTCAAATGAAACTGCATGCATGCACTATGTTCAGATATCAAACAAGAATACTACTACAAAAACATAAAAATGAATCTCTCAATTAACATCACTGCTATAAACACACAAAATTAATAACGTCTTTCTTTTACAATTGCAGTGAAGACCACTCTCCTGGAAAACAGCAACATCTGAACTACAAACACCATCTACAAAGAAACCTGCACATTCCACAAAAAATGAGTAAGAACAATACTACCATTCTTTCTCTGCCTAGCCTATAAATCTCTCCACAATCTTGCTCCCCCTTATCTCTATTCTCTCTTCTCTTTCTACACTCACTCCCACTCCCTTCACTCTGCTGGCCACTTTCTTCTCACTGTTCCTCATTCCAATTATACCACACCCCATTTCTGCTCCTTTCATCTCCTAGCCCCCCTGCACTGGAACTCCTTACCTCTCTCACTCCGCTCTATTTCTACCTTTTCCTCATTCTACACTTTCCTCAAATCTCTCCTTCTCCATTCCCCAACATGAAACCCCTCCCACCTTCTTTCCCCCTCCCCTCTTGCCTTCTCTCCTTATTCATCTCCCTCCCCTTCCCTCTCCCCCATTCTCACCTTTAACTGCATCCGATTCCCTCCTCCTCCTCTTCCCCACACTTCCCTCTCACTTCTACTGCACTACTCAACTTCTTCCCTTCACTTTAATTGGTCTACTTACTGTTTTCTTGGTCCAATTTTAAATTGTTCCACTGTTAAGGTTATAATTTTACTTGTTATATTTATCATCTTGTTATTAAAATACATTACTCAAACACACTGTGCGGGTGATTCATGTAATTTGTGCACCAAAAAAACGAAGATTTGTGTACCATTCTACCCACAAATCACCATTTATTAAACAGGGATTAGCACACGGAATGGCACACAAATCCTCGTTTTTCAGAGCACAAATAACATAACTCAGCCCCTAGAATATTAGTATTACAAAACAAAGAATAGTTTTAATTTTATACAATTTGATTTACTAGTAGTGCTTTTCTTCACCACTGCTCACTTTCTACTGTCATCTGAACCGCAGTATAGTAACACACACATAGAAGAGTAGCCTTCCCAACTAATTGTAGCTGCCAAATGCACAATCACATACCACCAGATACATCTTTACAATCATACTCAAACACTCATGCATACAGCACACATACATTGCACAACAGCCCAACCCATGCCTTCTATTTTTTTGTTTCAACAGACCCCACATAATGCCTACAAGAAAGCAAGTCTGTAGAAAGCAACGCAGAAATAGAGCAAATGAAAATAAAAAAATGTCCAAAATAAGCATCCATCTCTAGCAGAGTTTGTACAAAAAGTTCAAACAAAACAGCTAATACAGTCATTTAGCAAAACTAAACAATCTTCCAGTACAGACTTTGCCTCCTCTATCAAAATGTAAAAGAAAACAGAAAATGATTAACAGAAATTCAGGTACCACTACTGCTAAAACTGCTCCTATAAATCTTGATATAGCAGGAAGTAACCATACCAAAAAAAGTATATTAACAAAAATGTTCCGCCACAGAGTCCTTCAGAATCTTATAAAATCAGGAGACAAATCATGCACAACCCTTAAAAACTACCGTAGAAAATAAATTCATCTTAGAAGCTTTGCTAGACAGTGCAATCCTTCTCAAAAGAAAGTTATATATTTTAGGGTTAAACAGAATGAAACCACTAACAAAACTAACTACTAAATTACAAAAAAAGCTTCTCAATAAACGGAATGTCAACAAAAATAACTTCTTAAATATCTGTGGAGGTGAATAGAGTCACACCACAAGCACAGAACCATATTTCATTGAAGAAGCATACAAACAAAATCAAACAAACACAATTGCCATCCATAGCAGTGGACGAGGTTATGAAAAACGTAATAATACCATAATGGAACAAGAAATAATGCTTACAAAAATATCCCCAAAGAACTCTAAATCAATCCGCCCTTTGACTGAACCAGAACGTCCAATATACAAATGGCCATGCACGTCAATGTGTAACATTGCCAAAAAAATCTTTCAAATCTTTATGCCAGTTCCTCAATCAATATGTGAAAGGCAAAGACAAAATCAAAATAAAACTGCTGCAAAATATGGATACTTGTCCAGTGCGCAAACACACAGGACTGCAAGGACATTCATTGGCTTGCATTTCAGGACCTATTTGCAAAAGCAGCTTCCATCATATGAAAATGATATCAACACATCATTCAACTATAAGAAATCTAGTCTATAAACTGTACTATGCTAAAAGTCCTGCTTTAGCACTAGCCAATTTAAATAACAATCTTCTACATGGTACAGACAAAGACCTACTTGAAGAAATCAACCATATCCAGAGTAAATATTTTGGAAGTGAAAACCACTTACAAAATGCAATAGCTTTACAACAGACTAGCAACAATTCTGCACATGGCAACCTTCTACTACACACATGCAAAAAAGAAATACTAAAATTCAAAAGTACATCCGCTGAAATACCAAACCATGTGTGTGTGTGTTGCCGCAGAACTTTTTATAAAAGTAACACAAAAACTATAGATGTAACATACAAAATAGAAGACAATGAAGATTCCAAATGGATTGAATTAGCTCTCTACCTTATAGAAGAAAACAAATATGAAATAACTGACCCCTTAAAAGTTTGCAGTTACTGCACTACAAAACTTGACAACAATCAAACTCCTTCACGTGCTATCACAAATAATTTGAAATTATTCCCTCTACCAAAACCCCTGCAACAACTCAATTTATATGAGAGCATAATAATTCAAACAGTACACCCATTCCAAGCAATAATACGCCTTCAACCAAAAACAGCAAAATTACCTCCCTCTGAATTTGTGAAAGGCATTCGCGGCAAAGTAGTATATTTACCATTAGATCTAAAAGAAAATGTGCACAATCTGGGAGTGCAACGTCCAATAGAACAATCTTTAATTGTCTTAGTAAATGGTGTACCTACAAAAGACAAACATTTTTGGCAACAACTGGTAGATTTACATAAAGTTAGACAAGCCTTGCAATATCTAAAAGACAATAATGAATACTATGAAGAAATAAATATTGAGAGAAAACTTAAGAGAAACAACTGAAATAATACAAGAGTCACCAGAAACTGGTCAATTTGAACTTCTAGATCCTGCTACAATATCCATTATTTTAGACCATGATACAATTCATCCATTACACTCTAAAGACACCATAGATGATACACTAGAAACATACCAAATGCAACAAACAAAAGGATCACCAATCATCATATGGGAAAAAAGTATAGAAGCACATGCTTTTCCTTTACTCTTTCCTAATGGCAAAGGAGGAAGGTACGATGATCGACCCACTCAGATAACAGCATCAGAATACTGCTCATTACAAATGTATTCTGAAGATCCCAGATTTAGACAAAATGTGGAATACATATTCCCCCTACTCTTTGAAAGTGAACCAGCAACTCTATGTTACAGAGTTGTACAAACATTAAAATCAGGAACCCACTTTCAAAATATGTCAGCTACGCAATTACTACAAAAAGTGCAAGAAAAAGATGAAGTTTTACAATCAAGCATTACAAATCTGTTAGCAAACATGCATGGTACGAAAGAGTACTGGTTCTGACATCACAGAGATGTACATTTCATGATAAGAAACCTTGGCCCACCCACTTGGTTTGTTACATTAAGTTGTGCAGAATATGCATGGGAAGATCTACATGATTTCCTTCGCATATCAAACAAAAACAAAACAAACATAGATATACTAACACCTGGAGAACTTTGCTCTCTAGATCCTGTTAATGTTTCAAGATATTTCCATCACCGCTTCATTGCTATGCTACACTTTATTTGTAATATAACTGTTCCTCCCTCGGAGAAGTGCAACACTTCTTTTGGAGAAAAGAATACCAAGCCAGAGGAGCACCACATATCCACATGCTTTAATGGATTAAAGATGGTCCTAAATTTGGTCAAGACAGTGATGCCACTGTGTTACAGTTTATCGAAAGATATGATACTTGTGAAATTCCATCAGAAGCAACAAATAGTGATCTTCATGCACACATTTTACAATTTCAAATACACAAATGTGGCAAATATTGTCGTTAAAAATACAAAAACAAAGGGAAATACTACACAAAATGCCGTTTTGGTTTCCCTAGAGCAGTTACAGAAACAGGTGGAGTAAACAACTTCATGTCTTCAGTTAGACATAGTGTTAAAGGTAAATCACCTAAAAATACATATTACATAAAAAGAACAGAAGAATCAAAATATATCAATGATTACAATGCAATCATTGCCCTATTGTGGAATGCAAACATAGATGTGCAGTACATTTCAGACAATTCCACTGCAGTTGCACAATATGTTACAGCCTACTTAACAAAAGCAGAAAAAAACAGAGCTTCAAGACGTCTGGATTGACCTGTCATCAGACAAAACACTGACTCAGAAATTGTACAGCTTGGGCATAAAAATGCTATCCCATAGAGAATGTGGCTGCTATGAAGCTGCAGATCGTTTAACCGGTACTGCTTTTTATGGAAAATCTGAAAATATACAATGGCTAAGTCTTGGTCCAGCTAACTCTAGAAAAAGAGTTCTCAAATCATACAACGACATAGAAACAATAGCCAAAAATGATCCGAACAGCCAAGACATTCAAAAAACAATTTAATAGACACATACTACCGAAACAGAAGTACCACTTTGGAAACCATGTGTCTATACCACATAGCCCAAAACTTCACATACAAAAATAATATAAAACCTGATGAAAAAAAGGTAGATACAGAGTGACAAATTGTGAAGGCAGCTTAGTAAAACTTACCAAACCAAGTTTAATTAATCATATCAAATTGTCATTAAAACGTCCTCAACATAAAGAACTATATTACATGTCCCTGCTACAAGTCTTTAAACCATGGAGAAAAGAAGAATAAATACTAGATAACTCTGACTCCTGTGAAGACGCTTTCAAAGCAAATGAAAGCACTATAACCGATGTAAACTTTACACAGTACAAAACAATGTTGCACAATGAACAGCAACACGAAGAAGAACTCCATGCTCAACTAGATAAGGACACTCCTGACAGTAGTCAACCTTCTGTAACAGGAAGCCAAGAACCACTGGGACAGCCACTAATAGCAAATGAGGCAGAATTAGCTATGACAGAAGTTGAAAACGCCATGTGTCAGTATGAAGATACAGAAGACTTAAGTACACTACAATCAAAACTAAACAATGAGGAGCGTAGCATTTTTCAATATGTAACAAAAGAAATTGCACATGGTGTACAACATGAAAATAAAGAAAGTACCTGCCAAAATTACAAACCTATACTATTATACGTCAGTGGTGAAGCTGGTTCAGGCAAAACATTCTTAATCAAAATCATCAGCAAGTTCCTTCAACAATAGACAAACAACAAACTGTCAGCTGTTGTAACTGCCCCCACAGGTTTAGCTGCCTAAAACATAGGGGGTGTAACTTTACATCGATTACTACTCCTACCAGTAAACACCAAAACAAATTAGAATATTGCAAACTTTCTACAGAAGCTGCAATGGAACCATGCAGAGTGTTAAAACAAATGAAAATGCTAGTAATAAATGAAGTGAGCATGTTCTCCAACCTAATGTTGGCTTTGATTCACCTCAGATTACAAGAAGTACTCAAAACAAACTATGAAGAGCTCTTTGAAGGAAAACACATTATTGTTTTTCTGAGATCTTCTTCCATTGACACCAGTGAAAGGTGAACCAATTTTTAAAACCTTAGGACACAAACTCTGCCGGAAAACTATTGGTAGCATAGGAAATGTCAACCTTTGGCAACATTTCCAATACAGAGAATTAACAGAAAACATGCGACCGTCTACAGACCTCACCTATGCCAACATTTTAAAAAGTATTAGAGTTGGTGTACTATCTCAAGAAGCACAAGCAACATTAAAAACACAGCACATCCAATCACTTGATGGGCATAACTCATGTGCTACTGATGTTATGGAACAATTAGCACACAATAATATCAATTATATGGCCTTAATGCCAACTCTTGCAAGCTGTTCCAAATTCAATGAAACAATGTTGAAAAAAGAAATGCAACCAATATTGAAATTTCTACAACAGACAAACTAGACGTACATGGTATGACACTACCCATGTGTGAACAAGCCACAACAAGACTAAGGGGCCGATTCATGGAACAAACGTGCGCCGAAAATCTTTGCGCAAGCAGGCGCAAGCGTGCGATTCATGGAAGTCCCTGCGCATGTTTTCCTCGGGATGTGCACAAAACCCGTGCATGGCGCACACGTCACTGCAACATCCCGAAAGGCGTGCGCGACGCGCACAGTGAAAGCGCACAACCTCAGCGCATACACCAGAAAGTGGGCGGAACACGGGGCGTAACGCGCGGAATGGGGAACAACGCGCAAAAATAATGGCGTAACTGGGGATGTACTGCAGGGAAGCAGACGGAACGCCCACACGCACTCGAACCACACGTATTCATGGAATGGAATAGGGCAAAGCCACGCACAGCCAAAGACACGCACAAGCCGAAACACGTCCGCCACACGAAGGCAGGCGGTAGCATCCCTGCGCATTACAAAAGTGGCAACATACAGCAATTGGGCCTGTGCGAGTGGGGCACATGTATTTCGGGGGTGCGCGGGAAGTTACACACGCGATTGAGCGGGGTACGTGTATTTCAGGGGTGCGCGGGAAGTTACACACGCGATTGAGCAAGGTACGTGTATTTCGGGGGTGCGCGGGAAGTTACACACGCGATTGAGTGGGGTACGTGTATTTTGGGGTTGCGCAGGAAGTTACACACGCGATTGAGCGGGGTACGTGCATATCAGGGGTGCGCGGAAAGTATCACACGCGATTCCATAAGGGTACGTGTATTACAGGGGTGCGCGGGAAGTTCCACACGCGATTGAGCGGGGTACGTGTATTTCGGGGTTGCGCAGGAAGTTAAACACGCGATTGAGCGGGGTACGTGTATTTCGGGGGTGCGCGGGAAGTAACACACGCGATTGAGCAGGGTACATGCATATCAGGGGTGCGCGGAAAGTATCACACGCGATTCCATCAGGGTACGTGTATTACAGGGGTGCGCGGGAAGTTCCACACGCGAATGTCCAGGCTACGTGTATTTCGGGGTGCGTGGGAAGTTACACACGCGATTGAGCGGGGTACGTGTATTTCGGGGTTGCGCGGGAAGTTACACATGCGATTGAGCGGGGTACGTGTATTTCGGAGGTGCGCGGGAAGTTACACACGCGATTGAGCGGGGTACGTGCATATCAGGGGTGCGCGGAAAGTATCACACCCGATTCCATCAGGGTACGTGTATTACAGGGGTGCGCAGGAAGTTCCACACGCGATTGAGCGAGGTACGTGTATTTCGGGGTTGCGCAGGAAGTTACACACGCGATTGAGCGGGGTACGTGTATTTCGGGGGTGCGCGGGAAGTTACACACGCGATTGAGCAGGGTACATGCATATCAGGGGTGCGCGGAAAGTATCACACGCGATTCCATCAGGGTACGTGTATTACAGGGGTGCGCGGGAAGTTCCACACGCGATTCCAACAGGGTACGTGTATTCCAGGGGTGCGCTGGGAGCACCACACGTGAATTGCATGTGTGGGTCTTCCCAGGTGTTCCCTCTACACCCTCCACGGCCCCTGTAGGTGGCTCACACCACAGGGGCCTACCCTGCACATGTCCTGCAGGCACCCCATCCACCATGGCCATGCCCCCCAGCCAACCCACATGTCAACTTGCACTACTGCCCACCAACGCATGTCCCCCTGCACCCACAGCCACCAGGGGCACCCTCCACCAGGCCCCCACCCATGTCTCCCACCACCCCCACCCCCCAGCACTGTGGGGCACCTGCCAGCAGGCCCCCACCCATGTCTCCCACCACCCCCACCCCCCAGCACTGTGGGGCACCTGCCAGCAGGCCCCCACCCATGTCTCCCACCCCCCACCCCCCAGCACTGTGGGGCACCTGCCAGCAGGCCCCCACCCATGTCTCCCACCACCCCCCAGCAGTGCAGGGGCACCCTCCACCAGGCCCCCACCCATGTCTCCCACCACCCCCACCCCCCAGCACTGTGGGGCACCAGCCAGCAGGCCCCCACCCATGTCTCCCACCACCCCCACCCCCCAGCAGTGCAGGGGCACCCTCCACCAGGCCCCCACCCATGTCCAACTCAAGTCTCCCACCACCCCCACCCCCCAGCAGTGCAGGGGCACCCTCCACCAGGCCCCCACCCATGTCTCCCACCACCCCCACCCCCCAGCACTGTGGGGCACCTGCCATCAGGCCCCCACCCATGTCCAACTCATGCCTCCCACCACCCCCACCCCCCAGCAGTGCAGGGGCACCCTCCACCAGGCCCCCACCCATGTCTCCCACCACCCCACCCCCCAGCACTGTGGGGCACCCTCCACCAGGTCCCCACCCATGTCCAACTCATGTCTCCCACCACCCCCACCCCCCAGCAGTGCATGGGCACCCTCCACCAGGCCCCCACCCATGTCTCCCACCACCCCCACCCCCCAGCACTGTGGAGCACCTGACAGCAGGCCCCCACCCATGTCCAACTCATGTCTCCCACCACCACCACCCCCTAGCAGTGCAGGGGCACCCTCCACCAGGCCCCCACCCATGTCTCCCACCACCCCCACCCACCAGCACTGTGGGGCACCTGCCAGCAGGCCCCCACCCATGTCAAACTCATGTCTCCCAGCACACCCACCCCCCAGCATTGCGGGGCACCCTCCAACAGGCCCCCACCCATGTCTCCCACCACCCCCACCCCCTAGCACTGTGGGGCACCTGCCAGCAGGCCCCCACCCATGTCTCCCACCACCCCCACCCCCCAGCACTGTGGGGCACCTGCCAGCAGGCCCCCACCCATGTCTCCCACCCCCCACCCCCCAGCACTGTGGGGCACCTGCCAGCAGGCCCCCACCCATGTCTCCCACCACCCCCCAGCAGTGCTGGGGCACCCTCCACCAGGCCCCCACCCATGTCTCCCACCACCCCCACCCCCCAGCACTGTGGGGCACCAGCCAGCAGCCCCCCACCCATGTCTCCCACCACCCCCACCCCCCAGCAGTGCAGGGGCACCCTCCACCAGGCCCCCACCCATGTCCAACTCAAGTCTCCCACCACCCCCACCCCCCAGCAGTGCAGGGGCACCCTCCACCAGGCCCCCACCCATGTCTCCCACCACCCCCACCCCCCAGCACTGTGGGGCACCTGCCATCAGGCCCCTACCCATGTCCAACTCATGCCTCCCACCACCCCCACCCCCCAGCAGTGCAGGGGCACCCTCCACCAGGCCCCCACCCATGTCTCCCACCACCCCCACCCCCCAGCACTGTGGGGCACCCTCCACCAGGTCCCCACCCATGTCCAACTCATGTCTCCCACCACCCCCACCCCCCAGCAGTGCATGGGCACCCTCCACCAGGCCCCCACCCATGTCTCCCACCACCCCCACCCCCCAGCACTGTGGAGCACCTGACAGCAGGCCCCCACCCATGTCCAACTCATGTCTCCCACCACCACCACCCCCTAGCAGTGCAGGGGCACCCTCCACCAGGCCCCCACCCATGTCTCCCACCACCCCCACCCACCAGCACTGTGGGGCACCTGCCAGCAGGCCCCCACCCATGTCCAACTCATGTCTCCCAGCACCCCCACCCCCCAGCATTGCGGGGCACCCTCCAACAGGCCCCCACCCATGTCTCCCACCACCCCCACCCCCCAGCACTGTGGGGAACCTGCCAGCAGGCCCCCACCCATTTCCAACTCATGTCTCCCACCACCCCCACCCCCCAGCAGTGCGGGGCACCCTCCAACAGGCCCCCACCCATGTCTCCCACCACCCCCACCCCCCAGCAGTGCAGGGGCACCCTCCACCAGGCCCCCACCCATGTCTCCCACCACCCCCACCCCCCAGCACTGTGGGGCACCTGCCAGCAGGCCCCCACCCATGTCCAACTCATGTTCCCCACCACCCCCACCCCCCAGCACTGTGGGGCACCTGTCAGCCGGCCCCAACTCATGTTCCCCAGCCAACATGTCATCACAATCTAGATTCCTGGTCCCTATGGTCAGCCTCCAAATGCAAAACAGCCACCTGAGTATTGCATCCACCCACTCTGAAATGGCAATTACATGACAGAACACCAATTGCAAGTTTCGAAACAAACACATGTCCCTCACATACACCCAATGGGTGTCAGTGAATCTCAAAACCCATATCATGATATGCATGAAACCAATGAGATGATACTACACATTGAAGTTCGATAAAAAAATATGTATTAAAGGAAACATAAATAGATTCAAAAATAAAGAAACAGAAATGGGAATGTACAGAAATGAAAAGAAGCATGTCCGTGAAAAAAAGCAAAAGCAAAAATCACAATCCAAAGTATAGGTGTCCAAAGTCACTGTCCACAAAAGAAAATCCAATGGGAAATAATAATTGAAAGCCATTGCTCCATGGGTAAATTATGAAAGTGAAATAAAATCCAACAGTGAACTATGGACAGACGAACAAGCCAGGGTCCATTGTCCCAACCAAAGAAATGAAACCTATCTAACAACACTAACTAATAAAATAAACTATATACAAAAATGTGGCCAATGTCCAAAAGGTCCAAAAAAAATCAAAAAACAAAGGAAACCTAACACTAACTACATAACTATTTACATGGGCAGCGGGCTAGTCCAACGGCTCACTGGATGTTGTCATGGGCCAGGGCATCATCGAACTCCTGTTCAATGGCTTGGAGGCGGGCATGTTCCCTGGCCCGAGGTCTCGCAGGGATAAAGCAGTGTCCAGCTCCAACTCCCTGCGAAGACCCTCGAGGCACTCAGCCCACCTCAGCGCCCTCCGCATGGAGTTCTCCGCCCTGACCATTGTGAGCCGTTCCTCCTCTGCCCGCTGCCGCTCCACACCTATCTGCTGGCCCAACCGCTCCCACACGGAAGCTGCTCCCATTCCAGGGTTCTCCTGCCCTCCGGCCGATGCCTGCACCCCTGATGTTGATGGCCCCGAGCCATGATGCCTCCCACGTCGAGCCTGCCGCTGCCTCCGACGCAACTGCCTGTGCCAGCACGACGGCATCCAGGCTGATGGAATCCACCGACGCCGTCGTGCACGTGCCCTGCCCGATGATGCCGTCACATCCTCCATCTGCTGGGGTCCAGTTGCTGGTGTGTCCACACCTGCTGGACCTCCGACTCCCAACTGTGGCAGGGATGGGATCCCCACCGAGCCGGCTGCATTGGTCGGGGCAGGTCCACAGGGGGCCCTGGTGGCATCTAGGCCGGAAGACGGCATGGAGAACGGCTGGTGCATAGTCTCCACAGAGGAGGAGAGGGTCGCCAGATTGGCCGACACATGTAGGAAACCCCCGACCATGGCCGTTCCCAACTGGGCCACGTTGGCACGGTGCTCTCCGTGATGACGTGCATGCTCCTCCCGGGAAGCACGCACCTCATCACAAATTGCA
The DNA here is from genome assembly GCF_040938575.1 of Ambystoma mexicanum. Lineage (NCBI taxonomy): Eukaryota > Metazoa > Chordata > Amphibia > Caudata > Ambystomatidae > Ambystoma > Ambystoma mexicanum. Next base: position 527,397,581 of record NC_090937.1, read on the forward strand.
CCTGTGCGCAACGTGACACCAATCAGGACCTTCTCCATACGGCCAGGGGTCCCCTCGTCCGCAGGTGGAGGGGAGTCAGATGACATTGACATCCCCCCTACCTCCGGACGGGCCTGGGATGGGGCATCCCTGCTGGTGCATGGTGGTGCAGTCACAGTGTCAGGGACAGTGACATGCACAGGCCCCTCCACGGCGACCTGTGCTGCCTCCTGCCCCTGGACTGCAACACTTGCACCAGCAGGGATGCCCCCACCAGGCCCCATGTGCGCCTCAGTAGCGGCCTCCTCCTCCTCTGTGGAAACCACAAACCTGGATGGCTCCACCCCGTCTTCCGCCATTGCAAGCCCCTGTGGGGGCTCACCCACCCCTTCTGCTGCAGCCGTGGGGGCATCCCCGCCGCTTTGCTCCACAGAGCCATCTCCGCCCTCTTCTTCACGTGGCGTTGTGTAGAGGCAGACATAGAACACACGCATCAGGGTACTGTACAATGGTCCCCTAGACAGGAAGCAATAGCAGATGAGTGGCACTGTCAAAGATCATTTCCATCATGTCCCTCCACAACACATGGCTCAGTGCAGGTAAAACACATGCGGTAACAGGCATGGCGCATGCTATGGACATTAGCATACATGTCCAAGGGATTCTTGGAACATACAATGTTGTTTTGGAACTCACATGCATCATGGGCCATGCCTATCACATGCACACACTTCACCCTAGTTTCATCCATCTGGCCCCGTACACCACAGACACAGTGGATACAAGGATGACTAGGCTGCATCAGTGAACCTGAACATTGCGACAGACATGTGTCATGCATCCCTGGCATTCACAAGTCACAGACACACAGGTCAGACACACAGACATGGACAGCATACATGTACATGGCATCAGCACCCATCCCTCACCCCCACCCATGTCCAGGAACAGAGACTGGCATGCTTTCATGTGGCCATTCCGCATAGGGCTACCCATGTTGCATTTGAACACATGCACCAACCGTGTGGTTCACACATTACTGGTCTCACATGCATGACGTCCCTGCACACACACATGCATACATGGCCTATGTCACACATACAGGCAAGTATCAGACAACCAGCACACTGCGACATGCCCTGTCTCACACAGCAATGCTTGGCCACGCTTGGCCACTTACCGCTCAACTCCAGACGGGTCTGCCTCTCAAGGATCTGGGCGTGGAGTGCTGGGCCTACGCGTTCCAGGACCCTCATCTGGATGGGACTCATGCGGCCCCGGCCCCCCTCCACGAGGCGCCGGGCCTTCAAGAGGGTCCTGCACCTGCAGTCATCCCAGTGCTTCTTGACATGTTGGTAGTCGTGGACTGCCACCCCCTCCGCGTTAATGGCAGTCACGATGTCCGTCCAGATCCGAGTCCGTCCTTCCTTGTTGGCGCGCTTACTTCCGAAGAGGGCATCATACTGCCCCAGGACTTGCTCCACCAGGACACCAACTTCGGTGGCAGTGAAGCTGGTGCCCCTCTGCCTCTCTGGCCGGGGGTTGCCAGTGGTGCCAGATGTTTCAGTGCCCGACATGGCAACCCCAGAGGCAGGAGTGGGTGGGAAACTGGGTCCTGGGGCTGGTCTGTGGAGCGATGGTATCCCAGTCGGGAGTCTTCTGTTCCAGCAGGGGTGGACACAGCAAATGGACCCCTGCAGATGGCTGATGTGCAGGCACCAAATGGCAGGGCACGGTGGCAGCAGGCAGGCAGGCAGGCAGGCAGCAGCAGATGGCTCGTGGGAGGCTGCTCGGGGCTCTGGGGGCAGTAATTCGACCTTTTGGGCAGGAGCGTGGTCTTCCGTGTGCTTACGCGTGGCCAGCTTGATACGGAGTGAATTGGCACGTGAAAATCCTGCACGTCTGCGTGTAATTCGAGGAAAGGTCCTTAGCGCGTATGCACGTCAGCACGCATATGCGATTTCATTGGACCAAAGGCCCTTAGCGCGTGAGCGCTTCTGTGACGTGACGCGCGCGGGTGTTTCCCTCATAGCACGTGATGACAGAACACACGTGGATTTCCACCAATCGCGTGTGAAAGTTTCCACGCACCCCGGAACACACGTACATAGGATAATCGCATGTGGAACTTCCCGCGCACCCCGAAACACACGTACCCAGGCCAATCCCGTGTACACTCACTTCCCTCCGATCACACGCGATGACACTCGGACGTGCAGTTTTACCACGTGTGCTCTGTCATCACATGTAATGAGGGAAACATCCGCGCGCGCCACGTCACAGACGCGCTCACGCGCTAAGGGCCTTTGGTCCAATGAAATCGCATATGCGTGCTGACGTGCATACGCGCTAAGGGCCTTTCCTCGAATTACACGCAGACGTGCAGGATTTTCACGTGCCAATTAACTCCGTATCAAGCTGGCCACGCGTAAGCACACAGAAGACCATGCTCCTGCCCAGGAGGCCGAACTACTGCCCCCCAGAGCCCCGAGCACGCTCCCACCTGCCATCTGCTGCTGCCTGACTGCCTGCTGCCCACGTGCCCTGCCATTTGCTGCCTGCACATCAGCCAGGGGTGCTGTTGCTGTGACCACCCCTGCTGGAACAGAAGACTCCCGACTGGGATTCCATCGCTCCACAGCCCAGCCCCAGGACCCAGTTGCCCACCCACTCCTGCCTCTGGGGTTGTCATGTCGGGGCAAACACCATCTGAGACCACTGACAACCCCCGGCCAGAGAGGCAGAGGGGCACCAGCTTCAGTGCCACCGAAGTTGGTGTCCTGGTCGAGCAAGTCCTGGGGCAGTATGATGCCCTCTTCGGAAGTTCCCGCGCCGACAAGGAAGGACGGTCTCGGATCTGGACTGACATCGTGACTGCCATCAACGCGGAGAGGGTGGCAGTATGTGACTTCCAACATGTCAAGAAGCGCTGGAAGGACTTCAGGTCCAGGACCCTGAACAAGGCCCGGCGCCTCTTGAAAGCAGCGGATGCCAAGGGGCGCCGGGGCCACTTGTCGGAAGAACAGATGAGGGTCCTGGAACGCATATCCTTAGCGCTCCACGTCCAGGTCCTTGAGAGGCAGACCCGTCTGGAGTCGAGCGGTAAGTGTACATGCATCCTGATTGTGAGCTGTGCGTGTGGTGATTTTTCAGTAGTGTGCAGGTTGCACATCTGTTTGTATGAGGTCGAATATGGGTGGGGGTGTACAGGGCCGTGGGGCTAACACATGCGAGGGCTGGAATGTGTGAGACATGGATGGTGCTTGTGTGTGTAGGCTTGCATGCCAAATGCAGTTGTGTGGGCACACATGTTTGGATGAATGTGTATGTAAGTAGACATGTCTGTGATGTCACGCATGTATGTTGTTTTCAGCTGCATGTATCAGCACTGTGTACATGTGCATCTGTGTGTATTTGACAAGGGTGCAACAGTGATGGAACATGGATGCATGTGACAGCCGGATGTGGAAGCCTGATTGGCAGATGTGACATGGATGCCCATCTGAACACTGCAACACTTGCCAGAGGTGTACACATGCATGCAAGTGTGGTGGTGTGTGTAAATGTGTGGTGCATTTCCTGTGTTGCATGTGATGTCTGGCTCACCTTTGGCTGCTCATGCTGTTGTATGTGTATGGATGGTGCTGGCAGTTGCGATATGGCTGTGGTATGGCTCATGTGTGCGAGTTGAAATGACATGTGTGTTGGGGATTGTGATGGCATGTCTGAGGTTTGCCAATGCCACTCATGCACAACAGTCATGTGTGTATGTGTCCATTGTACAGTGCCCTGATGCCTGTGTTTTATTTCTCCCTGTCTGCAGCGTCAACTGATGAAGAGGGCGGAGAAGGTGCTGTGGAGCACAGCAGCGGGGATCCCACCGCCAGCCGGAGACGCAAGGCCCGGCTCCCCTCCCATGTTGTCATCTCGTCGGGGAGTGAGGAGTCCGGTGCCGCGTCCCAGGCCGCAGCTGTTTGGGGGAGGTCCAAGAGGCGGAGGTTGGAGTTGGACTCCTCGGCAGCAGAAGGGGCAGCTGGGACCCCACAGGGCCCAATGGGGGAAGATGGCACAGAGTAATCCAGGTTGGTGGGGGGTTTGGTGGAGGAGGAGGCTGTGCAAGCAACAGAGACAGGGTCTGGAGGTGGGGATCCCACTGGTGCTAGTGGTGCAGTGCAGGACCAGGGACAGGAGGCAGCACAGGCCGCCGCGGAGGTGCCTGTGTGCAATCCTGTCCCTGATCCTGTCCCTGCATCATCTTGCACCAGCAGGGATGCCTACGTCCAGACCCGTTTTCAGGCAGGGGATGAGCTCACGACAACTGGCCTTCCTCTGCCTGCGGACGTGGCTATCCGGGTCCGGGTTGAGCCTGTTCTGACTGGTGTGGCGTTGCGTCAACGGGCCATGCGAGGTGACCTGCAGTCTTTTCATGAGGAGACTGCACGTCATCTGGAATGGCTCGTTGACCACGTCAGCCTTCTGGGACAGGTCACCCAGGCCGGATTCCTCCGTATGATGGGGCTTGCTATGACCCCCTCCTCAACTGAACCCCCTACGCGCCAGTCGTCCTCCATGCCATCTTCCCACCCATCAGTCACCTGGGTGCCCTGTGGAGCTGCCTCTGACGGTGCGGCCAGGCTGGTGGAGGAGGCATCCCTGCCACAGTCGGGAGTCGGACGTCCAGCAGGGGTGGCCACATAAACGACTGCACCCCAGCCGGCGGAGGATGTGCAGGCAGCAGGAGGCAGTGCACGGGCAGAGGCACAGCAGCAGCAGCAACGTGGTGGGAGCCATGAAGGCTCGGGGCCTTCAACATCAGAGGGGCAGGCATCGGCCGGAGGGCAGGAGGACCCAGGACAGAGAGTGTCTTCCGTGTGGCAGCGGTTGGGCCATGCCATAGATGCGGAGCGGCAGCGGGCGGAAGAGGCACGGCTCACGATGGTCAGGGCAGAGAACTCCATGCGGAGGGCCCTGAGGCGGGCCGAGTGCCTCGAGGCAATCCGCAGGGGTTTGGAGGTGGACACGTCGACGGCCCTGCGGACCCTCGGGGCCATGGAGGAGGACCGCCTCCAGGACATTGAGCAGGAGTTCGATGATGCCCTGGCCCGGGACATCCAAAATGTGAGCCGTCAAACTAGCCAGCTGCCCTTGTACATAGTTATGTAGGTAGTGTTAGGTTTTCTTTTTTTTGGATTTATTTTGGACCTTTTGGACATTGGCCACATTTTTGTATATAGTTTATTTTATTAGTTAGTGTAGTTAGATAGGTTTCATTTCTTTTGTTGGGATAATGGACCCTGGCTTGTTCGTATGCACATAGTTCACTGTTGGATTGTATTTTTCTTTCACATTTTAACCATGGAGCAATGGCTTTCAATTTTATTTCCCATTGGATTTTGTTTTGTGGACAGTGGCTTTGGACACCATTACTTTGGATTATGATTTTTGGTTTTGCTTTTTTTCACGGACATGCTTCTTTTCATTTTTGTACATTCCCATTCCTGTTTCTTTATTTTTGATTCTATTTATGTTTCCTTTAATACATATTTTTTTTTCGAACTTCAATGTGTAGTATCTCATTGGTTTCATGCATATCATGATATGGGTTTTGAGATTCACTGACACCCATTGGGTGTATGTGAGGGAAATGTGTTTGTTTCGGAACTTGCAATTGGTGTTCTGTCATGTAATTTCCAATTATGAGTGGGTGGATGCAATACTCGGGTGGGTGTTTTGCATTTGGAGGCTGACCATAGGGACCAAGGATCTAGATTGTGATGACATGTTGGCTGGGGAACATGAGTTGGACATGGGTGGGGGCCTGCTGACAGGTGCCCCACAGTGCTGGGGGGTGAGGGTGGTGGGGAACATGAGTTGGACATGGGTGGGGGCCTGCTGGCAGGTGCCCCACAGTGCTGGGTGGGGTACGGTGTGCTGGGGAACATGAGTTGTACATGGGTGGGGGCCTGCTGGCAGGTACCCCACAGTGCTGGGGGTTGGGGGTGGTGGGAGACATGGGTGGGAGCCTGCTGGCAGGTGCCCCACAGTGCTGGGGTTGGGGGTGGTGGGAGACATGGGTGGGGGCCTGCTGGCAGGTGCCCCACAGTGCTGGGGGTGGGGGTGCAGGGAGACATGGGTGGGGGCCTGGTGGAGGCTGCCCCTGCACTGCTGGGGGGTGGGGGTGATAGGGGACATGAGTGTGGGCCTGGTGGAGGCTGCCCCTGGTGGGTGGGGGGTGGGGGTGGGGGGAGACAGGGGTGGGGGCCTGGTGGAGGGTGACCCTGCACTGCTGGGGGGTGGGGGTATTGGGAGACATGGGTGGGGGCCTGCTGGCAGGTGCCCCACAGTGCTGGGGGGTGGGGGTGGTGGGAGACATAAGTGGGGGCCTGGTGGAGGGTGCCCCTGGTGGCTGGGGGTGCAGGGGGACATGCGTTGGTGGGCAGTAGTGTAAGTTGACATGTGGGTTGGCTGGGGGGCATGGCCATGGTGGTTGGGGTGCCTGCAGGACATGTGCAGGGTAAGCCCCTGTGGTGTGAGCCACCTGCAGGGGCCGTGGAGGGTGTAGAGGGAACACATGTGCAATTCACGTGTGGTGCTCCCCGCGCACCCCTGTAATACACGTACCCTGATGGAATCGCGTGTGGAACTTCCCGCGCACCCCTGTAATACACGTACCTTGATGGAATCGCGTGTGGAACTTCCCGCGCACCCCTGAAATACACGTACCCTGCGGAAATCGCATGTGGAACTTCCCGCGCACGTCTGAAATACGCATACCCTGCTCGCACAGGGCCAATCGCGTGTGGAACTTCCCGTGCACCCCTGAAATACACGTACCCTGCTGATGTCGCGTGTGAAACTTCCCCCGCATCCCGAAATACACGTACCCTGCTGTAATCGCGTGTGGAACTTCCCGCGCACCCCTGGAATACACGTACCCTGCTGAAATCGCGTGTGAAACTTCCCGTGCACCCCTGAAATACGCGTACCCTGCTCGCACGGGGCCAATCGCGTGTGGAACTTCCCGCGCACCCCTGAAATACACGTACCCTGCTGAAATCGCGTGTGGAACTTCCCGCGCACCCTTGAAATACACGTACCCTGCTGAAATCGCATGTGGAACTTCCCGCGCACCCCTAAAATACAGGTACCCTGCTGAAATCGCGTGTGGAACTTCCCGTGCACCCCTGAAATACGCGTACCCTGCTCGCACGGGGCCAATCGCGTGAGGTACTTCCCGCGCACCCCTGAAATACGCGTACCCTGCTCGCACGGGGCCAATCGCGCGTGGAACTACCCGTGCACCCCTGAAATACATGTACCCTGCTGAAATCGCGTGTGGAACTTCCCGCGCACCCCTGAAATACACGTACCCTGCTGAAATCGCATGTGGAACTTCCCGCGCACCCCTGAAATACACGTACCCTGCAGAAATCGCGTGTGGAACTTCCCGCGCACCCCTGAAATACGCGTACCCTGCTCGCACGGGGCCAATCTCGTGTGGAACTTCCCGCGTACCCCTGAAATACACGTACCCTGCTGAAATCGCGTGTGGAACTTCCCGCGCACCCCTGAAATACACATACCCTGCTGAAATCGCGTGTGGAACTTCCTGCGCACCCCTAAAATACACCTACCCTGCTGAAATCGCGTGTGGAACTTCCCGTGCACCCCTGAAATACGCGTACCCTGCTCGCACGGGGCCAATCGCATGTGGAACTTCCTGCGCACTCCCGAAATACACGTACCCTGCTGTAATCGCGTGTGGAACTTCCCGCGCACCCCTGGAATACACGTACCCTGCTGAAATCGCGTGTGAAACTTCCCGTGCACCCCTGAAATACGCGTACCCTGCTCGCACGGGGCCAATCGCGTGTGGAACTTCCCGCGCACCCCTGAAATACACGTACCCTGCTGAAATCGCGTGTGGAACTTCCCGCGCACCCTTGAAATACACGTACCCTGCTGAAATCGCATGTGGAACTTCCCGCGCACCCCTAAAATACAGGTACCCTGCTGAAATCGCGTGTGGAACTTCCCGTGCACCCCTGAAATACGCGTACCCTGCTCGCACGGGGCCAATCGCGTGAGGTACTTCCCGCGCACCCCTGAGATACGCGTACCCTGCTCGCACGGGGCCAATCGCGCGTGGAACTACCCGTGCACCCCTGAAATACATGTACCCTGCTGAAATCGCGTGTGGAACTTCCCGCGCACCCCTGAAATACACGTACCCTGCTGAAATCGCATGTGGAACTTCCCGCGCACCCCTGAAATACACGTACCCTGCAGAAATCGCGTGTGGAACTTCCCGCGCACCCCTGAAATACGCGTACCCTGCTCGCACGGGGCCAATCGCGTGTGGAACTTCCCGCGCACCCCTGAAATACACGTACCCTGCTGAAATCGCGTGTGGAACTTCCCGCGCACCCCTGAAATACACATACCCTGCTGAAATCGCGTGTGGAACTTCCTGCGCACCCCTAAAATACACGTACCCTGCTGAAATCGCGTGTGGAACTTCCCGTGCACCCCTGAAATCCGCGTACCCTGCTCGCACGGGGCCAATCGCATGTGGAACTTCCCGCGCACCCCCGAAATACATGTACCCTGCTGTAATCGCGTGTGGAACTTCCCGCGCACCCCTGAAATATGCGTACCCTGCTCGCACGGGGCCAATCGCGTGTGGAACTTCCCGCGCACCCCTGAAATACACGTACCCTGCTGAAATTGCGTGTGGAACTTCCCGCGCACCCCTGAAATACACGTATCTTGCTGAAATCGCATGTGGAACTTCCCGCGCACCCCTGAAATACACGTACCCTGCTGAAATCGCGTGTGGAACTTCCCGTGCACCCCTAAAATACACGTACCTTGCTGAAATCGCATGTGAAACTTCCCGTGCACCCCTGAAATACGCGTACCCTGCTCGCATGGGGCCAATCGCGTGAGGTACTTCCCGCGCACCCCTGATATACGCGTACCCTGCTCGCAAGGGGCCAATCGCGTGTGGAACTTCCCATGCACCCCTGAAATACATGTACCCTGCTGAAATCGCGTGTGGAACTTCCCACGCACCCCTGAAATACACGTACCCTGCTGAAATCGCGTGTGGAACTTCCTGCGCACCCCTGAAATACACGTACCCTGTGGAAATCGCGTGTGGAACTTCCCGCGCACCCCTGAAATACACGTACCCTGCTCGCACGGGGCCAATCGCGTGAGGTACTTCCTGCACACCCCAGTGATACATGTAGCCCGCTTGCCGTGCTGGTACAGGGTTAGTGCAGCCCTTTGCGCTGGATTGGGGATTTTGATGGCTTTTCCCCGCCGCGAGAGGCGTTCTTGGGGGCGTAACTGGCGCTGCTGCAGGGTTGCTGCGCCACTGTGCGCCACGGCTGGTTTAGGTGGCTGGAATCCATGAATATGCTGTGCGCGGATATGGATTTTAGTGCACGCGGCTGGCGCAGGGATTCGCACGCGCACACTGTGAGCCAGCCGCGTGCACCACTTGTGCGCTGAATTCTATGAATTACTCCCTAAATACCTTACAAAATTCTCCAACACAGCAGGTTTGGAAAATATATTAAAATTATCCTGTACTGTAGAGTAATGCTTAAACGTAACCTTGACATGGATCAAGGACTAGTTAATGGAGCACTGGATACAGTTGTTGGCTTTCAAACATACCCACGTGACAATAACATTCAGTTTGTCAATATTCTCTTTGACAAACTTTCAGAAATAAAAAGTATAGGCCGCTCAACAGCTCGATTCCTTCTCTTCAAAGACATGTATGTACGCAGAGAACAATTTTCTCTAACTCTAGCAAACGCAGTCACCATTCATAAATCACAAGGTCTTACCCTAGACAAAGCATTGATAGATATTGGTAACACAGTCTTTAAAGAAGGCATGAGCTGTGTAGCACTATCACGCTTATGTACACTTGACAGTCTATTTCTAATCAACTTTGATGCAAATAAAGTAAACACTGATATTCCTTGCATTTTAGAATACAATAGACTATGTTCTCTATACACCCACATCTAAAAACATATCCTGTTCCACAAAAAAGAAAACGTTGTATAAGAAAAAATAATTCAATCAGAAATGCAACAAGATCTCACTGAAAATCCTCCAAAGAGACAAAAAGAAACAAATACTTCATCAATTACCACAACCAAAGAAGAACCTATTACTCTAAGTAACTCAGGTACTTCTTCAAAGAAGCAACAAACACTCAGAAAAAAATGGACTTGGACACAGACCTATCTATTCAAATTTTCAAATATTACTGGTGTAAGTTGCTACGCAAATGTAGCAATGCATATTCTATTTCAATTACCACCAATTGTTGAGAACATTTACTTACACAGTACAGACAAATTGTGTTTGCAAATGTTAGTACTTCATAGAAACACAACAAACAATCCTGACAACACGTATAGTGTTCATGGAATAAGACAAGAATTAGACTACTGTGCTGGAATGGTGAAATTCACAATAAACTCACAAGAAGATCCACAGGATTTTCTAATGTACTTACTACAAGTACTGGAAAACAAAAACATACCTATAAATGAAATCTTCCAGATTTCATACATGGGGAAACATACATGCACTCTCTGTAACAATGTGACACAGGAACAAATCCCTAATGAGTGATTTGTGTATGTATCCATAGCTAATTGTGAATCCGTTCCATTTCAGTAACTTGTACAAAATGCAAACCATGGTAGATTATGTACTACCTGCAATTCAGATAATTGCTCCACCATATTAATAAAAATACATAGTAAATACATAATACTAATGCTTCTACGTTACAATGCAGATGGTACCAAAAACAACTGCAAACTGACTGGATTCACACATGGTCAAGTATCACTTGGTAAGAAAACCTTCACAACAATAGGTATAATCTATCGCGCAGGAGTCACAACCAATGCAGGTCATTACACTGCATATATTAAAAAGAAATGTGCTTGGTTCGAATGTAATGACAGTACCCTTACTCTAAAGCAAAGATTACCTGCAAATCTCACAAACGCTTATTTAATATTCTTAAAACCAAAATTTAATAACTAATCTGTACTTAAACATTAACAAAACTTCAATTAAATAACTATAAACTGTTTCAATACGCCAAAGGGTATCTAACTGCCCCAAGATTCTACAACAACCAAACAGATAAACAAATACCACTAAATTATAACAAGAAATAAACAAGTAAAAAACACCAACAGGTATCTAACTGTCCCAATATTTTGCAGCAACCAAACAAATAAATCAATACCATTAAATTATAACAAAAAATTGACAGTTAGAATATGCCAACAGGTATCTAACTGCTCCAAAAATGTGCACCAAGCCAACAGATAGAACATTAGTCAAAAACAAAAAGTGAACAGTAAAAACAAACAAACAAATAGACGGTAGCATAACAAAAAAGTTTTTTTTATCTATCACACAGGAGGCACAACCGTTGCAGGTCACTACACTGCATATATTACACAGAAATGTGGATGGGTTGAATGTAATAATAGTACCATTATTCTAAAGCAGAGATTACCAGCAAATCTTACAAACACTTCTTTAATCTTCTTAAAACCAAAACGTATAACTAATCTGTACTTAAACATTAACAAAACTTCAATTAAAAAACTATAAACTTTTAGAATATGCCAACATGTATCTAACTGCAATAAAAGGGTTCCCCACACCTTTTAGAAAAAAAAAGATTGTGCCACACCAATGTAAGGTAACTAGTTGTTGACTTTATGTAGTTGTAGTCATTAGCATAAATGAAAATACAAAATCCCCCTCTCAAGCTGCAGTACAACCTCGTAACAGATGTTACGAAGTTGTACTGCAGCTTGAGAGGGGGATTTATCCCGTCAATTATTGGTTCAACAGACGGCAAAAAAACCTCTAATTGGAACATAGTTATCAGCCCAGATTTGAAAAAGACACTGGTGTGTCGAAACACGTGTCATCTTGGAAGGGCTTTTGTATTTTCATTTATGCTAATGACTACAACTACATAAAGTCAACAACTAGTTACCTTACATTGGTGTGGCACAATCTTTTTTTCTAAAAGGTGTGGGGAACCCTTTTATTACTGTTTCACTGAGGGGCTGGGGTTCTGCCCCTCCATGCTCCACACACCTGCAACACATCTTGTCGAATTGCAAATTCAGGTATTTGGCGCATGGGAACCAGTTAAGTTGGCACAACCAACCCCAATAACTTAACCACATGTATCTAACTGCCCCAAGATTCTATAACAAACAGATAAATAAATACCACTAAATTATAACAAGAAACAAACAGTTAGAATGCGCCAACAGGTATCTAACTGCCTCAAGATTTTCAACAACCAAACAGATAAAACAATACCATTACATTATAACAACATTAAACAGTTACAACAGGTATCTAACTGCTCCAAAAATATATAAGAAACCAACAGATAGAACATTAGCCAGAAACAACAAGTGAACTCTGAAAACAAACAAATAGGCTGTAGCATAACAAAAACAAGTTTTTTTTTAATCCGACATTCTTTTTTTCCCCCACAGACCCAATGAGTTGAAAAACAAACACAGAAACTGAGCAAATAGCACAGTACACTTGTTTGTAATCTACTAAATATGAGGGTCAAAATGAATAAACAATGTCTATTATTCAATGCTATAAGTCCTTACAAACTACCAATACTAACATGATCTTTTCTTTTATCACAGAAATTGACAAATAATATATGTACTGCAGTTACCAAACCAAACAGGAAGTATAATACAATAAGTACAACTCATAAATACTGCTCCATAACACAACAACTGAAGCAAATAGTGCATATAACTTCAGTCTTGAATGCATGGCCCATGCACCCAAGACTCCAGAACCTGGCCACAACCACCGCAGCATATCACACCCATGAAAGCTTAAAACTTCGGTACTTGTAACTTTGGTCTTGCTTAGGCCCTAGACCTGGCCACAACCACCACATACACCCAAGACTCTAGGCCCTGACCACAACCACCATATGCACCGAAGACTCTAGGCCCTCACCACAACCACCAAATGCACCCAAAACATTTTAACCATGCCATATAGCCTTTCTAATGTCCGCAGACACCATGCGTGTTCTTAGAACAGTTTCAACTTGCCTGCGAACAGTACGGACAGGTACAGTGTCCTTAGGAAACCTCCATTTTCATTTAATTACGGACACCCCGGACACCGTGTGTGTTCTTAGAACAGTTTCACCTTGCCTGCAAACAGTACAGACAGGTATAGTGTGCTTAGGACACCTCCATTTTCATTTAATTACAGACATCCGGACACCATGCGTGTTCTTAGAACAGTATCACCTTGCCTGCGAACAGTACATACAGGTATAGTGTCCGTAGGACACCCCCATCTGGGTCGATTGTGGACATCAAGGACAGCACGGCTGTCCGCGGACACAACAAACACAACAGCGATGGCTACCACCTAAATAGATACAATGTTTGAACCATCTCTTACCCCCGCATCCCCAAACAGTCTTACAGGCCAACACACTTGCCAAAATTGTATTTCTCCACCATTTCTCATTGCGCTGTTCGTGGACGTCCGGGGATACAAGATGTCGGGCATTTCCAAAAATCTGACACACGCCACGCTCTCCACCATCCAATCGGCGAACACACTGCAAGTCCGCGGAAAGATGCAAGTCGATTAGCCAATCAGGACACTGTCCGCGGGAAGTGTGCCCGCGGACCGAACATAGATATCACTAATTATTTTTTACCTACTTTTTGGTCATTTTAAAAGAAACTACTGGACGGATGTTCACCAAATTTACAAAAGCACACTTTTGGGACCAAGCCGCTGCTCCTGCCGCAAATTTGGTGAACATCCGTCCAGCGGTTTGGGCTGTAGGCGTGAGCAAAGTTTTTTCCCCATTCAGTCTATGGGAAAAAAAGACATTTTGGGACCCCCCTATAACTTGGCCCCCCCTATACCAAACCTCACCAAACTTCAGAGTGGGCCATATACTTTTTTTGCAATGTTTGGTGAGGTTTCGTCCAGGGAGAGCGAAGTTATAAGCCGGCCAAAAAGTGCTCTTCCTATGGAAACAGCAACTTAACCATAACTACACGTCCACTTACAAATCACAATTTGATGTGCACGGGCTATATATCTAGCCCATGGACGGGGTAGAAAATATCCATTTGGTCTATGTCATCATCTCAACAACCCTCCCCCTCATATAACTACACCAATAGTAATCCATGTCATTACCCTCACATTCTTCTTCATCATACTAGTACCCAATAGTAATCCATATCACCCACCACATCACTCTTCCTCATCCCAGTACCCAATGGTAATCCATATAATTGCCCCCACACCCCACTTCCTTATTCCTGTACACAATAGTAAACCATTTTCCAATTTGATAATAATACATGTTCTATCTTTTGTTTGTAAGTGAACTAGCAACTCTATTCTATGAAGTTGCACACACACTCAAACCTAGAACCTATGTTACAAACTTGCAGCTAAAGAACTACTTCAAAAGATAAAAGACAAGGATCAAGTGTTGGGGTCAAGTATTACAAATATATTGGCTAATATGTGTGGCACAAAATAATACTGGTTCCAACTTCATGCTTATGTTTGCCGCATTGTGAGGAACCTGGGGCCGCACATGCAATTTGTTGAGCTTAGTTGTGCAGAATATGCAACATATGACTTATATGACTTCCGATTCAATGCATATCAAAAGAAATAAGGAGTAGACTTAAAAAGTGCAGAATAACTTTGTTCTCTATTTAATCCTCTGATAAGTATGGGGCAACAATTAGGCAAAGAATGGTTTGTGGGAACATCCCTACCTGGATCAATTTAGCAATCAAATGTGTAACAGCACTTTAGGGCAGAATGTAGGACATGTACTTACAATGCATAAGGCATTGACAGTCACTGATTTAATAAACTTGAGTTGTGTTAAGGGAAACAATATGTATTGCAAAAATGATGTTAAAAATGCACTTTGACTATATTGAAGGTAAAGGGGCAGCCATTTTAGCTGCCCTGGTAAATGACCATTGGTCAGTCAAATGACCTTTCCCTCAAAATGGCTCAGTTGGTTTAGAACTATAGAATGTTCTAGAAATGGAATGTGGAGAGTGGAGTGTGATAGTTGAAAACCAGTTTGAGGGGCAAATTGACTTTTTTCTGTCCAACTGCTGCATATTCATTTTGAGAAAACATTGGCTTAGCTTTTCCTGAACAGCCAAGCTTTATCTGTAGACTCATTAGTCATCCTCAGATAACTTCTGACTGAATTCTGATGTTCATTGACCCGCCGCACTAGCTATGTTCCATGTCCTGGAGGTGTGTGGCTCTCTTCTTAGGCTTTAGCAAGAGAGACAAGGTGTCTTTTATTTTTAATTCAAAAGGTAAGGCGCATGCGAGTTGTTTGCATGACATGGGGCACATTATAAGGTCCTTTCTGCAGTGCAGTTTCATCTCACATCTCCTTAAACAACACACTACATGAGTCCATTGCTGTAGCCCAGCAGAGTTTGACTGAGGCACACATCACTGTGGCCTAACTGAAGGCAGCTGGGGGGCATGCACCTGCGGCCAGGAGAAGGCCCTGTGGTATGTGTCCCTGTGGCCAGGTGAAGATGGATGTGGTATTCATTTGCCACTTCTGCAGGAGGGAGCAGCACTCTGTACTAATCTGCAAGTTAATGGAGATTAGTCTCTCCTTTGTTCTGTTTTCTGCTTTTCCTATGAGTGAGTAGTTAAACTCTTCTGTAGTGTGTTCAATAGAGATGTTTAGTCCAGATTTGTTTTTCCATCAGGGATCAAGGTCAATGTGTGCATGACAGACACCTAATCTGTCCCTGGATTTAGTAGGTATGATTGTGAATGCCTATTTTATTGTTTTAGAAATACTAAAATGACTCCCATTCAGGTCAGGTTAAATACACTTCAAGAAAAGGTGGCTGGAAATAACTATTAACAATTATGATGTCCATCCTGTTATTGGAGTGAAACAGAGATTTTAGTCTGTTTGAAATTTGAGAGGAGTCAAACACCCCAGGTGTCCCGTATTGGAAATATTAAAATTGTGTACTACCTTTACAGTACAGAGCTTTACTGTATATCACTTAAATCATTAAATTATCTTTTCAGTACACATTAAGAACTGCAGCAGTGTTAAGCAACTTTACTGCCACACCTCTGCCATTGGGGCTGTCTTCAAGGGATATCAAGGAACTTTTATCTTGTTTGTTAGTAAAGACCCTTCAAAGGGCCTGATCATGACTTGGCCGTTACTGCCGGCGGTATTACCGCCGGCGATAATAGCCCTACCGCCAAACTCCCCGGCGCTAATAGCGCCGGATCACGAGTTTGGCTGTAAAGTAATTCCCCATTGAGCCCATTCGGGAATGCCCCATTCCCCATTGGGCTCAATGGGGAATTTTTGCGCTCTTACCGCCAGCGGATTTCCCGCCGGCGGTAATAGCGCAAATTTTCAGCGGATTTCCCCCCAGCTCAGAGCTGGGGCGAAATCCGCCGAAGCCCTGATTCGGTGGACCCTTAAATCCGGTGGTATTAGCGCTACCGCTGGATTTAAGGGTTAACGCCAAAGTCGTGATCAGGCCCAAAGTCTGTGAGTTCCTCATTCACAGCTCCATGTCTGGCTGATGATATCTAGCGGGTCCGGGAATTCATCATCATGCTAACAGGAGTTTTCACACTCTTAGGCATTGGATCACTCGGCTGAATTTTCATGACTGGAAGCTATTTTATCTTCCATTCATTAGTTACTGACAATAATATTTGGGCAGCAATACTTGGTGCATAAGACACTTGGTATGGGCACATAAGATGGACACATAAGAAAGGTTTGGCTCATCTGTGATTTGGAAAAACTGGGAAATATTTTCCGTTATACTAGGTGAATGGTGACATATTAGATTTGTTTTTGTCTATATACATTTGTAATCAGTTTATTTACATAGGCCAGTTTTTAGGGTATGATCTAGTGCACTATTTATACATTTTTTTATTTATTTATTTATTCATAATATGCTCTGATAGAGGGCCGTTCACCACTCTGTCACCTTATATGCTAATTTAAACAGTGACCCTTTATTGAACACCACAGAGTTCAGTGCTCTGTACTTTATATATGTTTTGATATAGTTATTGCATTTGGCAATGTTTAGTATTAGTCACTGAGCAATTGTGGAGAATTATTGGTCCATTACAGCATGCAGTATATATAAGGGGTGATTCCTCTGAGTTTATTAACCACACCTGGGATGATATTTCTGCAATTATTCAAACTATTAGTATTAACTGACAGAGTGGTTAATACTACATCCTGTAAAAGTGTTACTATACTTCCACTACTGTTTTATTGCTATGTTACACTTCATTCCCCATCTTCTCTTCCTTTTTCAGCATCTGCGTGTAACTTGGGCGTTATCTTGGATACTTATCTATGTCTCTCCCTTCACATCTGTTCTATTTGCTGTTGTTGTCGTTATGTACTTTTAAACATCTGCCATACACATCACTTTCTGTCTTTTCATGCCACAAAACCTGTTCTTTTTTCTCTTGTTTTTTCTCATAATGATTACTTCTCTTCTCTATTTCTTTGTCTTCCTATCTCCCATCTTCTTCCTCTTCATTCCGTTTAAAATTCCTCAATTTTCTGCTTTTTTCTTTACCCACTCGCTCTTCAATTACATCTCCTCTACTTTCCATTTGACTACTCCCTTTTGAATCATCTCTCCTCTACCACTTTCTCTCAACTGTCTACAAATGTACACATGGTATTATTTTTCTTGTTTACACTCATTCTATGTCCCATCTCTCTCTCTCAGATGACATCATTTATTTCATTTAACTCTTCACAAAGCTCCCTGTGCTTCTTCTCATTTCCACTCCGTTGATCTCTTATCTCCCTTCCCCCCTCACTTTGCTCTGCCACATCTCTCCTTCTTTCCCAATCAAACCGCAAAACTCATCTTTTAGCGCTTCTCGTCTGATTCATTCTCTTGTTTCTCCCTCTTCTGTTTGTACTGCTTTTTGATATATTTATGTTCAGCGCCTTTGACTAAAAGCTCTCTATAAATTCAATAAAATGATGAATGAAATCTGCAAAAGAAAGCTGTCCTCCACTTGGAGAAGTACAGCACTTCTTTTGGAGAAAGGATTACCAGTGACAAGGCAATCACATATTCAAATGTTTTTGGGGCTAAATAAGTTCCCTAATTGGGCCATAAGAGTGATGACACTGTTTTACAATATACATTACATTACCTTGACATCCCTATAGAGCACAAAAATAATGGCCTACAAACTAAAATCTTATGTTTCCATTGACCTAAGTGTGGCAAATACTGTAGACGCCGATAGAGAAATTGAGGGAAATGCTTCATCAAAATGTCATTTTGGATCACCCTGACCAGTTTGTACCAAGGGTCAAGTAAATAGTTGCATGTCAGCTGTTAGACACATTGTGAAAGGCAAACCTCCATTAAATGCATATGAAATTAAAACAGATGAATCCTCCGAGTGCATCAACGATTACAATCCCACCATTATAATCCCACTATCATGTTGAATGCTAATATAGGCATTCTATACATTAAAAACAATTCAACTTCAGTTTCATGATATATGACAGCCTGAGAAAACTGAGCGAATATGACCTCTGGCATGACATATCATCTGAAAAACTATTTCACAAGAAAAAAAGCTACAGCTTCAGTATCAAACTGATGTCACACAGATAATGCTGGTCTTGCAAAGCTGCAGATCATTTAACAGGTTCAGCCTTAAATGTGAAATCTAAGCATATTTTCTGGTTCTTCATCTCAAATAAGAGTATTGAAATTTTACCAAGAAATGTAATATATAGCCATAGAAAATCCCAACAGCCAAGACACTTAAAATATCATTTCATTGACAAATACAATCCTAACAGAAACATGTTTATGTATGTATGAAATAGTACACAAATACACATACAAATATAATGTCAGACAAAACGAAGTAGCTCGCAAATGTTCACTACTACATAGTGAAGGAAGTCTAGCAAGACTTTGAAAACCTAGTCACACATTAACCATGTAAAATGCAGACCATAAATAATTGAAATTGTAGGTTTCAGCCCTTGTTTCTAGCCACCGGATTGGCTGGTTCCCCCATGCAGGGTGATAATGAGGCTTCTACCATTCCTTTTTTTGGATGGTTAAGTTATAGCCCAGTACTTACTTGATTTTCTTTAAGATTCCTGAAGCCTATTGCACTAGAGCATAACTGCACTCTCATATATCTTACAGATGAAGCATCATCCTGAACCACTTAACAGTGCATTATGAGACTTGAAGGCTGACATCATTAATTGAGAGAATGCCATTATTTGATTATCAACCTTATTGAGGTAAGGACCAGCTCCTGCTATATGGAGCATTTATCATTACAACAACATATAGTGAGATTATAATACTGAGTTTATTCTATCTCTACTCTACAGACAAAAATTAATTTTGGAACCTGAAGAATAGGAATTCTCCAAGGTAGTGTTGATCTATATCTTCATCAAACAGATAGACCCGCTTCAAGAGTCAGCCAGGTAAATGGCAGCTAGAATCTGTGTAAGATTTAAGCACAGCTTGTGCACTGAAGAAACAATATTGGTGTAAACAATACTGTTAATATACTTTCTATTTACACTTTGGATAGTTGATGCAGACATAAGAATGTATTAATTGAAACTTGCTCCTGTTGAAGGGATATACTGAAACGCATTGAAGTTTTTTAAAATTTGTTATGTTGAAATTGATTTTGATGATTTTGATTTTAAAATATTGTTACAAAAACAAAACATTTTTTCAGAAAATACATGTCATACATTAAACGATTTAACCACTTGAACTGTAAACAAATCTTGACTGTTCATTGATCAGTAAATACACTGTGCAGGGGGCGGGAGTGTCCATTAGTCAAGGACACTCTTTTGGGTGTTGATTGTAGAATAGCTGAGAATAGCAGCTAGAGCTGCATTTTTCTCCACAGAACCCCAAATAGACATACACCTGTGCTTACATCCATTAAGAGTATTGTTCACCTATAGGTGCTAGAATAGCTGTAGAAGGTGTAGAAGGTGTAGAATAGCTGAGAATAGCAGCTAGAGCTGCATTTTTCTCCACAGAACCCCAAATAGACATACACCTGTGCTTACATCCATTAAGAGTATTGTTCACCTATAGGTATGTGCACTACAATATTGGAAAGTAGAATACATTTATTTAGACAGCTATTCTGTTATAAAAGGACATACAAAGAAGGGTACGAGGAGTCGCCCCTAGGACGGCATTGTACTAGGTGCTAAAAATCAGCTTAACTTGACATGTTATAAATGAAGTGTCAGGAACGATTACGTGTTGTGTGGGGTGGTAGACCTGGGCCCTCCTAAGGAGAATAACAAGTTACTAGTTAGTAATGTGTATGTGCCATGGGGAGGGAAGAACTGTGCAGAAATAATACAGGCACTTGAATTGGTCTTCCTAACCTGAAGGGATGAGCATGCTAATGCACTGATTGTACTGTGAGGTGATTTTAATGGTCATGGAATTGGTTGGGACATTGGAATTACATGGGGATGAATAAGGACTTGTCAAGGAATGAAGAAGTTATGAAAGGAAAAAGACAGATGGTTTTACTATGGGATGAGTTTTACTGTGAAATAACCTGGTCAATGCACGATATCTGGGAGAGGGCAGGGCAAAAGGATGTGATGAATCCTACTTGGTATAACTATCAATATTCCAGTACTATTGACTATCTTTTTATAGATACACGTTTGGAACCTTACATGCTGTCAACTCATTTGCTGTTTTATCCTTATAGTGACTATGCAACATTGAATATGTTGTTGCAAGTGACCCTACAATAGGGTCTCCAAATTGAAAGGTTGTTAGTATGTTAATGATTGAGGGAATTGAATTATTTGGCATTGAAAACAACATTAAATCATTGAAAGAGCATGCCAGCAAGATACAGTCTAATTTGATTAAATGTAAAGACAAATCTAGCTTTGAAAGATTTCTGGAAACAATAACATCGATATGCCCAATATTATGGTTCTGGTAATCAGCGCATGCTAGTTAGAGATAATGAGAATACAATTATCCCATATGACGCCATAATCACTGTCAAGAAAGAACTACTAAGGAAAATGTTGAGAAAGGTCTGTAGTAATAGTGATCTTACTCATGGTACTATAAAGGAATACATTCATACATTTAAAAAAATGAATACAGGAACTGGATATAAAAAATAAACATAGGGTATCTGCTTCTCCTGCCAGATGGAATATTATGTATATGGTGCTAAAAAGAGGGAATACTAAAAATGTCTGGTCCATCTACCACAATATGCAATTAATTAACCCTATCGGGGAGAAGAGGCAAAGACATATTGAGGTTTGTGACAACATGAATCAGGACAATGTAAGCCCACTAAGGCAATACAGATACTACATTGAATATTACTGTCAGCATATAAGGGAGATGATAAAAATAAGTAATGCCTCGTGAGCCCCGGGTCCAGAAGGGCTTGTAAGCTTGGTGTTTAAAGAAGACCCCAGATATATGGGTGCTGATCCTCAAAAGTTTGTAAGCATTTCCAACAGTGGTATGGTTCCCTACTACTGGCAAATGGCGTATGTTATCCCAGTATTAAAAAATGGAGACAGATCTGAACCTGGGAATTATAGACTTCTGGCAATGCTTGTTGAGGCTAGTAAGCTTTATGAAGCTGTTTACTTAAGGAAATTGAACAATGGGAAAGAAAAGAAAGCATCTTAGATACATTTCAAACTGTTTTCAGATTTGGTTTTGCACCATACACAGTCTTATTGTGCTTCAGAAACTGATTGAGGGTGCCAATACAAACAGAGACACAATGCTATATGTAGCCTTGATTGATTACACTGCCACACTACCACTTTTGATACTATCAATAGAAACAAGCTATGGAAGAAGTTGATCAGATGGAGTATCCCGATGGGTCTCGTAAAGATGATACAGGCAGTATATTGGAATACAAAGATACAATTAAGATTGGATGCACAGGACACCCTTTCTAAAGTGACTACTACTAATCACAGTCGGAAACAAGACAGTGTTGTGGCCCCTGCTTTATGTAATTTGTATTCAGCAGACTTAGACCTTGAACTTGTTGGAGCAGATAATTTCCCCCCGAAATTTGGCACAAAACATATTCTATGGCTACGTTATGTCGAGGTCTCTGCACAGCAGACTGATAAACTTGCAAAACTCAGCAATGCTCTTCTGGAATACTTTAAGAGAAAGGATTTAATAATCAATTACTCCAAAAAACAAAATATGACATTTGGCAAGGACAGTATGAAGAGGGCTGTCTCCTGGTATATTGAACATGAAAAGATTGAGCGTGTTATGCTGTTGAAATATCTTGCAGCGGTTATTAGTAACAGTAATGTTCTAATTAAACTAAAGAAAAGCTGCAACGCTATTGGAACATTTGCTGCAGTTAATCATTTTATTAAATCCCAAGGGTGTAGGTCCCTGAAGGGATTGATTAAAATATACCATGAAAGCATTACACATGGGTTTCTATATGGCTTGGAATAATATTTACATCGTATGACACAATGGTTTAGTGTGTTATAAGGCAAATTATGGAGACCAGTCTTGGGACTGGACAAGGTGTCCTGGTACAGAAAATTCGCCCTGAGTTGGGTAGTCTGGATTTGAATGTCCAATTAACCATTAGGAAGAGTATTTTATATTTGAAAATGTGATTCTCCGTAGACGACCCTGTTTTCAATGTATTTAATAGAATGATTAATGGTAATTTAGATGGATTGGTTTATGAAGGATCAAGAGAACTTTCACACAGCCATTGATTGGCAGCAAGAGGAGGTCGGAACTCTTTTTTTTTCTGTTTTTGTGATTGTTACTTTTAAGACGAAAGTGGTAGTGCCCGTATGTGCAATGGGAAATTAAATGCATACTAACACAGACATAACTTTTCAATTAGAAACACCTTAAATCTGCATTTCGTATTTTACAGCATTGACCCGTTATTCCATTGATCATTTGGAAATATCACAAAACGGTGTACCGTATTCCAAAGACATTCATGTAATATGCGTCAAACCACGAGACAAGCGTAATGCGTCATTGAAAAGAGATCATATATTCTCAAATTGTACTTTAGTTTTAAATTAAATTAAAAACGATGTTATCATTTAAACTGATACATGACTGGCCTTCACATTCGGAATTCTTGGTCTCACAAATATGAAACGAGAACTTGGAAAGTGAATTGTACCAAAAGGACAATAAAATATATACGTTCTGACTTAACATGTGACATCCCCTCATTTGTCATCAAGTCATGGCTCTGGTGATGCAATTCACTTTCAAGTCCGTTGATCTAGCTCTATCGCCAGCTGTCGCTTCTGTGCCCTAAGAGAAAAGATGCATCAGTTTGGAAGTGCAGCCTTAGGCTATTGTATGCAAGTGGCGTGTAATAATCTGAGATGAATGGCATGGCGTGGATTCAAAATGCGGTAAAGGTGTAGGCGAATGATTTTTCCAGGGATGGTCGTAGTATGGCTGTTTCCTGCGTGACTCACTTTTTTACTGTTTGAGAGTATACAATATGAGTGCATGGATGAAAAGGAGGCCACAATTCAGGTTTATGCATAATGTTTTTGAGTGTTATTGTCCACCTCATGAGGTTTACTTTGCCACTCAAGGATCGACTCTACGGTTCATATGAAAATAGAAAACTGCAAAATCAATATTGTATTTGCCATCTAATTTTAACCATTAACAAAGAGGTGGTAAATATTGATCATGTCCTACATTTTAGGAGAAACCACAGTTCCCTTCACCACTTTAACCATCATGTACTGCTTGGACAAAATATATACATATATGTATATCACACGGCCCGCAGTAAGTTGCTGAACTCATAGGAAGACCACTTATTCAGTAGCTTATAACTACGCTCCCTCTGACGAATCCTAACCAAACTTTGCAAAAAAAAGTATATGGTCGGCTCTGAATTTTTTTGCCAAGTTGGGTGAGGTTTCGTGCAGGGGGGCAAAGTTATAGGGGGGTCCCAAACATTTGTTTTTTCCTTAGACTGAATGGGGAAAAACTTTGGGCACGTCGACTGGCCGAACGGCTGGACGGATTTTCACCAAATGTGCCACAGGAGGGGGGGCTTGGGTCAGAAAGTGTGCTTTTGTGTGTTTGTTGGAAATCTGAACAGTACTTTTGTTGCAAAGGACTGAAATGCACATCCCAAAAAAATGGTGATATCTGGGTCCACTCTGCGAACCCATTTCCCTGTTCGCTTCGCAGACAGAAGTGTCATTGGCTTGTGGTACAGCAAGCTGTCAGAGAACTTTGGACACGGCCGGTGGTTAGCTGGAGGGAAGCGTGCTGTGCGTCAACATTTCTTGGGAAACGCCGCCATTGGTCTATCGGAGGACAGTACGGCGGCGGAAGGGTCTGGAAAATGTACCGTACGTCATTTGTTGGCGGCAAGAAGGGAGGGATCGGGTCGGGGAGTGAGAAGTGGTTCACGTGACTTATGTACATAGGTGGAAGAAGACGTAGGAATGCCTGCAGTATTCGTGTGTATTGCACAAATTTGCGGGTACCTAGACAGGCGAGTACTGTGCGTGTGGTGATTGGAGGCAGCTGTCATAACGGCCCGATAGCTTCTGCCACAATCTGTTTGCAGTGACCTCGTTTCGTGGTGAGTGGTGACAGGTGAATTTCAGAAGGAGAGTGAATTGCACATGACATAGGTTGGGTGGGAGTGCGGGTGGCTATGCTCTGTGGATGGAATGCGGTAGTTGGGAACATGGTGGCATGCATGGCTGAATGAAGTAGCGGTGGGTCTGTGGAAGGATTAGACTAATGGGTGCATGCCCAAAGGCCATAGGCTGTAGGGCATGCACTGAAGATCGTAGGGCTTCAGCATACCCACCGCAGCAACAAATGTCTGACTCTGCATCCGGGAGAGGGTGGTGCTTGCATAGTGTGGTGTGTGCAGATTGGTGGGAGTAGGGTCAGTGTTGCGAACAGAATGTGGGTAGGTTGGCAGTGACACAATACTTTGTGAATGGAAGTGGGTACGCCCATAGTATGTGAATGAAAGTGCACAGGGGTGCAGGAGAGAGTGTTTTCTTTCTACATTATGGTAACTGTTGCAATTTGTTGCTGCATAGCTCCATGGCAGTGCGTAGGTTGGGTAGGAGTGCTGGTAGGAGTGGTGTGTATGTGGATTGTCGTAGTTGGTGACATGCATGGTGGCATTACATTGCAGTGGATGTGTTCAATGCCTAGAGTATTGGGTGCATGGCCGGAGGCCGTAGGCCATGGTCCATGCACTGAAGAGCCTAGGACTTGAGGACACCCACGGCAGTAATGCATTTTTGACTTTGCATCAGTTAGAGGGTGGTGAGCTGTAGGGAATGGTTGTGGAGAAAATCTCAGTAGCCATAGAGCAGCAGGTGAGGTCACTGTTACAACATAGTAAAGTTTTGGATGTGTGGTTGGAGATGGTTCAGTGAAAAGTCATGCAGTGTGGGCACATGTGGGCACAGAGTGCACTGTTTCCATACTGTCAGTATGAAAGAGGGTATGGTTGAAGTGTGGGAAAGGTTTTGATGTGTGGTTGGAGATGGTGCAGTGAAAAGTCATGCAGTGTGGGTACTGGGTGCAGTGGAAGACGGTGTGGTTGAAGTGCAGCTTTTGTGTGCTTGGTTACTATGCTGTATGCAGATTTGTTGAAGTAGGCCCAATGTTGTGAAAATGTTGCGGTTAGGTTGGCAGTGACACAATACTTTGTGAATGGCCGTGGGTAGGTGTAGTGGAGGCAGTGGTATGTTTGTGGATTCTGCTAATTGTGACCTGTTTTCGTGAATGGGTGTTTTATGGTGTGGGGAGTTGGGGTGAAGTGCCACTACCTATGTATGTTACGTTTGTGCAAATTGTTAGCTGCCCACAGTGTTGTGCTGGGTGTGGGCAAGGGTGGACTGTTGTGTGCATGGCCAAATGTGTGCTGGGTGCACGTCAGGATCTTTGTGGATGCTGAAATAGTGCATCCTTTAGCATAAGTTTCTGGTGGAGGGGCTTTGGAAGCAAAGGTACCAAGCACTGAGAGTGTTTAACGGTAAATATGGAGTGGTGTACAGAAATGATAATGTGCAATACAGAGGTTCAGTATGTGATTGGTGCATGCATGTTTGAAAATTTCACAGCAGCCAATGAGGGAATGTTGGAAAAATGCCACTGCAAAGGGAAGAAGTATTGTGTCTGCTTTACTGGGGCCTGGCCCTCGCTGTAGCTGGGAATGTGCACGTGCCCTTCTGAGCATGGAGCCTTCGCAAATGGAACTTTGGGGATTTTCCAATGAGGTGTTGAGGGTGTGGTTCACAGGAAGGGACGGTGACATATTTACCCAAACTTCGATGCAGTGAGGTTGGCAGAGATGGACAGATGCCAAGTGCTGATAGTGGGTGATACCTTTGTGCTTGATCTGCACATGCATGCCGTGGAAAGAGGCTTTGATACTGACTTTCAGCTGGAAGGAGTGCAGGCTTTTTGGGGCACAGTATATGAGTGGGATTTCAGGTGCGTGGATTTCCTTTGCACAAGTGCGGCCTCTTTTGGTACTGTTGAAGTGGTGGTCGTGCATTTTGGAGCACTACATTTGGGGTACATGTCGTGCTCATGTTTGCTTGCGCACCTAAAGAAGTTGATGACAGCAGTGATGCAGATGTTTCCCACTGCCAAGGTGATGTTCTCATTGATAGCACCAAGAGGAGCATGGGACCATGGCGGTGTAATTTGTCCAAAGCCAGAGGTCAGGAGATGTTGGATAAACAGAAGCATGTATGACATTATGTGCAGTGCTGGGATGTTCTGCACCAACTATGAAAGCATTAATAAACAGCAAGATTTCCATTGGTTCCAAGGAAATGGTATTTTTTTTACTTCCATTGGCAATGGTGCTTTGTTTGCCACTCTGTACGAAGCATTGCAGAGAATCCTGTAGAAATGTAAGAGAAGTGTTCATCTTCAACTGGGAGAAATGTCAGGAGGAGAAGCAAACAGACAGTCAGCAAAAAGAGAGAACACAAAAAAAGTATGCATGCACGTACATAACAAAAATATGACAAACCCCCCACCAAAAAAATAAGTGTTTTAGAGACAGTACTTAAGACGTAATCCCGTAACCTGTTTTACAAAAAGGAGGTCTGTTTGTACAGAGAAATGTAGGAGGCTATGGTGAAAGTGTGCAAGGTAAGGGGCAGGCATCCTGTTTGTTTGCATGCACTGCACGCATTTGCTTAATGTTGCTAACATACATTATGTGCTGCTATTGTGGGATAACTTTTCTGTAATACATGCATTACAGTGGAAAGACCATTTTGTGAAGTCTGCAAAGTATGTATCAGGCATCCTGGTGTTATGAATGCAGTGTGTGTATCATATGATATGATGTGATATGGTATTCTATGGCATTTGTACGGTGCCTACAAACAAGTGTGTGAAGGCACGATGAAGAAAGGGAGGCAGAACAGAGGCCACACAGAGACATTGATCCCACTAGGCCAGGTGACAGAGAGTGTGCAAGTGAATGGGAAGAGAGAGGGTAAAGTGGAGTACATGGGAACAACAAGAAATAGCAATATATGCAACTATGGCCAATGCTGGCAATTGGAAGGATCAGTGTAGACATCAAGTGGTAGCTGAACTTTTAAGGTTACAAAACACAGTCCTCAAGTGCGGGGGTTGGCAGAAAGCCAGTACAGTGGTGGAACTGACCGGAGGGAGGTAGCCTGGGACACAGATTACAGGGTGGGTACGCAACCAGTGCACAATTATTTTTAGGCAGGAAGTGAGCAGGGGAGAGTAGGGGAAAGAGAAAAAGCAAATGGAAAGGTTTTGAGGTGCTCCCAGACCCTTAGGTGGTTCTCCTCAAGTTCCAGGAAGGCAGAGAACCTGTTCCAGTGGGAGGCCCCAGCAGAAGAAAGACATCTACCACCAACTGGTTGCATGCAGAAACAAGTGACCCTGAGAAAGTAGTAGGTGGATGTTAAGCGGAAACCTCTGCAGTTGCCTCTGGGACCACTGCAAAAGATTTAGGCCTACAGGTGTTTGACAGTAAACCCGCTTGGTAGCCGTCTGTACCACACAGATTCACCTGGTAGCTGTGGCTGAGCAGTCAGACTTCTCTCAAGAAAAGTTAGGCAGTATGTGGAGTATACAAAATAGGGCAATTTACACAGTAGAACAAGCAGACACGGAACAGAGCTTGGGTGTAAAGATATATATAGTTATTTATTTATAAAAACACATCTATGACAATCACACTGGCACTAATACGGCAAACAACTTCAATTACAATTACTATAAGTAAATCAATCCCCTAACAATATTTTCGACAAGTCTAGGTTCAACGGCACCACTTATTTGCAGACAGAGAGAGGTGAATGCTTTAACCTAGATGGCACTCTAATATTCGTTTGATCGGGAGAGAAAAGGCAGGGTATGAAACCAACTCAGTACCAACACTTTTACAAAACAATGCAAGGCAAGTAAGGCAGGGTCTACTGTAGCTCACAAAGTTCAGAAGCCAGGCCCACTCGGAGAGAGGCAAGGCGATATGTCCCAAAAAGTATCACAGTGGAAATGCACTTCGAGTGTTTGTAGCAAATTGTCACAGAAAGATTGGACCAGTTTAGAACAGAAAGTTAAGATGGCCTGGAGGCGACCCAGTGGGAAGGTAGGGATTTAAGACACCCCACGCTACCCGACACGAGGGAAGCCAGGCGGACACGGTACCTTGTAAGTGCAGGGATAGCTCCGGCGGGGGCAGTTGTTCCTGGTGGTGGATGCAAGACGGGGCTTTGCCAAGAGATGAGATGCTCTCGTCATCGAAGGAAAGTTGAAGATCGTTGCACCACCAGGGAAGAGACCAGCTGCGGAGTGCTCCGTCACAAGGCACCAGCTTTTGGTCACGGTACAGTGGTTAGTGACTATCCCGTTGCCGGGGTGCTCAGCACGGGCAATCCGACCACTACGTTGTGGAAGCGAAGAAAAAGCAAAGGGGACTGGTTGTTCCCGCCATTCAGGGGAAAAAGACTCTCCGGCCAGGAGATCTCCTCTGTCGTTGGGAAGTGGTGAGTCGGTTCAGCAGGGCTCCACCGGAGGTGTCGTCGTTGAAGATCGGCTCAGCTTTTAGGTCTAGTAAAGCCAATAGTGACTTTACATGCCCTGGGAGACAGTAGTCAGTCCCAGGTTATGGAGTCTATGGTGGGGATCCTCTAGGACACCCCAGTGTTACGCCACGGAGGGTGCAGTGTAACACACATAGCAAAACATATGAGACCCTATGGAGTAAAAGACCCCATAGCCCATTGACATTCAAAGGAATTAACCACATTCATGTCCAAGAGTGGGAGAAAAGAGTCTCACTCTTGGCAGGATGGAAAAAAAAACTCCAGAAATCCAGCAAAGCTGCTGGGGGACTCACTAGGTTAGGAAATTCAGCCTAAACAGAGAATTCTCCCTAACACTCGCCCCCTCCCCCCCAGACTAAGGGACAGGAGGATTTAATCCACTCCTGGATGAATCTCATACCTTTAGTCGATGATATACATCCTAGAGAGACCATCAGCATTTTTGTGGTGACACCCTGACCTGTGTTCAATGGTGAAATCAAACCCTTGCAGGCAGATCAACCATCTCAGTAGTTTCGGGTTTTCCCCTTTCATTCGCATTAACCATCTCAAGGGTTGGTGGTCATTCTGAATGACAAAAGTAGAACCATACAAGTATGGCCTAAACTTCTTCAGAGCCCACACAATAACAAAGCACTCTCTTTCGATTGTTGCCCACCTTGTTTCAGGATCCTTCAGCTTGCGGCTGATGAAGCAAACAGGGTGCTCCCTACCTTTCCCATCCAGTTGACTGAGTACTGCACCTATTCCTACATTTGAAGCATCTGTCTGCACAATGAAAGTTTGGTGGTAATCAGGAGCTCTGAGTACTGGGGTTTGGCAAAGAGCCTTTTTCAGGTTTTCAAAAGCCTGATTGCACTCCTCGTTCCATCTAACCTTTTTAGGAAATTTGGGAGAGGAGATGACATTCAGAGGAGAAGCTATGGTCACATAGGTCTCAATGAAATTCCTGTAATACCCAGTGAGACCTAAAATGGCTCTCACCTGGGTCTGAGTAGTAGGTGTTGTCCAATTTTGCACAGCTTCAATCTTACTGAGCAAAGGCCTTATTTCTCCACCTCCTACCTCATGTCCAAGATAGACTACCTTACTCTGTCCAATTTGGCATTTACTCGCCTTTATGGTCAGATTGGCTCGTCCAAGAGCCTGCAAAACATCTCTTAGGTGGGTTACATGTTCTTCCCAGGAATTGCTGAACACTGCTATGTCATCCAAGTATGCCATGCAGAAGTCCTCCATCCCAGTCACAACCTGGTTTACCATCCGTTGAAATGTAGCAGGTGCATTTTTCAGTCCGAAAGGCATTACCTTAAAGTGGTATAAGCCAACAGGGGTAGAAAATGCAGTTTTCTCCTTGGCATGGTCTGTCAGGGCTATTTGCCAATAGCCTGACGTCAAGTCAAATGTGCTGAGGAACTTGGCGGAACCAAGTTTATCCACCAACTCATCTGTTCTGGGCAAAAGATGGGCATCAGTCTTGGTGACTGCATTAAGAACTCTATAATCCACGCAGAATCTAAGTTCTTTAGATCCGGCCTTTGGTACTAACACAACTGGGCTAGACCATGGACTAGTAGAGGGCTCTATTACCCCGAGATCGAGCATCTTGCTGACCTCACCTTTGATGTGGGTTCGTACATTTTCTGACATGCGGTATCCTCTGCTTTTGGCTGGCAGACAGTCACCAGTGAGTATTTCATGCTGGCCCCAA
The DNA here is from genome assembly GCF_040938575.1 of Ambystoma mexicanum. Lineage (NCBI taxonomy): Eukaryota > Metazoa > Chordata > Amphibia > Caudata > Ambystomatidae > Ambystoma > Ambystoma mexicanum. The sequence goes on from NC_090937.1 coordinate 527,428,618, forward strand.
GGGGTCAAGCCTGGTGAAAGTGAGAACAGAGAGGCAAACTGATTCAACATAGATTTGCACTCTTCTTGTTGCTCAGGTGTCAGATTTGAAGAGAGATTGACTCCTTCAATTTTTTCGTCTAAAGGTAAGCCTCTCAGGAGATCAGGAAGAGCTTCACTCTCTTCTTCTTCCTCTGATGATGCTAGAAGCAATGCTCCTACATCGGGTCTCGAGACATACGCTTTGAGTCGGTTGGTGTGGAAGACTGTCGGAGCCTCCTTGGGATTGCCCAAGTCCACCAGATAGTTGACCTCTCCGAGTTTACCCACAACTCTTAAGGGTCCCATCCATTTGTCTTGCAAGGCCCTCTGCCTTGTTGGGATCATAACGAGAACTAGCTGGTCTTGAGTGAACTCAACCATGTTAGCCTTTTGATCATGCCAGTGCTTGACCAATGCTTGTCCAGCTTTCAAGTTATCGCTTGCTTCTGTCATCATGTGCGACATTCTCCTCCGGAGACCTATCACGTAGTCAGTCACTCTGACTGGCTTGGGGGAAGCAGCACTCTCCAACCCCTCCTTAATCAGGGCCAATGGACCTCTGACAGGATGACCATAGAGAAGCTCAAAGGGAGAATAACCTACTCCCTCCTGAGGGACTTCTCTATAAGCAAAGAGAAGGCATGGCAGTAGAAGGTCCCATTTTCGTTTAAGGGGTTCTTCTAAAGAACCTAAAATGCTCTTCATGGTTCGGTTGAACCGTTCTACCAACCCATTGGTTTGTGGGTGGTAAGCTGTCAAGAACTTGTAGGTAACTCCACAGGTTTTCCACATGGCTTTCATGTAGTGGGACATAAAGTTTGACCCCCTGTCAGAGATGACTTCCTTAGGAAACCCGACCCTCGTAAAAATACCAAGGAGAGCCTTAGCCACAGCCGGAGCTGTAACAGTCCTCATAGGAATTGCCTCAGGAAACCTAGTAACATGGTCTACTACAACAAGTATAAACCTGTTGCCTGAGGAGGTTGGAGGATCAAGGGGACCAACAATGTCAATCCCTACTCTCTCAAATGGGACTCCCACAACTGGGAGAGGCACTAAAGGTGCCACATTCTTGGAGCCAACCTTACCAGAGGTCTGGCAGGTGTGGCAGCTCCTGCAGTGTTTTTCTACTTCGGCCCCCATCTTTGGCCAATAAAAGTAGAGAGAGAGCCTTTACTTAGTCTTCTTGAAACTCAAGTGACCAGCCAAAGGAATCTCGTGGGCTAACTGCAAGAACTGTGGTCTGTTCTCTTGGGGTACTACAAGTCGTTTGTAGTCTTCAGGCGCAGACTCGGTCGGTTCACTTAGGCCTTCTTCCCAGTGCAACCTGTATTTCCCAGGCTCTTGCCCTTCAGCCTGAGCTTCTGCCTGGTGGCGAAGACCTTCCAGAGCTGGACATTCCCTCTGTCCCTTACTGAAGTCTGCCCTGTTGGATCCACCTTCTGCCAGTAAAGACTGCAGCTCAGGATGGTCAACAGGATCCAGATCTCCAATGAGTTCTTGGCCTTCCATTAGCTCTTCTTCAGAGTCTAATTCTACCACACAGGGTTGTACCTCCCTCTCAGCCTCAGCTGGAGGGGGAGTTACCGGTGTAACTTTGGACATCCGCGGGGAAGTCTGTTTTGGCTGCACTGAAGTGCTGGCTGCTGGTTTCGGTGTAGAAGTTTTAGGTTTCCCTTTCGCTTCTGATTTCTTGGAGACAGCAGCTGACAATTCCAGTGGAGCAGGAGTGATATCTTTCTTCATCATCTCCTGGAGAGTACCTCGCATGGTTCTCTCCCTTGCAGGTCTGGTTAGCTCCTGTAACCGTTTACTAGGAGGTCTGGGGGTATGAGACACAACTCTGAGAGTTTTTAAATAGTTACCCAACAGAACGGTCCTGGTGCTTCACTCTGTATGCTGACAGGTATCTTCACAGTCATGTCGTTACACTGGATGAGAACTGGTAATTGGGGAAGCATCTGCACAGGCCCTCCAGCTAACTTGGTGAGGCGTTGGGGTGCCTTAGCAACATCCTCAGCTATGCTGGCCCCAGTGTCCCTAATGGCAGGAGTCTCCTGACCATTCACCTGGACACTGTCCTTATAATACTCTTTAGTATTATCTGGGATAGAATTATAGACATCTAAATGTTGTTGTTCCCACAAACCCAGAGACACTAAAGAAAGACTGGCTGAGACTCCAGTGGGTTCATCAGTCAGTAGTATAAAGTTTCCACTTGCCATTTGGACTTCCTCCTCTGGAGCGAAGGCTAAGGAGACAAGCTGGACCCCTGAAGGTTTACCCTTGCATCAGGGATCTCCTTTCACATAGTCAGTCGAGCCACAATCAAAGCATTTGCCGAATGCTTTCTGGAATGGTGGCTTGTTCTGGCCTCCCTCCGGTTTGGCACCAGAAGTTACACTATTCTGCTGCGGTTTTCCTTGTGGCTTACCCTTATGGTTTTGTTTGGGGCCCTCTTTGGAATTTGAGTTATTAGAATTCTCTTTTGAGTCTTTTTTAGGCTGTTTTCCCTCATCCTTTTTCTGAGTTGCCCCAGAATCCTTATGAGTAGCCCTGTTGGCAACCCAAAAGTCAGCTGCCTTAGCTAGCTTCCTGGAATCCAATTCCTTCGAATCAGCCAAGTGCTGTCTGAGCTCAGGAGAACAGGCATCATAAATAGACTCCAACATAAAAATATTCTTCATACCCTCATAAGTGTTCACTTTGTAACCCTTAATCCATCCCTCTAAGTTTTTCAACCCTTCACTCACCCAGGTAGCCCAAGGGGTACCATCATGCTTTTTGAGGGTTCTAAACCTCTTAAGATACTGGGAAGGGGTATTCCCAAATCTAGCTATCAAAGCTAGTTTTACACTTTCGTACTCTTTCCTATCCTCCTCCCCCAACTCCATTACCACATCAGTTGCAACAGGGGGAGCCTAGAGAACAACCAGGTAAGTAGCTCATTACCTGTGATGTTCTGGAGCCCATGATTGTACTCAAACAAATTCAGCCAATCCAACACATCCAACTTTGGTTCATACATACCAATTAATTCCTTCGGCATCCGGGGTCTTTTGGGACTGGAACTTCTAGAGGAGCCAGAGACAGAAGCAGTTTCGACAGACAACTTTTTCATTTCTAACACATGCTTGAGCTCCATTTCTCTGAGCCTAAGAATTTGTTGCATTTCTTGGTGTTTCTGTTCAGTTTGAGCAGTAATCCTTCTGAATTCCAAGTCTATTTTCATTTTTCTAGTTCAAGGACTTGAGGACTTAGTGTGGGACCTGCTATAGGCTCAGTAGGTACAGCTGGTAAGGCAGACAGAGGAGCAGGGGAGACAGTTTCGTTAGCCTCTCCTCCCTCTTTAGCCTCTTCATCACTATCATCAGAACTTTGATTTAGATCAACACCATTACTGTTATCTACATTTGCTGGAGAAGTTGGTTCCTCTGAACCAGTACCCAGACGTTGGTTTTCCAGCAATCTCGCTATCAGTTCTACTTTCTTGCCTCTTACAGAAAGATTCTCTTGTCTACAGAGAGCTCTCAAACTGTCAGTATTTTCACCTGACAAGGACTCTTGACTGTAAACTTCCATAGTAGACATGTTTTTGAAAGTTGCCTTTTAGTGCTGAGCTTTGTGGTTAGTTATCCTAAAGTGTTGAAAAGCACTCTAAACTGTATACTCGATACAAATCCCACCGCTGCACACCAGTGTTAAGTGTAAACCTGTGCAGTTCCCTCTGGGACCACTGCAAAAGATTTAGGCCTACAGGTGTTTGGCAGTAAACCCGCTTGGTAGCCGTCTGTACCACACAGATTCACCTGGTAGCTGTGGCTGAGCAGTCAGACTTCTCTCAGTATGTGGGGTATACAAAATAGGGCAATTTACACAGTAGAACAAGCAGTCATAGGAACAGAGCTTGGGTGTAAAGATATATAGTTATTTATTTATAAAAACACATCTATGACAATCACAATGGCACTAATACGGCAAACAACTTCAATTACAATTACTATAAGTAAATCAATCCCCTAACAATATTTCGACAAGTCTAGGTTCAACGGCGCCACTTATTTACAGACAGAGGTGAATGCTTTAACCTAGATGGCACTCTAATATTCGCTAGATCGGGAGAGAAAAGGCAGGGTATGAAACCAACTCGGTACCAACACTTTTACGAAACAATGCAAGGCAAGTAAGGCAGGGTCTACTGTAGATAACAAAGTTCAGAAGCCAGGCCCACTCGGAGAGAGGCAAGGCGATATGTCCCAAAAAGTATCACAGTGGAAATGCACTTCGAGTCTTCGTAGCAAATTGTCACAGAAAGATTGGACCAGTTTAGAACAGAAAGTTAAGAAGGCCTGGAGGCTACCCAGTGGGAAGGTAGGGATTTAAGACACCCCACGCTACCCGACACGAGGGAAGCCAGGCGGACATGGTACCTTGTAAGTGCAGAGACAGCTCCGGCGGGGGCAGTTGTTCCTGGTGGTGGATCCAAGTCGGGGCTTTGCCAAGAGATGAGATGCTCTCGTCGTCGAAGGAAAGTTGAAAATCGTTGCACCACCAGGGAAGAGACCAGCCGCAGAGTGCTCCGTCACAAGGCACCACCTTTTGGTTGCGGTACAGTGGTTAGTGGCTATCCGGTTACCGGGGTGCTCAGCACAGGCAATTCGACCACTACGTCCTGGAAGCGAAGAAAAAGCAAAGGGGACTGGTTGGTCCCACCAGTCAGGGGAAGAAGACTCTCCGGCCGGGAGATCTCCTCTGTCGTTGGGAAGTGGTGAGTCGGTTCAGCAGGGCTCCACCGGAGGTGTCGTCGTTGCAGATCGGCTCAGCTTTACCCTCGTTGGATTCTTAGGTCATGTGGCGACTTCTGAAGATCCAGTCCCAAAGCCCTGCTTTTATGCACAAAACACCCATTCATTCAGCCTAGCTGTCAATCAACACATGCTAAGTGGTGAGCGGTGTGGCTCACCACTTGGGCCAATCACACCAGAGTGCAACTTGAGTTGGCAAGGTAACTCAGTCCAGGGTGCTTAAACCCCCTCCCACACCCCCTGTGGTACCCAGACAGAATGGCACCACTTTGGAGGGCTTCTGTGCAGAAGCCCGCCAAAAGTGGAACAAAGGCTCAACCTTTGGTTCGGAGTTACAGAGCCGAACACAGACGCCATTTTAAAAACTGAGTTCTGGCAGAAAATACCAACCGGTAGATTTATTTAAGACAAATAAACCGGTGGTATGTTAGAGACTAACGGGAAAAAGTATTAGCCTCCAACAATGGGAAGAATCCCATAGAATTATATCCGGGGTCGAATATAACAAGTAGTTTCCACTGCCAAAAGCCAAAACTCGACGAGGGGGGACGGGACAGTGCCCCCTCGAACAACAGACCCAGGGGTAATCGAATTACCCCTACCAGTACGTACTAGTTCTGTTAGTAAATTTAGGTCTAGTAAAGCCAATGGTGACTTTACAGTCCCAGGGTATGGAGTCTATGGTGGGGATCCTCTAGGACACCCCAGTGTTACACCACAGAGGGTGCGGTGTAACACACATAGCAAAACATATGAGACCCTATGGAGTAAAAGACCCCATAGCCCATAGAACACATTGACATTCAAAGGAATTAACCACATTCATGTCCAAGAGTAGGAGAAAAGAGTCTCACTCTTGGCAGGATGGAAAAAAAAGAAAACTCCAGAAATCCAGCAAAGCTGCTGGGGGCCTCACTAGGTTAGGAAATTCAGCCTAAACAGAGAATTCTCCCTAACAGTGGATGAGGAAAGAGCTGGAGCAAGCAGATATTTAGGAAGTGAGAGAACAAGGTATTGAGGTCCGAGGGACCAGAATGCCTTCTGCATAATGCACAGGGCTTTCATTTTATTATTCACAGCCACTGGGAGCTATTGCTGACATTTTAGTCTAGCAGAGATACGATCCCTGGCATTCAGGCCAAGGACAAGTTGCGCAGTCCTCGTCTGGATGAGTTTCTGAGGGCGCGGAGTGGAAGCTGGCAGATTTAAAAAGAGGATGTGGCAGTAGTACAGCGTACAAAGAACCACAGCCATGAACAAACTGACCTTTTGGGAACTGACTATAGGTTGGTAAGATACATTCTTTGGTGGCTTTGGTGCCAGCATTTTATGATTTATATAGGAGGTGGCGGGGAACACATTTTGTAGCATTGTCAGAAAGAAAGAAGAGAGTTCCTCTTTCGCTAATACACCGTATATTATCGGTAAATGAAAATGTTGCAAGCAAATACCATTAAATTGCCACTTCATGGTAGGAGATGGAAAGAAACCAGTATGCTTTTCAAACACGTAATGGACGCTTGGAGGCAGATATCATGTGCAGAGGCACTTATAACAGAGTTGTAAACATATAGCCAAAAAAATGTCCATACCTTTATTTTGTGGTGATGGGTGCTCAAGTGGATGAATGTGCATGCACAAATTGGGCAATGTTTCACTAAACATTCCACTGGACGTGCTTTCCAATAACAGCACACTTGCAGGCAGATTTTGTAATGTTACATATGACATCTTGTTGAGAACTGACAGTGTTAGATGTTGACATCTTGTATGGCATTGGTGGATGCGTGTGTGACTACTTAACAATACCCAATAAGGGCGTGGTGGGAAGAGGATAGGGGAAAGGGAAGAAGGAGTTTTCGTGATTTACTGGGGCGTGGCCCTCACAATACTTTGGGAAGGGTGCATGCCCCATTCTGCGCTTCTCACCATGCTGGCCAATGGAAATGGCACTGTGGGGATTATCCAATCAGGTACTCAGGGTGTGGGTCACGGGAAGGGGCGATAATACTGGTATTCATTACTCTGCGTAGTGAGGCTGGCTGACATGGAGAAATGCATTGTGTTGACTTTGGGTGATGCCTTTGCGATAGATCTGCACAAGTATGCCCTGGAAAGAAACTTTCATTGCAATTTTGGTTTGGAAGCAGTGGACGCATTGTGATGCGCTGTCGATGACCTCAGTTTAGCGGATATGCATGCACTTTGCAGAGAACTGATCAGTTCTGCTACCGTGCATGTTGTCGTCAAGCACTGTGGTGGGTTGTAATTGGGTTACGTATCTTGTTTACGTTTGCTCCGTCGACTCAAGAGGTGTCATGATGCCTACCTCCAAGGAGCCAGACCAGGCCCAGCTACCCCAGAGGCAGACATCATGTCCCCGAGGGAAGTCTCAGCAGCCCCAAGTATGGGCCCTTTGGACTCAGTCCTGGCGCCTTTGGCGCCAGGCTCATATTGGACAACAGTCCTGGCGCCATAGGCGCCAGGCTCATAAAGGATGACTTTGTGTTTAAAGGTGCTTGGTGTAAACTTACCTGATGCAGACCATGCTGCAACATCCGGGCCATCTAGAGGCCTGAATGGGACTACTTTATCTTTGGGGACTACTTAACCACACGGGTGTGGCCGGAGGAAGAATACATACCTGAGAGGAAGGATACATACCTGGAACTACTTTGAAGGCTATTTAAGCCACGCCCAAGCAGCAACTCACGCTTCGCGTTGTTCTGCATCTAGCAGCTGGACACTCACCGTGTCTGCTCCTGCATACTGACTTCTACCACGCCTGCCAGCATCCTGGAACACCTGCAAAGGGAGAAGAGAATAGGAGAAAGAACAGTCCTTACCTGCTAAATCTGCATTCCGGAGACATTTCGCCGACGATCCTGAAAAGGAAGACATTCATTTTAAAAGCAGATCGGATCGATCGCTGCAGCGCCGCATTCCACTCACTTTTACTAGGCGCCTCCATGTTCATCAGCGACCATCTGGATCCGCAGCCACATTTCAGCACCTAGGGAGAAAAAGACAAGAACAAAGGTGAGCTAGGGAAGAGAATAAGAAAACCTTAATTTGCCATCATAAGACTTACCTGTTGAGTCATTCCCACTTCATTTCGGGTCGGTGCCGCATCCTGGCAATTCCGGCCCCCGGCCCCTAAGGGGAAAAAAGAGACATCAGCGTTAGTGAGCGAATGCTAAGACATTACCTGAACGCTCATTAAAGACTTACCTGATATCTACTGGAACTGCACCTCTCACTTCGGGTCGGTGCCATATCTCCGGCATTTCCGAACCCCGGCCCCTATTGGGAAAAAAGACACAAGGATTAGTGCATTAATGCAAGGACACTAAAGGAACCTCTCATCAAACAACTCACCTGAGTTTCCTTCGTCGGTTCCATTGCTCATCTCGGAATCTTTGTTCTGCACCTGAAATAGAGACAACGGACAATTATTATTTCGGGCTCATACTTATAAACTGAATTCTCACAGTACTTTACCGGGAAGGTCAAGCAAACTTGAACTCTCTACAATCCATGATCCAGTGAAGGAACTGGATTACAACGCGCCCCTGCATCAGAAGCAGGATGGAGAGCTCGTCCTTTCAGACCCTAAGGTGAGACTTCACGGGGAATCGCAGAAGGGTTTCGTGGAGGGTGAGAAGGGAGTGGGAGGCTTACACATTATCCCGCAGATTGTTAATACTCCCTTTTCACACACAGAAGGATATTTCTGCAAGCCAGACAAGCCAGATTTGAAGGTCCGGTCCTGTCCATCTTCCGAGTCCTGCGCTTCACCATAGAAGAGGCAACAGCACTCCAAACCAGGCCTGCACCTCCGTGGGCGTCAGGTGAGCGTAGCAAGAGGCTGATGAATGCAGTGAAGAGGTTTTTTCCCACTGCCCAGGTGGTTTTGTCCGCCATACCATCAAAAACAGTATTGACCACTCTTATTGGCTGTTGTACCCAGCCAGAAGCTGGAAAGTGTCTGATTAACAGAAGCATGTCTGATTTTATGTCCGCTCGTGACATGTTTTTCTGTAACAATGACATCATTAGTTCTGCAAATGCAGAGTTCTTCCAATCAAATGGCATTTCGCTGTCATCCATTGGTAATGCTGTTTTGTGCGCTAATCTCCAAGATGCACTCAAAAGGTTCTTGTCAGATTATGAGGACGAAAAACAAACACACAACTGTATGAAACCGAAAACAAGCTCTTTGTGTGGAAGCAGATAAAAAAACCAAAAAAAACAGACACACCATCTCTGCACTGAGCACTGTGCCGGAAAGTGTCAAGGGTTCCCCTGCGGGTCGTAGAGTTGTAGATAACATTTAACAGCAGGTGTGACATTTTGTAGTGAGTCTGTGAAATATCGAAGCTGGTGCGGCTTGGTCACTAACATAGTAGTGCATGTTAAGAAAGGTAAGCAAACAGCAGAATCTTCGGAGAGCAAAGATTAGCACTGGTGGTTAGAACAGTACTGTAGCCGCATGGGTTGAGCTTAATAAATATCTTCCTCCTGCACGTACTGAAGGTGCGTTTCTCCTTGTTATAAGCATTGTTGTATTTCACAATACATGCATCTCCGTGCATGCTATTCCTACGGCTAATGGCGTACCAGGAACTATCCATACCGCATGTGACGAGAACAGCAATTCAGGCATAAGGGACCAGTTGGCAGGGTACTACCCTGCCAAAAATGTAGTAGGGTAATTTCATGTACAGCATTGTCCACATACACTGCAGCCTACAACAGGGGCACTCCTGTACGACACCGGAGCGTTGAAAGACCCTTGTACACCATATGCTGCAATAATGACCCTTACCTGCCAAAGGGCATTGAAGTGTGCATGTACTGCAACCCAGTACTCTACAGTGGGAAGCTACTTTAAAGTGCTTGGGAAGAGTCTGTCTGGGAGCATGACAATGAGTGGCGGCTATTTAAGTGAGGGCCACCCAACATTACCCTCTCTGTGCATGTCCCCTACGATATCTCAGTAGATGGTGGTCCTTCCGTACCAGCCATTGCCTTTCGTTCCTTTGGAGGCGTGTGTTACAAGACCAAAAGAAATAGTAATGAACTGGAAAATGTAAAAAGGTAAGTAAAGAAAGCTCCTTTCAGAGTGCAACAATGTAAGTGGCAATGAAAGGAGGCAGGGCACCATGCATCGTATGCCCTCCACATATTGTGTGCTAAATAGAAGGAACACTGGTACTGTGGAAAACACTGCAGTCGACATGGTTAGAAATAGGTGGCTGTTGAAAGAGATGGTTATACATGTTGCAGTGCGTTTTCAACAGGGCAAGTGCGCAACACCTAGCACATATACTTCCAAAAAGGGCAGCAAGGCAATTTCTGTAGGCCATTCAGGAAACAGAAATGCAGTAATATTAAGTGGGAATGCTATTTTTGGGGAAAACTCTTCATGATGTGAAACCTCAGATTCCCATTTGTAAAGTACAACATTAGCACAAGTCGTAAAAAGGCAAAAATACACTTCTTCACAATATACTGCGCTTTCTCCATTTCCAGACCAAATGAAAAATAACGTGCCGACATGGGTGTTTGTGTAAACGGATAAAACATTATGCAGAAGATCGGAAACAGACACATGACCTGGCCAAGTGCCTCTTTCAGGGCAAACGGCACAGAAAATTTTGTTACATGTTGTGCAATTTTCCCTCCACAACGAACAACAATAATATTGTTGTGATCGTGTGTCACCAAAGTTTCACACAGACAAACCAAAATCAATCACTTCATTGTAGGTACTCAATACTACGAGTACACATCCACATGATACAATTCACAATGAGCTCCCACTGGACTCTGTTTTCAATTCACTGTGAAGTAATGTATGTGGAACCCCCCCACAAAGCATAAGCTGTGGCTCGTGCGACACACAACCATAAGCACACCCTCTGCATTTTGCTCGACAAATACAGCATGTACCACAGTCTGTGAGTGCACTCCACACCCAGACACGTTATTGACCAATCCTGTGTCCTCCACAGGCCCAAATGTATGGCGGCCATGTGCAAAAGGGGCGTATTTTACACGTGCAACCCTGCAACTGTTGCAATGTCCGCAGACTTTTCCAAGTGTGCACGCGCAGGAGTAGGGGAATAAATGTCAACCAGGGTAGGGGATGTCGTTTGTAGTGGTGGCTCTCAAAAGAGCCATTTTGTATTTGTTTTTAAAGGTGCTTCCATAGAAACATTTTTTTTCGGGTTTTTACAAGTGTTTTGTTTGTTTTACTTTGCCTCACAGTCTTAAAATAGCGCCTTCAGTGCAGCCTGTAGATTGGAAAACAAAATGTCATTGCCACTGGGTGACAACAAAATGCCATTTCCATTGAGAAGGTGCACATATCGATATAGAGTGCTGTGATTGGGTAAACATTTCCATGAGTTGCCGAAATGTCTCCTTCATTGCAAACTGCAGTGAAATGCCGGTAACGTGCCCTAAACTGTTCCCTCCACAGTGAACAATAATAATGTCTGGATGAGCAAGCATCCCCAAACTGGCACAAAGATGACCCAGATGGAAACACTGCATCCCACATATTCTGTACCAGTGCACATCGACATTATGTAAACTAAGGTTTGCTGCTAGTGCACAACGTTCTGCGTAAACTTGTACCCAATGTATCCGCGAGTCGTCCAACAGCCATATAGCCCGCCTACTGAACGGCACACCTGTCCCTGTAGCCATGTCCATTCCTATTGACAAACAGACATTCTGGCACAATCTGTTGCTACACCCCACACCCACAAATTCATATTGACCAATCCCAACTCCTGCACAGTCCATTTCCATTGCAGCCACCCTCAAAAGACACAGATGTAGCACATGTGCACCCCAAAAGGCTTGCCTTTCACCAACATATTGCCCTGTGTACAGGGCTGCACAAACACATTTTAGCATCATAGAAAGTTGGCGTCTTCGTAGAATTTGTGCAAAGTGTTTTTTTTTTCTAATTTTGCTAAAGGGATGTGTAAAGAAAACCTTTTTGTGTGCTCATTGTTAGGGGTTGCTCTCAGCTTGTCCTCCGTACATTACTACACGTGTGTCTGCAGTGTACATTGTACATAGTGCAACAGATTACTAATTGCAATGGGGGAAAACAAATTTCACCGCCACTGACAAACGTCACACTACAAGTGCTAACGTTGTCTTGGACACAAAAGAACATCCTACCATGGAAAACAAAAGCAGACTGTTATGCAGAATTGCATGCAGTGTCCTGTGGGTCCACCACATACAATTAGGACTACAGGTGTAAGCAAAACCAACCTTTGGTATAAGTCTGTACTAAACAGTTTTGTGGTAGTGAGCTGAGCAGCCAGGCCTATCTCAAGAGGGAATGTGAGCAGTATAAGGATGTTACACAGAGGTATTACAATCACAGTGGTTCAGGTAGACACTTACACTCAATGTTTTGTGGTAAAACACATATTAATTTATTAAACAATCACTTAGGAAACATTCACTAGAAGGAGGCAACTTAATATTATACACAAATACGCCTCAGTACCAAACCAATACGTTACTGAGTAAATTAGGCTCCACGGGACTAGGCGCAAAATAACATTTCAGGTACTTTGAATGTAAGTAAAAAGGCACAAGTTAACACAATAGATCGCAAATACTTTCTTAGGTAGTGCAAATAGGTTCAGTTCACTAGAGAACTCGATTCAGTTCAATAGGCCTAGGCCAAAGTCAATGGACTAGTGTCTTGGATAGGAAAGAGCAATTCTTGTAGTAAAAATGGCCAAAGTTGTCAGAAGTAGTTTGTATGAAAAAGAATCATATGGTGGGTCACAAGATGATTAGGCCTGCAAGTTGGGAAGTTCTCTCAATCGGTTTGGCACAGTACCTTAGTATGAAGAAAAGATGCAGCTGAAGACGTTGGTTCCTGGCAGTTCCTGCAGATCTCACTGTTCCTGAGCCTCAGTCATGCGGATGAGAGTGAGGATGTCAGAGGTCTCCTGCACTGCACGGGCACGGTTCAAACAAGCTGGCAAAATGGAAGATCTTCGGTTCGAGTTGCTGTTGTCAAGCACACAAACTGGTGTCTTTCCCCCTGGTTAATCCTAACCAGCTCCAAGAATGGTATCCAGGTGGCTTACGAGTTGATTGGTCCCACCAACTCAAAGGAAGAAGTCGTCCTTGAAGGGGCTTCTCTGTTGAAAGGAGCTTTGGCGATTCGGACCTGCAGCAGGGCTTCACCGGGCAAACCAACGGTCCAGGAGTTGCAGCAGCTGTCCTCTTCTAGCTCGTCTTTGGTTCCTTCGTTCCAGTGGTCGACTCTGCTTTCCAGTCCAAGAGACTTGCCTTTTAAACAGTTTACTCCCATTCATCCTAGCCTAGTTGCCGCTCACCAAGCAGGGTGGCTGTCCTTGCCGGACAGTCAGCCAACCAATCTCGCCAGAGTGCATTTGAGCCGCATAGGAGACAAAGCACAGGGAGTTTCGTGAACCTCCCTTACTTCCTGCCCACCCCAGACATTCCTACGCCAGAGGCGGTCTACAGTCCTGAAGCCTGCCAAAGGCATGGAAAAAAGGGACCAAACCTAGTTTGGCACGCAGAGACAAACTCTAGATGGACCTTTCAAAAAAGAAATGTTGAAAAAAGAGGACCGGGACCCCTTTAAACAAAGGGGTTTAAGGCGCCATTTTGAAAAATATGGCTCCCGCAATTTTTAGCTACCGGTGTTCGTGGTCGGGAAAAATCATGGTAGTTCATTGTAAAACCACTGACACCAGCCATTTCATTAGGAAAGGGCAGCATTTGACTGCTACATGAGTTTCTAGATACAGGGGATACTAGGTAACCCCTCCAGCACTCTATAGGAAGATACTGTGTGCTGGGTCTAGGAATTTAAAAAGACTAGTAATGTCAATTTAACCTCATATTAAAAGTCTACTGCACTGAGGTTGCTGTGTAACACATATGAAAAGATGCCTATGGAGTTATCTTAAAACTCCATAATCAAAGAACACAAGAGTAAAACACATATCAACATACATGAAAGGGTGGGAAAAAGGCTCACACTCTTTCCAGGTAAAAAAATCAAGTCCTCAAAAATCCAGCAAAGTTGCTGGAGGTGTCACACCCTTCCCTTTTTCTCACCTGTTTGTCCTTGATTGCGGTCTTCTTGGAAGCTCCTTCCTTCTTCCTGACTGATCGGGACTTGTACAGGAAAGGACGTGAATCTTTGGGTTCCAGTGTGAGGAGTGCTGACTGCCTAAGAGCAGAGTAGCGTTCAGTATCCTGGAAGGTTACGGCGGCGGAATCCAGGAAGGAAGGGGAACAGGGTGTCCAATGCTCTGTGAGTGCCAGGGAGCCCGCGGCACTGAAGCACGAGACGGAGTCCGGGATGAAAGGGAGAACGGGCCTAGCAGAAGCAGGGGCAGGTAAAAGGAGTTTCCAGGAAGGAGAGGATGGTAGAAAAATGAGAAATGGCACTGATATAAGGAAATGATACACTTGCCGAACAGCTCGGAACAGTAGCATTGAGACGCGCAGAGCCGCAGGGGCGTGCCTATTTTCTAGGAGACAATACGTTGCGCATAAACACTACAAAGAATCATTTCCATACTGTCGACCATGTTGGGAGAGCCACCAACATGATGTTGCAGTGCATCATGTGCCACGAAGCCCAGAAGGGCCGGAATCAGCGATTCATGACAGCATGCCCCCTCTTAAATCTTGATCCAACGGGTTTGCCTTTATGGGTGCAATGGAACCTTTTTACTAGACAGGGGACATTCATATTTGAGACGGGTTCCCAGGTGTGTTCGCTGGGGGGAGATGCTTTCCATTCCACTAAGTATTGGAGTCAACCCCGTATGTAGCTAGAATCACATATTCTGGAGACCTCGAATTCAATCTGGTCATTGACGAGCACGGGGCTAGGTCGATGAGCCGATCTGGTGGATCGTGCATATGGTTTCAACAAGGAAGTGTGGAAGACATGATGTATCTTCTTCTAGGATTCTGGAAGCTGAAGTCGAAAGGCCACTGGATTGATGATTTCCCTAATGGGGAGAGGTCCATAATACTTGGGAGCCAGTTTATTTGGTCGTAGATGTCGAGGTAAGAGTTTTGAGGATAACCAGACCTTGTCACCAATTTTATATGGAGGGCTAGGTCTCTGCTTGGTATCTTTGGCGTCCCTATGTACGTTTACCAGTCTTTCAATCCAGGAATCAACGGAGGGAACCGGGGTAGGATGCGGTAGAACAGTTGGCAAAACTGAAGGGTGAAACCATGACTGCAAAAGAAGGGACTGGTCTTGATAGCCGAATGGTCAGAGTTGTTGTAGGCAAATTCAGCTACCGGAATCAAAAGTGACCAATCATCCTGGACCTTGGCTGCAAAACAGCATAGGTATTGTTCCAGGGTCTGGTTTACATGTTCAGTTGCTCCATTAGTCTGAGGATGATATCCTGAGGATAATGCCTAACATCTGGCACAGATGTTTCCAGAATTGGTATATACACTGAGGTCCACGGTCAGAGATGATCTTGGAAGGTAGTTCATGAAGCCTGAATATGTGTTTTAAGAATATCCCTGCCAATTCAAGTGAAGATGGTAACTTGTACAAGACAAGGGGTGAAGTGAGCCATATGGGTGAACAGATCGATAGTAACCATTATGGTTGCATAGCCCCTGGACAGGGGTAATTCCACGATGAAATATGTGGCGATTGTCTCCCAAAGACGTGTAGGTAATGCAGGTTGGTGGAGAAGACCTGCAGGTTTTCTGTTATCACACTTGTTTTGATTGCAAACAGCACAGGCTTGGATGTAAGCCCTTACACCATCGATCATACTCGGCCACCAGAATTGTCTCTGAATGAGGTGGAGAGTTGTAGTGATGCCTCGATGCCCTGAAAGGAAGGTATCATGACAACGACTTATGATCTTGTCTCTCAATCTTTGTGTTTGTACCAACAATCTCTTATCCTTAAAGAGATAGCCATCCTTAGCAACCAGGCTTCATTGATTAGTCTTGATGTAGTCCTCCCAGAGATCAGAAGAATGTGCTTCGGTACGGACGTCTTCCAGGAAGGAATTGGCCTGGGCCACAAACACGGTATCAGGAAACATCTTCGGGAAAGCATGTGCTCCGATAGGCTCAAAGTCAGGACACCTTGATAAGGCAGCTTTTGTTGGTTCCAGGGAAGTGATGTATGTGGAACTGGTACTGGGCAAAAAAGAAGGCCAAATGGGCTTGATGACTATTTCTACATTCCAGGCCTGTAGAACGTACACGTTTCTGTGATCGGTCCGCACTGGCACAGGATGTTTGGCACCCAAGAGTAAATGGTACCAGTCGGTAAAGGCTTGTCGGATGGCCAGTAGTTCCTTCTCCAGGACAGAGTAGTGGGTCTCGCTGGGAGTTAATGTGCGGGATAGGTAGGCAATAGGATATTTTACCTTATCTTCAAATTCTTGTTTTAAGACCGCCCCAATGGCGTAGTCTGAGGCATCCTTTTCTACCAGGAAGGTTGTATTCATGTCAGGTTGAGCCAGGATGGGACCTTGAGTGAATCTTTGTTTTAACTCCTGAAAGGCCATCCCTTGAGCAGCAGACCAATTAAACGGTGTGTCTTCCTTTAAGAGGGCGACTATGGGATGCACTATGTCAGAAAATGTAGGGATACATTTTCTGTAGAAATTTGCAAGTCCCAGGAAGGATTGAATTTGTTTTACCGTAGTAAGTGCTGGCCAAGAGAGTATGGAGTCAACCTTGGCAGGATCCATTCCGATTCCTTTGGAACTCAGCACAAATCTGTGGTAATCAACGGTCTGGACATGGAAGAGGCATTTTTCTGGCTTGGCCAGGAGTTTGTTTTCTCGTAGTCGTTGTAGAACTGAATTTACATGTTGCTGATGGACTTCGGGGTCATTGGAATAAATGACTATATCTTCCAGGTATACGATGAAAAAAAGGAACAGCATATCTGAGAAAACTCTATCCATGAACCGCTGAAAGACCGCAGGGGCATTGGCGAGACCAAAGGGCATTACCAGATATTCAAAATGGCCAAAAGGGGTTCTAAAGGCTGTCTTCCACTCGTCACCTTCCTTAATCTGAATGAGGTGATAAGCACCCCGAAGATCGAGCTTGGTGAAGATGACTGCACTCTGTACTGCCTCCAAGATGTCAGAATGAGTGGTAGAGGGTAACAATCCTTGAGAGTGCACTGGTTGAGACCGTGGTAGTCCAAACAGGGTTGGAGTTCCTTGGTATCTTTCTTTGGTACGAAGAATAGAGAAGAACCGGCTGGAGATTTTGAAGGACAAATGGTTCCATTAGCCAGGTTGGTATCCAGATATTCTCGTAGGGATCTTTTTTCAGGTTCGGATAGTATAAACATTCTGCCGAATGGGATTACAGCTGAAGCATCTGTGTCCATGGCACAATCCTCAGGTCGGTGGGGTGGTAGAGCTTGAACAATGCTGTTGAGAACACGTCCGAGTACGGTTGATAAATCTCAGGCACTTGGGTAATGTTGGACACACACAGAGGTGATTGCTCAGAATTCTGGGAGTTCATAGGAGGGTTATGCAATGGGACAAGCAGAATTCAGAACCTAGAAATAGGGATCCGGCTGCCCAATTGATGTATGGGTTCTATGGGTTGTGTTTCTGGAGCCAGGGCATGCCTAAAACCATGGGGTAGTGAGCAGCCTTTATGATATCAAAACAGAGCTTTTCCTGCTGGTTGTTTATCAAAAGCAGTAGTTTGGATTGCCCGAGAGTGCAGGCGTTTTAGACAGCACTATTTGATAGGATTGATTTGATTTTTGGTATTGTTTTGTGGAGATCGGCGTTGAATGTCATTTTGCTTTCCCATAAAGGTAGAGGTGGAAGAGCTGGGAGACATTCTTGCTGGATTGATAGGGCCATAATGATAGCGATTAAGTTAATTCTCAGGATTTGGAAAACAAGGAAAAAACCTAATGTTGAAGATTGGCATATTTTGGCACAATTTGATAAGGTTTCATTTCATAATAAGGATAAGGAGGAGGATTATAGGAAGCTAAGGGGTCCAATTATGGCTCTTTATGATTGACTTGGAGGTGGGGTTGCTTTGATAGCTATGGTATTCGTGGTAAGGTTGGTAGGGTTCCTCTCCCCCCCTTTTTTTTATTTTATTTTTATTTTTTTCCTTTCTCTTCTCTTCTTTCTTCTTCCCATTTGTAGTGTCCTTTGTGTTGTCTTTTATGTATTCTTGTTACTTTATTGATGGTGTTTCACTTGAATTGGTCGATTTTTGGTCTGTAATACATGCTTTTATTATTCTGTGAATTGCATTTTTTCTGATCAATGTGGAACATTGTTACTTTTGCTATTGTTACATATGTTTTTTTGTGAAAATTAATAAAGGGTTTTGAAAAAAAAAAAGCAGTAGTTCCTAGGTTTGGTGAGTAATCGGCCCGGAGGATAATGGTCTCCCATCAATTCCTTCGACAGGTTGTATTATTTCTTTGGGTTCTCGAGGAATATTGTGTCTGGTGGCCCAGTCATGGTCTATAAATACTCCCATGGCACCACAGTCCACAAGAGCCAGGATGCGATATGCGTCTTTCTCAGTGGGTGAAAAGACCATTTGGAGAACCACTAAGGTGTTTTGGCTGGGACCATTCAAGGATGGATTGGATACGGAGCAGGCATCTTTCTCCCGAAGCTCTGTTCCGCTTAGGATCGGGAGCTGGCGTTTCCCGAATGCCTTGGTGGTGCTATTGGGCAGTGTCTTACAAGATGTTTATCAGAAAAACAATACATGTAAAGTCCGGTGTTGATCCTACGGATCCTTTCTTGTGGAGAAATCGGTCCGCAGAAGGCACCCAGCTGCATTGGTTCGGGGTCTGATGTATGTTGAATGGGTGTTTCCTTGAGGCAAGGGTATTCCATGGTTGTCTTTAGAGATGTTGTCTTTATTTTTCTTTTCTCTGCCTTTCTCTCCTGGATTCTGAAATCGATCTGTAGGGATAAATCCATCAAGACATGAAAGGAACTTGAGCGGGCCACTCTGGCTAAATCATCCTTGACCTCGTCATTCAACCCTCTTTGGAATAGGTTGAAACTAGCTTCTTGCGACCAATCAGCTTCTTTGGCTAGTTGTTTAAAACGAGTCACGTAAGTAAGCATATCCTGACTCCCTTGCTGGAACTGCAGAAGTCTTTCTTGGGCACTGTAGACGAGTTCTGGTCGATCAAACATGGCCTTAAAGTAAAGGCTTCTATAAATCCATCATAATTATCCAGAAGTGGGACTCCCGAATTGACCAAGGGAGTAGCCCATGTTAAGGCATTGCCAGAGAGGTGTGAAATTATACACCTACCTTAGCCCGGGGCGTGGAAATATAGTAGGGTTTGGACGTGAAATATACCAGGCAGGAGTTGAGGAAGGAACACAGTGATTTGGAGGAGCCATCATATTTGTCCACTATACCCCCTACCAGGGCACTTTCCTTGAACGCGGAATCCCGGGACAAGACAAGTTGCTTTAACGCTGCATTCTCAGCCTTGAAGTTTTGAACCTTTGTAGTTAATTCTTGCATTCCTCTCATGAGATCTTGGGCTGCAGCCTCCATGTTTAATCCGATATCATGTTCTTAGCGTCTCAATCTGTCACACCCTTCCCTTTTTCTCACCTGTTTGTCCTTGATTGCAGTCTTCTTGGAAGCTCCTTCCGTCTTGCTGACAGATCAGGACTTGTACAGGGAAGGACATGAAACTTCGGGTTCCAATGTGAGGAGTGCCGGCTGTCACGATCCACTTCCTGAAACCCCCCGGCAGGTCCATGGGCCAGGAGGGGTCTCGGCTCGGGCCCCCAACAAGCATAGGCATCCTTTGCCTAGGCCCTCTTGGGGCCAGTCCTGGCGCCTTTGGCGCCAGGCTCATACTTAATGAAGACTTGTGCTTGGGAACTACTTTATTTCAGTGCCAGTCAACATGGAGGCATCCACATAACTTGGCTCCTTGGAACCAAGTTATGCGGTATAGTGTTTTGGGTGTGGTAGCTTAGGGACTATTTTACCTGGACTACTTTCTTGATGCTATTTAAACCACACCCGACTTGGATAGCACGCTTTGTGTTACTTTGCAATCCTGCAACGTGACGCTCATCGTGTTCAGCTGCATCTGCGAACCTTGGAAGAACAGCATCTGAAAAACAAAGGACATCGTTAATAGCAGCAGCTTAGCTGTGATTCCACCGCTAGCTGCCCTCCGCTCCTGCAAAAAATATCCAAGGAACAGCGAGCCTCCCAGACCGTCGGATCTGCAAAAAGTATAGAAACAGAACATTAGACATTTTACAATTGTGCCGGCAGCTTACCTCTCGAGTCGCCCATCGACCAGCATCGCCTTGGAACTTCTTGCTCTGGGTGAGCACCGCAACCTACGGGAACAAAAGACAACAGGTTAGCAAAGGCAAGGCATCATAGCGCTGCGCATAGTGCCTACTTACCACATCAAGGCGCTCTCGAAGCACCATCATCTGCCGGCGAGTCCCAATACAGCCAACGTTCCACAGTGAACTTCCACGCACCTAAGGAGAGAGAAAAGACATTATTTTAATCCAAGAAAGGCATACAGTATAAAAGTAATAAGACCTACCTGAAAGACTCTAAAGGGCCTGCATCAGTGAAGTAACTAGATATCACTTGCCCACAAAGGACAATGCGCCCCTGCCAAGAAGGAAGGACGGAGAGCATGCCAAAACCCATAATAAGGTGAGAAAAGGTCCGGGGAGGGGCTGCGGGCATACGGGGTGTTGGGAGGCTCCTACCCCAGTTGCCCAGTCTTGAACATTGCCCACCTGTTTTCCAGGCAGAACTTCCCCGCTGATTATACCTGGGAGCGGCTGAGAAGGGTACCAGAGTCCCCACAGCTGGGTGGCGTCCAAGTGGATACCAGGTGAGCATAACAGAACGCAAAGCCTGCCAAACCATTCCACCTGGGCGCCATGGAAACGTCAGAATTAGACCAATTGGTTCAATTGTTGGGAGAACTTCGTGCTGAGGTTCACTCTGCCAGACAGGAGACTAATGCTCTCTGGAGAGACTTATTGGTGACTAAAGAGCGTACCGAAGATATCAGCAGGCAAGTCTTGCAATCACAAGCGGGTCAGACGCCTCTATCTGGGAGCAACCCACCGATGCAAAATCCTAGCATGTCATCCACTGTCTCTACTCTGGTACAAGTTGTGTTACCAGGTACAGTTCCTTTGGCACCACCGGAGAGGTTTGCTGGTGATCCACGAAAATATGTGGCTTTCATGAATCAGTGTCACCTTCATTTTCTTTGCAGGCCGGGAGCATTCCCAAATGACCAATCTCGGGTAGCCTTTGTTTTATCATACCTAAGTGGCAGCGCCGCAGATTGGTCAGTACCATTGGTGTCCCATGATGATCCCTTACTGCATAACTTTGGACACTTTCAGAGGGAAATGGAAACACTCTTTGCTCACCATACCGGAGAACAAGCTGTGGACAGTGAACTCCTTTCCCTCCGACAGGTGA
Source organism: Ambystoma mexicanum (assembly GCF_040938575.1). Lineage (NCBI taxonomy): Eukaryota > Metazoa > Chordata > Amphibia > Caudata > Ambystomatidae > Ambystoma > Ambystoma mexicanum. Next base: position 527,449,991 of record NC_090937.1, read on the forward strand.
ATCAGGATTTGTTAACGTACATCGCTACTTTCAACCGATTGGTTGCTAAAGCTAGGTGGCCTGAAAACAAAAGAACCATGTTGTTTCACCGGGGTTTAAGAGGCAAATTAAAAGACGTTCTAGCTCAAATGGTTAATCCTCCCAGAGATTGTTCTGAATTCATAGACTTGGTTGTGCAACTGGACCACCGGTTGCAAGATCGAAAAACAGACTGTTCTAAAATGGACCCTCGGCCAGTGTAGGTTTGACCTAGAGACAATGTAACTCGAGTGCAAGAAAATACTGTGGAGCCCATACAAATCGGAGGGTTATGACCCCCGCTAACAAAACAAGAGCGAGATAAAAGGAGACAACAACAACTATGTCTGTACTATGGAAAGTCAGGACTGACCTGTGAAACCTCTGAGGAAGGTCGTTGAAGCCACAGAAAAAGATGAAGAGAAGGAGTGTCAGTTGGGAAACTACCCAGCTCGGCAAACATAGAGGTCAGTTTGTCGAGTGAGGGAAAAGAGCCACCGACTTCACACTTTGCAATTCCGGTGATCTTCATTAATAACCAATGGTTGTCAAGAATGCATGCCATTGAAGCATACATCGACAGCGGAGCAGTTGGGAATTATATAGATCAGGATCTGGCTGCAGAGATAGGGCTTCCCCTGTGTTGCAAGCCGACTACAGACAAGGTAACCACGGTGGATGGGACAGAAATCGCTTCCGGAACCCGTAACCCAGCGCACAGCCGAGATAACCTTGCTGTGCCAGGATGGACATCGGGAACTTATTTCGTTCGATCTCATCAAGGCACCTCAATTCCGGCTCATACTAGGTATGCCATGGTTAGTTTCTCACAACCCTTTGATTGACTGGCGGGCAAGAAAATTAACCTTTCCCACCGATGCTCTCCAGCCTGTTATTACCAAGAACAGAAACCTACTTTCAGTATCTCTACAACTCCTGAAGTGGCAACTTTCGGAGTGACTAGTACCTTGCCTGAGGAATACCACGATTTCCAGGATGTATTCCAGAAGGACCAAGCAAACACGCTCCCGCTGCACAGGCCCTATGACTGCCAGATTGACCTTGTTCCCGGTGCTCAAGTTCCTCGCGGCAGAATCTATATTCTCACGGAACCCGAAAACCTTCATCTGAAGGCTTATTTAGACAAGTACCTCGCAAATGGATTCATCCGCCCATCCAAGTCCCCTGCAGCTAGTCCTTTGTTCTTCGTACCAAAAAAAGAAGGGGACTTAAGAACCTGTATTTACTACCGCGCATTAAACCAGATCACTGTAAAGAACCGTTACCCCTTGCCGCTCATCCCAGAAATGCTGGACCAGGTCAAAGATGCCCAAAGATACACCAAACTGGAACTTCGAGGAGCATACCACCTGGTACGGGTCAGAAGCGGAGACGAATGGAAAACTGCTTTCCGCACCAAATATGGTTTGTTCGAATATCAAGTCATGCCCTTTGAGTAATGCAATGCTCCTGCAGCATTTCAGTATTTCATGGATTACGTTTTGAGAGAGTTAATTGATGTCTGCGCCCTAGTGTACATAAATGATATCTTAGTGTACTCAACTTCAAAACAGGATCATATCAAGCGCGTCCGTTCAGTCCTCTCCAAGCGCCGGTAACATTGTTTATTTGCAAAGCTGGAGAAGTGCTTTTTTCACGTCACCGAAGTTGAGTTTCTGGGTTTTATTCTTACTCGGGAAGGCATCAGAACGGACCTGCATAAAGTGGACACCGTTTTGAAATGGCCATCACCAACGTCAGTAAAATGGGTACAGAGCATGTTCGGCTTTGCAAACTTCTATCACCGGTTCATACCAGAATTCTCACAGATCGTACACCCAATCACCATATTGCTAAGAAAAAATAACAAAAGATTTGCCTGGATCGAAGAAGCAGAGAAAGCTTTTCAGGAACTCAAGAAAAGGTTCACCTCCGTGCCAGTGGCGTAACACAAAATGTGGGGGCCCCCCTGCGAGCCATGCTGAGGGGGCCCCCCCAACTCGGCAACAAATCACAGGTCCTGCCACACTCTGGGCCGGCCTAGATTATCACGATTGCACAATACGCATGAACATGCTGCTGAAGGGGTATACTGCACACTGTACTAGGAGAAAGATATAAATATGTGTTGTAATGCAATATACAGCACACTTTCTGAGAAAAATTGGCTAAAAAGCCAGAGTGTTGCCATTGTTTTGTAGGGTAACACCAATCCAATACATGCAAGTCTCCAACAGTGCACAAAAACATTAATGCGTTGCTATTAAAAATGCCATAGCACATTGAAAACATGTCCCACTGGCTGCACAATGTATACCAGTGTAGATGTTATAACATTACAGTAAAGCATGCCAGGCCACATTTAGACATACCTAGACTGTTGCGCAAAAAAGCCAGTCGAAGCAATAACACTCATGAAGAAGAGAGCACACATTGAAGCCCGGATCTCTGCTGCCTCTAACAACATAGCTAAACACTTTAAAATCTGCACGGAACTGGTCAATCCTGTTGCGGTCTCCACCTCTCTTGTTCCATCCCAGGCCCTCTGTATGGCTCTGGCCTCTCACTTCTCCACTAAAACTCAGGACATCCTGTCCACTATTTCTCTCGGACAATACCTGACAAGGTTTCTAGACAAGTCCGATCCATGAAAGTGCTGTCCAAACAGGTGCTCCCCTGCTCCTCCAGAGCCATCAAGGACCATATTGACATCCTCGCTGCACCTCGGCCGATTTCTGTAATCACTCTTTCACCACTGGAACCTTCCCCTCTCCCCTTAAGCACTTCCTTGTGCACCCACTTCTCAAGAAGCCGTCTGCCGATCCTACCTGTCCGGCAAACAATTGCCCAATCTCCATCACACCATTCCTGGGCAAACTCTTGGAAAAAAGCTGCCCATCTCCCAGCTCACTCTCCACATTGAATCTCTTGGTTGTCTCCATGGCCATCAGTCTAGATTCAGAGCTACCAGAGGCACCGAAACTTTGCTCCTGAACACCTGTGAAGATCTGCTCTCTAACCTTGATTCCAGCATTCCTTCTGTCCTAATCCTCCTTGATCTTTCCTCTACTTTTGACACAGTCACCCATGCCATCCTGATCAATCGATTTTGTGAGAACCTGGGCATCACGGATCAGATCCTGGAGTGGCTGACCTCCTTCCTCTTGGACTGCCCCTCCCAGGTCCAACTTGGTCCCTTTCTCTCTGCCACCTCTCTCTCTGCCTGTGGCATTCCCCAAGGCTCTATCCTCTCACCCTGGTTTTTCAATCTCTGCTTGGCCCCTTTGGCCCACCTGATCTCTACCTTCTCCTCTAACTGTGTTATGGGGATGACACTCAGATTTCCGTCAGGCTCCTCTCATCTCATGCTCATTCCTGACTGTCTATCCATGATTCAGGATTGGTGCACCGCCAACGATATCTACCTTAGTGCCATTAAGATGGAGATCCGTCTCACTGGGACCCCTGCCCGTGATTTCCCTTTCTCACTCTGGCTGCCCACCTTGGGCCCTCTTCTTTCTCCTTCCTGCGAGGCAAAAAACCTTTTGTGTCATCTTCGACTCCACTCTCTTTTTCTCTCCTAGCATCTTGGACATTGCCAAGAAGTCCCACTACCTACTAGCTGCTCCTCCTCAAAGGGACTCTTCCCTTTCTCACTTTCCCCCAGAAGCTCACTGTCTCCAGAGCCCTGTTTCTCTCTAGGCTGCACTACTGCAACAACCTCTATCTCAAGCTGTCTTCCTCTACTCTCCGCCCTCTGCAACTATTCCAGAACAGGACAGTGAGACCTATCCTTGGCCAGAAGCCCAGGGATCATATCTCTACAGCTCTGAAATCTCTCCACTGGCTCCCGGTTGTTGCAAGAATCAAGTTCAAGACCCTTTGCGTTGTCCACAAGGCTTCCTGGGGTCTGGCCCACACTACATCCAACGCTCTCTTCCAAAATACCTTTTTTCTTGGAACCCTTCCCCAGGTACCTCCAACTCTCTAAGGGCTAGAAGCTTCTTCAGGCAGAGAGTGGGGGTAGATCTCTCTCCTCTACAGATTGCTCCCTCTGGAATGGCCTCCCTGTCCCTCTCAGACTTTAGCAGACCACTTCATGTTCTGGAAGCAGCTCAAAACTTTCCTCTTCTCCTCTGCTTTCGCTCTCTCCCTCCCCTGCTGATCTACCTGGCCTACCTGTCTGCTGTACTGACCAGTTGCTTGGCTACCCTCAGAGTCTCACTGAGTCCAGGCATTTTCTTGATCAGGTACCCTTGCACTGCCTCTGGCCTACCACGCACTTAGGGACTGTAACTGTAACCCTACAGTCCCTTGTTCTCCTTGCACTACCGAGAGCCTCAATGTCCTGACTGCACTTACTCAGAGCTTTACAGCCCTGCTTTCCTCTCCATTCTTCTTTGCACTTCCCCGCTCCAATTCCCGTTGCATTTCTCATTCTCGCACTTGCACGATTTGAATGACAAAAGGCCTAGTAAGATGATTTGTCTTGTCCACCCTCTATCTTCACTCCTTTGCTTGTCGCGCCAAGAAACACATGTGTATAGATGGGTTATAATAGACTTATATAATTTATCACAGATTCTCAAAAAATATACAATGCTGCAGGATGAAATGGCTAGACTGGCAGCACCCAAATGCCAATCTAGCCAGGTAATTACACTTAGCAGGACTGGTTTATCAGAAATGCGCAGTTAAAAAAAAGTTATACCAAACTGAGGAATAACTAGACTGGGTGCACCAAATTGCCTCTCTAGCCACTAGTACCACATATCATGCCTGCTTAGCCTGGACATGGACAACCATTATGATTTATCGCACAATCCCACCACCCACACATCCACTATCCCTCCCATGCCCTACCCCAACCTCCAAAATAAGCTCCTTGGCCCAGAATTACTGTCACTTCCCTCTTCCTTGTCCCAGAGCTTACGTTTGAGGCTCCTTGCCTCATAGGTAAGTGCTGGGATGAGGAAGAGTGGGATTAGGAGTAATGAATATAGAGGTAGCTAAATCAGACATTACCTGCGTGTACCTCTGACTCATCCCAGTGCTTGTGTATGAGGCATATTCCATCCTACACAAGTACTGCCTCATACACAAGTACAGGGACAAGGTAGAATAGGGCTAAGAGTAATGATGATTACCAATAAGTAATTAAGGCATTAAACACAAGTAGGAGCCTAACAATATTCAGTTGACTGGGCTACAACACTCACCCGCAGAAACTTTGGGCTATGTTGACTCAATCTGGCTGACCTTCAGAGCAGTTGCCAGACAGAACAGGACAGAGATGTTAAATAGCACCTGGGTTTTGCTGTTAACAAGGGTCCAGTACTTACTAACGTAAAGCATTTCACCGTTAGTACCTGCATCCAAATGCCAAATTTTTTAGGCATTTGAAATTGTGATGTGGGTTTAGTACTTTCATGCCAGGGAAGTGACTGGAAGGGTAGAAAGAGAACAGGAGACTGTTCATTCTCACAACAGTTCATAAGTGGGTGCTTTCACACTTAAAGGAGAGAGTAAACTGCTTGCAACATTGAAGCTGCACTAGAAAAGTCTCATTAAAATGCGTAAAGAAGTTAGATGCCCCCACACAAATAAGTTTGCCTCCCCCACCACCCGTGAAGTTAACACCTCTTTGAAAATTTGAAGGATCAGCCCCCCGAAATGTAGGTTTTGTTGTGCCCCTGAACACAAGCACAAACACCAATCACCATATACACACATGCACGCCCAGCCATCCTTACATTTAAGTGTGCACTCTTTCACCATACAGGCACACCTAGGCAGCCATTCATACATTTAGTGTGCACCCTTTCACTGTACATGCACACACGCACACCTAGTCACCCATACATTTGTGTGCACCCTTTCACCATACACTCACAGAGGCAGCCACTTCCACATTTAAGTGTACACCCTTTCACAATACACTCACACACGTCATTGGGTTGACGGGAGCCCTATTACTTAAAAAAGAAATTGGGCCTCAGAAAGTTTGCTGGTCTGGTAACAACGGTACAGGTAAGCTTGCCGGTACCGTTGTTACTAGACCAGCAAACTACGAGTTCTGCTCCCGGGTGCCTTCCCGCCTGCCAGGTCTGACCTGGCGGGCATACCGGCACCCGCGAGCAGAGCATGTTGGATGCACCGGCACCATTTTGAATGGTGCCGGTGCATCCAAACTCCCCATTACCATTGAACCCTATGGGGATCAAATGGGAATGGGGAGCCTTTTTTCCGGTGCCAGCGAATGGGCAATTACCGGGTCCGGCAGGGCCATAATGACCCAGTAATTGCCCATTCACGGGTGCTGGAAAAAAGCGCAAGTTTGGCGGTAGCCTGCCTGTTTTACCGGTAAGGCTACCACCAAACTTGTAATGAGGCTGATTGTTTCTTTTTGAAATCACTCTGACTTCATAAAGAAATTATTTCTGTTAAGGACCAAACCGTAACGGAAATATTTTCTTTATGAAGGCAGAATGACTTCAAAAATAAACTATTTCTTTTTGAAGTCATAGGGCTCCCCCACCCCATGACATGGAGGCCTACAGCCTGGGGTCTTCCATGTCATGGGGTAGGGGGAGCCCTCGGACTTCAAAAAGAAAGTTTCTTTTTGTACTCACTCTGTCTTCATAGAGACATTATTTCTGTTACAGAAATAATGTCTTTATGAAGGCAAAGTGATTTCAAAAAGAAGTTAAAAAAAAACATATTTAGAAAAAAAAATTATTTTTTTCATTTTTTTCTCCAAGTGGGGCCCCCTCCCAGGCCTGTGCTAGCGGGGCCCCCCGCACCGCAGGGACTGTGGGGGCCCCTGTTACGTCTATGCTCCGTGCCAATCCTGCAGCATCCTCGCCCAGATCTTCCTTATATCGTGGAAACAGAAGTTTCCTGCATAGCGATGGGAGCTGTCCTCTCACAAAGAGACCCAGCAACAGGCCAGCTACATCCAGAGGCCTTTTGGTCGAAGAAATTCTCTCCCCCGGAGATGAATTATGCCATTACGGACAAAGAACTCTTGGTGATCAAATTCTCCTTTAAGGCCTGGCGGCACTATCTTCTGGGGGCCAGACACACCATTACAGTTATCACGGACCACCGAAATCTGCAATACCTTTAGACAGCTAAAGCCAGTCTTCACGCCAATTGCGGTGGGCCCTTTTCTTTGCCGAATATGACTATGTCATCACTTTTCGACCAGGGGTCAAGAATGGAAAAGATGACGCACTCTCTCGTACAGGCACTGATGACTTGGTATATACGCCCCCAGATCCAGTCCCCATCATACCGGAAGACAAGCTCTTGGGCCTCACTACGGCCTTAACCCAAGTTGAACTGAGAGATAAGATTCAACGAACCATGAACCAAGATGCCTTCCTCGCATGGCAAGCGCAAGGAGAACAATATTCCATTAAAGATCACTTACCCTTTTTAAGGATCGGTTGTATGTACCCACCAAAGACTTACAACAACAAATTATTTCAGGTTATCATTATTCCCTGATCAAAGGGCACCCTGCAATCACCAAGACTCTAGCCAAGGTAAAACAGAACTTCTGGTGGCCTGCCTGGTGTGAGGATGTCATCCAATATGTTCAGTCCTGCGGAGTCTGTGCGCAAAACAAGTCACAAAAACAAAAACCATCTGGTCTTCTGCAACCTTTGGACATTCCTCCCACTCCCTGGCACACTCTTTCCCTCGACTTCATCACTGACCTACCTCCCAGTCAATGGTTTAACACCATCCTGGTAGTCGTGGACTTGTTCTCAAAGATGGCGCACGTTATTCCGCTCGAAGGCCTCCCTGACGCACCCACTCTAGCCAAAGTGTTCCTGGATGGTATTGTAAAACTACATGGCTTCCCATCAGTCCTGATCTCCGATCGAGGTAGCCAGTTCATCTCCAACTTCTGGAAAAAATGTTGTGCAATGGCACAAATTGACATCTGGCTATCCACTAGCCATCACCCCCAAACGGACGGTCAGACCGAGAGGACCAACCAAACCCTCGAACAATACCTACGATGCATGTTACACCATGAACTAAGAGACTGGAAAGATTTGTTATGGATAGCCGAGTACGCATATAACAACTGCTTGCACTCCAGTACTGGACAAACACCCTTTTTTACCCTTTATGGTAGACACCCACGTACCTCAGAACTAGATGTCCCAACAAGTTTGGAAATGCCAGCAGTAAAAACTCTTCACACCAATATCACTCAGGCTTTCAAAAAGGCCAAAGAACATCTTATTTTCGCCAAAGAAAAACAAAAGCAATTTTCCGACCAACACCGGAAAAAGGCCCCAGACTATCAGGTAGGAGACACGGTTTGGCTGGATGCCAAGTTTGTACCCATCAAGGGAACCCAGACTTTTCAACCCAGGTACTTAGGACCTTACACCATCAAGGCAAATATCAATTCAGCGGCCCTCAAACTAGACTTACCATCTAACATACAGATTCACCCGGTATTTCATGTGTCTCTATTAAAACCAATGCAGCCTGGTACATGGATTGGGACACCACCAAAACTCATACTTATTGACGGAGAACCAGAATTCGAAGTCAGAAGCATCTTGGATTCCAAGTATTCGAAGGGAAGGCTATACTACCTAGTTGATTGGAAAGGATTTGGACCCCAAGACAGATCCTGGGAACCCTGTGAAAACATCATGCTCCACGGCTGATCAGAACATATCATCACAACTTTCCAACTAAACCAGGGCCGGACAGAAGGAACACCTTGAGAGGAGCCTTGGGGGGAGTGCCATCATGATCCACTTCCTGAAACCCCCCCGGCAGGTCCATGGGCCAGGAGGGGTCTCGGCTCGGGCCCCCAACAAGCTTAGGCATCCTTTGCCTAGGCCCTCTTGGGGCCAGTCCTGGCGCCTTTGGCACCAGGCTCATACTTAATGAAGACTTGTGCATGGGAACTACTTTATTTCAGTGCCAGTCAACATGGAGGCATCCACATAGCTTGGCTCCTTGGAACCAAGCCATGCGGTATAGTGTTTTGGGTGTGGTAGCCTAGGGACTATTTTATCTGGACTACTTTCTTGATGCTATTTAAACCACACCCGACTTGGATAGCATGCTTCGCGTTACTTTGCAATCCTGCAACGTGACGCTCATCGTGTTCAGCTGCATCTGCGAACCTCGGAAGAACATTGTTAATAGCAGCAGCTTACCTGTGATTCCACCGCTAGCTGCCCTCCGCTCCTGCAAACAACATCCAAGGAACAGCGAGCCTCCCGGACCATCGGATCTGCAAAAAGGAGAGAAACAGAACATTAGATATTTTACAATTGTGCCGGCAGCTTACCTCACGAGTCGCCCATCGACCAGCATCACCTTGGGACTTCTTGCTCCGGGTGAGCACCGCAACCTACGGGAACAAAAGACAACAGGTTAGCAAAGGCAAGGCAACATAGCGCTGCACATAGCGCCTACTTACTGCATCAAGGCGCTCTTGAAGCACCATCACCTGCCGGCGAGTCCCAATTCAGTCAACGTTCCACAGCGAACTTCAACGCACCTAAGGAGAGAGAAAAGACATTAAGCCAAGAAAGGCATACACTATAACAGTAATAAGACCTACCTGAAAGACTCTAAAGGGCCTGCATCAGAGAAGTAACTAGATCGCACTCGCCCACAAAGGACAACGTGCCCCTGCCAAGAAGGCAGGACGGAGAGCATGCCAAAACCCATAATAAGGTGAGAAAAGGTCCGGGTAGGGGCTGCGGGCATACGAGGTGTTGGGAGGCTCCTACCCCAGTTGCCCAGTCTTGAGCATTGTCCACCTGTTTTCCAGGCAGAACTTCTCCGCTGATTATACCTGGGAGTGGCTGAGAAGGGTACCAGAGTCCCCATAGTTGGGTGTTGTCCCCGTAGATACCAGGTGAGCGTAACACCGACTGCCTAAGAGCAGAGTAGCATTCAGTATCCAGGAAGGTTACGGTGGCGGAATCCAGGAAGGAAGTGGTATAGGGTGGCCAATGCTCTGTGAGTGCCGGGGAGCCCGCGGCACCGAAGCACGAGATGGAGTCCGGGATGAAAGGGAGAACAGGCCTGGCATAAGCAGGGGCATTGTAAAAAGAGTTTCCAGGAAGGAGAGGATGGTACAAAAATGAGAAATAGCACTGATAGAAGGTAACGATACACTTGCCAAACAACTCAGAACAGTAGCGTTGAGACGCACAGAGCCGCGGGGGGGTGCCTATTTTCTAGGAGGCAGTATGTTGCGTGTAAACACTAGAAAGCAGCGTTTCCATACTGTCGGCCATGTTGCGAGAACGACTGACCTGATGTTGCGGTGCATCATGGACCACGAAGTCCAGAAGGACCAGAATCGGCGATTCATGACAGGAGGTCTCTAAGGTGAAGGGAATTAGCACATTTATGAGAAATCTCTGTAACACAGACATACACGGGAATCGCTAAACCGTAGTCTCATTTCCATGGGATTACGAAGAACAACATGTAGCATGTGCGATTTGCCCAACTGCCACGAGGGCCACGGCCCAGTAAAGCAGCGCCAGACCTTCTTCCCTTTCAAGTACTCTTTCAGCAGCACTCCCTGATTGGCTACTGTTAAAGTATTACATATGCATCCACCAATTACATCCAAGAAATGTGCATGTAATGTGCTATTGCATCTATTGAACAGTGCATAACAGCCGTTAAACACACAGAGGTGAAATATTGTGTAAATCAAAAGCACCTGCACAAGGAAGTACTGTACAACAATCTATGTGTTCTGCACCCACAAACATCAGCATCGCTACCCATCACCACACCCAGTAGGTATTACTATTTTTTCTACAGTACAGTACCAACTGTGTTATATGTGCGTAGCAACACTGTAGCTAGGAGTAAATCTCCCTAACGTACTCAAAATCTTTACTGTTATGTCTCCCATCACCTACCATTAAATCGCTCCTACAGTGGTAGGTGGTGCCAAAGGTTCCATTTGCCCACAACAGCCATTGGTATACGGAAAAGGTTACTCTGTTCTTTTGTTCCATCACTTTTACAATACTTTCCCCATTAAAGCCAGTGGTCGAAGTGAGAGGGAGTGCTCCTCTACTTTTTTTAATTACCTTTTACAGCTCCTATACTTTTATTTTAAAAAGAAACCGTTCTAGAATGGTTTATTTTTAAAATAAATGTGTAGGAAGAAGTTGAAACTTGAACACTCAGTGCACTGCATTGAACGTTCCCTTAAACAGCAGGTGCAAGTGTTTGGGGTGTGTATTGAGTGTGGGAGGGGACGTGGTGATGGGGTTTGTGGGGAGTGGGTGCAGGCCAGCAGGGAACATAGTTCCACTACTTCTTTTCGTACACTTTGACCACTGATTAAAGCACCTCCTAGCAAATTTGTACAAATCCCCCACAAAATTATCAGGCAGTCTTTCCGACCAAACTATGCAAAGTGCATACATTTCAAGCATAATAACAGTTTCCACCCGCATGTCATACAAAACAACAGCAGTTAAGCAATGAAAAAAGTTATCTCAACATTCACAACAGTAACATTCGTAAATGTGCATAATGAAATTAAAACCCAGAAGCAATGCCTGCACTCATGTCCTAAGCATAGATATGCAAAGAACTGCATGCAATGGATGCCCAAAAACATTGTGCTTTCCACTCTGTACATCTTTCCGCACCTTTTGTCTCATCCTTCCACAATGCGCATTACTGCATTTTTCAAGTAAATAGGCCTACACTGATACACACACATTTTTCATAACAAGTGATACACTAAACTCCCAAATAGCCCACCTACTCCCTTAACAAACATGCTTATGCTCCCAAGTGCACTTCATACTGTACAACTTCCATTTATACACACACACTTTGTCTTCCTGGAAAGACATCCCCCTATAATTTTGAAGAATGTAATTTACAAATGTAAGCACTATGTCATTAGCCAACATATTTTCTTACCATCTTCTTATACAGGAGCAGTACCCACCTGTCTCTGGAAAGCCACTGGAGTGTGCACTTCAAAATACAGCCTACAATAAACCTACTCTCTGCAATCAACAAAGTGAGTACAATACCAGCATACTCTTGTATGCCTTACTAAAGCAGTGCACTATTGTTGTACTGTAGCATATAGATGTGTGCCCGTCCGGGAGCATGTACTTGTCTGTTACGTGTTTGTTATGTCGCCACCATTAGAATAATGCCCACATACTAACATACTGTTCCCAACCTAACCTTGCACACCACTGTACAGCGGCAGACTTGCTAGTTAAATAGCTGCCTACCCTCCCATTCACCCACTATGCATGTGAAAATGTGCACACCCACACTTCCCTTTCTTTGCCAACACCTACTACACCATGCCTACCAAACATCAATTCTGTAGAAAGCAATGCAGAAAGAGAGCCAGGCAACCTACAAACACAGAAAATAGCCATCCACTCCAATCTCAACGTGAACAGAAAGGTGAAGGAGAAGAAGTAATTCAGTCATTAAGGAAAATGGATTCATCTACCAGTAAAGACAGTGGCCCTCATTACGACCCTGGCGGAAAGTGACTGACCGGACCGCCACAGCGTAAATAGCGTTTCCGCCATTGCACGATGGAGCAAAGTGCGGCCCATTCCGACCCATCGGGCACGAGCACCACGCCATGGCGGAAGTGCAAAGTCCGCGATGGCGGAAATGACCCCAAAACGGCCCACACCGCCGCCGTACGGCGCCCTAGGTGCAATACCGCCACCCATCACAGCGGACACCGCAGTGTGCGCCTACCGGAAAGTACGGTGACCGTAAATATACGGAAACGGAAGTAAAAACATGGGCCCGGAACGGGAAACATCCCGCCGTACACCTATAAAACCACAAAAACCACACAACCACTAAAAACACTACCCTGAGACACACCCCAACCCGTCATCCACCCTAGCGAAACCAAGAAAAATGGGAAAAGTAGCGAAGAAAGCGTGCGACCGCAAGCGGCAGGTCCACTTCTCCCGTGAGGAACTCACCGTGCTAACAGAGACCCTCCAGGAGAATGCTGCCGTCGTCTTCTCCACGCAAATGACCAGGACGGCACTTGCGAACAAGAAGGCCATATGGGCTCTGGTGGCACAGCGGGTAAGTGCGGTGGGGACCGCACCCCGCAACCCACAGCAATGCAGAAAGCGATGGGACGACCTGCGGATACGCGTCCGCAGCATACTCTCTGCCAACCGCAACATTGCCACAGCCACCGGGGGAGGTCCTGAATCACCCATCAAGTTGACCCCCTGGGAAGAAATCTGTGCCTCCACCATCGGAATGGAGAGCATAGAGGGAGTCGGAGGGATGGAGAAAGGAGTGCAGACATCCGAAGATTCAGGTAGGTGGGCCAGATAAAACAATGCTAAATCCACAATGTCCAATCATGTGAAGTACCATGTGTCCACATAGTGCAACAGAAACACATGTCCAGGAGAACGTCCACACACATCGGCCTGATGGCGCACTTTAAAACTCACAATAAATACATAAATAATTAAAAACCCCTAAAACACCCACTACACGTGCAGCAGGCACACCCTAACTGCAGGCTGCCAAACAACTGCACCCTCACTCCACACACAAATGAAAGCACCTCCAAGGCCCCGACCCAAATCACCCTCAGGTACCACCCCAATGCATGTGATACAATGCCATTCCAATACCCACAGACCCATTAATAACCCTCGCCCTCCTTTACTCCACCACAGGGTCCGATCCAAATGACGAGCATCAGGACACCCCTACCAGCACACCTGCAAAGAGGGCCAAGACCAACGGCCAAAGACCCTCCACCTCAGCTGCACGCATCAAGACACGGCAGCAGCACAAATCAGGTGGCAGCACAGAGGAGGGAACATCAACAGGCACCCCAGCAGCCAGCATGCCCACAACACCACCACCACAGGTCCCCCCAACGGATGCCACAGAAGGCACTGCCTCTGGTGGCAGCAGCACCATAGGTGACACCCCATTGATGGCAGCATGCTCCGACACAGAAGACGGGGATGTCGAAGTCAGATCTATCCATGACCTGTCCCAATCCCCCTGTCTGTCCCATCCCGTACAACATGAGGATACCACGCAGGGGCACCCACAAGACGATGACTGGCCATCCCCCACAAGCCCTGTGGCAAGGCAACATGAGGTCAACAGCCCCTCTGTGACACCCCCGCAAATGGCCATAGCCCAGCAGAGGCAACAGTCCCTCGACCAGTTAATCGTGCAACAGCAGCAACTGGCCACGCTCCTCAAGGACCATGCCGATGAATGTGGGGGCACTAAGGCAGACATAGAAACATCAACTGAGACACTTAGGGCAGAAATGGAGAGAAGTACAGAGACACTAAGGGCACAAATGGAGAGTGGCACCGAGAGCCTGAGAGTCCAAATGGAGAGAAGCACCGAGAGCCTGAGGGGGGAACTGCATGCGACGTCCAAAGACGTATGTGCCGAACTTGCTGCAGTGCGCCGTGTGCTCACTGAGCTCTCACAAACCCTTAGGGACATGCATGGACGTGAGCAGGCAGAGACATCATCCGTTGCAAGTTCCGTCCAGGGCAGCCCCCAACGTAGATCTGGGAATAACCTGCGCTCCACAGGCAGGGGTGCCCCTGATACCCGCAGAGGGGGCTTGCAATAGCGAAGGCCCACTGACAATGAGCATCTTTGGACACTGGTGTTCGGGGGGGAGGTAGGAGGGTGGAGGGGGTGTGTTGGGCTCACTTGGGTGGCGGGTCGATAGGGTGTTCAACATGATATCACATATGCCATAAACAGTGCACGATCAACCAATGAGATGTGTGGACAATGATCTTTGTGTACTAGGCCATCATAGGCGTACAGTCCATATTGTGCATGTACCAGACACACACAGTGCCACGAGTCCCGTGTCCATGTATCAGCCACCAGGCGTGAGTGCTAGAAGCATGCATCAATGAGATGCTGACGAATGTCACGGCCCTCCGGTGCCTCGCAGACTCCTTGAGGTGCTGCCACATCCCCACCCTCATCATGACCATCTTCAGGTGCTTGCAGTTCTGCGTCAGGGGGCATGGGCACATTTCTACGTACGCACATGTTGTGGAGCATGACACATGCCATGACCATCTTTGCAACCTTCTCATGGCGGTACAGGAGTGCCCCGCCAGACCTGCTGAGGCAGCGGAAACGAGTCTTCAGTAGGCCGAATGCCTGTTCAATGACTACACGGGTACGTGAGTGGGCATGGTTGTAGTCCTCCTCATGCTGGTCCCGTGGGTTCCGGACTGGTGTGAGGAGCCATCTCTTCAGTGGATACCCAGCATCACCTGTATGTGGACGATAAACGTATGATGTGGAATGCCATTGCTACGTACGCACAACCCCCCCCCTTCCTGCCAGGTCATTGCCGCATCACATACCCCACATCATCATGCATGAAATGAGACTCACCGAGTAGCCAGGATCTGTTCCCTGCGTGTCGCTCCATGTAGCGTGGTATAGTAGAGTTCCTCAAGACCATAGAATCATGGGTTGATCCAGGGAATCTGGCACAACAATGTGTAATGATCCTGTTGGAGTCACACACCATTTGTACATTCAGGGAATGAAATTGTTTTCGGTTGCGGTACTGGGCCTCCATGGCATGTGGGACGACCAATTCCACATGGGTGCAGTCGATGGCACCAATGCAACCCGGTATGCCGGCAAGTGCATGGAATCCCACTTTTGTGTTGGTAATATCCTGCTCCGAGCGTGGTAGAGAGATGTAGTCGTCTGCGTGCTGCAGGAGGGCATCCAGCACTTGCAATAGTGTCCGTGAGAACAGTGGCTGAGAAATGCCATGCAACTGTCCGACTGTGTGCTGGTAGGTGCCTGTGGCCAGGAAGTGGAGTACAGACACCACCTTCAGTAGGGGTGGGATGGCGGTTGGGCTATCTATCATGCTGACAAGGTCAGCCTGTGTCATGTCCACAATGGCGGCTATGGTGTCCCGGTCCAAACGGTAGAGGGTGTGGATCTGCTCATCAGTGAGGTTGAACGGATGTGCTCGGAGGCGTGGGATTGCGGGCTGCCTGCGTGGTGGTAGTGGCTGTGCTGGCGGCCCTTGCTGGCCCTGCCTTGGCCTCCTCCTCCTCCTGCGTCTCCTCCGTGCGGCCGGTTGTAGTTGGTGTTCGTCTTCTTCTTGGAGTTGGAGTACTTGCAGTGCTATCAGGTCCCCAAGGGCCAACATCGCGAGTCCTGCCGGTAGCATTTCGGAGTGGGTGTGGTTGTGGGAGGAGACTGGGTGTGCAATTTATGTGTTTTCAGGCTGTATGGCCTCCACCTGTGGTGATTCATTCCACCTGTGCAAGCTGCTCTCCCCTTTGGCCGAGCACGCCCCGCACACAACGCTGCAATTCGAGGAATGGCATCTTGCTATTGCAATCATGTATTTGTACCCGATGGCCGTGTAACATTTGTTGATATGTACATTCGGCTATGGTCCCATTGTTTCACATACAATCTTTGCAGTCGCGAACAGACTTGTGATGGGTCAGTGGAACGTAGTACTCGAGTAACGGTGGGCCCTCATGCATCACTGTACCGAGTTGCACCGACGGGCGGGGCGTCCCATTTGTGGGTGAAGGCAGTTGCCATTTTCACACACAGCCGCACTAGATGGATTAATTTGTGATTTCAAACGGCCACAGATGCCTTTTCGACGTGATGTTGCAAATGAGGAATTCGAAGGGCGGCGCTTTTTCGGTTTCCAGCTAGCGGCGAGGAGATGCCCACAGGTCTGACTGCAAATATAACGTTCTATTGTTCAATGTCCTTGAGACAGGGGCCATGGCGAGGATGCAATGATTGATATGAATAGTTTGGGATGCGCAATAGCGACGTGGGCGATGAGGCCGGACGTTCCCAAATACATGTTACTTCACGACACTGGAATTACGGGCTGGGGCACTGTGGATTTTGCAGGCTGCATAACGCACAGACTCAATGGATATTTCTAATGTTATGTGAGTAAATATTCAGGCGTTTTTATACCGGGATGAGGGAATGATGAATGGATGCATGGGCAGGTGATTTGATACAGAGTTTGCCATGTACAGGGCTTCTTGGAATCTATCCGCCTCCCCTGCGCTATGTGATGCAGGGCTGCCATAGTGGGACCATCGTCTATCTGGCCTTGTTGAGCCCTCCCTGTCTCGACGCGCCTTCAGACACTTGTGTCCATGCACGTTAACATTCCCATCTGATGGATTCTGTTTTCACAGACGCATGCACGGGTACACTCGTTTGTGATGGTGTTTACACCTCGATATAGATGGTTATGAGTCGCAAGTGGTTTTGGGGTGGTGATGATCCTTTGGAGTGGGCTAGCATGCATATGGCTGTGGATTTAGTGTGATCATTGAAGTGAGTAGTTCGAATGTAGTTCTGATGGCCAATCTGTTCTTTGTCTTTTCTTTTGGTTGACAGGTATCTCCTCCCCTTTTGCCACTGCCATCTGTATGCCACTCCTGCAGATGGCTTTTACTCCCGACACCTGCTGCTTCGTGTTAATCAGTGGAGCAGCATTACGATCTTATGGGACGATCGCCAATGGGCCACATGCCCTTACGCAGTACTAGTGGCTCGGA
This sequence comes from Ambystoma mexicanum, assembly GCF_040938575.1. Taxonomy (NCBI): domain Eukaryota; kingdom Metazoa; phylum Chordata; class Amphibia; order Caudata; family Ambystomatidae; genus Ambystoma; species Ambystoma mexicanum. The sequence goes on from NC_090937.1 coordinate 527,467,648, forward strand.
GCAACATTTCGGCCTTTCAGCTGGACTAGTGCCTCCCCATTGGGACGGCCCTGCGGTTCTGTGCGCTTCCATGTTGCCTTTTCGTACGTGAATGTGGCTCTGTGTACCATGATGGAACAGGGCGTCACACAAGTAGTAGCTGGTCATTTCTTGCGGATGCAGCCCACAATGGTGATATGTGTTTTGGAGTTCATGGCCTAATGGCTGTATGGGCTTGGTGATTTTGTTGTGCATTAAATTTCTATTCTGATATGGGCCGTGTAGCGTTCTTCTTTGCGAGTGATGTGGCATATTCCTATTTGGGGAGCGATGTATTGTGAGGAGATCTGCATTGGGTTCCAGCTTCGGAGTTTAGTTGCGTGGTACTGTGCTGGGCGCGTTTGCCTACGAAGCCCAGTGAGGTCAGGGATGGGGGCTGCCAATATGACTGTTTGAATGTTGTCATGCTCAGGGGCGGGGGATTGGGTTTTGTGTAACAGATGCCGGTCAGCCAGGTGGACTGGTGGAATGATGTGATTTTCGGAATATTGCTGGTCACAGGTGCCTGTGTTTGCGTGCGTTTCTGGGGGGGGGGACTGTGGTCATGTCCATTGGAATGGCTTCTGTATTCGTGCCATCTGTGCCCTGCAGCTCCCATTGGCCCCTCTTGTGATTCTTTTGTTCGTTGGCATGCATGGGTGACTTGTACATTTCACTGGTTGCATTGTGACTTCATTGCACCTACGGGGAGTTGTACTTTGTGGGCAGGGAGCGGTGTACAGGCACTCAGTGGGGCCGTTTACGGTTGATTCGCGATGCCGTACTTCTCACCATGGCGGAATGGTACTTTCCGCCATGCTTGATGGCGTTAGGTACATGTCCGCTAGGGTCGGAATTCGCGTACCCTTGCGCCATGGTGGTATTTACGGTTTGGCATGGCGCGCGCGCGCGTACTTGGTGCAGTTAGCGTTGGCGTTCACTACGGTGTCGCTAATGGCTTCGTACTTTGCGGTGACGGGTCATAGTCGCACCGAGCGCTATTCGATGGCGGTATTGCATTTCCGCCATCGTTTTTCGATTTCCGCCAGGGTCGTAATGAGGGCCAGTGTAGGTTATCTTCCAAAATGTGAGAATGTAAAGAATAACAATAAATACAGTGCAATGCATACTACTGCTAAGAGATCACACACAAATGGTAATGTAATCACACGGAAGCATTCTAAAAAAGTAATTTTACAAAACATTTTCCACCACAGAGTCCTTCGGAACCTTACAAGTAGAGGGCAGAAATCATGCTCAACCCTCAAAACCTACCGCAGAAAAGTCATGCAAGAAGCTCTTGTAGACAGTGCTATAAGCTTGAACCGGAAATTGTTTATAGTAATTTTGAAGAGAATTAAATTAAACCACTAACAAGATCAATTGGTAAATTGCAAACACTACTTCGAAACAAACGCAATGTGAGCATAGATACCTTTGGCCACATCTGTACAGGTGAGTGAAATCACACCACCAACACAGAGCCATGCTTCAATGAAGAATCATACAAACAACAAAAAACAAACCAAATTACCTTACATCAGAGTGGACAAGGGTATGAAAAGATACACAGTACCACAATGGAAGAGGAAACACTGCTTTCAGAAATATCTCCATCAAACTTAGATGTCACTCTCCAATCCAGCAAACCAACATGCCTCACCTACAATGGCCTTGCGCATCAATGTGCAACATTCGCCAATGCCTAATTAAAAATGTGCAGCAATTCCTCAATCAGTATGTCAAAGGCAACAACAAAAGAAAAATGAAAATACTACAAACTATGAACTCCTGTCCAGTGCGCAGCTACACTGGAATACGTGGACATTCCATAGCCTGTATTTCTGGACGAGCTTGCAAAAGCACCTTGCACCGTTTAAAATGTTAGCAATCCACCATTCAACAGTCAGATATCTAGTTTACAAACTGTATTATGCAAAGACTCCAGCTTTAGCACTCCATCATTTAAATGATATTCTGCTACACAGTACAGCAAAACAAATGCTCGATGAAATTGAGCACATCCAAAGGAAATACTGTGGAACTGAAGAGCACGTACAAATGCAAGCATTTTCAGACAACAGTACTGATAACAGTGCAGCTTTCAACTATTTATATCACACATACAGACAAGAAATACAAAAGTTCAAAAGCACTTCTGCGGAAATGTCATGTATTTGTGTGTTGTCGTAGAACTTTCTATGAAAAGAGCACCAATACTGTAGATATAATGCAGGAAATAGAAGGCAATGAGGAATCCCAATGATTTCAATTAGCTCTGTACCTTTAGCAGAAAACAAGTACATTACCAACACCTCCATACTGTGCACATAGTGCACCCCAAAACTTAACAATAACCAAATGCCTTCACAGACATTTAGTAATAATATGGAACTATTTCCACTGCCAAACGCACTGCAGAAGCTTAATTTGTATGAGAGCATTATAATACAAACAGTGCACCCATTTCAAGCAATAATATGTCAGCACACAAATAACAGCATCAGAATACTGCTCTTTACAAATGTTTTTTGAAGACCCCAGATTTACACAGAACGTGAAGCACATATTGCTGCACAACTACTTCAAAAGATGCAAGAGAAGGACAAAGTTTTACAGTCAAGTGTTGCAAATCTCTTGGCAAACATGGGTGTTACGAAAGATACTGGTTCCGACAGCGCATAGATGTACAGTGTATGCTATGCAACCTTGGTCCTCCCACATAATTTGTCACTTTAAGTTGTGCTGAGTATGCATGGGAAGACTTGCACACTTTCTTACACATAGCAAACAAAAACAAAACAGGTGTAGACATGAAAACACCACAAGAGTTGTGCTCTCTCGATCCAGTAAATGTTTCACACTACTTTCATCATCACTTCTTTGCCTGCTGCACATCATTTGCAATAAAGCACTTTCTCCCCTCAGAGAAATGGAACACTTGTTTTGGAGAAGAGAATATCAAGCCAGAGGAGTACCACACATCCACATGCTTTTGTGGATTAAAAATGCTCCTAAATTCGGTGAGGAAAGTGATGAAACTGTTTGCAGTTCATTCACAAATATGTCACTTGCAAGCACTAATTTTGCAATTCCAAAGACACAAATGTGGCAAGTATTGTCAATGCAAATATAAGAACAGAGGCAAATACTACACCAAATGCAGCTTCGGTTTCCATAGACCAGTTTCAACAACAAGCTAAATAAACAGCTTCATGTCTTCGGTTCGACACATTGTGAAAGGAAAATCTCCTAGAAACACCTACTGCATAACAAGGAGCGTAGCATCAAAGTATATCAATGATTAAATGCAATTATTGCCCTCTTATGGAATGCCAATGTTGATGTACTGTAAATTGCAGACAACTCCACTGCTGTTGCCCGATATGTCACAGCCTACTTAACAAAAGCGGAGGAAACAGAGCTCAAAGACCTCTGGGATGACATATCCTCTGACAGAAAACTGGCACATAAATTATACCGCATTGCCATTAAAATGCTGTCCCATAGAGAATGTGGCAGCTATGAAGCCACTGACCACTTAAACGGCACAGCCTTATATGGGAAATCTGACAGACATAGTGCGGCTAAGCCTTGGGCTTGCTGCATCTATAAGAAGACTACTTAAATCATATGAAGACATATAAACAATAGCCAAAAGTGATCCCAATAGCCAGGACATTTTGAAGAACAACTTATTGGACACATACTACCCAAACAGAAGTAGTACTTTAGAAGCCTTTTGCTTGTATCAGGTAGCCAAAAACTTGTCATACAAAAACAACATTACACCAAATGATGAAAAAGTTAGATACAGAGTGGAAAGTTGTGAAGGCAGCCTGTTGAGACTTACCAAATGCAGCCTAATTAATCATATGAAGTTGTCCTTAAAAACTCTTCAACACAAAGAACTGAACTACATGGCTCTACTGCAACTTTTCAAACCATGGAGAAAAGAAGATTTATTAGCCATCTACAACTCCTATGAAGAAGCTTTCAATGCCACTGAAAGTACAATTACAGATGACATTTTTACATGGTACAAAACCATATTGGACATTGAACGGCAACAAGAAGAAGAACTTCAATTACAACTAAATGTAGACACTTCTGAGAGCAGTGAACCTTCACAAACATGCAGCCAAGAACCAGTTGGAGAGCCATTCATAGCAAATGAGGCAGGATTTGCCATGACAGAGGGAAACACCGCTATGCTTCAGTATGAGCACTCTACCGAAGAGTTGGCAGTACTTAAATCACAATTAAATGATGAACAGCATGCCATTTCTGTAGAAGTAAGTGAAACCATTAAAAATGGTATACAGCACAAAAGTAAAACTTGCAACTGTGACAACTACAAACCTGTACTGCTGTATGTAAGTGGTGAAGCTGGGTCAGGTAAAACATTCTAAATAAAAATTATCAGTAAATACCTCCAACAATTAACAAACAACAACCTTTCTGCGGTTATAGCCACCTTTACAGTTTTGGCTGCCTACAACATAGGTGGAGTCACTCTAAACTGATTGCTACTCCTTCCAGTAGAACACCAAAACAAATTAGAGTACTATAAACTTTCAGCAGAATCTGCTATGGAGCTATGCAGAGTTTTGAAACAAATGAAAATGCTCCTAATAGATGAGGTGATCATGGTCTCCAACCTAATGTTGGCTTTGATTCACCTCAGATTGCAAGAGGTACTCAAAACAGACTAAGAAGAACTACGTCTACAAACCCTCAGTGTACTTAATGTTACAACGGGCACAGGTGCACACAGCAGTCAACCAGCATACAAACATCTACAGCTCACATTTCATTGACCGACTTCTTACCAAAGCAGCTCCTCCATTCTCCAGCAATCCGAGATGAACCCCATTAGGTTTCTTTTTGTATTACTTTCTTTGCAGACACACAGACACATTGTGCCGTGGGTCCAACTACACTCGCTACCACTGTCAACCTTTGTAAAAAGGAAACACATGAAAACAGCATCTAGTCCTAACGGTTCCAAGATATTTTCTTGTGTGCAGCCGTACAATCACAGTATTACCTACAAACCAGAGACCAAGGCAGTGGGTTAACATATGACGCTATGCACTAACACACAGTTCATGGTCCATCAGGCAGGCAGCTATTACTATATTATCCTTCCTGCAAAGTTTTGTCCTGTATACTGCAACTAATACCCGCTACTCACATCTACTCTTATTCCTCTTTCTACTCAGACACATTCCAATAGATGGCTGGTGGACCAACCATTGAAATATTACCATAAGAGATTTATTTTCTATTGTTATTATCTGAGCCGAACGATATGGCCCGGTATGTTCGCTTGCGGTTCCTGCTATACAAAGAGGTATGATAGGGACAACTCCTAATTGTGTGATAGAAGGCAGTGGTACTGAGTCTATTGAGTTAATTGGAGTGGAACAAGTATCAATTGCTAAATTGCAAACCCACTGCTCTATTGCCCATGTCATAGACCCCCTGCTGCCCTATCAGAAAACCAGGTAAAGAGGGGGAGAGAAATAACTTATTTACCACCTCCTCAGTGAGTCAAGTGAATGCCAATAACGCTTCAAGGGAGGTGACTGAGGTTTATCCCCATCAGCCTTCTCAATTAGTAACTAAGGACACAACAGAGATTTCTGTAAAGACTCCTGAGGATAAACAAGTCCCTTATGGCAGCCCTAATGGCCCAAAAGCCTAACCAATGCAGAGCGAAGTAATTGTAGTTGATCCATCGATTAATCTGTCTAACAGATATTCACTGTTGGAAGTGCTGAGTGACACTCTGCAAGGGAAAGGAAAAGCTAGGAAGATTGTAAAAAGGCAAGGTAAGGGACCTGGGACAAAATCAAGAGGTAGTGTACCGAAGTCTAGTGGGGTGGAGGAAAATGGCTCATGTGTTAATAACTGTTGATGTGCAGCTGCCCTTTCACAGATGATAGAAGAAGTTAAATCACTTAAATCTGTTTCTCCTGTATCACTGATGCAAAGTATTTCAAGTGTCATAGTGGCTTAAAGAGAACCTCGATATGATCCCTTGTTGTAAGCATTGGTTCAGTGGAGGACAACACTAGCTGGAAAAGATCACAAATTGAGACCAACCAAGTAGGAGAGCCAAGAGCTCTTGAGGCGAACACCTACGGGAGCGTGGGAAGAACTACAGTCGTTAGCCCTGTGGACACCTCGGGGGCTCTTCCCTGTGCTGTGTGGAATTCGGGGGGAGTTTGAAGTATTAAACAAGACACCACCCCTACCGTGGCCCTATTATTGACATAATCAACTGTCACATTGCTTATAACCCACAGCCATGCAGAATGTCAATGGGGAATGGTGCTAGGATGCAAGAAAGGGAAGGGTCCAGACTAGGGCACCTATGAACTTAACAAAAGGTTGTTTTCCCATACTTACCATGCATAATATTACTAGAATGTGCAATGGTGCTTTTGAAAATCAGGACTGTTTAATTAATAAATGCATACATTGGATGAGAGTAATCAAAGTATGCACCGCCGTAATTAGAGGTGTCATAATGGGACGTAGGCGGATCTCAACGCCAGACAGTATGCATGATAGCATACAAATCACCTGATGCACGCTTGAGAAAAGACACAAAAGTAATGCTTTTGGATGAACTGCTCGAAAGTTTTTAACAATTATTTACTGTGTTTTTTTCCAATGTGCCCTTATTTTTTGTACCTAATCTCATACATTTTAAGGAAAAGCGGAGTGTGTAGGAGAAACCGACTTCTCCATCATTGAAGCATTTATATATTCACTGAAAGAACTTTAGTTAAAGTGCAGTTACCAGATTTAATTCAACAAAACCCTTGAAATTCAGCGGATGTGGCAAGTTATGACCATCTAAACTTGGTTTGCTACTGTTAATGACCCCCATAATGCCATGTCCCCCATAATGCAATTTGAATGGCATGGTGAATCCGTACTCTAACAATATGTCGGCCCTGGCCAGTGAGCACTGACTTTGCTTGTGGCCACTGTATATTCTAAAACACTACAGGGCCACTGAGGCAGTGTCCACTCTACCTGTTGTCCCAATATGTTTCTTTTGGACCCACTGGGAAGGCTGTGTCCACTCTACATGCTGTCGCCACTATGAACTATTCACACCATTCTTAATAACGTTTTCATATTACAATGAATGGTCCCCAAAATGTCCAGTTATGCGGAGGACTTGAAAATCCCTTGATTTAGAAAATGTCATCCAAATCCATCCAGCAAGTCAAATGTTATTAGCAATAGAACTTTGGGAAAAGATGGCAGATTTTTCATTCTTATCCTCTCAGTCTTTCTGCTACGAAGGAGCTCTCTCGCTATACTTATGAGAGAGGGGGGCACCGTCAAATATTCTTAAAAAACGGCTGGCCCGAATAACCCCAGATCTCCCCCTCATCCCATTGAATTTGAGTCAATGCCCATGTGTTTTCTCACCTCGTCCAATTCCATCCAACGGTATTCTCTGTGCAAGAGAAAAAAATCCCCAAAAATCAATTTCTCTCTCTCTCTCTTTCTCTTTCTCGCTCTCTCCCCCTCTCTCTCTCTGGGCCTCATTACGACCCTGGCGGTAAGGGGTTAACGCCAGCGTTAGCTGCGCCGACCCCTTACCGCCAACTACGAGGTCCCTTAGCGCCATGGCGCTTTTAACACCTGCTTTTAGCAGGTGTTAAAATCCATGGCGCTAAGGGACCATGGAGTTAATTACGCCACCGTAATTTACGGTGGCGTAATTAACGCCTTCCCCACTCCCATTATGCCCTATGGGGCAAAAATGGGAATGGGGAAGGGTAAATGGCGATTGGGGACTTACCGCCCCGCCGACCTCGGAATGGGGCGGTAAGTCCGCCAACCACCATGGCGTAAACGTAGTTTACGCCATGGTGGTAAAGTCACGGCCCAGGCGGTAACTTACCGCCTGGGTCGTAATGAGGCCCTCTGTCTCAAATACATGCATGTTATCCCATGTACAACAAACCAAGCATGTGCATGTTTGCTGACGAGGGAAATGGGCAGGCTGAAAAACTCACTCATTAACATAAGCTACATAGTAAGTGTGAAAGAAGAAAAGGAGGTGTGGTCCCCCGTTTCACCTTCTTTAGTATGTTGGTTGGCAAACTGGGAGAGTCCTCAAAACTCACTGTAACATGCTTATGTGCTGTGCTCATTGACATGCTGGGAGGTTCAACCCATCGAGGGAATGGCATGTCAGGGGCAGTTCAAGGAGATGTTTCTCAGTGTTGATTGGAGCAGGAGACACCATTGCTGTTCCTTTCTCCAGAGGTCTAACCTGCTATCACCCAGAAGCCCCAAACTCCCCAAACAGAAACTCCCCAAGTGAATGCGGACAACATATATATTAATCTATTTGTTCAAGATTGTGTAACAACATTATGGTTGAATCAATATCTGCCCAGCTCTCGTCCTGCTCCATTGGCTACTTGTACTACAACACATTGCCTTCAAAAGATTGTGCATTGTTTTCAAAGCCATCCACCATAAAACCCATCTTACTTTCAAAGCAAACCTCATCACCCACACAAACACTGAAGAAGAAAGCCAGCATCTCCTACACATGACACTCTGCAAACTAACAGACATACAGCAGCAAGCATTTACTCACTGGGTACGCATGGCATGGAACACTCAACCTCTTCATATTCACACTGCACTGTGCACCACCACTTTCGGGAAGAACATCAAAACATATTTGTTTCCCCACACTTAACGCCGCCCCTACAACTCGGCTACTATCACTTGTCTATCCTAATCTTTCTATCCTATCCTGAAAACATTTTGTAACTTCTGTTTCATCTCCCACCTTTTTAATCTTTGAACTTTGTAAGGTGCTCCGAGACCTTGTGGGTATGGCCAGCGTTGAACAGAAATTTGAATAAATAAATAGATAGATAAATACATACATACATACACACATGGGAAAATCAACCATCTGCTGGCTGCCTGTGTGCCAGGAACAGATCTCTTAGAAATCAAAAGATGCCATATTAATTGACAGTAGTAAATATGAGGGGTGCACTAGACACATGTCACTCTCCAGATGTTTTAGACCACAACTCCCATTATCCCACCCCTTTGACAATGCTGGTTAGGGCTGATGGGAGTTGCAGTTCAAAACATTTGGTGAGACAAAGGTTGTATACTCAACTGCCATCACCCCCAGCCTGTATCATCAATGGTGAGGGGAGATGGAAACTGCTGTACGCAGTGGCCTGGTTGGATGACTACACATGGAAGGTAAAACAAAGTGATGCCAAATCCATGCCCACTGCACCACACCCCTTCACTCTCCATTACCACAAATAACTGGTACACAAGAAAGCACTACTTGTACAGTTCTTTCAATAGTAGGTGCTGTCCGATCAAAGATGCAAAATACGTGCATCACTTATTAGAATAAGTGGGGATAATGGGTAAAGGGGAGATGTACTTCTAAAGTCTGCAGGAATGATGTTTCTCCCAATGGCATGTAAACAGGTATCACTGTGCAATGCATGCTGTAAGAGGTTATGCTGTCAGTAGTTATGGTAGCTGTCTCTGGCACAGCTAGTACTGTTCTTGAGGATACATATGCATTTATAACAGTAAATAGTTGATTGAGGACAAGTTCCAGTAAGCTGTCAGATATGTGTCAAGTCGGGACCCTGCATGTTTGTTGTCTACAATTAATGCATCCGTTTTTCTGTGGATACGAACGTGGCGAGCAGAATGCAGGCATCAGCAAACTATTTCCTACTAATGGGACGTTCATTAGCCAATGGCTCTACGAACCAACTGGATTTGCCTTCCAAACCTTACCAATTGCCTTGATAAAGACCCACAGTGGTTGAAACACATGTCGGCTGACCTTCACCAACTAGACAGTAGGCCTCATTACAAATCAGGCGGTCCGGAAATAACGGTGGCGGTAAACCCACCGCCACCGTTGTTTCCGGGCCGCCTGATCCCGACTCCTGCAGGCGGGAGGTGATGTTTCCGCCAGGTTGACCTGGCGGGTTTAACACCGCCCGCCTGCAGGCGGACAAGGAAACACCGGCAGCATTACGAGATGCTGCCGGTGTTTCCATGAATGCCATTCCCATTGAGTCCCATAGGACTCAATGGGAATGGGGATTAACACCATTCCGCCTCCGTGATTCCCGGGAAACCGGGGTTGTAATGCCCTGGTAATTCCGAGAATCACAGAGGCGGAATGGTAATACGAGTCCGGCGGTAACCAGGCGGTTTTACCGCCTCGGTTACCGCCGGACTCGTAATGAGGCCCAATGTTTCTAAACTTTATGACAATACAAATTAACAGGGTAATTCATAGAAATTCGCACAAAAGTGGCGCCTCCGACTGGCGCACAGCGTGCCCGTGCAAATGTCTGTGCCAGCCGCGTGCGCTAAAATCGATTTCCACACACAGCGTATTCATGGATTTTCGCATCCAAAACCAGCCGTGGCGCAGCGTGGCGCAGCGACCCTGCAGCAGCGCCAGTTACGCCCCCAAGAACGCCCTCGCGCAAGGAAAAGCCTTCAAAATCCCCAAATAATCGCAAAGGGCTGCGCTAACCCTGGACCAGTTCACAGGGCTGGCAAACAGCAAACGCCAAGCGGGGAACGTGTATTTCAGTGGTTCGCGGGAAGTTCCACACGCGATTGTCCTGTGTATGTGTGCATCAGGGGTGCGCGGGAAGTATCACATGCAAAATCAGCAGGGTACGTGTATTTCAGTGGTGCGCGGGAAGTATCACACGCGATTCCAGCAGGGTACGTGTATTTCAGGGGTGCACGGGAAGTATCACACGCGATTCCAGCAGGGTACGTGTATTACAGGGGTGCGCGTGAAGTTCCACACGCGATTTCAGCAGGGTACGTGTATTTCAGGGGTGCGCAGGAAGTATCACACGTGATTCCAGCAGGGTACATGTATTACAGGGGTGCGCGTGAAGTTCCACATGCGATTTCAGCAGGGTACGTGTATTTCAGGGGTGCGCGGGAATTTCCACACGCGATTGGCCCCGTGCGAGCAGGGTACGTGTATTTCAGGGGTGCGCGGGAAGTTCCACATGCGATTGGCCCCGTGCGAGCAGGGTATGTGTATTCCAGGGGTGCGCAGGAAGTTCCACACGCGATTTCAGCAGGGTACGTGTATTGCAGGGGTGCACGGGAAGTTCCACACGCGATTGGCCCCGTGCGAGCAGGGTACGTGTATTTCAGGGGTGCGCGGGAAGTTCCACACGCGATTTCAGCAGGGTACGTGTATTTCAGGGGTGCGCGGGAAGTTCCACATACGATTCCATCAGGGTACGTGTATTTCAGGGGTGCGCGGGAAGTTCCACACGCGATTGGCCCCGTGCGAGCAGGGTACGTGTATTCCAGGGGTGCGCGGGAAGTTCCACACGCGATTTCAGCAGGGTACGTGTATTTCAGGGGTGCGCAGGAAGTTCCACACGCGATTGGCCCCGTGCGAGCAGGGTACGTGTATTTCAGGGGTGCGCGGGAAGTTCCACACGCGATTGGCCCTGTGCGAGCAGGGTACGTGTATTTCAGGGGTGCGCGGGAAGTTCCACATGCGATTTCAGCAGGGTACATGTATTTCAGTGGGGCGCGGGAAGTTCCACATGCGATTGGCCCTGTGCGAGCAGGGTACGTGTATTTCAGGGGTGCGCGGGAAGTTCCACATGCGATTTCAGCAGGGTACGTGTATTTCAGGGGTGCGCGGGAAGTTCCACACGCAATTTCAACAGGGTACGTGTATTTCAGGGGTGCGCGGGAAGTTCCACACGCGATTTCAGCAGGGTATGTGTATTTCAGGGGTGCGCGGGAAGTTCCACATGCGATTTCAGCAGGGTACGTGTATTTCAGGGGTTCTGGGGAGTACTACACGTGTATTGGCCGTGTGGGTCCTCCCAGGTGTTCACTCTACAACCTCCACGGCCCCTGCAGGCAGCCCACACCACGGGGGACTACCCTGCACCCCTGCTCATGTCCCGCAGGCAGCCCATCCACCCTGGACATGCCCCCCAGCCAACCCACATGTCACCTTGCACTACTGATCAACAATGCATGTCTCCCAGCACCCCCACCCCCCAGCAGTCAGGGGCACCCTCCACCAGGCCCCCACTCATGTCCCCTATTACCCCCACCCCCCAGAAGTGCAGGGGCAGCCTCCACCAGGCCCCCACTCATATCTCCCACCACCCCCACCCCCCAGCAGTGCAGGGGCAGCTTCCACCAGGCCCCCACTCATGTCCCCTATTACCCTCACCCCCCAGCAGTGCAGGGGCAGCCTCCACCAGGCCCCCACTCATGTCTCCCACCACCCCCACCCCCCAGTAGTGCAGGGGCAGCCTCCACCAGGCCCCCACCCATGTCTACCACCACCCCCACCCCCTCAGCCACCAGGGGCAGCCTCCACCAGGCCCCCACTCATGTCTACCACCGCCCCCACCCCCCAGCAGTGCAGGGGCAGCCTCCACCAGGCCCCCACTCATGTCCCCCTGCACCCTGAAGGCAAGCGTCCCCCGATAGCACGATCCTCCCCGCAATGAGAGACAATAATGGACTCTCCCAGGATGGGAATAAGGCCAGGACAAAGTGCGGGTGAGCTTAAATGGGAGTTTATCAATCAAATAGGGCATGCAAAGAACTCTGCAAACTCCGAGAGCGCTCCGTCTGACAATAGCAAAGACAGGCGTATATATTTACAAAAAACGTCATAAGAACCTACATGCTATAGGGGGCACAAGTTTGTGGGGATTGGGTGGCGGCAACTAGCTATAGGTGCTGCTGCGATGTGGTTTGCCGCGGCTGGAGGACGTCACTGGTTACCCTCGTGGGTTGGGCTGGGCCTGGCAGGTCAGCTGGGCTCATCCGGGCGGTGTTGTTGTGCCAACCGTGATCAGTGTCAGAGATGAATGTCTTTCCTGACTTTCTGCCCTAGGGCCACGCACACCGCAGTCATTCAACATTGCCATATTATCTTCCCTGGTAAATCTTCCAATAGGTTATTCTACAGGTTAATGCAACACAGGAGGAATGCACCTGGAGTGGGGTCTGTTGGCGATTCGTCAATACATGGTTACCACCATCCTGTTGACCGGGTATCAGAGGTCGTGGGGTTGGGTCTTGGGGCATGGGACAGGCGGTCTATGTTATCATGTCTTGTTAGAAGTCATTATGGATGTGCTCTTGTGATGTTACCATAATATTGGGTGTCCTAATTTTACAGGGGCCATTAACCTTGGGTGGGCCAGCGGGTCGTGGACTCTAAGAAAGGGCGCCTTTGAATCTGTGTTTTAAGGCCGGGGTTTACTGCTGGGTTGTAAATAATTCAGGTGGCAGGCTGTGGCCTTGGGTGCTGCGGGGGAATGCGAATGCTTGAAACGGCTCCAGCCGAATTGGGGAAGGTGGAGCAGTGCGGCACAGGCCTCCGCTTTTTCATCTGGTAGGCTTCACTGGGAGGGAGGGGGGATGGCCTTGCATGTGCTCACAAAGGTATTTTCCTTGTGTGTTGCAGACTTTAGGAGGAAGAGACATAAACATTCGTATAATATACAATACTTATTGAGTCTTTCCAAAGCTCACGTTGTTGACATTGCTAGTGCCGTCCATATGGCCAATTTGAGAACATTACTTGTACACTACATTTTTAGCAACTACAACATTTTGTTATATGCTTATACATACACGGTAAGTGAGGTAGTAGTAAGGTTGGTGGAGCACGCGGGAACAACCCGCCACTGAGACTGGCGACAGTGGTGCATAGTGGGCTCGGACACACATATGGTGCATTTTCGTGTACCCCTTACATGAGCCCTCAGTATGGTTGCATTTTGTCTTCCTTTGCACTCTAGCAGCATTAGTTCAGTTTTGGCGCGGGACTGTGGGGTGCAGTCTTTCTCGATTACACTCATAACATGAAAACCCACCGGGACGCTTTTACCATTTGCGCATAGCTACAGGGATGTGGGTGCTTCATCCCTAATGTCATATGAGCACCCATCCTGCCATTTTCATATATTTTGCAGGTTTTTAGTCAGTGAGGTTGTGGAGAGAACGCTTTCATCACAGGTGGTTTGTTCATTAGTATTTGGGGATTTTGTTTTTGTCAGGGGACCATTGTACAGTTCTTTTCCACCCAGGCCCTGCTGGCCGGGTCATGCTGGAAACAGCGATACACTGCGGAAGGTGAAATGTTACAGTGTTGGTACCTAACACTAGCTCATGTCCGTCTGCTCGTGGGAACGGGCTCTTAGCGGATCTGCCAGTGAGCTGTGGCCACAGGGATAAGTGATACTCTCCACGGGTGGGGGCCATGCGGAGGTGCGCAGGGGTCAAACCATTTTTATTATACAAAAATGGTTTCCAGGGCCTAGCTAATATTGAACAGGTTTAGTCAATGTCTTCAGCCAGTGCCTCACCCACCACCTGGGCCCTGGTGGCAGGAAGGACACCCGGTGAGCCATGAACCTCACCGGGGGAGAAGAGGCATGGGAGGGGGGTCTCCTGGACCAGTCCTCCCATACATTTCCCCCCTTTCGTTACTTAGGTAACGAATACTTTAAATCCTCCAACCTCTTGCACTCTTCCTCGTCAGCTATGGCGTCATCCCATGCAGGGGTGCCTTTTATGGGCATCCATGCCCTGCACACCCCTCGCAGGCTTTCACCTCTCCTAGCATATTCATCTGGGGTACAGGTCAGGTATATACAACCGCTATCCCCTTCTAGGTCCACCCACACTTCCTCGTACCATTCGAGTACCCAGGGCTTTTTAATTGTCGTGTGCCATACCTTATCTACTATATCCTTGTCATGGTACATGGGCACCATCTGGAATCTTGACGTGTAATCTGTACCCGTTTGCACCTGTGTTTCCTGCATAGTTTGTATTGTACCGTGTGCGTTGCCCATTGTCACCATCATCATTGCACCATTCGGTACTGCGTTGGCACAACATCGAAGACCCACCTGGCATAGGCAGAAAATGAAGAGGAGGAACACTACAGCCGGCATCAAAATCTTGACAGTCATTCCCAGCCATGATGGGACCCAGGAGAAGATATTGTCGAACCATGTACTTTCTTCTGCTCCACCTTCCATTCTCATTCTTTCTCCTAGGCTATGTACCGCTTCGATCACATGGGACAGGGAGCCGTTATCTGCGTCTTCAGAAGGTACAAAAGTGCAGCAGGCACTTCCAATTTTTCAGCAAACACCTCCGTCCATTGCTGTCAACAGGTCCAAGACATACCTGTTCTGCATGGTCATTAACCGCAGTGCTCGTAGTTTTACTTGTATTATGTTAAACCCTTCTTCAGTATCATTTGCCAATTGGATCAGTTCCCAACGTGTGATTTGGAGCCACTTTGCGTTTGATCGCGCCTGAATGCTTGGGATGAGTGAGGCGAAGAACGTTTCTGCAGAGCTGAATAATCGATATCTATTTGGGATCTGTGCCAGCAGTTCTGATGATGCTTTTGATATGTAGTTCGATGACCGTCTGTTTCGGGACAGCGCCCCTTCCTTATTTCCGCAGGACAGGACATATACTTGTGATTCTGCAGTTGGTGGGGCCCCACTCTGTTGAGATTTTCCTCGCGTCTCCTTGCCCCCATCAATGTGGCTTTCCGGTATTATCATTAGCGCGGAGTGCAGGGTGGCCAATGAACAGCTGCCACCCCAGGATTGTGGGAGGTGTAAGTATGCTTGGTTGCCACATACCCAATAGGTATCCATTAGGGCCGCTGTCCCTTTTCTCATATCTGGGATGGTGAGGGTCTTGTTACAGTTCTTGTTTGCCCCCATGGTGGTTCTCCCGTCTCCCTTGAAACACAGTTCATAGTTTATTTCTTTCTGCAGCTTGAAGGGTTTTTCGATGGCCGTTACCCAAGTCAATTTTGAGATATGTTCCTTCCATATGGGTGTGAGTGTCTATTCTATCCATTGCAGTTTCTCTGGTGCCACACCCCGCAGTGCTTCCGCCTTGCACATTATTTCTTCGTCCTTCCACTTGTTGTCCAAAAAGAGTGTCCCTTGTATTATAAAAAATGGCTCCTCCAAACAGACCACTCCTACTGCCTTTGGGTAACAGGTCTTTTCGTTCTGCAGCATCCTGAAAGTTACCTCATGTGCCTGGAAGGTGTTCTTAATTCTGCACAACGTGAGATGAAGGAGACACTGGGCATCGACAATAGGCAACTCTTTCGGTAACAATACTTTGGGTGTACCTGAAGCATGGGGAATGAGGGAGCAGACATAACAGCTCTCGTTCGTTGTTTGCTTAGCCGTTCCACTCATATCCGCATACCATTTATTTGTCTGGTGGGGGTGTCGTGGGTCTTCCATTTTGTCTAATCCTAACCCATAATATTCATCATATTTCCTCCTCCCCGCCTCCCTTCTCCGCCTGTTATTCCTTTTTCTAAGGTATTTCCCGGTCTCATGGGCGATGGACAGTGTGGGCCCCCCTTTCTCCCTCCCCCCCCTTTGCCCAATTATCATATACTAGTTCATATCTCGCTGTCATTTCTTCATTCTCCTTCTTTATGCTATCTGGCAGTGTGTTTTTGGTTACTGGAGTGGGCCTGCTGGTGGGGGTGTAATATAACCAGGATATAGCAGAGGGGTTACGATCATTTAGACTGCAGGCATTGTAATTAGATACCTTTGGCGGGGAAAGTGTTCTGTTTTGCGAGATAGCAACATTGGATGGTGTTGTGTAATATCCCCATACCAATTTAGTTCCATCCCATACCAAAAAATCACCTTCTTTAGTATTTACAATTGCTGTTTCATTTGTCACATTAGTCCCGTTGATCCCTCCCCCCTCATTCATCTCGATAGAGATGAACGCTATGAACCAATACGTAACCAGGCCAACCATCATTGTTAAAAATAATGTAATGCATATCGACAATCCACACTCATACGAATATCTACATCTCTCAGCTAAAAATTCTCTATATCTAATAAATCTATCCGTTGCAGGCTGCCCGTTAGTTGCCATGGTATTTCCTGTTTGAGATATAAAAGTGCATTAAGTGCATGCATGTAAACATTTTGTTGGCACTACCTGTGCCAAGATATCATGGAAGGGGAATGGAAGTGGGTAGGGGGGTGGGGATGTACAGACAAGGGAGCAGACACTATACATTTTTATCACATTTACAGGGTAATTCATAGAATTTCACAGAAAAGTGTCGCAAGCGGCTGGCGCAGAGTGTCCGCAAGTCAATTTTGAGATATGTTCCTTCCATATGGGTGTGAGTGTCTATTCTATCCATTGCAGTTTCTCTGGTGCCACACCCCGCAGTGCTTCCGCCTTGCACATTATTTCTTCGTCCTTCCACTTGTTGTCCAAAAAGAGTGTCCCTTGTATTATAAAAAATGGCTCCTCCAAACAGACCACTCCTACTGCCTTTGGGTAACAGGTCTTTTCGTTCTGCAGCATCCTGAAAGTTACCTCATGTGCCTGGAAGGTGTTCTTAATTCTGCACAACGTGAGATGAAGGAGACACTGGGCATCGACAATAGGCAACTCTTTCGGTAACAATACTTTGGGTGTACCTGAAGCATGGGGAATGAGGGAGCAGACATAACAGCTCTCGTTCGTTGTTTGCTTAGCCGTTCCACTCATATCCGCATACCATTTATTTGTCTGGTGGGGGTGTCGTGGGTCTTCCATTTTGTCTAATCCTAACCCATAATATTCATCATATTTCCTCCTCCCCGCCTCCCTTCTCCGCCTGTTATTCCTTTTTCTAAGGTATTTCCCGGTCTCATGGGCGATGGACAGTGTGGGCCCCCCTTTCTCCCTCCCCCCCCTTTGCCCAATTATCATATACTAGTTCATATCTCGCTGTCATTTCTTCATTCTCCTTCTTTATGCTATCTGGCAGTGTGTTTTTGGTTACTGGAGTGGGCCTGCTGGTGGGGGTGTAATATAACCAGGATATAGCAGAGGGGTTACGATCATTTAGACTGCGGGCATTGTAATTAGATACCTTTGGCGGGGAAAGTGTTCTGTTTTGCGAGATAGCAACATTGGATGGTGTTGTGTAATATCCCCATACCAATTTAGTTCCATCCCATACCAAAAAATCACCTTCTTTAGTATTTACAATTGCTGTTTCATTTGTCACATTAGTCCCGTTGATCCCTCCCCCCTCATTCATCTCGATAGAGATGAACGCTATGAACCAATACGTAACCAGGCCAACCATCATTGTTAAAAATAATGTAATGCATATCGACAATCCACACTCATACGAATATCTACATCTCTCAGCTAAAAATTCTCTATATCTAATAAATCTATCCGTTGCAGGCTGCCCGTTAGTTGCCATGGTATTTCCTGTTTGAGATATAAAAGTGCATTAAGTGCATGCATGTAAACATTTTGTTGGCACTACCTGTGCCAAGATATCATGGAAGGGGAATGGAAGTGGGTAGGGGGGTGGGGATGTACAGACAAGGGAGCAGACACTATACATTTTTATCACATTTACAGGGTAATTCATAGAATTTCACAGAAAAGTGTCGCAAGCGGCTGGCGCAGAGTGTCCGCAAGTCAATTTTGAGATATGTTCCTTCCATATGGGTGTGAGTGTCTATTCTATCCATTGCAGTTTCTCTGGTGCCACACCCCGCAGTGCTTCCGCCTTGCACATTATTTCTTCGTCCTTCCACTTGTTGTCCAAAAAGAGTGTCCCTTGTATTATAAAAAATGGCTCCTCCAAACAGACCACTCCTACTGCCTTTGGGTAACAGGTCTTTTCGTTCTGCAGCATCCTGAAAGTTACCTCATGTGCCTGGAAGGTGTTCTTAATTCTGCACAACGTGAGATGAAGGAGACACTGGGCATCGACAATAGGCAACTCTTTCGGTAACAATACTTTGGGTGTACCTGAAGCATGGGGAATGAGGGAGCAGACATAACAGCTCTCGTTCGTTGTTTGCTTAGCCGTTCCACTCATATCCGCATACCATTTATTTGTCTGGTGGGGGTGTCGTGGGTCTTCCATTTTGTCTAATCCTAACCCATAATATTCATCATATTTCCTCCTCCCCGCCTCCCTTCTCCGCCTGTTATTCCTTTTTCTAAGGTATTTCCCGGTCTCATGGGCGATGGACAGTGTGGGCCCCCCTTTCTCCCTCCCCCCCCTTTGCCCAATTATCATATACTAGTTCATATCTCGCTGTCATTTCTTCATTCTCCTTCTTTATGCTATCTGGCAGTGTGTTTTTGGTTACTGGAGTGGGCCTGCTGGTGGGGGTGTAATATAACCAGGATATAGCAGAGGGGTTACGATCATTTAGACTGCGGGCATTGTAATTAGATACCTTTGGCGGGGAAAGTGTTCTGTTTTGCGAGATAGCAACATTGGATGGTGTTGTGTAATATCCCCATACCAATTTAGTTCCATCCCATACCAAAAAATCACCTTCTTTAGTATTTACAATTGCTGTTTCATTTGTCACATTAGTCCCGTTGATCCCTCCCCCCTCATTCATCTCGATAGAGATGAACGCTATGAACCAATACGTAACCAGGCCAACCATCATTGTTAAAAATAATGTAATGCATATCGACAATCCACACTCATACGAATATCTACATCTCTCAGCTAAAAATTCTCTATATCTAATAAATCTATCCGTTGCAGGCTGCCCGTTAGTTGCCATGGTATTTCCTGTTTGAGATATAAAAGTGCATTAAGTGCATGCATGTAAACATTTTGTTGGCACTACCTGTGCCAAGATATCATGGAAGGGGAATGGAAGTGGGTAGGGGGGTGGGGATGTACAGACAAGGGAGCAGACACTATACATTTTTATCACATTTACAGGGTAATTCATAGAATTTCACAGAAAAGTGTCGCAAGCGGCTGGCGCAGAGTGTCCGCGTGCGATTGTCTGCGCCAGGCACGTGCGCTAAAACCGATTTCCGCGCACAGCGTATTCATGGATTTTAGGCTCCCAAACCAGCCGTGGCGCAGAGTATCGCAGCGACCCTGCAGCAGCGCCAGTAACGCCCCCAAGAACGCCCTCGCGCAAGGAAAAGCCATCAAAATCGCAAAATCATCGCAAAGGGCTGCGCTAACCCTGGACCAGTTTACAGGGCTGCCAAACAAGGATATCAGGGGTACGCGTGAAGTAATACACGCGATTAGCCAGGGTACGTGTATTACAGGGGTACGCGGGAAGTTTAACACGCGATTGGCCAGGGTACGTGTATTACAGGGGTACACGTGAAGTTTTACACGCGATTAGCCAGGGCACGTGTATCACAGGGGTACGCGGGAATTATCACACGCGATTTGGCTGGGTACGTGTATTACAGGGGTACACGGGAAGTTGTACACGTGATTCGGCTGGGTACGTGTATTACAGGGGTGCGCGGGAATTCTCACATGCGATTTGGCCAGGTACGTGTATCACAGGGGTGCACGGGAATTATCACATGCGATTTGGCTTGGTACGTGTATTACAGGGGTGCGTGGGAAGTTACACACGCGATTAGGCTTGGTGGGTCCCCACAGGTGTTCCCTGTACTCCCTCCACGGCCCCTGCAGGCAGCCCACAAAACAGGGGACTACCCTGCACACCTGCTCATGTCCCCCTGCACCCCCACCCCCCAGCAGTGCAGGGGCACCCTCCACCAGGCCCCCACTCATGTCTCCCACCACCCCCACCCCCCAGCAGTGCAGGGGCAGCCTCCACCAGGCCCCCACCCATGTCTCCCACCACCCCCACCCCCCTGCAGTGCAGGGGCAGCCTCCACCAGGCCCCCACTCATATCTCCCACCACCCCCACCCCCCAGCAGTGCAGGGGCAGCCTCCACCAGGCCCCCACCCATGTCTCCCACCACCCCCACCCCCCAGCCACTAGGGGCACCCTCCACCAGGCCCCCACTCATGTCTCCCACCATCCCCACCCCCCAGCAGTGCAGGGGCAGCCTCCACCAGGCCCCCACTCATGTCTCCCACCACCCCCACCCCCCAGCCACCAGGGGCAGCCTCCACCAGGCCCCCACTCATGTCTCCCACCACCCCCAGCCCCCAGCAGTGCAGGGGCAGCCTCCACCAGGCCCCCACCCATGTCTCCCACCACCCCCACCCCCCAGCCACCAGGGGCACCCTCCACCAAGCCCCCACTCATGTCTCCCACCACCCCCACCCCCCAGCAGTGCAGGGGCAGCCTCCACCAGGCCCCCACTCATGTCTCCCACCACCCCCAGCCACCAGGGGCACCCTCCACCAGGCCCCCACTCATGTCTCCCACCACCCCCACCCCCCAGCAGTGCAGGGGCAGCCTCCACCAGGCCCCCACTCATGTCTCCCACCACCCCCACCCCGCAGCCACCAGGGGCACCCTCCACCAGGCCCCCACTCATGTCTCCCACCACCCCACCCCCCAGCAGTGCAGGGGCAGCCTCCACCAGGCCCCCACTCATGTCAATGAAACCACCCCCACCCCCCAGCCACCAGGGGCACCCTCCACCAGGCCCCCACTCATGTCTCCCACCACCCCCACCCCCCAGCAGTGCAGGGGCAGCCTCCACCAGGCCCCCACTCATGTCTCCCACCACCCCCACCCCCCAGCCACCAGGGGCACCCTCCAACAGGCCCCCACTCATGTCTCCCACCACCCCCACCCCCCAGCAGTGCAGGGGCAGCCTCCACCAGGCCCCCACTCATGTCTCCCACCACCCCCACCCCCCAGCCACCAGGGGCACCCTCCACCAGGCCCCCACCCATGTCTCCCACCACCCCCACCCCCCAGCAGTGCAGGGGCAGCCTCCACCAGGCCCCCACTCATGTCTCCCACCACCCCCACCCCCCAGCCACCAGGGGCCCCCTCCACCAGGCCCCCACTCATGTCTCCCACCACCCCCACCCCCCAGCAGTGCAGGGGCAGCCTCCACCAGGCCCCCACTCATGTCTCCCACCACCCCCACCCCCCAGCCACCAGGGGCACCCTCCACCAGGCCCCCACCCATGTCTCCCACCACCCCCACCCCCCAGCAGTGCAGGGGCAGCCTCCACCAGGCCCCCACTCATGTCCCCCTGCCCACAGGCCCTGACAATCCTCAAGCATGTGCCTCATGGCCAGCCACCACAGCCCAAAGACACAACCAAGTATTACATGTGCCCATGATACTACTCCAATGGAAACAATGTAAATCAACACATGTGTCTCACACACACACAATGGTTGCAAGGGAACCTGAAAACCCATATCATGACATGCATGAAAACAATGAGATGAAACCACACAATGAAGAATGAAAAAATCAAAATAATGTATTAAAAACAACAGCCATGGCTATCAAAATCAACCAAAATACACAAGTAAAATAATTAAAAAATCAAGCAGGCTGTCTCTTTTCAAAATGAAATCAATAAATGACAATGGCCCTCATTACGACCCTGGCGGAAAGTGACTGACCGGACCGCCACAGCGTAAATAGCGTTTCCGCCATTGCACGATGGAGCAAAGTGCGGCCCATTCCGACCCATCGGGCACGAGCACCACGGCATGGCGGAAGTGCAAAGTCCGCGATGGCGGAAATGACCCCAAAACGGCCCACACCGCCGCCGTACGGCGCCCTAGGTGCAATACCGCCACCCATCTTAGCGGACACCGCAGTGAGCGCCAACCGGAAAGTACGGTGACCGTAAATATACGGAAACGGAAGTAAAAACATGGGCCCGGAACGGGAAACATCCCGCCGTACACCTATAAAACCACAAAATCCACACAACCACTAAAAACACTACCCTGAAACACACCCCAACCCGTCATCCACCCTAGCGAAACCAAGAAAAATGGGAAAAGTAGCGAAGAAAGCGTGCGACCGCAAGCGGCAGGTCCACTTCTCCCGTGAGGAACTCACCGTGCTAACAGAGACCCTCCAGGAGAATGCTGCCGTCGTCTTCTCCACGCAAATGACCAGGACGGCACTTGCGAACAAGAAGGCCATATGGGCTCTGGTGGCACAGCGGGTAAGTGCGGTGGGGACCGAACCCCGCAACCAACAGCAATGCAGAAAGCGATGGGACGACCTGCGGATACGCGTCCGTAGCATACTTTCTGCCAACCGCAACATTGCCACAGCCACCGGGGGAGGTCCTGAATCACCCATCAAGTTGACCCCCTGGGAAGAAATCTGTGCCTCCACCATTGGAATGGAGAGCATAGAGGGAGTCGGAGGGATGGAGAAAGGAGTGCAGACATCCGAAGAATCAGGTAGGTGGCCCAAATAAAACAATGCTAAATCCACAATTTCCAATCATGTGAAGTACCATGTGTCCCCATAGTGCAACAGAAACACATGTCCAGGAGAACGTCCACACACATTGGCCTGATAGCGCACTTTAAAACTCACAATAAATACATAAATAATTAAAAACCCCTAAAACACCCACTACACGTGCAGCAGGCACACCCTAACTGCAGGCTGCCAAACAACTGCACCCTCACTCCACACACAAATGAAAGCACCTCCAAGGCCCCGACCCAAATCACCCTCAGGTACCACCCCAATGCATGTGATACAATGCCATTCCAATTCCCACAGACCCATTAATAACCCTCGCCCTCCTTTACTCCACCACAGGGTCCGATCCAAACGACGAGCATCAGGACACCCCTACCAGCACACCTGCAAAGAGGGCCAAGACCAACGGCCAAAGACCCTCCACCTCAGCTGCATGCATCAAGACACGGCAGCAGCACAAATCAGGTGGCAGCACAGAGGAGGGAACATCAACAGGCACCCCAGCAGCCAGCATGCCCACAACACCACCACCACAGGTCCCCCCAATGGATGCCACAGAAGGCACTGCCTCTGGTGGCAGCAGCACCATAGGTGACACCCCATTGATGGCAGCATGCTCCGACACAGAAGACGGGGATGTCGAAGTCAGATCCATCCAT
Organism: Ambystoma mexicanum; assembly: GCF_040938575.1. Taxonomy (NCBI): domain Eukaryota; kingdom Metazoa; phylum Chordata; class Amphibia; order Caudata; family Ambystomatidae; genus Ambystoma; species Ambystoma mexicanum. The sequence continues at coordinate 527,491,636 of NC_090937.1, forward strand.
GACCTGTCCCAATCCCCCTGTCTGTCCCATCCCGTACAACATGAGGATACCACGCAGGGGCACCCACAAGACGACGACTGGCCATCCCCCACAAGCCCTGTGGCAAGGCAACATGAGGTCACCAGCCCCTCTGTGACACCACCGCAAATGGCCATGGCCCAGCAGAGGCAACAGTCCCTCGACCAGTTAATCGTGCAACAGCAGCAACTGGCCACGCTCCTCAAGGACCATGCCGATGAATGTGGGGGCACTAAGGCAGACATAGAAACATCAACTGAGACACTGAGGGCAGAAATGGAGAGAAGTACAGAGACACTAAGGGCACAGATGGAGAGTAGCACCGAGAGCCTGAAAGTACAAATGGAGAGTAGCACCGAGAGCCTGAGAGTACAAATGGAGAGAAGCACCGAGAGCCTGAGGGGGGAACTGCATGCGACGTCCAAAGACGTATGTGCCGAACTTGCCGCAGTGCGCCGTGTGCTCACTGAGCTCTCACAAACCCTTAGGGACATGCATGGACGTGAGCAGGCAGAGACATCATCCGTTGCAAGTTCCGTCCAGGGCAGCCCCCAACGTAGATCTGGGAGGAACCTGCGCTCCACAGGCAGGGGTGCCCCTGATACCCGCAGAGGGGGCTTGCAATAGCGACTGCCCACTGACAATGAGCATCTTTGGACACTGGTGTTCGGGGGGGAGGTAGGAGGGTGGAGGGGGTGTTTTGGGCTCACTTGGGTGGCGGGTCGATAGGGTGTTCAACATGATATCACATATGCCATAAACAATGCACGATCAACCAATGAGATGTGTGGACAATGATCTTTGTGTACTAGGCCATCATAGGCGTACAGTCCATATTGTGCATGTACCAGACACACACAGTGCCACGAGTACCGTGTCCATGTATCAGCCACCAGGCGTGAGTGCTAGAAGCATGCATCAATGAGATGCTGACGAATGTCACGGCCCTCCGGTGCCTCGCAGACTCCTTGAGGTGCTGCCACATCCCCACCCTCATCATGACCATCTTCAGGTGCTTGCAGTTCTGCGTCAGGGGGCATGGGCACATTTCTACGTACGCACATGTTGTGGAGCATGACACATGCCATGACCATCTTTGCAACCTTCTCATGGCGGTACAGGAGTGCCCCGCCAGACCTGCTGAGGCAGCGGAAACGAGTCTTCAGTAGGCCGAATGCCTGTTCAATGACTACACGGGTACATGAGTGGGCATGGTTGTAGTCCTCCTCATGCTGGTCCCGTGGGTTCCGGACTGGTGTGAGGAGCCATCTCTTCAGTGGATATCCAGCATCACCTGTATGTGGACGATAAACGTATGATGTGGAATGCCATTGCTACGTACGCACACACCCCCCCCCCCTTCCTGCCAGGTCATTGCCGAATCACATACCCCACATCATCATGCATGAAATGAGACTCACCGAGTGGCCAGGATCTGTTCCCTGCGTGTCGCTCCATGTAGCGTGGTATTGTAGAGTTCCTCAAGACCATAGAATCATGGGTTGATCCAGGGAATCGGGCACAACAATGTGTAATGATCCTGTTGGAGTCACACACCATTTGTACATTCAGGGAATGAAATTGTTTTCGGTTGCGGTACTGGGCCTCCATGGCATGTGGGACGACCAATTCCACATGGGTGCAGTCGATGGCACCAATGCAACCCGGTATGCCGGCAAGTGCATGGAATCCCACTTTTGTGTTGGTAATTTCCTGCTCCGAGCGTGGTAGAGAGATGTAGTCGTCTGCGTGCTGCAGGAGGGCATCGAGCACTTGCAATAGTGTCCGTGAGAACAGTGGCTGAGAAATGCCATGCAACTGTCCGACTGTGTGCTGGTAGGTGCCTGTGGCCAGGAAGTTGAGTACAGACACCACCTTCAGTAGGGGTGGGATGGCGGTTGGGCTATCTATCATGCTGACAAGGTCAGCCTGTGTCATGTCCACAATGGCGGCTATGGTGTCCCGGTCCAAACGGTAGAGGGTGTGGATCTGCTCATCAGTGAGGTTGAACGGATGTGCTCGGAGGCGTGGGATTGCGGGCTGCCTGCGTGGTGGTAGTGGCTGTGCTGGCGGCCCTTGCTGGCCCTGCCTTGGCCTCCTCCTCCTCCTGCGTCTCCTCCGTGCGGCCGGTTGTAGTTGGTGTTCGTCTTCTTCTTGGAGTTGGAGTACTTGCAGTGCTATCAGGTCCCCCAGGGCCAACATCGCGAGTCCTGCCGGTAGCATTTCGGAGTGGGTGTGGTTGTGGGAGGAGACTGGGTGTGCAATTTATGTGTTTTCAGGCTGTATGGCCTCCACCTGTGGTGATTCATTCCACCTGTGCAAGCTGCTCTCCCCTTTGGCCGAGCACGTCCCGCACACAACGCTGCAATTCGAGTAATGGCATCTTGCTATTGCAATCATGTATTTGTACCCGATGGCCGTATAACATTGGTTGATATGTACATTCGGCTATGGTCCCATTGTTTCACATACAATCTTTGCAGTCGCGAACAGACTTGTGAAGGGTCAGTGGAACGTAGTACTCGAGTAACGGTGGGCCCTCATGCATCACTGTACCGAGTTGCACCGACGGGCGGGGCGTCCCATTTGTGGGTGAAGGCAGTTGCCATTTTCACACACAGCCGCACTAGATGGATTAATTTGTGATTTCAAACGGCCATAGATGCCTTTTCGACGTGATGTTGCAAATGAGGAATTCGAAGGGCGGCGCTTTCGGTTTTCAGCTAGCGGCGAGGAGATGCCCACAGGTCTGACTGCAAATATAACGTTCTATTGTTCAATGTCCTTGAGACAGGGGCCATGGCGAGGATGCAATGATTGATATGAATAGTTTGGGATGCGCAATAGCGACGTGGGCGATGAGGCCGGACGTTCCCAAATACATGTTACTTCACAACACTGGAATTACGGGCTGGGGCACTGTGGATTTTGCAGGCTGCATAACGCACAGACTCAATGGATATTTCTAATGTTATGTGAGTAAATATTCAGGCGTTTTTATACCGGGATGAGGGAATGATGAATGGATGCATGGGCAGATGATTTGATACAGAGTTTGCCATGTACAGGGCTTCTTGGAATCTGTCCGCCTCCCCTGCGCTATGTGATGCAGGGCTGCCATAGTGGGACCATCGTCTATCTGGCCTTGTTGAGCCCTCCCTGACTCGACGCGCCTTCAGACACTTGTGTCCATGCACGTTAACATTCCCATCTGATGGATTCTGTTTTCACAGACGCATGCACAGGTACACTCGTTTGTGATGGTGTTTACACCTCGATATAGATGGTTATGAGTCGCAAGTGGTTTTGGGGTGGTGATGATCCTTTGGAGTGGGCTAGCATGCATATGGCTGTGGATTTAGTGTGATCATTGAAGTGAGTTGTTCGAATGTAGTTCTGATGGCCATTCTGTTCTTTTTCTTTTCTTTTGGTTGACAGGTATCTCCTCCCCTTTTGCCACTGCCATCTGTATGCCACTCCTGCAGATGGCTTTTACTCCCGACACCTGCTGCTTCGTGTTAATCAGTGGAGCAGCATTACGATCTTATGGGACGATCGCCAATGGGCCACATGCCCTTACGCAGTACTAGTGGCTCGGAGCAACATTTCGGCCTTTCAGCTGGACTAGTGCCTCCCCATTGGGACGGCCCTGCGGTTCTGTGCGCTTCCATGTTGCCTTTTCGTACGTGAATGTGGCTCTGTGTACCATGATGGAACAGGGCGTCACACAAGTAGTAGCTGGTCATTTCTTGCGGATGCAGCCCACAATGGTGAAATGTGTTTTGGAGTTCATGGCCTAATGGCTGTATGGGCTTGGTGATTTTTATTGTGCATTAAATTTCTATTCTGATATGGGCCGTGTAGCGTTCTTCTTTGCAAGTGATGTGGCATATTCCTATTTGGGGAGCGATGTATTGTGAGGAGATCTGCATTGGGTTCCAGCTTCGGAGTTTAGTTGCGTGGTACTGTGCTGGGCGCGTTTGCCTACGATGCCCAGTGAGGTCAGGGATGGGGGCTGCCAATATGACTGTTTGAATGTTGTCATGCTCAGGGGCGGGGGATTGGGTTTTGTGTAACAGATGCCGGTCAGCCAGGTGGACTGGTGGAATGATGTGATTTTCGGAATATTGCTGGTCACAGGTGCCTGTGTTTGCGTGCGTTTCTTGGTGGGGGACTGTGGTCATGTCCATTGGAATGGCTTCTGTATTCGTGCCATCTGTGCCCTGCAGCTCTCATTGGCCCCTCTTGTGATTCTTTTGTTCGTTGGCATGCATGGGTGACTTGTACATTTCACTGGTTGCATTGTGACTTCATTGCACCTACGGGGAGTTGTACTTTGTGGGCAGGGAGCGGTGTACAGGCACTCAGTGGGGCCGTTTACGGTTGATTCGCGATGCCGTACTTCTCACCATGGCGGAATGGTACTTTCCGCCGTGCTTGATGGCGTTAGGTACATGTCCGCTATGGTCGGAATTCGCGTACCGTTGCGCCATGGTGGTATTTACGGTTTGGCATGGCGCGCGCGCGCGTACTTGGTGCAGTTAGCGTTGGCGTTCACTACGGTGTCGCTAATGGCATCGTACTTTGCGGTGACGGGTCATGATCGCACCGAGCGCTATTCGATGGCGGTATTGCATTTCCGCCATCGTTTTTCGATTTCCGCCAGGGTCGTAATGAGGCCCAATATGAAAAAATATCTTCCAAAGTTCAAGTCCATGAAAAGTAAATGAAGGTAAAAAAGAAATAGAAAACCATTGCTCCATGGCAAAAAACATTCATAGTTAAAAAAATATCCAAATCCAAAGTCCAACTATGTACAAAGTATTCAGGGTCCATCATCCCAAGAGAAGAAATGAAACCTACTAAAATGGAACTATATACAAAAGGTGGAGCCGTGTCCATCGACTCCAAAGAAAAATAAACTGCAAAGGAAACCTATCACTAAATAACTATATACAATGGCGGCGGGCCAGTCCAGCGGCTCACTTAGTGGTGTTCCGGGCCAGGGCATCATCGAACTCCTCGTCTATGTCCCGGAGGCGGTCCTGTCCATGGCCCCGAGGGTCCGCAGGGACGCCGACATGTTCACCTCCAACTCCCTGCGGATTGCCTCGTGGCACTCGGCCCGCCTCAGGGCCCTCCGCATGGAGTTCTCCGCCCTGACCATCGTGAGCCGCGCCTCTTCTGCCTGCCGCCTCTCCGCATCTATGGCGTGGCCCAACCGCTGCCACACAGAAGACACTTCCCGTCCAGGGTCCTCCTGCCCTCCGGCCGATGCCTGCCCCTCCGATGTTGAAGGCCCCGAGCTATCGTGGCTCCCACCTACAGCCTCCTGCTGCTGCAGCTGCTGCTGTCCATGTGCCCTGTCCGTTGGTGCCTGCACATCCTCCTCCAGCTGGGGTGCAGTCGTTGACGTGGCCACCCCTGCTGGACGTCCGACTCCCGACTGTGGCAGGGATCTGTTGTCCACCAGCCTGGCCGCACGGTCGGAGGCAGCTCCACAGGGCACCCAGGTGACACATGGGTGGGAAGATGGCATGGAGGACGACTGGGGCAGAGGGGGTTCTGTGGAGAAGGGGGTCGGAACAAGGTCCAGGAAACGGAGGAATCCAGCCCTGGTGAGCTGTCCCAGTGGGTCAACGCGGTCAACGAGCCATGCGAGAAGACGTGCAGACTCATCATGAAAAGACTGCAGGTCAGCTCGCATGGCCCGTTGACGCAACGCCACCCCACCCTGGACAGGCACAACCTGGTGCAGGATAGCCACATCCGCAGGGAGTGGAAGGCCAGGTGTCGTAAGCCAATCCTCTCCCTGAGAACGGGTCTGGAGGTAGGCATCCCCGCTGGTGCAAGATGATGCAGTGACAGGAGCAGGGACAGGATTGCACACAGGCACCTCCGCGGCGGCTGAGAGGGTAGGCACTGTCCCCTGTGGAGGTGGTGATTGGTATCATTGGTGGGGTTGTGACCTTGCTCAGTATCTGACATGCATGCATGTGCAGTGGCATTCATACTCACCAAGCAGCCATGTATCGCCATGCCGCCCAGCTTCTAGGTCCCGGCTTAGGGTGGACATTCGGTAAATGAAGCTGTCGTGGGTGGACCCGGGATAGTTGGCATAAACTGAGGTGATGATTCCCTTGGCATTACATACTACCTGCACGTTGATGGAATGCCAGTGCTTGCGGTTCCTATAGATGTGCTCTGATGCCCTGGGGGGACGTAGAGCCACATGGGTGCAGTTGATGGCACCTAGCACTTTGGGGAATCGTGCCACACCGTAAAAATCCAGGGCGGCAGCATGTCTTTCTGCAGGTGTTCTGGGCAGGTATATGTGCCTGCGGACTGATGGGCGTGCAGTGATGATGTTCAAGACCTGGTGTAGGCAGCGTGACTGGGTGGCCTGTGATACCCCACCCACTATGGCACTTGTCCGCTGAAATGATCCAGTGGCTAAGAAGTGCAGTACATTGAGGACCTTCTCCAGGGGGCTGAGTGCTTGGGAGCACAGGGTGGGTGATGTGAGGTCATCCTCCCACTCACTCACCAGGTCCAGTATTATGTGTGGTGGAAACCTGTACCTCCCATACACCTGGTCATCAGGCATCCGAAAAAGGCTGGTTCTGGGTGTGAATATTCTGGCCCTGACTATCCTCCTCCTCCTCCTTTGGTAGCCCACGGCCACTGCTGCTAGGAACGGTATGTTCATCCTGGGTCTGAGCTTGTTATTTTGTTAGCGCGCAAATTTATGCGTTGCGCGTGTTGTAGGCGAGCGTGTGACCCGCGCACCCCTGAAATCCAGTACCCAGTCCAATAGCGTGTGGAAATTCCCGCGCCCCCCGGGATACAGGTGCGCTGACGTACTTGCGTGTGTAAGTGCCCGCGCACCCCTGAAATACACGTACATAGGCCAATCGCGTGTACGCGCACTTTTGTCCAATTACACGCGATGACACTCTGACGTGCAGTCTTTCCACGTGTGCTCCGTCATCACGTGCTGTGTGGGAAACACCCGTGCGGGTCACGTCACAGACGCGCTTACGCGCTGAGGGCCTTTGGTCCAATAGAATCGCGTATGCGTGCTGACGCGCTTACGCGCTAAGGGCCTTTCCTCGAATTTCACGCTGACGTGCAGGATTTTCACGTGCCAAATCACTCTGTATCAAGCTGGCCACGCGAAAACACACGGAAGACCACGCTCCTGCCCAGAAGACCAAATTACTGCCCCCCAGTGCCCCGAGCAGCCTCCCACGTGCCATCTGCTGCTGCCTGCCTGCCTGCTGCCACCGTGCCCTGCCATTTGGTGCCTGCACATCAGCCATCTGCAGGGGTCCAGTTGTTGTGTCCACCCCTGCTGGAACTGAAGACTCCCGACTGGGATTACATCGCTCCACAGCCCAGCCCCAGGACCCAGTTGCCCACCCACACCTGCCTCTGGGGTTGCCATGTCGGGCACTTCCACATCTGGCACCAGTGGCAACCCCAGGCCAGAGGGGCAGAGGGGCACCAGCTTCACTGCCACCGAAGTTGGTGTCCTGGTGGAGCATGTCCTGGGGCAGTATGATGCCCTCTTTGGATCGTCCCGCGCCAGCAAGGAAGGACGGGAGAGGATCTGGGCCGACTGTGTGGTTGCCATCAACGCGGAGGGGGTGGCAACCCGCGACGTCCAGAAGATCAAGAAGCGCTGGGAGGACTTGAGGTCCAGGACCCTCGTGAAGGCCCGGCGCCTCGTGGAGGGGGGCCGGGGCCGCATGAGTTCCATCCAGATGAGGGTCCTGGAACGCGTACGCCCAGCGCTCCACGCCCAGATCCTTGAGAGGGAGACCCGTCTGGAGTTGAGCGGTAAGTGTCCAAGCATTACTGTGTGAGACAGGGCATGTTGCGGTGTGCTGGTTCTCTGATACTTGCCTATATGTGTGACATAGGCCATGTATGCATGTATGTGTGCAGGGACATCATGGTAATGCATGTGCGACCAGTGATGTGTGAACCACATGGTTGTTGCATGTGTTTAAATGCCACATGGGGAGCCCTATGCAGATTTTAAACATGAGAGCATGCCAGTCTCTGTTCCTGGACATGGGTGGGGGTGAGGGATTGGTGCTGATGCCAGGTACATATGGTAGCCATGTCTGTGTGCCTGACCTGCGTGTCTGTGACTTGTGCATGCCATGGATGCATGACACATGTGTGTGACAATGCACAGATTCACTGATGCAGCCTAGTTACCCCTGTATCCGCTGTGTTTGGGGTGTATGGGGCCAGATGGATGTGACTGAGGTGAAGTGTGTGCATGTGATAGGCATGACCCATGATGCATGTGAGTTCCATATCATTGTATGTTTCAAGAGTCCATTGGACATGTATGGAAATGTCCATGGCATGCACCATGCCTGGTACTGTGTGTGTTTTGCCTGGACTGACCCATATGTTGTGGAGGGACATGATGGAAGTGTACTTTGACAGTGGTACTCATCTGCTATTGCTTCCTGTCTAGGGGACCATTGTACAGTACCCTGATGCTTGTGTTTTTTGTCTCCCTCTACGCAGCGGCTAGTGAAGAAGAGGGCGGAGACGGCGCTGTGGAGCAAGGCGGCGGGGATGCCCCCACGGCTGCAGCGGAAGGGGTGGGTGAGCCCCCACAGGGGCCTGCTACGGTGGAAGACGGTGAGGAGCCATCCAGGTTGGTGGTTTCCACAGAGGAGGAGGAGGCCGCCACAGGGGCACACATGGGGCCTGGTGGGGGCATCCCTGCTGGTGCAAGTGGTGCAGTCCAGGGCCAGGGGTAGGAGGCAGCACAGGTCACCGTGGAGGGGCCTGTGCATGTCGCTGTCCCTGACCCTGTGAGTGCACCACCATGCACCAGCAGGGATGCCCCGTCCCAGGCCCGTCCGCAGGTAGAGGGGATGTCCATGTCACCTGACTCCCCTCCACCTGCGGACGAGGGGACCCATGTCCGTATGGAGAAGGTCCTGATTGGGGTTGCGATGCGCGCGGGTGCAATTCGTGATGACGTGCGTGCTTCCCGGGAGGAGCACGCACATAATCACGAAGAGCACCGTGCCGACGTGGCCCAATTGGGATCTTCCATGTTCGGGGGTTTCCTGCATGTGTCGGCCAATCTGGCGGCCCTCTCCTCCTCTGTGGAGGCTATACGCCGGTCGTTCTCCTTGCCGTCTACCGGCCCAGATGGCACCAGGGCCCACTGTGGACCTGCCCTGACCTATGCAGCCAGCTCAGTGGGGATCCCATCCCTGCCACAGTCGGGAGTCGGAGGTCAAGCAGGGGTGGACACCACAGCAACTGTACCCCAGCAGATGGAGGATGTGCCGGCATCATCAGGCAGGGCACGTGCACGAGGGCGTCGGTGGATTCCATCAGCCTGGATGCCGTCGTGCTGGCAGAGGCAGTTGCGTCGGAGGCAGCAGCAGAGTCAACGTGGGAGGCATCATGGCTCGGGGCCATCAACATCGGAGGGGCAGGCATCGGCCGGAGGGCAGGAGGACCGAGGACAGGAATTGTCTTCCGTGTGGCTGGGGTTGGGCCAGCAGATAGGTGCGGAGCGGCGGCGGGTGGAAGAGGAGCGGCTCACGATGGTCAGGGCGGAGAACTCCATGCGGAGGGCCCTGAGGCGGGCCGAGTGCCTCGAGGCAATCCGCAGGGGGTTGGAGGAGCAGATGGCGTTGTCCCTGCGGACCCTCGGGGCCATGGAACAGGACCGCCTCTGGGACATAGACGAGGAGTTTGATGATGCCCTGGCCCGGAACACTACGGAGTGAGCCGCTGGACTTGCCCGCCGCCTTTGTATATAGTTCTTTAGTTTTAGGTTTCATTTGTTTATTCTTATGATTTGGAGTTGACGGACACAGCTCCACTTTTTGTATATAGTTGCATTTTTGGTAGGGTTTTTTGTAGGTTTCCTTTGTTCAGTTGGGCTCATGGACCCTTGGATATTTTGTACATAATTCTTCATTGGATTGTTTTATTGTTTAATTTTGTATTTCTTCTCCATGGAGCAATGGTGTTTGGATTTAATTTTTTTCTGTCGGATTAATTTCATTTTTAATGTGACTTTGAAGTACATTTTTTTTGGATTTGGTGTTTTTAATTTTTTTGGACGGACATTCGCCTTTTCTTTTTTCATTGGCATTGTAGTTTGTTTCATTTAATTTGCATTCAAATTTTTTTAATACAATTTTGTTTTCATACTTCACTGTGTGGTATCATCTCATTGGTTTCATGCATGTCATGTTGGGTGTTTTCAAATTCATTTGCAACCATTGTGTGTGACAGACATGGGTTCATTTGCTTTATGTACGTTGGGGGTGTAACATGTAATTTCCATTTCCATGTGGGTGAATGGGTTACTTGGTAGGGCCTTTTGGCTGTGGAGGCTGACCATTACGCACATGGTTGGTGATTGTGAGGACCTGGGTGCAGGGAGACATGGGTGGGGGCCTGGTGGAGGGTGCCTCTGGTGGCTGGGGGGAGGGGGTGGTGGGAGACATGGGTGGGGGCCTGGTGGAGGGTGCCCCTGGATGCTGGGGGGTGGGGGTGATAGGGGACATGAGTGGGGGCCTGGTGGAGGGTGCCTCTGGTGGCTGGGGGGTGGGGGTGGTGGGAGACATGGGTGGGGGCCTGGTGGAGGGTACCCCTGCACTGCTGGGGGGTGGGGGTGGTGGTAGACATGAGTGGGGGCCTGGTGGAGGGTGCCCCTGGATGCTGGGGGGTGGGGGTGGTGGGAGACATGGGTGGGGGCGTGATGGAGGGTGCCCCTGGTGGCTGGGGGGTGGGGGTGGTGGGAGACATGGGTGGGGGCCTGGTGGAGGGTGCCCCTGAACTGCTGGGGGGTGGAGGTGATAGGGGACATGAGTGGGGGCCTGGTGGAGGCTGCCCCTGCACTGCTGGGGGGTGGGGGTGGTGGTAGACATGAGTGGGGGCCTGGTGGAGGGTGCCCCTGGATGCTGGGGGGTGGGGGTGATAGGGGACATGAGTTGGGGCCTGGTGGAGGCTGCCCCTGCACTGCTGGGGGGTGGGGGTGGTGAGAGACATGAGTGGGGGCCTGGTGGAGGCTGCCCCTGCACTGCTGGGGGGTGGGGGTGGTGGGAGACATGAGTGGGGGCCTGGTGGAGGGTGCCCCTGGTGGCTGGGGGGTGGGGGTGGTGGGAGACATGAGTGGGGGCCTGGTGGAGGGTGCCCCTGCACTGCTGGGGGGCAGGGGTGGTGGGAGACATGAGTGGGGGCCTGGTGGAGGATGCCCCTGCACTGCTGGGGGGTGGGGGTGGTGGGAGACATGAGTGGGGGCCTGGTGGAGGCTGCCCCTGCACTGCTGGGGGGTGGGGGTGGTGGGAGACATGAGTGGGGGCCTGGTGGAGGGTGCCCCTGGTGGCTGGGGGGTGGAGGTGGAGGGAGACATGGGTGGGGGCCTGGTGGAGGCTGCCCCTGCACTGCTGGGGGGTGGGGGTGATAGGGGACATGAGTGGGGGCCTGGTGGAGGGTGCCCCTGCACTGCTGGGGGGTGGGGGTGGTGGGAGACATGGGTGGGGGCCTGGTGGAGGCTGCCCCTGGTGGCTGGGCGGTGGGGGTGGTGGGAGACATGGGTGGGGGCCTGGTGGAGGCTGCCCCTGCACTGCTGGGGGGCTGGGGGTGATAGGGGACATGAGTGGGGGCCTGGTGGAGGGTGCCCCTGCACTGCTGGGGGGTGGGGGTGGTGGGAGACATGGGGGGGGGGCTGGTGGAGGCTGCCCCTGGTGGCTGGGGGGTGGGGGTGGTGGGAGACATGGGTGGGGGCCTGGTGGAGGCTGCCCCTGCACTGCTGGGTCGTGGGGGTGGTGGGAGACATGGGTGGGGGCCTGGTGGAGGCTGCCCCTGCACTGCTGGAGGGTGGGGGTGGTGGTAGACATGAGTGGGGGCCTGGTGGAGGGTGCCCCTCGATGCTGGGGGGTGGGGGTGGTGGGAGACATGGGTGGGGGCCTGGTGGAGGGTGCCCCTGCACTGCTGGGGGGTGGGGGTGATAGGGGACATGAGTGGGGGCCTGGTGGAGGCTGCCCCTGCACTGCTGGGGGGTGGGGGTGGTGGGAGACATGGGTGGGGGCCTGGTGGAGGGTGCCCCTGCACTGCTGGGGGGTGGGGGTGATAGGGGACATGAGTGGGGGCCTGGTGGAGGCTGCCCCTGCACTGCTGGGGTGTGGGGGTGGTGGGAGACATGGGTGGGGGCCTGGTGGAGGGTGCCCCTGGTGGCTGGGGGGTGGGGGTGGTGGGAGACATGGGCGGGGGCCTGGTGGAGGGTGCCCCTGCACTGTTGGGGGGTGGGGGTGGTGGTAGACATGAGTGGGGGCCTGGTGGAGGGTGCCCCTGGATGCTGGGTGGTGGGGGTGTTGGGAGACATGGGTGGGGGCATGGTGGAGGCTGCCCCTGCAATGCTGGGGGGTGGGGGTGGTGGGAGACATGGGTGGGGGCCTGGTGGAGGCTGCCCCTGCACTGCTGGGGGGTGGGGGTGGTGGTAGACATGAGTGGGGGCCTGGTGGAGGGTGCCCCTGGATGCTGGGTGGTGGGGGTGGTGGGAGACATGAGTGGGGGCCTGGTGGAGGGTGCCCCTGGATGCTGGGGGGTGGGGGTGATAGGGGACATGAGTGGGGGCCTGGTGGAGGGTGTCCCTGGTGGCTGGGGGGTGGGGGTGGTGGGAGACATGAGTGGGGGCCTGGTGGAGGCTGCCCCTGCACTGCTGGGGGGTGGGGGTGGTGGTAGACATGAGTGGGGGCCTGGTGGAGGGTGCCACAGGATGCTGGGGGGTGGGGTGATAGGGGACATGAGTGGGGGCCTGGTGGAGGCTGCCCCTGGATGCTGGGGGGTGGGGGTGCTGGGTGACATGAGCAGGTGTGCAGGGTAGTCCCCTGTGGTGTGTGCTGCCTGCAGGGGCCGTGGAGGGTGTACAGGGAATACCTGGGAGCACACAGCCAAATCGCGTGTAGAATTTCCCGCATACCCCTGTCATACACGTGCCCAGCCAAATCGCGTGTGGAACTTCCCGCGCACCCCTGAAATCCACGTACCCGGCCAAATCGCGTGTGGAACTTCCCGCGTGCCCCTGCAATCCACGTACACGGCCAAATCGCGTGTGGAACTTCCCGCGCACCCCTGAAATCCACGTACCCGGCCAAATCGCTTGTGGAGCTTCCCGCACACCCCTGCAATCCACGTACACAGCCAAATCGCGTGTGGAACTTCCCGCGCACCCCTGAAATCCACGTACCCTGACAAATCGCGTGTGGAACTTCCCGCGCACCCCTGCAATCCACATACCCTGACAAATCGCGTGTGGTACTTCCCGCGCACCCCTGAAATCCACGTACACGGCCAAATCGCGTGTGGAACTTCCCGCGCACCCCTGAAATCCACGTACCCTGACAAATCGCGTGTGGAACTTCCCGCGCACCCCTGCAATCCACGTACCCTGACAAATCGCGTGTGGTACTTCCCGCGCACCCCTGAAATCCACGTACACGGCCAAATCGCGTGTGGAACTTCCCGCGCACCCCTGAAATCCACGTACACGGCCAAATCGCGTGTGGAACTTCCCGCGCACCCCTGCAATCCACGTACCCTGACAAATCGCGTGTGGTACTTCCCGCGCACCCCTGCAATCCACGTACCCTGACAAATCGCGTGTGGAACTTTCTGCGCACCCCTGAAATCCACGTACACGGCCAAATTGCGTGTGGAACTTCCCGCGCACCCCTGCAATCCACGTACACGGCCAAATCGCGTGTGGAACTTCCCGCGCACCCCTGAAATCCACGTACCCGGCCAAATCGCGTGTGGAACTTCCCACGCACCCCTGCAATCCACGTACATGGCCAAATCGCGTGTGGAACTTCCCGCGCACCCCTGAAATCCACGTACCCTGACAAATCGCGTGTGGAACTTCCCGCGCACCCCTGCAATCCACGTACCCTGACAAATCGAGTGTGGTACTTCCCGCGCACCCCTGAACTCCACGTACACGGCCAAATCGCGTGTGGAACTTCCCGCGCACCCCTGAAATCCACGTACCCTGACTAATCGCGTGTGGAACTTCCCGCGCACCCCTGCAATCCAAGTACCCTGACAAATCGCGTGTGGTACTTCCCGCGCACCCCTGAAATCCACGTACACGGCCAAATCGCGTGTGGAACTTCCGGCGCACCCCTGAAATCCACATACACGGCCAAATCGCGTGTGGAACTTCCCACGCACCCCTGCAATCCACGTACCCTGACAAATCGCGTGTGGTACTTCCCACGCACCCCTGCAATCCACGTACCCTGACAAATCGCGTGTGGAACTTTCCGCGCACCCCTGAAATCCACGTACACGGACAAATCGTGTGTGGAACTTCCCGCGCACCCCTGCAATCCACGTACCCTGACAAATCGTGTGTGGTACTTCCCGCGCACCCCTGAAATCCATGTACACGGCCAAATCGCGTATGGAACTTCCCGCGCACCCCTGAAATCCACGTACACGGCCAAATCGCGTGTGGAACTTCCCGCGCACCCCTGAAATCCACGTACACGGCCAAATCGCGTGTGGAACTTCCCGCGCACCCCTGCAATCCACGTACCCTGACAAATCACGTGTGGTACTTCCCGCACACCCCTGCAATCCACGTACCCTGACAAATCGCGTGTGGAACTTTCCGCGCACCCCTGAAATCCACGTACACGGCCAAATTGCGTGTGGAACTTCCCGCGCACCCCTGCAATCCACGTACATGGCCAAATCGCGTGTGGAACTTCCCGCGCACCCCTGAAATCCACGTACCCGGCCAAATCGCGTGTGGAACTTCCCACGCACCCCTGCAATCCACGTACATGGCCAAATCGCGTGTAGAACTTCCCGCGCACCCCTGAAATCCACGTACCCTGACAAATCGCATGTGGAACTTCCCGCGCACCCCTGCAATCCACGTACCCTGACAAATCGCGTGTGGTACTTCCCGCGCACCCCTGAAATCCACGGACACGGCCAAATCGCGTGTGGAACTTCCCGCGCACCCCTAAAATCCACGTACCCTGACAAATCGCGTGTGGAACTTCCCGCGCACCCCTGCAATCCACGTACCCTGACAAATCGCGTGTGGTACTTCCCGCGCACCCCTGAAATCCACGTACACGGCCAAATCGCGTGTGGAACTTCCCGCGCACCCCTGAAATCCACATACACGGCCAAATCGCGTGTGGAACTTCCCGCGCACCCCTGCAATCCACGTACCCTGACAAATCGCATGTGGTACTTCCCGCGCACCCCTGCAATCCACGTACCCTGACAAATCGCGTGTGGAACTTTCCGCACACCCCTGAAATCCACGTACACGGCCAAATCGCGTGTGGAACTTCCCGCACACCCCTGAAATCCACGTACCCTGACAAATCGTGTGTGGAACTTCCCGCGCACCCCTGCAATCCACGTACCCTGACAAATCGCGTGTGGTACTTCCCGCGCACCCCTGAAATCCATGTACACGGCCAAATCGCGTATGGAACTTCCCGCGCACCCCTGAAATCCACGTACCCTGACAAATTGCGTGTGGAACTTTCCGCGCACCCCTGAAATCCACGTACCCTGACAAATCGCGTGTGAGTCTTGCCGCGCACCCCTGAAATCCACGTACCCTGACAAATCGCGTGTGAGACTTCCCGCGCACCCCGGTTTGCAGGCACATGTATTTTTTGTCAGCGGGTGTCCGTGTTTGTGGGTAGCCCTTTGCACGTCATTTGTCCTGGAGGGCCACAGTATAGGACATTCATCATGGCTGTATATAGGTGCTATTTGTTGGCGCACCTTTTGGCGCACATTTCTTACAGGCGCAGAGACGCTACCGCCTGCTTTCTTGTGGCGGTCGTGTTTGTGCCTGTGCGCTGGTTTGAGCGTGCGCTTTTTTGCCCTATTCTATTCCATGAATACGTGTTGTAGGCGAGCGTGTGGGCGTTCCGCGCACTTGTACCCTGTACTTCCCCCGTGACGCCCACATTTTGGCAAGTTGTTCCCCATTCCGAGTGTTACGCCCCGTGTTCCGCCTACTTTTGTTGCGTGCGCCGCGCTATGTGCGATTTTCGCTGTGGCCTGTGCGATTTTCGCTGTGACCTGGCGCACGCAGTTAGATGGCCTGTGCGCCAACGTGCCCCGCGCACTTTTTTATCGCACATCCAATGGTTTTCTCGCGCATGGCCTTCCATGAATCGATGTGCGCTGCTTTTCGTGCGATTTTCGCACTTGCACTGCGAGTTTCGCTATTCCACTGCGATTCGCACGTTTTTGGCCACTTGCGCCGCGCTAATTATTCCATGAATCGGCCTGGTAGTATTTACACATAAGTCCATATATGCATATTTTGTTTTCAATCTTTTCATCTTTATAGATACCCTTAAATGTAATGGTTCTCGTCATCAACTTTCTCAATCAGGTGCATTTCCGTCACATACACATGTTCACATTCACTCATTATTTTCATTTGTATTGTTTGCTGTTGTCTGTGCCCCCTCATCCACCTCCTCCCGCACACTATAATATGCTCTTCGTACATCCGTCAAGTGTATCCAGTATTTAAGGCCCTTCACTTTTACAGCCTTCACTTTTACAGGAGTACAAAATACCACTTCGTATGGTCCGTGGAACCGTGATGCATTCCACTGACGCACAAAGCTCCGGACATAAATGAACTCTCCCGGCACCAGTTGTACCGGTGTTTCAGGTTCTGTAAGGGACTCCGTTGTGTTCCCTTCTTCCCTTGTGAATGGTGGGGAGAGCTGCTTTGATATTGTGCGCGCTGCCCTAGTTAGCTTTTTTAGGTAGTCGGTGAACTCATCTTCCAATATCGCAGCGCTTCTGTGCGCGTCTGAATATTCGTGCAGTGGGGAATGTGCTGTGTGCATTCGCCTCCCGGTCACTATTTCATGCGGGGACAAATGGTGGTCCTTGCTTGGCTGATTTCTCAGCTCAAACAGCGCAAGGGGCAAACAGTAAATCCAGTTCTTCTTTAATGAGAAGCATAATTTCGATAATCTTCCTTTTAACAGGCCGTTCATCTTTTCTACCACGCCATTACTTTGAGGATGATAAATCGAACACAATTTATGTTTTATTCCCAATAGTGTCGTTACATCCTTGAAGAGCTCGTTCACAAAGTGAGTGCCGTTGTCTGAGCGAACCACGTCACAAATCCCCCAGCGCGGGAATACTTCCCTTACTAGGAATTTTGCAGCGCTTTTAGCATCAGGTCGTGCACATGGGCCTGCTTCCACCCACCTCGAAAATGGGCATACAACCACAATCATGTAGCGTGCCCCATTGCACCTTTTTCCCATGTCTGCGTAGTCAATGTGCAGCTCTCTGAATGGCCCAATAGGTTTTGGAATTGTTCCCCTGAGTGTACGTAATGTCATTCCAGAGTTGTATATCTGGCATGTTGTGCACTCCATTGTCAATCTAGATATGTGCTCCTGAAGACAGGGCACGAACCACTCTTGTATCTCTGCTGCAATGTGTTGTTTCGTGTTGTGTGCTGGGAAGTGTAATTGTTGAAACGCTATTTCTAATAGTTTTAATGGCATTACCACTTTTCTTGAGTTATTTTGTCGCCAGAGTAAATCTGTTGCTGATTGGCTGCACCCTCGTTTTTCCCACATCATTTTTTCATCGCCACTTGCTCCTTCCTGTAATTCTAGTATTTGTGATATGGGCATCGTATTGTATCCTTCTGGGAGCTCCTCGTTTGTCTTATGCTGCAGCATGTACTCACCTGTTTCATGTTTTTCAAAGTATGAAGCTTCCTTGGCAGCAGCGTCCGCTGCAGCGTTCCCCAAAGACACAACATCTGTGTTGGACGTATGTGCTTGGCACTTCACTATTGCTACCACTGTTGGTTCTTTTAGGGCCTCAATTAACTCCTTCAGCAATTCTGCATGTTGCACTGGAGTCCCATCTGCTCTTTGAAACCCCCTCCGCCCCCATCTTGCCAGACCTCCATGTAGTGTTGTTGTCATGTAAGCTGAATCTGTGTATATTGTTACTGCACAACCTTTAGCGGCATGTAGTGCTTCTATTAAGGCAATGAGTTCTGCTGCCTGTGCTGAGAAATGGGATGGGAGGCGATACTGCACTAGTGTCTCATACTCACCTTCTTCCAATCTCACCACTGCCAACCCCACATGTTTCTCTCCCGTGTTCATGTCAATTGATGCTGACCCATCCACATAGTATACTTCTCCCTCGCTCAGGGCATTCTCGCACACCACCGGGTCCTCCCCTGTTTCCCCTGTGTAAGTTGCACAGTTGTGTTCCTGCATGTCCTCCAGTGTGCATGCTTCTGTAATGAATGTTGCTGGATTCACTGTCCTGCATCGAACCACATTGATATTGGCGCTGGACAATATTATCTCATAGGAAGTTGCTCGCTGTGTAGTCAGTGTACTTTTTGATCTTTAAAGTATTGCAAATAATGAATGTTCCACAAACAATGTGACAGGGCATCCCATTACTATTGTGGCACTTTTCTCAATGGCGAACGCGGCAGTGGCGAGAGATTGCTCGCACACGAAGTGTCCTTGCATCACCGCATCCAAGGTGCCACTATAGTAAGCCAATGGTTTGTGTCCCAGAGAAGTCTTTTGTGTCAGTACAGCGGTCATGAGTGTTCCCTTACAATGTGAAAATAAGAAAAACTCGCGTTCATAATCTGGGTTGGCGAGTACTGGAGCACTCGAAATCAATTCTTTTAGTGACTTGAATGAGTCACTCATCTCTTCTGACCATTCTATTTTCCTGTTCTCGTGTTGTGCCTCCTTGAGTGCTTGCAGTAATGGTCTCGTGTAAGCTGCATAATCTAGTATCCATGCTCTGCAGTAATTGCACATTCCCAGGAATTTCTGCATCTCCTTCACTGTCGTGGGTTCTCTTACTGATCTTATGGCTTCTACCCTGTCAGGGATTATTCTCTTTCCGTCTTTCGATATCAGCTGCCCTAAGTATAAGACCTCTTTCTGACAGTATTGTAGCTTTTCCTTGTCCACTTTGTACCCCTTGTTTGCCAGCAGTGACAGGAGTGTTACTGAGTCTTTTCTGCACGTTTCTTCATTCTGTGCGCAGATGAGCAGATCGTCTACATACTGAATGATTGTGCTTTTTCAACTGATAAATTACCCAGGTTTTCGTGTAGTATGCGGTTGAATATACTTGGGCTCTCACAGTATCCCTGTGGTAATCTGCAATGTTCGTATCTCTTTCCCCCTAAGGTGAATGCTGTCAGGTATCTGCTTTCTTCAGCCAAGGGGATGGAGAAGAATGCGTTTTTCAAATTGACCACTGTAAAATGTGATGCTGTTTTTGGGATACTGCACAATATTGAAGCAGGGTTCGGGACTAAAGGGAACTCTTTCTGTATGACATCATTTAAGGGGCGCAAATCCTGGATCATCCTCCAAGCCCCTCCCTTTGCTTTTTTAATTGGGTAGATACAGGTGTTGTATGGTGAGTTTGAAGGCACTATTATTCCCTGAGCTAATAATGCACTTATTGTCTCTTTTATTCCTTCCTCCGCCTCGCGGGACAATGGATATTGCTTTACTCGGGTCAGGATTGCCCCTTGTTTGAGTTTTATGACCACTGGCGTCACTCCATGCAACAACCCCACATCATGGGGGCCTGTTGTCCACAAATTTCCTGGCACCAGTCGCATGTCATCGTCAAAAAATGACGGTGGTGTTCCCACTACTGCCATCAATTGAACAGGAATTTGCCTAGCCTCAATCAAAATGTCACAGGGCATTGCTATTTCCATTATTATTTCACCATCATTGTCTGAGTCAGAGAAGAGATCCTCATCAGATAAGTCTCGTAGGGCAACATTGGCGTTGACGCACAGCACAGTGCGCCAATCACATCCATCTATGTCCATTCCAATTACTGCAATCCTTTTTGCTGATACCTGTACAGCATGCAAGTCTAATGATACCACTGACCCTGGTGCTATGTCTGGGTGCACTATTGGGCGGAAGATTAATTCGGCGGGTATTCTCCACTCCAGCTTTTTTAGCTCAGGAACTACTTGGGCCAGTGTTTTCAAACCTTTAATAAACATTCTTTCATCCACTGGCAGGCCACGTATTTCCGGAGCAGTTGTTTGAGCCTGTACTACCAGCATTACCCGTAATGGGCAGATTCCTGGTGTTGAACACACTATTCCTCTTTCTGTGAATGATATTGTCATGTTAAGCTTGCTAAGAAGATCCCTCCCTAGCAAGTTTATTGGCGATCGTTCGTAATACAGTAAGGGTGTTTTTACAGTTTTACCCCCCACTGTCACGTCCAAAGCTTCTTTATAAGGAACTTCAATTACAACCCCAGAGAACCCCTGTGTCTCTAACTTCCGGTTAGATAACGGAAACCGGCCCTCCCTAATACATGATTTCTCCGCTCCCGAATCCACCATGAATATGAACTGCTTGTCTCCTATCTGTGCCCCTACCAATGGTTCCTCTGCTGCATCGTAGGTGGTAGATAGGACAGGACACGCAAGTGTTCTCTGTGGGCTGTCCTATGTGGGGTGTCCCATAGCCCCCCTGGTTGAACACACTCCCTGAAACTACTGATACACGGCTATAGGGGGCTGGTGCTGGGGCTCCATTTGCTGTTGTCGCGAAAGGGTTGCCTGGGGTGTAGTGCATAGTGTCATTGTTTTGCGGGTGATTCTGTGTTCTGTATTGGTGTCCTTGCCGTTGTTCAGGGTACCCCTGCCCTGGGTCCCTTTGTTGTTGTCCCATTGGGAGACCATATGGGCTCCCCGGATGAGGATGGCCATAGTGCCCCCACCTCCTGCAGTTCCAACAACTTCCTTGTGCACCCCTGGGACCCTGCCATCCGTTTCCTCCCATTCCCCCATACCCTTGTCCACCCCCAATTCGACCCCTATACCCACCTCGTCCCCCTCGAGGGGCCCACTCTTGCCACTGTGGACCTCCGTTCTGCTCCTGCTCGTTCCACTGCCTCTGTCCTGTTCTTGTCCAATTTGTTGCCATCCTCCATTGTATTGCTACCAGCCCCTCCTCCTCGCCGTCTCCCTCCCTGCTGTGTGGGAGCGCGGCTACTGCCGCGGCGACCTTCACCAGCTTTGTCTGTACTAGTTTTGCTTCATCTGCCAATCTTCTCTGCGCCACTTCCTTTTCCCTTTCTTTTATTCGTTTACAGTGGTGAACTATTATGCTCTGAATTTCTGGCCAACCTTTTGCTTCAATACCTGCTATTTTGTCAAGTGCTTTTTGCACCTCTTTTGGGAGCCCCCTCTTTATTATAAAATAAAATAATGATGTTGACTGATACCAGGGCGTGCCCGTTTCGGTTCTCCACATCTCTTGGACTCGAAAAATGTAATCCATAGCTTCCTCCGCGTCATTCATTGTACATTGCATCACTGACTGTAAATCTGGGGTATCTGGGAACGTTTCCCGCAAGGCATCCCACACCCTGGCACGTACTGTATTGAAAGAGGCACCATCATGACGATCGCAGTCTAATGTTACTCCCGGGAAACCAGCGTTTACCCATACTCTCTCAGCTTGATCCCCAACTGCTGATACTAGCAAACTCTTCACGTCACCTATTGCTAGAGGTACCCCGGCTGTGTGTTTCTCAAAGGCATATATCCACTTGCTTGCCCCTCCTGATAGCAGGGGCAATCATTTTAGCAAATTGGCCTTGTCCATCTGAGCCCAGGGTATGTAATTCGGCCTCCCTCCCCCTCTATGTATCACTGGGAGTTGTAGCTTTCCCTTTGTCGTCGTATCTGTACTCATCCTTACTCCCGATTTTCCTAATGGAGCCATTTGTCCCAATCTGTTCCTTAGTCGCCCTGTCCACTCCTTGTCCATTGTTCTCATTGAGCATGCGCCATCCAACTCCTCGCTTCCCCCTCCCATTGCCACACTTAGCCTTTCACCTTCTTCTAAGTCATCCCCTATATCGCACAATAGCTCCTCTCTGCCTCCTGTGGTCCTTACCTCATCACCAGTACACCCCTCTCTTCCCTCTAGTTCAATTATCCGTGTTGGTTCTTCTTCTATCCTAAACAGTATCTCTCCTTTTTTCCATCCTTCTCCAAATGTCCTATTCTCACTCTGTGCTCCTGATGCAGGCTCTGATCTAGCGGTGCTGGTTGCAGTCCGCTCACATATGCTTTTAATTCTCGAGAGCTCATCTTTGGCTATAGAGAGTCTGAATTCTAGATCCCCTGTCAATTTCTCTATATCCACCCTTGGCGTACTTACCTGCTCTCGTTCCCTATGACTCTCATATGGTGGTGGTGCAGTTGGCCCTTGAGTGGTAGTGGTTGTCGTTGGGGGTACATAAGTTGGGTCGCTATATCCTTCTGCGGGCACTGGCTTATTTAGCATTGGGTACAACCTAGTTACCTCAATCGGTGGCTTCTCTTCTGAAAGTACCTTGTCATCTTTTGGTATCAGCAATGGGTTGTCAGTAGTAGATGGTAGGTCAGTATCTGATTCCCTTTTCTTAGGAGGGGGTATTTCTTCAAACAGTCTCCATAGGTCTAATATTTCCCTCCTATTGTGTAGTTGCTTCCCCTTATATTTCAAACAAATGCATGTGGCTACCATATCTAAGATGCTTTTGTCAAATGACCCCCCTTCTGGCCATATCTGAGGTAACCCTTCTCCCTTCAACTCTGTGATCCACTGGTCATGATATTTCTTAATGCGTTCTGCGTACCCAGGTAGGCTCTTACAAATATGTGATAAGGGTGTTTCTGCCCACATACTACATAGTTACTGGATGCTAGTGTACCTCTCTATGTATGTCTGTCTCTTACTTCGAGCGTGTCACCATGTGAACTCTCGTACTTATGTCTTATTGAGCATTGGCACGTTTTCCCGTCACCTATACAGTATGAGAATGGCTGCACACAGCCTCTATTCTATACTCTTTGGGGGGCACATACAAGAGCAAACCATCAATAACTGTGACAATTGAACCCAGCAGATTAAAGAAATGAACATTCACTGTACCACATTACACTCTTTTTTCTGATGTTTCTCCTGGTCACACTTACCGTAACCATACCATAATTACGTATTTCTGACCACCTTTACACACTTATTATATCAAATATGTTCTGACATATACGATGCATACACACTCATAAGCAGCACTCTATTCACAGCCCAGTTTGTCCTCCCTTTCCTCCCTTTTCAACTGTCCCTATCCGTCTTAATCCGATATTACATGGCCACGGTAGTGGCCATGTAGTTATGGTTAAGTTGCTGTTTCCATAGGAAGAGCACTTTTTGGGTGGCTTATAACTTCGCTCTCCCTGGACCGATCCTCACAAAACCTTGCAAAAAAAGTATTTGGGTCACTCTGAATTTGTTTGCAAAGTTTGGTGAGGATTCGTCCAGGGGGGGCAAAGTTATAGGGGGGTCCCAAAACTTTTTTTTTTCCCATAGACTGAATGGGAAAAAATGTTTGCTCGCGCCTACATCCCAAACCGCTAGACAGATTTCCACCAAATTCGGACCAGGAGCAGCGGCTTGGTCCCGAAAGCGTGCTTTTGCAAATTTGGTGAAAATCCGTCCAGTAGTTTTTTTTAAAATGACCAAAGAGTAGGTAAAAAAAAAATTGTGATATCTGTGTTCGGTTCGCGGACACACTTCCCTGTTCGCTCTGCGGACAGTGTCCTGATTGGCCAATCGTCTTGTGTGATGTTCGCGGACATGCAACGTGTTCACTGATTGGATGGCGTGAAGCGTGAAGCGCGTCAGATTTTTCGGTAGCGCCCGCCTTCATGGATTCGCGGACGTCCGCGGACAGCGCGGTGAAACTTTGTTCAAAATGTGTATTTAGTAGAGTGTGTTGGTGTGTAGGAGTGTTTGGGGAGGGTGGGAGTGTATGAGATAGGATGAAAGTTGTGTTTTTTATGTGTTAGACGTTCTTTTTGTGTTCGATTTGTTTGCGGACATCACGGGTGTTCTGAAATGTTCTAAATAAACTGACTGGGGGTGTTCTAAGGACTCAATATGTGTCCGTTTTGTTTGCAAGCAAAGTGAAACTGTTCTAAGAACACTCGCGGTGTCCGGGGAGTGTTCGTAGGGGGTGTCCTGTCCGTATTGTTTCTGTCAAGTTGAATGTGTTCTGAGAACACCCGCGGTGTCCTGAAATGTTCGCAAATAATCAAAATGGGGGTGTTCTGAAGACGTTTTTGAGAACACTCCCGGTGTCCTGAAATGTTCGTAGGGGGTGTCCTGAGGACGCTGTCCGTATTGTTCTCTGTCAAGTTGAATGTGTTCTAAAAACACCCGCGGTGTCCTGAAATGTTCGCAAATAAACAAAATGGGGGTGTTCTGAAGACACTTCTAAGAACACTCGCGGTGTCCGGGGAGTGTTCTTAGGGGGTGTCCTGAGGACGCTGTCCGTATTGTTCTCTGTCAAGTTGAATGTGTCCTAAGAACACTTGCGGTGTCCTGAAATGTTCGCACATAAACAAGATGGTGGTGTTCTGAAGACGCTTCTAAGAACACTCCCGGTGTCCTGGAATGTTCGTAGGGGGTGTCCTGAGGACGCTGTCCGTATTGTTCTCTGTCAAGTTGAATGTGTTCTAAGAACACCCGGGGTGTCCTGAAATGTTCACAAATAATCAAAATGGGGGTGTTCTGAAGATGCTTCTAAGAACACTCGCAGTGTCCGGGGAGTCTTCGTAGGGGGTGTCCTGAGGACGCTGTCCGTATTGTTCTCTGTCAAGTTGAATGTGTCCTACGAACACTCGCGGTGTCCTGAAATGTTCGCAAATAAACAAGATGGTGGTGTTCTGAAGACGCTTCTAAGAACACTCGCGGTATCCGGAGAGTGTTCGTAGGGGGTGTCCTGAGGACGCTGTCCGTATTGTTCTCTGTCAAGTTGAATGTGTTCAAAGAACACCCGCGGTTTCCTGAAATGTTTGCAAATAAACGAAATGGGGGTGTTCTGAAGACGTTTTTGAGAATACTCCCGGTGTCCTGGAATGTTCGTAGGGGGTGTCCTGAAAACGGTGTCCGTATTGTTCGCTGGCAAGTTCAAAGTGTTCTAAGAACACTCACATTGTTAGCGGACATTAAAAGTTTCCCATAGATCATAGTTGAAATGTTTGACTCTATGGATGTGATATGCTGCGGTGGTTGTTGCCAGGGCATAGAGTCTTGGGTGCATGGCCATTTGGCCATGCACCCAAGACTGTATGCCCTGGCAACAACCACCGCAGAATATCACATTCATATTTGCTTATAACTTTGGGTGAAAAACAAATGTATGGTTCTCTGTCAAGTTGAATGTGTCCTAAGAACAATCGCGGTGTCCTGAAATGTTCACAAATAAACAAGATGGTGGTGTTCTGAAGACGCTTCTAAGAACACTCGCGGTGTCCGGGGAGTGTTCGTAGGGGGTGTCCTGAGGACGCTGTCCGTATTGTTCTCTGTCAAGTTGAATGTGTCCTAAGAACACTCGCGGTGTCCTGAAATGTTCGCAAATAAACAAGATGGTGGTGTTCTGAAGAAGCTTCTAAGAACACTCCCGGTGTCCTGGAATGTTCGTAGGGGGTGTACTGAGGACGCTGTCCGTATTGTTCTCTGTCAAGTTGAATGTGTCCTAAGAACACTCGCGGTGTCCTGAAATGTTCGAAAATAAACAAGATGGTGGTGTTCTGAAGACGCTTCTAACAACACTCGCGTTGTCCGGGGAGTGTTCGTAGGGGGTGTCCTGAGGATGCTGTCCGTATTGTTCTCTGTCAAGTTGAATGTGTTCTAAGAACTATCGTGTTGTTCTGAAATGTTCGTAGGGGGTGTCCTGAAAACGGTGTCCGTATTGTTCGCTGGCAAGTTCAAAGTGTTCTAAGAACACTCACATTGTTCGCGGACATTAAAAGTTTCCCATAGATCATAGTTGAAATGTTTGACACTATGGATGTGATATGCTGCGGTGGTTGTTGCCAGGGCATAGAGTCTTGGGTGCATGGCCATTTGGCCATGCACCCAAGACTGTATGCCCTGGCAACAACCACTACAGCATATCACATTCATATTTGCTTATAACTTTGGGTGAAAAACAAATGTATAAGGAACAAAGGTATTAGATACTATGGATGTGATATGCTGCTATGGTTGTCCTTATTATTGTATACTTACTGTTTGGTCTAGTAATGGGAGTCCATGTTTTTCTTCTTCATTTCTGTGATAAAAGAAAATAGCATGTTATTATTAGTATTTTGTAATGACTTATTACATTGTATAAGCAATATACTTTTATTTTTTTTCGACCCTCATATTTAGTAGAGTACAAATCAGAGTACTGTGCAATTTGCTTAGTTTCTGTATTTGTTGCTAAAATCATTGGGTCTGTGGGAGAAAAAAAATATCCATGTTGGATTAAAAAAAAAACCTTTTTCTGTTATGCTACAGTTTATTTGTTTGTTTGTTTTCAGTGTTCACTTGTTGTTTCTGGCTAATGCTTTATACTTTGCTTTGTTGTATTTTTTTGGAGCAGTAACAGATTCTTCATTTGTTTTGATATTATAAAATTTTGGAGCAGTTAGATACCAATTGGCGTATTCTAACTGTCTATTTTTTTTATATATTTTAGTGGTTTTGATTTATCTATTTGGATATTGTTAAATTTTGGGACAGTTAGATACCAATTGGCGTATTCTAACTGTGTATTTTTTGGCCTAATTTAGTGGTATTCATTTATCTGATTAGTTGTTGTAGAATCTTTGAGCTGTTAGATAGCTTTTGGAGTATTCTAACAGTTTATATTATTTTAACACAAATTTATAATTCTGGGACAGTTAGATACCAATTGGCGTATTCTAACTGTGTATGTTTTGGTCTAATTTAGTGGTATTCATTTATCTGATTAGTTGTTGTAGAATCTTTGAGCAGTTAGATAGCTTTTGGAGTATTCTAACAGTTTATATTTTTTTAACACAAATTTACTTAAAGGTTTAAATACAGTTTATTTATCAAATTTTGGTTTTAAGAACATCAAATAAGTGTTTGTAAGATTTGCTGGTAATATCTGCTTTAGAGTAATGGTACTATCATTACATTCAAACCATCCACATTTCTTTTTTATATATGCCGTGTAGTGGCCTGAATTGGTTGTGGCTCCTGCGTGGTAGATTATACCTATTGTTGTGAAGGTTTTCTTACCAAGTGATATTTGACTATGTGTGAATCCAGTCAGCTTGCAGTTGTTTTTGATACCATCTGCATTGTAACGTAGAAGCATTAGTTTTTCGTATTTACTATGTGTTTGTATTACTAACGTGGAGCGATTATCTGAATTGCAGGTAGAGCATAATCTACCATGGTTTGCATTTTGTACAAGTTGCTGAAATGGAGTGGATTCAACAATTTGGTATTGATATATATATGAAGCGTTCATTGGGAATTTCTTCTTGTGTCACATTGTTGCACAGACTGCATGTATGTTTCCACATGTATGAAATCTGGAAGATTTCCTTTATAGGTATGTTTTTGTTTTCCAGTACTTGTAGTAAGTACATTAAAAATTTTTGTGGATCTTCCTGTGAGTTTATAGTGAATTTCACCATTCCAGCACAGTAGTCCAATTCTTGTCTTATTCCATAAACACTATATTTGTTGTCAGGATTGTTTTTTGCGTTTCTATGAAGTACTAACATTTGCATACACAATGGGTCTCTAAAGTGTAAGTAAATGTTGTCAACAATTGGTGGTAATTGAAATAGAATATTCATTGCTACATTTGCATAGCAACTTACACCAACTATATTTGAGAATTTAAATGGTCCAGGTAGTTCTGTATCTAACTGCTTTTTTTGGAGTTTGTCTTCCTTCTTTAAAGAAGTACCTGGTTTACTTCCTCTAATTGATTCTTTTTTGTTTGTGGTACTTGATGAAGTATTAGTTTCTTTTACTCTCTTTGGAGGATTTGCAGTGATGTCCTGTTGCATTTCTGTTTGATTTAGTTTTCTTTTACAACGTTTTAGTTTTTGTGGAACAGAATATGTGTTTAGATGGGGAGTGTATAGTGAGCGAAGTCTATTATATTCTAAAATACAAGGAATATCAGCGTTTACTTTACTTGCATCAAAGTTGATTAGAAATACACCGTCAAGTGTACGTAAGCGTGATAGTGCTACGTAGATCATGCCTTCTTTAAAGACTGTGTTACCAATATCTATCATTGCTTTGTCTAGGGTAAGACCTTGTGATTTATGAATCGTGACTGCGTATGCAAGAGTTAGAGAAAATTGTTCTCTGCGTACATACATATCTTTGAAGAGAAGGAATCTAGCTGTTGAGCGTCCTATCCGTTTTACTTCTGAAAGTTTGTCAAAGAGTATATTGACAAACTGAATTTTGTTGTCACGTGGGTATGTTTGAAAGCCAACAACTGTACCCAGTGCTCCATTAACTAGTCCTTGGTCCACGTCAAGGTTACGTTTAAGCATTACTCTGCAATTTAAGGATAATTTTAACATCTTTTCTAAGCCTGTTGTGTTTGAGATTGATTTTTCTAAATTATTTAGTCTTGTTGTGGCTTGGTCACACATGGGTAGTGTCATACATGTACATCTAGTTTGTCTGTGGCGCTAATTTCCATTATTGGTTGCATTTCTTTACTTAACATTATTTCATTGAATTTGAGACAGCTTGCAAGAGTTGGCATTAAGGCCATACAATTGACATTTTTGTGGGCTAATTGTTCCATAACATCTGTAGCACATGCATTATCGCCATAAAGTGCATTAATGTGCCGGGTTTTCAATGTTGCTTCTGCTTCTTTAGAAAGTATACCAACTTTCAAACTTTTTAAATTGTTGGCATAAGTTAGATCTGCAGATTGGCACATGTTTTCTGTTAATTCTCTGTATTGGAAATGTTGCCAAAAGTTGACATTTCCAATGCTGCCAACAGTTTTACGGCAGAGTTTGTGCCCTAATGTTTTAAAAATAGGTTCACCTTTTACTGGTGTTAATTGAAGCAGATCTCCAAAAACAATAATGTGTTTTCCTGCAAAGAGCTCTTCATAGTGTGTTTTGAGTACTTCTTGTAATCTGAGGTGAATCAAAGCTAACATCAGGTTGGAGACCATGCTCACTTCATCTATTAGTAGCATTTTCTTTTGTTTCAATACTCTGCGTAATTCCATTGCAGCTTCTGCAGAAAGTTTGTAATAGTCTAATTTGTTCTGGTGTTCTACTGGTAATAGTAGTAATCAGTGTAATGTAACACCACCTATGTTGTAGGCAGCTACACCTGTGGGGGCAGTGACAACAGCTGACAGTTTGTTGTTTGTCAATTGTTGAAGGAACTTACTAATGATTTTGATTAGGAATGTTTTGCCAGAACCAGCTTCACCACTGACGTACAGTAGTATAGGTTTATAATTATGGCAGGAACATTCTTTATTTTCATGTTTTACACCATGTGCAATTTGTTTTGTTACTTCTTGAAAAATGCTACTTTGCTCATTGTTTAGTTTTGATTGTAGTATAGTTAAGTCTTCCTTATCTTCATACAGACACATGGTGTTTTCTACTTCTATCATAGCTAATTCTGCCTCATTTGTTATTAGTGGTTCTCCCAGTGGTTCTTGGCTTCCTGTTACAGAAGGTTGACTACTGTCAGGAGTATCCTTATCTAGTTGGGCTTGGAGTTCTTCTTCATGTTGCTGTTCATTGTGCAACATTGTTTTGTACTGTTTAAAGTTTACATCAGTTATAGTGCTTTCATTTGCTTTGAAAGCACCCTCATATGAGTCATAGTTATCTAGTAATTGTTCTTCTTTTCTCCATGGTTTGAAGAGTTGCAGCACGGACATGTAATATACTTCTTTATGTTGAGGAGTCTTCAATGACAATTTGATATGATTATTAAATTTGGTTTAGTGAGTTTAACTAAGCTGCTTCACAGTCTGTCAGTCTATATTTACCTTTTTTTTCATCAGGTTTCATATTATTTTTGTATGTGTAGTTTTGGGCTATTTGGTATAGACACATGTTTTCCAAAGTATTACTTCTGTTTGGGTAGTATGTGTCCAATAAATTGTTTTTTTTTAAATGTCTTGGCTGTTGGGATCATGTTTGGCTATTGTTCTATATCTTCATATGATTTTAGAACTCTTTTTCTAGATTTAGCTGGATCAAGACTTAGCCATACTATATTTTCAGATTTACCATACAATGAAGTACCAGTTAAACGATCAGCTGCTTCATAAGATCCACATTCTCTATGGGTGAGCATTTTTATGCCCAAGCTGTATAATTTCTGAGATACTGTTTTATCTGATGACAGGTCATTCCAGAGGTCTTGGAGCTCTGTCTTTTCTGCTTTAGTTAAGTATGCTGTGACATATCGTGCAACTGCAGTAGAATTGTCTGCAATGTACTGCACATCTATGTTTGCATTCCATAAGTGGGCAATGATTGCATTATAATCATTGATATATTTTTCTTCTTCTTTTCTTTTTATGTAATATGTATTTTTAGGTGACTTACCTTTAACACTATGTCTAACTGAAGACATGAGGTTGTTTACTTGACCTGTATTTGTAACTGGTCTAGGGAAACCAAATCGGCATTTGGTATAGTATTTGCCTTTGTTTTTGTATTTGCGACAACAATATTTTCCACATTTGTGTCTTTGAAATTGTAAAATTTGTGCATGAAGATCACTATTTGTGGCTTCTGATGTAATTTCACAAGTGACATATTTTTCAATAAACTGTAAAACAGTGGCATCACTGTCTTGACCAAATTTAGGAGCATCTTTAATCCATAAAAGCATTTGGATATGTGGTGCTCCTCTGGCTTGGTATTCTTTTCTCCAAAAGAAGTGTTGCACTTCTCCAAGGGGAGGAACAGTTTTATTACAAATAAAATGTAGCATAGCAATGAAGCGATGGTGAAAATATCTTGAAACATTAACAGGATCCAAAGAACAAAGTTCTCCAGGTGTTAGAATATCTATGTTTGTTTTGTTTTTATTTGATATGCGTAGGAAATCATGTAAATCTTCCCATGCATTTTCTGCACAACTTAATGTAACAAACCAAGTGGGTGGGCCAAGGTTTCTGATCATACAACGTACATCTCCATGACGTTGAAACCAGTACTCTCTAGTACCACGCATATTTGCTAATAGATTTGTAATATTTGATTGTAAAACCTCATCCTTTTGTTGCACTTTCTCTAATAATTGTGTAGCTGTCATATTTTGAAAGTGTGATCCTGATTTTAATATGTGTACAACTCCGTAACATAAAGTTGCTAGTTCACTTTCAAAGAGTAGGTGGAATATGTATTCCACATTTTGTCTAAATCTGGGATCTTCAGAATACATCCGTAACGAGCGGTATTCTGAAGCTGATATTTGAATAGGTCTATCATCATACCTTCCTCCTTTGCCAGTAGGAAAGAGTCGAGGAAAAGCACGTGCTTCTATACTTTTTTCCCATATACTGATTGGCGAT
This sequence comes from Ambystoma mexicanum, assembly GCF_040938575.1. Taxonomy (NCBI): domain Eukaryota; kingdom Metazoa; phylum Chordata; class Amphibia; order Caudata; family Ambystomatidae; genus Ambystoma; species Ambystoma mexicanum. The sequence continues at coordinate 527,523,184 of NC_090937.1, forward strand.
CCTTTTGTTTGACGCATTTGGTAAGTTTCCAGTACATCTTGTACAGTGTCATTACAGTGCAAAGGATGAATTGTATAATGGTCTAAAGTATTTGATATTGTAGCAGGATCTAGTAGCTCAAATTGACCAGCTTCTTGTGTTTCTTGAATTATTTCAGTTGTATCTTTCAAGTTTTCTTCAATATTAATTTCTTTGTAATATTCATTATTCTCTTTAAGATATTGGAAGGCTTGTCTAACTTTATATAAATCTACCAGCTGTTGCCATATTTTGTTGTCTTTTGTAGGTACTCCATTTACTAATATAATTAAAGATTGCTGCATTGGACGTTGCACTCCTATAGTATGCACATTTTCTTTTAGATTTAATGGTAAATAAACTACTTTTCCATGAATGCCTTTTACCAATTCAGAGGGAGGTAATTTTGCTGTTTTTGGTTGAAGGCGTATTATTGCTTGAAATGGGTGTACTGTTTGAATTATGATGCTCTCATATAAATTAAGTTGTTGTAGAGGTTTTGGTACTGGGTATAATTCCAAATTATTTGTGATAGAACGTGAAGGAGTTTGGTTGTTGTCAAGTTTTGTAGTGCAATAACTGCAAAGTATTAAGGACTCAGTTATTTCATATTTGTTTTCTACTACAAGGTAGAGAGCTAATTCAAACCATTTAGAATCTTCATTGTCTTCTATTTTGTATGATAGGTCCACAGTTTTTGTGTTACTTTTATAAAAAATTCTACGGCAACATACACATACATGGTTTGGTACTTCAGCTGATGTACTTTTAAATTTTAATATTTCTTTTTTGTATGTGTTTAGCAAAAGGTTGCCATGTGTAGAATTGTTGCTTAATTGGTTTAAAGCTATTTCATTCTGTAAATGGCTTTCACTTCCAAAATATATTTTCTGGATATAGTGAATTTCTTCAAGTAGGTCTTTTGCTGTACCATGTAGAAGGATGTTATTTAACTTTGCTAGTGCTAAAGCAGGACTTTTAGCATAGTACAGTTTATAGACTAGATTTCTTATAGTTGAATGATGTGTTGGTATCCTTTTGATATCATGGAAAGTGGTTTTACAAGTAGGTCCTGTAATGCAGGCCAATGAATGTCCTTGTAGTCCTGTGTACTTGCGCACTGGACAGGTATCTATATTTTGCAGTAATTTAATTTTGATTTTGTCTTTGCTTTTTACATATTTATTGAGGAATTGGCGTAAAGATTTGAAACATTGTTTGGGAATGTTACACATTGACGTGCATGGCCATTTGTACACTAGACGTTCTGATTCAGTTGAATGGAGGGGTAATTCTAAGTTTTCAGGGCATATTTTTGTGAGAAGTACTTCTTGTTCCATTATGGTATTATTCACTTTTTCATAACCTCGACCACTGCTATGTATGGCAATTGTATTTGTTTGCTTTTGTTTGTACGCTTCTTCATTAAAATATGGTTCTGTGCTTGTAGTGTGATTCCATTCACCTCCGCTGATACTTAAGAAGTTCTTTCTGTTGATATTTCGTTTATTGAGAAGTCTTTTTTGTAATTTAGTTATTAGTTTTGTTAGTGGTTTCATTTTGTTTAACAGTAAAATAAATACATTTCTTTTGAGAAGAATTGCACTGTCCATCAATAGTTCTAAGATTAATTTCCTACGATAGGTTTTAAGCTTTGAACCTGATTTCTCTCCTGTTTTTATAAGATTTTGAAGGACTTTGTAACGGTATATTTTGGCTAAAATACTTTTCTTGGTATGCTTACTTTGCACTATATTAAAATTTGAAGAAGTAGTTTTATCTGTACTGATAGCTGATTTTCTTTTAATTGTTTTTTGGTTTGTTTTACATTTTGATAGAGGAAGCGAAGTTGCTGTACTTGAAACTTCTTGTGTTTCACTAAATGATTGTATTAGCTGTTTTGTTTCAACTTTTTTTTACAAATTCTGCTAGAGATGGATGCTTATGTTGGACACCTTTATTTTCATTTGCTCTACTTTTGCGTTGCTTTCTACGGACTTGACTTTTGCTAGGCATTCTTTAGGGTCTGTTGAAAAAAATAAATAAGATATGGGTTGGGGTGTTCTGGAATGTATGTGTGCTGTGTGCATGAGTGTTTGAGTAACATGATAAAGATGTATGTAATGGTGTGTGATTGTGCATTGGGAACTAAAACTAGTAGGGATAGGTATTCTTGAATTTATGTGTTACTAAACTGGGGTTCAGATGACAAATAAAAAGTAAGCTAGTGCTGTGGAAAAGTACAAATAGTAAATCTAATGTATACAATTAAAACAGTTGTTTGTTCTATAACATGAAAATTGTAGTGGTTCAGTTGGGTAATTTGTGTGTCCAAAAATAGAAATTTGTGGGCCATTCTGGCTGTAAATCGCTGTTTAAGACATGGAAATTTTTGGACAAAATGGTACAAAATCTCTATTTTTAGAAACCGAAATAGCTCGTATTAACGTTATAGTATATTTGATTAATAATACAAATATTATGGTGATATTTTACTTCCTTTTTTTTTAAATTAATAGGTAACTTCTTAGTTCTTCTTTCTTCTTCGAATTCGGCTGCTTCTTTTCAGGAATCTGGTCTTCACTGCAATTGTAAAAGCTTCAAATTAGTAACTTTGTTTGTATATAGCACTGTTTTAATTTAGATATTGATTTTTTTTATTTGAAATCATCAGTGCCTTCTTTAAAACCAGTAAACTAATTTATTTACATAAGATACATTGCATCAGTTCAGTACATATGATATGTTCTTAATGAACAAATTGTATTGAATGACTAACTGTAGCAAAAAAATTATCTTTACTATGTCTTGTGAAATTTATAATATATTAGTGAATACCACTATTTCTGTAAGTAAACTGTTCTAGGTAATAGCGCCTCAATGTCATGTCTAATTTAAAGTAATTAAGTAAATAAATAAATAAAAACAAAAATATGAAATTGTATAAGTATTTTTATAAAGGTTTAAACATAGATTGTGTTTGCATGCAATTTTGTTTGAATATATGTAGTCTATATATTTCATTTAAAAAATGTTAGTTTAACATGATTTGAGTGTGTGTGTATAAAGAAAGTAAATAGTATAAAGGTTTATAAGGGATAGTTGATTTTAGGAAATTGAAAAAAGTACAGTAAATTCATTTTACAGATTTTACAAGGTAAAAGTCTGTTTGAAAATGTGTTCATCTACTATACAGAAAATATGCATACCTGAAGTTTGTGTTCATGCATATGGATATGCATGGAGCTGCAAGTAGAAATCTTGAAGACTTGTACAGTATTTCTGGTAGATGCTGCTTGCCAATGATATGACACTTGTACTCAGAGAGATTCAGAGTACATTTGCAGTGCTGATCTATGATGATGCAGTTAGATGTAGAGGTCTTGAATGTGATTGGTGCATGGTCATGTGATTTTTGAGGTACATCCAATGAGGGAATGGCAGAGAGAGTGTAGTGGAAATGGTAGAAGGGCTGTTCATGTTACGATATGTCCGCGGACATGGCGGTAGTTCGCGGACATCAGGAGTTACATCCGGGGATTTTTGGGTTCAGAAGTCATGCAAATGAGAATAAGCACTGAAAGGGATTGGTCAGGAAAGTTTGGTGGGTGTGTTGTGCCAGGAGAGATTTTCTCAGATACTCTTTTTGCTGAGAGAACAAAAGATAGCTATGGCTGTGTGTTTCAGAAAACAGATTGTTTGGATTTTAGGAGATTCGTGGATACATTGGTTGAAGGTGCATGCAGAAAGCTGTGGAGTAGCTGTAGATCTTGGATTCCCACATGTGGAAGTACACTGGCATGGAGTACGTGGAATGAAGTGGTTGGACTTGCTACCTCTCTGTGCTACTTTGGAGACAGAGCAACATCCAGACATAATTGTAATTCATTGTGGAGGGAACAGTTTAGGACATGTGACTGGAATTTTTTTGCAATTTGCTATGAAAGAAGGATTTAGGAAGGTTATGGACATGTTTCCTAATTCTCAAGTGATATTTTCACGGATTGCGCAGAGACAAATGTGGCTTTGTTCTTCTTCATTTGGTCCACAAATGGAAAAAGCAAGGCGCAATGTTAATAAGGCTGTTTGTGCCTTTCTAAAAGATTTTGGCATGTCTTCTTTTCACAATGAAAATATTATGTTTTGTAGTACATACATTTTTCGCAGAGATGGAGTCCATCTTACTTATGCTGGCAATCAGATTTTTCTGAGAAATGTACAAAATGCATTGCGACCTTTTTTGGAATTACAACACCGATTTTGAAGTAGATGTTAAGCATTTACAATTTTTGACTTACAAACACCACCCAAAGGCTCTTTTCATAGCCACCACTTCTTTCCAGAGAAAATTACAATGTTTGTGATGGAGTAGCAACCCAATTTTTTAATGTTCGCGAACTGTCCGCAGACTTCTAAAAAATACAAAGAGCCCTGCTTCATTTATTTTCACTTCTATTTTTTAACTGGGAAAGGCGGCTCTGAAAAGAGCCTTATTTTTTTTTTATTTTTGTAATTTTGTATTTTTTTTGGTTTTTCAGACACGACACACTAGGAGAGGAGGGTAAAGGAGGGTAAAGGGGGGGACACCAACCACAGGGATAAGAAAGGGTGAGCTGAGAGAGGAAGATGTAGAGTGGGTTTTATTTGGGTAGTGAGCAGGTCTTCTCGTGCTCTGAGACGATAGTCTCAAAAGCACTCCGAAGTCGCTCCCCCCTGCAGAGTACTGTGTCACAGTACATACATACAACTGTGACCCTCGAAAGGTAAGGGTCATCAGCATTCTGTATGGCCTGTGAGGCAGCTTGAGGAAGACGCTGTCCCACAGAGGTGGTCCTTGTGGTGACATGATCAGAAACAGAGGATGAAGTAGAGGAAATCAACCTGCTACGTTCTTCGCAAGGTACAACCCTGCGAATAGCCCCAGAGTGAAATGACCTCAGGTGTCGCTTCATAGTAGTGGTCCGAAAGCTGTACTTACTGTGCTTCCCGCGACTGAGTATCATTTTGCACTCATTACAGGTAACACGGTTCGCACGAGCTTTAGGAACATTACCATGAATGGTAAATAACTAGTGCGGGTAGTAGGGTTTTCCTCTACCTCATTCTCATCATCCTCTTCTTCCTCCTCCACATCCTCACTCCTGTTCCCCTCTTCAGGCCCTTGGGGAGGTGGTGGTGGTGGAGGGGGTGGGGGTGGTGCTGAAGCAGGTGCAGCACCAAGTGGCAGTTCAGCAGCCAAGGATGCCATCTTGATGATGGTGTAGTCTGCAGGTGGCAGCAAAAATCACTATGTTCTGAAGAATAACCAGAAACACAATGGTAATAAGCTCTTGGGCGTGGTCTTTTATAGGGGTGCTTGTGCGCGGTTCGCAGACATGCGCACTGTCCGCGGACAGATCGAACACAAAAAAAGGATCGGAAAGTTTCAAAAGGTATATAGAAACTCAAGATTGCTATGTGGGACTTGTGCCATGGTGAGATTTTATTGAAAAATATTATGGATTAACTGAAAATGTACTTTTAAATTGTTCGGGGACACGAACAGTGTCTGCATTTCAGGACACACGATGAGCGTGGGCGCGGTCATATGATCCGTTCGCGAACTAGTCCACGAAGGAAGCGCCTGTCCGCAGGACACCAAGTGCACGGAGATTGGTTAGCGCATGCGCATTGATATCCTACGGACACTGTTCGGGTTCTGAAGTAATTAAAAGTGCGTCACACGTGAAACGAACATTTCAGGACACCGCGTGTGTTCTTAGAACAGTTTAAACTTGGTAGCGAACAGTAAGGACAGACATAGTGTTCTTCAGGACACGTGTAATTTGTTTATGTACGAACATTTCAGGACACCAATAGCGTTCTTAGAAAAGTTTGAACTTGCTAGCGAACAGTACCGGACAGGTATAGTGTTCTTTAGGACACTTTAATTTTTGTTTGTTTACGAACAATTCAGGACACCCCGTGTGTTCTTAGTACAGTTTCATGTTGCTAGCGAACACTATGAACAGTTGTACTGTTGTTCAGGACACATCATTTTCGTTTATTTACGAACATTTCAGGACACCAATTGTGTTCTTAGGACAGTTTTAAGTTGATAGCGAACATTACGGACAGATATAGTGTTCTTTAGAACACTTTAATTTTTGTTTCTTTACGAACAATTCAGGACACCGCGTGTGTTCTTAGTACAGTTTCATGTTGCTAGCGAACACTACGAACAGTTGTACTGTTGTTCAGGACACATCATTTTCGTTTATTTACGAACATTTCAGGACACCAATTGTGTTCTTAGGACAGTTTTAAGTTGATAGCGAACATTACGGACAGATATAGTGTTCTTTAGAACACTTTAATTTTTGTTTCTTTACGAACATTTCAGGACACCACGTGCGTTCTTAGAACAGTTTCAACTTGCTAGCGAACAGTACGAACAGGTGTGGTGTTCTTCAGGACACCTCCATTTTCGTTTATGTACGAACATTTCAGAACACTCGCACTGTCCGCGGACACTTTTATTGTTTTAAAAAAAAAAAACGGAAACTATTCACAATACATTATAAAAATTAAACTTTATTTAACATACATTAATAATTTATGATAGAGAAGGTGAGGCAGAAACAGAAAAAAAACCAGGAGAATATGGGGTTTCAACATGATTGGTATTAGGTGAAGAAGGGATGGAAGGATCATCAAAACGTTTTGGATTATGGAGAGGGTTTGGGGATAATTGACTGGGATATGGTGAGGAGGGACAAGTACATGTGAGGCAATGGTACGAGGTTTTTGGTTTGAAATGATTTTCTACAAAAGTTTTTAAATTATTAAAATTAGCCAACAATACATCCATTTTTTCTTCTATATTGTGAAGACTGTTATCCATAACAGGGTTTTCAGAAGTTTTTTCTATTTTGGTATGCTCTGTACAAAAAAATAAAATATATGTTAAATGTTTATAAAAAAAAATAAATACATGGTTTATATTATAAAGTGTTTACCATTAGTTTCACTATCTTGTGACATTTCTTCATGTGGGAAATTGTCCTCTAGCCATTCCAGAGTACTAGACATTTCTGTGAGAAAAAAAAAAAAGATAATATATTTTTAAATCTAATACAGAAAGTTTATAATTATATGAGTAAAATGAAGTACACTTACTATTTCTGGTAAGATAAGTCCTATGTATTCAGTGGGTCTGGTCTTGTTCTCAGTTCTGTTGTGTCTGTGAGGTAATTATGTTGGAAGCCAATTTATCTTCTTGTGGTATATTCCATTTCAGAACATATTGTATTTAAATGAATGGTTAGTGTGTTACATATATGGGTTACATTTCTTATGTATTACTATATATAATGTGTTTGTGTGCTGCTTTTTGAATTTGTTAAATGTTCCTATATTATGATATAACAATCAAACATACCCCCCCCCACAGTTTTTAGGTAGTGGTACTGTTCTCCGAACATGTCCGCAAACATTAAATAAGTTTGTGGACATCAAGTTCATAAGAAGAGATCTAGTCAGTTCCATATGACATGTGTATAAAGTCAAAGACATTATTGTTAAATTGTGCTACTAAAAAACTATGAAATTCAGTGAAAAAACTTTGTTAAAGGGACGTTATGGTTAAGTTGCGCTACTAAAAACCTATGAAATTCAGTTAAAAAAAACTTTGTTAAAGGGTCGTTATGGTTAACTTGCGCTACTAAAAACCTATGAAATTCAGTGAAAAAACTTTGTTAAAGGGACGTTATGGTTCCAAGTAAAACCGAAAAACCCTTGAAATTCGCCAGTTATGGTAAGTTAAGCAACCATAACTCGCGCCACCACCGTGCACTGCTAAGACTAACACCCAGGACATCAAAGATGACATCACAAATGTCATTGATGACATCACTGATGACATCACATGTGTATGTACTTCTCATGAAATATGTGTAAAAGGGATTCTTATTATGTTGCGAAAAAAGTGTCAAGAATCATTGCAAGAAATATACCCTAATAAGTGCATTGAACGATGCATTGATATAAATAGCATCCTATTATGGGGTTCTATCTAGTATACTAAGCTACCCATACAGAAACATAACATTGTGTGCAGCGTACAAGATGAAGGTATGATATTCATAATGTTAATATGTTGAAAAATTAAATTATAATTGTTTTCTTAATAGATTTTTGTGTACTGTGAAATATGTAATAAGTAGCTAATAAAACCCATGTATTACATAATTGCATTACTATAGACAAAACACAAAGACACAAGAACACATACCAATATCGGTATATACAGGGAAAGTGAAGTTAGCAAAAAAGCACAAGTAGTAGCAGAAACAATTCATAACTTAACTGATTAGTTTCATGCAAATAAATGATTGCTCTGTTTCAAAGCTGCTATTTACCCTATGTATATGTATCACTTGATGTGATTGGACCCTAAGGAAACTAGTGTGAGTACAATGTATACAAATATGACCATATACAGGGAAAGTACAGCCATAAAACAAAACAACAGAACTATCAGAAAGGGCTCATAAGTCTAGTGATTATCTTTATGCACAAAAAGGATTGCTGTCTTTCAAGCTTGTGTTTTCCCATATGTATATGTTTCATATGATGTGACTGTACTCTAAGGGAATTACTGTAAGAACCTACTAGAAGGATATGTCTACAAATAAAATAAAATTCTTAGTTTCTGACTGTTACTGAAGAAAACCATGTGGCCTAGATATGTCAGCAAAAGAAAAAATAGTGAGCCAGACATGTGATGTCATCAGTGATGTCATCAATGACATTTGTGATGTCATCTTTGATGTCCTGGGTGTTAGTCTTAGCAGTGCACGGTGGTGGCGCGAGTTATGGTTGGTTAGCTTACCATAACTGGCGAATTTCAAGGGTTTTTCGGTTTTACTTGGAACCATAACGTCCCTTTAACAAAGTTTTTTCACTGAATTTCATAGGTTTTTAGTAGCGCAATTTAACCATAACGTCCCTTTAACTAAGTTTTTTTCACTGAATATATATATATTTGTCTTTCTAGTTTTGATGTAAAATTATTTTTCTACTTATATTATATCTTTGTTTGTACTACCCCGCTTTTATTTACCCGTAAACCCAGAGAGAAAAAATAGAAATAGTAGCAGTCACTAATGTATTTTCCGTGTCTTCCTTTACCAGACACCTTTATCTCATATTCCACTTCTTCATATATTCCCAGTACTAGTCAAGATAGCACTATGCGGCGCCGCCTTCCAACCCCTTGCGGAGCTAGGTTCCCGTCTCTTTACCTCTGTTCACCTCTTAATCCTAATGGCCATATGCAAAGAAAGAGCAAAGAAAGTTTAGGATGGTCCTTAGTAGACCAAAAGTGCCCCCCTTTCAACCAGCCTCATTCCCCGTCCTATATTTCCTCCCCTGCTCCCTTTAAGGTCTCTCGCACTGAATACTCACGTGCCCGTCTTGAACCAAGAGTCTCCGAACCTGGGTCCGTCCAGGCAGTGTTGCCATTTGCTCAACGGTCAGCCCCGGCTCCGGCGAGCGGTACTCAAAGGGGATTTTTCAACCGGGATCCCGTACCCTCTCTCTGGTGAGTGCGCACTTCTGAGCGTACCGGTCGCCGTTGGCTGGCAGCCTCCCAGAGCCGACGCACCGTGCGTATCCCTTTTCGACCAGAGATTTTCGTGCCAAAGGGGACGATAGGGATATATATATATTAGGAGAGACGTTAAAATCACGCTTTCGGGGTCACCACTGAAGGCAAGCGTCCCCCGATAGCACGATCCTCCCTGCAATGAGAGACAATAATGGACTGTCCCAGGATGGGAATAAGGCCAGGACAAAGTGCGGGTGAGCTTAAATGGGAGTTTATCAATCAAATAGGGCATGCAAAGAACTCTGCAAACTCCGAGAGCGCTCTGTCTGACAATAGCAAAGACAGGCGTATATATTTACAAAAAATGTCATAAGAACCTACATGCTATAGGGGGCACAAGTTTGTGGGGATTGGGTGGCGATGACTAGCTATAAGTGCTGCTGCGATGTGGTTTGCTGCGGCTGGAGGACGTCACTGGTTACCCTCGTGGGTTGGGCTGGGCCTGGCAGGTCAGCTGGGCTCATCCGGGCGGTGTTGTTGTGCCAACCATGATCAGTGTCAGAGATTAATGTCTTTCCTGACTTTCTGCCCTAGGGCCACACACACCGCAGTCATTCAACATTGCCATATTATCTTGCCTGGTAAATCTTCCAATAGGTTATTCTACAGGTTAATGCAACACAGGAGGAATGCACCTGGAGTGGGGTCTGTGGGCGATTCGTCAATGCATGGTTACCACCATCCTGTTGACCGGGTATCAGAGGTCGTGGGGTTGGGTCTTGGGGCATGGGACAGGCGGTCTATGTTATCATGTCTTGTTAGAAGTCATTATGGATGTCCTCTTGTGATGTTGCCATAATATTGGGTGTCCTAATTTTACAGGGCCCATTAACCTTGGGTGGGCCAGCGGGTCGTGGAGTCTAAGAAAGGGCGCCTTTGGATCTGGGTTTTAAGGCCGGGTTTTACTGCTGGGTTGTAAATAATTCAGGTGGCAGGTTGTGGCCTTGGGTGCTGCGGGGGAATGCGAATGCTTGAAGCGGCTCCAGCCGAATTGGGGGAGGTGGAGCAGTGCGGCACAGGCCTCCGCTTTTTCGTCTGGTAGGCTTCACTGGGAGGGAGGGGGGATGGCCTTGCATGTGCTCACAAAGGTAATTTCCTCGTGTGTTGCAGACTTTAGGAGGAAGAGACATAAACATTCATATAATATACAATACTCATTGAGTCTTTCCAAAGCTCACGTTGTTGACATTGCTAGTGCCATCCATATGGCCAATTTGAGCACATTACTTGTACACTACGTTTTTAGCAACTACAACATTTTGTTATATGCTTATACATACACGGTAAGTGAGGTAGTAGTAAGGTTGGTGGAGCACGCGGGAACAACCCGCCACTGAGACTGGCGACAGTGGTGCATAGTGGGCTCGGACACACATATGGTGCATTTTCATGCACCCCTTACATGAGCCCTCGGTATGGTTGCATTTTGTCTTCCTTTGCACTCTAGCAGCATTAGTTCAGTTTTGGCGCGGGACTGTGGGGTGCAGTCTTTCTCGATAACACTCATAACATGAAAACCCACCGGGACGCTTTTACCATTTGCGCATAGCTACAGGGATATGGGTGCTTCATCCCTAATGTCATATGAGCACCCATCCTGCCATTTTCATATATTTTGCAGGTTTTTAGTCAGTGAGGTTGTGGAGAGAACGCTTTCATCACAGGTGGTTTGTTCATTAGTATTTGGGGATTTTGTTTTTGTCAGGGGACCATTGTACAGTTATTTTCCACCCAGGCCCTGCTGGCCGGGTCATGCTGGAAACAGCGATACACTGCGGAAGGTGAAATGTTACAGTGTTGGTATCTAACACTAGCTCATGTCCGTCTGCCCGTGGGAACGGGCTCTTAGCGGATCTACAAGGGAGCTGTGGCCACAGGGTTAAGTGATACTCTCCACGGGTGGGGGCCGTGCGGCGGTGCGCAGGGCTCAAACCATTTTTATTATACAAAAATGGTTTCCAGGGCCTAGCTAATATTGAACAGGTTTGGTCAATGTCTTCAGCCAGTGCCTCACCCACCACCTGGGCCCTGGTGGCAGGAAGGACACCCGGTGAGCCATGAACCTCACCGGGGGAGAAGAGGCATGAGAGGGGGGTCTCCTGGACCAGTCCTCCCATACAACCCCCACCCCCCAGCAGTGCAGGGGCAGCCTCCACCAGGCCCCCACCCATGTCTACCACCACCCCCACCCCCCAGCCACCAGGGGCAGCCTCCACAGGCCCCCACTCATGTCTCCCACCACCCCCACCCCCCAGCCACCAGGGGCAGCCTCCACCAGGCCCCCACTCAGGGCTACCACCACCCCCTACCCCCCAGCAGTCAGGGGCACCCTCCACCAGGCCCCCACTCATGTCCAACTCATGTCTCCCACCACCCTCACCCCCCAGCCACCAGGGGCAGCCTCCACCAGGCCCCCACTCAGGGCTACCACCACCCCCTAACCTCCAGCAGTCAGGGGCACCCTCTACCAGGCCCCAACTCATGTCCAACTCATGTCTCCCACCACCCTCACCCCCCAGCCACCAGGGGCAGCCTCCACCAGGCCCCCACTCATGTCTCCCACCACCCCCACCCCCCAGCAGTCAGGGGCACCCTCCACCAGGCCCCCACTCATGTCTCCCACCACCCCCTACCCCCCAGCAGTCAGGGGCACCCTCCACCAGGCTCCCACTCATGTCTCCCACCACCCCCACCCCCCAGCAGTGCAGGGGCAGCCTCAGCCAGGCCCCCACTCATGTCTACCACCACCCCCACCCCCCAGCCACCAGGGGCAGCCTCCACCAGGCCCCCACTCATGTCTCCCACCACTCCCACCCCCCAGCAGTGCAGGGGCAGCCTCCACCAGGCCCCCACTCATGTCTACCACCACCCCTACCCCCCAGCCACCAGGGGCAGCCTCCACCAGGCCCCCACTCATGTCTCCCACCACCCCCCAGCAGTGCAGGGGCAGCCTCCACCAGGCCCCCACTCATGTCTACCACCACCCCCACCCCCCAGCCACCAGGGGCAGCCTCCACCAGGCCCCCACTCATGTCTCCCACCACCCCCAGCCCCAGCAGTGCAGGGGCAGCCTCCACCAGGCCCCCACTCATGTCCCCCTGCACCCCCACCCCCCAGCAGTGCAGGGGCAGTCTCCACCAGGCCCCCACTCATGTCTCACACCACCCCCACCCCCCAGCCACCAGGGGCAGCCTCCACCAGGCCCCGACTCAGGGCTACCACCACCCCCTACCCCCCAGCAGTCAGGGGCACCCTCCACCAGGCCCCCACTCATGTCCAACTCATGTCTCCCACCACCCCCCCCCCCCAGCAGTCAGGGGCAACCTCCACCAGGCCCCCACTCATGTTCCCCTGCACCCCCACCCCCCAGCACTGTGGGGCACCTGCCAGCAGGCCCCCACTCATGTCCAACTCATGTTCCCCAGCCAACATGTCATCACAATCTAGATCCCCGGTCCCTATGGTCAGCCTCTAAATGCAAAACACCCACCCGAGTATTGCATCCACCCACTCAGAAATGGCAATAACATGATAGAACTGCAATTGCAAGTTTGGAAACAAACACATGTCCCTCACATACACCCAATGGGTGTCAGTGAATCTCAAAACCCATATCATGATATGCATGAAACCAATGAGATGATACTACCCATTGAAGTTTGATAAAAAAATATGTATTAAAGAAAACATGAATTGAATCAAAAATAAACTAACAGAAATGGGAATGTAAAAAAAGTAAAAAGAAGCATGTCCATGAAAAAATGCAAAACCAAAAATCAGAATCCAAAGGAATGGTGTCCAAAGTCACAGTCCAGAAAAGAAAATCCAATGGGAAATTATAATTGAAAGCCATTGCTCCATGGGTAAATTGTAAAAAGAAAAGAAAATCCAACAGTGAACTATGTACAGGTGAACAAGCCAGGGTCCATGATCCCAACAAAAGAAATGAAACCTATCTAACAACACTACCTAATAAAAAATAACTATATACAAAAATGTGGCCCATTGTCCAAAAGGTCCAAAGAAAATGCAAAAACAAAGGAAACCTAACACTAACTACATAACTATTTAAATGGGCAGCAGGCTAGTCCAACGGCTCACTGGATGTTGTCATGGGCCAGGGCATCATCGAACTCCTGTTCAATGGCTTGGAGGCGGGCATGTTCCCTGGCCCCGAGGTCTCTCAGGGATAAAGCAGTGTCCAGCTCCAACTCCCTGCGAAGACCCTCGAGGCACTCAGCCCGCCTCAACGACCTCCGCATGGAGTTCTCCGCCCTGACCATTGTGAGCCGTTCTTCCTCTGCCCGCTCCGCACCTATCTGCTGGCCCAAACGCTCCCACACGGAAGCCACTCCCATTCCAGGGTTCTCCTGCCCTCCGGCCGATGCCTGCACCCCTGATCTTGATGGCCCCGAGCCATGATGCCTCCCACGTCGAGCCTGCCGCTGCCTCCGACGCAACTGCCTGTTCCGGCACGACGGCATCCAGGCTGATGGTATCCACCGACGCCGTCGTGCACGTGCCCTGCCCGATGATGCCGTCACATCCTCCATCTGCTGGGGTCCAGTTGCTGGTGTGTCCACCCCTGCTGGACCTCCGACTCCCGACTGTGGCAGGGATGGGATCCCCACCGAGCCGGCTGCATTGGTCGGGGCAGGTCCACAGGGGGCCCTGGTGGCATCTGGGCCAGAAGACGGCATGGAGAACGACTGGTGCATAGTCTCCACAGAGGAGGAGAGGGTCGCCAGATTGACAGACACATGTAGGAAACCCCCGACGATGGCCGTTCTCAACTGGGCCACGTCGGCACGGTGCTCTCCGTGATGACGTGCATGCTCCTCCCGGGAAGCACGCACCTCATCACGAATTGCACCTGTGCGCAACGCGGCACCAATCAGGACCTTCTCCATACGGCCAGGGGTCCCCTCGTACGCAGGTGGAGGGGAGTCAGATGACATGGACATCCCCCCTACCTGCGGACGGGCCTGGGATGGGGCATCCCTGCTGGTGCATGGTGGTGCAGGCACAGTGTCAGGGACAGTGACATGCACAGGCCCCTCCACGGTGACCTGTGCTGCCTCCTGCCCCTGCCCCTGGACTGCAACACTTGCACCAGCAGGGATGCCCCCACCAGGCCCCATGTGCGCCTCAGTAGCGGCCTCCTCCTCCTCTGTGGAAACCACCAACCTGGATGGCTCTACCCCGCCTTCCGCCGTTGCAAGCCCCTGTGGGGGCTCACCCACCCCTTCCGCTGCAGCCGTGGGGGCATCCCCGCCGCTTTGCTCCACAGAGCCGTCTCCGCCCTGTTCTTCACGTGGCACTGTGTAGAGGGAGACATAGAACACAAGCATCAGGGTACTGTACAATGGTCCCCTAGACAGGAAGCAATAGCAGATGAGTGGCACTGTCAAAGATCACTTCCATCATGTCCCTCCACAACACATGGCTCAGTGCAGGTAAAACACATGCGGTAACAGGCATGGCGCATGCTATGGACATTAGCATACATGTCCAAGTGATTCTTGAAACATACACTGTTGTTTTGGAACTCACACGCATCATGTGCCATGCCTATCACATGCACACACTTCACCCTAGTTTCATCCATCTGGCCTCGTACACCACAGACACAGTGGATACAAGGATGACTAGGCTGCATCAGTGAACCTGAACATTGCGACAGACATGTGTCATGCATCCCTGGCATTCACAAGTCACAGACACGCGGGTCAGACACACAGACATGGACAGCATACATGTACATGGCATCAGCACCCATCCCTCACCCATGTCCAGGAACAGAGACTGCCATGCTTTCATGTGGCCATTCTGCATAGAGCAACCCATGTTGCATTTGAACACATGCACCAACCGTGTGGTTCACACATTACTGGTCTCACATGCATGACGTCCCTGCACACACACATGCATACATGGCCTATGCCACACATACAGGCAACACAGCAATGCTTGGACACTTACCGCTCAACTCCAGACGGGTCTGCCTCTCAAGGATCTGGGCGTGGAGCGCTGGGCCTACGCGTTCCAGGACCCTCATCTGGATGGTACTCATGCGGCCCCGGCCCCCCTCCACGAGGCGCTGGGCCTTCAAGAGGGTCCTGGACCTGCAGTCATCCCAGCTCTTCTTGACATGTTGGTAGTCGCGGACTGCCACCCCCTCCGCGTTGATGGCAGTCACGATGTCCGTCCAGATCCAAGTCTGTCCTTCCTTGTTAGCGCGCTAACTTCCGAAGAGGGCATCATACTGCCCCAGGACTTGCTCCACCAGGACACCAACTTCGGTGGCAGTGAAGCTGGTGCCCCTCTGCCTCTCTGGCCGGGGGTTGCCAGTGGTGCCAGATGTAGCAGTGCCCGACATGGCAACCCCAGAGGCAGGCGTGGGTGGGCAACTGGGTCCTGGGGCTGGGCTGTGGAGCGATGGTATCCCAGTCGGGAGTCTTCTGTTCCAGCAGGGGTGGACACAGCAAATGAACCCCTGCAGATGGCTGATGTGCAGGCACCAAATGGCAGGGCACGGTGGCAGCAGGCAGGCAGGCAGGCAGGCAGCAGCAGATGGCTCGTGGGAGGCTGCTCGGGGCTCTGGGGGGCAGTAATTCGGCCTTTTGGGCTTACGCGTGGCCGCTTGATACGGAGTGATTTGGCACGTGAAAATCCTGCACGTCTGCATGTAAATCGAGGAAAGGCCCTTAGCGCGTATGCACGTTAGCACGCATATGCGATTTCATTGGACCAAAGGCCCTTAGCGCGTGAGCGCGTCTGTGACGTGAGGCGCGCGGGTGTTTCCCTCATTACACGTGATGACAGAGCACACGTGGATTTCCACCAATCGCATGTGGAACTTCCTGCGCACCTCAGAAATACACGTACCCAGGCCAATCGCGTGTACGCTCACTTCCCTCCGATTACACGCCCACCCCTGGAATACATGTACCCCACTCTCACAGGCCCAATCGCATGTGGAATTTCACGCGCACCCTGAAGTACACGTACCCAGGCCAATCGCGTCTGGGACTTCCCACGCACCCCGAAGTACACGTACCCAGGCTTATCGCGTGTGGAAGTTCACGCGCACCCCGAAGTACACGTACCCAGGCCAATCGCGTGTGGAACTTCCCGCGCACCCCGTGGTACACGTACCCAGGCAAATCACGTGTGGAAGTTCACGCGCATCCCGAAGTACACGTACCCAGGCTAATCGCGTGTGGAACTTCCCGGGCACCCCGAGGTACACATACCCAGGCCAATCGCGTGTGGAACTTCCCACGCACCCCGAAGTACACGTACCCAGGCAAATCGCACGGCTGGGGGTGGGGCTGGTGGAGGCTCCCCCTGCACTGCTGGGGGGTGGGGGTGCATGGGGACATGAGTGGGGGCCTGGTGGAGGCTGCCCCTGCACTGCTGGGGGGTGGGGGTGGTGGGAGACATGAGTGGGGGCCTGGTGGAGGCTGGCCCTGGTGGCTGGGGGATGGGGGTAATAGGGGACATGAGTGGGGGCCTGGTGGAGGCTGCCCCTGCACTGCTGGGGCGTGGGAGTGCAGGGGGACATGAGTGGGGGCCTGGTGGAGGCTGCCCCTGGTGGCTGGGGGGTGGGGGTGGTGGTAGACATGAGTGGGGGCCTGGTGAAGGCTGCCCCTGCACTGCTGGGGGGTGGGGGTGCAGGGGGACATGAGTGGGGGTCTGATGGAGGCTGCCCCTGCACTGCTGGGGGCTGGGGGTGCAGGGGGACATGAGTGGGGGCCTGGTGGAGGCTGCCCCTGGTGGCTGAGGGGTGAGGGTGGTGGGAGACATGAGTTGGACATGAGTGGGGGCCTGGTGGAGGGTGCCCCTGCACTGCTGGGGGGTGGGGGTGCAGGGGGACATGAGTGGGGGCCTGGTGGAGGCTGCCCCTGCACTGCTGGGGGGTGAGGGTGGTGGGAGACATGAGTGGGGGCCTGGTGGAGGCTGCCCCTGGTGGCTGGGGGGTGGGGGTAATAGGGGACATGAGTGGGGGCCTGGTGGAGGCTGCCCCTGCACTGCTGGGGGGTGGGGGTGCAGGGGGACATGAGTGGGGGCCTGGTGGAGGCTGCCCCTGCACTGCTGGGGGGTGTGGGTGGTGGGAGACATGAGTGGGGGCCTGGTGGAGGCTGCCCCTGGTGGCTGGGGGGTGGGGGTAATAGGGGACATGAGTGGGGGCCTGGTGGAGGGTGCCCCTGCACTGCTGGGGGGTGGGGGTGCAGTGGGACATGAGTGGGGGCCTGGTGGAGGCTGCCCCTGCACTGCTGGGGGGTGGGGGTGGTGGGAGACATGAGTGGGGGCCTGGTGGAGGCTGCCCCTGCACTGCTGGGGGGTGGGGTTGGTGGGAGACATGAGTGGGGGCCTGGTGGGGGCTGCCCCTGCACTGCTGGGGGGTGGGGGTGGTGGGAGACATGAGTGGGGGCCTGGTGGAGGCTGCCCCTGGTGGTTGGGGGGGTGAGCGTGGTGGGAGACATGAGTTGGACATGAGTGGGGCCTGGTGGAGGGTGCCCCTGACTGCTGGGGGGTAGGGGGTGGTGGGAGACATGAGTGGGGGCCTGGTGGAGGCTGCCCCTGCACTGCTGGGGGGTGGGGGTGCAGGAGGACATGAGTGGGGGCCTGGTGGGGGCTGCCCCTGCACTGCTGGGGGGTGGGGGTGGTGGGAGACATGAGTGGGGGCCTGGTGGAGGCTGCCCCTGCACTGCTGGGGGGTGGGGGTGCAGGGGGACATGAGTGGGGGCCTGGTGGAGGCTGCCCCTGCACTGCTGGGGGGTGGGGGTGGTGGGAGACATGAGTGGGGGCCTGGTGGAGGCTGCCCCTGGTGGCTGGGGGGTGGGGGTGGTGGTAGACATGAGTGGGGGCCTGGTGGAGGCTGCCCCTGCACTGCTGGGGGGTGGGGGTGCATGGGGACATGAGTGGGGGCCTGGTGGAGGATGCCCCTGCACTGCTGGGGGGTGGGGGTAATAGGGGACATGAGTGGGGGCCTGGTGGAGGCTGCCCCTGCACTGCTGGGGGATGGGGGTGGTGGGAGACATGGGTGGGGGCCTGGTGGGGGCTGCCCATGCACTGCTGGGGGGTGGGGGTAATAGGGGACATGAGTGGGGGCCTGGTGGAGGCTGGCCCTGGTGGCTGGGGGGTGGGGTGGTGGTAGACATGAGTGGGGGCCTGGTGGAGGCTGCCCCTGCACTGCTGGGGGGTGGGGGTGCATGGGGACATGAGTGGGGGCCTGGTGGAGGATGCCCCTGCACTGCTGGGGGGTGGGGGTGCAGGGGGACATGAGTGGGGGCCTGGTGGAGGCTGCCCCTGCACTGCTGGGGGGTGGGGGTGGTGGGAGACATGAGTGGGGGCCTGGTGGAGGCTGCCCCTGGTGGCTGGGGGGTGGTGGTAGACATGGGTGGGGGCCTGGTGAAGGCTGCCCCTGCACTGCTGGGGCGTGGGGGTAATAGGGGACATGAGTGGGGGCCTGGTGGAGGGTGCCCCTGGTGGCTGGGGGGTGGGGGTGGTGGTAGACATGAGTGGGGGCCTGGTGGAGGCTGCCACTGCACTGCTGGAGGGTGGGGGTACAGGGGGACATGAGTGGGGGCCTGGTGGAGGCTGCCCCTGCACTGCTGGGGGGTGGAGGTGCAGGGGGACATGAGTGGGGGCCTGGTGGAGGCTGCCCCTGCACTGCTGGGGGGTGGGGGTGCAGGGGGACATGAGTGGGGGCCTGGTGGAGGCTGCCCCTGCACTGCTGGGGGGTGGGGGTGGTGGCAGACATGAGTGGGGGCCTGGTGGAGGCTGCCCCTGCACTGCTGGGGGTGGTGGGAGACATGAGTGGGGGCCTGGTGAAGGCTGCCCCTGGTGGCTGGGGGGTGGGGGTGGTATTAGACATGAGTGGGGGCCTGGTGGAGGCTGCCCCTGCACTGCTGTGGGGTGGGGGTGGTGGGAGACATGAGTGGGGGCCTGGTGGAGGCTGCCCCTGGTGGCTGGAGGGTGGGGGTAATAGGGGACATGAGTGGGGGCCTGGTGGAGGCTGCCCCTGCACTGCTGGGGGGTGGGGGTGGTGGGAGACATGAGTGGGGGCCTGGTGGAGGCTGCCTCTGCACTGCTGGGGGCTGGGGGTGGTGGGAGACATGAGTGGGGGCCTGGTGGAGGCTGCCCCTGGTGGCTGGGGGGTGGGGGTGGTGGTAGACATGAGTGGGGGACTGGTGGAGGCTGCCCCTGCACTGCTGGGGGGTGGGGGTGGTGGGAGACATGAATGGGGGTCTGGTGGAGGCTGCCCCTGGTGGCTGGGGGATGGGGGTGGTGGGAGACATGAGTGGGGGCCTGGCGGAGGCTGCCCCTGCACTGCTGGGGGGTGGGGTGGTGGGAGACATGAGTGGGGGCCTGGTGGAGGCTGCCCCTGGTGGCTGGGGGGTGGGGGTGGTGGGAGACATGAGTGGGGGCCTGGTGGAGGCTGCCACTGCACTGCTGGGGGGTGGGGGTGGTGGGAGACATGAGTGGGGGCCTGGTGGAGGCTGCCCCTGTACTGCTGGGGGGTGGGGGTGGTGGGAGACATGAGTGGGGGCCTGGTGGAGGCTGCCCCTGGTGGCTGGGGGGTGGAGGTGGTGGTAGACATGGGTGGGGGCCTGGTGGAGGCTGCCCCTGCACTGCTGGGGGGTGGGGGTGGTGGGAGACATGAGTGGGGGCCTGGTGGAGGCTGCCCCTGGTGGCTGGGGGGTGGGGGTGGTGGGAGACATGAGTGTGGGCCTGGTGGAGGCTGCCCCTGCACTGCTGGGGGGTGGGGGTAATAGGGGACATGAGTGGGGGCCTGGTGGAGGGAGCCCCTGCACTGCTGGGGGGTGGGGGTGCAGGGGGACATGAGTGGGGGCCTGGTGGAGGCTGCCCCTGCACTGCTGGGGGGTGGGGGTAATAGGGGACATGAGTGGGGGCCTGGTGGAGGCTGCCCCTGCACTGCTGGGGGGTGAGGGTGGTGGGAGACATGAGTGGGGGCCTGGTGGAGGATGCCCCTTGTGGCTGGGGGGTGGGGGTAATAGGGGACATGAGTGGGGGCCTGGTGGAGGCTGCCCCTGCACTGCTGGGGGTGGGGGTGCAGGGGGACATGAGTGGGGGCCTGGTGGAGGCTGCCCCTGCACTGCTGGGGGGTGGGGGTGGTGGGAGACATGAGTGGGGGCCTGGTGGAGGCTGCCCCTGGTGGCTGGGGGGTGGGGGTAATAGGGGACATGAGTGGGGGCCTGGTGGAGGGTGCCCCTGCACTGCTGGGGGGTGGGGGTGCAGTGGGACATGAGTAGGGGCCTGGTGGAGGCTGCCCCTGCACTGCTGGGGGGTGGGGGTGGTGGGAGACATGAGTGGGGGCCTGGTGGAGGCTGCCCCTGCACTGCTAGGGGGTGGGGTTGGTGGGAGACATGAGTGGGGGCCTGATGGAGGCTGCCCCTGCAGTGCTGGGGGGTGGGGGTGGTGGGAGACATGAGTGGGGGCCTGGTGTAGGCTGCCCCTGGTGGCTGGGGGGGTGAGCGTGGTGGGAGACATGAGTTGGACATGAGTGGGGGCCTGGTGGAGGGTGCCCCTGACTGCTGGGGGGTAGGGGGTGGTGGGAGACATGAGTGGGGGCCTGGTGGAGGCTGCCCCTGCACTGCTGGGGGGTGGGGGTGCAGGGGGACATGAGTGGGGGCCTGGTGGAGGCTGCCCCTGCACTGCTGGGGGGTGGGGGTGGTGGGAGACATGAGTGGGGGCCTGGTGGAGGCTGCCCCTGGTGACTGGGGGGTGGGGGCGGTGGTAGACATGGGTGGGGGCCTGGTGGAGGCTGCCCATGCACTGCTGGGGGGTGGGGGTAATAGGGGACATGAGTGGGGGCCTGGTGGAGGGTGCCCCTGGTGGCTGGAGGGTGGGGGTAATAGGGGACATGAGTGGGGGCCTGGTGGAGGCTGCCCCTGCACTGCTGGGGGGTGGGGGTGGTGGGAGACATGAGTGGGGGCCTGGTGGAGGCTGCCCCTGCACTGCTGGGGGGTGGGGGTGGTGGGAGACATGAGTGGGGGCCTGGTGGAGGCTGCCCCTGGTGGCTGGGGGGTGGGGGTGGTGGTAGACATGAGTGGGGGACTGGTGGAGGCTGCCCTGCACTGCTGGGGGGTGGGGGTGGTGGGAGACATGAATGGGGGTCTGGTGGAGGCTGCCCCTGGTGGCTGGGGGATGGGGGTGGTGGGAGACATGAGTGGGGGCCTGGCGGAGGCTGCCCCTGCACTGCTGGGGGGTGGGGTGGTGGGAGACATGAGTGGGGGCCTGGTGGAGGCTGCCCCTGGTGGCTGGGGGGTGGGGGTGGTGGGAGACATGAGTGGGGGCCTGGTGGAGGCTGCCACTGCACTGCTGGGGGGTGGGGGTGGTGGGAGACATGAGTGGGGGCCTGGTGGAGGCTGCCCCTGCACTGCTGGGGGGTGGGGGTGGTGGGAGACATGAGTGGGGGCCTGGTGGAGGCTGCCCCTGGTGGCTGGGGGGTGGGGGTGGTGGTAGACATGGGTGGGGGCCTGGTGGAGGCTGCCCCTGCACTGCTGGGGGGTGGGGGTGGTGGGAGACATGAGTGGGGGCCTGGTGGAGGCTGCCCCTGGTGGCTGGGGGGTGGGGGTGGTGGGAGACATGAGTGTGGGCCTGGTGGAGGCTGCCCCTGCACTGCTGGGGGGTGGGGGTAATAGGGGACATGAGTGGGGGCCTGGTGGAGGGTGCCCCTGCACTGCTGGGGGGTGGGGGTGCAGGGGGACATGAGTGGGGGCCTGGTGGAGGCTGCCCCTGCACTGCTGGGGGGTGAGGGTGGTGGGAGACATGAGTGGGGGCCTGGTGGAGGCTGCCCCTTGTGGCTGGGGGGTGGGGGTAATAGGGGACATGAGTGGGGGCCTGGTGGAGGCTGCCCCTGCACTGCTGGGGGGTGGGGGTGCAGGGGGACATGAGTGGGGGCCTGGTGGAGGCTGCCCCTGCACTGCTGGGGGGTGGGGGTGGTGGGAGACATGAGTGGGGGCCTGGTGGAGGCTGCCCCTGGTGGCTGGGGGATGGGGGTAATAGGGTACATGAGTGGGGGCCTGGTGGAGGGTGCCCCTGCACTGCTGGGGGGTGGGGGTGCAGTGGGACATGAGTGGGGGCCTGGTGGAGGCTGCCCCTGCACTGCTGGGGGGTGGGGGTGGTGGGAGACATGAGTGGGGGCCTGGTGGAGGCTGCCCATGCACTGCTGGGGGGTGGGGTTGGTGGGAGACATGAGTGGGGGCCTGGTGGAGGCTGCCCCTGCAGTGCTGGGGGGTGGGGGTGGTGGGAGACATGAGTGGGGGCCTGGTGGAGGCTGCTCCTGGTGGCTGGGGGGGTGAGCGTGGTGGGAGACATGAGTTGGACATGAGTGGGGGCCTGGTGGAGAGTGCCCCTGACTGCTGGGGGGTAGGGGGTGGTGGGAGACATGAGTGGGGGCCTGGTGGAGGCTGCCCCTGCACTGCTGGGGGGTGGGGGTGCAGGGGGACATGAGTGGGGGCCTGGTGGAGGCTGCCCCTGCACTGCTGGGGGGTTGGGGTGGTGGGAGACATGAGTAGGGGCCTGGTGGAGGCTGCCCCTGCACTGCTGGGGGGTGGGGGTGCAGGGGGACATGAGTGGGGGCCTGGTGGAGGCTGCCCCTGCACTGCTGGGGGGTGGGGGTGGTGGGAGACATGAGTGGGGGCCTGGTGGAGGCTGCCCCTGGTGGCTGGGGGGTGGGGGCGGTGGTAGACATGGGTGGGGGCCTGGTGGAGGCTGCCCATGCACTGCTGGGGGGTGGGGGTAATAGGGGACATGAGTGGGGGCCTGGTGGAGGGTGCCCCTGGTGGCTGGGGGGTGGGGGTGGTGGTAGACATGAGTGGGGGCCTGGTGGAGGCTGCCCCTGCACTGCTGGGGGGTGGGGGTGCATGGGGACATGAGTGGGGGCCTGGTGGAGGATGCCCCTGCACTGCTGGGGGGTGGGGGTGCAGGGGGACATGAGTGGGGGGCCTGGTGGAGGCTGCCCCTGCACTGCTGGGGGGTGGGGGTGGTGGGAGACATGAGTGGGGGCCTGGTGGAGGCTGCCCCTGGTGGCTGGGGGGTGGTGGTAGACATGGGTGGGGGCCTGTTGGAGGCTGCCCCTGCACTGCTGGGGCGTGGGGGTAATAGGGGACATGAGTGGGGGCCTGGTGGAGGCTGCCCCTGATGGCTGGGGGGTGGGGGTGGTGGTAGACATGAGTGGGGGCCTGGTGGAGGCTGCCACTGCAATGCTGGGGGGTGGGGGTACAGGGGGACATGAGTGGGGGCCTGGTGGAGGCTGCCCCTGCACTGCTGGGGGGTGGAGGTGCAGGGGGACATGAGTGGGGGCCTGGTGGAGGCTGCCCCTGCACTGCTGGGGGTGGGGGTGCAGGGGGACATGAGTGGGGGCCTGGTGGAGGCTACCCCTGCACTGCTGGGGGGTGGGGGTGGTGGCAGACATGAGTGGGGGCCTGGTGGATGGCTGCCCCTGCACTGCTGGGGGCTGGGGGTGGTGGGGGACATGAGTGGGGGCCTGGTGAAGGCTGCCCCTGGTGACTGGGGGTGGGGGTGGTATTAGACATGAGTGGGGGCCTGGTGGAGGCTGCCCCTGCACTGCTGAGGGGTGGGGGTGGTGGGAGACATGAGTGGGGGCCTGGTGGAGGCTGCCCCTGGTGGCTGGAGGGTGGGGGTAATACGGGACATGAGTGGGGGCCTGGTGGAGGCTGCCCCTGCACTGCTGGGGGGTGGGGGTGGTGGGAGACATGAGTGGGGGCCTGGTGGAGGCTGCCCCTGCACTGCTGGGGGGTGGGGGTGGTGGGAGACATGAGTGGGGGCCTGGTGGAGGCTGCCCCTGGTGGCTGGGGGGTGGGGGTGGTGGTAGACATGAGTGGGGGACTGGTGGAGGCTGCCCCTGCACTGCTGGCGGGTGGGGGTGGTGGGAGACATGAATGGGGGTCTGGTGGAGGCTGCCCCTTGTGGCTGGGGGATGGGGGTGGTGGGAGACATGAGTGGGGGCCTGGTGGAGGCTGCCCCTGGTGGCTGGGGGGTGGGGGTGGTGGTAGACATGGGTGGGGGCCTGGTGGAGGCTGCCCCTGCACTGCTGGGGGGTGGGGGTGGTGGGAGACATGAGTGGGGGCCTGGTGGAGGCTGCCCCTGGTGGCTGGGGGGTGGGGGTGGTGGGAGACATAAGTGTGGGCCTGCTGGAGGCTGCCCCTGCACTGCTGGGGGGTGGGGGTAATAGGGGACATGATTGGGGGCCTGGTGGAGGCTGCCCCTGGTGGCTGGGGGGTGGCGGTGGTGGGAGACATGAGTGGGGGCCTGGTG
Organism: Ambystoma mexicanum; assembly: GCF_040938575.1. Classification (NCBI taxonomy): domain Eukaryota; kingdom Metazoa; phylum Chordata; class Amphibia; order Caudata; family Ambystomatidae; genus Ambystoma; species Ambystoma mexicanum. The sequence continues at coordinate 527,548,163 of NC_090937.1, forward strand.
GAGGCTGCCCCTGGTGGCTGGGGGTGGGGGTGGTGGGAGACATGAGTGGGGGCCTGGTGGAGGCTGCCCCTGCACTGCTGGAGGGTGGGGGTGGTGGGAGACATGAGTGGGGGCCTGTTGGAGGCTGCCCCTGGTGGCTGTGGGGTGGGGGTAATAGGGGACATGAGTGGGGGCCTGGTGGAGGCTGCCCCTGCACTGCTGGGGGGTGGGGGTGGTGGAAGACATGAGTGGGGGCCTGGTGGAGGCTGCCCCTGCACTGCTGGGGGGTGGGGGTGGTGGGAGACATGAGTGGGGGCCTGGTGGAGGCTGCCCCTGGTGGCTGGGGTGTGGGGGTGGTGGTAGACATGAGTGGGGGCCTGGTGGAGGCTGCCCCTGCACTGCTGGAGGGTGGGGGTGGTGGGAGACATGAGTGGGGGCCTGGTGGAGGCTGCCCCTGGTGGCTGGGGGGTGGGGGTGGTGGTAGACATGGGTGGGGGCCTGGTGGAGGCTGCCCCCGCACTGCTGGCGGGTGGGGGTGTAGGGGGACATGAGTGGGGGCCTGGTGGAGGCTGCCCCTGCAATCCTGGGGGGTGGGGGTGGTGGGAGACATGAGTGGGGGCCTGGTGGAGGCTGCCCCTGGTGGCTGGGGGGTGGGGGTGGTGGTAGACATGGGTGGGGACCTGGTGGAGGCTGCCCCTGCACTGCTGGGGGGTGGAGGTGCAGGGGGACATGAATGGGGGCCTGGTGGAGGCTGCCCCTGGTGGCTGGGGGGTGGGGTTGGTGGTAGACATGAGTGGGGGCCTGGTGGAGGCTGCCCCTGCACTGTTGGGGGGTGGGGGTGGTGGGAGACATGAGTGGGGGCCTGGTGGAGGCTGCCCCTGGTGGCTGGGGTGTGGGGGTGGTGGTAGACATGAGTGGGGGCCTGGTGGAGACTGCCCCTGCACTGCTGGAGGGTGGGGGTGGTGGGAGACATGAGTGGGGGCCTGGTGGAGGCTGCCCCTGCAGTACTGGGGGGTGGGGGTGGTGGGAGACATGAGTGGGGGCCTGGTGGAGGCTGCTCCTGGTGGCTGGGGGGGTGAGCGTGGTGGGAGACATGAGTTGGACATGAGTGAGGGCCTGGTGGAGAGTGCCCCTGACTGCTGGGGGGTAGGGGGTGGTGGGAGACATGAGTGGGGGCCTGGTGGAGGCTGCCCCTGCACTGCTGGGGGGTGGGGGTGCAGGGGGACATGAGTGGGGGCCTGGTGGAGGCTGCCCCTGCACTGCTGGGGGGTTGGGGTGGTGGGAGACATGAGTAGGGGCCTGGTGGAGGCTGCCCCTGCACTGCTGGGGGGTGGGGGTGCAGGGGGACATGAGTGGGGGCCTGGTGGAGGCTGCCCCTGCACTGCTGGGGGGTGGGGGTGGTGGGAGACATGAGTGGGGGCCTGGTGGAGGCTGCCCCTGGTGGCTGGGGGGTGGGGGCGGTGGTAGACATGGGTGGGGGCCTGGTGGAGGCTGCCCATGCACTGCTGGGGGGTGGGGGTAATAGGGGACATGAGTGGGGGCCTGGTGGAGGGTGCCCCTGGTGGCTGGGGGGTGGGGGTGGTGGTAGACATGAGTGGGGGCCTGGTGGAGGCTGCCCCTGCACTGCTGGGGGGTGGGGGTGGTGGGAGACATGAGTGGGGGCCTGGTGGAGGCTGCCCCTGGTGGCTGGGGGATGGGGGTAATAGGGTACATGAGTGGGGGCCTGGTGGAGGGTGCCCCTGCACTGCTGGGGGGTGGGGGTGCAGTGGGACATGAGTGGGGGCCTGGTGGAGGCTGCCCCTGCACTGCTGGGGGGTGGGGGTGGTGGGAGACATGAGTGGGGGCCTGGTGGAGGCTGCCCCTGCACTGCTGGGGGGTGGGGTTGGTGGGAGACATGAGTGGGGGCCTGGTGGAGGCTGCCCCTGCAGTGCTGGGTTGACATGAGTGGGGGCCTGGTGGAGGCTGCTCCTGGTGGCTGGGGGGTGAGCGTGGTGGGAGACATGAGTTGGACATGAGTGGGGGCCTGGTGGAGAGTGCCCCTGACTGCTGGGGGGTAGGGGGTGGTGGGAGACATGAGTGGGGGCCTGGTGGAGGCTGCCCCTGCACTGCTGGGGGGTGGGGGTGCAGGGGGACATGAGTGGGGGCCTGGTGGAGGCTGCCCCTGCACTGCTGGGGGGTTGGGGTGGTGGGAGACATGAGTAGGGGCCTGGTGGAGGCTGCCCCTGCACTGCTGGGGGGGTGGGGGTGCAGGGGGACATGAGTGGGGGCCTGGTGGAGGCTGCCCCTGCACTGCTGGGGGGTGGGGGGTGGTGGGAGACATGAGTGGGGGCCTGGTGGAGGCTGCCCCTGGTGGCTGGGGGGTGGGGGCGGTGGTAGACATGGGTGGGGGCCTGGTGGAGGCTGCCCATGCACTGCTGGGGGGTGGGGGTAATAGGGGACATGAGTGGGGGCCTGGTGGAGGGTGCCCCTGGTGGCTGGGGGGTGGGGGTGGTGGTAGACATGAGTGGGGGCCTGGTGGAGGCTGCCCCTGCACTGCTGGGGGGTGGGGGTGCATGGGGACATGAGTGGGGGCCTGGTGGAGGATGCCCCTGCACTGCTGGGGGGTGGGGGTGCAGGGGGACATGAGTGGGGGGCCTGGTGGAGGCTGCCCCTGCACTGCTGGGGGGTGGGGGTGGTGGGAGACATGAGTGGGGGCCTGGTGGAGGCTGCCCCTGGTGGCTGGGGGGTGGTGGTAGACATGGGTGGGGGCCTGTTGGAGGCTGCCCCTGCACTGCTGGGGCGTGGGGGTAATAGGGGACATGAGTGGGGGCCTGGTGGAGGCTGCCCCTGATGGCTGGGGGGTGGGGGTGGTGGTAGACATGAGTGGGGGCCTGGTGGAGGCTGCCACTGCAATGCTGGGGGGTGGGGGTACAGGGGGACATGAGTGGGGGCCTGGTGGAGGCTGCCCCTGCACTGCTGGGGGGTGGAGGTGCAGGGGGACATGAGTGGGGGCCTGGTGGAGGCTGCCCCTGCACTGCTGGGGGTGGGGGTGCAGGGGGACATGAGTGGGGGCCTGGTGGAGGCTACCCCTGCACTGCTGGGGGGTGGGGGTGGTGGCAGACATGAGTGGGGGCCTGGTGGATGGCTGCCCCTGCACTGCTGGGGGCTGGGGGTGGTGGGGGACATGAGTGGGGGCCTGGTGAAGGCTGCCCCTGGTGACTGGGGGTGGGGGTGGTATTAGACATGAGTGGGGGCCTGGTGGAGGCTGCCCCTGGTGGCTGGAGGGTGGGGGTAATACGGGACATGAGTGGGGGCCTGGTGGAGGCTGCCCCTGCACTGCTGGGGGGTGGGGGTGGTGGGAGACATGAGTGGGGGCCTGGTGGAGGCTGCCCCTGCACTGCTGGGGGGTGGGGGTGGTGGGAGACATGAGTGGGGGCCTGGTGGAGGCTGCCCCTGGTGGCTGGGGGGTGGGGGTGGTGGTAGACATGAGTGGGGGACTGGTGGAGGCTGCCCCTGCACTGCTGGCGGGTGGGGGTGGTGGGAGACATGAATGGGGGTCTGGTGGAGGCTGCCCCTTGTGGCTGGGGGATGGGGGTGGTGGGAGACATGAGTGGGGGCCTGGTGGAGGCTGCCCCTGGTGGCTGGGGGGTGGGGGTGGTGGTAGACATGGGTGGGGGCCTGGTGGAGGCTGCCCCTGCACTGCTGGGGGGTGGGGGTGGTGGGAGACATGAGTGGGGGCCTGGTGGAGGCTGCCCCTGGTGGCTGGGGGGTGGGGGTGGTGGGAGACATAAGTGTGGGCCTGCTGGAGGCTGCCCCTGCACTGCTGGGGGGTGGGGGTAATAGGGGACATGATTGGGGGCCTGGTGGAGGCTGCCCCTGGTGGCTGGGGGGTGGCGGTGGTGGGAGACATGAGTGGGGGCCTGGTGGAGGCTGCCCCTGGTGGCTGGGGGTGGGGGTGGTGGGAGACATGAGTGGGGGCCTGGTGGAGGCTGCCCCTGCACTGCTGGAGGGTGGGGGTGGTGGGAGACATGAGTGGGGGCCTGTTGGAGGCTGCCCCTGGTGGCTGTGGGGTGGGGGTAATAGGGGACATGAGTGGGGGCCTGGTGGAGGCTGCCCCTGCACTGCTGGGGGGTGGGGGTGGTGGAAGACATGAGTGGGGGCCTGGTGGAGGCTGCCCCTGCACTGCTGGGGGGTGGGGGTGGTGGGAGACATGAGTGGGGGCCTGGTGGAGGCTGCCCCTGGTGGCTGGGGTGTGGGGGTGGTGGTAGACATGAGTGGGGGCCTGGTGGAGGCTGCCCCTGCACTGCTGGAGGGTGGGGGTGGTGGGAGACATGAGTGGGGGCCTGGTGGAGGCTGCCCCTGGTGGCTGGGGGGTGGGGGTGGTGGTAGACATGGGTGGGGGCCTGGTGGAGGCTGCCCCCGCACTGCTGGCGGGTGGGGGTGTAGGGGGACATGAGTGGGGGCCTGGTGGAGGCTGCCCCTGCAATCCTGGGGGGTGGGGGTGGTGGGAGACATGAGTGGGGGCCTGGTGGAGGCTGCCCCTGGTGGCTGGGGGGTGGGGGTGGTGGTAGACATGGGTGGGGACCTGGTGGAGGCTGCCCCTGCACTGCTGGGGGGTGGAGGTGCAGGGGGACATGAATGGGGGCCTGGTGGAGGCTGCCCCTGGTGGCTGGGGGGTGGGGTTGGTGGTAGACATGAGTGGGGGCCTGGTGGAGGCTGCCCCTGCACTGTTGGGGGGTGGGGGTGGTGGGAGACATGAGTGGGGGCCTGGTGGAGGCTGCCCCTGGTGGCTGGGGTGTGGGGGTGGTGGTAGACATGAGTGGGGGCCTGGTGGAGACTGCCCCTGCACTGCTGGAGGGTGGGGGTGGTGGGAGACATGAGTGGGGGCCTGGTGGAGGCTGCCCCTGCAGTGCTGGGGGGTGGGGGTGGTGGGAGACATGAGTGGGGGCCTGGTGGAGGCTGCTCCTGGTGGCTGGGGGGGTGAGCGTGGTGGGAGACATGAGTTGGACATGAGTGAGGGCCTGGTGGAGAGTGCCCCTGACTGCTGGGGGGTAGGGGGTGGTGGGAGACATGAGTGGGGGCCTGGTGGAGGCTGCCCCTGCACTGCTGGGGGGTGGGGGTGCAGGGGGACATGAGTGGGGGCCTGGTGGAGGCTGCCCCTGCACTGCTGGGGGGTTGGGGTGGTGGGAGACATGAGTAGGGGCCTGGTGGAGGCTGCCCCTGCACTGCTGGGGGGTGGGGGTGCAGGGGGACATGAGTGGGGGCCTGGTGGAGGCTGCCCCTGCACTGCTGGGGGGTGGGGGTGGTGGGAGACATGAGTGGGGGCCTGGTGGAGGCTGCCCCTGGTGGCTGGGGGGTGGGGGCGGTGGTAGACATGGGTGGGGGCCTGGTGGAGGCTGCCCATGCACTGCTGGGGGGTGGGGGTAATAGGGGACATGAGTGGGGGCCTGGTGGAGGGTGCCCCTGGTGGCTGGGGGGTGGGGGTGGTGGTAGACATGAGTGGGGGCCTGGTGGATGCTGCCCCTGCACTGCTGGGGGGTGGGGGTGCATGGGGACATGAGTGGGGGCCTGGTGGAGGATGCCCCTGCACTGCTGGGGGGTGGGGGTGCAGGGGGACATGAGTGGGGGGCCTGGTGGAGGCTGTCCCTGCACTGCTGGGGGGTGGGGGTGGTGGGAGACATGAGTGGGGGCCTGGTGGAGGCTGCCCCTGGTGGCTGGGGGGTGGTGGTAGACATGGGTGGGGGCCTGGTGGAGGCTGCCCCTGCACTGCTGGGGCGTGGGGGTAATAGGGGACATGAGTGGGGGCCTGGTGGAGGCTGCCCCTGATGGCTGGGGGGTGGGGGTGGTGGTAGACATGAGTGGGGGCCTGGTGGAGGCTGCCACTGCAATGCTGGGGGGTGGGGGTACAGGGGGACATGAGTGGGGGCCTGGTGGAGGCTGCCCCTGCACTGCTGGGGGGTGCAGGTGCAGGGGGACATGAGTGGGGGCCTGGTGGAGGCTGCCCCTGCACTGCTGGGGGTGGGGGTGCAGGGGGACATGAGTGGGGGCCTGGTGGAGGCTACCCCTGCACTGCTGGGGGGTGGGGGTGGTGGCAGACATGAGTGGGGGCCTGGTGGATGGCTGCCCCTGCACTGCTGGGGGCTGGGGGTGGTGGGGGACATGAGTGGGGGCCTGGTGAAGGCTGCCCCTGGTGACTGGGGCGTGGGGGTGGTATTAGACATGAGTGGGGGCCTGGTGGAGGCTGCCCCTGCACTGCTGAGGGGTGGGGGTGGTGGGAGACATGAGTGGGGGCCTGGTGGAGGCTGCCCCTGGTGGCTGGAGGGTGGGGGTAATACGGGACATGAGTGGGGGCCTGGTGGAGGCTGCCCCTGCACTGCTGGGGGGTCGGGGTGGTGGGAGACATGAGTGGGGGCCTGGTGGAGGCTGCCCCTGCACTGCTGGGGGGTGGGGGTGGTGGGAGACATGAGTGGGGGCCTGGTGGAGGCTGCCCCTGGTGGCTGGGGGGTGGGGGTGGTGGTAGACATGAGTGGGGGACTGGTGGAGGCTGCCCCTGCACTGCTGGCGGGTGGGGGTGGTGGGAGACATGAATGGGGGTCTGGTGGAGGCTGCCCCTTGTGGCTGGGGGATGGGGGTGGTGGGAGACATGAGTGGGGGCCTGGTGGAGGCTGCCCCTGGTGGCTGGGGGGTGGGGGTGGTGGTAGACATGGGTGGGGGCCTGGTGGAGGCTGCCCCTGCACTGCTGGGGGGTGGGGGTGGTGGGAGACATGAGTGGGGGCCTGGTGGAGGCTGCCCCTGGTGGCTGGGGGGTGGGGGTGGTGGGAGACATAAGTGTGGGCCTGGTGGAGGCTGCCCCTGCACTGCTGGGGGGTGGGGGTAATAGGGGACATGAGTGGGGGCCTGGTGGAGGCTGCCCCTGGTGGCTGGGGGGTGGGGGTGGTGGGAGACATGAGTGGGGGCCTGGTGGAGGCTGCCCCTGGTGGCTGGGGGTGGGGGTGGTGGGAGACATGAGTGGGGGCCTGGTGGAGGCTGCCCCTGCACTGCTGGAGGGTGGGGGTGGTGGGAGACATGAGTGGGGGCCTGTTGGAGGCTGCCCCTGGTGGCTGTGGGGTGGGGGTAATAGGGGACATGAGTGGGGGCCTGGTGGAGGCTGCCCCTGCACTGCTGGGGGGTGGGGGTGGTGGGAGACATGAGTGGGGGCCTGGTGGAGGCTGCCCCTGCACTGCTGGGGGGTGGGGGTGGTGGGAGACATGAGTGGGGGCCTGGTGGAGGCTGCCCCTGGTGGCTGGGGTGTGGGGGTGGTGGTAGACATGAGTGGGGGCCTGGTGGAGGCTGCCCCTGCACTGCTGGAGGGTGGGGGTGGTGGGAGACATGAGTGGGGGCCTGGTGGAGGCTGCCCCTGGTGGCTGGGGGGTGGGGGTGGTGGTAGACATGGGTGGGGGCCTGGTGGAGGCTGCCCCCGCACTGCTGGCGGGTGGGGGTGTAGGGGGACATGAGTGGGGGCCTGGTGGAGGCTGCCCCTGCAATGCTGGGGGGTGGGGGTGGTGGGAGACATGAGTGGGGGCCTGGTGGAGGCTGCCCCTGGTGGCTGGGGGGTGGGGGTGGTGGTAGACATGGGTGGGGACCTGGTGGAGGCTGCCCCTGCACTGCTGGGGGGTGGAGGTGCAGGGGGACATGAATGGGGGCCTGGTGGAGGCTGCCCCTGGTGGCTGGGGGGTGGGGTTGGTGGTAGACATGAGTGGGGGCCTGGTGGAGGCTGCCCCTGCACTGTTGGGGGGTGGGGGTGGTGGGAGACATGAGTGGGGGCCTGGTGGAGGCTGCCCCTGGTGGCTGGGGTGTGGGGGTGGTGGTAGACATGAGTGGGGGCCTGGTGGAGACTGCCCCTGCACTGCTGGAGGGTGGGGGTGGTGGGAGACATGAGTGGGAGCCTGGTGGAGGCTGCCCCTGGTGGCTGGGGGGTGGGGTGGTCTTAGACATGGGTGGGGGCCTGGTGGAGGCTGCCCCTGCACTGCTGGGGGGTGGGGGTGTAGGGGGACATGAGTGGGGGCCTGGTGGAGGCTTCCCCTGCAGTGCTGGGGGGTGGGGGTGGTGGGAGACATGAGTGGGGGCCTGGTGGAGGCTGCCCCTGGTGGCTTGGGGCTGGGGGTGGTGGTAGACATGGGTGGGGGCCTGGTGGAGGCTGCCCCTGCACTGCTGGGGGGTGGGGGTGCAGGGGGACATGAATGGGGGCCTGGTGGAGGCTGCCCCTGGTGGCTGGGGGGGTGGGGGTGGTGGTAGACATGAGTGGGGGCCTGGTGGAGGCTGCCCCTGCACTGCTGGGGGGTGGGGGGGTGGGAGACATGAGTGGGGGCCTGGTGGAGGCTGCCCCTGGTGGCTGGGTTGTGGGGGTGGTGGTAGACATGGGTCGGGGCCTGGTGGAGGCTGCCCCTGCACTGCTGGGGGGTGGGGGTGGTGGGAGACATGAGTGGGGGCCTGGTGGAGGCTGCCCCTGGTGGCTGGGGGGTGAGGGTGGTGGGAGACATGAGTTGGACATGAGTGGGGGCCTGGTGGAGGGTGCCCCTGACTGCTGGGGGGTAGGGGGTGGTGGGAGACATGAGTGGGGGCCTGGTGGAGGATGCCCCTGCACTGCTAGGGGGTGGGGGTGCAGGGGGACATGAGTGGGGGCCTGGTGGAGGCTGCCCCTGCACTGCTAAGGGGTGGGGGGGTGGGAGACATGAGTGGGGGCCTGGTGGAGGCTGCCCCTGGTGGCTGGGGGGTGGGGGTGGTGGTAGACATGGGTGGGGGCCTGGTGGAGGCTGCCCCTGCACTGCTGGGGGGTGGGGGTGCAGGGGGACATGAGTGGGGGCCTGGTGGAGTCTGCCCCTGCACTGCTGGGGGGTGGGTTTGGTGGGAGACATGAGTGGGGGCCTGCTGGAGGCTGCCCCTGGTGGCTGGGGGTTGGGGGTGGTGGTAGACATGGGTGGGGGCCTGGTGGAGGCTGCCCCTGCACTGCTGGGGGGTGGGGGTAATAGGGGACATGAGTGGGGGCCTGGTGGAGGCTGCCCCTGGTGGCTGGGGGGTGGGGGTGGTGGGAGACATGTGTTGGTGATCAGTAGTGCAAGGTGACATGTGGGTTGGCTGGTGGGCATGGCCATGGTGGATGGGTTGCCTGTGGGACATGAGCAGGGGTGCAGGGTAATACCCTGTGGTGTGGGATGTCTGCAGGGGCCGTGGAGGGTTTAGAGGGAACACCTGGGGGGACCCACATGGCCAAATCACGTGTAGCATTCCCCAGCACCACCGAAATACACGTACCCTGCAGAAATCGCGTGTGAATCTTCCGCGCACATCGGAATACACGTACCCAGGCCAATCGCGTGTGGAACTTCCCGCGCACCCCGAAGTACACGTACCCAGGCCAATCGCGTGTGGAACTTCCCGCGCACCCCCACCTACCCAGGCCAATCGCGTGTGGAACTTCCCGCGCACCCCGTAGTACACATACCCAGGCTAATCGCGTGTGGAACTTCCCGCGCACCCCGAAGTACACGTACCGAGGCTAATTGCGTGTGGAACTTCCCGCGCACCCAGGAACACGCGCACACGCTATTTTTCACACAGCGGGTGTCCGTGTTTGTCGGTGCCCCTTTGCACCTCATTTGTCCTAGAGGGCCACTGTATGGGCCATTCATCATGGCTGTATATGGGTGCTTTTTGTTAGCGCACATTTTGGCGCACATTTTTTTCAGTCGCGCTGGTTTGCCCTATTCGATTCCATGAATACGGGTTGTAGGCGAGCGTGTGGGCGTTCCGCGCACTTGCCTCCTGTAATTCCCCCGTGACGCCCATATTTTCACGCGTTGTTCCCCATTCCGAGTGTTACGCCCCGTGTTCCGCCTACTTTTGTGATGTGCACCGCGCTATGTGCGATTTAGCAGTGGCCGTGGCGCATGCTGTTGGATGACCTGTGAGCCGGCGTGCGCGGCGCACATTTTTAGCGCACATCCGATGTTTTTCTCTCCACGGACTTCCATGAATCGCTGTGCGCTGGTTTTCCTGCGATTTTCGCACTTGCACTGCGATTTTCGCGCTTTTCCTGCGATTCGCACGTTTTGGCACCTCTGCGCGGGAATTTTCGGCGCACATTAATTCCATGAATCGACCCCTAAAACTTTCATGTGAAAACAAAAGCAGTAACGCTTGAGATTCTTCCATTAATAAGGGTCTGACTACTTATACTGCAATGTATCCAGGACATTCTTTTTGAAATGTCCCCAGAAAGTGGTATTGGGTTTACCTCTTCCAACCTGTGACCTTGCAACCAACAGAACAATTTGAAGGGAACTATACACAGAGATCAGCACAGGAGTGTTCATCACCTAGAACCCATCCTCTACTCTTTACCTATGTACGTAAGAGTCCACAAGTTCTGTATGTTGTATCCCTTTCCAGAGCCACATAGCATTTGAATCCAAAGGTACATTAAGACCAATAACATTATATATTGTATTGATTGTATGAGTACGGAAATTATTGAAAGGCATCAGAGAAATCGTATCTTGGCACTATGATTGACAGATTGTTTTGGTCTTAGATTTCTTATTTTATCTAAGAATCAACAATATACCCTTTGTGGTTCAACAGCCAAAAGCATTTAGTTAACATACTATGTTGTTATGCAACAGGTGCTAAGAAGGTTTACCTATATACTGTGATACAAATTACAGGACAATTATAGAAAGAGCACTTTTTGGGCGGCTTATAACTTTGGAACCATTTGATGAATCCTCACCAAACCTTGCAACAAAAGTATATTTCCAACTCGGAATACCTTTATTAAGTTTGGTGCAGTTTCAACAAGGAGGACCAGAGTTATAGGGGTTGGGGCCCAATATGTTTGAAATCCTCATAGACACAATGGAAAAGATAGTTTACTTGTGCCTGCAGCCCACATCGCTGTACAAATGTTCACCAAACATACACGAGGATCGGCGGCTTGGTCTTGAATGCGTGCTTTTGCAAATTTGGTGTAAGTCTGTCAAGTCATTTGTTAAAAAATGGCCAACAAGTAGGTCAAACAAAATGAATGATATGTGGAGCCGTTCTGTGGACTCATCTTTTGATTCAAAGTCCGCAGACACCTCTGGACCAATCAGTGGGTGGTTTGGTGTCAGAAGACACACACTGATTGGATGTTCAAAAATGTGAGGTTCGTCATCATTTTTTAAATGGTCGGCATATTGGATCTGCAGATATCCATTGTTCGGGGACAGTGCTGTGAGGAAAAATTGTGGAAATTACATTTGGGGTCATTTTATGGACAAAAGGGGGGCTGGAAAGGGTGGGGTGGTAAAAAGTTAATAGAGACCTGTTTCTAAAGGTTAAAAAGTGGTGCAGGTGCCACTGAGTCTGCAGCCAAATTATACTGTCCCCAAATTCTTTGGGAATGGTGAGTTTCAGGGTGAGTCGTGTTATGTGAACGTGTATTGTATGTACTTGTTATATGGTTTCATTCTTTTGTGCTGGTTGTGGACAGTGTCCAGATTCTTGGTGACATGGTTATGCCCCCAAGAATCTGGACACTGGCCACGGCCATAGTAATATGTATATAGTAATTATAGGTACTGTAGTGGGAGTATAGAGTATTTGTAATATGGTTGAATTATATAATAGAAGTGTATATGGTATTTATAATCATAGCAGAATTGAGGATAGTGATTATGGAATCTGTATTTGTTTCTTTGTAAATAACAAATAAATATGTATGGGCCAATACTCTGCTCCAAAAATGTAACTACTTCAATGGTATTAAACAGAGATTGACTAGTGCAGAGTGCGGAGCAGAGGCAGGTTACACAAATATTAATGTCAATAGGCACGGTCCGAAGGAGAAATAATTTGTACGCTGAAACACGAAATATGCATTCATCATTGCATAGAATGACTCAATACAAACTACCAAATGATCTTTCAGCATCCCATCCTAACCAACACCACATCCCTCTGCAAAAAGAAACAGATCACTGAAATAATGCATCCCAAACACCTTTGAAAATAGCCCTTAGCCAAAACCCTTAAGCACGTGTCATTAATGCACCAGTTACCAGAACAACTCAACATTGACACTAAATATACCCACTCGGGGTTAGTCATAAGATGGTATCAATGGACATCAACCTCTCAAACTATTGGAGATTCTAGGGTCATTTCTTACAGCAGCAAACAAGTAATCCCTGGTAACTAACACTCCTAAAAACCTGAAACCTGCCTGGACTGCTAGTATAGGAAGGGGTAACTGCTATTTTCACATCTGGAATTGTATTTCAGCAGAAAATGAAATAATAAGTTCATAAAAGACATTTCACCCTTCAGTTTAACATGAAGGAAACTTTACATAAAACCTTGACACCATAAAATTGGTCACAACATTAAAACACATATGATAAAACCAATCTAAAGTGCAATGTCCTCAAATACCACTGTGCTGAACACTGACAACTGTGAACGACAATAACAAATGTGCAAAATTGCAAACATTTTATAGACCCCATCAGCTGCCCAACATGTTTAATTCTTTTGCGTTTAGAATGCATCTGTCAAACCTCTTCAGTGGCTAATGTTCCATATAAACACTTCTGTACATGTGTATGTACTGGGGTGAAACCTGCACTCTGGCTTGCCTCTGTTTGATGACGAGTCCTGTGACCACTATGCTGCTGGGAGCTGCATAATCTTAAATCTGAAGCCTTACGCATTGGTTGTAGTGGGGTAACAACGTTTTCCTATACACTCTCGGGCTTCCCATGAGCCATCATTATTTCTTCATCATTACAAGATAGCCTCATTTAGTATAGTGCTTGAATTGAAAGGCCCTCTCAGTCAGCCTGGCATAATGGCCCAGCGCCCTGCTTCTTGCTATTCACCACACAACACTTTATACTTGTATATTCTGGCTCGATAAGTTAATAAAAAGCTACTATGTCACATGCCCAAAATGCAAAGCATGGTAAAGCCAGCCTCAGGCACAATATCCCCATATTATGTGTTCCCCTGAGTGGCATGCATCAAGTGCATAAAAAGGGCACACATGATTGCTATCTTGATGATGCGTCCCTCCACACCATCAGTGCTGGCCATGTCCACCTCCATTCACCACTCCCATGTTCAAGATCCTGAAATGGGGAAATCAACATATGCCCACCCACCACCTCCACATGCATGTCTCTGATACCCTCAACATGTCCCTTGACCAATCATGAAAATACCCTCCAGAAATTGATAAAAGCAAAGTAGCCAACCACACTATACACAAACAGGAAAAAAGAGTCAAGGTAAATAACTCCCCTCCCCATCAACAGCCCTTGACAATATCAATGGGAACACATGACACATTAGAATGACATGTCAGCCTACAAACAATGCACTGCATGCTACACACATCACCCAAAGGCATACTTGCCAACCAGATCCTCCGCCTATGTGGATTGTGACAATCAGGTGTTTCACATGCCCATGCAACGTGGACACGGGAAGACTGGCAACCAAAAGAGGCACTGGAAATGATACACAAAGTGGACCCATATCAAACTTCTATTGCAAGGCCAACCCTACTCCCATGAGAAAATGTGGAAAAACCACAAAAGAGAGGCTCAGGGTTTGAAGTCCTACATTGAAATTAACATATTTCCCAATAGGTCAGTCCACCCCTGATCATGGAGAGTCTACTCCACATGACATATGTCAGAAGACGGCATGGAAGGCTGACATGGCAGGAGTGGAAATGTAATGCCACATGAAAAATAAAGCTACTGCATCAGCCCTCATCAAAAACATGTGCACAGGAATGTCCCACATAGACTGATTCCAAGCAGCAAGTCGTGGATGTGCAACCAGTAATCCAAAGCAGATGCATAGCTGATCAAGGAGACATGCACACATACAATTATGTAGGACAATTCACTTCTTGTAATGCTTACCTTAGGTCTCCCTGGGAGCATAGTGTCTTTTCAGCTGAGGACCTGTTGTATGGGCACTGATTCTGTGGAAACAACAATTATAACAAAACCACTATTGTAATTCCCATCCACAAATTAAAACTGTGATGCAGTGTACCTTGAAATAACCCACCCTTCTCATCTGTACTTGTGTTGGGTGGGTGACTTTTGATCTGAGGGGGCTGTGGTGTGGAAAAATTCTTAACCGAACAATGTGCAAAACTTCTTCTAAAAGTATCTTGGGCAAGTCCTTTGGTGACAATAATAATTATATACAGTTCATCAGATACTGAATGGTCCCTACGCTGGTGTGATCTCTCTTGCTAGAATTTCCTTTCGTTTTTGCAGTTTTGTGGTTCCCTAACAAGGGCTGATGCTGTGTTATGGCTGCAGCTATACTCGTTTTGAGAAAACATTAATTTACGTCAGTTTGTCAAAAAAATTGAGTAATACCTGCCTTCAGAAACAAGTGCGGTAAGAAATAAGCAAAGAAAAGCCTTGCTGAGACTTCAGGTAAGCACATATGTAACTTCTTCTTTCTTTCTTTCCTTTTTACAATTTCATTCAGTCATTAAATACCTTTGTTTTGCAGGTCTTCAAAAAAACTGTTGAACAAAATACCTTCAGACGATGCAGAGGGAAACTTTAGGAAGAATACACTGCGACCGCGGATGAAAGCTGCTGAGAGAAGGAATGCTGTGGCTACGACGGAACTTCTGACAGAAGATGCAGAAACTATGAATATAATGGACTGAGGAAAATACTTGGGATACACTTTGGTTCGGTAAGGCTTTACAATTCCTCTGCTATTCTGTTGATTTTGCTATGGAAATTAATATCTTTGACTGTTTTTCTTATATTGACAGGTTCTGTCAGAGATCGCTGGAAGCGTACCTGCTGTCAGTGGAGAAGACGCGAAGCAACGGCTTTGGCGGAGGCGGGGCTTAAGTAGCTCCCTCTGCAACAAGTGTAGAATGCACTGTGAGGTATCGATGGACTTAGCGGGGGCCATGTTGAGGGTAGGGAAGGCAATGTGAGTGTAATGAGACTATGGGTACAATGCTAGGGGTGAGGTAAATTTTTCTTACACCAAACTTGACGAAGCCACTGTTGACCCAATGATGGATATGAAGTTCCTTCCCTCCCTAGTTTTACTGAATGGAATCTGCATTCCAGTGCTGGGATCATGACAGTTTTCCCCCCAACGCCCCTCCCAAGTCCTATCTTGTGGACCAAAACCTTTCCAATCTATCAGGTAGAATGATTTCTTTTTTAACTATCTTAGAATCTAAAATTTCCTCTACTATGAATTCTAGTTCACCTTTGATGATTTGGGGTTTTGGTGGTGGCTGTAATCTGGTCACTGGATTCAGTGGTTTGATCAAAGAGACATGAAAAACTGTTTGGATTCACATTTGAGAGGATAACTTTAGTCTTACTGCTGCGTGATTAACAATAGTCTCCACTGGAAATGGGCCTAGGAATCTTGGTCGGAATATACGTGGCCCTTTGAGTGCAATGTACTTGGAAGACAACCAAACCTTGTCTCCCACCTTATACTCTGGTGACTCTCGTCAAAGTCTAGCTTCACATTTCTTTTGGTCCTCCTTTGCTGTAGCCAAATGTCGTAGAAATTCTTCCTGTACTTTGGTAATGTTGTCATGGAGACTCTGTACTGCTGGCATCTCTAAAGACTCTGTGGGATCGAAAGTGGAGGTCTGAGGATGTAAACCGTTCAGAGTGTAGAAAGGAGTATAGCCCGTGGAAGTATGTTATGAGTTATTATAAGCATACTCTGTGATCCAAAGGACATCCACCCAAGAACAATCTATCTGGTGAAGGATATATCAAAGATATTGTTCAAGGGTCTGATTGTTTCTTTCTTTTTGACAGTCAGTCTGTGGGTGGTGACTGGTAGATAGACACACTTCAATCTTGGCCAATTCACAACATTTTCTCCAGAATTGGGATACAAATTGGCTCCCCCTATCTGAGATCACAGTAGATGGAAATCCATGAAGACCTTTGCTAAGGCTGAGGAACGTGCAAGTCCCTTTAGAGCAATGAAATGCACCATCTTGGAATATAAGTCCACCATGAATAGAATAGTGTTATATCCTTGACAAGGAGGTAGTTCCATAATAAAATCCGTAAAATAGCTGCCTTCAGAGACAAGTGTGGTAAGAAATAAGCGAAGGAAAGCCTTGCTGAGACTTCAGGTAAACCCATATGTAACTTCTACTTTCTTTCCTTTTTACAAGTTCATTCATTCATTAAATACCTTTGTTTTGCAGGTCTTCGGAAAAACTGTTGAAGAAGATACCTTCGGACGATGCAGAGACTGCTGAGGAAAACTTTAGGAAGAATACACTGCAGCCGTGGATGAAAGCTGCTGAGAGAAGAAATGCTGTAGCTGCGATGGAACTTCTGACAGAATATGCAGAGACTACGACTATAACAGCGGACTTAAATACTTCGGTTGGGTAAGGCTTTACAATTCTACTGCTTATGTTGATTTTGTTGTGGAAATTAATATCTTTGACTCTTTTTCTTCTATTGGTTCTGTCAGAGATCGCTGGAAGTGTTACCCACTGTCAGCGGAGAAGATGCGAAGCAAGAGCTTCGGCGGAGGCAGTGCTTAAGTAGCTCCCTCTCCAACAGGTATAGAATGCACTCTGAGTTTTCTATGGACTTAGTGGCAGCCATGTTGTGGGTAGGGAAGGCAATCTGAGTGTAATGAGGCTATTGGTACAATGCTAGGAGTGATGTAAATGTCTCTTGTGCCAAGCTGAAGCCACTGTTGACCCACTGATGGATATGAACTTCCTTGCCTCCCTAGTTTTACTGAATGGAATCTGTATTCCTGTGCTGGGATCATGACACTTCTACAGTGACAGTGACCATCACCCAATCATCACCAAATCAAATTATCCATGCAAACCCTATGTGTGACACATCATGCCACAATTGGGATGCATTTGTCATCAGCCATGAAAGTGAAATGCATTGCACAACCTTTCCAGGTGGTACAGCTCTGGTTATGTGAATCGCTCACCACCTTCAGCTAATACTGGGTCTGCACATTGGTGTCAGGAGGGCCAGTGTCCAGCTGTGGGAATGGGGACATGGGTGCAAATAGGGTGCTAGGTGGTGTTCTCAGGGAGTGTGGGTACTAGATGAGCAACATACCTTACATAACATTGGACATTTGTTTGGACCAGAAAAAGGAGTCTGTCTGACACACAGCACACATACACATTAATGTTCAATGGAATATTCATCTGTATGGGGGAGGCTGCAGCAGTCCAAAACACTATGTCAGCTGACTCCACTGAGCATGGCCACAAATCCAGTCCCCTAGTGAAACGTTGCCCACAACCACAAGCAGGTAACTCACTCTCCTTGAGAACTCAATGGGCCTAACTTGAGGACACAACCAAATAATACAGTCCACCCTGGATGAAGACACAAATCAAATATGGTTCACCTTGGACAGAGTTAAAAACCAAATACAATAAACCTTGGAAGGGGTAAAAAAATTAGAAAAAACTACATGCCACCTCCATGGGCTAATGGGTACCATGGTGCATGAAGAAGGGGTGGTGGTGGCAAAAGGATAGGGGTGTGTGGGGACTTGGCCCATGGCATCATCTGCTTAGTTCAACTGGAAGCCCCATCCTGTGGTGGATACTGCAATGGTGCACTCTGACCATGTGATGCCAACGTCTTGTCCTCATTGGCTGTGGCAACTCATGAGACATATGTATACAGGCCCAAAAAGCTGCAAGGTCCTGGTGATGGGTGTTGCGAGTGGATAAAGAGTCATCATGCATGGTGAAACTTGACATCTCCAACTGCGTATTCAGAGATTGTCTCAGGAATCCATGTTTTGGTGGAGTTTGTCCCTTCTGTCAAACATGTCAACATGCAGAGATTGCCTCAAGGAATCCATGTCTTGATGGTGGGACCCCCTTAAGGCCAACATCTCCTCCTGCAGGCATTTACTGTGAGAATCAGTATCTGCAGGCATTTACTGTGAGAATCAGTATCTTGATGGTGGGACTTCGTTAAGGCCAACATCTCTGCCTGCAGGCATTTACTCTAGGATTCTGTGTCTTGATCCTATCTGGATTCAATTGAGGCCAACATCTACACATGCATCGCAAATTGCCTCTCTCAGTTGTTGCATGTCCTCTATCCTCTCCTGCCACAATAGGTCAGTGTGTGCAGCATTTGGGAAGATGCCATTTTCTGCCAGGTGATGGATGTCCCTGACCATCTCCTGCAGGACCTCGCCCCTTCGGCAACTTTCACACAGCAAATTCCCCTCCCAATCCGAGTGTCCAGCAGGCATACACACATCCACCACACAACACCCTAACTGACAGCCACCTTGGCTTCTGTCTCCAAGATGGATGAAGGCAACATTGCAGAGACTGAAATCACCATTGGTGCAGGGCTTCCCACTGCCATGCCCAGGGTCTGCTGGTTCTCCTCCACTGACTCAGCAGCCTTAATGTTCTTAAGGCGCTCAAGGGTATCTGGATTACACAGTGGAGCACCCTGCTCCAAGTTCCTCAGTATGCCCTCCACATCAGATTGGGCAGCATCACCTGAAGAGTCAGCAGGCCTGATGATGATGGTCTGCAAAACAAGGGGATTCTCACCAGGCACAGCACACCAGGACTGCACTGGTGGATGGTCATGAAGTCAAGGACACAGGCAAGCAGGGGATGCATGCACAGGAGACCTGGGTGGACACTGTCCTGGCGCCTTTAGCACCAAGGCCATGAACAAAAGTAAACAAGAACATCCATTTAACACCAACAAGCTTTTATTATGGACATAGCACTTCCGATGCAATAACCTTGAACTTTCCATCCATTAAGCAGGATGCATTAACGTGGAACATTCCATCCATTAAGCAGCCCCAAGAGCATTATTGGGTGTGGCTGCTAATGGATTGCCTTTGCACGTGCTCACTCTCTAGGAGTGGAAGGGTGTGGCTGGTAAGCAGGCCCTAATGGGCGTGCCCACTATCTCAGCTATATAAGCTGCCCCGATCCTCAAGACAGACGCTTCCGTTATTCTGCACTTGCAATCAGTGTAACGCTCACCGTCACCTGAGGTCAGCCTTATCTTTGAAGATCCTGCTTCTTGGACATCCTGCTTCCCGCCAGCATATTTACCAACTGGGGGAAGCTGTTCTTACCTGTTCATCTCTTCGGCAAACCAAGTATTCATCTTTACACTTTCCGGAACGTCGAAATCATCACCTTGGCACCGCAGCACAACACGCTCCATCGTTGACAGCACCGCCTGCAAGGAAAAACAGAAGACAAGGTTAAACATCGAAAAAAACTGTCAGTTTAAGGTTGCGCTTCGCCGTACTTCGCGCTTTTCCTTAAACCATCACTTACCTGCTGTCGAACATTGCGGTAGTATCCATCTTCCATCCGGCCGCGTCTCACGTCACACAGCTGCATTGAGGCCACATGTCCATCTAAGGGAAGAAAACAGAAGAGAGACATTATTGCGGGCAAAAATAGGAACAACATATAAAGACATTAAACAGAACGACATTAAACAGAATGAACAGCATCACAAGAGACTTACCAATCATAAGGAGAAGCATAGTTGCAGCTGGACTTTACTAATCCTTATCAGGGATCAGTGAAGGAACTAGATCCCATTCGATGCGCCCCTGCCAGAAGTAGCAGGACGGAGAGCTTATCTTCCATAATTCACAGGAGCAGTATCACCACGTACCACCGCTCACAGCTTTTCTACTGAGGGAGAGGCCAGAAGGGGGTAATTCAAGTTCAGGGAGGGCTGCAACCGTGCCCCAACGCCTCCGCAGAGACCAGGTTAGCGTAACAGCCATATTCGCCTCCTCCTCCTCCTCCTTTACCTATGCATCCTGCGTCCTCACTGATACAAAGTCAGAGAACAATATTCAGAGACAGGTCTATCTGGCTGAACATGCATATTTAAATGCATATGTACATTCAAATGCAGGCAGACACAATAGGCCCAGCCACACATAAATCACATATTGAAACTGGGCACTTTGAAATGTGTGATGCATCAGGTCCTGCACCAATCCCCGGATTGGGGGAATAGGCAACCATACATACATATAGACATGTATGAGAGTGGAAGGCCCAACAGTAGACCCATGGAGGTATGTGTTTTTAATGGCTGAGCTCCTCGCAAATTTAACCATGGCTAATTGCAGCATGTGGAAGGTTTATGTTTACTCCTGCTAACCAAATCTGCTTTCAGTACCCCATCGTAAGGGAATGTGCAGAACCACTGCTTCCGCTCATTGTTGCCATTATTAATTCATCCATCACCATTTGCTCTGTACCACTGATCTTCAATGTATCCTGGATACCCTTAACCTAGAAAACCCAACTAACTACCGGCCCATAACTACTGACTCTTGAAAATCATGGATAAAGTGGCCTACCTCCAAATTCACAACTGTTGCTAAAAACCCTGTTACCCCATTTGTCACATTGTTCAAGGCCAGATTCATGGTTACCGATGTCCACATGCAACTCAACTATGTGTGAGGACAGTGCAACATGGACATGACTAGTGTGCACGTGCATGACCACTGAACAATTGACACTCTGAATCTGGAATGAAATTCACTCAAACATCTCATGGTCAACCACTTCAACTCCTGCCTGGAAAAGACTCTCATGTGATTTTGTACTGACAATGTCACTCATCAATGTCCACTGGCTTCCAGGACCAATGAATGGATAACTCTGACATCGTTCTTTGCCTGGTGTTGTTCCATGTGCGTCAGAATTTGTGTTCACAATAAACTAGCCACAAGCATGACACTGTGATGGTGTCAATGACATGTGCCTTGCAAGCCATGGTCACGTATAGGTGTAGTGTTGTTGTTAAGAAATATGAATAGAGAAGTGCGTTCTGTAAGATTGATGTCAACCGCACACAGAGTTAAAACATCCACCTTGTAGGATGCACGATATGTGATGGAAATGGCCATGAAATCAATACTGTAGTACTCACAGATGTTCAGAAGTACCCAAACAACTGAACCACAACATTTGACAGCATGTTATGTTATGTTATTTTGCATTTATATAACGCCTTATGTATCATTGGTATGATCTCAAAGCGCTGGTAGGTTGAACGCCCTCCGTAGAGAGAGAGAAAGAGAGAGAGAGAGAGTCATAACATGCGTGAGTGCACCGGATATGTGTGCAACTGGTGTGGCACTTGCATGATAGCTGCTTTTTAGCGGTAGGTGTGGTGGTTGGGAGGTCAGGAATATGGGTTCATTCTGATGGGTTGATACCCAGAGTGATTTCTGGCTGCTTTAGGCCTGAGGAGACGCTTAGGCTAGCGGTGTGTGCTGAGCTAGCTGTGTTTACTTAGGATGATGAGGAGTATGAGGCGGCTGTTAGTATGAGAACTGCTATACTGAATGTGTCATAGTATTGCTGTGTTCTAGTTGAGTGGTGGTGTATAGGAGAGAGTAAGCATGGTGGTGTGATATGGTGGTTTTCAGTAAGGTGCTTGAGATTGAGCGCTGATCTGTACCAGCTATTCTATCCATTTTGTTCACTTTGTCCGTTCATTCAGCTTTGTCTGTTCGTACATTTCGTCTGGTTCATCATTTAGTTTACTGGTATTTCCATTATTCGATCCTTCATCTACATAAACTACACCATCCAGTCTGTTGAACCATTTCATCCTTCCCATCTGTTTAGTGTGTTCCGTCTGTTCCATCTTTTTTATTCATTCGATTTGTTCCATGTGTTTTACTCACTCCATCTGTTCCATCCACTCCATCCGTTCCAACCGTTCCATCCACTCATCTGTTACATCAACTTCATCTGTTCCATCCACTCCACCCATTCCATGCACTCCATCCGTTCCATGCTCTCCATCCTTTCCATGCTCTCCATCCTCTCCAGGCTCTCAATCCTTCCCATGCTCTTCATCGTTTCCATGCACTCCATCTGTTCCATGCACTCCATCCATTCCATGCACTCCATCCATTCCATGCAGTCCATCGGTTCTGTGCACTCCATCCTTTCTGTCCGTTCCGTCTACTCCAACCGTTCCATCCACTCCATCCGTCCCATGCACTATATCCATTCCATGCACTCTATCCATTCTCTGTATTATATTCATTCCATGCACTCCATCCAGTCTGTGCACTCCATCCGTGCTATGCACTCCATCCGTTCTATCTGTTCCATCGACTCCATCTGTTCCAAGCGCTTCACCTGTTCCATCCACTCCAACCGTTCCTTCCATACCTTCCTTTCTATCCATTCCATCCGTTCTCTCCATTCCATCCATTCCATTGTATCTATCTGTTCCATCCACTCTATCTGTTCCATCCACTCTAACTGTTTCCTCCACACCGTCTGTTGCATCCATTCCATCTGTTCCATCCACTCTAACTGTTCCATCCACACTATCTGTTCCGTCCACTCTATCTGTTCCCTACACTCTATCTGTTTTGTCCATTCTATCTGTTCCAGCCACTCTATTTTTCCATCCTTTCCATCCACTCTATCCGTTCCATATGCTCCATCCATTCCATATGCTCTATCCACTCCATACGCTCCATCCAATCCATACGCACCATCCACTCCAACCGATCCACCTACTCCAACCGATCCATCCACTCCAACCGATCCATCCACTCTATCTGTTCCATCAACTCCATCCATTCCATCTACTAAATCCGTTCCATCTACTCCATCCGTACCATTTACTCCACCTGTTCCATCCACTCCATCTGTTCCCTCCACTCCATCTGTTTCCTCCACACCGTCTGTTGCATCCATTCCATCTGTTCCATCCACTCCATCTGTTCCATTCACTCCATCTGTTCCATCCACTCCGTCAGTTCGATTCACTTGGTTTCTTCCATCCGCTCTATTTGTTCTATCTGGTCTTTCTGTTCTATCTATTCCATTTGTTCTATCCACTTCACCTGTTCCATCTAATCCATCTACTTCATCTGTTCCATTCACTCCAGTCCACCCAGTTTGTTCCATCTGCTCTCTCTGTTCTATCCATTTCAACTTTTCGTTCAACCCCATCAGTTCCAACTATTCCATCTGTTTCATCCACTCCCTCTGCTGCATCCACTCCTTCTGCTCCATCCACTCCATCTGTTACATATTCTACATCTGTTCCATCCACTTCATCAGTTCCATCCATTCTACAGGTCTCATCTACTCAACCTGTTCCATTCACTTCATCTATTCCATCTACTCCATCAGACCGATCCACTCCATCTGTTCTCTCCGCTCCATTTGTTTCATCAACTGCATCTATACTGTCCACTGTATCCATTTTCATCCATTGCACCTCTTCAGTCCATGTTAGGGAGAATTCTCTTATAATGCTAATTTCCCAAACCTTGTGAGTCCCCGAGCAGCTTTGCTGGATTTTTTGGGGTTTGTTTTTTTTCTCCTGCTAAGAGTGAGAGTCTTTTCCTCCCACTCTTAGGCATGATTTGAGGTATGTCATTGACTTTTTGTGTGCTTATGGGCTATGGGGTTTTCTTTCTGCTCCATAGGGTATCATCTATTTTTTATGTGTGTGTTACACAGCACCCTCAGTGCAGTAACACAGGGGTGTCATAGTGACCCCCAAACATAGACTCCATACCCTGGGACTGACTACTGTCTCCCAGGGCATGTAAAGCAGGCCCGGCTCCAGGAATTTACATCTGGGGCGGCCAGGTTTGTGATCAGGGGGCCCAATTTCCATTGGGAATGGGTGTATGTAGGAGTACCCTAAAGAAAGTACTGGCATTGAGTCATGTTTCCCAGATGCATGGTCCAGCAAAAATGTCTTCCTTGATGTGCAAAAATTAATTCACACCATTGCATTTCTTTAGTCTGTTGGACTGCTTTAAAAAGATACAGAAGCCTGGATTCAAATCCAGGTTGTTAGGACCGGGGATGAGACGCGTACCGTAAACTAACATGAATTTTGGATCAGGAGGCTTGCTGGAATTACACCCAGTGGCAGAATTACACTTAGTGGCAGATTTAAAGCAAAGGGCTGGGCAAAACTGATGGAAGGCCCTGGGTAGTTGAGGACTTAGGGTGGAGGAAGTTAATGGCTGTCACAAGTGCTATAAATGTTCCCTGTTATTTAAGTTCTCTTTTTTTACTATTGGAGTTGTGTGTTTAGGTTTTCTACACATCGTGGTCACCTCACCAGGTTTTGCTAACAACGTGATTTGTCCAGAAACACTCAATGTGTTCAAGTGGGAAATCTGCTCTCCCCCTCGATCCCTTAAAAAATCACATGCTCTCCAGTACCCCTTACAAAGTCTTCTGCTCTCAAAAGTTATATATTTTTTTCTCTTTTTTCACAAAGGGAGGACCCGCAAACAATCCTTCTCTTGTCTTGCACTCACCCTCTGGAACTCTATCCCGGTGTCAGCTCGGAATGCCACAATTCTCCAATTTCACAAATCTCTCAAATAATTGTTCTTTCAACAACACCTGACCAAAGGACTGATTCCAATGTATGAACATACCGACGCACAGACCTCACAGTACCTCGCTACTGTTAAAAGATGCCAGTCCAAATGCTGGCTACCCACATTTCGTACAGTGCTCCGCTGCTCTCGACCTAGTTCTGCCCTTTAAATAGTAAAAATAAAAGTGCTATTATTTAGCTAGACTACAGAGCAAAAGAGAAGCAAGAAAAATAGTGTGACAATATCAATCTACCTATCTTCCCTTCCCATCTGCTTTCCCCTTTCTATTCAATCCACGCCTCTTTCACCTTTCACCCAGTCACCTTCCATAAGCTCTTTGTGGTAAGTCAGACATAGGAGATGGACCGGAAGACATGTTTGAACAAGGCGTTTGAACAAGGCGTTTTATTTAAAATAAAGAACATTCCTGCCCTAAACCCTACTTCTAGGATGCAGTCACTATTCTTAAAAAACAACAAAAGGGTGCTCATGATGACGTCTTACAAAGAATCCTCTGTCACAAATTATTCTAACTTAACATCTCCCCTACCATTATGAAAGAAAAAGACAAAATAAGTTATAATTTTGGATTGGGTTACTCACCCTTAGGTAGATTAGTGGTGGCTGGTTTTCTGACCCCCATCAAAGAGTTCTCAAAGTCTTTCTCAGACTTCCGGTTGCTGTAGCAGTACCAACATCAAAATAAATGTCTCTCAGTTTCCTCTTGGCAAAGCCATAGCCTTATCTGCCAGTCAGAACAGTTTCTAGTTTCTCCTGTATGATCTGAATAGGTCATTATTCACAAAAACCAAACCTTATCTTTATCCCTGGTGGGATATTCTACTTCCATCCTCTGATAGGCTACGGACCTGCTGAGCCCTGCATTGGGTTGTGGTTTCTCTCACCCCGTTATTAGGATTTTCAGCCCGGTGTGGGTTTTGGGCCTGCTTAGCCCTGATTTGATTATGGCTTCCATCATCTCCTCCTGGGGTATTCAGATGAATAGCCTGGTGTGGGCTAATGGCCTGCTCAGCACTGTTTTGATTCTTGCTTCTCTCACCCCTTTCTGATGTGTTCAGATTGTCAGCTTTGTGTGCGCTATGGTGTGGCCTCACCGCCTTCCACCTGCTCCTCCTGCGGCGCCTCAGACCTTCTGTCCAGTGGCGGTGCTCGTTCGTGGAGGCGGTCTCTGTGTCCAGCACGTATCCCTGCACTCAGCCCGGCTCTGCCCTGCACAGTCGACTTCCTTGTGTCCCTTCTTCTTCTCTGGGACCATGGTGTCACAAAGGCAGGACGCTAGTGCGTTTATTCTGGCCTGGTTGTGCTTCCTTCCTCCGCAGCCCATAGCTTTTCGGGCTCCCTGCCTTTGTCGAAGTTGCAGCATAATATAGACTGCCCTGGGTGCTCAGCCACCATACATGTCTCTTTGGCTCAGCTCTGCCTGCGCGGGAGAGACTTCCTCTTCTGCACGCTCACACAAGCTGGCATTTCTCGCTCTCCCGCTGTTTCTAGCTCCTTCTACTAGTGTCCAGCTGTCTTTATGTACATCCCTGGAACTGAAGGGAAGTTTCCATTGGTTCCGGTCTTCAGATCTAGTGGGATCCCAAAGTAAATAATTTCCATTCCCAGTCCTGCCTAAACCCTTAGCACCCAGGAGTTACATCATACTTTACAAACAGGACCCACAATAAACATCATGTATTCTGTTTGCATGCAAACTCTGTAAATAGTTACTCAAATAGTATGAAGTTATCAAGTCAGTACTTATCAGTTTGAATCATGAAAGGTTCTGGCAGGGTATGCTAAGGTTCCGCACAGACAAAGATACATTCTATTTTAGTCGGAATCCCATTGCTAAGTATGCATGAGAAGATCACAGAAAATGGTCCACACTTGCCATCTTTGACATGTTCAGGTAGGGTCCTGTTGGACCTACACAGTGAGATGTAGCTTGATTCTCTAGATGTAGCTAGCATGGCCTCCACATCGTGGCAAACACACTTTTGAGTAGGCATTGGATAGGCATTTGCCAGGCACTGTGCCATGAGGGTACCACCTGGCTCTAAGATGGGGAACAACTGGAAAATCATGCGAGAACATGGGCATATGATGTCATTGCCTGGCAAACGTCTGTCTAATACTATACACAAGACAACACAGTTGGCTTTGCGAGTGCTCGGTTTAGACAGGACACTAGTGCAATGAACAGATGCAAAGACACACAAATTGCTTATAAATCAATTGGCTGATGGCACACATTTTTAAGATATTTCTATGACACCAGGAGCTCATATACAGAAGCAATGAAGTCATTAAACACTCGCAAGTATGCTTAGATAGAACACTGACAGGCCCTATGCTGTATGGTATGTGTTACTTTGTGATAGTGCATGCTCCAACAGTTCCTAAGAGGGTATGTTTTGGGACGGAGAGGCAGGTAGTTGATGGGAACGCCTTAGGGATTAACATGGCAATGTGCAGTCAATGAGTGGATAAATTACCAAACGTGCTGTAAGGATATTTGGCATGTTACAGCACAGAGTACAGCACTACTGCACAGGTAGCATACAGCACAGAGTACAGCACTACTGCACAAGTAGCACATTTTTTTTTGCAGCACCACCACAAGGGTGCGGTGCATTGCTATATGGGTTACCAGATTAACAAGGAAAGACAGGCTATTCAGTCAAAAACGATTTTAACATATAAGATGCAAATCTATTTTTACAGTTAAAAGCACACGTGCTCATTTAAAAATGCACACTATTTTTCACATGAAATGCCTATGGTGCGAGAGACACATTTGAAAATTAACAGCTAACCTATTAACCATTAACCTGACTAATAAAACCTTATTTAACATAACCCACTAATGAAATGTGTTCTCCACTGCAGAATTAGGCATACTCTGAAAACCATTTAAATGTGTGTGCAGATTTTTTTTCTTCTCTTCTTTGTCTGCTTCTCCGTGTTTTTGTGCACAGTAACTGCAGGAAGAAGGAAGTCAGATTTGCAACAATTGCAAATGTATAAGCGAAGCTATTGTTGAGAGTAGGAGGATGAGAGATGATGGATTTCATTGGGACACGTCATACAGAGGGCTGAGATGAAAGTTTTAGTGGGCAGTATCGGGGAAAAAGACAGGCAGACATTTTTCTGCACTACTGGGGAAAGGACCTGGCTGTGGGACTCCTGACGGAATGCAGATCCCTGAGTCCTGCTACAGTCAAGATTGTGCAGTCGAGATTGGGGAGAGCTGAAAGAAGGACCTTTCCACTGGCTGAGGCATTCCTATCTGCAAAAGCTGAGAATTCCAGGCAATGACCCGGTTTGAGAAGGCAAGCGTTCCTTTTTGCTGGAGTCAATCCAAGGGAGCCACATTCACAAAGAGAACAGCCAAAGAGAACAACTAAAAAGATAAGGTAATGAGAAGTGTGGGAGCTGAGTGTGTACGGTAATATGCAGTCAGTGTAGGATTCCTGTGCATGCCTTAATCAAATGCTAATGTTGCAATTTGAGTTCTGTTCTCCGCCACGCTCTTCGCAGTGTGTCATAGACAATGCTTTTACTGTACCATTTTATTTATTTCTGTAAAGAATGAGATCGTGTTTAAATGCAACTTTTATAATACAGAAAAATATTTGAAAACAGACGGGTGGTGTATTTAATATTTACCATTACAATGCCGATGATGTGGGGAGATTTTTAAACAGTGCAATGGTCATTTTAAGACAGATGTGTGCATGTCAGAATCAGTATGAATAATTGTGAGTGACTGTAGCATAGCTTGTTGGAGGTACATGAGCCAACGGGAAGAGAGACTCTCTGAACATAGCTCCCTACCGTATATAAGGTAGTGGAAATTACCACAAGACTACCATATATAGCTCTCTGTCGTAAATAAGTCAGTGAGTTCGCCCATGGTGGCACACCATCAATATTACTGAAAAATGTGGTCTTCCTAAAATGTAGGTCTGAGGTCTCTCTAGTGATCACACGAAAAATCTAAGCAAAGATAAGGGATTTTGGACATTGGGGCCACAAATAAAACAAGGGAATTATGCTCACCAAAATGCCACCAACCGCGCCTACCAACCACGTATACCAAATATGCAGGTCTGGGTGCTGAAATAATGCATGTCCATTGTATTATTGTTGCACATGCCCAAATCTGAATACAAAGAGTGATTATTGCTAAGTTATTTTTCGGCGGTAATAAAATACCGTCAGGCCCCAAATCTCCACAAAATACCCTACATATTTATGGTGCGTTGCAGGCCGGGAAAGTGATCATAGAGTACCTACTGGGCGTGGCAAGCGTGTCTCACACTGCCATTTGCACATTAAAGGGAACCCATTTTATAATAGCAGTGTGCCACTAAAAACGAATTTCAGAATGTCACAAAGGGAAACCACATTCTCAGATCTAGTGCAATATTTAGAGGCAAAGTTATTTGCACATGGGAATTGGTCTTCGAATAGCACGTTAGAATGGAGTAACCGCATTCAGGGTGAGGTGCAGAAAGAAAAACTAGACAGTATTTTTGCAGAAGGCAGCATAATTCAGGTCTGCCTTACAAGATTATTGAATGCAGCCGATAAAAGTGCAGAGAAAGACTGTTTAATACGGCTATGCGGCAAAATATGGTTTATTTTAAACAAATCCCTGCGAATGCAAGAGAATGATACTCAGCTAATTAACAGGTTAAAGACTGAATTAGAGGGGGCAAGTAAAAATCAGGAAATGTTGAGAGCAGAATTGGATGTATGCCAAAAAGACATGCAATTAAAATGCAGAGACTTTGATACTCAGTTATCCAAAAGCAAGAAACAATTTGAAGATAGTGAGCAAGAATTGGCACACTTAAAAGCCTTAGTGGATCACATTAGGCAGGATAAAGATGAGGTTGTTTCAGAAATGCAGATTTTACAAAAAGAACATTGCGAAAAAGAAGGTGATCTCCAGAGTGCAGAACAAGAAATGATTAAAATGATTCAAGAAAGAGACAAGAGAAATAAAGAGTTCAATGAATGCCAAATGCAAATGTGCGATATGCAGGAGGTGATTAATAAAATGAGTGATGAAAATAATTATTTGCAAGATGAAGCCAACAGACTCCTTAAAAAGTGTAAGGACTTAGAACAGCAAATGTGCATTCCCAGGTCCCAGGAGAGGCGGCAGGGTACCACATTCAATGGAGTGGAGGTGAATTCTAGCTATGCCCAAAGAGCTAGTGCCCCAGTGACTGGGCCGGTGACTGAACTTGGTTGCAGCGCCCTTGGGGGATTTGATACTCCCATTGGGGGCAGCCACCAATCTCATACACCTGAAAACAGGATTGAGTCACAAAATAGTGCAATTCCATGCATTGCAACAAGTAGCTCCATAAAAATAATGAAATCCATTAAAGCCCTGATCAAACCATTTAAAAAGGGAGGTGAATGCTGCATTGAGGATCACTTAGAAGCGGTGCATGACATTTTTAAAGCACTCCAGATACCTAAGGAACAGTACAGACAATATTATCATTTAACTTTAGATGCCCCGACGGCCAGCGTCATAAGGGGATTAAATGAACAGCAGAATATGACATGGCTGGAGTTTGAAAAAGAAATTAGGCGTCATTTTTCTCCTTTTCAGTCATTGCAGGAGGCAAAGAAAGTCGCGTACACAATTACTGCTGGACCTAATACATCCCCTCGCCAATTTTTACAAGACTTAAAAAGAGCATTCTCTCGCTTTGATGTATCTTTTGACTCAAATTCCAATGAGTTTAAAACTGCATACTTCTATGGGCTACAGAAAGACATCATATCCCAATTGGTCCGTGAATTTGACCGTGACAAGTCCCTTGAATGGATTGTACATCAAAGCACAAAGCTATATGAGGTACTCTATTGTCAGGGTAGAGAAAGTGATAAAATGAAAGATACCAGGCCTAAATCTAAAGAACCCTCAGCCACAGTAATGGAAATCAGGTCAGCCAAAATGTCCCTTGAGTCTGCTCAAAGCCAAGGTAAAAATAATGTGACACCTGAACAAAGGGGTAATCAACAAAGATCGCCATTTCCTGTACCAATGTTCCAAACACATGATCCTAGTAATAGAGAGAGCTACATCAGCCCTAGATATTTAGGGGATAGACCCCGGGTAGGATATCGGCCTGATATGGCAGGTATGAACAATAACCAGAGACAAAATCAAGATCAAAGAAATGATGGTCCCTACCAGTCATTGGGGACACAGAGCAGATTTGATCCCAGCACCATGATATATGGTAATCAGGATAGGCCCCGATATGTGTATCGATTTACTGATAATGGAAATCAACATAGGGGCCAGTACCCACAATCTGAGAGACAGGACATGAGGCAAAACGTGAACTACAATCCACGCCAGTACAATGATTCCCCACCAGGGAACTATAATCAAAGGATGGGTGCAACCCGCTCCCCTCCACAAATGAATCAAGAGTTCAGAAACCATCCCAACCGACATCAATCACCTGAGAGGTATCAGAATAGATCCAATCAGGGGGAAAACAACCAATATCGACCTAGGCCACAGAAAGAGGATCCTAGAGATATGGAAAGGCTCCAGTGCCTTGAGGCCCAAGTGAAAATGTTAGCTGAGCAAATAGGAAAGCTCTATACAGCGCAAAAACAACCTTCCAAAGAGGGGGCTGATGGCCATAGCAATGACCGGGGGGCTTCCGAAAAGTGACTAAGTACTCATGATAATCGCAGTGCCAAAATGACAGATTGCTCTGATATAATTTTGCATAACAACTCTGAGATGCCTAATGGATTAAAAATGAAAGTACCAGTAAATGAAATTGTGATAGAAAGTGCAAATACTTCTAAAAAAGAGGTACGGTTTAACTTAGAGCTAAATAAAACAGTAAAGATTTGCACAAATGAAAAAGAAACATTAGGAATTCCAAAAGAACAAAGGAACAGATTTAAGAAAAATGACTCATGCATGGGGAATACCAGTGAACAGGGAGTAAGTGGGGATGCCATAGCTCCTTCCCTGGGAAAGCAAAACAATGACCAAACACAGACAGAAAAAGGAAATACTCACAAGGAGGGTACAAGTCAATCACCTGAAGAATTCTTTGAGCCACATATTTTTGAAGAGGCTGAAAGGGCTGGTATTACACTAAATGATCACAAGTGCACAGAATTAAAAAATGACAAATTGCTGAATGATGTTGTTACACATGTTCAGTTGGAAGGTTGTAATGTGGTCTCTGATGTTACCCAGATGGATGGGCGAACAGTGGCCACACTCCAAAAAACCTCTGAACATGGAGAAATGAATAAAATATCTCGCACAGAAATGGGTAAGAAGGAGGGAAAAATGTCTTTTCATTTACCAATGTGCTTAGCCAAAAGTGAAAAAGATCTGAGAAAGGTGAGCCCTGAAATCAGTAAGAATTCACATTTCTTATGTGTATTAGAGGAAGTTGAGGACAGATATTATGCACCCATCACTGTAGAAGAAAAATGCCACACCTTCGCTATGATTGACACTGGCGCACAGGCCACAATTATGTCCAAGGAGCTGGTAAAGAGTATCAATGAAGGGAGGCCTCCACAGAGTCAGATCACAGTGAAGGCAAATCAAGGCCCAGTGCATAACTTTAATGGGGAGGAGGTGCCCATCATAGGTGTAACTGAGGTTGACATAAAAATAGGAAAGCACAGAATGAAACAAGAGGTATTGATCACATCTATTTGTGAAATTCCATTTCTGATGGGGACAGATTGCCTGAAAAGATTGTCTCCTCTCATAGATGGGGTGAATGGAGTGCTGTGGTCCTTAACCAAAAAACCATTGAGGCCTAAGAAACTAAAATCACAAAACAGCAATATAAATGAATGTCACACCGTTGCCAAAACAAATGATGCTGTGGAGGTATATCTCCAGAATAGCTGCATACCTAGTGTCACTGTTATATTAATGTGTCAAGACAAAATGCAGAGCGACAATGAAAAACTACCTGTACAAATATACTTGGACCCAAGGAAAGATTGGCAGACTGCCATAGATGAGCACACATTACGTTTCTATTTAAAAGAGAAAACATGCAAACAGAATATTGCTCCTAAAACAGATTCAGAAAAACACATTACCACTCTGGCAGAAATACACATGGAAGATGAGCAACCATGGGTTCATGTTGGTATAAATGATTATCTTAAAACAATAGAAGTCACTTTAGCACTTGAACATGAAAGGAGTTTCATTAATGAGAAATTGTTGCAAAAAATTATGGAGAGGGAAGAAATCCCGAAATTTAGGATTAAAAACCAATATGTTTCTGGGTTGGACAGTCCAGACTTTGAAAACCGAATTGCAGGCAGATGCATGCTTAAAATTAGCATTGGGCAGAAAACAATTTACCATAATGTATGGATAGTGAGTGGAGCACAAAATGAATTTTACATGGGCAATGACATCATGCACAGAATATGTATGGTGTTAGATTTACTTAATCAAAAAATATGGTCACGCCTAGGTGGTCCGGCACCTGAATTTGAAGACAAAAGAAGGGCTTATCATTGTGCACAACTGGTTCCTTATGCAGTCGAATTACAAATGAGGAAAAATACTATTATTCCTGCATTTAAAAAACAGTTTGCAATAACACTGAAATGCAAAAATGGACAGCAGATGAAAGGCTCTGATGCATTTGTATGCCTGAATGAATCCATAAAACAGCAAGGCCTGGATTATGAATACATTCCATTGGTAGACATTGGTGAGGGATCTGTAAAAATCATGGTAAATAATAAAGGTTGTCAGGATATTCATTTAGAGGAAAACTCCCCATTAGGAATGGCCATACAAAAATCACATTATACGGCAGATTTAAATAACATGGTGATTGGGAATATTCCTGAAAAATATGTAGATGCCAAGGGCGAGTTGCCAGAACACCTGGACTCTCAGCCCAAAGGAATATTTAAAATTCATTCTGTGTATCCTTATGATTCAAATGAGACAGTGTGCTGCCATCAAGAGGATTGCATAATATTTAATTTAAATGAAAATGAAACAGGAAATCAGCCCATTGAAGTGGAAGCTGATATGCCAAAATATTTAAAAGTGGCAGCTCTACAAAAAGACACAGCCACACAGTTAGAGGAAAGCGCTGAGATTCCTTTACCAGAAGAGTTTCCAGAATTTTCCAAAATGGTAGAAGAGCAGATCTCCTTAGCGGATGCATGTGACAGCGATAAGGATAGAGACGACCTGAGGGAAATATTTATGGAGTTTAAGGATGTATTTGCAAAAGATGCTTATGATTGTGGTTTAACTGATTTACATGTGGCCACACTACCAGAAGGTTGTAGCAGAAATCCAGTGTTTGTACGCCAGTATAGACTACCGCTGGCATGTTTAGAATCATTGGCAGAGATTATTAAAAATTTGGAATCACGGGGAATAATCAGGCCCATTCATAGCACATCCAATACGCCTATTTTAGGTGTGTTAAAGCCAAATGGTCAATGGCGGCTGTGTGCAGACTTAAGAGAGTTAAATAAAAGAGTACCAGTATCTAGATGGCCACTACCATTCATTGATCAGGGCCTAGCTCAGATACATGGTTCAAATGTATTTACCACGTTAGATCTCACATCTGGATATTGGTGTGTGCCATTGGCAGAGGAGATACAACACTTATTTTCCTTTACATTTGACAGGACTCAATATGCCTGGCTTAGAGCTCCGTTCGGGTACATCAATAGTGGGAGTGAATTTGGCATATTTTTGAGAAAGGCCATGCCGGATGCAGCGGAAAGAGGAACAATAGTTTATGTGGATGATGTCCTGATAAAAAATGAAAGCCTGAAAAGCCATTTTGATGAAATAAGACATGTGCTTGGCCAATTGCAGAAAGCAGGCGCCAAAGTATCTTTGCAAAAAGCACAATGGTGCAAGAAAAAAGTGAACTTTCTAGGGCATGAAGTGACTGAACGTGGGCTAAATCCACAAAGGAAGAAAATAGAGGCCATACAAAGATTAAAAGATCCTAAAAATGTGAAAGGAGTAAAAAGTTTATTAGGGATGACAGGCTATAACAGAAAGTTCATTGAGAATTATGCAGAAATCACTCAACCATTGACTAAACTGCTTAAACTAGATACTCCCTGGAGATGGGAAAGAGAGCAGTCTGATGCAGTGGCTAGATTGAAGGAATGTCTTGTAAAGGCACCATGTTTAGCATACCCCATAAAGGACAGGGATTTCTTTATAGAAATAGGTTTTTCTGAACATTGTATGTCAGCAGTATTATCACAAAAACACGATTTGAATCACAAAACCATTGCATATGCAAGTAAGGCATTTTCCCAAGTTGAAATGAAATTTAATGAATGTGAAAAGGCCCTATTAACCACTGTGTGGGCGCTACAACATTTCCGCCCCATTGTTCAGGGAGAAAAGGTGATTATTGAAACAAATCATCAACCTTTGCAATTTTTAGAGAGTAAAAGAATTAGATCAGGCAATCTAGCGCAATCCAGAATCACTTCATGGACGCTGGCATTACAAGGTTTTCCCGTAGAAGTGAGATATGGACAAAATAAAAAGAGCCCAATTGCTCAAGGGTTAGCTGACTTACATGATTGTGCAGCTGAACAAATACCAAATGAAATGGAAGTGGAAACTAGTTTGCAGGAATTTGAACAATCATCACACAAAGCTTTTGATGAAAAAACATGCAAGGATTTACCAACTGTATATGTGGATGGTTGTGCTTTTCACATTGAAAATGACAGTAATAAACAGTTAGTGGCAGGAATAGGAAATGTCTGGTTGAAATGTGAAGGCGTTCCCAGTATAGGGATGAGGATTGGAGATAGGAGCAGTCAGGTGGCGGAATTGGCAGCCATCTATAAAGCAATTGCTACTGCAGTTGATAAAAAGTTCAGTGAAATTGTCCTGGTGACTGATTCTGACTATGCACGGAATAGCTTTGTGGAGTATTTGCCTGGTTGGAAAGCAAGAGGCATGGTTACATACAAATAAAGCCACTTAAACATGGAAAAATGATACAAGCCATAGACAAATTGGTGTCAGAAAATAATTTAACAATATACTGGAGAAAAATTCGTGGGCATTTAAAAACACCAGGAGAGGATAAGGAGGGAAATGATAAGGCAGACCATCTGGCTAAGATTGGGGCTGTGATGGGAGAATTGCTACCTATTGATTATTTAATGGGTGAAATACAAATTGATGCAGTCACACGTTCTAAAGCACCAAAGGAGGTAGATCAACCGGTGGTGCAGTGGAGCCATGACACGCCAGACCAAGATTTGATTGAGGCACAAAAGAATGATCACATTTTGGGAATCTATTATAATCATTTGATAGATCCTGAACAAAATCCTTTAACAGAAAATGATTGTATGGGAAAAGAAGAGTTGAGGGTGTTATTAAAGAACAAAACACGAATCAGATTACAGGATGGATTCATGATTAGAGAGTCCATAACAGGACAAATACAGTGGGTAGTACCCCTTTCATTCAGAGGACTAATGCTACACCATGCACATGATGCCATAACTGCAGGCCATAGAGGTTCACAAAAAACATTAGAAATACTAAAAGATTATGCTTACTGGCCTCATATGTCCCAAGATGTGGAATTATATACTAGAGGATGTCTAGTATGCGCCCAATTTAAACCTGCTTCACCAATGCATAGAGCACCATTGATGAAAAGAGGCCTAACTCTCCCATGGTCAGATTTGCAAATAGACTATGTAGGTCCTTTAAAAAGGTCGAGCAGGGGACACCGTTATATTTTGAGTGTGGTATGTTTGATGTCGAAGTGGATTGAGTGCATTCCTGCACCAGATTGTAGTGCGCAAACAGCAGCCACATTGCTGGTGAACCATGTGTTCTCAAGGTTTGGGTTGCCACAAAGAATTGAGTCAGACAGAGGAAGTCATTTCACAAGTGCTCTAATGAGTAAGGTATGGCAAATACTAGGTGTGAAAAGGAAACTACATATCGCATATCGGGCGGCGTCTTCAGGTACAGTTGAAAGAAGCAATAGGTCTGTTGTGGATATTTTAAAGAAATTTGTGGCAGAAGCAGGTTCCAGCTGGGATTTGCGTTTACCATTGGTTTTGATGGCAATCAGGTCGACTCCTGCCAAAGCAACAGGTGTTAGCCCCCATGAGGTCTTAACAGGTAGGAAAATGGTGTTACCACAACACCTACTATACAGAACACATGAGCAAACCCTTGTGAGTGCATCCACAGTTCATGAATATATTGATGAACTGAGGAGACATTTGCAACATGCATTTGCTTTTGTGCAGAGAAATCTGGAAAGAGCTGCTGACAGTGCAAAGTCATATTATGATAAAAAGACATCAGTAAAGGAATACAGTGTAGGGGATCAGGTGTACAAGTTTCATTTTGGAAAAAGTAAACAGAAACATTCTAAATTTCTAGCAGCCTGGCAGGGGCCATTTCGAATTACAGATAAGGTCTCTCATGTAGTGTATAAAATTTTGAAAAATGAAGGTGAAACAGCAATAGAGCAGTTTGTCCATGTAAATCAAATCAAACCATGCCATCCCAGACATGAGATCAGGCAGCTTGAGCATGTAGAGACAGATAAAGTCCCTTAAAAAAAAAAGGAGAAAATAAGTGGATGTAGTCAGGAGGCAGTGACAAAGAAGTTAAAAAAAAAAAAAAAGTTGATTGTTATGATGGCACATAAACACTGTAATATATGTAAAAATATATAATATAAATAAATAAATAAATAAATGCACATATAATGGAAGCTCATGGTTGGTGTGCAGAGAGAAAGTGTGTTAAATATTGAATATCTGCTTGTTTTCTTTTAACTTGTGTATAATTTCAGAAAAAAAAAATGAAATATTTTTACCAAGCATGTTTTATTTTTGGCAAAAGGATGAAGTTAGTATTATGCTATGTACTTAATTTGTTTATTTTCTATTTTGATTTAGACAATTAACATTATTTGGTCGGAGGTTTCGAGATCAGAGCCCACGGGAGAGACGATGGAGTCCTGGAGTCCCCTGGATGAAGACCAAAAGATGCCTGCCTCCAGGTGGAGGTGAAGACAAAATAACCGGAATGCCAAAAGAGATGACTGCTGTGGATTCAAGATTGCCAAGATGAAAAAATACTCGAATGAACCGAATAACATCGCTGGTCGGGACATACCAAAAGAGACAAAACAAAAGTTCCGGCATATGAAGTTCCACGTATTTATTATTTTAATTATTTATTTTAATTTGTTATATTAATTATTTGTTTTAGTTAGTTGTTTTATTTCGTTGTTTTTAATTGACTTGGAAAATTTAAACTTAAAGTAATGCCACTTCCACTGAGAAGGCAAATGTGGAACATTTTATGAACTGATGGACTCAGATGAAATGTTGATTGCAAATTTTTCATTGATGCACATGAATATTCATTTTGTTGGATTGCTATATTGTAAAAAAAAAAAAAAAAGAGAGAACAAGTTGTTTTTAGGAATTGGCTTTGATTGTAGCCAAGTTCTAAAAACAAAAGGAGGGTATATGTAAGGATATTTGTCATGTTACAGCACAGAGTACAGCACTACTGCACAGGTAGCATACAGCACAGAGTACAGCACTACTGCACAAGTAGCACATTTTTTTTTGCAGCACCACCACAAGGGTGCGGTGCATTGCTATATGGGTTACCAGATTAACAAGGAAAGACAGGCTATTCAGTCAAAAACGATTTTAACATATAAGATGCAAATCTATTTTTACAGTTAAAGGCACACGTGCTCATTTAAAAATGCACACTATTTTTCACATGAAATGCCTATGGTGCGAGAGACACATTTGAAAATTAACAGCTAACCTATTAACCATTAACCTGACTAATAAAACCTTATTTAACATAACCCACTAATGAAATGTGTTCTCCACTGCAGAATTAGGCATACTCTGAAAACCATTTAAATGTGTGTGCAGATTTTTTTTCTTCTCTTCTTTGTCTGCTTCTCCGTGTTTTTGTGCACAGTAACTGCAGGAAGAAGGAAGTCAGATTTGCAACAATTGCAAATGTATAAGCGAAGCTATTGTTGAGAGTAGGAGGATGAGAGATGATGGATTTCATTGGGACACGTCATACAGAGGGCTGAGATGAAAGTTTTAGTGGGCAGTATCGGGGAAAAAGACAGGCAGACATTTTTCTGCACTACTGGGGAAAGGACCTGGCTGTGGGACCCCTGACGGAATGCAGATCCCTGAGTCCTGCTACAGTCAAGATTGTGCAGTCGAGATTGGGGAGAGCTGAAAGAAGGACCTTTCCACTGGCTGAGGCATTCCTATCTGCAAAACATGAGAATTCCAGGCAATGACCCGGTTTGAGAAGGCAAGCGTTCCTTTTTGCTGGAGTCAATCCAAGGGAGCCACATTCACAAAGAGAACAGCCAAAGAGAACAACTAAAAAGATAAGGTAATGAGAAGTGTGGGAGCTGAGTGTGTACGGTAATATGCAGTCAGTGTAGGATTCCTGTGCATGCCTTAATCAAATGCTAATGTTGCAATTTGAGTTCTGTTCTCCGCCACGCTCTTCGCAGTGTGTCATAGACAATGCTTTTACTGTACCATTTTATTTATTTCTGTAAAGAATGAGATCGTGTTTAAATGCAACTTTTATAATACAGAAAAATATTTGAAAACAGACGGGTGGTGTATTTAATATTTACCATTACAATGCCGATGATGTGGGGAGATTTTTAAACAGTGCAATGGTCATTTTAAGACAGATGTGTGCATGTCAGAATCAGTATGAATAATTGTGAGTGACTGTAGCATAGCTTGTTGGAGGTACATGAGCCAACGGGAAGAGAGACTCTCTGAACATAGCTCCCTACCGTATATAAGGTAGTGGAAATTACCACAAGACTACCATACATAGCTCTCTGTCGTAAATAAGTCAGTGAGTTCGCCCATGGTGGCACACCATCAATATTACTGAAAAATGTGGTCTTCCTAAAATGTAGGTCTGAGGTCTCTCTAGTGATCACACGAAAAATCTAAGCAAAGATAAGGGATTTTGGACATTGGGGCCACAAATAAAACAAGGGAATTATGCTCACCAAAATGCCACCAACCGCGCCTACCAACCACGTATACCAAATATGCAGGTCTGGGTGCTGAAATAATGCATGTCCATTGTATTATTGTTGCACATGGCCAAATCTGAATACAAAGAGTGATTATTGCTAAGTTATTTTTCGGCGGTAATAAAATACCGTCAGGCCCCAAATCTCCACAAAATACCCTACAGTGCCCATAGGATATGTGTGCTTCCTCACATTCCATCTCCTTTCTATCTGGATCCAATGCAAGAGTTATGGCTTACACCTAATAGCCAAAACTAAAAAAGGATGGATGTAAGTCTCCGAACAAGTAATAACCACTGGCATTGCACTGGTCTGTCTTCCACAACAATGTTTGTAAATCAGCCTTGGCCATGCCTCTAAGGTGAGCAGCCCTGCCCAAACTGCTAGAACACAAGACATAAAAATGCCTGTGACCGCTTGTGTTCCAGTGCAGAAGAGACCTGGCCAAGCAGTTGAGATTTCACTGCATCTTTTGGTGGCAAACCAAGATGTATTTACTAATGGCATGTTTCCTACTGTAATTGCACAGACATACTAAAGAAAAATGGCATGGAAAGCTGCCGACAGCAATTATAGTAGTAATGTTTATTTCAAAGCCTTGCATCTATCATTTTTTGATTTGACTACACTCCCCCCTCAAGAATGACATTTTCCTCGCTACAAATCTCATGATTTCACTTATATTCAAGTAGTTAATGCAACAGAATGTATACCTTGAATGTAATTTGTAGGTGCCCTCCTTTGATTGATGCACCTGCTGCATAAATCTGTGTGCAAGCAACATCACCTGCCATTTATTGTTTAATACAGTTAACCATGTTATTAAGCATAATGGGAATAACTTTATATTCCTACGAAAATAAACATACTTTAAATTACAGAAATCAACTTGTGATTTCAGTTTTGAGCATTGCAACATAAGTAAGATGAACCTTGCAGTTTAAAAATAGCAACACAGGATCTTCTCTCATAATTATATGCAGCCTGCTTAAATGGGTGTGCTACAGAGGTGTGAATGGCCCTCCACCTCCCTTGTCACTGCTGCATTAACGGCTGTGAGGCATACATCATTGCCCAGGGCAAGCAAACAAATCCGCAGCGAATTGTGCCAGAAGTGCAGTTATACTGCAGAGAGTACACTGACTCCTTGGATCTCTTGGACCCACCTCCTGGGGTTCTGGTATCAGCCTTTATTGCTCCTTTTTTGCGGAATGTTAATTCAGAATGTTAATCGCTCTGTAATGGCTGCAGCACATTTAGAGCGAAATCCCCCAGTCTGCCACCATCCCCTCAGTGGTGTTTAAAACCAATGGCAAGGACCCCTGTCTTGGGGGATCCAGAGGTAACCTTGGGGGGGCGGGGGGGCTGGCCCCCTTGGCCCCCCTGCTGGAGCTGGGCCTGATAAAGTCACCATTGACTTTACTAGTCCTAAATTGTGAACAGAACCAGTACAAACAATCATATTGTGGAAGTACTGGAAGGGGTTAATTATATTGCCCCATGGTCTGTTTTCAAGGGGGCACTGTCAAGTCCCCCCTTGTCAAGTTTCTGGCTGGTGGCAGTGGTTACCACGCGAAATATTCCACCAGAATATTCTCTATGGGATTTTCCCATTAATTTTAAATGCACCACTTTTTGGTGCAATGTTAAAGATACCGCTGGTTTATTTATTTAATGTTAAATTAACGGTTGGGTCTTTTTGACAGAACTCTTTTCTAAAATGGCGTTCGTGTCCGTCTCTGTAACTCTGACCAAGGTCGAGCCCTTTGTTCCACTTTTTGGCGGGCTTCTCCACAGAAGCCCTCCAAATGGTGCCACTCTGTCTGGGTTCCACAGGAAGGGTGGAGGGGGGAATTGGCACCCTGGACTGCGTTGCCTCGGTAACCCAAGTTGCACTCTACTCTGATTGGCCCAGTGGTGAGCCTCCCGGCTCACCACTTAGCATGTGTGGTTGACAGCTAGGCTGATGAATGGGGGTTTTTCTGCATAAAAGCAGGGCCTTTGGGACTGGAACTTTAGAAGTCGCCACAGGACCTAAGAATCCGAAGAGGGAAGAAGCTGAGCCATCTGCAACGACGACACCACCGGTGAAGCCCTGCTGCAACTACCTCACCACTTTCCCGACGACAAGAGAAGATCTTCTGCTGGACGAGTCTTCTTCCTCTGAGCTGGTGGGACCAACAAGTTCACCCTTTTTGCCTTCCAAAGATGTCTCTTGGTCAAATCGCCCGTGCCAAGTACCCCGGCGGCCGGATAGCCAAGCTTCACCACTTTGACCACTAATAAAAGGAACGCACCTTTTATTGACGAACTCCGCGGCTGTGTAGTGCAACAACTCCATGTTTCCTCCTCGACGAGATCCTCTCTTCCCCTGGCGAAACCACAAACTGCAACCACTGCCAGGAACAACTGCCACCACTGGAGCCTCCTCTCTGTTTAAGGTACTGTGTCCTGCCTGGCCTCCTTTTCTTCGGTTTGCTCAAGGTGACCCTTAAATCCGTGGCTTGCCAACTGGTTTGGCCCCAGACCCTCTAACTTTACCTTCTTGAATCACCCCAACCTCTTTTGAACATTCTGCAAAGACTTATCCTGCATTTTAAACCGTGTGATCCTGGGCACATTTCGCCTTGGTCCCTTTAAAGTGGGTCTGGCCTATGAACTTTGGCTCTACAGTATTTACTGCCTTTATTCCCTTGCTGAGAACTCCTAAAAGTGTTGGGACCTGTTTTATTTCTATGCTCTGCCTTTTTCTCTCACTTTAACTGAACTATTGGAGTGCCATCAGGTTATGCGCTCACATCTGTTTAAGAAATCGTGATGTTTTAACTCTGACTTGTCTGATAGTTATCAAGGGAGGTGTGTATACTTTACCTGACTGTGTTTTAACTTGATTTCATTTAGAGTGCTAGTATATTGCCCAAAGAGTGTTTTAAATAAATAATTATATACTTTTGATACAAAGCT
Source organism: Ambystoma mexicanum (assembly GCF_040938575.1). Taxonomy (NCBI): domain Eukaryota; kingdom Metazoa; phylum Chordata; class Amphibia; order Caudata; family Ambystomatidae; genus Ambystoma; species Ambystoma mexicanum. Next base: position 527,590,729 of record NC_090937.1, read on the forward strand.
CTGGTCAGTGTTTGTTTGCTCTACTGTGTTTTTAGCCCTATTGTGTATACTCCATATACTGCCCTACTCTTCTTGAGAGAAGTCTGACTGCTCAGCCACAGCTACCAGGACAATCTGGTTGGTGCAGACTGCTACCAGTTGGGTTTACTGCTAACTCCTGTAGTCTTAATCTTTTTGCAGTGTTCCCCAAGGGAACTGCACAGGATTCTGACTAACACTGGTGTACAGCGGTGGGATTTGTATTGAGTATACATTTTAGAGTGCCTCTGATACTTTAGTGCAACTAACCACAAAGCTTAGCACTGTAAAAGCTATTTTCTAACAAGTCAACTATGGAAAGTTACAGCGAGGAATCCGTGTGTGCCAAAACTGCTGATTGTTTAAGAGTTCTTTGTAGACATAAGAATCTCCCTGTAAAAGACAAGAAAATGGAACTTATTGAAAGATTGTTAGAAAACCAAAGTCTGGGTAGTGGTTCAGAGGAACCTACCTCACCAGCAAATGTAACCAACAGTAATGGAGTTAACATGGATCAAAGTTTTGATAGTAATGTTATAGAGTTGGAAGAGGAATGTGAGGAAACTAATGTAACTGTTCCCACTGGGCCTCTGCCTGCTCTAGCACCTCAGCCTGTGTCTACTGGACCTATGTCAGGTGCCACACTAAGTCCTGCATTCATTGAACTGGAAAAATGAGACTTGAATTAGAGTTCAAAAGAATGAGTGCCCAATCGGAACAAAAGCACCAAGAACTAAGGCTCAGAGAAATGGAGCTCAAGCATGAGCTAGAGATGAAGAAATTGTCTGTTGAAAATACTTCTCTCCCCGGATCCTCTAGGAGTTCCAGTCCCAAAAGACCCGGATGCCTAAAGAGATTGTGGGTATGTATGAACCTAAGTTGGATGTGTTAGATTGGTTGGCTATGTTTGAATATAATCATGGGCTCCGGGACATCACAGGGAATCAGTTGCTTCCTTGGTTGTTCTCTAGGCTCCCCCCTGTTGCATCTGATGTGGTAATGGAGTTGGGGGAGGCGGATAGGATGGACTATGAATGTGTGAAGCTAGCTTTAATAGCTAGATTTCGGAAGACCCCTTCCCAGTACCTTAAGAGGATTAGGACCCTCACAAAAGCATGATGGTACCCCTTGGGCTACCTGGGTGAATGAAAGTTTGAAGAACTTAGAGGGATGGGTTAAGGGTTACAGAGTGAACACTTATGAGGGAATCAGAAATCTTGTGATGTTGGAGTCAAGTTATGATGCCTGCTCTCCTGAGCTCAGACAGCACTTAGCTGATTCAAAGGAAATAGATCCTAGAAAGCTAGCTAAGGCTGCTGACTTGTGGGTGGCCAACAGGGCTACTCACAAGGATTTAGGGGTCACTCAGAAAAAGGATGAGGGAAAGCAGCCACCAAAAGTGAATCCAGAGAATTCTAATACCTCCCATACCAAAGAGGGAGACAAACAACAAAATAACCAGGTTAAGCCACCAGGGAAACCCCATCAGGCTAGTGTACCTTCTGGTCACAAACCAGAAGGAGGTCAGAACAAGCCACCATTCCAGAGAGCATTTGGAACATGCTATCTCTGTGGGGCAACTGACCACATCAAAGGAGATCCCAGATGTAAGGGTAAACCTGCAGGGATCAGCACAGTCTCCTTAGCCTTCACTCCTGAGGAGGAAGTACAAGTGGCTAGTGCTCACTTTGAAGTCTTTGCTGAAGACCCTTTGAGTCTTCAAGCAAGTGTAACCTTAGAGCCTATGGGTCTGGTTGGCAGCCAGAATAGGGAAACATATGACTCCCTACCAGCCAACTCTAAAATGTATTACATGGGCAGTGTTCTCATCAATGGCCAGGATATTCCTGCCATGAGAGACTCTGGGGCTAGCAGAACAGTAGTGGATAAAAGCTTTTTCAAACCTGAGGATGTGGCTAAGGCACCCAAAGGTCCCACTAGAAATTCGGGAGGCCCTGTCCAGATGGTTCCTTTTCTACCAGCCCTCATTCAGTGTAATAACATGACAGTGAGGATCCCTGTCTGTGTTAAGACTGAGGTGCCTGGGAGAGTCCTGTTGGGGAATGATCTAAAAACTCTAGGAGTAGTATCCAGTACCCCCAGGCCTCCCAGTATGTGGACACAGAACCTAACCAAATTGGCTAGAGAGGCCACCTTAAGGGACCACTCTAAGCCTGTGGGAACCTCTACTGAGAACCCCACTACAAGCCCTGGTGTTAGTAAGTTGACCTCTGACCCAGGCACATTTCAGGCTAAAATGTTAGGGACATGGGAGCCCGAACCAAGCTCCAGCATTGTTCCCCCATTTTTAGAGTCTCTGACTCCCCCTACTTCTGATGAAGAGGTGGATAGACCAACTGGACCCCTACCTAAGCCTAAGAGAACTGGTAATTCTCAGTGCTGGTGGAAAACCAGAAAAGAAAAGTCTAAGGCCAAAAACCTTCAGACTGTTGGACCTTCTACTGAAGACTCCAACTCAAATCCTAGTATTGGGAGGGAAACTCCTAAAGTAAGTGAGGTAATATCTAAGAGGAATGGGAAGCAGGTACATTGCCTAACCCCAACCCCTCCAACCAAGAGGCCTGATATCCAACCTGCTCCCAACAGAGAGGTGGTGAGGAACCTTGGAGGCCCCTCTAGATCTAATGGAATCCTTTATAAGGACCCCTTGAAAAAGCCTAACACAGGTTCAGAAGTTGTACCAACTTCTGAGGGACTGGTCAACCAGATCCCCTATAGATCTAACAAGAAAGATGTTCCTCAAAGGGTTTGTAGGTCATATAGCTTACAAATGAAAACCTTTGATGTTTCCATTGAACACAGGTCAAGGTGTCACCACCAAAATGCTGATGGTCTCTCTAGGGTGTTTGTAACCGACAAGAGCTATTAGATTCATCCAGGAGTGGTTTCAATCCTCCTGTCCCTTAGTCTGGGGGGGGGGGGGCAAGGGTTAGGGAGAATTCTCTTATAAGGCTAATTTCCCAAACCTAGTGAGTTCCCCAGCAGCTTTGCTGGATTTTTTGGGGTTTTTATTTTTTCTCCTGCTGAGAGTCAGACTCTTTTCCTCCCACTCTTAGGCATGATTTGAGGTATGGCTTTGAATTTTTGTGTGCTTATGGGCTATGGGGTTTTCTTTCTGCTCCATAGGGTATCATCTATTTTTATGTGTGTGTTACACAGCACCCTCAGTGCAGTAACACAGGGGTGTCATAGTGACCCCCAAACATAGACTCCATACCCTGGGACTGACTACTGTCTCCCAGGGCATGTAAAGTCACCATTGACTTTACTAGTCCTAAATTGTGAACAGAACCAGTACAAACCATCAAATTGTGGAAGTACTGGAGGGGGTTAATTATATTGCCCCTGGGTCTGTTTTCAAGTGGGCACTGTCCAGTCCCTCCTTGTCAAGTTTCTGGCTGGTGGCAGTGGTTACCACGCAAAATATTCCACCGGAATATTCTCTATGGGATTTTCCCATTGATTTTAAACGCACCACTTTTTGGTGCAATGTTAAAGATACCGCTGGTTTATTTATTTAATATTAAATTAACGGTTGGGTCTTTTTGCCAGAACTCTTTTCTAAAATGGCGTTCGTGTCCGTCTCTGTAACTCTGACCAACGTCGAGCCCTTTGTTCCACTTTTTGGCGGGCTCTCCACAGAAGCCCTCCAAATGGTGCCACTCTGTCTGGGTTCCACAGGAAGGGTGGAGGGGGGAATTGGCACCTTGGACTGCGTTGCCTCAGTAACCCAAGTCGCACTCTACTCTGATTGGCCCAGTGGTGAGCCACCCGGCTCACCACTTAGCATGTGTAATTGACAGCTAGGCTGATGAATGGGGGTTTTTCTGCATAAAAGCAGGGCCTTTGGGACTGGAACTTCAGAAGTCGCCAAAGGACATAAGAATACGAAGAGGGAAGAAGCTGAGCCATCTGCAATGACAACACCACCGGTGAAGCCCTGCTGCAACTACATCACCACTTTCCCAACGATAAGAGAAGATCTTCTGCTGGACGAGTCTTCTTTCTCTGAGCTGGTGGCACCAACCAGTTTGCTCTTTTCGCCTTCCAAAGATGTCTCTTTGTCGAATCACCCGTGCCAAGCACCCCGGCGGCTGGATAGACAAGCTTCACCACTTTGAACGCATCTTTTATTGACGAACTCCGCGGCTGGTTTCATCCCTGTGCAGTGCAATGACTCCACGTTTCATCCTCGACGAGATCCTCTCTTCCCCTGGTCGAAACCACAAACTGCAACCACTGCCAGGAACAACTGCCACCACTGGAGCCTCCTCTCTGTTTAAGGTACTGTGTCCTGCCTGGCCTCCCTTTCTTCGGTTTGCTCAAGGTGACCCTTAAATCCTTGGCTTGCTAACTGGGTTGGCCCCAGACCTTCTAACTTTACCTTCTTGAATCACCCCAACCTCTTTTGAACATTCTGCATAGACTTTTCATGCATTTTAAACCGTGTGATCCTGGGCACATTTCGCCTTGCTCCCTTTAAAGTGGGCCTGGCCTATGAACTTTGGCTCTACAGTATTTACTGCCTTTATTCCCTTGCTAAGAACTCCTAATAGTGTTGGGACCTGTTTTATTTCTATGCTCTGCCTTTTTCTCTCCCTTTAACTGAATTATTGGAGTGCCATCAGGTTATGCGCTCACATCTGTTTAACAAATCGTGATGTTTTAACTCTGACTTGTCTGATAGTTATCAAGGGAGGTGTGTATACTTTACCTGACTGTGTTTTAACTTGCTTTTGATTTAGAGTGCTAGTATATTGCCTAAAGTGTGTTTTAAATAAATAATTATATACTTTTGATACAAAGCTCTGGTCAGTGTTTGTTTGCTCTACTGTGTTTTTAGCCCTTTTGTGTATACTCTATATACTGCCCTCTTCTTCTTCAGAGAAGTCTGACTGCTCAGCCACAGCTACCAGATAAATCTGAGTGGTGCAGACTGCTACCAATTGGGTTTACTGCTTACTCCTGTAGTCTTAATCTGTTTGCAGTGTTCCCCAAGGGAACTGCACAGGATTCTGCCTAACAGTCCGTTTGATCAGTTCCATTTGTTAAAGATGGTCATTTTTCCATTTGTTCAGTCTGCTCGGTAGACTCACCCATTCAATCCACTCATCCGTTTAATTTGTTCATCCCTTACCATCCGTTCAGTCTGTTCCATCCATTCATTCGTTCCATCCACTCCATCCGTTCCACCCACTCCATCCGTTCCACCCACTCCATCCGATCCACCCACTCCGTCCATTCAACCCACTCCATCCGTTCTAATCACTCTACGTGTTTCGTCTGTTCCATTTGCTCTGTTAGCCAGTATGTTTTCTCCGTTCCATTTGATTTGTCTTTATCATCTAGTTCATCCGTTTGTTTTGACAGGGAGACTTATTCCCACTAGTACTTTGTTCCATTTTTCCATTCACTCCATAGGTTTGATTCATTCTGTGCATTCGATCCGCTCTATCCTTTCTGTCAACTCCATCTGTTCCATCTATTCTCTCTGCTCAGTTAAGTCACCTTTTCATCCATTTCATTCCTTTTTCCATTTTGTCTGTCCCTCCGTCCTTTCCATGAGTTTGATCTACTTTTCTGTTTCGTATACATGGTCTGTACTTTATATCTCATCCGTTTGTTACATTTCATCTATTCATGATACGTCTTTCAATCCCTTCTTCCATTTAATCTAATTCATTCTTCCGTTTTGCCCACTTCTTACTTTCCAACCACTTCTTACTTTCCAACCACTTCTTACGTTCCAACTGCTTGTTCTGTTCCATCCACTTGTTCCGTTCCATTGACTTGTTCCGTTCCATCGACTTGTTCCGTTCCAGCCGCTTCATCCGTTTCATCCGTTCCATCCGCTTCATCCATTCCATCTGCTTTATCCGATCCATCCGCTTCATCTGATCCGTCCACTTCATCTGATCCGCCCGCTTCATCCAATCCATCCACTTTGTCCATTCCATCTATGTTGTCCGTTCGATCCGTTCTATCTGTTCCGTCTGCTCCATCCATTTCATCCACCTCGTTTGCTCAGTCTACTTCATCGTTACATCCACTTCATTTGTTCCATCCACTTCATCCATTCTGACCACTTCATCCCTTCCATCCGCTTCATCCATTAGACCTATTTGCAACCGATTCATCTGCTCCATCGGCTTCATCCACTGCATCCATTTCTTCATCGGTTTCGTCCACTGCATTGGTTTCACCCACTGCAACTACTTCATTCCTTTGATCCACTTCATTCCTTTCATCCACTTCATTCATTCTATTCAGTTTATCTGTTTTAGTTTACTTTAGCAGATTTAGTTTTCATTTTTCTTGATCGTGGCTGCTGACCGTTGTTGCTGTTATACTGTTTGCGTTAAGAGTCTATTTTTAGGGGAAGAGCCACATTTTCAGTAATTTGCGGAAAGACATGTGGTCCTCTGTGTTTGATGTGTGGTGGAAGTGAGTTTCAAAGAGTGGGGGCCAGGGCTCAGAATGATGATCCACCTAACCTGACTGAGTTGTTTTTTGTTATCACAAGGAGGTGGGCAGAGCTTGATCTTAGAGTGTGTGGTGGATGGAAGGGTTTTAGTTGGTCTTGAAGATATTTAGGTCCGGTTTTATGAATTGCTCGGTGAGAGATGCATAACGTTTTGATGGTCACCCTTCGGGCAACCGGAAGCCAGTGCAGAGTTTTGAGAGCTGGGGAGATGTGATCTCTTGGGCCAAGAGCAAGTAGCAGTTTGGCTGTGGCATGTTGTGCTCTTCGTAGTTTAGTCAGGTGGTACGCATGGACTCCGAGGTAGAGGGGGTTAGCATAGTCGAGTCTTGACATAACAATTGATTGGACCGCGGAGAGTCTGTTGGGAAAGGAGAGGTATGGAAAAATGTGCCTAAGACTTTTGAGGTGGTACTGGCAGGACTTAGAGACATTGTTGACTTGGAGCGAGTGTTGGAGGGTTAGGTCAGAGTCGATAGTGCATCTAAGGTTTTTTACTGAGTTTGAGGTTTTCGGGGAATTGCCCATGGCAGATGGCAAGGGAAGGTGGTGCGGAATAAGATCAGTTTTGCCACACACCATGATTTCAGTTTTGGAGGGGTTTAACAGGAGGTGATTTGTGGTCATCTAGTGATCTATGTCAAGGAGGCAGGCAGCGAGGTTGGGTTGGTAGTTGGGTTTTGAGTTTAGAAATTTTAGGATTCGTTGGGTGTCATCAGCGTAGTTGTAGCACAGGATATTGTGTGAGCGGATTATTCGTGGGAGGGTGGAAAAATAGAGGTTGAACAGGAGGGCTGATAGGCAAGGCAAGCTCCTTGTGGAACTCCGGTATTGACTGGTCGGGCGGGGGAAGCATAGGAGAGTAAGGGTATTTGTTTCCTATTGTTGACGAAGGATGCTATTCGTTTGAGAGCGTTTCCACAGATTCCTATGGAGTGGTGGCAGTCAAGGAGGATTGAGTGGTTGATTGTGTCAAAGGCGGCGGATAGGTCAAGAAGGATTAATGCAGCGCATCCCGCAGCATCTGCAGTAATTTTAAGGTCATCCCACATTGAGGTTAGTGTGGTTTTGGTTCCATGTCGGGGTCTGAAACCTGATTGAGCGGGGTCTAGGAGATTGTTGGCTTCGACAAAGGCATTTAGTTTGGAATAGGCAGTTCGGTCAATGAGTTTAGCAAGTAACCTGGTGTTTGAGATGGGGCGGTAGTTTTTGGGGTTGAGAGGGTCGAGGGAAGGTTTTTTTAGAACAGGTTTGACATGAGCAGTTTTGAACGCATCGGGAAAGATTCCTGAGGAGAGGGAGTCGTTTATGATAGTTCTTGCATGTTCTCCTGCGCAGGTAGATGCAAATATTTCTTTGAGGGTTGTGGCTGGGCAGGGGTCTAGCGTGGAGCCGGATGGTTTGCGGACGGAGAGAAGTTTGAGAAATTGGTCAGTTGATATTGGAGTGAAGGAGTCGAAGGTCGGGTGGGTAGCAGTTGCAGGCGGTGGGATGGCAGGAAGGGTGGGTGGATTGTGTGGTGGGTGCAAGAGGGCCAGTTTGTTGGTTAGAGAATGTGTTCGTTCGAGAGCAGTGGTGTAGAAGTGGAGAGAGAGAAGAGTCTCAGAGTGATTTTGAGGAGGTTGATTGGGAGGTGGTGCATGATGGTTTGGTGATTTGGAGATGATTTTGTAGATTTCTTTGCTGGGGTTTTCACAGTTCAGGATTCAGGAGTTGTAATGTGCTTTTTTTGCTTCCGGATTTCGGCTTTGTAGTGGCGATGTGCCGGGTGAAGGTGGACCTGCTCAGGGTGGTTTTGTCTTTCCGCCATTTGCATTCCAGGGATTTATATAGTTGTTTTGAGATCTTCAGTTTTGGTGTAAACCATCTAGGAAAAGGGCCATGGCGAGCTGATGGTTTGCAAGTGGGTGTGAGAGGGATTAATGAGGTATTGAGCCATGAGTCAAAGGAGTCGGAGGTTAGGTGTTCATCGGGTGGGTGGGTAGGGGGAGGACGACTGAAGGAGCGCATCAGCTAGGTCTGGGAGGAATTTTAGTTTCTTTCAAGATTTGCATAGATTTGGAGGTTCTGGTTCGGGTATGGGGAGCGGGGTGGGTGAGTAAATGGTGAAAAAGACAATGAAGTGATCGGACCAGATGATAGGGTTGGGGGGCTTTAGATGTATCTGGTCATGGGAGCTGAAGATGGCATCAAGGGTGTGTCCTTTATAGTGAGTTGGCACGTTTATGTGGGCATGGAGGTTAATCGCGTCCAGGCAGTCAACCAGAGAATGGGCCATAGGGTTGGTGGGGATGTCAAGCCAGATATTGAAATATCCTAGAATGGTAAGGGTGGGATAGTTTAATTTGAGGGTGGCTAATGAGTCGCAGAGGTTGTTTGAGAATTGTCTGTTGTAGCCAGGAGGTCTCATTGCTGCTGAGCTTCTCCTTGGTCCATCGCATGACGTCCCACATCTTCTTTTGCACCTCTTCCACAGTAAACCTCTCCACTCCATAGGCATTGATGTGATCTGTGACTTCATGCCACATCCTCCACTGCTGGGTCATAGGAACAGTACTTCCAGCCCAAGCGTACAGGCCGACCTGGTATTTGTTGGTGACATCAATGAGGATTGTCAGCTCCCCGTTTGTAAAACACATCTTCCTTGGTGGCCCTTCTCCTTAACCTTTGCATCTTCATGAGGTGTTGCCTGTTCCACCTCTGCAGGCTGGCCCCTCAAGCCCCTCGCAGGCCTTGGTGGTCTGGGGCACCTGTTTGCTCACCGCCATGTTTTGCAGGTGGATGCTTCTTCTACCCTCTTCCCCATCCTCATCATCTCACTCTCTGCGGAGCCCTCACACTCATGGTGCAAGCAGGGTTCACACTAAGGTATCCCTCAAATCTCGGTGCTAATTCTCTTCGTGATGATGTGAGAGAGAGATTTTTTGAAGTGCTCTCACATCATCACAAATTGCTGTGCATCTACCTGGGCCGGGTGGCACATAGGCTGCTCTCGAGTGGTTTCTGTGCGCTGGTGCATTTAGCTGCCCCCTCCTCCACTGCCTCCTCTGTGCTCCAGTCATCCTCCAGGGGGACTTCCTTGTCCATTTCTATCAAGGCCCCGTCTACTCCAATCCTTCCCACACCACCCAGTCCGGTGGTCAGCACGTCCCTGCCTCAGGTGGAAGTCCAAAAAATACAGTAGAGGTGGTCGCTGTGCCTGCCCAGGCCCCTTCACAGGAACAGACATCAGTGGGGCAGCTGGCACATCAAGACAGTGCTGAAAATGTAGCCCCCCATAGTGCAACATCCAAATGGCGTGGGGGCATGCGCAGGGTACACTTGGGCAGCAGCAGTATAAGAGAGGATAGAGGAAATTGCTCCAGGGCCCTACAACATGGTGGAGGCAAGCAACGCAGCGACGTTCAAACACCTGACAGGAGGACCACTGACGCTTTAGGCAATTGGTGTGTGTAAAGACTGGAGGGGTGTATCTGTACTTATTCCCTCTTTATGCAGGGTAAAGGCACAAAACATCCCAGCAAGGATCTCAATTTGGTAACAGTGGAAGAACAGCCAGGCTTAAGCTTTCAGGAGGTGTTGCAGGCAGGTTCTTAAGTACAGTGTTTCCCCAAAGCCCGCATAAAGGAAGGTTCACAAACTATGTTAGGTTAAAACACAGCTTCTTTATATAAAATAAGGTTTGCTACCTATAGCGAATATATACATATAAATAATTCAGTGAAAAAACTTTGTTAAAGGGACGTTATGGTTAAGTTGCACTACGAAAAACCTATGAAATTCAGTAAAAAAACGTTGTTAAAGGGACGTTATGGTTCAAAGTAAAACCGAAAACCCCCTGAAATTCGGCAATTGGGCAGTTATGGTAAGATAAGCAACCATAACTCGTGCCACCGTGCACTGCTAACACTAACACCCAGGACATCAAAGATGACATCACAAATGTCATTGATGACATCACTGATGACATCACATGTCTGGCTCTCCCTTTTTTCCCTTTACTGACACATCTAGGCCACATAGTTTTCTTCAGTAACAGTCAGGAACTAAAAATTGAAAAGGTACTATATTTGTAGACTTAGGGTCACGTTACATCATATGAAACATATACATAGCGGAAGACACAGGCTTGAAAGAGAGCAATCCTTTCTGTGCATGAAGATAATCATTAGGGTTATCAGCACTTTCTCATAGTTTTATTTTTATTACTCTACCTTCCCTGTATATGCTCATATTTGTATACATTGTACTAACTCTCCTTTCCTTTGGGTGCAGTCACATCATGTGATACACATACATATGGTAAGTAGCAGCTTTGAAACAGAGCAATAGCTTCTCTGCATGAAGACAATCAGTTAGGTTATGAACTCTTTCTGCTACTACTTCTGCTTTTTTGTTTACTTCACTATCCCTGTATATACTCATATTTGTATGTGTTGTTGTCTCTTTGTGTTTTGTCTGTAATAATTATGTATTAAGTGGGTTTTATTATCTACTTATTACATGTGTCACAGTACGCGAAACTCTAATAAGAAAGCAGTTATCATTTCACTATTCAACATGACAAGATTATGAATATTGCACCTTCATCATGTATGCTGCACACACTGCCTATGTTTCTGCATAAGTAGCTTAGTATACTGTATAGAACTTCATAACAGAATGCTATTTATATCAATGCATTGCTTAATGCACTAATTAGCTCATGATATTTATCCCAATGATCCTTGACAGTTTTTGGTCAGCATTATAAGAATCCCTTGTACAGAGTTTTCATGAAAAGTAAATGCACATGTGATGTCATCAGTGATGTCATCAATGACATTTGTGTTGTCATCTTTGGTGTCCTGGGTGTTAGTGTTAGCAGTGCACGGTGGCGCGAGTTATGGTTGCTTATTTTACCATAACTGCCGAATTTCAGGGGGTTTTCGGTTTTACTTTGAACCATAACGTTCCTTTAACAAAGTTTTTTTCACTGAATTTCATAGGTTTTTAGTAGCGCAACTTAACCATAACGTCCCTTTAACAAAGTTTTTTTACTGAATTTCATAGTTTTTTAGTAGCACAACTTAACAATAATAACTTTGACTTTATGTACATATAATATGGAACATATTGAACCCTTTCTACTGAATTTTACGGTCTGTCGACATGTTCGGACAACAGTACCACCACCTAAAAACTCTGGGGGGCTATATTTAATAGTTATATCATAACATAGGAACATTTAACAAATTCACAAAACAGCACACATACAAAGTATATGTAGTAATACTTAAAAAATGTAACCCATATATGTAACACACTAACCATTCACTTAAATACAATATGTTTTAAAATGGAATATACCAAAAGAAGATAAAGTGGCTTCCACCATAATTACCTCACAGACGCTCCACAACCAACAGCAAGACCAGACGTATAGACTACTGATTACATATCTCACCAGACTTAGTAAGTGCACTTCTTTTTACTCATATATTTATAAACTTTCTATATTAGAAAAAAAAACATATTACTTTTTTGTTTTTTCTCAGAAATGTGTAGTACTCTCGACTGGCTAGAGGAGCATTTCGCACGAGAGGAAATGTTAGAAGATAGTCCACCTAATGGTACACACTTTACTATATAAACCAATTAATAAATATTATTTTGTATACATTTAACATATACATTTTTTTTTATTACAGACCATACAAAAATTCCAAGCATCTCACAACAACAATCAGAGGATATCACTCTACAACAGATTAATCAAAAAATGGATGACCTTATGCAAAATTTTATGGATTTGAAAAACTTTGTGGAAAATCATGTGAACCACCAAAAGCACACCATTGTCCAACCTGCACTTGTCCCCCCTCACCCTATCCCACTCAGTTAACCCCAAACCCTGTCTATGGACCAAAGCGTTTTGATGAGCTTTCTTTCCCTTCTTCACCTGATCCCAGTTATCTAGAAATCCCTAATTCTCTTGTTTTTGTTTCCGTTTCTGCCCCACCTTCCCATTCATAATTGTATATATATATATGAAATAAAGTTACTTTTCTTATATTCTGTTGTAATTACTTTCAGTTCTTTGTGATGAAACCAATTTAGGTGTCCACGGACAGCGCGGTTGTTCAGAAATGTTCGTAAAGAAACAAAAATATAACTGTCCTGAAGACACTACATCTGTCCGTAATGTTCTCATGCAAGTTGAAAATGTTCTAAGAACACTTGTAGTGTCCTGAAATGTTCGTAAATAAACGAAAATGGAGGTGTCTGTAAGAACACTATGCCTGTTCGTAGTGTTTGCTAGCAAGCAGAAACTGTTCTAAGAACACTCGTGGTGTCCTGAATTGTTCGTAAATAAACAAAAATGGAGGTGTGCTTGAAACACTATGTCTGTCCGTATTGTTAGCAAATAAATTAAACTGTGCTCAGAACAAACGGCTGTCCGAAACTGTTCATTTTACATGTGACGCACTTTTAATTAGTTCAGGACCCGAACACTGTCCGTAGAACATCAACACGCATGCGCAAAACAATGTCCGTACATTGGGTGTCCTGCGGACGGCCACTACCTTAGCGAACATGCTCACAAAACAATCATGTGACCGTGTCCACACTCATCTCGTGCTCTAAATGCAGACACTGTTCGTGTCTCCGAACAGTTTAAAAGTACATTTCCAAGTAATCCACAATACTTCTCATTAAAAAATCACCATACCACAAATCCCACATACTAATCCTAACTTTCCACATAGTTTTTGTGACTTTTTGAACCTTTTTTGATGTTCGATCTGTCTTGCGGACGGCGCGCATGTCCACGACCCGCGCACAAGCACCCCTATATAAGACCACGCCCTAGAGCGCATTCTCATTGTGTTTCTGACTATTCCACAGAGCACACTGCATTTTGCTGCATACTTTGCAGATTTTGAGATTTCCATCTCCAAGCCTATGACATCCATGGCTCGACTATTACCACATGGTGCTACATCTGCCTCAGCACCACCCCACCCCCTCCACCACCACCATTTCCCCAAGGGCCTGAAGAGGGGAACAGGAGTGAGGACACAGAGGAGGAAGAAGAGGATGACGAGAATAAGGTAGAGGAAAACCCTACTACCAGCCCTCGGCGTGATTCTTGGGTGTGGCGGTTGTTTACCGTTCGTGGGAATGGTCCTAAGGCTCGTGCAAACTGTGTTCCCTGCAATGAGTGCAAAATGGTACTCAGTCGCGGGAGGCATGGTTTGTATAGCTTTGGGACTACGACTATGAAGCGACACCTGAACTCATGCCACACTGGGGTCATTCGTAAGGTTGTACATTACGAAGAGCGTTGTAGGTTGATTGCCTCTACTTCATCCTCCGTTTCTGATCCTGTCACCACAAGGAACACCTCTGTGGGACAGCGTCATCCTCAAGCTGCCTCACAGGCCATACAGAATTCTGATGACCCTTACCTTTCGAGGGTCACAGTTGTATTATGTACTGTGACACAGTACTCTGTAGGGGGGAGCGACTTCAGAGTGCTTTTGAGACTATCGTCTCAGAGCACGAGAAGACCTGCTCACTACCCAAATAAAACCCACTCTACATCTTCCTCTCTCAGCTCACCCTTTCTTAACCCTGTGGTTGGTGTCCCCCCTTTTACCCTCCTTTCCCCTCCTCTCCTAGTGTGTCAAAAACCAAAAAAACACAAAATAACAAAAATCAAAAAAAAAATAAGGCTCTTTTCAGAGCCGCCTTTCACAATTAAAAAATAGAAGGAATGATAAAGAATGCAGGGCCCTTTCTATTTCTTGAAAGTCCGCGGACAGTTCGCGAAAATAAAAAAAATTGGGGTGCTGCCCTATTGTAACCATTGCTTTTTTCTCTGGGAGGAAGTGGTGGCTCTGAAAAGAGCCTTTGGGAGGTGTTTGTATGTCAAAAATTATAAATACTTAACACCTACTTCAAAATAGATGCTGCATTTCTAAAAAAAAGGTCACAATGCATTTTGTACATTTCTCAGAAAAATCTGATTGCCAGCATAAGTAAGAAGGACTCCATCTCTGCGAAAAATGTATGTACTACGAAACATAATATTTTCATTGTGAAAAGAGAACATGCCAAAATCTCTTAGGAATGCACAAACAGCCTTATTGACATTACGCCTTGCTTTCTCTATTTGTGGACCACATGAGAAAGAACAAAGCCACATTTGTCTCTGCGCAATCCGTGAAAAAATTACTTTGGAGTTTGGAAACATATTCATGATCTTCTGAAGTCCTTCTTTCATTGCAAATTGCAAAGAAATTCCAGACACATGTCCTAAACTGTTCCCTCCACAATGAATTACAATTATGTCTGGATGTTCCTCTATCTCCAAAGTTGCACAGAGATGTAGCAAGTCCAGCCACTTCATTCCACGCACTGCATGCCAGTGCACTTCCACATGTGAGAATCCAAGATCTATAGATACTCCACAGCTTTCTGCATGCAACTTCAACCAATGTATCCACGAGTCTCCCAAAATCCACACAATCTGTTTTTTGAAACACTCAGCCATAGCTATCTATTCTTCTCTCACCAAAAAGAAAATCAGAGAAAACCTCTCCTAGCACAACACACTCACTAAGCTTTACTGACCAATCCCTTGCTACATTCAATCTCATTTGCATGCCTCCCCACCCCAAATTCCCCAGATGTAATACGCGGTGTCCTGGAACTACCCCCATGTCCGCGAGCGTATCGTAACATGGACAGCCCTTCTACCATTTCCACTTCACTCTCTGTGCCATTCCCTCATTGGATGTAGCTAAGAAATCACATGACCATCCACCAATCAAATCCACGACCTCTGCATGTAACTGCATCATCATAGATCAGCACTGCAAATGTACGGTGAATCTCTCGGACTACAAGTCTCATACCATTGGCAAGCACGATCTACGAGAAATACTAGACAAATCTCCAAGATTTCTACTTGCAGCTTCGTCCATATCCATATGCATGAACACAAACTACAGGTATGCATATTTTCTATACAGTACATGAACACATTTTCTAACCGTCTTTTAACTTGGATAATCTGTAAAATGAATCTACAATCATTTTTTCATTATCCTAAAATGAACTGTGACTTACAAACCTTTATACCGTTTAATTTCTTCGTACACACACACGCAAATAATGTTAAACTAATCTTTTTCAAATAAAATATATAGACTACATATAATCAAACAAAATTACATGCACACTCTATGATCAAATTTCAAAGAATAATATTTGTACAAACACATATTTGGTTTTACTTTTTTTAGTTTATATAATTACTTACATTTATATAGGACAAGCAGGCTATGACATTCACTCACTATTACGTGGAAAAGCAGGCTATGACATGGACTCACTATTACGTGGAAAAGTTTAGTTGCAGGAATAGTGGTATACAGTGGTACATTATGAATTTAACAAGCCATAGTGAAGATATTTTCTTTCCTACAGTTAGTCATAAAATAGTTTTAATGGTTTTAAGGAAGGCGCTGAGCATTTCAATTTAAAAAATCTATGTCTAAATTAAAAAGAGTGCTACATACAAACCAAATTACTAATTTCTTTCTTTTACAATTGCAGTGAAGACCATTCTCCTGAAAAGAAGCAGCCGAATTGGAACTACAAAGAACAACTAAGAAGCAAACTGCTCATTTTAGAAAAAAAGTACGTAGAATGTTACCATAATATTTGAATTATTACTCACACTATAAGATTAATTCATGCTATTTCTGTGCCTAAAAATAGAGATTCTGCACCATTCTGACCAAAAATCCCCCGTTTTAAACAGTGATTTACTGGCAGAATGGCTCACAAATTCCTATTTTTCGACACACAAATTACCCAACTCAGCCGCTAGAATTTAGATGTTGTAGAAAAAGCAACTGTTTTAATTGTATAGCTTTAGATATACTATTTATACTTCTCCACACCACTAGCTTACTTTTTTCTTTCATCTGAACCCCAGGTTAGTAACACATGAATTCAAGAATAGCCATCCCTACTAGTTGTACTTCCCAATGCACAATCACACACCATTACATACATCTTTATCACCTTACTCAAACACTCATGCACACACCACACATGCATTGCAGAACACCCCAACCCATAACTTCTGTATTTTTTTCAACAGACCCTAAAGAATGCCTACCAAAAAGCAACTCCGTAGAAAGGGACGCAGAAGTAGAGCAAATGAAAAGAAAAGTCTCCAACATAAACATCCATCTATAGCAGAATTTGTAAAAAAAAGTTGAAACACAACAGCTAATACAGTCATGTAGTGAAACAGAAGAGGTTTCTAGTACAAAAACTTTCCCTCCTCTATCAAAAAGTAAAACAACCCAAAAAACAATTAACAGAAAATCAACTATCACTACAAATAAAACTTCTTCTATAAATCTTGATATAGTACAAAGTAAGCATACCAAGAAAAGTATTTTAGCCAAAATGTTCCGTCACAAAGTCCTTCAAAATCTTATGAAAACAGGAGAGAAACCAGGTTCAAGACTTCAAACCTATCGTAGGAAAGTCATCTTAGAAGCGTTGATAGACAGTGCACTTCTTCTCAAAACAAAGTTATTTATTTTAGTGTTAAACAGAATGAAACCACTAACAAAACTAATAACTAAATTACAAAAAAGACTTTTCAATAAACGAAATGTCAACAGAAATAACTTCTTAAATATCTGTGGAGGTGAATGGAGTCACACTACAACCACTGAACCATATTTTAATGAAGAAGCCTACAAACAAAAGCAAACAAATACAATTGCCATACATAGCAGTGCTCGAGGTTATGAAAAAGTTAATAATACCATAATGGAACAAGAAGAACTCCTTACAAAAATATGCCCTGAAAACGTAGATTTACCCCTCCATTCAACTGAATCAGAACATCTAGTGTACAAATGGCCATCCACGTCAATGTGTTACATTCCCAAAAAATGTTCAAGTCTTTATGCCAATTTCTCAATTAATATGTGAAAAGCAAAGACAAAATAAAAATTTTACTACTGCAAAATATGGATGCTTGTCCAATACGCAAGTACACAGGACTTCAAAGACATTCCTTGGCCTGCATTACAGGACCTACTTGCAAAACACCCTTCCATGATATCAAAAGGATATCAACACATCATGCAAGTATAAGGAATCTATTTAATAAACTGTACTATGCTAAAAGTCCTGCTTTAGTACTAGCCAATTTAAATAACATTCTTCTACATGGTACAGCAAAAGACCTCCTAGAAGAAATCGACTATATCCAGACAAAATATTTTGGAAGTGAAACCCACTTACAAGATGAATTAGCTGTCAACCAACTTCGTAACAATTTTGCACATGGCAACCTTTCACTACAGACATACAAAAAAGAAATACTAAAATTTGAAAGTATTTCAGCTGAAGTACCAAACCACGTGTGTGTGTGTATGTTGCCGCAGAACTTTATATAAAAGTAGCACAAAAACTATAGACCTACCATACAAAATAGAAGACAATGAAGATTCTAAATGGTTTGAATTAGCTCTCTACCTTATAGCAGAAAACAAATACGAAATAACTGACCCCATAATACTTTGCAGTTACTGCACTACAAAACTTGACAACAGCCAAACTCCTTCACAAATAACTTGGTGCTATCACAAATAACTTGAAATTGTATCCACTACCAAAACCACTTGAACAACTTAATTTATATGAGAGCATCATAATTCAAACAGTGCACCCATTTCAAGCAATAATACGCCTTCAACCAAAAACTGCAAAATTACATCCCTCTGAATTAGTGAAAGGTATTCGTGGAAACGTAGTGTATTTACCATTAGAGCTAAAAGTAAATGTGCACACTCTCGGAGTGCAACGTCCAATGCAGCAATCTTTAATTATCTTGGTAAATGGAGTACCTAAAAAAGACAAAACAATTTGGCAACAACTGGTAGATTTACATAAAGTTAGAGAAGCCCTACAATATCTTAAAGAGAACAATGAATATTGCAAATAAGTTAATATTGAAGAAAACTTGCAAGATACAAGTGAAATAATTGAACAGACACAAGAAGCTGGTCTATTTGAGCTCCTAGATCCTGCTACAATATCAAACACTTTAGACCATTATACAATTCATCCATTGCGCTCTAATGACACCATAGAAGATACAGTGGAAACGTACCAAATGCGTCAAACAAAAGGATCACCAATCAGCATATGGGAAAAAAGTATAGAAGCACGTGCTTTTCCTCTACTCTTTCCTACTGGCAAAGAAGGAAGATACGATGATAGACCTATTCAAATATCAGCATCAGAATATCGCTCATTACGAATGTATTCTGAAGATCCCAGATTTAGACAAAATGTGGAATACATATTCCACCTACTCTTTGAAAGTGAACTAGCAACTTTATGTTACGGAGTTGTACACATATTAAAATCAGGATCACACTTTCAAAATATGACAGCTACACAATTATTAGAGAAAGTGCAACAAAAGGATGAGGTTTTACAATCAAATATTACAAATCTATTAGCAAATATGCGTGGTACTAGAAAGTACTGGTTTCAACGTCATGGAGATGTACGTTGTATGATCAGAAACCTTGGCCCACCCACTTGGTTTGTTACATTAAGTTGTGCAGAATATGCATGGGAAGATTTACATGATTTCCTACGCATATCAAATAAAAACAAAACAAACATAGATATTCTAACACCTGGAGAACTTTGTTCTTTGGATCCTGTTAATGTTTCAAGATATTTTCACCATCGCTTCATGGCTATGCTCCATTTTATTTGTAACAAAAATGTTCCTCCCCTTGGAGAAGTGCAACACTTCTTTTGGAGAAAAGAATACCAAGCCAGAGGAGCACCACATATCCACATGCTTTTATGGATTAAAGATGCTCCTAAATTTGGTCAAGACAGTGATGCCACTGTTTTACAGTTTATTGAAAAATATGTCACTTGTGAAATTCCATCAGAATCCACAAATAGTGATCTTCATGCAAAAATTTTACAATTCCAAAGACACATATGTGGCAAATACTGTCGTTGCAAATACAAAAACAAAGGGAAATACTACACCAAATGCCGATTTGGTTTCCCTAAACCAGTCACAAATACAGGTCAAGTGAACAACCTCAT
Organism: Ambystoma mexicanum; assembly: GCF_040938575.1. Lineage (NCBI taxonomy): Eukaryota > Metazoa > Chordata > Amphibia > Caudata > Ambystomatidae > Ambystoma > Ambystoma mexicanum. Next base: position 527,610,413 of record NC_090937.1, read on the forward strand.
GAATTCAGTTAGACATAGTGTTAAAGGTAAGTCACCTAAAAATACATATTACATAAAAAGAAAAGAAGAAGAAAAATATATCAATGATTACAATGAAATCATTGCCTACTTATGGAATGCAAACATAGACGTGCAGTACATTGCAGACAATTCTACTGCAGTTGCACGATATGTCACAGCATACTTAACCAAATCAGACAAGACAGAGCTCCAAGACCTCTGGAATGACCTGTCATCAGATAAAACAGTGTCTCAGAAATTATACAGTTCGGGCATACAAATGCTGTCCCATAAAGAATGTGGATCCTATGAAGCAGCTGATTGATTAACTGGTTCTGCATTGTATGGTAAATCTGCAAATATAGTATGGATAATTCTTGGTCCAGCTAAATCTAGAAAAAGAGTTCTAAAATCATAGAAAGATATAGAAACAATAGCCAAACATGATCCCAACAGCCAAGACATTTTAAAAAACTATTTATTGGACACATACTACCCAAACAGGAGTACCACTTTGGAAACCATGAGTCTATACCACATAGCCCAAAACTACACATACAAAAATAATACAAAACCTGATGAACAAAACCGTAAATACAAAGTGACAAACTGTGAAGGCAGCTTAGTAAAACTCACCAAACCAAATTTAATTAATCATATCAAATTGTCATTAACGACTCCTCAACCTAAAGAAGTATATTACATGTCCCTGCTACAATTCTTTAAACCATGGAGAAAAGAAGAACAAATACTAGATAACTATGACTCATATGAAGACGCTTTCAAAGCAAATGAACTCCAAGCCCAACTAGATAAGGACACTCCTGACAGTAGACAACCATCTGTCACAGGAAGCCAAGAACCACTGGGAGACCCACTAATAACAAATGAGGCAGAATTAGCTATGATAGAAGTACAAAACACCATGTGTCAGTATGAAGATAAAGAAGACTTAACTATACTAGAATCAAAGCTAAACAATGAGCAACGTAGCATTTTTCAAGAAGTAACAAAAGAAATTGCACATGGTGTACAACATGGAAACAAAGAATGCACCTGTCAAAATTACAAACCTATACTATTGTATGTCAGTGGTGAAGCTGGTTCTGGCAAAACATCAGTAAATTCCTTCAACAATTCACAAACAACAAACTGTCAGCTATTGTCACTGCCCCCACAGGTTTAGCTGCCTACAACATAGGTGGTTTCACTTTACACCGATTACTACTCCTGCCAGTAGAACACCAAAACAAATTAGATTATTACAGACTTTCTGCAGAATCTGCAATGGAACTACGCAGAGTATTAAAACAAATGAAAATGATACTAATAGATGAAGTGAGCATGGTGTCCAACCTAATGTTGGCTTTGATTCACCTCAGATTACAGGAAGCACTCAAAACAAACTATGAAGAGCTCTTTCTAGGAAAACACATTATTATTTTCAGAGATCTTCTTCAATTGACACCTATAAAAGGTGAGTCTATTTTTAAAACATTAAGACACAAACTCTGTCGTAAAACTGTTGGCAGCATTGGAAATGTCAACCTTTGGCAACATTTCAATACAGAGAATTAACACAAAACATGCGCCAATCTGCAGATCTCACTTATGCCAACATCTTAAAAAGTATCAGAGTTGGTATACTTTCTAGAGAAGCAGAAGCAATATTGAAAACCCGGCACATTAATGCACTTTATGGTGATAATACATGTGCTACAGATGTTATGGAACAATTAGCCCACAACAATGTCAATTGTATGGCCTTAATGCCAACTCTTGCAAGCTGTTTCAAATTCAATGAAATCATGTTAAGTAAAGAAATGCAACCAATAATGGAAATTAGTGCCACAGACAAACTAGATGTATATGGAATGACACTACCCATGTGTGACCAAGCCACAGCAAGACTAAACCGTTTAGAAAAATCAATTTCAAACACAGCAGGCTTGGAAAGATATTAAAATTAGATATTAAAATGATCCTTAAACTGCAGAGTAATTCTGAAAAGTAACCTTGACGTAGACCAAGGACTAGATAATGGAGCACTGGGTAAAGTTGTTGGCTTTCAAATATACCCATGTGACAACAAAATTCAGTTTGTCAATATTCTCTTTCACAAACTTTCAGAAGTTAAAAGAATAGGACGCTCAACAGCTCGATTCCTTCTCTTCAAAGACATGTATGTACGCAGAGAACAATTTTCTCTAACTCTTGCATACGCAGTCACCATTCATAAATCACAAGGTCTTACCTTAGACAAAGCAATGATAGACATTGGTAACACAGTCTTTAAAGAAGGCGTGAGCTACGTAGCACTATCATGCTTACATACACTTGACGGTCTATTTCTAATCAACTTTGATGCAAGTAAAATAAACGCTGATATTCCTTGCATTTTAGAATACAATAGACTTTGTTCACTATACACCCCTCATCTACAAACATATCCTGTTCCACAAAAAGGAAAATGTTTTAAAAGAAAACTAAATCAAACAGAAATGCAACAGGATGTCACTGCAAATCCTCCAAAAAGAGTAAAAGAAACTAAAACTTCATCAAGTACCACAATCAAAAAAGAATCAATTAGGGAAAGTAAGCCAGGTACTTCTTCAAAGAAGGAAGACACGCTCCAAAAAAAGCAGTCAGATACAGAACTGCATGGTCCATTTAAACTCTCAAATATAGTTGGTGTAAGTTGCTACGCAAATGTAGCTATGAATATTCTTTTTCAATTACCACCAATTGTTGAGAACATTTAGTTACACAGTGCAGACCCATTGTATTTGCAAATGTTAGTACTTCACAGAAATGCAGCAAACAATCCTGACAACACGTATAATGTTTTTGGAATAAGACAACAATTGGACTACTGTGCTGGAATGGTGAAATTCACTATAAACTCACAGGAAGATCCACAAGAATTTGTAATGTACTTACTACAAGTACTGGAAAACAAAAACATACCTATAAATGAAATCTTTCAGATTTCATACATGTGGAAACATACATGCACTCTCTGCAACAATGTGACACAAGAACAAATCCCCAATGAGCGCTTTGTGTATATATCAATACCTAATTGTGAATCCGTTCCATTTCAGCAACTTGTACAAAATGCAAACCACGGTAGATTATGTTCCACCTGCAATTCAGATAATCGCTCCACGTTAGTAATACAAACACATAGTAAATACGTAATACTAATGCTTCTACGTTACAATGCAGATGGTACCAAAAACAACTGCAAGCTGACTGGATTCACACATGGTCAAATATCACTTGGTAGGAAAACCTTCACAACAATAGGTATCATCTACCACGCAGGAGCCACAACCAACTCAGGACACTACACTGCATATATAAAAAAGAAATGTGGATGGTTTGAATGTAATGATAGTACCATTACTCTAAAGCAGAGATTACCAGCAAATCTTACAAACGCTTATTTAATGTTCTTAAAACTAAAATTTGATAACTGAACTGAACTTAAACCTTAAGTACACTTGTAGTAAAAAAATATAAACTGTCACAATATTCCAAAAGCTATCTAACTGCCCAAAGATGCTACAACAACTAAACAAATAAATCAGCACTACTCAAATAAATAATAAAATAGACAGTTAGAATACGCCAATTGGTATCTAACTGTCCCAAAATTTAGAAATATTCAAACAGATAAATCAATACCACGAAATGATATCATAAAATAAACAGTTAGAATACGCCTACTGGTATCTAACTGCTCCAAAACTGTACAATATCCAGACAAATACCTAATATCTTACTACTCCCAAAAACTGGAACAATCCAATGTATAAAGCATTAGCCAGAAACAACAAGTAAACACTGAAAACAAACAAACAAATAAACTGTAGCATAACAGAAAAAGTTTTTTTTTAATCCAACATGGATTTTTTTTCTCCCACAGACCCAATGATTTTAGCAACAATCACAGAAACTGAGCAAATTGCACAGTACTCTCGTTTGTCATCGACTAAATAAGAGGGTAAAAAAAAAAGAAAAAATGTTGATTGTACAATGTAATAACTCTTTATAAAATACTAATACTAACATGCTATTTTCTTTTATCATAGAAATGAACAAGAAAACCATGGACTCCCGTTAGTAAACCAAATAGTAAGTATAACATCAGAAATACAACCATCGCAGCATATCACACCCATACTGGCTTATAACATTTTTCCTTATAAATTTGTTTTGACCCAAAGTTATAAGCCACTATGAGTGTGATATGCTGCAGTGCTTCTGGCCAGGGCATACACTCTTGGGTGCATGGCATATGACTGTGATATGCTGCAGAGCTTCTGGCCAGGGCATAGACTCTTGGGTGCATGGCATATGACTATGTCACGCCCATAGATTCAAGCATTGCAACCATTTTAATGTCCGCGGACTCAAGGAAGGTCCTAGAACACACTCATCTTGCCAGATGACAATACGGACAGCGTCCTCAAGACACCCCTATTTTCTTTGTGTACGAACATTTCAGGACACCGCAAGTGTTCTTAGAACACTTTCAGCTTGCCAACGAACAATACACACAACGTCTCCAGGACACCCCCTGCTAACATTCCAAGACCCCACAAGTGTTCTTAGAACACTTTCAACTTGACACCGAATCCATTCTGTTTATTTACGAACATTCCAGAACAGCCGTGTTGTCCGCAGACAAATCAAACACAATAAAAGCCATTAGCACATACAAAAAAATACAACATTGAACCTATCTCATACTCCCCCACCCTCCCCAAACACTCTTACACACCAACACACGCCACTAAATACAATTTTTAATTCAAGTTTCACCGCGCTGTCCGCGGTCGTTGGCGAATGCAAGATGGCGGGCGCGACAGAAAATCTGACGCGCAGCACGCACCACACCGCCCAATCAGCGAACACGTCGCATGTCCGCGGACATGACACACGCCCATGGGCCAATCGGGGTGCTGTCCGCAGAGCGAACAGGGAAGTCCGTCCGCGAAGCAAACACAGATAACACTAATTTTTTTGCCTTACATTTTGGTCATTTTAAAACAAACTACTGGACGGATTTACACCAAATTCCCAAAAGGACGCTTTCTGGACCAAGCCGCCGCTCCTGCTGCAAATTTGGTGTAAATCCGTCCAGCGGTTCGGGCTGTAGCCGTGCGCAAAGTTTTTTCCCATTATGTCTATGGGAAAAAACAAAATTTTGGGACCCCCCCTATAACTTTGCCCCCCCTGGACCAAACCTCTCCAAACTTTGCAAAAAAGTGGGCCATATACTTTTTTTGCAAAGTTTGGTGAGGATTCGTCCAGAGGGAGCATAGTTATAAGCCACCCAAAAAGTGCTCTTCCTGTGGAAACACCAACTTAACCATAACTACATGGACGCTACCGTGTCCATGTAATAACACTTTGTACTTGGAATACTTATTCATAGAATGGCCAATATATACACTCTATGTAGTACCACAAATTACTTAAATCCAGTAATAGATGCACTAACTGCAGACATTTTTAAATTGGCAGGTGGATTCTTAAGTTAGTTGTAACAGCATAGAATTTGAAAGAAAGGCAGGCTAGGTATGAACATCAGCAGAATGTTTTCTTTAGACTAGACAAGTAATTCTAAGTGAGGATCCCCCACTTAGGCAACCTAAAAATCACTGCCTCCAAGCACGCCAGAAAATTTGAGTTGCACCCCCTAAATGTGTCTGATTGTGTGCAAACCAGGAAATGCGACTGCATGTTTGAGCCTCTGTGCATTCCAAAAATGCACTTTGCGCCCCCTAAATGTCAATGCCTCCAGTTACACAAGGGAATACATGTTAAATACAGTGTTGCACATATAAACGTGCTGCATGCAACATGTAATTTATGGGCATATGACCTTTTTCATCACTGTTGCCACGTGCGTGAAGTAAAAACACTAATGTCTTGCTGTAGCTCCTGCTGCATGCCATATCCTGCCTCCTCCAGATGTATTTTGCCTCCAATGTTCAACATCTCCTGCTGCCTGGTAGAGTGTCACTTTCTTGGAGTGCCTGCTTTTCCCCCCACAATCTGTTACTTTGTGTCACTCCTTTCAGTTTCTTCCATCTATGCACTTCCACCTCTCCATAGCACCATCACAGCTCCACAGCGCACATAATAACGGTGAAGAGTCACCCCAACATCCTCAGGTGCACCATGTCAACTCCATCATCCAGGACCCCTAAAGTGTGGCTGAGGGCTGTCAGATTCTCAGCTGGAGAAGTTGTCAACCTGGGTACTAGCGAATTATGATGCACTCTTTCTGCTGCAGAATTAGCTTGGAATGTGTGGTTCTCAACAGAGATGGGTGGGCATCACGGCCACCATTAACACAGAGGGGTAGCAGTCCATACAGTGGACCATGCCAAGAAGCACTGGGATGATCCCCGAATCCAGAACAAAGCTATGGTGAAGGCGGCATGTGAGGCAGGTGCCTCCATGGATGTGCACTGTGCAAGCCACAATCGGGCGTCACCCCTTCACCTCCATATCCTGGGCAGGCATCCAAGCTGCTGTTGAGTACTCACAGGGTGAACATATCTACAGATTTAGTATGTCCTGCAAGGGTATGCATGAACTGAGCAAGTCAACGGGCCTCATTACAAGGTGGGAGGTAAGGGATTACCGGCACTGGTAATGGCACAGGTGCCGGTAATCCCTTACCTCCCAACTACGAGTTCCCTTTGCGGGTTTTCCTTAACGCCTCGTTTTTGCATGCGTTAATGACGGGACCCGCAAAGGGACTCTAGAGCTAATAACGTTATTAGCGCCTCCCCATTCCCATTGAGCCCTATGGGGGCTCAAATGGGGATGGGGAATGGCCCTGGTGAATGGGGAATTACCAGTCTCTCCGACCTCGGAATGGACCGGTAAGTGCTCCATTCATCATGAAAGAGACAGGCCAGAGGAGGGTAAGTACTCTACAGTGAACTAAACCATGGGTGTTGACACGCAGATTAGTTGGGTTACTATGATGAGTGTAGACTTGTGGTTTCAGCATTCATGTAGGGTTTTGATGTGCAGATTAATCGGGTTAATGGGACAAGGGCAGACCTGTAGGTGCTGTCTTAATGTAGAGGTCCGGGGTGCAGTTCAGTGGGGGTGCGTAGGTGATGGCTTAATTCAGGGGGACAGGGCACAGATTAGTTGGAGTAAATGGATGCTGCCTTATTGTAGAGGGCCGGGGTACAGTTTAGTGGGGTCTGGGATGAGGGCAGACTTGTGGATTCTGCCTTAAGTTAGGGGTTCTGTGCATAGATCAGTGGATGTACTGTGACAAGGACTTGTCAGTCACAGGAAAGGAGTGGAAGTAATGGTGATAGCTGGTAAGTAATCCTTGATTACTTTTTAAATGTGTCATGCACAAAGGTTGTACAACAGCTCTATGTTATGTTTGCCATGGGGGGTGTTGTGGGTGTTCCGGGTGCTACCTGTTCTTTACACAGCTGGTTTCTGCAGGCATTTAATTCCATGAATCAGCTCCAAGCACTATTCTTTGTGACTGTGCAATGTTCTTGCTTGTGCTTTTTTTGTAAATTAGGCCTTTTGACGATTCATGGGATTCTGTCACTTCTCCCACGGGGTGAACCCTTTCCAGTGAGGCTTGGTAGGTGAGGTCACCACCCAATAGTTCCCATTAGGGATGGTAACAATCAGGAGGACCTCACAGTGAGAGACTTCCCCCATGGGGATAAGGACTCCCGTACCATGAAGGCACTTCCTAAACCCTTTCCCCTTGAGACCAAGTCCCTGTTAGAAACTTCTGGAAGCACTACAGTCTGCTATGGTAAGGCTTCTTTTGTCTTTGATCCTTGCATCAATATAACCCAGATGAACCAGATGAAGGAGAAACATGGACACATATAGATCATCTCGACGAATAACCATAATACTGGGAAGAATTGACCCCAAGGAGGCAAAAAGATCATATCCTCAACTGTCCATAGTACAGTTGGCCCCAAGGAGGAATAAAGATCACCTCAACAACTGATCATACTACTGAGAAGAGCTGGCCCAAATTAACTCACCAACAACAACAAAGCTCTCTGACATTGTGTAAAGACTGGTAGGGGGTGTCTGTACTTCCGCTCTCTATATGGTAGAGGAGAGGCACAGAAGTCCCCAGCCAAGATTCTCTATAAGGTAGCAATGGACGAGCAATCAAGGCCTAGCTTCTCAGAGGTGATGCAGGCTGGTTCTTAAGTACAGTGTAGTCCCCGAACCCCCACAAAGGAATGTCCACACACTGTATTACTGAAAACACAGTCTTTCTATAATTAATATTCAAAGGTATGTACGCGATCACAATAACGCACTTTGTACTCGGAAGCCAATAATGATAAATATATACAATTCTAAAGTGGTATCAATAATGTTATCAGATCTCATTAAAGTGCATCAACTGTATGGTTAAAATGTCACACAGATTAATAACGAGGAAACCAGCAATAGAGATAGGAAGGAACGCAAGATGGTTGAAACAATAGGCAGAATACTGACCCCTACCACTAGGCACAGTTCTGTGTGGAGATCCCCCCACCTGGGCAACCTGTAAATAAAGATATATAGCATGAGCCCAGTCCATATAATGTTCGATAGTCTTACTTCTTCCTATTAAGGTTTTACCCCCCAATGTACCTGGTGGAGTAGAGTTCTCCGATGATGCGTCGACCGATCCTTCTTGAGTGCCTCCCTTTCAGGCGGGAGCCATGGATCGTCGAGAGGTGTCGGGGAACTTGGCGTTCGGTGTCGGGGAATCGACGGCCCTTCTTGAGTGCCCTCCCTTTAAGGCAGGAGTCACGGGTCGTCGAATGTCCGACGGTGAACAGGGTGAACTACGGCAGGGAAGTGGCAGCTTTGTTCCTAGCGGTGCTCGTCGACGACAGAGCGTTGGCGTCCTGTAAGGAAGAGGCGTGTGGGGCACCTTAGTGACGACAGTTCTGGACTGCAAAGAGATGATGAAGAACTGTGGCCCAGCAAGGGCGTCGAGTCGTCGGCGTCTCTGTGGTCCTTAGGTGGCGGGAAACACACCGGTGGATGCTCCTCGGTGCATCGACGGTCGAGCCTTCTCCAGCTGGAGACAAGCGGAAGACGATGCAGACGAGAGCGTCCGATGATCAATTGAAGTTCTTAGGCAAACGGGAGCACGGCAGCTCCGGACGGCGATGGCGGTCGGCGACAGTGGCGGACAACAGTCCAAGTGCTTCTCCTTGGAGTTCCGCTGCAGTCCCCGTATCAGGCCGGCAGCTTGTGGAAGGTCTGTCTACCAGGGAGCGTTGGCAAAGATCAGCTGTGCACGATGGTCCCTCGTAGCTCGGGAAGAGGGCGCCTTACCAGGTCCTCTCTGGGTTAGTCCTTGGAAACACAGCAGCCTTCAGATTGCGAGGGAGAGCCACAGCACTCCTTCTCGTCCAGCTGGGGTTTCAAGGTCAAGCGTAAGTTACTCCAGTTGTTCGTCGTAGTGGACTTCAGCTTCTGAACACGATTCCTAGCAGTGAGAGGTCCCCAGATATACTGTTGATCTCCCATTCATTCCGCTGGGTCACACTCAAGAATCCAATCACGACCACGGGCATTCATGCAGGCAGGCAGCCAATCAAGCACACGAGGTATTCAGGCCATTCATTTCTCTCCAGACACTCACAACAAGTTATGTGTATTGGGACAAGTACTGAGCCATTCAACACTCCAAGCTGCATTCATACCGGTTTCAGGCAGGGTTCGCTCAGTCATTGTGTCAACCACCAGATACTAGACACCCACAACACAGAATTCATATTCGTCACACACTCTATTCACCCAGGTGCCACCCACAGGAGGTACCCACAACATACATCACCGGGAAGGCTCCAGCTAGTCTGGCCAGGCCTTCACAACAACACCATATATGGCATTTCCACCCTACAGCCAGTCAGGGGGAAGGGACAGAGTCAGGGCTCCCCAGGACTTTGGGAAAACAAGGTAATGGGTAATAGAAAGCAAGAGGCCACCGGGGCCATCTTGTTTTCCATCAGGAATCAACTGATCCCAATGGCAGGGACGGGGTATCCCAAAATGGAGGATACTCCGCGCACCTGTCAAATTCAGCATGGAGCTGCCACCAGCCCATACCCTGCTCTGTGGGCCACCCACAGGTGCCCAACAACTTGCACAGGGTTGTACCCCCACCCATGGGTGCCATAAGGGTATCTCACAGGTCCGTTCACCAAACCAAAAGAAAGGGAGCTGCACCGCCAGGAGTCCCCCATGAACTCCTGTGCGGAAAACACGACAGAACACACGATAAAAAGCAGTAAAGGACAAGGATACGGAGGCCCTGTCCCTCCGATGCATTTCCAGCATCACACATTGCACTAGGGAGGATTCCGCCCCAAACAATACATAATGAAAAGGGACTAAACAAAAAAAGAGCAGCCGGCTTGAATCCAGGTCAGCCCGGGAAATTCAAACCTGTGAACTTGGAAACAGAATGCACGCTGATCGTCAGTGGCGAGGTAAGAATGCAAAGTTCAGCAGAGCACTGCAGGTGAGGCCAAGCTCCTGAATGTTGAAAGGTCCAAACAGAATCCATTGGTGGTGTGACCTCGAGGAGGTGGACCGTGTGGTCATCTAACTGCACCGTAGCCATGAGTCCCAAGTCTCTGCTGATCTGCAAGGACAGAGCAGGGAGTGGAGTGAAGAAAGCAGGAGATGCTGAAGCAGCACATGGCAGCCCAGCACCCCAGGAAGAACCAGCGATGCATTCCCAATTTGATACAGGTAATGGGAACCAAGAGTCAATGAAACCTTAGGAGTGATCTTCCTGGTCACGGTAGTGATACTCAGATAAGCAATTGTATGAGAGTCTCAGGAGTGATTTCCCTCAACACAATAGTACAAATCAGGAAAACAATAGCCACTAGAATATTACGATCAATATCCCTCAGCACAGTAATGACTTGCACAGAACCAATAGTCACAAGAATATTGGGAGGGATCTCCCAAATCACAATAGAGACATTCAGATCATTAAGAGCCACAGGAGCCTCATGATCAATCTCCATGATCACAGTAGTGTCAATCAGCAAATTAAGGGGCATGCCAGCATCAGGATTAATTTCCCTAGTCAGAGTAGTGAAATTGAAAGGCATAGGAATCAAGAGTGTGTCAGGAGGAATCTCACTCAACACAGTAATTACCAAAATGACATTGAGAAGGGAAGTTACATTGGGAGTAATCCCTCTCATCATGGTAAATACCCAAGAAACACAGAGAGTGGAAGTTGAATTTAGAGTCTTCTTCCTTGGCAAAGGGAAAACAGGGAGGGTACAGAGAGTAAGTAATACATTGAAAGTATTCTTTGTCATCATGGTACCAGTGTTGAAGAAAGTAAGAACCAAGGAAATATTGAGAGTAATCTCCCTCGTCAAAGTGACTGCCCAAAAGCACTCAGAGATAAAGAGTGGTTGGCAGGAGTCTCCCACGTTACACTGATAATCCGAATAACCAAAAAGAAGAGATTAGGAAGCAATAGTTGTCTGAAAGTCCTCTTCTGAAAGTTAAAAAGACTGGGAAGCAGTGCTGGAGTTGTTGAGTGGGCTTTGCAAATCCCTTGGTCGGAAGTAAAGAGAATTTTAAGAACTATTGCTAAGTACTATCGCAAGGCAGCCCTCAAAGTTATGAAAGGTGGGTCAGGAGCAGGGAGTCATTCTCCTGACCAGACTTTCTTGCTTCAACCAGCACCTAAAGCAAAAGATTGTGAGTAAAGAGACAATGACTCAATCAGTTCACCAGGAGAAGGGAGTCATTCTCATGGTACTGTTCTCCTTTGGAAGCAAAATTATTTAGCAGATTAGTGGTAGGTTTAGAGTATGTTTTTTAACAGAGGATGACAACTTTATTTTGGACATCCTGATGACAAGCACCTGAGTCGGTATTAGTTTAGGTAGGGGTAACCCCTTAGTGATAGGGAGAGGGAGGCTCTTTTCTTTATCTTTTAAATAACAATTTGTTGAATCATACCACCCCTTTGCCTGACTCCTTACTCCACCACGCGACAGCCCATTTTCTTTTCTTTTAATAACTGGGACAGGTTTTTTCTGTTTTATAAGCCTCCATATATGTAATATCCATTACAGAAATTTTCATGCGTGAAACCCTACAGCATGCACATTCTGCTTGATTGTCTAAGGGGCACGGTTGAAGCCATTAATCAGTTATTTGCATTATTGCAGTGTTTACCTCTACAAAATTGTAAATTTACTTATGTACAACTATTTTTGACCTTTGGTTTTATGCATGTATACAGGTGTAATCATGTGATGATTGCATGCCTTTCACATGTAGTTTTTGTTTATGTGTTGTCTAAGTCTTAAAAAACGTATTTGGCTTTTACTGTTTACAGCTGGTCTTGTGGGCGACTCCTTAGTAGTCCTTTTTGATATTGCACTTCTTAATTCAGAATTTCGAAAATGATACTTTACACATGATGTCGCAATTCCTCAGAGTTGTCGGTATAAAGCCTATACTGTGAAATTGCATTAAATCAAGAAATTACTCTGTGACTCTGCGCCAATTTCTTTCAAAAAGTAATCTGATTTTTATTGAATCAAAAAATGTTTTTGTTTCCTCAATACGCCCTCTATAGGGTCAAACACATACGGTCAGAAAATACAAATCGCCCTGTATGGCACGTGTTTCGGCTCAATAGAGCCTTTCTCAAATCTGAGCTACTCAGGTGTCTGAGTCTTACTTGACATGAAATAAACATACTTATTGATCAAAGGCCGCTTCGACATTTGTTAACGGACAGATAATTCTATTTTGATTTCATTTGCATTACATTTCAACCTCAACCTTGAAATGCCATTTCACTATTGAAGTCACAATATCTGTATTTTACAATGGTTTCAGATCTCTATGATTCTCACAATTAAACATTTGTTTGTCTGATTGCGTGTTCCTTGCCTACCGCAAACCTCTGGTGGGTTTATGACTAGGTTTCAATTATGCTTTCAAAGGTAAAGCTAAACAAACACCAGTGAGACATGCTTGATTTACCCACTAGACATGTACTTTGTTGAATCATGTTTAGTGTAGACTCAGAAGGGCACAGTAGGTGTCTGCATTCACTGAAACTTTTAAACCCTTAGTATTATTCTCACAGCATTACCAAAGGAAACTCTGTGCCACAGTGGGATATATACTTACGTCCACACACCCCTCCACTCTCCACCTAACGTCAGACTGACTGTCCTGCTCCCTCTGTTTACTACACTACATGCTTGTAGATCCCTTGCTGCCACATTTCCCACCATCCTTCTACCCCGTAGTTACTTCCGAGCTCTACTCATCGTGTACTGCCCATATGACTTGTAAAGCACTTATTGTCTTACCGAAGCTAAGTGTGGGCTCAATACAGAAGAAAAATGATAGGATGGAAAACACAAATCTGAAAAGTTTCTTTCTTAAAAACAATTTGATAAATAATATATATGTTGTTCATTTCAGTGACAGGAACCATATTTGATCTATGGTTTATAATTCTGTTCTGTAATGAATTTACAAACATTAAGTGTTAGGCAGAATAGCATGGAGTACCCTCTGGGACCACCACATATAATTAGGACTACAGGTGTAAGCAAAACCAACCTTTGGTATAAGTCTGTACTACACAGTTTTCTGGTAGCGAGCTGAGCAGCCAGGCTTATCTCAATAGGGAATGTGAGCAGTACAAGATTTTACACAGAGGTCTTACAATCACAGTGGTTTAAGTAGACACTTAAACTCAAGGTTTATTGGTAAAACACTTATTAATTTATTACACAATCATTTAGAAAACATTCATTAGAAGGTGGCAACTTAATATTATACACAAACACACTTCTATAACAAACCAATGAGTTTCTGAACAAATTAGGCTCCCCTGAAATAGGAGCAAAATGGCATTTCAGTTACTTTCAGTGGGAGTAAAAAGGCACAAGTTAGCAGAATAGATCACAAATACTTTCTTAGGCAGTGCAAATAGTTTTAGTTCACTAGAGGACTTGATTCAGTTCAACAGGCCTAGGCCAAAGTCAATGGACTAGTGTATTGGATAGGAAAGAACAGTTCTTGAAGTAAACAGTAAAGTCTTCGCAAAAGTTCCCAGAAGTAGTTTGTATGAAAAAGAATCATATGTTGGATCACAAGCTGATTAGGCCTGCAAGTTGGGAAAGTTTCACGAACTTTCACCACAAGAGATGCGTTCTCTCAATCAGGTTGGCACAGTACCTTAGTATGGAGCAAAAGATGCAGCTGAACACATTGGTTCCTGGCAGTTCCTGCAGATCTCACTGTTCCTGAGCCTCAGTCGTGGGGACAAGTGGGAGGATGTCGGGTGACTCCAGCACTGCACGGGATCGTCAGAAAATGCAGACAAAATGGAGTCACTTCAGTTCGGGTAGCTGTAATTCAAGCACTCAAGCTGGTGTCCTTCCCCCTGGTTAATCCTAACCAGCTAAGAGAATGGTATCCTGGTGACTTACGAGTTGATTGGTCCCACCAACTCAAAGGAAGACGTTGTCCTTGAAGGGGCTTCTCTGTCAAGATGAACTTGGCAATTCCGGCCTGCAGCAGGGCTTCACCGGGCAAACCAACAGCCCAGGAGTTGCAGCAGCCGTCCTCTTAAAGCTCGTTGTCGGTTCTTTTGTTCCAGTGGTCGATTCCGCTTTGAAGTCCAAGAGACTCGCCTTTTAAACAGTTTTTTTCCCATTTATTCCAGACTAGCTGCCACTCACCAATCAGAGTGGCTGTCCTTTTCGGACAGTCAGCCAGCCAATCACACCAGAGTGCATTTGGGTCTTGTAGGAGGCTAAGCACAGGGAGTTTCAGGCACCTCCCTCCCTTCCTGCCCACCCCAGACACTCAGACGCCAGAGGCGGTCTTCAGAAGTCTGCCAAAGGCATAGAAACAAAGGGACCAAACCTGGTTTGGCACGCAGAGACAAACACTAGAAGGAACTTTACAAAAATTAATGGCGAGAAAAGAAGACGGGGACCGTTTTAAACAAAGGGGCTTAAGGTGCCATCTTTAAAAACATGGCTTCCACGATTTTTAGCTACCGATGTTAGTGGTCGGGAAAAATCATGGTAGTTTGATGTAAAACCACTGCCACCAGCCATTTCGAAAGAAAAGGGTAGCATTTAACTGCTACATGAGTTTCTAGACACAGGGGATACTAGGTAGCCCCTCCAGCACTCTATAGGAAGATAGTGTGTGCTGAGTCTAGGAATTTAAAACGACTAGTAAAGTCAATTTAACTTTACATTCTCTGGGAAACAGTAGTTTATCCCAGATAAGGTATTTCAATCTTTGGGAAGTCTAAAAAGACATCCCTGTGTCACTGCACTGAGGGTGCTGTGTAACACACATGAACAGATGCCTATAGAGTTATCTTAAAACTCCATAATCAAAGAACAGAAGAGTGAAAGTTACATTAAAATACATGAAAGAGTGGAAAAAAAGCTCACCCTCTTTCCAGGTAACCAAAAATCAAGTCCTCAAAATCTAGCAAAATTGCTGGTGGTATCTAAGGTGAAGGGAATTAGCAAATCTTTGAGAATTCTCCCTAACATTAAGGTAGAGCTTTTATGTGGTTATGTGGTAGCAACCACACTGTTTGTATGCCTTTGTGCTCAATCACAATGCATCAACATATCTCCAGGCAATTCGGGTACATGTGATGGGCCTCATTAAGTTTTGGGCAGTATTTCCCACAGAAATGCTGCCCAACTCTTTAATCCTTTTTCTACTCAGTAATTCAACACCTTTATGAACGCACACCCTCGAAAGAGCACAAAAAAAATGTAAGGCTGCTAAACGGTGCAAACGTGTTTTCCACCTTTTGTACACCATATAAAAGCTGTCCGTTCCCCAAGTGTATTCAAAATACACTCAAATGAATATTAACGTGTTAGCAGAAATCGAAGTATAGTAAAAACCGGATTGACGAAACTTTGCAACATATTTATTAAACTGTAATTCCTATTCAATTGAACTTTTATTTTAAAATAGAAGCTACGAAAATGACCAATGAAATTGAGCTTCTGTTAATCTTGCGAATGCCTTTTTCTATTCCCTTGATCACTGCCAATCCTACAAAGTAAACAATTGTAATTGTAGATTTAATGTAAGAGTTGGTGCGAAGGTGTTTCGCGTGTCTTCCATTCCTGTCACATTGGCATCCATTAACCTTTAACCTTGCTGCACATTGCATTCGCTGCTTCCGGGTGAGGTCCTTGTGGCTCTTGTTTTCCTTTGCTAATGGTTCTCGTTTGAATTGCTCACACTATACAAGTCATCCCTGGATTGGTATAGTTGAGAAAACACAAGGGCAGGTTGCACATCCGGATTGCGCTCCCTTCTGGATGATTGATGCTAATGCCCCAGGGTTAGGAGGCACAACAGTTGACCTCGTTAGGTTGTATCACTTGACCGGACTGGCGGAGGCTGTGTCATGTCAAACCTTGTGAAACCTGCCATAATGGCAGAGGGCCTTTCATGAGGAAAAACGTAGTTAAAGCGAAATTGCAGCGGGAAGCAATATTCTATGGCCAGATGCCTTCCAGACAAAGACAGAAAAGCAAATAATACAACATTAAATTGGGCAAACATTTGGCGTGTTCCCTTTCTAAACTTCAATTAACCCCAGGTAGTAGTAAGCGGATTGTTGTTCCAAGGAAACAAAGGTGAGTGGAAAAAGGTTGAGGAAATATAACATAATACTGAGTTCAGTTGATTTACTAGTTTATTTTATATGAAATACACTAAAATGTTTTTTTAGATTGCTCAAAAAAAGATGTGGCTTAACCGAGCTGTACAGAATGTTCTCCTAACAAAACTGGTGACTTTAAAAGAAGTGAAAAACATCTCGAATATATCACTGTCAGATTTAAAATAAAATTATCTTCTCGACAAAATTACTGATGGCCAGAATAAGGGCAAGGGGGAGCACCCGCGTTTGTGTTTTACCCAAACATGTTACACAGCTTGGCTCAGACGTGTTAAACAGCAATACTGCTTATTTGTGAAACACTGATTTCTGCCCTGCAGGAGTACAAGGATGAGTTGAGTCTAAAGCACCTACTCATTCATGAACTCAAGCAGCCAATGCTGTGTATATTACATAGACGTTTCACACACTGAGAAATGTACTCCCGTCTAAATATTATTATTTTTCATAATGATAATTTTTCTTGTTGACCACCCATATTTCACAGAGACAGATGAAGTTTGGCCAATGCATTTCAGACCCTCCCGGACCTATATCACACCAATAGGAAACAATTATTTTAATCAAATGTGGCTGTCCAGCTTAAATACCCAAGTAAAGCGATTAGTAGCGGGAAGCACAGCAACTGAAGTTGCAAACAATTGAAACACTAATGCTGATGCTGTACTGCCCTTTACCAATTTCTTTACTTGGGTATTTGAGCTGGGAAGACACTTCTGATTAAACACATCATTTCTGTTGGGGGTTGGTCCTGAACCCCCTAGCGATGTCCGTAAGACCCCAGCAAACACAGACCGACACGGCACCACGTCTGTACTGCTCGGGCTTCCCGGTCGCACTACCGCGGGCAGGAACGCCCCCTTTATTTATACTGCACGCGGCGGCATGCAACGTCACGCCGCCGCATGCGCCTCCCTGAAAAGGGGCAACGTCACACTCCTCCTTTTTCGGGAGGACTACAACAAATACTTTAATACTACCCACTTCAAACTAACCAACTACAATAACACAACACTTTAAACAGTTTCCCTACACACCCCTTTATTAACATCCACCTGGGTCCCCTTACTTAAGAGCCCACAGACTCAGGCTGATCAAATAAATGTCCCAACACATAGCCGCTGAGGTAAGCGGGTTTCCCTCGCCCAGCCCTCTGGGGGTACCTCCCGCCTACCTCCGGCATGGGTCGTCCGTCGACAGGCATCCCCCTGGCAGGGGACTCTGGTGTGCCGGATGGGCCTACTCCGTCATCAGGCACTTCCATTAAGTCCGGTTCATGGGGAGGGTCCGTCCTCGGGTCCCCTAGCTTCTTGAAGAAGATCACATTACGAGTGACTGCCGACCTTCCATCCGAGGTGGTCACCATGGACCCCTTGACAGCTACAACGTCCAGCGGCTCCGGTTCGTATGGAAGGGAGAGCTTTCCTTGGGGGTGTCGGTTTCGAATGAGGACCTCATCGCCTGGCTTCAACCGCTGCGGGCGGAGCCCTCTTCTTATGTTCTCCTGCTCAATCCACACTCGCCGGTCCACCTCTACCTGTTGGTTATCAATCACCCCCGGTTCCTTCTCCCCCAACTCGGGCATCAAACCCCGAGGACAACACTTGAACAGCGCCTAAGCCGGGGCCACTCCCGTAGAAGCATGCGGAGTGGTGCGGTACACCCACAGAAACTGATAGAGGGCTCTCTGGAGGGACTGTCCCTGGGCAATTCTGAAGGTCTTGTTCAGTGTTCTCATAAGCCTTTCGGCTTCTCTGCCCGTGGCCGCAGGGGGGTGTTCTTCCGGTGTTGTACCCTGCAGCTCTCCATCAGTTCCGAGAACCGCTTGCTCTGGAAGGACGCCCCATTGTCAGAGCAAAAGGTGTGGGGGAACCCATGGGCCGCAAACACCTTCTCCACTGCCACCAGCACGTGCTCGAAGGCCACAGACTCCACAAATTCCACCTCGGGGTATCTTGAGTATTCGTCGACGATCACTAGGAAGTGGGTTCCCATCGTTGTCGATCCAAAGTCCACATGGACCACCTCCCAGGGTCGTGTCCCTCGAGGTATCGCCTCTATGGCCGTCTCTCGTTGCAGAGGAGACGTCGCCTGAAACCACACGCAGGCTGCCACAAAATCGTCCATTTTACGCTCCAGTCCAGGGAACCATACCTTCAGCCGTAGCCTGGCCTTGGTCTTTGCCGCGCACTGGTGTCCCTGGTGAGCAAGGGTGATCACATCCTTCACCTTGGACTAGGGGACAACTATCCGGTCATCTCTGAGCAGCAGGCCAGATGCTGAGAATGATAGCTCCACCCTGACCTTCCACAGCTGCTCTAGCCCCGTCTTGGCCTCTTGAGTCCATCCCGCCAGGGACTCCAGCACTGACTTCCAGGAGCCCTGCTGCCTAGAGTGTCTCAGGATTTGGAAACACTCATCTCCAGCTGCTGCTGTTTCGAATTCCTCCAGGGGCATCGCATTCGGTGTGGCTGCCTCCACCACCATGTGAACATGGTCATCAGCCTCTTCAGCACAGGTATCATACCCCTGCCCCCCATGGGCACCCATGTGCCGGGACATGTAGTCCGCCGCATTGTTTGCCCCTGGCTGATACACCAAAGTGACCCCGTACTCCAGGAGAGCGAGCACCCACCGCTCAATCCTCGCCGGTGGCTTAGATGATGACACTGCCAGAATGGGAAGCAGAGGCTTATGGTATGTCACGACAGTCACTGGATGTCCCAGGACATACAGCCTGAAGTGTCTACAGCCCCAGAGCACCGCCAGCGCCTCGCGTTCAATCTGTGAATACCTCTTCTCTGTCTCAGACACCCTCGTCACGACCAATCTGGGTCAACACAGCGCCCAGACCGAATGGGCTGGCGTCTACGATGATTTCCGATGGCAAAGCAGGGTCAAAGAACGCCATGGTGTCCTCGGCCGCAAGCGCACCCTTGATGTCCTCGAACGCCGCCTGCTCCAGCGGGCCCCAGTGCCAGGTGGATTCTTTCTTCGTCTGGGCCCTGAGGGGTTCAGATCTCGAGGCAAGATTTTGAATAAACCGTCCACAGTAAGTGACCATGCCGAGGAAGCTCCTCACATCAGACACCGACTCAGGTGGCTGTGCCTTTTTGATGTCCTGGACTTTCTTGGGATCCGGTGACACACCACCCCTTTGAAAACGAAGCCAAAGAACTCAATGGACGGGTGCAGGAACTCACATTTTTACCTGTGAAGGGTGAGGCCCAGCAACTGCAGTCTCTCGAAAGTCTTTGCCAGCCTCTGCAGGTGGTCCACCTCTATCCTCGCGAACACCAGGATATCATCACTGATGTTCAGGACGCCCTCTAGGTCAGTGAGGGCACCCCGGATGATATTTTGGAAAACCTCTGCTGCAGAGGACACACCGAAGCTAAATCTTTTGTAGTGATAGAGACCACCTGATGGTAGCCCCCCCGTTGGTCCAGCTTAGAAACAAACCGTGCACCCTGCACCTCCACAATGATGTCATCAGTCGTTGGAGTGAGGTGCCTCTCCCTTTTGATGGCTTTGTTCGGCAACCACATATCGACACAGATGCGGACAGAGTCAGGTTCCTTGGGTTTCCTCGCCATGACAGTCGGGGACACCCATGGAGTCGGACCTTCCACCTTCTCAATTATGTTGAGGTTAACAAGATTGTCCAGCTCTTTGTCCCCCAGCTCA
Organism: Ambystoma mexicanum; assembly: GCF_040938575.1. Lineage (NCBI taxonomy): Eukaryota > Metazoa > Chordata > Amphibia > Caudata > Ambystomatidae > Ambystoma > Ambystoma mexicanum. The sequence goes on from NC_090937.1 coordinate 527,630,889, forward strand.
CGAAGGTGAAAAGGTACCCTGCGGTGTTTCAGGGCGATGGGCTGCACGGACTCATCTATATGCAGCCTCACTGGGTCACCGACCATCTGTCCGATTCCATTGAATAGGGCGGCATACTTGTCAAGCAGGTCATTAATGCCCACCAGGTACACTGAGTAAGCAAAGCTGACAATGCCGAGGGCCTCAGCCGCTGCACAGCTCAACAAGGTGGTTGTGCTTACTGGCGTTACATAGAATCGTGCAGTGATCTGAGAGACATCATGCTCCACCTTCGCCACAAAGGCAACATCCAATGGGATAGGTTTGAGACCCCCAAATGCAAAAATGCAAGCTTTTGGTGTAACCAGCTTGGGAGGCGTGTCCATGGCGTCGTAATGTCCACGGGCCATCATGTTGACTGACGCTCCCGTGTCCAGCAGGACCGGGACTGGTGACTTGTTGACCTCCACCACACACCACAGCTGTCTCCTCTTCTTCCCTTTGAGGGCCCCCACACTGGAGACGAAGACAATGTTCTCTTCCTCCTCTTCGTCTACCTCCTCCACCGGGACATCTTCCTCTCTCTGGTCCACCTGGGCAACATTCGGCGGGCGATTCTGGCGAAGGAACCCGGACCGGGCTGGGACTCTAGTCACCATCACTGGCAGGGCCACCTTGCACACCCGGGAGAAGTGATCAGGCGGCCCGCACCTTCCTCACATCTTTCCCTCCGCTGGGCACTCCATCTGGTGGGGAAGGTCGTACCCACACTTCTGGCTGGACTTGCCAGCTCTTCCAGCTCTATCATGGGGTCCAGAACCAGGTCTTCTGATGCCTCTTCCACCTCGCCGCATGACACACACTTCCTCTGTCTTGACAGCGTGCGACCCAGCTTCCATCCTTGCAGCCCGAGCCTCAGATACCTCATGGCACCGCCCCAGATCAAGGATGCGGGACAACGTGGTGCCGGGCTCCCTCAGGACCTGTCTTCTGAGCTTGCCCGAGGAACACGCCTGGATGAGCATTGTTCTTATCATGTCCTCTGCATCTCCCCATGCACAAGCCAGAGACAGGCGCCTTAGGCGTCCATAAAAGGTGTCCAAGGTTTCATCCTCCTTTTTCCTCGCGGATAGCATCACAAATCGTTCGTAATCCAAGTTGGCAAGGGGCAGAAAATGAGCCTGGAGTGCTGCTTTCGCCGCCGCGTAAGAGCCATCCCCTGGTGGAAGCAACTCAAATATTTCCTGGGCCGAAGGTCACGCCAAGTACAACATGGTTGCTAGCATGCTGTCATCATCCGTCACCTGTGCGGCCCTAAAGTACATGTCGAGGTGGTCAACCCACCTCCTCCACATGGGCCCCAAGCTGCATGGCGGGCCCGAGACGTCAAATTCAGGGATGGGCTGCAGGGCCGCATGGGCTTGTGCTTGGACCATGATAGGATGTGCTGGCTGAGCAACCGGTTGCACCACTGGTGGCGCCTGAGGTACTGGAGCCTGACCTCCTGCTTGAACCTGAGGAGGCTGTTGTAGAGCTGCTGGTTGTCCACCGTCCTGAGGCGGCTGCTGTGGAGCTGCTGGTTGTCCGCCATCCTGGGGCGGCTGCTGTAGAGCTGGTGCTAGCCCACCGTCCTGAGGTGGCTGTGGTTGCACTGCTGGCAGTTCACCGTCTTCATCACTAGTCCCAATCATGGGCTTGAGTGCACAGGCACCCCCAGCGTGGAGTTTGGGGGCCGCAACTCAACCCCCACCACCACAGCACAGTCCAGACACACACATCCAGGCAAATGAAATGTCCAACCTGGGAGCGAAGGAGACGATGGCAGAGTGTCCCCCTTCACAAACAGCCTCATACACAGCCACAGCAGCTGGATGTGATGATGACCAGGATGAAGAGAATGGAAGATCTACAGCTGCAGCAGTCCTTCCTGATGATGAAAGGGATGAAGAGAAATGAAATCCCCAACCTGATGATGAAGAGGATGATGAAGAGTTCACTCCTCAGCTGCTGCAGCACCTTGTAGGCACAGGAGTTCCAAAAATTGAGTCAAGGAGAATTTGGGCTATGCAGGCCCAGCCAGAATACCCCTTCTCCTCACTTGCACTCGACGTAGGAGGCCCAAAATTCAAGAAAAAAACTCAAAAATCGGGCATGGGCATGCAGATATAACTGCCTGCTAGCAGTGTGTCCAAAAATTAGGCCTGGATGCCACTCACCGCTCAAACCGGAGCTCGGTGAAGTTCCACGGCCGAAATTCAAAATGGCCGCCAGCCGCGTGGTCGATGAACGGCCTACGGCATGAAACAAAACGTAAAAATGATCGTTCTATCACCGCCGGGCCCAGGCATCATCCGCACTTCGTCGCCACTGTTGGGGGTTGGTCCTGAACCCCCTAGCGATGCCCGTAAACCCCCAGCAAACACAAACTCACACAACACCACGTTTGTACTGCTCATGCTTCCCGGTCGCACTACCGCGGCCGGGAACAACCCCTTTATTTATACTGCACGCGGCGGCGTGCAACGTCACGCCGCTGCGTGCGCGTCCCTGAAAAGGGGCAGCTCCACAGTTTCTATTGGCCCTTTTATAATTACCACAAGCATATCAGATCATTATGAATAATAAACAATATTTACACGTGAGTACATTCCTCAGTTTGCAAAACCTTATCATGTAATATTACAGCATTAGCTGCTTGAGTGCAACCAATTCTGAGGAATACATCATCAGTCTCTTTCCCAGTTTGATTAAGCATATTGTGCACCATGTTTATTGAAGTGTACCTTCTAATCATGTGTATCTTTTGTGTACTCTCAGAATATTGCTCAACTACACGATGCTGCCCACTTTCTCCCTTCTTAAGTGGCTTGAGAAGACCCCAGAATTGGAGATATCATAAGTGAAGAATAATTTTGGAGATATTGCGTGAACTAATGATAGCACTATATAATGTCTATATAATGTCTGGGCTGAAGCAATGACATGGCTAGGAAATTAAAGCTTTTAGAAAGCTTTTAGAAAGTGTTTATTAATTGTTTTGTTGATAATTTTAAGGTGCATTGACATTTAATTTGATATGTAATGTTGTGTTGTGTGTTTGTGCATTTTATAATATGATGGTAAATGCAATGTGTGAAATAGTTCTTTGAACTAGTAACACATTATGAATAATAAAAAGAAGGGAATATTTCAAAATGTGCCCAAAGAGAACACCAAAGATGGGAAGGTCGTGGAAGAAAGAGTAAGAGGTGAGTGTGTTGGTGTTGTTGAAGGACAAAAGGCAGCACATGCCTCTGGCACTTCAAAGATGGGGTGCTGCAACCAGGGTGCCTGCTTGTCTAATGTCCTTGGATGAAGAATCTCATGGCCAGAAGTTGAAAAGCTCTTCGGAGATCAGGCAGTTAAAGGGCCCCCATATTTTGGTCTGGTGATTCAGGTATATTCAGGTGCTTCTGAGGATTGGGGCTTTTAAGCAAGAGAGGTGATCCACTTGTTGCCACCAGATCATGGGGAAACAGGATTGCAGTGGTTCTATGTGATGATAATAAATACAAAACAGAGGTAATTTATAACGGAACGTTTACAACAAAGGAATACGAATTTTATTTATTTTTTATTTGGGGGGTCTCCTCCCAAGCCCCACATTTACCTATGTTTGTAAACCCACCCTAAACCTCCACACTCATTTTAAACCCTTACCCAATGCCCATATTTAAATACCTCTCTGTTTTATATTCACTATAATCACTAGATACCCATTGCAGTCAATTCCTTTTGGTAATCTGGAGTGACAGAGCATAGCTGTCAGATATGGTGGATCATCAAAGGTGCAGTTGCAGATCTTTGTTCCTGCCAACTGACAGCATGCCATCCAGGAATGCAAGTACAGAGTTAGAGAAGTAAACAACTCGTGTGGCACGGGGGTCTGCTTGTATTGCCCTATGGTGGCAGTGAGTAATTACAGCCCCCAATCACACACTATGCAACATTCGAGAAAACAGGTGGTCAAAAAATATCTGACCATCACTCTAAGCACATCCATACAGCCAGCAGGGACTCAAACACAAAGGAAGAGAATCCAAATTATGACAGACAGACATCGACATATTTCATTCAGAACTGGATTCAGGCTGGCTAAAGTCCCCCATTACTGGGATGCAAGAACCCAGTGAACACATATGTCTCTTCCAGAAAAACACACAAAGAGAGACAGGAATGTCATGCGACCTCTTAGGTCAGTGAGGCAAACAAAGACTTTCTCCATTTTGTGAATTGAAAAGTGGATCAAAATGGACCTCAGTCAGGTCAAATGCTTTCCACACCGTGGCAGTTAGATTGCACAACAGAAAAAGGCATCACCAGCCCAGCCACATGACAATGAGAGAAGGGGTAGTTTCTCATTGACCCTATGGGGTATATTTGGTGTACCCCTGCCATAGAAGCCAAAAGGACTCTTAAGGCAGAGTACAAGCAAAGTGTCATTCTCTCAGTCAGGTCTTGGATTGAACCTAGCTGAGAGGAAAACTACAGTCTAAAAACCAGAAAAACCAGCAAAATGTAGTGGGGCTAGCACATCAGGTAAATGTGGGCTTTCCAAAAAACGTTCAACATCCCCAGTGTGGGAAACTGATTTCTGAATGCAGGAGTATAAGGATGAGTAGAACTTAAAGCACCCACCTAGTCCTTACACATCTACAAACAAAAAGCCAAAACCATCATAAAGGTAAACCAGGCACAATTAAGAGATTAAGGGGGTAATTCATAGAATTTAGCGCACAAGTGGCGCACGCGGCTGGCGCCCAGTGTGCGCGTGCGAATCCCTGCGCCAGCCGCGTGCGCCAAAACCCATTTCCGCGCACAGCGTATTCATGGATTCCAGCTACCAAAACCAGCCGTGGCGCACAGTGGCACAGCAACCCTGCAGCAGCGCCAGTTACGCCCCCAAGAACGCCTCTCGCGCAGGGAAAAGCCATCAAAATCCCCAATCCAGCGCAAAGGGCTGCGCTAACCCTGTTCCAGCACGGCAAGCGGGCTACGTGTATCACTGGAGTGCGCGGGAAGTACCTCACGTCATTTCAGCTGGGTACGTTTATTTCAGGGGTGCGCTTGATGTTCCACACGCGAATGTCCTGGCTACGTGTATTTCGGGGTGCGCGGGAAGTTCCACACGTGATATCAGCAGGGTACGTGTATTCCAGGGGTGCGCTGGATGTTCCACACGCGAATGTCCTGGCTACGTGTATCTTGGGTTGCGCGGAAAGTTTCACACGCGATATCAGCAGGGTACATGTATATCAGGGGTGCGCGGGAAGTTCCACACGCGAATGTCCTGGCTATGTGTATTTCGGGGTGCGTGGGAAGTTTCACACGTGAATGTCCTGGGTACGTGTATCTTGGTGTGCGCGGGAAGTTCCACACGTGATTTCAGCAGGGTACGTGTATTTCAGGGGTGTGCTTGAAGTTCCACACGCGAATGTCCTGGCTATGTGTATTTCGGGGTGCGCGGGAAGTCCACACGCGATATCAGCAGGGTACATGTATATCAGGGTTGCGCGGGAAGTTCCACATGCGAATGTCCTGGCTACGTGTATTTCGGGGTGCGCTGGAAGTTCCACACGCGATATCAGCAGGGTACATGTATATCAGGGGTGCGCGGGAAGTTCCACACGCGAATGTCCTGGCTACGTGTATTTCGGGGTGCGTGGGAAGTTTCACACACGAATGTCCTGGGTACGTGTATCTTGGGGTGCGCGGGAAGTTTCACACGCGAAATCAGCAGGGTACGTGTATTACAGTGGTGCGCGGGGAGCACCACACGTGAATTGCATGTGTGGGTCCTCCCAGGTGTTCCCTCTACACCCTACACGGCCCCTGCAGGTGGCACACACCACAGGGGCCTACCCTGCACATGTCCTGCAGGCACCCCATCCACCATGGCCATGCCCCCCAGCCAACCCACATGTCAACTTGCACTACTGCCCACCAATGCATGTCCCCCTGCACCCCCAGCCACCAGGGGCAGCCTCCACCAGGCCTCCACCCATGTCCAACTCATGTTCCCCTGCACCCCCACCCCCCAGCAGTGCAGGGGCAGCCTCCACCAGGACACCACTCCTGTCCCCTATCACCCCCACCCCCAAGCACTGTGGGGCACCTGCCAGCAGGCCCCCACCCATGTCCAGCTCATGTTCCCCTATCACCCCCACCCCCCAGCACTGTGGGGCACCTGCCAGCAGGCCCCCACTCCTGTCCCCTATCACCCCCACCCCCCAGCACTGTGGGGCACCTGCCAGCAGGCCCCCACCCATGTCCAACTCATGTTCCCCTATCACCCCAACCCCCCAGCACTGTGGGGCACCTGCCAGCAGGCCCCCACCCATGTCCAACTCATGTTCCCCTGCACTCCCACCCCCCAGCACTGTGGGGCACCTGCCAGCAGGCCCCCACCCATGTCCAACTCATGTTCCCCTATCACCCCCACCCCCCAGCACTGTGGGGCACCTGCCAGCAGGCCCCCACTCCTGTCCCCTATCACCCCCACCCCCCAGCACTGTGGGGCACCTGCCAGCAGGCCCCCACCCATGTCCAACTCATGTTTCTCTTTCACCCCCACCCCCAACACTGTGTGCACCTGCCAGCAGGCCCCCACTCCTGTCCCCTATCACCCCCACCCCCCAGCACTGTGGGGTACCTGCCAGCAGGCCCCCACCCATGTCCAACTCATGTTCCCCTATCACCCCCCAGCACTGTGGGGCACCTGCCAGCAGGCCCCCACCCATATCCAACTCATGTTCCCCTGCACCCCCACCCCACAGCACTGTGGGGCATCTGCCAGCAGGCCCCCACCCATGTCCAACTCATGTTACCCAATCACCCCCACCCCCCAGCACTGTGGGGCACCTGCCAGCAGGCCCCACTCCTGTCCCCTATCACCCCCACCCCCCAGCACTGTGGGGCACCTGCCAGCAGGCCCCCACTCCTGTCCAACTCATGTTCCCCTATCACCCCCACCCCCCAGCACTGTGGGGCACCTGCCAGCAGGTCCCCACTCCTGTCCTCTATCACCCCCACCCCCCAGCAATGTGGGGCACCTGCCAGCAGGCCCCCACTCCTGTCCCCTATCACTCCCACCCCCCAACACTGTGGGGCACCTGCCAGCAGGCCCCCACTCCTGTCCCCTATAACCTCCACCCCCAGCACTGTGGGGCACCTGCCAGCAGGCCCTCACCCATGTCCAACTCATGTTCCCCTATCACCCCCACCCCCCAGCACTGTGGGGCACCTGCCAGCAGGCCCCCACTCCTGTCCCCTATCACCCCCACCCCCAGCGCTGTGGGGCACCTGCCAGCAGGCCCCACCCATGTCCAACTCATGTTCCCCTGCACCCCCACCCCCGAGCACTGTGGGGCACCTGCCAGCAGGCCCCCACTCCTGTCCCCTATCACCCCCACCCCCCAGCACTGTGGGGCACCTGCCAGCAGGCCCCCACTCCTGTCCCCTATTACCCCCACCCCCCAGCACTGTGGGGCACCTGCCAGCAGGCCCCCACCCATGTCCAACTCATGTTCCCCTATCACCCCCACCCCCCAGCACTGTGGGGCACCTGCCAGCAGGCCCCCACTGCTGTCTTCTATCACCCCCACCCGCCAGCACTGTGGGGCACCTGCCAGCAGGCCCCCACCCATGTCCAACTCATGTTCCCCTATCACCCCCACCCCCCAGCACTGTGGGGCACCTGCCAGCAGGCCCCCACTCCTGTCCCCTATCACCCCCACCCCCCAGCACTGTGGGGCACCTGCCAGCAGGCCCCCACCCATGTCCAACTCATGTTCCCCTATCACCCCAACCCCTCAGCACTGTGGGGCACCTGCCAGCAGGCCCCCACCCATGTCCAACTCATGTTCCCCTGCACTCCCACCCCCCAGCACTGTGGGGCACCTGCCAGCAGGCCCCCACCCATGTCCAACTCATGTTCCCCTATCACCCCCACCCCCCAGCACTGTGGGGCACCTGCCAGCAGGCCCCCACTCCTGTCCCCTATCACCCCCACCCCCCAGCACTGTGGGGCACCTGCCAGCAGGCCCCCACCCATGTCCAACTCATGTTTCTCTTTCACCCCCACCCCCAGCACTGTGGGGCACCTGCCAGCAGGCCCCCACTCCTGTCCCCTATCACCCCCACCCCCCAGCACTGTGGGGTACCTGCCAGCAGGCCCCCACCCATGTCCAACTCATGTTCCCCTATCACCCCCCAGCACTGTGGGGCACCTGCCAGCAGGCCCCCACCCATGTCCAACTCATGTTCCCCTGCACCCCCACCCCCCAGCACTGTGGGGCATCTGCCAGCAGGCCCCCACCCATGTCCAACTCATGTTCCCCTATCACCCCCACCCCCCAGCACGGTGGGGCACATGCCAGCAGGCCCCACTCCTGTCCCCTATCACCCCCACCCCCCAGCACTGTGGGGCACCTGCCAGCAGGCCCCCACTCCTGTCCAACTCATGTTCCCCTATCACCCCCACCCCCCAGCACTGTGGGGCACCTGCCAGCAGGTCCCCACTCCTGTCCTCTATCACCCCCACCCCCCAGCAATGTGGGACACCTGCCAGCAGGCCCCCACTCCTGTCCCCTATCACCCCCACCCCCAACACTGTGGGGCACCTGCCAGCAGGCCCCCACTCCTGTCCCCTATAACCTCCACCCCCAGCACTGTGGGGCACCTGCCAGCAGGCCCCCACCCATGTCCAACTCATGTTCCCCTATCACCCCCACCCCCCAGCACTGTGGGGCACCTGCCAGCAGGCCCCCACTCCTGTCCCCTATCACCCCCACCCCCAGCGCTGTGGGGCACCTGCCAGCAGGCCCCCACCCATGTCCAACTCATGTTCCCCTGCACCCCCACCCCCGAGCACTGTGGGGCACCTGCCAGCAGGCCCCCACTCCTGTCCCCTATCACCCCCACCCCCCAGCACTGTGGGGCACCTGCCAGCAGGCCCCCACTCCTGTCCCCTATTACCCCCACCCCCCAGCACTGTGGGGCACCTGCCAGCAGGCCCCCACCCATGTCCAACTCATGTTCCCCTATCACCCCCACCCCCCAGCACTGTGGGGCACCTGCCAGCAGGCCCCCACTCCTGTCTTCTATCACCCCCACCCGCCAGCACTGTGGGGCACCTGCCAGCAGGCCCCCACCCATGTCCAACTCATGTTCCCCTATCACCCCCACCCCCCAGCACTGTGGGGCACCTGCCAGCAGGCCCCCACTCCTGTCCCCTATCACCCCCACCCCCCAGCACTGTGGGGCACCTGCCAGCAGGCCCCCACTCCTGTCCCCTACACCCCTACCCCCCAGCACTGTGGGGCACCTGCCAGCAGGCCCCCACCCATGTCCAACTCATGTGCCCCTGCACCCCCACCCCCCTGCACTGTGGGGCACCTGCCAGCAGGCCCCCACCCATGTCCAACGCATGTTCCCCAGCCAACATGCCATCACAATCTAGATCCCTGGTCCCTATGGTCAGCCTCCAAATGCAAAACACCCACCCGAGTATTGCATCCACCCACTCAGAAATGGCAATAACATGACAGAACACCAATTGCAAGTTTGGAAACAAACGCATGTCCCTCACATACACCCAATGGTTGTCAGTGAATCTCAAAACCCATATCATGATATGCATTAAACCAATGAGATGATAATACACATTGAGGTTCGATCAAAAAATATGTATTCAAGGAAACATAAATTGAATCAAAAATAAAGAAACAGAAATGGGAATGTACAAAAATGAAAAGAAGCATGTCCGTGAAAAAAAGCAAAACCAAAAATCATAATCCAAAGGAATGGTGTCCAAAGTCACAGTCCACAGAAGAAAATCCAATGGAAAATTATAATTGAAAGCCATTGCTCCATGGGTAAATTGAGAAAGAAAAAGAAAATCCAACAGTGAACTATGTACAGACGAACAAGCCAGGGTCCATTATACCAACAAAAGAAATGAAACCTATCTAACAACACTAACTAATAAAAAAAAACTATATGCAAAAATGTGGCCCATTGTCCAAAAGGTCCAAAATAAATTCAAAAACAAAGGAAACCTAACACTAACTACATAACTATGTACAAGGGCAGCGGGCTAGTCTGACGGCTCACTTTTGGATGTCCCGGGCCAGGGCATCATCAAACTCCTGCTCAATGTCCCGGAGGCGGTCCTCCTCCATGGCACCGAGGGTCCGCAGGGCCGTCGACGTGTCCACCTCCAACCCCCTGTGGATTGCCTCGAGGCACTCGGCCCGCCTCAGGGCCCTCCGCATGGAGTTCTCCGCCCTGACCATTGTGAGCCGTGCCTCTTCCGCCCGCTGCCGCTCCGCATCTATGGCGTGGCCCAACCGCTGCCACACGGAAGACACTCTCTGTCCTGGGTCCTCCTGCCCTCCGGCCGATGCCTGCCCCTCCGATGTTGAAGGCCCAGAGCCTTCATGGCTCCCACCACGTTGCTGCTGCTGCTGCTGTGCCTCTGCCCGTGCACTGCCTCCTGCTGCCTGCACATCCTCCGCCGGCTGGGGTGCAGTCGTTGATGTAGCCACCCCTGCTGGACGTCCGACTCCCGACTGTGGCAGGGATGCCTCCTCCACCAGCCTGGCCGCACTGTCAGAGGCAGCTCCACAGGGCACCCAGGTGACTGATGGGTGGGAAGATGGCACGGAGGACGACTGGCGCATAGGGGGTTCAGTTGAGGAGGGGGTCGTAGCAAGCCCCATCAAACGGAGGAATCCAGCCTGGGTGACCTGTCCCAGTAGGCCGACGCGGTCAACGAGCCATTCAAGATGACGTGCAGTCTCCTCATGAAAAGACTGCAGGTCACCTTGCATGGCCCGTTGACGCAATGCCACACCAGTCAGGACAGGCTCAACCCGGACCCGGATAGCCACGTCCGCAGGCAGAGGAAGGCCAGTTGTCGTTAGCTCATCCCCTGCCTGAAAACGGGTCTGGACGTAGGCATCCCTGCTGGTGCAAGATGATGCAGGGACAGGATCAGGGACAGGATTGCACAAAGACACCTCTGCGGCGGCCTGTGCTGCCTCCTGTCCCTGGTCCTGCACTGCACCACTAGCACCAGTGGGATCCCCACCTCCAGACCCTGTCTCTGTTGCTTGCACGGCCTCCTCCTCCACCAAACCCCCCACCAACCTGGATGACTCCGTGCCATCTTCCCCCGTTGGGCCCTGTGGGGTCCCAGCTGCCCCTTCTGCTGCCGAGGAGTCCAACTCCAACCTCTGCCTCTTGGACCTCCCCCCGGCAGCTGCGGCCTGGGACGCGGCACCGGACTCCTCACTCCCGACGTGTGTTGCTGTTTCCTGTTGTTTTGTGCGCCATCACAACTTCACAGCTATCAAGGACGTATCTCTTCTTTTGGCGTGGGTATTGGCTATGCGTGTTTTTCTGCATTGCGCTAGTCAGACGGTGAGTCGCACACGCTCTTTTTTCCACTGCGGGTGCCCCTGTGTATCGCACCCATTTTCGATGTCATAGTAGCCTGTGTGTCCCACGCGTACGCGTTATTCGTGTTACTGGGTGCCACCGCGTACTGCGGGGGGTTGAATCCACGCACTTAGGCTGCAGGGTTGCGTGCACGGTTTTACTGCAGTTTTGGGGTGCCTGAGCGTTGCGTGACCCGTCACTACATCACCGGGGTCACATACAGCCTTGCAGGTGCAGGGGGCTGTTAACATCTTGCTTCCCACCCCCTTCACCCCAATTGCCCAGGTCAATTGTGGTGTACACCTCCCATTGGCACCACTCCATCTGTGCCGGCACTACTACATCTGTGCCATGATTGGGAGGCCCCCAAAGGTGAGGGGCGCCTCAGCTGGGCATCCTCCTCATGGTGGGCGTGGTCGGGGATGTGGCCTTGGTGACCAGGGAGTAGGGGGACTCCAGGGTGTCCAGGACGGCCACAGAGGGGGAAGAGGCAGGGGTGCGCCACTTGAGCACAATGTTGTGCCATGTGTCGGTGCAGTCATGCCACCACCCCCTGTGGTTCCGGGGGATGAAGCTTCTGCATCTGGCACTGGCGCCTGTGTGACCCGGAAGTCCGTTCCATCGACTGCCACCGGCCCAAGGGTAGTGGTAGCTGCAGGTGCAGCTGTGGACACCGCCACCCAGGCTCGGGGTCTGCCAGCGCAGGCTGCGTTGGCACTTGAGGAGCCCTTGGTAGATCTCCAACAGGCGAGGAGGGAAACCATAGGGGCAGGCCGGGCTGCTCAGGCCAAGACACGTGTCCCTGGGGCAGTCACGTCATCTGCTGCCCCGAACAGCCGGGTGTTGGCAAGTGCAGGGGCAGATGCACCCAACAGCACCCCGGTTGTGAGTCTGCCAACCAGGACTGTTGCAGTCAATGACCCTGCCACAGCTGATGTTGCTGCGCAGGGTCCATTAGTGGGCACCCAGCTGCCACTGACATAAGTCAGGCCTTTGGTCATCCCTCCACCTGCCACTCCCTTGGCTCAATCCACCGAACCCACTGGCCATACTGGTCAGGGCAGCATTAGCCAGCCAGGGTCTGCGCCACAGTCCAAGAGGAGGAAGGTTGCACCTGCAGCACAGGCTGGGACCCCACACACAGCCACGATCTCCTGCACGTCGAGGAAGAAGCCTTTCTGTAAGCAGGAACTGGACTTCCTTGTGGACTACATGCGGGGCCACAGCCGTGACATGCTAGTGGGTGCCAATAGTCAGACTACGGCTGCCCAACGTGACACCCACTGGAAGCATGTTGCGGAACATGTCAGTTCATTCGGCCATGAGGTGCGCACGGCGCAAGAGTGCAAAAAGCGTTGGAATTACATCAAACGCAGCACTAAGGCTAAACGTGCCTCTAATTACAACTTGACTCTGGTGACTGGCGGTGGGCCTGCACCAGAGGAGGAAGAGCTCACTCCGCATGAGGCACTCGTTGCGGAGTTCATACCACCTGAATTGGTCGAAGGAGTGGGAGAGATGCTGGACTTTGATGCCCAGTCCAGTGAGTGTTGATGCGTGTTTGTTGAGGACGTGTGTGTTTCACTTGTGGGATGTGTTGTGCATGATTGTCGCTACATGTGACGTGTACATGGTTCTGATGTGTAAGTAATGCAATGCTTCCGTCATGCATGTCTCCTCTGCCTGCATGCGGGGACTCCATGTAGACATGCTCCCTTACCCCTCCTCCGCCACTCTGCACCCCAGTTCCACCTTTGCACTGGTGTTCTTCAATCTTGCCAATGTGTACTTTCTTGTTCATGCGTCCTGTGTAGATGCTAACTTCCAGCGTAGAATCTGCAAAACATATGCCGTGTGGTACAGCCTTAGTACTTGATGCAGGGTATCTCACTTGTACTGTGCATAGGTCAGATGTCCCGCAGGGACATGAGTGCCCATTCATGCTCACTGTGCATTGCACGCATGCCCCTATGTGTCCTTGACTGGATGATCACTGTAATACAAGTCCTTGGTTACATACATTGCCTGCCATCTCATCAGCCTTCCCATGTCAACTGTGGCTCAGTCCTGCGTTGCACACATGTTTAGGGTCTGACAATCTGTGTGGCTCACAGGCCTCAGCCTGTTCAATGGCCAATGATTCTGTCCGACTGTTGTTGTGTCTTCTTCACACATGGGCGGAATCCAGAGTTTTCATCATGTGTCCTGCTTACTGTCCCAGCATCATTTGCAGTGTTGTCACTTGAATCGCATTAAGCTGTTGATGCCAGTCAACACTGCCTGTCAATACACAGGTGTATGGTCAGCCTTTTGATACCATGCTAGGCATCCCTGCTTTGGTACTGGGGTGGAGGGGTGCTTGGCTTCTAGATATGGTACACATTGAATGCACAATGCACGTGATGTCTGAATTTGACATTGCACTGCCTTCACATTTCCTGGCACACACCATGGAGTCCTTGTACATGTAGGTAGTGAGTGGCATACACATTTTCTGTACTGCATAGACCCACTTCCATGTAAACTGCCACCTTTCAACAGGTCTGATCACATAAGCAATTCAAAGTTGACCCAGCATGCATGCCAGGTTATATGTTGTGTGTCACATGTCTGCCTGATGCGTTTGCTGTCGGTGTGTGTGTGTGTTGTGTGCTTCTGACATGTGTAGTGACCTTTTTTCTCTCTATTTTTCAGGTGATGACGCAATGGAGGCGGAGGATGGTGTTGTCATGCCAGACACAGGGTTGTTACCACTACATCAACCCGGCACTAGTGGGGGTCGTGGGGTGGTAGGCCACGAAAACCCCCAAGTGCTACAGTCCATCTTGTCTCTGGCTGCCTATGAGTCCAGCCTTGATGACGACTCTGACGTCCATGTTGAGGAGTTGGATGAGCATCAAGTCCATGTGTCAGGGGTGAGTGATTCTGATGTGGACACTCCTCTGTCTGCGACCCCTGCACTGAGGGATCAGACAGTCTTGGTTCCTCTGCCCGTGGTGGATCGGGACGCAGGGTCACCCTCCACACCAGTCACTGATGTGCCTGGGACATCATGTCGACGGGGGCATGTAGTCGTGCAGCCGCGGGCGGTGCCAACACAGCGAGGACCCCCGGTCCTTGGGTCCCGCAGGGGTCAAGCCCGGCAACGCGGTCGCCGCGCGCAACCGCAGTATACTGAGTGGGAGGAAGACATGACTGCCAATTCAGAACGGCAGGGGGCAGCAATGGAGAACATCGCTGAGAGCATGGAGCGTGTGGCCCGATCTGTGCTCCCCCCTGCTAGGCAGGTGCTTCTCCAGCAGCAGGCGGCACGGTCCACGGCCCGCTCGCTCAGGCTGGGCACGGCGGCCTCAGACAGGGCACGCCAGGCTGAAATGTCGTCTCTGCGTCAAGCAATTGCTGCTCACGCAGAGGCGCATATGGATGCCCTGAGGGAGGAGTATGCTTCCCTCAGATCCACTCTGGGTGTCCTTATGATGTCCCAGAGGCAGCAGGCAGAGGAGAGGTTTGCACAGCTTGAGCGTACTATCTCGGCTGAGCTACAGGCTTGCCGGGAGGTGCAGCGGTTGTCCAGTCAGGCCTTGCAGGAGGAACTCCGTGTTACAAGTGCTACCTTGCAAGAGGAAGCACGTGTATCACGTGAGGTTCTGCATGCAGACCTACGTCACATCGCCACACAGAACCAGGCTCACCCGTCCGGCAGACTTGCTGCCGACGAGGGGCAAGCTGCGGCTAGGCATGGCCAGGCTACTGTGCCACGTCCTCCTTTACAGGATGAGCCAGACTCGGACGACCATCTATCTCCCACATAGGTCGGGCTGTGCAGGCGTTGAGCCCATGGAGGTTTTTTTTTTGGCTCAGCATCATCGCATGTGGATGTTGAGCAGCACATGTACCTCCCCCCTCCTGGGTGCCTCCCCTCCCCCCGGGTGGTATGTGGCCATTTTTGATTTTTCTTTTAGTTTAGTTAGTTAAGTTTCTGTTTGATAGTTAGTTTAATTAGGTAATGTAGGTTTTCCATAGTTAGTGTAATTAGTTAATATAGTTTAAAATTGCTTGTCTATTGTGCTTTCATGTGACAGTGCGGTGCTTTGTGGCTTTTGAAGGCATCCACTGTCTGTTCCAGCTGGACCCTTCAGGCTTGGCTTGTGTATGTGTTTGCTGCTTGGGGTCCTTGACTCACATATGCCACTCCTGCCTCCCTTATCCATGGACTCGCAAGGATGGTTCGGTGTCACAAACTTTTACACAAGTGCTTTGGACTGTCATATATGTGGCATGTCTGGTGCTGTGTGACTTGTGTTTACACCCCTAGTGGGGATGATTTTGGTGTTATTGTCCACTGTTCAGCTTTTGCTAGATGGGGTGTTTCATGATTAATGTGTACATTAATTGCTATGCATTGTGTAGTATGTTTCTTATCTTTACTGTACACGTGCTTGTTGCAATTCATGCTGTAGATAGTGTTCCACACTTTGGATGTGAAAGACGGACTGATGGCGTGATTTCTGATGTGACTCTCTGACATGGTCAAGTAATGAGATGCCTGAAGAGACACACACAGATGACTTTGAAGCATTAATCATGTGTTGCATGCCCTTTCTGTAGGGGGATGAGCCTGCAGAGCACCTTTGCCAGCAGACATGGCCCATTGTACGACGGAATTCTGGACACGTTTGTTGGTGCCCACATGCACATGTGTGCACAAGCAGAGGCACAGGGATTGCAGACCTACATCCTAGAACTGCTGACGTGTTCCAAGGAACTCCAGGCAAGGTGAGCAGCACAGGGGGGCCACAACACAGCAAAGCTTGCACCAGGCGAGTTGCACATGCAGGCTTAGTCACAGCACTGAGGGTGAGCTTGGACGAATATTGGTGTTGAAGCACACAGTGCAGCTCAGATGTGTTGGTGGACTGATGGCTGTTGATTGTGAGGTTGTCTGGGACACCTGCAGGGGCAGTGGCACATACCCTCCGGTACACCAAGGTCCATCGAGGCACTTGTATCAACCATATAGCCTTCAGAGACATGGAAAGGGGCAGCTCACAGGGACATACAGCAAGGGACATACTCGGGTGCAGTGCATTTCATTTCCATGTACTTTATGATGAATGCACTGCCAACTTTGTTTCGGTCATGGTGGTACGCAACTTGCTCTGAAGTCATGGCTTGCTATATG
Organism: Ambystoma mexicanum; assembly: GCF_040938575.1. Lineage (NCBI taxonomy): Eukaryota > Metazoa > Chordata > Amphibia > Caudata > Ambystomatidae > Ambystoma > Ambystoma mexicanum. The sequence continues at coordinate 527,647,531 of NC_090937.1, forward strand.
GGTCTGTCTGCTTACCCAGGGACCATTGCATGCTGTGTGAATTGTGACACATTGGTGTTCCATTTGCCACTCACCCACCGGCGGCTGACTTACTGCATTGACTGTGTATGACCCGTCATAGGGGTAATGTTATATATGGGTACGGAGCATCTACACCAGATTATCTGTTTGTAGAGTAGTTTGTTGCTATGGGGCATGTTTGGTGGTGTGTTTTTGTGTACTTGGCACGTACAGGTTGTTGACTGTGGCTCTCTTTGCAGCATTGCAGTGCTCCTGTAACCGGACCTGAGAGTGCGCAGGCAGGAGGCCAGCACTCAAAACCAGAGCTAAGTGTCTTGTTGTTTTTCTTTCAAACTGCTCTGCATAGGCTTTCTGGGGGGTGCACTAATGCATGGATGTATGTGTGATTCAATTTGGTATGTTTTTTCCCCCCTAATCACCCGGAATCCTATGCAATTTTGAACCCTGTACCCTCTACCCGGTGTTCCTGCTTCCTGTACCTATCCAGGCAACGTTCCCTAACCCTCTTTCCCCGCTGGGGTTGCGGATGCCTGTGTAAGCCCCGAACTTGCAGGCACCAAAACCCTAGAGGGGGTGGTTGGTTCGTACCACTCCTAAGCCTGGACTGCAGAAGGCCATGACAATGATGTCCAAGTTTGTTTGGATTGTGTATGTGTTCATGCAGGTAGTACATTTTCGTGCATTCCCTACTTTCATGTGTCATTCCTCCTCCCCTCTCCTGCCACTCATTCCAGTTATCCAGTGCGCCAACACCTGTCCCGATTGCATATCCCTGAACCTCCTTCCCTCCGGGGGCTCAGGGGCCTGTGTGAGTTTGACCTTGTAGGCACCCGGGACACAGTGGGGGTGGTTGTTTCGTGACACTCCCGTGCCTGTACACGGGACCTGTGACAGTACACATCCGTTCATGGTGCATCATCCTATGTTATGTACCACACATAGTTCACATCCTGTTGTGACATTGTTTTACTGTGCTACCTTGGTTGTTGCATCATTGTGGTAGTACTTGGCCTTTGTGAGGTACTGCTACGTCAAGTCTTCTACTAGAGGGTGTTCTGTTTCGTTTTTATGGCTTGGATTTTGTGATTTTGGAAATGAGTGTGGATTCTGAGGGTGCAGGCACCTTTTTACACACAAGGTGGGAGATGGTGACGAAGGGAAAAGGTGATCCTGTGGCCAGGTGGAATTGAGGGTTGAAGGCTCCATGACCCAGGTGCAGTTGTTCAGTGGGTCATGGTCATTTGTGAGGGGGGGGGGGGTTGTTCTTGATAGTTGCCTTGCCCTGCAGTGTGATGGGAACCCTGACATTGTAATGGTGGTATGCTATGTACATGTTGTGTTCTGCTGATCAATGCCTGTTCATGTGTTGTGTTTACCTCTCAGGTGCAAAGGGATAGTTATGGTTTGACATGCTGGGGTGTACACATGGTGAATGTTCACATGTGATGTGTAGAGAACACTGATGGTCACTTGATTGCACATGCATATGTTGAGTGCATGTCCTTGCTAACCCACACACTTGCACTCTGATGCACTACATGTACTCCCACCCTTGCATATCCACGTGTACACTGTTTGCCTTCTGGTGCCCACTGTGTCCCTGCAGCACATGTTCTGTGACCAATTATGGATCCTGTACATGCCTAATTTGCTTTTTGATGTGGTCTGTGGCTTAGATGTGATGCTCAGGGTGTGCATCACACACAATGGCTGTTCACTGTGCTGTGCGCTGAGCAGTGTGTTGCAGGAGTAGGACATAGCACACAGAAGCTTCAGTGTTGATTTTGCAATGCACAATGTGCATGTAGACAGGCATTCATTGTTATGTTACGTCTACAACTCTTGTAATGCATTTGGAAATGACTTATTTTGGGTGGGAGGTTGTTGGTCTGTCATTTCATCTGATTCCATGTCAGTCATCATTGTCTGATGCCACTGTACATTTTGGACATGGCAATGTGTACCTTATTGTTACTGTGTTGGTGTATGGGTATTGCTTGCCATGTCATGTTGTGGTTTGGGAGGGTTTGAGTGACATAACAGTGATGGCCATGGCCTGTTTTGCAGGTGTGTGTGATGCACACCTTGCACGTCAGGGTCATCCGCTTCACAGAGCAACTAGCTCGGGGTAGATATCTCTCTGCGGCAGGGCCCTCCCTCTGGAACAGCCTTCCTGCCTCACTGGAACTTGAGGGGAACCATCTCCGGTTCGGGAAGCACCTCAAGACCTTCCTCTTTGCTTCTGCTTTCTCTCTGCCTCTCCCTTGCAAAATTCTTCACTGGAACTGCACTGGATCTGCAACTGGGCCACTCTCACCGACCTCGGTCCCTGGCCCAGCCACTCTCCACTTGCACTGCCTCCCTGGCAACCCCTGCACTGCGGTACTGTCTCTCTATCCCTACAGCCCCCCCTTCCCAGCACTTGTCTGCACTTACCTTTGCAGTTGCCACCAGCTGGCCTATATATTAGTTTTTTGGTCTACTTCCCCTGTACTGCACTCCCCCCCTCCCATTCCCCTTGCACTATTCCCTTCCCCCTACCCCTGCACTTGCACAATCTCAATGACACCTGGCCTAGTAGTACCGTTGTCTGTCTTCCCTTGTTCCCCCCTCCCTGCCTCATCGCACCTTGAAATACTTGTGTATAGGCCATATCATGTCATGTCATATGTGTGCCTTTTGGTCACACAGGAGAGCTTGTGTTTAAGTAGCTAGGGATGCAGACGATGTGGCACTTCCATGGCAACTATCTCAGGGTGGTAGGGTTGTGACAGTTGACAGTCTCTTTGTCATCATCGATTGTCACCTGGTATGTGCCAGGCCTGTGTGCACTCCGCAGGGGTGGGAGTTTAGGTGAAAAATGTGGCCACAAGCTGGGTCCGGGCTTCCTCGCCACGTGCCCTGTCCCCTCCCATGGGCAGCGCCTGTGCCTGTGGTTGGGGATGTGGGGGCACCACCATGTCCACCGGGACGCCCTGCCGTGTTGCAACATTGTGCAGGACACATGCGGCCACAATGATCCTGCACACTACTGGTGGTGCATAGAGTAGCTGCCCGCCAGAGCGGTCAAGGGAGCGGAAACGTGACTTGAGCACTCCGAATGTGCGCTCCACTATGGCCCTGGTTGCAATATGGGCGGCGTTGTATCTTACCTGGGGTGGTGTGGTGGGGTTCCGGATTGGCGTCATCATGTGGTTGCTCAGAGGGTAGGCACTGTCCCCTGGGGAGGTGTAAATGGTTGTGATTATTGTGGTTTGTTTATTTGTGTGTGTGTGTGACATGCATGCATGTGCAAGGGCATTTGTACTCACCTAGGTGCCATGTGTCGCCATGCTGCCCAGCTTCCAGGACCCAGCTCAGGGCGGACATTCTGTATATGAAACTGTCATGGGTGGAGCCAGGGTAGTTTGCATAGAGAGAGGTGATGATTCCCTTTGCATCGCATACCACCTGTACATTGATGGAATGCCAGTGCTTGCGGTTTCGGTAGATGTGCTCAGTGGCCCTAGGTGGACGTAGGGCCACATGGGTGCAATCTATGGCACCGAGCACTTTGGGGAAGTGTGCCACCCTGAAAAAATCCAGGACAACGGCCTGCCTTTCTGTGGGTGTTCTGGGCATGTATATGTGCCTGCGGACTGAGGGGCGTGCTGTTATGATTGCCAGTACCTGGTGTAGGCAGCGTGACTGCGTGGCCTGTGAGACCCCCCCCACTATGGCAGTAGTCCGCTGAAATGACCCAATGGCCAAAAAATGCAGGACATTGAGCAGCTTCTCCAAGGGGCTCAATGCTTGGGAGCAAAGGGTGGGGGATGTAAGGTCATCTTCCCACTCCCTGACCAGGTCTAGGATGATGTGGGGTGGAAACCTATACCTGCCATAGACCTGGTCATCAGGCATCCCAAAAAGGCTTGTCCGTGGTGCGAAAATGCGTGCCCTGGCTATTCTCCTCCTCCTACGGTGTCCCACGATCAGTGCTGCAACAAATGGGGCATTCATCGTAGCTGTATATACGTGTTTGTTGTTTGCACGCACTTTTATACTGTGCGCGGGGACGCTTCTGCCTGCCTTCGTGTGGCGGACGCGTTGACACCTGGGTGCGTCTTTTGCCGTGCGCGGGTTTCCCGTATTCGGATCCATGAATACAGGTTGTTCGCGTGCGTGTGGGCGTTCCGTGTAGTTCCCTGCAGTACTTCCCCAGTTACGCCTTCTTTTTCACACGTTATTCCCCATTCCACGTGTTACGCCCACTGTTCCGCCCACTTTGGTTGTGTGCGCCGCGCTATGTGCGCTTTTGCTGTGCGCGTAGCGCACGCCGTGTAGGCCTGCGTGCGCCATGGATGGATTGGGCGCACGGACAGCGGGAAACACGCGCAGCGTCTTCCTTGAATCGCACACGTGCGCGTGCGCTGCATTTCTCGCGCTTGCGCTACCTTGCGCCTGCTTGCGCATGGATTTTCGGCACACGTTTGTTCCATGAATCGGCCCCTTAAACCTCTCAATGAGAAGACATTAACACAAATGCCTGTCATCATCCAAATGCTCCGGATCCCCAATAGATATAATTCCACCTAAACTAGCTGAGGAGATATACCTGTTCTTCCATGAGAATAGTTTTAATCTATTGAATGCTTTCTTAAGCTCTGGAACTGTCCCCTCAAACTGTAAGGGATCATTTAGAAAACACCTACTTAAGAAACCCTTCCTGGACCCAGGTCATCCTGGAATTTTACCATTTTTAGCAAAACAGCAGGAAAGGGTGTTGGTCACTCAGATATGGACTTTGAAAGAAGATGCAGGAATGTTAAACCCTTATCAACTAAGATTTAGACAGTTGCGAAGCATAGAGTACATCACTGCATCACATCTATTTGACCTGTCAGCGGCATTCAACACAGTGGACCATAGCATCCTGCTGTTTCGGCTATCTAACTTTGTCCTCAGATGCACTGTTTTGAAGTGGATTCATTGTTGTTTAAGAGACAGATTTCAACAGGTTCACCTCAGACACTTTTACCACAACTCTCATTTATAACATGTGGTGTACCTCAGGGCTCTGCACTGTCACCCACCCCATTCCACCTATACACACATCCTTTAATAGAAATCATTCATCAGCAAGGTTTAACCTTTACAACTCTGTGACTGATACGCACACTTTGATTGAACTGGCCCTTGAAGTGTATCCTCAACTCCAATTAGCTAACAACTGCTCATTGGGAGTTGCAGAGTGGATGGATTCAAATTTCCTAAACATTAAACCAGAAAAGATCGAGGTACCATTCATAAACCAAAATCCTAATTATGTGACCCTGTCTTTCTGGTCAGAAAGCTTTGTAGATTGTTCGAACCCCAAACCAGAAGTTGGGTACTTGGGACTCATGATCGACAATGCTCAACCTTTAAAGAGTCAAGTCAGCATCTGTCTAAATCCTGTTTTTTTATCTAATGAAAAAAAAAAACCTATATTTCCATTTTTCCCCAGTGTAATGTTTCCATGTTGGCACAGAGAGGCTGGATTTGGTTAGAGTGAAATCAGTGAGGGGACATTGGGGCGAAAAGCCCTACCATCTCTCTCCTGTTGATAACTGTGGCCTTAATTATGGAGTGATGTTTACTCCTTCCACTGAGCCGATGTTCGGCTTGCTTTGGAGAAGGTATTATGTGGCTAATTGTCTCCCTCATCTGATCCTAAATCAAGGCAGCTACATCTTCTAATAAGTGTTTGAACCTGTTGATAAGGAACACTCTGAGAGAATCTCTTGGAATCCACTTATCCATCTGGTAATTTAGCTCCCCAAGTCATGAAATAGCTTTGTAGGGCCAAAGCGCCTTACAAATACACAATAAAAATAAAATAAAATTCCACCAAAGCTGTGGGCTTGAAAGTCCCCATAACAAGATTAGCTTGTTCTGCTGCTATACCAACCTGAGAATTGTTCATATCAATCCAATGTTTCTGCAGAGCCTGGCTTGCCTTTAGGTTCTTCTTTGCCTCACCTGTTGTCCTGACCATTCTTTCTTTGAGGCTGAAGTCATAGTCTACCACATTCAATTCTTGATAGGTGAACAGGCTTCCCAACTGTCTGTCACTTGTTGGCCAAAAAGCAACATAAAGCGTCTGAAGCCAAATCCCTCTTGAAGTATTTCTTTGAAGGCAAAGTGGCGGCATGATAAAATGATATCTGCTTCCTCTTCAGGAGCTCTTTCAGAGAACCCATCAGTCTATTCAATGTTTTGTTGAACCTTGCAACTAAGCATTTGGTTTGAGGAGGATATGTGGTGGGTGTTTAGTAGGGTACCTCATTTTCCAACCTTATAATTCACATGTAATATGACATAAAGCTGGATCCCTGTCAGAGACGACCACTTTGGGAAATCGTAACCAAGTAATACCAAATAAAAAAAACAGGAGATCCTTTGCCAGTGCTCTTGCACTTTGACACTTCTCACAGGCTCCACTTTAGGATACTGGCAGCATGATCAGCCACCACCCGAATTAATCTGCTACATTAGAATATTTTATGGTCTAGGGGACTGGCCATGTCAATGCCCACCCTCTCAAAGGGCAAGCACGTTACCTCTAGTTTAGGTGCAATATGTTTGTCATGGAAGCTAGACAACGCATAGCAACACAGGTTTGAACCCGGTTGCCCACCTAGAAATGTCCTTAGTATTAACTGTGTTATAAAAGACCAATTATACATTATAATTATAAAGGGTCCATTCCTTGGATGTGGGAAAAGGGGAACTTGACACTTGCCACCCACTTTGAAAGGTGATCTTGGCTGGAGTTTGTCAATTGTAACATGATTTACAGTAGCCCTTTATCTCAACCCCCACGTAGGGCCAGTAGAAGTGAATAGTTAAAATCTCTCCCAGGTGCGCAGACAGAGGCTAATTGAAGTATAAGGGCCTATGGGCCTTAGGCAAAGCCACGTTTTTGTAGGCACCAGACACATGGTCAGCAGTCCCACTGTAAAAGGCCGAAATTTACAAAAATATTGTGCGCTTTCTAGGAGTTGATTCTTTCAAATGGGAAGCAGCCTGTTTCTCAGGTCTTCTAGAGTAGGACACTCTTACCTGCCCTGGCAGAGTTGCCGGGAGGCACCCCTTCTGCTAAAAGATTATGTAGCTCAAGTGTTATTCAAAGTCAGGTCCTGCCACTACAAAGTAATCATGGTTTGCTCCTAAGGGAACAATCCCAGATGTAGTTTCTGGAACTCTTAATGCAAATCAGAGAAACAGAGCCAATCTCTCAGTCAGACTTTGGATTAAGACTGCCTGAGAGGGAAATATTGTCAAATACCCTGAAAAGCAACCAAAATCAACAAGGGGCTTCAATTTCAGTTAAACTATGGCTTTTCTACCTTACCCTTTGAAAGGAGGTTTTGTGTATTTTTGTATCTCCAAAATGTCGACAGAAAAGTGTTGCCCATCCTATATTTATCCAATCCATTGTCAGGGATTGATAGAATCCAAACTCTATTCTATTGTCCAATGGGATTACCTCCCTCTTGGAGTATCCTCTTACTTTTGCAGGAAATTACCAAGGTACCTTCCTCCTGGTTGAGCTGCTGGGTGTCGTGTGCTGAGCACATTGGCAGTGGCTCTCATTATACTGTACCTGAGCATTCAGTCTGCCTTAGCCCCACCCATGTCCTGTCTCCCCAAGGAAAATGGGCCCTGTGTACCTTTAGTGACCACATTCAAAAAGCATGCTCTGCTATATAGAATGCAAATGCCTGTTTTGTGCCCAAGCTAACCTTTGGAACTCCAACCTTCATATCAAGATTAGGTTTGAATGTCTCACTCTGTGGACCAAAATGTGGAAGAAACCACTTTTGAAGCAGCTTTCGGGGCTGGTTGATGCTGAGTGAGTAGTTGCACAATGATTGTTATCCGTTTTTGACCTGCTTTATGTACTCTATTGTCGTGGTGCGAGTGTTTTCTTTCAATAATTTTTGGTGAGCACTATGTGCTAATCAGGTGGGTTGTCTAGTGTTTTTGTGGCTTCTGACCCTGTTTTTCTGTGCTGGCCTGCATCCAAAGGGTGCAGTCCGTTGGGTGTACTCCTTTGTTTGTGTCTGGCCTTTTCCCACTCTCACCCTCCCCCTCCTGCCTCCCAACCCCCCACTTCTCCGGATTGGTACGTCCACCTGGTCATAACTGACCTTCCCAGGGCAGCCCTTTGCCCATGCAGCCCCTGTGGCTAAGGGCCACAAGGGGAAGGGCAGCTCCCACAGAGGCGGCTCCAGATTTTGTCTGCAGGTGTCAGCAGGGGAAGCCAGTGGTAAGCTGTCAACCAGAAGCAACTCCCAAAGTAAGTGTGGCACAAGTAGGGAGTAGAGCAATCAATCTAATCCAGAAAGCCCTGCCACTCTACATTACCTTACATCATAACATAGAACACAGAGTTGTGAACATTAGCCTGTGTCACATCTATATAGAATTGTGATTGTTAGCAAGTATCACACCTAGATAGAACTGTGAAGGTTTACCTACACTGCATCCAGATAGGATTTTGAATGTTAAGTAATTGCCACTCATAGATAGAATTGTGACCTATGCAATTGCCTCACTTAAATAGAATTATGAATCTTAAGTAAATGCCACACTTGGATGGAACTGTGAATGCTAAGTAAATGCCACACTTGGATTGAATTGTGAATGCTAAGTAAATTCCACACTTAGATGGAATTGTGAATGCTAAATAATTGCCACACTTAGATCAAATTATGAATCTTAAGTAAATGCTACACCTGGATAGAATTGGGAATGTTAGCAAGCGCCACACTTAGATAGAAATGTGAACCTTAGCAAATGCCTCAATCAGATGGAACTGTGGAAACTGACCTGTGTCACTTCTAGACAGGATATTGAATGTTGACAGATTCCACATTAGGATAGAGTTGTGGGTGTGGCAAGTCCTGCACTTAGATAGAATTGTGAATGTTAAGCAAAAAATGGACACTCAAATCTAGGTACAGCCTCTGTTTTGTCTATTGTAGGTTACATGTAATTTATTGGGATACCTGGGCCTCTCTCCCACTCTGCAGGACTCTCACATCTAGGTGTGACCTCTGTCTCTGGCTGTTATATGTTGAGACCCACCTATTGTCGAACCTAGACCTTTCTCCCACAGTATCCAGGCATTGCTTCGAAAACATAGTTTCGAATGCCAAAGATTTTTTAAAAAATACATCAAAAAATGCATTTTTTTTGTAGGTACAATGTTTTTTAACTTTAATGGGTTTTAAGGGATAAAAAAACAGGGGTATGGGGCCCCATTAAAAAAAAATTACAAAATGAATTTTTTCGATGCATTTTTTTCAAAACTTTGCCATTCAAAACTTGTGCATTCAATGCAATCACTAGGAACCTTCTTCCACTGTATAAGACTCTCATATATAGGTATAGTCTCCATCTTTTTCTGCTACATGGTGAATCGTAGTGTATTGTGAAACTTAGGCCTCTTCAGGACACTTGCGTTGTAAGAGGATTCAATTCAACACTACAGCTAAATCAATGCCTAGTCGGGGATACTGAATGGAAACCCTTATTGATATATCTTTGTGTCCAGTTCATGAGTTCTGGACGACTACCCCTATATAACACCCCTCTCTTGGAATCCCCCTGACCCCACTGAGCCAAGAAGTAGTTCTGTTTTGCAAGTTTAAAAGGTTTATTTGAGAATTTAAACAATATATATATATATATATATATATATATATATCACACTTTATAATAAATTAATAATTGAATATCACACTTAATCTGAGCAGTAATCAATAATGGATAGTCTGACACTAGCACACTTCTTTATAATCAATGATGAGTGGTTATAGGATGGATAAGATAGCAACAATACTTTTATGGTTTCAAATAGATGCCATCTGGAATGAAAATGCAGTTCAGAAAATAACTTGATAGGATTTCAGCAAAAGACAATGTAATCACTTTTTTTGACAATTCACCCCCCCTTTATGCAGTGTAAGGAGATGAAGAGGAAAGTACACAGTTCTCAGAAATGTAATCAAATAGAATTCAGTTTAATTCCCCCCCAGCAGCTTATACAACAGATAGGAGTTTTGAAACACAGGCAAAATGCTTTGAATATGGTGACAATGCAGTGAGAAATATGCTGAAAATGCTTTTAATTCCCTTTAGGAGGTTCAGGGTGAGTGAGAGATACTAGGGATGAGTGCAGGCCCACTTTAGCAATGATTCAGAGATGGTGATTAAGAGGCAAACGAAATTTAGCAGTTCAGGCACAAGCAGCTATCTTTTTACAAGTAAAGAAATCGGGCCCAATCGCAAATCGCGGCAAAATTCGCGAATGCGTGAATCGTGATTGCGGAGAAAGTATAAGGAGTAGGAAGACGGTTCTAGGCTTGTTGGAAAGGTAGGATTCTAAGCATTCAGAGGAAAGTTGAACCAAGTTCGTAGCCCAAACGGTTTCGGAGTTATGAACGATTTTGTGAAGGTTGTTTTTCGGATTTGAAATTTTAAAAGTTCAAAGTGACAGGTTACAGCTTGCAGCTAGAAAATGACAGGTGACAGCTTTCCAAATAACAAGTGACAACTTCTAGGAGGCAGTTCTGGTTAGATTAAAATAGTTTGGTTTAGATTATTTTAACTAAGAGATTGGTTCTGCACAGTTCTGCTAGGTACTCACAATATATTTTTGAAATAGGCCTCGCCACGGATCTGGTCAGGTTTTGTACTGGACTCCGGTTCTGGTCTCGGCACTTCACAGTGATCTGGGTCAGCTCTCTGGTTCTGCTAACAGCGGTCTGGGTCACTCTGGATCTCTGGCCTCTGGTTCTGGATACTGCTCTGCTTTCTCGGGGTACAGCACTGATCTGCACGGCTCCTGGATGCTGCTACTGCTGTTAGGTTTGCTGGATGCTGAGGCCTGCTGAAAAGAGTCCTCAGTTTGTGGGTTTAGGCCTCTGATTTGAGTTCTGAATCAAGTTCTTTGGAGTTTTAAAGTCTAAGTGTTGGATCTGGTATCTTCTGGATGTTGTGTGGTCCGGCAGAGCGCGTTGCAGCAAATGGATTTGAATGTCTCTACCTGTCCCAGCAGTCTCTTTTTATGTGTTTTGAAAATGGGTGTGTGCCTGGCATCACTAGCCAGCCCCTCTCTCAACTGCCCATTGGTCAAGCTTTCCGCACTGCTTTGATTGGGGGAAGGAAATGTGTGTCATGGTGATGCTGTTTTATGGTCTGCAGAAAGGATACTCCCCTGTCAAATTGCACACAAATCTATATTTGACCCAAATACATATTTGCACAGGTACACATTTGTTTAAAATTGCATGCACCCTTCACATATCACATGAGGTATACTCTGATCAAACTGTGCTCTTCCTGGGGGCTTGCATTCAGAAATGGCAACATTTTGTGCTTTTTAGTGGGTTTTGCATCATCAGATTTTTCTCCAGATGTATACACATGTACACCCCCCTCCCATACATATCTCAGTAACTTTCCAGGTCGCTAGCTTAAACACAGAGTATGTGGTGTCAATAAATAGTGGGGTTTTGCCCCAGAACATCACACAAATTCCCAACGCGTCTTAAAACGTGCACAGAAAAATCACAAGAATTATGGTATCATTTAAATAATTTTGACAAGTCTGCACTGTGAGTTATACATCTTTCTTAGAATCATATTCTGGCCAACAGGGGTGTGTCTTTTCAGGTCACATGGTGTAGAAACCAGTTTATCCAGTTTCTGCCAAGCTCAGAGACCCTGCCCCTCCCAGCTTCTACCAAGAGGAAGCTATTTTACGGTCCCCCCAATAAACCATCTGCCTGAGTCAAGGCAGGGCTTTGTTCAAAAGGAAGCCATTTACGACCACCCCAATAAACCATCTGCTTGGGCCCTTTCTTTAGTTTCTTGCAATCCCCTGGTAATTCAATCAGAGAGTGTGTGACCTCCTTTTGGCAGGAGCAACAGAATGCAGCCAGGCCTGGGAATGCATTTGTTGGGCAAGCCCCCACTCCTGTCGGGGGTAGCTGTCTGGCAGAATTCCAGTTTCCTTAAGCCAGGTTTCAGGTAAAATGTCACTTTTTGTTCCCCAGTTTAAGTCAAGACAATTTTTACATATGCAGCTAGAATGCTGATTCTAAGTTCAAAACTATGACATTTTAACAGTTACAAACTATGTGACACTCAAAAGTAGGTCACTCAGTTAATTTAAACATTTTCGATTTTGGTGGTTTTAATCCAGTTTCAGTTAGGCTGCTGACATGCATAGCTCAGCCAGTTTTGTTATGAACATTGTTTTGGGCTCTTCATCTTCCCAGATTTAGTATGCACACATACTTCATTCTGCCAGATGTCCGCTGGTGTTCAGTGAGATTTTTGGATGTGTTGCAATGTTTGAAAATAGGCATTTTGAGCTGGCATTCAGAGAAACCCAAGGTCATTTTAAAGTGCGGTTTTTCCTTTGGCACACATTTCACTCATGGCACCCCGGCCCATCCTGCTCGCACTGGTAGGTGGCAAGTTAGGCAACCATATTAGTGTGTACAAACTGCGTGGTTCTCCTGGATTTTGGCGCACATGTGGGCTTTTTGGCCATCTTGGATTTTCTAAGCCCACAGCACCAAATGTTGCAGCATGATAGCTCAAACGTGGGTCAGGACACCCAACAGCGTCTAGGTTTGGCCTATATCTTTGTCTATTGTATGGTGAAACATGGTGTATTGTGTGACCTGGGCCTCTCTCCCCCATACAGAATTCTCAAAATCTGTGATAGTACTTTGAAGTTACTAGTCTTCATCACAGACAGAAAATTGCTAGACATGATTATGATTACATTGACTTACGCTTAGAACAGTGTTAGGAACTAATAGCATTGCACTGAACCAAACCTAGAAAGTGCCCACTGTGATAGTACTTTGAATCTACTCGTCTGCATCGCCTGCCTGTGCCTTTTTTCTAGAACCAGTCTTAATACGATTCACTCAAACCTAGAGGGTGCATGCTATGATACTGTGATTTATTTAGATGCTTAGGAATTGTTCTTGTAGGATTGATTCACATCTAGTAAGCTACTTTATCTCACATCTTCAAAGTACCCTCTCTGATAGCACAATGAATCAGGTGCATGCGCTGCACAATTAGAATTGCTCTCACCCGCTCAACTCACAACTAGAAAATTCCACCTGAGATAGTTCTGTAAGTTACTTACCTATGTTTTAGATCATAACTCAACCCACACTATCACCTCCCATATCACTACGCTTACTCTCTTCTCTACACCATCACACAATTAGAGTGCAGCTATACCCCATGGTCAATCTTGGCCTAGGTGCTCATATATACGAACATTAAAACATAAACACTCATCATTCTACAAAACACAGCTATACCCCATGAGAGACTGGCCTAGCTGCACATATAAGTGTCCTACAGGCCCAACGCAGCCAGAACCCAGTCCTGGTGTCAACCCACCAGCCTGCACACATTCACCTAACATCAATACCACCACACCGAAATGCTAGGATGCAGCTACCATCAGACAATTACATCAGCTACACACATAACTGGTGTACCCAAGCACCCTACAACACCTTATTCTCTCAACTGATCTTGACTACATGTCCCAAGGGCCTAATTTACTTACCTATGTTTTAGATCGTAACTCAACCCAAACTCTCACCTCCCATATCACTACGCTTACTCTCTTCTCTACACCATCACTCAATTAGTGTGCAGCTGTACCCCTTGATCAATTTCAGCTTAGCTGCTCACATACAAACATTAACACACAAACACCTCATCATTCTAATAAAACACAGTTATATCCCATGACAAACCGGCCTAGCTGCACACATAAGCATCCTACAGGCCCAACGCAGCCAGAACCCAGTCTTGGTGTCCACCCACCAGTCTGCACACATTCAATTGATATCAATACCACCACACCTAATGCTAGGATGCAGCTACCATCAAGCAATTACATCAGCTGCACACATAACTGGTGCTCCCAAGCACCCTGCAACATCCTATTCCCTCAACTGACCTGGACTACGGTCCCCGAGGGCGTTCAACCTACCAGCGCTTTGAGGTCCTGCCAATGATATATAGAGCACTATATAAATTCCAAATAACATAACATAACATAACATGACATAACATAACATGGAAGAACAAAAGGGCATCCTTGATTGGGCCCAAGCCAACTGGTTTCCCACATGTGTGTTTGTCTTGCAGAACATAATTTCCAAGTTTTCGATGGGGTATTCATAGATTGTGAGATATAGTGCTTTGCTACCAGATATAACAGAATATTTAAACATGCCGTTGGCGTTTTTCACTTTGGGTCTCATTTGAAAATGTACCCCATACTGCCTATTGGGCATAAAAGTCGTACAGATTAATAATACACTCTCTGACTGATACCGTTTGAGATGAAAAGGACAGATGTCCCAAGTGATAACTGTATAACATTACGAAATGGTCTTAATTCCAATGGATTATGAAGGAAAGTACCTGTAAACTGCTGTCCAGTGTTCCCTGCACACAGTTTTTCAGCTTCATGTAACAGTTGTTTATAGGCCTTGTACAGTGGAAAGGTGTACATGAGTGTCTACTACATGGATGTCAGTAGAAATCGTTGACAACTGTTCTTAGTCACAAAGCACAACATGGTAGTTGCATTGTTTGGTAAATATAGTGGTCATCCAGAATCCATTTTAATTGATCACCTAAAATGTTAAATACAACATTGAGGTTTAAATGACAGATGTCAATCCAGAACAATCTTCCTCCAAACAAATTAATTGCAGAATATATCTGCGCTGTTACTCATCTAAATAGAAAATTGGTCTAATCACCAGAAAAGCAACCGATACGCCTAGCGACCCAAGTGACAAAATAAACATCTAATTACTGGAGCAAAACAGAACTTAAAGATCCATGAGCACTAAAGTTTAGGGGCCTGGAGCATGCATGGACTTCCTCACTTAATGAAAGATAAAAAAAGAAAAAATTGTGTAAAAATTGTTTAAATTTCAATTGAAACAAGTAAATAAAAAATAAAAAAACAATACATTTTCAAAAATGCAAAAGGCTGCAATTGGCACACAGTCTATGCATACTTTGTTGGCGGGCAACCATGCCCAGGAGCACAGCTTGTGTCTATTCAATCACCCATGCTTACTTCAAAGCACACGTAGTCCCCGAACAAACATGCCTTTAACCTCCAGTCAACCCAAAGACAAGTACCCTTCCTCAATAGCACTGCTGTCAGAAGATGTCTGCTGAGCTCTTTTGCCCAAACTACGTGAAATCTAACCCTTCAGTAGGAACGTAGTGGTAAGAGAGAACATGTGTGCCTCCAGAATGGTACTTTACAGTGAATTGGGGAAAGTTTGCATGGCATCCCCATACATGTCACACAAACTCCTCATGGTTTTCCAGTGCCACAGTCCGAGAGGGATTGGGAGTCCAATGAAAACATGTGTGGGATTACTTGGGGATATCAATAAATACATGTACTCTCAAGGCACCGTTTACATCTCTGGGAACCATTCCTGATACATCATCGAACATGTACTCACAAAAACAAGTATCCAGTGTTGGTCTCAAGTTTTCCAACAAACAAAAGGCTACAATTAGGACAATGTGTACGCAGTCTTCGTGGGCAGAGAGATGCAAACATACGTTTGCTTGTGTCTGTACATTGTTTTGTTCATACAGCAAAGCCAATGTCACCCATGAATAGCACAAAAATGCCTCAAACATCTGCTAAAGCAATGTCCCTGATGTGTCTGCTCACAAAGTTTGCCTATTTGTGTGCCAAAAGTTGCCTGTTTTATGCGTAAAAACTTTAGTTCAAAATTGCAGAGCGTACTTAAATTATAGGTTTCATAGATAAGCAATTTAGTCTGTTTCTATGTAACATATTCTTTGAGAAAGAACTATTTATGTGACCTGGTATGTTGCATTACTATGCATCATGTATTGCATTTGAACACGCTTTAACAGTTTCGCTGTATTTGCAAATATGTTTACATTTGGTTTATGCTGCTCCCGATTTCTGTGATGTTCTTCTATGTGACGGTGCCCTCATTCCAAAAGCACATGTACTGATAAGACTCTTGAAGAAGCAATGGGAGTCATTAAGCAAACATATTCACAGGCCCCTGCACTATAACATCCCAGCCTGTCCTACTTTGACACACTTTTTTGTCCCTAATGTCATACAGTAAGAACTTGTGGCAATGTTTGATAACGTCACAATAACATCTCCCCTGTTTTAATGTCACCTGTCCTCTGGAACTCCATCCCGATGTCAATCGAGACTGCTCTAAGTCTCCATCAGTTTAGGAAAAATATAAAGGATCTTCCAAAATATCTTGGTGTAACCTTGATCCTGGCTATCTCGTGCAGACCCCTATCTATATATTGCACTATAATTATTCCAAACGTTTACAGGATGACTCATTAAATTCCCTCGACCAATGCATTTTTGGTTTTCCCTTATGGCCTTATGGTCTTTACAGTGCTCCATTGCTCCCTAGCGAGTTCTGTGGTATGCATACTTATTATTATTATTATTATTAGTTATTTATTTCCCCATGTTTTTATAATATGCGTTGTATCAGTATTTAAAATTGCATTGGAAACCTAGGCCTTTTCTCCCTACATCCAGGATTCTAAAACTAGGTGTGTTTTTAAAAAGTGCATTTTGTGAGCTCCATAATCCTGAGTGTCGTCTAGTCCTATTGCTCAACATGCTTGCCTCTCGCTGTCTTGTCTGCCTACTCTAGTGTCCTTCTCTAGTGTCTCCCCCTCTCCCTTCCACCTCTCTCCTCTTCCACCTACTTTATGGTGCTCTCTGTCTCCCCTATCTTTTCTAACTGCTTCCTTATTGACTATCCTGCTCTTCTCACTAAATCTGGTAGGAAGAAGTTTAAAAAGGATATCCCGGTCTCCAACCCAGGCCTCCCTATCGCTAATACCTACACCAGTGCCTCCGCCAAGGAAGCTCTCACAGACATTCTCTTTGTCATTCCTTCTACAGACCTATGGACCCCTCATATGGTCTCTGTGCTCTTTCCTTTCTCCTCTTCTCCCATTAATGGTGGCACCCCTTGGGATGCCCTCTTGGCCTCTTTCCACTCTTCCAATGTCATCCTTAATGTTTACTCGAATGGGACCATCTTGGTCCAAGGTCCTCAGGCCAACCTTCACCTCTTTGATAGACACTTCCTGCGCCTCATCAATTTCCTTTCGTCTCCTGCTCTCCCCTCTCCCCCCTCCTCGGCTACCTGGCCTCCCCCTTCTGCCTCCTCAGGGTGTACCTTACCTTCTCCCTCCCTCTCTGCCCCCTCTCGGGCTCCCTCTACACCTCTGAAGGGCGTACCTCTGGTCTGTACCTCTCCCTGGAAGTCCTTCAAGGATGGCAAGCTTCTCCATTTTGCCACTCTTAACTCTCGATCTGCTGTCAAACACTCCTCTGACATCTGCCGCCTTCTGGAAGAACTTGACCTTGATGTCCTCGGTCTCACCGAGACATGGTTCACGGACAGCTCTGTCACTAGCTTTGACATGCTCCTACCTGACGGCTAAAAGATCCTCTATGCACCCAGGTCCAACTGCTCTGGACGGGGTGTAGCTCTGATCTTCCCAGAGTGGATTCCTGCCTCTGTCATTCCCACGCAGGCCTACTCCACTTTCAAATGTCTTGTCTGCAGGCTCGCTCTCTCTTCCAGCCATTCCCTTACTATGGCTACTATCTATCTGCCAGCTGGTCAGATCTCCTCCTTCCTCTCTGAGTGGGCGGACCTCTCCTCCTCACTCCTGGCCTCGACTACTCAACTCTGCCTTCTTGGAGACTTCAAGATCCACCTGGATGTCTTCTGTGCTCCCTCTGGACTCTTTTGTGACCTCTGCGACTCTCTCTCACTCACTATTCTCCCCTCAGGCCCGACTCATTCTGCAGGGCACATTCTGGATGTTCTTATCTCCTCTGACCTTACCCTCTCTGTTCCCCTCTCCACTCCGCTCTCCTGGAGTGATCACTTTCTCCTATCCTCTCACCTCACCATCCCTACCCTTCCGGCCAAGCCACCTCCATCACTGCCACCCACCTTCTCGGTCATCTGACCCATGAAGCGTGTGTCATTTGAGGCTTTTGCCACCACCTTCTCACCCCCTCTTCCCCCTTGGGCTGACTCTCACCCTGACACAGCCCTCTCCATGCGCCATTCTTCTATATCTGATACTCTTGATATCCTTGCCCCTGTCATGAGAATCCGCATGAAGCCCAAAGCCAAGCGTAACTTCTGGTATGACTCAGATCTTGTCACCCTAAAACGCAAGTGCAGGGTGGCCGAAAGGAAATGGTGTGCTTCATGTTCATCCTCTGACAAACTGGCCTGCCGCCTGCTGCAACGGCATTACCGGCTCTCCGTCCTCACTGAGAAGAGAGCTCATATCCAAGCCCGCATCTCTGCGGCATCTAACAACTCGGCTGAACTCTTTAAAATCTGTAAGGAACTGGCCAATCATGCCACAGTCTCTACCTCTCCTGTACCTTCCCAGGCCCTCTGCATGGCACTGGCTTCTCACTTCATTTCTAAAACTCAGGACATCCTGTCCTCACTCTCCTCCTATTGCCTCCCTCCTTTCATTCCCTGCTCCTCCTCTGGCCCTTCTGCAGCCACCCCCTCCCTCCTTCTCTGCCTTTCCCCTTTTCTCTGCAGAGGAGGTTTCTAGGCAAGTCCGATCTATGAAAGTCTCGTCGAAACAGGTTCACCCCTGTTCCTCCAAAACTATCAAGGACCATATCGACTCCCTGGCTCCTGCCCTGGCTCATTTCTGCAATCACTCCTTCACCACTAGAGTCTTCCCATCCCCCCTGAAGCACTCTCTAGTGCACCTTCTTCTTAAGAAACCCTCTGCCGACCCCTCCTGCCTGGCTAACTATCGCCTAATCTCCCTCACTCCCTTCCTGGGCAAGCTCCTGGAGAAACTGGCCATCTCCCAGCTTAATCTACACACCGAATCTGTTGGTTGTCTTCATGACCATCAGTCCAGCTTCAGAGCTGTCAGAAGCACGGAAACTGCTCTCCTGAACATCCGTGAAGACCTGCTCTCCAACCTCGACTCCAACACCTTGTGTGTCCTCATCTTGATTGATCTCTCTTCTGCCTTTGACACTGTCAACCATGCCATCCTGCTCAACCGTCTCTGTGATAACCTGGGTATCACTGGTCAGGCTCTGGCATGGCTGACCTCTTTCCTCTCCGACCGACCCTCCCAGGTCCAACTCGAGTCCTTCCTCTCCGATATCTTTTTCTCTACCTGTGGTGTCCCCCAGGGATCTAACCTCTCTTCCTGGCTTTTCAACAAATACTTGGCACTCCTTGCCCACCGCATCGCCGCTCTCTGCCCCAACTTTCAGTGCTATCCGTATGATACTCAGCTCATTTTCAGGCTACCTTCAGCCTCCTCCTCTCCTTCCCTCATCTCTGACTGTCTGTCTGCTATCCAGGAGTGGTGTGCTGCCAATGACCTCTGCCTTAATGCCAGTAAGACTGAGATTTTACTCATTGGCACACCCACTCCCTCCTTCCCTGCATCTCTCTGGCCGGCCTCTCTTTGCCCTCTTCCTGCTCCCACCTGCAAGGCTAAAAACCTCGGGGTCATTTCCGACTCCACACTCTCCTTCTCTCCTCACATCTCTGATGTCTCTAAGAAGTCACACTACCAGCTGCACCTCCTCAGAGGTATTCTTCTTTTCCTCTCTTTCCCCCAGAAGCTCACCGTCTCCAGAGCCCTGGTTCCCTCTAGGCTGGACTATTGCAACATCCTCTATCTAAATCTGCCTGCCTCTACTCTCCGCCCCCTGCAACTTATCCAGAACAGGACTGCGAGACTTGTCCTTGGCCTCAAGCCCAGGGATCGTATCTCTCCAGGACTGAAATCTCTGCACTGGCTCCCAGTGACTGCAAGCATTAAGTTCAAAACCCTCTGCATTGTCCACAAGGCCTTCTGGGGCTTGCGGCCGCAATACCTTCAACTCTCTCTTCCCAAATATCTTCCTTCTCGAGCTCTTCGCTCATCCGCTCCAACTCCCTCAGGGTCCGTCGCTTCTCCAAGCAACGAGTTGGTGGTAGATCTCCCTCCTCGGCTGGGGCCTCCCTCTGGAACAGCCTTCCTGCCTCCCTGAAACTTGAGGAGAACCATCTCTGGTTCCGAAAGCACCTCAAAACCTTCCTCTTTGCTTCTGCTTTCTTTCCCCCTCTCCCCTGCTGAATTACTGGTTGAAACTGCACTGGCTACCTGGCCACCCTTTGTGACCGTGGGCCCAGGCCCTGCCATTTGCACACCTACACTGCCTCCCTGGCAACCCCCGCACCTGGGGACTGTATTCTGTATCCCTACAGTCCCCCACCAGCACTTATGTCTGTTCTTACCCTGCACTTGCCACCATCCGGCCGTTATTTATCTTATTTATTCTACTATCCCATCTACTGCACTTTTCCCCTCTCCCTTCCACCTCACACTTTTCCCCTTCCCCCTTCCCATGCACTTGCGCAATGTGAATGACACCTGGCCTAGTAAGATCATTGTCTGTCTTCCCTCTGTTCCCCCTCCCCTGCCTCGTCGCACCTCAAAACACTTGTGCATAGGCGCGTTATAAATGCCATATCATATCATATCATTATTATTATTATTATTATTATGATTATTATTATTATTATTATTATTGTTGTTGTTGTTATTAATAATAACAATAATAATAATAATAATAATAATAATAATAATAATAATAATAATAATAATAATAATAATATCACATTTTTCCTCATTAAAAAATGTATTAAATATGCAGCAATTCTACCGTTCTAATGCTCTTCGTATTATCGGTTCGAAGTACTAGCATCTAAGTCATAAAAAGATGTTCACAGAGTAAGCAGAGCATTTCTTTGGACTTTTAGTCCCTAAAGTCCTAACGACATTAATTAACTCTTTCAAACCATTCAGAAATATCTTATAACACATCTGCTGAACTGTATACTTGCTGTGTGCTTTTTGCTCCATACCAAGTCATTTATCCCCGGACAAGTCCGTAGGCAATGCCTTCCAACTCAACAACACTCTTGATGATCTCCACTTCAGGATAAAGGGGTTCATTCTGAGTAGGGCGGTATTTCAGTGGTAATTCCATCAAATGACTGCCAACATCAGATAACATTATTGCCACTTGGTCCTCTGGGTTTACCACGGGATTACAAGTTGTGGTAAGGTGGTGTTAGTCCGCATTTAGGGAGTCCACAGAACTCCATTGGGGAATTGTGTTGGAATTACCACCAGCGAAATTACCGAGTGGCAATTCTAATGAGTTTTGGAGGAAAAGTGGAGGATTTACCTCCAGCCTGATCCTCCAAAATCCAAAAGAATTACCACTCGGTAATTACGCCGGTGGTAATTCGGCCAATACTTGTAATTTGCTGATGCAGGAAAAATTGAGGTAATTTGTTACCAGTCAAAAAAGTGCCAGTGATGGAATTAACGCCTTTTTCCTGCATTGCCAAACTGATATTCTTCACTCTGTGCATTCATGAGCCAACATCCCACACAAACCAGATCAAAAGCTTCCTCTGCTGCATAGGACTCTCTGCAGTCTTTCGCTAACACCACCTCTTGCAAGATGGGGCACTACCTTCCTGGATTGCCACAGCATGAAAATAGACAAATACATAGTTGACGCCTGACCATTTTCCATCCCCTTCAAACAATCTTTCCTGAACTCCCTCTTGAAAAAATCCACCCTGAAACTGACCACACTCGTAACAATTCCCACAGACGTATCCTGTGACTATCCAAGTCATTTGAAAATAAAGAAGCCTGACCTTCAAAATACTGCAGACCCACTTTTGCTCATCTACTGCCACTAAGGCTTTGTTCCACGGTCGTAGGAACCAGATTGGACGAAGGGGACATACCCCCACATTCCTTAGTGGAGGGGTATATTAAGATGTGCACCCCATATATTTGAGCTGTGACTTGCTGGCTGATTGACAGCATGGAGAATTGATGAGGGATTTCAATTGTAGTGCTTCCCTGAGCCACAGGTTAAGACAGTATGCCTTCTGCAGCCTTTGAACAAGAGGCTTGCCTGGCATTTGCATCCAACTATCTGTGCGTAGTGTAAAGAAGCGGGTGTTGAACTGAGGGCTTTTTTGCAGTGATTGCAAGTATGCAGGTTGGCTGGAAACCATATAGTTTAGATTGCTGTGTCCACATACAGCAAGGTACATTGTTCTTTCATTATTTAACTTGCGTGTATGGATGCATAAGAAACGTTTAAACAATTTTAATGTAGCCCAAACAGAAAACAGTTCCTTGTCTGTACATTTTTCTGCTACCATTAAATATTTGATTTATGCACTTTTTCCATTGATGGGATGAGCATTTGGTATGTTCCTTTCGAAAGAAACTACACTTTTCAATATTGTATGGTCTTTCAAGTTACAATTTTTTCGTGTCACTTTGTTATGTACAGTTCTGTATGCAAAATCAATTTTCCATTATTATCTGATGAAGAAAATAGAAATACGTCTGTACATTTCTTTTCAGTGTCTTTTTTAATGAAAATACATGTTGAAATCTTTAAACTCAAAAGACTTTGGGCCAGATTCTCATAAAGTGGTAAAAGTAGAAAAAGTGCAGGGGATGCACCTTTTCTATTTATTTGCATCACTTTAAGGAATGACTACATCACATGAATTACAAAGGTGACCTGCACATTTCTTGTTCTGGGCAGCCCACTCAACAGATTATTCGCGAGCACACTCCAGCCTCCAAGGTATGACTTACTCCCAGCATGCAGTGGGCCGGAAATGCATTTCACAGTGAAAGGCCCATAGGTTCTTAAATGGCCGTTAATGTTTAAACGTTGGGGGATATCAATGGAAGTTTTCATACCACTGTCATCACACAGAGAAAAACGCGTTGGCCTGTCATGTGTTGCTCATCTGCCTGTGCCTGTTCCAAGCAGACGCAAGCGAACTTGCTTGCTTTCCCATTTGTGAATTTGGGATGTGCGTTGAAATGCACGCAGAAGCCCCTTATTTGTGTAGACTTGCAAAGGGCGTAAAAAAACACATACTGTGTAATTCATGGAATAAATGTACGCCAAAATATCAGGCGCAAGCTAGCGCAAGCGTGAAAAAGCTAGCGCACCTGTGCAAATTGCACGCGTGCGATTCATGGAAGGACATGCGCATGTTTTTCCCGGGATGTGCGCCAAATCCGCTCTAACCTTACACGTCACTGCGACATTCCAAACGTGCGCGCAACAGGAATGGGGAAAGCGCACAACTTCTCACGCACACACCTAAAAAGAGGGCGGAACACAGGGAATGGGGAACAATGCGTAAACATGTAGGCGTAACATGGGAAGTACCACCGGGAAACACATGCAACGTCCACACGCAAGTGAACAACACGTATTCATGGAATCGAATAGGGAAAACCCACGCAAGTCAAAACACACGCACATGCACAAATATGTCCACCACACGAAAGCAGGCGGAAGCGGCCCTGCGCAGCAAAAAAGTGCGCGCAAACAACAAACAAGCATATGCAGCTACCATTCCTCGCAGCAGTGATCATGGGACACCGCAGGAGGAGGAGAATAGCCAGGCCCCACATTTCTTTGACCAGGAACAGCCTTTTTGGGATGCCCGATGACCACGCCTATGGCAGGTATAGGTATCCACCTCATATCATCCTAGACCTGGTCACTGAGTGGGAGGTTGAACTCACTTTCGCCACCCTGTGCTCCCAAGCATTGAGCCCCTTGGAGAAGGTGCTCAATGTACTGTATTTTTAGGCCACTGGGTCATTTCAGCGGACAACTGCCATAGTGGGGGGGGTCTCACAGCCCACGCAGTCACATTGCCTCCACCACGTGTTGGCAATCATCACTGCGCGCCCCTCAATCCGCAGGCACATATACATGCCTAGAACACCCGTAGAAAGGCAGGCCATGGTCCTGCACTTCTACTGGGTGGCACACTTCCCCAAAGTGCTTGGTTCCATAGATTGCACCCATGTGGCCCTACGTCCACCTAGGGCTACTGAAAAGATCCACCACAACCGCAAGCACTGGCATTCCATGAACGTGAAGGTTGTATGCGATGCCAAGGGAATCATCACCTCTGTCTATGCAAACTATCCAGGGTCCACCCACAACAGTTTCATATACAGAATGTCCGCCCTGATCCGGGCCCTGGAAGCTGGGAAGCTTGGTGACACATGGCTCATAGGTCAGTACAAATGACTGTGCACATGTATGCATGTCACACACAGAAAAATACACAAACCCAACTAATGACAGCCGTCATCACCTCCCCAGGGGACAGTGCCTACCCTCTGAGCACCTACATGATGAAGCCAATATGGAACCCCACCACACCACCCCAGGTCAGGTACAACGCAGACCATATTGCAAGCAGGGCCATAGTGGAGCGCACATTCGGAGTGCTCAAGTCACGCTTACGCCTCCCTTGACCACTCTGGCGGCCAGCTACTATATGCACCCCCAGTAGTGTGCAGGATCATTGTGGCAGCATATGCCCTGCACAACGTCACAACATGGTGGGGCGTACCAGTGGACATGGTGGTGCCCCCACATCCCCAACCACATGCACAGGCGCTGCTCATGGGAGCGGAAAGGGTACGTGGCGAGGCAGCCCGGACTCAGCTTGTGGCCACATTTATCACCTAAACTCCCACCCCTGCGGAGTGCACACAGGCTTGGCAGATACCAGGTGACAATCAATGATGACAAAGAGACAGTCAACTGTCAGAACCTTACCCCCCTGAAAATGTTTTCACGGATGTGCTACATTGTGTGCATCCCTAGCTACTTAAACATAACCAATCTGGTGTGACCAAAAGGAACACACGCAAGGTGCATATCCCACCACACCCCTGCAAAACATGCCATGTAAATCACTGGTATGTCACCCAAACCCTCCCAACACCCATGACCCATGTCCTCCATGCCATGCCATGGCATGCAACAGCTGAACAGCCAACCAAGTGCACAACACATGACACTATTGTCATTAAGTGCAACGTGAGAAATGTAAACAGGCATGAGAGATTCACACCTGACATGGAACCTGATGAACTCACTTGGCAATAATCTCCCACACATACAAAGGGGGTCATTATGAGTATGGCGGTATGCCATAGATGGTGCCGGTACGTCACTGGCACCGTCCATACCGTACCACCATATTACGAGTAAGGGCTGTGTGGTGGTCGCCACAGCTGCACCTGCAGCTACCACTACCGGTGGGCCCGTGTCAGTACATGTTACTTACTGTCGGGGCGCAAGGGTGCCAGGGTCGGATGCAACAGCAGCATCACCTAGAGTGGCAGGGAGTGGTGGCATGGCTGCACCAGCACGTAGCTGGACATTCGCCCCTGTGGTGCACCCCTGCCTCTTCCCACTCTACGGCCACCCTGGACTCCCACTCCCAACACTGGCAGTATGCCCAGCTGAGCCCCCCTTAACCTTTGGTGGCCTCACATGGCACAGATGTACTGATGCGAATGGGAGCTGCACTGAACAGTTGTCCTGGTCAATAGTAGTGAAGGGGGCAGGATACTTGTTGGTAGACGCATCCCTGTGCTCCTGCCAGGCTGCCTCTGGACCCTGGGGATAAATGCCATTCACGCAACGTTCAGGCACCCCAAAATACAGGAAAAATGTATACGCAACCCCTGTAGCCCATGTGCATGTAAACAAACCTCACACAGTACGCTGTGGCACCCAGGAACACAAAATAGCATACACAATTAACACAAGGGCTACTATGACCTCAATAAATGGGGTACGCGACAAACAGGGGCAGCCACAGTGGGAAAAATAGCTTGCAATAGCGTGCGCGACTCACCATCTGTGCGGAAAAGAAATAAGCGTTGGCACTGAACTGCTGTTTAGGTAATCGCATGTGAACCCCAAAGTAGGAAAAACACACGCGTCGGTCTCCACTGAAAGCACGTATAGCGCGCTGCAGACCCGTGTGGACCATTTACACGTGCAGAAGGAAATGCCTGCGTGCGTTACGTCAATTGCACGCTTACGCGCTAAGGCCCTTTCCTCGAATTACACGCTGACGTGCTGTTTTTTCACGTTCCAATTCACTCTGCATCAAGCTGGCCACGTGACAACACACGGAAGACCACGCTCCTGTCTAGAAGGCCATTTTCCTGCCCCCCAGAACCCCGGGGAGCCTCCTTCAAACCATCTGCTGCTGCCTGCCTGTCTGCTACCAACAGCGCCCTGCCATTTGGTGCCTGCACACAGGGGCGTTGCTAGGGGGGGGCTAAGGGGGCTATAGCCCCTGATCTTTTGGTTGTAGCCCCGGATAGAATCTCAGGAGCTACAGCCAAAAGACTAGCTAGCCCCCAGTCCCAACAGTTCCGACATCAGCGTAGCCCCGGGTCTTTTCCAGACCTAGCAACTCCCCTGCCTGCACATCAGCCATCTGCAGGGGTCCAGTTGCTGTGACCACTCCTGCTAGAACAGAAGAGTCCCAACTGGTTTTTCATCGCTCCACAGCCCAGCCCCAGGACCCAGTTGCCCACCCACACCTGCCTTGGGGGTTGCCATGTCCGAACCAACACCATATGGCAAAAGTGCAACCCCCCAGCAGGGAGGCAGAGGGCTGCCAGATTCAGTGCAAATGAAGTTGGCATCCTGGTGGAGCAAGTCCTGGGGCATTATGATGCCCTCTTCACACCATCGCGCGCCGACAAGGAAGGATGGACGAGGATCTGGAAGGACATAGTGGGTGCCATCAAGGCAGAGGGGGTGGCACCCCGTGACATCAAACACGTCCAGAAGCGCTGGGAGGACTACAAGTCCAGGACCCTCAAGAAGGCCCGGCGACTCTTGGAGGCAGCGGATGCAATGGGGCGCCAAGGCCAGCTTACCACCCAGCAGATGAGGGTCCTGCAGTACATTCGCCCAGTGCTTCACCACCAGATACTCAGGATGCATGCCCGTCTGGAGTCGAGCGGTAAGTGCCCCTGCATTCCCGTTTAAAACAGTGCATGTTGCAGTGTGGTGGTAGTTAGCTACTTGGCTGTATGTGTGACATGGGTCATGTATGGATGTGTGTGTGCAGGGACATGATGGTGCTGCATGTGAGTCCAGTCAGGCGTGACCCACATGGATTGTGCATGTGTTACAATGCATCATACGTAGCAGCATGCAGAATGCACACATGTATGCATGCCTGTGTCTGACCTTGGACATGTTTGGGGTGTGAGAGATGTGTGCTGCTGTCATGGACATGCATGGTGTACATGTCCGTGTGTCTGAGTAGTGTGTGAGTGACTGGTAAACGCCATGGATGCATGACACATGTCCATGACAATGTGTTGATTCACTTAAACAGCCTAGTCATCCTTGTATCAACTGTGTCTGGGGGTATACGGAGCCAGATGCATGACCCTCCAGTGATGTGTGTGCATGTGATCAGCATGTCCCATGATGCATGTGAGTTTCAACCCACCATTGGATGTTTATACGGTGCATTGGACATGGATGCAAATGATTGTTGCATGTGCCATGCCTGTTCCTGCATGTGTGTTGCCTGCATTGACCCATGTGTTGTGGGGGGACATGATGGAAGTGACGTTTGACAGTGCCACTCATGTGCTATTGCTTTGTGTCTAGGGGACTATTGTACAGTACCTTGATGCTTGTGTTCAATGTCTCCCTTTACACAGCGGCGAGTGAAGTAGAGGGCGGAGACAGCGCTGTGGAGGAAAGCAGCAGGGATGCCTCCACCGGCCGGCGACGCAAGGCCCAGTCACCCTCACAGGAAATTCCATCATCCGGGAGCGAGGGGACTGGTGCCGTGTCCGCCACTATGGCTGCAGCAGAAGGGGTGGGTGAGCCCCCACAGGGGCTGGCGACGGCAGAAGACGGTGCAGAGACATCCAGGTTGGTGGTGTGTATGAAGGAGGAGGAGGCCGCTTCAGAGCCGCTCATGGGGCCTGATGGGGGTGGTACCACTGGTGCAAGTGGTGCAGTCCAGGGGCAGGAGGCAAAACAGGTCACTGTGGGGGGGCCTGTGCATGTCACTGTCCCTGAAACTGTGACGGCATCACCATGCACCAGCAGGGATGCCTTGTCCCAGGCCTGTCCACAGGTAGGTGGGAGCTCCACGTCATCTAGCACTCCTCTACCTGCGGACGTGGGGACCCGTGAAAGGATTGAGTCTGTCCTGAGTGGTGCTGTGTTGCGCACATGTGTCATTCGTGATGACGTGCATTCTTCCTGGGGGGACCACGCATGTCATCACGAAGAGATTGTACCAACATGGCCCAGTTGTGAGGGATCATGGTCGGGGGTTTCCTCCATGTGTCGGCCAGTCTTGCGGCCCTCTCCTTGTCTGTGCAGACTATACGGCAGTCGTTCTCTGTGCCGTCTTCAGTCCCAGATGACACCAGGGCCCCTTGTGGACGTGCTCCAACCAACGCAGCCAGGCTGGTGGAGATCCCATCACTGCCACAGTCGGGAGTCAGAGCTCCAGAACAGGTGGTCACCCCAGCAACTGACCCCCTGGCAACGGACGATGTGCAGGCACATTCAAGCAGGGCACCTGCACGATGGCCACGGGTGTTGCAATCTACCTAGAGGCAGTCGTGGTGGCGGCAGCAGGCAGCAGAAAGGCAGCGGCTGGCTCCGCGTAGGAGGCATGTGGCCTTGGGGCCATCTACATCATTGGAGCACACATCGGCCGGCAGACAGGAGGACCCGGGATTAGCAGTGTCTTCCGTGTGGCAGCGGTTGGGCCAGCAAATAGGTGCAGAGGGGCGGAGGGTGGAGAGGGCACGGCTCACATAGTCAGGGCATTGAGGTGGGCTGAGTGCCTCGAGGCAACTCACAGGGAGTTGGAGGAGGCCATGGCGGCATCTCTGCAAGACCTCGAGGCCAGGGAAGAGGCCCGCCTCTGGAACATCGACATGGAGTTCGATGATACCCTGGCCTGGAACATCAAAAAGTGAGCCATCGGACTAGCCCGCTGTCATGACCACTGTGAGGGGACACAATTTGTGCCACAAGCAGGCTCCCACCAGAATCCTGAGGGCCTTAAAACCACTGCAAAAGGGCTCATGGAGCCAGTCCCGGTGCCTTTGGCACCAGGCCCATATGTAGGAAGGAAGGGCTGTTCAAATTAGGTCCCATTTATGTACATGAGCCTTTAAATCCAACATGGAAGCACCCACACAGTCTAGTTCTAAGAACTAAGCCATGCGGTCTAGTGTTTTAGGTGTGGCAGGCCTGGAACTACTTTCCGTGGAACTACTTTACCTGGGCTATATAAACCACACCCTGACTGCAGAACACGCTTTGTGTTATTCTTCAACCAGCAGCGTAACACTCACTGTGTCCAGCTCCTCGTCTTCAGCATCTTCCTGTAATCGTGCAAGAACAAGAAGAAGATTATTCTGTCTTACCTGAGAAAACACCATCCAGAACTCAGCACCTCAACTGGGCTGCAATCTGTGCAAACTGAGAGAAGAAAAAACATCACTCACCTGTGAGTACTAGCTTAAGGATTTCCGGCAAACCGATACCACAGCTGCTGTTCGAACATTGCAACCTGCAATAATGAGAAAGATGGTAGGGAGAATGATCTTAAAAGGCTAATTTCCCTTACCTATAGAGTCCCCCAGCAGCTTTGCTGGGTTTGAAGGGTTTCTTTTTTTTTCTCCTGCTAAGAGTGAGACTCTTTTTTCCCACCATTAAACATATTGCTGATGTGTGTTTTAGGCTATGTTTGTGCTTATGGCCTATGGGATTTTTCTCACCCTCATAGGTATCATCTTTTTACAGTGCAGTAACACAGGGGTGTCATAGTGACCCCCAAACATAGACTCCAAACCCTGGGACTGACTACTGTCTCCCAGGGCATGTAACATCCCCATTGACTTTACTAGTCAATAGTTATGAACAAAACCAGTACAAACCATCTTAATATGGAGGTACTGGAAAGGGTCAATAGTTTTTCCTTGGTGTTCATTTTCGAGTGGGTACTGTCCAGTCTCTCTCTCCAAAGTTTCTGGCTGGTGGCAGTGGTTACTACGGTTAAATTTTGACCGCGTATATTTTCCTATGGGATTTTCCTATTGTTCGAGGCTACCACTTTTACTGACAGCCTCTACCATACCGGCGAGTTATTTTAATATTAACTTTAATCCAGTGTTTTTTTTCCCAGATCTTTAATAATGTTTCTTTCTCGTGTCTTTCTCTGAAATCCTAACCCAGGTCGGGGATCCTTTGTTCTTCCTTTTGGCGGGCTTTTGCACAGAAGTCCTCCTTTCGGCGCCACTGAGTCTGGGGTAGACAAGATGTGTGGGAGGGGGATTAGGCACCCTGGACAGGGTTACCTAGGCACCCAAGTCGCACTCTGCTCTGATAGGCTGGGGGGTTATCCCGCCAGGATATCCACTCCACTGCGTGAGTGACAGCTAGGCTGTATGAATGGGGGTCATAAAAGCAGGGATCTGAGGACTGGAGGATAAGACGTCGACAATGGACCTAAGAAATCCAAAGAGGAGAGAAGCCGAAGACATCTGCAACTACTGAACCACCAGTGAAGCCCTGCTGCAGATCCTCACCACTTTTCTCCAACGACCCGAGAAGATCTTCGCCGGCAAGAGTCTTCTTCCCTTGAGCTGGTGGGGCCAACGAGTTTGCCAATCACCTTCCAGGACCTGCCTTGGTCGAATCGCCAGTGCCCAAAACTCGGAGACCGGATAGCCAGGCACCCGTCCACCACGACCGTGATTTAAAGGAGTGTATCTTTTATTCCGTTTTGGCATCGCCATGGCTGGCTTCATCCTTGGGCAGTGCAGTGACTCGAACCTTCCTCCACGACGAGAGCCTCTCTTCCTCTGCTGGATCTCCCGAACTGCAGGAACTGCCAGGAACTACAGCCACCGCAGGAGCCTCATCCACTTTTAAAGTACATTGTTCCGCCAGGCCTCCCATTTCATTGGGTACTGTTAAAGGTGTTTTAAATCCTTTACTTACCTCCTGGGCTGGACACCCCTATCGTCTAACATTGTATTGCATCTTTTCAAACGTTAAACAAAGACTTGACTGCAGCTACTAGAAAAGTTTGATCCTTGGCACTTTGCCTTGTACCACTGACTCTGGCAAAGGCCTATTGACTCTGGCTAAATCTGTTACAACTGCCTTCTCTAGATTGCCTTTCCACAAGAAATGTGTTGATGCACCTAAACTCTTAAAACCTCCTTTTCCTTCCCCTTTAAATATTGTGAAGTGCCATTTTGCTCGGTTTTCACCTAAGTATTGCTTATGGTAAAGTACTGCCTTGCCTAACTTGTTCATAATCCAATTGGAAAGTGTTGCTATGGTCTTTAGGAATAGCTTGACCCTTCGCTCCCTCTGAAGAAAGTGTTAGACTGATACTTCTGCTTGGTTGTACACTGTGCCAGTTTGCTCAGTTTTCATTCTTGTCTACAATTTAATTAGGGAGTTGTGTATACTTTGCTTGACTGTTTTAACTTGTTTTAATGATAGTGATTTGTGTGTGGAATTAAGAGTGTGTAAAATAAATATATATATTCTTTTTGATACAATGATACAAAGCTTTGGTCAGTGTTTCCTTGTTCCATAGTATTGCAGTCGTATTGTATAAACCCTGAATACTGCTCATCTCCTTCTTGAGATAAGGCTGACTGCTCAGCCACAGCTACCAACTAAATCTGTGTGGTACAGACTGATACCGAAGTGGATTTATTGCATGTACCTGTAGTCCTAATCTTCTGTAGTGCTCCCTAAGGGAACTGCATAGGATTTTGCCTAACAAAAGGGAAAAACAATATTGGAACACGTGCTTCCAAAACATCAAATTCCATCAGTCTTACATAAATTCCATTGTGCTATGCCACGCTTCCATCCGGAGCACCACAGCAACATCTGCAAAGGAAAAGAGACATAGTCAGGTTTGCTGCAGGTCTGCAGAAGGAAATAGCACAGAATAAGGGGCAGCATGCCAGCCTCCCTGAGGATGTGGAGCAGGCTCCTCAACAGTTTAGCAACTTCAGTGCCCCATTCAAAATAGAAAAAGGCAGTCCAACAGACTGCAGATCGGCATCTCTTTCTAACAGGCATGAACAAAGGCCAGAAAGTCACTGATATAAACTAGGGCATTAACTTGGATTTTACTGGGCTGGCATTGCCTATAAACAGCACACCCAAGTACAAGAATAGGGCAGGGTTTTAGACCCCTTTCATGTGTTTGTCTACCTATAACAACTTACCTTGGGAAAGGAAAGCCATTGGTTGACCAAGGAAACCAGGTGCCAAAGAGCCAATGGAGCGGGAAGAGACAGACCATGCCAAGGAGAAAACTGCATTTTAAGTTTTAGGTAATGTCTTTTGGATTAAATAATGCACCTGCAACATTCCACCCCTACTACTCAAACCCAAGTGAGAGCATTCTTAGGTCGCATTGGGTATTATAGGAACTTCATCAAGAACTATGGGTCCATAGCTTTTCCCTTGAATGTGGTCTCATCATCCAACTTTCCTAAAAAGGTCAGATGGAATGAGGAGTGCATCAAGGCATTTGAAGGACTTCAGAAAGCACTTTGTCAAGATCCTGTTTTAAGAGCTCCTGACTACAACCAAACCTTCATTGTGCAAACAGACGCTTCCAATACAGGTATAGGTGCAGTTCTGAGTCAGCTGGATGAGAAAGGTAAAGAGCAGCCCATCTGCTTCATCAGCAGAAAGCTGAAGGAACCAAAAACAAGGTGGGCAACCATTGAAAGAGAATGTGATGCTATTGTGTGGTCACTGAAGAAGTTTAGACCATACTTGTATGGATCTACTTTTGTTACTCAGCATGACCAAGAACCCTTGAGATGGTTAATTCAGATGAAGGGGGAAAATCCTAAATTGTTAAGATGATCAATCAGCCCACAGGGGTTTGATTTTACCATTGAATGCAGGTCAGAGTGTAATCACCAAAATGCTGATGGTCTATCCAGAATGTTTGACCAACTGGAGTATGGAGATTCATTCAGGGGTGGATTAAATCCTCCTGTCCTTAGTCTGGGGCGAAGAGTGTTGGGGATAATTCTAAAAAATTTGCTAATTCCCTTCACCTTAGAGACCGCCAACAACTTTGCTGAATTATTAGTATTTGATTTTTTTACCTGGAACAAGTGTGAGCCTTTTTTCCCCACTCTTTCATGTATTTTGATGTGTGTTTTACATTTGTGTTCTTTGAATATGGGGTTTTAGATAACTCCATAGGCATCATATTTTCATGTGTGTTACACAGCACCTTCAGTGCAGTGACACAGCGATGTCTTTTTACTTGCCAATTGTTTAAATATGTTCTCTGGGGTAAACTACTGTTTCACAGAGAATGTAAAGTGAAATTGACTTTACTAGTCTTTCCAAATTGATAGATCCAGCACACACCATCTTACAATGGAGTGCTGGAAGGGTTACATAGTATCCCCTGGCTCTAAATACTCATGTAGCAATCAAATGCTACCCTTTCCTATTGAAAAGTCTGGTGGCAGTGGATTTACAACGAACTACCATGATTTGACCCGACTGCGAATACAGGTAGCTAAAAATCACGGGAGCCATGTTTTTCAAGATGGCATCTTAAGACCCTTTGTTTAAACAGGCACCGGTCTTCTTTTTTTGCTGTTTTTTTTTTTGCGAAGGTCCTTCTAGTGTTTGTCTCTGCGCGCCAAACCAGGTTTGGTCCCTTTGTTAGCGTGCCTTTGACAGGCTTCAGGATTGAAGACTGCCTCTGCCGTCTTAGTGTCTGGGGTGGGCAGCACGTGATGGTAGCGCCTGAAACCCCCTGTGCTTAGTCTCCTAGGAGGCCCAAATGCACTCTGGCATGATTGGCTGGCTGACTGTCCGGCAAGGACAGCCACCCTGCTGGGTGAGTGACAGCTAGGGTGGAACTACATGGTGAAAACTGTTTAAAAGGCAAATCTCTTAGACTGGAAAGGAGAGTCCACCACTGGAACAAAAGAAGCGAAGACGAGCTGGAAGAGGACAGCTGCTGCAACTCCTGGACCGTTGGTTTACCCGGTGAAGCCCTGCTGCAAGTCCAAATTGCCAAACTCCTTTCGACAGAGAAGCTCCTTCAAGGACGGCTTCTTATTTTGAGTTGGTGGGACCAATCAACTCATAAGCCACCTGGATACCATTCTCAAGGCTGGTTAGGATTAACCAGAGGGAGGGACACCAGCTTGTATGCTTGAATTTACAGCTACTGGAACTGAAGTGACTCCATCTTATTTGCTTTTTCGATGATCCTGTGCAGTGCAGGAGTCCCCCGACGTCCTCCCTCTTGTCCCCACGACTGAGGCTCAGGAACAGTGAGATCTGCAGGAACTGCCAGGAACCATTGACTTCAGAAGCATATGTTTCTTCATACTAAGGTACTGTGCCAACCCGATTGAGAGAACGCCACTCTTGTGGTGAAAGTTTGTGAAACTTTTCCAACTTGCAGGCCTAATCAGCTTGTGCCCCAACATATGATTCTTTTTCACTTATACTTTTTCTAAGAACTTTTGCAAAGACTTGACCGTTTGATACCAGAACTGCTCTTTTCTATCCAGAACACTAGCCAATTGACATTTGCCTAGGCCTATTGACTTGAATTGAACTCTTCTGGTGAACTGAAACTATTTGCACTGTCCAACAAGTATATGTGATCTATTCTACGTACCTTGTCCCTTTTGCCCACTTCTAAGTAACTGAACTACTATTTTGCTCCTACTTCAGGGGAGCTCAAATTGTCTCAAAATCTTAGAATTTTATATTAAAGTGTATTGGTATATAATATTAAGTTGCCTCCTTCTGGTGAAATGTTTTCTAAATGATTGTGTAATAAATTAATAAGTGTTTTACCAAGAAACCTTGAGTAAGTGTCTACTTGAACCACTGTGATTGAAAAAACTCTGTGTAACTTCTTGCACTGCTCACATTCACTCTTGAGATAAGCCTGGCTGCTCAGCTCGCTACCAAAAACTGTGTGGCACAGACTTATACAAAAGGTTGGTTTGACTTGCACCTGTAGTCCTAATTGTATGTGGTGGTGCCAGAAGGTACTACATGCAATTCTGCCTAACACTGATGTACAGCGGTGAAGTATAGTTGTTGCATTGAGAGTGTTGCTCTTACTTTTGTTCAAATAACCTTCACAAGGCTAAGCACCACTAGAAAAGCAATTGTTTTGTAATGACAAATATGGATAACTTCAAGCAGGAAGATCATTCTTAGAGTAGATCAACTGAACGATGTGTGTAAAGTCAGGTGTCTCTCTGTTAAAGGCAAGACAAATTAATTGATTGAGAAATGTTTGAATCATCAAAGAATGGGCGGTAGAGCTATAAGCCCTCAGCAAATGCGGATAGTGTTGGTGAGGATGATAATGATTCAGAGTCCAACTCTAATGTTATTGATGAGCTAGAAGAGCCAGAGGAGTCTCACGATGTGAGCCCCACGGCCCCTCTACCTGCTTTAGGCCCTCAACCTGTAGCCACAGGGACCATACCAGGTCCAGAATGTGTCTCTCTTGAAAAGATGAGACTTGAGTTAGAGTTCAAAAGGCTCCAAAAGCAATCTGAAAGTAAACATCAAGAAATCGAACTCAGAAAAATGGAAATGCATCATGCTCTTGAATTGAAGAAATTGTCTCTTGAAAATGGTTCTATCCCAGAGTCTTGAAGTTCTTCCAGCCCTAAGAGACCTTGCATGCCTAAAGAAGCTTTGAGTATGTATGAGGTGAGACTTGATATTTTGGATTGGTTGGCTGCTTTTGAGTATAACTATGGAATTCAGGGTTCTACAGGGAATCAGTTGATTCCTTGGCTTTTGTCTATGCTCCCCCAGGTTGCAACTAATGCTGTAAAGGAAGTGGGGGAACTTGAAAGATTGGAGTATGACAATGTGAAGCTAGCTTTGATAGCTAGATTTGGGAAAACTCCTTCCTCAGTACCTTAAGAGGTTTAGGACTCTAAAAAAGCATGATGGTACCCCTTGGGCTACCTGGGTGTGTGAATGTTTGAAGAACTTAGATGGGTGGGTAAAGGGTTACAGAGTTAACACTTTTGAAGGAATGAGAAATTCTGCTGAACAGCCCATATACAATGCACCACTCCTGGAGTATGACAGCGGTATATATGAAAATCTGGGTATTCCACTAGCTATGTTGTCCAGTAGGCCTTCAGGAATCATGGCTAGAGAGCAGCATTTGGATCCTGGCATCTCGAACGTCTCATTGTGTGACCTTGCTGAAGTTTGTCTGCTGATTTCAGGCCTGTTCTTGGACATGTTTGTGAAATTGCTGTGTATGCTGTGATGTTTATGTTTAGTAAGTATATATAACGCTTTAATCCAAAGCGCTTTACAGTATAACAACAAGGTACAATAATGAAAGAAGCATATTTACAATCATGAACCAAACCAGTGATACCATATGTAGAACACTTTACTTAGATGGAGGGGAAGAGGGAAGGGGAAAGGGAGGTGAGAGGAGGTAGGTAAGGAAGGATTCAATGTCTGATTTGAGATCAGCGGTAGCAGGAAGAAGCGGGAGGGAGGGGATGGGAATGGGGCAGATGCGTTGGGGGGAGAGAGGGTAGGGAAGGAAAATCAAGGGGGTGGAGAAGAAGAGCTTTCAAGGAGGAGTGGAAGGATGAGTAGGTAGGGGTGTAATGGATAGAAAGAGGTAGGGAGTTCCAATGAAGGGGGGCCAAGAGTTGAAAGGAACGGAAGGGTGAGGAGGCACATGGGGCTGGGGGTACAGTGAGTAAGTAGAGATCAGCTGAGTGGAGGGAGCGGGCGGGAGAATAAAATGAGAGGAGGGAAGAGAGATGGGGGGCGAGATCATGGAGAGATTTGAAGACAAGACAGAGGAATTTAAATGTTAGTTGTGAGAGGAAGGGAAGCCAGCCAAGTTGACAGAGTGAAGTGGAAATAGAATCTCGAGGGCCAAGAAGACAAAGAGTACGGATAGAGGAGTGGTAGCTGGATTTTAGAGGAGTCAGATAAGAGACAGGGAGTCTGAAGAGGAGAGAAGAGCAGAAGAAGCGGGAGAATAGAAGGGAGGAGATTAAGAGTTTAGAAGCGTGGAAGGTGAGTGAGGAGGGGATCTTGCAGATGTTGAAGAGGTGGTGCCAACAGGCACGAGAGGTGAGAGAGACGTGGTTGGAGAAGGGGATGGAGGAGTCAATGTAGAGATCAAGATTGCAGTCGTGGGTGCAGATGGGGAGTTTGGAAGGGGGAACGTGGATGAAAGGAGGGGGGTAAGGGAAAGTGTGTTAGGAGAGAAGAAAAGGACTTCCATTGTGTCAGTGTTGAGGGAAAGCAAAGGGGATGACATCCAGTCTTTGATGGCCGTTAGGCAGGAAGGTCAGGAGTGAAAGAAGAGAAGGAAAGAAATAGTTGGGTGTCATCAGCGTAGAAATGGTGGGAAATGCTGAAAGAAGAGATAATGGGGGCAAGAAGGGAGGTATAGAGAGAGAAAAGAAAAGGTCCAAGTAGAGAGCCTTGGGGGACGCCATAGTTCAAGGGGAACTTAGAGGAGGTACGGTCGCCCCTGGAGACAGCAATGGATCAATTGGAGAGGTAAGAGGAGAGCCAGGTGAGGACAGAGCCATTGAAGCCGAAGGGGGACAGAGTACTAAGAAGCAAGGGGTGATCTACAGTTTCAAAAGCAGCAGAGAGGTCAAAGAGGATGAGAATTGAGGATTGCTTAAAGTAGCGAGCAGTGAGGATAGAGACACAGATACAGATGTATGTGGCATTAATCTGATATTGCTTTCTTCAGGTAGTGTAAACCTTTCACAAATGTCTTTTGTTGCCATACAAAATGAAGAGCTTCACATGAGGACAGAGAAATTCAAGAGTTTACTGCTTGATTTACATGCATAGAGCCAGAAAGTATTCACATTAATCATTGTTGCACAGCTGGGAATTAAAAAGGCTGTATTATAATAAAGCACCATATAAATGGGCGGTATTAGTTACAATAACATAACCTACTCTTCATAAAGGTACATCATAAAATGCATATTATTTATGGCATGGTGGGGTAAACACAGGTTTACTTATATTAGTTCTCGTTTCATCCAGTGCACCATATGTGTTGAAGATTTTGAATTTATCATCATTTAATGAATGTCACTGTGCAATGTTTGGCAAACTGTGTGCTTGTCAGCACATCAGGAGCTCCACACGCCGTCTACAATGGAAAGCAATTATGTAAAATAGATTGGGAAATTACATTGGGGAGCTATACTTGTGAAAGTAAACTAGCTGTAATCATTCAATAAGGGTCCCCGCAAAGCGATGGCACATTACAGGTGCAACAGTTTTATATATGCTACACAACACTGAAGTAAGCAAATGGGCGGTTGGAAAACAAACTTAATTTTGAAGCGCAATCACAAAGTAATCTTTAAGCATAGGAGTGGACAAGATTAAGGGGGCAGATGTGTAATCGGAGCATTTCTACTCTAGAATTCTCAATGAGAAGGGCAAAATATGCACACTTTTCCACCAATCTGGAGTCTAACATGTTTAGCAATCTCAAGCGTTCTAATATAGAACTAGAGAGATCGCTTTCACCACTGCACAACACTCTGGGACTTGTAGTCCTGGGTTTACAATGGGGAAGTCCCTGAATGCAAAGTTAAAATCAGGACTGGATAGCCATCTCCTGAATGAAATGGGACATGCTAGCATGTATGCAATAGGACTTGAAATTGGAGTTATGCACAGTGTAAATCAAATACGCACATAAACCTGCACGTTTGAACTCATTTTTGTGCACGTTTGGAACTGGCTGTTTCTGTGCACGTTTGGGACTGCCTTGGGACTGCCTTCAGTGTTTGTGTTCCTGATACCATCTTTTTTTTTATTTTTATTTTTGTAAATTTTTTTTTTAGGTCTTGCCTTGTGGCTCTGGCTCCGCCCCCTGGGCGTCCACGCCGCTTTTTCCAACGAGGATAAAAGCCCATTTCCCAGCGCACCTGCGCGCGCACCCAAAAGTACATTTAAGTACTGTTTACTGTTCACAGTGCGCAGCGCGGGGCGTTGGGGCTTCATTTTTTTTGGGGTAATCTCCAGGGGAATATTTGTACAGGGCAACCCCTTATTGAAAGGCTCTGTGGGTAGCTTTGCTTCTGCTCCTGCCCCAACTGGTGAGTGCTCAGTGTTATTTTTTGTGCTTATTGGGGCA
Organism: Ambystoma mexicanum; assembly: GCF_040938575.1. Classification (NCBI taxonomy): domain Eukaryota; kingdom Metazoa; phylum Chordata; class Amphibia; order Caudata; family Ambystomatidae; genus Ambystoma; species Ambystoma mexicanum. The sequence goes on from NC_090937.1 coordinate 527,686,878, forward strand.
CACTTAATTTTCTTCTTGCTTTGTTGCCCGCCTACTGCCTCCAGTCCGCTGGTGACGGTTGGAGGTTGAGGTTTTGGGCAAATTTCTGCTTGTTGAAACTGCTATTACTATCTGTGGTTATATTTGCATTCAGTTGTTCTTCTTTATTTATTTTTTTTCTCTTCTCTTTTTTTTTTGCAACCCCACTCTGTTTGTAATCCAAACACGAGGTAAAACAAAATGCTAGGTATGAAAAATGATGTCAGAGCTGAGTTTTTTACAGCTGTTAGCACTAGACGTGCTAGCCTGGCCCGTGCTGCTGCCCTCCCTTTACCTGACATCAATGACTATGAAGAAGCACTATTGCAATGTGCACAAGATTGCTCTACTGCTGGTAAAATCATTGATGACCAAATTGACCCTTCACAACCACTCTTTTTAGAGCTTGAGTTCCCTGAGGAAAGCCAACCCAAATCCAAAGCATCTGTATCTAAAGATAGCGATACCAATACCCTAGAACCATGTACATCTAGTGGTTTTGACTATGAAAACTTTGATCTTCCATCTTCCTTTCCATTAGATGAAGTTAATTTGGCCGCCCAGGGCTCGGGTCAATCAGCTGCTTTTGGTACAGGGAAGCTGGCCGACCACAGACTTCCTGCTGCCAACACTGACCTGATGGCAATGATGGAGATTTTTAATCGGTCAATTCTATCAGAATTAAGAAAACAGACAGATGCACTAACTAATCTGGCTTCTGTAATAGGGAACCTACCAGAGAAGATGTGTGAGTCAATCGCCATGGTACTCCCCCCCATTCTGGTGAACAAACTGAGGGATAAAAAAGGTGCTAACAATCTGAATGTGACAACTAACCCCCCAACAACCAATGAAGTAATAATTTTACCTCCTTCTCAGGAGGAGGTCTGTGGTGGCCAGACCCATGGTAAAGGGGAGAAAGCTAAATTGTCCACAGTTGAAAAAGAGATCTCCCATAACAATGATGACTTTGAAGTGAAAATATCAAAAAGACAGGGCAAAAAACTGGCCAAAATTAGGAAAAAAAATAGTAATGAAGCTTTTAAAAAATCATCTCGTAAATTCATGAGGGCACCTGAAATCAAACAGGCAATGTTGGAAGATGTGGATGTAATTTTTGTACCGGATGTAAATCACAAAAAAACATGAACATACAATGTAACCCTGCGGACTTAGATGTAGTGAATGTCCCTGATACACAAGGCTTTTTCTCTGAGGCGGAACAGGCTTTGTGTGATGTTTTGAAAAAAAAAGGGAAGCCATGGATGAGATTTTTAAAGCATCCCCCTCACTAGAAAATTATATAGGGCTGCCCTTTACTAATCAGGTCTGGGGAAAGAAGGTTCAAGTTGACATGACTGTAAATAATTGTATGACTGAGAAGAAACTTGACCAACAGGTCCCTAAAACCAGACCCATGGTCAACTTTGGAAAGAACTGTGGCACTACTGTTAGTACTGGCTTGATTACCATTGGTCCAAAAGTACCTAAAACCCCCACTCCGACAATAGCAAACAGTCAAGGCCACCCTGTCAATGTGGCAAATAACATCCATGAGTTCCCTAAGTTACCTAGTACTGTGGGTAAAGGGCCGGAGGGGCTTGTCTGTTATAATAGGGAGGAAGAAATGTACAAACTTATTTGGAAAGTGCTTAAAGACAATATGCTTCTACAACCTGAGAGTAACCTGCCTCCTTCACCAGCCAAAAACAATACAATTGAATGTGATAGTGAGAGAGGAATTGACCCCCGAGTGACTAAGGGTTCTGGTGAGCAACTATACCCTAATGAATCTAAAGAATGCTATGAACAGAGAATATCAACTATTGTTCAGCCTGACTTTGATCTTAGACCTCCAGCAAGGCCAGATCTGCCTGGATTAATCTTTACAACGCTATTTGATGACAACGGCAATGCCATTTTAAACAGACCATACATTTTATCTCTGTTTGCGGCTATCCCTGAACTTAGTCTCATTTCATCCACTGATATCTTTATGGTTGATTTCCTTCATAAATGCAGGTATGACTATGTTAGATTGATCATTTCATCTCCATTGGTGAGAGCGCTAATCTTGAAAGAGGCCGAGCAACTCCAATCTCGAGGGTTTGACATATACGAACACAAGGCCCATTTACCTGAGGTCCCCACCAGGCCTTCTAGGCAAGCGAAAGGTGATACAGGCCACCCAATGCACAATGTAGAAAGGGTCAATTCTAACGCCAACTCTGAACTTGATAAGCAAGAGTGGAGGTGGCTAGCCCTCTCTTTGCGCGGGTCGATTGACTCGCTCAAACAGCTAGGCAAACCACTCTAGCTCTGTCCATGCTCTAAATTTTGTAAGTTGGAACTCGAGGGGTAGTTTTAACCTCCTACATAATGAGGATCTTATGTGTTTTTTGGTACAGTTTGATTTTATTTTATTACAAGAAACATGGTCTAGAACAGAATTGTGTTGGGATGGCTATTTGATGATTTCTAACTGTGCATATGGTGGCAATAAGGGTCGCCCCAAAGGGGGCCTTACTATAGCCGCCAAAATAACAAATGATCTGGTAAAAACAGGGGAATGGCGATGTCTTCATCACTTTCTCGTGGTTTCCTTCCAGCTTGGGGCTAATCAAGATTGTATAGCCCTTCTTATTGTCAATGTGTATTGGAACCCAAATGAACTCTCGGATCAGGAACTCGCCAATGAGTTAACTAAATTGGGATCTATCATTGAATTGTGGTTGGATAACAACAAAGGTGGCCAGATTGTGATTGCAGGAGACCTCAATGCCGATTGCTATACTGAATGTCTGATGGGTGACATCACCTTAGCCAATGATAGTGATTTGGGTAAAACAGGGGGTAACCCCAAGATGAGGGGTAGAATGAGGACTCATTTTGCAGAACTATGGGCTCTTGATCTATTGCACAATGACCATTTTACATGGAAAGCCAGAGGTCTCGCGTCTATCATTGATTATATTTTTCTTTCTACTGATTTATCTATTTGTATGCGCAAATTTGAGATCAAAGAAACTAGCTGTAGCGACCATTGCTTCTTGATGTTCGAAACAAATGTCAATGTACAAAGTACAAAGGTTTATATGTACAAATATGATCTGACCTCCAGTGTACAAGGAAACAGAATAAAATGGACACATGGTAAGAATGTCAACTTCACCTCTACTATGGTGACAGACTATGATACCATGACTCCTTGTCAACGGGCAGATTGTTATTCTGCTATGAAATTTACTGCATACATCCATTCCACTACTAACAAAATAGAAAAACAAATAGGCAAAAAACTGGAATTAAAACAACGTTATAATCATAGTACTGATAGCACTGTCCATGAACGTAGATGTGCCTATAGGAAAGAATTAAGCCATCTTTATAAATCAAGTCTTTCCCAACTAGATATCACGTTAAAAAAAAGAAAATCAAACAAAGCTACAAAAACTGGCTGATCCACCTCAAAGGTCAACGCTCACAAATGGATGGTGAAGCTATGTTACGTGCTTTGAAAGGTTAAAACTGCTCCAACTTTTGGTCTTTAATCAATGAAGTGGAGAGACCTCAAAAGCTGTCCAATATGAATACCATTGATGAAGATATATGGCTAGGTCATTTTGCTAATCTGTTCACTCTTAACACGAGTGCTGCTCCTTTGGAGATAGAATGAAGTTTGAATTGGGATCTAGAATACTCTAAAGAGGACATTGTGAACCTTATTGTTAAATCCAAGAATTCGGGTGCACCTGGTCCCAACAACCTTTCTAACAAATTGCTTAAGCTTGATCCATCCAATTGGGCCCACATTTTGTTCTTGCTGTTTGAAAATGTTCTTTTATGTAAATACATTCCTTTATCTTGGAGGGTGTCTATTGTAATTCCTGTATTTAAAAAGGGCTCTCGGTTAGATCCGTCAAGTTATAGACCTATTGCAATTGCGGATCCAGAATCCAAAGTCTTTGCCTCTCTGGTCTTACGTGATTTGGAAAAATGGATTACTGACAAGCACATTCTTGACGTAAAACAGATAGGCTTCAAAAAAACTGTTGGTACCGACTGTGGAGGCCTAATACTAAAATCTCTAACTTCCAGATCTATAAAGGGGGGCAACCCATCCACTTTTGTGGCATCAATGGATCTTAGCTCTGCCTTTGATCTTGTTGACAGGAAAATACTATGGCTATTACTTAAAGATCTTGATATCCCTATTCATTTGCTTCAAATTATCATGGCTCTTTATTCAGATACTAGGATAAGAGTGTGACAAATTCAGAAGGTCTTCTCTCCAAAGAACTTGTCATTCCCAATGGCCTTAGACAAGGTTGCATGTTAGCCCCTACGATTTTTAATCTTTATGTGAGTGGTGCCAACAAGGCTTTGAATAATAAGGGTTTGATCAGTCCCAAACTGAATGGCATCTGTTTATCTTGGATGGTGAATGCAGACGACTTCATCCTTATGGACAACACTAAGGTCGGCCTTCAGCGATTGCTCAAGGCCTTTGAGAAGTTCATTTGTGACCTACGATTAAAAATCAATCCTTCCAAGACGGTCATTGTACGCTTTGGTAGACCTAATAAGAAGCAAAACGCTTTCTCCTGGCTTTGTGGCAATAAAACCATCAAGGCCCAATCTGCTTTCAAGTATTTGGGCTTCCACTTCTCTGGGACAGGGTCTAATACTCTAATTAAAAATCAACTGAAACTAAAAGCTGAGATTGTGATTAGACAAATGTGTGCGATTGATACAAAATTTGGGAAGTTTTCAGCGACTCCAATGAGGGAGTTCTATATCAGTAAAGCCATACCCCGTCTTACCAATGGCCTGGAACTGTTTTCTGATGATCTACACACATACTTGACTTTTATAGAAGGTAATATTTGGAGGTCCGTACTCTTTTTTCTGCCTAAATGTTTGCCATTTGAACTAATTAAATATGAATTTGGACTTACTTCCCTTGCCACTATTGTTGCATGGAAACGTATGTACCTGTGGCGTAAATGCAACAAGGCGGCAGAGGACTCTTTGTATGTAAGTGCGGCCAGGGACCTTGTCAACCCATTTTTCAACTTGCTACATGAAGAGACATTGCAAAGTCTAGTTAGGATTGGTATGTCCGTAGTTTCACTTTGCAATAAACCCAAGAAAGTCAAAACCAGTCTCCTTGGCAAGAAACCAAAAGAAACATTTCTGAAACAAAATTATACAAACACGCAAGCTCCGTTTGGAAATGGCTTCCGGCTATGGAAAGCTACCTTAAGAAATACCCTAGCAAACAAATGCGGAACGATTACATGCGTTTTCGTTTTAATGTAATTCAAACCAATCAAATTAAATGCATCAGAAACTGCACTACAGGTGATTGGAAATTATGTCGTTTCTGTAAAAAGGAAGGAGTCGTAGAAACTCTACAACATATTCTGTTGGTGTGTCCTGGGCCTTTACCTTATAGGATAAGTTATTTTGCCCAATTTGTTCCTTCCACCTATGAGGTAAACAGAGAATTTATATGGCACAGAATGTTTCACGAGAATTCAACAATAATGAACATTTGTGTCACTTCATTTCTAAGAAATGTTTGCAACTTATGTTAGTGTGGCGAAAGAGCGCTCCTCTATTTCGAAATTGGTTTGAAATTGTTCTAGGGCTGTTTCTAAGTAAATGAAAGAGGTTTTATGTTAGGTTCTAAAAGTTACTGTGATTATTTTTTTCTTCTTGTTTGAACTGTACCAAGATCTTTGTTGTTACACATTTGTCTAGTCAGCTATCTTATTGATTCTTTACCTATTATGCCCACTATGAATTAGTATTTTATGCAAAACAATGAATCTGTTTGACTATCTGATTTTTATTTTGTAAACTCATCTTATTCTGAAACTGATTCAATTGTGTTTTAAATTCACTTGAGATTAAGGTCTTTTTTTCGCTATCATATTGTTTTGTGCTTTTCATTTCGCTTATTCATGTATATTCGCTGTTGATTTTTTTTCTTGTATCTTTTTGTAAAGGTTTGTTATAAACCAAAACAAATAAAAAGAAAAATCAAATACAAATCATACCACATGCATACATCTGTCAACATCTGCCCGTTTTCAATAAGGAAACATTTAGCGAGAAAAAAGAAACAGGAATGAATCCTGTGGTATAGGAAGGAAAATGGGGCTGTGGACTAGAGTGGCACATCTGTGGGTGTATTATTTAATTGGCATTCATATTTATTTGAGGCTGCCGCTGAAAGAAATAACATACTAGCACGAGAATGTTTTAGAAAGCCGTGTTTATTGTAGATAAGCACAGCGCTGTAAATGTAAAATAACCATTTTGCACATTTTCTGCAGCAGATAAAGGAGTGCAGATGACACAGACTTCTTATTTGCCTTATGTTAAGAAATGGGCGCTTCAGCTCCTCCACAAATGTGCCCTGATCATTATTGGCCATGCTGTGCAACTCCGCAAACGGTGTGCTTGCCAGCCCACGCTCTCTATGATTGGCGCCAGCTCTGACACTTTGCTTTTTGCGCATTTCACGGTGATGAGCCTTTAAAGGTTATGCTATTGCGAAATGACCAATAAGAAATCGCTGTTGGAAGACCACAAATGCAAAGTGGACATCTTATGTTTGTGCTGTTGCTGTCCCGCTTAAATAAGAATGCACGAACGGCTACGGAATCCCCCGCTCATGCATTTTGCCTCCCTACCCCTGTTCCAGGTGGCCGCAGGGACATGCTTTTGCGTGCTGTGGAGTAAAAGTGGATCCCATTTGTAAACTCCAAAAGCTTTTTTTAAATGTGCAGAACCACTTGCTTCCACACCTAGCTTTGCACAATTGCATACCTAATGCACATGAGGGCACCAGAACCCCTTTGTAAATAAGTGTGGAATTTGGGTAAGTGTTGCTCTTTTTAAACATCACTTGCTATTGTAATTCATTATTAAATGGTCTTCCCTTGTAGTCTCTAATGCTACCAGTGTAGGAGTACCCTCAGGTCTCATTCCAGGGCGAACCCACTCCCCAAGGAAGTGTGTTTGGTGTAGGCTACTGGTAATGGTGTATCCTGCCCATGGTGGCTATACATACATATGTTTGACTTCGGAAAGAGTATCTACCACTTCCTATAGATATCTCATTGGATTGTTTTTGAAATAAGGGTGCAACCATTTCTCTCTCGTGGTGTTATATAGAGGATACCTACAACAGAAAGAAAGTCCTAATTCTCTTCCTTAGAATGGACGCAATAAGGCCAAATAAGGGCACGTCAAGGAGTTGTCCTCCTTACTATTTGGTGTAAATGCTGCCACGGGGAGCGTCCCCTGACCATACGTAATCTATTGTGTTGTGCAGGCTCCATAGCATGAAGACACCCATTGTCAAGATAAGGCCTACTTCAGGATCTCCCCATTATGCCATGGGCCGCTCAATCAGGGTCAGCATTCCTAATGGCCTCCAAAAGCTCTCCCGAATTACAAGGCTAATCCCATTAATGATGGGAAGATATTTCTCTCTGGTGTATATCTGATGTGCTTTGTACCATGACCATGACAACACACCTCCAAGACAAGCTAAACTATCGATAAGTGCATTTCTCGATATATTGCAGATTGAACAGTCTTGACCAAAATGCAAGGGGTTTCATTCGATAAGAGATGCACACTCTCCCTAATTAAAGCAACTGTAATGACCCTGGAGTACTTTTAGGAATTACAAGAAGGTTTTTCAGAAAGAAATCCTGAGTAGTAACTAGCTGCCTACATTGCTCATGTCCACACAGCTCTGCGGTTTGGGCTGATCATCATAGATTGTGTCCAGCATATATCAAGGCATCGTCAGACGCTTAACACGACTCCTCAGAGGCGCCATCAAATCAGCCCACTTTTCATTGCTTGCTATTTCTACATTTTACCACTGCAGAACAGCATCCCCAGATAATAACAGGTGGAAATGAATGCTTGACTCATATTGACTCCCTGCAGGGTCAGGCCAAGTTTCGAGTTTGTCCATCCGTGGCAAGCTATTTATATATTATATGCAGTTGCTTGTTCTGGAATAACTCATGAAACGTATTTAACTGTCTCTACAGCTCCATGTACCTTGTTGCAATTACAATTCCACCATCTGCAAAAAGATTGATTACTAACTTCTCACAGCAACGACTGGACACATCTGCATTGAGTTTTTCAACTTTCAAAATAACATAAATAATAATCAATAAGGTACCAATTTAGACCTTTAGAAACTCATAACATCTGACCGTATAACAATTCAAATAAAGACATTATGTAGTATACAAATACAAAAAACAACAAAAAATAACATTATGCTAGAACAATTAACAATATGTAATCAATTAAAGCGCTCTTGTTCAATTAGTCTCCCTTTACCAAAAACCGCAAGATAGTGGTTCAAAAGAGGTTTCAGCAATCCATGGATTCTGCACTAACATAAACATCTGATAGGCAACACAACACTTCTTAAAGTCCAAGCATCTAAGTAGTGGAGTTCAGTTCTTATTATGAGCCCTATGTACTAACTGGAAGCAAGCCAATATTCCATTCAACTGATACATTGACACATAAACAAGTTGAACCATTTAAGAACTTCATATAACCTTGGTTAAGAGGTAACCAATTTTGGTGGAACTGTAAACTGGTGGTAGGCTCCGTAGTATTACAATTGCACACTCAAGAAATGTACGTATCAGTAACAGAAAAAAGATGCATCATTAGCAAACAAGCTTTTACTGTTGACTTTGACGATTTCCCATTATATGATTTATTCCACTTTCATGACCAAATGTTATTGATTACCAAGGTCTTAGACTGCCTAGTCAAACTGGCAACATTTTTTTAATATAATGGGGCCGATTCATGGAATTATTTGCTTGTAAATTCAGGGAGTTGCACGCCATTATGCATGCAAAACCCTGATCATTGATTCATGGAATCTGCGCTGCACTTTTTCCATGATTTGCTTGGACGTCGCGCAGGCTTGACACATCTCTGCGAGCGGTCGAGTGCCTTGTGCGAGACACCACGCAGTGTGGACGAGGCCTGCACAGAGGGTGGAATAGGGGATGGAACTCAGGAAATGAGGAAGAACAAGAGAAAAAGGGGGTGTTTGCGCACAACAAAGCTGATTCATGGCTATGACTGCGCAACCTCCCGCCTGCAAAATGCCCACGCAAATTCCTCCATGTCTCTGCTACCCAAAGGCAGATGTAAGTACACTTACACCTAGCAATCGCAGCACGGAAATTAGTTTGCTTTTCGGATTTAGAGGTGTGAACACAGCCCGGGATCTGATCGGACTTAAATATGCAGGTACGCAGTGTAGTGTGGAGCATGAACGGTTTACAGGGGTGTGCACGTAGATTTTCAGAATTTCACCTGAGTTATGTATGATACATGGTACGCATGTTGTCAGGATGATGGTAACAGTTATGGGGAACCGCGCACAGGGTCCTCAACATGCAGGCCCGCTTGCGGGGGCAACACGCACTGTTTGAAGGCTGTGTTTATTCGCACCCAGAGGAGCACGCAAAGCTAGTTGCAGTGGCAGTTTTTTGCTTTGCGTGGGGGCATGTCGGTGTGTGTTCCGTCCGCGATTTGCATTTACTGTTACTTTGCACAGTAAATTCCAGGAATACCCGGGGCATGCATTTTTATTCTGCGCTAAGACTCACACAGTTTGCTCATTACATGCAGCCTTTGCCCGATTTATGTGCTCTTTCCCTAAATTGGCCCCTATGTATTTATAATCATCATGCAGTCTTGGACTGTTCTCTGTCCATCAATGTTCACATCCTCAGACACTGACTCAACACTTGTCATATTTAAGCCATAGGCACTCACCATACAGGATATGGGGGTAAATGAGTCACATGGTACTGGGGGTTTCTGGCTGCTGCCCAGTGTCCCCCTTCTGCACCTCGAAGTGGAGAAGGAGCAGGGGTGTCTGGGCTCAGAATCCCACTGGAAGCACAGTCTTGCCTCAAACGCTGGGATTAGACCTTGGCTAAAGGAATCCTGCAGCATGAATATCATAGACCATGGCACAGATTATCATCAAAGGAGAGATGTGTCATAGAAACCCCCACACAGGTTTTCCAGAGAAAATGAAATCATTCATTTACCATGTGAACCTGAGAATTCCCTAGTAGCATAAGCCACAAGGCAGCCAGTGACCGCAGAATGATGAGGAGCCACATACAGACACCCCATAGCACTGAGAACTGTGCATGCCTTGTAACCCTCACAAACAGTTAAACATGGAAACCAAGCACCCAAAGACCCCGCAACTCCAATAATCACTTAAAGAGAGGTTATTTTGGTGCTTATGGATCTATCAGGAAAAGGGAGAACAGAGTACACCTGGAAAGAGCCAATCCGAAGTCAACGAATGAGAAAGGTCACAGCCTGATGGGTATAAACATTTGTTGTCTTGGACCAAGAGGACGAATACAATGTCTTCAACGGCTAGCTGCCTGGAAGTGAGACTGTTGCCTGATAATGAGAAGACTTGGAGGGTTGCTGGCCAAGAGAAATTGAAGGCAACTTCCGTTGCACCCCTGGGAGAAGGGCAATATCCTACATGAAAGAATGTGGACACATTTTTGGAGCTGGTGATTCAGAGACGTTTTCACTTGATGACTGTGAAGGAAGTGTTTCTAAAAGAGAAGTACGTATTGGGATTTGATTATGGGGTAAATCTGCGGGAAAGACAACGAAAGAACAGGTGGAAAGGATGCCAGGAGATTCCCAAAATGTGTGAAACTGAATCCTGATGCAAAGAATGCAAGGGGAATTCAAAGGCGTGTTATAGTAAAACCTGGTGGAAACGATGCCAGTGGCATTCAGAGACAGCTGGTGTAAAAAGGATATTGAGAGAATCCTTAGATGTGTGATAGTTGTACTTGTTCAATAGGTCACAAGGGGAAACCAGAGGCTGTTGAAGTAAAATGTTGGCGAAAGGGAAAGGGATGCCAGCAAGACTTTGATAGCAGAAACACTGATACCTGGTGAGAGGAATACCAGGAGTATTCAGGGACTGGTAAACAAGGAAACCTGATTAAACGGACACCAGAAGGCTCCTGGAAGTTCGGCGGGGGGGGGGGGGGGAGTAAAAGGCTGGTGGAAGAGATGCCAGCAAAACCTTGAGAGTGGAGAAGGGGACACTTGGCCCGGTGGGCACCGGGAAGCTGAGAAAAAGCATGCAGGCCAAGAAACACAGTGGAACTTTATGTAGTCGTGAAAGGATACCAACGGCATACATTTTGGTGGATTGTTTTGTAGTATAAGACTGGGCATTATAGTGATAGGTTTTGATTGTTCGTTTGGCTTGAACTTTGTACTTTGTGTTGCATAGAATAAGGTTAGTCTGGGGTTTAACGTGAGAGCTAAAAAGTAGGATACGTGGACCATTATTTTGGGAACGTTTATTTAGATAGATACGGTGTTGCAGGAGGGATGTGGAGATGAGTAGCGAATACAGGCTTGCTTGTACACCATCTTAAGTCACCTCACCTTTACCATTGCTCAGACATTATTTGTAATGTGCAGTCACGCTTCCTGGGAATGCCTCGACGATATGTAAATGTGCTATTGTAAGTCATTTCTGTGCGAAATTGAAATCCCTGGTAAAAAATAAAAGAAAATACTAATAGAAATACATAAACAATCCAAGGACACTCAAGGCCATTGTATAGGTTTAATACATCCGTCAAGATGAGTTAGGAAAGTGCTGACTCATTATTGGGCCAAACGGCTAGCAACAACACGACTAGAGAACAGTGCACATTACAGCCTTGTCTCTTCACATGTCCTTAAAGTACTGGATGTCATTGGCAATACTATCCGTTACCCAGAGCACAGATCTAAGGAATGCAGGAATGAAGTCAAATCCCTACTCTCATGCTGCATAATCAGCATTTGCACAAGTCTTAGCCTGACCAAAAATTTGAGCTGAGAACAAATCATTGCCACTGTAGGCGGCCGAAAATTGCTGAATGACTGAGCTGATCCTCTAAATTTGTGCAACTATTTTTACATTTTGTCTTTACCAAGTAGTGTCATCATAAAACCTTAGTGCAAGGTAATTAAATGCACACAGCCTAGACAACTGTATGCCACTGATTAAAACACAGGAATCCCTTCAAAGTCTCTGTTTACACCATAACATGAGATTTTAAAGTGCCCATTGCAATCTGGTGAAATTTCATACATGTTTGATAACTATTGATCAATTCTTGCAGTGCTGTAGATATCCTAAAAGTACGTACAGTGTTATATGTAGTAATGGGCCTAACATACAGCTGCGTGACCCATTTTGAGTGAGTGCAAAATTGCAAAATTGCAGTGCATTCCATTATGTTTTCCAAAGGCCCCATATGTGACTGTTTCTGTATATAGCTTCTCCATTATACTAAGAAGCTTCTCATTAATCCACATGTTTCACACGACAGCACAAAGAACCTGCTGATTGACTTTATTAAAATCCATTGAAAAGACCATGGGCCTCATTACGAGTTTGGAGGTAGCAGTAGCCATGGCGCTATTAGCACCATGGCTGCCTCCAAACCCGTGTCCAGGTAGTCGGAATCAGGACTTACCGGGTCATTCCGACCTTGGAGGACATGGTAAGTCCCCATTCTGAAAACCATTCCCCATTCCCATTCGAGCCCCCATAGGCCTCAATGGGAATGGGGAAGGAGCTAATAACGGGCCTGGAATTAGCGGGCCCGTTATTAGGTCCCTGGTCCCTTAGCAGGTCCCGCTAAGGGCAGCTAGTAAAACCAGCCGGCCCTAGTGGGACCCACTAAGGGACCTCGGAATGCAGTTGTAGGGTGTTAACGGCACTGGCGTCCTTACTGGTGCCGTTAACCCCCTACCGCCATACTCGTAATCAGGCCCCATGGAGGCCAAGAAGAGTGCACCACTCTTAACCCCATAGTATGGGCCTCATTACACGGAAGGCGGTGAGCCATGTCGCTATTAGCGCCATGGCTCATGCCGGTAAAATACCGGCACCGCCTTGGCGGAAAGGGGATTTACCACCCCATTCCAAGGATGGAGGGGCGGTAAATCCCCCTTCTGCCATTGCCCTTCCCCATTCCCATTTCTGCCCCATAGGGCTCTATGGGAATGGGGAAGGCGCTAATTACGGCACTGCAATTTTGCGGTGCCGTAATTAGCTCCAAGGTCCCTTAGCGGGTTGGTTTTTAACGTCTGCAAAAAGCAGGCGTTAAAGCACCAACCCGCTAAGGGACCTCGTAGTAAGGCGGTAATGGCTAACGGTCACCGTTACCATTAACGGTGGCCATTAACCATTACCGCCTTCCGTGTAATGAAGCCCTATATGTTGTAGATCAATGACAGATTAAAGCATTGTTCCACTGTTCACAACAAAGATCATAACCCTAGTTAACAATCCTGAAGTCCCCTTAGAATTACTTCAAAGATTATCTTCAGTATTAAATCCCATGAAGAGAAGAGTCTGTAGCATTTCAGGTTAATGTCAGTGCCTTTTCTAAAAAGGGGAAGAAACACACAAGTTATCCAAATTTCGGAAAAGTAGCACATCACTAAATACGACCTCAGAGCTTTCAGTGTGCAGACACCACATATTTTCAACCGTTTTATACAGATTACCAGGTACACCATGCTCACCCATTGTTTGGATTAGTCCTACAACATCCATGTTATTCACAATATCTATTATAGCTGGTTAACTAGAGTTCTCAGGCTTGCATAGAGCAAATACAACTTTAATCATTTCCACCACTAACAAACACATTGCAAAAGAGAATGAACCATTGGAGTCTGGTTGTTATATCCACTGTCACCTTAACTTGGGATGTTGAGGTGGATCCACTGCCAAAGAGTCTCTTGTGTTGCCTGGATGTCTGACCTGAACTATAATACTGAATTGTGGTCAAGATATTACATGTGGCTTGTCATTTAGCTCTCTTAATGTTCATTGTAAATGGGAAACATACCTATACATGTTTCTCCAATGAACAATGACTATGTTCCATCACCGTCAGAAGTTCAATTTTGTTAAGACAACATCCTTTATCAAACCAGGATATCCTAGAGTAAATCAGTGTAGTTTTTTTTTATTAATCTTATTCATTGCTCCACATGATTGTGCCAAGGATTCTCCCCCACAGTATTAGATCAGACACTGGGTCATATCACAGAATTCCGCCTAACCACCTGTTCAAGAATATGATCAAATCAATGTAACACCATTCTATCCTGGCAGGAAAGAGAAGGCTGCAATGATGTTATAAAAATATTGGCAGATGAGGCCGTAGTATAGCCAAGACTATAGTTTAATAGTAACAGCTCTTATGAACACCACCATAGCCACTGTACGCCCCAGTCACATGGTCTGTTTATGAAGTGGTTTATGATACCAATGAAGGTTCTACTTAACGAGCCTTTGTTGGACGTTTGAAGGACTGTGACCATTAGTATTGCAGAAGCCATGCTCATTCAAAAGTTGGCAAACGTATACTCTTGGACACTTGACAAAGTTAAACCGTGTGGTACTAGGAGACACCCCTTTATCCTTTACCTCATTAAGTTCATGATATTCAACCTTCAAGTTCACAGCAACATAGGCATCCATTTGCTATCTTAATATCAAAAGAATTATCCAATACATACCCTGCCCATTCTTTACCAAAGTAGTTATACAATGCACGTTCAAAGACTTTCTAAACATATGTAGAATAAGAAAGGGGCTCCCGAGTTGTTGTGTTGTTTAAAATGAAGCCCCACTCCTTACTGGACAGGAAGCTTCAGACAAAGATCTTTCTTAATGAGACCAAGGAAGCTCTTGCAGGTGAGTCCCTTATTTGAAACAGCAGGACAAGCCAGTCAACATTTCTCCATAGCTTGCTGGGTCTCCCCTTAATCGCTTTGGAAAGTGCTGCTCACTATGAGAGTTGGCCCCTGCTAAATAGGTGCTGAAAAGGCATACTGCCCATCCTCTGTGCTGACTTCCCCAGGTCACGTACCCCATCTTATCTTTGGCTTTCTTCCTCATATCCTTCGGATTACATGTTCAGTCTTTCTTTCCCTTTTTTGTGATACATTCTTCAGTGGGCTTGTGGCCACAAACTGCAGCAATCAATCATCATCCTTTTGATTGTCAAATCCGTGTCTGCATCACCTCTACACCTCTATGAAGGTCCTCCTGGCTCTGCAGTAGCTGCCATCTAAAAATATCCTGGCACCTGTAAGTACAACATTCCTACTGTATTGTTTCAACTAGGTACTGCCTATTGTAATTTACCAATTTTTCGCGATGGACTTAACTTTCTGTGTCCCTACACGTATACAATAGTATCACTGAGGTACTATACTATGTTGCATACTGATTAAAAAAGCTGAACTGGACTTTCAGGCACATGCATGCTAATTTCACATGCTTACCTTGATTATTTTTAGAGGCCATATTTATCTTCTAAAGTATTTCACTCATTAAAACGTGTACCTTTCTAACTAATGTTTTTTTTACCTATTGTAACTGTGGTGCTTGTGGATTAAGGTGACTTGTTTGTCCCTTTGTACACACATAGGGACTCATTACGAGTTTGGATGTAGCCATGCTGTTTTTAGCGGCATGGCTACCCCAAACCGGGTACCGGGTCCGGGTCCTGAAAATAGGGAATTACCGGGCCATTCCGACCTTGGCAGTGCAAAATGACTTTGCTCTGCAAAAATACACTTTGCACTGCTCTGTGAATTTGGCCCGGTTCAACGTGTTTGTTGGCAGTGTAAAGTCACTTTCGACCACGCTAAACATTCTATCAATTTGGCCCTATATGTGATCTCTTCCTGCCAACAATAAATTAAGTCTTTTTCATCTGCAAGCATCATATGTGTTGTGTCTACTTTCAAATAAATAGGTCCACAAGTATATACTATTTTCTACCTCTGGCTCAAATAAATCATACTTTGATAACTACCTCTCCATGAACTAAATCCTATATGTTTAGAACCTCTCACTTAACTAGAACCTATTCCCTTAATTGCTTTCCATCCTCCCAACTGTCTTGATGCTTGTGCAAGCATGATATTGAACGCTGCATGTTCTGTTTATACTACTTTGGCCTGAAAATACCTTTCTGAACCACTGACATATTTCAGCAAAACTTGTTTTGTCTGAAACTCCCATTAGTCTTCTGATGTGTATTGAGTCTGAATATTTTTGCCAAGGTTTAAGGGTCATTGGGTCTCATTTAGGTCTGGCGGTAACACTGCCAGTGCTACCGGTGGGTTGCCGCTGGACCCATAAAAATGTACTGGTGCCTGCCTTACTGGTGCCACCGGGCTATTACAAGTACGGCGGCCGGGAAGTCAGTCACCGGTACATTTGTTAATCCCCATTTCCATAGAGTCGTATGGGACTCTATGGGAGTGGCGACACGGGAGCACCGGCACCGATAGGAACGGTGCCGCTGCTCCCGTGACATGACTGCCTACCGTGGCCACTGCACCCGGAATGTCAGACCTGTCGGGCACAGTGGCTCAGGCAGGCAGACTTGTAGTTTGCCGGTCTGGAATCAAGGGTGCCGGTGAGCTTTCCAGCACCCTTGTTTCCAGACCGGCAACATTATAATGAGGCCCATTGAATTGAAAACGTGTCTGTCCTCCACTGTAAATATATAGCCATACAAAGCTACTGTCCATGTCTCTGTCTCTTTGTTAGTATACATTGATAAAGAGCCAAAGCATGCCCTCCACTGTAGATGTTTAATGAGGATGTGAATTGTCTGTTAATCTGTACAGTGACTGTTTGTGTTGACCAAATAAAAGTTGTGGCTTACTGGTGAAAGCGAAGGGGTGTAGACATCACTTTCTATATTTTCTCTGCACTACTTTTCATTCATGATTCTCTGTTTACAGTCTCTCATTCGTTACTGATAAAAATACAGAAACTATATTTCACACAAGCTCATAATCACATGACACAACCAGCTCTGAGATTTCAAGACGTTAATATGATGCCTTTTTTGTTCAAGATGTTCCGGAAAGGGAACGCCTAGCTCCTGATCTAACAAGGCTGCTCCTGCTGTGCTCTGTTTGTTCACAATCTCTTTGCACTTTGAATGTGTTGTTCCTCCTTTTATTGTGTTGTTATTAATCCCATTCATACGAGAAGGTCATGAAAAGATATAAAGGTCATTTACACAAACAGAGAAAATAACTTCTCCAGATAATAGAGTTTGGACAGCTTGCTGCAGTAGCATTATAAGATTATTTTATGATTGTGATTTCAGATGTAATATACTTATAGTTCATCCGCTACACATTTTTATTTTTGTTAATTTGAGTAATGGATGGCGAGGAGATATTAGCATACATAAACCAGACCTTGGCAGACAGACGTGGTACTCTTGAAAAGTCTTCAATTATTGTAAGTGTGTAATCCCCTTTATACCTCCTTCCAAGCATCACAATGCTTTTCCACTTTAACATTAGGTTTGTCTGGATAGGTTTGTGAAGTCGTTTCTGATTATAAATGTTTGAGTGAAATATTTCCACGTGCCAACAATGTACTTTCACATTTTATCTGTCAGGCGTTCATTTTCCTAAAACGGTTTTACATTTTTTATGGTTCACTGTATGAAAAATTTAAATAAACTGAACATTCATAACCAGATGGCATGGAGGTAGGCAACTAAATTATGCTTTCTTTTTAGTAAGCCAGGAGCATCTCTTTAAATATATGAAAACATGCAACTTTTTTGAGAAGAGCAGTAATTCTAAATGGCACATTTTCTAGTGCCATCAGTTATGGGCAGAATGAACGTCGCAGAGCCCAGTGATGATTGCCAGCTTGAAAACATTCCAAGGGAAGGCTTTGCTCGCTTATAAGCTGTACAGTAATGGTACAAGGGTTTCTCAATAACGTATGCATATTCTTGTTGTAATTGAAAGCTGAATCATTTTTTGTTTTGGCTGTTTCTCATTGATTTCCATGCATTTTAAATAAACCAGAAATAATAATCTTGTATTCCCTGTATGGGAGTAAGGGGCCAGCAGCCCCCCCCTCACTTCCGTAGCACAAATGTGGACCATGTGCCTCTAATGGTGGGGAAGACCCCCGTGCCCTTATGCGACGTCAGCATTGACCAACTTCAGCGTAGATGGGACCATCATGCAGGACACAGGGCATCCATCTTTGTGCCCCCTTGACGCCATCTTGGTAACCAGGCCTCACTGCAATAGTACGAAAAGGCTTCTCTCCCCTGTTACAGTGACACCCACACAGCACGCAGTACACATGGCCGCCACTTTTGTTACCTCTGTGTCTGGAAAACTCTGCGGCTCCATTCTCACTCTGAAGCCTGAGGTAATTGCAACAAAGAACAAATTTAACAGCCCAGTCTTCCTCTGAGATCACTGCCCCGTGTGTGAACCGGCTTGAGCCAAGCATCCATCTCCACAAACCTGTCCATGCCCCCTCACCCTCGCTATTGGAAAATTACTGCCAGTATAACCCTGTGTCCTTGCAAGGTATTCTCTTGATGTACCAAATATGTGACCCCACCACAATGCTCATTCGACAGACCCCCGACTAACATTGCACCTCTGTCACCATATATCTTTTCCAATACTAACACATACCAGTGTGCCTTAGATCCGTTATGGGTACAGACCCAAGCTTCAATCAATGATATCATGATGGTCAAAACCTTTGTAACCGGATGACCCACTTGAGCCACAATAATCAACTATGTAAATAAATACAAGGCTTTCAGTGATTTGTAGAAGTTTCAATAAATGTATTTCAAAGTAATTATTTAGTGCCTGCGTCATAGAGATGTATTATGTTAGCTTAGTTAGTGATCACATCGACTCACAGCAACATGACCTTCACCCCTGCTGGACATGGACAATAGAGCCACGTGATGACCACCCTCCTGCCAAAGAAGCTCCCAATCCAGATGTAACAGCGCCTCTACAACCATATAATGCTATAAGGACTGTCCAGTCCGGCGCTGACTTAGTACCCTATGTTAATTACGTCAACTATGACGATTTTTCTCTTTATAATGTAATGTAATTGAAACGTTTGTCAGAGCGCTCTCAGGCAGCAGAGTTCTTTGGATGCCAACTAGATAAAATATGTTTTGAACTCACGCAACCTGTTCTTGTAGCCTTATTCCCCATCTGGAGTGTGTCTCATTTATTCTTGCATGTCTAAAGACGGGGAGGGCGCCTAGATACCTCTTGAAAAATGTAATACACACATAACTACATGGTGTCTGAGGTGGAACGTTTGCAAGGAGATTGAGGATGATTTGAATGGTTCTTGAATAACCTTAATGTCCTGAAAAGTCGTCAAATCATGAGATGATTATTTGAGAGTAAGACTGGGGAAAACATATTTTTAGCTGATCTCAGGGTGCACACCAAATGCCTTGGTGAGGATTTGGTGGATCCACACTATCTTGCAGCAATATCTGGCAGCCCAAAAGAGAACTCAAATTCACATGCAAGTTCAGTGGTGTGGATTAGACTTTTGCAGGCTGAAACTGTTCAGAAGTGCTGAATCTCTGCAGTGTCTGGGAGGGTTTCTAACCCTACAAAAGCCCTGGCTCCCTTCCACCTTCCCTTTGTCAGTTTTGCTTGGCAGTAGGAGAGGGAGTGCACAGAGCAAAAACACACCCCAAGCATTAGTGGGATTTTGGTGGGGTGTTTAGAAATTGTATTACTGTGTGAACAGAATGTGTTCCCTTTTGTCTGCTTATGTGTTTTCTAGCAACCCCGGTTTGCCTCCCCTTTTACCCATATTTTCTGCATAGACATTTTAAAAAGCAAAGTGTTCTCCCAAGCTTCCCACTATTATTTTCACACTTTGTGTCAGACAAAAAAGATGATAAAATAGCCCTCCAACTCCTTCAATTATTTACACCAATAAGATAAAAGAGAACAAGCCTTTTCCAATCGTGCATCCTGCTGCTACTTGGTTGTGTGTTTGTCTTCTTACACCTTGTTTGACTTATTTCATTTGTTTCACTTACCTTGGCCCTCATTACAACCCTGGCGTTGAGGGGTTAACGGCGCCGCAAAAGGTGGCGGCGCCGTTAACCCCTTAACGCCTGATTACAAGGTCCCTTTGCGGGTTGGCGATTTTAACGCCTGCTTTTTGCAGGCGTTAAGATCCAACCCGCAAAGGGACCTTGGTGCTAAGTACGGTGCCGCAATTTGCGGCACCGTACTTAGCGCCTTCCCCATTTCCATTGAGCCCTATGGGGCAAAAATGGGAATGGGGAAGGGCAATGGCGGCATGGGGAATTACCGCCCCGCCATCCTCGGAATGGGGCGGTAATTCCCCATTCCGCCATGGCGGAGTCGGTAAGTTACCGGCATGGACCATGGTGCTGTTAGCACCATGGTCCAACGCCAGGGTTGTAATGAAGGCCCTTGTCTTTTAGCCCCACCAAAATGCATCATGTTGTATTTCCTCTTGAATTTGGAGCAACATGTGTGAACCTGATAATCCTTTATTTGTTTTAATCCCCTTCCTTTGAGTATGTCTGACAACCCTTGCCAATTGTCTTTGACAATGAAGGAATGTCAGCATTTTCAACTGAGGGGAAACACCCACCTGTTTTCAGATGTACTTGCACTGACATCCCTCAGTCATCCCACCCTCTCAACCTTCTCTAGAACATCTGCGTTCTATGCATATTCTGCCAATGAAATCATCCACAATAATGGCATGTTGATATCTCCAACACAGCCACAGCAGCTTGTTTGGGTTGTGGTGGTAGCATTGTGGGTGTGGCACTCTATTTGCACCTAAGAAGGTACCACATATAGTGGCATGCAGGGGAGTACTACCTGTATATCCATTAGCCATTAGTTGGGGCCGCAGGATGGCATTTGAGAGACTTGGCAGGGGGAAATGGAATTAGGCTATACAGTGAAGCGACTGCCTTCATACTCAGAGGAATAGTCCTTAAATATCATAAGTGTAGCTCTGTACTGTTGGAGATTAATATCAATTACACAAGGGCCACAACTGCAGTCAAACAGAGAAGTCCCTTTCAAAATCTATTGTTAGGAGAAAAGTATAAATCAACCATTCTTGATCATAGAGGTTGTACCATTGACTGCAGAATTAAAAAAGGAGTTAATCAGAGTCAATTTAATTGACTAAATTCCCCTGAAGCTTATATCAAATGGTTATAAGAAACTTCAACCTATTACTAGATATTTTAGTTTTTCATCAGCAGCATTCAAACCTCTGCCATGCAGGACTGCGTCACTTACCTCATTGTCTGTTTTGGATGGAAGAAAGCACATTGTGTATTTGAAATGGTGGAGATTCATGAAAAATGCACAAAGCTAATCAAATGTCAGTAACTAACTGAATATAGAAGTCAACAATGTCACACTTTGAAGGTAATATAAGGTGATAGTTAACCCATCAGATAGCCTAATAAGAGTGCTTCGACATTATACTGTGTTACTTCTGCAAATGTGCCATTGTATCATTGATGAGGCTCAGAATGTGTTCTCTGAAATGTCATAATATATGAACATTGACAAAACAAATGATTGTCATTAACACGTGTTGAATATAGCTTGCCCCACTCAAAGAACACAATCCCAAATGCTCAAAATGCTCTATGCCATGGTTCACCACAGAACTAGATACCTTGAAGACAGAGAAGGCCATTGAAGCTTCTGGGCACAAAAACCCCTCTTCAAATCCAAATCGTGCTTCACAACCATTTCCACGACATTAAAAAAAACATTCAAGCAGCCAAAGCAGCCACCTACATTTCCTGTATTGAAATTCTGAGTCCACCTCCCGAGAACTCTTCACTATCTTACTGTAACTTAAATCACTAGTACCCCCCCCCTCCAAGCTCTTCAAGAATGACACCTAGTCTAATGACATACAGAATGTTCTGCTTGGTAAATCACATCACTACAGAATAAGATCCAGTTGAAACTTAACACAACCAATAGCACATCACGCCAGTATATCCCCAACCCTAGCCCATGCCCCACTTCCACTCAGGCACAGAAACGAAAGTCACCAACCTCCTCAAAGGCCTTTAAGCCTTCTCATTGTAAAGGAGACATCGCAGCCACACCTCTCATCAAAGAAAACTCTGACCTTCTAGATCACTGCCATCATGAACATCTCCTTTGCATCATGCTCTGTACCCTCAGCACTAAAATAATCATGCCTTTTTCCTCTCCTCAAAAGAATGTCACTGGACTCTGGCATACCAACTAACTACCGGCCAAACACGACAATCCCATTCCTGCTCAAAATCCAAATCCGATCCAGCTTGACCGACCCCACAGACTCTGGAAATCTCTCCCTCCTCATGCTCCTTGAGCTGTATTCTGAATTCAACCTAGTATGCAACCACCCCACTGCCTGTGCCCCCTCCTGAGCAGATTCTACCAAATGGATTGCATTCTTCTTGGCTGACCGCTCATCCTGTGTATTTTCTGACAACTACTCCTCCAGCCCTACATCCTCCACTTGCGGTGTACTCAAAGGCTCCTGCCTGTCACCTACTCTTTATAATGTTAACACCAAGCCGCTCTTCGACCTCCTTGATTCACTCAACATCAAATATACTAATTATGCCAAAAGCACAGTGATTCTCATCCCTCTCTCCAGCAACCACCACACTGATTCCCGCAAAATCAACACTATCTATGAAACCATTCAAAGCTAGATGGCCACCCATCTCCCATGACTGAATGGCTAGAAAACAGAACTCCTTCTTATAGGCATCCTTCCCACTTTGCCAAGCTTAGCCCAGGCTACCAAACTTTCACTATTGACAATCACACACGTTTCCCCAGCTGTTAAAACACTCAGTGTTTACCAGGACTCAACCCTGAAGAATTCCTGATATGTCAATGCCGTTGCCTCATCGGCACCGTACACCACTGAATTCATCAATGCCAGCAGAGCGTACCTAGCTACCGACAATTGTATCAAGATCGCTTGCTGCCTAGTTGGCTCTAAGTTAGACTACTGCAATGTTCTCCTCTGAGGCACATCTGAAAAATTGCAAACTATACAGAAAAATGCCCTTAGAGCCACCCTTGGCCTCAAAAGACATAACCTCATTACTGATGCGAGAAGAGCAACACACTGGCTCCCCATCAGGAAAACAATCCAATTCAAAATCTTAACCGTTACTCATCTATGCCTCACCAATACCGTCACCAGCTACTTGGCCCACAGACTATCCAGACCCTACTCCAATAGACCGAAATGCCTCGCCTATTGCAACAGACTATCCTCCCCTAGATACAAAAGAGCCAAAGCGGGTGGTGCCAGCTTCCCTGTTTCTGTCCTAGTGCTCTGGAATTTGCTTCCTTCCGCCTTGAGAGGTGAACCAACAGCTAAAGACCTTACTGTTCACCTATAATTATTATAATATTATAATGCCTGGAGGCAGATTCAAATGGACCAACACTCATTTAGAACCAGCTGCCAATGAAGCCGGAAGGTCGAATGCTGGCCTCTACCTAACGGCCATACATAATGGGCACAGTGATTTCTGTCTGGGACCTGGAGGGCTCTGGTGGCCTTTCCCTACCACCTGCCATGGCTGCAAACTCTGGATTGTTCCTCGTCTGTTGCCGGTAAGCCTATTACCAACCATGTACACCAGCCTCTACTTCAGTATTCCGTTCACTTGATCACCTCCCCGCTCTCATCCCCTGTGATCCCGTGAACGCAGCGGCTAGTGATCAAACTTCTGTATTGATGTTTCTACGCTGGCCGTCTACATTATCCTGACTGCCCAATCCACCTGATCACATCTGGCTATGCAAAACCTACCCTAACTACTCATGGCCTCCTCCATTGTGCTCCCCTCCTCAATCCCAGCGTAAGTACACGTTCTGCTGGATACAAACCTTGGGTCGCACCTTTCACTTCTTCAGTATCACATTCCACGCCGCCCGGTGTCCCCCTGCTCCATACTGAAGTGCATTGCTCCGACCTTCCGCCCGATACAACGGTTCTCTGAACTTGAACATGTAACTCGCCTTCCATTCTGCCATATCCC
This sequence comes from Ambystoma mexicanum, assembly GCF_040938575.1. NCBI lineage: Eukaryota > Metazoa > Chordata > Amphibia > Caudata > Ambystomatidae > Ambystoma > Ambystoma mexicanum. The sequence continues at coordinate 527,710,979 of NC_090937.1, forward strand.
AGCCACTTGCAAATGACAATCCTCAGATCCTATAAGAAGGACACTATTCCTGATACAAATGCTTGCATATGCAAATGCCACCTTTACCTAACTGTATACTTGCACCTTTCATGTCCCATGTTTGCACGCCTCATGTAGCTCCCTGTAACATGAGGAGTGACATTACCAGTCTGCATATCTGCACCTACCATATCCCATTCATGCACGCCTGATGTAGCGCCCTGTAACATGAGGAGTGGCTTTACCAATCTGTATATCTGCACCTACCATGTCCCATGTATGCACGCCTGATGTAGCTCACCGTAACACGATGAGTGGCTTTACCAGTCTGTATATTTGAACCTACCATGTCCCATGTACGCACGCCTCGTGTAGCTCCCCGTAACATGAGGAGTGACTTTACCAGTCTGCATATCTGCACCTACCATGTCCCATTTATGCACGCCTCGTAGCGCCCTGTAACATGAGGCGTGGTTTACCAGTCTGTATATCTGCACCTACCATGTCCCATGTATGCACGCTTGATGTAGTTCCCATGTAACATGGGGAGTGGCTTTACCAGTCTGTATATCTGCACCTACCATCTCCCATGTATGCACGGCTGATGTAGCTCCCCGTAACATGAGGAGTGGCTTCACCAGTCTGTACACTGTATCGACTTTGTCCTGTATCAAGCACTTTACGTAACTAGCGCCTAGATGCCTCAGGGCTTTGCTCGCTTAAATAAATCCAAAAATAAATAAATAATTGTTCCTTTATAATGTGCTTAATAACGGCGACCAGTTTCTATGCACGAGCCCAGGATTCAAACCTGTGTTGCTATGCGTTGTCGTGCTTCAAGACAAATGTGTTGCCCCTGTGCTAGCCTCCCTACCCTCCCCTGGTCTGCATACTGCCCTCACCTTTTCTCTATCCACCTTTAACTCTGTAACTCTGACTTCCTGTAACCAGCGCCTAGACACCTTTGGGTTGAGTTTGCTCCTACAAATGCAAAATAAATAACTAAATACGTAAATATGTGTTCCCCCTTTCTATAATGGATTGGCAGGCCAGATACCAATGGTCTGAAAGGTTGTCCAGAGTTTGCCAGAGATTAAAAAAACTTTTAAAACCTTAAAGCCATCTTCTATTCTGTTCCGCTTTGCCACAAGGACCATGCCACTTACATACAGCATCAAGTTCTCAGAAGATTAACTCAAAATCCAATAGATTGTTTTGTGAATAAGGCAGCACGTCTCTTCGGTCCTGAATGGAACAAGATCTTGTCACAGCGGCACAACAAGATACAGAATACCACACTTTTTATTATTAATGGAGTAGCAGCAACACCAAAAACAGTGAGCCAGATCCAGAAGAGCTAGCACTCCCAACAGGGTCCTGTTTTCACCCTTCTTGGAAAAAAACAAGGGGAGTCCCTAGCCACAGGAGGCAGATCACTAACTTCACCCCTCGATTTGCAGCCGTTTCAGGAGCATACAGCGTTAGACATTGATGTTAGCATCCCAGAGGGAGTTGGAGAAGAGACTGTGGTCAAAGTTAAATAAGGAAGAAGCCAATAATACAAATGAGAGTGAGTGCACCAAGCATGTGTGCACAAACACTGCAAACAACATGTATCATCACTAAAGGGCATGTACCTGGATACAAATATTGTTACACAAGACATGGTGTCTCATATTAGTGAATATGAATATCACAAAGTAAGGGACTCTGGCCAAATGTTCGTAAGTGTAATTGTACACTTACCACCAGTGTAGGAAATATTTGCATGTACAATAGTTATAATGTGAGAAAACCACATATCAAATTTGAATGACACATCTGAACACGAAACCAACATTAACAACATGTATTACCCTTATGCAGAGACATACATGCATGGCTTAACACCCGGAATAGTTGAAACAAGTCCCCATATGTTTGATCCCTAGCTGTGGCATGCAGCCTTTGAACCCATTATGAATCCACATGATCTGTTAATGGAAACTGTAATACGCAGTGCAATGTGATATTACCAACATTGCAGCGCAATTGAGAATGTCATCACTCACCTTCCAAAAACAATTGTTCCATGCATGATGTAGCCATGAACTGCAGAAAACAATCACTGTTTTCAAATCCACCTGAATGCAGAAAGCCCTGCAGCACCCACATACTATTGTGGTTTCAAAGAAATACACCGGTTCCTTGAGGACAATGAACTGATGTGGGAATGTAAATAGGGAATGTAAAGGATGGCCAAGGCTGCAGAGAGACAGGAGAATGAAGAAGGATTTCCAAGGTTTGGACTCGTGTAAAATGACATTCTTGGAGATACATGACCAGTCATGTGGACTGTAAGCCAAGAATAGAAGCTTACATTCATTGCACTCAATGAACATTTTCACGCCATGATAGAAAAATGCTGGCCCACATTCAGATGTTTTTAGAATAAAAAGAAATCACCTCTGTCGCATGGCAACATTAAGCCTAAGGGGCCATTCAGCAAAGACCCATATAATAAAAATAAGGTGTGGAAACTGCACATTTGACATTCACAGTGTGCTATTAAGATTTGGATGATGTACGTGCTATTTCAAGGTGGATTTAGGTCTAAGAACAGGACAACACTTTACAAACTCACTTCAGCTTCAATATATATATAGCATTGCATGCAGCAAACACATGTATCACTATAGAATCCGCACAACTTGTTCACCTGATAAAAGAAGGAACATGCGGCTGTTACCCCATTGCATCAAGGCAGCTATTACAGTTCACGTAAAATGGGTTTGAAAAGTAAAGGATGACTTTATTCATTTTGCCATTTGTATAGCGCACCTAACCCTGAAGCATCTAGGCGCTTTTGCTTAAGAAGTCGGTTACATTGGTTTCTTGATCATGTTACAAGCATTGCTTACATGGGTTACATAGTATGGTTACATTCATAGCATAATACATTATATGAACATACAGTTCCAATTCTCTGAGGGGGCGGGAGGTAGTGGGAGTGTCAAGGCGTTAGTGTGTAGGATGAAGGACATTGTGTATATGTACGACTCTTGACATGTACATTTGGTCAACTGAGAGCTGGTGAGTTTCCTTTGGTGGTATGTGTTGATACGTCCACCCGTGTATAGCTTATCCTTCCTGGAACAAGAAAGGGGCTTGCTGGACCTCCTCGAAAGACCCCGAGATCACTGCTCACCCAGGAATATACACTGACTGTTCCACTCCTAGATATTGTACCAGTTGCACATGATTTTATGGCTGACTGATTTGTACAAGATCTTATATGTGAACTGATAGCTATGGAGGAAAGTCAGGTTTGAGTGGAGGAGTTGTTTTTTCTCCTCATTAAGGGAGTGGGGGTTTCCTGGAAGGTATACAAGAGCCCATGGATAATGTACACCAGTAGATGGAAACAGGGAATTGACTTAGGCAGAGACAGTTCTAAGAGGCAAAGTCAGCAAAGGAGGAGACAAGGACGGATGTTGAGCTTGCCCAGGAGCAGGCAGCAGCATTAGCCTCAGTAGCCTACACTGGGGCCAGGGATGAAACCCAATTAAAATGAGAGCAGGCCTCTTTTGATGTGGATGATGAATTCGAGGCCTTCACTGGGCCTGGGATGATGATAAATTGGTTCAAGGGAAGGCAGCAGTCGCTGATGCTTCTACCTTGCAGTATTACACTGGGGGCAGAAAGGTTACCCAACTGGAAAGAGCACAGGCCCCTGTTTATGTGGTTTCAACATCTAAGGCATATTCTGGGCCCAGAGAGGATACCTGATTGGCCCTTGGCCAGGCTACACAGCACAGCCATGAAGCTTGCCGTATCCCTTGTTCCTCCCCTAGTTCTTTGCACAATCTAACCATCAACAACCCTCACCAGATGGTAGCCTACAGCATGGTCAGTCTCAAATAGCATTGACTGGCCTGCTCACCTGCTAGGATAGATAACACCCTTTCCAAGATGCAAGTCTATGTCCAGTAGAGGCTCTGCACAATGCACTGCCTCCTCTAACCCAACATCTAGCCCGCAGAATCTAGCAGGGACCCTCGCCCACTAAAGCACACCAATAAACAGGTGCAGGTGGCCAAGCAGCCGTGGTGAGGGAAGTTAAACTGTACTCCCGCTTTGAACACTTCCCGTTCCCAAACAAAAAGGATTATGTTAGATAAGATGTTTTATGCTTGAATATTCTTCCCGCTAGCCTCCCACTAAGGGTTAGTTTCTCTGCAGTCTCGACTTTGTGGACTTTGCTCTCTTGTGGCCCTTAATAACTACCTGCAAACCAAAGACAATCAACATCCATGAGACTCACCATCCCACCCAATGGGTCAGTAGAGATAATTCCATTGTTCCATATTAAATACATTTACTGTTGAAGGTATTTGATGTGGTCACTAATCAGGTTCTATGGAGAGATAACTGTTCCAGCACAATTCTACAGTGCCATTGATGATGTCAGGTGGAATGAAAAAGCACACACAGGGCCTCATTACACGGACGACGGTAACCATGGCGCTAATAGCGCCATGGTTGCTGCCAGTATTTTACTGATTCCGTCATGGTGAATGGGGGAATTACCGCCCCATTCCAAGGTTGGCGGGTTGGTAATTCCCCATTCACCAAGGCCCTTCCACATTCCCATCGAGCCCTATAGGTTATAGGCCATTAGCGGTACCGTTATTTGCCCTGAAGTCCCTCAGCGGGTGTGGCTGGCCACACGTTAAGGACAGGACCCACTGAGGGACCTCGTAGTATGGCGCTAAGGGATTACCGGCACCGGTGCCCTTACCGGTGCTGGTAATCCCTTAGCGCCATCCGTGTAATGAGGCCCACAGAGTGTAGTGACTCACCTCAGACTCCAAGGGATAGTCCCCAAATATTAGGAGAGTAGTTTGATGCTGTTGGAGAGCCACATCAAGTGCAAAAGAGTCACAATTGCAAACATATACAAAAGTGCCTTCCACAGGTTATTAGGAGAAAACAATAAATCAACCATTTTTGATTACAGCCTTTTTATCATTGTCCACAGAGTTGAAAAAGCAGACAAACTGAAAAGACTTTACTAGACAAAAGTTCCTATTGTTGTCCAGACATAGCTGATTGGCTACCAAAGTACCTCAACCTATCATGTCTTGGGTTCTCCCCTTTGGGTAACATCCTCTAGTGTCTTCAACAAACCCCTGGAAGTAAATTGCCACAATGGACCCAGGTACTTCGGACTTGCACCCATCAACACCACATGTTTTTCATCCGCCTCTTCTGCTATCCAAATTACAATCCCCAATACCACTTTTCTTCCCGAAATACGTGCAGTCAGGGACACACTAATTGCTCTGGTAACCATAGAAGTATACTTTTCATTACTTGTGAGAAGGCGGCATTCAGGTTTTCTTGGGTTCATCCCTGTCCTTTGCATCATATGGCACCACACAGATTTGGTGCCCAACTTAGTCCAAGCTGTATCCAGGCACACAGTTTAGCACTGAGACAAAGTTGTGAGATACCTGCATTATGGATCTTGTATTAACACATTCAAATCTTTTGATGTATTTTAGTATCATAAGACTTGTCCTTTTGCAAGGGATGTGTTGTGAGTATGGAGGAATTGGTGTGTCACCTGTCAATAATTTAGTGGTGTTGTGGCAGCCACACAACCAACTGCCAGATCTGTCAGGCTGTTTTTGAATGACCCTCTATAAAAGTAGAAGGGTGGATCTTCGTCTTTTCCTACTTTCTCTGTAACTAGTATCATCACTCTCCTTCTCATCCTCAGTATTATTGGTTTACAGAATGTTTGTGTTATACTTGCCTCAGACCTTTTATAATCCTATCTTGCTCAGCATCGTGATCATTATTCTGAGACTTAACAGTAGATGCTGATATGATGAAGTGGGAGACGAGTGCCTTCTGATGTACTGCTCCTCTAAACTATGCTTTGTTTCTCTTACTCAACAGTAGACACAATTGACAATTTCTCTCCAACGTCTGTCCAACACAGTGGCTTGAAATGTCTTCTCCAGCTGAATAACCTTTTTTGTATTTGTCATCTTAGATTGGGTATATTGTGCTATACAAATAACTGAAAAGTAAATTGACAACAGTCACTGAACAATAGCTTCAGAGACTTCATGTCTCATACACACTTAATGACATTTCCAGAACATGAGAAGAGGAAGAGATTTGCCATGGGTAGCCGGGAGGAAATAGAAGGCAAGAGGGAGACTAGTAAGATCAAAGAGGAGAGAAACACAGAAATAGAAAAGAGGGGTTGTAGAGTAGGTGAGGAAAGGGAGAGGAAGAAGTGGAGTGGAATATCTCACATCACAGAAGAAAACTGCAATAGCCACGAATATTCAATTCAACATAAATAGTTTAAGTGGCAGTAGAACAGATCCTAGTTAAGGAATAGAAGAAGGACATACAGCGGGCAAAGAGAAATAAAAGAGATAAGAAGAATATAAGGAGAAGAAAAGGTAGCAATCAACACTATGGGCCTCATTCCGAGTACGGCGCTAACCAATGGCGCTATTAACGCCTTGGTTGATGCCGTACCCGGACCGGCAGCGCCTTGGTGGATGGCGGAATCACCGCCCCATTCCAAGGTTGGCGGGGCGGTGATTCCCCATTCACCAAGGCTCTTCCCCATTCCCAAATGAGCCCCCATAGGGCTCAATGGGAATGGGGAAGATGCAAATAACGGTGACCGTTCATTACGGTCACCGTTATTGGCTTGCAGGCCCCTTTGCGCCCTCGAATTTAACACCTGCTCAAAGCAGGCGTTAAGGGCGAGGGCGCAGAGGGAACTCGGAGTATGGCGGTAAGGGAATACCGCCACCGGTCTCGTTACCGGTGGCCGCTACCCCTTACCGCCATACTCGGAATGAGGCCCTATATGTTGAGCCCTACAAATAGTGCACCACAACAGTTATCCTTCCCATCTGGGGTGTGGTAAGTTTCTGTTTCGATAGAGGTAGTGTATTGCATTGCAAACATAATGTGTCAATTTAAAACCCAATGTGTATATAAATGCCATTCAAAGAATATTATGTCACATAATCAATTGTATACCATTAATTTTCACATTTTATTACAAAACACTGTGGCCCGATTCATAGAATCCAGCGCAGAATAGGCGCAAGCGCCATGCGCCGAGAAGCGTGCGCCATCCGTGTGCCAGCCATGGCGCAAAGAAACAATTGTGTGGCACACGTATTCATGGATTAACTGAGGCATCACTAGCTGTGGTGCAAGGAACAACAAGCTGCGCCAGTAATGACCCGAACACACCCACCACATGCAGTAAACGAGCCAGTGAAATGCCTAACACAGCACAAGCCGTCGCCTCATCGCTGGTCCAGCATATAGCCCCCCAGCCAAATTGCATGAAAATCCGTTGCAGACGGAGTACGCAATGAGTTTCCACGTGATTCCGGTGGGGTGAATCCGGGTGCGTGATAACTTTCCAAGCAATTCTGCTGGGGTGCTCCGGGGTACTCAATGAGTCTCCACGTGATTTGGCTGAGGTGCCTCCAGGGTACGCAATAAGTTTCCATGGTATTCCGCTGGAGTGCTTCCACGGTATGCGATGAGTCTCCACGCAATTTGGCTGGGGTGCGTCCGGGGTACACAATGAGTTTCCACATGATTTGGCTGTGGTGTGTCCTGGGTACACAATGAATTTCCACGCGATTCCGCTGGGGTGCATCTGGAGTACACAATGAGTTTCCACGTGATTTGGCTGGGGTGCTTCCAGGGTACACAATGAGTTTCCACGTGACTCGGCTGGGGTGCATCCGGGGTATGCAATGAGTTTCCACGTGATTTTGCGGGCCTGCATCAGGGGTATGCAATGAGTCTCCACGTGACTTGTCTGGTGTGCGTCCAGGGTACACAATGAGTTTCCACACGATTTGGCTCGGGTGCATCCAGGGTACACAAGGAGTCTTCACGCAACTTGTATGGGGTGCATCCAGGCTACGCAATGACTTTTCATGCAATTAGGCTGGGGTGCGTCCGCGGTACGCAATGAGTTTCCACACAATTCAGCTGGGGTCTGTACATCGTACACAATGAGTTTCCATGTGATTCTGCTGGGGTGCGTCCGGGGGGAAAACACAATGAGTTTCCACGCAATTTGGCTGGGATGCGTCCGGGGTACGAAATGAGTCTCCATGCAATTCCACTGGGGTGCATCCGGGATACGTGATGACTTTTCATACAATTTGGCTGGGGTGTGTCTGGGGTACGCGAGGAGTTTCCATGCAGTTTGACTGGGGGGCATCCGGGATACGCAATGAGTTCCCACGCGATCACTCCACCTGCACCCAAGCCAAATTGCATGAAACTCAGTGCATACCCCGTGAAACATGCACAAATCTACTGGAAGCTGACCCTTCCTCACAGGACAGCCACACCCCATCCCCCATCACCCCTGACCACAGCCCGCATGCAGCCCACACCACATGGGCTGTACGCACCTGCAAGGGTGAGGTAGCTGCAGGGGCAGCTGTATCAACCACCACCCAGCCTCCACAGAGATGTAGGGGCAGATGCTATGTGTGCATCGAAGGGGAAAGACATGTTCTGCAGCGTCATGGCATCGGCACCCGGGTGCAGCCACCTGCAAGGGCACCTACAGTCACACCATCAGTGTGTGATGCCACAACCCAGGCCACCAGTGCTCCAGCCCCTACTGACCAAAGTGGTCCCAGCCACTCAGGGTCTTCACAATCTCGCAAGAAGGCAAAGTGTGCAGTAGACAAACAGACTCAGTCCCAAGGCACTGCGCAGGAGACCTGCACATCGAGGAAGAGGAACTTTAGTGAGGAGGAGCTCCATGTCCTCGTGGACTATGTGCAGGAACACGAAAACGACATGCTCTTGCGGGCAGGGAGCACACATACTCTGGCCCAGCGTATGTCCCACTGGCATTGTGTTGCTGATCTTATTAAAGCCTTGGGCCTAGAGAGGCGCTCAGCTACTAACACAATGAAGCATTGGTATGACCTCCAGCGCCGAGCCAAAGTTAAGATGGGTGTCAACTACGCCTCTACTCTGGTGACTGGAGATGGGTCAGCATGAGAGGATGAAGAACTCACTCCACAGGAGTAGATCGTAGGTGCTGCGAATGATGTGGAGTAGATCCAAGGCGTGGGAGAACTGCCAATTTATGAGGGAATGTCTGGTGAGTGGTGACGCATGTGTGTCCAGTTCATGTGTATGTTGCTTGGATGACGTGTGTTGATTGTTTGGCACCTCTGGCTGCATTTGCATGACTGCAATGTGTGGACCATGTCATGGTGGACTGACACGTGCTTGTTGACCTGCAGACTGCATATGCACAATGTGCTGCACACCGTGACAAACCCCATCACCACACCTGCTCATTCCTTCCATGTCACTCTGTCCAGGCTCTCTTGGCCCTCTTCCTGCTCCAACTGTGATGGCGGATAGGCTGTGACATTCTTGCACTCCACACTCGCCTTCACTCTGCACATCACTGACATCTCGGAGAGGTCGCTCTGCCAGCTGCACCTCCTCAGGGGGATTCCTCCTTTCCTCTCATTCCCCCAGTAGCTCACTGTCTCCAGAGGATTGGCCATACCTATGGTGGGGTACTGCAACTGCATATACCCATTTTTCTGTGCCTCTACTCTCTTCCCTCTGCAACTCATCCTGACCTGGATAGTGGATATTGCCATTATGTCTGGGTGCCAGGTATTGTGCATCCCTAGGACTGTGATGATGGCACTGGCTCCCACTCGCTTTGACTGTTCATTTCCAATCACTGTGCATTGTCCACACAGCCTTATGGGTCCTGGTACGGCAGATCCTTCAACACCATCTTCCCAAATCACTTCCATCTCATGGTATTTGATCATCCCTTTCCTACTCCCTCAGGGTCAGTTACTTCTCATAGAAATTAGCTGGTGGTTAATGTCTATCTTTGGCTGGGGCCTCCCTCTGGTACAGCCTCCCTGCCACAATGGAACTGGAGGTTAACATTCTCCGTGTCTGGGGGCACTTCTGATGCTTCCTCATGTGTTCTGCTTTCTCTCCCTCCTCTCCCCTTCTGGAGTCCTGAATAACTAAGAGAATGCACTATTCACCTGCCCACACTCTGATCTCTGGCACAGGCCTCTGAGCCACCAGTTGTACCCATGCACTGCCTCCCTGCCATACTCCACACTCGGTGGCTGTTAACTGTATCCCTACAATCCTCTAGCAGCTATTGATACCTGATGTCTGCACATACACTTCCACCAGCCCGCCGCATTTCTATTGATGATTATGGAGTTGTATTTAATTGGTATGCCATTCCCATGTACTGCACTGCCCACTCCCACTTCCAACCCAAGGTCTCACCTTCACCATGCCTATTCATTTGCGTGATGTCAATGTGACCTGGCCTCATGGGATGATTGTGTCTGGCTTTACTCTATTCCACCACCCTTGCATCATAGCACCGTGTGACACTTGTGTGTATTGAGTTTGCGATTTACATGTCATGTCATGTCACATCCATTGTACATGGCTCTGGGACAGTAGTCAGAAAGTTCCATCTCATGCACTATTACAGATTAGGCATGGCTACGGTTCGTGGCATATGTGGTTTTGCATCTATGATGTTGGTGGATGAACTATGCCAGTCAGGTGCTCATGTGTGCAGCAGGTGCTATGTATCATGCACGTCATGTTGTATTTGGCCCTTCCACACACGTCCATGGCTGCTTTCATGCTACCCTTCACTTGCATTGACAATGCATAGGTTTGTGACATGGCAGGTTGATGTGTGTGGGCTATGGTAATTACATGGTTCTTTATTCATTTTTCTGTCCATGTGCAGGTGATGAGGCACTGCATGCATATGAGGAGGTACAGGATGGTGAGCCACGACCAACCACGAGTGGAGGACGTTGTGTGGTAGCCCATGAATATCCACTGGTGCTACAGGCCATCCTGGCCGTCTCAGGGCCAGTCAGTGTCGGTATGTCCATCTGTGATGCTTACGGTTGCAGGGTAAAGCTCACCAGTATTGACTCCAGGTTCTGGGGCAGCTGATCAAGGGAGGGATGCAATCCTGCAGCCACAGATGGCGTCATCACATCAAGCGCCAGGTACCCTTGGCCTAGGCAGGCGTGGGGTCCGCCAACGCGGTGGCTGTGTGTTAGCTGGCGATACTGTGAGGGAGCAGTCCATGTTTGCTGTTGCACAACAACAGGCTGCTTCACATGAGTGTCATGATGCCTACCTCCAAGGAGCCAGGTCCGACCCAGCAACCCCAGAGGCAGGCATCATTCCCCCCAGAGAAGTTCCAGCGGGCCCAAGCTGGGGCCCTTCGGACGCAGTCCTGGCGCCTTAGGCGCCAGGCTCATGTTGGACCCCAGTCCTGGCGCCTTAGGCGCCAGGCTCATAAAGCTGAACATGTGTTCAAGTGTTTTTATGTGCACTTACCTGATGCAGACCATGCTGCTACATCCAGGCCCTCTTGAGGCCTGAATGGGACTACTTTACCTGTGGGACTACTTTCCACCCGGGTGTGGTCGGGGAAGGATACATACATAATCGGTGGAAGGATACATACATGGAACTTCTTCCTAAGCTATTTAAACCCCACCCGAACAGCCACACGTGCTTCGCGTTGTTCTGCACCTAGCAGCTGGACGCTCAACTTGTCTGCTCCTGCTTCTGGACTTCAGCCACGCCTGTCAGCATCCTGGGACACCTGCAAAGGGGGATAAGAAGAGAATTGGAGAGGAAGAAGGCCTTACCTGCTAAACCTGCACCACGGAGACATCTCACCGACGACCCTGAAAAGGAAGACATCATTTTTAAAAGCATTTCGCTCCGATCGCTGCAGCGCTGCATTTCACTCACCTTTCTTGGGCGCCTCCATCTTCAGCAGCGATCATCCGGATCCGCAGCCACTTCCCAGAGTCTAGAGAGTAAAAGACAAGAACACAAGGTGAGAGAAGGAAGGGAATAGGAAAAGCTCAGTTTCCTTCTAAGACTTGCCTGTTGGGTCATTCCCATTTCATTTCGGGTCTTGCTGCTTCCAGGCATTTTCCGGACCCCGGCCCCTATGGGGAAAAAAGACAAAGACATTAGATGAGCGAATGCAAAAACATTACCTGAGCGCTCATCTAGGACTTACCAGATCTTTACTGGAACTGCACTTTCACTTCGGGTCGGCGCCATATCTCCGGCATTCCGAACCCCGGCCCCTATGGGGAAAAGACATCAACATTAGCGCTTTGTTGCAAGAAGTCTCCAAAGGAATCTTCTTTCATCACCTGAAAAAGACAATGAACATTATTATTAAAAGCTTGAACTTTTGAACTTGCAACAGAACTTTTACAGCGCCTTACCAGTATAATCAAGCTTACCTGAACTCCCATCCAACCTCAATCCAGTGAAGTAACTGGGTTCAACGCGCCCCTGCGTCAGAAGCAGGATGGAGAGCTCGTCCTTTCAGACCCTAAGGTGAGACTTCACAGGGGATCGTGGAAGGGTATCGAGGAGGGTTGGAAGGAAGTGGGAGGCTCAAGCATTATTCCACCAGATTGTAATACTCCCTTTTCACGTACAGGAGGATATTCCTGCGAGCCAGATTAGCCAGAGTAGAGGGGCCCGTCCTATCCATCTTCAGAGCCCTGCACTTCACCATTGAAGAGGCATCAGCACTCTAAACCAGGCCAGCGCCCCCGTGGGAATCAGGTGAGCGTGACAGAACGCGAAGCCTACCCACAATTTCCCACCCGGGCACTCTGGAGACTTCCGAGACTGACCAGCTGGCCAAGCTTTTGGGGGAATTACGGGCAGAGGTGCACTCAGCCCGCCAGGAGACTAACGCTCTCAAAAGAGAACTGATCCTATCCAAGGAAAGAACAGATGACCTGGCCAAAAGGTTATTGCAGGCCCAGGCAGGGCACATTCCTTTACCGAATTCCGGTGGTACTTCCACATCAATGGGTTTGAATAACCCGGTACAAATCAATCTACCTGGACACATGCCTTTGGCCCCGCCTGAACGTTTTGCAGGGGATCCCAAGAAATATGCCGTCTTTATGAACCAATGTTGTTTACACTTTCTATGCAGACCCGGGGCCTTCCCTAACGACCAGACCAAGGTAGCCTTTATACTATCTTACCTCAGTGGCAGTGCTGCCGATTGGTCTATTCCATTGGTAAATCAGGATGATCCCATTCTCCAGGATTTTCAGAGCTTCCTGGCCAGCATGGAAAGATTGTTTGCTTGACACTCTCAAGGACAGACCCTTGATAACGAACTGCTATCCTTACGACAAGGTAATCAGGATCTCCTGTCCTACATTGCCACCTTTAATAGACTGGTTGTGGAAACTGGATGGCCAGAAAATAAAAGGATCACATTGTTTCATCGAGGCCTGCGCGGAGAGCTTAAAGATGTTCTAGCTCAGATAGTAAATCCACCCCAGGTCTGCGCAGACTACATAGACTTTGTGGTTCAACTTGATCACAGACTTCAAAATAGAAAAGCAGATCGGTTCAAGTACGAAACTCGAGTACCGATAAAAACCCACGCTAACTCCAAGAGCGCCGATGTATGCAAACCTATGCAAATCGGCGGTGTTAATGGACCATTAACGCAGAAGGAACGAGAGAGAAGGCGGAAAATGCTACTTTGTCTGTATTGCGGGGCTTCCGGTCACTTTCTTCGAAATTGTCCGGTTAAACCACCTAAGAAGGTGGTTGGAGCCACTGATAACGATTTATTGACACCTGATTCGGGAAACGACCTAGCCCGACAAGCGTACGGGTCCGCTTGCCGAGCTTGAAAACAAACTCTTTGACCTCGCATTTTGTCATGCCAATGGTGCTCGTGGACCCAAAACAGCCTCAGCAGTTGCATGCTATAAAAGTATACATCGACATGGAGCTATTGGAAAATACGTAGACCGTGGATTGGCTTCCAGGATTAAGCTCCCTCTCCGCCCGAAAGTAACCCAAGATGTCATTACTACAGTAGATGGAACCGAAATAGCCTCAGGGCCTGTAACGCATTCCACTGTTGAATTGACACTGGTGGGTCAGGATGGACATCGGGAAGCAATCGTGTTTGATGTGATCAAGGCCCCACAATTTCAAGTAATTCTTGGAATTCCTTGGTTAGAAACACATAATCCAAGAATAGACTGGCGAGCAAAGAAGATAAGTTTTCCTGATTGTGAACCAACTTGTTATCCAAGAAATCCAGCTATGGGTTTAGCCTCAGCGACTTCCACCTCTGTACAGCTACCGTCAGAATACCAAGAATTCCAAGACGTTTTTCAGAAAGAACAGGCTAACACGTTACCTCCCCATCGATCTTATGATTGCCAAATCGATCTGGTACCCAATGCTCAACTACCTTGTAGTAGGATTTATGCTCTTACGGAACCTGAGAACCTGCATTTGCGTCAGTATTTAGATCAGTACCTAGCCAATGGTTTTATTCGCCCGTCCAAGTCTCCTGTCTCTTCAGCTTTGTTCTTCGTGCCGAAAAAAGAGGGCGACCTTAGAACATGTATAGACTATCGCGCCCTAAACCAAATAACGATTAAGAATCGTTATCCTCTGCCCCTGATCCCTGAGCTTATCGACCAGGTGAAAGACGCTAGTCTGTACACCAAGTTAGATCTGCAAGGAGCTTATCACCTGGTGCGTATAAAAGAAGGCGACGAATGGAAGACTGCATTCCGCACCAAATTTGGGCTCTTCGAATATCAGGTGATGCCCTTCGGTTTGTGCAATGCACCTGTCGCCTTTCAGTACTTTATGAATGATGTTTTTCGGGAACGTATTGATGTCTGTGTCATTGTTTATATTGACGACATCCTGGTGTACTCTTCTTCAGAAGCCGATCACAGAAAACATGTTAGGGCAGTTCTTGAGAAATTGCGCCAGCACAAACTATTTGCCAAGCTCGAAAAATGCGTTTTTCATACCACAGAAGTTGAGTTTCTCGGATTCATCCTGACACCTCAAGGAGTCCGAATGGACTCGCGAAAGGTGGACGCCATCCTCAAATGGCCATCTCCTAGCTCGGTGAAGGGAGTTCGGAGCATGCTTGGCTTTGCCAATTTCTATCGAAGATTCATCCCGGAATTTTCCCGAACAGTCCAACCCATCACAGCTCTCCTAAAGAAAAATAAATGCTTTGAATGGACTCTTGAGGCCGAACAAGCCTTTCAGGACCTGAAAACCAAATTCACCTCTGCACCTGTATTGAGGCACCCACACCCAGATCTCCCTTACATTGTAGAAACCGACGCATCCAGTTCGGCCATGGGAGCTGTCCTGTCGCGAAGAGACCCAGAAACTAACCAACTACACCCTGTGGCCTTTTGGTCCAGAAAATTCTCTCCTCCTGAAATCAACTACGCAATTACCGACAAAGAGTTACTGGCTATTAAATCTGCTTTCAAGGCTTGGCGTCACTCCCTTCTCGGGGCAAGACACACCATCACCGTAATTACGGACCACAGAAATTTGCAGTATTTAAAGACGGCTAGAGCTCAATCTTCACGACAACTCCGATGGGCTCTATTCTTTGCGGAATTTGATTTTGTAATTACCTATCGCCCTGGCTGCAAGAATGGTAAAGCAGACGCCTTATCCCGGATTGGCATGGAAGAACCCAATTCGAGTTTAGAACCTGTCCCAATCATACCTGAACAAAGAATCTTAGGCTTAACTTCATTGCAAACTATTGAGGATATCCAAATGCAAGTAAAACAACTTCTAGACTCTTCAGCCTTACTGGAATGGAGTCAAAAGGGTCCTCATTACACCGTTAAGGATGATTTACCCTACTTCCAGGAGCCGTTGTTTCTGCCAAGTAAAGAATTGCAGGAACTTGTTATTGCCCATCATCATGAATCATTAATGGAAGGACACCCTGGTATCGCTAAAACGGAGGAAAAAATCAAACGCCACTTCTGGTGGCCTTCTTGGAGAAAAGACATAAAGTCTTTTGTGTTGTCTTGCAGAATTTGCGCCCAAAACAAGGGTCAAAAGAAAAGGCCAGCCGGCCTACTTCAACCCTTGGATATTCCACCGGCACCATGGCACACCTTGTCAATGGACATTATAACTGACCTGCCTCCTTGTGGTGGTTACAACACTATCCTTGTAATTGTGGATCTATTCTCCAAAATGGCCCACTTTATCCCTTTAAAAGGGTTGCCTTCAGCTTCCACCTTGGCCAAGGAATTTCTGGAGAATATAGTTCGCATACATGGTTTCCCTTCCATATTAGTCTCGGATCGTGGAAGTCAATTTATCTCCCATTTTTGGAAGAAGTGTTGTCAACTAGCACACATAGATGTGCGGTTATCCACCAGCCACCACCCCCAGACCGACGGACAAACCGAGAGAACCAATCAGACTCTCGGGCAATATCTTCGGTGCATGTTACACCAATCCGAGTTGAATTGGAAAGACATCCTTTGGATTGCAGAATATGCATACAACAATTCAGTGCATTCTGGAACCGGACAAACTCCTTTTTATACTTTGTATGGTCACCATCCTCGGACCTCTGACCTAGATCCACCTCTGACCCTGGAAATGCCCGCAGTCAATCATCTGCATTCCACAATAACCTGAACCTTCAAAGAAGCTGCAACTCATTTACAGCAAGCCAAGAAAAAGTATAAAGAAAACGCTGATTTGCACCGAAGTAAAACTCCTCCTTACCAAGTAGGAGACCAGGTATGGCTAGCAACTAAACATTTACCCCTCAAGGGCCCGCGAACCTTCAATCCCAGATTCATAGGACCTTATCCCATCAAAGCTATAATCATCCCAGTGGCCTTTAAACTGGATTTACCGTCCAACATGCATATTCATCCAGTTTTTCATGCGTCACTTTTGAAGCCAGTACAACCAGGAACCCGACTGTCCAAGCCTCCAGACCCAGTTCAAATTGAAGGGGAATTAGAATTTGAAGTTAAAGACATTTTAGACTCCAAGGTGTTAAAGTCGAAACTCTTCTATCTTGTTGACTGGAAGGGATATGGACCTCAGGAGAGATCGTGGGAGCCTAGTAACCATGTTCACGCACCTCGATTAATACAAAGGTTCCACTGGAGATTTCCGAAGAAGCCTAAACCCCCGGAGGGAACAGCCTTGGGAGGGGCCTTGAGGGGGGGGTACTGTCATGATGCCTACCTCCAAGGAGCCAGGTCTGACCCAGCAACCCCAGAGGCAGGCATCATTCCCCCCAGGGAAGTTCAGCGGGCCCAAGCTGGGGCCCTTTGGACGCAGTCCTGGCGCCTTAGGCGCCAGGCTCATGTTGGACCCTAGTCCTGGCACCTTAGGCGCCAGGCTCATAAAGCTGAACATGTGTTCAAGTGTTTTTATGTGCACTTACCTGATGCAGACCATGCTGCTACATCCAGGCCCTCTTGAGGCCTGAATGGGACTACTTTACCTGTGGAACTACTTTCCACCCGGGTGTGGTCGGGGAAGGATACATACCTGATCGGTGGAAGGATACATACCTGGAACTTCTTCCAAAGCTATTTAAACCCCACCCGAACAGCCACACGTGCTTCGCGTTGTTCTGCACCTAGCAGCTGGACGCTCACCGTGTCTGCTCCTGCTTCTGGACTTCAGCCACGCCTGTCAGCATCCGGGGACACCTGCAAAGGGGGATAAGAAGAGAATTGGAGAGGAAGAAGGCCTTACCTGCTAAACCTGCACCACGGAGTCATCTCACCGACGATCCTGAAAAGGAAGACATCATTTTTAAAAGCATTTCGCTCCGATCGCTGCAGCGCTGCATTTCACTCACCTTTCTTGAGCGCCTCCATCTTCAGCAGCGATCATCCGGATCCGCAGCCACTTCCCAGAGCCTAGAGAGAAAAAGACAAGAACACAAGGTGAGAGAAGGAAGGGAATAGGAAAAGCTCAGTTTCCTTCTAAGATTTGCCTGTTGGGTCATTCCCATTTCATTTTGGGTCTTGCTGCTTCCAGGCATTTTCCGGACCCCGGCCCCTATGGGGAAAAAAGACAAAGGGCCTCATTACGACCCTGGCGGAAATCGCGGTGCAAAATGCACCATGGAGCACGGCGGAAAGCTGCCGATAGCGCCATGGGGGTTGGCGGATTTTCCGCCCCATTCCGACCTTGGCGGGGCGGTAAATCCCCATCCCCCATTTTACCCTTCCCCATTCCCATTTTTGCCCCATAGGATATAATGGGAGTGGGGAAGGCGTTAATTACGCCACCGTAAAATACGGTGGCGTAATTAACAACAAGGTCCTGTAGCGCCATGGATTTCTCCGCCCGGAAAAACCAGGCGGAAAACGCTCCATGGCGCTACGGGAACTCGTAGTAGGGCGGACGGGTCCGCCGCGAATAACGCTGGCGTAAACCCACTCCGCCAGGGTCGTAATGAGGCCCAAAGACATTAGATGAGCGAATGCAAAAACATTACCTGAGCACTCATCTAGGACTTACCAGATCTTTACTGGAACTGCACTTTTCACTTCGGGTCGGCGCCATATCTCCGGCATTCCGAACCCCGGCCCCTATGGGGAAAAGACATCAACAGTAGCGCTTTGTTGCAAGAAGTCTCCAAAGGAATCTTCTTTCATCACCTGAAAAAGACAATGAACATTATTATTAAAAGCTTGAACTTTTGAACTTGCAACAGAACTTTTACAGCGCCTTACCAGTATAATCAAGCTTACCTGAACTCCCATCCAACCTCAATCCAGTGAAGTAACTGGGTTCAACGCACCCCTGCGTCAGAAGCAGGATGGAGAGCTCGTCCTTTCAGACCCTAAGGTGAGACTTCACGGGGGATCGTGGAAGGGTATTGAGGAGGGTTGGAAGGAAGTGGGAGGCTCGAGCATTATTCCGCCAGATTGTAATACTCCCTTTTCACGTACAGGAGGATATTCCTGCGAGCCAGATTAGCCAGAGTAGAGGGGCCCGTCCTATCCATCTTCAGAGCCCTGTGCTTCACCATTGAAGAGGCATCAGCACTCGAAACCAGGCCAGCGCCCCCGTGGGAATCAGGTGAGCGTGACAATGAGATTGATTGATTGATTGATTGATTGATTGATTTATTTATAAAGCGCTTTACACCAAGGTGCTGTACAATGGAACAACAAAATACAGAGTAATAACAACAACAAATAACAGTGTGAGCATAGTGGCAACTTGAATCATTCAACAACAAAATAGTGCAAAGAGCAATTTACTAAGAGGGGGGAGAAGTGGAGTGCGAACAGGGGAGTGAAGGGAGGGGCAGGGAAGGATTGAGTGAGAGTAGAAGGAAGGGAGAGAGAGAGTGTAAAATAGAAAAGGGGAAGGTGGAAAGGGAGGGGAGGGATTAAGAGGGGAAAGACGGGGGGAGTAGAGAGGGCATGGCATGGATACGGTGGCCAATTCCATGATACCTCCAGCACGACAGGTGGAGTACAAGCAGCAGGAATTGCGGTCCACATGCCACTCACACAGGCTGAAGATGGTGGATAGCAACAGGAGCCGACAGGCAGAACTTAGGGCTCTGTGTGCATCCTTGGCTGCAGTGGGTCAGGCCAACAGGGAAGCCCTGAGGTCACAGTATAGGTCCCTTAGGATTACACTGACTGCATCCAAGGCATCCAGTAGACGGTCTGAACAGCAGATGCAACTGATGACTTGTACCATCACAGAGGCACTGCATGCATCCCATGAGGTGTTGCATGGAGACCTCCGGGCCATCATGTTGCAGATGCAATCATCTGAGTCCTGCATGGCCACTGACATGGAGGACCAGACCATGGCCATACGTGGTTATCCTCCCTTGCCACTACCACATTCTGATGCACCTCCAGAGGGTGGCGACAGCAGTGACAGGTCTCCCAATCCATGATAGTCGTGCGGCCCATTAACCCATGGAGGTGGGCATCCACACATATGGGTGTTGACATGCACCCTGCAGCTCCTCCCTCCTTGGGCCCCCCACCCTCGGTCCCCATGGCCATTTTTGATTTCATGTATTCGTTTTTTGACTATTGTGCTTTTATGTGACAGTATGTTGCTTTGTCTGGCAGCCGAGGGCATCCATTGTAGGTTCTAGTTGGACCCATAGAGGCTTGTCTTGTGTTGGTGTTTGTGCCTTGGGTCCAGACACATATGCCACTCCTGCTTCCCCTTTCCATGGGCTTGCAAGAGTGCAGCATGTAAAAGTAAATTACACAGTGGCATTGGGCTCCCATTCTATCTGTGGGCAGTCTCAAGTCCGACCTGTGTATGCACCTCTAGTTGAATTCATGATTGTTTATCCATTGCATGGCTGGCATCCTTTTTTGTTAGTACATTGAGATGCATCCTTTGTTCATGTTCCATCTTCATGTATTGGCTTGACTCCATTGTTGTTAGCCTTTATGTTGTATGCGCTTCCCTGGCCCCCTGTGGTTAGCAGTGCCGCACACATTTAGAAGGGTGGAATTTAGAAGGGTGGCATTGCAGGTCATGCTACATTGAGGCACATGTACATTTGGGTATGGTCATGGTGAGACAAATTAACTCTTGGGTCCTGTGTTACTGGTATATTGTGCTGGCCAATTGATGTTCCTGTGTACATAATTATATTAATGAGTGAGTTATTTCTGGACTTTTTAGGTTGATTGTTGACCGCTTTGTGACAATAGTGTTATGTGTAGGTGACATGAAGTGTGGGAGGGTTTAGGTGACATATCGGAATTTAGATGTGTATGTTGTCATGGTGTTTGTAGCATGCACCATCTTCCATGTGTTTCTTTTGACGAATTGATCACCTGGGCAGTTAAAAAGTATTATAAAGCCGGGTATCACTAAGAAAGTAAGCGACTACAAACGGCTGGATCTAGTGAGAGACCTGAGCAGTGCCAGGTAACGAGGGAGAGCCCCATATATACGAGTGTGATACTGAAATCGAGGCCCCTGAACGGAGTGGGACGTAGAACAACAGGTACAGGTAAGACAAGTGAACCTAAAGCTGTTTAGCCAGTTAGTGATTACAGAGACTGCCAGGAGGTGCACAAGTTATAAATAGTAATACTTAGTGCTTTGTTGTGTCCCTCCAACTGCAGGCAAATATAGACTGAAGCAGACGTTATAAAAGAAGTATTGGCTGATAAAGTGCCGGTCGAGTATCAGGCAGCAAGAGCTCAAAAATCTAGAATCCACTACAGCTTTGGGAATTGGATTAAGACACTAAAAAATAAGGTCAGTACGATCAGACCTAAGTGGACATGATGCAGGAAATAAATGGATATAACATAGATAAATGGACAAATAATAGGAAAAGGTTGATAATAATTACGCATATATTTCTTTAAACAGTGGAAGAGCACGGAGGATTGTGCCAGATGGTATCCGGTAGCCAGTTATTCAGGTTGACATAGCAAAGTAACCTGGTGTTGCACAAAAGGTGAAACATTAAGAAGATAGATAAAGAAACAGCTAACAGGATTAAGGTAATTATATGAGAAAGAACTTGAGATAATGTAAAATTGCTAATAAGTCATCTAATGGGTGAAATGAATTCGAGACTAAATATAACCAAAGACTAAATTGTAGTTGGCCAGGAAATCATGTGACTTGTAGCCTGTGTGTATTGATATGGAGAGACATAGTGTCACAATGGATGTTCATAAGCAGCTAGTTAAATATTCTACTCCTTAATACTGTTAGTGAAGACAGTAGGTGATATGTAATAGAAACGTAAACCTAGAGGTATTTGAACATTAATTTGAATATCATTTTTCTTGCTTCCTTTAGTTATCCGTTTGATGGTTGGACCTCAGTGAATGATAAATGGAACCTCATTAATAGTGGATCCGTATAAAGAACTTTAAAAGAAGATAAACAGAACTGCACATCTTAATGAATTGTGGCATAAAGTCGTTTTTACCCCTGAAGAATTTCAGACACGGCTACCACCAAACTCGCTACCTGCACTGGCACCCACGATTGGACAATAACCGCCCCATTACGAGATGAATGGGCTGGTAATTGACCATTCGCGGGTGGTAATATTACCTGGCTCCCGATCCCCATTCTGCCCCATAGGGCAGAATGGGGTTGGGGAGCATGGTTGCACTGGCACCGTTGATAACAGTGCCGGTGCAAATACGAGTTCTGCTCACGGGTGCTGCACAGCCCACCAGGTCAGACCTGGGTGATAGAGACCCACGAGCAGAACTCGTAATTCAGCGGCACTGTATGAACAGTGCCGGTGCCTTACCGGCATTGTTCATACCCTTCCCGCCATCATTATAATGAGGCCCTTTGAGTTGCATCTTATTCTACAAGTGTGGGATAGGGAAGCTATTCTATCAGTTTCAAATGCACATGATGCTGGTTCACCCGCTTAATATATGACATGGTTTTATGATTTTCAAATTCAGGTATGGGCGCACCTCTTACTTCACTTCACAAATTGGATTCAACAAGTGCTGAGACCTTCTCCGACTGTGCAATTTCACAAAAGAGGACATTTTGTATCTATATTGTTATCATTGTCAATGCTAATGACATTAGGATGGGTAAACTCCCTTTCAAGTCCCCATTCAATGTTGGTGGGACCTGTTCTAATGGTTGAGGGTGGCTGCTCCTATAATACTGTTAACTAATGTGGCCTCTGTGAGCAGTTATTGTTATCCTGTGGATGCATTTTTGCTTGTTCCAGGATGACCAATCCCTGCTGCCTCTCTTGCCCTCTCAATGTACCTGCCCTCCATTTAATCTTCAGAGCTCACAACCATACCTATACTTATGCTCTTCGACCATGATTTGGCTGCAGGTGGGTGAGAAAAAGTATTTCTTCAGGTTGCCACTGAAGCTCAACATTCTGCATCAAGGAGTGTGAGAAAGCTCTTTTTTTGTCCAGGAGACTCAGTAAAGCATAGGTACACATAAGGATCTAGAATCTGCTTTCCAAACAATATCTGAGAATTTAACATTTAATGAAAAGAATGTGCAACAAAAAAAAAAAACAACACACGGAGGCTAGTACTGGTAGGAACAACAAACACACATTGGGGCTCCCTGAGTCAATTCCTCCCATTAAATGATGTATTGGCTGACCTCCCATTTGCCTCTCAATATCTGATGGAGATGGTTCACCACTACCTGGGCCATTCTCGAAGGCATGACCCATTATAAAAAGAAACAGGGGGCATGATATAAATGTGAAGTGTGGGATGAAGAGAGTCTACAACATCTGAGAGACTGAATTTTAATGTGCAGAGATTTAACATCTGTGCTTTAGATTTCCATCTCATAATCATGTTTGCCATACAGGTTCAAGCATGTCTCATAATATTTTTCAACATTTCCAATATGGTGCCGGGACACGGAAGGACGTGTTAGTAATATCGTGTCTCAGCAGCCTCCAAGAAGAACAATGTGAAACCCGTTTGTCACCCTCCAAACTGAGAAAATGCAACGGACGAGCTAACCAGCACAAAGCTGGTTGGGAGCCTGGATGTGGAAGCAAACTATCAGAAGGATTCGATGGCTCCAAGCTGGTGCAGACCACGAATGTACAAATTCCCAGAAGGTGTGGTACAAAACAGCTTGAGAAAAGACGTTTGATCGGAACATCACATTGGAGAACTGGATTGCTCCCGATGCCAGCAGAGATGAAAGCGGTTAAAGAGTAGACTCCCATGAAAGGCTCCAGTGTGGCCCTAGAAGGGAAACAAAGAAGCTGATAGATGGTGGACCAGCCCAGGTTATATTTTTCCCAAAATTGAATTGTTGATTTGGCATCATCTCGCCCGCAATTCCCTGCTTGACAGCTTATGAGGCACATTGGACAATGCTGAAATTGGAATGGCCGGTGCAGAGAAGGGGCTGGTTAGCCACACCTGGGAATGAAATTGAAGGGCCCATTTTGGAAACCCCACTATAGGGTGGGTGGCTGGCAGAACCCATGACTGGAAAGCTTGGGGCCTACTACGTACAATGATCTTTGTGAGAGGCACTCCCGGTCTGAAGGTGGCAAAGCCACTTCACATGTCCCATGTCACATGGTCACCAGCCGTTACAGGGACATCTTGAACCCTGGGATCTGTGTATGCTAGGAGGGAGGCTGTTTTGGGAGATCTGTTGAGAGACATCTTCATGCCTGAAGGAAAGTGGGTTTTGACCCCAGCCCGAACCAGAACGAAATGCCAGGGGAGCTCTACCAGTGCTGGCAACAGGAGATAGGTTTCTGGAGTCAATAATGGCATTAAATAAAGAGAAGCTGATGCAGCGTCTGAAGGTGTTTCAAGTGAAAGTCACTGACTCTTTCCAGGAGCAGTTTTCTATTAAAATCAAAACAGAAACAGTATATGAGCAAAATAAAGGGTGAGTTGGCGAAGTTGGAGGAGAGGGTGGATACAAATGAGAAAGCACTACATAAACTCAGTGAGGACTAAAGTAAAAATGAAAATAATACTGGAACATATTTCAAGGCTGTCTCAAAACCTTGATATACAATTTGAGAACCTTGAAAGTGGATTGAGGCGCTCAAATATCTATCTAAAAAATGAGCCAGAAGATAACTGTGACAAGGATTTTAAACTAATTGTACAACAATTCTTTGCTAACCTGCTAGGGGAAACCCCTCTGGAGGACGTTTGCATAGATAGAATTCACAGAGTCGTACCACTACGGCAAGAGCTGGGAGCCTTAACGTCAAACAGACAGATGAACGAAATACTGAAAGATGCACGGATGACTGGCACTACAAGGATTAATGGCACTGAAGTTAAGTTATATCATACTTGTCCCAAACTATCCTAGTAAAAAGGAGAATGATGGCACCAATGGTAAAAGTTTGAATTCAGAAACAAATCAGACAGAAGTGAACTTTCCCTTTTGGACTGATCTTTACATAGGAGAGAAAGCGGAGCAGGATCACCATGTGTGGAAAAGGTATGAATATTATGAAGATTGGGGAAGACTCTGCCGATACAGCCATTCACGCACCAAAACCTGAATCATTTAGGAAAAAAACAGTGGGAGTGGACGAAGGTTCCTGGGGGAGGAATAGGAGGTCAATACCCCTGAGGAACCCCGAGAGTGTAGGGAAGAGAATTGGAAAGATGAAGTGTACCAGACAAATATTTCTGAACGATGTGGCATTTCAGTAGGTCTTCCTTAGTCATCTTATGATGCTGTAAAAATCCAAGCTAGCACAGGCATGCCTATCAATGGAACATACCCACACTTATTTCAGGAAAATGCGGCAGATAACACAGGGTGGTGCTCACAGCAATTAAAAATATCCCAAACCTTATGATTCTAAGTTCATAGGGGGATTAACAGGGGCACTATATATTTGTTAAATTTCAACTACACAGACAAAAGTACATGTTGGCAAAGGTTTATGCCCCCAAATATAGGACATGATGGGATTTTAAGGTTGATCATGTCACAAATAGAAATGATAGCGGAAGGGGACATCATAATAATGGGTGACTTCTATTTAGCTTGGTCACCAGATGAGGATCGCAGCAGGGATCTTTCACAGGGACAAGTAGCTCTGTCCAAGGGTCCTAGATCGCGATTCAAACAACATGCTTTACAAGAAGACTGCAGCGCAACTCAGAGTAGTGTGGAGGGTTTTACATTCTATTCCCATGTTCACAGATCCATTTCACGGATAGACTACATTTGGGTGTCAGCATAAATGGTGGGGAAACTAGAGGAAGTGGAAGTGCAAGTGAGATCTATCACACTTTCAGATCATGCTCCAAATATCTCTGAAACTCCAAACTAACATCAATAGGCTTTGACAATGGTAGTTTCTGAATGATATTCTTAAAGATACCGTCTTAACAGATAGTATTAGAGATAAAATGCAACTGTACTTTAAATGAAATCAAATGACTCAGGCCTCTCTGGAGAACTGGTGGGATGTGTTTAAACAGTAGTGAGGGGAGAACTAATATCGGCGAAGGCCAGTAGAGATAAGCAGAGGAGTGGTCTAGAATGGGAGCTGGAATCCCAGCTAAAGGAGATAATGCTAAAAAGTGGTGGACAACCTAGCAAGGGCACTAAGAGAAACTATGGAAATGTATGAGCTCATCTGGACCTATTATGAACTAAAGGGGCAGAGAAGAGCCTACTTAATATGAGGCATCCATAATATATAAAAGCTAACAGACCAAACCATCTAGTGGCCAGGCAAGGTAGGAAAAAGAGTATCACATAAACGATCCTGAATCTCACAAATGAAGGCAGGGACATGGAGACAGAGAACAAGGAAATGGTGAAATGCTTTCAACATTATTATAAAATATTTGCCTGACCACCCATTGGATGGGCCACAGGGGGTCAATTTAGATTCAATTTTATGTTGAACATTATCAATTAAAGAAATGTATTCCTTAGGAGGAGACATAATGGAGGATGAAGTAGATACTGCTTTCATGAATCTCCCCATGAAAAAAGCCCATCAGCCCCGGGAGCAGGCATCCAGGTATTTAATAAAACCCCAGCAAGCCCGGCTGGGGGCTGTCTGGGTTCAGTCCTGGCGCCTTAGGCACCAGGCTCATAATAGAAATCAGTCATGGCGCCATAGGCGCCAGGCTCATAGACTTTACTTACCTCATGCAGACCATGCTGCAAATGAATCCAAGCCAACGTGAGGCCTGGATGGGACTATTTTTCTACAGGGACTATTTTTTAATCGAGTGTGGTTCTAGGGACTTCTTACCTGGAACTACTTTGGAGGCTATTTAAACCACGCCCGAACAGCAGTACATGCTTCGTGTTATTCTGCATCCAGCAGCGTAACGCTCACCGTGCCTGCAGTCAGCATCCAGTCTTCAGCCACGCCCGTCTCGAATCCAGAGCTCCTAGCAATAGAAGAAAGAAGAAGGAAAGGTTAGAAAACAGATATTATTTCAATCCATACCTCAATTCCGGATCCATCTTGTCTTCGAACTCGAAAAGGACATTATTCTACACGCGTCGCATCGCCAGCTGCAGCGCTGCGCCATACTCACCATCCTCACAGCATTTTTCGATCCGGCGCAGCCTCCATCATTTTCTCTGCCGAATTCCACCATCTAGGGGACAAAAGAAACATAAGGTGAGCCGAGAGAGCCAACAAATACAACCTCTCCACCATAGACTTACCTGATTAACAACCGGAGGCATTATTCTGTTGCAAACCGCAACTTCTTATGCCGCACCTGTAAGGAGAGAGAAACCAGCAATTTAAACACACGCATCTTTTGCCGGACAGTGTTGGGTAATACAGACTCTTACCTCAACACCATCAGCTGCCACAAGACAATCTTCCCTTGGACCCAGCTGCAACACAAGAATGGAATGTACAAGAGTGAACATCGGACATATTGAACTCTTTGAACTTTATACTTACGGGTTCTCGCCTGGAACCTCGGAGTCAATATTCATCCGGAACTCTTCCAACGCCCTCAAACCAGTGAAGTAACTGGTATCTACGCGCCCCTGCATTCCACGCAGGATGGAGAGCTCATCATTTACAAACATAAGGTGAGCTTACAGAAAGTGAATATCGGTGGTGATTAGTGGGGAGAACAGAGGGGTGCCATTACTAAAATCCACGGGTGGCTGAATCCCTTTCTCCACTTGCAGGAGAATATTTCTACGGGTCAAGCAGACGAGATTAGACGGTCCAGTCCAGTCTGTCATCTCTGCACTACGCTTCACGTTGGAGTAGGTTGCAGCTGTCCGGGTCCCATCGACACCCCTGTGGGAGCTAGGTGAGCGTAACACCCACTACCCTGCAACCCTCCTTCCATTGCAGATCCCACAGAGCACCAAGAGACCACACAAGTGGTGACAGTGCATGCTACAAGACCCATTACTCTCTCAATGCCAAAAAGGTGTTCGATATGGTTGAATATTTTTTTCCTTTTAGTACCTTAGAACACATGATCCTTGGGTCCAAGTTTGTACAAAAAGTTAGGGTGAACTATCAGCCCTCTAACATATGACTTTCCGTGAATGGTCACTTATCCCATCAAATTAATATTGAACAAGGAACGAAAAAGGGATGTACCATATCCTCCTTACTATTAAACATATATGTAGACATCTTTTTAATAAAATTGTTGGAATCAACATGGGTTAAGAGCATTGTATTTGGAGGGGAGGAACATAAAATAATGCTGTTTGCCGATGACATGCTGCTTACTCTGTCAGACCCATTCAGTTTGCTTACAGAGGTGGTTTCCGAGATTGAGGTGTTTGGAGAGGTGGATGGCCTTAAGATAATTCAAAATGTTTCTTTAGCAGGAGATACTCTAGTCAAAGTGCATGACTGTTCTTCGTTCAATGGGTCAGGGAGGAAATGACTTACTTAGGGTTCTCCATCACTAAGTGGTTAAATACACTATATGAGGTGAATTATAGGACGTTATAAGAATTGCAAAAGCAGACCTGGAAAAGTGGGGGACCCTTAACATATCCTGGATGGGCTGGTTGGCGTCTGTACAAATGGTAACTCTGGAATGGTTTCTATATTTCTTCCAGGCCCTGCCAAAACCCCTCCCTAAGATGTTTCTTGCAACATTATATAAAATGATAACCCATTTTATTTATAATAAAAATAAAAAAACGTTCAGGCTTCTGTGCAATTATTGATGGCTACGAGATCTGGGGGGGGGGTGGCGCTCCTGAACTTTCACAAATACTACCAAGCCACACAACTGAGGGTTATTAAAGATTGGTTTTCAACCGAATCAAGGAAGACATGGGTTAAAATGAATAGAGCAGTGGTGGGACAACCCCTGGCATAGGTCTTGTTGCTTAACAATGCGGACAGACCCAGAAGTGTGCATGCAAGTCAGATTACAGCATTAGTGGAGGACACCTGGAATATCCTGCTTAAGCGGAGGGGGATTTCTTCGATCCGTGCCCTGTTCACACGATAATTTCTGAAACCCACAGTTTATACCAGGGATGGAGAGGAAGGCCTACCAACAATGATGAAAAGCAGGGTGCCTAAGGACGAGAGACATGACACAAGAACTTATGACATCTGAGATGTGCAAACTGGTCTTTGCCATTGAGGAGGGAGAAAGACTTAGATACTATCAACTTCGTCACTGGCTAGTGCACTCACAAAACAAAGCAGCTGCCTTGAGACAGTTCGCCCAATTTGAAAAGTATATAACCACTTATACAGGAGATAAACACCTTATTTCCTCTCTATATACATTTTTCTGAAAGCTCAACAAAATCTCAGTGGCTATATATGGGAAAATGGAAAATTACACTAGGATATGCGATTGCCCAAGAACGTTGGATGTTCTGTAGAAACACAATGACATCATTACAGTCCAAAGAACGTAATGATATGATCATGTTCCGCTCCATGAAGGTACACCATTTTTATTGCCAGGTGTAACAACAACATGTACTTAGAAAGTGTAACCTTGCGTACATTACGAACAGAATACACAGTCATATTTTTCAAATCACTTTAAATTGTTTCTTTTTCAATACTGAGTGCACTGAATGCTGATTCATTGCTTAAACACTCATTGTGAGTCTTCAAGACTTTTATTTTCTAACATTATTGTGTTTCCATGTATGCATGCCGTGTCATACATAGAAACCACACTAATGTAGAGAAACAGAGAATGCTCTATTGCAACCTGCTCCTAGGGCCACAAAATCTATCATTCACCATAGTCAGAAAATGCCTCTTAACACATCAAGTTCAGAAATGGTGCCTGGAAACACTTTTTGCTTTATGGGCGCAATAGAAAGGTCCAATAAATAAATAAATACATTAATGTATCCTGCTTGATTATAAGCAATATTGATGATCCCTGTCATACCAATCAGCCAACTATAGGGGTTTGTTTTACTTCAAAGACTGGTTGACGAAACACAACCTAAAAAGGTACTGAGAATGAAGACTCAATGGGCCTCATTACGAGTTTGACGGTAGCCGTGCCCTTAATAAGGGCATGACTACCGCAAACTCGCTACCGGCACCAGCACCCACGAATGGGCCATTACCGGGAGCCGGTATGGCCGGGCTCCCGATCCCCATTTTGCCCCATATGCCAAAATGGGGGTGGGGAGCATGGTTGCACCGGCACAGTTCATAACGGTGCCGGTGCAATCACGAGTTCTGCTCGCGGGTTCCCCTCTGAATGCCTGGTCTGACCAGGCGTGCAGAGCGGCACCCACGAGCAGAACTCGTAATCTGGCGGTATGGTAACAACGGGGCCAGTAACACTACCGGCGCTGTTGTTGCCTTACCGCCACATTCGTAATGAGGCCCAATGTTGTATATGGTTCAGAGGTAAACACATTTTTCAGACCATGGACAACACAAGATTAGTGTCAGGAAAAATAAAACATTCCTGGACAATGACAAATTGATGATTCTGCAACAATCTGTAGCTGGTGATAGCATCACATCTAATTTGCACATATGTTGAAAATGCATCAAATATTGCTGCACACTTTTTGTAGCTAAAGCCATACTTATGGTAAGCCACCATTATCTTTACTTTTTGCAGAATAATGTGTATAAACAGGTTGAATTTGTATATCTTAAAAAAGTTAAGTAAAAATAGGTTTTGTGCCATCATTCTATTTTGTTCTGATAGTACTGGAAAAAAGATTGAAGCCCAAACATGTCATATGAATGTCACATTCATTTTAATTTGTGACTACTGTTAGGGAGAATTTTTGTTAGTTATGTTAGTAGCTTCAAACTTTAATTCACTAGACCCCATTTGCTTTTATTTGTTTCCGGCTGGGTTTATTTTCCATTTCTTTTTTTAAAGGTCTGTCTCGGGTTTTACTCTGCGCGCCAAACCAGGTTTGGTTCCTTTGTTCACCATCCTTTGACAGGCTTCTGCACAGAAGCCCTCCTTAGGTGCCTGAGAGTCTAGGTAGACAGGATGAGAGGGAGAGGTTTTAGGACCCCTGCACAGGGTCTCCTTGGAGTCCCAAGTTACACTCTTGTTTGATTGGCTAGGTGACTGTCATGCCAGGACAGTCACCCTGCTGTGAGATTGACAGCCAGGATGTGTCAATTGGGGAAAACTGCATAAAAAGCAGGTCTCTAGGACTTGGAAGGCAGAGTCGCCAATGTATCGAGAGAACCAATAAGAAGCTGAAGAAAGAGGACTGCTGCAACTACTGAACATCCTGGTGAAGCCCAGCTGCGGGTCCAAATCTCCTAAAATTCAACAACAGAGAAGATCTGCAAGGAATCTTCTTCTCTTGAGCTGGTGGGACCAACCAGTTTGCCAAACTCCAAGCAAGGCCTCCCTCCCCTGGCCGAATTTGCTGTGCACCGCTGCAGTGAACCGGATAGCCTGGAGGACCGGACCCTGTTTGGGTTTTAAGGAGCGCACCTTTTATTTGTTGCTTTGCTCTGCTGCTGGTTTCTTCCCTGGGCAGTGCAGGACCCTCCAGTCTTCCTCCTCCCTGTCAGTCCGGCAGTCGCATCAGGAACTGTGAGCCTGCAGGACGTGCCAGGAACTTCTGCCTCAGCTACAGCATCCTTCTTCTACTAAGGTACTGTTCAAATTTGGTTGTTTGTTCCGTTCGACCGTGGTGAAAGTGTTTTAAATCTTTTGCTAAACCGAGGGCTTGTCCTTCTCTACTCTTTTAAATAACTTTTCATCTGACCAACTTCATTTCTAACTCTTGGCAAAGACTTAACTGCAAACTACTCTGAACTGTGTGATCCTCTGCAAAGACTCTGAGCCATTAATATTGACCCAGGCCTACTGATTTGAATCCTAGTTGTAGTAAGCCTTTTCTAGATTGCCCTGCCTACTTACTTGTTGGTGTTGCTTGATTTTGAATAACCTTGTCTTTCAACCCCCCTTTTTAAATTGCTGGAGTGCCATTTTGCTCACACTTAATTTTGAGCTTAACATGTCCAGAATTCATTGGGTGGTGTGTAGTGTATTAAGATTGTGATTTTTTGCTGCTTTATATTAGTGAACTGTTTTACAAATGATGGTGTAAATGACTTCTGATACTGCTCACCTTACTCTTGAGATAAGTCTGGCTGCTCAGCCATCGCTACCACTTTACTGTGTAGTACAGGCTTGTACCAAAGGTGAATTTGTACTTACACTTGTAGTCTTAATTGTGTGTGGTGTTCCCAAAGGGTACTGCATATGATTCTGCCTAAGAACTGCAACCCTGCATACATTATTACACAGCCCACGGTAGTGGGCGTGTAGTTATGGTTAAGTTGCTAACCTCATAGGAAGAGCAGTGTTTCGGCGGCTTATAACTTTGCTCCCCCTGGAAGAATCCTCACCAAACTTTGCAAAAAAAGTATATGGCCAGCAATGAACTTCTTCGTTAAGTTGGGTGAGGTTTCGTGAAGGGGTGGCAAAGTTATAGGGGGGACCACCATTTTTTTTTTCCATAGAGTGAATGGGGAAAAACTTTGCGCACGGCTACCGCCCCGAATGGCTGGATGGATTTTCACCAATATTTGCGGCAGTAGCAGGGGATTGGATCAGAAAGCCTGCTTTTGTGTCTTTGGTGGGGATCAGACCAGTCCCTTTGCGGCAAACAACTGAAATGTACTTCTCTAAAAATTAGTGATATCTGGGTCCGCTGTGCGGACCCATTTCCCTGTTCGGTCCGTGCACCGAAGTGTCATTGGCTTGCGGTATGGCATGCTGTCGGAGAACTTTGGACGCAGGCGGTGGTTGGCTGGAGGGAAGCGTGCTATGTGCCAGCAATTTTTGAGAAATGACCCCATGGTGTCTCGGAGGACAGTTCGCCGGTGAAAGGGTCTGCAAAATATACCGTACTCCATGTATTGGCCGCAACAAGGGAGGGAAAGTGTGGGTGAGTGAGAAGTAGTTAATGTGACATATGTAAATAGGTGGAAGAAGACGGAGGAGTGGATGCAGTATTGGTGCATATTGCAGCAATTTGCGGGTACCTAGACAGCCGACTACTGTGTGTGGTGATTTGATGCAGCTGTCATAACGGCACGATACATTTTGCCGCAACCTGTTTGCGGCAACCTCTTTCTGTGGTGAGTAGTGGAAGGAGAATTTCAGAAGGGGAGTTAACTGCACATGCATAGGGTGGGTGGGAGCGTGGATGCCTGTGCTATGTGGATGGATTGCGGTAGTTGGGGATATGGTGGCATGCATTGGTGCATGAAGTTGTGGTGGGTCTGTTGAAGGATTGGACTATTGGGTGCATGGCCAAAGGCCACAGGCCGGAGCCCATGCTCTGAAGAGCCTATGGCTTCAGTTCACTCACTGCAGCTATGCATGTGTGACTCTGTATCCGGTAGAGGGGAGTGCTTGCATAGTGTGGTGTGTGCAGATAGGTTGCAGTAGTGCCAATGTTGCGAACAGTATGTGGGTAGGTTTGCAGTGACACAATACTTTGTGAATGGAAGTGGGTACATACATACTATGGGCCTCATCACTAGTTGGGCGGTAACGCTGGCGCTATTAGCGCCGGCGTTAAAAGCCCTACCGCCAAACCCCCTGGCGCTAATAGCACGGGATCACGGGTTTGGCGGAATGGGTATTGGCCATTCCCCACTGAGCCCATTCAGGAATTCCCCATTCCCCATTGGGCTCAATGGGGAATTTTTGCGCTCTTACCGCCGGCGGATTTCCCGCTGGCGGTAATAGCATGAAATTTTGGCAGATTTCCCCCAGCTCAGAGCGGGTGGGAAATCTGCCAAACCTGTGATCTGGCGGACCCTTAAATGCGGTGGTAATAGCGCTACCGCCACATTTAAGGGTTGCCGCTAGACTCGTGATGAGGCCCTATGTGAATGAAAGTGCACAGGGGTGCAGGAGACAGTGGGCCTCATTATAAGGTTCCCAGTCCGGAAACAACGGTGGCGGTAAACCCGCCACCACTGTTGTTTCCGAACCAGCAAACTACAAGTTATGCAGGCGGGTGGTGTCACTCCCGCCAGGTCTGACCTGGTGGGAGTAACGCCACCCACCTGCACATGGAAATGGAAACACCAGCACTGTTAATTATGGTGCCAGTGTTTCCATAGTCCCCATTCTCATGGAGTCCTATTGGACTCCATGGGAATGGGGATTTACAGAATGCCGGCTCCGGAATTACCGGAACTCTGGGGCTGTAATACCCCGGTAATTCCGGCAACTCCGGAGCCAGTAAATCACTACGGGTCCGGCAGCAGCCTGCCGGTTTTTCCGGCACGGCTACCGCCAGAATCGTAATGAGGCCCAGTGTTTTGTTTCTACATTGGCGACCTGTTCAGGGCAAGCTCATTCGATGGTGATTGGTGGCAGGTGAATTTCAGAATGGGATTGAATTGCACATGGCATAGGGTGGGTGGGGGCATGGGTGCCTTTGCTATGTGGATGGATAGCAGTGGTTGGGGACATGGTGGCATGAATGGGTGCATGCAGGTGGGGTGGGTGTGTTGAAGGATTACACTATTGGGTGCATGACTGATGGGCGTAGTCCGGAGGCCATGCTCTGAAGAGCCTAGCGCTTTAGCTCACCCACCGCAGCAATGCATATGTGACTCTGAATCCAGTAGGGGGTGCTTGCATATTGTGATGTGTGCAGATTGGTTGAAGTAGGGGCAATGTTGCGAACAGTATGTGGGTAGGTTTACAGTGACATAATACTTTGTGAATGGAAGTGGGTATGCCCATACTATGTGAATGAAAGTGCACAGGGGTGCAGGAGACAGTGTTTAGTTTCTACATTGTGGTCAGTGTAGCAATTTTTCCTGTGTAGCTCTATGGCGGTGTGCAGGTTGGGTAGGAGTGCTGGTGGCAGTGATGTGTATGTGGGTTTTCGTAAGTTGCTGACATGTGTGGTGGTATTACATGTGGTGGGTGTGTGCAAGGCCTAGAATGTTGGGTGGTTGGCCGAAGGCCGTAGGTTATGCTCTCAAGAGCCTAGGGCTTGAGCACAACCACAGCAGTAACGCATTGTTGACTGTGCATCTGTTAGAGGGTGGTGCCTTGTACAGAATGGGTGTGGAGCATATTTAAGTTGCAATAGAGCAGCAGAACAGAGCTGCCTTGCATGTATGTTTGGGTTGCAGGTCAGGGGACTGTTAGAACGTGGTAACGTTTTTGATGTGTGGTTGGAGATGCTGAAGGGAAAAGTTATGCAGTGTAGCGACTGGCTGCAGTGTTTCCATATTGTCAGTATGGTAGCAGGTATGGTTGAAGGGCAGTTTATATGTGCTTGGATAGTGTGATGTGTGCACATTGCTTGTAGTATGGGCAATGTTGTGAGCATTTTGTGGTTAAGTTGGCAGTGACACAATACTTTCTGAGTGGAAGTATGTAAGACAATAGTTTGTGAATGAAAGGGTGTTGGGGTGCCGGAGACAGTGTAATGTGTATACAGTGTGGTAACTTCTGCATTTAACAGTGTACATATGCATTGCGGTGTGGAGGTTGGGGAGGAGTGCTGGTGCCAGTGGTGTATATGTGTAAAGTGGCACTTGATGAAATGCTGGCATGAATAGTTGCATTACGGTGCAGGGAATGTGTGCAAGGAGCACCACCACTGTAGCAATGCAGATTTGACAGTGCATTAAGCACATGGTGGTGATGTTTGGAGAATGGGTCAGGAGCACATTGTAGATGTGCTACAGCAGCACAAGTGAGTTGCAAAGGGTGTATTGTGCATTCCATGGTTGTTGTGATAGTTGAAACATGATACAGTATTTGGTGTACGGCAGGAGATGGTGCAGTGAGAAGTTGTGTAGTGTGGGCACAGGGTGCACTGTTTATGTAATGTGAGTATAGAAGAGTGTATGGTTGAAGTGCAGCTTATATGTGCTTGGTTTCTGTGCTGGGTGCTGATTTATATGCAGAGGATGTGTTGAAGGATTGCAGTGTTGGGTGCATGTACAGCAGGAGATGGTACAGTGAGAAGTTGTGTAGTGTAGGCACAGGGTGCACTGTTTATGTAATGTGAGTATGGAAGAGGGTATGGTTGAAGTGCAGCTTATATGTGCTTGGTTACTGTGCTGTGTGCAGATTTATTGAAGTATGCCTAATGTTGTGAAGCTGTTGTGCATAGGTTGCCAGTGAGACAATCATTTGTGTATGGCATTGGGTAGGGTTGTTGCAGGCTGTGTTATGTTTGTGGATTCTGCTAATTGTGACACTTTTTGGTGAATGGGTGTTTTATGGTGTTGGGGAGTTGGGTAGAAGTTGTGCTACGTATGTTACGTTTGTGCATAATGTTAGGTGCCCACATGGTCGCATGCATGGATCCATGGTGTTGTGGTGGGTGTGGAAAGGGCTGCACTGTTGTGTGCATGCAAAAGGTGTGCTGGGTGTGCCTCAGGATCTTTGTGGATGCTGCAATTGTGCATTGTTTAGCAGAAGTATCTGGTGGAGGGGCTTTGGAATCAAATGGAACGTGTAATAAGAGTGTACAATTGTAAATATGGAGTGGTGTACAGAAATGATAGTGTGCAATGCAGAGGTTTTGTATGTGCTTGATGCATGCGCGTTTCAAAATGTGACAATACCCAATGGGAGAGTGCTGCAAAAATGCCTGTACAAAGGGAAGAAGTATTGTGTGTGCGTTACTGGGCCTTGACCCTCATTGCAGATGGGAAAGCGCACATGCCATATTCTGCCATATGGTCATGGTGCACATGGGAATTGAATTGTGGCCAATAGGAAATTAGGTGTTTAGGGTGTGGTTGACAGAAAGGGGTGGTAACAACTTGTCCCAATACTGTGTATTGAGGTTGGTCGAGATTGAGAATTATGCATGATTTTATGCAGACTTCTGGCATGTTCTCCACCCACTGAGATCATGAGGTTGCAACATATGCAGTGGTTCTGTAGAAATGGCATTTATCTGGGCGCCATTGGCAATGCCGTATTCTTTTACACTGTGCAAGAAGCATTGACTAGAATGTGGTAAAAATGTGAGGAGAGCCAAACAGAAATGCATATGAAGAGGAAAAAAAAAAGTTGATTGCATGCACGTAAAAAAAATATATATATATCAAAAACCTTTTTACATCTATGATGGAAGCCCCAAACCCCTACCCAGGTTGCTATTGCTTACCCCAACCCCCCAACCGTCACTACCACAAAAAGGTTGTGGATTGTGCGGTAGTTTCAGGATTGCACATGCCACATCCTGAGTGGCCATGTGGCTGTATGAGGATGGCGAAATTGTGCATACTTTTACTGAACTTTGTAGTGGACGTGCTTTGGAATGGCATGACACTTGTATTGTAAATGTGTAACGGTACATTTGAAGTGTTGTACAGGCGTGACAGTGTTGGATGATGGCGGCTTCGATGTGATTGGTGGATGAGTATGTGCCTACTTACACGTAAGCCAATAAGGTAGTGCTGCAGAGAAAGGAAGAAGGACTGCTCCAGCTTTGGAGGGGTGCGGCCCTCATGGCACTTGGTTAAAGGCACGTGCCACATTCTGCGGTTCTTACCATGCTGGCGATTGGGAATGGGACTATGGCCTTTGGGCAATCAGGTGCGTGTCACAGGAAAAAGTGGCATTCATTTTTTCCATTACTTTGTGTATTGCGGCTGCCAAACATGGCAAGACCCACAGTTTTCATCGTGGGTGATGGCTTTGTGGAAGATCTGTGCGTGTATGCCCTCTAAGAAGACTTGTCTGGCAATTTCAGTTTGGAGGGAGTGAACGGACTGCTCGTAGAATGTTGAAACGTGGCCTCTTCGGCAACTGTACATGTTGTGATTGTGCACTTTGGAGCCTTCTTTCTGGGTTACATGCCTTGTTCCTGTGTGTTCCGTCAACTGAAGATTATGATGAAAGCAGTGCATGTTTCCTACTGCCAAGGTGCTTTTCTCATGTATACCCCCGAGAATAGTGTGGAAGTATTCCAATGATTCCTGTCACGAGCCAGAGGTCGGAAGGGGTCTCATCAACAAAAGCATGTGTGACTTCTTGAGTGCTGCTGGGATGTTCTCCTGTGAGAATGAGAAGATTGGTTCACAGTATATACACCTTTTCAAGGCAAATGGCATGTCTTTGACGACTAGTGGCAATGGAATGTTGTTTCACAATCTACACACTGCACTGAAGACCCTATTGTAAGTATGTGAGCTGAAGTTGAAAACACACATTTACGTATGAAAACTGCAACACAAGTGTTTCTAGGGAAGCACCTTTAAAAAATGTTTGAAAAAATAAATAAATAAACCCCAAGGCTCTTTTAAGAGCCATCACAAATAATGACATACACTGCCCTGGTTGAAAGTTATTCCCCCACTCCTGCACGCGCACAGCACAAAATGTCTGCGAATATTGCGATAGTTGCAGGGTGGCACGTGTTACATATGCCCCTTTTGCAGATGACGGCCATATAACTGGGCTTGCAGAGGCTACGGGATTGGGCAATAAAGTTTGTGGGTGTGGTGTGTACGGACAGACTGTGCTACACAGTGTATTTGTCGACAGAAATGCATAGGGTGCGGTTATGGCTATGTGTCTCACGAGGCACAGCGTGTGGATTTTAGTGGATTCCGACACGCATTGACTGAATGTGAATGGAAAACACTGTGCAGTGGCTACTCATTTTGCAATCTATCATGTGCATGTGTAGTGCTACGCAGTAGCTACAATGAAGTGCCTGATTTTGGATTCTCTGTGTGGTACTTTGGTGACATGCAATCATGCTGCTATTATTGTTGTTCATTGTGCAGGGAAAATTGCACAGCATGTTACACAAGTTTCAGTCCATTTGCGATGAAGGAGACACTTGCCCAGTTCATGGGTTTGTTTCCAATCTCTTGCATATGTTTCTATTACATTATGCAGCCACTGATGTGACAGTGCCATTTTCTATTTGGTCCATGTATGCAGACAGCGCGGTACATTGCAAAGAAGTGTATTTGTGCCTTTGTTTGACATGTGCCAATGGCATACTTCACCCATGGGAATATGATGTTTCACAGCACAAATACTTTTCCACAGCTGTAACATTAATCTTACTATGCCAGCCATCCCAATTTCTGCACACCTCATCTAAATTGGCTTGGTGCCCTTCTTGAAAGTAGTTCATTTTTTTTGTAGTAAGTGTTGCACAATGACTGTCTTGAAAACACTCTGCAACACGCAAAGAAACCGCTTTGTACAGTGACCACCTTTCTAACCAATTGAACAACAGTGTTTACCACACTGCCACGCCTCCCGCCCTGCATGCGTGCATTGGCAATTCCGTTGTTGATCTGTGAAAGGTGCTTTCATCACCTTTTTTACTTTACCAGTTCATTTTCATTTATTATGGTGTTCTCACAGACGCCACAGAAGGAACGGCAGGAAAGGTCCGGTACAGAAGGGGCAGCACCTGCATGGATACTATAGGGACATGCCGGGAGATGGAATTATTGAGTGGCCCTGACTATATAGGCACCAGTCATTGTAATGCTCCCGTAAGGACCATTCCCACACACTTCCAAGTACTTTCCCTCTTTACAGTAGCACGATGCAGTACATGCTCAATACAATGGCCCTCATTACGACCCTGGCGGAAATCGAAAAACGATGGCGGAAATGCAATACCGCCATCGAATAGCGCTCGGTGCGATTATGACCCGTCACCGTAAAGTACGATGCCATTAGCGACACCGTAGTGAACGCCAACGCTAACTGCACCAAGTACGCGCACGCGCGCCATGCCAAACCGTAATTACCACCATGGCGCAACGGTACGCGAATTCTGACCCTAGCGGACATGTACCTAACGCCATCAAGCATGGCGGAAAGTACCATTCCGCCATGGTGAGAAGTACGGCATCGCGAACCAACCGTAAACGGCCCTACTGAGCGCCTGTACACCACTCCCTGGCCACATTGCACAACTCCTCGTAGGTGCAATGAAGTCACACAATGCAACCAGTAAAATGTACAAGTCACCCATGCATGCCAACGAACAAATGAATCTAGGGGCTCCAAGTGCCTTGTGAGTGGCCATCCATATTTGCCATGTCACCATTGCCGTACTGATGCAGCACAGGCATGTGAAGGTCCAAGTACAGCAATATGAACCGAAATATGAGACAAAACAACAACAGGCCCCCATCGCTTGACACCAGTGTAAGGCAACATTCAAAGCAGTATCCTGAGTGAGACTGCACCAGCCCTGTACTCCTGCCAGTAAACAAACCAACCATCAGCATAAGCATGTACCACACAAGTTGGCAGAGTGACTGAGCAGCCAGGCTCATCTCAAGAGGGGCCAATGGGAGCTGCAGGGCACAGATGGCACGAATACAGAAGCTATTCCAATGGACATGACCTCAGTCTCCCTCCAAGAAACGCACGCAAACACAGGCACCTGTGACCAGCCATATTCTGATAATCACATCATTCCACCAATCCACCTGGCTGACCGGCATCTGTTACACAAAAGCTAATCCCCCGCCCCTGAGCATGACATCATTAAAACAGTCATAATGGTAGCCCCTATCCCTGACCACACTGGGCTTCGTAGGCAAACGCGGCCAGTACAGTACCACGCAACTATACTCAGAAGCCGGAACCCAATGCAGATCTTCTCACAATACATCGCTCCACAAATAGGAATATGCTACATCACTTCACTTGCAAAGAAGAACGCTACACGGTTAATATCAGAATAGAAATTTAATGCACAACAAAATCACCAAGCCCATACAGCCATTAGGTCATGAACTCCAAAATATATTCCATTATTGTGGGCTGCATCCGCAATAAATGACCAGCTTCTTCTTGTGTGACGCCCTGTTCCTTCATGGTACACAGGGGCTACATTCACGTTCAAAAAGGCAACATGGAAGCGCCTAGAACCGCAGGGCCGTCCCATTAGGTAGGCACTAGTCCAGCTGAAAGGTCGATATGTTGCTCCTAGCCACTAGTACTGCGTAAGGGCATGTGGCCCATTGGCGATCGTCCCATAAGATCGTAATGGTGCTCCACTGATTAACACGAAGCAGCAGGTGTCGGGAGTAAAAGCCATCTGCAGGAGTGGCATACAGATGGCAGCGGCAAAAGGGGAGGAGATACCTGTCACCCAAATGAAATGAAAAAGAATAGTATGGGCATCAGAACTTCATTTGAATTACTCACTTCAATGATCACACTAAATCCACAGCCATATGCATGCTAGCCCACTCAAAAGGATTATTCCCACCCAAAAATCACTTGCGAATCATAACTATAAAAATCGAGGTGAAAACACTATTACAAACGAGTGTTTGTGTGCATGCGTCTGTCAAAACAGAATCCATTAGATGGGATTAGTAACGTGCATAGACACAAGTGTTTGAAGGCGCGTCGAGACAGGGAGGGTTCAACAAGGGCAGATAGACGATGGTCCCACTATGGCAGCTCTGCATCACATAGCGCAGGGGAGGTGGATAGAATCCAAAAAGCCCTGTACATGGCGAACTCTCCATTAAATCATCTGTCCATGCATCCATACATCATTCCCTCATCCCGGAATGAAAACGCCTGATTATTTACTCACATAACATGTGAAATTTCCATTGAGTCTGTGCGTAATGCAGTCTGCAAAATCCACTGTGCTCCAGCCCGGAATTCTAGTGTTGTGAAGTAACATGTATTTGGGAACGTCCTGCCTTATCGTCCACTACGCTATTGCGCATCCCATACTATTCATATCAATCATTGCATTCTCGCCATGGCCCCTGTCCCAAGGACATTAAACAATAGAACGTTATATTTGCAGTCAGACCTGTGGGCGTCTCCTCGCCGCTAGCTGAAAACCGAAAGCGCTGTCCTTCGAATTCCTCATTTGCAACATCACGTCGAAAAGGCATCTGTGACCGCTCGAAATCACAAATTCATCCATGTAGTGCGGCAGTGTGTGAAAATGGCAACTGGCTTCACTCACAAATGGGACGCCCCGCCCGTCGGTGAACCTCGGTACAGTGCTGCATGAGGGTCCACCGTTAATCGAGTACTACATTCCACTGACCCTACACAAGTTTGTTCGCGACTGCAAAGATAGTATGTGAAACAATGGGACCATAGCAGAATGAACATATGAACCAATATTTCACTGCCATCGGGATCAAATACATGATTGTAATAGCAAGATGCCATGCGTCGAATTGCAGCGTTGTGTGCGGGACGTGCTCGCCCAAAGGGGATTGCAGCTTGCACAGGTGCAATGAATCACCACAGGTGGAGGCTATACAGCCTGAAAACACATAAATTGCACACCCAACCCCCTCCCACAACCACACCCACTCCAAAATGCTACCGGCAGGACTAGCGATGTTGGCCCTGGGGGACCTGATAGCACTGCAAGTACTACAACTTCAAGAAGAAGACGAACACCAACTACTACAACAACCGGCCGCACAGAGGAGACGCAGGAGGAGGAGGAGGGCAAGGCAGGGCCAGCAAGGCCCGCCAGCACAGCCACTACCACCACGCAGGCAGCCCGCAATCCCACGCCTCCGAGCACATCCGTTCAACCTCACGGATGAGCAGATCCACACCCTCTACCATTTGGACCGGGACACCATAACCGCCATTGTGGACATGACACAGGCTGACCTTGTCAGCATGATAGATAGCCCAACCGCCATCCCACCCCTACTGAAGGTGGTGTCTGTACTCCACTTCCTGGCCACAGGCACCTACCAGCACACAGTCGGACAGTTGCATGGCATTTCACAGCCACTGTTCTCACGGACACTATTGCAAGTGCTCGATGCCCTCCTGAAGCACGCAGAC
Source organism: Ambystoma mexicanum (assembly GCF_040938575.1). Taxonomy (NCBI): domain Eukaryota; kingdom Metazoa; phylum Chordata; class Amphibia; order Caudata; family Ambystomatidae; genus Ambystoma; species Ambystoma mexicanum. The sequence continues at coordinate 527,753,698 of NC_090937.1, forward strand.
GACTACATCTCTCTACCACGCTCGGAGCAGGAAATTACGAACACAAAAGTGGGATTCCATGCACTTGGCGGCATACCGGGTTGCATTGGTGCCATCGACTGCACCCATGTGGAATTGGTCGTCCCACATGCCATGGAGGCCCAGTACCGCAACCGAAAACAATTTCATTCTCTTAATGTACAAATGGTGTGTGACTCCAACAGGATCATTACACATTGTTGTGCCCGATTTCCTGGATCAACCCATGATTCTATGGTCTTGAGGAACTCTACAATACCACGCTACATGGAGCGACACGCAGGGAACAGATCCTGGCTACTCGGTGAGTCTCATTTCATGCATGATAATGTGGGGTATGTGATGCGGCAATGACCTGGCAGGAAGGGGGGTGGGTGCGTACGTAGCAATGTCATTCCACAAACATCCTTTATTGTCCACATACAGGTGATGCCGGGTATCCACTGAAGAGATGGCTCCTTACACCACTCCGGAACCCACAGAACCAGCATGAGAAGGACTACAACCATGCCCACTCACGTACCCGTGTAGTCATAGAACAGGCATTCGGCCTACTGAAGACTCGTTTGCGCTGCCTCAGCAGGTCTGGCGGGGCACTCCTGTACCGCCATGAGAAGGTTGCAAAGATGGTCATGGCATGTGTCATGCTACACAACATGTGCGTATGTAGAAATGTGCCCATGCCCCCTGACGCAGAACTGCAAGCACCTGAAGATGGTCATGATGAGGGTGGGGATGTGGCAGCACCTCAAGGAGTCCGCGAGGCACAGGAGGGCCGTGACATTCGTCAGATTCTCATAGATTCATGCTTCTAGCACTCACGCCTGGTGGCTGATACATGGACACGGGACTTGTGGCACTGTGTGTGTCTGGAACATGCACAATATGGACTGTACGCCTATAAAGGCTTCGTACACAAAGATCAATGTCCACACATCTCATTGGATGATCGTGCATTGTTTATAGCATATGTGAAATTATGTTACACACCCCATCGACCCGCCACCCAAGTGAGCCCAACACACCCCCTCCACCCTCCTACCTCCCCCCCGAACACCAGTGTCCAAAGATGCTCATTGTCAGTGGGCAGACGCTATTGCAAGCCCCCTCTCCGGGTATCAGGGGCACCCCTGCCTGTGGAGCGCAGGTTCCTCCCAGATCTACGTTGGGGGCTGCCCTGGACGGAACTTGCAACGGATGATGTCTCTGCCTGCTCACGTCCATGCATGTCCCTAAGGGTTTGTGAGAGCTCAGTGAGCACACGGCGCACAGCGGCAAGTTCAGCACATACGTCTTTGGATGTCGCATGCAGTTCCCCCCTCAGGCTCTCGGTGCTTCTCTCCATTTGTACTCTCAGGCTCTCGGTGCTTCTCTCCATTTGTGCCCTTAGTGTCTCTGTACTTCTCTCCATTTCTGCCCTAAGTGTCTCAGTTGATGTTTCTATGGCTGCCTTAGTACCCCCACATTCATCAGCATGGTCCTTGAGGAGCGTGGCCAGTTGCTGCTGTTGCACGATCACCTGGTCGAGGGACTGTTGCCTCTGCTGTGCCATGGCCATTTGCGGTGGTGTCACAGAGTGGCTGGTCACCTCATGTTGCCTTGCCACAGGGCTTGTGGGGGATGGCCAGTCGTCGTCTTGTGGGTGCCCCTGCGTGGTATCCTCATGGTGTACGGGATGAAACAAACAGGGGGATTGAGACAGGTCATGGATGGATCCTACATCGACATCCCCGTTTTCTGTGTCGGAGCATGCTGCCATTAATGCAGTGTCACCTATGGGGCTGCTGCCACCAGAAGCAGTGCCTTCTGTGGCATCCATTGGGGGGACCTGTGGTGGTGCTGTTGTGGGCATGCTGGCTGCTGGGGTGCCTGTTGATGTTCCCTCCTGTGTGCTGCCACTTGATTTGTGCTGCTGCCGTGTCTTGATCCGTGCAGCTGAGGTGGAGGGTCTTTGGCCGTTGGTCTTGGCCCTCTTTGCAGGTGTGCTGGTAGGGGTGTCCTGGAGCTCGTCGTTTGAATCGGACCCTGTGGTGGAGTAAAGGAGGGCGAGCGTTATTAATGGGTCTGTGGAAATTGGAATGGCAATGTATCACATGCATTGGGGTGGTACCTGAGGGTGATTTGGGTCAGGGCCTTGGAGGTGGTTTCATTTTTGTGTGGATTGAGGATGCAGTTGTTTTGCAGCCTGCAGTTAGGGTGTGCCTGCTGCACGTGTAGAGGGTGTTTTTAGGATTTTTAATTATTTATGTATTTAATGTGAGTTTTAAAGTGCGCTATCAGGCCAATGTATGTGGACGTTCTCCTGGACATGTGTTACTGTTGCACTATGTGGACACATGGTACTTCACATGATTGGACATTGTGGATTTAGCATTGTTTTATTTGGCCCACCTACCTGATTCTTCGGATGTCTGCACTCCTTTCTCCATCCCTCCGACTCCCTCTATACTCTCCATTCCAATGGTGGAGGCACAGATTTCTTCCCAGGGGGTCAACTTGATGGGTGATTCCGATCCTCCCCCGGTAGCTGTGGCAATGTTACGGTTGGCGGATAGTATGCTCCGTACGCGTATCCGCAAGTCCTCCCATCGCTTTCTGCATTGCTGTGGGTTGCGGGGTGCGGTCCCCACCGCACTTACCCGCTGTGCCACCAGGGCCCATATGGCCTTCTTGTTCGCAAGTGCCGTCCTGGTCATTTGCGTCGAGAAGACGACGGCAGCATTCTCCTGGAGGGTCTCTGTGAGCACGGTGAGTTCCTCACGGGAGAAGTGGACCTGCCGCTTGCGGTCGCACGCTTTCTTCGCTACTTTTCCCATTTTTCTTGCTTTCACTAGGGTGGATGACGGGTTGGGATGTGTCTCAGGGTAGTATTTTTTATGGTTGTGTGGGAATTCTGATTTTATAGGTGTACGGCGTGCTGTTTCCCGTTCCGGGACCATGTTTTTACTTCCGTTTCCGTATATTTACGGTCACCGTACTTTCCGATTGCCGCTCATTACGGTGACCGCTAAGATGGGTGGCGGAATTGCACCTAGGGCGCCGTACGACGGCGGTGAGGGGCGTTTTGGGGATATTTCCGCCATCGCGGACTTTGCACTTCCGCCATGGCGTAGTGCTCGTGCCCGATGGGTCGGAATTAGCCGCACTTTGCTCCGTCGTGCAATGGCGGAAACGCTATTTACGCTATGGCGGTCAGGTCAGTCACTTTCCGCCAGGGTCGTAATGAGGGCCAATGCCTTTTGCCGGGTAAAGGTCTGTAGCGCGATATATTTTTGGCAAAGGTTGTTTTACAGCTACTCTGCCCTACAGGATTGCCCCTCTTGTTGCCCGCAGCAGATGTGGCAAATTTTGTACATTAAAGTACCCTACGTAAATGTTGAAAGGGCAGTAGCCTGCCCACTGGTCCCTTGTGCTCTCCTTTCAGTTGTCGTCACATGCAGTACAAAGACTTTATGCTACGCCATTAGTGTTACGGGTAGCATTCACGGATATACATGAATTGTAGAATAAAAGAATATTTACAACAACGCGAAACATGGCTTCATTACGTGCATCAGAAAGTCATTTATTCTGTGCAATCCATGCAGCTACAGTACTTTTCTAACCATCACTAAGCTTGTTTGCACTCTGCATATTCGGCTGTTTCCATACGTGCCTTTACATGCACTAGTATGTGCGTGAGGAAGGTGCACCAGCTTTGCCATTTTTCAGACTTACTACAAACTGTCCCAGTTGCAGTTATATGTTTTCTTCAACTGTACGAACGGCGGGCGACTTCTTGATACTTTCAATTACACTGATAAATACAGACACACTGTATCTGTTTCATGGGTCATGGAAAGGCAAGCAGCACATAAATCAAAGTAATGCAACATTTAACATGCCCACGTGATACTGCAGGTTGCTGCTCCTTGTTTACCAGTGGCAGTTATACAGTTAGGAGTGCTTTAGTCACACATTGGTAGGTTTGCAGAGACACCCACAAAGTCAGCAGCAGTGCTTTAAATGCAGTAGCCTACTGCATGAATCCGTAGGGCTGGCGACAGGGGATGACCTATGCATGGGTCTAGGTTTGGAACGGAAACATGTGCTCTTCCACAACTACTTTAAAAAAGTGCATTTGAAGATGCAGACATGCGGTCCCTAATGGAGTCCTACACATACTTACAGTGCGATTGCATATACGCCAACCAGGCGCAGTCTCCCTAGGAAACGTCCATATTGCTCAACTTTAGTCATCTCAGCCAGTATATTGCGGTACAGATTTATCATGCACTGTTAACACAAAAAGAGAGCCTACTGACACACTAAACAACATTTACTATGTACATCTGTAATTGCTATGATACATCAACACTAATTGTAAAAAAAGGGGTAGTGCAAATGGATACATACACCAAACAATTTGCCCTTTTCAAACATTTATCATGAGGGCAGCCAAGGAATCAGTAACAAACCATTGTTAATGGGACATTATGGTTATGTTGCTGTACCAAATACATATTCTCTTTACAGAAAACGCTATGCTAAAGCAACGTTCTGCTTACAGTGGCATACTAAAAACCTATGAAATACACTAACAAAAACATTGTCAAAGGGATGTTATGGTTAAGTTACACTAGCAAAAACCTATGAAATTCTATGGGAAAACATTGTTACAGGAACGTTATGATTACATGTAAAACCGAGAAAAAAATCAAAATTTGTCAGTTTTGGTAAGCTAAGCAACCATAACTCGTGCCACCAGTGTGGATTGCAAAGATTAACACCCCTGACATCAAAGATGCCATCACAAATCTCATTCATGACATCACCGATGACATCACATGTGCATTTAGTTTTAATAGGAAGCCTCCAAAAGGGATTGTTATTTTAATGGTGGCAGAGAACTATCAAAGATTATTGGAAGAGCTGTCATGAGATAAGTAGGTCATGGAGGTATGCATTGCTATACACACCATTGTATTACACACTTCTTCAATGTACATGAAGGAACTCATGTGCAAACATAGCCATTGTTTGCACCATACCTCATGGAAGTGTAACCTTCACAATCTTTCCATGTTACATAGTGAAATCATGAATGCATTCATTTTAGAGTGTCGGGTACTGTGAAACATGTAAGAAGTAGCTACCACTGCCTTTATAACGACATACTTGCACTACTGCACACAAACCAACAAAAAACACCATAATGCATACAAGCATGCCCATATACAAGGGAATTAAAGTAAGCTAAAAAGGAGCAGTATTAACAGAAACTGTTCATAACGTAACTGATTATCTTCATGCACAGTAACCAGTGCTGTGTTTTACGCTTTCCTCTTCCCCTATATGTATATGTATCATATGATGTGAGTGAACCGTAAGTAAAGTAGTGTAAGAACATATGAAAAGGGTGGCGTAAACAAATATAGAACGTTTTGAATTGTTTGTTCCTGACTGTTAGTGAAGAAAGGCACCTGGCCTACTTATGGTAGTGAACAAAACAGAGGGAGCCACACATGTGATATCATCAGTATTGTCATGAATTAGATTTGCAATGGCAATGTTGTTGTCATGGGTGTTAGTCCTTGCAGCGCACACTGGTGGCATGAGTTATGGTTGCTTAGCTTACCATAACTGTCAAATTTCAGGGTTTTTTCAGTTTTACCTGTAACCATAAAGTCCCTGTAACAACGTTTTTACATTGAATTTCATAGGATTTTGCTACTGCAACTTACTCATAACGACCCATTAACAATGTTTTTGTTAGTGAATATAAATATAATTAAACATGATTTTAATTTACAAAGAATTATTTATAATATGCTAGAGTTTAGTTTCTTTACACAATTTCTATGTACAATATGGGCAATGTATAAAGAAAGATATGGTACCAGATGAGGAAATCTGTAAACTGCTCTAAAAGCCCCTACTCTCTAGGAACCGGATGGTTTCATACGCCTTTCCTCCCGAAAGCTGTATGCAACAGTGGTGATATTTGTACCCATTCCTGTTCAAAATGGCTTTCAAACTCTTTGCAGTACTTATTCAAAAAAACGTGCGCACAGGGTCTGTCCTTTGATGGTAACAACACGTTCATCTGCCTACGCGTCGGCAGCATTCTGCTCTTCATCAAAACCCCTTCTGTTAACCAAAGCCTGTCACACAGGAGGCTATTGACTATTAAGAGCATGCAAAGCTGAAAAGAAAATTGTCAAAGTCCGACATATTTCCGCTGACAACAACTATCTCGAGCTCACCAAAATGAGTAGCTTCAGATGGTTGCCAGACTATGACCTCTATGTAGGAATCTGAGTATGCAGGCGTGTAGGCAATTTGCTCAGGGCAAATTATGAAGCACACTTCGAAGATGTCGATGTTTGGATGATGCATTGGAATACGTATCAAATATCCACTTATTATAGAGTGTTTAAATGCTCATAGTTAACAAAGCATTTGTATAAGTTCTATAAACCTCTGGTGTGCCTCAGGGTCGAACTATTTTCCAGATGGCTCTGTATACCCATCCAAATTATCTGGGAGCCAATATCCCATACATTCACTGGGACACACTGATGTGACATACTTAAAGAGTTGAAAGAAGGCCCATTAGGCAAAGAACTGTGTTTTTCTGGCACACAAGCCCAAATCACTGTTTTCTATACCTGAGACATCTCTATCTCACATCTAAATAGAGAGGCACAGTACATCCACGATGAGCTCCATACAATTATGGAAGATTGTAAATTGCATGCAGAGATGTGTAACCCAAAGGAATAGGTGCCACTTATTCGAGGCATGGGGTTGGGCAGTCCACAGCAGCAGACATAGGCCTTCGGGGCAGTGGTGGGAAAATGATTTCCTTCCAGATGTTTTGGGCTATAGCTCCCCTGAACACTTACCCTTGGGTACCTTTGCTGCAGCTGATGGGAGTTGTAGAGTAAAAAATCTGAAGAACCATAGGTTGCCCACAACTACCCTGGGGAATCAAACAGCTGACTCCCACTATGGGCTTTCTGTTAACAAGGACTGGGCTGCAATTGGTATTCTCTCCCCAGCAGCAAGTTGCCTTCTCTGAAGCCTTTCAAACAATTCTGCTGGGTGGCTCACTTGGTTGCTGCACTTCATTTGGATGTACTGAGCATCCATTAAATGTAATACATTTTAAACAAAAAATGGCTTTACATTAACAAACAAGAATACAGTTGGGCATATTGTACACATCATTTCTAACACATGGGTATAATTTTCAATTCATGTACTTGGCCTATCTGGTCACCACATTTTGCATTCAGCATTTCTATAACAGCCCAACATCATTTCTATTGTACATCAAACTACTTTGGTGAAAGTAGTGGGAGGAGCTTTTTTTGTGAAAAAGTGTGCTTGGCATATCTGGGGTGCCTTCCTCTCATACCTTAGATATCCTGAAACCTTTCAGGACCCATGTGCTCCTAGTACCTATGTTTCCTCTGAACCATTCACATGTTCAACTCACAGATAAGAATTAGCAGCACACACATAAAATACCACCTTCTCAAGCATTCATGTTACACTAACCATATCTGTTATTTTGCCATATGGTCCCTATGTTAACCCCGAATGCACATGCTAGACCACACCCTTTGGCTTTCCAGATGTTTTGGACCAGAACTCCCATCATCCCTAACCAGCATAGTCAATGGCCAGATATCCTGGAAGTTGTAATCTGAAACACCTGGGGCCAGATTACAGAAACATTGCACAGGTGCAAGTGCAAAGTTTGCACGGTATTAGCACTAGGGTAAAGTTTTCCCTATTTTTAAAAACAATGGGACACATTAAAAAACCATTGCACCTCGACAAGTTCAGTTTGGTATACTAAAAGCACCAGGGCTAAAATTTCCCTAGTGCTAATACCATTCCTTATTAGCACTAGGGCAAACTTTGCCCAGGTGCAAAAATGTCGTGAAAATGCATCTTTTTTGCACAAGGGCAATTTTTGCCCTGGTGCTTTTACTATGCCAAATTGCACTTGTCGAGGTGCAATGGTTTTTTAATGTGTCCATTGTTTTTAAAAATAGGGTAAACTTTGCCCTATTGCTAACACCGTGCAAACTTTGAACTTGCACTAGTGCAAAGTTTCTGTGATCTGGCTGGGGAGCCAAATGTTGCAGACCCCTGCTCTAACCCCCTTATCCCCACCAACATTTATTTACTACCAATACACCCGCCTAAACTAACAAACTTTCAAGGTAATTCATGGTATTAATGTGCGCTGAAAACGGGGCGCAAGCGTGAAAATTGCAGCGCACACTTGGGAAAGCCGCTCACGCAGCCATTTGTCGATTCATGGAAGGCACTGCGCATGGCTTACCTGAGATCTGCGCTGAATCTGCGTGTGTCGCACACGTCATTGCGTCATCCTGAAGGCTGTGCGCGAGACGGCCAGTGAAGGCGCACACAGGGCAGCGCACACTCCTAAAAAGGGGGCAGAATACGCGGAATGGGGAATAACACATGAAAATGTGGGCTGTTACGGAGGAAGTACCCCTGCTAAATCCTCGCAGCGCCCACACGTGCGCTAACAACACGTATTCATGGAATCGAACAGGGGAACCTGCGTGCCACAAAAGATGCGCTAATCCGGAAACACATACGTCAGGCAGAAGCAGGCGTTAGCGGCCCCGCGCAGCATAAAAGTGTGTGCAAACAACAAACAAACAAGCTCATACGCTACAATGAATATACTGTTTCTCACAAAAGTGGTCGTGGGACACCGCAGGAGGAGGAGGATAGCCAGGCCCCACATTTATTTACCCAGGACCAGCCTTTTTGGGATGCCTGATGACCAAGTCTATGGCAGGTACAGGTTTCCACCCCATATCATCCTAGAACTGGTTGCTGAGTGGGAGGATGACCTCAGATCACCCACCCTGTGCTCCCAAGCACTGAGCCCCTTTGAAAAGGTGTTCAATGTACTGCATTTCTTGGCCACTGGGTCATTTCAGCAGACAAGTGCCATAGTTGGGGCGTCTCACAGGCCATGCAGTCATGCTGCCTACACCAGGTGTTGGCGATCATGACTCCACATCCCTCAGTCCGCAGGCACATATACATGCCCAGAACACCCGCAGAAAGGCAGGCCGTGGTCCAGGACTTTTACGGGGTGGCACACTTCCCCAAAGTGCTAGGGGCCATTGATTGCACCCATGTGGCTCTATGTCCTCCTAGGGCCACTGAGCACATCCATCGCAACCGCAAGCACTGGCATTCCATCAACTTGCAGTTTGTATGTGATGCCAAGGGAATCACCACCTCTGTATATGCCAACTATCCGGGGTCCAGCCATGATAGTTTCATATTCAGAATGTCACCCCTAAAAGTGACCTGGAAGCTGGGAGGCATGGTGACCCATGGCTCATTAGTGTGTACAAATGCCTCTGCACATGCATGCATGTCAGACACAGAGAAATGTCAAAACCCAACTAATGACAACCATTATCACCTCCCAGGGGACAGTGCCTACTCTCTGAGCACCTACATGATGACGCCAATACAAAACCCCACCACACCACCCGAGGTAAGATACAACGCAGCCCATATTGCAACCTGGGCATAGTGGAGCGCACATTCGGAGTGCTGAAGGCACGTTTCCGCTCCCTTGACTGCTCTGGTAGCCAGCTGCTATATGCGCCCACAGTAGTGTGCAGGATTATAGTGGCAGCATGTGTCCTGCACAATGTTGCAACCCGGCGGGGCGTGCCGGTGGACATGGTGGTGCCCCCACATCCACAAAAACATGCACAGCCGCTGCGTATGGGAGGGGAAGGGCATGTGGCGAGGCAGCCCGTACCCAGCTTGTGGCAACATTTTTCACCTAAAATCCCACCCCTGAGGAGTGCACACAGGCCTGGCACATACAAGCTGACAATAGATGATGACAAAGGGACAGTCAACTGTCACAATCATACCACCCTGAGATTGTTTCCCTGGAAGTGCTACATTGTGTGCATTCCTAGCTACTTAAACAGACCAAATGCTGTGTCACTAAAAGGCACACAGTCATGCTGCATGAAGGACTACTCCCTTGCAAAACAGGAGACCCAAATACTGGTATGTCACCCAACCCCTCCCAAACCCCATCTCACCTGCCCAAGACACCATGGCATGGCATGCAATGTGAAAGCAACCAAATGAATGCACAACACATGACAGAACTCTCACAAAGTGCACTGTCACAAATGGAAACAGGACACAGACAATTCCCTCTCACCTATGAAAAAGGAACAGCACACATGAACATATGAAAAAAACAGCATGACAAAACATGAATACAGGACCCAACAGTGGCAACGTCTGACAGTAACCAATCACAATGGTACAAGTGTCACAACCTGACAAAGGCAGCACATCGACCACTTCCATCTCCAGCGTGTTGCTGATAGTTAAATGTGGCAGGGTACTGCATACAGCATGAACTGCATCTGCAATGGAGACAGGCAAGGTAAGACATGATGAAGCTACATGCAAATATGCATAATGAGCAATATGGAATACAACATACAAATCAACCATGCAGTGGAGAAATCGTCAGTAATCCCTACTAGGGGTGTATACACAGTTTGGACTAAAGACTGGCCACACAACTGATGGAAGCCCATTGACTCTGTGTAAGTTACTATCTCACAGTGCCACCCTTGCAAGCCCATGGGAAGGGGAAGCAGGAGTGGCATATGTGTCTGGACCCCAAGCTTCAAAGATAAACACAAGACAAGCCTGCTGGAACACACAGTGGATGCCTATGGGTGCCACACAAAGCAACACACTGTAACATGAATTCACAATAGACAAAAAAAGAAGAAAACATAAAACATTTTTTTTTTAAAAACGGCCATGCGTCAACTGGGGGGGTCCACCCACGAGGGAGGAGGTGCAGGGTGCACCCAAACACCCACATGCGTGGAGGTTGAGAAAAAAAATATACCCTTCATGGGCTCATGGCCTGCCCTGCTACCCTATAGTGGGAGAACTGCCATCGTTGTTATCGCCCTCTGGTGCTAGATAAGAAGGTGTGCGTGGTATGGGAGGCAGACCACGCAAAGCCCTGGCATGCTCCTCCATGGCAGCAAGCATGCAGGTTGAAAGGTTAGGTTCTGCAGGATGATGGTCCGGAGATCCCCATGTAGCACCTCACGGGTAGAATGGACTTCTTCCTGGAAGGCCTCACATGATGCCCGGATATCCTCACAGGTCGCATGGAGGTAAGCTGAGATTGTGCGTGTTAGCTGCTCCATCTTTTGTTCTGACCGTGTACTCTGGGACACCTCAAGTGCACCCAGAGTAGCTCTGAGGGAGCTGTTTTCTTCCCTCAAGGCATCCCTATGGGCCCGTGCCTCTGCAGATATGGCTTTGTGCAGAGCCTCTAGTTCAGCCTGTTGGTCCCTGTTGGCGGCCAACATGTCCTCCCTGTGTGAGCGGCACGTGGACTCTGTTGCCTGCTGCTGGAGCTCTACCAGCTTTTCAGGGAGGAGAATGGAAGGGCCACCCCATCCACGGCCTGAGCCATGATCTCACATGATGCCCCCTGTTGTCCTGCAATTGCATAAATGGAGTTTTCCCACACAGTATTGCTCGGTGTTGCAAGGCCACCGCGTTGCCGGACACAACACCTGTTGGCCCCAAGGTTATGTGCACCTTGCTATGCTGGCATTGCCTAAGGCTGCAGGACTGCATTCGTCCTTTGATCTGCTACCCCAGGAACAGGAGCAAATATTGGGGCATGTGACCCTGCATCCGTAACTGCCACAGGCGGACATTCCAGCACTGAATGGGCCATTGAGGGGTCTACCCCCAGTGCAGGTGCATTGGACAGAACAGCATCTGCCAGAAACACTCACCTGCGACGGGACATTTGTCTCAATGTCTGATTCAGCACCTGAGCCATAGAGATCATCGGAGGTGTACCCAGAGACACCTGTGGACAGGTTGGTCTGTAGGACCAATGGAATTTCATGCACCACCACCCCACATCCTCCAGCGATGCTTGGTTGGTGCTCTGAGTACTCCTGCCCCTGCATCATCTCCTCCTCCTCCACAGCATCTAGTGCCTCATCACCTGCACAAAATGAAAAGAAAAGTAATGAAGACACGCATGAACAGAATAGCCGACACACATAAGCATCACAATTTAAGCATCCACATCCAATCCAATACATTAATCAGACATGTCACACATGACACAAACTCAGCCATGCCTGCAGGGGCCATGAAGTGGAAGGGGTCCCTGAAAGCAGAGACTGATGACTCCAAAATGGAAAATAGCACCTGCATCACACATTAGCCTGTGAGTGGCATGAACCATCCACAAACATGGCACATTCCAGCACACAGATGGCATGTAGCATAGCCATGCCAGAACTGACAAGGACACCCAGATGGGAGTTAATTACTACTGTCCCCCATCCATGTCAAACGCATATCATCAAACAGAACATGGAAAAATAGTGGGACAAAAAAAGTGTCACACGCTGTAACAACGCCAGTGTGTTCAAATACACTGATGGGAGGCACATGGATATATCAATGGTAGGTCACTTGGACATGACACAAGTCAATTGTCATGTTGAACATTCAAACAGGGCTCAGAAGTGATCGGGTGCAGTGCATGTGTAAGTGCACAGCAGTCAATCAGCCTGATTGATGAAATCATTTGCGTAAAAAGTGAACATATGTGGGGCTTTGTGGGGGAAAATCCCTGTCTGAAGTATGGAGATTTTGAAGCAGAGTGGCACAGAAATCTGCGTTTATCATGCAAATGATTCCACCAATCAGGCAGAATAAAGAGAAAAATGTTATTAACAATGTTGTGGCATGATGGCAGTTTAAGGGCAAGTGCAGTCATCATGTGCAAAGTGTTTGCAGCGGTCAGTAGGGATACAGTGAACCCCAAACCCAAGGGTCGGGGATGGGTTGGAGGCACTACATAGGTCACATATAGCAGTTATGACTACACAGCCAGACCTGGCACTCAATCAGAACACATCACCCAAGCAACGTACACATGGTCTGGACACACACGCATGGGCACTCACCGGACATTGTCTCAAGATCTGTTAGGTCTCCCACGCCTTGGATCTGATCCTCTGTGATAAAACCTCCAGCGATTGCCTCATGTTCTGTGAGTTCATACTCCTCTGGTGGTGACCCACTGCCAGTCACCAGAGTAGAGGCGTAATTGGTAGCCAGCTTGTTTTTTGCTCGCATTTGAGATCATTCCAATGTTTTGAGCAATCATCAGCTTAGTGCTTCGCTTCACAGATCCAAATGAACTAATCTGGTCTGCGATGCACTGCCAGTGGGCCCTACACTGAGCAGTCGTAGTTTTGCACCTTGCCGTCACCAGCATGTCGCGGCCATGTGCCGACATGTAGCTCACAAGTGCGTCTAGTTCCACATCATTGAAACTCTGTTTCCTTTAGGTGCCGGAGGGGCGAGCCATGTCTGGGGTCCCAGCCTGTTCCGCAAGAGCACACTTCTTCCTCTTGAGGGATGGTGCAGACCCTGAGTGGCTTACGCCGCTCTGGTCTGTAGGGGCTGAGGTGCAAGTAGACTGGCCACAGGAAGCAGGCAATGGCATGATGTACAAAGGTCTCACTGTAGGCATTGGCTGCTGGGTGCTGTTGCCAGGACCAAGCGGCACAACTGCCTTGGTGTGAGGGTCCGGGACCAACACTGTCCCGGCTGGGTGACTCAGAGCCTGGGTGGAGTGAGCTGCAGCTGCTCCTGCAACCTCCACACCCTGGCAGCAGATGACATTGCTGCCCCAGATCCACGTGGCCTGGTGACAGAAACATTCACCGCCACACGTGGCTTGGACTTTGTGACATGGAAGTCGGCCTGTGAGTCATCCCGTGCCAGTTTGATGACCAATCTGGGCTAGGTTAGCAGGGCCTGAGCTGGGATGGTGTCAGTGTAACGCTCACCTGATTTCCACGGAGGCGCTGGGCTGGACTGAGCTGTCGCCGTGTCTTCTAGTGTGACTCGTAGATCTCGGCCTTCTCCTAGGGCTGGTCCCCTTCTCACGATGTACCGGACGTGTAGAGTGAGGTGTCTGCAGACGGAAGAACAAGGATTTAGGAACTGGATTGACTGAACTTCTCAGTCCTCTTATTCAAACCAAGGGCGTGGCTTGCTCACCTTAGATATATTAAGGCCGGGCTCTCCATCCTGCGTCTTTGCAGGGGCGCAAGTACCAGTTACTTCACTGGTTCACTGACAATCCTCTTGATTGCAGAGGTTGATGTTGGAAGATACCGCCGTTTACCGCACGAGCGGTTTCTTGATAGTTATTGGAGCACCCTTAATTTAGTCCCTTGCTCAGTCTCAGGGTGTCAAGATTGAAATTGTAGAGGAATGATGCGGCGAGCAGGTGAGTAGGAAAGATGACCGGTTGCTGCCACCCTTTCTAATGTCTCTCTTTGTCCTGCAGGTTTAGGTGCAATGGACGCTGATGAATAAGTGCCCAGGATCGTGCAAGCGCGTATGTACGAAGAAGATGAAGCGCGGTGCACGTAAGTAAAATGACTGCTGTTTGTTTCAAAAGCACGCCTTAATGTCTCTTTTGTCCTTGCAGATCGTGGATGCAGAGAGCGTTGCTAGATGGATGCCGGCGAACGTGCGAGCGCGTAAGTAGAAAGTTTATGGTTGGTTTAGAATGCGCCTTAAAATGTCTCCCTTTGTTTTGCAGATGCCGGCATGCAGCGCTTCTTGAAGTTCAGAACGTGCGGAGCGCAGGTAAGCAATTCAAGAATGCAATGCTTAATCAAGTCCTTTTCTTTGCAGATGTCGATGGGGAGCCGAAGAAAGCGGCGGAAGGCTTTGGAAGATGCCGCCGTATTTGGTAAGTAAGAGCGCTGCTCTCGAATTGAATTCTGCTAACCTGTTGTTTTGTCTTGGCAGGTGCAGCTGAGGATCGGATCTCTAGCAGGTAAGGAATTTGTTTTCACAGGAACTGGAGCTGAAGAATCTCAGGAAGACTGGAGCTGACACGGTGAGCGTCCTGCTGCAGATGCAGAATAATGCGAAGCATGTTTCATCAATCGGGTGTGATTTAAATAGCCTTCTGTAGTGCTTAGGCGTCCACAGCCTCGCCCAGGTAAGAAAAGAGTTCCTGTGTTCTGATTCCAGGGAGTGGCTCCTGCCCCACCCAGACAGGAAAAGTAGTTCCAGGCAGAGAAGGATCAGAAGACCATCGAGCTGGTAAGTAAGCAGCATGGTCTGCTGCAGGTAGGTCCACCCAAGCACTCTTAAGCATTATGAGCCCGGCGCTTCCAGCGCCGGGACCGGTCATCTTTATGAGCCTGGTGCCATTGGCGCCAGGACAAGGTCCAAAAGGTCCCGATAGGGACTGGCTGGTACCCAGGATCAAGGTTATGGGCCTGCTTCCAAGGATGTGAGGCAAGTCCTGATCCCTTGGAAGCAGGGATCATGACAGCACCCCCCCTCAAGGCCCCTCCCAAGCTTGACTTCTCCGGGGGTCTTGGTTTGTTAGGAAATGTTCGATGAAATTTCTTGACTAAACGAGGTGCGTGGACATGTTCTGCAGGTTCCCAAGACCTTTCCTGGGGGCCATAACCTTTCCAGTCAATCAGGTAGTATAGCCTTGATTTGGAGATTTTGGAATCTAAGATGTTTTTGATTTCAAACTCGAGTTCTCCATCAACTAGGATAGGTTCTGGAGATTTAGTCTATCGGGTCTCTGGCTGCACAGGTTTTAGTAGCGAGACATGGAAGACTGGGTGCATTTTCATATGAGGGGGCAAGTCCAACTTGACTGCCACTGGGTTTATTATGGTAGTGATTGAGTAGGGTCCCAGGTATCTTGGGTTGAAGGTGCGCGGTCCTTTTAGGGGTAAATGTTTGGTGGATAACCAGACTTGATCTCCTACTTGATATTGAGGGGCCTCCTTCCGATGTTGGTCTGCTCCTTTCTTGTATTGTTCCTTAGCCCTTTGCAGATGAGAAGTGGCTTCCTTAAAGGCTTGGGTGATTGCAGAATGGAGGTGGTCTACTGCTGGTGTCCCTAGATCCTGAGGTGGATCCAGATTAGAGGTTCGAGGATGGCTACCATATAAAAGAAAAAACAGGGTTTTTCCCGTTCCAGAGTGGACTGAATTATTGTAAGCGTACTCGGCTATCCAAAGGATGTCCTTCCAAGTTCTTTCTGTTTGTTGCAGCATGCAGCGTAAGTACTGTTCCAAAGTTTGATTGGTCCTCTCGGTCTGTCCGTCGGTTTGGGGGTGGTGACTGGTTGAAAGCCTTACATCAATTTGAGCCAACCGACAGCAACTCTGCCAAAAGTGGGAGACAAATTGACTTCCTCTATCCGAGATTAAAACTGAAGGAAAGCCGTGCAACCGAACAATGTTTTCGAGAAACTCCCGGGCCAGGATTGCTGCTGACGGTAGACCTTTCAGTGGGATGAAGTGCGCCATCTTGGAGAATAGGTCCACGATTACTAAGATCGTATTATATCCGGAACATGAAGGTAAGTCGGTGATGAAATCCATGGAGAGAGTATGCCAGGTACGAGGTGGGATGTCAAGTGGCCGTAAGAGGCCTGCTGGTTTCTCCTTTTGACTTTTATTTTGAGCGCACACTCCACAGGACATTACAAAGTCTCTGATATCCTTTCTCCAAGACGGCCACCAGAAGTGACACTTGATCTTTTCCGAGGTCTTGGCCATACCGGGGGTGTCCCTCCATTAGGGAGTCGTGATAACACGAGATGACTTGATTCTGTAAACTAGCACAGGGTAGATATAACCGTTCTTGGAAGTACAATAGGTCGTTCTTCACCGTGAAGTCTTTTCCCTGAAGATGCCAATTCTGTATGTCTGCTGGAGTTACAAGTTGTTTAACTTTGGCTTCAACTTCTTCGATGGATTGTGTGCCGATTAGACCTAGGATTCTTTGTTCGGGAATGATAGGTACGGGTTCAGGATTGACCATGTGCTCTTCCACTCCCATCCGGGAAAGGGCATCAGCTTTACCTTTCTTGTTGCCTGGTCGGTAGGTAATGACGAAGTCAAACTCGGCAAAAAATAGTGCCCAGCGGAGTTGTCTGGAGGATTGAGCTTTAGCTGTCTTTAGGTATTGTAAGTTGCGGTGGTCTGTAATCACTGTGACTGTGTGTCTGGCACCCAGAAGATAGTGTCGCCAGGCCTTGAAGGCGGACTTAATAGCCAGAAGTTCCTTATCGGTAATGGTATAGTTGATTTCAGGAGCCGAGAATTTGCGGGACCAAAATGCCACGGGGTGTAACTGGTTTGTTTCTGGATCTCTTTGCGATAGGACTGCACCCATCGCAAGACTGGAGGCGTCGGTTTCTACGATGTAAGGAAGCTCTGCGCGGGGATGTCTCAAAACAGGAGCGGAGATAAACATGGCTTTTAACTCTTGAAAGGCTTGCTCTGCCTCGGTAGACCACACAAAGCATTTGTTTTTCCTTAGAAGGGCAGTAATGGGCTGGACTATTCGGGAGAATTCTGGAATGAATCTACGGTAGAAATTGGCGAAACCCAGCATGCTTTGGACTCCTTTCACCGACGTTGGTGATGGCCACTTAATGATAGCGTCTACCTTTCTTGAATCCATGTGGACTCCATTTGGTGACAGAATGAATCCCAGAAATTCGACCTCGGTGACATGGAAAACGCACTTCTCAAGCTTGGCAAAGAGTTTATGTTCGCGAAGCCTCTCAAGAACTGCCCTGACGTGTTTCCGGTGATCGGCCTCAGAGGACGAATATATAAGGATATCGTCGATGTAGACAACTGTACACACGTCAATTAGTTCTCTGAGGACGTCATTCATGAAGTACTGGAAGGCGGCCGGGGCGTTACATAGTCCAAAGGGCATTACTTGATACTCAAATAATCCATACTTGGTGCGGAAGGCCGTCTTCCATTCGTCGCCCTCTTTTATTCGGACCAAGTGGTAAGCTCCTCTGAGATCCAACTTCGTATAAATGCGAGCATTCTTGACTTGGTCTAGAAGTTCAGGGATCAATGGCAAAGGATATCTGTTCTTGACTGTAATCTGATTCAGGGCGCGATAATCGATACATGTTCTGAGATCCCCTTCCTTTTTCGGAACGAAGAACAGAGCTGAAGAGGCTGAAGACTTAGAAGGACGAATAAATTCATTGGCCAGGTATTGGTCCAAATACTGCCTAAGGTGGAGATTTTCTGGTTCGGTGAGAGCATAGATCCTACTACATGGAGGAGTGAACCCAGGTACCAGGTCTATCTGACAGTCGTATGACCTGTGTGGGGGTAGGGAGTTGGCTTGTTCTTTCTGGAAGACATCTTGGAACTCTAGATATTCAGGAGGCAGTTGGGGACCCTCGGATGTAATTGCTGCCAGCTTAATGTCGGACTTCAGATAACAAGTGGAGGCACATTCCGGAAACTGAATCGTCTTTGCTTGCCAATCAATTTGAGGATTGTGTTTTTCTAATCAAGGGATCCCCAGGATAATTTGAAACTGAGGGGCCTTGATCACATCAAACACGATCTCCTCACGATGTCCATTTTGGCTTACTAACGTCACTCCCTCGGTGGTATGGGTAACTGGTCCGGAAGCTATTTCCGTACCATCCACTGTGGTAATAACGTCTTTAACCATTTTAGGACAGAGAGGTAGATTCATCCTGGATGCCATCTCGCGATCCACATAATTGCCGATTGCTCCACCGTCAATGTATGCCTTGATGGCATGCAAACGATCTGGCTTCTCGGGGCTTATTAGGACCATGGGCACAATGAAATGCGAGGTCAAAGAACTGGTTTTAACGCTCGGCAAGCGGACCTCTACACTTGTCGGGCGAGGTCGTTTCCCGATTCTGGCTTTTCGATGCTTTTGTCGGAAGCTCCCACGGTCTTCTTAGCAGGTTTCACCGGGCATTCACGAAGAAAATGTCCTGAATTCACACAATAGAGGCACAATTGCAGCTGTCTTCTTCTTTCTAGTTCCTTTTGTGTTAATGGCCCTTTCACGATTCCTATTTGCATGGGTTCTACGGTATCGACTCCTTTGGCGGAACTCTGTGGTCTTGAAAAAACCCGAGCTTCGAATCTGGAGCGATCAGCCTTCCTATTCTGTAACCTGTGATCCAGTTGAACCACCAGGTCAATATATTCAGAACAATCTTGCGGAGGATTTACTACTTGGGCCAGGACATCTTTGAGTTC
Source organism: Ambystoma mexicanum (assembly GCF_040938575.1). Lineage (NCBI taxonomy): Eukaryota > Metazoa > Chordata > Amphibia > Caudata > Ambystomatidae > Ambystoma > Ambystoma mexicanum. The sequence goes on from NC_090937.1 coordinate 527,772,936, forward strand.
TCCACGCAACCCCCTATAAAACAGCGTAATCCTTTTATCCTCGGGCCATCTGGCTTCAACTACCAGTCTGTTAAATGATGCAATATATGCCAGAAGATCCTGATTACCTTGTCGTAAAGAGAGGAGTTCGTTATCTAAGGCCTGTCCTTGAGAGTGTCTGGCAAATAGTCTTTCCATACTGGACTGGAAGGCCTGAAAATTACGAAGAATCGGGTCATCCTGGGTTACCAGGGGAATTGACCAGTCTGCAGCACTGCCACTTAGATATGAAAGTACGAAGGCCACTTTGGCCTGATCAGTGGGAAATGCAGCTGGCCTACACAGGAAGTGCAGACGACATTGATTGATGAACACTGCAAACCTTTTGGGATCGCCTGAGAAGCGTTCGGGTGGAGCCAAAGGCACATTTCCAGGTAGATTAATTTGTACAGGATTCGTGGAGGTCGCTGGGATATTACCCCCCCCTGGGGTCGGCAGCGGTGTTTGCCCCACCTGCGTTTGTAACAACTGTCTAGCAAGATCATCTGTGCGCTCTTTGGACACAATTAGCTCCCTCATTAGGGCGTTCGTTTCCTGGCGCGCTGCTAGTACTTCTGCTCTTAATTCCCCTAGCAACTGGGCTAGTTGGTCAGTATCTGAGGTTTCCATTGCGCCTGGGTGGAGGATTTGTGGTGGGCTTCGCGTTCTGTAACGCTCACCTGATTTCCACGGAGGCGCTGGGCTGGACTGAGCTGTCGCCGTGTCTTCTAGTGTGACTCGTAGATCTCGGCCTTCTCCTAGGGCTGGTCCCCTTCTCACGATGTACCGGACGTGTAGAGTGAGGTGTCTGCAGACGGAAGAACAAGGATTTAGGAACTGGATTGACTGAACTTCTCCTTCCTCAGTCCTCTTATTCGAACCAAGGGCGTGGCTTGCTCACCTTAGATATATTAAGGCCGGGCTCTCCATCCTGCGTCTTTGCAGGGGCGCAAGTACCAGTTACTTCACTGGTTCACTGACAATCCTCTTGATTGCAGAGGTTGATGTTGGAAGATACCGCCGTTTACCGTACGAGCGGTTTCTTGATAGTTATTGGAGCACCCTTAATTTAGTCCCTTGCTCAGTCTCAGGGTGTCAAGATTGAAATTGTAGAGGAATGATGCGGCGAGCAGGTGAGTAGGAAAGATGACCGGTTGCTGTCACCCTTTCTAATGTCTCTCTTTGTCCTGCAGGTTTAGGTGCAATGGACGCTGATGAATAAGTGCCCAGGATCGTGCAAGCGCGTATGTACGAAGAAGATGAAGCGCGGTGCACGTAAGTAAAATGACTGCTGTTTGTTTCAAAAGCACGCCTTAATGTCTCTTTTGTCCTTGCAGATCGTGGATGCAGAGAGCATTGCTAGATGGATGCCGGCGAACGTGCGAGCGCGTAAGTAGAAAGTTTATGGTTGGTTTAGAATGCGCCTTAAAATGTCTCCCTTTGTTTTGCAGATGCCGACATGCAGCGCTTCTTGAAGTTCAGAACGTGCGGAGCGCAGGTAAGCAATTCAAGAATGCAATGCTTAATCAAGTCCTTTTCTTTGCATGGGGAGCCGAAGAAAGCGGCGGAAGGCTTTGGAAGATGCTGCCGTATTTGGTAAGTAAGAGCGCTGCTCTCGAATTGAATTCTGCTAACCTGTTGTTTTGTCTTGGCAGGTGCAGCTGAGGATCGGATCTCTAGCAGGTAAGGAATTCGTTTTCACAGGAACTGGAGCTGAAGAATCTCAGGAAGACTGGAGCTGACACGGTGAGCGTCCTGCTGCAGATGCAGAATAACGCGAAGCACGTTTCATCAATCGGGTGTGGTTTAAATAGCCTTCTGTAGTGCTTAGGCGTCTTCTTCCACAGCCTCGCCCAGGTAAGAAAAGAGTTCCTGTGTTCTGATTCCAGGGAGTGGCTCCTGCCCCACCCAGACAGGAAAAGTAGTTCCAGGCAGAGAAGGATCAGAAGACCATCGAGCTGGTAAGTAAGCAGCATGGTCTGCTGCAGGTAGGTCCACCCAAGCACTCTTAAGCATTATGAGCCCGGCGCTTCCAGCGCCGGGACGGTCATCTTTATGAGCCTGGTGCCATTGGCGCCAGGACAAGGTCCAAAAGGTCCCGATAGGGACTGGCTGGTACCCAGGATCAAGGTTATGGGCCTGCTTCCAAGGATGTGAGGCAAGTCCTGACCCCTTGGAAGCAGGGATCATGACAGTCAGCTGCATCTCCCTGAGCCACTGGGGGGGGACAGGTGTCCCTGAATGGTCCTAGACACACTGCCCTCTTGAGCCAACCTGCCCATGTTGGCCCCCAATGCCACCTTGACCACCCTGCTCATCCTGGCAACGTCCCCTACCGCGGCCACCTCTTGGAGGTGGCCTCCTTTGCCTCCCTTACTACTTGGTCACTACTTGCAGAAAACAATTGTCCTGGGCAATTAGGGTGAAGGGGGCAGGGTAACTAGATGGAATATGTACCCCTGTGCTCTTGCAAGGCTGTCTGTGACCCCTGGGGGAAAATGACTGGTCACACAATGCTCAGGCACCCCAAAAACAAAAACAAACATGCACACAACCCCTTGGTAGCCCATGTGCGTGGAATGAAGGACCAGCAGTAGGCTGTGGCACCCAGAAACACAAAAAATGCGTATGTGTGATATACGAAGGCTACAAGGACCTCTGAATGGGTACGCGACACATGGGGGCAACACCCCCACCAAAAGAATTGAGCTCTGCCTCAGTAAATAAGGGGTACGCACTGCAACCGTTGTAAAGTACTCATGTGTGAACCGACAAGAAGTACAAGAATCACCCGCTCGCTCTCCACAAAAAACACGTTCAAGAAAATGGTGTCCTACGCGGACCTTTAACTCCTGCGCACAGCAACACCTACACGTGCCACGTCACTTACACGCTTACACACTGAGGCCCTTTTCATCAAAATACATGCTGATGTGCTGTTTTTTGACACACGGATTCACTCTGCATCAGGCTGGCCATGTGACAACACACAGAAGGCCATTTTCCTGCCACCAAGAGCCCTGAGCCGCCTCCCATGAGCCATCTGCTGCTGCCTGTCTGCCTGCTGGCCATGTGCCCTGCTATTTGGTGCCTGAACATCAGCCATCTGCATGAGTCCAGTTGCTGCAACCACCCCTGCTGGAACAGAAGACTCCCGACTGCTGTTCCATCGCTCCACAGCCCAGCACCAGGACCCAGTTGCCCACCCACACCAGCCTCAGGGGTTGCCATGTCGGGCCAAACTCAATTTGGGACCAGTGGCAACCCCCCGGCAGAGAGGCAGAGGGCTGCCAGCTTCACTGCAGGAGAAGTAGGCATCCTGGTGCATTATAATGCCCTCTTCGGACGACCACGTGCCGCCAAGGCTGGACAGAAGAGGATCTGGTTGGACATCGTGGGTGCCATCAACGCAGAGGGGTGGCAACCTGCAACCTGAAACACGTCCATAAGCGCTGGGAGGACTTTAGGTCCACGACCCTCAGAAAGGCCCGGCGCCTCTTGGACGCAGCGGATGCAGTGGGGTGCCGGGTGCACCTTGCCATGGACCAGTCCTGGAACACATTCGCCCAGCGATTCACAACCAGGTCCTCGAGAGGCAGACCCGTCTGGAGTCGAGCGGTAAGTGTCCATACATACTCATTGGATGCAGTGCATGTTGAGGTGTTCCAGGAGTGTGCAGCTTGGACATATGTCTGACATGGCCCATGTATGGATGTGTATGTGCAGGGACATGACCGTTCTGCATGTGAGTCCAGTCATGTGTGATGCACATCAATAGTGTATGTGTTCCAAGGCATGACACACAACTGCATGTGAAGATGCACACATGTTTGCATGCCTGTGTATGTACTCAGCCATGTTTGGGGTGTGAAACATGGATGCTCGTCACGCCTTCAAGTACGTGCACGGAGTACATGTGTGTTTCTGTTTGGGGGGGTGTGACTGTGAGACACCATGGATGCATGTGATACAGACATGTAGGTACCCGATTGGCAGATGTGACATAGTTGCCGATGATTGCACTGTGACAGGTGGTGGAGATGTACAGATACATGTCTGTCTAGTGGCGTGTGTGCATGTGTTCGGCACTCCCCATGTTGCTTGTCATTTCATGCCAACCTTTGGATGTTCATGCCGTTGTATGTGTATGGATGCTGCTGCCTTCTGCACGATTCCTGTTCATTTGTGCATGTGTGTGGGTCCAAATGATATTAGTATTGGAGAGTGTGATGCCATCTGTGAAGTTTGACACTGCCACTCATGTGCAACTGTCAAGTGTGTATCAGACCATTCTACAGTGCCCTGATGCATGTGTTCTATCTCTCCCTGTCTGCAGCGTCGACTGATGAAGAGGGCAGAGACGGTGCTGTGGAGCACAGCAGCAGGGATGCCACCGCCAGCCGGAGACGCAAGGCACAGCTCCCCTCCGAGGTAATCATATCTTCTGGAAGTGAGGAGTCTGGTGCCGCATCCATGGCCGCAGCTGCCGAGTGAAGGTCCAAGAGGCAGAGGTTGGAGGTGGACTTCTCGGCAGCAGAAGGGGCAGCTGAGCCCCTACAGGGGCCTATGGAGAAAGATGGCACTGAGTCATCCAGGTTGGTGGGGGGTTTGGTTGAGGAGGAGGCTGTGACAGCCCCATGCACGGAGCCTGGAAGGGGGGATTCCTCTGGTGCTAGTGGTACAGTCCAGGGGCAGGAGCAGAAGGCAGCACAAGCTGCCGCGGAGGTACCTATGTGTAATCCTGTCCCAGATCATGTGACTGCATCATCCGGCACCAGCAGGGATGCCTTTGTCCAGACCCGTTTTCGGGGAGGGGATGCACAAACAACAACTGGCCTTACTCTCCCTGAGGTTGTGGTAATCCGTACCGGATTGAGCCTGTCCTTTCTGGTGTGGTGGTGCGCCAAAGTGGCATGCGGGATTCTCGTCAGGACACTGCACGTCATTTTGAATACCTGTTTGGGCGCGTCGCACTACTAGGACAGGTCGTCGGCACTGGGTTGCTCTGTGTGCTGGATCTTCTTGTGACCCCTCCTCAACTCAGCCCCCTTTGCGCCAGTCATTCTCCTTGCCAACTTCCCGCCTAAGTATCACCTGGGCCCCCTGTAGAGCTGCCCCTGAGCCAGCGGCCAGGCTGGTAGAGGACACATCCCTGCCACAGTCGGGAGTTGGAGGTCGAGCTGGGGTGGCCACCCCACCAACTTGACCCCAGCAAATGGAGGACATGCATGCATCAACAATCAGGGCACGTGCACAGCGGCATCAGTGGATTCCATCAGCCTGGATGCTGTTGAGGTGCCAGAGGCAGTTGCATTGGAGGCGGCACCAGGCTCAGCGTGGGAGCCATCATTGCTCGGGGCCATCAACATCCCAGGGGAAGGCATCGGCCGGCGGGCAGGAGGACCCAGGATTAGGAGTGTCTTCCGTGTGGCTGCGGTTGGGCCAGCAAATAGATGCATAGCTGCGGCAGGCAGAGAGGTCATGGCTCACAATGGTCAAGGCGGAGAACTCCATTCACCGGGCTTTGCGGCGGGTTGAGTGCCTTGAAGCAACTCGCGGAGAGTTGGATGATGCCATGGCTGCATCCCTGTGAGACCTCCAGGCCAGGGAACAGGCCGGCCTCCGGAACATGGACATGGAGTTCGATTATGCCCTGCCACGGGACATCAAAAAGTGAGCCGTCGGACTAGCCTGCTGCCTTTGTATATAGTTATTTAGGTTTAGGTTTCGTTTTGTTTTTTTATGATTTGGAGTATACAGACTTTGCTCCCATTTTTGAATATAGTTGTGTTTTACATAGGGTTTTCTGTAGGTTTCATTTTGTTTTGGGATCATGGACTCTTCCGACTTTCATTGTAAATAGTCCTGGACATGTACATACTTTCTATTGTTTTGTCATCCCATGGAGTCATTGTTTTTTTATGCTTTTCAATTTTGGAATCATTTCCAGGGACTTTGGCGATGGAACACTTTTCATTTTTCATGTCTTGGATTTTAATTTTTCCTTGGATTTTACTTTCTTCTTCATATTGCATTCATTATTTCATCATTTGCATGTGTGGTTTTCATTTTGTCATTTGGTTTTCTTTTTAATACATGTCATAAATCTTCATTATTGGTGTGGTCTACTCTGATTGGTTTTGTGCATGTCTCTATGAGCATTGGCTCAGTCATGTGTTGCCACTGTGTGGCTCTGTAGGACATTTATTCATGGGTATGCTGGTTCTTTTCAGACTCTCATGGCATAGGTAATTTACTAGGGAGTGGGTGCAGTGAATGGCTGGGTGTTTGTACTGGGGGTGGGGGGATGGGATTTGGGTTGGCATTAGGGCCATGGCTCTGTATTGTTATGACGTGGTGTTTGGAGGGACATGAGTTGGGGCCTGCTGGCAGGTGCCCGTCACTGGTGGGGGGACATGAGTCGGGGCCTCCTGGCAGGTGCCCGTCAATGGGGGTGGGGTGGAGGGACATGTGTTGGGGCCTGCTGGCAGGTGCCCGTCACTGGTGGGGGGGACATGAGTCGGGGCCTGCTGGCAGGTGCCCATCACTCGTGGAGGGGACATGAGTCTGGGCCTGCTGGCAGGTGCCCGTCAATGGGTGTGGGGTTGAGGGACATGTGTCGGGCTTGCTGGCAGGTGCCCATCACTGGTGGGGGGACTTGTGTTGGGACTCAAAAGTAGATGGTCCAATGTGGCCTGCCTGCAGGCATGGTCAGGGTTTGCAGGGGTCACCCCTGTGATTTGGGGTGCCTGCGGGGCATGGTCAGGGGTGATGGGCTGCCTGCGGGGCATGGTCAGGGGTGTAGGGTGGTCCCCTGTGGTGTGGGGTGCCTGCGGGGCATGACCAGGTTGGATGGGCTGCCTGCGGGGCATGGTCAGGGGTGTATGGTGGTCCCCTGTGGTGTGGGGTGCCTGCAGGGCATGACTAGGGTGGATGGGCTGCCTGCAGGGCATGCCCAGGGGTGTATGGTGGTCCCCTGTGGTGTGGGCTGCCTGTGGGGCATGGGGAGGGGCGAGGGCACACCGGGGAAGAGGCGCACTGCCAATTTGCATGTAAAGCATCACCCGCATACCCCGGAATACACGTACCCCGCTCCCGCCAGAAAAATCGCGTATAAAGCTCACTCGCGTACCCCGGAACACACATACCCTGCTCCTGCCAGTGAAATCGCATGGACAGCTCACTCACGTACCCCAAAATATAAATACCCCTCTCCCGCCTGCGAAATCGCGTGGACAGCTCACTTGCGTACCCCAAAATACACGTGCCCCTCTCCTGCCAGCGAAATCGTGTGGATAGCTCACTCGCGTACCCCGGAATACACATACCCTGCTCCCGCCAGTGAAATCGCGTGTAAAGCTCACTTGTGTACCCCGGAATACATGTACCCCTCTCCAGCCAGCAAAATCACGTGGACAGCTCACTCGCGTAGCCCGAAATACACGTACCCCGCTCCCACCAGCAAAATCACGTGGACAGCTCACTCGCGTACCCCGGAATACAGGTACCCGGCTCCCACCAGCGAAATCACGTGTAAAGCTCACTTGCGTACCCCGGAATACACATACCCCGTTCCTGCCAGCAAAATCGCATGTAAAGCTCACTTGTGTACCCCGGAATACACGTACCCTGCTCGCGCCAGTGAAATCATGTGCATAGCTCACTCACGTACCCCCAGATACGCGCATCAGTGTGGTGTGGAGCCACATTCACCCCATGCAGGCAGTCCACACCACAGGCCCCCCACTACACCCGTGGCCATGCCACAGGGGACCACCATACGCCCCTGGGCATGCCCCGCAGGCAGCCCATCCACCCTTACCATGACCCGCAGGCAGCCCATCACCCCTGACCATGCCCTGGGGACACGGAAGCACTGGCACCGTTGCTAACAGTGCGGGTGCTTCCGTGAAAACTCAGCGGGCAGATGCCGTTGCACCCGGCAGGTCAGAACTGTTGGGCGCAATGGCACACGCCTGCAGAGTTGTAGTGTGGTGGTCAGGAAAGGGTGCCCATACAGTGCGACCGGCACCGTTATATCCAGACCGCCACACTTGTAATGAAGCCCATAGTCACATTACATCATCATTAAAATGCATCTGACAGCACTGTGTCTTATTTCGTATTGCAATTCATTGGAGGAGCCTAAAAGCATCCAGGCAGACCCATTTCAGCTACAGTAGTTCTAATTTCTTTAGCACCTCCTTCCACAGGTATGCTGCAATGTCACTCATCACCACTGAGAGTTGCCACATAAACAGTGCCCCAAAATTGGTCGTTTTAGAGCTGACACAAGCTGGTTACAACGTTTTCATATGCTTTGCACAATTGATCTCTCAATATGGGGCACTCTAGGAGAAGATGTCCGCTATTTTGACTGCACAGGTGGAATATCCTGCTATCAATGGGAGTGCCTGCCATGATATTCATTAGGGGGCAAGATGCTAAAACAAACATAAATAATAAATTGTAATGAAAGAGGAACATGACTTTAATAGTTATTCTCAAAAACGTCCAACCTGGAAGCCAGATTTTGTCAATTCACCATAACGCTTTTTATTGCTCAGCCTTTCCATGTTGGCTGAATGGTCCCAGTGTGCTATTTTAACCGTTAACAAAAAAAAGGTAATTAAGACAATATTCAACTGGAGGAGACGGGAGGCCAATATCACTTAAGTAATCCTGCACTGTTTCTTCCAAGTCCTTATAAAACAGATTTGGGGGACTATCTTTGGTAGCGTGTGCTATCAAATTCAACAGGGAACTGTTTCCAGTTTGAAACCAATTGAGCTTAACCATATGCATGCTGCGTTTTAGTAACTAAAACACCGTGAATTAGGTCACACCCAGCTCACATCTGAGCGCCTCAATAGTTACTGTCTATGGCACTCCCAGGGTTGAGAGCGTAACTACCCCTGTAATACGTCAAGCCATTTAAAGAATTTTGATGGTAATGCCTCTATGGCAAATAGAATTGCAGGAACAGCACTGACTTGTATGTCTCAAGAAAACCCTCTATGTTATGCCCACACTTCTTGATAATGAATTGGCGAATTACTGACCATTTCCTGAGGATTTTCTCTGTGATATACGTTTTGTAAAAAGTTACGTTAGGGCTGGGAGATGGGGATATTTTTATGGTGGGCAGAATATATTTGAATACTAGAGCATATATCTTTTTTCTAATCCAACTTGTTGTCTTACTAGTAATTAAAACATATTGAAATGTTGTATTGCCTTAAAGTTCCTCTTTAACTTTGGCAGGGATAGTATTAGAGCACCGTCTTGTGTTACTCCTCTGTTAGTACCACTAATCTGAAAATATCTTTGGAACTCCATTGGTGGAATCAGGGACAGGCTCCTATGCATCCATGGTTTCGAAGTTGTTTTGTATGAATGTTTACTTTCTAATTCATGTTAAGAGTATTTACACATTTTAGGGAATTAAAGTAACGTTTATGACTCTTATCTGTAGAACTGGTTATGGCTAACGGTTGTCATTTCTTTGTTCCCATGGCATATGTGTACAGGAATTCTGGTTATGCTACTCTGGGGTACCGCAATTCTGAATCAATAATTGTCACAACACATTTATGAGAGGGATGTGCTGCTTGCACCTGGATTACTACATGTTAGTGGCATCCAAACTCTTAGTAACATATTTTCTGAATCATTGCTTTATGTTTCAATTATTCCATCTCGCAAATCACATATCAGCCACATGACCTTTGATACGTAATATTTGTTGTTTATGGCAAACATGGCTGTTTAATTTTATGAATGACATAAAACATTGTCTGCATTGCTTTCTAGCAGTTGTTGCCACTAGCCAACTTAATAACACATCTAAAACCTTCGTTTACATGGAGGAGACACATATTTCTGTTAGTTCATACATGTATTTTTCTCCGCTTTGGAATACCTTTGTTAGGTACTGTGGTAGATCATGAAGCCTTGGATCGCTTAAGGAGCTCTATAAGAACCACCCACAACACACATTTCTGTACCCAATGCAACTGAGGTAATATGCACCTGTTGTTCTGATTTGTATAAAAATGCATTGTTTGGAGAGGGAGCATTCCACTCTCACATTTCTTTCAAAGATGAAAGCTCGCTAACTACCAGTGCTCACAAAGTGATTTACCTTGTTAGGGAGCTGTGCACAAGAAAAATACTGTGTGCACGAAAACAAACAATTTCTGCAATTAGAGGACACTAATTAGAAAGAACATCGCTACAACTAATGGCATTCATCAGACACCAACCTAGGACTTCTTGGCATAATGGTGTCACCTTCCTGTATTTTCGAGATAGCACTGTTCATGTCTGATAATAATTAGTTAGCTGTTCCTACTTCTATTTGATTGCACCTGTTTTATTTGCATTCATACATTCCAGTGATAACATTACATTCTGAAGTATAACCAAGAGAAGAACACTTATCCAAGGATATTGCTTGTTTCACCATGCATTATGTTGCATATTATGTGTATGAAAGTATTTGGTTAATGATAGTTGAAAAGTAAATTAGTACTCTATTTTTGGTCAATGCCGCAATGGTATATTTCGAAGACAATAATGATTGAGAGCACGTGCTATTACATTATATATGCAAACAATCGATCTCCCTCTCTTTCTCTCTCCATTTCTAACTCACACACCAAACACAATGCTGAAAAAAGAATCATAGGAATGATATAAGCAAAACAATACATTCATGTGAATTCCTAATATAGGTTCATAGTGTTTACATCTTCACTGTTTTACTGATTATTCTATACACATTCTTTCTACAGATATTTAAAATGTTTTTTCCACTGTTGCTAGGCACACTAAATATCCGTTTTAAAGTGCTCACCACGGGAAGGGGGTGTGCCATTGTGTTACATCTCTTAGAATGTTAAGATGTGTATTGAGTGGAACCCTAGATTTGGAAGGGCTCTGGAAGGATGCAGGGTTCTGCAGATGGTCAGTTAGTGTTTCTTCTTGGAGGAATAAGTTGTTGGGGAGACGGCCGGGTTTACGTTCTGAGTGCAGAAAGTGTGGCAAGAGAAGGCACTATAACCAGTACTGTGAGAACCTTTCCAAGGCAGGTGTGTGGCGAATTTCGATTGAGGACGAAGATATGGGAGGGTCTGGGGTAGTAGATTTAGATGTTGCTTATGTGAGCAGATAGGGGATGGGAAAAGCAAAGGAGGAAAGCCACATGCAAAGGTACGTTTCATGTGCCCATGGTGGTGAATTCTGGATCAGATTATACCATTATAGACTAGAAGAACTGAAAGGCATACACTGAAGGGAAGGAGGTTTAACTTGCATACCCAAGTGTATGTGCCAATGCATACAAGGATGTGAAAATTGACACTGTGCTGTAGTTTGAGGGAAAACCTGAGTGCTTGGTGTGATCAGCCATGGTGGATGTCTATGAGTCAAAATGCGGGGGTGGTTTACTTGGTTGGCATGGGCAGGGTGAACTGAACATCATTGTGGACCCCAGACTGCCTGGAGTGGTGCTTTTGACATGGAATTCGGACAGGGTGGAGGATCATTTTGCAGATGTCTTTGAGGATAGGTTGGGATGCCTCAAATGTTATCAACATCTTATTTGGATTAAACGCAATGCTGAAGCAGTGGTAGCCAAGGTGAGTAACAATCCGGTCTGTCTCAGAGAAGATGTGAGCTAAATGTTTCAAAAGTTGGAGCTTCTTCGGGTGATTGAACAAGTGGAAGCCTCATAGTGGGTGTGTCACATTGTGGTGGTCAGAAAGTCCTCAGGAGAGGTGAGGCTATACGTTGTGCAGAGGCGTGTCCTTCACAGCATTATAATGGACAAGCTTCCCCTGCCGAACATTGGAGAGATTATTAGCTCAGTGGGAAGGGCCGAAATGTTTAGCACCCTGCATCTTGCTTCAGCATATCATCAAATATATTTGCATCCTAGCTCCATAAATTACACCACCTTCATTACACTGGATGGTACATACCGATTTCAGAGAATGCCTTTTGGGCTTGCTTAAGTGGTGGCTTTTTTCCCGAAGTGTGATGCGTGCCTTTGTTCCAAGATGTTAAGGGAGTCTTCTGATTCTAAAATGCCATTTTGTTTACTGGATCTGATGAGAGGGAGCATGATGAAAGGTTGGGAAATGTGCTTAAGATAATCAGGGATGCAGGTTTAATCTTGATTAAGTGTGGGATACATTGTATATTTGGGTCACAAATCGAGAACCATTGTGAATTTGTAGAGGCCAAATGACGGCAAGTAGGTATGTCCTTTTTGGACCTTGTTGAGTACAACGCAAAGTTTGTTGACCATTTTCCAGACAGATATAGGGAGATCAGTGGTTTGAATAAAACAGGTGTGGAATTTTGTTGTTCTGAGGATTGTCAAAGGGATTATTATCAAAATTAAAAATGCAATTGTAAGGGCACCAGTGTTGGCTAGCTTTGATGTGCAGTGTCCCACTTGGATCATGCTCGATGTCAGTGATACATGAATGGGTGCAGTTTTTTGCCAAGGGAACAGAGACTTAACTGAGGAGTGGTGTTTGCGAGGCATATGCTGAGAGATGTGGAGACTCTGTACTCAGTGACAGAAGAGGAGGCATTTAGTCTGATATGGGCCATCATCACACATTGTGTGTGTTTGTCCGGGAAGACGGTTCATAGTGCAGATGGACCATAATCCACTGGTAGGCGTTTTTACCACCAAAGGGTTAGTAGGTGTGTCTAGGCTAATCATGAAGTGGCTGGTGTCTTTGCAAGCACATGATTTGGAGTGGAGTACATTCCAGGCAGAGATTTTATGTTGACAGATTTTTTTCTCAAGATAGGGAAGGGAAGGATGTGGAGTGGAGGTGGTAGAGGAAGGGGAGAAAAAAATGATCAAGTGTTCCAAGTATGCAGCTATGTTTTTGACAGGGATGGGTGGAACAGAGCATCCGAGGAGGGTCCTGTCTCATTATGGTGATGGAGGCAGTTAGGGCGGGTTGGCATAACTGGCCAGTGAATGATGCAATGAAGCAATATTTCCAGGTTCAGGAAGAACTTAGCCTGGAAGAGAATATATTGTGCAAAGGACGAAAGATTGTTCCTTCAGAGTATTTGAGGAAAATGATATTATCTTTGTCCCCTGAAGGAACACTAGGACATTATCAAGTGCAAAGTGAGGGGAGATTACTGGTGGCCCAGAATTGATGAACAAATGGAGGAGATCGTTACAACCTGTGAATTGTGTAAGCTATCCGATAGGTTGGTTATGGACTATACCCAACCATTGAAATCTTTGAATCTTCTGAGTTTACCAAGGAAATATGTGGCACTTGAGTGTCGTTTGGATCCCAGACAAGGGAGAGAGGAAGTAAAGCATATGTTCTGATCATGCTTGATATATATTTCAAATGGGTAAAGTCTACAGTGGTGTTTGAAGCAGATTCAAAGACAGTGGTGTGTTTTCTGTTTAGAAATATTCCAGAGAGAGGGACTTCCGTACAGAATTCCCACTGGCAAAGGAATTCAATTGATGTCAAGGTCAGTTTAGTCCTTTCTGAGTGGTGTAGGGGTAGTGCATCACTAGATGTTACTATATCATCTGGAGCCTAATGGGGCTGTAGAGAGGTTTCATTGCACAGTCATGCAGGCAATATGCATGGTCATCCAGGAGAGAAAATAGTGAGAGGAGGTTGTGTGTAAGAGAGTGTGTGCTTGCTTGTTGGCATTGCATGCCACCAGAGGTTTAGTGCCATTTGAGGTTCTCTGGAGGAGGAAACTTCATACAATGGTTTGTCCTCTATGGCTGGGTATAGCTTAGTTTGTGGAATGGAAGGAGTAGGAGCTCAGGGAAGTGGCGAGGAGAAAAGGAGAATGCCTTAAGGAGAGGTATGACATGCTTAACAATGCTAGGGAACAGTAGTGCAAGTGGGAGAGAGTGTGAGAATGAAAAAAGGGGGCATGGTCACTAAAGATTGTAGCAGGTATTAGGGTGCACAGAAAGCGGCGAGTGTATATGAGGATGCAGTAGTCATGGAAGATGGGGGACTTTGGAACAAAGCAAAGGGATGGTGTGGAAGTTTATTGACAGGACAGGTCACCAACTGTGTTTTTACTATTGTGACTCTGTTGCAAGAAGAATATCCTTTTTTAACATTGTTTTCTAGTCATGACATATGTATGTGTGTGTGTTTGTGTGGAAGGGGAGGTGGTTTATATCAGTCAGAATGTTAAAAAGTGTATATCTTCCGTAAACAGTTTCTAATTATATTCCATTTTATGATTTGCACACTCTAGGTCTAATATCAAGTATATATGCTATTGTTTGAGCTTACCCGAGATCAGACACTCTGAAAAATCCAATAGTGACTTTTAGATGGGGAAGGGATGCATAGGAGGAAGACATTATACTAGTTATGTGCGAGAGGACAAAAGATTGCAGGTTTCGGTGGAGGTTGTCTAAGAAATGTATCATACTTCATTGGAAGATTGATTCACTACCGAAGCATCCATGATTTCTTTTTTTATGCTACTTGAGTCAAAGGGTGCAGTCTCTGCTGGGTCTAAGTAATTGGTGAGTGGATGTGCGAGAAACCTTTGAGTTATATGTTTGTCAGTCCTCTAATATGGTGTTGAGCCTGTCTCCTTCCCTAAGGATAATATCAGTATTTGCTGCATTCAGTTTCAGACCATGTGAGGACATCACTGATATGATTGTGTGCAGTCCTGCCCAGAGATGTTGCATGTCTCTAATAACTGACACCTCAAGATAGTTTTGTGATCATGCAGTCAAACATTTTAAATAGAAACATAACCATACCTTTTAAGCCAGAAAAGACTAGGGGAGCAAAAGGAAGATGGTGGGGAGAGGATACAAGAATTCTTGGAAAACATGATAAATAATAGGAAGTGTTTTCTTAAGTTTTAAAAGTGTTGTATTGCATGAACAGAAACATCTCCTGAAGTCCCATGAACATTTAAAAACATTTTTTTTTTAAAAAAAACTCATGGGCTTTTTTGAAACTTTGGGAGACTGTGGAGTTGTTGGTGGGAGAAATCAGTAACTGAATTAGTCTTTTTGGAACTGTTTGATGTCTGTTTAAAGATAGCTGAACTAGCTGAGTAGGACAACGACGAGTGGACACCTGAGCCTTGTGATCAAGCATGTCATATTGTCCAAGGACACCAGTAGGCCAGAACACCAGATTTGCCTTTGTGTTTTTTTATCAGAAGCCTGTTTATAGCCTGGTAATGGTGTTGTCTATATAGCAGCTTCACCACAAGTAAGATTTGTACACCTCAAGGTGTTTGTGCCAGTCAATGCTGTGTTAAACCTGGATTGTCATTACCTTCTCCAGGTCTTTGACAAAGATGTGACATGCATGATGGGGTGGTAAATTAAAGGAAATAAACCCTGTAGGTAATGATTTTGTCTGTATATGGGAATTGTCCAAACAGCAGAATCTAACTTGTCACCTTCAGAGGTTCTAAATGTGAATAAAACAGAAAGGTGTTGAACACACCAAGTGAAATATCAATCAAGACCAATATCACCATTTTCACTCAGTTGGTATGAATGGGCCCTGAAGAGACGTACAAAATAGTAGTCCATCAGTATTACACTAAAGTGAGCAAACGCAAAGGAGAATAATAAACACCTGGGTGTTAAATAAAATGGAATTACAGGGAAATAAAATATGTATTTAGGTGTAGGCTTCTAACACATTATGTACACCTGGAAGAAACTCTGCCAAGAGAAGCATATCCTAGTCCCTCTCCATATTCCTTATCTCAGTCTCTTCTTTGTCCCAAACCCTTTTCCTCATCCCATTTCCCCTTCCACTTCTTGATCTCAGAGACCATTCCTGATCCCGCTCTTTCTTCCGTTTCCATGCTGCTTGCCCCAATATATAGCTCCAACCAGCTGTAACAAACCACCCTTGTTCGGTTTTCCCAGAATTCTAATGATGCTAGATGTCATTGTTCACTTATTGGGCAGTATCATCAGGTAAGAACATACTCTTGTTTGTTTTGAACAATTTTGGAGTAATGCCACTGGCTGAATAGGTGTCCATGTGGCTTGGCCAATGCATATTATTGTCCCCATAAAAGTCCTGGGAAGTTGTAGAGGCACGGGGTAAGGAGGAAGGGCTGCGATAAAGCAGAGGGGTTTTGATGGGGAAGAGGAAGATGGACAAGGAATGTGTCCACAGTGTCTGCACCAATGTATATCCAGTATCTCCACATAAAAGAAACACCATGTTTGTTTTACCTACAGTGGGAGTAATAACACTGTAAAAACACGTCCATTGACTACAGCAAAATATGCCTGTTTGATACATTCGGTAAAGCCACTCTAAGAACACTCTAAGAACACTTGCCAAACTGGCCAGCACCCCACATAAGAACACACTTTTTTTTCAATTGGCCATATGGTCATATGGCCAACAATGCTTTTGTAAGAAAACATGTTCTTGCTGTTCGTGTCAATATATGCCATTATCCAGATATATTAATGCTCTCATGCTCACTTTGCCAGTCGAATCAGTAATGCCAACTTAAGAAAGTATGCCCATGCTGACAGTCCAATATTTGCCAGTGTACACATATAGGAAATCTCAATTTTGGTTTACCCATATAAACCTTCATTATGTAGTTTGAGCATATCTCCTATGTAAAAGAACCAACCTGCACCTGTTTGGCCTGCTTCTGGGCCTCAAGCCCCCCACCCACAACCCAATACACACTCTCATCTGGCATGCATACACGTTAATCGACATACTAATATCCACTTGCTCCTGCACACTCATGTGCGCAGACACTCAAAGCCACTCTCTCCCTCACCTACACACACTCGCTCGCAGACATCCATGTGTCTTGCCCGCTCACTCATATACACAAGCTTGCAGTCACCCGCACATCACAATCTATCAGAGACACACCCAAACACACATGATTAGAGGGTTGTAGACCTGCACACTCATGTTTTGTCTCCTCTACACAGACTCCCTTGCTTTCATTTCCCATAAATCACACACGTAAACATAAAAAGACACAAACATTGTTTTAGCTTGACTTGCCTTTAAATTCAGTGGTTAATTTGGCTCCCAGCTTCACCTCACATCCTGGACAAGAGGAGCAGCCACAACCAAAGCCAACAGATGCTCCCTTGCCCCTTACTTTCTCTTCTAGAGCAGACATGTTTTGGGTGAAGGTCCATCTTGGCCAGATGACAAGGATTCTATAATTTGCCTGTACCTCTATTGGTGATAGAAGCAATTGATACAGAATGTGGCACTATTGAGTCTCCCTTAAATGCTCCTCTCTCAAACAAAATGGTCGCATTGTTCACACAGCACAACACCTTCAAGCCAGCTTTATAGAGTAAGGCGCCATCAATGAACTTATTCCGGGAGAAAGGGATTTATGCCAAACTGAGCTAGGAAATTATTCACTTTTTTCTCCACTTTCAACTTTATAACTTTTCAACCATTGGACATATTTCCCCTAAACATAAAATGTTCCTTTGGGCAGGGCACCACGGGCTTAACATGAATAGCCATAGAAAGGTTTAGAACTATAGGGTTCTGACCATCACTCTGTAATATATGCGTGCAGGCAACAAATAACTTTACTGGCTGCCTATCACATATTAAAATCCATAAACGTTAGGAACATGAACTTTCAAAATGTACATTTTACTGAACACTAAACATAACGTAAAATAAAACCAACATTCCTGAAACATAAGGTCACCATTTTGTTTTGAATCTTGGTTAATGTGCACATGTTTTGATCTCTCAATCTGTTAATAGTATTTTTAGTCACGTTTTTTGTACTGGTGTTGTATGCATGCTTGCTGTGCAGTACTCCACATGTGCATAGTAATTGCTGTTTTGTGTGTAATGTGGCATACAGACGAATTAAAGAAGTTATGTTTCTGTTAGGCATTCATATAATAAATGTGTTCATATTTGTTGAGTTCATTCAATTTTTGTGTTTGCGTTAGTGATATTGGGTTTTTATTCTGTCTATATAAAGCGCTTAAGCGTAAGTGCTATATAATAATACATCATATCCATTTGGTCATGGACGTCTGCTTGCATATTGATATATCTTTCAATGCCAATGCTGTATGTCTCTAGAATATTTTGAATGGTTACATTGTATGTTGGTTTGGTGTTGGTCTTGTTAAGATCTACGTATTTGCAGATCATACTTTTATGGTTGCCATGTGTTGGCGTGAGTTAAGGAACCAACCGTTTTGGCTGTATTGCATGTTTTGTGTGGTACTTATTAATACGTTAAACATTCATTTCTGCAAATTCCAACATTTACATATGTTTGCATGTTATTGGAGGCAACCTGCACGTTTCTAAAGATATACTTTCACACTGTCCCACGGATTTCCTATTAATAAGGCAGTATCGAATACAGGTTTAAGATTGTCATTATATGACTATTTATTCATGGTGTTTGCAATTAGATTATTCAATTTAATAATTTTACAAAAGCAAACAAAATTAGTAGGTGTATTAACTACAGCACGTGTTATTAATTCATTCCTTCTAAGTGTTGTGTAACTTGTTTCTTTAATGTAATGCATTTATTTTGTATTTCTGATTATGTTCTGATCAGTGATGTCATTTAGGGGTCGCCGGAGGTTGCAACTGCGACCTCTGAGGTCTCCCTTGCGACCCCTGTTGTCTCCCTTGCGTCCTCTAAACATTTTTTATATATATATATATATATATATGTAATGTGGCTCTTTACTTCTGGGGTGGCTGGCTTTCTTGTTCACACCCCTTAAAAAAAAAGAAGAAAAATAAGAACAGGAGTGCCACAAGCCTAACACTTTCAGCACTGACCCTAAATAAGAAAGAATAGGAATACCAAATGTCTTTCTGGAATTCTATACAATAATTGCTAGGCTCATTAAATGTTTATTTCAGGCACACTTCAGGGGGTGAGTCACTGATTTAGTCTCTTCTTAAACGCCTCACTCAGCCTTTCATCCTTCTGAGGTCGATAAATGGGTACCAACACAGGTTGGGTGATATTGGGTTTTTATTTTGTCTACATAAAGCGCTTAAGCGTAAGTGCTATATAATAATACATCATTACCATTTGGTCATGGACGTCTGCGTGCATACACAGTAATTTGGTAATATGGGCCTACACACACTGATCTTAATGATACATATGACGATCCATTCATCAGTAGTGATATCGTAACTATATTTTTCTTAGTGCACGATACTATGTGATGCCACTTCCTGTTTTGTCAACGGGTGAAATGTCGTGTTCCATCGCTACCCGCGATATCACTTTGGGGCGAGGTCAAATGACATCACTTCCTGTGATGTCATCAGGGGTCAAGGGTCGTGTGATGTCACTTCTGCTACCCCTGGCGTTTTGGTGAAATGATGTCCCTGGTTCTGCTTGGCAAATACATTCTGGAAGTGGGTACTACAGTTCATGACAACCTATTGACAAACACAACATGTGCTTTGGGCAAAAGCATAGTTGTCACAATCACACTAACTGGAAGGAAGAGAGATCGACACTCTCCCCCGAACCACGGAAGCCGAATGAACTCGACCCTCCCACCGTGGTTGGCACAGGCGCCTGAGTTAGTAAACAGGTCGCCACGTGGCAGCCAATGGGGGAAGAGGGGTTAGGGAGAGATTGTGGATAGGGAGGGGAAATTAGGAACACCGGAAATAGGATACGGAAACTCCTAAGTTGGATGGGACTGGGGAAACACAGGAAAAAACCCTACTCTAACTCACATAGAATGAACAGAACAATCACCTGCACAATTAACATATACCTGATTCCTGAATAGCACACCTTAATACGTGTACTGTATCCTACTCTGAAATATCATGCCCATACAACACACAAGCAAGCAATATGACCACACATAAGGGAAAGCTTCCCAAAATGATTAGACAATACACATGGCCCTTCTGGCAGCGTTAGCAACATACAACATAAATGCATTTCCTTTAGTTCCTGGCACTAGTGAAATGTCGTTGTCCATATGCAGTACTTCCTACATTAACCCATACGAGATTGGCAAAGTTCTTGAATTATACGAGTAACAAACACACTTTCGTTTCTCATACGGATTGAATTCAAAGTGATTAGGGCGTTACTTATGTCAGGTCTGGGGAGCCCGTGGGACTTCCCAGACAAATAATGAAACAGCGGTAAATCATTCCAAGCAGTTCAGGAAATATATTGCCCTCACAAGTACTTATCTTGAGTCTGGGAGCCCCGTGGGACTTCCCAGACGAAGAACAGCAAGCGTTGTCTCTGCCGACTACTCAGCGCCCCTCCTGCTCCTACCGCACTGTGAACGCGTGCAATCAAGCGTTCCTCCTCTGCATCTCGTTTCGTCTCACGTGGACGCCTTCCTCCTGTTACCGAACGTGGCTGCCTGACTCCTGCTCCCAATCAACAATAAGCCACACCTGCCAACCGCCGTTGCCTGCCTTTAAGCTGCCTTGATTCTTGATGCAGTACAGCTGGCAAGGCGCGTACAGGCCAAACTACAAAATAACACAAAGGATGCTGGGAACTGAAGTTTCCTTATCCTTCCAGCACATAATGTCTCAATAGGCGTATTTTAGCACTCCACGCCTGTGCCAACCCTGATTCCTGACATTACCTCCTCTTCCAGGGCTCCTCCCAGGACCTGGTTTACCTGGGTTGCGTAAATGAAACTGTTTCACTAACCTGGGAGCATGAACCTCTCTAGCTGGTTCCCAAGAACAATCCTCAGGGCCGTAACCTTCCCAGTGGATCAAATATCATAGTTGTCGATATCTTTTTCTGGAATCCACAATGCGTTTTACTTCGTATTCCATGTTCCCATCTTTCACTATGGCTGGGGGTTTCTTCGTAGTTGTCCCTGGAGCTGCGGGTTTAAGCAAAGAAACATGGAATACCGGGTGTATTTGTAGAGTTTTAGGCAAACGCAGTTTCAATGCTCTTGGTGACACACATGCAATGATTTCATAAGGTCCAATAAATCTAGGCATAAATTTACGAGATCCAACTATGGAAAGATTTCTGGTTGATAACCAAACCCTGTCTCCTGCTTTATAACGTGGACTCTCCTGTCGGTGTTTATCAGCATGTCTTTTATAGGCTTTCTTAGCCTGTTCCAAATTGGTGTGCGCCTTCTGTTGGATCTTGAGAAGCAACTGTTTTCGATCTCGCAACACAGGTAGATTCTCCACTTCAGGTAAATGTTCTGGTATCATATTTTGCTCATACCCAAATAAGCATTCATTAGGAGACATACCCAATGACGTGTGCAGTGTATTGTTATATGTAAATTCAGCCAACCAGAGTGCCTGTACCCAAGACTCTCGGCCATCACCTAAATAGCCTCTCAAATATTGTTCGAGTGTTTGGTTGACCCGTTCTGTCTGACCATCAGTTTGGGGATAATAACTCGTAGAGAGAGCACAGTTGATTCCCAACATGCGACAGAAAGCTCGCCAAAACCGTGAGGTGAATTGAGGTCCTCTATCTGAGACAATACTTTTGGGTGAACCATGTAGTTTAACCACATGTTGAAGAAACAACTCTGCTAACCTGCCTGCTCCAGGTATTCCTGCACAAGGAATGAAATGCGCTTGTTTGGACAAGAAATCCACCACTACCCAAATAGTGTCAAACTGCTTATCAGGTGGAAGGTCGGTAATGAAATCCCCACCAAAAATACTTTTCTAGCATAGTTTGCATTTTTCTTTGACCAGCATGTCCCGCTAATGGAGAATTATGACACCAATATAATGCTTTTTTCTGTACTTCTTTAGTAGGTAGAAATAATCGGCCTTGATGGTACGGCAACCCCTGCCGCACCTTTCTTTCTGGATGACTGTCCCGCCACTTCTGGAGTTGCCGAGGTGGTAATTCTCTCTTGACCTCCCAATTAAATTGGTGGTAATTGCCTCAATGACTTTCTCTGAGGGAATAATTGCTCTTACTTCACTCTCCACACTCTCCAAATTTTGCTGCCTAGACAGTGCATCTGCTTTGCCATTATTCTTTCCTGGCCTGAAGGTTACTACGAAATCAAATTCATTGAAATACTGAGACCAGCAGAGTTGTCTGGGACTAAGTTTGTGAGCAGTCTTAAAGTATTGCAGATTCTTGTGATCAGTCACCACTACTACCTGATGCTTAGCCCAATAGGTAATGTCTCCATTCTAGAAAAGCTGATCGAATAGCTAACAACTCCTTATCCGTGATAGAATAATTCTGTTCACAACCCGATAACTTTCTAGAATAAAATGCCACTGGATGCCACACTCCCTCCATATACTTCTGTGACAAAATAGCCCCCACCGCCAAGTTACTAGCGCCAGTTTCCACCTTGAAGGCTTGACTTGTGTCTGGATGTCTCAACACTGGTGCAGTGGTAAAAGCTACCTTTAAAGTCTGAAAAACTTTTCTGCTTCAGGACCCCAAACAAATGGTGTTGCCTTCTTAAGCAATTGTGTAACTGGTGTTACAATGGCTGAACAATTACTAATAAAACGCTGATAGAAATTGGCAAATCCTAGAAATGATTGAACGTCCTTGATACATTGAGGAGATGGCCAATCTGTCACAGCTTGTACTTTCTTTGCATCCATTACTACACCCTCTGGAGTGAGAATAAACCCTAGAAACTCCGCCTGCCTAGTGTGAAAAGCACATTTCTCCAATTTTACACAGAGCTGATACTCCTGTAACCTCTGAAGCACTGCCCTCACATGCTGAACATGTTGTTCTGGTGAAATTGAATTAATCAAAATGTCGTCAATGTAAACTATGACAAACACATCAATAAAATCTCTAAAAACTTCTTGCATAAAGAATTGAAATGCCACAGGAGCATTGCATAATCCAAACGGCATAACCAAGTATTCAAATAAACCAAACTTTGTTCAGAATGCTGTCTTCCACTCATCCCCCTCCCGTACTCTGATCAAGTGGTATACCCCCCTTAATTCCAATTTCGTGTATATTTTTGCCGCCCGCACCTCATCCAATAATACTGAAATTAGAGGTAGGGGAAACCTATTCTTAATGGTCGCCTTATTCAATGCGCGGTAATCAATACAAGATAGTAATGTCCCACTTTCTTGAGGACAAAAAACAAGGGAGAGGAGACAGGGGACGTGGAATGTCTAATGAACCCCTTCTCCAGCATTTCATCCAGATACACGCTTAAATGTTAATTTTCTGTTTCTGTCAGGGCGTAGATTCTGCTACAAGGCAACTTCGCCCCCTCCTCCAATTCAATGACACAATCATATGGTCTATGGGGTGGTAGTTGCTCTGCCCCACAATTGTCAAATACTTTTGCGAACCCTCTGTATTGCAAGGGAATCCCTGCTTCCACTGCTCCTACCACTTGATCCTTTCTTTCTTGATCAACCAACCATCCCGAAGGTTCCATCTCAGATATCATGTGCCCTTGACACTTCTGCTCCGTAAACTCTACAGTTTGCTTTTCCCAATCAATCATAGGATTATGTTGCACTAACCAGGGCATTCCTAAAATTAAACCAAACTGCGGTGCAGATATTAAATCAAAAGCAATGTCTTCTCTGTGTCCTGATGCAAATGTCATCTGTAACTTATGCGTTTGTTGTTTGATAGGACCAGATACTAACGGAGAACCATCCACTGATTGAACACCTTCCACTCTTGGTTTATCTTGTACAGGTAGTCCTAACTGGTGTGCCAATGTAATGTCCACAAAATTACCTGTGGCTCCTGAATCCACCATAGCCAACACCACTTGCTTAGACATCGCCCAACATAATGTTACCAGAATATACAAATGAGATGTCTTGCTCCCAACTGTATCTACCACTAATTTGGGGAACCTTGCTTCCTTCGGGCCTGTCACCTGAGTTCCCCCTAAGGTCGGCCCAACTCTTTTCCCGCTTCCTTCTTGCCTCGTTCCCCTCCAAGATTCTTTTGCGGACTATTAGGACAGGTACAAATAAAATGACTTGCCTGTCCACAGTACAAACATAATTTATTAAGTTTCCGTTGTTCTTTTTCTGCCTCAGATAACGGATCTCTGATACTATCAATCTGCATTGGTTCTACATCGCTACTCCTTCCTCCTCTACTCCTGTCCAATCTCACAAACGGGATTGCTTCTGGTTTCTTCTTGTCTCCCCTTCTCTCATTCATTCTATGATCTAACCTAAGGGCTAGGTCTATCATCGCTGTACAAGTACTGGGTTGCGGTTCTACCTGCGCAATGGCATCTTTCATTTCTTCCCGTAGTCCTTGATAAAACAGTACTGTCTGTTTTGCTTCTGGCCATTCAGTTTGAATCACTAATCTATTGAACTGTGTCACATATGTAACCAAATCTTGTGATCCCTGTCTTAACCCTAACAACTCCTTGTCTTGGGCCAATGAAACCTCCCGTCCATCAAACAGTCTACCAAATTCTCCTAGAAAATTATCCCAGTTATATAACAAGGGGTCATCTTTCTGTACTAAGGGCATCGCCCAGGCTGCTGCATCTCCTGTCAAATAGGATATTACAAAAGCGGTTCTGGCTCGGATGGTCTACATTGGGTAAGAAAGGTCATGTATTTCCTAGGATCCCCTGAAAAACGTTCTGGTGAGGCCAATGGTACACTACTCGGTGGTTGGACAATGACCGTAGGATTGCCCCTAATGGAAGTGCCCTCCCTAGAGGAGGTACTGGGCCCCTCCAAAGGGGTACCTTGTGCTACCAACCCTTGTACCTGGGCTTTCAAAGTGGTAGCTTCCTGCCTAGCATGTGCTAATTCCAACTGAATATCCTGTAAAACCTTTAGCACATCCGCTAAAGGTGCAGGTGTCGGGTCCATTTAGCTTAGGTGGTTGTGAGTATCCCAATTTGGGGGTGGCTTATAATGTCACAATCACACTAACTGGAAGGAAGAGAGATCGACACTCTCCCCCGAACCACGGAAGCCGAATGAACTCGACCCTCCCACCGTGGTTGGCGAAGGCGCCTGAGTTAGTAAACAGGTCGCCACGTGGCAGCCAATGGGGGGAAGAGAAGTTAGGGAGAGGTTGTGGATAGGGAGGGGAAAGTAGGAACACCGCAAAGAGGATAAGGAAACTTCTAAATTGGATGGGACTGGGGAAACACAGGAAAAAACCCTACTCTAACTCACATAGAATGAACAGAACAATCACCTGCACAATTAACATATACCTGATTCCTGAATAGCACACCTTAATACGTGTATATCATGCCCATACAACACATAAGCAAGCAATATGACCACACATAAGGGAAAGCTTCCCAAAATGATTAGACAATACACATGGGCCTTCGGGCAGCGTTAGCAACATACGACATAAATGCATTTCCTTTAGTTCCTGGCACTAGTGAAATGTCGTTGTCCATATGCAGTACTTCCTACATTAACCCATACGAGATTGGCAAAGTTCTTGAATTATACGAGTAACAAACACACTTTCGTTTCTCATACGGATTGAATTCAAAGTGATTAGGGCGTTACTTATCTCAGGTCTCGGGAGCCCGTGGGACTTCCCAGACAAATAATGAAACATCGGTAAATCATTCCAAGCAGTTCAGGAAATATATTGCCCTCACGAGTACTTATCTTGAGTCTGGGAGCTCCGTGGGACTTCCCAGACGAAGAACAGCAAGCGTTGTCTCTGCCGACTACTCAGCACCCCTCCTGCTCCTACCGCACTGTGAACGCGGGCGATCAAGCGTTCCTCCTCTGCATCTCGTTTCGTCGCACGTGGACGCCTTCCTCCTGGTGCCAAACGCGGCAGCCTGACTCCTGCTCCCAATCAACAATAAGCCACACCTGCCCACCGCCGTTGCCTGCCTTTAAACTGCCTTGATTCTTGATGCAGTACAACTGGCAAGGCACGCACGGGCCAAACTACAAAATAACACAAAGGATGCTGGGAACTGAAGTTTCCTTATCTTTCCAGGACATAATGTCTCAATAGGCGTATTTTAGCAGTCCACGCCTGTGCCAACCCTGATTCCTGACAATAGTCTTCTTTGGGTATAAGAGCCTTTCTGAAGGATTACATATGGATGGATTAAGTTCTTTAGATTTCTTGAGAAAACTATGTTTTACTTGTCATATTCTGTTAAAATATAATCTGTAACTTTGTTATTTTTTTGTTGTAGTGTCTAGGTATTTGCAGTAGGGTAATTATATCTATATCTGTGTGGATAAATACTACATTATTACCATGAAACGGCAATGTTTTTCTTTTTATGAGGAAGTCGGAGAACATTTGCTGGCATATGAGTTTTCAGTATGCCTTTTCTGTTTCTCATTTGACTTGTTTTCATGTTACTTTGTGAAATATTTTCAATCTGTTATGGGTTATTGTCAATGGGTGTGGATTTGCACATTTTAGCATATGATTAGTATATATATATTTGTGAAGCTTTAATAGGAATGAGTTTGGATTAATCATAACATCTGGCTTCGGGTTGTAAAACAATATTTTGTGTCAGTAGAATATTAATTGACAGTTTCAATTAGAACAGAGTGAGTGGTTTTAGTTGGAAATGTCTGCATATAAACACTGTTGATTTTGCTAGCTTTGTCAACATTAGATTTTCAGTGCATTTTACATTGATGCTGATTCTTGCTTTCATCGTTTTACGACAAGTATGGTTTAGCCCTATGTACTTCGATAAGGAAGGTAAACTGACCATATCAAGAAGAGGTGGTGATTCCTTTCAGCCTGGGGTAGGAGGTCTTGCAGTGCGTAAGGCAGAGCAAGTCTGACCCCCAATCTTTTTCCCTTCTTGCATTTAATTTTTCATGCATACCCAATAACTTTCTCTCATGTTGCTGGACAGAATTTCTTAATTTTTTCTGTAAACTACATCTCCCAGCATCCATAGCAAGAGAACGAATAATCATCATCAGAACTGAAGTTTCCTCCAGTGACCAAGCATATTTGACCCACAACAGGCAATGTTTAGAAGAGAGACCGTTCCACAACATTTGGAACCACAACCAGCAATGTTGGGAAGAGACGCTGCTGAGTGCTCCAGAGAAGCAACTAACAACGAAGGACTTAGGACGTGATTCATGGAGCATTTTCAAATGGGATTGCGCCATTATATTATGCTTCTGTGAATCGGGCCCTTTATGTACACAGTGCGCACCATGTATACTGCTCTTAACTAGGGAGAGCAGCACAATTGCCATCCAAATAGAGCAAGCAAAATGACAGGCCTTCAAGTTCCTCACACGAACCGGGACTCAGGTGCCATGACTCAACAACATGTGCTACCATCTCAAAGACCTGGTGGACCTGCACACTAAACAGGTGTGTTGTTTGACCCGTTTTATATCTTTTGATGTTGGTTCCACCGCCTGGGAGCGGAGAACATGAAAGGATTGGCCTGAGAAACTAGTGGAGAGGGATAGCCAACAGAAACAAAAACGGGAAGTATAAAGGGAGATGTGGGAGATAGGAATTTGTACATTGTTCAGTGAGGACAGGGGACGTGGAAGCGGACCAAGAGACCAGTTAGTGGAGGATTATACAGGCAATATGCAGGGTGAGTTATTGGTTGGTAGGAGGAAGTGGTACTCAAAGTGAATGTGCATGTGGGTGTGTGGAGATGTAGGATACAGTAGGAAGTGAATGGGAGGTGAGTGGTAAAGTGAAAGTAGAATGAATGTAAGATAAGCAGTGGCGGTAGAAGTGGTGTGGAGAATGGACCATTGTAGTGATGTGGAGAGAAGAGATTATTAGGGGTGTGGATAGGTGAGAGTAATATTATGGCATAGAGGGGTAGAAGTGTGGAGAAAGAAGAGTAGAGATAGTAAGAAGAAAGGGTGGAGGAAAGTAGTAAGGGAAGAGAGGAAAGAGGACCATAGGAGGGACAGCGGAGAGAGTGTGATGGTGAGGGGTGCTATTGATGAAGCAGAAGGAAGAACATTAGAAGGAGAAGAGTGTGCATGCTAAAGAGACTCAGTGAGAGGAATACAAGGGCATGGAAGGAACAGCAAGGCCTGAGTGAGTTAAAGGCACAACCCTTTAGGCATTCCTGATGAAAAACCCATTGAGAGGATCCCATAGATTGCCTCCTGATAATGTTTAGATGGACTTTAGGCTATCACCAGAAGACAGACCATCATTTAACCCCTTGAGTGCTAAGGGCATGTATGTTCATCCTGAATTCCCATAAGGAATCATTGTAGGCTCCACACGCTTCAACCGTTAAGCTTAAACAGCAGGGGTTACTGATCTCTAGTTGCATACCAAAAGGGGTTACGAATGTTTAATGATGGAAGTATTCTGAGTTTAGGGTACGTTGGCCAGAATCTCCCATGATTATCCAAGCCACATCAGTTTAATATCTCTAATGTATCAGACCTGTGAGCACAGCTGTGAAAGGGTTTCCACCAGACAAGCTGTCCTTGCTGCTGCTAGCAAGACCGTGGACTTGGGAGTTAACTCACGTGTTTTGATGGGAGAGAAGGTGAAACCCTCCCAAGAGATACAGCAACTCCACAGCAAGCTGTCAAGGGAACAGGAATCAAAGGTCACACCCATCCATAGAGAAGTAATCTCACACCCTGGTGATGCATACCAACAAGCCTTTGATTCTATTGAGAAGGGAAGGGGTGGGGTTTGTGTAGACAGAGGGAACATTTTACAGCGGGAGGAGGGTTCTATTGTGTTGTTTCTCTCTGTCTTTAGCTTTCCTTCCTGTTCCCTCCACTTCCTGCAGCACAAAGCACTTTGGGTGTGATGTCAGAAGGCAAAGTCCACTGATTGCGAGAATGGGGGTTGGACCCCTAAACCAGGCTAGCTTCAGTGCAATCATCTGTGGGCATTTGCCTTTAAAATAAAGGATCCCCAACTCCTTCTTTGAATCATCTCTGACATTCCAACCTGCAATCCAATTTCATTGGACCCTGTTGGAGACCAGTCCATATCACAGTCCACCAATTGTGATGTGAATGCATGTGTTACAAGGCAAGCACGGTCCCCTAACCATCCCAAGGGACCATTTGGGGTGAACTACTGCTGGAACTAGACTTGCATCTTTCCCAGACAAATTGCTGACCTCACTTTACTGCAGGACCTCTGAAGGTGTGGACTAGTCTCCCCTCTCTGTATTTGGAAGCCCCAGAAAAGGGTCAATCGTGTCCTGAGAGGGACTTGCAGCTCCCGAGAGGCACGACAGACAGGATTTCTAAGACTTTGCCATTGAACTCCTGTGAGCCATGATCAGAGCCTGCTTGACAGATCAAACCGCCAGGAATACATGGAGCTGCTTTAGGCACTTACTGATTATCAAATCATTGTTCCAAACATGCAAACCCATTTGCTGATGCACTTTACAATCCAAAAATGCATTATTGTCTTGGCTTGAACAAATGTGTTCTGCTGCATATGCACTGCTCAAACTGCCTTTTGAACATCAAGCTTCTTCATTGCCTAACAAGCTGCCAATCAAACTGACCTTGGTGATGTTTTTCCCCATCTACATCTTTCAAGCCCCTGCATCAAACCAACAGCCACTGTCGAACCTCGACCACCAAACCGAACCTGGTGACCGCCACAATACACATCACTTGAGTAAGGTTTGAAACTGCAGCTTTCTTCAGATCAACCCTGCTTCAACCTATGCTTGCCACTGGACACCCGTGCCTGCCAGATTTTTTAACCACATTGAAGTGCCAAACAGCAGTTAGAAGCCTGGTTTACCATTGTCAAACCACCAAGACACTCTCAGAGGTATTATTGCCTGGAAACTGCCCCCCATGTCCATTATGGGCCCTAGAGAATGTAGAGGTCACACAAATACATTTTTGCAAATCAAGAACATATCCTTTTGAACATTGTGTTTTTATTGACTTTTCTCTCTGTGGCTCATTACCCAGAGTGATGCATCTTACTAGCTTGCATTTTCTGTATTCCCCTACAAGAGAGGACTTTTGTAATTTTTTCTAAATAGTTATTATTGCATATGGTGTGTTTAATAAATATATATATATGTTTTTGGCACCTTGATTGGACATTTCTGTATTTTTGACTGTTATACTTTGCTGTTTGGTTTTCTACTGAACATCTCCCTTTGCTCCTTTCTTTCATCCCTCCTATTCCTATTTGAATAACTGCTTTTGCACATTTAATGCTCTCTTGCCTGCCTATGATCTCACCGTTCATTCCACCTTGCTACTTTGTTTGGACTCTTTTATTTACCTCTCCTTTCATAAACTCCTTTGTATCCCACCCCTCTGGACATATCTGATTTTGGGTGTCCTTTCCCATCCCAGGCCTGGCTGTCTGAGATCCTCTCATACCCTCCCCCAGCCCAATACAAAGTTCCTGTGGCCAGAGCTCAAACACTAAGCCTAGAACTGTCACTGCAACTTCTGGAAAGACCATTCTGAATGTTCAAATGTGTTTTGGCAGAAGTGACCTGTTCTATCCTGTCCTTGTAATCCAGATCACTGATTGGCTTGCCCTTACCTCCAAAATCCTCAGTTCACCCCCAGTGCCCTACTCTGTCCCCCAGCTGGGGAATCCTGGTCCTGATTGCCCCATGTACATACTTCAGAATACTCAGTAAAGTATGAGCCACGGGTACATACATGTGTAGTCCCTGGTATTCATCCTCCAGGAACACCAACACACACGTTTTCTGCCCACTTTCACAGCTCCCTCAGTATAGTATTAAAGAAAAATATTATTTCAATATCTTCCTTAAAATGTATACATTTTGGTTTTAATATAAATGTAAATATGTTTTGTAAGTGAAAAAGAATGGTGGATGTGAAGGCACATTTAATTCTGCTAACATGCTGTCAAACTAATGAGGATACCATCATGAATCGATCAATGCCAAAATCATGCCAAAGGCAAGCCAGTCTGTTCTTGCCAAGCTGAGACTAGACATTGGGCATGGATTTCTACCACTACACCTGCTTTTACTCCTGCTTTTCTTATTATCTGATTTAATGGTAGAATGAATGCATTTAGTCCTGAATTTCTCACCACAATCTAATATCAAGGATCATATTTTAAAATTGTAAAAAAGGGAAAGACTGCAAACAAACTTTTTCTCTATTTTCAAATGTATTAGACTCCACTTATCCTACAAATGTTAAGGGTACATTCTCAGATCTCGATTTCAGTTTGGGCCTACTCTTTTTGAATGACACGTGTAACATCTTACATTTCTTAATAATATGTTTCCTTACTGTCATAAAACAATACAATGCTCATGGTAAGAGCTGCAGGGAAGCAGAGTAGCTATCGTTCATAAGAATTAATAACGAATTACAGAGCTAACTTCACCTGTATTTATTTTATTTTATGTTTTTTTTAACACTACAGTAACCCTGCATGCATCAGGGCGTGAGTCACATGAACAATTAATACACAGAAAAACACAAGACAATGGTAAGAATCCTGGCAAAGGGGGACATTTGTTTTTTGGTTATTTAAATCGATGAGTTTTCAAACCCTTTCAAAAGAGTAACCGGTTTCTTTGTAGATACAGGTCTAGTGGAAGGTTGTTCCATGCTACAGAAGCTGTGTGAGGGAAGGATGTACCATTTCTTTTCATTTACTTGATGCAAGGGCACATAATTATCATATTGTTACTTGATCTAAGCTTTCTGTTTGACTGATGTAAGATGCTTTTCTCTTTCAGATAGTCAGGAACATTTCCATATATTGTGTTGTGCACAAATGCAAGCATCTTGAAAAGTACTCTAGCTCTGATTGGCAGCCAGTGGAGGGATCTTTGATGTTTGATGTCCTTTATATGATCTCTTTGTGTCATTTGTTTTATGACCTGAACTGCATTGTTTTGTATAATTTAAAGGGCATCCAGATCTTTTCCTGAAGCCACACTCAAAAGCACATTACCCTAAACCATCCTGGATAGGATGATCGCTTTTGCCAGTGTTTCACAATTTTGTTCAGATATCAGAGGTCAGATGATTTTCATTAAAGGTTTTCAGTAGTAGTGGGTATTTTGTATTAATCAATTTACTTGAGCCTCCGATCTAACAGAGCAGTCCAGGTAAGTATGCAGTGTTTTTACTATGTACAATGTGTTTATAACACGTCCGTCAAGCTGGGCATTATCATACCTGGGATCTAATTTAGTTCTCATTTGAGTAGGGCCAAAGATCAGTAGCTCTATTTTTGCATCATTGAGACACACCCAATGCTTCAGCATCCATTGCTTTACTGTCTTAAAGATTGCATTTAGCATGGAGCTATCCTGTTCATAATCACCAGTTAGTTCTAGCAGAAACTGAGTGTCATCAGCATAGTTTGTAAATGTGACATTTGCATCCTCCAGCAATTCACATAGTGGTACCATACAAATGTTAACCAAAGTTGGTGACTGTTAGGGAGAATTCTCACTTATGGCTAATTTCCCTTACCTATAGAGTCCCTCAGCAGCTTTGCTGGATTTGAAAGGTTTCTTTCTTTTTACCTGCTAAGAGTGAGACTCTTTTTCCCACTCTTAGGCATCTTTGCTATGTGTGTTCTAGGCTATTTTTGTGTTTAATGCCTATGGGACCTTTTCTCTCACCCATAGGAACCATCTTTATGCACATGTGTTACACAGCACCCTCCGTGCAGTGACACAGGGGTGTCGT
Source organism: Ambystoma mexicanum (assembly GCF_040938575.1). NCBI lineage: Eukaryota > Metazoa > Chordata > Amphibia > Caudata > Ambystomatidae > Ambystoma > Ambystoma mexicanum. Next base: position 527,805,623 of record NC_090937.1, read on the forward strand.
AGCGACCCCAAACATAGACTCTATTCCCTGGGACTGACTACTGTCTCCCAGGGCATGTAAAGTCCCCATTGACTTTACTAGTCAATCTCTATGCATCTTCCAGTACACCCCGTCTTAATATGGAAGTACTGGAAGGGATTAATAGTTTTTCCCCTATGTTCATTTTCGAGAGGGTACCATAAAGTCCCCCTCTACAATGTTTCTGGTTGGTGACAGTGGTTACTACCTTTTATATTCGACCACAAATATTTTCCTATGGGATTTTCACATTGTTTGCGGCTAATACTTTTACTGACCGCCTCTAACATACCGCCGGTTTATTTTATTATTAACTTTACTCCGGTAGGTTTCATTTGCTAGAACTTTGATAAAACTTCTTTCTCGAGTCTTGCTCCATTTTCCTAACCCAGGTTGGGGATCCTTTGTTCGCTCTTTTGGCGGGCTTCTGCCCAGAAGCCCTCTTTTCGGCACCTCTGAGTCTGGGGTGGGTCTGTTGTTTGGGAGGGGGAGTAGAACCCCTGGACAGAGTTGCCACAGCAACTCAGGTCGCACTCTAATCTGATAGGCTGGAGGGTTTCCACGCCAAGATGGCCACTCCACTGTGTGAGTGACAGCTACACTGTATGAATGGGTCTCTTTCTGCATAAAAGCAGGGTCCTGAGCACTGGAAGAGCAAGACGTCACCACTCGAACTGCGGAACCGAAGGGGAGAGAAGCTACAGACATCTTCAGCATCTACACCACCGGTGAAGCACTGCCGGATCGTCTCACCACTTTTCTTCCACACGTCGATAGGAGATCTTCAGTGAAAGAGTCTCCTTCCCTTGAGCTGGTGGGGTCAACCAGTTCACTAATCTCTTCCTCGGACCTGCCTTGGTCGAATCGACAGTGCCCAGCACTTGGAGACCGGATAGCCAGGCAGCTATCGACCCGGACCGCGATTAAAAGGAGCGTACCTTTTAAACTTCTTTTGGCAGCACCGCGGCTGGTTTCATTCCTGGGTAGTGCAGCAACTTGAATCTTCCTCCACGACGAGAGCCTCTCTTCCTCTGTTGGATCCCTCGACCTGCAGGAACTACCAGGAACAACCGCCACCGCAGGAGCCACCTCTTCACGTTTAAGGTACATTGTTCCGCCAGGCCGCCCTTTTTCTGTGATAGCCCTAAAGGTGTTTTAAATCCTTTAACTACTCTCTCTTAACATTGTCTTTCGCCTCAGATCTACCTCTTCAACAATTTTCTACTAAAGACTTGACTGTAGTTACAAGAACATTTTTGCTCATAAACTCCTGGTCCTGTACCACTGACTCTGGCTCAGGCCTATTGACTCTGGCTGATTTCTTAGATCTGCTCTCACTAGATTAGTTTTCAATGGGAAATGTGTGGATACATCTACAACTTCAAAACCCCTCTTCCTTCCTACTGTTTTAACTTGTGGAGTGCCATTTTGCTCAGTTTTCATGCACTTATCTTTTGGCTAAAGTGTTACTGTGCATTACCTATTCACAAAACTTCAGGGAAGTGTTGCTAGGGGGTGTCTGAAGGTATTTCAGTTTAACTTGTGCTTTCCCTCCCTTCCAGTACATTGTTAGAGTGTCATCTGTAGTTGGTTTTTACTGTGCCATTTTGCTCAGTTTTCACTCTACCGCAAACGTATCTATCATTGGATAGGGAGTTGTATATGCTTTTCTTTTGACTAAACTTAACTTACTTATTAACTGTGATCTATGTGTTGACTTAGAAGTGTAAAAAATAAATATATTCTCTTTTTAATACAAAACTTTGGGCAGTGTTTCCTTGCTCCATAGTACTGTAGTACCTATTGAGTCAACCCTGAATACTGCTCATCTCCCTCTTGAGATAAGTCTGACTGCTCAGCCACAGCTACCAACTAAATCTTTGTGGTACATACTGATACCAAAGGTGATTTATTGCTCGCACCTGTAGTCATAATCTGAGGTAGTGCTCCCTAAGGGAACTTCCCTGGATTCTGCCTAACAGTGACAAGCAGGCACCCTGTGGGAAATCTGATAACATGTCACCCCAACAGATGTTGGACACTCTGTCCATCAGAAAATATTTAATCACTCTAAATGAACAATTTCCGACTTTCTACGAAGCAACCAATAAAAAATCATGACCAAGTAAATCACAAGCTGCTATCAACTAAATCTAACATTTGATTGTATATCCAGTAAAGCAATTTCTGTGCTATGTTGTGTTCTGAAACCAGATTGTTTGTGATGGAAACTTTTATTTTGTTCCATAAAATTCTGTTATTGTTTGGTCACTATTGTGTCCAATATTTTCAGTAGGAATGGTGGCTGTGTGTTTGGACGTAAATGGGCACTGTCTTCAGGAATTTTACCTATGTTTTAACATGTGGAGTCACAGTTATTAGGTACCTTGTTCTGGTCAAAAGAGACATTTATAAAACAGACGAGAAAAGGACCAAAGATGTTCTTTTGTGTAAGCATCAGCTTAGATGGAGTACTATCTACTAAAAAGGAGGTTGCTGCATGCAAATCATTGATTCAAACCATTGCACCAGATTTATCTTTAGAAATGACAAAACTAGTTTCTCCTCATCTAGATTTTTCTTTTGTTTATGTATTGGAGCATATAAAGAGTCATAAGGGAGAGATGTTCGGATTTTATCGCGCATATTTAATGCCTTTTTGACTCTAATACATTCCTCCACAGTGGAGGTAAAGGAGCAAGGTTGTGGTTGTGGTTTTTCAATTTGCTAAATGGTTGCTTTGTTTCATTTTTTGCATTTACTATCTGCTGCTAGAAATACCTTTTCTTAATTTCTAGTATTTCGCATTTGTACGTTTTCTTATGTTCTTTCCAGGTTAGTTTGTGGTAATCTATGTTTGTTTTTTTGCCATATATGTTCCGCTTGTCTTTTAGCCTTCTTTAGTTATTTTAGTTCTGAAGTGAATCAATCATTCTGTTGAAATTTTTCTCTAACCACAGAGGTTCTAGTCGGGGCTACCTGATCTAGCATTTTTTTCATGCAAGTTTCATATACTTTTATTAACATTTCAGGATTGACCCCATTGGATGTATTTTCCATTACTAGATTCATCCATTTGGTTAGATCTGATGTAGTCATTTTATTTAAATTACGTGTTTGAATTTTCTTGACCAGTGCTGTTTTTTTTTTAAACTCAACAAAAGTCAAAAATGGAAAGTTATAGTAAGCAGACCCTCCTTGCAAAAACTGCTGATTATCTTAAAGATTTGTGCAGACAGAATGGTCTTCCGGTCAAAGGCAAGAAAATAAGAAATGATTGATAGACTGTTAGAGAAACAAAGTCTGGATAGTGGTGCTGTAGGCCCTACTACTCCAGCAAATGTGGCAAACAGTAATGAGGATAATGTTGAAAATGTTATTATTGAGACAGACGAGGAAGAGGAGGATAACTATGTCACCCCCTCTGGTCCTCTGCCTGCTCAAAGGCCTTAACCTCTAGCTGCTGGACCCTTACCAGGTCCCACTTTAAGTCCCGAATTTATATCTCTAGAAAAAATGAGACTTGAACTTGAATGCAAAAGAATTAGTGCCCACACTGAACAGAGGCATCAAGAACTAAGGCTCAAAGAAATGGAGCTCAACCATGAGCTTGAGATGAAGAAATTGTCTTTGGAAAATGCTTCTCTCCCAGAATCCTCTAGATATTCCAGTCCAAAAAGACCCCGGATGCCTACAGAGATTGTGGGTATGTATGAACCTAAGTCGGATGTATTAGATTGGCTTGCTATGTTTGAATTCAATAATGGGCTCCAGGATATCACAGGGAATCAGTTGATCCCCTCGCTATTCTCTAGGATCCCTCCTGTTGCATCTGATGTGGTAATGGAGTTGGGAGAGGTGGATAGGATGGACTATCAATGTGTAAAGCTAGCTCTGATAGCTATATTTGGGAAGACTCCTTGGGCTACTTGGGTGAATGAATGTTTGAAGAACTTAGAGGGATGGGTTAAGGGTTATAAAGTTAACACTTATGAAGGAATGAGAAATCGTGTTATGATGGAGTCTATCATATGATGCCTGCTCTCCTGAACCCAGACAGCACTTGGCTGATTCAAAAGAATTGGATTCTAAGAAATTAGCTAAGGCTGCTGACTTGTGGGTTGCCAACAGGGCTACTCACAAGGATTCAGAGGTAACTTAGAAAAAGGATGAGGGAAAGCAGCCTAAGAAAGACACCAAACAGAATTCAAATAATTCCAATTCCAAAGAGGGCCACAAACAACATTCTAAGGGTAAGCCACAAGGGAAACCATATCAGGCTAGTGTACCTATTGGTCCCAGACCAGAAAGAGGTCAGAGCAAGCCACTTTCATAAAGACATTTGGAAAATGTTATGTTTGTGGCTCAACTAACCATGTGAAAGGGGATCCCAGAAGTAAGGGTAAACCTTCAGGGGTCCACACTGTCTCCTTAGCCTTCGCTCCAGAGGAGGAAGTACAGATGGCCAGTGGAAACTTTCAATTGCTGGCTGATGATCCCATTGGAGTCTCAGCTAGTGTATCTTTAGTATCTCTTGGGTTGTCGGAACAACAGAATTTAGATGTGTATAATTCTATCCCTCCTAATACTAAAGAGTATTATAATGACAGTGTCCTAGTCAATGGTCAGGAGACCCCTGCCGTTAGAGACATTGGGGCCAGCATAACTGTGGTGGACTAATCTTTTTTCAAGGTGGAGGATGTTGCTAAGGCACCCAAACGCCTCACCAAGTTAGCTGGAGGGCCTGTGCAGATGCTTCCCCAATTACCAGCTCTCATCCAGTGCAATGAAATGACTGTCAAGATACCTGTGAGTGTACAATCTGAAGTACCAGGAAGGGTGCTGTTGGGCAATGATCTGAAAGACCTGGAAGTAGTGTCAAGTACCCACAGACCTCCTAGTAAGAGATTACAGGAGCTTACCAGACCTGCAAGGGAGAACCTTGAGAGGCTCTCCTGAGGAGATGATGGAAATCACTCCTAGACCACTGGAGTTACTAACTGCTATTTCTAGACAACCAGAAGCAAAGGGGAAACCTAAGACCTTGAAGAAAACAACAGCAGAGAGCACTCCAGTGCTGCCAACCAGGAAATCTCCTAGGTTAACAATAATCACACCTGTGATTCCTCCTCCAGCTGAGGCTGAGAGGGAGGTACAACCCTGTGTGGTTAAACTAGAGCCTGAGGACTCAGATCTAGTAGGAGGCCAGGAACTCATTGGAGATCTTGACCCTGTGGACCATCCTGAGCTGCAGTCATTACTGGCAGAAGGGAGAGCCCAAAGGGCAGACTTCAGTAAGGGACAAAGAGAATGTCCAACTCTGGAAGGCCTTCGCCACCAGGCAGCTTCTCAGCTTGAAGGGCAAGAGCCTGGGAAGTATAGGTGACACTGGGAAGATGGCCTCTTCTATAGCGAACCGACAGAGTCAACTCCTGGGGACTAAAATAGACTTGTAATGCCCCAAGCAAACAGACTCCATTTCTTGCAACTAGCCCATGAGATACCTTTGGCTGGTCACTTGAGCTTCAAGAAGACCAAGGGAAGGCTCTCGCTCTACTTTTATTGGCCTAAAATGGGGGCTGAAGTAGATAAGTATTGCAAGAGTTGCCACACTTGCCAAACCTCTGGTAAAAAGTGGATCCAATAACGTGGCACCTTTAGTGCCTCTCCCTGTGGTGGGAGTACCATTTGAGAGGGTAGGAATCAACATTGTTAGTCCCCTTGATCCTCCAACTTCTTCAGGCAACAGGTTTATACTTGTTGTAGTAGACCATGCTACTAAGTTCCCTGAAGCAATTCCTATGAGGACTGTTACAGCTACCCTGTAGCTAAGGATCGCTTTGGTATTTTTACCAGGGTTGGGTTTCCTAAGGAGGTAATATCCGACAGGGGGTCAAATTTTATGTCCCACTACATGAAGGCCATGTGGAAAAACTGTGGAGTTACCTACAAGTTCTCAACCGCATACCACCCTCAGACAAACGGACTGGTAGAAAGGTTTAACCAAACCATGAAGAGCATGATAGGAGCTTTAGAAGACCCTCTTGAGAAAAAGTGGGATCTTTTACTGCCATGCCTTCTCTTTGCATATAGAGAAGTCCCTCAGGAGGGAGTAGGTTACAGTCCCTTTGAACTTCTCTATGGCCATCCAGTCAGAGATCCATTGGCCCCGATCATGGAGGGGTTGGAGAGTGCTCCTTCCCCCACACCAGTTAGAGTCACTGACTATATGATAGGACTCCGGAGGAGAATGTCACACATGATGGCTGAAGCAAGTGATAACTTGAAAGCAGGTCAGGCTCTGGTTAAGCATTGGCATGACCAAAAGGCCAACATGGTTGAGTTCACTCAAGACCAGCTAGTTCTTATTATGGTACCCTCAAGGCAGAGGGCCTTGCAGGACAAATGGATGGGACCCTTCAAGGTTGTGGGAAACCTTGGAGAGGTAAACTATCTGGTGGACTTTTAGACGGTTGATGTGAAAGACTCTAGGAGCCAATCCTAAGGAGGCTCCTAGAGTCTTTCACATCAACCGTCTAAAAGCTTATGTCTCGAGACCTGAACTGGGAGCTTTGCTTCTAGCTTCAGCTCAAAAGGAGGAAGAAAGTGAACCTCTGCCTGACCTCCTCAGAGGCAAACCTTTAGATGAGAAAATAGAAGAAGTCAATCTCTCTTCTAATCTGACACCTGAGCAACAGCAGGAGTGAAAACTTTTGTTAAATCAATTTGCCCCTCTGTTCTCTCTGACACCAGGTTTGACCTCTTGGGCCAACATGCTATCCAAACTGGTGATTGTTTGCCTGTCAAAAGCAGGGGCTACAGGATGTCAGCAAATGTAAGAACCCACATCAAAGGAGAGGTCAACAAGATGCTTGATCTTGGGGTGATAGACCCCTCTACTAGTCCATGGTCTAGCCCAGTAGCGTTAGTACCAAAGGCAGGATCCAAATAATTGAGATTCTGTGTGGACTATAAAGCTCTAAATGCAGTCACTAAGGCTGATGCCCATCCTTTGCCAAGGACAGATGAGCTGGTGGATAGACCTGGTTCAGCCAAGTTCCTCAGCACATATGATCTCACGTCAGGCTATTGAAAAATAACCCTGACTGACCATGCCAAGGTTTCAGAAATTACCCCATTGGATGTATTTTCCATTACTAGATTCATCCATTTGGTTAGATCTGATGTAGTCATTTTCTTTAAATTATGTGTTTGAATTTTCTTGACCAGTGCTGTTTTTTTTAAAACTCATTTTTTGTTTAGAAAGACCTTTAAACATGATCTGACGAAATGCAAGTGTTTGTCTCCCTGATTTCGACTTGGAGGTTTCTGCACACAGTCCAATCTAGAGTTTTGCCTTTGTAATGAGTGGGCTCAGAATTCATTATTGTAAAATCTGTGTTTCGGAGATTACCTTCTAGTTGGACAGTATCATAAGCAGCTTTATCATGATAAAAGCGATTGAATTCTACCAGAAGCAGCGTTGCATTTCCAGACGTGTTTAATGGATGCAAGATCTGGATTAATTAATTGTTAAAATCTGGCATATCTGCATGTATTACACAAAACTGAGACTCTGTTCTCAGATTAACTCCTTCCTCTACTACTTCCTATCAACTCCTATAAATTCCTGCTTGTTTAATACAATTTATCTCCTGAATTCTCTTTCAGGCGCCTTAGCTGAATTTGCAGCAGAACTGCTAATATCAAATGATACCACAGTGATAGTGGGTGATGTCAAAGACTGGTTTGATGATCTGTCTTAAAAAAAAATATGCATGGGATGATTGAGAATCCTTGTGACCTTAACCTAATTCAACACGTTAAAAAATATTCACAGCAAGCCAGCCAAATTGTTGATCAAATCTTCATGGTTAATCTACCAATACAGATCCTTGATTGCAATTCTTATCCATGGACAAATCATTTTGTTATCTCTTTTTAATTTGAAATTGGAAAACATAGATAACAAACAAGAACACCTCAAATGTAGTTAAATGTAGAGCCTGGCATCAGATTAACATATAAAATCTATAGGCTTTTTTCAGAATTGTTCTCAGATAATGCTTCTTTGGAGAAACTTGCATTAAAAACACACATTGAAAAACTGTTTGGGAATAAGGCCGTTTGTATTGAATGAGGTGCCTATGGTGGACAACATGAAGAATAACTTACATTGTCACCTAAAGCACACAATGGCAACAAGAGTGTCCGATTTTGTCTCCCTCTCCTCCCCACTCTCCTAACCTGATCGGTAATCCTCCAATTCTTCCGTATTGAGATGCCGACATGAACAGAAATCTCTCTTCGTGGTTGAAGATACTTGTCTACCACGAGAGGAAGCCACAGTGAATGCTTGAAACAAGCAGTCCTGGGACTCCTCTCCCGTAATAGGCGACAAGGGAAAAAGCCTTGATGGCCGAAAAAACCCTTGAAAGGAACGAAGCCAATCCGGAGTCTTCCAAGGAGATTGATGGAACGCCGTCTCCTGTGGTTGCAGAAGAGTAGGTAGCCGGCTACTGCGTATTGGAGGAGGTAGACGACAGCTGATGATGGCAGAAACAAGGCAGAAAACACCTCGCAAGAATGAGTAGCGAGAGTGACTCGAGCCGGCGGCGAGAGAGAGCCGCGGAAGCTGAAAGAAAGTGAAGCAAAGGAGAGAAGAGAGAGAGAGAGAGAGGAAGAAGCCTCGCTCGAAGCTAGGAGAGGCGAAGGGAAAGGCACGGAACAAGCCGCGAAAAGGGAAATACTAGCGTTCTAACCCAAAGCAGGAAATAAAACACTACGGGGGTTGCAATGCAGCGATCGCTGGGAGTGAGAGACTGAAATACCTCCCAGCGACCGCCATGTTGCCGGAGAACTAGACTTCGGCTGCACGTAAGTGAAAGCAACGTGCTGGAACTACGGTCTGCGCCGGAGCCTCCAATACGGAAGTACCCGCCAATCGGCCCGGCTGCGTATGACAAAGAGGTACAGAAACCATAGCCATCTTAAAGACATCTCAGCATTAAGGCAACTCGTTCACCTGGAATCAAATCTAGAAAGACACCAAATCTTTGAAATCTGGAGCGACTATGCCAACATACGAATCGAGCATTTTCTGAATCAAAGTTCAATATACAGATGAAGAAAAGCAGGCAGATGATTAAAGGGGCAAACATATCTTTTTTTACAAGTAAGACTGACAATGTACTAAGCATTGTCAGTGGTTTAGGTACAATGTCTAATGCTAAACTGATATCCACAGTTCAGGTTTGATTCCATTGCAGGAGTAGGAATGTTAGGCATGGAAAGAGGGAGGAGGTTGCTAAGACAATTACTCTTGTTCCAACCTATTCCAAAGGAGCACACATTGAGAACAAGCCATTGAGTGAGGGAAGGGGAACCTTATGGGGAATGTGATTTGGTGATTACTGAGCATACTATCGAGATGTTTTATGAGTGAACATCTTTTTGATGCAGTAGATGTTAGAGTGAGCTACTGAAATGTGAAATTGAGACAGATTGTGCCTCATTACAGGGTTGTCGGTTTTTAACAACGGTACCGGTAGCTTGCCGGTACCATTGTTACCAGACTGGCAAGCTGCAAGGTCTGCTCGCGGGTGCCTTTATGGCCGGTAGGTCTGACCCGCCTGGCAGAACGGCAGCCGTGAGCAGTCCTACACAGTAGCACCGGCACTGTTAATAATGGTACCGGTGCTACCGGCCTCCCCATTCCCATTGAGTCTTATGAGACTAGAATGGGAATGGGGAGTAATTTTTACCGGCACCCGGCTAAGGGGAATTACCGGGTCCTGTGGGGCCAGAATGCCCGGTACATCCCCATTGCCGGGGCTGGTAAAAAAAATTACTCCCGCGGCAGGCATGCCAGTATTTACCGGCACGGCTACCGCCACAGTTAAAATGATCCCCATTGTGTTTTTACAACAACAAAAAAAGATTGTTTTTAGCCATTATTTACATTGACATAAATATTTATTCTTGCCAACAAATTAAGCACATGCTTGGTAAACATCACTTTGTTCATGTCACCATTTTGTTTAGCATATAGCATAACACAACAATATGTTCAATGCATCACTTACAGATGAGGTAATACTGCATTGCACCCTCGATCATGCATCGTTAGCACAGTCGACAAGACCTCTTTTTAATACACCACAACGCAGAAGTATAGGATTGCATGTGCTATGAGCATGTGGTTGCATTAGGGTAAGACACAAAGGGCCTGGTATCGGTATTTTCCGGCATGGCGTAAAGTATGACACCGTGCTGGTTGAAGGCCAAAAATTACGGCCCATTCGGAGCTCTCGGACACGCGCTTTCCGCCATGCCGGAAAAGGACCGCGCGGCCTGCCGCAAAACCCCCCGAAAAACCCCTACCGGCATGCAATCGACACGTAAAGTACTACACCGCCCTGTAAGCATTAGCGACAGTGCATTACGGTGACCGTAATTTACAGAAACCGTAAATTACGGTCTCCGCAAAAAAACGGACCCGGAAATGACGGCATCACATCGCACAGGAATGGGAAGGAGAGCGGCGGCCATCTTTAAAAACACAATCCATTGCCATCCGCAGCTGCCAGCAGCCCTGTGAGGAAAGTAAAGTCGTGAACCGGATCAGGCACCGTAGGACATGCCGAAAGCACCAAAAAGGGTGGCGGATCACGTCCGCAAGGTGAAATTCTCCACCGATGAACTGCAGGTCATGGTAGACTACCTGGCAGAGCATGCTGATGTAGTCTTCAGCGGCGACATGCGCAGGGAATCAACCCTCCGCAAGAAGACCATCTGGGCGGAACTGGCACAGAGGGTGAGCGCTGTTGGAAGCACCCCCCGCACCCCAAGGGACTGCCGCAAGCGGTGGGACGACCTGCGGGTGCGGGGCCTCCTCTCCAGCAACCGCAGCCAGGCCCTGCAGACGGGAGGTGGGCCAAGTACACAGGTCCAACTAGAGCCGTGGGAGGAGACCTGCGCGCAGCTCATTGGCACGGAATCCATAGAGGGCGTGGGGACCATGGAGTGCGGCGGAACGACTTCTGCAGAAGGAGGTGAGTGTTGACAGTGTACACTGGCAATGTCCATTGCATTATGTAAACTGACCCAGGGGCCATCGAAGGCACCCTCTTGTGTTGCCCTCCCCCCATCCAACGCATCCCCCCATCCAAAAAATGCTGAGGCAAGTGCCGCCTAATGCTGGCCCAAGTGTGAGTACATAACGCACATCAACCATACTGCACTGACTTGCACAGCCCATCATGCACACCGTCCAGCGTGGTAGGCATAGTACCTGCCAAAATGTACATGAACAGGGCACAACGAATCACTCCCAAACATGTGTATATGTCATTACCATGCACATGTACCACTGCCATAGCTACCCCCCAAACTGAACAATCCGTGAATGACTGAAATGTCCATGCAACCATGTATGCAAATAGGACATAGCACATACACTAATGTTGTCCCTCTCTCCTACCCCCACAGGCACAGACCATGACAGCACAGAGCCCCAAGGAAGCTGGCCAAGCACCTCCGCGGGTACTGGCAGGGCCAGGCCGAAGCCAGCAGCCCAAAAAACCACCCCTCAGCCTACGGAAAGGCCACTTGAAGCTGGCAGACAAGCAAACCACACAACATCCGCGGCAGCAGCTGAGCAAACCCCTACCTCAGCACAATCGAGCATCTCAGGGGAGGCTGCCGCTACCGCACCAGATGAGTGGGAGCCCAGCCCACCACCCATCCAGGGGCCCATGTCGGAGGACGACCAGGAGAGCATGCAAATGCTGGAACCATGCCTCGTGACACTGGCGTCATGCAGTGACTCCGGGGATGCACCATCACCAGTGCACAGCCTTGAACTTGACCCGCTGGGGTGTGACGTCGTTCCCCCCAGTCCACCCATACAACCCCCTGCACAGCATGCTGGTGCAAGTAGATCATCCAATGGCCTCCCTTCACCTGACTAGTTCAGAGTTCAGCAATTGAGCGATCTCATAGAGAACTATATTGAGGATAATCGCCAGACCAGGGCTGGACTGCATAAGGAACTCGATCAAATGCGCCGGTCCCTCAACGACTGCACCACCAGATTGTGCGACTACCTGACGGACAATACAACCCGGCTATGCCATGTCCTCAGCCGCATAGCAAATGCCCTTGAGGCAGGGAGTCAAAATACGGAGCCACAGCAGGAGGACACGTCCGCGACAAGTGAGGCCACGCAAGGCAGCCCGGAGAGACGCCTCCGGCGTTCCTTGCACAAACAGGATTTGCCTCCCCCAGACAAGGGCACCAAGGGACATTAGCCATTCCTGCCACATGTGGTCCCCAGATCCTACATGGGACGACTGCTCGGGAGTTGGGGGTAGGGGGGTGATGTTGTGTTCTGGAGTTGGGAGGAGGGGGGTGATGTTGTGTTCTGGAGTTGGGGGAGGGGGGAGAGGGCATGGGCATTTTCTGATCTAAGCACTGTTTTTTCATTTCTTGTTATCTCAATACACAATTGGTGTTGCAAAGTTGAACCGTTGTGGACATTCTTCATTGCACTTTTTGTCCATCTGCACATATGGCATGGCCCCATTCGACACCAGATATCAGTGGAGGAGTCAGCCACCAGTCCTGGTTCGCCGGCACATATGTGCATCACGCAAACCTGGTGACTGCTGCATCTACACGCATGCACGGGTATGGCCATAGTCTGGTTGCCCCATGGGTCTGTTTAGGGGGTTCATGACAGGGGACATGTGGCTTACTGTTAGGGTACATCCACCAACAGCTGCATGTGTCGCAAAATGAGGTGGGTGTGTGGACTGTCATGGTGGTGAACAGTACTTGGCTGTCATGGCAGGCTTTCGATGATGGCCATATGTACATGTACATAGATATATTCGGCACGATCAGGGACACAAATATGTGTCCGATGCAATGTAATGCTGTGGGGTGTCGTGTCTACATGATGGTCCGTGAACGGTGGTGTGGACATCTTGGGGTACATGTTCCTTTGCTGCATGCTGCTGTTCTGATGTCGGATCATTCTGGTGCTGTGTACTGCGTACATTCGCATTTGGCTGTGGATCATGTCCATCATCCAGCTCTGATCCATTCTATGGTGATTCCCAACACTCCTATGGGGGTGCCATGTCAGTGACGTGATATTGTACCCCTGCTGTCCTCTGTGAATTCCACTTCCAGGGGTGGGTCTCCAATGTGGTGCCAGGCTGAGGGATGCCACAATGTGAATGCGCAGTGTGCCCTCGGATATGCACTTGCGGTTGTGGTGTCCGCCAATGAGTGGTGCTGTGGAGTGTGCCTATCCCTTGTCAGTTGGTGTAGATGTAGTGTGATGTGGGTGCCTTATTCTGGCAAAGTGAAAATATGTTCATATGTGCCGTTGCCCTGGTTCTCTGGCAGGTTTGTTGTCAGGGTGAACAACGTACAATGGCTCCATCGTTTCTATGCAGTTGGTTCATGCAGGCACCCACCCTGTGGCACCAGTGCACTTGCATGACACAGTCAGACGACTCAACAGCCAGCCAGACAGGTCATCCTGCATGTTGGGCCATGTGGCGCGGTAGCGTGCTGTCCTCTTTCCTTTCAATCGACCCTCCCAGGTCCAACTTGGGGCCCTCCTCTCTGACATCTTTTCCTCCACCTGTGGTGTTCCCCAGGGATCTAATCTCCCTCCCTGGCTGTTCAACCAGTATTTGGCACTCCTTGGCCACCGCATCGTCACCCTCTGACCAAACTTTCAGCGCTATGCGGACGATACCCGGCGAATTTTCAGGCTACCCTCGGCATCCTCCTCTCCTTCCCTCATCTCTGACTGTCTGTCTGATATCCAGGAACGGTGTGCAGCCAATGAACACTGCCTTAATGCTAGTAAGACTGAGATTCTCCTCATCGGCACACCCACTCCCTCCTTCCCTTAAGTTCATAACACTATGCATTGTCCACAAGGCCTTCTGGGGCCTGGGGCATGATTACCTTCTACTCTCTCTTCCTGAGTGTCTTCCTTCCCAAGACCTTTGCTCATCCGTCTCCGACTCACTCAGGGTCAGAGGCTTCTCGGAGCAACGAGCTGGGGGTAGATCTCTCTCCGCGGCAGGGGCCTCCCTCTGGAACAGCCTTCCTGCATCCATGATATTTGAGGAGAACCATGTCCGGTTCCGGAAGCACCTCATGACCTTACTCTTTGCTTCTGCTTTCTTTCTCCCTCTGCTGAATTCTTCACTGAAACTGCACAGGATCTGCATCTGGGCCACTCTTGCTGACCTCGGTCTTGGGCCCAGCCACTCTCCACTTGCACTGCCTCCCTGGCAACCCCTGCACTGCGGGACTGTCTCTGTATCCCTACAGCCCCCCCTTCCCAGCACTTGTCTGCACTTGCCTTGCACTTGCGCCCAGCTGGCCCTATTAATTTATTTTTGGATATTCGACTTACTTTGTACTGCACTTCCCCCCTCCCCTCGCACTTGCACTTTTTCCCTTCTCACTAGCCCTGCACTTGCGCGGTCTGTGTGACACCTGGCCTAGTAGGATTGTTGTCTGTCTTCCCCTTGTTCCCCCCTCCCTGCCTCGTCGCGCCTTGGAACACTTGTGTATAGGAGCGTTCCAAATGCCATATCATATCATATCATGTCATATCAGCAGGCCCTTTGAGTCATGTGTAGTTGTTTGGTGTCGGGCCCACCCATGTGTGCGGTTCTTGGTAGTGTTGCATTCCATCTGCACGTAGGGGGAGTGGTATTGTTTGCAGTTGATGTCCGCAACGTGCATGCCAAGCTGGTCCACATACGACCTGTGGGTGCTGTCAGGGGCACCATTGTCATTTGGCATGCCTCCATTTGCTTTTGGTCAAGCTTTACTGTTGTGTGTCTCATGGGTGGTCCATGTTGGGGATCGGTGGACCCTTGTGTGTTTGGGGATGTGTTTGGGGGGGTGTAAGGCACTTGGATATGTGGCCGCATAATGGACGGTTGTGACATGCCACTGTGTGCTGGTGGGTGCCTTTGGCATGGGTGTGGGGCACAGGCAACACCATCACTTGTGCCGGGTTGGCACTGTACATTTGTATGGTGCTCGCTTGTCTTGTGTCTGTGCCGCAATATGGCGGTGACGGTGTCACAGTCTAGGTGGTCAGGGGTGTCTATCTGGTAGGCCTTTTCCTAGAGCGTCAAGTCATGCTACGTGTACATGGGGGCTGCAGGGGTGGTAACGGAGGATGCACTGGTGCTGCATGCAGGGCCTGTCTCCCCCCTCCTTCTACCCCTGTGTCTCCTCAGTGTGGGGGCCTGGTGTTGTTGCAGGGGTTTGTGTGGTTGTGGACTTGATTGTTCAATTGGTGTCATCTTGGTGTGGGAGGGTGGTGGTGTGTGGGTGTGTTCCTTTTCTACTATGCCAGACTCCTGGCCTCCGTCTGTGTTGCATGTGTGCACCTGTGGCTCTGGGTCCCACTGCTCAGGGTTCTTTACTCCTTCTCTGAGATGCCTGTATGTACTCCATGCCGGTAAGGTACTTTACGGCCTTGAGGAGGACGTAATTTACGTGTGGTCCTTACTTGGAATCAGCTCCGGTTTACGCCATGGCATTAATTTCGCCATAGTGGTGCGCGCGCGCGACCCAAGACCGTAAATTACGGCATTGTAGTTTACGGTGCCGTAATTTACGGTCTGAGGGGTCGGAATGGCATGGAGCGGAAAACCATGCCGGTAAATCAATACCGGCATGGTTTGTACCTTACCTCCAGACTCGGAATGACCCCCAAAGTAAGCTGCTGATATCCGGAGAGCCTAAAAAATAAGACATGCATACCATTCCCGACAAGTACAAAATATCCATGGAATATTGCTTTTCAGAAAGTGTGCATCCTCACCAGTGCTCCCAAAATTTCTGTCCTGTTTTATTGTGTGCAAGTGATTCATTCTTATAGCAGTACTTTATAGACGTGCAGAGTACTGTCACTTTTCCATTGACCACCTTCAAGGACGTGGTATACTTGACTATTCAATCCAATGCAGTGTTGTTTGTGTGCGTTCAGAATACACCCTGTCTAGCGAAGTCATGCAATATATTTGGATCTCTTCACTATGTAACTGGAATCTGTTGCTCAAGCTAACAAAGCTGAACGAGTTGTAGTAGCGTCCCAGTAACAGTTCATATGTATGTATGTGTGATCTATAAGCCTGCATCAAGCACACTCTCTATTTTGAAGATGTACTCCATGCCCCGCATGCTCTTAATAGTGTCAATCGTGTGCTCGTCTGTGGGAAATTTAACAAGGTCACCAACTCAACACACCCTTTCTTTCAGGAGCTTTTGAAAGAACCTGAGGAAAGTATCCTGTGATAGCCAGTGCATGTTACATTGCATCAGTCAACATCATAAAACAGTGCTGCAAAAATGAATATCTTGCAAGCTTCATGTAATCCTTTACTTGACCCATGGAGTGCACCTTCCCCTCATCTTCCTAAGCAGGAAAGGTTTCTTTGTATGCTCTTCCTTCTCCTCATTCTCCTCCTACTGGTCACTACAGGAAAAATAATCGGAATTATCTTAAAAGGATTATATCTGGCACCTGTAGTTTCCTTTCGAACATTGTGGAACGGTTTTATGGATATTTGCAGTATTAAGTGGAAACATAGTTTTCACTATACCGAAAAGAAAACCGCTCTGTGACCAGGCGGAGCAGTCTTTCTAAATCAAACTGTCAGCCCCTGCGATGCAGAGGAGTGTGCACAGGGGCTGACAGGCACAGCGAGACCCGGAAGAGTCGTTGCAGGAGTGTCAGGTAAGTGTATGTTGGTCTGTGTATGTGTATGTGTGTGTGTGTCTGTGTGTGTGAGTGTGTGCGTGTGTGTAGTGAATGTGTGTTGTGCTGGAAAGAGGGTGGTGTGTGGGGAATTGAGGGTCCCCGGGGGTTAACCCCCCCTGATTAAGAGTACAACTGGGGGAGAGGGTAGGGTAGGGATCACCTTACAAGGGGTTCCCTTTTTTTTAATGACACGAAAACGGCCGAAAAAAGTCAAAAATATCAAATACAACTATATTTTCACCTTCATATGTTTCACTAATTTTCTTGCATCCTATGTTGGTGATGTAAAATGTTGCTGAATTTTGTCCATAGTTTGCAGATTATTGTGTTTGTATACACGGGGTGAGTGGTGTACACATGTATGTGTTGACATCTGTATGTAGCACTAACTGTCAAAACATAGGAATCAGAAAAGCTGTGAACAGTGACATTCTGTGCCTTTTGGTGGGGCACAATACAGTGCAAAAAAGTATACAATGTAGGACATTATCACACGATTGCTGTTGGGGATTTAGTCAACAGATGCAGCAATGTGTCAACTTTCTTTAAAACTACTCAGTTCTGCAATTGTAATCAACATGCTGACCTACTTCATGGACATATAAATCATTGATTTACATATTTAAAGAAATGTGGGACAAAATAACAAAGCTTGTGCTGGAACTGGTCAGTGTTATGCCTAAATGTTTATAGCAAAGCCCCTTTCTGCCTCAGTTGGGAACACAACTTGATAATATATTGTCTTGAGAAGTTCCACCAAGTGTTAGGAAGCTGTTTTTAAATCAGCATCTGCTGGACGAATGCCTGAAGGATGGTTATGCTACTGCAGTCATGTATAAATCTCAGTTTCTCCCTAGTACTGTTTCAGATCCAATTCCTGGATTATAACATTTGTGAAAATTAAAGATGAAAACATGCAAATCTTGTTTACAAGGTTGGGTTTAAACCTTATTGACTTGAATACTGCCACAGCAGTCTGGCAAGCATTACCTCACAAAGTACGTTGATGCATTATCTTTGAGGCTACAATTCATTTTATTTTGCGCTGTCCTCTGAGAACTCTGATATGTGGCATTACTGTAATACAACTATACAGCTGATTACAATTGTTTTGAGTTTTACAAGGATGGGAAAGTTGATTGTTTTTTCTCTGCACTGCCAAAGCATGATAAATGGCTAATATTTTAGTTGATCATATACCCTGGCAATTGCTCTGAAAAACCACCTTCCATTCTGTTAATTGATGCCCCCTGTGCCCTACAGATTAGTAAAGACCATATGTATACCAGCCTTTGTCTGTCACCAAAGAGGGGCATTTCAGTGAGGACTGCTACTTCACATACCTTTTGCAATGGACCACGAGCGACCTCAGAACTTTTTCACTGGTCCGCATTGGTGATGTTTGAGTGGGACTGCAAGTATAGAAATGTTAGGACCCATGTCAGGGCCCACATCTAGGTATACCAGAGACAATTAAGATGAATTTGCAATGCTTATCCCCTAAAATACTGATTTTGCAAATGTTTTTCTGTAAATTAAAAAAATAAGAAAATATATGTGATTGTATTTTATTTCTGGTTATTTTGTAGTCAGAATCCAACACATGCATTTGACAAAGTACTTTCCATCGAACTAGAATACATTGCAAGTACATTCATGGCAAACACTATCTTTAATGTGCACCTATTTAAATAAAAAAGTGAAATAGGAAGGGGAAAAGGAATATGGTTCAGTGCAAGATTACTAGAGGATCATTTATTTTTCTCATGGATGATATAATTTAAAGATAGAGGATTTAATGTACTTCCTGCATTTTGGGATAGACAGGTGAGGTCTCAGAGAAATGAGACATTAACTCCATAATCTCTGTAAATAATTGAGATTTTGGCTCCTGTTCTTTCCTTTGTGAGCTAATGGATGTTCATGACATGGTGAAGTGGAACCTCTATTGATCTATGTCTCCAATAGGGGGGATTTATTTAGTGTGCAGGGATTTTATTTTTTACTGTTAGCCAGTGCAGTGCTATAAGGACTGACATTATATTGTCCCTACTGTTGAGTTTGAGCAATACTCTGCTGTGATTTGGGTTTTCTGCGGGCTAGTCCAGCATACTCAGATAGATGCTAATGGCATAGTTGATCCCTGACCGAACCAGAGATATGACATCCAGTGACCAGTGTGGGAAAGTGAAATAGGGCACTATCCAACTGAACATAGATGGACAAAGCATTGTTTGACTTTTGTGTTGGCTTGGATTCAAGCTTGAGGTCGTTTTCCATTTGTATGCTGTTGGGAAGCATGTCTAGGCCCCCTTCCTTAAGAAATAAAAAAATGGTTACAGGGGCAGAGGAGGACCAATAGGTGACATATGGTTAGGGAGTTGTGGGCAATGTGTCCTTGATTTATGCCCTATCGTGACCCACTCTAGTAGCAGTGGTGAGATGCGCCATGCTTACCAATAATACAGATGAGATTTTGTTTAAAAATGCTGTAGAAACAGTGACAAAATTAGCAGCCCACTTCCAGTATCAGAAATATCTGAATATCCAGAAATTGCTAATATGCAAGTGCAACTACCAGCCCCCTACACTTTCTTGCACATATCCAAATATCTGAGCTGCAGGGTGGGACCCCACAAGAGGAGAAATTACTGTGGCAGCAGAGAGGGTGTGTGCAGTCCCGCACAGACTTGATATGGAGGCAGGGTGCTACAGGTAAGGTTGTTATGCCCCATGAATAAGTGATGGTCGGGTTCAAGCAACTACACTTTCCTTCTCATGTGTCGAAGCAGTGAATTGATGTGAATATACAGTAGGATTGGTACATGTCAAACATTCACAAGTTGTTAAATGTATTTGTTTCAAATTGTACTGTTTTCCAGACATATAACACATTGCAGACACTATGAGGCACCTTGCCCAATTCTACTGGCCCATTCCGCAAGCTTCATATCGACTAAACTGACATGGGAGAATGGTGCAACACCTTCCGATATTTGATTGTGGTGGTGATGCTGGTCCATGTGCACATCCAGATGCCAAGTCTGTGGCCACATTTCTTGTGCAAGTTGTTTTCCAGGTCGGACAATGGCACACACTTCTTCAATGAGCTGTTCAAGGAAAACACAGCTCTGTTAGGCAAAAAGCATAAACTGTGTTCCATCTACCAGCCACAAGCCAACGGCGTGGTCAAACAAATAAATGGCCTCTTTAAAGGCAAAATTGGCCTAGTTGTGTGTTACCCTCAAGAAGAATTGGGTGCCCTGTTTGCCCCTGGCATTTTTCAGCATGCAATACAACCATGTAAGGATCACCATTTGTCCCCCCCTGAAAAAGTGACGGCTGGCTTATGCATACATTATTATCAACATTTAGGAGTGCTTCTGATTCTCACAGTGCTGCATTCATCCTGGGGGAAGAATTTAAACAATATTTGTCTGTTTTAATGCGATAAAACACACGTATTTCACAACAGATAGCACCATGGCAAACAGAAGATGATACCAGCCCTGTGTCTGATTCTGCAAGCTTTCCACCCCTTCAGTTGGCCCCAGGAGATCAATAGGGCCTCATTACAGGTTGCTGGTAACCCACCAGTGCTGCCGGTGGGTTACCGTCAACCGCGTATTACTGTGTCGGCTGCCTGACATTCCAGTGTTATCGGGATATCACAGGCGGCAGCATTACAGTAAGTTCCCATTCCCATGGAGTCCACTATGACTCCATGGGAATGGGTACATAGAAGCACCGCCGCCATTGTTAATGTTGCCAGTGCTTCAGTGAAAAACCTTCTGGTAGGGGCCTGAACTACTGGCAGGTCAGGCATGCCGGTTGTTCAGTGCCCTACTGGCAGACTCGGGGAGACCCATTCAGGAAATAAAGATGCCGGTCCCGTTACCAGCACCTTTTT
This sequence comes from Ambystoma mexicanum, assembly GCF_040938575.1. Lineage (NCBI taxonomy): Eukaryota > Metazoa > Chordata > Amphibia > Caudata > Ambystomatidae > Ambystoma > Ambystoma mexicanum. Next base: position 527,826,367 of record NC_090937.1, read on the forward strand.
CTCCGGACCAGGTAACTCGTAATGAGGATCTATGTATGTGTAAGGATTTTTGTCAACAAGTGGAATGAGCCATGGTACAATGGTCCATTTACAGTTTTGTATGCCAATCCATTTGTGGTCAAGTCAAAGGAACTGCGATATTGGGTACACCTCTCGGATGTCCGATGGTCCCAGCATACTGCACATCATGCATTAGAAACAGCTCCACCAAATTCATTATCACTTTCATCTTGCCTGTATGAAATGTAGTGTTTGGTGCTGATCATAGTGCACAGTACATTTCAGGACTTACAAGATATTTATCTGTATATATAGTTTTCTGTTTGTCTTTCAATGATCACCTCATCACTGCAGAGTCATCTCAGCGCAGTCCAAGATCGATCAATTTCATTGACCCTCAATTTTAGAAAGGTTAACTGCTAGAATGTTCTCTGCCTACTTCTATTGTATTTCTCTTGTACTGGCTTCCATATACAACACTTATTGGAAAGTTAAAAACAGCAACCCCACCACTATCGACAGACATATGTTTTTTTCGTTTTTTTCTAGAAAATAGCATTTATATCAGTGGCCACTTCATATGGTGGAGGCATGTTAAGGGGCTCTGATAATTGTGGGTATGAACTTTTGGGTGGCAATCCATGTGGGGGAAATACCATGCAAACTGATAGCAACGTAAATGTATTTACAAAGGAGCACATTGATCAAAAAGAGACCCATGTGACAAACACAGTTACAAGGAAATGCTCATGCAGAGTATAGAGGGGGTAAACGAAGTAAGAGGATATGATGATTACAAAGGGCTTGGATTAGATGCAATGGCGGATGTGCACCATGCAGGATTCAGTAATGTGTGGTAAAGCCACATGCACTCATCGGGTGAACAGAGGTCAAACGGAAGCTGCTTTGTCTGCTACTTAATCCACCATGCGTCAGGGCACTCAAATTATTAGTGCCCCAAGGAAAATCATATTTAGATGCTCAGTGAATAGCTCATCTAGTGCTATGTCAGGTGTGCAGCTCGTTCCAGAGGAAAAGAGTACAGCTCATGTTGATGGACAGGGACAGAGCAAAATGTGCCAAGAATGCTAAAGACCCACAGTGCAAATTATGCCATGGAAGGTGAACTGTAAGAATCTGACAGATGGCAAGAGGCAGTTGTTAGGGAAAATTCTCAATATGTGCTAATTTCCTTTGCCTTTTGAGACCCCCAGCAACTTTACTGGATTTCAAGGATTTGATTTTTTTTACCTGGAAAGAGTGTGAGCCTTTTTTCCCACTCGTTCATATATTTTGATGTGTGTTTTACTTTTGTGTTCTTTGGATATGTATTTAGTATTTAGTATTTATTTATTTATAGTGCGCACCTAACACGGGGGTAGCAGGGCACAGAAGCATCATGAGGTTTGCGAAGCTTGTTACATACAAAGGATGAAGTCCGGCTGAGGTTACATTGCTGGAGCATCAAAGACAATAAAAGCCGGTGAGGCATGCGTTACAAGAAAATACAGATACAAAATGAGGTTATTAGAAGAATGGTAACTACACAGATCAATTGACCACCTGTGTGTTCAGATTAACAGTCATAGTAGTGTGGCGCAGCCGGCAGGCGTTATATATCATGGTCCTGAGCCACTGAATAGTCTTTGATCTGAATTGGCGGTAAGGGAGGTCTTCCCTGCAGGGAGGTGGTAGGGAGTTCCAAAATTGCGCTGCTTTTACAGGAAAGCTATTCCCTCTAGACATAATAGTACAATTAAATCTGGGAACAAGGAGGAGATTGGAATTAATCTTTCTGGTGGGGCAGGAGAAAGGTGGTCTGGTGAATTTAGTTATAAGGTATTGAGGGGCTGCTTGGTGGAGGCATTTGTGGGTCAGAGAGACAGATTTAAGGAACATTTTGTTTTTGGTGGATAGCCAATTGACAGACCTTCTAGTCTCGGAGATGTGGGCTTTCTTTGGGATGCTAAGGGCCGCTCTTAGTGCATTATTCTATAAGATTTGGATTTTGTTTGTGATATATTTGTTGCAGCCTACATATAGCGCATTGCAATAGTCCATTTTAGAAAGGATCAGAGCCCTGGCTAGGGTGATGCAATTGGAAGGTGAGAGGAATGGTTTGGCTGCTCTGGTAAGTTTGCAAGAGTAAGATGTGGCGGATGCCATAGCATTAACTTGCTTTTTGAAGGTGAGAGTGGAGTCTAGGTAAAAGCCGAGGGTTTTAACCTCCTTGGCTACAGTGATATTATTATTGTCGATTACAAAGGAGGAGTAGTTTAGTTCTAGTTTGGTGATGTTTTGGGAGGACCCTAGAATGAGGAGTTCTGTTTTGTCAGCATTCAGGCATAGACCATGTAGGGCCATCCATGCCTGGATGATGAGGTACACTTTGTTAACGAAGGCCAAATCCTTGTCATAATCCCCCGTCAACAGGATGAGGATCTGGGTATCATCGGCGTAGGTGGTGTAGGTGATACCCAGACCGTCTAGATCATCAAAAAGGGGCTTCGTGAAAATGTTATATAAGTCGGGGAGACGCAGATCCCTGGGGCACGCCACAGGTAATAGGCGAAGGGTCGGCTGCTGCTAGAGGGGAGAAGACTCTCATCGTGTGGTTGTTTAGGAAGGATTGGATCCACCCGGTTGCCTCTTGAGAGAAATCGGCTGCTTTTTGTAGGAGGTTGCATAGGATCTCATGGTCGACCAGGTCGAAAGCGGCTGAGAGGTCAAGGAGTAGTAATAGTGCAGTCTTGCCCTTGTCTCTCAACTCATCTATCTGAGCCTTGAGATCTATGAGTGCGGTTTCAGTACCGTGTTGAGGTCTGAAGCCTGATTGTCGGACTCCAAGGAGATGGAAGTGTTCAAGGTAATGTTGGATTTGTTGATATGCTATTTTATCGAGGATTTTAAGTAGGAATGGTACTGTAGTGATGGGGCGATAGTTAGTAGGGGTAGCAGGGTCTAAATTAGGTTTTTTGAGAAGGGGGAGGACCCATGGTTGTTTCAAGTTGTTAGGTATAGTACCTGAGGTGAATGACGCATTTATTAGTTTGGCAATAAATGGTGCGAGATCACGAGCCGCATCCTTTATCAGTTGTGCAGGGCATAGGTCCCCGTGGCAATTCGAGGATTTGAGGGTGCGAATGACATTTTCAACCTCTTTAGTAGATGCTTTGTGGAAGTTGAAGTGGGGATTAGGTGCAGGGTTGTGCGATCGAGTGGGGTGTGTCATTTTAGGGGTCTGGTCAGGTTTGGTGGAAGCGAGAAGGGAATCTTTTTTAATGCTTATCTTCGTCTTGAGGGAGGTGATTTTGTTGGCTAAGGCGTTTTGTATACCCGTACACCAATTCTTATCCTTGAGGCACGAGTAAGGTACTTGGGTGGGCGATTCTACCTCTTTTAGTATTGTAAAAAGCTCTCTAGTATTCGATTTAGCTTGTGAAATTTGAGTGCTGTAGGACATTTGTTTGGCCAAAATAATTTCTTTTTTATATTCTTATTGTTTTCAGAGGGATGCGATCTCCAGGTTTAAAACAAACTCCATGGCATCATCTTTTTCTGTGTGACACACAGCACCTTTGGTGCAGTGGCACAGGGGTGTCTTTCAGACACCCCAAGGTTTAACTACTTTCTCTGGCACTGACTACTATCTCCTAGAGCATGTAAAGTTAAATTGACTTAGCTAGTCTCTTCAAAATTACTGACCCAACACACACTATCTTCCTATAGAGTGCTGGAGGGGCTGCTTAGCTTCTCCTGAGTCAAAACACTTATGTAAAAGTAAAATGTTACCCTTTCCTATTTTATATGGCAGTGGCAGTAGTTTAGATCAAACTACCATGATTTTTCCCAACCACTAACAACGGTAGCTAAAAATCGGGTCAGCCATGTTTTTCAATATGGTGCCCAAAACCTATCTGGAAAAACAGACTCTGGTCATCTTTTTTCGCCATTTCATTTAGGAAAGATCCTTCTTGTGTTTGTCACTGTGCGCCAAACCATGTTTGGTCCCTTTGTTCATTGGCCTTTGGCGGGCTTCAGTGCTGAAGCCCTCCTCTGGCGCCTGAGTGTCTGGGGTGGACAGGATGTGAGGGAGGTGCCCAAAACTCCCTGTGCTTAGTCTCCTAGGAGACCTGAATGCACTCTGGCATGATTGGCCAGCTGGCTGTGCGGCAAGGACAGCCACCCTGCTGTGTGAGTGATGGCCAGGCTGGAATGAATGGGGGAAACTGTTTAAAAGCAGGTCTCTGGGACTTGGAAAGCAGAGCCAACCACTGGAACGAAAGAACCAAAGCGGAGAGGAAGGAAGGGGATTGCTTAAACTTATGGATGACCGGTGAAGCACTGCTGCAGGTCCGAATTGCCACAAACTCTGAAGACAGAGAAGCCATTCAAGTTTAACTTCTTCCTTTGAGTTTGGCGGGAACATCCAACTCGCAAGCCACCTGGACACAGTTCCCATCTGGTCGAATTTTCATCAGAGTGCTGTAGAAAACTGGATTGCCAGAGGGAAGGAAACCAGCTTGTGGACTTTAAGGCACTCATACCTTAAACCGACATCTTCCTACAGTTGCTGGCCTCGTCCTCCTTCTTGTCCCCATGACTGAAGCTCAGGAACTGAGAGATCTGCTCAAACTGCCAGGAAACACTGCCTCAGCTACAGCTTTCTTCATTGACAAGGTACTGTGCAAACGCGGTCCGGAAATCTTTTCGGCCTTCAAGAAAGTGCGTGAAACTTTCCTCAACTACGAAGGGTTGTCCTTCCCCTAACATATGTCAAACTTTTCACCCAGCCAAATCCTTTAAAAATCTGTGGCAATGACTTAACCGTTACTTACCAGAACTGTGCTATCCTATACAAAAGACTCTGAACCATTGCCTTTGGCCCAGGCCTATTGAGAAGAATTGTCGGTTGTATTTAACTGAAACCCTTTGCCCTGCCTATGTATGTATTTGGGCTGTCTATTCTTATAACTTTGTCTTTTCCCTCATTTATTAAGTATCAGAAGTGCCATTTTGCTCCCACTTCATTTTGGAGCTAAACCTGTTCATTTACTTACTGGATTTTTGTTCTTAATTAGTGTGTGATATTGATCTGCTTTTGCTAGTGTAATGTCTTCTAACTGACTCAGTAAATACATGTATATTCTTTTACCAAGAAACCTTGAGCAAGTGTCTATTTGATTCACTATATTAGTTGGTCCTTTGTGTAACTTGTTCTGCTGCTCACTTAAACTCTTGAGATAAGTCTGGCTGCTCAGCCATCATTACCACTTTACTGTGTAGTACAGGCTTGTACCACAGGTGAAATTCTGCTTACACTGTAGTTTTAATTGCCTGTAGTGTTCCCAAAGGGTACTGCAGGTGATTCTGCCTAACAGCGGTGGTAAACTGCACATCAGGGGGACTAGTGGGGTTAGATGAAGAAGTAATATGGGATGTTAACAAAAAGTGTAGTGCTATCTGGACAGCATATGTTCCGAAGATGACATGAATTTAAAACAAAGAAACACCACTGAAAGTGAAAGCAGTAGAAGCATACTGTTGTGCTTCCAAGGGCTCCGAAATACTCCAGTGGGAACAAAAAGCAAATGCAATAAGACTTTGTACATTTCAGACTTAAGCAAGGGTACTGCAGTACTAATGAACGTGTACTTTGTGTGTGGTCAGCATCCATCGTGGAGGGGCATATGTTCATTGGCGACATTACACTCAGCAATTCTCCTAGTTCCTGAATCACACCTCACCATAGCACCAACCCATGTCACAACCCAGTCAAGTCAGTCCGCACCCCACCCCCAACAGATGAACGAGAAAAAGGTGTTGCGGTGTAGGCAGAAGTGGCTATCAAATTATCTATCTGATGTTGCTGAAAGAGATACCTGATAAATATTGGTTGTACACCATGACAGAGGTGTTCTTTGCATCCATAGAAAACCGGAAAAAGATTGTCCAGAGCAAAATATATTTGAAAAAAATGTGTATCAAAGTTTATTGAAAGTGATACCAACAATTTAAACAATGGTGAGTCAATCACTAATAATTAAACACTAATCATTTTAATACAATACAACAGCAGCAACCATATGCCTAAAATTGGCTAAAACATTATCACACATACTTGCCATTCATAGTGCGCTCATTCTAACCCAACTCGTCATAACGTGACATACATCCAAAAGCTAAAAAACAAAGGAATCCTGTTAAAATCCTATGGGGAAGAGGAATTCATGACTATTCCCGATAAAACAGACATTATTTTTATGTTCGCAATCAATAGATTTATTGACAGGGTGGATCGGAAGGAAAAGTGTAAAAGATCACAACCCTGTAGGGTTTATCTCCCGACCGGTTTCGACGTGTAGTCGTAGTAAACACAACGTCTTCCTCAGGAGGTAGATGTTAACATTCTGGTGAATGCCAAATTGCTGTAGTGGCCGTGACAGAGTAGTGCGACCAGTCACGCTAGGAAAAGCCAAGGCCGAGCCCTCACCTAAAAGGCACCCTATGGAATTAGGGAAAGCCAGGGCTGCCTGTGTAGAAAACTGGGTAAGTAGCACAGCTTAGCCTGAAGTGCCAATCTCGTCTGTGGATCACTTTTGTTGTCTTATCTTTAATTGATCAATCTTCTGATTTGGTTTTGAGAAATTGTCTGCACTTAAAGCTCAGTCATAGAATCCTGTTGGTGGATGCTCTTTTTACAGTATTTACATGCCGCCCCTCGAGTTACACAATTCACCATAGCTTTCCTGACAGAAGGAAGCTTAACACGTCCTCTCGTGAGGGTTCTTTGCATCCATACTGTTACCTCGGGCCCAAGCTGCAGCAAATTTGAAATGGCTCCAGATAATGAGATGGGAGATGATTCAATTGTCGAATGATACAGAGTAAAGACTGAATGTGATCAAGAGTGAAATGGGGGCCATCAGCCTGATGGCTCTCCAAAATTGCTTTGTTCTGGACCTATTGATGGCCATGGAAGGGGGGTATGTAAAAATATTGGAATGTCCTGCTGCACCTACAACATCCCCAAATGATGCAGAAAATGTGTCTCTGTCACACCTCATAGGGGCCCTACACTGGCTGAAAACTGGCATTAAAAGTGAAGGAAGAGTTGAATCGGATGATTGGTTTGATGCAATGATTTCATGGACACCATCATGGTTCGGAGTACTGGTGAATATCTTGGTTCCCATCGTAGTACTTCTGTTGGTGATGTCATGCATGTGCCAAATGATTATTTGATGCTGCATAAAGACTCTCCCGAATAGTGCAATGCTGATAGTTTAAATTGGGGCAATTAATGCACCTTGTGGCACAAACAACAAAGAGCAGGCTCAGACAGACAATCCTAAGAAACCCTGCATGGTGAGAATTGAGAGAGCCATAGATCCCCTAGGGACAGTAAGCATGCCCCCACCAGATCCTGAAATGTATACAGAACAATGGGTTGACCTATCAGGTGATGGAGGGTGCATTTACATTATATGTACCCCAAATCAGTATGCCCAAGCAGGTGAAAGCTTAGATGATGTATGTAGATGGTGAGTATCCACAGAAGGGACATGGAGGGCACAAGAAGCAGTTACGTTAGCAGAAGAGTTAGTTATTGTAGGTTTAACTAAAGGGGGGAATGCTGGGATTCATGTCCAGGCCCCCAGCTGCCTACAACGATTCTGGTTGAGGAAAATATATTAGGAGCATAAGGATACCAAGCAACATGGTTACAGCGGGGGGGAATAGGTGACATATGGCTAGTGTACAGGGAAAAGAGTGTAGTGGGCGATGTGTCCTTAGAAGGCCCAGGGGACTGAGGAGTACCTGTGGGGTGAGGGAATATAGCTGAAAAACTCTGAAAAATTGCCATATTAATATTGAGGCCTAGTCAGGCCAGGCCCCAGTACCAGCAACAGTAAAGTGTGGCATTCAGCATTAATACACTTCCCCATCCCCATTAAAAGCCCATGCATTATACAAGAAGACCTTCAGGCCAAACAGATACAACTATTAATTGTCTCATGTTGCAGGCTGAGTGATCTAGAAAGGAATGTAAATAACTGAGCACTGGTTGGGATGCACCTATCCCTGAAGGACAATTCCATGAGATTAAGGGCAGAGGTCCTGAGTTGGCAAAACAGGCCAACACAGATTTAGGGCACTAGTGCCCCCAAGATAATGGTCACTCCAATGAAACTGCCAGATGCCCATCCATACAACTCCTAAATCCCTCACTATTTGAGGAGCCTGGTTCAAGATCCAGGGAGGGGGTAGCCATCAAGAGGGGAGTGCAAAGCAGGATGTTCTGTGATTTGTACAAAGAGGCTCATGTGTGAGGCTAATAGATTTAGGCCAGTGCCGGGGAGGCATGACAGGAGCACCTGTGTCTCTGCATTTCAGAGGAGCAATTTGACCTCGAGAGTATCCACTGAGCTCATGTCTAATTGCCAGAAGCACATCACGTGAGGTGTTTTATAGGAGAGCAACATTCTCAAGCAGACCGCCAATCATGTCTCTAGAAACAGAAGTGACAAGGCCAAAGACCAGTTTGAAGGAGCGGGGCACGAAGAAACCATAACCAATCATTCACCCTCCCATACAGACTCGGTGGCTTGTAGATAGGAGACAGCCAATGACCTGGGGGAATTAATACTGAATACTGCTTGCATCATCTGTGATGACAACCTTCTTTAAAATGGCTTGTCCTTGGAATTCTCCTGACTGAATATTGTATAGGATTTTAATGTTGTCTGCATATATGTAAGGAGTGAGCCAATGGGCCTCATTACGAGGGGGGCGGTAAGGGGTTAACGGCGCCGGTAAAGGTGCAGGAGCTGTTAACCCCTTACCACCCTATTACGAGGTCTGCTTGCGGGACTCGCTAAGGACGTCCGGTTTTACCAGGCATCCTTAGTGGGTCCCACGAGCAGCCCAGCATGCTAACATTAAGGGCATGGCTGTCTCCAAACTCGTAATGAGGCCCAATGTGTTTTATGGTCTTCATTTATGGTGCCATATAAATATTGAAGAATATTGTGGAGTGGCTTGTTCCTTGAATATCTCCACAAGTTATGATGTTTGGGTTTGAGCAGAAAGTGTGAAGCCAGGTGATTTCTGTCCTGCCCATTAAGCAGGATCTCATCCATTTTAGCATGGTGTCATGGTGTCCGGTGGCTTCAGTCCTCAGATACATGTACTGTAGTTGACTGTGTCGAGGGTCACTGCAGTGTCTAGGAGTATGAATCCCACGTTTTTTGTCAATGGATAGTTTGAGTTCATCCAGATAGCTACTACTGTGCCTCAGGTAGGCTTAAAACCTATTTGTGAGTCATCTCATAGCTTATTGGAATCTGGATACTCCTAAATGTGGTTGATACATAGCTTTTTGGTATTTTGCCTGAGCCTGGTATATTTGAAAAAGGTCATTTATTGGAGGCGTCTTCTGCTTCTCCAGCTTTGTTTTTTTTTAAAGTGGTTTGGCATGGACACCAGTGGTCGAAGTGGCCGGGAGCAGTCGGGAGCGGTGCTCCTCTACTTCCATTAATTAAGTTGTACCGTTCCTATACTTTTATTTTAAAAAGGAACCGTTCCGGAATGGTTTTGTTTTAAAATAAAAGTGTAGGAAGAAGTTGAAAGGTGCACTTTCAGTGCACTGCAGACCAGCGGGGAACACAGTTACACTACTTCTTTTCGTACACTTCGACCACTGATGGACACATTTAAATGTTTTTTGTATGATATCTGTTTAAATTGAGGCATCCATCAGCCAGCAAAAGTAGAGTGCTTATGTTTCTTTGGTGATGGTGTATTTTCAGATATCTGGGTGTGGCAGGGATATTTGAAAAGCTGGATTTGTTGTTAGTTTTGCCAATATTTTGATGTCTTGGTCAGATAGTGGTTTAAATATGTACAATGGAGATGTTGTGGGATGGTTATCGTGGCTTAGGGATTTGATTGCTGCTTTCCTTTATCAGCGTGTGTTGCCTTCCGGGCACATGATTCGATGTTGCTGAAGTGGATGGTATTTGCACAATCTTTTGGGTTGTGGGTGCCCCTGCGTTACAGGATGAAGGATTATTCATCTCAATGAACATTTTGTAATATTCTTCTTCTTGGTGAAAGTCCTTTCTGACACCTTTGCAGTGGTATAGTTTACTTGTTTTTAGAATGTCCACGTTGTCTCCTGTCCTGTTTGTTAGAGTGTTTCCTATATATTTTTTTTTAGCATTACATTTGTTTTTTTGGTTTCTTAGATGAAATGTGAACCATCTTTGTGATGCATTTTTTTCATATGCTAACTTGTTTTCTAGTGTGAGGATATTAAGTTCCTCGGTTATCCAGTTCAGTTGTGACAAAACATGAATGTGCATCTCGAGTGGGGTCTTGGACATATGTGTTCTGGTAGATTGTCCATGCTTCTAAAGTTACTGTTCCACAAAGGTTTTTGTAATTCAATCACATTCCACGTTAGCCAGAGGTGGTTTCTGTTTCATTTCTTCATGTTGTCTCTCCTGTCCTGTTTCTAGGTTTGTGAGATGCATGTTTCATGTTGGTAGGTGGAGAGGTAAAATGAGAGGTAAGGTATTTTGAGTCTGGCTTGTTAGATGTGAATGTCACTGTTGCTGCTCATGAATGGCTGATAATGTCTGCAGTATGTGCAGTCTGCCTGTTGATCAGTTCCCTTCCAACGTTTTCTTAGGTATCACATTTAAAAGAGTTTACCAAACGTGTGTAGTCGAGTGAGCTAGCAGTAGTTTATTTTTTTATTTTTTTTGTTTATTTTTTTAACCGTTAAGATTTTTACAAAAACGAACATGAAGAAGTAGTTTTCCAGTTTTTTCAGTTTAACTCTGTGTCTAATCTCCTTTTTTTTTTTTTTTGCAACATCAGTCTAATATGTCTCAGCATAACACTGTGACATCAGACTTTTATTACAAACGTTTTTTTTTCGCGTGTTCCTCCAAAAACGCTACCATTAGATCAAACCGAGGGAGGGAATACATTAAAAAAATCAAAATAAGTGCAAGAAGAACACACAGGAGCAACCGAAGCCACCGTGCAAGTGCCATCTAGCTTCGTGATTAAGGCGGCACAGACTGAGTAAATTGACCCACAGCCTTCAAGTTGAGAGAGGCGATGAAATCAACTATCGCACAGCACAGTTTCACCGAGTTGCCTGCCATTGCATGAGACCACCAATCTCGAGAATCTGGGCTCGCAGGACAAAAGTTCCCAAGATGTAGAATACGTTTTGCCTTAATTGACGTGCATTTAGTTATCAAGTGCTCAAGGGTTTCGGACTCCTTCAAGCAAAATCGGCATGTATCATCAGTTACTTCTTTGGAATGCCGAAGCCACAACATGGCTCTTGCGTCAATGGCGTTCAACCGTATTCGTTCAACCTTTCTTGAGCCTCTGTGGAGCCCATTCGCATAGCAGGTTACTTGTTGTGATAAAGAAAATGATCAAGTACACAACGCCACTGGGTCTGTTAAGTCTTGAAAGCTTTCTTGTAAACTGCATAAGATGTTGTAAGATGCCAACAGCCACGGGGTCTTGTCCCCCGCTATTAACCTTGCCCAGCAAAGTGCTTAGTCCTGCAGCACAAAGTCCGAGAAGATATGACACAGGTATGGTGATCTTTGCTTCAAAGTTCCTGGACAAGAAAGCATCAAGTGGCGGATGGTCTCCACTATTTCTGTTTGACCGCAGAACCTACAGGCGTTTGTGGTCGCCATTCCCCGTATGAATAAGATCTTGTTTGTGCGTAACAAGTTCAGTCTTGCTCTTAGTACCAAAGATGTTGCTTGTTTGGAGGGAAACTGTTTAATGAACTGTTGAAGTTCGTTCAACTTACGGATGTTCACCGGGAGATGTCTCATTAGCTTGTTTGAGGCTGCTTTCTCAATTGTTTTGATCTAGTTAAGTTCCTTCACTCTGTTCAAAACCTGTACTGGATCGTTGCTGAGTGTTTCATCGTTCGCTGAAATGTCTCGGAGGATTTCTTTGATCCGATTTGCCCAGCTAATTAACATCGTGCAGGTTTGGGAGTTTGTTTCTTGTAGGATCAGATGGTATACAGAGTGGTTGTCCGCTAGTTGGCATTTGCGGTAAAGCATTATGGAATTGCATCTAACTGATCCCTCGAGAGACAGAAGACTGAGTTCTTGTCTAATACAGGCTATGGGTACACATTTTGGAAGCCCCAGGATGGCCGGCCAAAATGTTGCCTCTAGGGTAGGCCAAAAAGATGAAGGAATGTTGGGCAAGGCGTCAGCTCCATAAACTAAGGTCGGAACCACCTTCATTTTATAAAAGTTGATAACTGGGATCAGAGAAAATCGGCCATGTTTTCTGTCAATGGCTTTACCTTGTGCCGTGAGTTTTCTTGTTTTCTCTTTTAGAAGGTTTTGCATTCCTATCTCAGTTTTGGAGTTATCCAAAACGACGCCCAGATATTTGAATTCTGCCACGCTTTCGATCTGGTTTTTGTTCAACACTAGCTTCATCTTGGCATTGTCTTTGACGCATTTGGAGAGAGACATGGATTTGGTCTTGTTTTCATTTATCTCTAGATTATTTCTTTCCATATATAGCTGCAGGTTGCTTAGCTGACGTTGTAGTCCTATAGGTGTATAGTCTAGGAGTATCACATCGTCCGCATACAAGAGCCTTCCCACGTGTGATTTTCCGATTTTTGGTGGAAAGCTTCGGACAGTTTCTTCCGATGTTTTGATATCACCAAGGAAGGACAAAAACAACGCCGGAGCCAGCGGGCATCCTTGTTTGACCCCCTTATGCGTGGGTATCGGAGTGGATAAGAATCCTTGGTGGTTCAGGCGCACGCTCATGCTGGTTTCTGAATATAGCGCTTTGATAGGTTCAAGAATGGGGGGAGGGTACTTCCATGCCTCTAGCTTATCCCATAAGAGTGTCCTGTCAATGTGATCAAAGGCTTGTGTGAGGTCCACAAAGACGACGAAGATCTTGGGGCCTCCCTCTAGCACTTTGTGTTTCATGGTGTTCATTACCAAGATGTTTGCAGAAGTGCCCAAGTTCTTCTTAAACCCTGATTGTAGGTGATCCACACAAGGTGCCGTTTTTGCCCATATTCTGAATTCATTAAGAAGGAGGGACCCAAACACTTTGCCTATACAATCTAGCAAGGCGATTGGGCGGTAATTTGCCGGGTCACTCTTATTCCCTTTTTTAAAAATGGGCACAACCGTCGCTGACTTCCATGATGGCGGGATTGATTTTAATTTAGCACATCTTTGAAAGATTTCAGACAGGAGTGCTGACCATTCTTCGGGGTGAGTCTTGAGGTCCACGTTTGTGATCCCGTCAGGACCGGGAGCTCTGGAATTCTTGAGAGACCTGATCTGTAGACTTATGTCTTCACGGTCATCCAAGATAATTCAATCGGTTGGTTCAGTGGTCTGCTTAGCTTCCCTAGTTGTTTCCAGTGGTGCAAAAAGCGCTTTGAAAAAATTCACCCAGTCAGATTCTCCTACGTTGTTGATTATAGTTGATTTCTCTTGCGGTGTGGTAGAATTTAAGAGTGACCAGAATTCATGGCTTTTGTTCCCTTGTATTGCGATTTGAATTTCCTCGGCATCTTGCTGGTATAATATTGCCCGATGGTGCTTCAGCCATGATTTGTAAGCCCTGGTGGCCTCTTTGACTGTGGTGTTTGTTTTTGTAGATCCACAGGCCAGTGCAGTCCTTTTCACTTTCCTTAAGGCTTTCCTTTTTTCGACCAGGAGTTTGTCATATACATGCTTCCTGGATTCTACGTTGTTTTTAGGCCCCCTTTTCTTTTTGTAGATCTCTAATAATGGCAAATAGTCAAGCTCGTTTGCTAGGGTGCCGTAGTTTTGTGCACAGTAGTTTTGTTTAAAATCAATTATTGCTTTAGCTGATAGTCTTATTTTTGTTCCTCTGGTGTTTGTTTCCAGCAGCACGGTTGACTCCGAAGTTGGGCTCCAGTTTGTTGGTCATGCAGTGTAAAGCAAGTTGTGGTCACTGTTGCTGGTCCTTCTCACCCCAAACTCCGTAGTTATTCTAGCCAGACTGTCAGAGACGTAGATATAGTCAATCGTTGCGATGTAAATGCCATTTTCCCATGTGGGGAGGGCCGGTTCTTTAGGAAGGACCTCACTCATGTTTAATAATCCTCTAGAAGATGTCAATTTTGACCATGCCGTCCCTCTTGAGGCCATGGTTGAGGATTTTTGGACTGAGTGGTCTTTGTCTGTCTCCTGACAGCAAGAAGCATTCATATCGCCACACAGCAGTAGATGTAAAGCTGCCTGCGTGGCGGTGGCCATGTCAATGGCTTGTTCAATCGATCTTAAAAAGTTACTGGTTTCAATGACTGATGGATTCCAATAAATGTTCATTATAATTATGGTTGATTGTACATTTTTTATTTTGTTTGTTGTTGACTCCCTCATGTTTGCACTGATCATGAGTAAGGATTGGTTGCTTCTTAACACTTTAGCGTGAGTCAGGCCACAGTTATGTCGAATTGCTGTCAAAATTCCTGAGGAGGGTCGCCTTAACGGGCCCTTTTTGGCTGGGGACGGAAAAATGTCATACCCATCAAGGGAGGGCATCTCTGTTAACCAAGTCTCCTGGAAACAGAGGACGTTGAATTCAGTTAGTTTTACGTCACTGGGAGCCGTAAGGTGACCATGACCTCTTGTGTTCCAAGAGCAAAGCTTCAATCCGCTTGTTGTTGGCTTTGTGTTGCATTGCAGTTGATCGCCGTGCTCCGGAATCAAGGGTTGCTAGCTTTTATGTTGTTTTTGCAGCATTTTAGGCAGCCAAGCCCACAAGTTCTGTGCCGGAGATTTGGTTGAAAAAGCCACCGATTTAGCTGATGACACGTCTCGTACACTGTTGTTTGGCCTTGATAAGTCGTGGTGAGACTTAACAGAGGATCTCTTTGAGGTTGTGTATTCTCTTTCACTAGACTTACGGGTCCTCGTCGGTGTCCTGGGGACATACCTTTCCGACACTTGCTCTGACGATTTTCCCAATCGGCTACTTTCAGCTCGGCTGTAGTTTTTGGTTTCCTTAAAATGGCTTTTAGGTCTTCCCCATCTGTTTAGAGAGTGGTTTGTGACCTCTGAGTCGTGTTGCTGGCTCCGGGCCCTCTTTCTTGAGGGCTGAGTAGGTCCTGATCTTGGCGTAATCTCTCTCGTTGACTCTGTGAAATCGTACCCCATTTTAAGGAGTTTGTCTGAGACTTCTTCCAATTGGCTTTTAATTTTCTTAGACGCGATGTACAGGTGGGCCACAGCCTTTCCACATTTATGACTCGGGTTAACGATTATTAGGTCTTCAGATCTTATTTGGTGTAGTGACCGAATGTAACTAAACAGGGCGAGTACTGTCCCACGATTTAATGTAATTTCGTCGTCATTGCCCTCGATCTGTTCCAGATTCATAATCCATCTTGTAGCCTCTTTTTTAATGTGTACTTTGTTGTATTTTTCTGTTTTTGAAATGTAGTGGGTTTTAAAAGAACCGTCTGATGTTTCTCTTTGCTCTGGCGATGATTTGTGCCTTTTAGTTGTTCTTTGAAGAGAAGGCGATCTGTCGTGTCTCTTCTTGTTTAGCTTTCGCCAAGGGCTCGTATCGTTTCCTGGTTTTACAGTGTTTGTAGGCCCGTTTCTCTCTCTGTGTCCACTTTTTTCTTGTCCCATCTCCGCTCTATGAATTTTTTTTGTCTTTATTGTTTAGTTTACTTGTAGCTTCATGCTGATGAGGAGTTGTAATTTTTGACTCCTTTCTTGGTTTCTCAGTTTTTTTATTTTCCAGTACTTCCTGATCTTTTTCTTCTTTTTTATTAAGTTCGCTTTGGTTTTCTTGGTGACGAGGTGTTTTGGTCATTTGCTCCTTTCTTGTTTTTTTGGCTCTAGTTTTCAGCGGAGGTTCGTCCTCGGAGTAAGTCTTCGTGCTGCAAAAATTCTTCTGATGTTTTTGGATGACTTAATTGTACTCAAGACTTCATTTGTCGTTGCTATTTCCGCTGGTGCCACCAAGGGTTTTTTTTTCCCTGGCTTGAGCCTCGGCTTTTCATTCTCTATAGACATCCCTTTGTTTGTTTTGTTTAGCACAAATAATGGCTCTAGTGTTGGCATGATTTTGTTTGTTTCACATTTTGCCACCCCTTTAAGGTTGGTCTTTACTGGCATTGATCGCGCATTTGAGCTCTCAGTTAAATCGATCGCAGGGGCTGATTGTGAGCCTGCTTCTTTAGTAGTTGGTCTTTTAGAGCTCTGGTCTAGCCTGGTCCCCTCAGGCTCCCCGGCCCTCGTTTGGGCTTCACTTACTTTGGCATTTTCTTGTGATATAATGTAGGCTTCCAAAAAGGACAATTAAGTCAATAACGATGCTTGAATTGACGTGTGTTCTTTCAATGTGTCGTTTATCCCTTCGTACAACTTCATAAACGGGCAGAGAGCAATTGTCACAGTTGACATTATTACCGATGTATCCAAGTTGTTTGTCGTAGGAGTTTTTAAGTTCGGCTCTGTAGGTACCGACGTTCTCCCTTTCGCAAGGGAGTTTAGCCGATCAGGCGATAAACCTGTTTGGAAGAGACATCTTGATTCTGTAAAGGCTGTTTGTGTACTACATGATTTAGGTACGTTCGGATGGTCAAAATACTCTAGGTCAGGTCCACCTGTTTGGGAGCGTTTTTTTGAGCGTGGCGATGTGCCAGTTGTCTGAAGGCTGAAGGTTGTCCCCAACTTGTTTTGAATACATTCCCAGGGGACTTTTTTTTCGCTGGCTGTAGTTGTATGTTTATTGTATTTGTCTTGCGGCAGCGTTTGCTCTGCCCCCCCCCCCCACTTGCCCACCACTTGCCCACCACTTTTTTCTTGATCCACGCACCTCTTTTGCATGTTATTAGGAGTTATAAATTTTGGCGAACGACTTTCCACAAGATCTATAATGATGGTTTGGTCTTCGCTAGTAGATTTTGGATTTATCGTTTGTTTCAGTGATATAGGTTCCGGATGTAAAGTGGGGGAGGTAGGTATCCCTGCTATTTCTGTTGTTTTAAGAGTTTTTGGTTCTAATAGTAAGACGAAAGGCAGGTCGTTTACCTTCAAGGTAGGAAGGTTGGATGCTGTCTTTAGGGGGTGCCCTTTAGGGGGGCTCTCTATCCCCTCGACCAGCTCTAGATTTAATGGTTTCTCACTGGGGAGCTCTGTTTGATGAATCAGCAGTTTTTGAGGGTTTGGGGCTCTGTTATTTGAGAACAACTCCTCTTTAATCAGTTCAGTTGGATCCAAGACCTCCTTCGTTGTATTCGGAGGAACCTGGATTGTGTGGTGTTCAATCCGCCTCTGTTTAGAGGCCGGCATGCAGTCGTTCAATGCCTCTAAGATCTCAAGGTCAGTTAGTTCAACCCTTCAAGTATTGGACATTGTTGGCTTTGGGTTAAAAAAGTCTCTCAAGATTGTGGTCTTACCATCCATGTTTGTAATGTTTTTCTGGGCTAAACCTTTCCCTTTGGTCAAAAGCCTCTTTATTACATTTGTTGCATTTTTCTTGTTGTAAGTACTCCCGCTTTTTGAAGATGTGCGGGTCTTTGTCGTTTTCTGTCATTTGCCCTCGGGGTCTCGTTTGTTTCTTGGCCCACGTCCCCAGAGGTAGCAGGGTTCCGGTATTTGACCCCACATGGATCTGAGCCTGCACCTTTTGCGTTATTTCCCGGGGGGGGCACTTCAGCGGCATCCATGATTGCCTCTAGAGGCTGGATTTCAGCCGGCGTTGGAGCTACTGGCAGGGAGGGCTCTCCTTCCTTCGTGACCACCCCACGTAGCTCATCGACGGACCCTCTTTTTTGAGGCTCCAGGTCCAAATTTATCCCTGTTCGTGGAGACTGGTCCCCCACGCCAGCCCCCCCAGTGTGTCCCTGACCCCCGTCTCCAGGTGCAAACTCAGACGAAACCGAGGGCACGGATCCAGGACCCAGAACGCTGGAAGGGGCAGAGGCTCCGCCCTCCACGGGCACTTCTTGCTGCTCGCTCTTACCGCCGCCATCCAGCGAGTGCAACTGCCTCCGCGCCGCCTCCCCCGCTCTTGCTGCCGGCGCCCCCCCTACGGGCGGCGATGCAGGCGTGCGATGGTTCGGCGATCCCAGAGCAGCTGCGAAGGCGTCAGCTTCCAACGCCTGATTCTCAGGCACTCTCGCCGTGGACGCCGCTTCAGCTGTCTCTTCACTGGCCCGCTCTGGAGCAGCGATCGACCACTCCTGGCTTGCCGATTCAATGGTAATGGTGTTTGGCTGAGGTAGGTTGAGCAGTTTAGTGGTCTTGGGTTTCCCTTTTGCTTTTGGACGTGGTGGCAGGTCCAACTTGGTGTTAGTTATGTCTTGCAACGTTATTGTTTTTTTTGTTTTTTGTCTTCTTCTAGGAGTAGAGGGGAGACCATAGTGGTCCCGGTTCCGGCAGTCCGGTCTGCCAGGACTGCAGGACTGTCACTTTATGTCCACTCTGCGGCCGCTCCGCGGCGCAAATGTTCTTTTGTGCTGTGGGTCCACCCACCAGCAGCAGCAATGGAGAAAAGACTTGGCAAAACAGGAAAAACAGGAAGAAGGTAGAGCAGTCCTCTCGGGCAGGGTAGGACTGTCACTCTACGTCCACTCCGCTGCAGTAGTTTTTGTGTCTGTTAGGTTTGAAAGCTTTTATTTTGATTTCATTATGTAGCTTTTTCCTAAACTATGTTAAAGAGACCAAGGGCATCTTCATAAATTAAGCGGTGCAGTAAAAAAGCGGTGGTTATTCCATTGCCACCACTTTCTTTGCTATAACATTATTACCAACATTTTTAGTACACTGTTGAATTTCGAGTCTGACCTTGAAGCAACATTCTGGGGATAAATCCTCCACTTTAATGTATAAAACCATCTCAGAATTATGGTGACAGAACTACCATTCAAGGTAATTCTGACAAAGTCCCCATTGGCTTTTATAGCCTCATAAAATGTGGACTAACACTGATGGGCCACCACTCCTAATCCCCTAGTAAGTGGCAGTAATGGTAAAAAAGATTGGAGGTAATTAAGTGGTTTTATCATCGAATTACCACCAAACTAATAATGAGCCCACATACCTTTATGACCAGTTCAAAGTGGTTGTGCAGTGTGTCGAGAAGGGTATTATAAGGTTTCACTGTGAGTAGGAAGAGGGTTTTCTAGGTACAGACAGAGTGGGTAAGCTAATATTGTCTCTTGGGCTAGACAACCAGTTGATGCAGTGTTATGTTAAAACTGACAAGTAGGACATTGGGCCTCATTACGACCCTGGCGCAATGGGTTAACGGGTGCCGCAAATGGATGCAGACCCGTTAAACCCATTCCGCCTGATTACGAGGTCCTCTCGCGGGACCCGGTAAGGACGCCTGGTAAAACCAGGCATCATTACCGGGTCCCGCAAGGGGACCAAGGAGCTATCAATGGGCCGGCGTAATCGGCCCGTTGTTAGCTCCCTGCACACATTCCCATTGAGCCCTATGGGGCTCGAATGGGAATGGGGATGGTCCGGGCTCCGGTTCCCTGAGGGTGGAATTACCGGGCCCTCCAAACTGGGAATGGCCTGGTAATTCCCCATTCTGGGAGCCTGGACCCGGACGCGGTTTTGTGGCAGCCATGCCGCCAATAGTGGCATGGCTTGCGCCAAAGCCGTAATGAGGCCCATAGTGTTGAAATCTTGAGCAAATGCACTGTTCACAGAAGGCTACTTTGCACTGTGCTTTACTAAAATGCTTCTTGAGGCAAGTGTAGCATATTTCACCATGGGATATCCATAAAAATAAATAGATGTATCTTGCCTAAAATTCTCCCGAGACCCCTAAGAGCAACCTTTATTATGCAGTGCACCACACTTCACTCTAGGAGTATTAGGGTGGAGGGCAAAATATAGCATAACACTGAATACTTTACCCTGGGGAATCTTACATGCAGAATTCCACATAATAAAGGGCAGCTTGCTTTATGCTAGGAAAAGCTAGATGTAGAACACACTAAGATATATTGCAGCACACTGTACCCACCATAGAAGCTAGATGCAGAACACAATATAGTAGAATGTCATATGCTTTAGTCTGACACATCTGGTTTGGGCATCACATGCTCCACAATTGTCCCTATGCCCCCTTTGGGCAAGTGACATATATTGGGATGCAGACTATGTGGCTCAAACCATGTAATACATCCAGATAACACACAGCACTGGCAACATGGTGGGCTGTCCACTTACTGGATTGGGATGCTATCAGGCACCTGACTTCATCACATACACACCCCATTTCTGGTTGTCTTCAACCTTAGAGGAGAATTCTCCACAGGATGCTGTGACAAATATTGTACCCTACCGAAATGTACCCTGTTCACCGCACAGGTTCTGTAGACAGACATTATAACACTCTCATCAATTGATTAAAATTGATGATCCTGTAGGTCAGTGTTCCGAGTCACTTATTCCTTGATGTGCTTTGCAATCTGAATTAAACTGCACTGAGAATGGGCATGTGTGGCTGGCTGACATAGCCCAGAGCAGACGTGGAGGGGATGCAAGAGCTTTCATTCTGAAGCATACTGGGACCTACTGTGCGCTCTCCCCACATGTCACCTCAGCAGGGTGCGGTGCAGTGTATTGTGGTGCACTTTGGTGCATATATCTCAGAACATGTACATCCTAGGTCTTGGAATGCGTTTTATGACCTTTGTGTTTTGTTCCTCGCGTT
Source organism: Ambystoma mexicanum (assembly GCF_040938575.1). Lineage (NCBI taxonomy): Eukaryota > Metazoa > Chordata > Amphibia > Caudata > Ambystomatidae > Ambystoma > Ambystoma mexicanum. Next base: position 527,847,133 of record NC_090937.1, read on the forward strand.
GAGACGCTTAAAATGAGCTTAGTCCGGGCCTTCTGCGACCATATTGATGTTTCGCACATTTCAGCCAACCAGGATGTCCAAATGTCATGCAGCCATTAATGTCCATTCCGTCCTAACAGGTAACTATGCAAAATGTGGTGCAGATTGGTGGAACAGTGCAGAATTGTATAAGGAACAAACTAACATATGGTCTGCTTCATATAGATAGTGATTGGCAAGTTGCTGATCTGATCAATACTGGACAGAAAACAAGTAGGGCTGTAAAGTAATAATACGAATTGAAATACATTCGCATAACCTAGACATTGGTGTTTTTATTCTGGGCAAGCCATATGAGTGGCGCATAGTCATTCTGTTTTTTGCACCATTAAGTAATATGTTATGGCTTCTATTGCCCACTTGATGGTGGGAAATCCCTGATCTGTTGCAGTGTAGTACATGTTATGGAGAACAGGCTTTCGTGTCGGTGGCATTCTGAGTATACCTGTTCCTTCGCAAATGGCCACAGATGGGATTCCTCTGGGATACATCTTGCGGCACAGCACACTGAACACTCAGTTAATGAAAGGATCAGGGGCCTCAGGTAGAAATCCAGCACACACTGAGTCTGCAACCCAATTTTTAATCAAAAACGTATATGCACAATCTGTAGGTCAAGTCCTCCAAGCAAGCAAAGCGGGTTCTGCATATTTCAAGTTATACAAGTAAAGTTTAGAAGACATTTTTTGAAAAATACAATCTAAGATATTTTCAAGAGCAGTTTGATCAAAGGTAGAGACTGTTGCTGTCTGATCACGTCAATATTGCCACAGACAAACCATGCTTCTTTTATAATGTGTACCAGGCGTTTCCTTTCAACATGGAGTCAATGAAAGTGGCGACAGCCTCATCTTGAAGTCTGAAATAAGGGGCCTGATGATTAGAAAAGTGTGCATTTCTCAAACAATTGCCATCTGCCGAGAACGACACCGAGCAAGTCTTCACACAGAATAAAAAATGCGCGCCCCCCGTATTCTTGGAATTTACTGCCAAAGTAATCGTATTCGCAAGTCGCAGCCGGCGCACCCCTGACACACCCTCACACAAAGCATAAACATCCAGAACAGCTACATTTGCGCACTCACCCTGGAGCAAATACACGCACCCTTCAAACAGTGTGCGGGGTCCCCTACAGGCAGGCCTGCAACTCGGGAACCCATAAATCCGACATGCAAACTCACCTCAGTGATGCAATTCCTATGCGCAAGTTTACTTACGTCGGCCTTCGGGTGGCGGAAAAATCAAGGGATTTGCGTGGGCATTTTGCAAGCGAGAGGTTGCACGGTCACATGCATGAATACGCTTTGTTGTGTGCATTTGTGGGCATGGTATGGACTGCCTGCGGCCTGTCCCTGGTAACGCCCACTTTTTCCCTTGTTTTTCCTCATTTTCTGAGTTCTGCCCCCCTACTCCACTATCTGTACAGGCCTCGCCCATGCTCTTTGCGTAGTATTGCGCATGGCACTCGGCTTCTCGCAGAGATATGCCGAGCCTGGGCGAAATCCTTCCTGTCCAAGGAATATCCTACGCATTCGATTCCATGAATTGACGAATGGGGTTTTGCACGCAGTTTGGCGCACAAATATTTCCATGTAGCCCGTCCCTCATGTCCAAAGGTGTCTACCGCCCAATTGTCAATGTACATAGAATAGATACAAATCAAGTCGAGCTTTACAGGGCATGCAAGGATGGGCCAACATCACCCAATTTGCAAAAATTCCTTTTTAAAGGCAAATTTGTGACAATAATGTCTGAGATCATTTCAGAAGCACCTTAGTCAACGTTATGCGAAACTCCAGGTGGTATGAAACTATGCCACATTGGCACAGCCATCAGTTAGTGTCTAACTGGCCCCTTCAGTGAACTAAATAATGCAGACAATGGGTGTCATTACGAGGCTGGCGGTAGCCATGTCTGTAGTACAGGCACGGCTGCCGCTGGTAATCATCTTTTTCTGCACCCGCAAATGGGCAATTACCGGGTCATGCCGAGTATGGTGGACCCGGTAATTGCCCATTCGCGGGTTCCGGTAATGAGGGACTCCCCATCCCCATTCGGCCCCATAGAGCTGAATGGGAACGGGACGTCGGATGCACCGGCACCATTCAGAGTGGTGTCGGTGCATTCGACGGGCTGTGCTCGCAGGTGCCGCTCTGCCTGCCAGGTCAGACCCGGCGGGGTGACAGACGCCCACGAGCACAGCTCATAGTATAACAGTCTGAGAACTACGGTACTGGCATGCTTACCGGTACCGTAGTTCCCAGACCGACATGCTTGTAATGAGGCCCAATGGGTCTTGAATCATTGTTCATGTGCAAAGTGTAGTTTGGTGCAATTTGTAATGAAGAAGTCCTGCATTCACACGCTATGTTACAGAACGCCATGCAAAATTGATACTTGCAATTTTTTGCTTCAGACAAATGTCATGAGCAATTGCTCCACACTATTGTCACTTAATTCTAGAAAGTCACAAACAGCATCTCTCTCCTTTTGCTTTCATGCAACTTTAGGGTTCATCCTTTGTCTTACCTTAGTTCTGTGACGTGACCATGCCAGCATGGAACGCGCCAGCGCATTTCTCCTATCACAGGGCGAGGTGCTTATTTGTAACGTGCATGAAAAATGAATGAAATGCTGATGGCTGGACAACATACAGTTTTATTCTGGTTGATTTCTGTCACCACACGAATCCAAAACAGTGCACTCCAGTGCGTTGGTTCATCAAACAATTAGAATGCGCATTGCGAAAACACTTTCAGGGGCAAGGGAAGTCTGACGAGAAAAACAATAATAACAACACGTGATCAGCTGGTTCTTTTGAGTACCTTACGACGCATGTGTATCATCTATCGAGGTGTTGAAAGACTAGACGGTATTTTCAGTGTCTGCTTTATATTTTGAAGTCAAAACACTTGAACATTGGCCAGAAATGTAGCTGCACGCGTGCCTTTCCATATGTTTAAGATATAGATGAAAGGGCCAGCAGTTTACAGAGATAGTACAGCCAAGCCAAAAAATGCAATTCGGAAGTTGAGTGCGCCTATTGGTTAAGGTTATCTCTGAAAGGTGTACATGTCAGAGACGTCTTCTCTGCTGCCTGCGTGACAAAGACCCAAAGTCCGCTGGGGCTTCATCCATCAGGCAGCACAGTGCCGCTGCTCGAAGGTCCGGAGAGTGTTTCCTAAAGATGCACGTGCAGTGAATGCACCCTTGATGCAGTGCCGATGGCTAATAGGACGCACGATTCGCACAGCGTGCATGGTTATCGCCAGAGGTTCGGGAAATGCAGCATTCGGGGACTCCATCATCGTCTGCTACCTTGGGTGCACAGCTGGAAAATGTTTCCTCGTCAGATGAAAAGAGACGTTTTGACTGCTGCTTCAAGCTAAAGCGCATGAATATTTTATCATTATGCCAGTAGAGAAAAAATGCAATAAAGTAGAGGTTTTGCCAGGAAAATGATTGTAATTTTAAGTGTCTGGCAGGAAATCTGCATGTTTCAAATGATCAAAAATACTGAAGTCATGTCAAAAAGCCACTACAATGGATACAACGGCACTGTTTGAAATGAATGTAATAACATCCAATGACATCTTACTTCATAATTGTGCAGGTAGCTCATCTCATTTCTCTGGTTTAATAAGCCATTATAATGATTTTGCCCATAACAGTTCCCTTGAAATGTGTCCTCTATCCTCAAAGTAGGGAACCTGAGGCTTGCAAATGACTTCAAATGTGTCGTTTCAGGGGAGTATGGTGAATGGCTCAATGTTATGGCTTCCAACATATTTCAAAAGAGGAAAGGCTTAACAAATAAACACAATACAATCAACAAAATAAAATATACATCAATTCGACATTCTTGAGCGTAAGCACAGTCAGAGAGTTTTGGGCTACAGTCTCCAGCAGCTTTTCTCAGAGAAGTGTGAAGACGAGCTGAGACTTGAGGTAATCTACAACCCGGAAACACATGAAAAAAGTGTCCTGTTACTTGGTATGCCTGCATTCGAAGCAAAGGGTGGTGCAGTGCTCACAGTGACAGTTTGGTATACAATACCTCCAGTCGTTGAGAGGCACGTGGTTACATTGCACTCCACGTTCACCCAGTGACAATGAGTGCAAATGCATGAGCACATTTGGGGTAATGCACTGTCCCAGTTTAATGGGTTCTTCCTGCACCCGCTGCACATTCATGTTATGTGAATATGGCTAAACTGGCCCTAACCATTTTTGTGGTGAATGGTGAGAATGTGAGGATTGGCTTAGGGACAGAAATTTTTTTCTCTCAAATATATGAGAATTAACAAGTTAAGGGGACATGGAACACACTGAAACCCTTACGTCTTCTCCTTGATCATTCTTGGCACAAAATGACGCAATAAGAAAGGGTCTATGACACCCATGAAGAGAGTTTTCGATATTCTGGGACACTCATTTGTTTTAACACTCTATACACTCATTGCAGGAGAGTTGCTGCACATATTGCTTGCAGCCAAAAAACACTTAAGGAGCAAGGTGTCCAATATATGGAAATCCGCTGGAAATGCAAACTCTGATTGGGAAATAAGCATATCTATAAATAAAGCAAAGAGCTCATATTGAAGATGGCTGAAATCTCATCAATTAGCATGTGAAAGCGAACTCTGGTACCAGCTAGCTAATCATACTCGCAGTGTTAACACCAATGGGGTCTGGGCAGTAATTAGAGGAGCCGCAAAACGTGCCTTACATATACAAAGTGTTCCTGAAAATGCATGGTCAGAACACATTGCCAATAAATTGAATAGTCAAACGCCGTTAGATTTGCAAATGGCAATACCGAAGAAATCTTGGAGTTGTAAGTCATCTGTAAATGATTTGTAAGAGATCTGTTAGTAATCATTAGCAAAGTAAATGTATCTCGCGCCTCTGGGCCTGATAGAACATGTAATAGTTTTATTTAAAACATACCTACATCTCTGGACACAGGCACTTCATCTTCTGTTCACAGAAATAGGGAAGACTGGCCTACTCCTTACCTCGTGCAGAGTGTGCTGCAGCCTACCAGTACATACGAAAGGATGTTGGACCAATCCTGCACACTATAGAATGCTGGCAATGCTAGAAATTCCAGCCAAACTGTTTGCTTAAGTCATTCTAATTGAGCTAACCCAATGGATCAATGTCCATAATATTTTTCCTCCAAATCAGATCGGGTTCAGATTAAACTCCAACACAACACATAACTTAATAATAATAGTGTCAGCAGTTGAATACATGACCATAATTAAAAATCTATGGAATATGGTGCTTATATAGATTTCAGCGCTACCTTTGACAAGATAATGTGCAATAGGCTGTGGTCAGAGTTGATAGCTTGGGATATCCCAAGAGGTCTGTTAAATATGATTCTGAACTTTATTGTGACACTAGTATAAGAATACGCTTGGATGTTGAAGGTGAATTATAAAAGTTTTTCCGACTGGAAAGGGAGTTAAACAGGGCTGCATCTTGGCAGCAACCCTGTTTAACCTCTACTTAGCTGATTTGCCAGTGGCATTCTCAAATTCTCGATCCCATCCAATCAAGATTGCCCAGCAAAAAATAAAATGGCTAGGGTATGCAGACAATTTATTATTGTTGGACCAAACCCAGAATGGACTTCAACATGTGTTAGACTGTCTGTACATCTATGCCAAAGATAATGGTTTAAAAGTGAATATAAGCAAATGAAAAATCATGATCTTTAGAGGAAACAAAATATATCAGGACCAAGTTTCATGTGGACATAAGATCCATTACCTGTTGAACGTGTGAAGCAATATGGGTATAACTGTAGATGACACTCTATCCTGGAAGATGCATTGGAGTGAGACCAAAAATACATGTATGCAAACCATATATGTACTAAGTTCCTTCATTGGTCGCCAAGGAGGGACCTCAGTTCAAAAGATATTGGTGCTGTACTCGGAAAATATCATCCCTGTGCTTATGTATGGTGTAGAAGTGTGGGGCACAATCGAACAACTGAAATAAGCTGCTTCGAAACAAAGATTCTTTAAATATTGTTTAGAATGCCAAAGAGATTTCTGGTGGAATATTTGAGACTAGAATTTAAAATAAAGAGTAGAAGAGTGATATACATATACAGAGTTACCCTTTGGTTCGGAAAACTACTATCCCTACTCAATGGAACCATTGTAGTGAGTTGTCTAGCAGCCTATAAGTCCATCGAGGCATACGAATATATGGCTACTATGGCCAAAATCATGAAGGTACACAAAACATGGTTAACAGGCTTTAGGCGAGAAAGTAATAGGAATAATTTGTGGCCATGCAAAAGATGGTTAAAAGAAAAACTTGTGTCTTATAGCTTTGAAGCAAATTTTGTTAAACTTGCGACAAATGTGAACAGTGGCCGGTTTATAGCGTATATGATACAGCACGTGCAAATGCCAAATTATGTCATAGCTTTCCCCAGCAGTACAACAATTATAGCTGCCCCAGCATGACTCCACCTAAGCAGAGCAGACTGTTTTTGTAGCCTGAGCGGGAACAATACAATTGATTCGACTGAGCATATATTGATATATTGTGAAAGCTTAACCAATATTAGAACTAAATGGATGCAATCATATGAGAATAAATGTGACAGTCTTGATACATAAAACACGTGGCAGAAACTAATGGAAGGAAATGACCGAAACTTTATATATGTCATGGTGAAATGTTGTAAACAATGTATAGAGATCCTAAACGAACTATCAAGCGGTGTCATGAATTTTAAGGACTTTGTTAAATATGTTGTGTGATGAAGTGGTTGAAATATCTTAAGGAATGTGTTCATGAAAAACTACTTGTATAGTTTAAATGCTATATTTCTGTTCTGATAATGGCCTGTTAAGATGTGTAGATTGTATTTTAAAATTATGTGTTTAAAATGTAACATATATATATACAAAGCCGTCTTGGCTGTAAGTATATTAATAAATAAAATAAAAAAATAAAAATATTGCTCGGATCACATTTCAGTAATGTGTTCCCAAGGACAACAACAATGGTATAAAAGCCCTTATTTTGATATGTGTGTAGTTGTGGATGAAAGTGTAGGAGGTGCTGCTTAAGGCATTTTCTTAATTTGTAGTGCCTGCTTTCGATGTTATCTGTAAAGTACAGATTAACACTGTACAGGTTAACAATTTCTGAACTGTGTCCATAGTTACTGATGAGTCTGTTGGTGGTCGTTTTCAGCGTTTCTCCACATCTACTTTGATCAGCATTTCCATCAAAAGAGGTGTGGCAAATTGACTTCTGTCGTGCAGGAGTACAATAATGAGCACAGGTTACAGTGCCAACACAGCCCTCACAATAAAGATATATACCTCCTTCACCTTTTGTGGTAACGTGGCAGAGGGAAGGTTATACCCTCAAGAGGGGTGTGTATGCAATTCAGTAGCAACCCAAACAGTGAAGTATAGCAGTACAAAATAATGAAATGTTCAATCAATTTTCTATAAAGATACATATTTGTATTGAATACACCGTGTTCAAGAATAATTAAATAGACATAACTATACACAACCCACCACTGAGCCAGGAACACAGCATAAGAATAGATAGCAAGATACATCAATCTGACCAATGAATCAGGGGAAAAGGGTCAGTAAAAGCCACAATGCTCTTTAGAAGATATGTTCTTGGGTGCAAAAGGACCTAACCAGTCTGAAGGGTCAACTAATGGACAAAGGGGGCAGTTAGCATTCAATATTATCATGTTGTGGTTCTTGGCAGTTCAATGGCATCAAACCAGGCTTAGAGTTGTGGTGTGAGTGGTTTGAACCAAGTTTGGTTGCAGTGAGTCATGTTCATCCAAGCAGCGAGCTGGCATCGAATGTGGAGAGTCAGAGTGGTTTTGAAGGGGGTGTTCGGCTATGCAGGTTGGAGTGCTTCCAGGATTGTTTTGGGGTTGAGATGCTTTGGGTGGTGTGGTAACCTCTGCGTAGGGTCGGTGAATGACACTACTGTGGTTCCAGTTGAAAGTCAACAATTATTCTAATTGGTTATCATTAGGCTCCCATGTGTGGTTCAATGAAGAGGCAGTGCTAGGTCAAGCTTGGACACGTCATTTGTATAACTGCTGGAGTGTCGCGAGTGACACTCCAGCGGTTCGAGTCAGGGACTGCTAATAAGCAGTTGATTCGAGCTGAGCAGATGACGTGTTTTGCGAGATACGATGTAGTGTCGAGCTGGTTCAAGATGCAAGCACACTGGTTCAAAGAGTTAATTTGAGTGCCAAAGACAACACTGGTGGGTCCTGTTGTTTAAGGTGCAGTGAACCCGGTTCAAAAGCAGTTCCACCACTTCGATGCAGTGAAAATATGGGTCTTGGCTGTCTTGCCTCTCAGGGTGCCGTGAATCCCAAAACAGGAATTCAAGGAGCAGATTGGTCCTTTTTCTTCAGCTCCCAAACATGCAAGGGTCCTTTAACATGGTGAAGTCCTGCGTACCTTTGTGGCTGGCAGAGAGGCAGGTCTTGTCCCAGCAGTAGTTTGTTCCTGCAGGTCCTTTGGGATTGTTAGGGGACAGATTGTCCCTCAGTAAGTGCAAAAATTGCACTAAAATGTGAAGGAAGAATTGCAAGAAGATAAGCAATCTGGCCTATGCTCTTAGGCCACCTCCCGCTCTTCCACTGCACATACAATATGTTACCCAAGTGTATTTAGTACTTTATCCTGTCTCGTGATTCGCAACATCTTTCACTTTGGATTGTACTCTATGCAATATCTGATTGTACCCTGCATGATAATATGCTACCTTAAATGTATATAGTATTCTATTAAATTTTGATTAGACATCACCCTCTCATTCCAGGCTGTACTTTTATGTAATATTTGATTGCAGCTATGTATGAATATGTACCCTATGTAACCAAGCAATCTGTCTTATGGAATGCGCACTGATGCACCCGGGTCTGGTGCGCAATACAAGTAATACACTAAACTAAACTAAACTACTGTAGTATTCCCTTGCTTAACACAGGAACACTGACTCAATGAATGAACATGTAACCCTGCAGTGGGAAAATGCCCATCTTTCTTTAAATGATCTTGTGGTGTGGCGCTGTGCTGCGCTGTATTGTCTGAAGTCCATGAATCTGTTGATAATGTCACTGCCAACAACTGATAAAATGGATTTCAGGAACTAGGCCGTGGTGCTGAGGTGTGCCGTAAGTTAAGTGTGTTTTCTCCCAATTAAACACCATTAACACCTGCACATATCATTGAACATATCATTTTCTTTTCCATTAGGGATTTTTGTCTATGATGTGTACGAACAAGTTGCTCATTTTTTATAATATTTACCTGGGCGGGTATCTGCATTTGCACTTTATCAAAGCCAATACCTGGGTACTTATACTCTGTGATACATGCATATGCACTTTATTTATCTCCACTGTGATTGTGTAAGATGCTTTTTATTTCTGCTCATCTGTAAAGCAGTTACATAGAATGGTATATGCACTTGCACTTTAGCATCTCGAGCATCAGAGCTTCTGCCTATTTAGGGCAGAGCTCTTCTGATATGCAGTTTTAGTATAGTAAATAATGAGTTTTATTCACGGCATATTCTATCTTACACTACTGTATGACATTACACTCCATGTAGATTGTCTGTGAATCAGTGGCACATGTATTGCCACCTATATACTCATGTATCCTTACACAATTGTTTTTCTTATTATACTGCCTAGCGAGCATTGACTCCAAATATGTCACTCTCAGTGTGCTCTCCCCACAGACTTCCCAGTGACATCTTGGAGCATTACAGTATCACTGTGCGGTACGGTCAGCACTAGACTGCATGTAGATGTTCACAAACTGTTCTGATCTCTTTGCAATACCAACACCCTCCAGATTGTTTTTGATGCTAGGTCAGGAATTGTTTCCTGGACGCAATGACTATTTTTAAACATTAGCACACTTGCGTGAGTAATCTCTGTTACTCTGTATACATGACAGTTTTGTTTGGGCAGAATGGCGGGCAAAGCCTGTTTATCCCGTGATAAAGGCATATTAGTTATAGCACTCAATGGCCTCATTACAAGTTTGCCGGTCCGGAAACAACGTTACTGGTAAGCTTGCCGGTACCGTTGTTCCCAACAGGCAAACCATGAGTACTGTGAGCGGGAGTGGAACAGCACCCACTCGCAGACCTCAACAGATGCACCGGCATCATTCATGAATGGTGCCGGTGCATCCGTCCTCGCCATTCCCATTGAGTCCAATGGGACTCCAATGTGAATAGGGAGTAATTTTTTTCCAGCGCAATGGGCAATGGGCAATGGGCAATTTCCGGATCCGCTGGGGCTGTAATGCCTTGGTAATTGGCCATTGCCGGGTGCCGATAATTCATGACTCCGGCGGCCACCGTGCCGGTATTTACCGGCACGGCTAACACCAGACTCATAACGAGGCAATGATCTCTTATAGATCCATCACTGGAATAGGAAGTCTAATATTGTGGCCCTTTTTATCATAATTGCTACATAGTGATTCAGAGCCAGGTGAGCACATGACTAATGGGATACACTGGGCGGAGCCAGCCATTCAATCCAACTATTTAAAATGTACAGAGGTAGTTACAAACGTGTATTCAACTTGCCTGAAGAAGCTCGAATCTCGAGCGGAACGCGTGGCGTTTTACACCTGGATGGGTGAGTTTGTTAGCCATCTGGTCTGCCCAGACTGGTAAACTATGATTTTTACCTTTTGGTGTGTGATGGACTTTTGATAAAAATAAAGCTATTTTTGCAAACTCAGCAAGGTCTTGAGTGCTTGGGTTTTCTAGTAGGCCCTAAGTGTGTTTAGTTGACTGTCTAGACTGCAGAGCCAAACGTGTTGTTTACATATATTGAGCCTAGCCTGCTTGTGCCCTTAAGCACCAGCTACATGATTAGGCAGTATGCTTACTAGGCTAAAAAAGTATTTTGATATATTACACGGCCTGCAGCAGCACCCATGTAGTTATGGTTAAGTTGCTAAACCCATAGGAAGGGCACTGTTTGGCGGCTTATAACTTTGCTCTCCAAGGATGAATCCTCACCAAACTTTAAGTATATGGGCAACTTTGAAATGTTATGGCAAGTTTGGTGAGGTTTCGTCAAGGGGGGGCAAAGTTATAGAGGGGGTTCTAAAAAAAAAAATTCATAGCCGGAATGGAAAAAACTTTGCTCATGCCTACAGCCCAAACCACTGGACTGATTTTCACCAAATTTACGGCAGGAGCAGTGGCTTGGTCCCGAACGTTGGATTTTGTAAATTTGGTGAAAATCTGTCCAGTAGTTTTTTTTTTAAAACAGGCAAAATGTAGGTAAAACAAATAAGTGATATGAGGCTCCGCTCCGCAGACCCATTTCACTGTTTGGTCCGCAGACAGGCATATGATTGGTCTAGAGGGTAACGTGATGTCCGCAGACATCAGACATGCCCCCTGATTGGATGTTGAAAAGCGTGAAGTGCGTCTGATTTTTGGAAACGCCTGCCATGTTGGATTCATGGATTTAGGTCGATGTCTGCGGACATCGCAGTAAAAACATATAAAAAAAACACAACATTACACTTGCCAAACTTATCAAACAATCTCTGGGGAAGTGAGGGGTGATGTGGATGGGATATGTTCATAAGAACCAAAAAAAACGGGTGTTTTTCACTGTAAAAGTCCACAAACCGTCCGGATGTTTGGATGCAGTCCTGTGAAGTTCGGGGACACTTCAGATGTTCGCAAGCAGTTCTTGGATGGCTTATAACTTTGGCAGCACTCAATGAAACTGCATGACATTTTTTAATTATATTCTAGACCTGGTACTGAAAGGCTTTGCAAAGCTTGGTGGGATTTTGTAAGTGGAGGCGAAATTAGAGGGGGGTTCCCCAAATAATGTAAGGCTTATAACTGTGGAGCTATTTGACAAATCTGCACAAAGGTTTGCAAGACAATTTTCAATCTAGATATACATGTTCTTGCAAAGTTAGTTGGGGTTCTGTCAAGAGGGGCAAAATTAGAGGGCGGGTCCCAAAATATTGAAAAGTCTTATAAATGTGGTGCAATTTGACAAATCTGCACAAGAGTTTGCAAAACGATTTAAAATCTAGATATAAATGTTTTTGTATAGTTTGGTGGGGTTTTCTCAAGAGGGGGCTACATTAGAGGGGCTCTCAACATTTTTAGATGGCTTATAACTTTGTTGCCGTTTCATGAATGTGGCCAAACGTTTTCAGAAAGATTATAGACCCAACCTTGAATGTTTGTGTAAGGTCTGAATGGATTTTGTCAAGTTGGGGGCTAAGTTATATGACTATTGTATTTACATACAATTTGACACTATTGAGTTATGGTAAGCTAAGCAATCATAACTCATGCCACCACCGTGCACTGCTAAGACTAACACCCAGGACATCAAAGATGACATCACAAATGTTAAAAGCCTTGTACTTTTCATCCTTAAGTTTCCAGGTTGCATGTGTTTCTTCATGGTTGAATTTGACTTGGCCAGTAAAGTGTTGTAACGTCATCATTTGGGGATTTGCACATAGGAAAGGGAGCATTGCAAGGGTGTGTGGACTTAACAATGGGGGAATGCAGGCAATTATGCAGCAAGGAATGTGCATGCAATCACAAGCGGCTTTATAGGTTTGAGAAGATATGTTTTGAGGGGTGAAGAGTCAAGGGTGCATAGAGCCAGGTATAGCAGATGAGCCATTTCATGGAGATAATGTTTTGGGGCTATTCCAGAGAGGTAGAAGTTTGGTGTGGAGTGAGATGTTGAAGGTGAGGGTGCTGCAGGGTCCAAATAAATGGACTGAGAAGTTCTGTCTCCCGTTCCTTCAAACCAGCCCCAGCAGAATGGATGTCTGCACATGTCCTTGCTTTTGCTGTATTGTAGGGCTGAAGGGATGCATATGTTAGCATGAAGGTGTCTTTGGTACTTGACGGAGACTTGTACATGACGCATGCTATTTTGAAAGTGACCTGTGTTTGCAGTATGAGGCCATGCTATTTGATGAGGGTTGTTTAGCTGTTTTTGACTTTACATTCCCATGCAGCCCCCCTACCTGTCGGAGAAAATTGTCAGAGCCACCTCATCTAGACCTATGAGAGCCTGTCACGCCAACCAGCTATACATCCCCACAATAAAAAAGGTTAAAGCAGGCATCTCCAGCTTGCCTCACATTGCTCCTAACCAAACACCCTTAGGGCTGAGATCTCACACATGTCATTTAGTAAAACACTAAAAACTATGTTATTCCACTAATCACACTGCTTCCCAAACTAAACTTCGGCCTAGCTTCTTCCACTATGGACTCTCTCCATCCGGCCTTCTGTAACATCGGCACCTAAGAGTCTCCCTCCCCTTCCTTCCTACCCCATTATTCATTAACATTGTGTTACCTGACTGCTAGCAGGTTCACTGTAACCACAAAACACAGTCAGACTGTCTCCATGCTTCTCCCTTGCTTCTTCCCCTCTGCTGCTTGTCTGTTCATGCAACTAAGTAAGGCTACTTGTAACAGCCCCACGATGCCCTTGGGCTGCTTGTGTGCTTTATAAATGTAAAAAATGAATTATATAAATAAATAAATGAATAATGGAGGAAGAGGCAATATGTAGGGCACATTTCTGTTGTGTATGGATGCTGTCCATAAGCACTTTCAGAGGGGAATGCAGGGCATATATGGCGGAGGGGGCCAAGGTTTGGACGGCACGTGTGCATCATTTAGCAGGGATGAGGGAATTAGGTTTCATAATGGATGCAAATTACTAGTGATTTCTTTCGTGGTGGACTGTTACATGCACTTTGAAGGAGAGGTGTCTATCGTCATGGGCGGCAAGTGCCATTGCCGAGGAGAACAGCTGATGGAAGTTGTTATATGGGATGTGAACTGTGCCACACGCACCTCTGCTGGAATTCCCCTTGCTTTCCCTTTTCTTACTGTTTCGACATTAACCTGCTCTCTGACAGTCCTACTAAGCGTATTGGTGATATACTGCTGTATAGTAATTGTGTGTACAACTTTGGATCATAAGGCCAGCCACACCATCTGAATTCATTTTTAAAGGTGCTGTTAACAGACACCATCATGGACATTACATTTGGCGTCATTTGCAGATGTCCTGATAGGGCACATTTTCAGTACACCTGCCCCACTGCATGAGTGGTGAGGTTCCTCTACATGAAAATCATACATTGGCAAGCTGATCCCCACACAACTTGGCCAGAGGGCCACATCCACAGTGCTTACTCTTAACTATGTTCTGTCCATCCTTGGAATATGCTGAGAGGCCGCTGAGAGGCCTCCCTCTCATTTACAATGTGTCATCAACATGCACCCGTGTTGTTGGCCAGCTTCACACTTCAACTACATACACACTCTGTTCACCTTCAAGTCACTCTCACAGAAGGGCCGTCAATGCTCTATTGAAATGTCCACTGATTTTCTCACTATGATTCATATCAACACCATAGAAGTTGCTATCCCCTTCCAGGCCACGGACACCCTTGAAACACTCTGTCATGGTTGCCCACTGACACTATAGGTGTTACAGAATGTGATACTTGAGCACACAATCCCAATCATCCACAGTCATGGGTAAGGCAACAAACAGGCTATGAGAAAATTCAGTGAACTCCAATTGTTGGTGATCAGGGTTGTCCTAAAGTACATCATCCTTTCATGAGACAATGTTTGAGAAAATACCACAGCTTTAAGTTGCAGATCAAATACCTGTTCAATTGTGTTGTTGATAATATGGACACCCGTGCACCGGTCTGCAACCACACTCTGTAGCCTGGCACTTCCACACCCTGGCACAGTGAAGGCCACATTCTCTGAAATGGAAACAAGAGTATAGAAGGAATGAACATGCATGGGCACCTCAGGTAAGTGTGCACTACAAACAGCCAGTGTTGTCTGGTAAAATTGACAAATTATGCATTGGCACTGTAGCCAAAGAGAGCAAAACAGTGATTGCTCTTGGGGTCATGAGGCTTTGCATTGAGTGTGCCCAGAGACTGCAAGCACAGTGCTCTACTGAATATTCCAATAGCATTAGATGTGTCAAAATATGTTGGATGTTACGGGTTCACATGCACAAGTGACTGGCTATGTTCGGTGACAGGGACATTGTTACATGCCACCCTCCCTGCCATTCTAGGTTTCCTTCTTGAGGATCAAATGGCACACTAGATGTGGTATGACTACATATGTCAGTGAAGGTAATGTTGCCTCAAAGACAGGTGCCTCACAAACACTACTGGATTTTACATTATGGTGTTTTATGTTGGGGGGACTCACACTTGCCTGTGTCTCTTTCTGGAGTACCTGATGTTTCTATGTTGAGCACATGCATGATAGGCCCGCTCGCAGATTGTCTTTGGCTGGTGCTTTGAGAATGGGGGGAAGCTATAACCTTCACACCTCACTTGCTCTTCGCTGAATGTACTGTATGAAGGCCCTCAGACTTCCAACAGTGCCCTTTAACCAAATATCTCAGATCATAATTGATGTTGCTCTGCTCCTCCTTATAATCCATATGAAGATAGCACATGAACAAACACTGTTTTCGTTTCGGTCCTGAACCATGGAGAGGCCAGTTGGACTGGTATCCTGTATTCCAAAAGGTGGGATCACACTGCAGGGCATTCTGGCTCTAATTATGTGGTTTGGGAGTCACCCCTCAGTCCCTGCAGAGTGTGGACTTCAGGAGGGGAGGACAGCCCCGACCTTGGTGGGTTTGGAATATCCCTGGGGTTTCAGCTGGCCAGAGCACCAGGCATGGGCAGGTTTATGGGAGGCTGAATATGGATATCCCTATGCCTGCTAAAGGGCAGGGCATCGGGAGTGAGCAACAAAAGTCAACGACACCACAACTCACTGGAGGCCATGCTTCAGACATGACTTGAGGAAGGAGCCCTACAGTTGCTGTTGACAGCACACTTCCCCATAAACCTGGAATGATTTATTCTTCTCTTACACACAGTTACTGGTTTCTAATTTGTAATTTACTTGCACCCCCAGACATCTGGCCGCCTAGTTGAGACTTTCAGACAATTTGCATACCATTATCCTACCTTCTGACTGCTGAAGGCATGTGTCCAGGTATTGCTGCGGTACGGTGTCAGGTGTGGTGCAAGAGGTAGTTCTGAGCCCCTGTCTTGCTCCGTTGTTTATAAGGTCACTCAGATTTGGAGGTTTTCCTAGGGTTGCTTCCTTCTTCCTTAGTGGATCCGAAGGTGTGTAATGAAAACCATTAGTTATTAATACAAGACAACAAAGCAGAGCAAGCGTATTGCCTAGGAAGACCAACATACATCTTATGATGGCAGATGTACATCTCAGGAGAAGTCAAAGCCTCAGCCCTACAAATATAGCCCAATGGAACACCATTGAATCCCACCCAGGAAGCCAACATTGTACTGGTGGACCTACCCTGCACAACCTAAGGAGTGCTTATATCTGATGGCTCATAAGTCATGTAAATGTCCTTCCTTACCCATCTACTCAAAATCACTGTAGATGACAGCCTTACCACATGCCCCGGACAAAAGGAGACACACAACTGCTCACATTGCCTTGAAGCCGCTGTCAAGCAGGTACAACTCCACCAATATCCAGGGGTGCACCATAGATGCATCAACCTCATCAGAAAAGTCATAAGAGTGGGGAAGAGCAGATCCTCATGAAGATGATAGTTGATAGTTAGGAAAGACCTTCACCCAAAATGAGGGATGGGGATCCATGATTTGCCCCTCTGGAATGAATCTCAGTTATGGTTCGGAGGCAACCAGTGCCCCAATTCACTACGAGCAGATGTCATAGCCACCAGAAACAGACTCTTGTAGGACAAGAGACTGATGGGAAGCTCCTTGAAGTGCTCAAAGAGTGTCCAGAAAGGACCCTAAGGACCAGGGGAAGGGTGTCAGTAGGGAAAGTGGAATAGTCCTAGGGCAGGAGATTTGTACCCTTGAAAGAGGCAAGACACCATATATTCAATGGGCACCCGTGTTTGCCGTAAAGGCCCTCTCTTCTGCTAACTGACTCCTAAAGGTAGAGGTCCCCAACCACAAACCAGATTTCTTGTGAAGGACATCTAAGGCGCACATAATGTTCTATGAAAGGGTATCAACCTCATTTCTGAGATACCAGGAGCCAAAGGCCCACCAGTACCTGGCATGCACCTTCAGGGTGGACAGACACGTTCAGCCCTGCACAGCCAGGGTCAGGCTTAGAGAAAGGTCCACCCTCACCAGATGTACCCATTCAGAAGCCATGCAGTCAAGCACAATTTAGACAAAGTTGATTTCGGGAGTGTAGGCCACTGTGGGGGAGAGACCCAGAAACATGGGTGGTGAGGCTCTGTGGAGGGGTACAGCATGAAGGGAAACAAAGGCTTCCAAAGCCAGACAGGGATCTCCAGGATTAGGTGAGCCCTGTCTCTGTCGACCCTCAGCAGGATTCTATGAATCAGTGGGAATGGAGAAAAGGCAAACAGGAGAAATGGGTGCCATCATTTGCTCGGGAATCCCAAATCCTTGACATGTAGTGCAGGGGCAGAGCATCACAACTGGAAGACAACAGGTCAATCCAAACATGTCATTGATTAAAATGATCACTGGGGCACTTAAGGAGTGGATGTATGAACCATACTTAAGGTTTCTAATAGATGTTCACCAACCCAGGATATATAAGGGTTGAAGAGACTGCAGATTGACCTCTGCCCGTTCCATAATCCTGACTGCAACCGGTAGGAGAAAGTGGAATCTGATGTTGAAAAGTCAGTTTATGTACAGCTTGGCCACCTCATTGCACGTGGAGATCTGGACACCCTTCCCCAATAGATGAAGCGTCAAAGCACTGAGAGTACTGCAAATGGCTAAGTTAATTCCCTCATATTTGAAGACCTGTCCCCGTCCCTTCTGGACCATTTCCCTGAAGAGCAAAGGACACCTATGTTGAACCCCAACCCATCTGACTGGGCTCCATTATGAGGATGAGTGGCTGAGGGGGAACAAAGAAGAACACCTGAAACAGGAGATTCCCTCAAGCCACCATGCCAACTTCTCTCTGATAATGAGAAAGATTGCTATTTGCCTCTTGTAGTGCATAGAAAATGCATCCAAGTTGGCCAGGAGGTTTCAATCCAAAGGTTTCAAGTGAAACATGGCCCATGGGACCGCAAAGACCATTACTGCTAGGGCTACCTGCACTTACAATCATTGTAGTTCTGACACATCCTTCCTGCTGAGCAAGGCCCTCTGCCTGTTTTTCAACTTCAAGGCTTTTTAAGGGGTGAGGAGATAAATCCCTTCTGAGTATCAAAAATACCTCCTCTATACTCCACTACCTGAAAAGGGGCCAGCAGAGACTTCTGTGTATTACCTCTCCAGTAATACTGGCAGAACAGTTGTGTTCCTGAGGGCAAGGGAGGAGTAGAGGGCATGAAGTAACCAATTATCCTTATAGGGTTCTAAACAATTGCCCTGGGAGTGGAGCAGGTCTTCCTTTATGGAGAGCTTTTGAGCCAAGCAGAGTACAAAGGGCAGCAATCAGAACTGAATTTCCTCCACTACCACAAGCCAGAGGAAATACCTGCACCCCACCTGGATAGAGATGTGTAAGTAGACATCCTTGCAATATATGGACAAGAGGAAGTTCCCCTTTGAAACAAATGTTTTGCTACTCAGGAGAGTCTCCACCTTGAACATCTTGAACAGTATCTTCCGGACATGAAGGTTCGCCTTCTTGAGGTCTATGAAAGGATGATAGGCTGTCACTAATAAGAGAATCGAGGAAACCTTCAACCAATGTTTGTCATTGTGCACTGGTTGTATCACGTTCTTATGTAGAAGCAACAGTATGACTTCCTGAATAGCTGTATTCTTTACAGGACATCTGGGCCATGGAGTGATTACCATCCCTGAGGGCTTAAGGGTTGAACTCTTTGGCATATATCCAGTTTATAGTGGCCCTACCCAGCCATCACCAATGTTGTCTTCCCAGATGGCCCCCCCAAAAGAGATGATATGTGGGGTCCTCCTTGAGTCAAGAAGTGCAGTTGGAAGCTGCAGGGGGAGCTTGGGGTCTGATGGGCTTAAGCTGCCCTCTACCATAAAACCTGACATGCATGGATCTCCTTGGAGCCTGAAAGGATAATCGTGCCTGGTGTCTGTAGGATGCCTTGGGTTGACCGTCTTTAGGTTTGGCATCAGAAAGGGCATTATCTTGTCCAGTTAGTTTAACCATTTATTTGATCTGTGGGCCAAATAGCAACTGACCCAAAAAGGGGTGATGCATTAAAATGGCCTTCTGTGATGCTGTCCCCTTCCACTGTTGGATCCAGTATCAAGTTCGGACAGAATTGGCTGATACTGCTCCCATTGCAATTTCTCTCATGATGGCTGATGGGATGTGCAAAGCCAATTTGATCTCATTCGCTATAATTTCAAGGATCGATGCACACTTCGGCCTTCCCTTAGGGCAGCAATTAGTGCCTGGAAAATACTTCAAAGGGATTGTGTAAATATTCCAGAGCAGATCTTGCGCTCTAAGAGCAAAGTTGGCAGTTCAATACTCTCTCTTTAAAATGGCCTTTACACATTTATCCACCAGGTTAGAGGGTGCAGCTTATTTGTTACCTATGGAGGTATGCCCAGAGAAGAACAGTAGAATGAAATCTACCTTGGGCACATCAGGGAATCCCAGGCCAAATCCATGTAGAGGGAACATCTGGGAAATGATGGATCTCCGATCTTCCAATCCCTTTGGAAGACACCCAAAATACTTTTCAGGGCAGATAGGCCAGATTATGGACTGGATCATAATGGCTGTAGGAGTAAGGGACACCCTCGAGGGTCACCCTAACATCACATAGTTTCAGATTATGGACCAGGAAAGCAGAAACCTCATCCACGATATCCCTCTTCAGAAACCTCCCAGCTATAATCCCCTCCACTTCAAACAGCCCTGGTGTGCCGTAGGGCCATCTAGCTGTGGCAAAGCCAGAGGAACAGTGGGTAGTGGGGACACCGGATCAGCAGGTGGAATTACAGGGAGCCAGTCATCAATTGACATATCAACAGTGTCATTGATGATAGCCCTGAATCGAATCACAGCGATAGTAAGGGACAATGCCAGCTCAGAGGAAGGGTGTCCAGATGTATGTGGCTCCACAGGCCTCTTGAAGCTTCTACAGTAAGGGAACCTTGTATGACAGTGCCTCCAGAGACCCCATCCAACTCAGTGGAAAAGAAGTGAAAATGGAATCTGTGCCCCCTCCTTTATTAGGGGGTGTAATTCATCTACATCACTTCAGATGCCTGCACATACTCCTGCCTCAGGCAAATTACATCAGTTGCTGGAAAAGAACAGCTTGCGAGACCAGGCCCTTCCTCTCAAGCTCCTATGACCTTACAAGGTCAGCCTTTCCTGCCGTGAGCACTGGGAACTTTCTCCCCTGCCCTCGGTCTGGGTCTTGTGAGCAGATATCTGCCAAGGTAAGGCATCAGGAATATGGACAGCGCTGCATAAACGGACCCCTGAATGCACACACAGTAGCAAGGTCTCAAATTGTGTATCGATTATCTGCCATCGTGCACCCTGCTCCTCAGCCAGGCACAGAACAAGCCGGCACAAGGGGGAGGAGTTCCCACTGCAGCAAGAACTGAGAAAAGGGGAAAGAAAAAGTAGGATTAAAACCTTGAAATCCGACTGTCTCCCTGGAGACAGGAAGAAAACAGACGGTGATGTGTGAAGGCAAAAGCCTCACATGATATGGACTGGGAAGAGGGAGATGTGCGAGGATGTAATGATAGTCGTGGTGTGCCTTCCTAGTGTAAGTACTGTGAGCAAGAAGAGTAAGTGTAGACCTTATGTGGACTAAGGGTGCATTATTGTCAGGAAGTGCCTTCATGGTGTAAGTACTGCTAGGAGCAATCACCTATTTAGCGCTTCTCATCGTGCCTCAATGTGGATCCGAGGTGCTATCTGGTTCTCTGCTGGGGCATGATGTGGGTATGGCTGGTACAATGGATTTTTCTTTGTTTCTCTGGATTATTGACTTTATTCTCTGAATCAGCCCCACCTGAAATACATTTACACAGTGCAGTCTTAGTGGTGGCTCTAAGTCTTTGCTCTTTGCACAAAATGTGTAAAATGGGCCCGGATGTTCTGATCACTTTCACTCACGATGTGGCCATTGGTCCTGTGTTGTCTGAACCGATTGAGCAACGAAATTCATATGAACCAGCATTGGAATTTCATTGGAAAATCCTTTGAAAAGAAACCCCTAACAAGATCGTCACTGTTTATTGGTCAGTACAGAAGAAACCTCTGATAAACACGTGGGCAGATTAGCGCTGTTAGTAACAGAGTTCCCCTTGCTCCCGAAAACATACATGGCGTTATTTAAAAGAGTGCAACTTCACATGACAAAACTTTTCCTGAACTCTCAACTTAATAATGCAACATGACAAGGTTTTTTTTGGTTGATTGCATTTATTGAATGACATTGAAATTGCTGGCCTGTCACTGTGCGATTTGATATTATGCTTTGATTTGAAAACATGCTCATTAGCTTGTTTTTTTCCCTCTGATATGTGTGCTTATCAAATTGATGGCTGCACTTGGATTCGAACAATGAAATCTGTTTCTTTCTTAATTGCATTTTTTGGGGGAGAAAAAACACACATGAGGTGGTGCCAGGAACCCATTTCCCTTAATAACAAAGGGATCGCTTATTTACTTTTAGCGTGACTCGTTTTACAAGAGATGTTTGGCTACCGAACTCCCACACACGTGGTGTAGAATGTCGACCAATGTGTAAGGATACTGAATGAGCATTTGTTTTCCGCTGTAAAGTCATCCTGTTTGTCTGAACTTGTGAATCGCTTTTGACCTTATGTTATAGGCAACCACTTCACATTTCTCAGTATATTGGATGGCGTGTGGATGACAGCAGCCAGTCAGAAAAATTACAAATAAACCACCAAACCAAACAGAGAGATTGGCTTTTTGGTAGATATTATGACTTGGGAGCATTGGGAATTATCTTTAATGGAAAATCTACAATAATAAGCAGTAACAAAGCCAGTAGGTCTGTTTTTGCAAATGTAGATGGAAGGGCTTTTTTGTTTTGTGCGGTGAGGACAAACTCATATCCTGAACATTTTACAAAAAATACCTATTGGTTTTGCCCATGTTTGTTTTAATAGCTTTAACCCTTCCCCATGTTCACCCTCAGCTGTTCCAATATAATGCCCATCTGTTTCTATGTATACATATTTTCCAGGGAAGGCCTGCGACTCGGAGCATAAAAACGTGATGGTCACAATAATTCAATAAATAATAAAAAAAAACATTGTTGTCATTGCCAGGGTAGCCTTTTCTACCAGAGGGCAGGCTTACACTCAGCACTCATTAGTTTGCTAAACACCCAAACGATCCAAAATGATGAAAGGTCATTTTCATCGTTGAATTCAGTCTCCACATCTTATGTTATTTGAAGGCGTGTATCTTCAACGTCCAATGGTTGTTTTGAAGTAGTAGTGAGATTTCACATTTGATAAGTGATGTTGAGCTTCTTTGCATTAACTGGACATCAATTCACTTACATGAACATTAGACCTACTCGAGGAAAATATGAACAAGTATTGGCAAAGATTACCTATGAGGAAACTTCAAAGAGTTCAAAAGGCAGCAGCAAGACTGCTGCTCAGAATTAAGTGATTTGAACCAGCAATATGAATTCTCCACTGGTTGCACATCCAAAAAAGGGTTAATTTCAAAATATTGTGCATATCCCATCATTAGTACCACAGAGGGGGCTCCTCCTACTTCAGAAGTAAGTTTCAAAACTATACTCCCTCCAGAACACTTAACTCCAGCAATCCTGCACTAGTTCTAGTCCTAACTTCAACAAGAGACAACAAGTAGGATCATCATGTTCAGTTCTAGCCACAAAACTGTGGAAACAACTACCCAAATCTCTCTGCCTGTAGGAGAACCACCTGACTTTCAGAAAGCAGCTCAACTTGGATTTTCAACCAACCACTTTAAAAGGAATTAAAAATAATAGCCATCTGCAGGAATCTCACACGCATAAAACATCTCCTGTGTCACACAGGTCTGCACTTTTCATCTGATTAAAATCTACCACTAAGAGCCAGGAAGTGACAACAAGCCCAGCCCATTCCTCGACCACCCTCATCCCTCAACTAACTCCTCACTACTAAATTCTTGCATCCTTTCACCTCCCACACTACTACAGATGACCAATGTTGGGAAGGAGCCTAGTGCTTAACTTCATTTCCAAACTTTCCAAGCGCTTTAGAACTAGGCAAGATTTCTGTTAACTGTTTTCTAAGCACTACAAGAGTGTAGGGGGGAGGACAGTCACTAAATAAAGATAGTTGCGATTGAAACATAAGTGCAAACAACTATTCAGATGGATATATATTTATGGAAAACTGTTACATTGTAAGTTATCTCAGCTGCTCTTCCTGTCGTTGACAAGCCAATGGAGACTAAAAAAGATTCAACGCACGACAGAATACTATGGGAAATCCGTTTTTTTAGATCAAATATACATTTATTGAGTTAAGTGCTGAGAGCATGGCGTGATGATGTGTTTATTTATGAATGTTTATAACATAGTAAATTATGCTAAACAAGAGCAACACAGTTTTCCTGCATATGCAGCATAAAGTTATGTAGCTTGTCCCAAACAGAACCTGGCCATGCACACTGGAGACTCTGCAGCATCCCTTGTATGGCAAGAAAGACAATTTTGGAGGAGCTCTGCTGGTATCCAATGACCAAGTCAAGAGTATTTAAGCCCCAGGTCCAGCATCAGTCTTCAGGACCTAAGAGCCAGCGAAGGACGACAGAATTCTGGTCTGATATGGCAGAGTCCACTGTCATTTCCACAATCCTCAGTCTTGTTATCACCTGCAAGATAGACTCATGGCTTCTAATTCACTAGAGGGTACATTTACTCTGATTTGAGGGTGAGAGGGTGTACCCCAAAAATATTGAAAGGGGCCCCTGTAAATTGGGGTTTGCTTTCACCTCCTTTATCAAATGTACGGATTCACGCTATCCATCTTCTTTTAAAAAAACCATGCTCTTAATTGTTGCACTCCAAAACCAGGTGGCTGTCCCAATCACTAACTGGCCCGGTCGGTGCCAACCATGAAAAACGTAGATATTTTCATATTGACACACAGGTAATGGGTACTTCCGTCATGCATCCACCAACACCAAAGGTTTCTGCATCTACCTTCTGTGGCAACAAGGAATACAGAGACTGACCAAAGGGGGGCAATAGAGATTGCTAAAGACCTTTATTAAATGAAAATGAAAAATAACTAGCCCTTACTCTAGTGGGGTTTCTCTACCTAAATTAAAGGCATGTGGCTGTTCATCAGGAAGTCTCTGTGAGTCAAAACAAAAAGGCATTCTGCTGGTCACAAAGGCGTCAACTCTATCCCTGTCACTAGAACAAAAGTCTAAATACTGTTTGTAATTCAGGAGAATGAATCCCTTCTCTTGGATATATATATAAAGTATCCCACGTCCTCTTGGGTCATTTAAATCAAAAGGTCCACAACACTTTGGGTTCTCAGTACTCAAAACAGAAAATTAAACAGCTGCATAGAAATTCTTGTGGACCTAGGAGAATGACTACCTTCTCCTATATGGTTCCCCAATGTCTTTCACAGTTTACACCACTTAACAAGGTTTGTAGTTGCCTTATGGCAGTTTCGACATTCTCTGGGTTTTGCACATTTTTTTGTTCTGCCCCTACTGAGACCATTAAGCCATTCCTGAAAGTCCTTCTTGACTTTCTGGTATCACCCATTTGTGGAATTTACCTGGGAACTGTGTCACAAAATGGTCGATGGTTTTCTCTCTTTCTTTATATTTTAAAGTCTTGTAAATTCCCAGCCCACTCACAGATGTATACCTGTTCCCGTTACCTTCTCCCATGGTACTCTTCACCAGTTTCTCCAGGGGCTTTGAATTTGCTCTCCCTACTTCAATTTCTTAAAGCAAGGTTAAGGCATGAGCTGAAAAAAGACAGAAATCTTGGCAGGACCTGGTGTTGCCCAATCCTCAAAGTGTAACTGAATGAAATCAGACAGTGATTGGGGTTAGTCTCTTTGGTCCCTCCTTAGACAATTCTGGGGTGTGTACAGTGATTCTCTCCTTTGGCAGCGGCTTCTCCCTGCTATTCAATGTTCGGATAGAGAACGAGAGCATAAACGTTCACCCGTGCCTTGAAACCTTTTAGGCCCCTCTGTTGTACTGTGCAGGGTTGATCGGAAAACCCAGTTGTATAGCATTTTCAGGGAGTTGGGGTCTTGTGTTCGAAGACAACTTGTCTTTCCAATCGCTGAGGTAGGTGCTCTCAGTTCATACAATTCACTGTTCTCCATTGTTGCTTTAAGTCTCATGGAATGTCTAAAGAGTTTCTTAATCAGCTTTCCCCTCCATCCCAGACTTTTTGGTAACTCACGTTAAATGTTTTGGGCCCTGGATGCTTGACTGGGTCGGTAGGATTTCAGCAGCGACTGACAAGTTAAGTGTGGTCTCGGTGGGTAGTACAGCAATTACTCAGAACAGATACAGGAATAGCAACTACTGTATACAAAAAAAAAAGACTGACAGAAATTCCATTTTGGAGTTCAATAATTACCATCAGAGAACTCTCAAAGAGAAATTGCCTTTTGGACAATTCCTCCGATTTAGAAGGATTTGTTCCTCATGGCAAGAGTATGACAAGCAGGCGATAAGACTAACACAGAACCGGCGAGAGGCACTACCCAGAAAGAACCATCAGACAGGCCAAGAAAAGGGTGAGGAATATACCAAGAGAAATAACCTTTACCCAAAAACAGAAGAAGACAAGGGATGTCAACACAGTATCAGCAGTCTTTAGCCACTTGCCGGTCGTGAACCGAATAAAAAAGGAGATAATGAAACATTGGCACATCTCAATATGGGAGAGGGAGATCTGAACCTCCAACTTTTTGCAATTAAGAGAAGAAGAAACATCAGAGATGCACTTGTGCACACCTACGAGGAAGAAAAGAAAGAACTACTAAGCCAACCAACACTATGGGGGGCTTCCAGGCTATTGGTCACAAATCCTGTGGCGTTGCGTAATGTGCCCACTTACCAAGCACACCACAACGATAGACATAGGCTGGAAGACGCCGTGGGATCAGAGATCACTCATGAAGTGCAACAGCACAAATGTGGTTAATCTCATAAATTGCCTGTGCAATAAGAAATATGTTGGAATGACAACAATGGCAATATGGATCAGGATATGCGAACACCGATCCAATATTAGGACCCAACGTCTGACGATTGTTAGGCAGAATTATATGCAGTACCCTTTGGGAACACCACGCACCATTAAGACTACAAATGACAGTACAAATTCACCTTTAGTACAAGCCTGTACTATACAGTAAAGTGGTAGTGATGGCTGAGCAGCCAGACTTATCTCAAGAGTAAAGTGAACAGTACCAGAAGTTACACAAAGGACAGCAATTGCTATGTTTCAAACAAACACTGACTCAAGGTTTCTGAGTAAAACAATATACATTAATTTACACATTCATTTCTAAAAAGTTCACTAAGTAAAGCAGCATAAAAATCACAATCTTAATATACTACACCACACCCAATTAATTCTGGACAAGTAAAGCTCAAAATGAAGTGTGAGCAAAATGGCACTCCAGCAATTTACAAAAGGAGGGAAAGACAATGTTATACACAAACAGCACCAACAAGTAAGTAGGCAGGGCAATCTAGAAAAGGCTAGCTACAATGAGGATTCAAATCAATAGGCCTGGGCCAATGTTAATTGTTCTGAGTCTTTGCACAGGATCACACAGTTCAGAGTAGTTTGCGGTTAAGTGTTTGCCAAGAGTTTGAAACGAAGTTGGTCGAAGGAAAAGTTATTTAAAAGAGTAGAGAAGGACAAGCCCTCGTATTGGTGAAAGATTTAAAACACTTTCACTGCGGTCGGACGGAACGAACAACCAGGTTTGAACAGTACCTTAGAAGAAGAAGGATGCTGTAGCTGAGGCAGAAGTTCCTGGCAGATCCTGCAGGCTCACGGTTCCTGAAGCGACTGTCGGACTGACACGAAGGAGGAAGACTGGAGGGTCCTGCACTGCACAGGGAAGAAACCAGCAGCAGATCAAAGCAACAAATAAAAGGTGCGTTCCTTAAAACCCAAACAGTGTACGGTCGTCCTGACTATCTGGTTCACTGCAGCAATGCACAGCAAATTCGAATAGGGGAGAGGGGCCTTGCTTGGTGTTTGGCGAACTGGTTTGTGCCACCAGCTCAAGGGAAGAAGATTCTTTGCAGATCTTCTCTGTCATCGAAGTTTAGGAGATTCGGACACACAGCATGGCTTCACCGGGAATTTCAGTAGTTGCAGCAGTCCTCTTCCTTCCGCTACTCTTTGTTTCTCTCGATTCAGTGGCGATTCTGCCTTCCAAGTCCCAGAGACCTGCTTTTTATACAGTGTTCCCCAATTCACACAGCCTGGCTGTCAATCACACAGCAGGGTGGCTGTCCTGGCGGGACAGTCACCTAGCCAATCAAACAAGAGTGTGACTTGGGTCCCCAAGGAGACCCTGTGCAGGGGTCCTAAAACCCCTCCCTCACATCCTGTCTACCTCGACTCTCAGGTGCCTAAGGAGGGCTTTTGTGCAGAAGCCCTCCAACGGATGGCGAACAAAGGAACCAAACCTGGTTTGGCGCACAGAGTAAAACACGAGAAAGACCTTTACAAAAAGAAATAGTGAATAAACCCAGCCAGAACCAAATAAAAGTAAACGGGGTCCAGCGGATTAAAGTTCGAGGCTAGTAACCTAGCCTAAAACAGTACCAAGGCTATTTTCATAGACCGCGGTAGGAAAAATATGGTAGATACCACTGCCAGCAGCCAAATCTTAAAGAAAGGGGAACAAAATAATGTTTCATGAGAGACAGACAAAAAGGGGTAACTATTAACCCTTTCCAGTACTCCATGGAAGATAGTTTGTACTGGGTCTGTGAATCTAAAAAGACTAATAAAGTCAATGATTACATGTTCTGGGAGACCATAGTCAGCCCCAAAAATGGAGTTTAAATTTAAAGTGGGAAGTCTGAAAAAGACAACCCTGTGTCACTGCACTAAAGGTGCTGTGTGACACACATTAAAAAGATGATGCCTATTGAGTAGGTGAGGCTCCACAGTCTATGAACACAAACATTTTAACGCACAGCAAACACATGTAAGAGTGGGAAAGAAGGCTCACACTCTTACCAGGTGAAAAAAAAAATCCTAGAAATCCTGCAAAGCTGCTGAGGGACTCAGTAGGTAAGGAAATTTAGCCATTCTGGAGAATTCTCCCTAACACTCACCCCCCCACCACCTAGACTAAGGGACAGGAGGATTTGTTCCACTCCTGGAAGAATCTCTTTACTATAGTCGGTTATAAACATCCTAGAGACACCATCAGCATTTCGGTGGTGACATCCTGGCCTGTGCTCAATGGTGAAATCAAACCCTTGCAGGCAGATTGACCATCTTCGTAGTTTTGGGTTCTCCCCTTTCATTTGCATTAACCATCTCAAGGGTTGGTGGTTTGTCTGAATCTCAAAAGTAGATCCATACAAGTATGGTCTAAACTTCTTCAGAGACCACACAATAGCAAAACATTCATGCTCTATGGTTGCCCACCTTGTTTCCGGTTCCTTCAGTTTCCTACTGATGAAGAAAATGGGGTGCTCCCTACCTTTCTCATCCAGTTGACTAAGGACTGCACCTATACCTCTATTGGATGCATCTGTCTGCACAATGAAGGGTTGGTGATAATCAGGAGCTCTTAGGACTGGAGCTTGACAAAGGTTTTTTTTTCAGGTGTTCAAAGGCTTGAGTGCACTCCTTATTCCATCTAACCTTTTTCGGAAATTTTTGAGAGGAGACTACATTCAAAGGATAGGTTATGGACCCATAGTTCTCAATGAAATTCCTGTAGTACCCAGTGAGACCTAGGAAGGCTCTCACTTGGGTTTGAGTAGTAGGGACAGCCCAGTTCTGTTCACCTTGTACTTTGCTAGGCAATGGCCTTATTTCACCTCCTCCTACCTCATGACCAAGGTAGACCACTTTGGTCTGACCAATTTGACATTTGCTTGCCTTTATAGTCAGATGGGCCTGCTCAAGAGCCTGCAAAATATATACTAAGTGGTCAACATGTTCTTTCCAAGTAGGGCTGAACACTGCAATGTCATCCAAGTATGCCATGCAGAAGTCATCCATCCCATTCAGAACTTGAGTGACCATCCTTTGGAACGTTGCAGGTACATTCTTTAATACAAAAGGCATGACCTTAAACTGGTAGAGGCCTGCTGGGGTTGAAAATGCAGTTTTCTCCTTGGCATGGTCTGTCAGGGCTATTTGCCAATAGCCTGACGCCAGATCAAATGTACTGAGGTACTTGGCTGCACCAAGTTTATCCCCCAGTTCATCTATCCTTAGTGATGGGCATCAGTCTTAGTGACTGCAATTAGAGCTCTATAGTCCACACAGAATTGCAACTTCTTGGATCCTGCCTTTGGCACTAGAAAAACTGGACTAGACCATGGACTTGTAGCTAGCCCTATAACCCCGAGATCAAGCATCTTGTTGACCTCTTCCTTTATGTGGGATCTTACATGTTCTGACATTCTGTAAACTCTGCTTTTCACAGGTAAACAGTCACCAGTTAGAACTTCATGCTGGCCCCCAGGGGTGCAGCCTGGTGAAAGTGAAAACAGGGAGGCAAACTGATTTAACAGAAACTTGCACTCATCCTGTTGTTCAGATGTCAGATTAGAAGAGAGATGAACTCCTTCTATCTTCTCATCTAAAGGTTGGCCTCTGAGTAGGTCAGGTAGAGGTTCACTCTCCTCCTCCTCTTGAGCTGAAGCTAGAAGCAAAGCTCCCACTTCTGGTCTCGTGACATATGTATTCAAACGGTTGGTGTGAAAGACTCTGGGAGCCTCCTTAGGTCTAAGTCCACCAGATAGTTAATCTCTCCAAGTTTGCCCACAACCTTGAAGGGTCCTATCCATTTGTCCTGCAAGGCCCACTGCCTTGTTGGCACCATAACTAGTAAAAGCTGGTCTTGAGTAAACTCAACCATGTTGGCATTCTGGTCATGCCAATGTTTGACCAGAGCCTGACCTGCTTTCAAGTTATCACTTGCTTTTGACATCGTGTGTGGCATTCTCCTCCGGAGACCTATCACATAGTCAGTCACTCTGACTGGCTTGGTGGAAGGAGCACTCTCCAACCCCTCCTTAATCAGGGCCAATGGACTTCTGACTGGATGGCCAAAGAGAAGATCAAAGGGACTGTATCCAACTCCCTCCTGGGGAACTTCTCTAAAAGCAAAGAGAAGGCATGACAGTAGAAGGTCCCACTTTCTTTTAAGGGGTTCCTCTAAAGCACCTATCATGCTCTTCTTAGTACGATTAAACCAATCTACCAGTCCATTTTTCTGTGGATGGTAGGCTGTAGAGAACTTGTAAGTGATACCACCGTTTTTCCACATGGCTTGCATGTAGTGGGACATGAAATTGGATCCCCTGTCAGATATCATTTACTTAGGAAACCCTACTCTGCTAAAAATACCAAGTAGAGCCTTAGCCACAGCCTGAGCCGTAACAGTCCTCATAGGTATTGCTTCAGGATACCTAGTAGCATGGTCTACTACAACCAGGATAAATCTGTTTCCTGAAGATGTGGGAGGGTCAAGGGGACCAACAATGTTGATGCCCACCCTCTCAAAAGGAACTCCCACCACTGAGAGAGGCACCAAGGGTGCCATGTTCTTGGCTACACTCTTGCCAGAGGTTTGGCAAGTGTGACAGCTCCTACAGAATTTGTCAACTTCTGAACCCATCTAAGGACAGTAGAAGTATAAAAAGAGTCTTTCCTGTCTTTTTGAAACTTAAGTGACCAGCCAAAGATATCTTGTGGGCCAACTGTAGGAACTGGATTCTGTTTTCTAGGGGCACTACACATCTTTTGCAGTCCCCAGGGATAGACTCAGTTGGTTCACTGTAGAAGAGGCCATCTTCCCAGTGCAACCTATGCTTCTCAGTATCTTGGCCATCAAGCTGAGAAGCTGCCTGTTGTCAAAGACCTTCAAGAGTATGACACTCTCTTTGTCCTCTGCTGAAGTCTGCCCTGTTGGGTCCACCTTCTGCCAGTAAAGACTGCAGCTCAGGATGGTCAACAGGATGCAGATATCCAACTAGTGTTGTGTCTTCTTCCAGATCTGTCTCTTCAGAAGCTGTCTCAACCACATAGGGTTGTACCTCACACTCAGCCTCAGCAGGTGGAGGAGTCACACATGTGACGTTGGACAATCTTGGGGATGTCCTTATTGGAAGCATAGTGGTGCTATCTGCTT
Organism: Ambystoma mexicanum; assembly: GCF_040938575.1. NCBI lineage: Eukaryota > Metazoa > Chordata > Amphibia > Caudata > Ambystomatidae > Ambystoma > Ambystoma mexicanum. The sequence continues at coordinate 527,878,676 of NC_090937.1, forward strand.
TCCTCTTGGAGGTCTTGGGTTTCCACTTTGCCTCTTTCTTTCTTGAAATAGCAGTGAGCAACTCCTGTGGACTGGGGTGATAGATTTATCTATCAATTCCCCTGGAGAGCCTCTCATGGTCCTCTCCCTCGCAGGCCTAGTGAGCTCCTATTTCCTTTTATTGGGAGGCCTGTGAGTACTAGACACAACTCCACGAGTTTTCAGGTCATTACCCAGGACTCTCCCAGGCACTTCACTCTGCACACTAACAGGTATCTTGAAAGTCATGTCATTGCACTGGATGAGAGCTGGTAACTGGGAAGCATTTGCACAGGGCCTCCAGCTAACTTGGTTAGGTGTTTGGGTGCCTTAGACATCCTCCGCCTTGAAAAATGATTCATCAAACACAGTTATTTTGGCTCCAGTATCTCTGATGGCAGGGGTCTCCTGGCCATTCACAAGAACACTATCTTTATAATACCCTTTAGTATTATCTGGAATTGAATTATAGACATCCAAATTCTGTTGTTGCCACAAACACAGGGACACTAAAGAAACATTAGCTGAGTCTCTCCTGGGTTCATCAACCAGTAGGTCAAAGTTTCCACTTGCCATAGGTACGTCTTCCTCTGGGGAGAAGGCTAAGGAGACAGTGTGGACCCCTGAAGGTATACCCTTACATCTGGGATCCCCATAACATTTCCCAAATGTTTTGATGAATGGGGGTTTGTTCTGACCTCCATCTGGTTTGGGTCCAGATGGTATACTAGCCGGATTTGGTTTCCCTTGTGGCTAACCCTTATTGTTTTGTTTTGGGCTCTCTTTTGGATTGGAGGTATTTGAATTTTCCTTGTTATCTTTCTTTGGCTGATTTCCCTCATCCTTCTTCTGAGTTGCCCAGAATCTGTTTGAGTAGCCCTGTGGGCAACCCACTAGTCAGCAGCCTTAGCTAACTTCTTTGGATCTATCTCCTTAGAATCAGCCAAGTGCTGTCTGAGCTCAGGAGAGCAGGCATAATACATTGACTCCAACATAACAAGATTTCTCATACCTTCATAAGTGATTACTATGTAACCCTTAACACAACCATCAAAGCTTTTCAAACATTCACATACCCAGGTAGCGCAAGGGGTACCATCATGCTTTTTGAGGTTCCTAAACCTCTTAAGGTACTGGGATGGGGTGTTCCCAAATCTAGCAATTAACGCTACCTTCACACACTCATAATCCATCCTATCCATCTTCCCAACTGCATCACAACATCAGATGCAACAGTGGGTAGCCTAGAGAAGAGCCAAGGAAGCAACTGATTCCCTGTAATGTCTTGAATCCCATGGTTATACTCAAACATTGCTAACCAATCCAAAATATCAAGCTTAGCCTCATGCATACCAACAATTTCTTTAAGCATACAGGTTCTCTTAGGACTGGAAGACCTAGAAGACTGGGAGAGAAACATTTTCAATAGATGATTTCTTCAATTCCAGTGCATGATTCAACTCCATTTCTCTGAGCTTAAATTCTTGATGCTTTTGTTCAGTTTGAGCATGAATACGTTTGAATTCCAATTCAAGCCTCATCTTTTCTAGAACAATGAATTCAGGACTGAGTGTAGGACTTGATGGGGTCTCAGTGGACAAAGGTTGAGGATGCTGAGCAGGTAGATGAGCAGTAAGGCCTACATTGTGGGACACGACTGCCTGATCTAACTCATCCATAATAACTGACACATTATCATCCACATCATAATTCCACATTTGCTGGAGGGTCAGGTATTTCAGATCCACTCTCCAGGCGTCAATTAATTCTGACTTTTTGCATTTAACAGAGATATTCCTTTCTCTACACAGATTGTTCAGATAATCCACAGTGTAACTAAGAAGGGTCTCCTGACTGTAGCTTTCCATATCAGACATAATTAAAATTGGCTTTTTAGTGATGTTTAGCCTTGTGGTTAGTTCATCCAAGGTAATAGCAGCACTCTAAGTGTATACTTTATCCTTACCGCTGGACACCAGTGTTAGGCAGAATCATATGCAGTACCCTTTGCGAAAACCAAACACAATTAAGACTACAAGTGACAGTACACATTCACCTATGGTACATGCCTGCACTGCACAGTAAAGTGATAGCGATGGCTGAGCAGCCAGACTTATCTCAAGAGTCAAGTGAGCAGTACCAGAAGTTACACAAAGGACAGCAAATGCTATGGTTCAAATAAACACTGACTCAAGGTTTCTGAGTAAAAGAATATACACTTATTTACACATTAATTTGTAAAACAGTTCACTAATTAAAGCAGCAGAAAAATTACAATCTTAATATACTACACCACACCCAATGAATTCTGGACAAGTTAAGCGCAAAATGAAGTGTGAGCAAAATGGCACTCCAGCAATTTAAAAAGGGAGGGACAGACAAGGTTATACACAATCAAACAGCACCATCCAGTAAGTAGGCAGTGCAATCTAGAAAAGGCTTGCTACAATGAGGATTCAAATCAATATGCTTGGGCCAATGTTAATGTTTCAGAGCCTTTGCAGAGCATCACACAGTTCAGAGTAGTTTGCAGTTAAGTCTTTGCCAAGCGTTTGAAACGAAGTTTGTCAAAGGAACATTTATTTAAAAGAGAAGAGAAGGACAAGCCCTCAGATTGGCGAAAAATTTAAAACACTTTCACCGCGGTCGGACGGAACGAACATCCGGGTTTGAACAGTACCTTATAAGAGGAAGGATGCTGTAGCTGAGGCAGAAGTTCCTGGCAGATCCTGCAGGCTCACGGTTCCTCAAGCGACTGTAGGACTGTCACGAAGGAGGAAGACAGGATGGTCCTGCACTACCCAGGGAAGAAACTAGCAGCGGAGCAAAGAAATTAATAAAAGGTGCACTCCTTAAAACCCAAACAGGGTCCGGTCCTCCTGGCTATCCGGTTCACTGCAGCAAAGAGAGGCCTTGCTTGTTGTTTGGCGAACTGGTTGGTCCCACCAGCTCAAGGGAAGAAGATTCCTTGCAGATCTTCTCTGTCATCGAAGTTTAGGAGATTTGGACCCACAGCAGGGCTTCACCAGGAGGTTCAGTAGTTGCAGCAGTCCTCTTCCTTCAGCTTCTCTTTGGTTCTCTCTATCCAGTGGCGACTCTGCCTTCCAAGTCCCTGAGACCTGCTTTTTATGCATTTTTCCCCCATTCACACAGCTTGGCTGTCAATCACACAGCAGGGTGGCTGTCCTGGCAGGACAGTCACCTTGCCAATCAAACAAGAGTGTGACTTGGGTCTCCAAGGAGAACCTGTGCAGGGGTCCTAAAACCCCATGCCTCACATCCTGTCTACCTAGACTCTCAGGTGCCTAAGGAGGGCTTTTGTGCAGAAGCCCACCAAAGGACGGCGGACAAAGGAACCAAACCTGGTTTGGCGCACAGTGTAAAACACGAGAAGGACCTTTACAAAAGGAAATGGCGAATAAACCCAGCCGGAACCAAATAAAAGTAAATGGGGTCCAGCGGATTAAAGTTCCAGGCTACTAACATAGCCTAAAACAATACCAAGTCTATTTTCATAGACTGCAGTAGGAAAATATGGTAGATACCACTGCCAGCAGCCAAATCTTAAAGAAAGGGTAACAAAATAATGTTTCATGAGAAACAGACAAAAAAGGATAACTATTAACCCTTTCCAGTACTCTATGGAAGATAGTTTGTACTGGGTCTGTGAATTTAAAAAGACTAATAAAGTCAATGCCAACTTTACATGTTCTGGGAGACAGTAGTCAGTCCCAGAAAATTGATTTTAAAGTGGGAAGTCTGAAAAAGACAACCCTGTGTCAATGCACTAAAGGTGCTGTGTGACAAACAGTAAAAAGATGATGCCTATGGAGTAGGTGAGGCTCCACAATCTATGAACAGAACAATGTTAAACACACAGCAAAACACATGTAAGAGTGGGAAAAAAGGCTCACACTCTTACCAGGTGAAAATAAATCCTAAAATAATCCAGCAAAGCTGCTGAGGGACTCAGTAGGTAAGGGAAATTAGCCATTCTGGAGAATTCTTCCAAACACTTCTCCTTTTAGTCGTTCACTTTATTCAAGAACAACACACTGAGAATGACATTAGATGGGCCATAATTGAAAAGGTGGCAGTACCATGAAGAACGTGTAACATAGCAGCCTTATTTCTGAGGAGAGAGCAAATGTGGATTTTCAGACTTAAGAGCCATCAAAAAGGCCTTAACGAGGAAGTCTGCTGGTAGACCCTAGCCACGCTATAAAAACAATACCCAGGTTAGGTTTTATTAAATGCCCACTTACACTTTGACCCTTGCCCCGTTCACAGAAGCATCATTGCATAGAAATATGCTGTGCCGTCCAACTGGTTGAAGAGCCAAATCAGGAACATGAGGGACATTGCCCCGGCATTTGGAGTTGGCTATCTAATAAAACATGGATTAAGAACACATCCATGTTTAATAGTACTTATCATGACCGGAAATTATACCAATCAGATAGTATGAGACAACATTCTGCATATAATTCCCATGACTAACAGGCTTTATTAAACCCAAGATACCTTGCCTTGTGGTAATAGCCAACACTGTAACTTGATGCCATAGAGATCGGCATGAAAATCAAAGGTAAAAGCAATTAGGACCACAACACCCACAATACCATTCAGCAAGCATCGGAATCATGCTGCGAACATGGCGATTACGTCACTTTTAATATCTATAAAACAGAGGCCAAAATAGTATTTGTGGTAACCCAGTGACTCCTAGGGAAAGATTACCTATATAACAAGATGATAAACTATACTTAATATGTGATTCACACTGTATCAATATCACATAGCTATCACGTGACATTAGACGATGAGAATAACCAAGGCTCCCAAAATGGCGGCCCCAATACAAACACGGGAGAGAGCGATCTGAATACTGTACTTGTTCCCACAAGGTAAGAATAGGCAGCGGGCGAACAGCAGAAAGAGAATGTGTTATTGAGACACATTAGAGTCATGAAACAGGGGAATTAACACTGAATCCATGGTAATATAGATGCCTCATGAGAAACATCTTTTTGATAAAGGAAAAGCACTATTGAAGTGGATGGTAAACCTACAAGAGGAGGAGTAATTACACACACCCCCTGGATAACCATATTGAGAAGCCCCCGCAGAGAAGGAAAACGCTGATTAAGGAAGCATGCTGAGCCCAGGTAAGATATGCAATAAACAACAAAAATAATAACCCATGTCCTTGAAGCAATGCAGCTTTAGACTAATGGAAACCTACCCTTTGTGATTATATAATTTAGGTGGGTTATAAACTCCGGACAGCAGAGGATCTGAACTATAAAGAACAGTAATAGATCATGTCCCTCCAGCTGTTCCGGTAAGAGTGACAACTGTACAACTATGACAGGATTGTAAATGCCAAGTGTAGTGTGCAAAGGTGCCATGGGAAAGGCACTGATGATATCCCTGTTTGGATGTATCCCCTTTTAAGGCATGTGGTCCTGAAAACAGAAACAGGAGATAACGAGAGAAGCTCTCGCCAGCAATAATGGAGAAGACAAGAACAAATAGATTGTCTTTTTAATGTCCAATAGATGGTGGTGTAAAACTGAGCAATACTTTGTCCTGAAGAAAAAAAGGTTTGAGATCTGCTGAAACCGGTAGACAATAAAAAGGGTTGGGGTGATTACCTGATCCCCAAGATGCACTATACTCACATGTGAACTCGGTAAAAAATAACATCCTGTGTTTTATAAAGATTGAATTGTGTAGTAAACAAAAGATCCTTTCGACAACCAGGCAGCTGGTTGCATTTTTAGAATCATGTGGATAGAAGAATGTGAAAAGACACACAGTATGGAAGAGAAAAACATTAAAGACGGAAAAATCTACTTTCAGAAAGTGTGCACTGAGATGTTTAATAATAATAATAATAATAATAATAATTAATAATAGTAATAATAATATCGTTTAGCATAGTAAAGTAGTGAGAGAGGTGAGGGTGAGTTTCCTATGACCCTTCTCTTAGATAGGCATCTAACAGCGCTCACTAGGGACAGAAAGATTCTCGTTGTAAGGAAAGTTAGTTAGTCGAAGGGACGAAAGCATTAGGAATAATGTCTGAATAATATAAGTCTGTCTTTTTTTGTGTGAAACTGTAGTCCATTAATGACATGCCACACGTATTACCATATATAACATATCACACCCTTGTTAGTCAGGTAGTAAGTAACATTTCTTTCACTGCAGTGGCACAAATGCAGGTGGTTATCAATTTAATGTTTTGTCTTAAACCAATGTGTTTTTCATTTACCACTGTATCCCAATGTTGGGATGCTCTCCATTTGCTACTATGTCTCACATTTGGGCATTTCTCCCACTTCTCAAGTGTCTCAGATCTGGTTATTTCACCATTTGCTGCTGTGTCACAAATTTAGGTGTTTCTCTAGTTATTGTTGAGTCACAAACGTGGGTGTTTTTAATTTACTGCTATATCCCAAATTTAGGGGTATTTCCATTTACTGTTGACTCTCAAACTTGGGTTTTTTGTTATTTACTATTATATCCCAAATATAGGTGTTTCTCCATTTATTTGATTCTAGTTTCATCTACATTACTCTGCTCCCTTTTATCAAGGTGTGACTCAAACTTAGGTGTTTCTCCCACCGCTCAAGTTTCTCAAATCTTGGTGGTTTGCCATTTGCTGCTGTGTCTCATCTTTAGGCACCCTTCTATCTAATGGTGTGTCTCAAACATAGGTGTTTCCCCCACTGTTCAAGTGTCTCAAATCTAGGTGGCTCCCCATTTGCTGCTCCTTCTCATATTTGGGTGTGCTTCCATGTCCAGCTGTTAGGCAGAATTACATGCAGTACCCTTTGGGAACACTACACACAATTAAGACTACAGGTGTTAGCACAATCACACCTTTGGCATAAGTCAATACTGCACAGTTTTGTGGTAGCAGAGCTAAGCAGGCAGGCTTATCTCAAGAGGGATGTGAGCAGTGCAAGGTGTATCACAAAGGACTTTCAATCACAGTGGTTCAAACAAACACTCCAGGTTTCTTGGTAAAACAATATTCATTTATTTCCATAGTCATTTAGAAAACATTCCACTAGCAATAAGCATCTCAATATCATAATTCAATAGGCCTGGGCCAAAGTCAATGGTTCAGTGTCTTGGATAGGATAGCACAGTTCTGGCAGCACAGGGTTAAGTCTTTGTCAATGTTCTCAGACTTAGTTTCCACGGAAAAGAGTTATATGTCGGATTAGGAGCGAACAAGACTCCAAAGTTGGGAAAGTTTCACGAACTTTCACCACGACAGAGAGGATTTCTCAACTGCGTTTGCACAGTACCTTGGTAATGAAGAAAAGCTGTAGCTGAGGCAATTGTACCTGTAAATTCCTGCAGATCTCGCTGTTCCCGTGCCTCAATCGTGGGGTCAAGAGGGAGGACGTTGGGAGGTTCCTGCATGGCACGGGGACAGATCCACAAGCTTGGCAAAATGTCAGTTTAAGGTGTGAGTGTAACGCTCACCTGATTCCCGTAGAGGCGCCGGTCTTGACTGGGCGTATACCGTATCTTCAAAGGTGATGTGTAACACACGGCTGGCTCTTTGGGCTGGACCTCTGTGCACTGTATGTCTGCCTCGAAGGGTAAGATGTCTGCAGATAGAAAATATGGGATTAAGGAACTGGGTTATTGAATGTCTCTCTCTTCTTCCCTTTCTCTTCTCCTGTAGAACCCCAAAGGTTAACGCTCTCACCTTAGGTAAGTGAACGCTGTGCTCTCCATCTGCCTCGGGGCAGGGTGCTGTAACCAGTTTCTTCACTGGATAAGGGGAGCAGGCCTCTTGACTTCAGAGGACTGCTGTCCGTCGTTTACTGCACGAACGGTAAGTTTCGAGTAATTCTAATGTCTTCAAAGTCTTTAGTAATGATGCCTCTTGTTTTGCAGGGTTCCGGCGATGGCGGATGACGGGCTGAAGTGAGTTGAAGATGGAGCCCGTGTGATGAATAGAAGCGCCTGGAAGCACGTAAGTAAGCGCTTGTTGCCTGCTTCACGATGCGCTCTAACTGTCTTTTTATTTTGCAGGTACAAGTTCGGAGCGGCTGCAGGGTGCCGGAATACCCACTGGGTTAGATGTGGAAAGGAGTAATGGCACGTGAGTATTAAAGTTCCCCAATGTCTTTAAATGCACCTTGTTTTGTCTTTCAGATGCGGGATGCAGCGCCGAAGGCCTCCGGAGCGTGCAAAGAGTTGGTAAGCTTTTGTCTTTCAGATGCCGGAATGCAGCGCGAGGCGTTGGTGACAGCCGGTGGACCAGGTAAGTGAAGAGCTGTCACTGAAGACCGTAATGCTAACCTGTTCTTTCTTGTCTTTATAGGTGTTGCTGAAGACTGGATTCAGGATGGTAAGCCTTTTTCCTTAGGCCCAGGATCAGATGCAGAAGACACGATGAGCGTTCTGCTGCAGAGGATGCAGAATAACGCAAAGCAAGATTCATCCATTGGGTGTGGTTTAAATAGCCTCCTGTAGTGCTTAGGTGTCTCCTTCCACAGCCACGCCTAGGTAAGAAAAGAGTTCCTGCTTTCCAGAAGAGTTCCAGTGTTCTGAATCTAGGGAGTGGCTCCTGCCCCACCCAACAGGAAAAGTAGTTCCAAACAGAAGAGGATCAGAGGCTCAACTGGCAGGCAAGTAAGCAGCATGGTCTGCTGCAGGTAAGTCCACCCAAGCATTATGAGCCCGGCGCTTCCAGCGCTGGGACTGGGCATATTTATGAGCCTGGTGCCACTGGCGCCAGGACTGGGTCCAAAAGGTCCCAATTGGGACTGGTTGGCACTCGGAACCTGGGTTATGGATCTGCTTCCAAGGGAGTTGGGAAAACCCTGACCTTTTGGAAGCAGAGATCATGACAGTGAGTGCCTTAAGGTCCACAAACTGGTATTATTCTCACTGGCTATCCAGTTTTCAACAGCACTCTGAAGAAACATTCGACCAGTATGGAGATGGTTTCCAGGTGGCTTGCGAGTTGGTTGTTCCCACCAGCTCAAGGGAAGAAGTCGTCCTTGAAGGGGCTTCTCTGTCGAGGGAGTTTCAGGCTATTCAGACCTGCAGCAGGGCTTCACCGGGCAAACGAATGGTCCAGGAGTAGCAGCAGTCGATTTCCTTCAGCTCGTCTTTGGTTCTTTTGTTCTAGTGGTCGACTCTGCCTTCCAAGTCCCAGAGACCTGCCTTTTAAATAGTTCTCTCCCATTCATTCCAACCTAGCTGCCACTCACCCAGCAGGGTGGCTGTCCTTGCCGGACAGTCATCCAGCCAATCATGCCAAAGTGCATTTAGGTCTCCCAGGAGACTAAGCACAGGGAGTTTCGGGCACCTCCCTCACTTCCTGTCCACCCCAGACACTCATGCGCTAGAGGCGGTGTTCAGTACTGAAGCCAGCCAAAGGCAAACAAACAAAGGGACCAAATTTGGCGCGCAGAGACTAACACTAGAAGGACCTTTCCAAAAAGAGAGAGGGGGCTCAGACGCCATCTTGAAAAACATAGATCAGGTGGATTTTGGCTACTGGAGCATTTAAACGGGTTGCGGTTGGCAAAATCATGGTAATACCAATGCCACCAGGCATTCTGAGAGGAAAGGGTAGCTTTTGAGGGCTACATGAGTTTTCTAGGTATAGGGAATACTAGGTATTCCCTCCAGCACTCTGCTGTAAGGCAGGGTGTGCTTGGTCTATCAATTTAAAAAGACTAGCAAAGTTAATTTAACTTTACATTCACTGGGAGACAGTAGTCAGTGCCAGAGAAGGTATTTAAAGCTTGGGAATTCTGAAAGACATCCCTGTGCCACTGCACTCAGGGTGCTGTGTGAGACACAAGAAAATATGATGCCTATGGAGTTGTCTAAAACTCCATATCCAAAGAACACAAAAGTAAAACACACATCAAAATACATGAAAGAGTGCAAAAAAATGCTCACACTCTTTCCAGGTAAAAATTAAAGTCATAGAAATCCAGCAAAGTTGCTGGGGCTCTCAAAATGAAAGGGAAATTAGCACATTCATGAGAATTCTCCCTAACACCAGCTTTATGTTTGACCTGGGCGTTTTCTCCTGCTACTCCAGTCTCACACGTCTAAGTGGTTCTCCATTTGCTGCCATGTCTCATAGTTAGGCGTTTCTCTCACTGTGTAAGTTCTCAGCCCTAGGTGATTCTACGTCGTCTGTTACAGTGTTCCAAGTTTAGGTTGTCCCCTCTTGCAGTCGTGCATCAAATCTGGGGGCTCACCCATTTGCTGCTTTTCTCGGATGTGTGCATCTTTCCCTTGCTGTTGTGTTCCACACGTCTGTGTTTCTCCATTTGCTGCTGTGTCTCAAACATAGGCATTTTTCCCACTGCTCGAGTTCTCAAACCTAGGTGGCTCCTAGTTTTGCGAGACAAGCCAATTGCCTTGGTAGACGTAGGAAAGTGACATTGAAGATAAACTCCATCCAAGTTTAGCTTATGTATGAAGTGCACCACATTTGTGGACAGATGCAGCAGGCACAGCTCCCCATCGGTACACTCTACAAGGCAGCTATGGCTATGTCTGATCTGGTGTAACTGCTTACAAAGCCATCTGCATTGAAACCCCTGTTGTTAAACTCTACACAATAGACCAGTGGAAAAGAGGGATGATCTCTTAACAGCATGTTTGTCTTTTCATAAATACTGACACATCAATCCTTTTAATATCAAATAAATTCAGTTAAATTAAAACACAAACATTTAAAAAATCAAGTTTTACGAAAAATTATATATTTTTTTTATTATTTATTCCAGGACTGGTTACAGAAAAAGCGACTCACATCTCCATTCTTTCACAGTCATTCTCCATCACACTCATACTTCATATCTATTCTCTATCTAACCCTTGTTGTTAGATCACCCTTATCCACTATTGCATTCCATTTGGTTCCTTAGATCTACTACTAGATGACACGGTCTGTGTAGCTCTAATCTGGTCCATTGTGTTAGTTTAACAATTTAGTGTAGCCTGAAAGACAAGCTGTTGAACCAGGCATCCCCTATTGATTGTTGCATTGAAACCCCTGACATGCCTCAACACCTCTGCCATTAGTAGGCAGCGACAACCTATGACACATTTTGGTCTGGGTGGGCACACATCGAGTCTCCAGCACTAATAATCTACCTCAACCACTGACAGAACCCACCCATGTGCCTAAACTCTGGGTTGCTTATTGGAGCCTAGCCAGACCACATAAATTCCAATCCTGGCAGAATGCACACACGCATCTTAAATTAAAATCGTACAACTTTCCCACACCTGGATTTCGGTCCCTGAGGACGTTCCGACCACAAAGCGCATTGAGGCCATGCAAATGCAGAAACGGCGCTACATAAATGATGACTACAATACAATGAAATACAATTAAATATCCTACAGTGGTGCTGCTTATTGCTTCCATCAATGATGTCTGTCGTGTAGCACAATTGCCCAGCGAGACGTTGTGTGACCCTTCTCAATGTGGTCAGCAAAGGGTGGAAACAATTATGAATTGTTCCAGGTATGTAAGAGTGCAGAGGTTTAGTATGAGTAGTCACCGCCCCGATAACTAAATAATAAGCCAGTAACTCAATGCGTGCATCCTCGTCTGAGTCAGAGCCCACCATGCTGTGCTGTTTTTAATGTTGATATTACTTGTTAAGACAATATTCTTCTGCGTTTACCCATTTTTGATCTTATATGTACTGCTTCACCTGTATCATTTGTTGTAAGTTACCACTGTTTTTTGTAATAGCCTGTGTCAGGCTTTGTAACTAAGTTTCGAGTCTACTTGTTTTTTTGCGCCCAGCTGCCCATGGGCTTGGAGCGCATTACCAAATAAATAAACAAATAAACAAACAAACAAACAAACTGATACATTGTTTGGCCCTTCCTTAGTCCTAATTGAAGAGGCACTTGTAAAAGAAGATGTGTATCTTAATCTCTGTTGCTTTGAATGAAACTGCACTCTACAGACAAGTACACATTTGTCTACAGAGAACTAAGGCCCTACCCTGTCACAATAATGGAACGTATGTTAGTAGGTTTACTGGCATGACATTGTTTGACAGATTCTGTAGTCTTGTTTTGGAATGTAACTCGTACTCGGCAACCCCTAGCAACCCAGGGACATAGCCAGTGTTGCTGATTAATGGCCAACCTTTTTGAATACTTCAGCATGCACCTGGTTTTCTGGGCATGTATTTCGGTCCTGTACCTTACAACACTAGTGCCAAATGCCAAGGATCACTCTTTCCTGATAGGAATGTTAGTCAGCTGTGTGTTAACATTGATTGGGGCTCATACATTGTTTACAATTACACCCTGAGGAAATACCTGTCCCAAAATGGATAATATAATTTATCACAAGCCAGGAAATTACATTCCATTATACATTTGTCCCCTAAATTGTCAAACTGGAATTGCTATAAAGCATCTCACTAGTATCATCAAACAATATACACTTGTGTGTATGTGCGTTAAAAATGCATTCATGTTGCTGGTTCTTTCCTGACTTATTGGTCAGAATATGATGATCAGCCAATAATCAGAAGACATCATCATATTGGCATGTGCATGCAATGTGACAAACAATCCCCTCAATCCAAATTCATATAGCCCACCCTCTCCCTGCCATTTCAGATGTACTCCCTTCTTGCTTTTTGTCCTTGACCCCAATATTGATTTTCTTGCATGTGGTTTGTTATAAATCAGGATGCCATACGTTCAATACAACTAATGCATATCTATTGCAAAGTGAAAAATACAAAATAAAAACATGGTGGGGTAGGGGGTAAGAAGGATTAAAGGCATGGTCTAGTAAAAAATGTTATTTAAAATATAGATAGGCAACATAAAAAAAAATACTAGCATTCTCTTTTTTAAAACTTCCTATGTAAAATTTTGAGCTATTCGAAAGCGACCGCAAACATAAATACAACGTTTTTAAAGCTGCAGTTTTATTTCTAAGTTTTCCGGGCTCCTCCAGCCCGGAAAACTTAGAAAAAAACTGCAGCTAGTGCTTATTTTTAAAAAATAATAAATAGCACTTGCCGAGATTCAGCTGCAGCTTTCCTGCTCTGGTCTCCGGTCCCCGTCCTCCGTGTACAGCACTAATGAAGGGAAAGCCACCCAGCGGTAGCTTTTGTTGGCTGGCTTTTCCTTCATTAGTGCCGCAAAAGCAAAAGCCAGCACAGGTGGGCATCCATTTCACAAAATGGATGCGCCCATGTGCTTGCTTTTGCGAATTTTGAGCTTGAATAGCTCAAAATTTTACATAGGAAGTTTTAAAAAAGAGAATGCTAGTATTTTTTTTTATGTTGCCTATCTATTTTTTAAATACATTTTTTTACTAGAACATGCCTTTAACTCCACTAATTATGCAGACCATATTTTCTTGTTTTGATTGTTTTATTTGTTGTGTTATGATTTTTACAAATCTTTCACAATACATAAAAAGGAGAAATGAACAAAGTGATAACAAACAGAACATGAGTTCATCAGTTTCCATATTCCAGACAAGAACACATGATGTAGATTAGCCTTTATCTTATCTTATCAGTATTGGTAAAGCACAATGTTCACCCAAAGGCATCATGGCGCTACAGCTGTAGAGGTGAGAGCCTGCCAGGGAAGAAGATACTGAAAAAGGAACGTGTAAGATGTGGGATGTCTTAACCCACTTTTGCTCGGCCATGCGGCATCACTGTGTTCTGATGGTGCCAGAAACATCAAAAGGGCCGCAAAACCCTTGTGCGTGCCAAAACCTTGAAAATCGCGCTTTACAAAACACAAAATGATGGCTGCCCAATATGCCATGCATGTTGTCAGGGGTGGAACAGAGATCTCACTCCTGAAATGTGTCACTGGGCTCCAAAAACATGTGAAGAGGGAGTACAGAAGGAAAAGCAGTGCTTTGCTGAAAGAACCCCCAAAATCTTTCTTTAAATTATTTTTTCTTTATTGCTGAAACTGCAGAATATCGGTACAAAACACCCTCAAACATCCACAATTCTTGCTGGGTGCTACAACCCACTTAGGGCAAGAAACCATTGTGAACTGTCCTGAAAAGCTGAAAGCATCAAGGGATTTCCACAGCAAAAGTGGCTCTGTGTATCTGTCAAAATCTGGGCGCAGTACCCTCGGCCGCCTGAATGACAGCTGTCAGGGGCCTGCAGGATTAAAACTTTAAACATGTATAAACTAAAATCAAATGTTTGCAAGCTAAGAGGCCTGTTATTGAGAGTAACCTATCTTGTAATTGTTTTGATTCAATGGTTTAAAATCTTGAAGAAGTATTTAGCTGTGATTTGATCCCACAAGTTTGTTGTATGCTAAGGCAAAATTCAACAGAATTAACATTTAAATTTAAGCCTGGCTAAAGCAACCAAACTGGAATTACAACTTTCCTCACAGAGGCAAGGCCTCCCCCTCCAGCTCCCTCCACCAGGAAATCGCACCTAAGTGATAATTATAGAGTGGGGGAAGAACCTGGTCTGCAGTGGGGAAGGAAACAATGAACAGCTGCAAAGCAGGAAAGGCTGGTGTGAGGACAAGTCATAAAATGGCCTCTGCCAAGAGAACAGGGAGGAGACTTCTCCTGAACTGCAGGGAGACAGAAGGAGGCGGAGACAAACAACCATCTGTAGCTAAACATTCACAAAGAACATGTTGTTTAAATACATATAACTTGCCAGTTAAAATTGTCAAAAACACAAAAATAACAGAATTGTAAATCTAATTTTTGGCTGCACATTTCAAGAGGCGTCAAAATCGTGTGACATATTGTGGAAGGAAACGGCATAAAATGTGATTTTACACCAAATGTATTTTTGCTAGAAGTATGAAATATTATACACTTATGCCCACGTTATACGCTCATACTTGTAGAAATTTGCTGATAAATGGGACATTGTGTTCCTGATGAAAAGGGCGAAATTCTGGGAAAAGCAGACACAAGATCCCACAGCTATGGGGTTTGGAAGAGTAGCTGCTGTACAAAATATTTAATCTATATATGTGGTTTTTATAGAGGTTGCACATGTGTAAATATGTATTGTGTCAAAAGTAGATTTTGTGTTCAAGAGGCGAGGGGCAGACTCTAAGCCTCATAACCCACACCATAAAGGTGACACCCTGTTTTCTCCTCCTATCAAGGCAGAGAGGAGATTCTGACCAATCCCTGTCAAAGGGGCGAGCTTAGGCTAAACCAGCACACACACATTCTGTATCATAGCATAAATAGAGAGAGCAGAGGGCAGATAAAGACAGACAGATTCACTCACTATCCAAATGCTGGCATAGCACCCTGCTGCAGAACTTTCCATCTTCCTAGCTCCAGACTCCAGAAACTTGGCAAAGCAGAACCCATTGCATAGCTGAACCACTTTCAGCTAGGCCTCAATTTCCAGAACCAGAACCAACCCCACAAACCTAAGGGGAACTAAAATACAGCTGGGCTGCGCTGTACTGCTTGCCTGCTGAAATAATTATCATCAGAACCAAAAAGGGCAGATCCAATCCAATCCTGTGCCATGCTGTGACCAGAGTGCCTTGCAAATTAAATCCAGTCCAGTGCCGTGCAGTGTCCAGAGTGCCCAAATCCGATGTGCCCAGCAGTCTGTTCTGACCAGAATCCCTGACCAGAATCCTGATGGTTCCATTTAAAAACATATCTAGTGAGTATCTATAGATAGAACTATGTCACTAGCCTATGTGTGTTGCTTAGTTAATTCCTATCTTAAACCCATCCTATCTTGTCATCAGAACCTGATATTGTTAGGAGTATTTTTGAACTGTCTGAACTTTCTGTCCAGTCGCCCTGATCAAGTGGCTGTGTTCCTTTGTGGTATTTGTTGTCTTCATAGTTATCCTCTAGTGTAAGAAATCCTTTTTGTCATTTTAAAAGTAAATTCCTCTTCCAATTCTTGCACCTATCCTCGAAAAACGACCTCCACTAAAACGTCCATAACTTCATCAGTTTTTGTGCTAGAAACAAAATGTCTCCTTGTAGCTAACATCCACAGCTTTAAATCGCATCTAAAGCCACATCCCAAATCCTTACAGTTATCCCGTTATCGTGATTATTGCGCAGTGAAAAGTTTGCTGTGAATTTTGTTTTAGGGAAATTCTTACACGTGTAAAACAGCTTTTGATTGCTCCCGACGTGAATTTTCAGATTTCCAATTGTTTCTTGGTATTGAATCATTGCTAGTGTTTGTGTGCAACTATTCAAAGCGGCTCCCATAAGAATTATAACAATTTCAGCAATTTAAACCATATTTAGTGTTTTTTCCCAATCCATTTTCAAGATAATTTTAAAAGCCATTCAGACAGCTTGACGCGCCATTCTGTTTTCTCTCGTGTTTGCTGGGGGAAAGTGGGATTGATATTTAGTTTGAATTCTGCCATTCCTGAATGCCTGCTCTCTCCTCCTATCTCTTTACATTGTCTATTGGGGGGTTGAGGGGTGTGCAGGGGAAACCTTTAACCACAATGCTATTTGATCTACACACACACACAACAGTATTATTTATGTGCTGATTTGTTTTGCTCACTATTACACCTTGTGTATTAAAGAGATTATTCTGTGTAACATCACCCCATTGGTGATTATTGTATACCCATTAAAACATAGTGTGATTAAATTGTAAATACATACAGAAATATTTTAACTTTGCAAACCAGCCAGATTCCTGGTTCATTGTGACCGGGGGGTTTCCAGGAGAGGGGCGTGATATGAGTGGTACATCGTTCAGAATAAAAGAACTTTTAGACAAAATAAATAAGGATTTCAGTTGTTCATTACATGCTAGGCATTGACTTTGGTGTGTGCCGGATTGAAATCACTTACAAAGAGCGCACCAAAAGGGAAGTTGGATCTCAATGTCACGTAGACAGAAAGGAAGAGAGTTCCATGCCTTAGCCGCAGCCACGGAAAAGGCTTGGTCACTGACCCATGAGAGTCTGGCCCTGGGGGGCTGAACAGATTTCAGCGATTGGGAATGAAGAGGCCTGCTGGGATTGTAGGGGAAAAACTTTGTTTGAAGATATTCAGCTCCAGTTTTATAGAAGGCTTTGTGGACCAGACACAGTGACTTGAATGTAATGCACTGTTCAACTGGAAACAAGTGGAGCTGGAACATAAGGGTTGTCATATGGGTGCTGATAGGGAGGTTTTCTCTCAGAGAATGTGTGGTTGAAATGCAGAGTCCCACTGGGATAATCACTTTCTCCTCTGATTTTCAACCAAAACTTTTGTCCCGTATTCAATATTCTGAGGAAACATGGGCTGCAATTCCATTCCTATGCGGTTGATACCCACATTTTCATTGAGGTAGAAAACTTTGAAGATGCATTTGAAAAGATCGAGCAATGTCTGAGATAAATCCAAGAGGTGGATGGCAATTCAATCAATTGCAGTTGAATGCATCAAAAACCAAACTTATACTGTTTGGGCCTGAAGGCAAAACAATTCAGGAGCGACAATTGCCCCCTCTTCGGATACCAGGGGAAGAACTACATTTTTCAAAGAAAGTAAAAAATCTTGGGTGTCTTTGGCAGAAAAATTTGGGCAGGGAAGCACAAGTGGCTGCCAAGGAGAAGACAGTATTCTATTCACTGTGTATGTTGAGAAATGTGCTCCCATTTATCCCAAAGGAAGATCAGGCAATAGTGGTAGGTGCATTAACAAATTCACACTTAGACTACTGTTATAGTTTGCCGGCAGGGTTGCCAGGTAACCAGATGAATAGATTACAGAGGGCCCAAAATGCAACAGTTAAGCTCATTGGTCACTTGGGCAAGCAGGACCATTGTTCTGCCTTATGAAGGACACTGCACTGGTTGATGCTCGAAGACCGCATTAAATTTAAGGTGGCATGCCTGCTGTTCAGGTTCATTAATGGTCTTGCACTGGAGCATCTCCCAGCTAAAGTGCATGCCTATCATCCAACAAGAGAGCTACGATTAGGAGACAAATTGCTGATGTGAATACCCCAGACCAAACAGGTATACAAGGGAGACAGGAGGTTTGTAGTGTTTGGCCCCAAACTTTGGAACCTGCTACCCTTGGATATCCAGGCCTGCCCGTCCATGGAACTTTTCAGGAAGAGATTAAAAACATTTCTATTTGAATAAGTCGGCCAGTAAACTCCCCACGTATGATATGCACATCTTCTAAGTCTGATATATAGTGATCATCTGTGCCCAAATACAGTTACGTCTGTTTGGTGCGCGTAAGAAATTTAAAAATCAAAATCAAAAGAGGGATGAAGATCAGCTCTGGCTGCCTTACTCTGCAACAACTGCAAGCGATGGTGCAGATGCTGCTGAAGAGCTAAGTACAAGGCGTTACAGTAATCAATGTTACTGGTTACCAATGATGATATCAACAGAGTGTGAACTTTGGAAGGACAACAAGAGAGGACTTTCCGTAGGGTTCGTAATTTAAAATGCGCCTTCTGGCAGGATGAAGAAGCCTGTTCGCCCATGGAAAGTGAGGCCTGAATCAGTACACTGAGGTCCTTCACTGATAAAACAGGGGACAGAAAAGGGCCCAGGCTAATGGGTCAGAACTCGGGGTCCAGAACAGGGAGGGTATTGCAGTGCCAACCACCGGCACTTTGTTTTTCCCCCGTTCCATTTAAGCCAACTCAGTGATATCCAATCGCCAACTGCCTATAAGCAACTCCTCAGACGACAAGCTGTCTAAGGCCGAGTTAGATCAAGACATACAATAATTTACTTATCGTTGACATAGGAGTAGCACAGGAAACCACAAATATGGATTATGGCAAGAAGAAGTAGAATATACATATTGAACAGAGTAGGGGACAGAAAGAGCCCTGAGGAACTCCACACAGCAAAGGGAAAAAGGAGAGTGAAATGAAGGTAAAGATACAGATTGTGAACACCCGCCAAAAAGGAGGCGAACCAGGCCAAAACTTGACCAGAAAGGCCGGCGCAGGAGAGACGGGTAATCAGGGAAGGGTGGTCAACTGTGTCAAATGCTGCAGACAGATCAAACAAAATAAGGGCCCCCACCCCGCCCTGATCTACTAAATGCAACAGGTCATCCATAACTGATACCAGCACAGATTCAGTGTCTCGACTGGGGCAAAAACTAAATTTTAAAGGATCAAAGAAGCCAGATGATTCCTAAAAAGCACTAACGAGAGGAGAAACCAAAGACTCAAGCAGCTTCATTTAAAATGGAAGCAGAGAGATGGGGTGAAAATTGGACAGGACTAGCGAGTCCAAGCCGGGCTTCTTCAGCAACAGAATGACAAGAGCATGCTTAAGATTGTCAAGGACAATGCCTGATGAAAATGAGTAATTAACAGCTCTGGTTAACCAGGGGGCAATGTCATCAGAGATATTTTCAGAATAGAAAGTGGGATAGGGTCACTGGGCGATGCTGACTTTAAACTATTAGAAGCCACCAAAACCTGTTTGTCAGAAAAGATTAGAAAAGAGGATCAAAGGGCACTTGCTACATCCAGTGGGGTAGGTGGGCCAAGCAAGGGAACCAGTCGTTCCACCAGGTGAGGTTGATGGCCTTATGAATCATAGTGATCTTATCATCAAAGAAAGATTAAAGAGAGTCAGAACGTTCCTGTGAAGGGGGGATAGTCGACTGAGATTTTACATGCACAGTTAAAGATTGCACGACTGCAAATAGAGCTTTAGGCTGACTAATGGCCTGCTCAATCTAAGTAGTAAAAAAATGTGGTAAAACATCCGGGCATATCAAATTAAGTCTGGCAGACATCCTTTCTGATCCATCTCTAATGCTGAAGCCTTTGATACGATCATCCCATGCTGCTTCAGATACTACAGGCAGTTCCATCCTTCTACAATAAAGCTTTGGCATGGTTTGCCTAATTCTTCTCAGCTAGAAAATAGAGCAGGAGACTGGACTACTCCATCTCTCCTTTCAGACCTGTGACCATCAGGGTCCCCCGAGGTCATTTGTTCTCACATTTGCTTTAACATATATGTAAAAGCACTGATGGACCATTCATGTGAACTCCAACCCCTTTGATTTCTATGCAGAAAGCAACCAATACATGTTTCTGGGGCACATTAGAAATTCACTGCAGTCAATATAGGATGAAAGGATAGTAAAGTCTGGATGAGCAACAGCAGCCCGAAGTCCTTTGCATAGAATCCACACACTCTGCCCACCCCATGCTTACTTTGGGAGAACATGCCCCATTCAGAAAAAAGTACGATAACAACCCCTTGGTCATGGACTAGTGACCAGCGTTCAAAGTCATCAGATCCATAGGGTTCAAAATGCAAGTGACAGGCTGATCATTGACAGCAATAAAGTCAAAGGCTTCTAGTGAGGTCCAGAAACAAAGTCAGAGTCAGTTGCCTGACTTCCAAAACCCAAGCAGCCTACACACACTACCTTTGACATCAATTGCACATTTGGAAACCACTTAAAGGCAATTAGGGGGCATGTTGATCCCTTTTTCAGAACTAATTTGTTTCAAGGAACATGGCATCTCACTCCTGTGATGTACATTTCCAAGAGGCAATTACGCTTGTGTTGATTGTCCTGCACATCAAATACATCCAAACATATGGAACAAACATGTTTACAGCGATAAACATAGAAAGAAATCTATCTTTATGGAAATGCATAAGCTGGCGGGGATGGAGAGGGCTATTTATCATAGAGAAAGGATATTCTCGCTGTTTGAGAAGATCTAGGGGAATTTTCTATTGTTGTACTAGACTCAAAATGTGGTGAATGTGGACCTGGGGGGGAAGAATAGGGGGGGGTTTGGCTTCGGGTTGGGTTGAGAAAGGGAGTTGTTATTGATTGTATTTAATGGTGTTGTACATAGTTCTATCTGGTTGATTGATTGACTTGCTCGAATGCTCAATGTAAATTGGTGATCTTTGATCTATCTTGTATATATTATGTATTCCTGAAAATAAATAATTCAAAAAAAGAAAGAAATCTATCACGGCAGAGTGGCAGTAAAACCAGGAACAGCAGAACACCTTCCAGACCTGATTAGCAAACATAAAATAATTGTTGCTAAAAGGAATACAGATCTTAGTTGTGTTTTTGATCCCACAGATGTAAAGCTAAGAAAGTAAGGCATTTATGTGATTTGATGCAACAAGTTTGGTTTCTGCTGGATTTTTAATTAAGAATAAATTAGCCGGGCTGAGCTGCAACCCTTTGGAAGTGGAAAAACAGGTTTCTTCCAAGATGAGGGGAAATCCTCTCAGCACAAACTTACTAGGAGATATAATTGTGGGTCAGCCCAGACTTTTGTCTACAGAAAGAGAATGAACAATAGCAGAGCCTTCAGCCCAGGAAACGGAGGTGTGAAAGGGGTCATAAACTGCTCCTGGAAGGAACTCCCCAAGGGAGGGGGTTGCTCCTGGACTGCAGTGAGTGACAAAGGGGCCATTTGCTATTAAGCATGAACAATGAACAATTTTTAAAGACTCATAACTTGTGATTCAAAGTGGTGAAAAATATAAAAAGAACAGATTTGTTAGTCTAATTTTTGGCTGCACGTTTTAAGAGGTGTTAGAACTGTGTAACATATTCTGGACAGGAATGGCAATATATGTGGTTTTATGTGAAATGTGTTAATGCTAAAATTGTGAAACGTTACACACACTTCCATATGGTAAACACACACATTTATGGAAAGTTGCAGAACGTTTGGAAATTGTGTTCATGACGAAAATGACACAATTCTGTAGACAGATGAAACAAGATTCCATAGCTGCAGGATTTTGAGGAACAGCTACTACATAAACTATGGCATCTTTGTGTGTGATTTTTGTAAAGGTGACCAATGTAGAAATATGTATTTAGGATAAAATCCGATTTTGAGACCAGTGGCTAAAGGGAGGTTTCTAAGGACTGTAAAGCAAACCATAAAATGTGACATCATCCAGCCTTGATCCAATCGCTCAGATGCAAGGCGGAGGGGAGGTTTTGATCCAATCCCAGCTCACAGGTTCATGCTTAGTTAAGCCGGCTCATACACCCATTTTGTGATGTCATTTGAAAGGATAAATAGAGACAGCTGACAACACATAGGGACTCACTGATCCACTCACTTTCCTGATACCGGCGAAGCACTCTGATCCAGCATTCTACATCCAGCTTTAACATCCTTCCAGATCCAGATGCCAAGACTCTCGCCAGCAGTAGAGAACTATTGACTTTCTGCAAGGCCTACATTCCTTAACTTATTCTTGCAACCCAGTGAAACACTGTGGTGTGAGAAGGCCTTCTGAACTAGTATCCTGAAAATCTCTGGCTTGCTACCACAAGGCTTGCCTGAGGAACTCGCTATCCAGTTGATTTGAGATACTCACAAACTAGAAGGGCAGATCCTGTGCAAATCCGGTGACAGGCCTAGCTGATCCAGTCCTGCGCCTGATGTGCTGTCCTTCCTTTATAGACCAGACCCAATACATGACCAGAACTGACGGTACAATTTATTAACTTATTCTTTGAGCATTAATAGGAAGAACAGTGACCATAATATATCTGTATTGTATGATCCCAATCTCAAACCCATCCCATCTTTAATTCAGAACCCTAGTTTTGCTAGAACTATCTTTGCACAGACTCTTTTCTGATCTGTGTTATTAAACCCAAACTTCTTATTGATCTGATTAAGAAAAGTAATTCCCAAACCAAACGCAAAATAGAGTATCACACATGAATTGTTATGAGTGGCCGTGAATGACTGATTCCTGTGTGGCATTCTCTTTTCTGTAGTCCTTGATAAAGTATAAGAAAACCTATCTGCCATTTCTAAATCTGAATTTCTGTCTTCCATTCTCGCGCTATCTTCCAAAAATGCCTTTTACTAAAACCTGCGATAGAAGTAAAAAAAAAAATAGAAGTAAAAATAAAATCTACTTTAGATTTTTCAGTAAAGTAGTTAGACTCAATAAAATTCTCTAACTTTCCCATCAGCATTTTCTACTATGCTAATGGGAATAATTGGCATATGTATACTTGAGAAAAAAGAAAAAAATCATAGAAACAATTTGATGTCCCAAATACCTTTCTCTAGCATACAATAAGGACCTTAATTAATGGACCTTCATGACTATCTGATGTCTCCGCATCCCCTCTCCAGGCCTTGCATTATTAAAAAACCTGGATTGAACATGCACCCCATCGCACAAGACGGCCCTTCTACCATTTTTACTGTTATGTTTGTAACAGTCCCTCATTGCCTACTTTCAAACAGTCACACATATATCCACCAATCAGTTCAGAAAACTGTACATATAACCCTATCAACACATTAAACTTCCACACACCAACTGCCAATTATGAATGTTTTAGAAATCTTTTGCATCTGCATTTCCCTTGCTTATCCCAAAACAGTACACACTGCTGCTATAAAAGCACATATGTATTGTGCAGTAAGAGACGGGTGTGGATGGAAAGGGGAGTAGGGATTGTGAAGTGCTTATAGGAGCCCAGAAGTTAAGTGCCAAGAAACACCAAGGTGGGAGGCCACTGGCTAACTGCTGGGGCAGAGGATTCTCTAGGGCACGGTACACAGCCGCCAGGTGGTAGATATGCAACGGCAGTACTGAAGGGGGTTGGTGGTGTACTGGTGTCAAATGGATATAGGGACTTCAACCTGTGAGGTTTATGAGGGAACAGGCTCCCAGTTTCAGTGGCAGTGATATAAATTAGCAAGGAAAAGATTAAGTAAAACAGGAAAAGAAAAGCAAGCTTTTTAAATATTCCATACCTTAAGGAAGTCCAGCTGAAGTATAAGAGGAGCAGGAAGGATGTTCCAAAGATGTGCACCGGCCTAAGAGAGAGACATGCCTCCTGTTCTCTGTTTCAAAAAGTGTTTCACAAGCAGAGAATGGAGATACAGGAGCAGAGGTTTTCTAGCAGTGCAGTATATATGGAGACACAGTTGGAGATCTTGAATTTCATCCTTGCAACCACCAGGAGCCCATGTACACATTTTAGGGCGGCAGCAATATGATCCCTGGGCTTGAGGCCATTGATAAGTCGTGCAGTCCTATTTTAGATTAGCCAAAGGGGGCGTATACAACAAAGAGTGAGGTTAAGGAAGAGGCTATTGCAGCAGTCCAGCCTACAGAGGACCAGGGTTCGAGAGACAATGAGCCTCTGGGGGAATGTGAGGAATGGTAGAATGCCTAAAATGAGGTGAATCTCAAAGTGGCCTTTGTTTACAAGCTCCAGAATGTAGAACTTAAAGATCACCCCAAGGTTTTGGTTTCACAGGATGGTGGGAGTAAAGGGTTCAAAGAGGGTGGCCAGAGCATAGGAGAAAACACGGCACAAGTGTCACAATAAGAAAGATCTCTGTCTTACTGGCATTGAGACAGAGATTGTTAGCCTCACGCAATGTCTCAATGGCGGTCAATTCCCAAAATTGACCACAGACTCAGCGGCACCTGCACACCCTTTTTTCAATGAGGAAAATAGCTCCATATCATCTGTATTCCATGCCACCCTTCCAGGACCACTGCTGGCCCCCTTTTGGCCACCAAATAACCACAAATGTTTTTACTAGACTTCCCACTTTGCCATCCGCAGTCCTTTGACAATGTCTGCGGATCTAACATGGAGACCGTCCCAAAAAATATGACGCACCTCACGTTTTTCACTATCCAATCAGTGGGTGCCTATTGCGTCTGTGGACATCTACCGCCCCACCCACTGATTGGCCCAGGCCTGTCCATGGACTCCGAAATGGGAAGTGAGTCTGCAGACCGGACCCAGATATCACACATTTGTATTGACCTACTTTTTGTCCAGAAACGATTGGACGGATTTACACCAAATTTACAAAAGCACGCTTTTGGAACCAAGCTGCCGCTCCTGTCGCAAATTTGGTAAAAATCCATCCCGCGGTTTGGGCTGTAGGCGCGAGCCAAAATTTGTTTTCAATTGCATTCATGAGGATGTTCACAAATGTTAGGACCCCCCTATAACTTTGCCTCCCGTACCAAACCATACCAAACTTTGCAGAATCATTATGAAGGGGGCATATACTTTTTTTGCAAAGTTTGTTGAGGATTCGTCCAAGGGGTGCAAAGTTAAAATCTGTCCAAAAAGTGCTCTTTCTATGAGTTGAGCAACTTTACCATAACTACAGGGTCACAGGGCCTGTAATATATGTTCTCTGTTAGGTGCTTTAGCGTAAGCACTATACAAATAACACATCATTATCAATATCATTATCATTATCATTACTTATATATTCAGCTTCTTTTGTTGAAAGACATATTTCAAAACCCGCAATATATCTTCTTTACATATTGATACCCTTGCTAACTTCTGTAATTGGTGCTCAAGCACTTTAAGTTTGATTTGCCAGGCAAAATCTGTGCTGCTGATTGTTCCCTTTCTTGCATTTTTGGATGATGGGCATGTCCCTGATTTTGTTACTATCCTGTTCTAAAATGAATCCACATCCTTTCTATATTCTACCTGTGTCTCCAATGTATTCATGCAGGCTTCACTTTCATGGTTTTCTTTTTTCAAAATCCCTCATTTCCTGACAAAGCTGTTTCAGTTGAATTTGTTTTGTTTTTGTTCTTGCTCCAAACAGCTTACGCGAAATGTGTCAGACTAAATGCTTGCTCACCAAACGTATATTTGTTATTCAAACAATGTTGGTTTGTCTATGCCTTTTTGCAAACTAAGATTGTAGCTCCTCTTGAAAAGCCTTTGTCCCTGCATATGTCTGCCCCATTATTCCCCTTACTTTCCTTGCCAAGTCACTGGGCCTGTAGTCACAAGTGTAATATATGAGTTCATTGAGACATCTGGTGCTCTGAACCAAATAAATACAGGTTTATGCTGAGCCATAGCCATGGAGTACGTGCTTTTTTTTGTGCTATGGGAAACGCCAGATGGCATTGGTGTATAAACAGTTCTCCTTTTGACATATTCATTTATCAAGCACAGACTTGAGGAAATTAGGGTTCATTGTTTAGTCCTGGTGTGTCCCCTCCTTAATGTGTGTAACATTATAGATTATAACCCCTTCACATCATCAAACCACATCACCCCTCATCTCCTCATCATGTGAGGTTCCCCAGTGCTTCTTGCTTTCCCGTATACCTATTATTCTGTGATGTTTGAACTCTGACTAAACTCTTCCACTTTTTTAGTTTGGGCTATTAAGTGGTGTGCCGCCTGTAAGTTGAAACAATTGCATTAGAGTTCATAAAGGGATACATGGTATATGAGGAGGGACATACAGCTGGTAGGTGTTGCTTGGATATTTACCCACCCATTGATTGCATATGGCCAGACCAATCTCTTTGGTCATTCCTCCCAGTTCCCACTATAGTTGAGGTCCTTATTTGTTGATGTTTATTCATGGGATAGTCCACCAATGTCCATAAGGATCCAGAGATTGCTAATTACCTTTGAGGTATTGGGGCAGGTTCTCATTTCTATAGGCCAAGTTAGCGGTACATTTGGTGCTGAGTTGGGCGAGACAATCATGATTTATGTTTTGTCTTGGATGAGATTTACGTTCTTACTTGTCCACCTTCTCACCGGTGCGAGGCCATTGGTGATGAAATTATTGGTCTCATTGTTGATTTTCATTATGAAAATATCTATGTAGTTGTAGCAGGTGAATCTGTTTTAAGAGCATCAAAGGTGGGACCAAGTAGATGTTAAAAATAACTTATCTGAAGTCTGTGTATTTCTAGCTTGTGAGTCTGTTTTTATGAGCCTCAAATGTGGGACCATGTCATTGTTTAAAAGGAGGGGTGTCAGACGTGACACTTACGGGACTCCACAGGTTGTTTTTTTAAGATTTTGAGCTGATGGGAGGCAGCCAGGTGATGCTGTGCAGCATAGTGCAACTTCTTCCAATTTCTTGATTAAGGATCTTTGGTTGACAGTGTCAAAAGTGTCTGTGATAGCCAGAGAAGGAAGGCAGGGGTGAACAGGGAACCAAAAGAGGCCCTGGAAATAATTTTCCAAGTGCCCCAATGTTTCAGATTTTCACCAAGCCCAACCCTTTTTCTATATAAATAAAACAGGTTCCCACACAAAAGAGGCCCAGGGTGCAGAGGCCTACCAGTAACTCTCCGGAATTCCCTGTATGCCAGTTCAGCCCTGAAGGAGGGCTGAGATGATGATTGTGTCAACATTGATTTTGAGGTCATCATTGGTAGATATGGATGATGATTTTATTGCTCTTAATGTTCTGAAACCAACTTGTACATAATCCGGAATGCTGGTTGACACCATAAATTCTAGGATGTGTCTGTATACACAGTTTTTTTAATGGGATATGATTGAGATAGGTCAGTAGTTGGTGGGATCACATGGATCTCCAGTGATGCTTTCAAGGATTGGATTAAAAACTGCTGTATTGAAAGATGCTGCTCTTATCTGGTTTCAATTGAATAGTTCATCACTTTGTGAAAAGAGTCAGGCTTTCCTTGACAACTACTTCTTTGTAGATGTCTGACTGCAAGTGTCCACTGGAGAGCGTGCTCTGTTACATTCCTTTACCAGTTTTCTGAATCCCTCGTTAGTGATTGGGTTGAATTTGATGAGCATTGGATTCTGATTGGGAAGGATTACATGATTCCATCAGTTTGTGTTCTGAGTATGGTTTGCAGCATTTCGACTTCATGTGGGCAGTGGCTCATGAAATCATCACACAATTCTTAAGATTGTATGGGTGATTTTTTGCATGATGGAGTTTTTTTTTTTTTACCTGCTTCATGATTTTGAAAATGCTCCATTCTGTTATGTTTTGGCCTTTAATATTGTTGAATTGTATTGTCAAATGTTCTCAGTTATGTTACATTGTCATTTGGATTGTACTGTTGTATCCAGACTTCTTCTAGCTTATAATTTATTTTAAGTCTAGTTCTTAGAAGGAGGGAGGACCATTTAGCTGCTATGTTTTTCATTATGAAAGGTGATGCATTTCAGAGGTGACAGGATGTCCAGTTCTGCTGATATCCAATGCTGGAGAATCTCAACTTTATTTTTAGGAGTGAGAGGGCTGTTAATCATAGATTTGGTTTCCTGCCCTTCATTCATTTAAGGTATTTCCATTTGAATATTGTCTAGTTTCCTTTGAGGATGGTGGCATGTCCTTTGTTAGTCTCTAACCTATGACCTGGTTCATTGATAAAACAATAAAATCATGAGGTGGCTAATCAATGGGTTGGGGACTTAGTAAATGTGGACTGTAAGTGATAACTGTTCTTCACATTACAATGCATTGTTTGTATTTGTTTATTTATTCATTCAATGTGTTGTTAGCGCCCAAGATCCGGAGGTATCACAGCACAAGAAATTACATGTACAGATACAGAATACATATGCATGGCTTGGTTATATGACATTGTAGTGATAGTTTACGGGTGGTACACAGATTCCTGCATATTTGTTGAAAATAGCAGTTTTGATTTGTTTGCAAATGTTCAGGTAGGAGGGTTTATGTTTGATTGAAGGTGGGAGTGCATTCCACAATGTGGGAGCAATGACAGTGAAGCTTGATATGGAGAATCTGGGGGTGGTTAGTGAGATGAAAGAGGAGGAGCGTAGGCTGGATTTTTAGTATTGCTGTGGGTAAGGTAATGAGGGTGGTGTTGTGGAAGCATTGATGGGAGATGGATACGATTTTGAACTCAATGCAAGCCTTAATTGGAAGCCAATTAGCTTTGCGTCTGATTAGGGAGATGTGAACTAATCGTTTGAGGCCCCACACTGCAATGAGGGTGTTGTTCTGGGTCAGCTGAAGATTATTTAGGTTTTTAGCAGAGGTTTCTGCAAGGATGGTATTGCAATAGTCAGGTTTGCTGCCGATCATGGCTCGGGCTAGAGTAAGGCAGTTGTGTAAGTGTTTCTTTTTTTTTTAGTTGTCGCTTTGAGGTGGACATGAGGAGTGAGGAGTTGTAGGCCATGAGAATGACTTGAGTTTTGATGTTATCAGGCCATGAGTCGCGGGAAGCCCGGATGGCAGGCTCCAGTAATTCCTTGGTTAGTGTTTCAGTGTGTCGCGCAGTGATGGTAGAAGAGTAAATGGTTGGTTTGCTTACGGTGGGTGTAGGGGACATGAATAAGAGGATCACCGAGTGTCAGTCCAGGACTGGGTTAATGGTTTTAACTTGTATCAGGAAATTGAGGAACAGGATCCAGTCAACGGTCCAGCCTTTGGCATGCATGCGAATGCAGATGGCTTGCGCAAAGTTAATCTAATGGAGAGCGTTGGAAAGGGCGGTGGACTTCTGGTCTGGGAGGTCTTTGAACCCAAGGTTAAAGTCTCCCAGAAGCAAGAATTTGGGCTGGGATACAGGAAGGGGGCAATGAGGAGGAGCAGGTCGGCCTCACGGGAGTCAATGTTGCTTGGTTGCCGGTATGCCGGTAAAGGAGCAGGATGTTGAAAGTGGTTTGTGAGTCTGACTCAAGTTTATTTAGTGGGATTTGCTGACCTGGCAGGTGGGGGGTGGAGAGGGGGGTATTCTGAAAGGGAGGGAGGTTTTGGAGATGATGGCAACTCATCCGCCTTAGTTCCCGACTCTATCAGATCAGACGATGGATTAACCCAAGGGGAGGGCAAGAGACAAGCCGGGGACCGCTGGCTCATGCAACCAGGTTTCTGTGATGTCAAGCATGGTCTGGTCATTGATGAGTAGGAGGTCATGAATGTCAAGTGCGTGCACGCAGATGAGTGAGCTTCTATGATGGTGCAGGGCAGGTGTTTGGGTGTGGTAAAGGAGCTTTGAGCCTTAAGGCAGGGCGGATGATTAGGAGCAGGTGTGCAGGAAGGGTGGCACCGAAGTCTGAGATTTGATGTGTGGGATCTGAGGTGCAAGAGTCTAGCCGTACCTGTGCAAGCAAGAGAGTTGCCACCTGTACTGCTAGGAGAGGTGGCTTTCAGGTTTGTAAGTCTGGAGCGGAGTCAGAGTAGGCAAAGTTTTCCTAAGCAAGGGGATATGTGCATCTTGGGTGGTTCCACGGGTATGGGTGATGTGCATGATGTGTTAGAGGTGTGACATTGCATCATTGAGGGAGGTGAGGGTAGGTTTGGTACTGCTGTCTGCAATAGAGGGTGGTGGTATCTGGGGTGGAGGGTTGGTGTAGAGTGAGGCAGATCTGGTGCTCATTCGATTTATCTGATGAGATGGTGTACCAATCCACTCCAGGGTGGGCAGGAATGGCGAGGGTGGTCGGAGGGTAGGGTTAGGTGGGTATCAGGATATGTCA
Organism: Ambystoma mexicanum; assembly: GCF_040938575.1. Taxonomy (NCBI): domain Eukaryota; kingdom Metazoa; phylum Chordata; class Amphibia; order Caudata; family Ambystomatidae; genus Ambystoma; species Ambystoma mexicanum. The sequence continues at coordinate 527,908,965 of NC_090937.1, forward strand.
GAGACAATGTGTTTGGCCTTTGGGATTTTAGGTGGCCTGAGGCTCAGTTGTAACTGGTGATTTAATGCAGGCAAAACTATCTGTAGGAGAGGCAAAGTTAGCAATGCTAGACGTGGCAAGGCAGCAAGTGGCAAAGGACATACATTTGAACTGTTGCGGGCAGTACGTTCTGCAGTAATGGCACAAAAAACAATGCTACGAAGCGGTGAGCAGCAGGCAGCAGAGGGAACACATTTAAACTGTGTGAAGGCAGTACATTCTGCAAGAATGGCACAATTAGCAATGCTACAACGTGGTGTGCTCGCAGGCAGCAGAGGGAACCCATTTAAACTGTTGTGGGCAGTATATTCTGTAGGAATGGCACAATTAACAATGCTAATATGTGATGTGCCAGCAGGCGGCAAAGGGAACACTTTTAAACTGTTACAGGTAACATGTTCTGCAGGAGTGGCACAATTAGCAATGTTACTGTGTGGTGAGGCCGCAGATGGCAAATGGTCCATTGTTGAACTGGTGCCGGTATCACAAGCCACAAGTTTGCAGAGGGCCTTAAGGGTTGTGCATCGAGGGTCATAATGCTGAGGTTCCGGTCTGTATGGGTTGGTTGCAGTGCCGTACGTATTTGCTGAGGTAATGTATTTGATCATGTGCGGTAGTGGGGCATGGAGGCAGCTACGTTGAACACAGGATCAATGAGCTTGGTAGTTGCTCGGCTAGGCGCACAAAGGGGTTGTGCTGGCGTGGGTAGTGGCAGTGGCGAGATAGAGTTTCGGGGAGTGGAGGTGCAGGGAATGGTACTAAGTAGCAGGGTCGGTGGGCAGATGATGGCATGGTTTGAATGTGTGAAGTGGCGGGAGGGTAGGATATCTCAGCATGGACTGTGTGTGTGCTAAAGGGGTTGGGAGGAGACCGACGGCTGGGTAGGCTGTGGAGTTAGAGGTATCTTGCTGGTGGTATGCATCAGCATACATATAGGTGATGTAAGCGCACCTCTTACCTGCGAGCAGTGGTGTGTTCCAGGAGTTCGGAGTTGGTATGGCCAGCATCATGTGTCAGTCTAATAACCATTTGTTTAAGATTAATATTTACCATGCTGGAGACCATTTTTTTCAAAGGTTTTATTTTCTACTTCAGATCAGATTTTGAAATCCGAAGAATGATTAACACAATGTTTTTTAGTGCACATGAGTGATGCCGTGCAATGGTGATGGTTTAGGATACATTTCAGAGTTAGGGATTCACTGCCTAGGATGTCCATAGGGGGTGCTGCTGTGATTCTGAGGGTTTCCTTGTGTGACATGGCTATCCCTCCGTGTTGGCCTATCCAGTTTGCTTGCTGTGGTTTTAATCATTTGGGGATTGTTTTGTGTGCTATCACGTTATACTCATCTGATACCCCTGTTTTTGTAATTATTGTAATGTACAGGCCTCTCTTGCTGAGGAACTTGTGGATCCCTCTTCTATGTTTAGGCATAGAACAAGCGTTTATAAGAGTGCAGTGTATGGCATTCATATCCACTTGGTCTCTATTTTATGTGTTTTGCCGCCCTAGGATTGTCTAATTTTATGGTTTATTCTTGCCCTCTGTTTTTGTGGGATGCAGATTGGCAGGGCTTGTAAGTGGATTAATTGTTGGGGTTGGATCCCCTTTAGGTAATTAAGGTTGGTTGTGTATTGGTTCAGTTAGTGCAACTCTTGGTCCCTTGGAAAACCTGCCAATCTCTTGTTGTTAAGGGAATGTTTTTGTCGATGTTTACTTTCATTGATCTGTATAAGTTTGGCGTGTGTTGGGGGCAGATGTCCATTCTTTTTTGGAGAATGCGGGTGTTGCAAGATTCTTGTTTACATGTTGGCGTTACAATCTGGAACGCAAATGGACCCTTCAGTCTTCTGCTGGCATGGTTGTTTTTCGTCTTGGTTTTTGCTACTCTCATTTGCTGTGTTGGTTGGGTGTGGTTGTATATTGAGAGGTATGTTATGTTATGTTATGTTGATTTATTCTGCTCACTGCTACCACCCGGGCAGTCTCTAGGCGCTCAAGTGGCTCTGCAAGAGAAGAGGGAAGGGTGTGTTAGTTTGGGTAGAATGATAGGATCGGTGCAGAACCAGAAGGAACTGGCATCTGTGGGGATTGTCTTGTGTGTGGCAGTTCGTTTGGGGGACCCTGTGCACTGTAACCATATGGGTAGGACTCAGTGCCTTAGATGTGTGCTAGTGTTTGTGTTGAGTGTGTGTGTCGTGTGATGTTAGGGTAGGGTTTGTGGTTGTGCACACTGGTTGCATCCATAAGGAGTTCAGAGTCACGGATGGCTATTAGGTGTATGAGCATATTGTGTTGGTGTACATTTTTGTGGTGTTGATGTATTTAGTGACTATGTGTAGGGGGTTACATCTAGTCTTATTTTCAGAGTCTCAGGTTGTAAGGTGTGAATATTAGATTAATTCTCAGTGTTTATGTGTAGTGTGTCTAATCACTAGTCATGTGTAGTGGTGTTAGTTTTGTTTCAGACAAGCAGGAATATGGGTTAGTAAGTGGGAAGGGGAAATGGGTTAGTAAGTAGGTTGGTTTGATGATGCCTCTGGTGTGATTATTTGGTTGCCGCTCGCTGGTATCTACACATTTTCTTACTTGTGTTTCGTTGGCCATTCCTGCCTCATCTCCAGGCCTGGAGGCTGACTTCCCCTGCGGGTTTGGTGGCCAAGTGTTGGTTGTACCAAGTGTGTTCCTGGTTACTTGTCCAGGATAGTTGTGGCAGTTGGGTGTGAACCTGTTGTGCGGTCTGCTCCTGAATGGGTACGCAGTTGGTGTTATAATAATTGAGGAAGTGGTGCTTGACCAAGTGGCCCTAGTTTTGTGGGTGGGCAAGTATTGTGAGATGTAGAACGTTTTTAGTGTTGGGCGCCATTTCACCCTTCTTTAGGTGTCTTCTGTTAAGTTGTTCGCTATTGTGTAGTTGAGGGGGTGCATGATTTGTTTACCATCGTTTCTGATTTTGAAGTCATGGCTGTTTGTTGGGATCATTCTTCCCTGGATGTCCTTACTTGAGCGGTACATTTTGAAGGATAAGCTAAGTTAAAGTGGCCATACTGTGTATGTTGGCTGGTGGTTTTGTGATAGTTATTGTATCCTGAGTCTGCACAGGCTCAACTCTTTTGGGCTTGGGTAATATTTTGTATAACCAACCACTTGCAAGTAAGGTCTAGGAGCTAATGATTTAATCTGCTGTCTTAATTAAACTGGGTACATAAATATGAGTTAATCTAGCCACACAGATATTTGTCAGTAGCTGTGTTAAACTAGATCCACAATGGATTTCTGTATGTTATCTTCTCATGGCACATAACATTATTCCATCTACAGAATGGGATTGGCTGGCAGTGGAATGCAAATTAGCCTAGTTGCAGGAATAGATATGCTGACATGAATTGAATTAGATGAGCTGTATAAAATATGTCTGCAAATGAAACATTAGTCTAGCTACTTAGTTAGCAATTCTGTAAATGCAAAACGTATGTTTGCAAACAAAATGAGTACAACTAGTTACCGATAGAAATTCTGTGGCAGGAAATCAGAATAAACTATATTCATAATGAGATTAGCTGGACCCAAACTGAGATTAAACTATCTACACAATGAAAGTATGTGGCAGCAGATGGATTGATCTAGCTACACAATAAATGATCTGGTAGCAAGATGAAATATTGGAGCACATCTCGAATTATAGGTCGATGGGCAGCATAGCTCACCATTCAACATATGCAATACAAATAAAATATATCTCACAGTTAATTGATATTCTCTATCAGGAACACGCATAAACATAGCTATGAAATGACATTCCGTGATTGCAGTAATTAATTTAGCTATGGAACGAGATTATCTGCAGCAACATACATCAAATTAGATAAGCAATGTCTTTTCTTGCAGAACAAAATAAATGAAACTAGCAATGCGGTTTGTTACATGGCATCAAACCTAAACTAACTCTAGCTCTACAGTGACTTTCTCTTGCAGAAATAGGACATAAATCCAGCAATTAAACAAAATGGTTGCAAAATTAATCTAGCCGTGTAATGACATTTTCTGGCAATGAAATATATTAATCTAGCTATGCACTGAATGCTCTGACAATAGGATACATTGATCTAGCTATGCAATGCCATGGCAAAAACTTTACATCATTGTTGCTGTGCATTGGAATGTTCTGGCAACAAAATAAGTAAACTAGCTATGCAGCAACATTCTCAGGCAGCACAACGAATTATGCTAGTTATGTAGTGGAAATATCTGGCACCACATTATTTTATTCGGTGTATTAACTTCTGTGGCATCAGAACATTTCTCTAGCTATACAATCAAATTCTCTGGCAGCAAAATGGATTCTTATAGCTACGTAATGCATGTCTTTGGTTGCAAAAGTATGCAAGCTATGTAATGAAATCATCTTGCGGCAAAGTGAATTAACACAGCTATGCAATGACACACTCTGACATCAAAACAATTAATCCAGCCATGCAATGAAATCCGCTATAGAATAATATACATTATTTTAGCTATGCACTGTGATTCGCCAGCAAAAAAATAAAGAAATAATAAAGTATGCAATCGTATCCACCAGAAGAAAAGTAGACCAATCTGAAAATGGGGTTAACTATTGGTATTCTGCGTTACCTGGTTGCTGCTCGCTCTTCAGGACTAAGTGGGTTGCAAATGCTGGGCTGGTGGACATGGAAAACAGCCAGACAGATATCAACCGTTGCCTACTCCTTTTGCTGACTGCCCAACCAATGATACCCTGGGAAACCTGATATTGTGGAATTATTAGGACGTGCTCACACTTCCGACACTATGGAGTGGGCCAATGAGTACTTGGCGATGGAGAAACCAAATAATTAGACTGCAGGCCTATGTGAGAAGGCTGGGAGGACAAAGGCCTGCACAGATTATGCTGTAGAGAAGTTAAACAACCACAAGAAGTAAAAACATCACTGGAATTTCAGGTCAGATTTAGAAGTAAAAGGAAGGACCAGGACCTCATCGGATGTTGTTCCTCCTGCCCTGGGTCACTTGACTATAGAGAGTGGTCTAATGCAAACTGAGCGAGTGTGTGACCAAGACTGGATGCCATGGATATGTGGGGAAAGGCCAGAACAAAAGCCTACACAGTTGCAGGTCAATTGTCTTCCCGAGGATAAAAAAAACAAATTAATAATAATAACTCACATGACGTATACCGAAATTAAGTTAAAGCTATACCTTACTTTATGTTAGACAATTATTGAACATGGACCTAACTTCGCAAAGCAGTCTAACCTTTTACAACAATGGGTTGCTAGTAATATAGGCACTGCGAAAACAGTTACAGAAGGTTTGTAAGTGATTACATTTTAGCGACAGGCACAATAATTAGGGATGAGATGGGGCAACTGGCATGTAGGATCAGAGTAGCCTAAGGTGCGTGAAGAGAGTGCTCCTTAAAGAGGAGAGCCTTGAGCACCTTCCTGAATTGCATGGGAAAGGGCGCTAATCTAATGTTCTTGGCTACTAGATTCTACAGCCAGTGGGGCCTAGAAAAAGAAAGATTATTTCCTGTTTTTTGTTTGTGTTTTATTTCAGTTTTTTGTATTTAAATTTTGCAGCACTAAACTGGCCAGGTCCTAGTTTCTTTTGGAACCTTAATTGACAATGTTGGTGGTCTCATCAGCTCGGTAGAAGAGAGCATGCAAATTGATGGCTTTTTCCATGATAGAGCTGCTGGTCTTGAAGGAGGTGTATGCTTAAAGGGGAAACCAATGTAGGCTAATGAGTGTGGGCATTATGTGGTAAAATTCACCTGGGCGGCTCATCCATAATGGGCGATGGGGTGCCAACCCACCCAATTCCTCAGCTATCATAGAGGAGCCAAGCCAGCCCTGGGGAAACTCTGAGCACTCCCTCAGCTCCGAATATACACGAATGGATGTGGTCCACTGGAGCATCAAACATGGTGGTCACAGGGAGATCGGCAGGAGGACCAACAGAAGAACATTTAGATTAAGATGCATCATTCTAATTGTCTGTTTTCTGACAATCGTTCAGCAAATTCACTGGAAGCATGGGGTTGGGGACTGCATTTGCATGGTCCACGTCTCCATGATAATGTGAAGCTGCAAAGTGGGTTCTGGTAAAGTCTTGTGGAAATGTTAGATGTGGACAGTCATTAGATGCCTTCTTGCTATATGTCATATCATGGAAAATGAAGGAAATTATAAGGGCCGTTTTAATGCAGAGTAACCTTAAACATCAGATTATTTTGTAAAACGTAACACGTTTTCGATAAAAAAAAAGAGTGAGGGCTTTCAGGCAACAATAAAAAGTCACTTATCAAAAACATTTGTCTTCATCATGTGTTCAAGAAAATCATGTTTTAGACAACCAAGTTTATATATATTTTTTTAAAATCTATCTTCTTTCATTCACTCATTTCTAATGCTAACATGTAATACAAGAAGTTCCTTTAAGAGACGATTCCACATATTGTTATATTTTCAAGAGAAAAGTCAAAGTGAACATGTGGTCAATTCCCTGGTCTGTCATTTCCTAGCTATGTATACACAAACACACATACACTTACATGTTTCCTAATAATGTCCTAACCTTTCTTACCATATGTTCGTGATTTTGATCTCAATAGCACTGTAAACTATTGAGGTCTGAGTCAGAAGTGATCCCGTTCAAATTTCACAACGGATGACCGAGTGAAAGACACATTTTGCATACGCAGATTGCCACTGATTAGTAGGCATACAAGTTAACCTTTGTCAACATAGAAACGAGCATTGGAATGATTCGAACTTGCGGGTACCAGCAACGGACAATAATCCTGTCAAGGTGTGTCTCATCAGAGTAGACTGCATGCTGGTAATTGTACTTTTGAGATGTATTTGTCTATTGCTAACTCTTTCGTTTTCCCAGCAACGTAAGTTCATCCAGTCGGAATCGACTCCTGTCAATTTCTCCAAAATCGAATTGAAACATTGACCTGGAAGACAGCATTCAAGCAATAGACACGATTGAAATAATCAAGACCAGAGAGTACATCTTTTTTTTTAAATATTCTGTCATCATTTTAATTTCGGATATGCTCTATAATAAGGTACTATTCTGTCTCATCTCACTGAATGCGTCAACAGCTAAGCATATGCATGGACACATTCTGTAAGGGCATTATCGCTTCCTGGAGATGGCGTTCAGAGAAAGAAAGGATCCTCAAGAGCCACTTGATTGAAAATTGCAATTTTATTGCTTTCCTGCATTTGATGGATTTTCATGGAAGCCATCTCAGAACCCAACTCCTCATTGTACAGCACTTAATTAACAATCACAAGAGTCAATGAAAGCACATTTCCAACTTGATTGTAATGAAGGCTGGGGATTGTTCTCATATCCCTGCTTTGAAAGTCTGCATGCTAATATTCCAGCTATCAGTCATATTTTAAACATAGAAGGAACATGCCTGATGCTTCAGATAATTAGAAATTCACTTGAATTTGCATATACAATATAAACACATCTAATAGAACTCTACAACATATTCAAAACAGCATGTGCAGGTCACCCACATTGCCATTAGCACAACCTATTTCGAGGTCAATGCATCCATCCATACAGAAGTGCAACATTTTACCACCTGGAATATCGCATTCATGAAGTGGTGACTTCATTTGAACCCTTTGTTGTTGTTGATCTGATAGAGCATATACACACGTATTGTTCATTTTCATATGCACAGCACACATGGATTTGCATCGTAGTACTTAAACGAAACGTTCCCCCATTCAAATGTATCTATATATAAACCTAAATTGAAATACCTGCCTGGAAAAACGCACATTATATGTTAATATTCCTAATTAATCAGAGTCCTGCTCTCCCTTGCCCAGTCCTTAGATATGAGGATATGAGGATAAGACAACATTGAAACTGTCACCCAGTGCTTAAACATAAAAATAACGTATACCCCTCAGAGGGTGGGGGGGAGGGGTGTATTGCACCGCTCACACTGAATCTTCATGTTCTATAGCACGCAGTTTTCAATTAGCCGCTATTGTCTCCCTACAGAGTGGTACTTGCAACATCAATAATCATGCCATTTTTAAGGTTAAGGCGAATTGTCTGTGGAGTTTCAGAAAATAAAATGTCTTAATACCTCTTGAACCCATCCATGACAAAATCCACAGTAAAATTTCAAGGCCTCTGAATGTAAAGTGTTACTTTACATTTTGAACAGCTTTCATCATGGGGTTTTTCAATAGGGAAGAAAAAAAGATTATTTTTTTCTCCCAAATATCTCAAAAATGGCCAAAATATATTTTCGTAATTCTTGACATTCTCCTACATCTCTTTGGGAATTGGAGCACTGAAAATGTATTTGAAAATCGACTTGGCCAATTTTGAGATATTAACAATTTCTATATATGATGCATGAACAGAATGAACGTGCATCTTTGATACAAACTGTACGCATACGTGAAGAAGATGTGCACTAGTCAAGTGTATGTATGAAAACTAATGTCAAAGTCAGGACTCACTTTAACATTCATGTTCAGCAGATGTAAAATGCGTACAGGTGCAAAGTGTAAAACACATATAAGCCTCATGTTTGGATAGAAAATGCACATCAAACGTCGAGCTCACTTTAAATTGTGTTAAATGATGGCAGAATAATTGTACATTTTAAAAACAAACTCTGTATGTGCATGTGGGAGATCATCTAAACTAATATATTTCGTCAAACTAACACAAAGATTAGGGCTGACTTTAATGTCGGTTTTCTAGAGATGTACATTGTGTACATTTATGAATTCTAAACCTCTGATACACCTCTGGAACATATGAACACCTCACATCAAAGTAAAACCTGCTTTTATTGTAGGTTTTTTTTATATATACAGGTCATGAGCATTTTATCATTTTGTACTAACCTTTCATACACTATGTATTCACATCACACTCACATACCAGACACTTAGATGACAAACATTCATGTTTTACACCACAGAGTCTAAAGACATGGTTTAAAAAACACACAATCTTATGACACAGTTTTATGACGCACCATCCTCTGATGCACCCTCCTGTGAGACAACCTCCTACAACACATCCTGTTACAGCACAGACACTTACTATTCAAACTGTTACCACACACAGGGCCTCATCACGACCCAGGCGGTAAGTTACCGCCTGGGCCGTGACTTTACCACCATGGCGTAAACTACGTTTACGCCATGGTGGTTGGCAGGCTTACCGCCCCATTCCGACCTTGGCGGGGCGGTAAGTCCCCAATCCCCATTTACCCTTCCCCATTCCCATTTTTGCCACATAGGGCATAATGGGAGTGGGGAAGGCGTTAATTACGCCACCGTAAATTACGGTGGCGTAATTAACTCCATGGTCCCTTAGCGCCATGGATTTTAACACCTGCTAAAAGCAGGTGTTAAATTCGCCATGGCGCTAAGGGACCTCGTACTCAGGCGGTAAGGGTCGGCGCTGTTTACGGCGCCGTAAACCCCTTACCGCCTGGGTCGTAATGAGGCCCACAGTCTTACAACACACCCTCCTATGACATACCCTCCTTCGAAACACAATCTTATGACACACACTCACCACACATACACTTACACTGTGAGCCGTTATGCTATTTTGATGCCCAAATCAAGGTACAGCTTCCATACAAAATGTGCATGTACATTTGGAATATATACATTGCACATGTTCAGAATCAATGTGCTGCTTCTATACAAAATGGAAATGTACATGTAGAATGTGTTCTTTACACACATTCAGAGTAACCATACAGTTTCTATATGCAAGCACTGGCAGCCAACGGTTTTCGATTTTATGTAGGTATGGGACAGACATTTGCTAGGCGCTGCCAAAATGGTACTACCTGGCCATAAAATGGCAACAGCTGGAAAATGGTGTGAGTACCCAGCCACATTTTATAAGTGCCTGGGAAATGCCTGTCTAATCCCTATGATAGTGAACACAACTTGATCAGGGCATCCCGAATATACAAAAGACTACAGTGACCAAAGAGAATTGAGTGAGTTAACTCATGAATAAGTTGAAAAGGAAACTTGGGCATTACATTACAAAAGCTCATCATAGTGTTAAACATGTGTAAACAATAGGAAAAATGTGATGTCTTCAAAGGACAGAAAGTAAATTTAATATTGTAGAACAGCAAAAGCAAATGCAATGTAAAAAACAAACAAAACATGTTACAGAAAATATTGTACAAAGAAAATGGATCCCATTTCATCTATTGGGAGCAATAAGTTATTTCATGGGCTGAACCAAACAGCTGTATTGATAGTATGGGCATTCAACACTGTGTAAGAGAGTTGTTGACACAGGTGTGTTTCAGCCACTTGTAGCAGATGTGGGATGCTTAAGGTTGGGCGGCCTTCATCAGGATGGAAAAAGGATGGATTAGGGTCCAATAAATTATGGTCCCTTTGTGTATCTGTAAAAAATCAAAGAATGGTGCTTTATGTGAGTAAAATAGTCTATATTTGTGTATGTTTACATGGTTGTAGAAGCTATTACTGCTATAATTAATAAAAGACCCATAAAGGGCCTACCATGCTTATGTTATTGAACATGTTGTAAGTAGAACTCTGCTACCAAGTATTTATAAAGGATGCATCGAAGCTGGAAAGAAGGTTCAAAATTCCGCCTTGAACATGGCAGTCTGTCCAAAAAAAATATATATATCGACACAGAGAAAACGATGAACTGATCAACAGATTTAGCGCATATAAAAACGGATGGCAGTACATCGTGTTGGTTTTGTTCACAATAACTGTGACCCCTTGTGGTGAGTCTTCATGGTGCATGGGTATCCGTGGTGGTCAGGAGTGGGTGCTTGCACTAGGGAGTGCTGGATGTGACTAGCATATGGTGCACCGTTGACCAGACAGGGATTATCATGCCTGGTTGTGGTGAAAAAATATGAGGGTGAATCTGTAATGAAAAAAGCCTGAGGACTTGAATATTACAAAGTGCCTTGTGCGTTAAACCTGTGGCTGATGGTCACCTAGGTGTAATAAGAAAGGCGCAGAGATACAGGCATGTATCTAAACAATCATCGATGTGTTGAGGATGTAGACTAGGCTTTGGTAGTAACAAAACTGTCTGCATATAATCCATGTGTGCGGGGGTGCGGAAGGTGGACGCCAATAGTAAGGTGGACCTTAACCCATGATGGAGAGATGTGCCTGGCAAGGTGGTTGCAAATGTGACAGGTGTATGTTGTATAACCTGTTGTTTCTTGCGCATGGGACAATGAGAAAGCGGTATAGGTGTGCTTCAGGAGTGGTGTCTTGTGTGTGGATAAACAAATATCCATATATACACTTAGAGGTGCCTTGAAATAGAAGTGGATTAAAGTAGCTTTTAGTTGTTATTGTGTTACTGAATGAGTACCAATTAAGTGAGTACATCTACTCAAGTAACAGCGAGAAAACTATCAGACTTTGGTTATCGGGCCGCTATGAAGTGGTTCCACATCACCATGATGTTCAGGACCCTGTTGACAGTGTAGAAACGATGTATCCATCTTTGTTCAAGTTGTGTTAGTTGTTTCTTAATGTCTCCTCCTCTTATTTGCGGGAGTCAGCATTTGAAGGGCGAACAATTTCAGTTCTCCGTCTGAGTGCTTCTTCTGGATGTAGTGTGAAACCAACGGTTTCTCAGGAACTTGGTTCCTGATACAAGAACGATGCTCAGAGATACGTTGCTTCACTGCTCAGATTGTTTTGCCAACATAAAGTAGACAGCAGGTGCACTTTATGATGTAGACCACCATTGTGCTATTGTAGTTGGTATGTGATTGGAGGATCCACTGAATGTTGCCATATTCAAAAGTATTTTTGATTTCTGTGAAATTGCATGCCACACCGTGTCCACATTTGAAGTGGCCTTTTACTGGGGGCAAGCCCCACAGTCACTCAGTAGTCGTTGATTTGACTTGTTCCATGTATGCATGGACCAGTCGTTCCCTGAGGTTAGGATTTTTCCTAAAAGCAAAAAATGTTTTTTTTTAATAGAATACCTTTGTTCTTTATCAGGTGCCAATGTTTGTTGATTGTACTTTTCATCATGTTTCTAAGGGGGCTGTAAGTGATAACACACACTAGCCTTTCTAGTATTTCTCTGGTTTTTGGTGTTAGACACGTTTCTCTGCAAGTTTTTGGACAATGTTACACATTTTTTTGGGTAGCCCCATTGTATGAGTCTCTTTTGGAGACTATCTCTGTGTAGTGAGAACTTAGTCTTGTCTGTACAGTTTCTCTAGATCCTCAGGAAATTATCACAAGGAAGGTTATATTTTATTCCTGTGGGATGGTAACTTGAAAAACGGAGGAGACTATTACAGTCTGTTTTCTTGCAGAACAGTTCTGTCTTGAGTTCTGTACCTGAACTGTAGATGTTGAGGTCTAGGAAATTGATAGAATGTGGATCCCTATGGATTGTGAACTTAATGCGTCTATTGCAGGAGTTAAACCATCCATAAAAGAGAATAAGTTCACTAGATGAGCACGTCATTGATATATCAACGCCAGATCAGAATATGGATCTTGAAGGGATTGGAATCTGCTTAGTTGTGGTCTTTTTCATATTGAGCCATATAGATATTGGGTACGTCTGGGGCAAATGTAGCTCCCATGCTGACACCTTTGATTTGCTTAAATATCTGGTCTTTGAAAATAAATTTGTTTTCGATCATGGCAAGTCTGGTGCATTCTAAGATGAAATTAGTGGGGACCGTCAAATTGTTCGGTCTGGTGTGTAGAATGGTACGTAGGGCTTTCAGGCTTTCTCATTGGGGGATTGATGTGTATAAGGCTTCCACATCGAGGTTGTAGAATGTAGTTTCTGTGATATTTCACGTCTAATTACTCTTTCCAATTGTGATATCAATTTTTCTGGGTTAGTGGTTGGTGGTGTAGTACTCTCAATTTCTTTTATGAGTCCCAATACACGATTGGCTTCCTCCTCATCAAATGCCAGTGTTGTGGCATGTTTCTCTGTTGTATTATTGATTTTAGAAAAAGACATTTCTTGGTATTTTTGTCTTAATGGGTGCTCCTCTGGCTCTCATGCCACACCCTGCTAGTAGGGGATACAATCCAAAGCTATGGCCTTGGTTTTACAAGTGACACATGGAACACCGGATGAATTTGCATGCTTGGTGGTAAGGCTAACTTGATGACCACTGGATTTATCATTGATTTGATGGTATAGGGTCCTAGATATCTTGGACGAAAGGTCTGGGTACATTTTATGGGCACATGTTTTGATGCCAACCAGACTTCATCTCCAACTTGGTAATCGGGAGCTTTCTTTCGATGCCGGTCCGAGAATTTTCTTTTTCTGTCTTTGGCTTGCAGTAAATGTTCATTTGCCCTTTTAAAGGCTTGGGTTATGCTTGTGTGTTGAGTCCTCACCACTGGCATTTCCAAGGTCGTGGGGGAGTCTAGTTCAGTGGTACGTGGATGTCTTCCGTATATTGTGTAGAACAGGCTTTGTCCCGTGCTGGTGTGTATGGAGTTACTGTATGCACATTCCGCTATCCATAACAAGTCTTTCCAATTCTCTTTCACTTGATGCAGCATGCAACGTAGATACTGTTCTAATGTATGGTTTGTTCTTTCTGTTTGTCCATCCGTTTGGGGGTGATGGCTAGTGGATAATCGAACATCGATTTGTGCCATGGTACAACATTTCCTCCAGAAGTTAGATACAAATTGCCTCCCACGATCTGAGATTAGGACTGAGGGGAAACCAGGCAGTTTTATAATCTGTTCAAGAAATGCTTTTGCCAGACCGGTAGCATTAGGAAGTCCTTTGAATGGAATGAAATGTGCCATTTTAGAGAACAGGTCTACAACCATGAGAATGGCATTAAAACCTTGACAGAGAGGTACGTCTGTAATAAAACCAAGAGAAAGAGTATGCCATGGAGCCAGTGGAATATCCAGTGGTTGTAGGAGGCCAGCTGGTTTCTGTTTTTGTGATTTATTCTGTGCACATATCCCACAGGATAGAACAAATCGAGCAATGTCCTTACGTCAGGTTGGCCACCAATAATTCCGTTTAACCTTGGCTAGAGTCTTAGTAATTCCGGGATGGCCTTCGATCTGGGAATTGTGATAACCAAACTTGACCAATTCTTGCAGATCTTTACTTGGTAGATATAGTCGTTCCCTGAAGTAGGGTAATCCATCCAGAACTGTGTGATGTTCATTTTGGGAATTCCATTTCTACAAGATCTCGGGGTTCATTAAGGTTCGAATCTTATCTTGAAGTTCACTCAGAGTCAATGTGGTGGTGAGTCCCAGTAGTTTATCACTTGGGATGATGGCAACAGGGTCCAGGGTACTGTTGATTTTCTCTTCCACACGCATATGAGACAGGGCATCGGCCTTCCCATTCCAAACTCCCGGTTGGTATGTTATTACATAATCGTATTCTGCGAAGCATAGAGCCCACCGCAACTGTCGTGATGATTGGGCTTTTGCTGACTTTAAGTATTGAAGGTTTCGGTGATCTGTGATTAATGTGATAGTATGTCTGGCACCTAATAGATACTGCCGCCAGACTTTGAAGGCGATTTTATTGCCAACAATTCTTTGTCAGTAATTGCATAGTTAAGTTCTGGTGGTGAGAATGTACGTGACCAAAAGGCCACGGGGTGTAATTGGCCTGTCTCTGGATCTCTTTGAGAGAGAACTGCTCCCATAGCTACGCTGGAAGCATCAGTTTCCACTACATAAGGGAGATCAGGGTGAGGATGTCATAAAATTGGCACGGAGGTGAATCTTTTCTTGAGTTCTGAAAGGCCTGTTCCGCCGTCCTTTGGAATTTTTTGTTGTTTTTTCTCAGTAACGATGTGATTGGGTGGACTATCCGTGAGAAATCTGGAATAAATCAGTGATAAAAATTTGCAAAGCCAAGCATGCTTTGGGTTCCTTTAAGTGAAGAAGGTGACGGCCATTTAAGGATGGCATCTACTTTGTGTAAATCCATCTTGACTCCCTTTGCCGAGAGAACAAAACGGTGGAACTCAACTTTGGTGACATGGAAGGAGCATTTCTCGAGTTTAGCGTACAGTTTGTGCTGGCGAAGTTTTGCAAGGAGTGAGCGAACATGTTCCACATGATCTCTTTCAGAGGGGAAATACACCAGGATGTCGTCAATATAGACCAGGGCACAGACATCGATTAATTCCTGTAATACATTATTCATGAAGTATTGGAACGCTGAGGGAGCGTTCCACAGCCCGAAAGGCATTACCTGATATTTGTACAGGCCATACTTTGTGCGGAACACGGTTTTCCATTCATCCCCTTTCTAAACATGTACAAGGTGGTATGCTCCTCTGAGGTATAGTTTGGTGTAGATTCGGGCATCCTTGACTTGGTCCAACAGTTCTGGGATAAGGGGCAAAGGGTAGCGTTTTTTTACTGTGATTTGATTAAGTAATCGATGCAAGTCCTGAAATCTCCTTCCTTCTTGGGTACGAAGAATAAGGGAAAGGCTGCCGGTGCCTTTGACGGGCGGATAAACCCATTAGCCAGGTATTGATCCAGATAGGACTTCAAGTGGAGATTTTCAGTTTCCGTGAGTGCATAAATTCGACCACAAGGTACCTTTGCGCCAGGTATCAGGTCGATCTGACAGTCATAGGGCCTATGTAGCGGTAGAGTGTTAGCCTGTTCCTTCTGAAAAAGATCTTGATAATCCTGATATTCTTTTGGTAAGGTGTCCATTGGTTCCGCGATCCCCGATGCTATTCCTTGAACAGATTTCAGGTTTGGCTGTGGTATAGATTTCAGGTAGCAAGCGTGGGCGCATTTGTCGGAAAAGGTCAGTCTCTTTGCACGCCAGTCTATGTGGGGATTGTGAGTTACTAACCATGGCATCCCTAAGATCAACCGGAACTGAGGAGCTTTGATGAGGTCAAACGTGATTGCTTCTTGATGACCATCCTGACACAGAAGGGTTAATTCTTTTGTGCATTGGGTTACTGGTCCCGAAGCCATTTCTGTACCGTCAACAGTAGTTACCTTTTCAGTTGTTGGTTTTGTGCATAAGGGAAGTCCCATGTATGTTGCCAGATCTCGATCTATGTAATTACCAACTGCTCCGCTGTCTATATATGCCTCTATGGCATGCATCCGTGACGGTTGTTGGTGATTGATCAAGGTTAATGGTAGGGCGAAATGTGAGGTCTGTGACTCATACTTTTTGCTCGACAAGTTGACCTCTACGCTTGCCGGGCCTGGTAGTTTTCCAATTCCTTTCCATCATCTTCTTTCTCTGTAGCGCCTACCACCTTCCTTGGAGGTTTCACTGGCCATTCTTTGAGGTAATGACCCGATTTACCGCAGTATAGGCATAACTGTAGCTGTCCCCTTTGGTGTCTTTCACCCTTGGTTAAAGGGGGTCGTACTCCTCCAATCTGCATGGGTTCTGTGGTATTTTCTGATGGATGTTGAACATTATCTTTTGAACGTACGTACATGGCACGTTTTTCGAGTCTACTTCGGTCTGTTCTTCGATCCTGTGATCTGTGGTCCAACTGAACTACCAGGTTGATAAACTCTGCACAGTCTTTAGGTGGCTCTACCACTTGAGCAAGGACATCCTTCAGGTCTCCTCGTAGGCCCTGATGAAACAACGTGGTTCTTTTATCTTCTGGCCACCCCGCTTCTACAACCAGTCTATTAAAGTTGGCAATATAAGTCAGCAAATCTTGATTCCCTTGGCGGAGGGACAGGAGTTTGTTATCAAGAGCTTGTCCATGCAAGTGTTAAGCAAATAACTTTTCCATCTCTTGTTGAAAACCCCTGAAGTTCTGCAGTAATGGGTCATCCTGGCTCACTAAAGGTACCGACCAGTCTGCGGCACTTCCACTCAAATATGATAACACAAAGGCCACCCTCGCCTGGTCGTTTGGGAAAGCCCCAGGCCTACAAAGAAAATGGAGGTGGGACTGGTTCATGAATGGTGCGTACCTTCTGGGGTCTCCATTAAACCGTTCTGGTGCTGCCAGGGGTCCTGCTCCCTCATCGTTATCTGTACTGGATTGACTGATAATGGTGTACATTGTGCCTTGTGCACAACATGGCCTTGTGCACTCTAATTATAAATCTTGTTTGTGGGTTTTTAACGATAACTAGCAGGATGGCGGGGAGAAAACCAACCTTAGCATAAGGGTGTACTTAACCAATGTTATAACAGCAGTCGTCCACAAATCTGTGGAACTCTCCCGTCCCCTGCAGACCCAAATGTTGTTGTATATAACAACCAAAATTCTCACAATTTAGGTATTTCAAAAAGATTTTCTTTTTTAAATGATATATAACACACTTTCCATAAGAAAGAGAAGGATAAATCAATTTTTGTAAAAATATATATTATATTATTGGGTCATACAAAACTTGATTGAATAACCATGAATTCCTAACAATGTTACAAATTCACATGTTAGTAGTCACAAGTGTATAGTACTTCCTTAGTTTAAACCCTTTTTCTTGCTACAAACTCAATGTTCTGTTCTGGTGAACAATTAAACACACAAATTTGATTATCCATCAATCAATGAGTTCATGAAAAGAGAGCACATTGGATGATTCTTGTATGTCTAAGCACTCTATGCGTTTCGGGGAAAAGGTCCCCTTCTTCAGGAGTTGATCACCCTTATTTTTCTGTCTGTTCTTTCAACCTATGGAATATAGTTGATAATACAATATTTTTAATGCAATACTCTTTTTACATATTTTAAATTTAATAAATCTGCCAAGTTTTGATTAGCCATAATCACCTGGTTATTCAATGTATAAGGTTCGAAGTGTTTTCGGTCGAATTCAACAGCCTTTTATTGGCTTGTACACCTATTAAGGAGCATGTGGTTCCCTAAAATCAAAGATATTGGTTAAAAAATAAGCTGTTAATGCAGGGAAACAATGTCTATGGCTGAGATGCTAATCGTTATTCAAACTTACATTAGATAACTAACCTCTAGAGATAATTTCTAGAGATAATTGACGTGAAACTAAATGCAGCATGATAATAACATTGTGCAATATCATATGTAGATTAATTAAATCTAAATATTCAGAATTGTACTAACCCATAGTAGGTAAGTGATGGTAGTTACAAATATCTTACCACTTAAGCGTAACTCTTTGCTCGGAGTACCCAGTAGGGTCCAGTGGTCATGGTTACTACCCGGATAGGGCTGATGTCAAGATTCCTAGCGGAAATACGCAGGATACCTCTACAAGTTAAAAAGAAAATTGTGTTTGAACTATCTTGAGCTTCCTCTGTTCAAGCAGGTAGGAAGATCCCCCATAATAGGATTACCCCAGCTTACGTGGCTGTTAGAAAGATATCACCCATTCGTCTGCGTATGGCCACGGTCCATGTTATAATGACAGGGAAAATGGTTGTCTTATATCCTGTGACATCATCACGAAATGGCGTGATTACGTCACATTGTTGTTGTAGTACGTCACGTGGCAAAGTGACGTCATTGTTTCAATGCAAAGCTTGATTAACAAAGTTCAAACTGAGATTTGTTTGTTCAGATCTGAACTGACTGGTAATTTAAGGAACTGTAATCTCAGAGTCATATTACATATATTCTTTTTAATTTTAGAAAGGATCGTAATATTTTGGATTTTCAAGATGAAATCCAAATGGTATGTATATACACAAGGTATATGTATATATAAGGGGTATGTATATACACTATGGTATAGATGATGTTAGTGTCTATAATAGTGTATCCAGGTGGTAATTGGTTATAGTACATGCTCACGATCAGCTGTTGATGTTCAATCATAATCAATACATTGTTGTCCTCGTACCCTCTTGAGCAATTTAGTCTACCAATTGAATGTACTTACAGTCTCATGTTCTAATCAATGGATACATAAAACCTCTGTGTTTGTATGGACCTGTTATGTTCATTCAATAGGATTTACTCATGATTGTGCATATCTCCAAGCTGTTCTCACACAGGTTGTTTTTGGAATACTAGAATATTGTTGGATTTTAACATAAAAAATGTACTATTCAAAGAAAAACTCCTAAATTGAACTCCTCATTCATCCCGTTAGGAGTAAGACTATTTAGTTTCTCTGTCCAGTGAATTTCTCTTTGGTTCATATGTTTCATATGGTTTCCCACTCTGGTTGATATTTTCACTATTTCTAGTATCACAAACTTCAGTTGGGCAATGTTGTGTTTGTTTTGCTCAAGGTGTCTTGGATCTGGTTATCGACCATTCTTTGTACGGATATTGCTCTTGTGCTCATTCCAGCGCTCTTTTGCTTTTCTGATAGTTTGTCTAACATAAAAAATTCCACACGGGCAACTTAGTCCATATATAACAGAATTTGGTTCACATGTGGGATAGTCTCTGAGTGCAATTTTACTCCCATTGTGTGGGTGTCTTATATAACTTCCTTTCATAATATTGTTGCAGTTGCAGCAATTTAGACAGGCAAATGTTCCTGTCTTCTTCTTACTCAATGTCTGTTGTTTGTCTATTGGTGGTCTTTCCGCTCTGACCAGCTTGAAGTTACGCCCCGTCTTGTAAGAAATGATCGGGGGTTTAGGAAAAAGTCTTTTCAGTTGTTGATCTAGGTCGATGATTCTCCAGTTTTTCTTTATTAGCCTCGTTATGTGGTGGTTCTGTGCCGAGTATCTCAATGCATGCACAAACGGGATCTCATCTGTTTTTGTTTTGGTAATTAGAAGATCCTTCCTGTGTAGTATGTCTGTTTTCTCTCTTGCTTTTTTAATGATGTCTTCTGGGTATCCTCTTGTTATGTATTTCTTCATTATTGACAAGTTTTCACTCTCCAATGCGGTACTAGATGAAGTAATCCTTTTCAGTCTTAAAAATTGACTGTATGGTAGGTTATTCCTTAAATGTTCTGGATGGTGATTTAGATGTTTAAGGTTTAGGTAGTGTCTTTAATAAATGGAATATACCCAAGAACAGGTCAATGGACTGTGTCTGTGCCTGTAGATGGACTCGCATACCTTCTTTTGGATATTTTGAGGTAGTTGAGGTCTCACCTTAAGTTACCAGCGTAATCCAGACGTGGACCCCTTGCTCACTATGCTTAGAGAGGCACAGATTCATCTCACTGATAAGGCCCGACTAGGCTGAAACATGTGTCTGGGGTTTTTGTTGGTAGTCTTGTTCAGAGGAGAATTGCCTACCATTTCAGTGTTGGAATGCTTATGTGGGTGGGACAAAGACTGATATGCAAATGGGTATTTCTCCTCTGTGAGTGGGCACCTTCCCAAAGAACAGGTTATTTAGCCACGTTCATTCTTAGTATCAGTAGAGAAGCTCCCAGACCCCTTTTTGCATGTTTAGGAACTTGGGGGTTCACCCTAAGTTACCCAGGATTATACAGACGTAGACCCCTTGCTCACTGTGCTTAGAGAGGCACTGCTTCACCTCACTGTTGAGGCCCGATTAGTCCAAAACACGTGTCTGGGATTGTTGAGAGAATTGCTTAGCATTTCGCTGCTGGACTGCCCAAGTGGATGGGACAAAGTCTCAGTAAGGGGGCTCCCAGACCTCTTTTTGTTTGTTTAGGAACGTGGGGTTTCACCCTAACTTAGCTAAGGTTATCCAGATGTGGAGCCCTTTCGCACTGTGCTTAGAGAGGCACAGCTTCACCTTTCTGATGAAGCCTGACTAGGCTGAAACACGTGAATAGGGTTTCTTTTGGTGCTCTTGTTCAGAGGAAAATTGCCTAGCATTTCGGAGGTGAACTGCCCAAGTGGGTGGGACAAAGACTGATGTGCAAATGGATATTTCTGCTCTGTGAAAAGTACAGTGAGCTTAAAGGTGGTTGCAGACCCTCCCAAGTGGGCACCTTCTCAAAGAACAGGTTATTAAGCTGTGTCTATTCTCAGTACAGGGGCTCCCAGACCTCTTTTTGTACATAGCCAAACATCACAAATCCATCCTCGTATGTCATCTGCATTGAAAAGCATTACAGACCCTCACTCAAAGCCTCAAGCTCTTATGTTAAAGCTCTTTAAATGTCATTAGTTTTGGTTTAAAGGTAGTGCTTTCAGTGCCAACTAATAGCCAACTAATAGCCAAAACGTACATGTACAAGTTGAAAATGTACATTACACTCTCAGAATCATCAATGCACAGCTTCTATACAAAATGTTCATGTAGAACATGTACATTACACAGGCTCAAAATCAATGTACAGCTTCTATACACCATGTACATGTAAAATATGTACATTATGCAGATGTACGCTACAATATGGATGAAGACTCACATAAAACTGAGGACCTACACATTCTTTACACATACAAATAGTAAAACTGATGTATGCCTCTTGTCTTGTATGTGTTAAAAACTCAAAAAAGCGAGTACATAAACCACTAGCTACCCACCTCTAGCACACCAAAGGGGCTACTTATCAGAAATTATCCTCAAAGTGGAAGTTTAATCAGATTATGTCTACCACCACAATCAAGGTAATATTTTTAACATATTTGAATCATTATTGTCTCAAAACATATCAGTAAATAAGCATAAAAACCATTTATAGCGTTCATCATTTGTGAAAACCACAACAGAGACAGAGAGAATACCACTTTACATTTATGGCTGTTGTTTACACCAATGTGTTTACAGTTTATAGGCATTCATTGGTTTGTGTGATGTTAGTAATGGTGTGACTTGATCACATTACAATTATACATAAACATAGTATAATGGCGTCTACAATCTGATGTGTTTCTGGGGCAGAGGACAGCACTGTTGCAGTCTAAGCTGCCAGGACCCGTCTTCAGGACGCAGTAGGTTAAGAACCAGATTACACTGTCAACATGGCGCCTATGTGTCTGTATGGTAACCTATAGAATGGATAAAAATTGAGGCAAATATAAGATTTACTCAATGCATATAAAGCCTTGTATCAGCGGTGTGATTGTCATAGAACAAAAAAAGCAGCCTTATGGTAATTTCTTGTGGTGTGATGGGCGAGGCGATTGCACTAGTCAATCTAATTCTTGCGGCAGACAAGTCCGTCCAGGGAGTTCAAGCTGTAGATCAATACATAGTTTTAATCAATAGAGGTGTGACGTTGAGGCAATAACTGTCACAGTTAAATATATAGGTAATAGATATTTACCATTTGATACGGAGCTCAGTCAAATTATAGATTCCTGCGCTGTATGTTGGCCGTGAACATAGGTTATGTAGGTGTTTGGGCACTACGTTTCCCACAATGCATCATGGAATCTATAGCAGATAGAAAAATCAATCAATTCTGCGTTGTTTCTATTTATTGACAGTGTATAAGTAACAAAAAAGACCACCACTTACTTAGCGGTGATTATCCCAAGTATTGTCTTGGTTTTGTCTCCTGTTTTCGTTATTGGATGTCAGCTCACATGTAGCCCATATCAAGGAGTTAAGTCCTGTATGAGGGCAAGGAGAACGGAGAGAATAGGTCAACCCGCTGTTCATTTGTAAAGTAGCCGTGTGGTACCTGCATGTGCATGGTATACGATCAGGGCAGGCTTACCTCTCGTGCCGGTGCTCGTAGTGAATGGGTACCGCTGTGGAACGCGGCTTCGTGCACGTGTTGCCTGTGAGTTTGGAGGGCGCACGTAAACATCAAGGAAGGACTGCCGGCATTATTGTGTAAGCATCTTTCGACTTCGACATCGAGGACGGACTACCCATGTGTTGTGAGATTGGGGGCCATTTTGGAGTGGAAGAATGTGCTGCAACAGGAGGCAAATCAATATCCTAAGGAGGACAGAGATGTGGCACAGAAGGACATATCCTCTCATGATTACTATTGCGACCACCATTATATATTATTTACGTGTGAATATATACACCATCCACTGTCATTATTTATACTTTAAGTGACAGCTGATCTTTTGTCGGACTAATTCACTGTGATCAGCTTGCTAGAAAGGAAGCACGCCCAATATCAATAACATAACAAGATGATTCACAGTATTAATCTTTTGATGTGTCAAAATTGTATTGTAATTAGACAGACCATATGTGAACGGTCGTGTGTCTCTCAGCCTTTCTAAATGCCACGTAGGAATATGATGTTAAATGTGTTGTGTCGTATATTGAGGATCCCTGGGTCTACTGTAGCCCTAATAAGTATGTGAGCCATTAGTGGATGAAAAGATTCTATTTCACGGCAATATTTAAACCAGATTGGACTGTTTTAAGATTGTAAATCCATTTCTGTTCCAGTTTTTCCAGGGACAGGTCCCTGTTGCCACCTCATGGGTGGGCTTTTGTTGTTTGAATAACAAACCAAAAAATATCCTCGCAGGTATGTTTAGCCTCTGCATAGTGGGTCACAAGTGGTTTTTCAGGAGAACCATTTCGAATGGCTGAACGGTGTTCGCAAATTCGCACTTTGACGGACCTAATAGTTTTACCTACTTAGATTAGCCCACATGGGCATTTTATCCCGTATATCACCCATTTGGTCAGGCAATTTGAAAAAGATCTATATTTCCACATCCAACCATTTAGGTCAATTTCTTTCAAGTTTTTGGTCAGGTGGCAGACTGAGCATTTTCCACATGCATAATGTCCACTAACTGGCGGGAGGCCCCATAGTGTGGGCTGAGCAGGTGTCTCATTGTTGTTCTTCGGGTAGGTGTGCACTAATTTGTCTCGGAGATTCGGCATCCGTTTGAAAGCAAATCTTGGACAATTAGGTTGGAAATCATCAGTTTGGACAGTTTTCCAATTTTTTAGTATGACCCTCCTTAGGTCATTGCTCAGGGGGGAAAAAGATGAAACGCATGTGATTCTTTCATCCTGTGTTTTTTTTATGTTTTTGCAGGATAACCTCACGGTTGGCATTACATGCTCTTTTCATAGATCGCTTGATGATTGCGCGGGGATATTGTCTTTGTCGTCATTCTTCACTGAGTTCCTGACTGTTAGTTTTGAAGTCAGCGATTTCGCTACAATTCCGTAAAATTCTTAGGAATTGTCCATATGGCAAATTTTCCCGTAAGCTAGACGGGTGGAAGCTACTAAAAAGTAATAAAGTGTTCTTGTCTGTGGGTTTTTTGAATAGTGTAGTGCCCAAGTGATCTTCCTTTTTGAAGATCATCAGATCAAGAAAGGCTATGCTTTCGCTGCTGTGGGACAAAGTGAATTTGATCGTTGGGGTTTGTCTGTTGAGCCACACAAGAAAATGATCAAGCTGGTCCTGGCTACCATGCCATAACATGAAAACGTCATTAATATAACGGTGCCATGAGCTGATGTGCTCATGAAAAGGATTGGTCGCCGCATAGATGAAGTTGGTTTCGTAATGATCCATGTGCAGGTTAGCCAGATCTGGTGCGAATGTGGCCCCAATTGATTTACCATGTCTTTGTTGATAAAAGGTTTGGTTGCATAAGAAAAAGTTTTTAGTCAGTGCCAGCCTAACACATTCAATGATAAAGTTAGAGGGCACTGTGAGATCAGCCCTTTTCTCAAGGTATTGATGTAGTACCTCTATGCAGTGGTCCTGAGGGATGTTGGTGTTTAATGATTCTACATCGAGGGTGACCAAAATGTCATTGGCCCCGGGGTGTAGACTGGCAATAGTGTGAATCATAGCTGTCGTGTCTTGGATGTACGATTTCATCTTGGCCACAAATGGTCTCAGAAAAGAATCTGCATAGATGGAAAGGGGCTCTAACAGGGAGTCTATTGCTGAGACAATTGGGCGGCTTGGGGGATTAGTCGCATTCTTATGCATTTTAGGTAGTAGGTCGAAGGCTGGAGTTGTGGGGTTGGGTCTGGTCAAGAACATAAATTCATCTTTGCAGATCCACTTATGGTCGTGTGCATGGTTCATAAGGCTCATGATTTCCTGGCAAAGGGAGCACCAAATGGAGCACAGAAGAGATATCAGATTTGTGGGCCTGCAATATATCAAGCCACATACAAGAGGAGGAGATAGACAGCTAAACCTACGACAAGCAGAAGCTCGTAGGATATGCAGGCTTAGATGTGTACAGCTTGGTCTCAACCAAGAACATGAACTGAATGTTTTTCTTTGATCGCAATATGGCAATGTTAAGCCAAATCAATAATTTTAAATTGAGACTTTAGGCTGTTACCACATCACAATAGATAAGGCAGTCCATCGTGGGGTTTGATCACGAGGTGTTAGTTTACCTCTGTTGTCCCAATGAAACTCATATATTTTTTGCAATTATGCCTAAATTAGTCTCAGCCAGGTACCTAGACACTAAGGGCTTAAACACTATTCTTCTCGTACATATCTTCCTACTCACCTATTTTATCAAACATGTTGCCAACAGCAAGTCAGCCCATTTGGAAGGTACCTTACCTTCACATCACTGATTATCCTCATAATTAATAAGCCGGACTGGAAGACCTTCATCAGAGCGACTCACTAACAGTCACATAGAGATTACAAGTAGAGACCCACATTCCCCTTACTGCTGGTACTCACTACAAAGCGGAAGTCTTGGCGCAAACATTAATTATTCACTTTGGCACTACAGCCACATAGGGACTACAAGTAGAGAGCTCTATTCCCCTAACTGCTGAAACTCATTTCCAAGGAAGTTATGATGCGAATAATAAGATTTACTTTGGCATTACAGTCATTTTCACACAGTGGCATGTTCACAGTTTTTTATAAATTCTACATCTTGGCAATACAACCACTCTCATAATGTGATATGTTCACTTCTTTTTAAAGTTTATTCATCTTCAAACAGTCAGACGGCTGGTTAATCTCCAAGTACCTGGGGCCATAACACGCTTTATTTACATTACGTTCACCTTCATTTTATAAACGGTATGCATTGCACGGACTACGAGTCAACATCACTCAGTGTTCACCTTCATTATTCAAACGTTCCGTACTGCACGGACCATTAGTTATTGTTGGATCTGGCAAACAAACTAAACACGTAGGAGTATTTTTGAGATAAAACTACGAACAAGGTTGCATGGCAACCGTGATTGCAACAGGTCACATGACCGTGGGCTTTATGTTCCATGCTGAACTGCCATAGGGCAGTCCAGACAACACCCACATTCTTTCAGGAGAGCGAGCTGCAAGCAGGCCGGAGGCAGCAGACAGACACGCATTCAAGCGGCTAATGGTAAGCGTTTCCTGCTTCGCCGCTTATTAGAGCATTTACACTGCAGGACCTTGGTCAGAGTTGTTGACGGCAACCATGTCATTTGTGTCTCTTCCCTTATTCCCTTTTAACTATAGATGATGAAATAGACGTGACCGGACACGGAAATCAAAGCTCACAACTACGCGCTTTCCAAGGAAAGCTCGAGACGTGCTGGTAAGCACGAGCATTCTATTTTGCTATAACTAAATGATTAATGTTATGCCTCATGTATTTGGTAATAAAGGGCACTGTTTGATTTTACAAAAATACATCCAAGTTGAAAACCCTTCCAGTCAACGCACACAAATTTAGTGCTCTATATATCAAGTACCCAGCGCATACGGACTGTTTTTTCTTTTTTGTGATGTGGTCCAGTTACACCCATTACTTATTCACTTTGGAGCACATATTACTGCATTGCCCAGAATGAGGAACTGTCAGTCCTAATCAATATGTTTTCTTTCTCTCCCTTTCTTGTCTTCTCTCCCCATCCCCCAACCTTGTCTTTATTTCGCACTCATGATTTCACATTATTGTATGTTATCTTTGTTGTGACAACTACCACTTGGGAATTATGGAAATGTTATAATGTTTTGTCATAATGTTTGTAACAGTTAGTTTTGAATAGCACATTCTGAACGCCCTGAGGACGGCCCAGAGAGGGCTGAAACACGTGTGGAGAGCGAGCTGCAAGCAGGCTGGAGGCAGCAGACAGACACGCATTCAAGCGGCTAATGAGGACAAAATAGACGTGACCGGACACAGAAATCAAAGCTCACAACTACGCGCTTTCCAAGGAAAGCTCGAGACTTGCTGAAATACATGCAAATTGAAAACCCTTCCAGTCAATGCACACAAATTTAGTGCTCTATATATCAGTTAGTTTTGAATAGCACATTCTGAACGCCCTGAGGACGGCCCAGAGAGGGCTGAAACATGTGTTGCCGTGTAGTTTCAGTTAATAAATCCTTAAAACCGTAAGAAGGAGACCGCTGTCAGCTATTTTACTTTACTAGTTGAACTTGTGGGTACATATACCTATCCAGATATTTTTGTTCTCCACATGATGACAGTTGGGAAGCGCAGGAAGTGAGGCATCTCCTAATACTAGTCCATGCTTTACATAGAGCATTCACATTTGCAATACTAGAAAAATCAGGGTTCACACTGAGAACTCAGAGAGAGACAAAGTATGAGGTGATATTGTTCAATTCTGGAATTGAGGTAGTCCCAGGTTATCACCCAGCGACCTTCATATTACAACCAGTGGAGGTAGGGCAATATGTGCACAATTGTGCCTCATACATGGACAAACTTGGGGCTGACCCTTAAGTACAGGAATAACCCATAGAAGGATGAGAGATGTTCTTTGTTAACGGGTCATCAATGATAGATTCAAACACAGGTTGTCGACATATGGGTGCAGCAGTGGTCTGTTATCATGAAGGAGAATTCAAGATGTGGGTTCAGATGACATTGCCACTATACTATTGAGTGCAGGCAGCAGAGTTGACAGCTCTAATAATGGCCATTGATATGTTGGAAGGGCATGCTTTCGCTATTCAGATATGGCCTATGTTAACTCCATGGTGCATTCAGGATTGGCCCGATGGAAAATCAGGTTATTCCGTAGTAGCATTGGCTCCCCCATACAACATGTTATTGTGCCTGTTAATAGACGTACTGCCCTTACCAGCAGAATTTGCACACTTAAAATGCACCTCTCACACCAATGGCACAGATTTAATTTCAAAAGGCAGGGACAAGGTTGATGCCGCAGCAAAAGAATAAGCATATCTGCCACAAAACACAACACTATTCATGTCCTTTAAAAAGGATTAAACACCATTGATGGCATTGCTTCAAAGGCAGAGCCCCACATTCATAGAACAATTCAACACATCACCCATTGTCCAAGTTATAGAGTTACGGGGGGGCACCCCAACAAGAACGGGAGTTATGGAAAAAGAGGGGCTGGTGTGGTGGCAGAACAGTACAGGGAAACTGGTGATGCTACAGGAATAATCAAAACAGCCCTGGATCAGCTGCATTACCCAGCACATGTGTCAAAGTAGCATTTTGCTGAATAAATTAATGAACAATGGTTTGTGTCCAGTTTACATGAACTGGTAACTGTATTTTAACAATTGTCTGACATGCCAGAAGTTTACAGCAGGGAACAAACTCAAAACAATTAAAGCAACATTATTACGTACGCCAAGAGGGGCCCTTCCTGCATTTGCATATTGACCATACCTATATGTAGGATCGATGTATCTCTTATAGGTGCATGATAGTTGTTGCATGTCCTTATTCACATTGCTTTGAGTCTGGCCCATGTGCTCACATTGATATAAAATTGGCAGTCACATTTCTAGTACAATAGGTATTTCCCAGGTGGAGTGTATGCGACGTGTTGAGGTCTAACAATGAACAACACTTTGTAGTTATCTTTGTAAGGAGATAACCTCCTTATTGGTCATTAAGCACACACTTTGCTCTGTGTACCATCTCCAAGCCAATGGAATTGTTGAGCACCTCAATGGCCTGCTTAAAGAGTGCATTGCCAAGTTGTCAGACATACTTGGAAAGAATTGGCTCTATTGTTTTTTTGCACTGTGCAATTCTCTTGGCGCGGATAACCATTTGACTCTCTTACAGAATCATGGCAAAACCCTGTTTGAAATACACTGCGGGACAAAATTGCACACAGAATAATTGAGAAGACTCTATTTCCCTGTTTTAAGGAAGAAAGTGAACCAAAGGAAAGGGAGAGAGGTAGCATAGACTTTTGAGAGGTCAATGAGGCATGTGTCCCTGAGACAAAAAGGAGAAAAGAACCTACTATCCTTCCTGATCTAGCCTTAACCCAGAAAATGATCCAGCACTCGCAGAGGTTTTCTTACAAGTGAGTCCTGAGGGAGCAGGACTAGAAAAGGGGAGTACCTACTTCTGTCTGAAACAGGGATTGCTTTACAGAAAGGAAACCTACAGAAAAGGCCTTAGTAAAACTCAGTTAGTAATACCCAAAGCCCATCGCAAGATCATGCTAGAGATTGCACACTCTCATTTGACAGGGGGACATTTAGGACAGGCTAAAACCCAAGTGCACATCAGTGGGAAATTCTACTGGGCAGGTATCCACACTGATATAAAGAACTTTTTTCAGACATGTGAAATATGCCAGAAAAACAGCTCACATATTCCCTTACCTGCCCCTCTAAACCCATCACCGATAATAGCAGTCCCTTTCTCTCAAACTGGGATGGATATCATTGCACCGTTGGAAACTTCTAGACTTGGTAATAAATATGTTCTTGTAATCATTGATTATGCTACCCGATACCCAGAAGTCTTTCCCATGCGGAACAACACAACCCACCACATTTTAAAACACCTACTACCATTTTTTTCAAGGGTTGGTTTCCCCAAGGAAATTTTGACAAATCAGTGATCCAATTTCATGATTAAGCATATGGGTGAAGTCAAGACATTTGTGTACAAATTGTCACCTTAAAAACCGCAGTTTACCACCCCAAAACGGATGGATTGGTAGAGAGATTTAACAAAACCCTTTAAATTATTTTGAGAAAATTGGTAAATGAGGATAGGTAGGACTGGAATTGCATGATCTCTTGAACGCTATTTGCAGTAAGAAAGACTCCTCAGGCATCCACCGGATTCTCCCCTTTTCAGCTATTCTACGGTAGAGAACCAAGAGATGTACTAGACGTGCTCCAGGAGACTTGGGAAAAGAAAAAAGAAGCACCCATTCCCCTCTTACAGACAGCTACTTGATTGTGAGAGCACATGAATGTAGTCCAGAGTCTAGTCCACACTCATATGGAGAAAGCTCAAGTCTAACAGAGGACTGTGCCGTACCAGTAAAGCTGGCAGGCTGTCGCTGGATTTGTGAATTTTTCTGGCACCTGGCTTGCCGAAAACATCAGGGATTCTTACCCCACCGGTCTGTAAAGTCAGGCACCGTAAAAATGGAATTCCCCATTCCATTAGAGTCTGACAGGACTCTATGGGAATGGGGAACACAAAAGCACCAGCACCATTATTAACAGTGCCGGCACTTTCATGTAGGTCTGCTTATCATGGCCACTGTGCCTGGCAGAGTCTGACCTGCCAGGCACAGCAACTCTGGCTGGCAGACCCGTAGTGTTCCGGTCTGGTAACAACAGTAACAATGGTACTGTCACCATTGTTACTGGGCCAGCACATTTGTAATGAGGCCCTTTGTCTTGTTACTCTTAGTCGCCCTCTTTCTCCGCCTGGTGTTTGTGAACAAAGGGGTGGGGAACTTGGGTCATAGGATCTTAAAAAATAGGGGGGGTTTGGATGTCCCAAAAAGGGGGAATACTGTGTCTCACCATCGGCTGCCTCGCCCCCACTCCTCAAGACCCCTCACCCAGGTGATCCTTCTGCACTGTTCCACACCCAGGGTCTGGATCCAAAGGTGACGGTCATGCCCTGGCCACATGAGAGAGAGATCCACGGGAACTAGTGGGTGAGACACCCTCTGGTTTGTCACATACCATTCCCCTATGCGATGTAGCCGCATATGTTTCACAGGGGAACCACAAAAGGGAATCAACCTTACCTGTTCTTTACCTTTTCAGTGTTACAGAGTGAAACAGTAGGGATTCAGGTCTAAGAACAATCATATGACTCAAGGGTTAGAGTCCTTTCATGACTTTTCCATACTAAGGGTGAGTGTGCAGTGACAAGTGTGAACGTCCTCCCTAAAAGGTAGTATCTTAGATGGACATTTGCCCATTTTATGGCAAAGGCCTCCAATTCCAATATAGAATAGTTCATCTCATGTGGGAAGAGTTTGCGACTAGTAAAGAGCATGGGGTGTTCTAATGTATCACATACTTGCAATAAAACTGCTCCTAACCCTGTAAGAGAGGCATCCGTTTGTAACACATACTCTTTGGAAAAGTATACTTTTAGGATTGGGTTCTGACACAAGGTTTGTTTTAGGTTGTTATAACATGCATTTTCCTCGTCATTCCAATTAATCTTCTGAGGTTCAGCATTTCTTAGCTTGTCTGTTCATCTGTCAATTCTCTCTGAAAACGTTTTAATAAACCTACGGTAATAACTGATCAATCACAGGAATGACCTAAGATCTCTCTTGGTCTTGGGTGTGGGGGCATCTATGACGGCTTTAACTTTTTCTTGCTGCAGATGGACACTGCCATTCCCTGCAAAGAAGCCTAGATATTTCACGGTCAATTTAGCCAGCTTACAATTGGATAGATCAGCAGTTAAGCTGGCCTCTCTGAGGGCTCTCATAATAGTAGACAGGTGAAAAAGATGGTCTTTCTAGATTTTACTACAAATGACTATGTTGTCAATATAGGCCCCATAGAAGTCAGAGTAGGGCTGTAGTATCCTGTTCATAAGTCGTTGGAAAGTGACTGGGGCACCAAGCAGTCTAAAATGAAGGAATTTGAATTGGAATTATCCCATTGGTGTCAAAAAATTGTCTTTTCCTTATAGGCACATCTACTGGGACCTGCCAATATCCCTTGGATAAATCTAGCATTGACAGGAAGGTGGCATTTCCAAGTTTATCTATTAACTCAACAATCTATGGCATAGGATGGGCATCAAAGGCAGATAAGGTGTTAACCTGCCTAAAGTCTATGCAACACCTCCAGGAATTATCAGGTTTTGTTACCAGCACAATAGGGGAGGACCATGGACTCAAAGAGGGCTTGCTAATGTTGGCCTTCAGCATTTCTTTAGCTTCCTCAACCACTATTTGTTTTCATGCTTCTGGGAGTCTATATGGTTTCAAATGGACCACTTTTCCCGATGGAGTTCTGATATAATGATAAGTACCATGTACTCTCCCTGGCTTTTCGCAGAATCTATCGGGGAATTCCATAATACGGTTGTTCAAAACTTCTTCTTTCTGTTGAAATAGTTCTTGGGGAATAAGTTCTGAGTTGTCTATCTCCACGGGCTTCAAACAATACAATATAGAGGAAGTGGCGGCAAAAGGATTTTCTTTCCACTCCTTTAAGAGATTCACGTTGTGAACTGGTTATTTTGCTTTCTATCATGTTGGGCTAACTTTATAGCTACAGATTCCTATTTGCTATATCACCTCATAGGGCCCATGCCACTTAGAGACAAGTTTATTTTCAGAGGTAGGTAAGAGGACTAATACCTTCTGTCCTACTGAAAAAGATCTTAAATTCACCTTCTTGTCATAGGTGGACTTGTAATGAGGTCCTAACATATATATCACACTGGACATGCCCCGCTAATCGGGTCAGACAAAGTCAGGCACTTGACATCAAGTGCATACACCTGAGTGCAATTATCTCACCTCACATGGATAAAAGACGTAACCTATTTATTTTAATTTTATTTATTTGCATTTATAAAGAGCAAAACCTCCCTTGGGCATTATAGCACTGTTACAGAAGGCATACTTAGTTACATAAGTGCTTTCAAAAACATACATGGTGCCTAGCTCAAGTTGCAGGGCGGCAGCAGCATAGAAGTACAGAGTCAATAAGATGGCAGATACATGGTGCCTAACCCCATGTTGCAGGGCGGCAGCAGCATAGACATGCAAGAAGTCCCTTTAAGCGGCAAATATGTGTTTCATAACCCCATGTTGCAGGGCGGCAGCAGCATACAAATGCAAGAAGTCAGTTTAGATGGCAGATACATGTTGCCTAATTGCATGTCGCAGGGCAGCAGCAGCATACAAATGCAAAAGTCAAATAGGCAGACATGGCTTGGAAGAGAGGGAAAAGGTGGGGTAAGGGGAGGAGTTCAGGGAGGGAGGGGTTGGGGGGACAACAATAGGGAGGGTGGGGGTCACATACAGCATCACAGGCAACCGGGGGAGGAGCACACACAGCATCACAGGTGACCAGGGTGTGTGGGGGCAGACACAGCATCAGCGTATCAGTGCAGAAAAGTGATCAGTTAATTCTTGCGAGGGAGAACATTCTCAGGAGCCTGAAATGAGACTTGAGACAGCAGGTGCCTTCCCACCAATAGAAAAATGAATACATAATGGTTGTGAGGGACACAGCGAAATACACAAGAAAGTAGCAATGCCAAATTGAAGAACTAGGATGTGATCACAGCACCCCCACTGAGAGCAGCACATTTGATTCAGAGGTAAAATCACATTGGTGAAACAAAATAAATAGAAGTGAGTAATTTCCAGGAGCAGGGACGCACACCCATTTTTTCACACAGCTATTTAGTCAGAGACAATAACAAAAAGGTCATATCCAAAGTTGTCAACATGCATCAAGACAGGAGAAGTAGGTGCAAGGGGGCGGAAATGTCAAAGGGCCAATTATGGGAGCAGGGTGTTCCATGGGATACAGCAAAGTTCTAACTTCACTAATCTCCACTTACTAAATGATTGGTCCCTATTGGTGGAATGCTACAGCCTGTCTCAGGTGCCAACCAATGGCAACAGAACATTTTGTGCTGAGTATGAAATGATATCATGTTTAAGGGGTGATACGTTTAATGGTCATGAGAAAGGAAACTAACAATCATAATGTTTAAGGTTTAGTGTTCTTTTCGAGCTTGATGACGAGTAGCCAATTGAAATGTTAGAATTAGAATTCATGTTGCATTTGGAGATATTTTAAGTTAGCAGTTTTCCACCTTTATACTGTAGTCAGGAATGGGCATGTTGAGATGTTTTTCGGTTCAGTTCCATGAAGCTGTCTGCGTCTCCCAGACTTATTTGCAAATAAACTGCAGTATTTTCTTACAAGTTGTACACTCATTTTTTTTTAAATTTGTTTTTATTGCAGTTTTATTACATCAAAAACATCAAGAACATAACTAGAACTGTGATACAGATCCAAACATCCCTTTCTCCCCTTCCCTCCATTGTCACATCCTCATTCTGTACTACTTTACCCCATTTCCCTCCTCCATCCTCCCGCCATGGATCAGTGTCTTCTTCTACAAAATATGACAATCGCCAGACCTTCCAGTCGTGGTTTGTGGACAGTTTATTCTCCTGCCGTTAGTCAATGTCTCTGGCCGCCTCTGCAGTGGCATTCTCCAAAGTGCAATTTTATCCAACTCAGGTGGACCCTACAGTGGGTGAGGGTGGGCACTCCCCACATGTGTTTGTCCATCTACTGCAGCCCATCTACATACACATTGTACAATGCGTTTTTCTACGTTTCCAAATATTTAGCCATACATTCACCTTTTTGTGCAGCGCCGCTTTCCCATGTTTGTAGTTATCCTGTCCATTATACATATGTTTGTGGCAACATTAATACACTCTTTCTTCCCTGGTATCGTATCTTGGCACCTTTCCATTGCATCACAAGATAGGATCTTGCTGTGAGCAAGAGGGGAATTGCTACCCCTGTCATACTCCTGAATTCCCCATCGATCTCCTCCAGCCCAAATAATATCAGAAGCAGCCCATTTGTATGGTGGATCCCATCCAGTTCCATAATCCACCGCAGGACCTCATCCCAAAACACCCTAATACGGGGAAAACCCCACCATGTGCCAATAATCATCTCTCTCACCACACAAATGCCAGCACATGGGGATAACCGACTGGAACATCTTTGAAAGCCTGACCGGGTCATATTGACATATATGAAAACACGTGATGGTGTGCAGCTTGTACTGACTAGCAATTGTGGTCTGAGAGGCCCCCTTACATAAATTCCCCCAAAGGTCAGGGTCTATGAGCATTCCCAGGTCCCTCTCCCACCTTCATCTCAGATTCTCCATAGACCCCTTCCCAGCATTCACCAGTGTTCTGTACAGGCAGAGATCAAGCCCTTTGTTTCCCTTCGTTTGTCTAAGAGCTCCTCAAAGGGGGTGAGGTCCCTTTGAATCTTCTCCCTCCATTGCTCTCCCGTAAAGACCCCTTTAAGCTGGATGAAGGAAAAAAACGATAGGTGACCTATGCCCAGTGCTTCCTACATGTCCATGATTGCAATAAATGTGCCCGCTTTCCATAGTTGGCCCAATTTCTCCAGGCCCGCCTTAAACCAAGCTGGGAATCTTTCGGGGTTCAGAATTGCCTCCCAGACCCCGGGTGCCCAGATATGACTCAAGGGAGATGGCCATGAAGTAACTCCTTGCACGTTGACCCGCTCCCGCCAACCCTCCCATATGGTACCCAGGACCGGGTGGTCCCTAACCCTGTGCGGGAGCTTACTTCTTGGTACCCACAGCCATTGTGCCACTGTGGCGGGGATACATTGGTATTACCTAGATTAATCCAATGGGGTTCCTTCTGCCCTCTGAGATGGGAAATGAGGACCCTTAGCTGTACTGCTTCATAATACTTCTTCAGATTCGGAAGTTCCACTCCACCCCTGTCTTTGGCCAATGTGAGGACGTCATATGCTACGCTCGCTTTCTTCCCCTGCCATACAAACTTTAACATTTCCCCCCTTTAACCTCTCAAAAGAAGGATTTGGGGAGGCGAATCGGGAGCATCTGAAATGGGTATAAGAATCTAGGTATGCAAACCATCTTCAGGGCATTCAGTCGCCCAAGCCAGGATATGGTCAGTTTATCCCATTTTTGTAGGTCTGCCCAGAAGCCAGAGACAAGAGGGGGGAAGTTGTCATTGAATAGTATCACAGGGTATCCCCTCCAACCATTAGTCCCAATGGGACAAACCTGTTACCATCTCCCTGCCCAAGTTTGTTCAATGGGAATAAGATCGACTTGGCCCTATTGATCTTGAAGCTGCTCAATCAATTGGACCGTCCTTGGTACGGAGGCTAGGGGGTTCCTTATGTGCATCAACAAGACATCCGCATATTAAGCCACCTTGTACTCCACTCCTCCAACCATTAGACTTTCCACTTGGGGGTCTCCTCTAATTCTCTGAGCCAGGGGTTCTAGGGAGTGGGTGAACAAAATGGGTGAAAGGGGCCAACCCTATCTCGTGCCCCTACTTAAGTTGAAGCATCAGAGTAATCTCCATTAACCACCACTGACGCCCTGGGAGATGTGTACACTGCCATTACCCCACTCATGAACCTAGAACCCAATCCCACCTTGCCCAAGACCTCCTCCAGAAAGCCCCATTCCAGCCTGTCAAATGTGTTCCCTGCGTCCCCTGAGAGAAGAGATGGATCACCTTCCATATTCTGTGACTTGTGGATTAAATGCAACGTTTTCTGCACTGTATCTGCTCCCTGTCGTACCATTATAAATCTGATATGTTTCAAGTCTCGCTGCCAGTACCCTTGTGTGAATCTTGGCATCAATGTTCAAGAGCGATATATGAAACAGTAAGACCCACACCTTTTGGGGTCCTTGCCTTCTTTATGGATCACCTTTTAATTTCCTCTGCCGTAATTGGGGCATCCAATGAGCCAGCCTCTTCCCGAGAGAGTTTCGACATCTGCGTCTCAGATAAGTATGAGCGTATTCCTGCCTTCCACAGACCGGCCTCTGATTTGTATAGGGCCTCATAAAATTTTGCAAATGCCTCTGGGATCCCCTCCGTCCCTGGGTCCTACCCTCCTCCCTCCTCATCTATGGCCGTCACCCACCTTTCGGAGTGCTATCCGTGTAGTCTGATGGGCAGGAGTGTGTCGGCCTTATCTCCCTTTTCATAAAATGCTTGTTTCAGGAACTGTAATTTCCTAACTGTTTGGCCTTCTTCGAGGAGTCAAAGCTCTTCACTTTTCTGTCTGGCCTTGAGCACCCTGATCTCCCTCTCCTCAGCACCTTCCCTTGCCAACCTGTCAAGGTGGGCAATCTCCCCTCTCAGCCTATTCTCTTTTAGAGACCTCTACCTCTTTTTCCTAGTGCCTTCCCTAATCAGGATCCCTGCATACGCATTCCCCACTTTCCACACTGTCTTTCTTGGGACCTCTCCTGTATTATTCATTATGAAGTATTCCCCTATTTCCTCACCCATCTCCATTCAGAACATGGGGTCCTTCCACAGTGACTATTTGCATCTCCACTTTGACCCTTTATGCGGTAAACCCGCCCAGTCTAAATCAACTGTTACCATATCATGGTCAGACCATGCGACCGGTAGAGATTTCTGAACCCAGTGCCACATCCCACAGGCCACCAGCGACCTACATGTAATCAATTATAGTGAAAGTACTGTGGGCCGCCGTGTAAAAGGAGTACCCTTTCTCATTTAGGTGAAAGCTCTGCCGTGCGTCTCTGATCCCAGAAACTCCCAGCATCTCCATGACCCCAGCACACCCTGTACCCTGTGGTTTCTTTGCTCTGGGATCTCCCCCTTGACATCCAACTTTAAATCAGCCCATAATTTGAAGTTGCCACCCAGGATTATATGCCTGGAAGCCTCCAACATCATTTTTGGAGTATCCTCAGCAGAATCTGCAGCTGACCTGTATTGGGGCAGTACATTGTCACCAGCGTAAAACCCTAGTTCCGTACAATGCCCACAACCATCAAGGCCCTACCTTCTACATCTGCCCACACTTTGGTCACCTCCATATTCTGCCCTTTTCTTGATGAGAATACCCACTACCCACCTTCCTCAAAGGACCAGAGCCCCAGTATTCCTGTCCCATTCTCACACACACGATCCTCCGTTCCTCCCCTTTTGCATATTTTGTATCCATCACGTCGAGGCCCGCTGTCCTAAACTCCCTGGCCATTAGGGACCTTTTTGTGGGTGAATTCAGTACCTTAACATTTAAAGTGCCCACCTTCAGAAGCCCCCCCTGAAAGCCTGCATATACTGCCATTATAGCATTTCCACACCCGTATGCCCACCTACCTCCATGGGCGGCCAAATGAAATACTCCTCCTCCACACTGCCACCAACACTCAATTTGAGGAAGACCCTGTTCCTACCCTATTCCCTCCATCCACCCACCCTTCAAAGGTGTCCAACACCATCCGGTTAACATCACCAGGCCAAACGCGGCCCACCAGTGGGGACTGTTCACCCCACGGTCCCTCAGTAATACAACCTCATAATTATTGAGCCCCTTCTCCGCCCCCCTAAGTAGGTCTCATCGCTACACAACCCCATCAAGTCCCGGTAGTGCCGTACCCCACCATCTGGTACATTGTTAAAACACACCCACCCCGGATCTCTCTCCCCACATCTAAGTATAAAAACTCTCTACCGTCACATCCTCCACACTTAATCAACATTACCGTTCACCCGGTGTGTTTCAGGTGTCCATCACAGGTGAAGCGTTCATTCTCCTGTACTTTCTGGAGCCCGGTACACGCCTATGTTTCAGCCTTTGAATACACCATTGCCTGTCGTCATCCGCTCTCTCACCCTGGTTCTGCTCATTAAAGGATTCACCCAACAGCTTGGACATACATCTGTGGATGTCCCTCTCCGTCCTCAACCTCTGCTTTTGCCCTTCTAGTTCGAATATGAGGGAGAACGGACACGACCCATCTATAGTGTACACCCTTTTCTTGCAACCACTTAGTCAAGGGCATGCACATCCGTCTCCTGGCCAAGGTCAGTGAGGATAAATATTGGAAAATCAACACTCTAACAGAGCCGTAGGTAATCAGGCACTTCTGCTTTGCTTTCTCCAAGATTTTGGTTTGTCACTAGTTATGGAACCAGGATAAGACAGCCCTGGGTTCACCAGCAGGCCCCACCATTCTATGTATTCTCTCAATCTTCACCTCGTTGATGGAGTCATTCTTTTCATGTATTGCTCCAATTCCCCTTCCCTGTTCGGGATGCCAAAGAAACTCAGGTTGTTCCGCCTTTCCCAATTTTCCAAATCGTCCACCTTCAGAAGGAATTCCTCATCTCGACTCTCCATGTCCGTTATTCGTTGGTCCATTTGTGACTCCAGGGTAGTTAATGAAGTCTGGTTGATTATGAGTTCCTCCAGGCGCTCCTCCATCTTGTCTATCCTGTGAGTAATTTTGTCGACCCGGCTTCCTATGTTCGCCTTCATGTTCCTTATTTCCCCATCAGGGCGGCCACGTCCTTCTTGTTTGCTGCCGATACCTCCACTGACGCTGCCATTCACAGGTGTTTCAGGGTCTCCAGCCCAGGACGTTGTGGATTATATATGTTGTTGGCTAATTTCTGCCGTGCTTCCATGCACCTCCTTCCGTCACCCTTTGCGTGGCCCTCAGTTTGCTCTGGCCACTTATATTGTCCCATGGACTGTAGCTGCCACCTCTAATGCAACAATCCCTTCAATGGCCTGTTATCCTCCTCAGTGGCGGGTCGGAAACTGTATCACTCGTGGGGGGAACACATCCCCAGTCCTGGGGCCCACACCCCTGAGGTAAGGACAAGATGGGGGATAATTTGTCTTCACCCACTCAAAGCAGATTCACCTCCACGTGGTCTGGTCGGTACCACACTATTATCTCTCTATGGGTCCTCTTCCGGTATCGAAAGCATATTGTGGCCCATGCACTTTCTCTGCCATCCTCAATCAGCAGTGTCAACTTGGCGGGTGCACCCTGTGTCTGGAGCGCAGGAGGAGGACACACACCCCAGGATTAGGGGCCTACCCATCCCTGGATGTACTGTTCTCTTCTATTCAGACTGGTGCCGGGATGTGTCCAGGCCTTCAGACTGGACTGGTTCAGGCGGGTGGTCGGTTTCTCATTCCTAGGCATCACAGGTAATCCATAATTGGTAAATATGCCATGGTCAATAATTAGTTGGGTGGTGGAGCATGCCCTTCATAAAACTCCCATTGTGGGTCAGGGCAACCGCAGCAGAAGCACAGGATGAGGGCACATACCCCAGAGTTGGGGGCCCACCCCTCCATGGGCGTATTGATCTCCTCCGTGTAACCTGCTGCAGGTATGTGTCAGGGCCCACAGCGTGGACTGATTCCTGTAGATGGCAGGTTCTTCACTCCTGGGACGTACCTGTGATTAGTAGATGGTGGATCAGGCACCGATGGCAGGCAATGGGGTGGTGGAGCGTGCACATTGCAGCTCTCCTATGCAAACCGGAGCTAACCAGAGGCCCCGATGGGCCTTGCTCAGTGTGTGCCACCCAGGCAATATGTGTGAATAGAGACAATTAGACACCCACTGGGCCTCTAGGCAGCTCTTGGAGTGATGCGCTCCCCATATCTGCAGTCCATATGTTGGAACTCTTGTAGACTCAATCTGCCCTATTCACAGGTATACAAGTTCGCCCCCTCCGGACTGGTGTGTGCAAGTATTTGTTCACTTTACTGAGTCCCAGATCCGCCTCTACACAACAGCACCTGTGCCACCGTGGACTTTGCCTCTTCTTCTCTTGGATGGCCATTACAGTGTGCCCACGGGCGACCACAGGTCCACGCTGTTAGGCAGAAGCACCTGCAGAAGCCTTGGGAACACTACAGGTAAATAGGACTACAAGTGTAAGCACAATTCCACCTTTGGTACAAGCCTGTACTACACAGTAAAGTGGTAGTGATGGCTGAGCAGCCAGACTTATTTCGAGAGTTTAAGTGAGCAGGAGAACAAGTTACATAAAGGACCAACCAATACAGTGATTCAAGTAAACACTTACTCAAGGTTTCTTAGTAAAAGAATATACATTTATTTATTCAATCATTTATAAAACATTACACTAGCACAAGCAGATCAATATCACACACTAATACACCACAAAAATCCAACTGGTAAGTAATTGAACAAGTTTAGCTAAAAAATGAAGTGTGCACCAAACGGCACTTCTGATATTTAAGAAGGGAGGGAAAAAACAAGGTTATAAGAATAGACAGCACAAATACATTGATAGGCATGGTAAAGGGTTTCAGGTACATACAACCAGCAATTCTTCTCAATATGCCTGGGCCAAAGTCAATGGTTCAGAGTCTGTTGTATAGGATAGCACAGTTCTGGTATGTAACGGTTAAGTCTTTGCCACAGATTTTTAAAGGATTTGGCTATGCAAAAAGTTTAAAGAATGTTTAGGGAAGGAAAAGCCTTCGTAGTTGAGGAAAGTTTCACACACTTTCTCGATGGCCGAAAAGATTTCCGGCCTGTGTTTGCACAGTACCTTTTAAATGAAGAAAGCTGTAGCTGAGGCAGTTGTTCCAGGCAGTTCGAGCAGATCTCGCTGTTCCTGTGCTTCAGTCGTGGGGACAAGAAGGAGGATGTTGGGAGGTTCCTGCACTGCCCAGGGAAGAGGCCAAAAGCTTTAGCAAGACGTCGGTGTGAGTGCCTTAAAGTCCCCTTGGTTGCCTTCCCTCTGGCTATCCGGTTTTCAACAGCACTCTGATGAAAATTCGACCAGAATAGGATGGTGTCCAGGTGGCTTGTGAGTTGATGTTCCCACCAAACTCAAGGGAAGAAGTTGGCCTTGAAGGGCTTCTCTGTTTTCGGTGTTTCAGGCAATTCAGACCTGCAGCAGGGCTTCACCGGTCATCCAGGAGTTGCAGCAGTCCTCTTCCTTCCTCTACTTTTTGGTTCTTTCGGTCCATTGGTCGACTATCCTTTCGAAGTCCCAGAGACCTGCTTTTAAACAGTTTTCCTCCATTCATCCCAGCCTGGCTGTCACTCACACAGCAGGGTGGCTGTCCTTGCCAGACAGCCAACCGGCCAATCACACCAGAGTGCATTCAGGTCTCCTAGGAGACTAAGCACAGGGAGTTTCGGGCACCTCCCTCACACCCTGTCTAGCCCAGACACTCTGGCACCAGAGGAGGACTTCAGCACAGAAGACCGCCAAAGGGCATGAACAAAGTGACCAAATCTGGTTTGGCGCGCAGAGACAAACACAAGAAGGACTTTTCCGAAATGAAATGGCGAAAAAAGATGACCGGAGTCTATTTTTACAGATAGGTCTGGGGCGCCATATTGCAAAACATGGCTAGACCTGATTTTGAGCTACTGTTGTTAGCGGTCGCGAAAAATCACGGTAGTTGATCTAAACCACTGCCACAGGACATTTAAAAGTAGAAAAAGGTAACATTTTACTGTTACATGAGTGTTTTGACTCAGGGGAAGCTAGGCAACCCCTCCAGCACTCTATAGTACGATAGGGTGTGCTGGGTCAGTACATTTAAAGAGACTAGTAAAGTCAATTTAACTTTACATGCCCTGTG
This sequence comes from Ambystoma mexicanum, assembly GCF_040938575.1. NCBI lineage: Eukaryota > Metazoa > Chordata > Amphibia > Caudata > Ambystomatidae > Ambystoma > Ambystoma mexicanum. Next base: position 527,951,277 of record NC_090937.1, read on the forward strand.
AGACAGTAGTCAGTCCCAGGGAAGGAATTTAAACCTTGGGGAGTCTGGGAGACATCCCTGTGCCACTGCACTGAAGGTGCTGTGTGACACACAGAAAAAGATGATGCCACTGGAGTTGTTTTAAAACTCCATAACCAAAGAACACAAAAGAAAAACACACATCAAAATGCATTAAAGAGTGGGGAAAAAAAAGGCTCACACTCTTTCCAGGTAAATAATTAAATCCCAGAAATCCAGCAAAGTTGCTGGGGGTCTCAAAAGGTAAGGGAAATTAGCACATTTGGAGAATTCTCGCTAACACGCACTCTGCCCCCCACTACAAAGTCTCCCCTCCTCAGAGGCATCTTGGTCTGATTAGTGGAATGTCTATCCCTCTCTTTGAGTGGAGGCCCTCTGAGCCCTGCTGGTTCTATAATACGCCGGGGGCCGTATGCCGCCAACCCAGCATGCTGTTTCCAGGATGCACCTCACCTCTGGTCAGCTGGCAGGGGGCCATGCACACCTGAGTCACCGGCATCCAAGCTATCAAAGGGGCTCCCTCTGGTATCCACTGGAGCAGTCTGCCGGCATCCACCGCCTTGGATGCACTGCTGGCAAGAGTGATTCTGCTTCTGGCCCTCTGCCGAGGTCCTCTCTGCACACGTGTTGTGGGGGGTGGGGAGCCACAGGGCACCCAGAGTTCACTCCGGTGCCCACTACAGTCCTGCGTATCGCTTTGTGGATCTCGCGGGTGCTTACCACGCCATTGATCCTCTTCAGGCAGATAACTGCAACAGGCAACTTCACTTTCACAGCAAGTCAAGGGACGATTTTCTCAGCTTTTTGGCCAAAAGATGCAGGGGAGGTTCACACGCCTTGCTGCCCTCAGTATCGTGGAGTGGAGGGGGGATTTGAAGTCGGGTCTCAAACCACTTTAACGAACCATGGGGTTGGAGGATTACATGGAGGCAAACTGCATCCGTGCGCCCCTTGGTGGCCCCCATACACTCCCTTTTTTATTACTTTGTGGTATTTTTCAGATTACCTTGGGGGACTGCACCTTTACAAAGAAAAATAACATGGAATCCCTGATCATCCCAAACGTGTTATTTTGAACCCCTGAAAGAATCAAAAGCTGATAGTGAGCCGCTCAATCTCTTTTTCTCACACCTCAAAGATCTCATCCCCTTCCAAACCAAAGAGATTGTTTAACACTGAATGCTCAAATGCAAAGCGTAACATTCTCACACTTTTCACAAATACTGACTTGGAAAGAATTGAGATCAAACAGCCACAGAGTTTATATATAAAAGGGCCATTACAGCCAGAAAGAAAGAACTAGATAATCAGGCATGTTCCGACCTAACCAGGCCCACCACAAAAACCCATGTGCCCTAGAAACTGCCATTGAAGACACAAATTGGGTAAAAGATGTGTAGAAGAGCAGGTAAACACTTTCTCACTTACTCCCGCTCCCTCACCGTCTGCTAACATGTGATTTCGAAGAAGAGAACAATGGCTATTCATTAAGCCTCAGGCGAAGATAGTGGTGGGCTTACACTCCCTTGAATGTTCAAGGCCAATGAGCAGTCAACAGGGTCAACTACAAAAGGAATGCTTTGGCTTACGGCCTTCTGATATGATGGACTAATTGGGAAAGCAGGGAGTACGCTGAAGGGAATCAAACTCCTAAATTGTGTTTCACTGACGTGCTGCTAAAGAGTAGAAATTCCATGGTTGGGATAGCATGCCAACCAATCAGTGGGTTTGAGGGATAACCTGACGTACAATGTTGCAAATACCAATTCACTGACAGTTTGACCATTATAATCAGTACTACACATATTTGGGGGTAGTTGGGGGAGCCAATGATGCACTAATCCTTATCTGTTCTTTAAGTAGATACGTTCCCTTAACCAATCCCTACCCTCCATAGTTTTTATATTTTGCCATGTGGTATGACATCATAGATGACGCACATTGGGGTATAAAACCTTTGCATAATCAAGGTTAGTTGTGAGTGTGCATGCATCAGTCTGATGTTTGTCAGGTCTCCCTACTTAATGAACTGACAATAAAGTAGTGTTTTGCCATATTCTTTGAGTCTGTAGGGTTATTTGGTCTGTGATCTTTATTTGTAATTCCATCTAGCACAAGAGACGCTTCAAGGTGCTGCAGCACAATTGTTTTCTCCCTTCTTAACTCCTTATACTTAAGGAAGATTCACACACAATTACCCATTTAGATACTACCTACATGATAGAGTGATTTTCTCCCCCCGAAAATCACAATCTTTTTTATCAGAGTTAAAATAAGTCATAAATAAGCAAAAATGGTGCTGGCGTTTGGCTTAGAATGGCATACCTGCCGACTTATTTAGATATGACACAAATATATATGCTCCTTTCTTGACATATGTATTAATACTATTATTAGTCCGAACTTTCCAGACTCCTGGAAAAAAATATATTATATAACCAATATTCAAGTTGGATAGGAGAGACAATCCAGGGCCTATATAACTCCTAGATTCTCATTTCAAAATATTCGGGTGGGTGATCTTGGCAAGATTAGAATATTGGGTTTTCAGAGAACAACATCCTGACGGACATCCAGCCAGGATTTTGCCAATGGCTTGGCATAATAGAGCTATGACAAACTATATCTGATTACAGCAAATTCGATTTATATGAAACAAGAACCCATATTTAGGGCATTCTTGGACCTCAAAACTGCCTTCTACAAAGTCAACCGAGGCAAATGATGGCTGATGCTGGAGCCCAGGAAGTGTCCAGTAGGCCTGTTAGATGTATTGAATAATATCCATCAAGGAATCGTGCCTGTGTCAAAATTGGGATCAACGGCCAATGCATTAATGACTTTCCTGTGGGTCTCAAGGATGGCGTCTTACCCTATTCCTATTTTCTCTTTATGTTAACGACCATCCTTAATGTCTTATTGGAGACTGATGCTGATGCCCGTAAAATTGGCAATTGCTTTTTGCTGGCTTTTTGGTGTATGCTGATTACACTGGGATTATGGCAAAAAAAATGTGCTTTGCAGCAACTCATCACGGCGTACACCATATTCATGAGCTCTCCAGATTTAAAGATTAATGCTGGAAAGTCAACAGTTTTGCTTTGACAAGCTGACTAAAGAGCCATCAAACCTTTAACTATCCATACAAATAACTCTACAATTCCAGAATCGGATTACCTGGGTGTTCGATTTACTTAACTGCTGAATGGTAATGCTCATATGTTAAAATAATGAGCTAAAATGCGACACACCAATAGTGGAATATTTAAGAAATATGCCCAGAGCGGCAGGGGCATTACCGACTCAGGTAATGCCCCAGGGCCCATAGTTATAGGCCCCAAGCGAAGTGAGGGCCTTAACGAAGGCCCCGGGGTGGTACCAGGGTCGGTAATGCCCCTGCCGCGAGGGGCATATAGCTATTATTACCCCGGTCCGCAAAAACTGCGTGACCAGGGCACTAAAAGCTTTATTTTTTTCCCGAACCGCTGCAGCGTTTCAGGAGAAAAAAAAAAGACGTCAAAGAAAATGGCCGCCATGAAAGGGAAAACAGAGACCATTTTCCCTGTCCATGGTGGCCATCAGGAGCGGACGCGCTGGAAACAGAAGCGTTTCCAGCGCGTCCGCTCCCGAGAAAAATAGAAGGTAAGTGGGGTTGGGAGGGCGGAAGGGAGGGGAAAGGGAAAAAAAAAAAAAACGTACCTGGGTCCCCGGCGGGGGACGATGGAAGTCTCCGGCCGTGTGGAGGCTCGGAGCGGGGATGGCCCTGTTCCAAGTCTTCACACGGCTGGAGGCTTTCATCATCCCCTTCCGGGGACCAGGGCATAGAAGGTAAGTGTGGTGGGGAGGGCAGGGAGGGAAAAAAAAAAACTTACCTCTATCCCCGGCCGGGGGAACCTCTCAGCCTTGGGGAGGATCGGAGCGGGGATGGCCCCGCTTCGAGCCTCCTCATTGGCTGAGGGGCTGCCACGCCCCCCGCCGGGACAAAGGCTGTGGAATCCCCACGAAGGGATTCCCGGCCTGGTAACGACTCAGCGAGGGCCAATCAGAATTGCTCTTTCATTCTGATTGCGCCCTCGCCCGGTACTAATCTTAAAAACAAACTTCTTATATACCATATCCATGGGATTTCATTGTAACACGTTGTTAATGAAAGAGTATGAATAAGAACGTTTGTCAGAGTTGCCTTGCCATCACTGCACAGTCGCATCCAGTTATAAACTGGTTCCAGAGAAAGCTCATTTTTTCCCTCCCTCCTCCCCACCTCGCTGACCTCCCCACCACACTTACCTTCTATGCCTTGGTCCCCGGTGGGGGACGATAAAAGCCTCTAGCCATTTGAAGACTTGGAGTGGGGCCATCCCCGCTCGGAGCCTCCACACGGCTGGAGACTTCCATCGTCCCCCGCCGGAGACCCAGGTACTTTTTTTTCTTTTTTTTGTCCCTTTCCATGTCGGCCATTTTCTTTGACGTCTTTTTTTTTCTCCTGAAACGCTGCACCGTTTCGGGAAAAAAATAAAGCTTTTAGTGCCCCGGTCAACCAGTTTTTGTGGGCCGGGGTTCTAATAGCTATATGCCCCTCATGGCAGGGGCATTACCAACTCTGGTAGTGCCCCGGGGCCTTCGTTAAGGCACTCGCTTCGTGTGGGGCCTATAACTATGGGCCCCGGGGCATTACTTGAGTCAGTAATGCCCCCGCCGCTCGGGGCATATTGCTTAAATATACATGCACTTCATCTTTTTATACACCCAACTGAGGCAATTCATTTTACGAAAACAAATCAGAACCTCAAGCTTTTCATTCAATCCCATAGAGAGACCAATGAACTGATGAAACCCGTGAATATGTAATTGCATTTCCCCAAAAGCTATCACAGCTACATTTTCAGGTCAGGGTGGATTGTCCAACCGCCCAATACACCGTATGAGGACTTATTGCATTTTTGTATTAATTTGTCCATCTTATGTTACCATAAGGGGGAAGACCTTCAGAATAAATTTTAGGGAGTCAAGTATCCACTAATTTCGCACAGCACTTATTTTAACTGATGGTGGTATCTCCTCACACTGAATAGACTTTAAAAACCTATTTGCAACACACTCTCAAGTTGAGACAATTTTATGTGGAACCTGTAAGCTGATATTACCCTGTTGAGTGTTAAGCAATATTTTTAAATCACAATCTCTGTACGATGAAGAGTCATACGTTTACATCTCCTTTTTATCTATTCTATGTCTTTATTTATGTATCAACCATTTGTATGGCACCTATACACAAGAGTTTCCAAGCAACCACAAGGCACATTGGAGGAGGGGAACTTAGGAAGAACAACAAAAAACGGTTATATTGGCCTTGTGGCAATCCTACCTTGCAAGTGCAAGAATGAGGTGGTAAGTGCAGGGGTTAGGGAGGAGGGAGAAGTGCAGGAGTGAGGTGCCCAAGGGAGGGGGGTGGAGGGTAAATGCTGGGTTGGGGCAAAAATGAAAGTGCTGTGGGAGCCAAGAATGCAAGTGCAAGGGAATAAAGGGGAGGCAAAGGGAGGGTAAGTGCAGAGGACAGGGTGTACCAGCTTAGGGATAGTCTGGAGAAGAGGGCCTGAGGGCAAGTGCTGGCAAGGGATGTTGAGGAGACTGGTAGGGGTATGGCCTGACCCCTGTATAACACTGGAGGGGCCATGTCCCAGTCGCAGCAGTAGAGGAAACATTAGCACTGGAGGGGGAGAGGGATGGAAGGGGAGAAAAGGAAAGACTTGAGAAGTTTCCAGAACTTAAGAAGATCTGGTTCAGGTATGAGGGGGGCAAGGAGGCCATTCTGCTGAGGAAAGGGATCTACCTCCCACTCTCTATTTGGAAAAAAACGTTTGACCTGCAGAGAGTTGGAGCTAGAGGCCTGAAGGACTATGGCAGGGAGGTTTTTAGGGAGGGAAAGCTGGATCCAGAGATGTCCCGGGCCCTAGACAGCCTTGTGGATGATGCAAAGAGTCTTGAATTTAATGCTTGTGGTCACCGGGCACCAGTGGAGAGATTTTTGGGCTGGAGAGATGCAGTCCTTGGGCTTGAGGCCAAGGATAAGTCTTGCAGTCCTATTTTGGATTAGTTGAATGGGACGAAGCGAGGAAAGAGGAAGGGTGAGCAAGAGGCTATTGCAGTAGTCCAGCCTTGAGAGAACCAGGGCTCTGGAGACATTGAGCTTCTGGGGTAAGGTGAGGAAAGGAATAATGCCCCTGAGGAGGTGGAGCTGGAAGTTGGACTTCTTGGCAAGGTCAGTGATGTGTGTAGAGAAGGAGAGAGAGGAGTCAAAGGTGAGCCCACGATTTTTTGCTTACGAGTGGGTGAAGGGAGGGGACCCAAGGTGGCTGGCCAGAGAGTTTGGGGGGAAGAAAGGAGCATGCATCACAATAAGAAGGATCTTTGTTTTACTGGCATTAAGGCAGATATCATTGGCAGAGCACCATGCTTGAAAGCAGTAAAGCAGTCAGCTATGAGAGAGGAGGAGGAGGTAGAGGATGGCAGCTTGAAGGAGAGATGTGTGTTGTCTGCATATGAATGCACACGAGGAAAGAAGGTGGAGATCAAGTGTGCCAGAGGGACCAAGTAGATGCTGTAATTTGTTTCCATGCCTTGCTTTTATCTGTGTTTAGTTACTGTGCATTTTATGATTGCAATCATTATAGTTAAATGAACGTGTTTGATTGATTGATTGATTGATTGATTGTTTTTCAATTGTTCTATCATAATCAGAACTTCAGTAGAATGTTTCTGTTTCAATATGTGGCATTTTGAGCTTGGTTCTCTTCAACATTTTTGACCCATAAACTGTACCATATCAATTGCATATAGAGTGAATACTTGCACTAAAAAGCAGGTGAATTGTCAACAAGTATGGTCAAATACTATATTCAACAAATAATATGGCACCAATGAATCTACAATGGAGTAATACACTTAGAGTTAAAAAAAATGGCTTTGCATATATAAAGGGCATATGATATATGTATGATAAAATAAATAAAATAATCTGCTTGATCAAAACATCCATACATGGTTATTGGGTCTATTGATAGTGATCAATGTAAGTCAAGACCTCCAGACAACCAGACAATAAAAACACTATTCTATGGAAAACGCATTGGTGCACTGCTTTGCAAGGAAAACAAGATTTATTTTGTATACAAAAAGTAAAAAGGTTTCAGGAGGTCCTGTAGAACCGAACTGACAGAGAGGTCTCTGTTAGTTCAAAGCAGGTACATGGCTTTTAAGGAAAGAATGTGTCACTCATTTTGGCTACCACCTATATACATATTACCAGTCCCCTATAGTCCCTTGACGATTGGCCAGATCCTAATCTACCCCTAGCCCTTAACATGTGGTTCCCCTATTCTGTCACCTTGGTTCCGAGCTACTGGATTGGTGAGTTACACACCTGGTTGTTAGCATGGGCTCAGTGGACAACTCCGAGGTCAAATTGGTGAATTGAAATAATAGTGAGCTCCTCTTTATACCAGAGATGCAGGTGCCCCAACCCTGCCTGGACTAGATTTGTTGGTATTACCTCTTGCTCTTCGTATCACAAATCATGGGATGTTCTGCTGCTCGTTCCCCCTTTATCAGTTACCAACCTGTGGTACACCTCCTTGCTCTCTCGAGGACCACATTAAATGTATGTGCTCTATTGTCCAGCATCCTGATAGTTCAAATAGGAATGCCATTGTCCCAGGGTCACTAGTGCCCTAAATCTAAACTGAGCGTGTTGGCACATCAAGACCTCTAACAAGTGATTTGTCCTTCAGGAAGGCTGCAGCCCTACCCTTGCTCTGACGTTCACATTCCAATTTTGTTCCACTGTCCTACAGTTGGCTACAATTAAACCATTATCTATTTGGCATGAATGCCACTATTCACATCTCCGCTCCTGTGGCTTGGCAAAGGGAAAATAATAATTCCAACTCTTCCTTATGCCATACAGCTAAACCTACAATAGGGAATATAACATGATAGGCCTCACTTGAAAAATATGGCAATGCTTCATTATTTCCTGGACCCCAGTCTGCACTATCATCGTTACACATTACATTCCACTACTGCTACACAACATCACCCGTGCCCTATACCTGGGCCTACCTAAGCCCCTATAACTACATAAAAAATACATTTGTTTGTTCCAACTGCGCTCGCCATGCCTCTGCAGCCTCGCAGGTTCACTTTCTTATGTGCTAATAGCTTTTTCTTAGCCTGAATGATTTGGCTGTGTATGGGATCCGCACCTGCATCCCAAAACCAATAACATATGCCTGGATGTTTATCTCTCACCTGCTTCTGGTTTGTACATTTTTGCCCTAGGATTGGGAATTAAATTGATATGGGTCATTTCAGATTTTAATTAGATCATGTTTACCTGCTTCATGCGTGTAAGTAGATGATGTCCGCGGACAGTAGCTGAACTTAGGTAGCTATTTGGGAATGTGTTGGAAATCTGAGGAGGAGAATTGGGAAGAGCTTGCAATTAAAAATGCTGATGAGATTGCGCTCCATATTAGGCACTCCTCGCACTGGTCCTGTTAAGGCGTCAAGGTGTGAACTTGGTATTTCCTCGCTTTGCTCCTCTTGGTTAATGCAGCGCTGTAAACCTTATCTTACCCTCTCCCCCTCTTTGACAACATCGAAAACTCGCATGGACCTCTTAGCTTGTCAGTATGAGTGAGTTTGTATGAATCCCTTTTTAGGTGAACTAGGTAATACAGCATTTAATCAATAAATAGATACAACACTAATGCAGCTGAAGGGCACTCCTAATGTTGTTGTGATATTCAAAAATAAAACTAGGGATATCATTTCTAACATAGCTAAACTTTCTACCAAAAAGATGTTTCAGAGATATAGCGCCCAACGCTTTTGCGTAAAGAACCTATGCTCATAGCTTATTAATTTATGTTCTTTGCAAGTTCGATGATTTACCACCTACCTGCACTTTATATCTTACCTACTCGAGAACATACAGGTAGATGAATGGATCTACTTCACAAAGATAGAATATGTTGACTTTGAAAAACTACAGCAGAAGCATCAGGTCATGTTCTAACTGCATGGCCCATATTGAGAAAGCAGTACTTAAAAAACGATCTCCATCTTACAGCTAATGCAGAGTTTATTGAATCTGACCAATTTTAGAGCAGCATTTATAGTGCTGAGTTACTTGTGACCACAGTTGTTGCCTTTCATGTTTTTTAAGAGGTGCTTTCTCAATTTTCTTGTGACAACTGGCATACCTGTTGAAGAATCGGCTTTTAGATATCGGTACCGCCCGTATAGACTATCATCTATGATTTTCCTCCTTTGTGGTCCCAAAGGCATGTTACAAATTGATACGAATGGTTGATTTTATATTTGAATATGACACTTTAAATCATTGCTGATTGGCATTTTATGGTTGTACTTTTTAATTATATTGGGCCTCATTCCGAGTATGGCGTTAAGGGATAGCGGCCACCGGTAACGAGACCGGTGGCGGTGATCCCTTACCGCCATACTCCGAGTTCCCTTTGCACCCTCGCCCTTAACGCCTGCTTTGAGCAGGTGTTAAAGTCGAGGGCGCAAAGGGGCCTCCAAGCCAATAGCGGTGTTACCGTAATGAACGGTCACCGTTATTTGCATCTTCCCCATTCCCATTGAGCCCTATGGGGGCTCATTTGGGAATGGGGAAGAGCCTTGGTGAATGGGCAATTACCGCCCCGCCAACCTTGGAATGGGGCGGTAATTCCACCATCCACCAAGGCGCTGCCGGTCCGGGTACGGCGTCAACCAAGGCGTTAATAGCGCCATTGGTTAGCGCCGTACTCGGAATGAGGCCCATTGTATGGATGATATTGATGTGTTATTGGTATTTCATAGATTTTATGTTTGAAACTTGTAATAATGCATATGGTTTAATGAATCTGATTGGTTTAAAAATAATGTGTGGACCAATTATTTTATTAAACTATGTGCTAAAGGTTTGTTGTGTAACCAAATATACAATTTAAGATTTACTAGGGTCGGAATTGAGAACACACCTTGTGAATCACGTCTTAAAGATGATGTTTGTTATTCTTATGATGCTGAAATAGTTGTTAAGTTATTTTAAATTTAAAAAAAGCTTCCCGAATCATCATATTTAGAATAAGCACAGAATCAATAAAGGTTGCCAAAAAACATAGCCAACGTTTTTGTAAGCTGAATTACTAAAAAGGCATTTAAAAACGGTACACAATTAAAGAACCCTGAAATAAAACAAACAGAATGGTTTTAAATGAAATGATGACACTGATGCCATATGCATCTAAAAAATCAGTCGAAAGATTGTATAAGTGTTTAGCTATGAGTGATGTTGTCTGTGATTTCTTAGATGTGTTCCATCTGTCAAAGCAAAAGTCTGCCTACATTTGAGAGACCTTTTCGTTTTTACTTCATTTTATATCAAAATATTTGCCAATATTTAAATAATAAATTAATTTGAAAAGTATGCCTGCCTTTTAAAGTTATGAAATTAGCATCCATATCTGTTCATTTTAATTGCATGTACATGTTGAAACAGAGTGCTAGATACATGATGAAGCCAACATTATTCCAGCTGGCACTCCATACCAAAGTCGAGTAAATATTTGATATCCATGTAAATGCATAATTTTCGAAAGTAATTAAGTGAGGCGTTTGAACACATCGAGATTATCTTCGCATACTGTTTAAAGAAGAGATGGAAACGACATAAAACGAACACTTCTAATGCTAGTATAATGCATAGCAGCCTTCAACACGGTATAAAAGCCTGGATATAATGTTCATTGTACTGGCTATTTGAGACTTCACCACTGGTCTGTAATAGGAAAATGGCATCAAACCCAAACTGAAATCAGTTATTGCATATGTTGTGACGTCACAATGACAGCTGCTTGCACCAGCAGAGAGAACCATTTGAGCTGTTATTGCAGCACTTAATTGAAAGCTGTGAGAAGCTTCAAAAAATCCTTTCTTCACAAATATTGTTCTGTAACACTTCACAGCAATTAACTTATAAGCATCAGTTTGTGGAATAATGTGTATTGTACCTACTGCTGGTGTTAAACACGCAAGAGACAGAATGTGCATGGTATTGCTTATTTGAAAGCACACAACGAAAACGCTTTTAGATGTGTTTTATTAAATAAACTGCTTCAATTATAATTCTGAAACACATAAGAAGCTGAATATTATGTGTCTTCTCCATCCAAAGAGATTCTACATGTGTTATATGCATCAGCAACTTAGAAGATCTCTCACAGTGTATTAAACATGAGGTCAGGTATTAAAGGGATGGCAATGTATGGCTGTGTATTAAAAGGAAGGAAATATCCTCTAACGTATGTAAACAGGATTTTGCAAGTCACCTTCGAATTCTGTGACCATACAAAAGAACTCAGCCTTCAGCCATGTTCCTCTATTTGGTCACATAACTCCTTAGTGATTTATATATCCTTATACTGTAGAGCAAAGGGTACTTTATCCTATATATTAACTATGAGAGAGCTATATCACTAAAATAATGACAGTGCAGATTGCCACCTGGTGATGGATATTGGCATTGCCCACATATGTTCCCTTGTGCCTTCTGACTCTTGTGATATGGGTGCCATGAAACACCATTGATGGATGTCTCCAAACAATTTGCTATTTGGACGGACCATGCCATTGTCTGGTGGTAGATGTTATAGGGATAAGACTGCTGTCAAATATAATGAGCATGATGTTGCAGAAACCATGGTTTGCTCGATGGAACCTGGCCCCTTACCAATGGTTAAGATGAGAAAACACCCACATCATTTATCCCCATTTCCTGCATCTTCAAGTTATGGTTTTTAGATGTTTTCAGATTCTTCTTTGAGTGGGAGTATTAGAGCTATATGGATTGCTGCCTCACATTTTTGTTATGTTTATATTATCTCTCCTACTTTTGGTGGTTCAAGAGAGACTGCTTTATTACAAGGACCTGCTACGATAAAGTGTTGTGTTGTTATCTCTAGGTAGAGGTGTCATTTTCCTCCACATTGTGCATTGTGTAAACAGTTTTGAAATAAATTCTGAGTTCAATTCGGAGACAGACCAAGGGTATGTATCAGGAGTTGCGTGGCTCTATTTAGGGACCATTTCACATAATTTGATATTTAACACATAGACACGACGGAGTGAGTGCCAGAGTTGAACCCAAGCTTTGCCTGTCTGCACCTGTCTGTGGCAAGTCCGTGCTATGTTCAGCCCTGGTAAACCCCTCAGGGGGATTGCATCATACCATCCTGCCATTAGCACCCAATGAAACAAAATGTCCACGTGGATGATATCCAGTTCAGGTTAACTCAGACGCTACCGCTCAAGCTTCCACTCTCTGTGCCTGTTTGATCAATGTGTGTTCTCTTTCTAAATATGTCATGTTTTCTTTACTTCAGGACATGAATCCTGACCTAGTCTGCATTACAGAAACCTGGTTCTATCCAACTTCTGGCCCAGACAGTGTTCAAATGTTGCCCAGAGGTTTCTCTACACTCCATACTGATCATACATCAATTTCCCACAGGTGGTGTGGCACTTACTTTCAAGATTGGTTACAACTGCTTGCTGCTACCAGTAACTACGACTTGGAACAACAAATCGAAGTGTTACTAGTTAGGATAGCCATTTCTGCTTCCCTTGTGCTTCATGCTCTCGTTGTTTATTGTCCACCTTCATATATTTTAACCTCTTTTGAAAGTGATCTTTTCCCAATGTTTTCAGATGTATCCCTTGTGCAGAGCAACCTTTGTATCCTTGGGGATTTCAACATCTGGGCAGTTGCCCCTCAGAATTAGGTGTCTACCTCCTTTCTGACCCATATGGAAAGCCTTGAGCTTCAACAACTCATAACAGGCCCTATCCATATAAAGTGGCACACTTTGGATTTGTTCTTTGCCCGACATCACTTGGTGGTGGTTTCTCCAGTTCAACAGGTGTACCGGTCCCAGATGTATTGACTCAGCCACAGCCCATATCCACTCAAACAAAAACACTATAGATAAACTGAAAGGGTGTTGATGCTAATAGATTAGCACATTCCGTAACCTCCAGCTACCAATCGCTAACGGTGGGTCCCTTGCCCCATTCTCTTCCTTTAACATGGTTTATGGTTGCCTGTTCAGAAGCAGTCATCAGTCCCCTGGTTTACCTCTGAATTCTGTGCACTCGACGCCCTAACACACAGGGCGGAGCACAAGTGGTGAGTAAGTCATGATCACTCCCTTAGACTTTCTTTTAAAAAGTTGCAAGTGTCTTACCATAAATCAATAAAGCTGGCACAAACAATACATATTAGTCAACTACCATTCAGGCAGAAGCAAACATCTCTAAGCAACTTTTTCAAATTGTAAAATATCTACTTGCACCTAGAGTGTTATGGGCGATACCAGCTTTGCAAAACAGGTGTGACAATTTGTCCAATTTCTTTACAGAAAAAAATCTGAAGATTAGAGAAGACATTTCAGTTGTAGATCACTCTTTCCTTTTGGTGACTAATGCCATCTTGAGGGATGATCATGTTAACATCTCACCCTTTACATCTTTTAGCTGCACCAACTCTTCTGAAGTTGTCTTGGCCCTCTCACACCTTAAATCGGCATCTCCAGCAGATGACATACCACTGTCCTGTTTAAAAAGTATCTCCTTGAAGGAAATCATGGCCAAGGTGGTTAACTCCTCCTTGCTCCACGGGCAACTTCCTACAGCATTAAGACATACTATAGCACTGCCACCTCTAAAAAAACACATGTGGATGCTTCTCTCCCTGCAAAACGCCATCCGAACACTTTGCTGCCAATGTTTTTGAAACTGCTGGAGGCAATCCCCAACTTAGATCATCCTTGGAGGACCCCCATTTTTTGGACTCTCAACAACTTGGCTTCTGCTCGTTAATGGGTAAGCTGTCGGTTTTGGTCTCAGTACTCGATGATCCGGCACTGATTAGAGATCAGGGCGGTATAGCAGGTCTAATATTATTACACATGTCTGCCACCTTTGATACGCTAGATCATGGCATCCTCCTGCTTAGGCTCAAGGAGATTGGCATCTCAGGATCTGTCCTGGACTGGTTGCAAGCTCCCAGGCTTCAGTCTGTTTCTTTATTTCCTTTCCCATCTGCCCTAATCTCGGTCACTTGTGGTGTTCTTATGATTTTTAACATGAATGTACAACCACGTGTTCGCCTGATTCATTCACACTGCTTCCGTTTCTTCTAATACGCATACAACACTCAACTCCTGTTTCTCATTGATGGCGATCTGGATGGGACACCAGAAAATCTGCGTGTTGGTTGTTGATTTGAAAGAAGTGAGCTCCTGGATGAGCAAACATTGTTTGAGATTGAATTGTAAAAAACAGAGGTTTTGGTGACGGGCCCTCCTTATTTTTCTGCACTAGGGGTTGCAGATTTCTGGCCTCCCTCTCTGGGCCCTCTCCCACTCCCTGTGAAATTGGTAACACATTTTGGCCTTAAAGTCACTAGTTCACTCTCCTCCAAGGGTCAATAAATTTGATCTGCAGTGCAGGCGTTTTCTAATTGAAAAGGTTAAAGAAAATTCGGCCATTTATTCCCATCAGTTTCCATCCTCAATTCATAGCTGCTTCCATCAATGGTAGTTTGGACTACTGCAATTAAAACTTTGTATCTCAGCATAACTACTTGACCAACCAACTCCAGCCATTGCACAATTCAGCAGTTTGTCTGGCCAGAATTCCCTATGACAACCATGTTCCTGCAGCCCAGAGAGCACTTCATTGGTTGCCCATGGTGTCACATATTAAATACATATCTCTTAGCTTGATTCATCAAGCTTATCACAGAAAGGGGTGTCTGTCCTTACAGGAGACATATCTCCCTTATCAGCCTAAACTTCTTCTACGGTTAGCTTCTTCTTTTCTGATAGCAATGACGTCCTATCGACTGGAACGTTGTGGTGGTTATGCCTTCTCGGTGGCAGGGTCCAAACTTTGGAACTCACTTCCTCTGATTTTACATAGCCTTCTTTACTTCGATTGATTTAAAGCTTTTCTCAAAACTGACCTATTCACTTGAACCTGCCTCATTCCTTGCCTATTCATTTTGCATGTTAGCGCTCTAATGCCTTTGATGATTAGTTGTGTTACACAAGAGTAATGATGATGAATGATGATGATCCAGATGGTAAAGGGTTACTTTTATCACATGTATTACTGGGCATATATGTACATGTCATTGGTAAACCAATTCCCCAAATTCTTGGCTGTGTACAATAGTGTGAATGTGTTACCACAGTGAATGGAAGCAGTGAACTGAAGTGACTGGATTGGGACATTTCTAAAGAGAAATAGATGTGTCTTCGGCCAAGTGGATGTGGGGTGTGGGAGGTTCACGTATTATATTTTTAAAAAGCAAGAAGGTAAGCAGTGAAAGAGCTTAATGTCCAATCCAAGTTTCCATGAATAATAGCACAAGTATTATATAAGGATACCTTTTGTCTTAGTGACAGGTTCTCCCGGGCGGTCCACAGCATGACCCTTTTTAATATATTTTAATCAAGAATTATTTTTTATATGAAAGATGTTTTTATATTTTCATTTATTTTTATATTAATGTTTATTTAATGTTTTTCTTTATATTGATGTTTATTTATTGTCTATTGAATTTTTTAACAAGGTCATTTTATTGCCCTAAGTCATAGGATATCAAGGAAGACCCCATAGTGGGGCCTATGGGTGAAAGGTAGGTTGGGTGTACCTTATGATCTGTACAGCTGCTGTGCCAATGGGCATGCCTGGGAATGTTCCTTATTGTCTGCACTTGTCCAGAAACCATTCAGCTACCTGAGCCATGGACACGCATCTGGTAAGCAGGGGGTGGGGTTATAGGGAACACGGCAGGCTTGTCATTTCAATGCATGCATTTTTCTCTAAACTGATACAAGATGCCTGCTAACAACCTGAAACAACTTGTAAGAGAGTTAAGAATCACCAAAAGAAAATGGCGGTCAGTATTTTCTACATTATTCTCAAACGGAAAATACCATGCTGTGGGGATCGACACACTTCTTAACACATGGATAAGATCATTAATATTCAAAAAGAAGATGTACACACAGTTGTCTAAATCCACAAAGCAGAAGAAAAAGGGAAGGTGGTTTGCCAAATGTTCAAATTAACACATATTTTTATTTAAATTTAACACTCATAAACAAATCACATTACATAAAATTCACTCTCAACACACAATATATAAAACACGTAAAACCTGTACTTTACAAAACACAAGGAAAGCCCATAAAGTGGTTTGATTATAGTGGTTATAATACATCTCCGTGTGGAACTTCACACTGGAGTAATTTCTCATATTCTTAGATGTTATTAGTGTATTTTCAAACCCAACTTGTACAAGTTTCTGTCCTTAAAACACAGACAATTGTAGGACATTCATGAGGTGTAAAATTGCTCTGTGTTTACAATGGTGATGGTATTTCTTTCCTATCACTTTCTGTCTGTCAATTCTTCAAGAAATGGCGTGCCCTGTGGGTTAAAGACACGTGTGTTACTGATATGTTTGTATTTGTCTTATCAATAGACAACAAAAGAGCACCCCGATCCACCTAGGGGGCTTGGTATGTTTCTCTATTTACATACCTTTTAGAGTGTGGTAAATGAATCCACAAGCTGAAACCAAAAAATTGGTGTCGGTAGGGGCGATTTCCTATCCATTAGGGAAGATCACTCCAAACCTTCTCTTTTAATCTACAGGAGACAATGCACAAAAATACAAAGGAGACTGTCTCAGAATTCAAATTGATCTCTCAAGATTGCTCTTATCACTATGCCAGGTAAACATACTTAAAGGGCAAGCAAATGGTTTCTACTCATGTAGGAGATACATCATCCGTCTCAGTGGGTGATGTTTTTGTAGCACAGTGGCATTCTACAAACAAAGAACAGGTACAAAGAAGGGGCGTAAAAGCCTAGAACTGTTCAGTAGAGATATTTTTTACTATAGATACTGTGATATCTGAACTCCCTAATAGATAATAATATAGGGGACTCCAACACATGTATCTTCAACTACACTGAAAAACCACGGGTAGTAATATTGGCTTTTAACTAAAAAAAAATTCCAAGATTCATCAAGGAAATTTCAGGTCACCTTTGAAACCAGAGATGGTCAGAGACACCCTGAAAATCCACATCTCACCTGTAAGGTTTTCAAACACTAACCTGATGGTGCAGCAATCAACGAGGCAGTTGGGGAGCCCCCTAGGGACCCTGACACCTCCCCTCTCCTGATTAAGAAACAAGTGGTGGTGTAAGGGATCCCAGGGAAACCCTCCTGGGGGAGAAAACCCTGCCGGAACGGAGATGGATCCAATCGTCCTCGGTACGTCGATCTTCAACGTGGGAAGGATTCTATTTGCAGGACTCTGTCTGCTTCTGTATTCTAATTTAAACAAACAGGGTATGAGCTGAAATATAATCATGGAAAAAACAGACAGAAGTGAGAAAAGAGCAGTACCGAGCGGGTTGGATGGAGGAGGAGTCTTGAGGAGTCTCGGAGGTCGGGAGAGGGAGGCTGGATACGGACACAAGTCTGTAGATATGTAGATAGGTAGGTAAAGAGAAAAGGTAAGTTTAAGGACAAGGATGTAGGTAACATGCACCCTAGCTGCGAACTTACGGAGCGTCTGAGGAGAGAAGCGACGCGCTGAGCTGTGGTTCTGCAGCACCATATCCGGGATCCTTGGAACAGCGCGGTGACGTCAGAGGACGTCTGACTGAAGACGGGAACACTGCAACGCTACCCGTAGTAACAGGAGCCATGCTGGGAGAAGGAAACAAGGACAAAGTCCGCATTCTCCAGCGCCGCCAAAGGGAGCCGCGGCGCCAGCGAGACATGACAGTATGCCCCCCTCCAAGGGTCCCCCCACCGGGTTTGTCGGGGTGCAACCTATGAAAGCGGCGAACAAGCAAAGGTGCGTGGACAGCAGAGGCTGGTTCCCACGAACGGTCCGCTATAGTATACCCCTTCCAGTGGATCAGATATTGAAGTCGACCATGATGATAACGAGAATCACAAACACCGGAGACTTCGAATTCGGGACCATCTTCAGTTGACACAGGTGGAGGACAGTCCTTAGAACGACCGAATCGATCTGGAACATGGAGCTTGAGTTGGGACACATGAAATACTGGGTGAATTCGGGACCAAGATGGAGGAAGTTGCAATTCAAAGGCTAGAGAGCCCTTCGACCTTAAAACAGTGAAAGGTCCAAAGAATTTAGGAGACAATTTAGACGGAATCAAGTGTCTAGGAAGGAATCTTGCCGAGAGCCAAACCAAATCCCCCGGAGTAATCTTGGGTGATGGTGAACGATGCAAATCCGCAAAGCGTTTGGAGCTTTCCTGAGCTTCTAGCAAAGCAGTCCTGGCCAAAAGATGTCCCTGATGGATGTCCCCCATAAGGGCGTCGGCATCTGGAAATGCCGAAGTTTTGAGAAGGGAGGAAGGAGAACAGGAGGGATGGTATCCATAGGTACAATGGAATGGACTTGTCTTAATGGATGCATGAGGAGCGTTGTTATAGGCAAACTCTGCCAAGGGTAACAGTTCCATCCAGTTATCTTGAGCCGCAGACACAAAGCAACGCAGATAAGTTTCCAGGGTTTGATTCAAACGTTCGGTCTGTCCGTTAGTTTGAGGATGGTAGCCTGAACTTAAAGCTCTTTTAATCCCCAAAGCGGAACAGACCTGCTTCCAGTATCGGGAGATATACTGCGAACCTCGATCGGACACTATACTGTCTGGAAGACCATGCTGAGAAAATATGGTATTGATGAAGCGTCTGGCCATTTGTGAGGCAGTTGGTATGGAGGGCAAAGCCAGAAAATGGGCCAATTTGGTAAAATAATCGACCGTTACCATAATGGTGGTACAACCTTTAGACGTAGGCAAGTCGACAATGAAGTCCGTAGAAATCAGTTGCCAGGGACGGGTAGGTATTTGTACCATTGCCAGTTTCCCAAACGGTTTGCTGCGAGGGGTTTTGGCTTGGAGGCAAACCATGCATGATGAAACATAGTCTTTCACGTCCTTACCCAGGGTTTCCCACCAAAAATGCCTTAAAACAAGCTCCCGAGTACTGGCTATACCGCGATGTCCGGCCATGACAGAATCATGACACATATGCATCACTTCAGTACGGAGTTGGAGAGTAGGGACATAGACTCGATGGTTCTGATAATAGCATCCGTCTTCAAAGGAGAGACCCCACTTTCCCATTTGAAGACTGATAGAATCCTTGATGAGACAGGTTTGGGATGCAATTGAGTGAAGGAAATCTTGGACTACAGCAATAAATGTAGCCCGAGGAAAAAGTTTTTCGGTCTGAAAACCAGGTTTGCATGTTGGATCTCTGCGTGATAATGCATCGGCTTGTAGATTGGTGTTACCCGGAATGATTGTGAATGTTATGTTGTAGGGAGAAAAGAAATGTGCCCATCTAGCTTGCCGACTGTTACGTGTTTCTGCGTACTGGAGGCTTTTAAGATTTTGATGATCCGTGCGTACTTCGATAAGATGTTGGGAACCCAATAGGAGATGTCTCCATTCCTGAAATGCTCGTTTTATGGCCAATAGTTCCTTCTCTAATACTGTGTAGTTGATTTCCGAGGGAGAGAAGGTTTTAGAAAGATAGGCCACAGGATGTTCTAATCCAAGTGCCTGAGTCTGTTTCAATACGGCTCCCAAGGCGAAGTGAGAGGCGTCTGTTTCTACAATAAAGGGTAGGCTCTGGTCTGGAGTTCGTAAGATTGGGGCTGACGTAAAAAGAGTTTTCAAAGTGTCAAAGGCGGACTGAGCTTCTATTGTCCATTCGAAAGTCTTCCCCTTCTTAAGCAGCCTTGTTAGAGGTAAAACAACAGAAGAAAACCCTGCAATAAACTTCCTGTAAAAGTTTGAGAATCCCAGAAAACTTTGGAGTTTTCTGACGGTACGAGGTGGAGACCATTCTAGAATTGCTGTTACTTTGCTGGGATCCATTGAAATCCCAGAGGAGGACAGGACGAACCCTAGATAAGTAACTGTAGTCTGATGAAATTTGCACTTTTCTGGTTTACAGAATAGGTGGTTGTTCCGTAATCTGTGTAAGACTTGACTCACGTGTTGGTGATGTTCTTTTGGGTCCTTGGAGTACACCAGGATGTCATCGAGATATACGACTGTTGTGTGGAGAAGGAGATCAGAAAATATATGGTCGATAAATCTCTGGAAAACAGCAGGAGCATTTGATAAACCAAAGGGCATCACCCGGTACTCGAAATGACCAAAAGGGGTGCGAAAGGCTGTTTTCCACTCATCCCCCTCCTTAATCCTGATGAGGTGATAGGCTCCTCTGAGATCTAGTTTAGTGTAGATTGTGGCTCCCTTTACGGCCTCCAAAATATCAGGGATGAGTGGCATCGGATAACGATCCGGAATGGTGATTTTGTTAAGACCCCGATAATCTATGCAGGGCCTTAATTCTTCTGTGTCCTTCTTCGCTATGAAAAACAATGATGCCCCTGCCGGAGAGATTGATTCCGTTATCAGACCGTTCTTGAGGTTGGTATCCAGATACTGTCTTAAGACCGATTTTTCCTTCTCCGAAAGGATGTACATTTTCCCGAAGGGTATGGGTTGTGAAGATTCAAGTCGAATCGAACAATCGTCTCTTCTATGAGGCGGAAGGTCCGAGAACTGAGGAGAAGAAAAAATGTCCTGGAACTCCTCATATTCGGGAGGAAGAAGACTGATCTGGTCCACTATTTTATGGGATCTGTCAGGAGGTGAAGGAGGAGTAAAGAATCCTACAGAGCTGTCTGCAAGACAGTGTTGAACACAGTGTTCTGACCCCAAAAAGATAGAACCAGCTGACCAATTTATGAATGGATTGTGTAGCTTTAACCAGGGTAACCCCAAAATGACGGGATAGTGGGCGGCCTTAATAATGTCGAATATGATCTCTTCTCTGTGGGAACCGATAGACATCTTTAAGGCGAACGTTTGTTCCCGTATAGGTCCTGAAACTAGAGGCGTGCCATCCACCCCTTCAACTGGTATGGCAAAGGCTTTGGGAGAGCGAGGTAAATTCTGTGATTTAGCCCACAAATCGTCTATGAACAATCCCGCTGCACCGCAATCTATCAAGGCGGGTACCGTTACTACGGTTCTATCTGGTAAGGATAGAGAGACCCGTAAAACTACCATGTCCAATGATGGAGGAATCAGGGTTGGAGAGTGGGAACCAGCACCCGCTGCCCCGACCGTTGTTCCCTTTGCGGTTGGGGTCTGGCGTTTCCCGAACGTGCTTGCCGTCTAAGAGGAGCA
Organism: Ambystoma mexicanum; assembly: GCF_040938575.1. Classification (NCBI taxonomy): domain Eukaryota; kingdom Metazoa; phylum Chordata; class Amphibia; order Caudata; family Ambystomatidae; genus Ambystoma; species Ambystoma mexicanum. The sequence goes on from NC_090937.1 coordinate 527,972,700, forward strand.
ATAGGGCATTCTTGTACTGTATGAGAGGAAGAGCCGCAGTACATACATAGCCCTTGGTTTTTCCTGCGAGCCCGTTCCTCTGGAGTAAGAGGTCCCCGAGTAATTCCCACTTGCATAGGTTCATCTGAATTAGTGGTTTTAGGAACTGAAACTATGTCTGGCCCAAAGTGGTGACTTCTCCCTTTCTTCCTTTCCGCTTGTCGTTCTTGTAGCCGATAGTCTAACTGCATGGTGAGGGAGACCAATTCCGCAAGAGTATTGGGCCTAGAGATCCGCGCGAGTTCGTCTTTTAACTCATCATGAAGCCCCCTTCTGAACAAAGTTATCAGAGCGTCATCAGCCCACGAGGTGCCGGCCGCCATTTGTTTGAATCGAGTGATGTATTCTAGAATACCTAAGGATCCTTGCTTGATATCTAGCAGTTTCTCCTGAGTGGAGACATGGTACTCTTTTCTTGAAAACATAGCCTTCAGGCTGGCAGTAAAAGCGGGCACTGAATCAAGAATGGCGTTATTAGAAGTTACAATAGGGGTGGCCCAGGCTAGAGCAGGTCCTGTTAGATGGGTAATCATGTATCCTACTCTATCTCTATCTGAGGGGAAAAAAGATGTTTTAAATGCAAATTGCACTGTGCATGCGTCCAGAAATTCCCTTAGTGATTGAGGATTTCCGTCATATTTCCCTCCTGGTAATGGACCCGGAGGGATTTCCGAACTTGTGGGAGGCTTCACTGACATTTGCTGTTTCAGATAAGCGTTTTCATGTTTCAAGGCTTGTACCTCATGGGACAAACCTTGTACCACAGTCGTTAATTGCTGCACCTGGTCTAACGCTGCTTGCAGCGTTGTCATAATCAGAATTTTATTTATTTTTTTTACGGGCGTCGCTTGCTGTAAGGTTTTCAAACACTAACCTGATGGTGCAGCAATCAACGAGGCAGTTGGGGAGCCCCCTAGGGACCCTGACACCTCCCCTCTCCTGATTAAGAAACAAGTGGTGGTGTAAGGGATCCCAGGGAAACCCTCCTGGGGGAGAAAACCCTGCCGGAACGGAGATGGATCCAATCGTCCTCGGTACGTCGATCTTCAACGTGGGAAGGATTCTATTTGCAGGACTCTGTCTGCTTCTGTATTCTAATTTAAACAAACAGGGTATGAGCTGAAATATAATCATGGAAAAAACAGACAGAAGTGAGAAAAGAGCAGTACCGAGCGGGTTGGATGGAGGAGGAGTCTTGAGGAGTCTCGGAGGTCGGGAGAGGGAGGCTGGATACGGACACAAGTCTGTAGATATGTAGATAGGTAGGTAAAGAGAAAAGGTAAGTTTAAGGACAAGGATGTAGGTAACATGCACCCTAGCTGCGAACTTACGGAGCGTCTGAGGAGAGAAGCGACGCGCTGAGCTGTGGTTCTGCAGCACCATATCCGGGATCCTTGGAACAGCGCGGTGACGTCAGAGGACGTCTGACTGAAGACGGGAACACTGCAACGCTACCCGTAGTAACAGGAGCCATGCTGGGAGAAGGAAACAAGGACAAAGTCCGCATTCTCCAGCGCCGCTAAAGGGAGCCGCGGCACCAGCGAGACATGACATCACCTTAATTTCAGAGATTTTCCTGGCCGGATCCAGTGTTCAGTGATTTGCTTGCCGTTAGGGCATTCAAAGATGGCCACTATAAATTTCATGTGCATAGCGTGATGATGTCATGCTAGCATGATGATGCAATGACGTCATTGTGTATTGACGCGACAATGTGCACACACACATGTGCATATCCATGGGATTTGTAGTTTGCTACAATCCTGAACGTTTCCCTTTAATAGGCCAAAATGATATCAATGCCTGAAAGGAAAAAGGTACCCTACAGTGATTCAGGACTCATAAAAGGGAATTCCATACCCAAAAAAGAGATGCAAAACTCTGAAGTGCAGAGTATATTGTATGTAGTGTTATTTATGTATGGTGTGTAGAGCATATTACACAAGATGGTATCTTAAATGTAGTACTCTGTAGTTATCTAAAGTGTAAAAAGCACTACCCGAGGCACATTAAGTGTTATTCTCCTAGTCCTCTGGAGTGCAGGGATGTGCATGCCACCATAATTATATTCTCATTATGGTTGGGTCGTAGTGATCTATGACGATCCCTCTGACTGCATACAAAACAAAGGATCAATTATGGCATCCACATCTATAGATTTTATAATATCAAAAGACCATATGGAGTAACCTGAAAATTAAAAAGAAAAAACTCCATATATCTCTACTGGGTATTTTCGGTCATATACTATCAATATTCATTACATACACTGCATCTGTTACTGCCCCACAGGGGTTGGTTTCACATAAGCAACACAGCACGTGTTCTCTTCACATGGAAAGTCATCATGAAATTGTTAGGGTAACTAAAGCAGTTTTTTTCAAGGTATAATCCCTGACCATTGCTCTATGCCTATATTACAATTCATGATTAATTAACGAGTTGATTGAGCACGTAAGTATGTCCTTGTTTTGCGTTATGGGTTTTGCCACTCTATATTTTCATTTAGACAACTGCATAAGAATAGGAATACCAAGGAGACTCCACTAGTTTTTGTTAACACCTTCGTAAAAATTTGAAGTAGAAGCTTTCAAGAACAGTCTAGAAAAGAATATGCAAGAGATGCAGGATTTCAAGACTGAGGCAATTACAGAACGAGTAAAATGTATGAAGAAGGATGTGCAGAATGTTTCTCACGAGAAAGCCTTTCTATACACTAATAAAGATTACAAATGTGATGATCCCAAATTAGGGCAAAATTTAAATCAGCAACAAAATCGTAGAACACGCTTTAGAAACACTTCGTACAGCTCAAGTGGAGGATGCGATAATAACGAGGAATACAATAAAACAGGACCCAGTGGCAACTGCAACGAAGGAGATAATAGACCCAATCGAGAAAGAGGGACAAGAGGCAACAATCGAGATAGAAATGGGCAACAGCAGAGACAATGATCTCCGGACCGGAAGCAGACCCGGAGCCACAGGATTTGGTAGTTAATCTGTCTGCCACCACATTGATGGAGAAAGATAAATCTGTTTTGAACAAAGGTTTGTATTATGTAACATCTAAGTACCACAATCCTTTTGAATTTAGAGTGGAATTTCAACAATTCATGAGGAAAGTCCATCTCAAAGAATTTTTCAAAAACAACTCTTTCAATAGTACTGACAATTGTAGTGGCCTCTGAAACCCCTCCACCTTTTGTGCTCCTCCTAACTCCTATTCACCCGAATCCATCGTATTTGAAAAGAAGGTCATGGAAGATATACGAGTCCTTGAGTCTAAGGTCATCCGAGACACTATAATTTAAGCATGAGTGAACAAAACACTCTGAAATCTTTGGGCTCTAATCCAAATATCATTATTCGAAAAGCAGACAAAGGTGGTGCGATAGTGGTTTTGGATAAAACTGACGATGTGGAAGAATGTCTGAAATTACTATCTAACACAAACCATTTTAAAAGAATAGACAAGGATCCCAGCAAGGAGTTATCCATCATCATTTCGAGACAAAGTGACCAAAGCAATGGATTTAGAATTAATCAGTAAATAAGAAGTAGAGTATCTTGTGAGAGAAAATGGCAGAGTACCTATCTTGTACGTTTGCCTAAGATCCAAAAGAATCTGATAAAACCGCCAGGTAGACCCATAGACTCCGGAATAAATTCTTTGTTGGAACCTCTTTCAAAATATGTAGACTTCTACCTCGGACCCTTCAGACCCAGTATGAAAAGTTATGTTAAAGACACCATTGATGCCATCAACAGAATTGAGGGAAGTCAGTTTAACCCAGATGTAAATCTACTATTATGTTTAGATGGTATACCGTCCTTTGATCGCGGGACTTTTCATCGCGGGGTTTTTTACCGCAAATATATTTTCGAAAAAAACTCATTGTTTTTAAATAAAGTGAACGGGGGGATTGAGGGGGTTAAAAAAAATTATAACTCGATGGGTTTTTTTCTGAAAAATAATTTGCAGTAACAAACCCTGCGATGAAAAGTCCTGCGATTAAATAACGTAGAACCGTTTAGATATACAAGCTTTGTGTAAAAACATACCTCAACGAACAACCTTGGAGGTCGTAGAAGAAACTCTCTTAAAAAGGAAAGATGACCATCCTGTTTCGGTATACCGTCATTTCATCCCCGCACTTTTCATCGCAGGGTTTTTGCTGCGATTTTTTTTCGTTAAACAAAACATCACATTTTTTGGGGGGGTACATTTTTACAAAATGGGTTTGGGTGTTCGGGAAACACCGAACACCCTAAAAAAAAAGAAACAGAAAGGGGGATTTAGGGGGGTGATCCCCCCCCAAAAAAATGTATGTTTTTTTCCAAAACAAAATCGCGGCTAAAAACCCTGCGATGAAAAATGCGGCGATGAAATCACGTAGAACCCCTGTTCCAAACTCCTTCATAAAATGGTGCACAGAAATGGAATTCATGAATGCATTTTTTTCAATTCATGGGCCAGTTCTATGTACAAGTAGAAGGAACAGTGTTGTGTTCCATGATGGCTCCTTACTTAGCCAACCTATATGTAAACTGTATACACGCATTTCACTGAGGTGTTTTTTCATCGCCGTTTTTATTTCGAAAAAAACTCATTGTTTTATTTTTTTGGGGGGATTAAAAAATTAAACATATGGTTGTGGGTGTAAGGGAATAAAAAAAAAATAGGGGGGACTTTACCCCCCCTAAAAAAATTGTAAAAAAAAATTGTTTTTTGAAAAAAATACAGCGATGAAAAAACCTGTGATTAAAAATACTGCAGCGAAATAACGTAGAACCATGTAAACATGTTTGAAGAGACTGTTTTTGTCATTTGGAAGGGGAGTAAAGAGGAGGCAAATCAATTCAATGTTTGGCTGAATGAACAAAACAGATACTTCAAATTTACCATGAGCATGAGTAACAATGTAGTGAACTTCTTGGATATTTCCATATACCATCACCAAGGCTTTCTATTGATCAAGCCTTCTACTAAAGAGACTGATAAAAATGCCCTCCTCCATTTCAATAGCCACCATGCCCAACACGTAATAAATAACTTGCCCTTTGGACAATGGTTGCGAATTAAGAAAAACAGCAGCATTAGTGAGTCTTATGAAGAAGGAGCAAACAATTTGATTACCAAACTTACCACTCGGGGCTACTCTAAACGTCTAGTGAAGGATGCAGCAAAGAGGGCATTCAACAACAACAGAGAAGCCCTCCTTGACCAACAACTGCATAAGAATAGGAATACCAAGGAGACTCCTTAGTTTTTGTTAACACCTTCAGTAACTTATCTTATAGAATCAAAGGTATTAGCAACAAAAATTGGAACAAAGTCATGACAAAAGAATGCAAAAAACCTTTAGTAGCATTCAAAAACAGCACTACCATACGTAACCTAGTGATGAGGAACGATATTGGGAACAACAAACAAAAATAAAGAAATCCAGCATACTAGACTTTGGGGGTTACCACCAGTGTCAGGACACCACCCATGTGGGAATTGCACTATGTGCGCACAGACTAGAAAGACCACCACAGTAGATCTGGTTTTGGAAAGGGAATGGAATATCACAGAACACACTAATTGTAACACAGAAAATGTGGTATATGTAATTAGATGTCCCTGCCAATATATCTACATTGGAAAGACCAGTTGCAAGTGTAAAACAAGAATGACTGAGCACAAAAGCTGTATCAAAAATAAGGTAGAACAAGCACCACTTGTAAAACATTTTGTGGAAACGAATCACAAGTGCACAGATTTCAATTGGTCGATCTTGAAACATGTGAAAGGAAAAACACAAAATTTGATTAATAAGAAACTTTTGAGCTTGGAACAAAAATACATTTTCCTGACAAAGAGCCATATTCAAGGTCTAAATGAAAATATAGAGTAGCATTGTTAGGCGGAAACCTGTGCAGTTCCCTCGGGGACCACTGCAAAAGATTTAGGACTACAGGTGTTTGGCAGCAAACCCACTTGGTAGCAGTCTGTACCACACAGATTCAATTGGTAGCTGTGGCTGAACAGTAAGACTTCCCTCAAGAAGAGTTAGGAAGTATGTGGAGTATACAATATAGGGCAATCTACACAGTAGAACAAGCAAACACGGAACAAGGCTTCGGTGTAAAGATATAAAGGTATTTATTTGTAACGACACATCTATAGAAAACACTCTGGCACTAATACGGCAAAAAACTTCAATCACAATACTATACGAAGAAAAAGATGAATCCCCCTAACAATAGTTCGACAAGTCTAGGTTTACCGGCATCACTTATTTGCAGACAGAGGTGTATGCTTTAACCTAGATGGCACTCTAGTATTCGTTAGGTCGGGAGAGAAAAATAAGGCAGGTTATGAAATCAACTCGGTACCAATACTTTACGGACAAATGCAAGGCAAGTAAGGCAGGGTCTACTGCAGATCACAAAGTTCAGAGGCCAGGCCCACTCGGAGAGAGGCAAGGCGATATGTCCCGAAAAGTGTCTCAGTGGAAATGCGCTTCAAGTCTTTATCGCAAATTGTTATGGAAAGTTTGGACCAGTTCAGAACAGAACGTTAAAGAAAGCTTGGAGGCGACCTAATGGAAAGGCGAGGATTAAGACACCTCACTCTATCCGGCAGAAAGGGAAGCCAGGCGGACACGGTACCTTGTTTGTGGAGAGACAGCTCCGGCGGGGGCAGTTGTTCCTGGTGGTGGATGCACGTCGGGTCTTTGCCAAGAGAAGAGATGATCTCGTTGTTGAAGGAAAGTTGAAGATCGTTGCACCACCAGGGAAGAGACCAGCTGCGGAGTGCTCCGTCACAAGGCACCACCTTTTGGTCGCAGTACAGGGGTAGTGGCTATCCGGTTGCCGAGGTGCACTGCACGGGCAATTCGACCACTGCTTCCTGGAGCGAAGAAAAAGCAAAGGTGACTGGTTGTTCCCACCAGTCAGGGGAAGAGACTCTCCGGCAGGGAGATCTCCTCTGTCGTCGGGAAGTGGTGAGTCGGTTCAGCAGGGCTCCACCGGAGGTGTCATCGTTGCAGGTCGGCTCAGCTTTACCATCGTCGGATTCTTAGGTCCTGTGGTGACTTCTGAAGATCCAGTCCCAAAAGCCCTGCTTTTATGCAGAAAACCCCCATTCATTCAGCCTAGCTGTCAATCAAAACACGCTAAGTGGTGAGCGGGGAGGCTCACCACTTGGGCCAATCACACCAGAGTGCGACCGGAGTTGGCAAGGCAACTCAGTCCAGGGTGCCTAAACCCCCTCCCACACCCCTGTGGTAACCCAGACAGAATGGCACCACTTTGGAGGGTCTCTGTACAGAAGCCCGCCAAAAGTGGAACAAAGGGCTCAACCTTTGGTTTAGGAGTCACAGAGACGAACACAGACGCCATTTTAAAAACCGAGTTCTGGCAGAAAATACCATCCGATAAACTTATTTAAGATAAGTAAACCGGTGGTATGTTAGAGATTAACGGGAAAAAGGTATTAATCTCCAACAATGGGAAGAATCCCATAGGGTTATATTTGGGGGTGGAATATAACAAGTAGTTTCCACTGCCACCAGCCAAAACTCGACGATGGGGGACGGGATAGTGCCCCCTCAAATAACAGGCCCAGGAGTAATCAAATTACCCCTACTAGCACGTCCACAATAGGATGGTTTGTACTAGTTCTGTTAGTAAATTTAGGTCTAGTAAAGCCAATGGTGACTTTATATGCCCGGGGAGACAGTAGTCAGTCCCCGGGTATGGAGTCTATGATGCAGGTCCACTAGGACGCCCCAGTGTTACAGCACGTAGGGTGCGGTGTAACACGCATAGAAAAACATATGAGACCATATGGAGTAAAAGACCCCATAGCCCATAGAACACATTGACATTCACAGGAATTACACACATTCATATCCAAGAGTGGGAGAAAAAGAGTCTCACTCTTGGCAGGATGGAAAAAACAAACTCCAGAAATCCAGCAAAGCTGCTGGGGGACTCACTAGGTTAGGAAATTCAGCCTAAACAGAGAATTCTCCCTAACAAGCATAATGCATAACAAGTGCATACTTACGTGCTCAATCAACTCGTTAATTAATCATGAATTGTAATATAGGCATAGAGCAATGGTCAGGGATTATACCTTGAACAAAAACTGCTTAAGTTACCCTAACAATTTCATGATGACTTTCCATGTGAAGAGAAGTCCTGTGTTGTTTATGTGAAACCAACCCCTGTGGGGCATTAACAGATGCAGTGTATGTAATTAATATTGATAGTATATGAGCGAAATTACCCAGTAGAGATATACAGATTTTTTTACTTTTTAATTTTCAGGTTACTCCATATGGTCTTTTGATATTATAAAATCACAGCTTTAAAAATGTTGTATTTATGTTTGCGGTCGCTTTTGAAGCGACCGCAAACATAAATACAACGTTATTGTGTTTGAAAACACAGCTAATGTTTATTTTTATTAAAAAAATAGCACTTACCGAGATGCAGCTGCAGCTTTTCTGCCTGTAGTCTCCGGTCCCCGTCCTCCGCGTACAGCACCAATGAAGGAAAAGCCACCCAGTGGTAGCTTTTGTTTACTACAGCTGGCTGGCTTTTCCTTCATTAGTGCCGCAAAAGCCAAAGCGAGCACAGCAGCGGGCATCCATTTCACAAAATGGATGCCCCCATGTGCTATCTTTGAGCTTGAATTGCTCAAACTTTTACATAGGGACTTCGAAAAAAAAAAACGCCAATTGTTTTTTTTTTATGTTGCCTATCTATTTTTGAAATAACATTTTTTGGGCGAACCATTCCTTTAATGGTCAGTATTTTCCATACACTCCAAAGCCCGATAGCGAAAGGTGAGGATGTTTGTGATGGGGCACTAGATGTTGTTGAACAATACCAACCTTTGACATAATTCTGGTGAAATTTTCTATTGGGACAAGGAACTCTTTAACATGGAAACCTAGGTGGCTATTGATTCTGTGGGGTAGAGATTCAGCAGGAGACTCATGAGGTACCGTTGTATGTGGACATTGTAAAAGTGGAGGAGAATAATATTGGCTTCTTTGAGGATATGGAGGGGCTTGAAGAAATCTCTGTTCAATGTTTTGAGGTTGATGCCCCTGCAGTTGTGGAGACCACATACAATGAAGTTGATGATGATATTGGAATTGTATGTATGAACCAATCTGTAATAAGTGCTTTTATACCCCTTTGAATCATAAAATCAAATGTTCCTTTTTTTCAAGCAAAATGTTGAAAAAGCCGGGCAAATAGATCTATATATCATGACTGTGATGGCTCTGAGCTTCAATTGCCTCTGCTGTTCAAACTGAACAAACTCTGCCTCTGCTGAACAAGCCTTTGTGCAAAGTCAGGACATATTTAAGGATTGTCAATTTGGAGAGAAGCTGCTAAAAGTTGAAAGAGGGGTGAACAAAATGTGACTGTCGTAGGAGGTGTCTGTTCAATGTGAAATGACTACTGTGGTAAAGGAGTGATTGAAACATGATTATTACAATGATTGTTATGGCCACCATTACCAGGACCCACAACAAGATCCACAGAAATGTCTCAGTGACTCATAAATGGCACGCACTATTCAAAAAATATGTGACATGTTAGATCCCAGTAGAGTATTTAAAACATTGAACATTATGTAAAATACTTGGGTTAATGGTACAACCTGGTAATGTTAATATACATTTACTTGTTTTAAAAACAACAGACGACGAGTGAACAATGCATGTCTAAAAGTGATGGTATTGTTTTCAAAGTGCTGTGCATTCACATTAAAGAATTAATACTTTGTCTGAAAATGGAAATTTCTAATTTTGAGAACTGACAAGAACATCGACCGGGTGTGTACTGGGTCACAGATGGTTACTGGAACACTTTCATAGAACATTAAAGAGTATAATTTGACATTATTTTAGTGGAGGCAATACCTGCAGGTATATGATATGATATGATACGATAGTTTATTCATATTGCGCCCATTCACAAGTGTTTCAGGGCGTGACGAGGTAAGGGATAGGTACAAGGGAGGAAAAGAAAACAATAAAACAAAAACGATCTTACTAAGCCCAGTGACATTGAGAATGCGCAAGTGCAGGGGAGAGGGAAAGGGAAAGTGCAAGTGGCAGGAAGAGGTGGAAAGTGCAGAACAAGAACAAAAATAACAACAACAGGTAGTCCGGTCGGCAGGTGGCAAGTGCAATAATTAAGCATAGGCAACGCGTGTCAGATAAGTGCAGGCAAGGGGACGGTAGGGTTTCAGATACAGACCCAAGTGCAAGGGTTGCCAGGAGGCAGTGCGGGTAGGCAAATGGCTGGCCAATGATCTAGGCCTGAATACAGAGGGTAACCAGAAGCCCAGTGCAGTAACAGGCAGAGATCAGCAGGGGCGGGGAAGAGAGAAGGCAGAAGCAAAGAGGAAGGTCTTGAGGTGCTTCCGGAACAGAAGGCGGTTCTCTTCGAGTTTCAGAGAGACAGGGAGACTGTTCCAGATGGAGGCCCCAGACGAAGAAAGAGATCTACCTCCAACTCGATGCTTGGAGAAGCGACTGACCCTGAGGGAGTTGGAGGTATAAAGATATCTTACAGATGTTTATAATCTATCAAAATAGCCCCTCAGCTCCTTCCACATAAGAATGCATTGATGGTGTGGCGGAACCTGTACTTCCTGAGATGCAGCTTGAAAAACAGAAGTGCGTCAGGGCGATTAGATCAGTGATCAGGCCGATTCCATTGGCCCTGGGCTCCACGCTTCAGTAGGAGGAGTTTTGCAGAGTTGTGGTTGAACAGACACAGTGTATTTCTTTCTTTCCACATCAGCTACAGGGACCTCCCTCTAACTCCACACACTAGACGTAATGGTGGAGTCAACCATTCTTTTATGGAAATAAACTTTTAAAATAGGTGTTCTTTTGGACGCTGGCTCTGATAATATGGTGCAGTGTTTTATTTTATAGGGACACAATCATTTTTGGGCTTCATGATGTGATCTGCGGTCTTTGACTTATTGGTTGATTTTTCCCTAACCCCACTTCCTTGTCTCAAGTGGTACTGGCCATGTTTTGGAACCTTCTGGGCTATGCATGTACAGAGGCTATGCACGCGCACAGATGACTCACGTTTTCAGACTGCGGAAATGGCAAGTCTGTGAGAAGCAGCTATTTCAGGAGTGTAAGGTAAATGAACACTTTTGTTTTCTTCCCTTGACTGTAGAGACCAAAAGCATTTATTAAGACCCATCACCTATCCCCATTATTTTCCATCATGCAAGCCGTTTTTCAAATGCTATGGTGTTTTTTGTTGTTATGTTGTGCTGTGTGTAGTGTCTTTCAAAACACACACTAAATGTGTTTTGCACTTTGTTTTCTTATATGCTGCAATCTATGCATACACAGCGTTTCTGTTGCTGTGACAGCTGGCAATGTAACATGCTTGACGTGCTTGCGAGGAAAGGCCATTTGTACCTGCATACTATTTGAACTAAAAGTGGTTTTCCTTTTCTCAGATTGTGTTGCTACTGTAACCTCTATCACCTACACTGTAATGTACATGTTGATGTTGAGTAGTGTTTAACATTCAATAGTGATGAATAAACAAAGGCAAGTTCCATATGTTAAGTTTACTGTGTTGATTGCATCTGTGTTGTTTAACCATATTAGTGTCCATTGAAAAAACATTCAGTGCCATGCTATTTTCGCAGATGCTTAGCTGTTTAATTTCAAACTGCTGTAGCTCACTAGAAATCAACAATACTATAAGATAACCTAACATGTTTGTTTTCAGTACAGTTATTTCTATAAAATTAGCCAAAAAGTAAACCTTTGTGTCATATACCCTGAGGTCACATGACATAATTTAATATGGTGGACAAGGATAACAGTAAAGAGTATATATCACTGACCACAAAGGTAGCACTTTCAGAAAAAAGAAAAAAAAAATTCAGTAGGTAGATGGGCAACTTGCATGCATGCTGCTGAGACAAATATCTAAATGTTCATTTTATTTCTTTTTTTCTTTTTTTGGGTAAAGCGTAAGTGCAACCCGTGAGTGTTATATGTACACTTTTTTTCCAACACACATGCATTCTAAAAAAGTTACATTAATAGACCAATCATTTAGAAGCATCATTCGAAAAGTAGGTTTAACTTAGTGGCAATATGATACAAAGGAAAAATAAATATTCTCAGTCGTTCTGGGTAATCTTACATACATTTCAAAATGGCCAACATTGTTTATTTCCCTTGCTGTTTTCCTTTCAAGAAACTCTATTGTACAACTGGAATTCTATAACGTCTAGTAAATGTTTTTTTTTCTTTTTTTCTGCTATGTACGTTTAGTCATAAGACCTTTTTCAGATGTGTTCTCTGTATGTGAGCCAACGGGTCAAAAGGCCTTTGCGTCCGACCCTTGACCTTAAAATGCACTATATGAAATGTTTTTGCATCATATATTTGTAACCCTAGATCTGTTTGTCCTAATTGCAGTGGCTTTTGAAAGTTAATCACATGCTCTTGATAATCCATTAGTTAACAGTCTGTGAGGTCATGTCATTTGACTTTTGGCCTTATAATAATCAAGCGCAACATGTTTGTTTTGGTTAAATGTTGCACAACCGTGGTACCAATTTTGACAAGTGAGGTATCTCGTTGAAAGATATGATTTGTGCTTATTGATTTAAGAATCAGATAAGGTCTGGGGTTTAGTCATTTGACTTTTGACCTCAGAATCTCCCGCCCAAAATTGTTTTTGTTGTTGCTCTGCTACCATTTAGCACATTTATATAAGAGAGCTGTTATTGTAAATGTCATGTCAGGTGCTTTGTCTTCTAGGCATCAAGTTGGATGTAGAGGGTATGAAATATGACCTTTAATCTTAGATTGAGCATTTTCAAAGTGTGTTTGTAATTTCTCAGCAACCATTCATTTGATTTAGATAAGTGGGTATCACTGTAATGGGCATAGTATGTGCTACTCATCAATGGGCCAGATAGTCAAAGTGGCCTTTTCTTTTGACCTTTGACCTCAGAACCAGGTTTTTAAATATAACTGTTTTTATATATCATCACAACTTTTGAACAGTATTTTGAAGCCAACGCTAATGTATTGGTATGTATTATCACATGTATCTGATATATAAGTAAATGGAAATTATCATGGAAATTATCATTGACCTTTTTTTTTTTTAAACTTTATTTAACAGTTGTGGTACATAACAATGCAGCAACATGACAATTCAAGCATGTATATATCATGGGTATTCAATACAGTCTTTCCTCATAACATGCAATGTTCACGGAGCAGGTGTATTATTAGGCCTTACCGGTCTACTGTTGGCTGAGTCCATTTCACATAAATATACTCTGAACAGGGCCCAGATGTCCTTTGGTTTACATGAACTTGCTAGCGCCATTACATAGTGCGCCTCACATTCATTCACATACATCAGTTCCTTGAGAAAATGATTTACTTGTGGTGCCTATGCACGCTTCCATTTTTGCAGAATGCACTTTTAGCCACCGCACATGCGATGTTAAAGAGCCTTCTGGTCACCTCAGATCTCTTTCCTATATCCCCAAATAGGTATTTTAATGGGTTGAGATCTGCCGGTATCTGCGTAACCTCTTCCAGAATTTTCGCCACCTCCCCCCAGAATACACATATGTTTGGGCAGCTCCAATACATGTGAAACGAGTCAGCCCGATCGGACCCGCATTTCTGATACTTGCCAGGGCTGATTCGCGTAAATTTTGCAATCTTTTGGGGGGTATAGTGTAACTTTTTTAACACCTTAAATTGGATCAGCCGAGGCCCACATTCATGGATACCCTCTTAGTGAGTTCACAGTACCTCTCCCAGGACCTATCGGTGATGGTAGCACCCAGATCCGATTCCCAGGAAGCCCTTATCATGTTCACCATTGGAGTATTGGCTTGTATAGTCTTGTAAAGTCCCGAAACACTGGTTCCCGATCGGGTAGCCAGGGCCACCAGGCACGGGTGTGGTGGGGGTTCATCAGGGAACAGGGGCCATCTGGCCTTAAATGCCATTTTCATTCTATAGGATTGTAAAACCATCAATTGATCTCTACCCATCCCTGTTTTGAATTCTTCCAATGTTATAAATTTACCATTAGAGAATATGTCCTTGATTTTAAATTGCCTCTCCGGATCATATGTCTTTTGCACATCTGTATCGTACGTTGGTGATATACCTGGGAAGTTCCAGAACGGGGCATCTGAATAGTATGGTGTCTCTAGCCCAACTCTGCAAAAAATCTTGGACCATGCATGCACTGTTGTGCTGACTGGGTCAAATGGGCATTCGTCCTTATGTTTGTTTTTAAAGATAACGGACATCAGATCGGTTGGGCGTGCTGCGTGTCGTTCTAAGCAGATGTGGGGCGAGGTGTCTCGCTCATCATACTAGTGTTTAACAAACTGGGCCTGTGCCACCAAGTAATATAATTCAAAATCTGGTGCTGCTATGCCACCTTTGTCATATGGTTCGACCATTTTTTCCCACTTCATCCTGACCGCCCCCCCGCACCAGACGAACTCCACCGCCATGGACTTAAGTTTATCAAAGAACTGCCTACCCGGCCATATCAGGACATTAGTAAATATATATAATAGCTTTGGGAGAATGACCATTTTCAGTACAGCAACCCGGCCAATGAGTGAAATAGGGAGTTTGGCACAAAAACGGAGTTTAGCGGCTATCGTGTCTAAAAGGGGGTCACGATTATTCAAAAGGAGGGAGGCTTTATCTCCCGATACGATAACACCCATGTATATTATCTTAACAGGGGACCATCTTAGACCGTGAGTGTTTATCGGACAGATTAAAGGGAAGATTTCCGATTTGGAGCGGTTGGTTTTGTATCCTGAGTATTCTGCATATTCATGCACCGTCTCCATCACAGGCCCCAGGTGTGTGTCTGGCTCTCGGATATGTAACAAAGCATCATCTGCATATAAGGAAATAGATTGGGTCAGGCCCGACATCCATATGCCCCTCTGGTTTTGGTGTTCTCTAATTGCTGCTGCAACCGGTTCCACAGTGAGGGCAAATAGTATCGGGGAGAACGGGCAGCCCTTTCTCGTGCCCCTTCCCAGCTCAAACCATGAGGAGCACCATTATTATAGCCTCTCTCATGGATGACGGTAGCGTCCCCAATTCCAAGGCCTCCTCCCACATGGACAGGAGTACCAGGGCTAGCTCCTCACTGAGTTTACAATTCGGCCCCTAATCCGTACGAGACAGGTGCTTTCCTGTTAGCTAGTGATTTTATCGCTTCCTTTATCTCATCGACTGTTATGGCCTGATCAAGCAACAGTCTATGTTCTGTTGACAGTCTCGGGAGTGAGACGTTATCTAAGTATTCTACAACCTCTTGTGGTGTCTTCAGTTAATGGTTGGCATACAAATCAGTGTGGAATTGGGGGAGTTCTTTATTTATGCCTTCCTCACTTGTGGTTACCGTACCATCCCCCACTATTATGCTAGAAATCATGGTATAGTGTCTTTTGGCCTTCAAAAAGTTGGCTAAAGTGTGACCAGCTCTGTTCCCCTCCCCGTATCGGCATGCTTTAATTGGGGTTGCCATATACAGCAGCTCTCTAGTGGCCAACTTGTTGAATTCCTGTAGCTTTTCATTAATGTCTGCCAAAACCCTATCCTCATGTGCGGCCGTATATTGCATTTCCAGCTCAATCGCTGTTCTATGTCCGCCAGTTCCACCCTGACCGCCCTAAATAGTCCCGTGGACTTGAAGATCAGGATCCCCCTCATCCAAACCTTAAACGTCTCCCATAGGGTTGCACTGCTGATCCCTAAGAATATTGGGTGGCATACGCCATCTCCTGGCAGGGGGCTTAATATTTTCCAGTGTCATAATTAAGAGTATAGGAGAGTGGTCAGATAGGGTACCGGGGAGCATCTCACTACAGTCAACTTGGTTCATAAGAGACGCAGACACCAGCCAGTAATCTATACGGGACTCTGTGTCATGCACTGAGGAGTAAGAGGAGTATTGCCTCTTATGGGGGTGAAGTGTTCTCCAAGCGTCAACTAGTGTAAATTGCGATAGGATTTGGTGTAGGACAACAGCGGTGTTGGTGGGATTTCTGTGTCTGGAGGTGGAGCGGTCTAGTGTGGCATCGAGAATGGTATTAAAATCTCCCTCCACACCACGTGCTCACCACCAGAGGAGCCCATCTCTTGCATTACACTCATGTAGAAATCAGGATCATCTATATTCAGGCCGTATGTGTTGACCAGTATTAATTTTTCCCCTACTATGTCTCCCCACACTATTACGCAGCGACCTAGTGGGTCTATTTTACTTTTTCCAAATTGAAACTCAACCGAGGGGTGAATCAGGGTGAGCACTCCTCTTGCCTGTGAAGAGTATTCAGTGTAGTATCTTTGTAGCCCCCATCCCTTCAAAAGCTCAGTGTTGACTTTCTGAAGCGCATGAGTTTCTTGCAACATTACTATCTGGGGATGATGTCGACTGACATAAGTCCCCACCTTTTTTAACTTGGTCCGGTTGTTCAGCCCACGGACGTTCCATTTAAGGAGCTTCAGCTTCGACCCCCGGGCCGTCACATTGGGATTAGCCATATCTGCATATCCACATCACACCCCGTGTCTCACTGTTAACCATGAAAGTTTCTTGTGCTGCACTGTCACCACATTTTTTGAAAACTTGTGGGACTCTTCCAACTGAGTCCCAACACCGCAACCCCCCCCGGACATTACCACATTGCTCAATGGAGCTAAACATCCTGCAATACTTTAATCCCCCACCCACATCATCTGCCCCAACTTGACAATGCTGCCCAGCAATTAACATTCCCTTAAACAGGTGGAGCTTTCCTGAGGGTCACTAGTTGCAGCCATCTGGCGCACTCTAGACGGAGGCTCACCGCTCGGTTAATCAACAGTCTTTGTTCAGTTCGTCCCAATTATATATCTTCCAATTTTTCCTGGGCTGGCAGGTAATCGGGCCCCATTCCCACTTTCAATCTGTTGGGTCTCGACTCTCATCTCTCGGTTGTGGTCTCGCATTTTGGTTCTCCACTCAGTCCCTAGGGGGCAACGGGATGGAAGCCTCCACATATGACATGGCTTCTGTGGGGTTCTCGAAGAAGTGAGCCCTTCCCCCATGTTGTATTCTCATCTTCGCCGGGAAGATAAGGGCATAGGGCACATTTCGCATATGTAGCTGTTCTTTCACCCCTTCGTAAGATCTCCTTTGCATTTGCACATTGGCCGAGAAGTCCGGATATATGTGGATTTTGTTTTGTTCATGGTATAAAGTTCCTTTTTCTCTCCACAGTCGGAGTATGGTGTCTCTGTCCCTATAATTAAGGAGCCGTGCAATTATAGTACGAGGGGAAGCTCCTGGTTTCGGGTGCGGTGCTAGGGTGCGATGGGCTCTTTCAATCAGAAAGTGTTCCAAAAAAGAAGTCGGCGCCTAGGATGTCCTTCAACAGGGTCTCTACTTGTCTCTTGCCAAAGTTTTCCGATACCCCAACAATCGGGATGTTGTTTCTCCGGGATCTCGATTCGAGGTCCTCGCACTTATTTTGAGTTTTGTGTAATTCCGTTTGGACATGGGCTATGTCTCGACTATGTTGTGATATTGTGTCTTCGCTTGCACTTATCCTGTTTTCCGCCTCTGTAATATGTGCGCTCTCCTTCTCCACACGTGCTTTCAGGGATCCAATCGTCGCCACTATGTCATCTAGTTTTACATTCACAGCCATGAATCCATTTTGCACCAGTGTTGCTAGGCGTTCCATCGGGTCAGTCTCCTGCCCATCTGATGTCGGTGGTTGCCCCCCAGTCGCCCCCTGTGGTTGCGAACTGGTTAAGGTATCCATCGGGCCGATCTTTTTCCCTCCTGCCCCCTTCTTCTCAATACGGCCCATGTGTTGTGTCTTTCAGTTGAGGATCAACTGTGTTCTCCCACGTATTGTTGCCCAAAGCACCGCTGTGTGGCTCAAAAATGGAGAGGGAGGGTGTTCCCTTATACGTCCGTCCTTACCACATGGTACACTGCTTTTATACTGAAGTGAATCCAGCAGTTCTGTGCTGGCGGGAAAGCCCCTGGCCACCACTCCGGACCATATGCTAGAGGGCCTTGTTGGAGCGTCCAGCAGTGGACTCAGAGCCACACAGGAGTCTTGCTGTGCCTGCGTGGTCTAGGGCCTAAGGTTGTGGGCGGTTATTTCACGCTTGAGGGTGTACATCCATTCTCCACCAAAATCACATGAATATGGCCTAATGGGCCCCTGTGATGTGCTAATGTTGCACAGGGTGTTGTAGCACTCCCGCCGCCCTCAGCCGGGGAATAGTACCGGGCCTCAGGGCTCCTCTCACCCGCTCCCGCTGTCTCCCATCTCCCTCCACAGGTCGCGGGGAGCGGACGCCGGGTAGCCGCAGTTGTCTCCGGGCAGACGGCCACTCGGCTCTTTCTTCAGGCAGAAACCACGGCTCCCCCAGTCGGAGAGCAGCACCCGGCCTCCAGGCTCCTCTTACCCGCCCCCGCCGTCCCCCGTCTTCCCCACGGGTCGCGGGGAGCGATCACTGGCGTGGCCGCATTTATTTCAGCTCAGGCTGCCACTTGTCTCTCTCTTTGTCTGCAGGATGTTGCAGGGCGCGCGGTGCCCCTCCCCCACCTCGGCTCACCGCCCGAGTGTCCGTGGAGTCCACAGGCGGCCACACGGGCCCGCGCCAGCCGCTAGGGATGCCGAACGCGATATCTCGCCACCCCGGGCCCGGTTTTTCACTGTTTTTTCGCCAAATTGTATCTTACAATCTCCGCCACCAGATTTTAGCTTCCAATGAAGTCTGGGACAATTCTGACAGGATTTATATCAAATAAGGATTGTGTCCGAGCCGCAGCTCTCACACTAGGCGACCATGTTCGATGTGCGCAACAGCGCCCCTGGAAATTATCATTGACCTTTGACATTTACAACAATCATTCTCAATTTTTTTTTTGAATATGCTTTGCAACTGTGGGATCAATTTAGACATGTGGTGTCATCTCAAACCCTTGGTACATGCTTTTGTACAAATGGTACAGGTAGGTTGAGATACTTTGGGATTTGATCTTTGACCTCTAAATCAGTCACCTAAAAGTATTTTGTTTCGTTTTTGTTCTGCTTCCATGCAGAACATGTACAAAAGAGAGGTGTCGTTGGAATGGCCATGTCATGTACTTTGTCTTTTATGCACCAAGTAGGGAATAGGGTGTAGGACATTTGACCTTAAAATTAGCATTTGCAAAGTGTTTTTTGTTATTTCTCATCAACCATTGATTTGATTTGGATGAGTGGGGCATCACCACAAAGGTTATGGCATGCGCTATCTCATAAATGGAACAGATAGTAATTTCATGTGACCATTGATCTCAAATTGATCTCAGAAAACAGGTACTAAATATTATGTTTGCTTATATTTTCATAACTCAGATTTATAAAATTGTGAAGTAATGAGTAATGTATTGGTATGTACTATCCTTGGATTTGGATATCTAAGTCAAGTGGCAATCATTTTTGACCTTAGAACAATCATTCTTAATGGGTTTTCGGCAATTGTTTTGAAACCGTGGACCCGACACGAAAAGTGTGGAGTCAACTCAGAGCTATGACACATATTTTCCTTTTTACTGTACAGCTATGTTGAGATTCTTTGGCTTTTGACCTTTGACTCCCAAAATCACTCACCCAAAGTGTTTTTTTCCACAACCATAGACCAGACATACATTACAGAGATGTCACTGTTATGTGGCAATAACACCAGATCTGGCGGGCCGGATTGTGTGACAATGGTCCTCAGCCCATTGCCACCTGAAAAGACTACTGGATCAGGTGTTATTGCCAGCAGCACCTCAGGGTTCTAATATGGAAACCTCGGGTGCTAATAACAATTTTGTTTTGGGAATAAAAGAGAAGCCTTACGGTCACCTGTTTAATAAAAAAAAAAAATACTGACTTAGGATAGTGACCTAGGATGGATGATGGATCACACTGCATCACGCCAGTGGTTGTGCTGCAGCTAAAATAATACGCTGATTGGGGTAAGAGGGTGGGGAGAGGAGGAAACAATGACCAGAGGACAAGAGAGGGTGCAAGTAAGATGGTGTGGTGGGGAAGCAGCCTTCAGACTGCTCAGAATACAAGCTTGGATTGTGTGATTTAGCCCAACAATGACACAGAGACATCAAAGAGCAGGCACGGCGAGAAAGAGAGAGAAAGAGAAGCAACAAAGCCCAAAGCCAACCTGACAGTGGACAGATCTTCCTTTTGACTTACTGACGACTGAAGAGCACCCTATTTAGTTTTGTGTTAGGCAGGGAAAAGCCATATTTTATGGAGAGTTAGGTGTTTACAACTGTTCATTTAATCAATAAAATACTTGATAATCGAAGATATCAGTTTCTGACCTTCTTCAGACCCACCACATGTCCATTGGGAATGTCGGTCAACTTGCACAAGGGGATACATTCAGCCTTGAAAAGGGGGCCACATTTTTATGCTGCATATAAACAACATTCTAAGGTGCACAAAGTGTTGCACTCCAATTGAAAGAGCTCTATTCAGTGCTTGGTGACCACGACCATGTTGTACACACATACCCAATAACCCTAGCTTTTATGAAATAACCCACAATCTCCCAAAGACCACCCCTCCTTTCCACAACACTCTCCAAATGGGGATGGAAAATGGGCACCATCCTTTTGAGAACCTGAACTACAGCACATTGGAAGACCAGTGGGCGCCTGCATATGTTGTTCTAGTCTGTAGAGGATTGTGTACAATTTAAGTAACTGTATATGGTAAAACGATTGAATAATTAGCTCTCCCACCTCCCTCAATCCCCCATACCCATGCCCTCCCAACTCCCTCAATCCCCAACACCAAACTGTTTTAAGAAATAAAAAATGTAAACACAGAGGCATAGAATCAAACAAAAAGTTTACTTGGAGCTACCAGTTAAAAGAAATATTTAGAAATGCATTT
This sequence comes from Ambystoma mexicanum, assembly GCF_040938575.1. Lineage (NCBI taxonomy): Eukaryota > Metazoa > Chordata > Amphibia > Caudata > Ambystomatidae > Ambystoma > Ambystoma mexicanum. Next base: position 527,993,782 of record NC_090937.1, read on the forward strand.
ATTAAAAAATTGATGAGTCCTAATCTATTGGTGAGTCCTGGTCTATGGTGTGTGTTGGACACAGATGAGACAACGCCCGGGTCCACCTGCAAGAGAAAGACATCCGCAGAGATTTTGCTGTCAACCATCTGTCCATTAGAGCACAAGGCAGGGGAGAACGTATTGCCCCATCAATCTCTCAGATGGGTGGGTTGAATAGATGCAAACTGCATGGTCCTAATCTAGTGGCAAGCCCTGGGCTATGGTGTTGGATGTAAAGAACATTATGCCCCAATCGACCTGCAAAAGAAAGACGGCTGCTGACATTTTGCCATCAACCAACTTCCCAGGGGAGCGAAAGGTTAGGAATCATTTGTGCTCCATCAGGCTCTCTGATGGGCGGTCTGGATAGACGCAAACAGTATCGGCCTAATCTAGTGGAAAGTCCTGGTCTACAGTGTTGGATGTAGAGAACACGATGCCTGGGTCCACCTGAAAGAGAAAGACAGCTGCAAAGATTTTGCTGTCAACCCGCTGCCCAGGGGAGTGCAAGGCAGGGGAGAGCTTACTTCCTCATCAGGCGCTCCATTGGGTGGTTTGGATAGATGCAAACTACAAAGGCCTAATCCAGTGGCGAGCCCTATTCTGCGATGTTGGACATAGAGCAGACAATGCCTGTGTCCATCTGCAAGAGAAAGATAGGTGCAGAGATGTTGCTGTCCGCTCGATTTATAAGGGAAGGCAAGGGGGGAGAATTCAGTGCCCAATCAGGTGCGCCGATGGGCAGGTTGGATAGATGCAAACTGTATGGGCCTAATCTAGTGGCAAGCACTGGTCTACAGTGTTGGATGTAGGAAAGACAATGCCCAGGTCCACCTGCAAGAGAAAGACGGCTGCAGAGGTGTTGCTGTCAACCAGCTGCCCAGGGAATCTCAAGGGGGAGAACTTAGTGCCCTATCAGATGCTCCAATGAGCAGGTTGAATAGACACAAACTGTATGGCACTAATCTATTGGCAAGCCATGGTCTATGGTGTAGGATGTAGAGAACACAATGCCCGGGTCCACCTGCAGAGAAAGACGGCTGAAGAGATTTTTCCATCAACCAGCTACCCTGGGGAGCGCAAGGCAGGGGAGAGCTTACTTCCCCATTAGGCCCTTTGGTGGGAAGTTTGGATTGGACGCAGGCCATGGCCACCGTAAAATGTTTATAGTAATTATAGCTGATCTAGGGGGAGTATGTAGTATTTGTTTTTATGGTGGAAGGATATCACTGAAGCGTGTATAGTATTTACAATTGTACCAGAATTGTGCACACAGCATATGGCTACAATGTTTTGTCCTCAGTTATTATGGACACAGTAATATCTCAATAGATATTGATAGTGGGGATGAATGCTTAGTTGAAAATGTTAAGAAAGTTGTAATGTACAATTATGGACATTTGCGAAATGTTTAAAATGTCACCTTAGTAAGTATGACTAAAGTAATATGCAGAGAGCAATTTGCTACTGGCTGTGGATAATTATTTGGATATAGTTACAAGGCTGCAATCTGTGGTTGTTTATCTTCAAACAATTTCGTTGTTTAACAAATTATACATTGGAACATTTAAATAGATATATCTGTACATATACATTAACTTTTATGACCCTCATAAATAGTACATTGTGTGTAATATGTTTGGTACAACATGTGAGCATGGTACACTATTGTTGTATTAGCATGTGGTAATCACTGGGTCATTGCGGAACAAAACATCCACGCTGAGGTGGAATTGGAAATAGTATGATTGGTGCAATGGAATGGGCAAGAGTGTAATAAAATAGAGTTGAATGGAAAATAATGTTTTATTCCAGTGGTATGCAAACAAATTGATGCTGAGCCCCCTTCCATTATACTATTGTTGTTGAGGTCACCCTTGCGTAGCAATAGTGTTGCTTGGACCACTAGATGCCAGATTTGATTATATATTCTATTAAAATCAGTCACTGTGCTCCTTTCTTAACAGCTTTACGCCCCCCGCCCATCCTCACCATCCTTTGCGTATCCCAAGGGGGACCAGCCGCACAGTTTGAAGACCATTGTTTTAGGCTAATAGTGAAGTTACATTATTTGAATTAGAGAGACATACATGCTATATTAATATACTTACTTTGGGCCTCATTACGACCCAGGCGGTAAGTTACCGCCTGGGCCGTGACTTTACCACCATGGCGTAAACTACGTTTACGCCATGGTGGTTGGCGGACTTACCGCCCCATTCCGAGGTCGGCGGGGCGGTAAGTCCCCAATCCCCATTTACCCTTCCCCATTCCCATTTTTGCCCCATAGGGCATAATGGGAGTGGGGAAGGCGTTAATTACGCCACCGTAAATTACGGTGGCGTAATTAACTCCATGGTCCCTTAGCGCCATGGATTTTAACACCTGCTAAAAGCAGGTGTTAAAAGCGCCATGGCGCTAAGGGACCTCGTAATTGGCGGTAAGGGGTCGGCGCAGCTAACGCTGGCGCTAACCCCTTACCGCCAGGGTCGTAATGAGGCCCTTTGTAACATGTGAAGAGTTTTCTTTGTTTGGTAGCTGCTTTTGTCAATCTTCTTTTGTTATGTAATTGCAAACAAAAGTTAGTTGGTGTATGTGGTAATGTTGAAGTAGGTGTAGTAGCATAGTTTCATATTTATTGTGGTAGGAGCAGTTATTGAAAAAGGGAGTGAATATAGATTTATTATTTGTGGGGTACTGAAGTATGTTAACTATGTTCTCACTATATGGTGTGTTATACGAGTGGTTGGGCAACACTAGTCCTTTATAGGTAAGGAAAATAGTTGTGTTTAGGATTTACTGTTTTTAGTAGGAATTTATTGAAAGGGAAAACATGCATACATTTATTGGCACTTCCATCATGTCTGTGTGTTTTTGAAGTAAGGAAAATCCATCTGGAAAATGTTGTAGTGACTGTTTTAAGTGGCACTTGTTGTAAGTAGGTGTAATATTGTGCAACTATATGGAATGTGGTAGCACTGGGTTTAAATCACTGTACATTTATATTTAAGGAAAGCAGATATGTTTCAGTAATGCCTACTCTTAGTAGTATTTTAAGCATGGCTTTACACACGCACTTACGCACATGCAAGGGGTTTTTGAGCAGCTGCAGTTGAGTCAGGAATTCAGGCAATCAACCAATTATGCACTGAACAGTCCAGGCAGCACACTAGCAGAGGCTCCTGATGAATGCACAACCCTTTCCACATTGCACCGCACACCAATGATATATGTAAATGTTGAAATTGTTCAGTATTTTCAGAAATATTTGTATTCATGGAAATTATGCAGAGATGGTATTGAATAATGTGTATTTCGCTAAAATGATAGAAGCCTGCTCTCAACTAGTTAATTCAGTATGAATCATTTTCCAAATAACATATGAGACCTGGATGCAATTACATTATTTACAAATGTATACCCATCTAGAGATCATTTCAATTATGCAGATTTACTAAAGATGATAGTAGATGCATTACAATAGTTGTGATTCTTAGAAGTAAAATTACTTACCACATTACCTATGGATATCTGACTGTTGTCAAATGGAAAGGGGGGATGCTATGTCTCACTCAAAGGTGCCTCATCCCCACTCCCCAAGTCTCCATCAACCCAGGTGATCCTCCCTTGCATATCCACCCCCAGGGTCAGGATCTGGTAGCAAAGACCTTTCCCTGGCTACCTGGGAGGATATATTTGGGAAAGAGGTGAGGATGCAGCGGGGCTATGGTAGTTCTGTATGTTGCCATGGATCAGGGAGAGTAGCATTACAATGGTCTCCCTGTTCAGCCATTACAGGGTAATCAGCCGGTAATCAAATGCTTGTCAGTTAATGTCCAGGATGAGAATCTGACCTGTGGAATGTGGCCTTGCCTTGCATGGTGTCTTCTCCTCCTCCTCTCTGCGCCCTGTGCTGTTGTTCCTGCATCTTCAGCTCAATATGGAACAGGAGGTGCTACATGTCCCAGTTTGCAACAGCTAGTGTAGTGGAACCATGGTGTTGCAAAGTGTGTTTGGGTCAGTTGCAGACCTTTAGCAGTCTGTCAGACTGGATTGGGTGCACCCGTCACTTGTTTTCCATCACCTGTATGCATTTTCGTCCACCTTTTATGTGTAGCTAACTGCAATGTGTTTTTGGCGGAATTACTGCCAATTATCGGTGGTATTTCTGAGGTATTTTGACTTGTGATATGATGGAAATACCATTATCAGTCTGCTGGAATTAGCCCTGGTGATAATTACACCATCTATTGGCGGTTATTACGCCAGGGCTAATTACACTGGAGGAATTAACACCCAACTCCTTATTCAGCGCTGCAATAAAAGTGGTGTTAATTCTATTGCCTGAACTCACACAGACAGAGTTTGAATTGGGGAAGACCTAAATAGATATCTCCATAGTTGCATGGGTGTAGCAGTTCTTTACCACTGTTGGGAATGTACCAAAGGCTAAAACAACTTTGACCTCAGTCGTGGACTACCTGGACAGTACTCCTACAGGACTACCTCTATACACTGCCACACCAAATCCAACCACTGCAATGCTCTCAGAAAGGATGTTCCTTTCTTAGCAAGTAGAAGGCTGTCTTCCCCCACCTCCTCTCCCACAACCAATACTGTAATCACACAGCCTACTTGTGTGGGACACAAAATCCCAGCAGCTACCTCACAAGCAATAAAAGAGGCTGTTGATCCATATCTTTCGAAGACAACTGTCCTCTGTATATACTGTAACACACCACTCTGCAGGGGTAACAATTTTGAAGTGTTTTGGAAGCTGTAATCAGGGAGCATGAGAAACAGTGCCTCTACCATAGAAGTAACACACACGCAACATCTTCCCCTGCCCACCTGCCCCTCCAGGTTAGTGCTTGGTGCCTCTTCCCTCATTTCCCTCCCCACCGTACGTTTTAACCTCTCCTGCAAAATAAATAATACACCAAACAACAGAAAAAAGAAGGTTCCTTTAGGAACCACCTTTCACAGTTAAAAAATAGAACTACAAAAAAAATCTAATAGACTTCATTTACTTTACATTTCTCAGTAAAGTACATAAACACAATACGATTTTCCAACATTTCCTTTAGCATTTTGTGTTATATTATGTTATAAGAAGCAAAGACACGTTTTTTGGCACAGGTATAGCATTGGGCTGTGTTTCAAGGATGGAACATAAATGGTAAATGTTGGATATAGCCCGATTTGAAAGCAGGTTGGCATCATAGATATCCATTGTTTCACCGCCTTTCTTTGCTCCACAAAAAAACTATTCAAGGAATTTGTTGTTTGAGCAGTTAAATCACTTTTAAAACACGTTTAACTCTGCTTCTTGGTTGGAATTGGAAATTGGTCCTCAAATAAGAGATATTGGCCCTCATTCCGAGTATGGTGGTAGTCATGGCGCTATTTGCGCCGTTACTGACTCCCATTCCGGTACCGACTCCGGTTTGGTTCAATGGGGACTTACCGGTCCATTCTGACCTTGGAGGGACCGGTAAGTCCCCATTTACCAAACCATTCCCCATTCCCATTTGAGCCCCCATAGGGCTCAATGTCAGAATTCCTCTTCACAAGTTTGACCCGTAGTGTAAAAGAAGAATTCTTCCCACCAATGTACCCCTTTGTATGTAAGAAATACACAGTGCAAAGGAATCAATTAGTTGAAAGAATGGATATCCCACCGAGACCACGTGGCTGTAGGAGGAAATAACACAATTAGTACCAAGAAAACTGATGATTGAAAATCACGATTCTAATCTAAAACTCAATACACTAACCTGAGAGAACTGAACAGTAGGTAAGACTACCACGGTCAGGTTAAGAAAAAAGGCCCAGAAAAGTTCTGCAAACAAACAATATTCACTATAAGTAATGCTATGTGCCTGAGAGAATACGGATACTGAACTAGGTGAACTTTAACACAAGAATTTCCTTACCAGGGAATATCCATGAGGGAGTCCGTAGAATGAATGGATGACAGGAGCCACCTTCAGCAATCCGCGATAACAAACAGTACTCCCACGGTGTGGGGAACAGTTCTACCAAGGGTTCGAATACCCACGTTGCAGTAGCGGCTGTCCCACGGTGCAGCGGAGGTTGTCCCACGAAGCAGCAGTGGCTGTGCCTCGAAGCAGCGGAGGCTGTCCCCCGGAGCAGCGGAGGCTGTCCCACGGAGCAGCGGAGGCTGTCCCACGGAGCAGCGGAGGCTGTCCCAAATACCAGAGCACACTAGACGTGAATTCACAATCCAAAAGAGAAATCCTTAAACCGGTCCGAGTCCAAATATACCTAGCGGTCGCCAAAAAAAAAGTCAAGGAGAAGGCAAAAACGAAATCAGGTCACAGAAACCAGAGATCCAAGAACCATGAAAAAAACTATGAGGAAAATTCGACAAAACAGTAGGGTAATCCAAAGCCAAAAACAAGTGCAATCCGGGTCAAAACACGAGAAATGATCGTAGAACTAAGAGACAAGGAACAGAACGCCAAAAATGCTCAATCAGAAGCGCTGAGCAACTAAGGAGGAGGGGCTAAATACTCAAGATCACCTGATCAACGTCGTGATCGTGCACGAACGTTACCCCTCCTTAGCAACGTGTCACTAAGCTTCCATGGCAACCTCCAGGCTCTGCCGCGGATTGCGTTTCTGGCGACCCAATGCCACTGTCCCAGCGCTTTATTTTGTTTTCTTTGTCCAGCTGCTGAAGATGCACGAAAGCCTGTACGCAAATTCCCATGCCTAACAGTACCCTCCCCTAAAGATAGACTCTGTCTCCTCGAGGCCCAGAACTCCGAGATCAAGCGAGGGGCATGAAAATGTTGTACTGGTTCCCAGGTTCTTTCCTCCGGTCCATAACCCTTCCAATCCAAGTTATACATCCTGGTACCTCTAGAAACCTTAGTATCCAGAATTTTATGAACCTCATACTCCTCCTCCCCTTGCACTGTGATGGAAGGGGGGCGAGCAGGAAGAGGGGTTCCGGGAAGAAAAGGTTTGATTAGAGATACATGAAAAACGGGATGTATCCTCCATTTAGCTGGAAGAGACAGCCGAACCACTACGGGGTTGAATATTGCAGTGATAACATATGGGCCAACGTAACGCGGAAGGAGAGCTCTCCTGCCAGGAATATGCAGATTTTTTGTAGATAGCCAAACCTTATTTCCCACAGTATACTGAGGAGCCGGGGACCGGTGGGCATCAGCAAAACGCTTGGCGTTTTCTTGTGCAACAACAAGGTGTTTCTTCACCTGATCATGGATTGTACACAGGTTCTTAATGCAAGAAGAAGCCGCCGGCTGGCGTGTGGGCAGAACAGGAGCAACAGGCAAAGACCGAGGATGACGACCGAACATGGCAAAAAACGGGGAAGAACGTGTAGAAGAATGTAAAGAATTGTTATATGCAAATTTGGCCATAGGAAGCAGTGAAAGCCAGGAATCCTGATATTGATGAATAAGGCACCTTAGGTATTGTTCCATGGTGGAATTGAGGCGTTCAGTTTGTCCATCCGTTTGGGGATGATAAGAACTGGAATATCTTTCGTCAATTCCAAAAGAGTCAGTAAGTGACTTCCAGAAATGTGAAGTAAACTGCGAACCTCTATCCGAGATGATGATGCAGGGAAGACCGAAGAGGCGAAAAACGTTCTTCAGAAACAATTCCGCCAGACTCGGGGCAGATGGTAGACCTTGACAAGGCACAAACAACGCCAATTTGGTGAAGTAATCAATGATTACCCAGACAGTGTCAAAACCTGATACCGGAGGTAAATCAACCACAAAGTCCATCGAGATCATATACCAAGGATATTCAGGAACGGGCATGGATTGCAAGAGTCCAACCGGTTTAACATTAGGAGCTTTACATTGAGCACAGACATAGCAATGGGAAATGTATTCAGCAACGTCCTTAGACATCGACGGCAACCAACACCAGCGCTGCAAGAGGTCAAGAGTCTTCCTACTGCCGGGATGTGCTGCTAAGCGTGAATCATGGCACCATTGAATAGCCTTCTTCCTAGTACCACTATCCGGAAGAAACAGTAACCCCTTGATATGTGGCAACCCCCGAATGATTTCAAGATTGAGTTTTGCCGGTTCTGCAGGATTGTCTCTCACCCAATCCTGTAGATCGCTTTTTAGGGTTGGTTGAATGGTACAACCACAAATCACTTGATGTGGTAACAGAAGAGGACCTTTCGATATGCGAGGGAGACATTCTCCATGGATACGTGAAAGAGCATCCGCCTTAGTGTGCAGAGCACCAGGGCGATAGGTAATCGTGAAATCGAACATCGAAAAGAACTCATGCCATCTGGCATGCCTGGCTGTGGAGCACTTAACGGACTGTAAGGCTACCAAATTCTTGTGATCAGTGTATACCTGAACAGGAAAAACCGAACCCAATAAATTGTGTCGCCAAACCATGAACGAATCACAAACGGCTAACAACTCTCTCTCTGTGATGGTGTAATTCCTTTGGTAAGAGGTAAGTTTTCTAGAGTGAAAGGCCACCGGGTGTAGCCCCTTAGTTTCCGGGCATTCCTGAGACAAAATCGCCCCTAAGGCTATGTCTGAAGCATCCGCCTCTACCACAAACGGTAACTTTGGATTAGGGTGTTGAAGAACAGGTGCGCTGGTGAAAGCGGATTTAAGGCGTTGAAAGGCTTTGTTACAGTAATCATTCCAAGAAAAAGGCGTCTTATTGCTTGTTAAAGCGGTCAAGGGAGCGACCAGAGAAGAAAAATCTTTAATGAACCTTCTGTAGAAATTAGAGAACCCCAAAAATGATTGTAAGGCTTTCAAGGAGGTAGGAATTGGCCAGTCCAGAACTACTTGAACCTTAGACTGACTCAATTGTACTCCATTACAAGTAATCTCATAGCCCAAAAATTCTACCTCGGATGCATGAAAAATGCACTTCTCTAACTTCGCATATAAATTATTGTCACAAAGCCTCTGTAGAACCCTCGTAACATGTTGTACATGTAATTCGTAAGATGCAGAATAAATCAATATGTCATCCAAGAACACCACAAGAAACTGGTCCATCATATCATGGAAAACGTCGTTAATGAAGTACTGGAAAGTAGCGGGCGCGTTGCAGAGCCCAAATGGCATGACTCTATATTCGAATAATCCATATTTGGTCTTAAAGGCTGTTTTCCACTCGTCTCCGCTACGGATCCTTACCAAATTATAAGCCCCTCGAAGGTCCAATTTGGTAAATATCACGGATGACCCTAGTTGGTCCAAGAGTACAGAAATCAGTGGTATGGGGTATTGATTACGTACCGTAATGGAATTGAGGGCACGATAATCAATACATGGACGGAGCTCCCCTTCTTTCTTAGGTACAAAAAACAAAGGGGAGGCTGCCGGAGACCGAGATGGGATAATGAAACCTGATTTTAGAGATTGATCAATGTATTCCTTCAGAATGACATCCTCCTTGTGGGTTAAAGAATAAATTCTTCCAGAAGGAATTTTGGCCCCAGGGACTAAATCAATAGGACAGTCGTACTGTCTGTGAGGAGGTAACACAGTACCCTCACCTTCATCAAACACATCTCTGAAATCAGAATACTCAATCGGTAACTCGACGGCCATGACCGCCCCAATCGTGACTGCAGTATCCAATAACAGATGACATGGATTGCAAGTTGACACCTTCCCCTCCAAACACCTGGATTCACAGTACTCAGATAGGAATTCAATACTGCCAGTGTGCCAGTCAATCGAAGGATTGTGCAGCTTGAGCCATGGAATACCTAATATAAGCTTGAACTGGGGCGCAGAGATCAAATCGAAATAAATGCGCTCTGAATGACCCTGAAGTGTCTCCATTACCAAATCCTCCGTCTGTTGTACCACCAGACCAAATATCAAAGTGGAACCATCAACAGCATTAACTACAACCGGGTTAGTCTTTTCAATAGTTGATACACCTAATGTATTAGCATATTGAGTTTTGATGTAATTTCCGGTAGCACCGGAATCCAGAATAGCACTGGCCTGGACGACCTGGTCTTGAGACATCCTAAATCTCACTTGTAAGGAAATAGGTCGGTTGAGATCAGAGTCCATAGAAACATTGGTACTCGACAATCGGACTCCTCTTATTGTCGAGCTTTCAAGTTTCCCTGTCTCCTATTGGATTTCTTGGTACATTCTTTTAACAGATGTTCAGAAGAACCACAATAGAAACACAAATTATTCTTCTTACGATGATCTCTCTCCTCTTGAGAAAGAGGACCCCGTGTTGCTGCTCCGATTTGCATGGGTTCAGGGGTACCTGCAACGGGTGTGGGATTTACCTGGATTACAGGTGGAGCACCACGTCTTTCCCATTTCCTGGCAGCCTTACGGGCATCGATCTGAAGAACTAATTCCAATAACTCTGGAAAAGTAACCGGAACTACCGGTACTAAAGCAAGAGTATCCTTCAACAAGTCTGATAATCCTTTATAGAATAATGACGCCTTCTTGTCATCCAGCCATCCAGTTTCTGCAGCCAATTGATTTAAGTTGGCTAGATAAGCCAGAAGAGTCAAATCCCCTTGTTGGAGATTTAACAATTCCAGTTCCATAACTTGAGACTTGTATCGGGTATCAAACACTTTACCCATTGCTTCAATTAATGCATCACAATCAAACAATAATGGACTACCCTCTTCCAAAAGAGGGTTAGCCCAAGCTGCGGCCGTACCTCCAAGATGCGACAGAAAAAAAGCCGCTTTGGTAGCGGAATCAGGAAAAGAACCTGGTCGACATAGAAAATGTAAACGACATTGATTCAAAAATGTCCTGTACTGCTTGGGATCCCCATGGAACCTTTCTGGGGGAGCCAACGGAAACTGTGAGGTAATGTATAAAGGGCCTGCTTCTGCCTGTGCTGGTTCAACAACAGGCACATTGGGCATCGCCGGAGCCACTGGTGGTGATGGCTGAATGGCGGTTTGTAATTCGAGGATTTGTTGTTGTGTATTAGCGTGAGCATGGGCCATATCAGATCTTAAATCAGCCACTAATTGAAGCAAAGTAGCCAGGGTCTCGTTGGGGTCCATGTTAAGAAGGCTTCTGATTATGTCAGAATTCCTCTTCACAAGTTTACCCATAGTGTAGAAGAAGAATTCTTCCCACCAATGTACCCCTTTGTATGTAAGAAATACACAGTGCAAAGGAATCAATTAGTTGAAAGAATGGATAACCCACCGAGACCACGTGGCTGTAGGAGGAAATAACACAATTAGTACCAAGAAAACTGATGATTGAAAATCACGATTCTAATCTAAAACTCAATACACTAACCTGAGAGAACTGAACAGTAGGTAAGACTACCACGGTCAGGTTAAGAAAAAAGGCCCAGAAAAGTTTTGCAAACAAACAATATTCACTATAAGTAATGCTATGTGCCTGAGAGAATACGGATACTGAACTAGGTGAACTTTAACACAAGAATTTCCTTACCAGGGAATATCCATGAGGGAGTCCGTAGAATGAATGGATGACAGGAGCCACCTTCAGCAATCCGCGATAACAAACAGTACTCCCACGGTGTGGGGAACAGTTCTACCAAGGGTTCGAATACCCACGTTGCAGTAGCGGCTGTCCCACGGTGCAGCGGAGGTTGTCCCACGGAGCAGCAGTGGCTGTCCCTCGAAGCAGCGGAGGCTGTTCCCCGGAGCAGCAGAGGCTGTCCCACGGAGCAGCGGAGGCTGTCCCACGGAGCAGCGGAGGCTCTCCCAAATACCAGAGCACACTAGACGTGAATTCACAATCCAAAAGAGAAATCCTTAAACCGGTCCGAGTCCAAATATACCTAGCGGTCGCCAAACAACAGTCAAGGAGAAGGCAAAAACGAAATCAGGTCACAGAAACCAGAGATCCAAGAACCATGAAAAAACTATGAGGAAAATTCGCCAAAACAGTAGGGTAATCCAAAGCCAAAAACAAGTGCAATCCGGGTCAAAACACGAGAAATGATCGTAGAACTAAGAGACAAGGAACAGAACGCCAAAAATGCTCAATCAGAAGCGCTGAGCAACTAAGGAGGAGGGGCTAAATACTCAAGATCACCTGATCAACGTCGTGATCGTGCACGAACGTTACCCCTCCTTAGCAACGTGTCACTAAGCTTCCATGGCAACCTCCAGGCTCTGCCGCGGATTGCGTTTCTGGCGACCCAATGCCGCTGTCCCAGCGCTTTCTTTTGTTTACTTTGTGAAGCTGCTGAAGATGCACGAAAGCCTGTACGCAAATTCCCATGCCTAACACTCAATGGGAATGAGGAGGGCGCAAATAACGGGCCAGCATATGCCAAGCCCGTTATTTGCACCCAGGTCCCTTACCGGGTCCAGTCCTTAACACCTGGTCAGACCAGGCGTTAAGGAAGGGACCTACTAAGGGACCTCATAGTAGGGCGGTAAGGGATTACCGGCACCGGTCTCCTTACCGGTGCCCAGTATACCTTACCGCCTTACTCGGAATGAGGAACATTGACTGCATAATACTGCATTCAGTAAATGACTGACCCATAATGAGGAACTTGACAAAAGCAGGCTAAAGCAGAGCCACGCTTGGTATTCTCAACTATTGCGCATCTCATTCAATCACAAAACGCTTTCTTATAAATACTTAATTATATCAAATATTTTCCACAGTAGAGCTGCACTTATAATGCCCTACATGCACCATCTGTGTAGGCATTATAGGAAAGAACGGTAGCACAAAAGGTACGGATCAGCCAGCAGTGCACTGTACTTGTTAAACTGAAATGTTTTAACTGAATTGGAAAGGCACATTGATGTTAACTGTACAGCAAAAAATCAGTACATCTAAACACATTCGAGCACCATCGTACAACGCTATCTCTTCGGAATAGTGCCCTCCTACCTGAAGCTATTCATTTCCCAGAATGTACCCCGCAGATCCCTGCGTTTGGGAGACACAGGACAGATACACTGTTTAAATTTCAAATGATCGAAGGGGCTGGATAGATCCTTCCCAGTCAGAGCTGCAAAGCTATGGAACTCACTTCCCATGGCTCTGGGATTAGAGAACAACTCACTGATTTTCCGCAGGAGCTTAAAGACTCTGCTTTTCAAGTAATCAGGAAGTATCCAGCGCCCCCAGCCCTGTTGATTCCAATTGTCCAGTCTACCATAATTTTCGTCCTCGTCCAATTGTTGCGTCCTGATGCCTCAGGGCTGCAGCACATTACAAATAAATAAACAAAACAAAAATGTTATTTTTGACCCCATTGAGGAACAGTTGCTTCCTTTGGTAACAACTCTAAAGAAAAGTATATTTCGAAATAAACAACATTTGAAGAATCACTAAGCAAGCAACTGGCCAACAAGTGTTCTCACTACTTGTGCTTACCACGTGCATACAAGGCTAGTGCTTCTTCAGGGCCTACTCTTACCTTGTAGAATTGTAATGAGTTTGGGAAGATGTGTTGTTATTTAAAGTTGTTTTTATCAATCAAGAAGGCTTAACATTTTAATAGTCTCCATTAAAAAAACACCTTACTGTAATTTACAGTGAGTTTCAATATAGAGTGTTAATTAGTAAACGTTCTAAAACAATACTTGAAATTATGTGAAAGACACAGGGCCTTATTCCGAGTTCGGAGGTAACCACGTCGCTATTTGCGGCATGGCTGCCTCGAACTCGTCCATACTCCGGCCTGGTGAATGGAGTAATTACCGGTCCGTTCCGAGGATGGAGGGACCGGTAATTCCCCATTCACCAGGGCCATTCCAATTTGAGCCCCCATAGGGGTCAATGGGAAGGGGGAAGGCGGCAATAACAGTACTGTAAATTACGGTACCGTTATTGACCCCGGAGTCCCTTTGCGGCTCCCATCCTTAACGCCTGCTGAAAGGGAACTCGTAGTAGGGCGGTAAGGGTTTAACTGCACCGGTCTCGCTATCGGTGACCGTTAACCCTTACCGCCCTACTTGGAAAAACTGTGAGCCTCATTACAAGAATGGAGGTAGCCATGGAGCTATTTTGGCTGCCTCCGTTCCGGGCTCCATTACCGGGTTCCTGCAATGGGGACTTACCGGGGTACTCCGACATAGGAGGACCCGGTAATTCCTCCTTGCAGGAACCCATCCCCATTCCCATTTGAGCCCCCATAGGGCTCAATGGGAATGGGCAGGGAGGTAATAATGGGCAGATTACATCTGGCACATTATTGCCTCCCTCTTCCCCTCACGGGACCCGGAAAGCATGCCTGGTTTTACCAGGTGTGCGATCCGGGTCCCGCGATGGGAAGCTTGTAATCGGCGCTCCCGGAATGAAGGGAGCCGTGCTGTACCGGCCTCCTTCATTCCGGGAGTGCCAGCCTTATAATGATACCCAGTGTCTTGTTTATGTTTAAGTAGGTAAACGAATGTGTGAGTGGGTAGTAATCCACGAGCTGTCAACATGTAATTCTGCCCCTTCTCCCCTTTTTCTTCTTCAAAGGGAATTAAAATGGCCCAGCGCAGTTAACAAAATCATATAAATATGAACTCTTTATGTTATGCTTTATTTTATTGTTAGGCCCTTTTACAAAATGACGCTGTAAGACTTTTTAACACAAGAAAAAGTATGCCGAGGGACAACAAAAGGACAAGAAGTTGATGAAATAAGGTGTATTATCTTCTGCATTGCCCTGTTACCAACATTTCTGGGATCCCTTTTCTTCAATCTAAACAAGCAAATGTACCTATGTTTATGTTGTCTTGTAAGGTGGTCACTGGGGTTCTCTCCTCGCGATGTACAAGTCTGATTCAGGAATCAAACGTAACATCTCTATTTATATTATTTCACCAAAACACTAAATCCCTTACCCTGGAGCACCCACAAAGTGAGGGGCAATCTGTTTCAGTCTAAAAGTCCACAATGTGGGGGTTTCAAATTATAGTCAAATATGTTCATCTGCCTTAATGGTTACACAGCAATAGCAGCATTGAAACCTTCTTGCAGTGGAAATCATATTGTCCAGGGGAAATGCGAACATCCTTCAACATCCAGGAAGGCATCTCATGCAGGCAGGTTGAAGAATCCTCCAGAGGTTTGGTTTACGAACACACAATTGACCTCTGCATGTTCACGTTCTGCCTGCTGTGATGATAATTATGTATCATCACAGCAGGCAGAACTGTCCATCTCCAGAAGTACACAGATATTTGGGTCATTCAGACCATTTTCTTGTAGAGCTGCTGGAAATACTGTTTGAAGAACACTTCAGTCATTTTGAATTCATTATTGAGGGAATAATGTATGTTCACCAATGTGCTTTTTCATTAATAAAGATACTTTGTTTTCTTTTTGAAATCTTTAGCAAACGTGTTTCCTCCAATTGAGCTGCCATTGTCATGTATTTTTGTTAAAGAAGTCAGACCTAATAATGGAGGCATTGGGCCTCATTACGAGTATGGAGGTAGCCAGGGCGCTATTAGCGCCATGGCTGCCTCCATACCGCAATCCGGGCCCGGGTTCCTCGAATGAGGAATTACCGGGCCATCGCAACCTTGGCGGACCCGGTAATTCCCCGTCCGAGGAACCCGGACCCGGTCCATCCCCATTCCCATTCGAGCCACCATAGGGCTCAATGGGAATGGGGATGGAGCTAACAACGGGCCTGTTAATGGCGGGCCCATTGTTAGCTCCCAGGTCCCCTCGCGGGACCTGGTAAGGACGCCTGGTTTTTGCAGGCGCCCATTGCGGGTCCCGCGAGGAGACCTCGCAATAGGGTGGAACGGGTTTACCGGCACCGGCACCTTTACCGGTGCCAGTAAACCTGTTCCGCCAACCTTATAGTGAGGGCCATTACTTTAGCAAATCCTTATTGCAGGTTTCGCTCTGTTCTCATACAGTTGTGTCAACATTCACTGTACCAATGCTCTTGATGACTGTAGTGCAGTTCACTACTGTGAGATGTTTACGTGTAGGAAAATCACTAAAATAATAGTTTTCTAGCTTTTAAAAAGAATTACCTAACCAAATGAGACATGCTTTAAATTTTAAGGAGGTTTGACGCTTCACTAGCAAAAAGATTTGTAAGACTTTCCAATAGCAAATAACATGTTAAGATGTTAAGCCTTTTCTACCGAAGCAACAGGTTTGTGGACCAACCACACACACATGACACACTTAGTTAAAGACACTGGATTTATTCTCCTGCCTGCTACTTCCTCTAAACAATTATCTAATCATATTCTCCTTAAAAAGACAGTTGATGACACATGCATTTGTCACGCAAGGTGGTCGCTGTGTTCAACTCCTCCCTACTACTGAGATGGTGCACTCTATTACAGACACTGAAAACAATCTGTTCCTGCCTCCTTACATGGATTATCTAGCACCTGCACCGAATCCACAGGTGGTGCACATGTCACTGTGATATCCCGAAAGCTGTGCGTAAGTCGCCCAGTAAAGGCACACAATATCCAGCACACACCTAAAAAGGGGACGGAACACGCAGAATCGGGAACAACACAGGAAAATATGGGCATAATGGGGGAAGTTCTTCAACGAAATCCCCGCAACGCCCACACGCGCGCTAACAACATGTATTTAATTAATTGAACAGGGCTAACCCGCGCACGCCAAAAGACGCGCAAAGATGGAAACACATCCACCACGCCAAAGCAGGCGGAAGTGCCCCTGCGCAGCATAAAAGTGTGCGCAAACAACAAACAAGCATATACAGCAACACTGAATGTCCCATTTCTCGCAGCAGTGATCGTGGGACACCGCAGGAGGAGGAGGATAGCCAGACCCTACATTTTCTTACCCAGGAGCAGCCTTTTTGGGATGCATGATGAACAGGTCTATGGCAGGTATAGATTTCCACCTCCTATCATCCTGGACCTGGTCACTGAGTGGGAGGATGACCTCATATCACCCACCTTGTACTCTCAAGCACTGAGCCCCTTGGAAAAGGTGCTCAAAGTCCTGCATTTTTTGGCCACTGGGTAATTTCAGCAGACAACTGCCATAGTTGGGGGAATCTCACAGGCCACGCAGTCACGCTGCCTACACCAGGTGTTGGCAAATATGACTGCACGCCCCTCAGTTCGCAGGCACATATACATGCCCAGAACACCTGCAGAAAGGCAGGCCGTGGTCCAGGACTTTTAGGGGTGGCACACTTCCCCAAAGTGCTTGGTGCTATTGATTGCACCCATGTGGCCCTATGTCCACCTAGGGCCACTGAGCACATCTATCACAACCACAAGCACTGGCATTCCATCAAAGTGCAGGCTGTATGTGATGCCAAGGGAATCATCACCTCTGTCTATGCAAACTATCCCGGTCCACCCATGACAGTTTCATATTTAGAATGTCAGCCCAACACTGGGACCTGGAAGCCGGGAGGCATAGTAACCCATGGCTCATTGGTGAGTACAAATGCCTGTCCACATGCATGCATGTCACACACAGAAAAAATACACTAACCCAACTAAGGACAACAATTATCACCTGCCCAGGGGACAGTGCCTACCCTATGAGCAGCTACATGATGACGCCATTACAGAACCCCACCACACCACCGCAGGTAAGATACAATGCAGCCCATATTGTAACACGGGGCATAGTGGAGCGCACATTCGGAGTGCTGAAGTCACGTTTCTGCTCCC
The DNA here is from genome assembly GCF_040938575.1 of Ambystoma mexicanum. Lineage (NCBI taxonomy): Eukaryota > Metazoa > Chordata > Amphibia > Caudata > Ambystomatidae > Ambystoma > Ambystoma mexicanum. The sequence goes on from NC_090937.1 coordinate 528,011,444, forward strand.
TCGACCGCTCGGGTGGGCAGCTACTATATGCGCCCCCAGTAGTGTGCAGTATCATTGTGACAGCATGTGTCCTGCACAATGTTGCAAACTGGCGCGGTGTGCCGGTGGACATGGTGGTGCCCCCACATCCCCAACCACAAGCACAGCTGCTGCGCATGGGACGGGAAAGGGCATGTGGCGAGGCAGGCCGTACCAGGCTTGTGGCTACATTTTTCACCTAAACCCCCCCCCCTCCGGAGTACACACAGGCCTGGCACATTCCAGGTGACAATCGATGATGACAAAGGGACAGTCAACTGTCACAACCTTAACACCCTGAGAATATGCAGCATTGTGTGCATCCCTAGCCACTTAAACACAATCCTGTGTGACCAAATGGCACACATGCAAGCTACAGATTCCACCCCACCATGCACAATATCACATCCAAATGCTGGTATGTCACGTAAACCTCCCTCAACCCCATGTCAGCCACCCCACACACAATGCAATGGCATGCAATGTGAAAACTACAATAAAAATATCAACACACATGACACAACTGTCACAAAGTGCACCGTCACAAATGGAAACAGGCCACAGACAATCCCCCCAGACACGGACTCTGAAGAAAAGAGTGAGCAAATATGTTCACCCTATATTATAAGTATGTAAATGCATGCCCCAAAGGTGTGAACACCAAAACCTCAAACCTTTGGTGGCATGCATTTCAGGGAATCACAAAAAAGAAAAGATAATGCGGGTGCTGCAGGGTTGTCCCCCGCAATCCCAGCTCACTACACAACATAGTACAGTGAGTGGTGTTTGCGGCCTGGAAACCCCTGCAGCTGCATAAAAAAAACAAAGCAAAAAAATTGAGCCTGCAGCGCCAGTTCACGATCACGAAAGTCAATGTGAACTTGTCCAGCAGGGACACAGCATGTCTCATAAGGTAAGCAGTGTGTGTGTGGGGGGAAATTGGGGGGTGGTGGGGATGTGTTGTGTGTGTTGTAGGGGTGTGTTTGCAGGGCTATTCAATGCATGTTAGCATGGGAAATGCATGAACCTTCAGTGTTGTGTACATTTCTCATGTGAACCACTCCGTTGTGGACACATCTGCAACGGAAACATATTGCCGAACCCGTGAGACATCATAAGAAAAACCAACACAGGACCATCAATTTACCAGCATTACATATCATGAACACAGGACCCAACAGTGACAATGTCAGACAGTGAGGAAACACCATAGCACAAGTGCCTGAATGTGACATTGCCACCACACATCCTCCGACCATCATGAGAGTGGCTTCAACAGCTAAAGGGGGCATGGGACTGCATACAGCATTAAGTGCATCAACAATGTATACAGTCAAGGCAATACACGAATTAGCAAAATTAAATCATGCACAGTCAACACTATACTCACCAAAATGCAGTCCAACCATGCCCTGGAGAAACCATCATGAATCGCCACTAGGGGTGTATACACAAGTTGGACGTCAGACTGGCCACCGATATGACAGAAGTCCAATGCCTCTGTGTAAGTTACTGTCACACGGTGCCATCCTTGCAAGCCCATGGAAAGGAGAAGCAGGATTGGCACATGTGTCCGGACCCCAAGCCACAAACACGAGACAAGCCTGTATGGGCCCAGCCAGAACACAGAGTGGATGCCATCGGATGCCACATAGCACCACACTGTAACATAAATGCACAACAGACAAAAAATTAAAATGGCCATAGTGGACCCAGGGGGGGCACCCAGAAGGGGGGAGGTGCACCTCAACACCCACATGCGATGCTGTCTTCACGGGCCAACCTGAGTGAGAGATAAGTCATTGTTGTCACCCCCTGGTTGTACATCAGGAGGTGTGCGTGGCACAGGTGCCTGGCCACGCAAAGCCCCAGCAAGCCCCTCCATGGCAGCAAGCATGCAGGCCTGGTGAGCCTGGTTCTGCAGGAATATGGTATGGAGGTCACCATGCAGCACCTCACGTGTAACACAGAGTTCCTCCTGCAAGGACTCACGTGTAACACAGTGCTCTGCCAGCAAGCCCTAACGTGACAGATGGACCTCCTCCCAGCTTGCATGGAGTTCAGTCAAGATGGTGTGTTCCAGCTGCTCCATCCTTGTTCTGCCCGTATCCCCAGGCTCATAATGAGTGCAGCCATAGTACTTCTGAGGGAGGTGTTATCTTCCCTCAGGGCTTCTCTGTGGGCCTGTCCCTCAGCAGCAATAGCTGAGCGCATAGCCACCAGTTCAGCCCGGTGGGCCATGTTGGAGGCCGCCGCGCCGAACCTGAGTGAGTGGCACATGGAATGCGTTGCTTGCTGCTGGAGCTTCACCTGCTTATCAGGTGGGAGAATGGAATCGGCCACATGTTCCATGCCTTGAGCCAACATCTCGATCGCTCCCCCTGTTGCTGTGCAATGACATACATGGCATTCTCCCACCCAGTGTTCCCCGCTGGTGCATGGCCACCACAATCATGGACACCACACCTGTTGGGCCCAAGGAGACGTGGTCCTTGCTGTGCTGGCACTGCCTGTGGCTGCAGGACTGCATTCCTCCGTCAATCTGCTGCCCCAGGGAGCATTCCAACACTGACTGGCCCCTTGAGGGCTCAACCCCCAATGCAGGTTTGGCAGACAGAACAGCATCCACTGCAGAATCACCCACCATCGACGGAAGATTGATGAGCATCTGATTCAACATCAGAGTCAAAGAGATCCTCAGAGCCATACCCATCGGCAGGCCTGGACAGGATTGCCTGGAGCACCAATGGATGTTCGCGGCCTACCACCCCATGACCACCACTGGTGCATGGCTGTTGACCTGAACCCTCCATCCTGTCTGCAATCCCCTCCTCCTCTGCTACCGGTTCATCATCACCTGTAACAAAATAAAAAAACACATGAGCACACATGTCAGCAGCACATACCACACACATAGACAACACAATATTGAGGGCCAACAAATGAGGCAGCCATGTCACACACAACACAAACTCCAGGATGCATGCAGTGGCAATGAAATGGAAGGGGACCCTGAAAGCCGACATGTGCTTGTCAAATGTGAAACCCACACATGTACTGCATGTTGCATGTAACCTGCATCACACTCAACCTTCTGGCAGACATAGATCTTAGTGGAAAATGCCAGATGTCAACAAAGAGATGGAACGTAGCATAGCCATGGCACAATTCCCAAATAGCCACAGCAGTAAGTCAAATAGAACTGTCCATGACACGTAAAATTCATGTCAACATGCACTACAAGAAAATGAATATAAAAAAGGTGACGTGTCACAGGATGCAACAACGGAAGTGCATTGAAATACAGTGAAGGGAGGCACATGGATACATACATGCCAGGTCACTTTGACATTACACAAGTGAATAGGCATGTTGAAGGGTGAAACAGGGCTCAGAAGTGTGTGGGTGCAGTGCAGCACATGTGTACGTCCTCAACTATTAACAGAACCAAAAATGTAGTGATGTCAATCTCGTGACATGATGGCACTGTAAGGGCAAGTACAGTCATCATGAGCAAAGTGCTGGTACTGGGTTGTAGGGATGCAGTGAACCCCCACACACCCCCCGGGGAATGGCAGGAAGGCAGTGCATGGATCTGAATGGCTTACCAAAGTACTGTGAAGTTGCACACACTGTTGCCAGGTGTCAATTGCATCATCTCAGTCAACTGAGACTACAGATGGACACATGAGGAACCATCAAAAGTACATCTATACATATGGAGCCACAACACCAGTTGCCTAGAGGCAGGGTGGCTGTAACAGAGGGAGGCCTGTGCTCGATACAGACAAGGACACCCTAAACATGTGCGTGATGAGGAAGTGACCCTGAGTGACCATGATATGGATAACCAAATACCATGAGACGGATAAAATACCAGAGATGTAGTACAATGAGTAGCCTGCCACGGACCCATAGGGGCTTGCAGGGAATGCACATGGTCCATGAATGAACACTCATGTCCACTCTGAGCTTGTGCCATCTGCACAGTCCAGGTGAGACACCCTACATTAAGAAAAAAGGATGTATTCCACAGTACAGGTTTGGCAGGGTTGAAGTGGGAAGTGTGCATGCACATAGGAATGGGGAACATGCCATTGCAGTAGTCCAACACGGAAATCACCAGTAACATGGAGACAGTGAGCTGCAGGGTGGTGGAGAGACAAGGAAGCATGCCTGTGAGGAGGAGCAGCTTGCAGGGTAACCTCACATAGCTGCCAGTCATGTGACGACATAGGCCGAGTGTTGAGTGGAACTACATCACAGGCTATATGCAAACATGTCAGTGAGCTTGAACATGGACAGGAGAGGCCGCCGAGAGACTTACATGTAAGTAGGGTGCATGTGTGCTGATGAGGACTGCCCCTGTGTGCAGCACATGGCCGGCATGCAGACTGCCTCACTACAAGCACGCATCAGTCAAGTATTGCATGTGTCACACATGGCACTCATGATTACATAGCCTGAACTGGCAGTCAATCACAACACATCACACAAGCAACACACACATGGGCTGGGCACACAAGCATCAACACTCACTGACGTTGCATCATAATCCGGCGTCCCTCCCACTCCCTGGATAGGTCCCTGAGTGATTTTCTTGTGCAGAGTGAGTTCATCCTCCTCTGGTGGTGGCCCACTGCTAGTCACCAGAGTCAGGGAGTAATTAGAGGCCTGCTTTTGTTTTGCACAGCATCAGAGGTCAGTCCAATGCTTGTAGCAATCATAAGCTGTGCGCCTCTCATATCCCATAGCACTGACACTTTCCGCAATGCTATTCCAGTGGACCTGATGCTGGACAGGCATAGTATGGCAATCTGAGCCCGCCAGCATATCGCGGACGTGTGCCGACACGTAGTCCACAAGGAAGTCCAGTTCTTCTTTATTGAAAGGCATCTTCCTTGCTGTGCTGGCCTCTTGCGCAGAAGCACACTTCCTCCTCTTGGCTGGTTGTGCACACCCTGAGTGGCTAATGCCACTCTGGTCAGTAGGGGCAGTGGCGATGGTGGACATGTCATTGGGAGTAGTAATTGGCATGAGGACAGAAGGCCTGGATTGTGTAATTGGCTGATGGACCCAGCGGCACAGCTGCCTCAGTGCCAAGGGCTGTGACGAACACAGTCCTGGCTGGCAGACTCACTGGAGGGGAGGTGTTGGCTGCATCTGCATCTGCAGCTCCTACCACCTGGCTGCTCGGGGCAGCAGATGTCACCACTGCCCCAGATACATGTGCTTTGGTCACAGCTACCTTAGGCACATGTGGCTTGGACTTCCTGACCTGGAAATTTGCCTGGGAGTCCTCCTGTGCCAAGGCAGCCTGCACTGGGTGACCACAAGAATGGGTTGTGGTTGCCGCAGCTGCACCTGCAGCTTCCACTACCTGGTGGCCCGTACCACCAGACGACACTGGCTGTGGTGTTAGATGTGCACCAGGGATGTCTGCAGCAGCAGCATCTACCTGAGGCGCTGGGGGTGGTGGCATGGCTGTCCTAGCATGTGGCTGGACATCCTGCCCCAGTGGAACAGCCTGGCAATGTCCCCTTCTGCATCCCTCTTGGTCTCCCTGGACTCCCTGGACTCCCTGGCCACCCCGGCCATGTGCCCCACCACGCTCAGCCCTGGGAGGTCGCTCAGCTTTGCTGCCCTTACCTTTTGGTGGCTTATCAACCATGGCACAGATGGACTATTGCCAATGGGAGGTGCACACATCAATTGTCCTGGGCAATTGGGATGAAGGGGGCAGGGTACATGATGGTAGATGCACTGCTGTGCTCCTGCAAGTCTGTATGTGATCCCTGGTGAATAAAGACTGGTCACGCAATGCTCAGGCACCCCAAGAAAACAAAACAAACGTGCATGCAACCCCCGGTAGTCCACATGTGTGGAATAAACCTCAAGCAGTATGCCATATGCATGGAACACGCAGGCTACTCTGACCTCGAAAACGGGGTACGCGACACACAGGGGGAACCGCAGTGGGAAAAATAAGCATGCGTGACTCACCGTCTGCCTTGCATGGAAAAGAAAAACACATGAACGCAACTCCCTCGCCAAAACAAGAAGTACAAACTCTAAGCAAAGTGAAGATGTCATGTGTGAACCCACAAGTGGCAGAAACACATGCATCGGTCTCCACGAAACACACGTACAGCAAACTGCTGTCCCACACAGACCTTTAACCCGTGCCAAAGGCAACGCCCGCACGCATCACTTCACTTATGCGCTTACGCGCTAAGGGCCTTTCCTCAAATTTCACACTAACGCACTGTTTTTTCACGTGCAGAGTCACTCTGCTGGCCACGAGATCACACACGGAAGACCATGCTCGTGCCCAGAAGGCCATTTACCTGCCCCCCAAAAGCCCCAAACAGCCTCCTACGAACCACCTGTTGCTGCCAGCCAGTCTGCTGCCAACCTGCCCTGCTATTTGGTGCCTGCACAGAAGACATTGCCAGAGATCCTCTTGATGAGACCACCTCTGCTAATACAGACTCCCAACTGCTGTACCCTCGCTCCACAGCCCAGCCCCAGGACCCAGTTGCCTACCCACACCTGCCTCAGGGGTTGCCATGTCAGAGCAAACACCATCTGGTGCTAGTAGCAACCCCCAATCAGAGAGGCAGAGGGCTGAAGTTGGCATCAACTTGGAGCAAGTCCTGGGGCATTATGATGCCCTCTTCTCGTCATCGCGCCTCAACAAGGAAGGACGGAGGTGGATCTGGTCGGACATCCTGGATGCCACCAACACAGTGGGAGTGGCATCCCACGACTACCAAAGCATCCTGAAGCACTGGGAGGACTTCAGGTCCAGGACCCACAGCAAGGCTTGGTGCCTCGTTGCCGTTCGTGGAGAAGTGGGGCGCTGGTACCAGCTGAGCAACATACAAATGTGCGTCATGGAGGGACACACGCCCAGCGCTTCACTACCAGGGCCTCCAGATGCAGACCTGTCTGGAGTCGAGTGGTAAATGTCCATGTGTTCTTGTCCAGCACACGGCATGTTGAGGTGTGGCAGGAGTGGGCACCTCAGCCGTATGTCTGGCATGGCCCATGTATGGATGTCTGTGTGCAGGGACGTGACGGTGCTGCATGTGAGTCCAGTCAAGCGTGTTCCACATCAATGGTGTCTGTGTTGCAATTCATGATGTGCAGCAGCATGTTATGATGCACACATGTTTGCATGCCTGTGTCTGTACTCGGCCATGTTTGTGGTGTGATACATGGGTGCTTATGTCACCCTCATGGACGTGCACAGTGTACATGTGCATGTGTCTGAGTGGTGACTGTGTGACTGTGAATCGCCATGGATGCATGACACATGTCCATCTCGATGCATGATTGACTGATGTGGTACAGTTGCCAATGAGTGCACTGTGACAGGAGGTAGACATGGCCAGATGCATGATAGTCCGGTGGTGTGTGTGCATCTGATGTGCATGGCCCATGATGCATGTAAGGTTCAGTCCCCCTACTGATGTTCTCACAGTGCCTTGGACATGCATGCAAATGTCTGTTTTACGTGCCTTGCTTGTTTGTGGATGTTTGTTGATTGTACTGACCCGTGTGTTGTGGAGGGTGTTGAAGGTAGAGACGTTTGACAGTGCCACTCATATGCAATTGCTTTGTGTCTAGCAGACTATTGTTCGGTAGCCTGATGCTTGTGTTCAATCTCTCCCTATCTACAGCGGCGATTGAGGAAAAGGGAGGAGACGGCGCTGTGGAGCAAAGCGGCAGGGATGCCTCTACCAGCCAGAGACTTGGGGGCCCAGTCACCCTCCCACCATATATCATCTTCTGGGAGCGAGGGGACTGGTGCTGCTTCCGCGGCCTCAGCTGCCGAGGGCTGCCCAAGAGGGCGAGGTTGGAAGTGGAATCCTCTGCAGCGGAAGGAGCAGGTGTGCCCCCACAGGGGTAAAGCAGTGTGGAAGACAGTGCAGAGGCATCCAGGTTGGTGGTGGTTGACGAGGAGGAGGAGGTTGCATCAGACCTGCTTATGGGGCCTGGAGGGGGTGATGTCACTGGTGCAAGTGCTGCAGTCCAGGGGCAGGGGCTGGAGGCAGCACAGGTCTCCACAGAGGGACCTGTGCCTAATCCTGTCCCTGATATTGAAACTGCATCACTGTGCACCGGCACGGATGCCTCGGACCAGGCCTGTCTGCAGGTAGGGGAAAGGTCCACATCAAATGACATTCTTCTACTTGCGGACGTGGCAATCCGTGACAGGGTTGAGCCTGTCCTAATCGGTATCACGATTGGCGCACACGCGTCATTTGTGATGATGTGCGTGCTTCCTGGCAGGACCACGCACGTTATCATGAACAGGTGTATGCCATCATGTACCGGCTAGGACGGCTCATTGTCAGGGGTATCCTCCATGTGCTGGGCGCTCTTGCGACCCCTCCTGCTCTTCACCCACTATGCGCCAGTCGTCCTCCATGTCGTCTTCCGGCCCAGATGCCACCAGGGCCCCTTGTGGACATACCACATCCACCACGGCCAGGCTGATGAAAATCCCATCCCTGCCACTGTCGGGAGTCGGAGGTTCAGCAGAGGTGGTCACCCCAGCAACAGGACCCCTGGCAATGGGGGTTGTGCAGGCACCTTCGAGCAGGTCACATGGAGACAGCCCCAGTGGTGTTCCCGGAGGCAGTCATGATGGTACAGGCAGATGGCTAAAAGGCAGCAGCAGGCCCAACGTAGGAGTCATCAGGACTTGGGGCCAAGTACATCATAGGGCCAGGCATTGGCCAAAGAGCAGGAGGACCCTGGACAAAGTGTGTCTTCTGTGTTGCGCCGGATGGTCCGGCAGATAGATGCAGAGCGGCAGCGGGCAGAGAGGGCACATCTCACCAGGGGCACAGGGCGGGGAACTCCATGCAGCAGGCAGAGAGGCAGGCGGAGTTGCTCAAGGAGGCTTGCAAGGAGTTGGTGGAGAACATGGCAGCATCCCTGCGAGCCCTCAAGGTTAGAGCACAGTCCTGCCACCGAGTTTGATGATGCCCTGGCCAAAAATCTTGGTAACAATGGTGAGCCATAGGACTAGCCCTCCTCCATTGTAAATAGTTCTTTAGTATTAGGTTTCCTTTCTTTTTCTTTTTTCTTTGGAGTCCCTGGACATTGCTCCACTTTTTGTATATAGTTGTTTTTTAAAGGGTGTTTTTTAGGTTCATTCAGTCTTTTGGGATCATGGACCCTTCATCCTTTCTTGTACATAGTTGGACTTTGGTGGATTCTTTGGGCCTCATTACAACTCAGGCGTTAAGGGTTAACGCCACCGTTAACCCTTAACGCCTCATTCTGATTTTAACGCCTGCTTTTAGCAGGCGTTAAAATCCATGGCGCTAACCTGCCATGGTGCTAATTACGCCGCCGTAATTTACGGCGGCGTAATTAGCGCCTTCCCCACTCCCATTATGCCCTATGGGGCAAAAATGGGAATGGGGAAGGGAAAATGGGAAATGGGGATTTACCGCCCCACTCACCTTGGAATGGGGCGGTAAATCCGCCATCCACCATGGTGTAAACAGAGTTTACACCATGGTGGTAAAGTTGGTGCACTTAGCACCAAGGTTGTAATGAGGCCTTTTGTCTTTTATTTTCCCATGGAGTCATGGTTTATTATTTATTTTCCTTTGGAACTGCAAACATTACTTTGGACATGGACCACTTTCAGGAATTTCTCTTTTTTGGATTTTCATGTTCATTTGTATTTTGCTTTTCAATTTGTTTACGTTCATTTCATTTAAATTCTCATTTTTCTTTTTTATTTGGTGTATTTTCTTTTTTTTAATACATTTTCATTTTGTAAAATCTGGGTGTTGTCTGCTCTCAATTGTTTGGTGCGTGTGTGAATCGCCATTGGCTCAGGCATGTGTCACTGCTGTGTGGCTATGTTGGACATGTATATGGGTGCTTGCATGTGTGCTTTGGTGAATTCCATGCCATGGGGCCAGTACTGTGAAGTGGCCCCAATGGATGGATGTGGATTTGCACTGGGGGAGCAGTGTGGGGTGGCATTTGGGTGGACATTTGCTACATGATTCCATGTTGTGTCCATGGGCCTCATTACAAGTCATCCGGTATGGAAATAACAGTGGCGGTAAACCCGCTGCCACCGTTGTTTCCATACCGGGTGATCTCGAGTCCTGCAGGCAGAGGTGTCATTCCCACCAGGTCTGACCTGGCAGGTTTAACACCAACCGCCTACAGGCGGACGTGGAAACACCGGCACCATCACGAGATGGTGCCTGTGTTTCCATGGTCCCCATTCCCATTGAGTCCTATGGGACTCAATGGGAATGGGGATTTACCGAATTCCACCTCCGGAATTCCCGGGTCACCGGGGTTGTAATGCACCGGTAATTCCGGGAATCACGGAGACGGAATGGTAATATGAGTCCGGCGGTAACCGAGCTGGAAAAAACAGCAGGTTACCGCCGGACTTGTAATGAGGCCCAATGTGTTTGTTGGGGGGACATGGGTCAAGGCCTGCCTGCAGGTTCCTGTCACTGGTGGGTTGGGTTGACATGAGTCGCAGCCTGCATGCAGGTTCCTGTCACTGGTCGGGTGGGGGGACATGAGTCAGGGCCTGCCTGCAGGTTCCTGTCACTGGTCGGATGGTGGGACATGAGTCGGGGCCTGTCTGCAGGTTGCTGTCACTGGTGGGGTGGGGGGACATGAGTCAGCCTGCCTGCAGGTTCCCATCACTGGTGGGGTGGGGGGATATGAGTTGGGGACTGCAAGCAGGTTGCTGTCACTCTGTGGGGTGGGTGGACATGAGTCGGGGCCTGCCTGCGGTGTATAGTTACATGTGGGCTCCCTGCAGCCATGGTCATAGTTGATGCAGGGGTCCCTTGTGGTGTGGGCTGCCTGTGGCAATGGTCACCGGTGATGGGGGGGTCCCTTGTGGTGTGGGCTGCCTGCAGCCATGGTCACGGGTGATGGGAGATCCCTCGTGGTGTGGGCTGCCTGCTGTCATGGTCACAGTTGATGGGATGGTCCCTTGTGGTATCGGCTGCCTGCGGCCATGGTCATGGGTGATGGGGGTCCCCTGTGGTGTGGGCTGCCTGCAGGGGATGGTCATGGGTGTAGAGGGTGCCCCTGTGGTGTGAGCTGCTTGTGGGGCATGGGCATGGGTGATGTGTTGCCTGCAGGGTATGGACACAGGTGTTGGGTGGTCCCCTGTGCTGTGGGCTGCCTGCGGGGCATGGTCAAGGGTGATGGGCTGCCTGTAGGATAAGGACACGGGTATTGGGTGGTCCCCTGTGGTGTGGGCTGCCTGCAGGGCATGGCCATGGGTGTAGGGGATCCAATGTGGTGTGTGCTGCCTGCAGGTGCATAGGGAGGGTGGGAGGGCTGGCGCACCATACAGGCAAATAGCATGTGAAATGCACCTGAGTACCCTTGAATACACGTACCCCGCTTGCGCCAGCCAAATCGTGTATAAAGCACACTCACGTACCCTCCAGAATCGTGCAACCCATTCATGCCAGCCAACTCACGTGAATAGCGCCCTCGTGTACCCCCCGGAATCGTGCACCCCACTCGCGCCAGCCAAATTGCGCGAAAAGCACACACGCTGTTAGGCAGAATTCTCCAGAATGGCCAATTTCCCTTACCTACTGAGTCCCTGAGCAGCTTTGCTGGATTTCTAGGATTTGTTTTTTCACCTGGTAAGAGTGTGAGCCTTTTTTTCCCACTCGTACATGTGTTTTTGCTATGTGTTGTACATTTTGTGCTCATGGACTATGGAGTCTCACCTGCTCCATAAGGATCATCCTTTTACTGTGTGTCACACAGCACCTTTAGTGCAGTGACACAGGGTTGTCTTTTTAGACTTCCCACTGTTAAACTCCATTTTCTGGGACTAACTACTGTCTGCCAGAACATGTAAAGTTGTCATTGACTTTACTAGTCTTTTTAAATTACAGACCCAGTACAAACCATCTTCCATAGAGTACTGGAAGGGTTAATAGTTATCCCTTTTTGTCTGTTTCTCATGGAACATTATTTTGTTCCCCTTTCTCTAAGATTTGGCTCTAATCTTTCTCTAAGATTTGGCTGGTGGCAGTGGTATCAACCATTTTTATTTTACAGTGAGCTATGAAAATAGCCTTGGTAGTGTTAATTTTATTTGGTTCCAGTTGGGTTTATTCGCCATTTATTTTTGTAAAGGTTTTTCTCATGTTTTAGTCTGTGTGCCAAACCAGGTTTCGTTCCACCATCGCCGTCCTTTGGCGGGCTTCTGCACCTGAGTGTCTGGGTGGACAGGATGTGAGGGAGGGGTTTGAGGCCCCCTGCACAGGGTCTCCTTGGAGACCCAGGTCGCACTCTAGTTTAATTGGCTAGGTGACTGTCCTGCCAGGACAGCCACCCTGCTGTGTGATTGACAGCCAGGCTGTGTGAATGGGGGAAAACTACTTAAAAGCAGGTCTCTGGGACTTGGAAGGCAGAGTCGCCACTGGAACGAGAGAACCAACGAGGAGCTGAAGGAGGACGACTGCTGCAACTACTGGAAATCCCGGTGAATCCCTGATGCAGGTCTGAATCACCCGAAACTCTGACGACAGTGAAGATTCGCAAGGAGACTTCTCCACTTGAGCCTGGTGGGACCAACCAGCTCAAAAAGCCCTTGGACCTCCTCTTCAGCCTGCTCAAATTTGCTGTGCTACAGGAAACTGGGTAGCCAGGGAGAGAGAGTCCATTCGTGCTTTTAAGGAGCGCATGTTTTATTCAACTCTTTGCTCTGCCGCTGGCTTCTTCCCTGGGCAGCGCAGGTCCCTCCAGTCTTCCTCCTTCTTGTCAGTCTGACAATCGCTTCAGGAACCGTTAGCCTGCAGGAACTGCCAGGAGCTACCGCCTCAGCTACAGCATTCTTCTTCATCTTAGGTACTGTTCAAATCTGGTCGTTCACTCTGTCCGACCGCAGTGAAAGTGTTTTAAATCTTTTGCCTATCTGAAGGCTTGTCCTTCTCTACTCTTTTGAAATAACTGTTCCTCCAACCAACTTCGTTTTGAACTCTTGGCAAAGACTTAACTGCAAACTACTCTGAACCTTGTGATACTCTGCAAATATTCTGAACCATTAACATTGGCCCAGGCCTATTGATTTGAATCCTAGTTATAGTAAGCCTTTTCTAGATTGCCCTGCCTATCACTTGTTGGTGTTGTTGATTTTTGATAACCTTGTTCTTTCCCTCCCTTAAATTGCTGGAGTGCCATTTTGCTCACACTTAATTTTGAGCTTAACTTGTCCAGAATTGATTGGGTGTCGTGTAGTGTATTAAGATTGTGATTGTCTGCTGCTTTATATTAGTGAACTGTTTTATAACTGATGGTGTAAATAAATGTATATTCTTTTATTCAGAAACATTGAATCAGTGTGTGTTTGAACCATAGTGATTACTGTCCTTTGTGTAACTTCTGATACTGCTCACTTTACTCTTGAGATATGTCTGGCTGCTGAGCCATCGCTACCACTTTACTGTGTAGTACAGGCTTGTACCAAAGGTGAATGTGTACTTGCACTTGTAGTCTTAATTGTGTGTGGTGTTCCCAAAGGGTACTGCATATGATTCTGCCTAACACACGCGTACCCCCCCATTCGCACACCCCCATGGTGAGGCCCTTGCATGCTGCCATCAGCCACGTCCACCCCCTGCAGGCAGCCCAAACCACAGGGGACCCCCCTACACCCATGGCCATGCCCCGCAGGCAGCCCATCACACAAGACCATGCCCTGCAGGCAGCCCACACCACAGGGGACCCCCCTACACACATGGCCATGCCCTACAGGCAGCCCATCGACCATGACCATGCCCCGCAGGCAGCCCATCACACGTGACCATGCCCTACAGGCAGCCCACACCACAGAGGACCCCCTACACCCATGGCCATGCCCCACAGGCAGCCCACACCACAGGGAACCCCCTACACCCATGGCTATGCCTGGGAGGTAGCACACTGCACAGGGGACCCCCTACACCCATGGCCATGCCCCGCAGACAGTTCATTGCCCATGACAATGCCTTCACAAACAGCTCATGTCACAGTGGGCCACTCAAAACCCCTGACCATGCCCCGCAGGCAGCCCACACCACAGGGGAACCCCCTACACCCATGACCATGCCCCACAGACAGCCCACTCCACAGGTGACCCCCTACACCCATGGTCATGCCCCGCAGGCAGCCCACACCACAGGGGAGCCCCTACCCCCATGACCATGCCCCACAGGCAGCCCACTCCACAGGTGATCCCCTACACCCATGGCCATGCCCCGCAGGCAGCCCATCACCCATGTCCATGCCCAGCAGGCAGCCCATCACACGTGACCATGCCCCGCAGGCAGCCCACACCACTGGGACACCCTACACCCATGGCCATGCCCCGCAGGCAGCCCACACCACAAGGGACCCCCTACACCCATGGCCATGCCCCACAGGCAGTTCACACCACAGGGGAAGCCCCTACACCCATGGCCATGCCCCGCAGGCAGCCCATCACCCATGACCATGCCTCGCAGGCAGCCCAGGCCTCAGGGGACCACCCAACACCCCTGACCATGCCCCGCAGGCAGCCTACACCATAGGGGAACCCCCGACACCCATGGCCATGCCCCGCAGGCACCCCACACCTAAGGGGAACCACCTACACCCATGGCCATGCCCCGCAGGCAGCACACACCACAGGGGACCGCCTACACCCATGGCCATGCCCCCCATGCAGCCCACTCCACAGAGGACCCCCTACACCCATGGCCACGTCCCCACAGGCAGCCCATCACCCGTGACCATGCCCCGCAGGCAGCCCATCACTCGTGACCATGCCCTGCAGGCAGCCCACACCACAGGGGATCCCCTACACCCATGGCCATGCCCTCGCAGGCAGCCCACACCACTGGGGAACCCCCTACACCCATGGCCATGCCCCGCAGGCAGCCAACTCCATAGGGGACCCCCTACACCCATTGCAATGCCCCGCAGGCATCCCACGCAACACGGGACCACCCAATACCCCTGACCATGCCCCACAGGCAGCCCACACCACATGGGAACCCCCTACACCCATGACCATGCCCTGCAGGCAGCCCACAACACTGGGGAACCCCTACACCAATGGCCATGCCCCACAGGCAGACCACACCACAGGGGACCTGATACACCCATGGCCATGCCCCGCAAGCAGCCCACTCCACAGGGGAAACCCCTACACCTATGGCCATGCCCCACAGGCAGCTCACACCACAGGGGACCCCCTACACCCATGGCCATGCCCCGCAGACAGCCTATCACCTGTCACCATGTCCCGCAGGCAGCCCATCACATGTGACCATGCCCCGCAGGCAGCCCACACCACAAGGGAACCCCCTACACCCATGGCCATGCCCCACAGGCAGCCCACTACATAGGGCACCCCGACACCCATGGCCATGCCCCACGGGCAGCCCACACCACAGGGGAACCCCCTAGACCCATGGCCATGCCTTGCAGGCATCCCACACCACATGGGACCCCCTATACCCTTGGCCATGCCCCACAGGCAGCCCACTGCACAAGGGACCCCCTGCACCCATGGCCATGCCCGCAGGCACCCCATCACCCGTGACCATGCCCACAGGCAGCCAACGCCACAGGTGGGACCCCCAACACCTGCCACCACACACGCAGCCCTTTCCACACGATTTGGCTGACATGATTGGGGTAAGCATATTGAAGGGGGTGCGCGAGGAGATATTCACACGATTTGGCTGGCACGAGTGGGGTACGCATATTCACGGGATTACGGTAGGCCTTTTTCACATAATTTGGATGGGGGTGCATGAGTAGATTTTCACGTGTTCTGGCTGGCGCGAGTGGGGTATGCGTATTCATGGGTGTGCGCAAAGAGATTTTCACACGATTTGGCTGGCGCAAGTGGGGTACGTGTATTCAAGGGGGTTCGAGCGGGGTACGCTCAGTTTTTCAAGCGATTACTGTGTAGGGGGAGCTGTATGCTAATCCAGGGTTAGCGCCGTATTGAGGATTTCTATGACTTTTCCTGGCGCAAGGGGCATTCTTCGGGGCGTAAATGGCGCTGCTGGATGTTCGCTGCACGACGGCTGCAAATGGCTAGGGAAATCCATGAATACACAGTGCGCCTAAATGCTGTTTTGCGCCACACCTGGAGCACGCATGCGCACGCTCCCTCTCTGCACTAGGCGCATGCGCTACTTCTGTGCTGAATACTATGAATTGACCCCATAGTCTATTCCATTTGCAAGTTTCTACTTTTCCCTTGAGCTATCCATGTCCTATTTTAATTTCCTATTCAAGTAATTCCTAATTTAAATGTGTACCACTTTTTTTTATTTTCTACCACTCCATCAACTAAATGCAAACAATGTTCTGCATATCCTTTAGTTAAAGCCACTTCTCCCAACTGCTGTCCTAGCTAAGCCTACATATGACTGGTTTGGAACTCTAACCACAAACCCCTCTTCCTATTATGCAGCTAGAAGCACCCAATCACTCAGTCTGAACACCCACAATGTTTGGGGACTCTGCTTCAGAAAGAAAGTTTAACATTCTGGGGGTTTGGTTTATAGAAACATATTTTCCCTCATTGTAATGTTGAAACATCAATAGCAGCAGTAATAATCATATTTGGATATGAGTACATGAAGACCACAGTGATTCTGTCTTTCTGAGGAAAGCAATAATTTCAGGGGAAATGTGAACATCAACATGAAGGAACGCATCACCTGCAGACAAATTGAATAATCCTGAAGGGGTGCCATTTGAGCAAACACAATTGAACTCTGCATTGCCAGTATTTGCCATCTGGGAAGCCAGTTAATTAGTTTCCATCTCCATAGAGCACGCAGAATATTTGTGTCATTCTGGAAGGAGTCCTAAGGATATGTTTAAGATCAACTTGGCTAATACATGGGTGATTCTGAAGGCATTACTGAGGGGTATTCACATTTTTACCAATGTGTTCTTTTTTAACCTTAAAAATAAATGGCCTCATTATGATTGTGGTGGTACATTTGTGCAAATTCTGCCCTATTTAATTACCATTACCACTATGGTGTCTGGTGGAACCAAATTATGAATCCATGTATGCACACCCAGTCATCACAGTAATGGTGATTTGATAAAGCAGAATTAGCGTAAAAAATGAACACTCACAGGTAAATCATCACATTTTCAGGCAATTAGTGTTGCCAATGGAAAGGTGAAGGAATGATCAATGTAAATTCCACTGACAGAATTAGCGCCCAGTGGAAATGGTGTTATTTAGCCAAAGAGAAGCTAAGCAGTGGCCATCTTTAAGAACTCAATCCATTCTAAATGATCAATTTCTTGTTGCCATCCAAACCCAGAAACAGTGCTAATCATGCCTGGTGACAACGACAAAGGGAGGTGGCAAAGTCAAGACACTTACACTCATGCCCTAGGAGGAAAAGGCCAGCCATGTTCTCCATATAGCTGGCATTAAGGGAATAGGCGGAGCAGCGGTCGGAGAAGCCAAGCAACCCTCACCAAATGATAATCTCTTTTATTTTATGTCATGTTACATTGATTTTGTTATGCACACACTCATCACAGTACAGAGGCTTGCATTCAGGTGTGTGTTCTGCCCTTCCATGGTTTCCAGATTATGATCCAGTGAGGAAAGCAAAAAGGGGAATTGAGTAGTGGAAAGGAAAAGGCAAGTAATGATTTAGCTGAACACAGGGTGATGGAAGAGAGAGGCAGGACAAGATAGAAGTATGGTACATTGTGATAGTCTGGTAGTGTTCCCGGTGGCATTTTATAAAACAGAAATAAATAAATGAAACAAATACATAAATAATCTAAATTAGCCCCAATAATGAGTTCAGAGATTTGAGGGCAATTTAATTGTTACTGTAATAGCTGGCAGTATCGATGAGGGCAGTTTCATAATACTCAGTAGGTAGTACCAATAGTCATTAGTGTATCTATGCCTCTAGGTGAATCTGCATTTCTAACTCTGCAGTCCAGCTGTGTGTTGAACAGATATGACCCCAAATCACAATTCAACGTCTCCTTGCACAACCCAGCGTTTCCAGAAAAATTGACTAGCATTCTCATAATGCACAGTTCCGGATCAACCCCTGTGGAGGCCTCTATGCAGTCGCAATGTCACCCCCCCTAATTTTCTGCACCGCTTTATTTTGATCCGTTGTCACGGAGCCCCTAAAAGGAGTGGGTCCCATAGGCCAGTGCCTACTTGGCCTGATGGATAATCCTGCACTGATAATGCACCTTGAAGATATTTTGAAATCCCAGCAACTTAATGCAGAAATTCTATCAGACTTCACATGGCATGCACACAAGAAGAAAAGCCTATTTCAAAGGACTGTAATACTTCTAATTCTATGGCAACTGCTGTCCTTTTAATTTCTGTACATAAAATACAGGAGGTGATCAGCACCGGATCTTCTACTCAAGGTCATGAACTAGCCACATCTATGACTGCTTCCATGCAGCCTAATCTCAATTCCTCCCCATAAACTGCCAGACCCTGCCAGACACTGCATCTCTCTGCTTGTGGATTGAGTACTAAATCTCTGCTGGAATCTATTTTGAATTGCTCTTTGCATTTCCAATGGCTGTTTTCTGCTCCTCTGCTGCCTTGTTCTCCAGCCATGCCTTGGAGGCTTTGTCCTCCCACTCTGCATCCAATCTCCCTTCTTCTTTTGCAAGTACTCTGTCCCTGCAACCAACAGTCTCTCAAGCCTCTAATGTCGCTGTAAAGCCCCCTACTCTGCTCCTTGCACTTTAGTACTGGCAGTCTGTCCTCTGCTTCTATTGATTTGTTCCAGCAACCTCAATTTCTAGTCTTGTTTACTATGTTCTTGCAGTCTCCACCCCATCTCCCAGTTCTGCTCTTTCTTATGCTTTAGTAAGCCAATATATTGGCAAGCTTTATCATTTATATTCATCCTCTTTTTTATCTGGCATCAGTTTGCGTCTTTGCCCATAGTTCTGATTCAGAGTACCATGATTCTGCTTTCTATAGCATGTGCCTTTCCAGCCCAGTTGTTTAGCTTTCTCTTGGTTCATAGAATCAGTCCTTTTTTACAGATTCCTAGTTAGTGCATGTCCAGTGGCTTATCACGGTTACCTTGCTGCAGATAACCTTTTTTCCTGGATTCTGTCTTCTTGTTCTAAATTCGTGTTACCTTGAATCCTACTACTCACCATCCTTTACCTTGAATCCCTCTTTGGCTTTTAGTGTTTGGCTAATGTTCTATTATGTCCTCACCTGTGCCTCTGTGTATTTCTCTTTGCAGAAGCTAGCTCCCATTACGTAGGCAGCAATCTTTGCACCTTACTTTAGCTTGTCTATTCTATAGTCCGTGGTGTATCTTATGGCATACTGTGTTCATTTCTGTTTCAAAGAAGGCATCCACGGTATGTTTTGGCATCACCTATAAAACCTTTCTCATGCAAGTATGCTCCTTGTTTATGCCTTAGAGCCACTCTTGCTGACTCTCTTGCACGTGCTTTCAGTCTGTGGGCCTCATTATGACCCTGGCGGAATGGGTTCAACGGTGCCGGTAATGGTGCCGGTGCTGTTAAACCCATTCCGCCCTATTACGAGGTTCCCTCGTGGGGCCCGCTCTGGACGTCTGGTCAGACCTTATGTCCTTTGCGGATCCCGCCAGTGGACCAGGGAGCTAACAACGGGCCTGTTACTAACTGGCCTGTTGTTAGCTCCCTCCCCACTCCCATTTAGGCCTATGGGGGATCGAATGGAAATGGGGATGGGTAAATTGAATGAGCAATTACTGGGCCCTCCATGGTTGGAATAGCTGGGTAATTCCTCATTCAAGGAACCCGGACCCAGGTTTGGAGGCAGCCATGACAGAAACAGCAACATGGCTACCTGCAAACTCGTAATGAGGCCCATTGTGTCTCGGTGTGTGTAATCTGCAGAAGGGCATTGACAGTCCTCTGTTTCCTTGGATAGTCTCAAGTTCAACCTATATCCACCCCGAGTGGGACTTGTCATTTCATGTCTAGCTCATGATTTACATTCATTGATGTTTCCATTACTGCAGTATGTGTTTTGCGTGTTCCTTTACACCAGCATAGCGATGTCTAAACGTAGCCATGAGTCTTCCCCTGAACTCTTAGACAAATAGTCAGGTATGAGCGAGTGACTGGCTCGAAATATGCTCAAGTGGATAATTGAAACATGGAGGCTTGTTTGCCAGTTTTGCATCATACTGTCCCAAGACAAACACCCAAATGATAATGCTGAGACTGGCAAGGATGCCCAAGTAAAGTATTGAGGGCCTCATCAAGAGTTGGGCGGTAACCCCAGCGGTATTATCGCCGGGACTATTAGCGTTAGCACCAAACCCCCCAGGCACTATTAGCGCCGGATCACAGGTTTGGCGGAACGGTAAATTAACATTCCCCATTGGGCCCATTTGGGAATTCCCCATTCCCCATTGGGCCCAATGGGGAACCTTCGGCGCTATTACCACTGGCGGTATGTTGTGGAGAATTCTCAACAATGTGCTAATTTCCCTTACCTTTTGAGACACCCAGCAACTTTGCTGAATTTGTAGGGATTTGATTTTTACCTGGATAGAGTGTGAGTCTTTATTCCCACTCTTTCATGTATTTTGATGTGTGTTTTACTTTTGTGTTTTTTGGATATTTAGTTTTAAAACAACTCCATTATCATCATCTTTTTCTTGTGTGTCACACAGCACCTTCAGTGCAGTGGCACCGGGTGGTCTTTCAGACTTCCCAAGGTTTAGATACCTTCTCTGGGACTGACTAACATCTCCCAGAGCATGTAAAGTTAAATTGACTTTACTAGTCTTTTTTAATTTACAGACCCAGCACGCACTATCTCCTCATAGAGTGCTGGAGGGGTTGCCTAGTATCCCCTGAGTCTAAACACTCATATAACAGTCACATGTTACCCTTTCCCTCTTGAAATGGCTGGTGGCAGTGGTTTAGAACAAACTACCATGATTTTTCCTGACCACGAACACCGGTAGCTAAAAATCGGGACTTTTTCAACATGGTGGCCAAGACCTATCTGTAAAACCAAACTCCGGTCAACTTTTCTTGCCGTTTCATTTAGGAAAGTACCTTCTTATGTTTAACTCTGTGCGCAAAACCAGGTTTGGTGCCTTTGTTCATTGGCCTTTCATTGGCCTTTAGTGGGCTTCAGTTCTGGAGCCCTCATATGGCGCCTGAGAGTCTGGGGGTGGACAGGATGTGAGGGAGGTGCCCAAAACTCCCTGTGCTTAGTCACCTAGGAGACTTGAATGCACTCTGGCGTGATTGGCTGGCTGGATGTCCGACAAGGACAGCCACCCTGCTGGGTGAATGAGAGATAAGCTGGAATGAATGGGGAAAACTGTTTAAAAGCTGCCCTCTGGGACTTGGAAAGTAGAGTCGACCACTGGAACGAAAGAACCAAAGACGAGCTAAAGGAAGATGACTGCTGCAACTCCTGGTCCACCGGTGAAGCCCTGCTGCAGCTCCGAATTGCCTGAAACTCTATCGACAGAGAAGCCCTTCAAGGTTCACTTCTTCCCTTGAGTTTGGTGGGAACAACCAACTTGCAAGTCACCTGGACACCATCTATACTGGTCGAATTTTCTTCAGAGTGCTGTTGAAAACCGGATAGCCAGTGAGAAGGATACCAGTTTGTGGTCTTTAAGGCACTCACACCTTAAACCAATGTTTTGCTAAACTTGTGGCCTCTCCCCTGGGCAGTGCAGGAACCTCCTGATGTCCTTCTTCTTATCCCTACAACTGAAGCTCAGGAACAACGAGATCTGCAGGAACTGCCAGGAACAACTGCCTCAGCTACAGCTCTTCTTTATTTAAAAGTTACTGTGCAAGTGCGGTCAAGAAATCCTTTCTGCCGCGGTGAAAGTTAGTGAAACTTTCCCAACTTTGAAGGTTTGTCCTTCCCTAAACCGACATATAACTTTTCGTATGACCAACTACTTCTAAAAAACCGTGGCAAAGACTTAACCGTTTACTACCAGAACTGTACTATCCTATCCATTGACCTTGGCCCAGGCCTATTGAATTGAATTGCTGGTTGTAGTGAACTGAAACTATTTGCCCTGAAAGTATTTGTATTTTAATTCTCTTAACCATGTCTTTTTACCCCTTTTTAAAGTAACTGAAGTGCCATTTTGCTCCCACTTCAGGGGAGGTGAACTTGTTCAGAAACTGATTGGTTGTGTATTGTAGTATATTAGATTGTGATATTGAGCTGCTCTTAGTAGTGGAATGTTTTCCAACTGACTGTGTAAATAAATGTATATTCTTTTACCAATAAACCTTGAGTCAGTGTTGGTTTGAATCACTGTGATTGATGCCCCTTTGTGCAACCTCTTGTACTATTCTCTTTACTCTTGAGATACATCTGGCTGCTCAGCCACTGCTACCACATTACTGTGTAGTACAGGCTTGTACCAAAGGTGAAATTGTACTTACACTTGTAGTCTTAATTGTATGAAGTGTTCCCAAAGGGTACTGCATGCGGTTTTGCCTAAAACCGGTATACACTTGTGAGATTAAAGTATAGTTGTTACAGTGAGAGTGCTGCTCTTACCTTTGTTCAAATAACCCTCACAAGGCTAAGCACCACTAGAGAAGCAATCGCTTTATCATGCCTGATATGGATAGCTACAAAAAGGAGACCCTAGTCACTTTAACAGTTGATCAATTGAGAGAAATGTGCAAAGCTAGGAACCTCACTGTAAAAGGCACAAAGGTTGAATTGATAGAAAAGTTGTTGGAATATCAAAGTCTGAGGAGTGGGTCTGAAATACCTACCCCTGCAGCAAATGTGGAAAATTATGATGAGGATGATAGTGTCTCAGAGTCAAACTCAAATGTTATTGATGAGTTAGATGAGGCAGAAGAGTCTCAAAATGTAGGCCCTGTTTTATCTTCCAGCAAAAGAAAACAGGAGCGGACTAGGAAAGCCAGAGAGAGTACCTTAAGGGGCTCTCCAGGGGAACCTATAGAGGAAACTATAACCCCCAGTCCACAGGACTTACTGACTGCAATTTCTAAGAAGAAAGAGGAAACAGGGAAACCTAAAGCCTCCAGGAAGAAACCAGCCAGCAGTCCTGTGCAACCAACAAGGACATCCCGAGAGGACTGTACAAAGTCACACCTGTGACTCCTCCACCAGCAGAGACTGAGTGTGAGGAAAAACCTAGTGTGGTTGAATCAGCTGCTGAGGAATCAGAGCTGGAAGAGGACCTTTCTCCTGTTGGAGATCTGGATCCTGCAGACTATTCTGAGCTGCAGTCTTTACTGGTAGAAGGTGGACCCTGTAGGGCAGACTTCAGCAGAGGTCAAAGAGAGTGTCCTACTCTTGAAGGTCTTCATCAACGGGCAGCTTCCCAGCTGGATGGGCAAGAACCAGGGAAGCATAGGTTGTACTGGGAAGATGGCCTCTTCTACAGTGAACTGACTGATTCTATCCCAGGGGACTACAGAAGACTTGTAATGCCACTAGAAAGCATACTCCAGTTCCTACAGTTAGCCGAGGAGATACCTTTAGCTATTCACTTGAGTTTCAAGAAAACCAAAGAAAGGCTCTATCTGTATTTCTACGGGCCTAAATTGGGGTCTGATGTAAATACATTCTGTAGGAGCTGTCACACTTGTCAGACATCTGGCAAGAATGGAGCCAAGAATGTGGCACCCTTGGTGCCTATTCCAGTGGTGGGAGTCCCTTTTGATAAGGTAGGAATCAACATTGTTGGTCCCTTAGAACCTCCAACCTCTTCAGAAAACAGGTTTATCCTGGTTGTAGTAGACCATGCTACTAGGTATCCTGAAGCAATACCTATGAGGACTGTTATGGCTCAGGCTGCGGCTAAGGCCCTACTTGGTATTTTTACCAGGGTAGGTTTTCCTAAGAAAGTTATCTCTGACAGGGGATGCAATTTTATATCCCACTACTTGCAGGTCATGTGGAAGAACTGTGGAGTAACTTACAAGTTCTCAACTACCTAACATCCACAGACAAATGGATTGGTAGAGAGGTTTAACCGTACAATGAAGAGCATGATAGGTGCTTTAGAATAATCCCTTAAAAGACAGTGGGACCTTGGACTGCCATGCCTTCTCTTTGCTTATAGAGAAGTTCCTCAGGAGGGAGTTGGAGTAAGTCCCTTTGAGCTTCTCTATGGCCATCCAGTTAGAGGCCCCTAGGCCCTGATTAAGGAGGGGTTGGAGAGTGCTCCTTCCCCAATCCAGTGAGAGTCACTGATTATGTGATAGGTCTCCGGAGGAGAATGTCACACATGATGGCAGAAGCATCAGATAACTTGAAAGCAGGTCAGGCTCTGGTGAAGCATTGGCATGACCAGAAGGCCAACATGGTTGAGTTTACTCAAGACCAGCAAGTTCTAGTTATGGTTCTTACTAGGCAGAGGGCCGTACAGGACAAGTGGATAGTACTGTTCAAGGTCGAAGCATTGGCATGACCAGAAGGCCAACATGGTTGAGTTTACTCAAGACCAGAAAGTTCTAGTTATGGTTCTTACTAGGCAGAGGGCCGTACAGGACAAGTGGATAGTACCGTTCAAGGTCGTGGGTAAACTTGGAGAGGTCAACTATGTGGTGGATTTAGGCAATCCTAAGGGGGGACCCAGACTCTTTCACACCAACCATCTAAAAGCTTATGTCACAAGACCAGAAGTAGGAGCTTTGCTTCTAGCTTCAGCTCAAGAGGAGGAGGAGAGTGAACCTCTACCTGACCTACTCAGAGGACAGCCTTTAGATGAAAAGATAGAAGGAGTCAATCTCTCTTCTAATTTGACACCTGGACCACAGGAGGAGTGCAAGTTTCTGTTAAATCAGTTTGCCTTCCTGTTTTCACTATCAACAGGCTTGTCCCTGTGGGGCCAGTATCACATTCTCACTGGTGACTGTTTGCCTGTTAAAAGCAGAGGTTACCAGATGTCAGATCATGTAAGAACATTGTAAGGGAGAATTAACTCAAAAGGCTAATTTCCCTTACCTATAGAGTCCCCCAGCAGCTTTGCTGGATTTGAAGGGTTTATTTTTTTCTGCTGCTAAGAGTGAGACCCTTTTTTCCCACTCTTAGACAGATTGCTAGTGTGTGTTTTAGGCTATCTTGCGTGCTTATGGTCTATGGGGTTTTCTCACCCTCATAGGAATAATCTTTTTAACATGTGTGGTACACAGCAACCTCCGTGCCGTACCACAGGGGTGTCGTAGCGACCCCCAAACATATACTCCGTACCCTGGGACTGACTACTGTCTCCCAGGGCATGTAAAGTCCCCATTGACTTTACTAGTCAATTCTTATGAACAAAACCAGTACAACCCATCTTACTTTGGAAGTACTGGGAAGGGTTAATAGTTTTTCCCTAGTGTTAATTTTCGAGAAGGTACCGTACAGTCCCTCTCGCAAATGTTTCTGGCTGTTGGCAGTGGTTACTACCTTAAATATTCGACCGCAAATATTTCCCTATGGAATTTTCCCATTGTTCGAGGCTACCACTTTAACTGACAGCCGCTAATATACCGTCAGTTTATTTTAAATCTAACTTAACTCTGGTAGGTTTTTATTGCCAGAACTTTGATAATATTTCTTTCTCGTGTCTTTCTCTATAATCCTAACCCAGGTCAGGATCCTTTGTTAATCCTTTTGGCGGGCTTCTGCACAGAAGCCCTCCTCTCTGCACCACGGAGTCTGGGGTAGACAGGATGTGTGGGAGGGGGAATAGGCACCCTGGACAGGGTCGCCTACGCAACCCAAGTCACACTCTGCCCTGATAGGCTGGGGGGTTCTCCCTCCAGGAGAGCCCCCCCACTGTGTGAGTGACAACTAGGCTGTATGAATGGGGGTCTTGCTGCATAAAAGTAGAGTCCAGAGGACTGGAAGACAAGACGTCACCACTGGAACTAAGAAACCGAAGAGGGGAGAAGCTGAAGACCTCTGCAATGACTGAACCACCGGTGAAGCCCTGCTGCAGATCCTCACCACTTTTCTCCAACGACTTGAGAAGATCTTTGCGTGCAAGAGTCTTCTTCCCTTGAGCTGGTGGGGCCAACCAGTTTGTCAATCACCTTCCAGGACCTGCCCTGGTCGAATCGCCAGTGCCCTGCACTCAGAGACCGGATAGCCATGCACCCGTCCACCACAACCACGATTTAAAGGAGCGTACCTTTTAATCCGTTTTGGCATCACAGCGGCTGGCTTCTTTCTTGGGCAGTGCAGTAACTCGAACCTTCCTCCATGACGAGAGCCTCTCTTCCTATGCTGGACAACACAAACAGCAGAAACTGCCAGCGACCACCGCCACCGCAGGAGCCGCTTCCACTTTTTCAGGTACATTGTTCCACCAGGCCTCCCGTTTCGAGGGGTACTGCTAAAGGTGTTTGAAATCCTTTACCTACCTCCTGGATTGGCCGCCCCTATCGACTAACATTATCTTTTACCTTCTGCATCCTCCTTTTGAATCATAAACCAAAGGCTTGACTGCAGCTACTAGAACAGTTTGATCCTGGGCACATTGCCCTGTACCACTAACTCTGGCACAGGCCTATTGACTTTGGCTAAATCTTCTACAACCACCTTCACTAGATTGCTTTTCACCCTCAACTGTGTTGATGCACCAGAACCTCTTATAACCACTCTTCCTTCCCTCTTAAATATTGCTGAAGTGCCATTTTGTTCGGTTTTCACCTATGTATGACTATTGCTAAAAGGAGTATTGTTTGTGTGTTTAAGAGGTTAAAACTGTACAACTTGTCCTTTCCCTCCCTTCTGAGAAATTACTTCAGTGTCATTTTGCTTGCTTGACCCTGTGCCATTGTGCTCAGTTTTCACTCTTGCTCAAACTTGTCTGTAATTTAAATAGGGAGTTGTGTATACTTTTCTTGACTGTTTTAACTTACTTTGATAACTGGGATTTATGTGTTGACCTAGAAGTGTGTAAAATATATATATAAAGCTTTGGTCAGTGTTTCCTTGTACCATAATGCTGTAGTCCTAATGTGTAAACCCTGAATACTGCTCATCTTCCTCTTGAGATAAGTCTGACTGCTCAGCCACAGATACCAACAAACGGGTCGATTCATGGAAATAATGTGCGCTGAAATTTTCGGCGCAAGCGTGCGAAAGCCTGCGAATCGCAGTGCCAGTGTGAAAATCGCACCGAAACCCGCGCACAGCGATTCATGGAAGTCCGTGCGCGAGGAAATTCCAGGATGTGCGACAAAATACAAAGTCTTCAAACTGCGTGCGCTAAGCGCACAGCGAAAGCGCACATACCGCGGCGCACACAACAAAAGTAGGCGTAACACGGGGCGTGACACGCGGAATGGGGAACAACGTGTGAAAATGAGGACGTCACGGGGGAAGTACAGGAGGCAAGTGCGCGGAACGCCCACACGCTCGCTTACAACACATATTCATGGAATCGAATAAGGCAAACCAGCGCACGGGCAAAGATGCGCACAGGCCTAAACACATCTGCCACACGAAGGCAGGCGGTAGCGTCCCTGCACATGAAAAAATGTGCGCCAAAATGTGCGCAAACAAAAAGGACGTATATACAGCCATGATGAATGTCCCATACTGTGGCCCTCTAGGACAAATGACGTGCAAAAGGATACGCGACAAACACTGACACCCACTGTGTGAAAAATAGCGTGTGCGTGTATTTCAGGGGTGCGCGGGAAGTTTCACACGCGATAGGCCTTGGGCGAGCGGGGTACGTGTATTTCAGGGGTTCGCGTGATGTTTCACATGCGATAGGCCTTGGACGAGCGGGGTATGTGTATTTCAGGGGTTCGCGTGAAGTTTCACACGCGATTGGCCTTGGGCGAGCGGGGTACGTGTAAATCTGGGGTGCGCGGGAAGTTTCACACGTGATTGGCCTGGGTACGTGTATTTCAGGGGTGTGCGGGAAGTTTCACATGCGATTTTGCTGTCAGAGCGGGGAACGTGTATTTCGGGGGTGCGCAGGGAGTCCTACACGTGAATTGGCAGTGTGGTTCCCCCCAGGTGTCCCCTCTACACCCTCCACGACCCCTGCAGGCAGCCCACACCACAGGGGACTACCCTGCACCCCAGGTCATGTCCCGCAGGCAGCCCATCCACCATGGGCATGCCCCCCAGCCAAGGCACATGTCACCTTGCAATATGATCACCAACTCATGTCCCCCTGCACCCCCACCCCCCAGCAGTCAGGGGCACCTGCCAGCAGGCCCCCACTCATGTCCCCCTGCACCTCCAACCCCCAGCAGTCAGGGGCACCTGCCAGAAGGCCCCCACTCATGTCCCACTCATGTCCCCTGCACCCCCAGCCCCCAGCAGTCAGGGGCACCTACCAGCAGGCCCCCACTCATGTCCCACTCATGTCCCCCTGCACCCCCACCCCCAGCAGTGCAGGGCACCTGCGAATAGGCCCCCACTCATGTCCCCCAGCACCCCCACCCCCCAGCAGTCAGGGGCACCTGCCAGCAGGCCCCCACTCATGTCCCCTTGCACCCCCACCCCCCAGCAGTCAGGGGCACCTGCCAGCAGGCCCCCACTCATGTCACCTTGCACACCCACCCCCCAGCAGTCAGGGGCACCTGGCAGCAGGCCCCCACTCATGTCCCCCACTCATGTCCCCCTGCACCCCCACCCCCCAGCAGTCAGGGGCCCCTGTCAGCAGGCCCCCACTCATGTCCCACTCATGTCCCCCTCCACCCCCACCCCCCAGCACTCAGGGGCACCTGCCAGCAGGCCCCCACTCATGTCCCCTGGCACCCCCACCCCCCAGCAGCCAGGGGCACCTGGCAGCAGGCCCCCACTCATGTCCCCCTGCACCCCCACCCCCCAGCAGTCAGGGGCACCTGCCAGCAGGCCCCCACTCATGTCCCACTCTTGTCCCCCTGCACCCCCACCCCCAGCAGTGCAGGGCACCTGCCAGCAGGCCCCCACTCATGTCCCCCAGCACCCCAACCCCCAGCAGTCAGGGGCACCTGCCAGCAGGCCCCCACTCATGTCCCCCAGCACCCCCACCCCCCAGCAGTCAGGGGCACCTGCCAGCAGGCCCCCACTCATGTCCCCCTGCATCCCCACCCCCCAGCAGTCAGGGGCACCTGCCAGCAGGCCCCCACTCATGTCCCACTCATGTCCCCCTGCACCCCCACCCCCCAGCAGTCAGGGGCACCTGCCAGCAGGCCCCCACTCATGTCCCACTCATGTCTCCTTGCACACCCACCCCCAGCAGTGCAGGGCACCTGCCAGCAGGCCCCCACTCATGTCACCCAGCACCCCCACCCCCCAGCAGTCAGGGGCACCTGCAGGACCCCATTCATGTCCCCTTGCACCCCTATCCCCCAGCAGTCAGGGGCACCTGCCAGCAGGCACCCACTCATGTCCTCTGCACCCCCACCCCCCAGCGGTGCAGGGCACCTGCCAGCAGGCCCCCACTCATGTCCCCCAGCGCCCCCACCCAAAGCAGTCAGGGGCACTTGCCAGCAGGCCCCCACTCATGTCCCCTTGCTCCCCCAACCCCCAGCAGTCAGGGGCCCCTGCCAGCAGGCCCCCACTTATGTCCCACTCATGTCTCCCTGCACCCCCACACCCCAGCAGTCAGGGGCACCTGCCAGCAGGCCCCCACTCATTTCCCCTTGCACCCCCATCCCCAGTAGTGCAGGGCCCCTGCCAGCAGGCCCCCACTCATGTCCCACTCATGTCCCCCTGCAACCCCCCCAGCAGTCAGGGGCACCTGGCAGCAGGCCCCCACTCATGTCCCCCTGCACCACCACCCCCCAGCAGTGCAGGGGCACCTGCCAGCAGGCCCCCACTCATGTCCCCTTGCACCCCCATCCCCTAGCAGTCAGGGGCCCCTGCCAGCAGGCCCCCACTCATGTCCCACTCATGTCCCCCTGCACCCCCACCCCCCAGCAGTCAGGGGCACCTGACAGCAGGCCCCCACTCATGTTCCACTCATGTCCCCCTGCACCCCCACCCCCCCAGCAGTCAGTGGCACCTGCCAGCAGGCCCCCACTCATGTCCCCCTGCACCCCCACCCCCCCAGCAGTCAGTGGCACCTGCCAGCAGGCCCCCACTCATGTCCCCCAGGACCCCCACACCCCAGCAGTCAGGGGCACCTGCCAGCAGGCCCCCACTCATGTCCCCCTGCACCCCCACCCCCCAGCAGTCAGGGGCACCTGCCAGCAGGCCCCCACTCATATCCCACTCATGTCCCCCTGCACCCCCACACCCCAGCAGTCAGGGGCACCTGCCAGCAGGCCCCCACTCATGTCCCACTCATGTCCCCCCAACCCCCAGCAGTCAGGGGCACCTGCCAGCAGGCCCCCACTCATTTCCCCTTGCACCCCCACCCACCAGCAGTCAGGGGCACCTGCCAGCAGGCCCCCACTCATGTCCCCCTGCACCCCCACCCCCCAGCAGTCAGGGGCACCTGCCAGCAGGCCCCCACTCATGTCCCACTCATGTCCCCCTGCACTCCACGCCCCAGCAGTCAGGGGCCCCTGGCAGCAGGCCCCCACTCATGTCCCACTCATGTCCCCCTGCACCCCCACGCCCCATCAGTCAGGGGCACCTGCCAGCAGGCCCCCACTCATGTCCCCCTGCACCCCCACCCCCCAGCAGTGCAGGGGCCCCTGCCAGCAGGCCCTCACTCATGTCCCCTTGCACCCCCATCCCCAAGCAGTGAAATGGCGATTCCATGACACAAACCAAAAGTCAACTATGTACATCAACACATGTCCGCCACACGAAGGCAGGCGGTAGCGTCCCTGCGCATTAAAAAAATGTGCGCTATCAAAAAGCATGTATATACAGCTCTGATGAATTTCCAATACTGTGCCCTCCCGGACAAATGACGTGCAAAGGGGTACTCGACAAACACGGACACCCGCTGTGTCAACAATAGTGTGTATTTCGTGGGTGCGCGGGAAGTTTCACATGCGATTATGCCTGGGCGAGCGGGGTACGTGTACTTCAGGGGCTCGCGGGAAGTTGGGCTCGCGGGAAGTTGAGCTCGCGTGAAATTTTCCACGTGATTGGGCCTGTGCGAGCGTGTACGTGTAAATCTGGGGTGGGCGGGGAAGTACAGGAGGCAAATGCGTGGAACGCCCACACGCACACACCAAAAAAGACGCGCTAATCTGGAAACACGTACACCAGCAGGGAGCAGACGTACGTGGACCCGCGCAGCATAAAAGTGCGCGCAAACAACAAGCAAGCTCAGACGCCAGGATGAACATACCGTTCCTAGCAGCAGTGGTCGTGGGATACCGCAGGAGGAGGAGGATAGTCAGGCCCGAATTTTCAAACCCAGAACCAGCCTTTTTGGCCTGCCTGATGACCAGGTGTATGGGAGGTACAGGTTTCCACCTCACATAATACTCGACCTGGTCAGTGAGTGGGAGGATGACCTCACATCACCCACCCTCTGCTCCCAAGCACTCAGCCCCCTGGAGAAGGTCCTCAATGTACTGCACTTTTTGGTCACCGTATCATTTCAGTGGACAAGTGCTATAGTGGGGGGGTGTCACAGGCCACACAGTCACGCTGCCTACACCAGGTCTTGGCCATCATGACTGCACGCCCATCAGTGCGCAGGCACATATACCTGCCCAGAACACCTGCAGAAAGGCAGGCTGTCGTCCAGGATTTCGACGGGGTGGCACGATTCCCCAAAGTCCTAGGTGCCATTGATTGCACCCATGTGGCCCTACGTCCCCCCAAGGCATCAGAGCACATCTATAGAAACCGCAAGCACTGTCATTCCATCAACGTGCAGGTAGTATGTGATGCCAAGGGAATCATCACCTCAGTATATGCCAAATATCCAGGGTCCACCCACCACAGTTTCATTTACACAATGTTAACCCTAAACCGGGACCTAGAAGCTGGGCGGCATGGCTATACATGACTGCTTGGTGAGAATAAATGCCACAGCACATGCATGCATGCCAGATACTGAGTAATGTCACAACCCCACTAATGATACCCATCATCACCTCCCCAGGGGACAGTGCCTACCCTCTGAGCACCCACATGATGACGCCAATTCGGAACCCCACCACGCCACCCGAGGTAAGATACAACACAGCCCATATTGCAACCCAGGGCATAGTGGAGCGCACATTCGGAGTGCTCAAGTCACACTTTCGCTCCCTTGACTGCTCTGGTGGGCAGCTGTTATACGCTCCCCCAGTAGTGTGCAGGATCATAGTGGCAGCATGTGTTCTGCACAATGTTGCAACACGCCGGGGCCTGCCGGTGGACATGGTGGTGCCCCCACATCCCCAACCACATGCACGCCTGCTGCGCATGGGAGGGGAAAGGGCACTGGGTGAGGCAGCCCGAACATAGCTGGTGGCTAATTACTTCACTTAGAATCACACCCCTGTGGAGTGCACACAGCCCTGCCACAAACCAGCTGACAATCAATGATGATGACATGAGGGGCAGTCACTGTCACAACCATACCATCCTGAGATTGGTCACCTGGAAGTGTCACAATGTGTGCATCCCTACCTACAGAAACACCACCAATGCTGTGTCATCAAAAGACACATATGCTGCTAAATGCATGACCCCCTTGCAAAATACAACATGAGAACAGTGCCATGTCACCCAACCCATCCCCAGCACCGCCACCCAACACACCATGGCATGTCATGCTATGTGCGAGCAAACAAAGCAATCCCCAAAACCTGACACAAGTGTCACAAAGTACAGTGTCCCTAATGGAAACTGGCCACACACAATATGCTCCTAGTAATGTTGAACTAACAACACACATGACCAAATACTTACCAACTAAACAATGCATCTAGACAAGTTCAAACATTTCTAAAACATGACGGTACTAAGTTAAAGTAGTCGTAGTCATACAACCTGAATATGCCACCACATCGCCCCCTTAAAACTGTAGTCTTGCAGCCTTCAAAACTGGTCTGTGTACTGCATACAACATGAACTCCATCTCCAAAGTAGACGGCCTTGTGAAGACATGAGGAATGAACCTGCAAATTCAGAGGGAGACATGGAAGCAAAATCATACATTAATACACCATGCAGTGTACAATACAACAACAATATACACAAGGAATGTCTACACAGTATTCACTACAGATTGCCCACACAGCTCATGGGAGCCCAACGTCACTGTGTACATCACTGTCACTTGGTCACACCCTTTACAAGCCCATGGAAACGGGAAGCATGAGGGGTGTGTGTCTCATGAACCCAAGCATCTAACCCAAACTCAGGACAAGCCTGCATGCGCCCAGCCGGAATGCAGTGGATGCCCACGGGAGCCACACAAGGCAACACCCTGTCAAATTATTTTTTTCAAAAAATCTAAATTCAAAAATCAAAAATCAAAAATCAAAAATCAAAAATGGCCATGGGGGGCCGGGGGGGGAGGCCAGCCAGGAGGTCCGAGGACAGAGTACGCACCAACAGCCACCTGTGTGGATGTTGGGAAAAAAAACACCTCCATGGGCTCATATGCCAATGTGGGAGAATTGCTGCCGTTGCTCTCATGACCCTCTGCTGCTGCATCAGGAGGTGGTGGTGCTATGGGAGGCAGCTCACGCAAAGCCCTGGTATGGTCCTCCATGGCAGCAAGCATGCGGGTGTGGAAGGTCTCGTTCTGGAGGATTATAGTGCGGAGATCCCCATGCAACACCTGACATGATGCCCGGATCTCCTCCCGAGTTGCCCGCATCTCAGCTGAGAGCGTACTTGTGAGGTGCTCCAGCCGCTGTTCTGCCCTAAAATTAGCAGACGTCTCAAGCTCAAGAAGAGTCTGCCTGAGATTATGGAGTTCTTCACTCAGGGCTTCCCTGTGGGCCTGGGACTCTATTGAGATGGATTGGCGCAGAGTCTCCAGTGCCATACGTCGGTCCCTGTTGGACGCCAACATGTCTTCCCTGTGTGATTGGCAAATGGAGTCTGTTGCCTGCTGTAGTTGCTCCATCTGCCTTTCAGGGTGGATAATGGAAGTGGCCACCCTCTCCATTGCCTGAGCCGTCATTTCAACTGATGCTGACTGTTGGGTTGCCATAGCGTACATGGAGTTCTCCCATACGCTATTGCCTGGTGACGTACGGCCACCGCGTCGACGGGCACCACACCTGTTTGGGGCAAGATGATGTGTACCTTGCTGTGCTGGCACCGCCTGAGGCTGCAGGACTGCATTCCCCCTCTGATCTGCTTGCCCAGGAACAGGATCAGATGCTGTGGAGTGTGACCCTGCATCCGTAACCGCCAAAGGCGCCTCTACCAACACTGACATCCCCATAGAGGGATCTACCCCTGGTGCAGGTGGGTTGGCCAGAACAGAATCCCTGCCTGAAACACTTACCTGTGACGGCACATAGGTCTCATCATCCGAATCAGCACCTGAATAGAGGTCTGGGGAGGTGCACCCAGAGACACCCCTGGAAAATATGGTCTGCAGGAGGATTGGGTTCTCACTCACCACCACACCACGTCCACCGCTGGTGCCCGGTCGTGCCTGGGATTCCTCCTGGGTCTGCACCATCTCCTGAACCTCAACAGCAACAAGTGCGTCATCACCTGCAAAAACATGAAAGAGAAAAAATGGAAACAGGCATTAGCACCATAGCACACAAATAGGCCTGTCAAGCTACAGAACCAGTACATGATTCACACATGTCCCACATGACTATAACCATCCCATGCCTGCACTGTCACTGAGTAGTAAGGGGAGGTAAAAGGCAGACACTGATGACACCAATATGGGAGAGCAACACCTTTGCTGCATGCTGGGTAGCACTTCCATCACACATTGGCCTGTGAGTGGCATGTCCAATACACATGCATGACACATGGCAGCACACAGATGGCATTTAGCATAGCCATGGTACATTTGACAAGTACAGCCATATGTCAGTGATTGAGTACTGTCACCCATCCATGTGAGATGGACATGATGACATGAAAAATGCCGCATACTGGGACTAAGTACACATGTGCCACTCACTGACACATGCAAGGTACAAGAATACAGTAATAGTTGGCTGATCTATTTTTCCTCACATTGACATCGCAGGAAACATCTGTCATTTTCCACATGCAAACAGGCACTCATCTAAACATTTGTGCTGGCCAATACTCCATCAGCCTGAATGGTCTCATTGTGTACATAACCAGGTAAAGCATTGCCCCAGTGTAGCCAGTAAACAATGACCGAAGCATATCACATATGTCACAATATGGTTGATAAATGTCTAGCAAAAAAGGGGAGAGTGGAAAATATTATCCTGAATGCACACTTACAAATTCTGACCAATGTAGTTGCAAGATGGCAGTACAAGGTCAACTGCACAATTGTGGACCTAATAAGATACTGTGGGCAGAAGGGATGCAGTCATGGCCAAATACAAGGCACGTGATCCCATGTGAGGAAGGAAATGAGTGACCCATAACACTCTGGAGTACACACCCTCACCTGGCACTCAATCAGAACCTGTCACCCAAAATACATACACATGCACTACACACACACGCATGGGCACTCACCGGACAATGCTTCGTAATCAGGTATTTCTCCCACACCTCGGATCTTTTCCTCTGTGATGAAGGTCCCAGCAAAAGGCTCATGTTCAGTGAGTTTGTTGTCCTCTTTTGGAGACCCACCGCCAGTCACCAGAGTAGCGGCATGATTTGAGGCCAGCTTGTCCTTTGCTCTGCGTTTCAGGTCGTTCCACCGCTTGTAGCAATCATCAGCTGAGCGCCTCACAAAACCAAGGGCACTTATGTGGTTGGCGATGGTCTGCCAGTGTGCCTTACGTTGACCAGGTATGGTCTTGGACCCTGCAGTCACCACCATTTTGTGGCTATGTTGTGACACATAGCTCACAAGTGCATTAAGCTCTGCGTCATTAAAGCAAGGCTTCCTTGACGTGCCGGAGTGTGTAGCCGTGCCTGGGGTCTCAGCCTGTCGTGCCAGAGTACCCTTCTTCCTATTTTTGCAAGGTGGAGTGGAGCCAGCGTGGCTAACGCCGCTCTGGTCAGTAGGGGCAGAATCATCAGTGGACTCGGTTGTTGGAGTGTGCGAATGCACATTGACCATAGGACTTAGTGCAGGCATTGTCTGAAGTGTGATGTTGGCAGGAGGAACATCAGTATGATGGACCAGGACCGACACTGTCCTGGCTGGGAGAGTCAGAGCTGGGGCGGATGGCGCTGCAGCTGCCCCTGCAGCCTCACCACCCTGCATACTTGGGGCAGCAGATGACATAGCTGCCCCAGATCCACGTGCCTTGGTGACAACTTGCACCGCCACACGTGGCCTAGACTTGCTGACCTGGAAGTCAGCCAGGGAGTCATCCTGTGCCAGGTCAGGTGCCACAATGGGCTGGTCCAACAGGGGCTGAGCTGGGATGGTCTCAGCCACGTTTCCCTCAACCATGGGGGGGGGGAGCATGGGCGTCCCTGATTGGTCCTCCACACATGGGGGTCTAGGGGCACCCTGCAAATCCTGGCTACGTCCCCTACCGCGCCCACCACGTCCACCTTTTGAAGGTCGGCCACCTTTGCCTCCCTTACCGCTTGGTCGCCTCCCAACCATGGCACTGATGTTGTTGTGCATATGGGAGGAGCAGTAAACTATTGTCCTGGGCAATTGGGGGTCAAAGGGGTAGGGTACTAGATGGAATTCGTACCCTAGTGCTCTAACAAGGATGTCTGTGACCCCTGGGGGAAGATGACGGGTCACGCAACGCACAGGCAGCCCAAAAACAAAAATAAACGTGCACGCAACCCCTCGTAGACCACGTGCGTGGAAAAATGAACCCGCACTACGCTGTGGCACCCAGAAACACAAAAATAAGCATACGCATAATACACGCAGCCTACAATGACCTCTGAATGGGAGTGCGACACACGGGGAAAGCACAGTTGCTAAGTATGAGCGGAACTCACCGTCTGCCTGGAATAAGAACGTGAAAAATATGCGCGTGTGTGCATTGGCAACACCCAAGCAAAAAGAAGAATTGTACGCTGTCTGAGGAGACAGGACACAAGGAGAAGTGAACACTGTTTGAGGAAACAGGCCCAAAAAAAGTAGAAAAATTAAAGCTGTCAGAGGAAACAGGGAGTACGAACTTGAAACGCTGTGAAGTAATTGTGTGTGAAACGACAAGAAGTACAGAATTCACCCACTCGCTCTCCACAAAAAGCACGTGCAAGAAAATGGTGTTCTACACGTACCTTTTAAACCGGCCCACACATACACGTCACTTACGCGCGTACACGTCCTTTCCTCCAATTACACGCGCTGACACTCGGACGTGCAGCTTTTCCACGTGTGCTCTGTCATCACGTGCTATGAGGGAAAGACCCGCGTGTGTCACGTCACAGACACACTTACGCGCTAAGGGCCTTTGGTCCAATGAAATTGCGTGTGTGCGCTGATGCGCTTACGCGCTAAGGACGTTTCCTCGAATTACACGCTGACGTGCAAGATTTTCACGTACCAAATCACTCCGTATCAAGTTGGCCATGCGTTCACACACGGAAGACCACGCTCCTGCCCAGAAGGCCGAATTAATGCCCCCCAGACTCCCGAGCATGCTCCCACCTGCCATCTGCTGCTGCCTGAGGGCTGCTGCCCACGTGCCCTGCCATTTGCTGCCTGCACATCAACCCAGGGTGCTGTTGCTGTGACCACCCCTGCTGGAACCGAAGACTCCCGACTGCTATTCCATCGCTCCACAGCCCATCCCCAGGACCCAGTTGCCCACCCACACCTGCCTCTGGGGTTGCCATGTCGGGCACTACACCATCTGGCACCACTGGCAACCCCCAGCCAGAGAGGCAGATGGCCACCAGCTTCACTGCCACCGAAGTTGGTGTCCTGGTGGAGCATGTCCTGGGGCAGTATGATGCCCTCTTCGGAAGTTCGGCCGCCGACAAGGAAGGACAGACTCGGATCTGGACGGACATCGTGACTGCCATCAATGCGGAGGGGGTGGCAGTCCATGACTTCCAACATATCAAGAAGCGCTGGGAGGACTTCAGGTCCAGGACCCTCAACAAGGCCCGGCGCCTCTTGAAGGCAGCGGATGCTAAGGGGTGCCGGGGCCACCTGTCGGAACATCAGATGAGGGTCCTGGAACGCATATGCCCAGCGCACCACGTCCAGGTCCTTGAGAGGCAGACCCGTCTGGAGTTGAGCGGTAAGTGTACATGCATACTGATTGGAAGCTGTGCATGTGGTGGTGTGCCAGTAGTGTGCAGGTTGTACATGTGGTTTTGTAGGCCATGTATGGATGTGTATGTACAGGGCTGTGAGGCTGACACATGCAAGTCCTTTCATGTGTGAGACACATGGATGGTGTATGTGTGGGTAAGCATGCAGGCCAAATGCAGATGTGTGAGCACACATGTTTGGATTACTATGTATGTAAATTGGCATGGTTGTGGTGTCACACATGGATGTTGGTTCCAGCTGCATGTATCTTCACCGTATACATGTGCATGTGTGTGTATTTGACATGGGTGCAACAGTGATGCAACATGGATGCATGTGAGACTGATATGTAGAAGACTGATTGCCAGATGTGACATGGATGCCAATCTCATCACTGCAACAGTTGGCGGAGGTGTACACATGCATGTAATTGTGGTGGCGTGTGTGCATGTCTAGTGCACTCCCTGTGTTTCATGTGATGTCTGGCTCACCTTTGGCTGCTCATGCTGTTGTATGTGTATGGATGGTGCTGGCTGTTGCAATATGGCTCTGGAATAGCTCATGTGTGTGAGTTGCAATGACATGTGTGTTGGGGATTGTGATGCCATGTCTGAATTTTGACAATGCCACTCATTTACAACTGTCATGTGTGTATGAGTCCATTGTACAGTGCCCTGATGCCTGACTCCTATCTCTCCCTGTCTGCAGCATCAACTGATTAAGAGGGTGGAGATGGTGCTGTGGAGCACAGCGGCAGGGATCGCACCTCCAGCCGGAGACGCAAGGCCCGGCTCCCCTCCCAGGTTGTCATCTCGTCGCGGAGTGAGGAGTCCGGTGCCACGTCCCAGGTCGCAGCTGCCGAAGGGAGGTCCAAGAGGCGGAGGTTGGAGTTGGACTCCTCTCAGCTGAAGGGGCAGCTGAGACCCCACAGGGCCCGATGGAGGAAGATGGCACGGAGTCATCCAGGTTGGTGGGGGGTTTGGTGGAGGAGGAGGCCGTGCAAGGGACAGAGACAGGGTCTGGAGGTGGGGATTCCACTGGTGCTAGTGGTGCAGTGCAGGGGCAGGGACAGGAGGCAGCACAGGCCACCGCAGAGGTGCCTGTGTGTAATCCTGTCCCTGATCCTGTGACTGCATCATCTTGCACCAGCAGGGATACCTACGTCCAGACCCGTTCTCAGGGAGGGGATTGGCTTACACCAACTGGCCTTCCTCTCCCTGCGGATGTGGCTATCCGGCACCGGGTTGAGCCTTTCCTCGGTGGTGTGGCGTTGCGTCAACATGCCAATGCGAGCTGACCTGCAGTCTTTTCATGAGGAGACTGCACGTCTTCTCGCATGGCTCGTTGATCGCGTTTACCCACTGGGACAGCTCACCAGCGCTGGATTCCTCAGTTTTCTGGACCTTGTTCCGACCCCCTCCTCAACTGAACCCCCTATGCGCCAGTCGTCCTCCGTGCCATCTTCCCTCCCATGTGTCACCTGGGTGCCCTGTGGAGCTGCCTCTGACCCTGGGGCCAGGCTGGTGGAGGACACATCCCTGCCACAGTCGGGAGTCGGACGTCCAGCAGGGATGGCCACCTCAACAACTGCACCCCAGCTGGAGGAGGATGTGCAGGCAGCAGGAGCCATGGCACAGGCAGAAGCACAGCAGCAGCAGCAACAAGGTGGGAGCCATGATGGCTCGGGGCCTTCATCATCGGAGGGGCAGGCATCGGCTGGAGGGCAGGAGGACCCTGGACGGGAAGTGTCTTCCGTGTGGCAGCGGTTGGGCCATGCGATAGATGCGGTGCGGCAGCGGGCGGAAGAGGCACAGCTCACGATGGTAAGAGGGGAGAACTCCATGCATAGGGCCCGAAGGTGGGCCGAGTGCCTCGAGGCCATTCTCAGGGACCTGGAGTTCCAGATGTCATCGTCCCTGCGAACCCTCGGGGCCATGGAAGAGGACCGCTTCCGGGACATCGAGCAGGAGTTCGATGATGCCCTGGTCCGGGACATCAACATGTGAGCCGTTGGACTTGCCCGCTGCCCTTGTAAATAGTTTGATATTGTTAGGTTTCCTTTGGTTTTTTTCTTTATTTTGGTTGCGCTTGGACAATGCACCACGTTTCTGTATATAGTTTTTCATTAGGTAGTATTTTTGATAGGTTTCGTTTCTTCAGTTGGGATCATGGACCCCGGATTGTTCATCTGTATATAGTTCACTATTGGATTCATCTTTGCAATGGTTTTTCCCTTGGATTTGCTTTGTTGGAGTGTGACTTTGGACACCTTTCCTTTGGATTATGATTTCTTGTTTTTCATTATTTTACGGACATGAAGCTTTTATTTTTTTATTCCCATTGTTGTTTGTTTGATTTTAATTCCATTCATGTTGCTTTTAATACATTTTTTTCTTCATACTTCGATATGTGGTATTATCTCTTTGGTTTCATGCATGTCATGATATGGGTTTTCACATTCACTTGCAACCATTGTGTGTGTGTGACGGACATGTGTTCATTTACATACTTGCCATTGGGGTTGTACATGTAATTGCCTTTTCTATGTGGGTGGATGCAATACTTGGTTGGGTCTTTGGGCTGGGGAGGCTGGCCATAAGGGCCATGATTGAGGATCGTCATGACCTGGGGGCAGGGTGACATGAGTGGGGGCCTGCTGATAGGTGCCCTGCACTGCTGGGGGGCGGGGGTGCAAGGGGACATGAGTGGGGGCCTGCTGGCAGGTGCCCTGCACTGCTGGGGGGTAGGGGTGCTGGGGGACATGAGTGGGGGCCTGCTGGCAGGTACCCTGCACTTCTGGGGAGTGGGGTTCCAAGGGGACATGAGTGGGGACCTGCTGGCAGGTGCCCCGCACTGCTGGGGGGTGGGTGTGCAAGGGGACATGAGTGGGGGCCTGCTGGCAGGTGCCCCGCACTGCTGGGGGGTGGTGGTGCAAGGGGACATGAGTGGGACATGAGTGGGGGCCTGCTGGCAGGTGCCCTGCAGTGCTTGGGGGGTGGGGGTGCAGAGGGACATGAGTTGGTGATCAGTGGTGCAAGCGGACAGGTGGCTTGGCTGGGGTGCATGGCCATGGTGGATGGGCTGCCTGCGGGACATGACCAGGGGTGCGGGGTAGTCCCCTGTGGTGTGGCCTGCCTGCAGGGGCTGTGGAGGGTTTAGAGGGAACACCTGGGAGGACCCACACTGCCAATTCACGTGTAGGACTCCCCGCGCACCCCCAAAATTCATGTACCCCGCTCTGACAGCTAAATCGCGTGTGGAACTTCCTGCGAACCCCTGAAATACACATACCCCACTCGCACAGGGCCTATTGCAGGTGAAACTTCCCACGAACCCCAGTAATACACATACCCCACTTGCACAGGGCCTATCGCGTGTGAAACTTCACGCAAACCCCAGGAATATTGGCCCTGTGCGAGCGAGCGGGGTACGTGTAGTTCTGGGGTACAGCGTGAAGTTTTACACGCGGAAGGGCCCTGTTGAGCGGATTATGTGTATTCCTGGGGTTCGCGTGCAGTTTCACCCGCGATTTCAGCAGGGTACGTGTATTCCTGGGGTTCGTGTGCAGTTTCACCCGCGATTTCAGCAGGGTACGTGTATTCCTGATGTTCGCGTGAAGTTTCACCCGCGATTTCAGCAGGGTACGTGTATTACGGGGTTTGCGTGAAGTTTCACATGCGAAAGGGCCCTGGTCAAGGTAGTATGTGAATTTCAGGGGTGCGCGGCAAATTTTACACGCGAAAGGGCAATGCCCGTGCACAATACGCCACAGACGTGCTTATGCGCTAAGGGCCTTTGGTCCAATGATATCGCGTACGTGTGCTGATGTGCTTACTAAGGGCCTTTCCTCGAATTACACGCTGACTTGCAAGATTTTCACGTGCCAAATCACTCCGCATCAAGCTGGCCACGCGTACACACACGGAAGACCACGCTCCTGCACAGAAGGGCATTTTCCTGCACCCCAAGAGCCCCGAGCACGCTCCCACCAGCCATCTGCTGCTGCCTGTCTACCTGCTGCCCACGTGCCCTGCTATTTGGTGCCTGCACGTCAGCCATCTGCAGGGGTCCAGTTGCTGTGTCCACCCCTGCTGGAACAGAAGACTCCCGACTGGGATTCCATCGCTCCACAGCCCAGCCCCAAGACCCAGTTGCCCAACCACTCCTTTCTCTGGGGTTGCCATGTCGGGCACATCTCCATCTGGCACCACTGGCAACCCCCAGCCAGAGAGGCAGAGGGCGACCAGCTTCACTGCCACCGAAGTTGGTGGCCTGGTGGAGCATGTCATGGGGCATTATGATGCCCTCTTCGGAACATCACGCGCCAACAAGGAAGGACGGGAGAGGATCTGGGACGACGTAGTGGTTGCCATCAACGCAGAGGGGGTGGCAACCCGCGACATCAAGCACGTCAAGAAGCGCTGGGAGGACTTCAGGTCCAGGACCCTCCACAAGGCCCGGCACCTCGCAGAGGGGGCCTGGCACGCATGAGTAACATCCAGATGAGGGTCCTGGAACGCATAAACCCAGCACTCCACGCCCAGATCCTTCAGAGGCAGACCCGTCTGCAGTTGAGCGCTAAGTGGCCAAGTATTGCTGTGTGAGACAGGGCATGTTGCAGTGTGCTGGTAGTCTGATGCTTGCCTGTATGACATAGGCCATGTATGGATGTGTGTGTGCAGGGACATCATGGTCATGCATGTGAGACCAGTTATGTGTGAACCACATGGTTGGTGCATGTGTTTTAATGCATCATGGGGAGCTCTATGTGGAATGCACACATGAAAGCATGGCTGTCTCTGTTCCTGGACATGGAGGCGGGTGAGGAATGGGTGCTGATGTCATGTACATGTATGGTGCACATGTGTGTGTGCCTGAGAAGTGTGTGTGTGACTTTGAAACGCCATGGATGCATGTGACTTTGAAGGCAACATCATGGTTTACA
Organism: Ambystoma mexicanum; assembly: GCF_040938575.1. Lineage (NCBI taxonomy): Eukaryota > Metazoa > Chordata > Amphibia > Caudata > Ambystomatidae > Ambystoma > Ambystoma mexicanum. The sequence goes on from NC_090937.1 coordinate 528,054,659, forward strand.
GGGGCCCTTCTACATGGATGTTGATGTTGATTGCAGGCGCCAGGACTGTTTCTGCATGTGTGTTGTGGGCATTCACCCATGTGTTGTGGAATGAAAGGATGGAAGTGACATTTGACAGTGCCACTCATGTGTTATTGCTTCCTGTCTAGGGTAATTTGTACTGTACCCTGATGCTTGTGTTCTATGTCTCCCTCTACGCAGCGTCAAGTGAAGAAGAGGGCAGAGACGGCGCTGTCGAGCCAAGCGGCAGGGATGCCTCCACTGGGCGGCGACGCAAGGCCCAGCCACCCTCCCAGGAATTGCCATCATCCGGGAGCAAGGGGGCTGGTGCTGAGTCTGCCAAAACGGCTGTGGCGGAAGGGCCGGCTGAGCCCCCACAGGGTCTTCCAATGGCGGAAGATGGTGTGGAGACATCCAGGTTGGTGGTCTCCACAGAGGAGGAGGAGCCCACTACTGAGCGGCACATGGGGCCTGGTGGGGGTAGTACCAATGGTGCAAGTGGTGCAGTCCAGGGCCAAGGTCAGGAGGCAGCACAGGTCACCACGGAGGGGCCTGTGCATGTTGCTGTCCTTGAACCTGTGACTGCACCATCATGCACCAGCAGGGAGGCCCCGTCCCAGGCCCGTCCGCAGGTAGGGGAGAGTGCCATATCACCTGCCTCTCCACTACTCGACCATATGGGATCCATCCTGGTGGGTGTCGCGTTGCGCACGCGTGTCATTCGTGATGACGTGCATTCTTCCTGGGCGGAGAACGCACGCCATCACTAAGAGCAGTGTCGTGACGTGGCACTGCTGGGAGGGGCCCTGGTCGGTGGGTTCCTACATGTGACGCGCACTCTGACGGACCTCTCCTCCTCTGTGGAGGCTATGCGCTGGTCGTTCTCCACATCGTCTTCCGGCCCAGATTCCACCAGGGCCCCCTGTGGACCTGACCTGACCAACACAGCCAGCTTGGTGGAGATCCCACCCCTGCCACAGTCGGCAGTTGGTGGTCCAGCAGGAGTGGACACCACAACTGGATACCAGCAGATGGAGGATGTGCAGGCACCATCGGACAGGGCACATGGACAGCAGCAGCAGCAGGAGCAGGCTGTAGGTGGGAGCAATGATGGCTCGGGGCCATCAACATCGGAGGGGCAGGCATCGGCCGGAGGGCAGGAGGACCCTGGACGGGAAGTGTCTTCCGTGTGGCAGCGGTTGGGCCATGCAATAGATGCGGTGCGGCAGCGGGCGGAAGAGGCACGGCTCACGATGGTCAGGGCGGAGAACTCCATGCGTAGGGCCCTGAGGCGGGCTGAGTGCCTCGAGGCCATTCACAAGGACCTGGAGTTCCAGATGTCATCGTCCCTGCGAACCCTCGGGGCCATGGAAGAGGACCGCCTCCGGGACATCGAGCAGGAGTTCGATGATGCCCTGGCCCGGAACATCAACATGTGAGCCGTTTGACTTGCCCTCTGCCCTTGTAAATAGTTAGTTAGTTAGTATTAGGTTTCCTTTGGTTTTTTCTTTATTTTGGACCACTTGGACAATGGACCACATTTTTGTATATAGTTTTTTTTATTAGGTAGTAGTTTTTGGTAGGTTTCATTTCTTAAGTTGGGCTCATGGATCCTGGATTCTTCAATTGTACATAGTTTTACATTGGATTCATCTTTTTTTATATTTTTTTTGTGTTCACCATGGAGCAATGTTTTTTATTTTCCCTTGGATTTGATTTTTTGAACTGAGACTTTGGACAACATTTCTTTTTGGATTTCTTTTGCTTACGTTTTCTTGATTTTCATAATTTATCAGACATGGACCATTTCTTTTGTTATTCCCATTGTTGTGTGTTTAATTTGATTTACGTTCATGTTATCTTTAATATATATTTTTTTATACTTCCATTTGTGGTATCATCTCATTGGTTTCATGCATGTCATGATATGGGTTTTGACATTCACTTGCACCCATTGTGTGTGTGTGACGGACATGTGTTCATTTACATACTTGCCATTGGGGTTGTATCATGTAATTGGCATTTCTATGTGGGTGGATGCAATACTTGGGTGGGTCTTTGGCATGTGGAGGCTGGCCATAAGGGCCAGGGATCTAGATTGTGATGAGGTGTTGGCTGGGGGACATGTGTCGGGGCCTGCTGCCAGGTGCCCCCCACTGCTGGGGGGTGGGGGTGCAGGGGTTATGTGTGGAGGCCTGTTGGCAGGTGCCCCTCAGTGCTGGGGGGTGGGGGTGCAAGAGGACATGAGTGGGACATGAGTGGGGGCCTGCTGGCGGGTGCCCTGCACTGCTGGGGGGTAGGGGTGCAAGGGGACTTGAGTGAGGCCTGCTGGCAGGTGCCCCTCAGTGCTGGGGGGTGGGGGTGCAAGAGGACATGAGTGGGACATGAGTGGGGGCCGGCTGGCAGGTGACCTGCACTGCTTGGGGGTGGGGGTGCAAGGGGACATGAGTGGGGGCCGGCTGGCAGGTGCCCTGCACTGTTTGGGGGGTGGGTGTGCTGGGGGACATGAGTGGGGGCCTGCTGGCAGGTGCCCTGCACTGCTGTGGGGTGGGGGTGCAAGGGGGTAATGCGTTGGTGATCACTAGTGCAAGGTGACATGTGGCTTGGCTGGGGGGGCAGGCCCATGGTGGATGGGCTGCCTGCGGGACATGACCAGGGGTGCAGGGTAGTTCCCTGTGGTGTGGTCTGCCTGCAGGGGCCGAGAAGGGTGTAGAGGGAACACCTGGGAGGACTCACACTGCCAATTCACGTGTAGGACTCCCCTGCACCCCCAAAATACACGTACCCCACTCACATAGGGCCTATCGCGTGTGAAACTTGCCTGCACCCCAGTAATACACGTACCCTGCTGAAATCGCATGTGGAACTTCCCGCGCACCCCAGTAATAAACGTACCCTGCTGAAATCGCGTGTTAAACTTCCCTGCACCGCAGAAATACACGTACCCTGCTGAAATCGTGTGTGGAACTTCCTGCGCACCCCTGTAATACATGTACCCTGCTGAAATTGCGTGTTCAACTTCCCTGCACCCCAGAAATACATGTACCCTGCTGCTATCGCGTGTGGAACTTCCCGCGCACCCCTGTAATACACGTACCCTGCTGAAATTGCGTGTTAAACTTCCCTGCACCACATAAATACACGTACCCTGCTGCAATGTGTGAGCACACATGTTTGGATTACTATGTATGTAAATTGGCATGGTTGTGGTGTCACACATTGATGTTGGTTCCAGCTGCATGTATCTTCACCGTGTACATGTGCATGTGTGTGTATTTGACATGGGTGCAACAGTGATGCAACATGGATGCATGTGAGACTGATATGTAGAAGACTGATTGCCAGATGTGACATGGATGCCAATCTCATCACTGCAACAGTTGGCGGAGGTGTACACATGCATGTAATTGTGGTGGCGTGTGTGCATGTCTAGTGCACTCCCTGTGTTTCATGTGATGTCTGGCTCACCTTTGGCTGCTCATGCTGTTGTATGTGTATGGATGGTGCTGGCTGTTGCAATATGGCTCTGGAATAGCTCATGTGTGTGAGTTGCAATGACATGTGTGTTGGGGATTGTGATGCCATGTCTGAATTTTGACAATGCCACTCATTTACAACTGTCATGTGTGTATGAGTCCATTGTACAGTGCCCTGATGCCTGACTCCTATCTCTCCCTGTCTGCAGCATCAACTGATTAAGAGGGTGGAGAAGGTGCTGTGGAGCACAGCGGCAGGGATCGCACCTCCAGCCGGAGACGCAAGGCCCGGCTCCCCTCCCAGGTTGTCATCTCGTCGCGTAGTGAGGAGTCCGGTGCCACGTCCCAGGTCGCAGCTGCCGAAGGGAGGTCCAAGAGGCGGAGGTTGGAGTTGGACTCCTCTCAGCCGAAGGGGCAGCTGAGACCCCACAGGGCCCGATGGAGGAAGATGGCACGGAGTCATCCAGGTTGGTGGGGGGTTTGGTGGAGGAGGAGGCCGTGCAAGGGACAGAGACAGGGTCTGGAGGTGGGGATTCCACTGGTGCTAGTGGTGCAGTGCAGGGGCAGGGACAGGAGGCAGCACAGGCCACCGCAGAGGTGCCTGTGTGTAATCCTGTCCCTGATCCTGTGACTGCATCATCTTGCACCAGCAGGGATACCTACGTCCAGACCCGTTCTCAGGGAGGGGATTGGCTTACACCAACTGGCCTTCCTCTCCCTGCGGATGTGGCTATCCGGCACCGGGTTGAGCCTTTCCTCGGTGGTGTGGCGTTGCGTCAACATGCCAATGCGAGCTGACCTGCAGTCTTTTCATGAGGAGACTGCACGTCTTCTCGCATGGCTCGTTGATCGCGTTTACCCACTGGGACAGCTCACCAGCGCTGGATTCCTCAGTTTTCTGGACCTTGTTCCGACCCCCTCCTCAACTGAACCCCCTATGCACCAGTCGTCCTCCGTGCCATCTTCCCTCCCATGTGTCACCTGGGTGCCCTGTGGAGCTGCCTCTGACCCTGGGGCCAGGCTGGTGGAGGACACATCCCTGCCACAGTCGGGAGTCGGACGTCCAGCAGGGATGGCCACCTCAACAACTGCACCCCAGCTGGAGGAGGATGTGCAGGCAGCAGGAGCCATGGCACAGGCAGAAGCACAGCAGCAGCAGCAACAAGGTGGGAGCCATGATGGCTCGGGGCCTTCATCATCGGAGGGGCAGGCATCGGCTGGAGGGCAGGAGGACCCTGGACGGGAAGTGTCTTCCGTGTGGCAGCGGTTGGGCCATGCGATAGATGCGGTGTGGCAGCGGGCGGAAGAGGCACGGCTCACGATGGTAAATGGGGAGAACTCCATGCATAGGGCCCGAAGGTGGGCCGAGTGCCTCGAGGCCATTCTCAGGGACCTGGAGTTCCAGATGTCATCGTCCCTGCGAACCCTCGGGGCCATGGAAGAGGACCGCTTCCGGGACATCGAGCAGGAGTTCGATGATGCCCTGGTCCGGGACATCAACATGTGAGCCGTTGGACTTGCCCGCTGCCCTTGTAAATAGTTTGATATTGTTAGGTTTCCTTTGGTTTTTTTCTTTATTTTGGTTGCGCTTGGACAATGCACCACGTTTCTGTATATAGTTTTTCATTAGGTAGTATTTTTGATAGGTTTCGTTTCTTCAGTTGGGATCATGGACCCCGGATTGTTCATCTGTATATAGTTCACTATTGGATTCATCTTTGCAATGGTTTTTCCCTTGGATTTGCTTTGTTGGAGTGTGACTTTGGACACCTTTCCTTTGGATTATGATTTCTTGTTTTTCATTATTTTACGGACATGAAGCTTTTATTTTTTTATTCCCATTGTTGTTTGTTTGATTTTAATTCCATTCATGTTGCTTTTAATACATTTTTTTCTTCATACTTCGATATGTGGTATTATCTCTTTGGTTTCATGCATGTCATGATATGGGTTTTCACATTCACTTGCAACCATTGTGTGTGTGTGACGGACATGTGTTCATTTACATACTTGCCATTGGGGTTGTACATGTAATTGCCTTTTCTATGTGGGTGGATGCAATACTTGGTTGGGTCTTTGGGCTGGGGAGGCTGGCCATAAGGGCCATGATTGAGGATCGTCATGACCTGGGGGCAGGGTGACATGAGTGGGGGCCTGCTGATAGGTGCCCTGCACTGCTGGGGGGTGGGGGTGCAAGGGGACATGAGTGGGGGCCTGCTGGCAGGTGCCCTGCACTGCTGGGGGGTAGGGGTGCTGGGGGACATGAGTGGGGGCCTGCTGGCAGGTACCCTGCACTGCTGGGGAGTGGGGTTCCAAGGGGACATGAGTGGGGACCTGCTGGCAGGTGCCCCGCACTGCTGGGGGGTGGGTGTGCAAGGGGACATGTGTGGGGGCCTGCTGGCAGGTGCCCCGCACTGCTGGGGGGTGGTGGTGCAAGGGGACATGAGTGGGACATGAGTGGGGGCCTGCTGGCAGGTGCCCTGCAGTGCTTGGGGGGTGGGGGTGCAGAGGGACATGAGTTGGTGATCAGTGGTGCAAGCGGACAAGTGGCTTGGCTGGGGTGCATGGCCATGGTGGATGGGCTGCCTGCGGGACATGACCAGGGGTGCGGGGTAGTCCCCTGTGGTGTGGCCTGCCTGCAGGGGCTGTGGAGGGTTTAGAGGGAACACCTGGGAGGACCCACACTGCCAATTCACGTGTAGGACTCCCCGCGCACCCCCAAAATTCATGTACCCCGCTCTGACAGCTAAATCGCGTGTGGAACTTCCTGCGAACCCCTGAAATACACATACCCCACTCGCACAGGGCCTATTGCAGGTGAAACTTCCCACGAACCCCAGTAATACACATACCCCACTTGCACAGGGCCTATCGCGTGTGAAACTTCACGCAAACCCCAGGAATATTGGCCCTGTGCGAGCGAGCGGGGTACGTGTAGTTCTGGGGTACAGCGTGAAGTTTTACACGCGGAAGGGCCCTGTTGAGCGGATTATGTGTATTCCTGGGGTTCGCATGCAGTTTCACCCGCGATTTCAGCAGGGTACGTGTATTCCTGGGGTTCGTGTGCAGTTTCACCCGCGATTTCAGCAGGGTACGTGTATTCCTGATGTTCGCGTGAAGTTTCACCCGCGATTTCAGCAGGGTACGTGTATTACGGGGTTTGCGTGAAGTTTCACATGCGAAAGGGCCCTGGTCAAGGTAGTATGTGAATTTCAGGGGTGCGCGGCAAGTTTTACACGCGAAAGGGCAATGCCCGTGCACAATACGCCACAGACGTGCTTATGCGCTAAGGGCCTTTGGTCCAATGATATCGCGTACGTGTGCTGATGTGCTTACTAAGGGCCTTTCCTCGAATTACACGCTGACTTGCAAGATTTTCACGTGCCAAATCACTCCGTATCAAGCTGGCCACGCGTACACACACGGAAGACCACGCTCCTGCACAGAAGGGCATTTTCCTGCACCCCAAGAGCCCCGAGCACGCTCCCACCAGCCATCTGCTGCTGCCTGTCTACCTGCTGCCCACGTGCCCTGCTATTTGGTGCCTGCACGTCAGCCATCTGCAGGGGTCCAGTTGCTGTGTCCACCCCTGCTGGAACAGAAGACTCCCGACTGGGATTCCATCGCTCCACAGCCCAGCCCCAAGACCCAGTTGCCCAACCACTCCTTTCTCTGGGGTTGCCATGTCGGGCACATCTCCATCTGGCACCACTGGCAACCCCCAGCCAGAGAGGCAGAGGGCGACCAGCTTCACTGCCACCGAAGTTGGTGGCCTGGTGGAGCATGTCATGGGGCATTATGATGCCCTCTTCGGAACATCACGCGCCAACAAGGAAGGACGGGAGAGGATCTGGGACGACGTAGTGGTTGCCATCAACGCAGAGGGGGTGGCAACCCGCGACATCAAGCACGTCAAGAAGCGCTGGGAGGACTTCAGGTCCAGGACCCTCCACAAGGCCCGGCACCTCGCAGAGGGGGCCTGGCACGCATGAGTAACATCCAGATGAGGGTCCTGGAACACATAAACCCAGCACTCCACGCCCAGATCCTTCAGAGGCAGACCCGTCTGCAGTTGAGCGCTAAGTGGCCAAGTATTGCTGTGTGAGACAGGGCATGTTGCAGTGTGCTGGTAGTCTGATGCTTGCCTGTATGTGTGACATAGGCCATGTATGGATGTGTGTGTGCAGGGGCATCATGGTCATGCATGTGAGACCAGTTATGTGTGAACCACATGGTTGGTGCATGTGTTTTAATGCATCATGGGGAGCTCTATGTGGAATGCACACATGAAAGCATGGCTGTCTCTGTTCCTGGACATGGAGGCGGGTGAGGAATGGGTGCTGATGTCATGTACATGTATGGTGCACATGTGTGTGTGCCTGAGAAGTGTGTGTGTGACTTTGAAACGCCATGGATGCATGTGACTTTGAAGGCAACATCATGGTTTACAGGGGCCCTTCTACATGGATGTTGATGTTGATTGCAGGCGCCAGGACTGTTTCTGCATGTGTGTTGTGGGCATTCACCCATGTGTTGTGGAATGAAAGGATGGAAGTGACATTTGACAGTGCCACTCATGTGTTATTGCTTCCTGTCTAGGGTAATTTGTACTGTACCCTGATGCTTGTGTTCTATGTCTCCCTCTACGCAGCGTCAAGTGAAGAAGAGGGCAGAGACGGCGCTGTCGAGCCAAGCGGCAGGGATGCCTCCACTGGGCGGCGACGCAAGGCCCAGCCACCCTCCCAGGAATTGCCATCATCCGGGAGCAAGGGGGCTGGTGCTGAGTCTGCCAAAACGGCTGTGGCGGAAGGGCCGGCTGAGCCCCCACAGGGTCTTCCAATGGCGGAAGATGGTGTGGAGACATCCAGGTTGGTGGTCTCCACAGAGGAGGAGGAGCCCGCTACTGAGCGGCACATGGGGCCTGGTGGGGGTAGTACCAATGGTGCAAGTGGTGCAGTCCAGGGCCAAGGTCAGGAGGCAGCACAGGTCACCACGGAGGGGCCTGTGCATGTTGCTGTCCTTGAACCTGTGACTGCACCATCATGCACCAGCAGGGAGGCCCCGTCCCAGGCCCGTCCGCAGGTAGGGGAGAGTGCCATATCACCTGCCTCTCCACTACTCGACCATATGGGATCCATCCTGGTGGGTGTCGCGTTGCGCACGCGTGTCATTCGTGATGACGTGCATTCTTCCTCGGCGGAGAATGCACGCCATCACGAAGAGCAGTGTCGTGACGTGGCACTGCTGGGAGGGGCCCTGGTCGGTGGGTTCCTACATGTGACGCGCACTCTGACGGACCTCTCCTCCTCTGTGGAGGCTATGCGCTGGTCGTTCTCCACATCGTCTTCCGGCCCAGATTCCACCAGGGCCCCCTGTGGACCTGACCTGACCAACACAGCCAGCTTGGTGGAGATCCCACCCCTGCCACAGTCGGCAGTTGGTGGTCCAGCAGGGGTGGACACCGCAACTGGATACCAGCAGATGGAGGATGTGCAGGCACCATCGGACAGGGCACATGGACAGCAGCAGCAGCAGGAGCAGGCTGTAGGTGGGAGCAATGATGGCTCGGGGCCATCAACATCGGAGGGGCAGGCATCGGCCGGAGGGCAGGAGGACCCTGGACGGGAAGTGTCTTCCGTGTGGCAGCGGTTGGGCCATGCGATAGATGCGGTGCGGCAGCGGGCGGAAGAGGCACGGCTCACGATGGTCAGGGCGGAGAACTCCATGCGTAGGGCCCTGAGGCGGGCTGAGTGCCTCGAGGCCATTCACAAGGACCTGGAGTTCCAGATGTCATCGTCCCTGCGAACCCTCGGGCCATGGAAGAGGACCGCCTCCGGGACATCGAGCAGGAGTTCGATGATGCCCTGGCCCGGAACATCAACATGTGAGCCGTTTGACTTGCCCTCTGCCCTTGTAAATAGTTAGTTAGTTAGTATTAGGTTTCCTTTGGTTTTTTCTTTATTTTGGACCACTTGGACAATGGACCACATTTTTGTATATAGTTTTTTTTATTAGGTAGTAGTTTTTGGTAGGTTTCATTTCTTAAGTTGGGCTCATGGATCCAGGATTCTTCAATTGTACATAGTTTTACATTGGATTCATCTTTTTTTATATTTTTTTTGTGTTCACCATGGAGCAATGTTTTTTATTTTCCCTTGGATTTGATTTTTTGAACTGAGACTTTGGACAACATTTCTTTTTGGATTTCTTTTGCTTACGTTTTCTTGATTTTCATAATTTATCAGACATGGACCATTTCTTTTGTTATTCCCATTGTTGTGTGTTTAATTTGATTTACGTTCATGTTATCTTTAATATATATTTTTTTATACTTCCATTTGTGGTATCATCTCATTGGTTTCATGCATGTCATGATATGGGTTTTGACATTCACTTGCACCCATTGTGTGTGTGTGACGGACATGTGTTCATTTACATACTTGCCATTGGGGTTGTATCATGTAATTGGCATTTCTATGTGGGTGGATGCAATACTTGGGTGGGTCTTTGGCATGTGGAGGCTGGCCATAAGGGCCAGGGATCTAGATTGTGATGACGTGTTGGCTGGGGGACATGTGTCGGGGCCTGCTGCCAGGTGCCCCCCACTGCTGGGGGGTGGGGGTGCAGGGGTTATGTGTGGAGGCCTGTTGGCAGGTGCCCCTCAGTGCTGGGGGGTGGGGGTGCAAGAGGACATGAGTGGGACATGAGTGGGGGCCTGCTGGCGGGTGCCCTGCACTGCTGGGGGGTAGGGGTGCAAGGGGACTTGAGTGAGGCCTGCTGGCAGGTGCCCCTCAGTGCTGGGGGGTGGGGGTGCAAGAGGACATGAGTGGGACATGAGTGGGGGCCGGCTGGCAGGTGACCTGCACTGCTTGGGGGTGGGGGTGCAAGGGGACATGAGTGGGGGCCGGCTGGCAGGTGCCCTGCACTGTTTGGGGGGTGGGTGTGCTGGGGGACATGAGTGGGGGCCTGCTGACAGGTGCCCTGCACTGCTGTGGGGTGGGGGTGCAAGGGGGTAATGCGTTGGTGATCACTAGTGCAAGGTGACATGTGGCTTGGCTGGGGGGGCAGGCCCATGGTGGATGGGCTGCCTGCGGGACATGACCAGGGGTGCAGGGTAGTCCCCTGTGGTGTGGTCTGCCTGCAGGGGCCGAGAAGGGTGTAGAGGGAACACCTGGGAGGACTCACACTGCCAATTCACGTGTAGGACTCCCCTGCACCCCCAAAATACACGTACCCCACTCACATAGGGCCTATCGCGTGTGAAACTTGCCTGCACCCCAGTAATACACGTACCCTGCTGAAATCGCATGTGGAACTTCCCTCGCACCCCAGTAATAAACGTACCCTGCTGAAATCGCGTGTTAAACTTCCCTGCACCCCAGAAATACACGTACCCTGCTGAAATCGTGTGTGGAACTTCCTGCGCACCCCTGTAATACATGTACCCTGCTGAAATTGCGTGTTCAACTTCCCTGCACCCCAGAAATACATGTACCCTGCTGCTATCGCGTGTGGAACTTCCCGCGCACCCCTGTAATACACGTACCCTGCTGAAATTGCGTGTTAAACTTCCCTGCACCACATAAATACACGTACCCTGCTGCAATCGCGTGTGGAACTTCCCGCGCACCCCTGTAATACATGTACCCTGCTGAAATCGCGTGTTAAACTTTCCCGCACCCCAGAAATACATGTACCCTGCTGAAATCGCGTGTGGAACTTCCCGCGCACCCCTGTAATACACGTACCCTGCTGAAATTGCGTGTTAAACTTCCCCGCACCCCAGAAATACACGTACCCTGCTGAAATCGTGTGTGGAACTTCCTGCGCACCCCAGTAATACACGTACCCTGCTGAAATTGCGTGTTAAACTTCCCCGCACCCCAGAAATATACGTACCCTGCTGAAATCGCGTGTGGAACTTCCTGCGCCCCCCTGTAATACACGTACCCTGCTGAAATCGCGTGTTAAACTTCCCCGCACCCCAGAAATACACGTACCCTGCTGAAATCGCATGTGGAACTTCCCACACACCCCTGTAATACACGTACCCTGCTGAAATCGTGTGTTAAACTTCCCCGCACCCCAGAAATACACATACCCTGCTGAAATCGCATGTGGAACTTCCGGCGCACCCCTGTAATACACGTACCCTGCTGGAATCGCGTGGTAAACTTCCCCGCACCCCAGAAAGACACGTACCCTGCTGAAATCACGTGTGGAACTTCCCGCGTACCCCTGTAATACACGTACCCTGCTGAAATTGCGTGTGGAACTTCCCGCGTACCCCAGTAATACACGTTCCCCGCTCTGCGTTTGCTGTTTGCCAGCCCTGTATACTGGTCCAGGGTTAGCGCAGCCCTTTGCGCTGAATTGGGAATTTTGATGGCTTTTCCTTGCGCGAGGGCGTTCTTGGGGGCATAACTGGCGCTGCTGCAGGGTCACTCTGAGCCACGGCTGGTTTTGGAGGCTAAAATCCATGAATACGCTGTGCGCGGATATCGATTTTAGCGCACGCGGCTGGCGCACACATTCCCACGCGCACACTGTGCACCAGCCGCGTGTGCCACTTTTGTGCGAAATTCTATGAATTACCCTGTAAATCTTTGAGGTACAGAATGATACCAAAGGGAATTTATTGCATATACCTGTAGTCTTAATCTGCGGTAGTCCTCTCCAAGGGAACTGCAGAGGATTCTGCCTAACACTGGTGGCACGGGTGGGATAAAAGTATTGGATTCATATTTTAGAGTGCTGCTAGTACCTTGGTTCAATTAACCACAAGGCTTAACAATCACAAAATGTTCATTTTAAAAAGTTAAAAATGGAGAGCTATAGCCAGGAGACTCTCCTTACAAATACTGCTGATTATTCAAGGGATCTGTGTAGACATAAAGGTCTTCCTGTCAAAGGCAAGAAATCAGAAATGATTAAAAGATTGTTAGAAAAACAAAGTCTGGAAAGTGAGGCTGTAGTGCCTACTCCTCCAGCAAATGTAGCAAACATTGAGGATGATAATATTGATGATGTTATTGTTGAAGCAGATGAAGAAGAGGAGGATTACAATGTCACCCCCTCTGGCCCTCTGCCTGCTCAGAGGCCTCAACCTATGGCTACTGGACCATTGTCAGGTCCCACATTAAGTCCTGAATTTATCACTCTAGAAAAATGAGTCTTGAACTGGAATTTAAAAGAATTAGTGCCCAAACTGAACAGAAACATCAAGAACTAGAAGGCTCAAAGAAATACAGCTCAATCATGAGCTAGAGATGAAGAAATTGTCTTTGAAAAATGCTTCTCTCCACGAATCCTCTAGATCCTCCAGTTCAAAAAGGCCCCAGATGCCTAAAGAGATTGTGGGTATGTATGAACCTAAGTTGGATGTATTAGATTGGCTAGCTATGTTTGAATACAATCATGGGCTCCCGGACATCACAAGGAATCATTTGATCCCCTGGTTGTTCTCTAGGCTCCCCCCTGTTGCATCTGATGTGGTAATGGAGTTGTGGGAGGTGGATAGGATGGATTATGAATGTGTAAAGCAAGCTTTGATAGCTAGATTTGGGAAGACCCCTTCTCAGTACCTTAAGAGGTTTAGGACCCTCAAAAAGCATGATAGTACCCCCTGGGCTACTTGGGTGAATGAGTGTTTGAAAAACTTAGAGGGATGGATTAAGGGTTACAGAGTGAGCACTTATGAAGGAATGAGAAATATTGTAATATTGGAGTCTATCTATGATGCCTGCTCTCCTGAGCTCAGGCAGCACTTGGGTGATTCAAAAGAACTAGATTCTAAGAAGCTAGCTAAGGCTGCTGACTTGTGGGTTGCCAACACAGCTACTCACAAGGATTCAGGGGTCACTTAGAAAAAGGATGAGGGAAGGCAGCCTAATAAAGACAACAAAGAGAATTCAAATAATTCCAATTCCAAAGAGGGCCACAAACATAATTCTAAGGGTAAGCCACAAGGAAAACCTAATCAGGCTATTGTACCTTCTGTTCCCAGATCAGAAGGAGGTGAGAACAAGCCACCATTCATAAAGACATTTGGAAAATGTTATGTTTGTGATTCAACTGACCATGTGAAAGGGGATCCCAGATGTAAGGGGAAACCGTCAGGGATCCACATGGTCTCCTTAGCCTTCACTCCAGATGAGGAAGTACCAACCCCATCCGAGTCTCAGCTAGTGTATCTTTAGTATCCTTGGGGTTGTGGGAACAACAGAATTTAGATGTGTATACTTCTATCCCAAATAATACTAAAGAGTATTATAAGGACAGTGTCCTAGTGAATGGTCAGGGGACCCTGCCAATAGAGACACTGGGTCCAGCATAACAGTGGCGGATGAATCTTTTTTCAAGGTAGAAGATGTTGCTAAGGCACCCAAATGCCTCACCAAGTTAGCTGGAGGGCCTGTGCAGATGCTTCCCCAGTTACCAGCTCTCATCCAGTGCAATGACATGACTTTCAGAATACCTGTTAGTATCCAATCTGAAATACCTGGAAGGGTGTTGTTGGGCAATGATCTCAAAGATCTTGGAGTAGTGTCAAGTACTCCCAGACATCCTAGTAAGAGATTAAATGAGCTCACCAGATCTGCAAGGGTGAGGACCTTGAGAGGCTCTCCTGAGGAGATGATGGAAAAAGAAATCACTCCTACTCCACTGGAGTTAGTAACTGAAATTTTAAAGCAACCAGAAGCATTGGGGAAACCCAAGGCTTCCAAAAAGAAACCAGCAGAAAGCACTCCAGTGCTTCCAACCAGGAGATCTCCTAGGTTGTCAAAAATCACTCCTGTGATTCCACCTCCAGCTGAGGCTGAGAGGGAGGTACAACCCTGTGTGGTTGAACTAGAGCCTGAGGATTCAGATCTAGTAGAAGGCCAGGATCTTATTGGAGATCTGGATGCTTTGGACCATCCTGAGCTGCAGTCTTTACTGGCAGAAGGTGGCCCCAACAGGGCAGACTTCATTAAGGGACAACGAGAATGTCCAACCCCAGAAGATCTTTGCCACCAGGCAGCTCCTCAGCTTAAAGGGCAAGAGCCTGGGAAGTATAGGTTACAGTGGGAAGATGGCCTCTTCTATAGTGAACCAACTGAGTCAACCCCTGGAGACTACAAGAGACTTGTAGTGCCCCAAGAAAACAGACTCCAATTCTTGCAACTAGCCCATGAGATACCTTTGGCTGGTCACTTGAGCTTCAAGAAGACCAACGAAAGGCTCTCTCTCTACTTTTACTGGCCTAAAATGGGGGCTGAGGTAGATAAGTATTGCAAGAGTTGCCACACCTGCCAAACTTTTGGCAAGAGTGGATCCAAGAATGTGGCACCTTTAGTGCCTCTCCCTGTAGTGGGAGTACCATTTGAGAGGGTGGGAATCAACAGTGTCGGTCCCCTTGACCCTCCAACCTCTTCAGGCAACAGGTTTATCCTTGTTGTAGTAGACCATGCTACTAGGTACACTGAAGCAATTCCTATGAGGACTGTTACAGCTCAGGCTGTGGCTAAGGCCCTCCTTGGTATTTGTACCAGGGTTGGGTTTCCTAAGGATGTAATATCCAACAGGCGGTGATATTTTATGCCCCACTACATGAAGGCCATGTGGAAAAACTGTGGAGTTACCTACAAGTTCTCAACAGCCTACCACCCTCAGACAA
The DNA here is from genome assembly GCF_040938575.1 of Ambystoma mexicanum. Lineage (NCBI taxonomy): Eukaryota > Metazoa > Chordata > Amphibia > Caudata > Ambystomatidae > Ambystoma > Ambystoma mexicanum. Next base: position 528,069,794 of record NC_090937.1, read on the forward strand.
ATGGATTGGTGGAAAAGTTTAACAGAAGCATGAAGAGCATGATAGGAGCTTTAGAAGATGCCCTTAAGAAAAAGTGGGATCTTCTACTGCCATGCCTTCTCTTTGCATATAGAAAGATCCCTCAGGAGGGAGTGGGTTACAGTCCCTTTGAACTTCTCTATGGCCATCCGATCAGAGGTCCATTAGCTCTGATCAAGGAGGGGTTGGATAGTGCTCCTTCCCCCAAGCCAGTCAGAGTGACTGACTATGTGATAGGACTCCGGAGGAGAATGTCACACATGATGGCTGAGGCAAGTAATAACTTGGAAGCAGGTCAGGCTCTGGTGAAGCATTGGCATGACCAGAAGGCCAACATGGTTGAGTTCGCTCAAGACCAGCTAGTTATAGTTATGGTGCCAACAAGGCAGAGGGCCTTGCAGGACAAGTGGATGGGACCCTTCAAGATTGTGGGAAAACTTGGAGAGATGAACTATCTGGTGGATTTAGGCAATCCTAAGGATGCTCCCAGAGTCTTTCACACCAACCGTCTGAAAGCTCATGTCTCAAGACCAGAACTCGGAGCTTTGCTTCTAGCTTCAGCTCAAGAGGAGGAGGAGAGTGAACCTCTGCCTGACCGTCTCAGAGCAAGCCTTTAGATGAGCAAATAGATGAAGTTAATCTCTCTTCTAATCTGACTTCTGAACAACAGGAGGAGTGCAAAGTTTTGCTAAATCAATTTTCCCCCTTCTTTTCACTTTCACCAGGCTTGACCCCTTGGGGCCACCGTGACATAAAGACTGGTGACTGTATACTTGTCAAAAGCAGGGATAACAGAATTTCCAAAAATGTAAGAACCCACATCAAAGGAGAGGTCAACAAGATGCTTGATCTCTGGGTAATAGAACCCTCTACTAGTCCATAGACTAGCCCAGTTGTGTTAGTACCAGAGGCAGGATCCAAGGAGTTGAGATTCTGTGTGGACTATAGAGCTCTAAATGCAGTCACTAAGAGTGATGCCCATCGTTTGCCAAGGACAGATGAGCTGGTGGATAGACTTGGTTCAGCCAAGTTCCTCAGCACATTTGATCTAACGTCAGGCTATTGGCAAATAGCCCTGACAGACCATGCCAAGGAGAAAACTGCATTCTCCACCCCAGTTGGCTTATACCAGTTTAAGGTTATGCCATTTGGCTTAAAGAATGCACCTGCTACATTCCAACGGATGGTTAATCAGGTTCTGAATGGGATGGAGGACTTCTGCATGGCATACTTGGATGACATTGCAGTGTTCAGCCCTACTTGGAAAGAACATGTTGACCACCTAGGAAATATTTTGTAGGCTCTTGAGCAGGCCGAGCTGACCATAAAGGCAAGCAAATGTCAAATTGGTCAGAGTTAAGTGGTCTACCTTGGACATGAGGTAGGAGGTGGTGAAATAAGGCATTTGCTCAGCAAGATAGAAGCTGTGCAAAATTGGGCAACACCTACTACTCAAACCCAGGTGAGAGCCTTCTTAGGCCTCACTGGGTATTGCAGGGATTTCTTTGAGAACTATGGGACCATAGCTTCTCCACTGAATGTAATCTCCTCTCCTAAGTTTCCTAAAAAGTCCAAATGGAATGAGGAGTGCAATCGGGCCTTTGAAAGCCTAAAAAGAGCCCTTAGTCAAGCTCCAGTTCTAAGAGCTCCTGACTACCACCAACCCTTCATTGTGCAGACAGATGCTTTCAATACAGGTATAGGTGCAGTCCTTAGTCAACTGGATGAAAAAGGTAGGGAACACCCCATTTGCCTCATCAGTAGGAATCTGATAGGAAAGAGACAAGGTGGGCAACTATTTAGAGAGAATATTTTGCCATTGTGTGGTCTCTGAAGAGGTTTAGGCCATACTTGTATGGTTCTTTTTTCACCATTCAGACTGACCACCAACCCTTGAGATGGTTGATGCAAATGAAAGGGGAAAACCCAAAACTGTTAAGATGGTCAATCTGCCTCTAGGGGTTTGATTTTACCATTGAGCACAGGTCAGGATGTCACCACCAAAATGCTGATGGTCTCTCTAGGATGTTTTTAACCGACTAGAGGTAAGAGACTCATCCAGGAGTGGATTAGATCCTCCCGTCCCTTAGTCTGGGGGGGCAAGTGTTAGGGAGAATTCTCTTAAAAGGCTAATTTCCCTTACCTATAGAGTTCCCCCAGCAGCTTTGCTGGATTTGAAAGGTTTATTTTTTTCACCTGGTAAGAGTGAGACCCTTTTCTCCCACTCTTAGACAGATTGCTAGTGTGTGTTTTAGGCTGTCTTGTGTGCGTATGGTCTATGGGGTTTTCTCACCCTCATAGGAATCATCTTTTTAACATGTGTGGTACACAGCACCCTGCGTGCCGTACCACAGGGGTGTCATAGCGACCCCCATACATAGACTCCATACCCTGGGACTGACCCCTGTCTCCCAGGGCATGTAAAGTCCCCATTGAATTTACTAGTCAATTTTTATGAACAAAACCAGTACAACCCATCTACCTATGGAAGTACTGCGAAGGGTTAACAGTTTTTCCCTAGTGTTCATTTTCGAGAGGGTACCGTACAGTCCCTCTCTGAAAGGTTTCTGGTTGGTGGCAGTGGTTACTACCATAAATATTCGACCGCAAATATTTTCCTAAGGGATTTTCCCATTGTTCGAGGCTACCACTTTTACTGACAGCCTCTAACATACTGCCGGTTTATTTTAATGATAACTTTACTCCGGTAGGTTTTTATTGCCAGAACTTTGATAATATTTCTTTCTCGTGTGTTTCTCTATAATCCTAACCCAGGTCGGGGACCCTTTGTTCGTCCTTTTGGCCGGCTTCTGCACAGAAGCCCTCCTCTCGGGCCACTGAGTCTGGGTAGACAGGATGTGTGGGAGGGGGAATAGGCACCCTGGACAGGGTTGCCTACGCAGCCCAAGTCGCACTCTGCCATGATAGGCTGGGGGGTTCTCCCGCCAGGAGAGCCACCCCTCTGTGTGAGTGACAGTTAGGGTGTATGAATGGGGGTCTTGCTGCATAAAAAGCAGGATCCTGAGGACTGGAGGACAAGATGTCACCACTGGAACTAAAAAGCCGAAGAGGAGAGAAGCTAAAGACATCTGCAATGACTGAACCACTGATGAAGCCTGCTGCAGATCCTCACCACTTTTCTCCAACGACTTGAGAAGATCTTCGCCTGCAAGAGTCTTCTTCCCTTGAGCTGGTGGGGCTAACCAGTTTTTCAATCGCCTTCCAGGACCTGCCTTGGTTGAATCGCCAGTGCCCTGCACTCAGGTACCGGGTAGCCAGGCAACCGTCCACCACGACCGTTATTTAAAGCAGCATAACTTTTAATCCATTTCGGAATCACCGCGGCTGGCTTCTACCCTGGGCAGTGCAGTAACTCAAACCTTCTTCCACGATGAGAGCCTCTCTTCCTCTGCTGGACACCATGAACTGCAGGAACTGCCAGGAACCACCGTAACCGCAGGAGCCGCTTCCACTTTTTCAGGTACATTGTTCCGCCAGGCCTCCTGTTTTGAGGGGTGCTGCTAAAGGTATTTGAAATCCTTTACCTACCTCCTGGGTTGGCTGCCCTTATCGACTAACATTATGTTTTACCTTCTGCATCTTCCTTTTGAATCGTACACCAAAGACTTGAATGCAGCTACTAGAACAGTTTGATCCTGGGCACATTGCCTTGTACCACTAACTTTGGCACAGGCCTATTGACTCTGGCTAAATCTGTTACAACTGCCTTCACTAGATTGCTTTTCACCCTCAACTGTGTTAATGCACCAGAACCTCTTATAACTACTCTTCCTTCCCTCTTAAATATTGCTGAAGTGCCATTTTGCTCGGTTTTCACCTATGTATGACTATTGCTAAAAGTGCTACCTTGCCTAAATTGTTCACAATCCACTTGGGAAGTATTGTTCGTGTATTTAAGAGGTTAAATCTGTATAAGTTGTCCTTTCCCTCCCTTTAGAGAAATTACTAGAGTGCCATTTTTGCCTGGTTGACCCTGTGCCATTTTGCTCAGTTTTCACTCTTGCTCAAACTTGTCCATAATTTAAATAGGGAGTTATGTATACTTTTATTGACTGTTTTAAATTACTTTGATAACTGGGATTTATGTTTTGAACTATAAGTGTGTAAAATAAATGTATATATTCTTTTTAATACAAAGCTTTGGTCAGTGTTTCCTTCTACCATAATACTGTAGTCCTAATTTGTAAACCCTGAATACTGCTCATCTTCCTCTTGAGATAAGTCTTAACTGCTCAGCCACAGCAACCAACTAAATCTTTGTGGTACAGGCTGATAACAAAGGAAATGTATTGCATATACCTATAGTCCTAATCTGCTGTAGTGCTCCCCAAGGGAACTGCAGTGGATTCTGCCTAACACTGGTGGCAGGGGAGGGATAAAAGTATTGGATTTAAATTTTAGAGTGCTGCTACTACCTTCGTTCAATTAATCAAAAGGCTTAACAATCACAAAATGTTAATTTTTAAAAAGTTAAAATGGAAAGCTATAGCCAGGAGACTCTCCTTACAAATACTGCTGATTATTTAAGGGATCTGTGTAGACAGAAAGGTCTTCCTGTCAAAGGCAAGAAATCAGAAATGATTGAAAGATTGTTAGAAAAAAAAAGTCTATTGTATATACCTGTAGTCTTAATCTGCTGTAGTGCTCCCCAAGGGAACTGAAGTGGATTTTGCCTAACAAACACACATAAAGGAAGATGTCAACAAGATGCGTGATCTCGGGGTAATAGAACCCTCTACCAGTCCATGGTCTAGTCCCGTTTTAGTAGTGTCAAAGGCAGGATCCAAGGAGTTGAGATTCTATGTGGACTAGAGAGCTCTTAATGCAGTCACTATGACTGATGCCTATCCTTTACCAAGGACAGATGAGCTGGTGGATAGACTTGGTTCAGCCAAGTTCCTCAGCACATTTGATCTAACGTCAGGCTATTGGCAAATAACCCTGACAGACCATGCCAAGGAGAAAACTGCATTCTCCACCCCAGTTGGCTTATACCAGTTTAAGATTATGCCATTTGGCTTAAAAAATGCACCTGCTACATTCCAACGGATGGTTAATCAGGTTCTGAATGGGATGGAGGACTTCTGCATGGCATACTTGGATGACATTGCAGTGTTCAGCCCTACTTGGAAAGAACATGTTGACCACCTAGGATATGTTTTGTAGGCTCTTGAGCAGACCATAAAGGCAAGCAAATGTCAAATTGGTCAGAGTAAAGTGGTCTACCTTGGACATGATGTAGGAGGTGGTGAAATAAGGCCTTTGCTCAGCAAGATAGAAGCTGTGCAAAATTGGACAACACCTACTACTCAAACCCAGGTGAGAGCCTTCTTAGGCCTCACTGGGTATTTCAGGAATTTCATTGAGAACTATGGGACCATAGCTTCTCCACTAAATGTAATCTCCTCTCCTAAGTTTCCTAAAAAGGTCAAATGGAATGAGGAGTGCAATCAGGCCTTTGAAAGCCTAAAAAGAGCCCTTTGTCAAGCTCCAGTTCTAAGAGCTCCTGACTACCACCAACCCTTCATTGTGCAGACAGATGTTTCCAATACAGGTATAGGTGCAGTCCTTAGTGAACTGGATGAGAAAGGTAGGGAACACCCCATTTGCCTCATCAGTAGGAATCTGAAGGAACCAGAGACAAGGTGGGCAACTATTTAGAGAGAATATTTTGCCATTGTGTGGTCTCTGAAGAGGGTTAGGCCATACTTGTATGGTTCTTCTTTCACCATTCAGACTGACCACCAACCCTTGAGATGGTTGATGCAAATGAAAGGGGAAAACCCAAAACTGTTAAGATGGTCAATCTGCCTCCAGGGATTTGATTGTACCATTGACCACAGGTCAGGATGTCACCACCAAAATGCTGATGGTCTCTCTAGGATGTTTTTAACTGACTAGAGGTAAGAGACTCATCCAGGAGTGGATTAGATCCTCCTGTCCCTTAGTCTGGGGGGGCGAGTGTTAGGGAGAATTCTCTTAGAAGGATAATTTCCCTTACCTAAAGAGTTCCCCCAGCAGCTTTGCTGGATGTGAAAGATTTATTTTTTTCTCCTGCTAAGAGTGAGACCCTTTTCTCTCACTCTTAGACAGATTGCTAGTGTGTGTTTTAGGCTGTCTTGTGTGCGTATGGTCTATGCGGTTTTCTCAACCTCATAGGAATCATCTTTTTAACATGTGTGGTACACAGCACCCTGCGTGTCATACCACAGGGGTGTCATAGCGACCCCCATACATAGACTCCATACCCTGGGACTGACTCCTGTCTCCCAGGGCATGTAAAGTCCCCATTGACTTTACTAGTCAATTGTTATGAACAAAACCAGTACAACCCATCTATCTATGGAAGTACTGGGAAGGGTTAGCAGTTTTTCCCTAGTGTTCATTTTCGAGAGGGTACCGTACAGTCCCTCTCTAAAAGGTTTCTGGTTGGTGGCAGTGGTTACTACCATAAATATTCGACCGCAAATATTTTCCTAAGGGATTTTCCCATTGTTCGAGGCTACCACTTTTACTGACAGCCTCTAACATACTGCCGGTTTATTTTAATACTAACTTTACTCCGGTAGGTTTTTATTGCCAGAACTTTGATAATATTTCTTTCTCGTGTCTTTCTCTATAATCCTAACCCAGGTCGGGGACCCTTTGTTCGTCCTTTTGGCCGGCTTCTGCGGGAAGCCCTACTCTAGGGCCACTGAGTCTGGGTTAGACAGGATGTGTGGGAGGGGGAATAGGCACCCTGGACAGGGTTGCCTACGCAGCCCAAGTCGCACTCTGCCCTGATAGACTGGGGGGTTCTCCCGCCAGGAGAGCCATCCCTCTGTGTGAGTGACAGTTAGGCTGTATGTATGGGGGTCTTGCTGCATAAAAAGCAGGATCCTGAGGAATGGAGGACAAGATGTCACCACTGGAACTAAAAAGCCGAAGAGGAGAGAAGCTAAAGACATCTGCAATGACTGAACCACCGATGAAGCCTGCTGCAGATCCTCACCACTTTTCTCCAACGACTTGAGAAGATCTTCGCTTGCAAGAGTCTTCTTCCCTTGAGCTGGTGGGGCCAACCAGTTTGTCAATCACTTTCCAGGACCTGCCTTGGTTGAATCGCCAGTGTCCTGCACTCAGGTACCGGATACCCAGGCAACCGTCCACCACGACCGTGATTTAAAGGAGCATAACTTTTAATCCCGTTCGGCATCACCGCGGCTGGCTTCTACCCTGGGCAGTGCAGTAACTCAAACCTTCTTCCACGACGGGAGCCTCTCTTCCTGTGCTGGACAACATGAACTGCAGGAACTGCCAGGAACCACCATAACTGCAGGAGCCGCTTCCACTTTTTCAGGTACATTGTTCCGCCAGGCCTCCTGTTTTGAGGGGTACTGCTAAAGGTGTATGAAATCCTTTACCTACCTCCTGGGTTGGCCGCCCCTATCGACTAACATTATCTTTTACCTTCTGCATCCTCCTTTTGAATCGTACACCAAAGACTTGACGGCAGCACCTAGAACAGTTTGATCCTGGGCACACTGCCCTGTACCACTAACTTTGGCACAGGCCTATTGACTTTGGCTAAATATGTTACAACTGACTTCACTAGATTGCTTTTCACCCTCAACTGTGTTGATGCACCAGAACCTCTTATAACTTCTCTTCCTTCCCTCTTAAATATTGCTGAAGTCCCATTTTGCTTATTTTTCACCTATGTATGACTATTGCTAAAAGTGCTACCTTGCCTAACTTGATCACAATCCACTTGGGAAGTATTGTTCGTGTATTTAAGAGGTTAAATCTGTATACCTTGTCCTTTCCCTCCCTTTAGAGAAATTACTAGAGTGCCATTTTTGCTTGGTTGACCCTGTGCCATTTTGCTCAGTTTTCACTCTTGCTCAAACTTGTCCATAATTTAAATAGGGAGTTATGTATACTTTTCTTGACTGTTTTAAATTACTTTGATAACTAGGATTTATGTGTTGAACTAGAAGTGTGCAAAATAAATGTATATATTCTTTTTAATACAAAGCTTTGGTCAGTGTTTCCTTCTACCGTAATACTGTAGTCCTAATGTGTAAACCCTGAATACTGCTCGTCTTCCTCTTGAGATAAGTCTTAACTGCTCAGCCACAGCAACCAACTAAATATTTGTGGTACAGGCTGATACCAAAGGGAATTTATTGCATATACCTGTAGTCTTAATCTGCTGTAGTGCTCCCCAAGGGAACTGCAGTGGATTCTGCCTAACACGGGTGGCAGGGGAGGGATAAAAGTATGGGATTAACATTTTAGAGTGCTACTAGTACCTTTGTTCAATTAACCAAAGGGCTTAACAATCACAAAATGTTAATTTTAAAAAGTAAAAAATGGAAGGCTATAGCCAGGAGACTCTCCTTACAAATACTTCTGATTATTTAAGGGATCTGTGTAGACAGAAAGGTCTTCCTGTCAAAGGCAAGAAATCAGAAATGATTGAAAGATTGTTAGAAAAACAAAGTCTATTGCATATACCTGTAGTCTTAATCTGCTGTAGTGCTCCCCAAGGGATCTGAAGTGGATTCTGCCTAACAAACACACATAAAGGAAATGTCAACAAGATGCGGGATCTCGGGGTAATAGAGCCCTCCACCAGTCCATGGTCTAGTCCCGTTTTACTAGTGTCAAAGGCAGGATCCAAGGAGTTGAGATTCTGTGTGGACTAGAGAGCTCTTAATGCAGTCACTAAGACTGATGCCTATCCTTTACCAAGGACAGATGAGCTGGTGGATAGACTTGTTTCAGCTAAATTCCTCAGCACATTTGATCTAACGTCAGCCTATTGGCAAATAGCCCTGACAGACCATGCCAAGGAGAAAACTTCATTCTCCACCCCAGTTAGCTTATACCAGTTTAAGGTTATGCCATTTGGCTTAAAGAATGCACCTGCTACATTCCAACGGATGGTTAATCAGGTTCTGAATGGGATAGAGGACTTCTGCATGGCATACTTGGATGACATTGCAGTGTTCAGCCCTACTTGGAAAGAACATGTTGACCACCTAGGATATGTTTTGTAGGCTCTTGAGCAGGCCCAGCTGACCATAAAGGCAAGCAAATGTCAAATTGGTCAGAGTAAAGTGGTCTACCTTGGACATGAGGTGGGAGGTGGTGAAATAAGGCCTTTGCTCAGCAAGATAGAAGCTGTGCAAAATTAGACAACACCTACTACTCAAACGCAGGTGAGAGCCTTCTTAGGCCTCACTGGGTATTTCAGGAATTTCATTGAGAACTATGGGACCATAGCTTCTCCACTGAATGTAATCTCTTCTCCTAAGTTTCCTAAAAAGGTCAAATGGAATGAGGAGTGCAATCAGGCCTTTGAAAGCCTAAAAAGAGCCCTTTGTCTAGCTCCAGTTCAAAGAGCTCCTGACTACCACCAACCCTTCATTGGGCAGACAGATGCTTCCAATACAGGTATAGGTGCAGTCCTTAGTCAACTGGATGAGAAAGGTAGGGAACACCCCATTTGCCTCATCAGTAGGAATCTGAAGGAACCAGAGACAAGGTGGGCAACTATTTAGAGAGAATATTTTGCCATTGTGTGGTCTCTGAAGAGGTTTAGGCCATACTTGTATGGTGCTTCTTTCACCATTCAGACTGACCACCAACCCTTGAGATGGTTGATGCAAATGAAAGGGGAAAACCCAAAACTGTTAAGATGGTCAATCTGCCTCCAGGGGTTTGATTTTACCATTGAGCACAGGTCAGGATGTCACCACCAAAATGCTGATGGTCTCTCTAGGATGTTTTTAACCAACTAGAGGTAAGAGACTCATCCACAAGTGCATTAGATCCTCCTGTCCCTTAGTCTGGGGTGGCGAGTGTTAGGGAGAATTCTCTTAAAAGGCTAATTTATCTTACCTATAGAGTTCCCCCAGCAGCTTTGCTGGATTTGAAGGGTTTCTTTTTTTCTCCTGCTAAGAGTGAGACCCTTTTCTCCCACTCTTAGACAGATTGCTAGTGTGTGTTTTAGGCTGTCTTGTGTGCGTATGGTCTATGGGGTTTTCTCACCCTCATAGGAATAATCTTTTTAACATGTGTGGTACACAGCACCCTCAGTGCCGTACCACAGGGGTGTCATAGCGACCCCCAAACCTAGACTCCATACCCTGTGACTGACTACTGTCTCCCAGGGCATGTAAAGTCCCCATTGACTTTACTAGTCAATTCTTATGAACAAACCAGTACAACCCATCTACCTATGGAAGTACTGGGAAGGGTTAACAGTTTTTCCCTAGTGGTCATTTTCGAGAGGGTACCGTACAGTCCCTCTATGAAAGGTTTCTGGTTGGTGGCATTGGTTACTACCATAAAAATTCGACCGCAAATATTTTCCTAAGGGATTTCCCATTGTTCGAGGCTACCACTTTTACTGACAGCCTCTAACATACTGCCGGTTTATTTTAATACTAACTTTACTCTGGTAGGTTTTTATTGCCAGAACTTTGATAATATTTCTTTCTCGTGTCTTTCTCTATAATCCTAACCCAGGTCGGGGACCCTTTGTTTGTCCTTTTGGCGGGCTTCTGGACAGAAGCCCTCCTCTCGGCGCCTCTGAGTCTGGGGTAGACAGGATATGTGGGAGGGGGAATAGGTACCCTGGACAGGGTTGCCTACGCAACCCGAGTCGCACTCTGCCATGATAGGCTGGGGGGTTCTCCCGCCAGGAGAGCCACCCCACTGCGTGAGTGACAGTTAGGCTGCATGAATGGGGGTCTTGCTGCATAAAAAGCAGGGTCCTGAGGACTGGAGGACAAGAAGTCACCACTGGAACTAAAAAGCCGAAGAGGAGAGAAGCTAAAGACATCTGCAATGACTGAACCACCGATGAAGCCCTGCTGCAGATCCTCACCAATTTTGTCTAACGACTTGAGAAAATCTTCGACTGCAAGAGTCTTCTTCCCTTGAGCTGGTGGGGCCAACCAGTTTGTCAATCGCCTTCCAGGACCTGCCTTGGTCGAATCGCCAGTGCCCTGCACTCAGGGACCGGATAGCCAGGCAACCGTCCACCACATCCGTGATTTAAAGGAGCATAACTTTTAATCCATTTCTACATCACCGCGGCTAACTTCTACCCTGGGCAGTGCAGTAACTCAAACCTTCTTCCACAACGGGAGCCTCTCTTCCTCTGCTGGACAAAATGAACTGCAGGAACTGCCAGGAACCACCGTAACCGCAGGAGCCGCTTCCACTTTTTCAGGTACATTGTTCCGCCAGGCCTCCTGTTTTGAGGGGTACTGCTAAAGGTGTTTGAAATCCTATACCTACCTCCTGGGTTGGCCGCCCCTATCGACTAACATTATCTTTTACCTTCTGCATCCTCCTTTTGAATCGTACACCAAAGACTTGACTGCAGCTACTAGAACAGTTTGATCCTGGGCACATTGCCCTGTACCACTAACTTTGGCACAGGCCTATTGACTTTGGCTAAATCTGTTACAACTGCCTTCACTAGATTGCTTTTCATCCTCAACTGTGTTGATGCACCAGAACCTCTTATAACTTCTCTTCCTTCCCTCTTAAATATTGCTGAAGTGCCATTTTGCTCGGTTTTCACCTATGTATGACTATTGCTAAAAGTGCTACCTTGCCTAACTTGTTCACAATCCACTTGGGAAGTATTGTTCGTGTATTTAAGAGGTTACATCTGTATAACTTGTCCTTTCCCTCCCCTTTGAGAAATTACTAGAGTGCCATTTTTGCTTGGTTGACCCTGTGCCATTTTGCTCAGTTTTCACTCTTGCTCAAACTTGTCCATAATTTAAATAGGGAGTTATGTATACTTTTCTTGACTGTTTTAAATTACTTTGATAACTGGGATTTATGTGTTGAACTAGAAGTGTGTAAAATAAATGTATATATTCTTTTTAATACAAAGCTTTGATCAGTGTTTCCTTCTACCATAATACTGTAGTCCTAATGTGTAAACCCTGAATACTGCTCATCTTCCTCTTGAGATAAGTCTTAACTGCTCAGCCACAGCAACCAACTAAATATTTGTGGTACAGGCTGATACCAAAGGGAATTTATTGCATATACCTGTAGTCTTAATCTGCTGTAGTGCTCCCCAAGGGAACTGCAGTGGATTCTGCCTAACACGGGTGGCAGGGGAGGGATAAAAGTATGGGATTTACATTTTAGAGTGCTACTAGTACCTTCGTTCAATTAACCAAAGGGCTTAACAATCACAAAATGTTAATTTTAAAAAGTAAAAAATGGAAGGCTATAGCCAGGAGACTCTCCTTACAAATACTTCTGATTATTTAAGGGATCTGTGTAGACAGAAAGGTCTTCCTGTCAAAGGCAAGAAATCAGAAATGATTGAAAGATTGTTAGAAAAACAAAGTCTATTGCATATACCTGTAGTCTTAATCTGCTGTAGTGCTCCCCAAGGGATCTGAAGTGGATTCTGCCTAACAAACACACATAAAGGAAATGTCAACAAGATGCGTGATCTCGGGGTAATAGAGCCCTCCACCAGTCCATGGTCTAGTCCCTTTTTACTAGTGTCAAAGGCAGGATCCAAGGAGTTGAGATTCTGTGTGGACTAGAGAGCTCTTAATGCAGTCACTAAGACTGATGCCTATCCTTTACCAAGGACAGATGAGCTGGTGGATAGACTTGTTTCAGCTAAATTCCTCAGCACATTTGATCTAACGTCAGGCTATTGGCAAATAGCCCTGACAGACCATGCCAAGGAGAAAACTTCATTCTCCACCCCAGTTAGCTTATACCAGTTTAAGGTTATGCCATTTGGCTTAAGGAATGCACCTGCTACATTCCAACGGATGGTTAATCAGGTTCTGAATGGGATAGAGGACTTCTGCATGGCATACTTGGATGACATTGCAGTGTTCAGCCCTACTTGGAAAGAACATGTTGACCACCTAGGATATGTTTTGTAGGCTCTTGAGCAGGCCCAGCTGACCATAAAGGCAAGCAAATGTCAAATTGGTCAGAGTAAAGTGGTCTACCTTGGACATGAGGTGGGAGGTGGTGAAATAAGGCCTTTGTTCAGCAAGATAGAAGCTGTGCAAAATTGGACAACACCTACTACTCAAACGCAGGTGAGAGCCTTCTTAGGCCTCACTGGGTATTTCAGGAATTTCATTGAGAACTATGGGACCATAGCTTCTCCACTGAATGTAATCTCTTCTCCTAAGTTTCCTAAAAAGGTCAAATGGAATGAGGAGTGCAATCAGGCCTTTGAAAGCCTAAAAAGAGCCCTTTGTCTAGCTCCAGTTCAAAGAGCTCCTGACTACCACCAACCCTTCATTGGGCAGACAGATGCTTCCAATACAGGTATAGGTGCAGTCCTTAGTCAACTGGATGAGAAAGGTAGGGAACACCCCATTTGCCTCATCAGTAGGAATCTGAAGGAACCAGAGACAAGGTGGGCAACTATTTAGAGAGAATATTTTGCCATTGTGTGGTCTCTGAAGAGGTTTAGGCCATACTTGTATGGTGCTTCTTTCACCATTCAGACTGACCACCAACCCTTGAGATGGTTGATGCAAATGAAAGGGGAAAACCCAAAACTGTTAAGATGGTCAATCTGCCTCCAGGGGGTTGATTTTACCATTGAGCACAGGTCAGGATGTCACCACCAAAATGCTGATGGTCTCTCTAGGATGTTTTTAACCAACTAGAGGTAAGAGACTCATCCACAAGTGGATTAGATCCTCCTGTCCCTTAGTCTGGGGTGGCGAGTGTTAGGGAGAATTCTCTTAAAAGGCTAATTTCTCTTACCTATAGAGTTCCCCCAGCAGCTTTGCTGGATTTGAAGGGTTTATTTTTTTCTCCTGCTAAGAGTGAGACCCTTTTCTCCCACTCTTAGACAGATTGCTAGTGTGTGTTTTGGGCTGTCTTGTGTGCGTTTGGTCTATGGGGTTTTCTCACCCTCATAGGAATAATCTTTTTAACATGTGTGGTACACAGCACCCTCCGTGCCGTACCACAGGGGTGTCATAGCGACCCCCAAACTTAGACTCCATACCCTGTGACTGACTACTGTCTCCCAGGGCATGTAAAGTCCCCATTGACTTTACTAGTCAATTCTTATGAACAAACCAGTACAACCCATCTACCTATGGAAGTACTGGGAAGGGTTAACAGTTTTTCCCTAGTGGTCATTTTCGAGAGGGTACCGTACAGTCCCTCTATGAAAGGTTTCTGTTTGGTGGCATTGGTTACTACCATAAAAATTCGACCGCAAATATTTTCCTAAGGGATTTTCCCATTGTTCGAGGCTACCACTTTTACTGACAGCCTCTAACATGCTGCCGGTTTATTTTAATACTAACTTTACTCTGGTAGGTTTTTATTGCCAGAACTTTGATAATATTTCTTTCTCGTGTCTTTCTCTATAATCCTAACCCAGGTCGGGGACCCTTTGTTTGTCCTTTTGGCGGGCTTCTGGACAGAAGCCCTCCTCTCGGCGCCTCTGAGTCTGGGGTAGACAGGATATGTGGGAGGGGGAATAGGTACCCTGGACAGGGTTGCCTACGCAACCTGAGTCGCACTCTGCCATGATAGGCTAGGGGGTTCTCCCGCCAGGAGAGCCACCCCACTGCGTGAGTGACAGTTAGGCTGCATGAATGGGGGTCTTGCTGCATAAAAAGCAGGGTCCTGAGGACTGGAGGACAAGACGTCACCACTGGAACTAAAAAGCCGAAGAGGAGAGAAGCTAAAGACATCTGCAATGACTGAACCACCGATGAAGCCCTGCTGCAGATCCTCACCAATTTTGTCTAACGACTTGAGAAAATCTTCGCCTGCAAGAGTCTTCTTCCCTTGAGCTGGTGGGGCCAACCAGTTTGTCAATCGCCTTCCAGGACCTGCCTTGGTCGAATCGCCAGTGTCCTGCACTCAGGGACCGGATAGCCAGGCAACCGTCCACCACATCCGTGATTTAAAGGAGCATAACTTTTAATCCATTTCTACATCACCGCGGCTAACTTCTACCCTGGGCAGTGCAGTAACTCAAACCTTCTTCCACAACGGGAGCCTCTCTTCCTCTGCTGGACACCATGAACTGCAGGAACTGCCAGGAACCACCGTAACCGCAGGAGCCGCTTCCACTTTTTCAGGTACATTGTTCCGCCAGGCCTCCTGTTTTGAGGGGTACTGCTAAAGGTGTTTGAAATCCTTTACCTACCTCCTGGGTTGGCCGCCCCTATCGACTAACATTATCTTTTACCTTCTGCATCCTCCTTTTGAATCGTACACCAAAGACTTGACTGCAGCTACTAGAACAGTTTGATCCTGGGCACATTGCCCTGTACCACTAACTTTGGCACAGGCCTATTGACTTTGGCTAAATCTGTTACAACTGCCTTCACTAGATTGCTTTTCATCCTCAACTGTGTTGATGCACCAGAACCTCTTATAACTTCTCTTCCTTCCCTCTTAAATATTGCTGAAGTGCCATTTTGCTCGGTTTTCACCTATGTATGACTATTGCTAAAAGTGCTACCTTGCCTAACTTGTTCACAATCCACTTGGGAAGTATTGTTCGTGTATTTAAGAGGTTAAATCTGTATAACTTGTCCTTTCCCTCCCCTTTGAGAAATTACTAGAGTGCCATTTCTGCTTGGTTGACCCTGTGCCATTTTGCTCAGTTTTCACTCTTGCTCAAACTTGTCCATAATTTAAATGGGGACTTATGTATACTTTTCTTGACTGTTTTAACTTACTTTGATAACTGGGATTTATGTGTTGAACTAGAAGTGTGTAAAATAAATGTATATATTCTTTTTAATACAAAGCTTTGGTCAGTGTTTCCTTCTACCATAATACTGTAGTCCTAATGTGTAAGCCCTGAATACTGCTCATCTTCCTCTTGAGATAAGTCTAACTGCTCAGCCACAGCTACCAACTAAATCTTTGTGGTACAGGCTGATACCAAAGGGAATTTATTGCATATACCTGTAGTCTTAATCTGCTGTAGTGCTCCCCAAGGGAACTGTAGTGGATTCTGCCTAACACTGGTGGCAGGGGAGGGATACAATTATTGGATTTACATTTTAGAGTGCTGCTAGTACCTTGGTTCAATTGACCAAAAGGCTTAACAATCACAAAATGTTAATTTTAAAATGTTAAAAATGGGAGACCACCAGGGGGCGTGGAGCATGCAGGACGTGTAAGCATCGCGCTCCTGAAGGCACCGCAGGGCCTAGTGGACTTTCCTAGTCCCCAGCCTGCAGTACGAGACTGAGCCAGAGAAGACCTGTCTCCTGATCAGAGGGTCCCACCCTGAGACCCGCCGCGGTGTGGACCCGGGCCCTGGCTATAGAGGTGTTCTGAGAAAGTGCACATGAGCGACACCGGATGCCGCCGCCCCCGCGGCCCCGTGAAGAGGCCCCACCCCCCCTGTCCTAGAAGCATATTTTGCAGAGGTGTGCTGGGGGACGCACCGCACCGTGGGGGACAGGAAGTGGGGCGTGTACGGACGCAGCCCCCATGGACGCGGCCCCCACGGACACAGTGTACCCTACGAGAGCCGAGGACCAAGGAGGACATGGCCCGTGCTTCCCGCCCGCTAACAGCGCAGCGCAACGGGTGCAGCACAGGGGGGTGCCCCCCAATACACCGGGGCCTTGAGCTCGTTCCCGGCCCACACCCAGCGAACGGAGGCCCCTGCGACCGGCATCGGCCCCGTGGATGCCCCGGAAGTGCCTTGGCCTACTCAGCGGAGCCCAGCACAGTGACGGGGAGCACTTGGAGGTGAGGAGAACGTGGGGGGGTAGGGACAATCGAGTGGACGAGTGGACGAGCCACCCCAGGGCCTTCTCCTTGGTTGCATGCAGGTATGCCACCCAGTCGGGGCGCGACGAAAAGAGCACGGGGCTGCCCGAATTCGACGGATCCTTCTAGGCCCAGTATCGCTGAGACTCTTCTCAGACCAACAGGCCCCACCTAGTGCACAGCGCTACTCATGGATCCACGTGCCCTCACCGTCCGAGTATCCAGTGGCCCGGTCACTGTGGGGGCCCTGGACCGTCGACCCCGATACTGGCCCTCATAAGGGGTATAGCGGCACTGCCCTGAGGTGCGCCAGAAGACTCGGACCCTGGAGCGACCCCCAGTACCCAGGGCGATCTCATCCCTCCAGCGTTTCCCCCGACCCCTCATGGCCACGGGTGTGGCCCCCAGGGACGCCATAATCACCGTGCCAGCGGGAGGCGATCCCCCTCCCGCAGCACTCACCAAAGAGGATCTCAAGGACATTCTTCAAGAGATTAAGGCGATTCGCATGGACATTCAAGCCTCCATAGTGGATCTCAAGGGGAGGGTGGAGACCCTGGGGGATAAAATGGAAGGCATGGAAAATAATCACCTTCAGGCAGACCTGCTCGACATGAAATACGAGGCTAGGCTAACGGACTTGGAAATGAGAGAGGAGGACATAATTTTGAAGGTGGACGATCTTGAAAAGAGAGAACGCCGAAACAACCTTCGCATCATGGGTGTGACTCAAGAGAGAGGTGAAACTGCGGCGGACGTGGGATGGAGGGTCCAGGGCCTGATAAATCAGCTTTTTACTTTGGAGGGCAGCAAGGACGTCCAGCTGGAAAGAGCGCATCGAGGTGGAGGGGGCGCGGGCGGGGGACCGAGGTCCATTGTGGTGCGGTTCCTCCGTTATAGAGAGAAAATGGAGGTCTTGGAGAAGGCAAAAAGACTGGGGAGCTTTATCTTTGAAGGCGACACAATTAAGATATTCCAGGACCTATCCTCTCTCGCGCTCACCCACAGAAGAGATTGTCGTCCACTCACCCAGTGGCTCACAAGCCAAGACATTAGATACAGATGGTCCTTCCCCTTCGCCCTTTCCTTTGAACGGGCCGGGGTAGACTATCGAGTGATCAGTGGCAAAGAAGCCTCACAAGTACTAGAAGTGCTCAAGGGGGACGCCCCGGAAGGGGGAAATATGATGGAGACCCAAGAACCAGACGATACTGTGAGAGAACCGGTGGGTCCCTGGTCCACGAAGAAGAAAACAAAGGGCAGGAGAACATTCAGGAAACCTAACACGCCGACGTCAGAGGCTGAAGGGGACTAGGAGTGTAAAGATAGTTTAACGGAAAAATTAAGTCTGACTCGTAGGCGACCCCGGCTGGGGACACAGAGCTTACTAAGAGAACTGCGGTGCAGGAACATGCACAGACCCTGGTGGCTTGCCCGTTGGCAGGCGTCTTGGACAAAGGAGGGAGGAGGAAGGGGGGAGGGAGGGGAATTGATGTTCAGGGGCTCGGGACACGATATCCACCGCACTTCAAACGGGCTCAGGGCAGCCCCGACATGACCGGGAAGACAGGTAACTTAAGAAGGGAAAGCAATGGCAGTCAATGAAAAAAGGGGCCGGGTTGAGTCACTCAGGGTGGGCTCGCTCAACGTCAAGGGGCTCAACTCGCCAATGAAGCGCTCCCTTCTCAGGAGGGAAATGAAAAATGGAAAGGTGGATATCTTGTTTCTTCAAGAAACCAGAACAGTGAGGAGGGAGGAGAGGGCCATTCCAGGATCTCACGTTGGTCAGACCTTTTGGGCATCAGGCCTCGTAAAGAAAGGCAGAGTGGGCATCC
Source organism: Ambystoma mexicanum (assembly GCF_040938575.1). Lineage (NCBI taxonomy): Eukaryota > Metazoa > Chordata > Amphibia > Caudata > Ambystomatidae > Ambystoma > Ambystoma mexicanum. The sequence continues at coordinate 528,088,441 of NC_090937.1, forward strand.
TACTCAAAAGGAACCAGAAACTGACAGAGGTGTCCCGGTGGGAGAGGGAGGATGGAAGAGCCTTGGTAGTGTCCGGCAACCTACATAACTCCAGAGTCAGCCTAGCAGTGATATACTGCCCTAACGTGGGCCAGAGGGAATTTGCTCAAGTGGCTCTGGAGGAGGTGATGGCTAAAACGGAAGGGCTCTTGATCCTGGGCGGGGACTTCAATATGTGGGCAGATTGAGAGCTGGACCATAGTGGGAGTTCGGCCACATCAGGCAACAGAGGAGCTGATCCTTGTGGCGGGTTGCGGGAATTAATGTGGGAGCAGGGATTGGTAGACATATGGAGGGAGCTGCACCCTAGCCGCAGGGGATACACCTTCTACTCCGCAGTCCATGGCACCAGGATAGACTACCTTTTCATGGGGAGTCAGCACATGAGCAGAATAGAGGCCTGTGACATCCGCCCGGTCAGCTGGACAGACCACGACATGGTCTGGTCAGATGTCAGCATAGCGGGGCTGAAACCCAGGGAGTCTCTTTGGAAGTGCAATGACTTCCTTTGAGGGACGCGGTCTTCAAGGAAGAAATGTCCGCTGCAATTAAAGAATTCTTTGAGCTAAATGACACAGGAGAGGTGAGCCGGGATATGGTGTGGGAGGCGGCTAAAGTGACTTGGAGGGGAAGGTTGATCAGCCAAGGGTCATCCAACTAAAGAACTAGGACCCTCCTGACCCACAGGTTGAGATCTGAAATAATCCACCTAGAAAGCTCGGAATGGAAGGCGGAGACAGAGAAAGAAAAGGATCTGAGCATAGCGAGGGAGAAGAGACTAGAATTGAGAGAAATGGAGATGGGGAAAATTGTAGCGGGGCTCCAACACCTACGTCAGAAATACTATGAGAAGGGAGACAAGGCTGACGCTATGCTGGCAGCAAAATTGCAAGGCCAAAGGGCTGATAGATGGGTGGCAAGAGTGGTTAGCGCTGAAGATGGGGAAAGATCGGATCCGGAAGGGATAGTCGAGAGTTTCGCTTCTTTCTATGAGAAGCTCTACGGGAGGGAAGGGGAGACAGAGAAGGAAGAGAGAGAGGTTTATCTCAACGGGGTCACCCTCCCCTCCCTCGATCGCTTAGAGCATTGGCCATAGATGCCCCCATAACTGAGGAGGAGGTCCTTAGAGCCATATCGGGACTTAAACTGGGCAATGCCCTGGGGGAGGACGGGTTCTCGGCAGGTTTCTATGAGGCTTTTTTCGGGCCTCCTGGCGGGGTTCCTTGGAGACCTTTTTTCGAATATTATGAGAACGGGGAGGGCACCCCCTTCCTTTGGCAAAGCGCTGATCACAGTAATTCCGAAGGAGGGGAAAGACCCCGCGGATTGCCGCTCCTACAGACCCATCTCCCTCCTGAATGTAGATGCGAAGCTATTTACCAGGATTATCGCCTCGAGACTGGACAGCTACATGCCGAGGCTAATTCACTCAGATCAGGTGGGTTTCATACGGGGAAGGCAAGGTGCAGATACCCTGCGGCAGATGTTGCACCTGATGAGAGAGGCAGCACCGAAGGGTGGGAACCCCGTCCTGGTGTCCATTGATGCTGAGAAGGCGTTCGATCGGGTTGACTGGGGATTCCTTCAGGGGGTACTCGAGAAGCTGGGCTTTGGGGCGGGGATTAAACAAGCCGTCAAGGCCCTATTTGTGTCACCTACCGCCAGAGTTACAGTTAACGGGCGTCTGTCACGTGTTTTTCATCTCCAGAGAGGTACGAGGCAGGGTTGCCCCCTTTCCCCTCTCCTCTTCGCCATGACAATGGAGATTCTGGCGGAGTACCTCAGGGGGGCCTCAATGGTGAGAGGAATTGAGGTGGGCGAACGCACCTTCAAATTAGGCCTCTATGCAGATGACATCCTGCTCCACCTGCGGGACCCGGCAAGGTCGGTCCCGGCCGCTTTGCAGGTGATTCAACAGTTTGGCCACTTCTCCGGGTTCAAGGTAAACGTCAGCAAGTCCATCATCTTTCCCTTCGCACCTGATGCCGATAGAGACCTTGTGAAACTCATCCCACTGGGCATCCGAATCTGTTCGGAGGAGATAAAATACTTGGGGATCAACATAGTTCGTCCCGACGGGGATCTAGGCCAGGCAAACTACCCCCCGCTCTTTGACAAACTATTCAGGGACATGGAGCCTTGGGGGAAGGGGCAGATCTCCTGGATGGGAACAATAAACGCCATAAAAATGAATGTGCTCCCAAGGGCGTTGTACGTCTTCCAAATGCTCCCCTTGGAGGCTCCTTAATCATACCTTAGAGAAGCCAAGAGGCGCATAGTGAAGTTCATATGGCAGGGCCAGAGACATAGGATTGGGTACGAGACTCTCACCCTCCCCAAGGATAGAGGAGGGGTTGCCCTCCCGGACCTTAACGCCTACCATAGAGCAGCGCAACTTAGGGCACTGGCTCCCCACCTTAGAGAGGACACAAATAAACAATGGGTATACATTGAAAATTTCTACCTGCGCCCAGTCATGGTGGAGGAATGGCTATGGGTCCCACTGAAAAAGCTCCCCAAAAGAATTAGGGACCACTCAATACTGGGCACAATGTGGAAAGCACTAGCAGAGAAAGGCTCTAGCGAGAAAGTCACCACATGGCCCTCTCCTCTGAGCCACATCTGGTCAACGCCAGTCCTCGAAGAAATTCCGGGCCACGAACACTATCAGTCATGGTTTGACGCGGGCCTGTGTAGAGTAGGCCAATTGGTAAGTGAAGACACTTTCATAAGTATCCAGGAACTCGAAGCGGCTCTGGGAATAGGCAGGCTCTGCCCGCTCTTATACCTGCGCCTTAAGGGCGTCCTAATGAAACCTAAACTAAAATCATGCTTACAAAGAGGGCTGACCCCGGTTGAAAAAATCTTAGACTCCCACATGAAAATGAAGGGCCTCATCTCCCTCCTTTACAGAGCACTGTTAACCTTCCGGAAGGGAACGACTAAGAGCCTTAGAGGGAAATGGGAGAGGGTCTTGGGCTGCACCATCGGGGACGGGCTCTGGAGGAGGCTATGTAGCAGGGCATTTAAGACTTCTATCTCATGCCAGTACAAGTCCCACGCCATCAAGCTTCTCCACAGATGGCAGTACGACCCGATCTCCCTCTCTAGGATGTTCCCAGACACTGTCCCGCTGTGTTGGCACGGATGTGGGGAAAGAGCCAACTACTGGCATATGTGGTGGTCCTGCAGGAAAGTACAAGTCTATTGGTCAGAAGTGCTCAGCTGGCTCGAGGAGGCGGGAGAGGGGGTTTACCCATCAGACCTATTGTTATTGATATTTGGCCTCCGCTACAGGGAAGACCACTGGGAGAAACTCCCGGACCTGACACACTTCTTGCTATTGGCAGCCAGAGCTGTACGGGCCAGGACTTGGAAGAGAGCATCCCTCCCCTCGAAGAGGGAATGGGTGTTGGTGGCCAAAGACATTTATTTCATGGAGAGACTAACATCAGCATTACACGGCTCCTGCACGCAGGTTGAGACTGATTGGCTGCAATTTATGGAAGCGTTCGCCAATGTTGAGGGCGATACGGGAGCCTAGCTTATGTACCCCACCCGGCCCGAAAACTGGTTGTGGTAGGAGACTCTTTGCACTTCCTCAAGTAAAGTCCATTTATGTTAATTCCTTGTATGCCCGGTTGGAGCTGCCCGAAACGTTTACTCATGGAGATGTGGATCGTGTGCCTCATCGTTAGGGGCGGAGGTAGGGTGTAAACAGCAGAGTTTTTCTAATCGAAGTTGGCTCAGGCCGGTGCCCGGTTGCCATTGTTTGTATTAATGCTTTGTTGCCTTGAAAAACCAATAAAATTGAATTTAAAAAAAATAAAAAAAAGTTAAAAATGGAAAGCTATAGCCAGGAGACTCTCCTTACAAATACTGCTGATTATTTAAGGGATCTGTGTAGACAGAAAGGTCTTCCTGTCAAAGGCAAGAAATCAGAAATGATTGAAAGATTGTTAGAAAAACAAAGTCTATTGCATATACCTGTAGTCTTAATCTGCTGTAGTGCTCCCCAAGGGAACTGAAGTGGATTCTGCCTAACAAACACACATAAAGGAAGATGTCAACAAGATGCGTGATCTCGGGGTAATAGAGCCCTCTACCAGTCCATGGTCTTGTCCCGTTTTACTAATGTCAAAGGCAGGATCCAAGGAGTTGAGATTCTGTGTGGACTAGAGAGCTCTTAATGCAGTCATTAAGACTGATGCCTATCCTTTACCAAGGACAGATGAACGGGTGGACAAGCTTGGTTAAGCCAAGTACCTCAATACATTTGATCTCACTTCAGGCTATTGGCAAATAGCACTGACAGACCATGCCAAGGAGAAAACTACATTCTCAACCCCAGTAGGCCTCTACAAGTTTAAGTTAATGCCCTTTGGACTAAAGAATGCACCTGCAACATTCCAAAGGATGGTTAACGAGGTTCTGAATGGGATGGAGGACTTCTGCATGGCATACTTGAATGACATTGCAGTGTTCAGCCCTACTTGGAAAGAACATGTTGACCACTTAGGATATGTTTTGCAGGCTCTTGAGCAGGCCCATCTGACCATAAAGGTGAGTAAGTGTCAAATTGGTCAGGTTAAGGTGGTCTACCTTGGACATGAGGTAGAATGGGGTGACATCAGGCCTTTGCCTAGCAAAGTAAGAGCTGTACATCACTGAGCCACTCCTCCTACTCAAACCCAGGTGAGAGCCTTCCTAGGCCTCCCTGGTTACTATAGGAACTTCATAGAGAACTATGGGACCATAACTTCTCCATTGAATGTGGTCTCCTCACCCAAATTTCCCAAAAGATCAGGTGGAATGAGGAGTGCACTCAAGCATTTGTAGGACTTAAGAAAGTCCTTTGTCAAGCTATAGTCCTAAGAGCTCCTGACTATAACCAAACCTTTATTTTGCAGACAGATGCTTCAAATACAGGTGTAGGTTCAATTCTGAGTCAGCTGGATGGGAAAGATATGGAGCACACCATTTGCTTCATCAGCAAGAATCTGAAGGAACCTGAGACAAGGTGGGCAACCATTGAAAGAGAATGCTTTGCTATTGTGTGGTCACAGACAAAGTTTAGACAATACTTGCATGGATCTACTTTTGTGATTCAGACTGACCAACTTTTGAGATGAGATGGTTGATCAAATGAAAGGGGAAAACCCTAAACAATTGAGATGGTCAATCAGCCTTCAAGGGTTTGATTTTACCATAGAACACAGGTCTGGGTGTCGCCACCAAAATTCTGATTGTCTCTCCAGGATGTTTGACTGACTGGAGTAAGGACATTCATCCAGGAGTGGATTAAATCATCTTGTCCCTTAGTCTGAGGGGGTGAGTGTTAGGGATAATTCTCAAGTATGTGCTAATTTCCCTTACCTTTTGAGACCCCCAGCAACTTTGTTGGATTTCTAGGATTTTCATTTTTACCTGGAAAGAGTGTGAGCCTTTTTTTCCCACTCATGTATTTTGATGTGTGTTTTACTTTTGTGTTCTTTGGATATGGAGTTTTAAAACAACTCCATAGGCATCATCTTTTTTCTTGTGTGTCACACATCACCTTTAGTGCATTGGCAGGCACAGGGTTGTCTTTCAGACTTGCCAAGGTTTAGATACCTTCTCTGGGACTGACTCACGTCTCCTAGAACATGTAAAGTTAAATTGACTTTACTAGTCTTTTTAAATTTACAGACCCAGCACACACTATCTTCCTATAGAGTGCTGGAGGGGTTGTCTAGCATCCCCTGAATCTAAACACTCATGTAACAGTCAAATGTTACCCTTTCCCTCTTGAAATGGCTGGTGGCAGTGGTTTAGAACAAACTACCATGATTTTTCCCGACCATGAACAACGGTAGCTAAAAATTGGGGCAGCCATGTTTTTCAATATGCACCGAAGACCTATCTGTAAAAACAGACTCTGGCCAACTGTTTTTGCTGTTTCTTGTAGGAAAGGTCCTTTTTGTGTTTAACTCTGCGCGCCAAACCAGGTTTGGTCCCTTTGTTCGTTGGCCTTTGGCAGGCTTCAGTGCTGATGCCCTCCTCTGGCGCCTGAGTGTCTGGGGTGAACAAGATGTGAGGGAGGTGCCCAAAACTCCCTTTTCTTAGTCTCCTAGAGGGGACCTGAATGCACTCTGGCGTGATTGGCTGGCCAAGGTGAGGTTCCTTGGAGAGTCCTGTTGGGGAATGACTTGAAAACTGTAGGAGTATTGTCCAGTACCCTCAGGCCTCCCAGTGAGAGGAAACAGAACCAACCGAAATTGGCTAGAGAGGCAACCTTAAGAGACCACTCTGAGCCTGTGGGAACCTCTACAGAGACCCCACTGTAAGCCCTTGTGTTAGTTAGTTGACATCTAACCAAGACAAATCTGAGACTAGAATAGTAGGGAAATGGGAGCCCCAACCAAGCACCATCATTGCCCCTCCAATTGTAAAGTCTTTGACCCCCCCTGCTTCTGAGAAGGAGGCGGATAGGCAAATTAGACCCCTCTCTAGGACTGTGAGAACTGGTAATTCTCAAAACTGGTAGAAAACCAGAAAAAATAGGCCTAAGGCTAAACACCTTAAGACTGTTGGATCATCTACTGAAGACTCCAGAATAAATCCTAGTGTTAGGAGGAAAACTTCTAAGCCAGGTAAACTGAGATCTCAGAGGAAGTGGAAGCATGTTCCTTGCTTGACCACAGCACCTCCAACCAAGATGCCTGAGACCAAGCCTGCTCTTGAGAGGGAGGTGGTGAGGAACAATGGAGGCCCCATCTAGATCTAAGGGATCCCTTTCAGAAAAAAAAGCCTATTGCAGGTTCAGAGGTTGTCACAACTTCTGAGGGACTGTTAGATCAGATCCCCCATACTCTAAATAAGAAAGATGTACCAACCAGGGTTTGCAGGTCATATAACTTACAAATGAAAACTACTGATAAAAAGTGTCATAGCAAGGGTTACAAAGGGATGCTGGTGTACTCAGCAGGCCATTTAACCAACATGCAACAGGAGATCCATCCTGGTGGGGATTAGATCCTCCTGTCCCTTAGTCTGGAGGGGACAAGTGTTAGGGAGAATTCTCACCAAAGTGACAATTCCCTCTACCTTTGAGCCCTCCAGTTCTTTTGCTATATGTTGGGACTTTGATATTTTCACTTTCAATGTGTTTTCTGTGTTTGGTTCTTTGGATATGACGTTTTAGACAACTCCATAGGCATCATCTTTTTCTTGTGTGTCACACACCACCCTCAGTGCTGTGGCACAGGGATGTCTTTCAGACGTCCTAAAGTTTAAATACCTTCTCTGGGACTGACTACTGTCTCCCAGTGAATGTTAAGTTAAATTGAAATTGCTAGACCCAGCACACGCTGCCTTACAGCACAGCGCTGGAGGGAATACCTAGTATTCCCTATATCTAGAAAACTCATGTAGCCCTTAGAAGCACCCCTTTCTTCTCAGAATGGCTGGTGTTGGTGGTATTACCATGATTTTCCCGACCATGACCTGTTTAAACACTCCGGTAGCTAAAATCCACCAGAACCATGTTTTTCAAGATGCCGTCTGAGCCCCCTCTGTAAAAACAGGTTCCAATCGACTTTTTTGCCATTTAATTTTGGAAAGGTCCTTCTAGTGTTTGTCTCTGCGCGCCCAACCAGGTTTGGTGCCTATGTTTGTTTGCCTTTGGCAGGCTTCAGCACTGAAGCCCCCCTCTGGTGCTTGAGTGTCTGGGGTGGACAAAATGTGAGGGAGGTGCCTGAAACTCCCTGTGCTTAGTCTCCTAGGAGACCTGAATGCACTCTGGTGTGATTGGCTGGCTGACTGTCCAGCAAGGGCAGCCACCCTGCTGGGTGAGTGGCAGCCAGGCTGAAATGAATGGGAGCAAACTGTTTAAAGGCAGGTCTCTGGGACTTGGAAGGCAGAGTCAACCACTGGAACAAAAGAACCAAAGACAAGCTGAAGGAAGATGACTGCTGCAACTCCTGGGCCATTTGTTTGCCCGGTGAAGCCCTGCTGCAGGTCCAAATAACCTGAAACTCCCTCGACAGAGAAGCCCCTTCAAGGACGACTTCTTCCCTTCTTCCCTTGAGCTGGTGGCAACAACCAACTCACAAGCCACCTGGAAACCATCTCCATACTGGCCGAAATGTCTTCAGAGTGCTGTTGGAAACCGGATAGCCAGTGAGAAGGATACCAGTTTGTGGACTTTAAGGCACTCACATCTTAAACCAACGTTTTGCCAAGCTTGTGGATCCTTCCCCATGCAGTGCACGAACCTCCAGATGTCCTCCCTCATATCCCCACGACTGAGGCCCAGGAACAGCAAGATCTGCAGGAACTGCCAGGAACAATTTCCTCAGCTACAGCTTTTCTTCATTACAAAGGTACTGTGCAAACGTGGTTGAGAAATCCTCTCTGCCACGGTGAAAGTTTGTGAAACTTTCCCAACTTTGGAGTCTTGTTCGCTCCTAATCTGACATATAACTCTTTTTTGTGCAAATTACTTCTAAGAACATTGGCAAAGACTTAACCGTTTACTACCAGAGTGTGCTATCCTATCCAAGACACTGATCCATTGACTTTGGCACAGGCCTTTTGAATTAAATTGCCTCTTGTAGTGAACTGAAACTATTTGCCCTTCCTGAGAAAGCATGTGTGTTTAATTCTTATAACCTGTGTCTTTTTACCCCATTTTAAAGTTACTGAAGTGCTATTTTGCTCCCACTTTAGGGGAGCTTAACTTGTTCAGAAACGTATTGGTTTGGTACTTTAGTGTTTGATAGTGTGATATTGAGCTGCGTATTGCTATTGGTATGTTTTCTAAATGACTATGTAAATAAATTAATAGTTTTTCACCAAGAGTAAGTGTTTGTTTGAACCACTGTGATTGCAAGTCCTTTGTATAATCGCTTGTACTGCTCACATCTCTCATGAGATAAGCCTGGCTGCTCAGCCCTGCTACCACAGAACTGTGTAGTACAGACTTATACCAAATGTGAGATTGTGCTTACACCTGTAATCTTAATTGTGTGTAGTGTTCCCAAAGGGTACTGCATGTAATTCTGCCTAACAAGATGCTTTGATTACAGCAGTATACATAGAAAATACTGCAGTCTAAAGCTCGATTTTACTACTTGATAGAACAAGCTCAAAGACATACCGGGATAATGTGCCTTGGGTGTGGGGAGGCAAGGAAATAGTGGGAATGGCCATAGGGGTCAGCTTGGCCATGGGCAATCAATGGGAGGGGAAAATAACCAAACGACATCCACAAACTGTGTGTCCCTTCTAACATGTCATCTCTCCTACCTTTACTGCACTGTAATAGTTTCGGCTTATAGGCGCTGCTATTGCACCACCCAATAGCGCAAACTAAAAACATGTTCCCCTTGGGCGTAACACAAAGTGAACATAGGACATGTTTGCTATTATTCACTAAGCTTTAGGTTGTTTAATCTGTTATCTTTGGATATTCATCTAAAGGCTCACTGGCCACGGCCACATTTCCCAGAATCCATTTAAACATTGCACGCACGCATTCGAGGAAGTGCTTTGGGCAAGTGCTGTTACACTGGCCCCACTCTGAAAAAATATTTGGACAGAACAATGTAGTTGTTTAATCTTTTATCGCATTGGAGGAAGTGCGTCAGGCAAGTTATGTTATGCTGGCCCCACTCTGGAAAAATATGTGGACAACAATGTGGTATGGACTAGTAAATCTACTTATTCCAACTCTACTATCGATGGCTGACTAATACCTCACTTGTAAAACCCTTTATTATATCTAATTGCGTTAATTTCTGTTTTGTTTTTAGGTTGTTTAATCTGTTATCTTTGGGTATTCATCTAAAGGCTCATTGGCCATGCCCACATTTTCCAGAATCCATTTAAACAGCGTGCACGTGCATTCGCACGCGCGCTTTCGAGGAAGTGATTCGGGCAAAGTGCTGTTACGCTGTTGCGCGGGTAAGCAAGAAAGTGTAACAGCACCTTGATTCTACTTTCTTTACTTCACTCTTCGCTTGTTTTCGTATTCACAATAGGCAGTGATTATTTTAAACACCTTGTATATCTTTGAGAACCGGAGTGGGCTCTCAGGGACAGTGACTGGCTAGAAAGCCGAGCAACAGCATGGCTACAGCAGCGGGTTAATACACATTGATGCCGGCCCAGAGGAATCAGTCATTGCTGCATGACTAATCTAAGCGCACGCCTTTTAGAACACCAAATACTTTGAGCATACTCAAGAACAGAGATGCGCTTTCAAGCTCAGTCCTTCACAGCGGATATTTGCAATTATTGCGTGGCTGATCAAAATATTCAGCTCATCTCCGATGGCCCGACTGTAGTCACTGCACTCATAGCTCAGCAACCTTTAACAGCAGAGGTACATATTTCGAACCAATCCATTACTGGTTTATCTACGGCTCCCGACTCTATAATGGAAGCAGGCTACACCAAACTCTCCCCTCGAGATGCAGGCAAAGATGCTGAAACCCACCTTTACATCGAGATTAACTCTCAATTTCAAAGCAGCCAAAGTAAAAACTCCTCTCTTCCAATACTGTTACTTGGTGAGTCTGACCCTCCTATTTGCATTGATGCAGCCCCTCTTATGTCTGATTCACAATCTAATCTTGTCATTCCGATCACACCTTGCATCTCCCCAAGTGCCACAGCCGCGGTGTCACAATCCCCAATCATGTTTCCCTAGTCCTCACATAATTCTTCGTCACTTTCCATTTCATTTGCCAACACGGCCCCAGGAAGAAGTTTCCATCTAGTCATCCTGTCCAATCCTGCGAAAATAGAACTCCATATTTGGAACACACTCTTCTTGCCATGAATACCGCTCTAATGTCGATCACAAAGCTGTACCGAAATCTTGGATAACAAGATCATCTCACAATCACATATGTTCATGCACCTCCTACAGTGCAAGTCAGTACAAGCAAACATTGGCGCGAAAGATCTTTCAAACATGACTCCATTATATCCGACATGCATAAACTCCCCTACCACAAGTGGAGTAACTTTGATTTTGCACCCCATAGAAATTAATTCCATTAACGTTGATGATTGCACCTCAGTAGAACCCATTGTAGCTCCTAGAGGACATGTTGAAGTCCCTATATAAATCTTAATCCAGGTGCAACATCGACCTGAGGTGGCTAGCAAACCTACTTTCAACATATTTGCTAAACCAAAAATTAAAGCAAGCAGGAACGCCAGAAATCCTGTGAAAAAGACCAAGAATATGAACATCATGAATCTTCAAGCAGGCTCGTCGTGGAAACATTTTATAAAAGCTCTATAGCTGCCTGAAAAGGCCACCCAAGCAGCGTCCTTATCAGTCATCAAGAAATATGCTACAATAGCCTCTAACAAGAAACTATTGACTAGATCGAATTCCCATCAAGATCTATGTTACAAACCTTTGGATCAACTCCTACAAGAAGTCGATAAATAAACACCTTACTGCCCCCGGCTTCACGGTTAGTCTCTACCGAAGTTGGCAATGGCCAGCAAGATAAAATGCTTACTCTAGACCAGCGTAGAGGCTCCGTCCTTAAATCAGCTATAACAATGGGCCCTGCAACGTCATCATCTTTACTCTCTTTATCAATTTCTAGTGAAAACATAGACACTTTTAAGAACCTCGCTATGACTGTAGAATAAAGGAGTAAAGAAATTAACAAATCAGTAAAATGTTACTTTCACTCCACTGATACCAGCAAGAAGTGGAGTAGACTATGAGTACCAATCAAGAATCCCAAGCTATTAAGTCACAGTCTTTGTCTACACCAGACCCTCATATCCCCAGAAATGTTATGGTCCCTAAATTGATCTCCTCTGTAATGAAGCAAGACCCTAAACCTGGCCGCTTAGCACGTTGTCATCAATTGATTATCGAATGCAGAGCCAATCCTTGTCCTACATACGATCTGAACGGAACATGTATACTTAATTTCTTTGGTGATATTCCAGCGCTGGAGAGTCTCACTATGACAGTTATTCATCGAGTAGAATTCATGAATGACATGGATCTCTCAGTAGCCAGGAAATGGATACCATCAGGCCTTGTCTTGGATGCCATTTGGCAGGCATTATATAAGCTTAGTTTTCATATGAGTCAAGAACAGCCAGACCAAAAGTATGCAGAATGCAATACAGGCCGAAGTCGATTTGACAAAAGCGACACCCGTATTTCATGCCTGGCAATCAAGAACTCTTGCTCACAGAATCAGTCGCGAATACGGCACCACTTTTACTGGACTCAGAAAGAAACATACCTGCACGCCCCACGACCTGCTCTTGCTAAGTAGCAATCCAAGATTGCAGCAACTAAGCATTATACAGTAGCCTCCTGGAACACTAGATGTCACAATCATCTAATGGGAATATCTGGCGAGGAGTTCAATAAATATGGCATTGTCAGCTTACAAGAAACCTGGCTCTCTACCCTGCTGGTCTGGGATGGCTATGACTGTTGATTTTACCAGCAGAGACCAAACCTAAGGGAAGACCTATGGCTGGACTTCGAACTGCCACGAGGAAGGCTGCAGAGCTATATCTGGAGTGCTGTGCAGAACTTAATAAAGTCATACAGCTTGTGAAGATTAAATCGCAAACCCAGGTTCTTGCCCTTGTCAATGCCAATTGGAACCGACCAGTTATTAAGGTTCACACCTTTTTTCAAGAAATGAGTGACACCTTGGACTTGATTGCATCCAACCTTATTGTCACCCATGTCCTTTTAGTGGGCAACTTAATTATTCACCATATTCCTCTGGTTAAACGTTGGACCAGGCTCGTGAAAGAACACTCCTTAGTCATGGTTAATGGCTCCCTGTTGGGAGACATACCACCTCAATGTACTTGGAGATGGATGAATCAAGAAGCTATAATTGATGATATGTTTGTTGACGGCGCCCTGTTCACAGCTGCTGAAACCTTTCGAATCATCCTGCAAAAGCATAGTGATCATGAGTTGATATTACTTACTGTGACATTTAGTCACTTACATCTCCTGAATCCTTCCATGGCAATTTGAGTATTAATGGAGACATAAATCGCTTCCACTGGATGCCTCATCAATTAGATTGCCTGTATTAATCTATTGAGGGTTACCCTCATAAGCTAAGTGTGAAAATAACTCAGGAGAAGTGGCCTTATGTTGAAGCCCTACAAATGTTTGAGTAACATCCTTGCCATGCATCTAAGTCAATTCATAAGCATAGACATGCCCATGATGCTGTATTGCAAGAAAGGAAGACAGCGTATCGTAAAGCTAAGAGAAAAGCTTCTCACCTCTCTCCCGATTCTGAGACTCAAATGTTAAGATCCCTAAATACTCAATAGAAGAATTGGCTTGTTGCCCATAAGACGACCTTCTTCCAGCGAGATGGAGAACTAATAATGAGGACGCTAGCGTCTAAGAACTCAGCTCATGTCTGGAGATCATTGCATGAGGCCAATCATATCACACAGGTCCCCATACATATTAATGTAGTTTCAGAGTGTGCATGGAATTAATATTATTGTGACCTCTATGCACCTGTATCGTATGAGGGATTTCCTGCCAGCGCTTATGCAAACGTGACGTTTACTATTGATTGTGATCTGGACAACATTAAAAATTACATTGTGAAATTAAGTTCATCCAGAGCCCCAGGGCCAGATGGGTTGAGTAACTTGATGTGTAAAACTCATCTGAACGCTGGGTGAGAATACTTCATAGTGTTTTTAAACAAGTGTTCAAAACTCAAGCTATACCTCCCTCTTGGAGCAAGTCAATTGTAATTCCGATATTCAAAAAAGGTGATCGCAGCTTGATCCCCGGGCTGGGCACCTCCATTAATCTTACAGTCATGAGCGCTATAAAGTCCCAAATTCTTCCAGAGGAATCAGCCACTCTACATGGCCTTTGTAGATTTCAAGTCAAGTTTTGACTCAATATCTAAGGATCTGTTAACCAGCAAGTTGTCACAAGCTGCCTGCCCACAATCCCTCTTGACACTTATTGCATACTTGCACACAGACACTACAGTCCAAATTCGCTTGTCATTGGATGGTAATTTGTCTCAACCGATAATGACCTATCAAGGGCTAAAGCTAGGTTGTTTTTTGACATCTGCCCTTTTTAATTTTTGTATCTCAGATATAAACCTAAAATTCAAACAAGTCACATCTGATCCCCTTAAGCTTGGCTCACATACTGTGTCTTGGCTCTTTTATGTGGACAACCTGGTCCTTTTATCCAAGACCCCTAAAGGTCTCCAGAATGTATTAACTGTACTTGTGCACTACACCAATGATAACTATCTCACAATAAAAACAGAAAAGACAAACATCCTGCAATGCAATTTAAAATGGATGAACCACACATATGTCCAACATTGCTCTCTGCACGGTACTCAACTTGAGGTAATCAATGAATTCCGCTATTTAGGTCTTAACATAAACAGCCACATTGCTAACCATCCATATCATGTGGAACTCAAAAGAAAAATGCTTTTGGCTACCTCGCAAGCACACATAATTCATAATAGGTATGGCAAACTGTTGAAATCTGAATTGTTCTGGATCCAATTGGAGGGCTCCTTTTGGAAGTGTGTACTAAAAGTGTCTCAATCGCAACCTATGTGCATTATAAGGCACAAGCTGGGCGTGCTTTCTCTGTATAGCATTTATGTATGGAAATGATGCTGCCTTTATGCTCTGAGGATTACAACTGTCAAATTCTTGATTTCACTGAATCCTGTTTGAATTGATTTAATCTGATGAATTTATATCTGTAGCCATGCTTTGTAGATGCTCTTTTAACTCTAGCTGAGGAATGATGCTATTTATGCCGGGGGCATATGTATTTAACTAATTCTATAAATTTTACTTGTTGACACGCGTCAAATTGCCTTATGCATATTAATTCCTTTTCTATATGTTGTAATCATTTAATTGTTGAAAGGTTGATGATTTACTTTGTTACTCAACCAAATCAATAATAAAACAAAAATAATGAATTATTTGCTTTAAAAAGTAATTGGAATTTCATTCCGAGATTCATTTGCAAACATATAGTAAACGTAAAGAATACGAAACAACCCCTGAAATGATCCTTCGAGGTGAAAAATCCTATCCTAAACGCATGTGCACAGTTAATTAAATGGTTATACTGCTATACACTCATTTCACCCTTTGAAATAAAAATTCTGCGGCGCTTTTGGAAGTCAGATTCATTGATTTTTACTGTAACAATGTCTTCCAATGTTGCACACCGTCTGACCCTTATTAAATAGAATTCATTTACTGTTTGAACAGGCAAAGGAAAGCTGCATTCGTACTTAACAAACTTAACTTTCGAAAACTAGACACGCTGTGAAAAACACGGCCTGCCATATTTCATGTTTTAATGGCATAGATTGCACTGTAGAGGCATGACTCACCAGTACTGGACAATTATGTTCCCCAATACGTGAAAAGAAAATGTCCTTTTGCCACGTAGTGACAGAAGTGTAAGTCACTGAAACCAAGTCCGTATTATCATGTCCACACCTCTATTATAAAACAGCCTTTAAACTTGTCTTAACCCTCTGTTTTTTAGATTAATCCAACTAGGTCATGTTTGTGTTCGAATTGACTATATTGACTATGTTTCCCAATGCTTTGTGATGGTTAGTTCATTTTCCAGGGGTGACATGACATGACGTCCCTCTGTGTTCATAATGGACCTTCTTGTGCTCATATGCTCCCTGGGGGCAAACAGCACATTGTGCCATTTGGGCTCCAGGGGGCGGGGGGGGGGCCAGGGCACACATCGCCATTACATTGTGTATACTGCACATTACGCAGACTGTGTCATGCACACTCTTATTTAAGAGTATGCTTTAGTTTCACTGAGCAGCAGTCCTGCACCACAATTGATGCAGGAATCACATGTGCATCACTGCCAATGTGTAAACCATCATAGGGTTTGCCATGTTACTCTGCACCAGAAATATACTTCCCAAGGCTGTCATCTGGCAACAAGTCGTGATGGTCAACATCAGTAGAGTTTTAGCCAACAACTCTGCTTACTGGAACTTGTAGTTTCGTTTTCCCTTTGTAAACCTGGTTCTATGTTCTTTTGTCGAAAGACATGGCAGCGTGTCATTTACTTCGACAAAAGTACTTTGAATGAATGCAGGATTTTTTTTCCCATTCCCCACCACTATCACTCCCAGCTTCAACTTCCCACCCAGATACCCGAGCATGGACATACATATATATTCCCACATCCCATCGAAGTAATTTTGTAGAAATAAGTTACCATGTTGTCATTTACTTTTGCAAAACGACGTGATACTGTAAAAGTAGGTACAGTCTTTGAAGTCCAAAGGTGCAGAGTGGTGGTAGTTAAAAGAAAAAATGGACAATAAGTAACAATACCTTCAAATCATTGCATGTACAGCTATAGTGTAAGACATCAGAGACTGCGGTCCCAATTCTCAAGTGGTTTTAATTACCGTAAATGTTGTAAAGAGTGGTAACTACATTTTCAGTAATTAACACCTATCCTGAAGGCAGCGCATTCTTCCGAAGTTGGACTGAGTGCCCGATTCTGAACTTGGCACAATGAATGTGCTAAAGAGCACTTCTTCAGAGGAATGAGCCGCCTTCAGAATAGGTCTTAAGTACAGGAAATGTCATTAACGCTTTTAACAACCTTTTCTGTACTTAAGACCCAGTTGAGAATCAGACCCTGAATGCAACACTTTCGGAATATAGGGAAGACGCTTTGGCACACGTTGGGCCTGATTAACAGAACGTTTTCCTATGGCATTCCGGCATTATAAAACGCTTCTGTGAATCAGGACCTTTGTGTTTATGTGAAATTACTTATTTAGCACCTAACACCAAACAGATTCTATTTCAAAGTGCTATAGTAGAAGAAGGAAAGGGAGCTTGGAAGAAAGGGAAGGAGTTTGGAGAGGGAAGGCTGACGCCTTGCCCAAACACCAAGGCTGTCACTCCCTTCCTTCCAACTTGCCGGCCTGCAGTCAGCACATGCTTTTATTTTGATCTTGGCAGCATTTTCGTTAAGTAACGATTCCCCGTTATTTAACGAAAGTGCTGCCGAGATTCTACAATCTGCCTGTTTCCACTAGAAATAGGTGGATTACAGCAAAAGCACTGTTGTGCTTTACAAAGACGCCCAGGCCCAAATAAGAATAGCAGTGGTGCCGAGACGTCCAGAAATGGCGCAGTGAGTCGTTCTATTTAGCACGCTCGCTGTGCCATCATGAGAATCGGGCTCTGTGAAATGGGAACCATATTTCGGAGTCCAACTGAGGGCTACCAATCAAGTTTCTGCTGACCCTAGTCGGCGGTCTCTGACTGCTTCACCAAACCAAAGAAGTTGTCACAGTACTTCAGAACTGTACATAGTTACTGCCAGTTACTGTTACAAAGTCAGAAGAAACTACACATGGCTATCGATCAAGGACAGAATCCAGCTTAAAATAGCTTCCATCACACACAAATGCCTGAATAATGCTGCACCACAATACCTAAGAGATTAAATCATGAGAAAATCTTTGTTACAGCCTACAAAGACAGTAAACTTGAACTGTATTGTAGTCCCTAGATTTAACTTGAAAAAGGCAGGGGGCACTAGTTTTCCCGTTCAAGCTAGCCAATGTTGGAACTCACTCCCTCCATACCTGCGTATAGACTAGACCTTCCTAAACTTCAGGACTAACATAAAAAAAATGTCTAGTGTCAAACGATGACTGACTGCTTTACCTATTGCTGTATGTTGCCTGAACACTGCCGCCATGTTTTTGGCATGTTGTTGCATGTCACAATTGTATCATTACTGATTGTTTCTGTCACTATATGCAACCTAAGACTTGTACCTTCTTGTAATGCACCCAGATACCTTCGGGTCAGGAGCGCAATATACATAAATAAACAAACAAACTGTGCAATAGTCAGTAGGAAACATTGTAAATCCCCTAACTACCAAAACCTGCTTCCGTTTGCTAGTTGGTCACACTTTTGGTCAAAGTGTCATTGAAGTGTTAGACCCCAAACCATGCGGCTGTATTGTATGGTAGGTGACCACCACCCACGGTAGTGGTCTCGAGCCAAAGGTGAGGTTCTCTATTGACGGCAAAAGTAACCTAGCACACAACAGAGGCCAACTGTAAACTCTGGGGAAAGAGGCGCAGCCTCGTCTGAGATTTCCTCTGTCACAGCTTGTGCATGTCTGCTTGACCAAGTGTGTGCACGTTGCAATTGGAAGCTTGGAATACAGCCTTTACAGGTTTCCAGAGACTCCATTTCAAGTTTGCTGAGTGGTCTGCACGCTGGAAGCTGGAAGAAGAGTAAAGAAGCAAAAACATGCATGCCTCTTCGGTGGTCAGAGTGTACATTTCACACTGCCCGATTGTCTAAAGAGAAGAATACATTCTCTAAGATGACACTAAAACTGTAACTAATAAAATATGATGCTGGCTGTATGGTTATGTAAAGTTGGCCAGCAGGCACCAAATTCCTGAATTTAATGATCTCTCATGTCTTAAGTACTACCACCTCTCCAAAAATGAGTTAACACTTTAAACATAATGTTTGTACTTCGTAATTAGTCTCCATACAAAAATACATGACACTTTCAAGTGCAAAAATATGACACGAAAACATAGTATCCTTTTGAATGTACATTGTTACATCTTTATTTAGTTAGGATATTGCTGAGTAAATCCTTCATAAAATGCTAATTTCTAATGATTATGGCACAGAGAAATCAATTAAACCGATTGATTAAAATACTTAAAATGACACATCATAACCACTTCTGGAAGGCCCTATAGGTGGCAAACCTTTGCATTTTAACTCATCTCTTCTATTACATCCATTACACAAGGAAGCAGCCATATGGAGATCATGCCTTGACCTCGCCCACAAAGAGAACAGTCTAGAATAGTAGTGCTGCAACCCTTCTACATATGGTCTGGATTAAAATTGCATTTGACATAGTTTCTCTTTTTGAAATGGCACACATGAATTAGAATGTGTTGCTTCTGAATGTGTCATTCTAGATATTGTGGGCCTGGCTGGGTGTGTATGTGAATTGAAACTAAAGGCCAACTTCACTAAGGAAGCCTGCATATGTTGAAAGCAACCATGTAGAATGGCTGTGGGATATACCAGATGGTGATGGCTTGCTGGTCCTATTTGTTATGCCAAGGAAGGCGATGGCCTTAAATGACCACAGCTGTGCCATTAACAGTGTATTGCCTCAACTGGAGTTAGCGCTAAGTCCATTTTTTATCGGGTGGACCCTATTTTCTTACTGCCAGTACATGTGATAGGTGTTTTGCTGACGCAAAGTATGTGTGTGTGTGGTCCCGCAAAACAATATCATGCAGATCCCTGTAAAGGTTGTCACGCTGACAACTCGTTCAGCTTATGACACCGAAGACCAACCCGCCTGCCTTCATGTAAATAATTCTAGCTTTTCATTACATTACTGACTGTGTCTTGTATATATCCTCTATATATCGCCTCTCTACGGACCATGTCATATCCATGCTTTCCATGTGTTTTCATTCTGCTTGTATACTGACTACATGTATGTATGTAACTTGTATGTATATAATTGCCTTTGCTGTGTAACTAAACTGTATTTTGTATGTGACTAATATAATGTGTAACCAAGCTGTGAGTGATCTTATGCAATGGGCCCTGATACCTATGGGTCTGGAGCTCAATACAAGCAATAAAACTGACGACAAGTGGAAAGACAGGAGGAAGCACTGGGGAGTACTTCCAGGTTGCTAAGCAGTGCTATTGCTTAGTTACAGTTACCACTAGATGGTAAAACAGCAGCCACAGCATAGTCTGAGTGGAGCTAGCGTGGAGACAACGTTAAGAACATTTTGTGATTAATCATTGCTAAGCTTCTCAGCTTTAGGTTGTTTTAAAGATTAGAAATGTGAAAATATCACCAGAAAAATCCTGCATTTTAAGTTTTTCTACTTAGTCATGACAAATAAGCTGGGTGCTAATTATGTTTTAAAGTAAATTAAAACCTGTTGCCCTAGTTACAGCTTGTCTTCTGCTCCACTTAGCAGAAGAGCTATAAAGGGAAACTATTCCACATTCAACAAATACAATTATTCTGCAAACTTGGAATTTCACCATTGTAGCCCATAAGTCAGATATCATTCAACCACGCAGTCAATGGAAGAAGTAAGGCAACTCTCAAATTGACAGCTATTGTTTGAAAGGCCAACTCTATAAAGAAAGAAAGAAGGTCCTGACAGTCCTTGTCCACAATTGCAGGCTAAAAAAAATCAATCACAAACCTACCAAAAAGAAGAGGCATGGTGCATTGAATTTCCCATATAAAATTTCGCACAACATTGCTCCATAACTTTTGAAAGGAGTGTATCACGACTGATAGATCAACAGACAACTAGAGAGTGAGAAGGTTAGTTCTATGTGAAAATGTCCCCAGGAAAATGTAGTCATGTGTAAAAGTAGTCAGCAGAAAGTAGTTTTCATAAATGTAATGCCAGTTACAACGTTGCCAAAAGAGCTCTTTTAAAATACACAAAAGTACAAGGCTGTAATCCTAACAATAACCCATGCTTCTAATAAAACCTCTGCAATTACCCAAACTCCACTTCTAAACCTTACCCTGATGCTAATTACAACCCCTTTTCTAGACTAATCCCTGACGTAACATTAATCCTTCAGCGTGTTTAAGCATTACATTTGTATGTGACTCGATACAAAAAACCAAATAAATTGAAAATGAACAATGGACGTTAATGTTAACCTTTCCTGTCTGATCTTGACTGGAAGAGATGTTAGGCAGGGATGCATTTTGGCTCCCTGCCTATTTCACCTCTACATCTCAGATTAGGGCAAGGCTTTAGTCCTTTGTGTGCTTGCTGCCCCTAAAATCGGGAACCAACCTTTGAGCTTGTTATCTAACGTGGATGATGTGGTCCTTGTAGACTACATTCCAATAGGCCCCCAACGCCTCATAAACAGGTTTGAGAGATACGCAGCAATTAACGATTAAATGAGCAATCGTTTTTGGACAAGCTTTGAGTGTTTCTCAAACCCAGGAAAGCATATCTCCAACTATGAATGGAGGCTAAACGTTCTTGCCATTCCAGTGATGTCTGAGATTAAATATCTGGGTCTGTTTTTGTGTGCTAATCCTTCAGTCTTGAAAGTAACAGCACACCTTGAAGCTGTAATTGACCATCTGATCTGTCAGATGAGAAAGCTTCTGTCAAAGTACTGTACATTTTCCCTGATCCCTTTGATACGATATTATAAGGGTAAGGTGATCCCTAAAGTGCTCTATGTATTGGATTCAAACTTTCAAGCATGGGAAGTTAACTCAGAGAGACGGGAGGGGCGAATATGGAATCAGGTGCTACGTTTACTACAGTCCCTCCCATTTTCTAGTATCAGATGTGAATTGGGATTGTCACCTCTAAAGGCCCTACTGGAGCAAAGGACAGCTTCACTATACCGTTTTATCAAGGTACCAAAGAAGGGGTCCCTCTATGAAGATATGGCAGTTCATATTAGTCAGGGAAGGTCTCCCGAATTAATGAGAATGGAGGAGATTGTTATGAATTGCCTGCAGTTTTTCGATAAAATCCCTAGTGATTTTGTGGGGAACCCAGAGGGTGTGAAAAAAGTCATTTTGGATACAGATTGGAAAAAAAAATTGATAGCATCAGAAATCTGAAGCTTGCTAAACCTCTCTCGTTTCTTGACAAATCCAGGAGCTCTCTCCCTGGTTGCTAGATTACATTTCCGGATCCAAAGGAGAGATCTAATTTCCTTAGGTTTCATCTTAACACAATATAGACGGGTGAGGCTAAGTTCTCTAGAGACAGCCTGGGAACAGAAGATGCTCTTTGCTCACAGCGTGGTGTTGAGAAGGTGCAAACTCTCAGACATATCTTAACTGAGTGTGTAGCATTGAAAGAGATGAGAGTAAGACACATTCTCGTTTTGTTCTTAGTGGAGATTGGTTTACTACGACTGTATTATGGGAAAGAGAGGCTTCCGGTCATAACACCAAATTAACATTGGGGATCCTAAACCTGGTGAAGTTGTCTGGTCTGCTCAAACGGACAGTGCTCAATTGATATTTGTGTATGTATTTTGTTTTTACTTTAAGGCAAATAACACTTCAGTCTTTTTTAATTGTGGAAAATTGTGAGATTTAACATGAATTACCTGTTGTAATGACTGGAATGTTTATTCTAATTGATATGGTTTTATTTTTGTAAAAAGCTAATAACTTGGCTAAATGTGATAAAAAAACGACAAAAAAACATTGAAAATGAAAAGTGGCCCTACTTCTAGCCCCCTCACTTCTAGCCCCCTCAAATTCCATATCCCTTGCCCTAACCTAAACACTTGTTCTAATGCTAACTTTAACCTTACCCTAACTGCAACTCTGGCATTTATCTTCTTCCTTACTCTACCCTAAACCCTAGCTTTATCCTATACCCTATACTACGCCAACTTCATCAGCCCGTTCCAATGTCCCATTCCCTTTTGTTAACACCCAAACAATTTCTCTATTTGCCCTAGCTTTATAATAAACCGCATCCTAATAATTACCCTGACAATATACCCTGACCACTAACCTAACCCCAAAATCACCAGCCCCCCACAACCATCCTGATACTGGCTGTTATCCTAATTCTAAGCAAAATCCTGACTCTAACCCTAACCCCTATCCTTACCCTACCCCCACCCTAATCCTAAATCAGGCAATCACAAGTTCAATAAACACTCCTTAAACATAACTCCTACCCTAGCAGCAATGCATTTGTTGCTACTTTTCAGATCCAGTGTTGACCATTTTTTGCTTGAGCACTTTTTTGCTGCAGAAGTATGTTCACTGCAAAGTTTTCACTGGCTATATTTTTATTTTCCAATGCATACCAGAAGGTTTGGCTCTCCTGTGTTAATTATCCACTTCCAGTAGCCCTTCTTGTTCTGAAGCTTTCACTGAAGTGCCTGCCCTAACTGCCGAGGAAGACAGTCTCTCTACCTGGGAGCTATGTCTAAATTCTTACCAAGAACAAAATATGTTTCCTGGGTGTAACTCAGCCAATGTGTTGTGGGCGCAGATTCAGGGGCAGAAGCCTGCCACAGATGTTTCTTTCATCTGGTAGGACACATCTGAATGCCAGGGTGGGGGATAAATGCATGTCGGCACATTTAGTTTATGTAATCCCTTTATTAATCTCTATTTCTATCTTTTAATAAGACATTGGGCCTCATTATACGGACGGCGGTGGACAAAGGCGCTATTAGCACCTTGGTCCATGCCGGTAAAATACCGGCACTGCCTTGGTGGAAAGGGGAATTACCGCCCTATTCCAAGGTTGGTGGGGCGGTAATTCCCCCTTCCCCCATTGCCCTTCCCCATTCCCATTTTTGCCCCATAGGGCATAATGGAAATGGGGAAGGTGCTGATTACGGCACCGCAAATTGCGGTACCGTAATTAGCTCCCTGGTCCCTTTGCGGGTTGGTTTTTAACGCCTGCAAAAAGCAGGTGTTAAAATCTCCAACCCGCAAAGGGACCTCGTAGTAAGGCAGTAAGGGTTAACGGTGACCGGTACCATTAACGGTGACCGTTAACCCTTACCGCCGTCCGTGTAATGAGGCCCATAGTGTTATCTGCCACCAGATTCATGAAGGTAACATTTGACAATTGAAGCATGTCTGTTTACCATCAAATGGATTGCCTTTTTATTCAAAAAATTGTCAGTACAATATTTAGAACAGCTTTCTTTGCAGACATTCTCACAACACATCCTTTAGCACATTCGTAGCAGGATCACAACAAAAAAAATGATTAAAAAAAATAAACAGGTTTCTGCTTTTTTAAGTTAACAATTGGCTAGCACACTTTCGAAAGTTCAGCCCTATTGCTGAGAAAATGAATTGAGTTTTAGCATAGTGTTTGAAGATCCACACCGTCATCCTAACATACTTGACCAATGAGCTTGCGCCTTTCCATAGACATCTGTATGATGTAAAGCAGTCAATTATGCTTTTAATAGGAAACCTGCAGGACACACTGTTACTCAGCTTCTGGATGTACACATTTCCTTGCTGTGCATGCTTTTATGTTAGGCGCTGTGCAGGCCTGTCAGCTGCTGGCATGCCAGTCATTAACGCCCAGTAGAAAGCATACATGAGTTGTATACACAATGATCATCCGACCCATCTCAGTAGACCCCACCAACACACAGTTTTAAAACATAATGATGTGTGAAATTGCGATTGATGAGCACATTCCCGTTTCATTCAGAATTAATTTCTTTTAGCTCCCAACATTTCAAAAATCTGGGAAACCCCCTTCGCAGCAGATGAAAATATGTCACACCCATCTTCCCCTGTTATGTGGTCATCTAGGTGTTGATGAGAAGATATTTCCTCTATGGCTGGGGAAGGGTCAAGAAGCCTGTTGGATTCTACATTTAACTCTGTCAGACTTTTCATCACTGATCAGTATGTGGGTGCCATGGTCACCCAGCCCTTTATCTAAGGCTACAATATGGAATTAGTAACAATGTGCAGCCAAACATCAGATAGACGAGGGTCTTCGTTTCCACCTTACAAATCAAGCATGCAATCATTTTGACCAGTAATAACTGTTGCAGAGGAGTAACATGTGCACCCACTATTTTTGCAATACATCCCAGGCCACATGATTGCACCCTCGTGTGTCCATTCCAATTCATACGTTCTCTGGTACACTTAAGTCTTATATCCGATGAAGAAAATACATTCCATACCCAAATTTATCAGAAGCCGGTGACAGTAATAGTTTTATTTCAAGCAGTGAATGAAACAAATTGGTCATAATAACTACGTGTTTCCACCTGCATTACAGCTGTTTGATGTGTTTGTCCCTGTTAGATATTACATAACATTCTATTGCATTTTGTTTAGCTTTTCGTTCTTGAAAAAGTTGCTTTCTTAGGAGCATCCTCTGACTCATACCATCCTATCTAGCCTGATTGCATGATCTCGTCTCCTTCACTTTACATTCTTGCATCTCTCCTTCAACAGGTTCATACTGGAAATGATGCCTGCTAGCGATTGATTACATTACATTGTTTACATAAGAGCTTCTCCTGCAGGCATGCTTCTTTCTAATCACACATGCATATGGGCTTCTCACTAACAAGCAGATACAGGACTTTGCAGCCACGACACTTATGACATCACAGTCAGATATGGCTATCTGTGTTCATTCATGAAACTAATCTGCCCATTTCATATAGACAATGTGGGTGCTCATGAAAATGTGTTTCTACAAACCAGCCTTCACTTTGCTTGACACATAAGGTCTTGCACATTGCTAGCATAAACGCCTTAGGGAAATAATAGTAGCATCATGAATGCTTATTGTATCTCACCAAAGGTGGCTCTGAGGTGACACACACTTAATAAGGCTCCAATTTCTACCCCTATTCCTTGTGCCAATGTAATGTGACACGGCACACATTTAGATCATACATATTCACTTCCATACACTCGACAGTCTTCTCTTGTTTCACCTAGATTAATCTTAGCCCCACAATGGGCAAGCCAGATGCAGGAGATGAAGCACCATTCACGAGCCACCAGCAGACGAGGAAGCGACCACCAGCATATGCCAAGCAAGCCAACCGTGGAGAGAGAGAGAGAGGGGTGGAGCAGCACAGCACAAAACACAGGGTGTAGTGGGGATGTGCAGCTTCTGCAATTACCAGGACTAAAAAGAAAAATCAAAATACCTCGACCACCGAATACAGGACTCACCTTTGTGGCTTGAGGCACAAAGCTCCAGTCACGAACTTGTATCGTTGTGTGTCAGTAATATGTGGAGGGAAGCAGGAAAGTGAAGGAAAGTTATGGTACAGAGGAGGAATGGTGAATTAGAGAGGGATAGGTGATTAGACCAAAGGAGAAGTTGGAGGAGTGAAACATATGAGGGACGGATCTTTTGAGGGAGGAGCAAATTGGGGGCAGAGGTGGTATGCGTAGAAGAGAATAGGTGTGTGGGCATTTTCAAATGAGACTGAATCCAACTGAACAAGTGCAAGGCCCTAACCCCACAAAAATACCAAAAACAAACTTGAACTGAATCAAAGAAGGTGGTACGGGGGCCAATGAGCAAAGAGGAAGCCTGGAGTCTACGAACCTCAAGATAGTATTGGCAGTGTCATCATCTGCTCCTTGGCTCTTCTTTTTTTGTTGCCGGTGCCATATCGTTCTTAAGTCACACTATTTTAATATCAGCATATTCTTGTTTTGTTTCCTTTTCCTATGTTTCCAGTGTTAAGTGTGCAACTCGTAGACTTTTCGTGCATCTCTATTTGTTTTTCCTCAGGGCCTTTATCAATTGGGTTTAATAAATCACACTTGTAGACTTCTTTCTGATTCAGACTCAAGTTGTGACACGTCGATCTCAATTAGCTGTTGATTTTTTTTCATTATTATTTTCGTGGTTTGTGAGGGCTTTTGGTGTTTATTTCCTCTTGGTCATTTTATTTTTCAGGTGTGTTTCATATCTAAAGAAATCCCATCATTGTTATGCACAAGTCTTTTAGCGGACCAGAATTCATAATGGATCTCAGAATGTCTTTAACATTTATTGCCTCAAACAGGTTCGATATTCGGTATTCGGGAGAGGTAGCTGTTTTTGATCTGAAAATAGGACTGAGCCAACACTTTGGTCAGAATCTATCAAAGGATTTATTTCTGAATTCGCGTTTTCTTTCTTAATCATGTTTTCCTTTACAGATAGCATTTATCAAGTCAACCATGATATCCTGTTTTCTACTCCAACTTTTAGTTGCTCAAAAGGGTTTACTACGGCCTTTACAACCAGATGTAAAGATGACAAGGTCAATATAGCCGATGTTGTGGGACTGTAAGACGGATTACCTTCATGACTTTGCAGAAGGAGAATTAAATAAAGGGCCTCATCACGAGTTTGGCGGTAACCCTTAAATCCGGCGGTCGCACTATTACCGCCGGATTTAAGGGTCCGCCAAATCAGGGCTTCGGCGGATTTCTCCCCAGCTCTGAGCTGGTGGGAAATCCACTGAAAATTCGTGCTATTACCGCCGGCGGGAAATCCGCCGGCGGTAAGAGGGTGAAAATTCCCCATTGAGCCCGTTACCGCCCAACTCGTGATGAGGCCCAAAGTAGTGACATTAAATTCATTAAAACGTCTTTAGCAGGACTATTTAATGCTTTGGACCTGATCACGACTTTGGCGGTAACGCCGGCGGTATTACAGCCGGTGGTATTAGCCCTACTGCCGAACTCCCCGGTGCTAATAGCGCCGGATCACGAGTTCGGCGGTAATGTAATTCCCCATCCCCCATTGAGCCCATTCGGGAATGCCAGATTCCCGTTTGGGCTCAATGGGGAAAATTTGCGCTCTTACCGCCAGCGGATTTCCCGCTGGTGGTAATAGCGTGAATTTTCAGCGGATTTCCCCCCAGCTCAGAGCTGGGGCGAAATCCGCAGAAGTCCTGATTTGGCGGACCCTTAAATCCAGCGGTAATAGCGCGACCGTCGGATTTAAGGGTTACCGCCAAAGTCGTGATCAGGCCCTTTATAGTGAATTGTAGACAAAGTAAATAGATTGGGCCTCATCACGACTTACGCGGTAACCCTTAAATCCGGTGGTCGCGCTATTACCGCTGTACCACTCCTCAGTGCTGGAATTCTCATCACCTTGGTGCAGCTGACATTAGATCCCAGATATGTTGACCCTGTGGATCTTAAACATATGGAAATTTGTGTAAGAGGCTTGATGTGTAGTGGCTGGTGTCTCTCATCTATCTAAGTTAAACCATACACATATGTATTCCACATTGCCCTATGGGTGTCATTCATTTTTGCCAGTGCATCCGTCTCATAACCCACTAACCCCTCTGTATGACACTGTACCATTCCCAAATCCCATTGCCTGTCATGAAAAACTGTTCCTTCAATCCTCATCAATGGCCTTGTGTGGCACCTTGGAATATATTTCCCTGTTGCATTGCAGCAGAGCACTCTGCAATGTGCTGTAAAAAGCTGATCCCCTTTCCTTGCCCCATCTATTATATAAACAAATATTATGTAGTAGCTTCATTTTTTGCCATTTACTCCATATGCATATAGTTGTCTGCACAAACATGTTAACCCTCATCAACCCAGGGAATGTTCACTGAGTGACCTTGAAAAAGACTCCTTGTTTTTCAGAGTAATAGAAGCATTATGTACCTCTCTTCTCCCACTGTTACTTCTGTAAGGATATTTGGCGTGTTACAGCACAGAGTACAGCACTACTGCACAGGTAGCAATTATTTTATGCAGCACCACCACATGGGTGCGGTGCATTGCTATATGTGTTACCAGATTAACATGACATATAAGTAAAGCCAGGCTATTCAGTCAAAAACGATTTTAACATATAAGATGCAAATCTATTTTTACAGTTAAAAGCACACGTGCACATTCAAAAATGCACACTATTTTTCACCTGAAATGCCTATGGTGCAAGAGACACATTTGAAAATTAATAACTAACATTATTAATAACTAACCTGACTAATAAAACTGCATTTAACATAACCCACTAATAAAAATGTGTCTCCACTGCAGAAATAGGCCTACTCTGAAAGTGAACTTTTAAACGCACATTCATTTTTTTTCTTTTTCTCTGCTGCTCTGTCCACATAACTCAGGAAGCCAAGAGCTCGAAGGTACAGGAAATCAGTTGGTTACAAATGGTTACTGTAAAAAGGAGCCATTGTGTAGAGAGGGAGGATGTGGCATGATTAATTTCTGATTGGAGCAGCGTCATAGCAAGTATCATGCTAGAGGCAGTGATGAGAGTTCTTGCTGGGGGGGGAGTTTGAAGAGAGGGGGAAGACAGTCGGGATTTGGAGAGCGGGGAGAAGGACCTGTTTTCCTGGTTGGAGCATTTCTGATGAAAAAGCTGAGAGTTCCAGGCAATAACCCCGGTTTGAGAACGAAAAACGCTTGTTTTCACCGGGGTTAATCTTCAAGGGAGCCACATTCAGATAGAGAACAGCTGAAGAAAACTCAGGCTGAACAGATAAGGTAATTACAGAAGTGTGGGGGCTGAGTGTGTACGAGAATATTCAGTCAGTGTAGGAAAGGAGATTCCTGTGCTTTAATCACATGTTAATGTTGCAAATTGAGTTGTCGTCTCCGCCACTCTCTTTTCAGTGTATTACAGACAATGCTGTTACTGTGCTATTTTATTTATTTCTGTAAAGAGTGAGATCGTGTTTAAATGCAACTTTTATAATACACAACAATATTTGAAAGCAGACGGGTGGTGTGTTTTATATTTACCAAAGCAGTGCTGATGATGTGGGGAGATGTTTAGACAGTGCAATTGTCATTTTCAAGGTAGCTAAACATCAAATTTGGTTGCAGCCGTGTGCACAATGTAATTTAGTATGAGCAGTTATAACTAACTGTGTGTGTTGTAGTTTGTCGGAGGTCTATGAGTCGACAAAAAGGGAGGCCTGGGACATAGTTCACTACCGTATATAAGATAGTGAAAATACCACATGATAGCTCGCTGCCGTAGATAAGACAGAGAGAAATTGCCCATGGTGGCACACTAAAAATGAAAATGTGGTGTTCCAGAAATGCAAGCCTGAGGTCTCTCTAGTGATTACACGAAAAATCTAAGCAAAAATAAGGGATTCTGGATATTGGGGCCACAAATAAAACAAGGGAATTATGCTCACCAAAATACCACCAACCACGCATACCAACTACGCATACCAAATATGCATGTCTGGGTGCTGAAATAATGCATGTCCACTGTATTATTGTTGTACAAGGCCCAATCTGAATACAAGGAGTGATTGTTGCTAAGTTATTTTTTGGCGGTAAGAAAATACCGTCAGGCCCCAAATCTCCACAAAATACCCTACACTTCTTAGGGCACTCAAAGTGTGGGCATCTCTGTGACATGGGGGATGAGTGAGCACACATAACAAGAGTAATTGCCCTCTCTCGCCACACACGTCTCATATCATTGCATCACACATTACCAGATGCCAGGACCTGCCTGCCCGCAATGCCATCATGGAACATATCTGCATTAGTAATCTGTTTGCTTGTGCTTCATTCATCATTACTTTGATTAGTGGTGTTTAATCCCCTGAAATCTAAAAAAACAAATAAAAAGAAAAATAATACACAAACATGCCAGACTACACCAAAACATCTATATTTCTTTCTTTCATCATGGCAAATATTGCTATGAGGCCTATTTTCATCCTCCTCTACAGGCCTCTTGTGAAATATGACAACTGAGAAAAAAGTCAATGATAGCTGGGCTATACTGCCCATCAAGCAGTTCTCCTCATCCCTTCTTTGAGGGAGCCAGCACTTTTGTGTCTGTGGTCATTTGAATGGTGGATCCATGCTCTGTGATCAGCATCCTTGATGGTAGTTGGTGTTGAGTAGATGACACAGTACATCCATGTAAAGCAAGGTTCTTCCTATGATCTTATAAAGATTCAAATGAAGACCCTGTCCCCAGGATAGAGAAGTGGGGCTGCAGGTGCAAACAACTCTTTCCTACTGTTTCTGTTGGTGATGTCTTGTTGGCTGGCCAGCTTGAGTTTGGGTACACCTGACGAGATATGTGTTTGAAAATTCCTTCAAGTATACAGTGAACACTTCCTCAAGTATCTGAGCAGAGTTGTTAACATCCAAAATGGTATTTGCCGGAGTGAAAGGCGCATGCATTCGCCTGCCAGTAACACTTTTGGGCAGAATCAGATGATGATCCACACCAGGTGAATTGCTTAAGGCAGATCAAGCATTAGGGAAGCAGTAAAGCCATTTTTTGCCAAGTGCCGCCAACATCTTGGCCAAGTGCTATTTAAGCAAGCCATTTAAATGTTCAACTAATCCATTGGCTTAAGGGTGGTACACTAAGCAACGTCTGTGCCTGATCCCTAGGAGGGCTGTAACCTCCTTAAATAGATAATGGGCAAAGTGTTGTCAGTTGTTGGATATCAACTCACCACAAATTCCTCATCTCAGGAATAGCACTCATACTAGAAATTTGGAAGCTGATTTTTCATCATCATGGGCACTGGATCCCATATCAAGCCAATGTGAAAAAGGACATGCCACTACGATCATGTACCTATAAGAGGCACATCGAACTTGCATGTTGACATAGTCAATGTGAAAATGCCAGAAGGGCCCCTTCAGGCACAGAAATGTTGTCCTGACAGTTTTTAATGTGTGTCATGTTAAGAACGTCTGGCAGGTCATGCAGTTACTTGTGAATTCAACAACTAACTCATTGAGTTTGGGTAAAAACCAACTCTCATTAATCTCTGTGGCCACATGTTCTTTGAACACATTGGCCGGATACTGGAGCTGCTCCAATGCTACTTTGAGTAATGTTTTGGACAGTACAAGCTTGCCTTCACTGTTCGGTTTACACACTAAATCTGTGGGGGAGAGGGAACACCTCTTTTGATCCATAGCTCTTTTTCCATCTGAGGTACTTTGCCTTGAATTTGAATACCTGAACAATGGGCAGTTAGATGAAGAGCTCAGTAGTATTAATACCCTTGGGCCACTTATATCCGCGTGCCATCATGAGTACCTTTTCTTTTTTACCTGGAAATTGGTAGTTCCTTCAGGCAAATAGGCCCCTTTTCTGGCTGCTTTATCATTGCCCTGTGAAACATAATCCAGACCGCCTTGTTTTTATGCCAATCTCTACTAGAAGGGGTAACGCCTATATTAATCATGACAGTAATTCTGCATGCAGAAGAGGGGACCCATCACTCCTTTTAAACCCACTCCCTTCCCTGTGTGCACTGGCAAGTTGAGGTATGTCAAGTCTGAAAGAATGTTAACCATGTTCCCTTCTGAGATGCTAAATGCTGTTATTAAAGCCTCCAACTCTGCAGCCTGTGTCGAATAATGAGTTGGCAGCCACATTGGAGACCAGATGCAAAATTCTCCCTCATGATGGTTCACCACTGCGGCACCAGTGTGCTGGCACTCTGTGCTCGAATCTATCGATGAATACACATCAACAAAGTGCATGTCCCCCCTCCCCCCCACCATGGGTTCCTCTTGCAACTGAGCATTCCCTTTCATCCTGTCCATGTAAGAAGCACAATTGTGAACATATTCTTTGGATGAAGCTGGCTGTATTATCAATGTTGATGGATTCACTAAATGACAGCTGACAACCTCAATAACCTAGTTTCCCAAGGCCTCTAAGTCACTAAACCGAGTGCTCCACGTACACAATCACCAGGCATCCCATTGCTATGGTGGATGCCTTCTCTAGGGCAAACACTGCATTTGCAAGTGCTTGTTTGCATGGAAAATGCCCTTATATTACTGGGTCCAGCAGACTGCTGTAATACGCATGGGGCTTTTGCCCCTGTGGCTTTTTCTGAGTGAGGACAGCCGTCATCACTGTGCCATCAAAATGTTCAAACAAATAGAATTTCTCTTAATAGTTTGGGGTCTTTCAGTTCCATGCATGTTCTGTTCATCTCTGAGGTCCATTTAATGGGACATTTAACCATTTGTGCTTCTCTAAGTGTCTGGAGGAGTGGCTTTGTGAATGTTGAATAGTCAAATATCCACACCCTACAGTAATTGCACAATCCCATTAATTGCTGCATCTCTTATACCATATGGCAGTGCAGTGGTATCCTGTGCGTAGCTTCCACTCTCTCTGGTGTTATCTTTCACCCATCTACTGTTATTATTTACCCCAGGTACACCACCTCTTTCTTACAGTACTGTAGCTTCTGCTTGTCTACCTTGTACCCATGCAATGCTAACTGGGTCAAAAGAATGATGGAATCTTTCCTGCATTGCTCCTATGTTAGACACCACCAGGTAATCTATATACTGTATGACTGCTCTGTGGATTTACAAATTGCTTAGATCCATCTGAATCACTCTGTAAAACACAATAGGGGATTCACAATACCCCTGTTGTAATCTTGTGTGCTCAAATTGGACACTGCAATATGTGAACGCAGTGAGATAACAGGAGTTGGGATGCAATGGGAAGGAGAAAAAGCATTTTTCAAATCAATCACTGTAAAGTGTTTTTCATTTGCTGGGATATTACACAATATTTTAGCGGGGATCGGCACGAGTGGAAACAAAGCCTCTACCACATTGTTCAGGGGTTGGAGATCCTGTATAAATCTCCAGCCGCCTCCTTTGCCTTTTTGATAAGATATATGGCCATGTTTCGTGGGGACATTGATGTCTGTATTATGGCCTGTGCCCATAACACAAGGGCTGTCTCATAGCTGCCCTCATCTGCCTAGAGGGAAAGTGGGTACTGTTTCATCTGTGGCAGCAACGCCTCTTCTTTTAATTTGATGCGGTCTGCCCCTGCTCCTTTGAGCATCCCTACATCATGAGGCCCTTTTGACCATACATTTTCCGGGATCTGCTTCAAGTCTCCCCGAGTGTCGGCAGCCTGCTTCTTCACTACCTGTGTCATTTTTGGCACTAGCCTTTCTACCACTCTTATCGGGCATGGGATTTGGAGCTGGAACACAATTTCTCCCTCCTCCTTGCATGCAGCAAACACTTGATCATCAGTCACGTCAGTCAATATCAATGTAGGGTTAATACAGAAGATTGTACGAATTTCAATGTCATCCTCATCTCTCGCACATAATATCACCATGTCTTTTTGTGTTATTTTCCCCTCTAATTGCAACAGTATCTGCATTCCTGGGGCAACGTTCTTATGCGCCAGTGGCCTGAACAGGAATTCTGTGGCCAACAGAATATTTTTCCTTTCATCCCGGGCCCCTAACCCAATAGTATGTGAAACCTGTATTTGAACACCTCCAGATGTCCTTGAAAGGTGCTACGTGCACAACAGGACTGTATGATGGCTGCCACCCTTTTTGGGTACATTTTTTTTGGGAGAACACCATACAGTTTCAAAGAATGAAATTGTTGCTTTAAGTTAACTGAGCAAGTCCCTCCCCAGTAAGTTTATAAGAGTATCTTTTGAATACAATAGGGGCATCACGAGGCGTTGTGTGCCTATCATTCCTGTGTTATTGGAACTGTGACAATATCCCCAGAAAAGCCTTGTGTGTTCATAACTCCGTTTGACAGTGGGAATCCACCCTCCTTTAAACAATACTTGGTGGCCCGCATATCTATCAAAAAGAATAAATCATTCCGTCCTATCTTCACTGCTACCTTGGGTTCTTCTTCAGAGTCTTCAGTTACTGTAAGGAGTAGAGACACACACTTTCTGTGATAAATCTTATTGTCCCCCACCTGCTAGGAAACATGCATCAGGGGTTGGTGTACCCTGCAGCAGGTTTCATAACTGGGAGCAATCCATAGGCAGGGGGCAGAGCACTAGGTGGCCCTATGTGTCACTGTCCTATCCACACCATTGTGGGCTCCTCCCTTTTCTCCTTTCTTAGCACTAGGATATTTTGCCTGCTCTTTATTCAGGATTATAGGTTTCATGTAAATACAAAAACAAGTGTTCTATCATTTCTATATCAAACGTTCCCTCTCCTGGCCATGCGTGAAAACACTGTCCCATGCTGTCCTTTACCCACTGTAAGGAAGGTATGGTATCACAAATATGACAGACACAATGATGTAGTTCAAGGGTGTTTATTGAAATATTAGTGGGTTGGGAGAAGGCCTATCTAAACTTAAGTTCGAATGATGGGAGCAAGCTACGACCATCAGGATCGAATGATCCTGATCAGTCCATGAAGGCCCGCAAGATAAGTTCCTATTTCATGACACGCCACATCTGCCCTTGAATCACACAGGCACAGGACCCATTTCCTATCCACCATGACTATTCAGCGCCTAGCCATCCGTGAGAAAAACTTAACTGTGCCCTAGATATTTACCACAGGGCCCAAACTCTCTCGCCCGCCTCTTTCAGCCAGCACTGCACACCCTTGATTAAATTGAGCCTCCGTAGCTCACCCCCATCTGGTATGCCTGACTCGTGCCATTGCAACCCATCATTACGCTTCACAATCTCTTTTCTGCTGCTCGCACGGAGACCTGCGGTGCTGCACTCCGGATCACTGCACCCACCCTCTTGTGCAGTTCTTGCATTTCGCCTATGGTGCTACTGACTTCGACATCTCGCAACCATTTGTATGTGTTACTTACGTGGCCCAGCCTCCTACTGCGTGAGTTGTTATCGTTGCATTGGAGTTAACTGCAGCATGTATAACGTTGTTATATGCATTATATATAATATTTCTATTATTTCCATCCTTGCCATTATAAGCTCTTAGACGGTTGCTTATTGAACCCACTGATCTTGGCATTGAGCCACCTTGTATACGTTACACACGCATGACCTAGCTCCCCTCTATGTGACTTGATACCGCTGCACCCGAGATACTGAATTGTGTTTACTGGTTTTATTATCTCCATCCTTCCCATTACAGGTTCCTAGACTGTTGTACACTCTGTTTTAGACAAACTGTCACCCAAGGATCACTGCTTATGCATCCTTCATAGACATCAGAACGTTCTCAATTACTGTTACAGGTCCTGCATACGCACTATGTTTTGCCCCCATATTTCCTTTTGAACCAGCCTATTGCAGCCACCCAGACTTTGCTTTGCCTACTTATTGTGTTTTCGTGAGCCCTATTGTAACTGCCTTATTGTGTTTCTGTGAGCCCTATTCTAACTGCCATAATCCTGTTTGCCTATGCTCTGGGCGTCTGCCCGCAAATTACCACCCAAACCAGCCCAGTGCCTATTTTCCATGCTCTCGCCCGCACCTTATCACCTGTACTAGCCTATTGTGACTGTTATCTACCTCAGAATCAGCCTAGTTGTAGACCATTTTGACTGTTATCTGCCTCAGAAACAGCCTAGTTTTAGACTATTGTGACTGTTACCTGTCTCTGTCATTGTTTTTTGCCTCTGAACTAAAGTAGTGTTCTCGTCCGCACTTTATCACCAAAATAACTAAAGTGATTGCTATGTGCCTCATGACCTGCCCACACATTATCATTTGAACTAGCCTAGTGCCTATCCTACTGTGCTCTGTCACTGTGTTCTCATCATTACTTCACCATTTGAACTAGCCTACCATAATTGTTATGCGTTTCACTGCCAGAGTGTTACCACTTGGCCAGCCCTCAGTCATACTCCTTGTACATTGCCTCATACTGTGCTTGGTCTCTCGCCCCGTGGTTACTTCCAGCCTAGCCCTAACCGCCTGCCTCATAGCCTCCCAACTGCACACCATCATCGAACCCACCTCCACCTTCCCATCCATCACTATGTCCTCATTCCATACAGTCACATTGGCCATGGCCTCCCTCCTACCTCTAGTCCACACAGTTATCCCAACACATTTCCTACCATCTCTCCAACCCACCCTCTCTCACAATCCAATTAGCCATACACCCTCAAACATAGCAGCCAGCAACTCTCTCAGCCCATCTGAATGGCTACAGTGCTTTGCAACACCTCCAACGCCACTTATCCCATTGCCGGTTCACACTAGGAACCTCAGACTAGGCTCTCGGTTCTCAAACCATAAAGTCACCCCAAGGTAAAAAAATCTACGCACTCAACATGACTTAAGTAGCGTCACCGCAAACGCAGCAGCATTCATTCCCATGACTGCTCACCCTCTCTCTTCAAACCTCACTCCCACCCCTATCAACCCACCCTCCCTGAGCACAAACTCAAAAGAACCTAGCCCCACTCCACCATCAATCAATATTAAAGGAGCTCTCATCAATGCTCGCTCTCTCGTAGCCCATGCCTCAGAGATTACTGATCTCATTGCCTCCAACAGTCTGAACTTCCTGACCATACAGAAACCTGGCAACACCACGCAGCAGGTGCAGCACTTTCCCTAGCACTACCAGAAGGTTACACCATGATTAGGGTTGATAGAAACTCGGGCAAAGGTGGAGGAGTGACCTTCATTGCTAAAACCCACAAAGCCCTTAGAGCCACACCCCCACCAGTTTCCCCTCTGCAGAGCTCCTATCAGTGAAACTTACACTATCACCATCTCAAACAAGACTCCTGCATTTTATCTACTGGCCCCCTGTCTCCTCTCCCCCCTTCGAGGAAGACATTATGAATCTCCAATCCACTAATTCCAAACTCGTATCCCAAACTATCCTCCTAGGAGACGTTAACCTTGGCCTTCAGGACCCTAACAACCATTTTGCCTTAGCGGTGGATAACTCCATAACTAATTTGGGCTTCATACACTGAATCACAACACTGACTCATTCCAAAGGTCGAACACTGGACTGGGTGTCAGACCTCAATTGCTCCATCACCATTGTCCAAAACGACCCAGTAGCCTGTTCGGATCACCACCTCATCCTGTTCTCCTTCCCCTTCCAAAGCCACCGTAGCCCCCCACTTTATCTAGCAATTGTCGCAACATCACCATAGACAGCCTCCAGCCCCTCATAAGCAAGATCCTCAATGGGTCCAAGTTCAACAGCTTTGACCCTATCAAACTGGTCGACCTGTATAACAACACTCTCAAATCAGCACTAGATATCACGGCTCCTCTTAAACTAAGTAAAGCTAAACCCATCGCACACCTTAATAAGAAGTACATCCCAGAAATAAAAAACCTTAGAAACACCAAAAGGTCAGCGGAATTCACTTGGCAGAAAACACCCACCAAAACCAACAAAACCGCTTTTACGTCAGCCTCCGCAGGCTACAAAGCGGCTATCCTTTCTGTAAAAAAAGAAGCCTATAACTCCAGAATCCACAATGCCAAATATAGTACTAAGGAACTCTTCAGCATCCTAAAAGAGCTAGAATTCCCAGCTCCTCCCTCACAAGACTGCATTAAAGATACAGAATGGTGCACAAAAATCAAGCAAGCCCTCGCACACAAAATTACTCTATTCCAAAACAAGATTGAAACCAAAAAGGTAAGCCTCACTAAGGGTTTCGCATCGGACCCAGCAAAAAATGCCACATTCTTACACCCCTTTCACCTTCTGTCAAGTAACACCAAAGGAATTAGAAGGCATCTTAAAAAGCCTAAAACCATCCCACTGTCAGGGGGACATCTGCCCAGCCCCTATCATCAAAGAGGGAGCAAAAAACCTAGCCCCCTTCATCACCGCTCTGATAAATTCGTCCTGCCCGTCCAACCAGGTACCCAACAATCTCAAGGAAGCCTGGGTTATGCCCCTTTTTAAAAAAAAACAACCTTGATCCAAATATCACCACAAACTGCAGACCCATCACCACCGTCTTGTTTCTTTTAAAAATCCTTGACTGAGTGCCCTATTTGCAACTTCAGAAGCACCTATAGGATAATGTGTGTCACCCAGACTATGTAATATATTTACGAAGCTGCTATTCGACCATCTGGATAATTAGGGTGTCATCTACACCAAATATGCAGATGACACCCAAGTCCTCATCACCCTCACTGGCTGTTACGACCAAGACGCTAAACTGTTGAATTATATTTATCTTGAAATCCAAGCCTGGATGGCTACTAACAGTCTGTGTCTCAATGAAGATAAGACTGAGTTAATGATCGTGGGTACTCAGGCTCGATTAAATAAACTTGACACTAGATACTCATCTTTCGGAATTGACAGCAACACAATCAAAGTATCCAAATAGATAAAAAAACATTGGGGGGTCTACCTCGACTCAACACTTTCTCTTAAAAAACAAGTCAGCAGTGTGGCGTCCTCCACAGCCTACACAAATAAATTGATTTACAGCTGTAAATCCTTCTTATCTACAAGTAGCTGCCTAACATTGGCTAGAGCACTTGCATTGTCTAAACTAGACTATTTCAATACACTATTCCTAGGCTCCTCTGAACACAACCTTAACAGACTGCAAGTACTCCAGAACAATTCAATGAGAGCAGCACTCAGTCTACCCAGATCCTGCTGTATCTCCACTCATAGACACAATGACAAATGGTTGCCTATCCATGACAGAATCACATTATACACTCTGGCCATCACGCACACATGCCTCACAAACGCAGCCCCTCACTATCTGGCCAATACAATCTGCATACACCAATCCTCATGTACCACCAGATCATCTTACTCTCACAACCTTGTGGTACCATGGTTCAACTTAAAAACAGCTGGAGGAGCCAGCTTCCCAGTCGAAGCTGCCAAACGATGGAACTCTATTCCCCTATCAGACAAGAACCTTCCTTCCTCACCTTCAAAGCCAGAATAAAAAATTGGTTGAGCAACAAGCCCTGATATTAAGATGTTACCATTATGTTTTTCTGACCATCTGACCACCACTCATGTATGCTATTGTACAAATGTCTCATTTTGTCTGACCCATCTGTAACCAGGGTCTCAATCTCTGTATTTTTATTTGTCCTCAATGTACATTGCCTTACAATGCTTGCAACTTCTAAGTCTCTCAAACGCCTAGTTACCTCAGGGTTCGGTGCACAATATAAATAATAAACAAATACAAATAGAAAATACAAATACCATCCAAACAAAAGAAAACACTGTCCTGGTCATGTCTTCTCAAATAAAAAGGGCCTATACTAAAATAAAACTATTGCCAAACCTTACTCTAAATAACAAAAGGGTGTTTGGAGTTGCAATGTATAAAGAAAACAGTGTAAGATAAACAAAATGTCCATGTGGTGTGGGAGATCCGGATTGCTAAACTATAGCTTCCCCTTCCCCATGTTTTAGCACAGGACAAGGTGCAACAATACGGCACTTGGAGCACACTGACTTCTCTGGCAGGAGGAGGCAGTCTTCAGGATACATCAGAGTCTTTCAGCATAGAGTCTCTAGATACTTTCTTAAGTCTCTTTCTTCCACAGTGCCAGAATCAATACAGCGAAAAATAATAAATCTCAGAGTTCACTTATTTTGGTCTGCCTTAGCCGGGCTCGGACCGTTTCTACCCTGTTTGTTTCTCAATGGAATCTCCCTCAGACAGGCTCAGATTCCCTTCCTTTTAATCGCGTTAGGTCTCCCTCGATCGGGCTCAGACTTGACACTTTGACAACTTCCGTCTTTCCATATTTCCATTTAACAGAATTGAAGTCTTTCGACTGAGCAAGGGATTTGACTATTACCCTAGCCTGACCACTTTGTTCCTCTTTCTTTCGGGCTCCCTCAGCTGGGCTCAGACCGTATCTTCCCTTTTGTTTCTCAATGGAATCTCCCGCAGCCAAGCTTAGATTCCCTTCCTTTTTATCATGTTAGGTCTCTCTTGATCGGACTCAGACCTGACACTTTGGCAGCTTCCTTCTTTCCATATAACAGAACTGAAGACTTTCGACTGAGCAAGGGATTTGACTATTACCCTTGCCTGACCACTTTGTTCCTTTTCATCCAACTTCAAATGTTCAATCATAACACAAACTTCAATCCAATCTCAATGGTTCAACTCGCAAGATACTTTCCGGCAGAGATCTTTTGACTGGGTAGAAACATTGTGCCGGACCTCTCTGCTACTTAGTATCGAGTATTCACTCCTTAAAAGTTCCAAGAAAAAATGTATTGTATTTCTCCTTTTACTCGCGTCTTTCATCAAATGCCTTATATTACACTTTGTTGCCGCCCACAACTCACTGGCTGTATGCAGGGATCAGCTTGCAGCTTTGATCGTGGAGTTGAGGGCAATACCCTGGCTAGTCCAATCAGGGATGAAGTCCCCTAGTATCTCAGAGGCACCTTCCAGGATCTGAAGTCCTTTCTTCTTCACCACACACATGCCTGTTTCCCAGTCTTCAACCGCCCAGCAATCGTTTGTCAAAAAGGTCAAGAGTACTTCTCTCCTCGGTTTCTCCTTGTGACTTTTCCTTTGGCTTCCTCGATTCAGCTGCGGCCTCGAAGAGCTCTCTCCTTCTCCGGCTCTACTTCAATCCTCGCATTTCTCATTGCCTCGCTGCTCGTAGTGTGCTCTCATGTTCTGACTTTTATCTGTGTGGGGAATGGTAACGGGAATCAGATGAGAGTTGTTAAGGTTAATTGCCTGACTCTGATGTTGGGACATGATGCATGGAATGGCTGGGTGTAAGTCTGTCTTCTCTCAGAGTGCTCAGTCCCTGTTGTCATGTTTGTGTAGGAAAGCGGTGGAGGTAAAGACAAATAACACATGGAATGAGCATGGGAATAGGGATAATCAGGAAGAGCATACCGCGTCTCTCTATTGGGTGTCACTCCCCAGGGGCCCCGCATCCATGTAATCCTCCCACACTGGTCCACCCCCAGGAAGTGGATCCAAAAGTGATGGCTGTGTCCTGGCCACCTGGATGACAGAACCCAAGGGATTAGTTTGTGAGACACCTTTGGTTTCTCACACTACTGAAAGTGGTACTTTAATATTTTATCAAGATATTGGGGCAACTTATTACATAAATGATCCAGTGGCATGTCTATCCTGTAAACCTTTCCCACCCCTAATGCACTATGACTGTACTATCATCTGGAGCTCCCTCCCCTTTCCCACTTTAAATCCCACAAAGTCCCAGTTACCCTTTCTTCCTTCACACCTCCCCCAATCCTCTCCTGTCACTCCTACCTCTCACACACAACCACGCTTCTCTTTCAAACACCCATACTTACCATCCCTCCTGCTTACACCCGATTCAACTTCACTGCCCCTCTCACAGACCCGACCACTCACAGATACCATGCTCAGTGGCCCTCTCCACAGGCCCGCACACTCACTCAATATTAGTACAATAATGTCCTTCTCTACAGGCCCACCTGTCCCCTTAACATACTCTATGTTAGTATGCAAATTCCTGGTCACGCCCCCTCTCCAGCCCCGTGTTTGCCGCTACTATGCCAAGCACAAATATATACATATTATCTCTAGTATCGAGCATACCACATTGGCCGACCCCACATAAAACTAAAAGTGCTCAAAACACTAAACCGACAAAACACTAAAAGGTCAAAACAACAGACATATCCAACATCTACTATCCTCTGTGCACCCACCTGCAATAAATCAACAAATAATCAACACCACATCCCCAAAAATGACACAACTATACAATTGACTGCACTACGCGCAACTCCCATCTAATTGGGCCACCACCATCTACGCACCCCTCTGCTCTAACGCAGATGTGCCCGCAACACACACACTCCCTATCAGAGGGGTGGAACTAACAGCTACGTCTACTACAGCTAATTGGCCTCCCCCCTGTGTGATGCGTCCTAAAC
This sequence comes from Ambystoma mexicanum, assembly GCF_040938575.1. Taxonomy (NCBI): domain Eukaryota; kingdom Metazoa; phylum Chordata; class Amphibia; order Caudata; family Ambystomatidae; genus Ambystoma; species Ambystoma mexicanum. The sequence continues at coordinate 528,130,762 of NC_090937.1, forward strand.
ACCATAAAAAATCCCTCTACCCTCCATGGACATGCAACCACGGTATCACGCGTTCATGCATGAGTCCACTCACGTGTCATAGAGATCCTCGAATCCTCCCAGCACCAAGCCTTCTCTATGGCATGCATCCCGACCTGAGCACGAGCAGCGCTCGGGACCAGGCAGACCTTAGTGAACTTGGTGACTGCAGCTCCTCCTTGGGTGTGCTCATCAAACTGATCTGCGCTCACCTGCCCCATGCTTGCTGAGGGAAATAAAGATATTGATGAGGGTTCCAAATGTATAAGGGGGACCTCAAAGGCAAGTAATAACTGGAACACCAAAGTAATCCAAAAAGAAAGGGTACACCAAGCAGGAATTAATGCAGTTTATTTAGGCCCAGACACAACTGTGAGAGCACGGTACAAACAGCATGGTGAAACAGAACTGAGTGAAGAGAGCTGCCAACGCCGCACACAGCAGGAAAAGGGTTTATACATAAACAACTTCATTTGCATGCATACACACTATTGAACATTTTGTGGCACATCCTACAAAGCTAATTGGTGGCACTACGTCAGACCCCGATATCAAAGCATGCATTGAATGATAGTAATTGGTCTACGCCATCCTGGCACCCTTTATCCAATACTGCTCCTTGTGATGTCACAACCCTTCCTACACAGCCCCACAGTGACATTTTAAAGCACTAAGTCATTGTGCTGACCACTGGAACGTTATTCATCTGCCACTGGTCACCGAACACACAAGACAACCTGTGTTTGTCAAAAGGGAGACATTCACACGGCATCCGACCAAGGAGGTGCCCAGCCGACAACAGCAAGGACACAAAACACTGTTGAACCCTGGGGACACCAAACCTCTGCTATTGATTGGCTACTCTTGGCTCACCCCTTCACCGCCCAGCTTTCTTGCCATGCACATCTGCTAAGGGGTGATTTGAAACCACTTACCCCACTGTGTTTTGAGCTTAAATTACCTGCATTTAATTTTTAATTCTCTACATTTCCCAGTGAGCACCCAGGTGTGTGGCACGCTGGCCTTGATAGTATCTACTGGTCCATTCCTCTGCGGCTACATTCTCATAGGAACCGCTAACTTGCAACATTTCTCAAGCCCACTGCTGTAGCTGAGCGCTTGATATATTAATGTTTGCTCAGGACACAAGACCTGTTTGGTCCAATAATATACCTACTGAGTAAGGCACCATGATGATTAAAGAATGCCCCAAAACCATGCCTTCACTCTGTTTTACTGAGGCAGCCGCAGCAGACACTGTTTTAAGATATTTTGGCAAAGAGCAAGCAACAGGGCACAATGTGGAGGGAAAAAAGATGCACAGTCTATTCTTTCCCCCATGTTTCTGCATTAATACTGCTAAAGCACAACCATCACTTTCATGCACAAATAACACAAATTCCTTTGTATAAATTGTTGTGCCCAGTATTGGAGCAGAACAGAAAGCAGTTTTGAGCATATCAAAAGCATCTTGATAAGCTGCATTTCATGGTAGAGGTGTAACTACATATTTGTTCAATAGTTCTAACAAAGATTTAATAAAAAGGGAAACATTGGAATCCATTGCCTGCAGTAGGATGTCATACCGATAAAAGTTCTGTTGTGCGTTTGGAACCGCCATATCAGAGATAGCCTGTATTCTGTCTGAGACTCCTAACATCATTCAATAGGAGGTATCCTAAGTAAGCAAACTCCTGTTGAAAGTATTGGAATTTCTTTAAAGAAGACTTGTGACTGTTGTCAGCTAAATGTGTTAACAACAACACAGTGCCCTACATGCAAGATTCTCTCGAATCCACAGCAATAATTTGGTTGTCAATATACTGCATCAATGCACCGGAAGAAGGTCATTCTAGAGTATCCAGCTGTTCCTTGAGGGCCACACTATAAATGCTAGGGGTTATCCTTGTGGTATTCTAGTTAAGGCAAATGACAATCCCCCAAGAGTATAGGTGAACTAGTACCTGTAAAGACCGGTAGGGGGTGTCTGTACTTCCGCTCTCTATATGGTAGAGGAGAGGCACAGAGGACCCCAGCCAAGATTCTCTATTATTGGTAACGTAGTCGAGTAATCAAGGCCTAGCTTCTCAGGAGGTGATGCGGGCTGGTTCTTAAGTACAGTATAGTCCCCGAACCCCCACAAAGGAATGTCCACACACTGTATTACTGAAAACACAGTCTTTATATAATTAATATTCAAAGGTATGTACACAATCACAATAACGTACTTTGTACTTGGAAGTCAATAATGATAAATATATACACGTCTAGAGTGGTACCACTAATGCTATCAAATCTCATTAAAGTGCATCAACTGTACGGTTAAAATGTCACACAGATCAATAACAAGTAAACCAGCAATAGAGATGGGCAGGAACGTAAGATGGTTGAAACAATAGGCAGAATGCTGACCCCTACCACTAGGCACAGTTCTGTGTGGAGATCCCCCCACCTGGGCAACCTATAAATAAAGATATATAGCACAAGCCCAGTTCATATATTGTTCGATAGTCTTACTTCTTCCTATTAAGGTTCTACCCCCCAATGTACCTGGTGGAGTAGAGTTCTCCGACGATGCACCGACCGATCCTTCTTGAGTGTCTCCCTTTCAGGCGGGAGCCACGGATCGTCGAGAGGTGTCGGGGAACTTGGCGTTCGGTGTCGGGGAATCGACGGCCCTTCTTGAGTGCCCTCCCTTTAAGGCAGGAGTCACGGGTCGTCCAACGTCCGACGGTAAACAGGGTGAACTATGGCAAGGAAGTGGCCGCTTCGTTCCTAGCGGTGCTCGTCGACGACAGAGCGTTGGCATCCTGCAAGGAAGAGGCGTGCGGGGCACCTCGGTGACAATAGTTCTAGACCGCAAAGAGATGAGGAAGAACTGTGGCCCAGCAAGGGCGTCGAGTCGTCGGCATCTCTGTGGTCTTTAGGTGGCGGGAAACCCACCGGTGGATACTCCTTGGTGCGTCGACGGTTGGGCCTTCTCCAGAGGGAGACAAGCGGGTGACGATGCAGACGAGAGCGTCCGATGATCAATTGAAGTTCTTAGGCAAACGGGAGCACGGCGGCTCCGGTCGGCGACGGCGGTCGGCGACAGTGGCGGACAACAGTCCGGGTGCTTCTCCTTGGAGTTCCGCAGCAGTCCCCGTATCGGGTCGCCAGCCTGTCGAAGGTCTGTCTACCAGGGAGCGTTGGCAAAGATCAGCTGTGCACGATGGTCCCTCGTAGCTCAGGAAGAGGGCGCCTTACCAGGTCCTCTCTGGGTCAGTCCTTGGAGCCACAGCAGCTTTCAGATTGTGAAGGAGAGCAACAGCAATTCTTCTCGTCCAGCAGGGCTTCATGGTCAAGCGTCAGTTAATCCAGTTACTTGACGTAGTGGACTTCAGCTTCTGAACACAATTCCTAGCAGTGAGAGGTCCCCAGATATACTGTTGATCTCCCATTCATTCCGCTGGGTCACACTCAAGCATCCAATCACAACTACGGGCATTCATGCAGGCAGGCAGCCAATCAGGCACACGAGGTATTCAGGCCATTCACTTTTCTCCAGACACTCACAAAAAGTTATGTGTATTGGGACAAGTACCGAGCCATTCAACACTCCTAGCTGCATTCATACCGGTTTCGGGCAGGGTTGTCTCAGTCATTGTGTCAACCACCAGATACTAGACACCCACAACACAGAATGCATATTCGTCACACACTCTATTCACCCAGGTCCCACCCAGAGGAGGTACCCACAACATACATCACCGGGAAGGCTCCAGCTTAGTCTGACTGGGCCTTCACAACAACACCATATGGCACTTCCATCCAACAGCCAGTCAGGGGGAAGGGAGAGTCAGGGCTTCCCAGGACTTTGGGAAAACAAGGTAATGGGTAATAGAAAGCAAGAGGCCACCGGGGCCATCTTGTTTTCCATCAGGGATCAACTGATCCCAATGGCAGGGCCGGGGTATCCCAAAATGGAGGATACTCCACGCACCTATCAAATTCAGCATGGAGCTGCCACCAGCCCATACCCTGCTCTGTGGGCCACCCACAGGTGCCCAAAAACATATACTAGGGGCACAGGGTTGTACCCCCACCCATGGGTGCCATAAGGGTATCCCACAGGTCCGTTCACCAAACCAAAAGAAAGAGAGCTGCACCGACAGGAGTCCCACATGAACTCCTGTGTGGAAAACACTACAGAACACACAATAAAAAGCAGTAAAGGACAAGGATACGGAGGCCCTATCCCTCCGATGCATTTCCAGCATCACAGTCGCCCCCCCCCAGACTGAGGTGGAGGGTGCACTCTTCCCTGGTCTTTGCTCTATGATGAAGTCTAGCCCTTGCAGGCTAATGGACCGCCTGAGCAGTTTCGGGTTCTCACCCTTCATCTTCATAAGCCACTTTAGGGGCTTATGATCTTTTTGGACCTTGAAGGTAGACACCGTAAGGTAGGGCCTAAAACGCCTAAGGCTCCAAACTATACTAAAACATTCCTTTTCAACAGTAGCCCACCTAAGTTCTCTACCCTTGAGTTGTCTACTGATGAATATGATAGGATGTTCTCTCCCTTTGTCATCTAACTGGGACAAGACAGCTCAAATTCTGGTGTCACAGGCATCCGTCTGGACGATAAAGGGTCGGCTGTAGTCAGGCGCACACAACACGGGTGCCCGACACAGACTTTCTTTCAAGCCTTTAAAGGCCCTCTGACAGTCTTCAGTCCAATTGACCTTCCTAGGCTGCTTGGGTGAAGTCAGAGCTGTCAGTGGTGCAGCTATGGTTCCATAGTCCGCCATGAAATTGCGATAGTACCTAGTGAGACAAAAAAAGGCTCTCACCTGGGTTTGAGTAGTGGGAGTCTCCCAGTCCTGTACATCCTGTACCTTACTTGGGGAGAGGTTGGATTTGACCCCCTCCTACCTCATGACCAAGATACGTGACTTTCCCCTGAGCTATCTGGCACTTGGTGGCCTTGATAGTAAGGTTAGCCCTCTTTAAGGCCTGCAACATTCTACCCAGATGTGTCAAGTGCTCTTCCCAAGTGGAACTGTAGACGGCAATGTCGTCTAAATAAGCCACACAAAAGGCTTCCAGCCCACTGAGAGCATGATTGACCAATCTCTAGAAAGTGGCAGGGGCATTCTTCAACCCAAAAGGCATGACCCTAAACTGGTAGAGTCCCTCTGGTGTTGAGAACGCCGTCTTTTCCTTGGCATGGTCCGTCAGAGTTGTTTGCCAATAGCCTGAGGTGAGGTCAAAGCTGCTCACAAATTTGGCAGCACCTATGGTGTCCACAAGCTCATCAGCCCTGGGCAATGAGTGCGCATCAGTTTTGGTGACGGCATTGACTCGGTAGTCCACACAGAACCTCCAATCCTTGGTTCCGGTCTGGGAACTTGCCTTGGGGACAAGGACCACTGGACTGGCCGAGGGTCTGGTTGAGGGTTCAATAACACTCAGATCCAACATCTTGGTGACCTCAGCCTGGATGTGGTTCTTAACCGTATCTGACATTCGGTAGCTCCTGCTCTTGACAGGCACGCTGTCACCAGTGTCAATCTCGTGCTTACACCACGGTGTAAGGCCTGGCGTCAGTGAAAACAGAGAGGCATACTGCTGGAGCAAAGTCCTGCAGGCCCTCTGCTGCTCGGTTGTCAAATCTGGAGAGAGCTGTACTCCCTCCACTGAGCCATCCTGAGGGTTGCTATGCAGCAAATCAGGAAGGGGCTCACTCTCATCCTCTTCTTGCTCTGAAGCCAGCAAGAGACATGAGACTTCTGCTCTCCTGGGGAACGGCTTGAGCCTATTAACATGGAATACCTGAGGGGCTACCCCTGGGATTCCCATGTCAACCAGATAATTGACCTCGCCCATCTTGGAGACTATCCGGAAGGGTCCAGTCCATTTATCTGCCAATGCCCGAGGCTTGGTAGGCTCCATCACGAGGACCTCCTGTCCCAGAGTCCACTCCACTTGCAATGCTTTAAGGTCATGCCAGTATTTGTTCAATTCCTGGTTGGCCTTGAGATTCGCCGTTGCGTGTCCCATCATCTGTGTCATCCTCCGTCTGAGGCCTAACACATAGTCCCCCACTTGCTTGGCGGGACCGGGAGGGGTGGCTTCAAACCTTCTCTGATCAAGGCAAGGGGCCCCCTCACGGGATGTTCAAAGAGCAACTCAAAGGGGTTGAAACCAACACCCTCTTGAGGTACCTCTCGGTAAGCAAACAGCAGGCATGGCAGGAGGAAATCCCATTTCCTCCTTAGGGGCTCTTCCAAAGCACCTAGCATGCCCTTGAGAGTTTTATTAAATCTCTCAACTAGACCATTGTTCTGGGGGTGGTAAGAAGTGGAGAACTTGTAGGTTACCCCGCATTCTTTCCACATGGTTTTCATGTAACTAGACATGAAGTTGGATCCTCGGTCAGAGACAACCTCCTTGGGGAATACAACTCGGGTGAAAATGCCCAGGAGGGCCCGGGCAACCACCTTGGCAGTAACGGTCCGAAGGGGTATAGCCTCAGGGTACCTGGTGGCATGATCTACCAAAACCAGGATGAACCGATGTCCACCTGACGTGGGAGGGTCAAGGGGACGGACGATGTCGATGCCCACCCTCTCAAATGGTGTGCCAACCACTGGCAATGGCTGCATTGGGCAATGACACTGCCTCCAGTCTTGCCAGACAACTGACAAGTTGGGCAGGTCCTGCAGTGGGACTCCACTTCTACTCCCATCCGGGGCCAGTAGAAGTGGGCAGAGAGCCTCTGCTTAGTCTTCTTGGTACCAAGATGACTAGCCAAGGGCACCTCATGCGCCAACTGCAGTAGGAAGGGCCTGTAAACCTGGGGTACCACCAACCTCTTGAGGGCACCAGGTTTAGGCTTAGTGGGCTCACTAACAAGAAGCTCACCCTCCCAATAAATCCAGAACGTCCTAGGTACTTCTCCATGTGCCTGGGACAGGGCCTGTTTCCTCAGGACCTCGAGAGAGGGACACTCTCTCTGTCCTTTGCAGAAGTCTGCCCGGGAGGGTCCCCCTTCAGCTAACAAGCATTGAAGATTGGGATGATCCTCTGGGTTGAGAACCTCTCCCACAGGAGAGTCTTCTGGCTCTTCTCCCACAGGAGTTGAGACGGGGTTTACCACTGGACCCAGCCCGTCCGGAGCATGGATCCCAATGGGTGCTGTAGGAACAGCAGGAAGAGAAGGGACTCCCTCTACAGAGGTGGCCTTCTTGCTCTTCCTTCGTCGTGCCTTAGGCCGTGCCTTCGGCTCGGGTACCTGACTCACAGCCAGACCTGGTGTCACCTGTGACCTAGTGAACGCAGCAGCAGTCATGGGAAGACCATCCGCGATCAATCCCAACTCGACTAGATCGTTACCTAACAGAATGTTAGCAGGGACGTTGTCCTGAACCAGGACAGGAGGCTTTGCTGTCTTGTCTCCAATTATGAGTGTGACTCGGGCTACAGGCGATAATTTGGGAGGCCCACCAGCTGACCTGGTGGTTCTCAGAGGAGCATCTACATAGTCCTCTGGCTTGAGCAGGGTCCTGTCCACCACTGTCATGCTTGCCCCAGTGTATCTCAAACCAGTAGAAGGCTGGCCATTCAGGAGGACACTTCTCAAAAATCTACGGTTGTTCTGTGGGATAGTCGCCAGTACTTCCACGTACTGGTCCCAGGCCCCAAGGGACACTAAGGAAATCTCTACGGGAGCACCAAAAGTGATCCCGGTAGAGGAGGGGAGGACGGTGCCTCCACCTTAGACATGGGGTAAGGGTAGGTCAGGCTGACAGCCTGTACTCCGAGTGCCTTACATTTACACTTGGAGTTACCCCTTTTGTGATCCAGAGCCCCACAGTCTCAACAAGTGCCGGGAGTGCGGTGTACGGTACTGCAACCACCAGGAGCCTGCTTTGCAGCAGGTGGACCATTACTCTTATTCCCACCCACAGATGACTTATCCCCACTAGATTTATGGGTCTTAGAAGAGGAGGGTTTAGGTTTATTCGACTGCGACTGATTTTGGGACTCCTCAGCTTTCTGAGAGGCCCCCTTTTCTTTGTCCTTGTCCTTCCCACTGGAGTCCTTAGGGGACACCCGGTGGGAGACCCACTTGTCAGCCAACCTAGCCAGCTTAAAGGGATCCAAAATGTTCTGGTCAGCAACATACTGACGCAGCTCCGGTGAACAGGCTTCAGAAAAATGCTCAAAAAACAACAGGTGGGAGAATTCAACAAAAGTTTTCACCTTGTAACCATCAATCCACCCCATCATATTCCTGTGCGCAGCACTCACCCAGTCAACCCAAGACACATTCTCTCTTTTCTTAAAATCACTGAACCTTTTAAGGTATTGGGTAGGTGTCTTGCCAAACTTGGCAATCAAAGCAGATTTCATACACTCATACTGACCCCGTTCTTCCACACTCAGCTTCAGAATACAGTCATATCCAGTTTGAGGCACTCTGCTTAGCAAACACTTAGCCCAATCTCTTTTGTCAACATCATGAATTGCACAAGCCATTTCAAATGCTTCAATCCATTGGAGGATATCAGAACCCTCCGAAAACACACCAACCAAATCCTTCATAAATTTAGTGGCTGGGGACCTGACACTCTCACTGGGTTTCGCTGAAGTCTCCACTCGAGCTTTCTCTAGCTGGATTCTCTGACATTCAGTGTCCTTGTCTTTGAGTTCAAGATCCCTATTCTTGAGCTCCACTTGTTGAGCCAACTCCTCCTTCTTTGCTCAGCATCTATCTCCAACTTGCGATATTCAAAGGCCAAATTCATCCTTAATAACTCAAGCTCCAAGGTATTGCTGGGGTTTGGAACAGAGGCAGCAGGAATGGCGGCATTCCCAGAAACAGATTCAGTAGACACCCCAGGGACAGAGTCCTCATTGGTTGCATTCCCCCCATCATCAAGAGTTTCACCATCGGTCTGGTAGTCCACCAGGGCAGCTATCAGCTCAGTCCTAGACTTATCCACAAAGTCTAGCTTCCTGGCTTCACAAGCACTCTGGAGAGCCTTTAAGCTCATCCGAATCAATTTACCATTCGCAATAGACTCCATTGCTTGTAATGCAGTTATTTTGTACACACCCAAACCTTAATCGAATAAAGTGCGGATATTTTGTAAGTGGCACGGTTATACACTGAATCTTAAAACCATAAGCATCCCACCGCTGCCACCAGTGTAAAGACCGGTAGGGGGTGTCTGTACTTCCGCTCTCTATATGATAGAGGAGAGGCACAGAGGACCCCAGCCAAGATTCTCTATTATTGGTAACGTAGTCGAGCAATCAAGGCCTAGCTTCTCAGGAGGTGATGCGGGCTGGTTCTTAAGTACAGTGTAGTCCCCGAACCCCCACAAAGGAATGTCCACACACTGTATTACTGAAAACACAGTCTTTATGTAATTAATATTCAAAGGTATGTACACGATCACAATAACGCACTTTGTACTTGGAAGTCAATAATGATAAATATATACACGTCTAGAGTGGTACCACTAATGTTATCAAATCTCATTAAAGTGCATCAACTGTACGGTTAAAATGTCACACAGATCAATAACGAGTAAACCAGCAATAGAGATAGACAGGAACGTAAAATGGTTGAAACAATAGGCAGAATGCTGACCCCTACCACTAGGCACAGTTCTGTGTGGAGATCCCCCCACCTGGGCAACCTGTAAATAAAGATATATAGCACAAGCCCAGTCCATATATTGTTCTTTAGTCTTACTTCTTCCTATTAAGGTTCTACCCCTCCCAATGTACCTGGTGGAGTAGAGTTCTTCGACGATGCACCGACCGATCCTTCTTGAGTGCCTCCCTTTCAGGCGGGAGCCACGGATCGTCGAGAGGTGTCGGGGAACTTGGCGTTCGGTGTCGGGGAATCGACGGCCCTTCTTGAGTGCCCTCCCTTTAAGGCAGGAGTCACGGGTCGTCGAACGTCCGACGGTGAACAGGGTGAACTATGGCAGGGAAGTGGCCGCTTCGTTCCTAGCGGTGCTCGTCGAAGACAGAGCTTTGGCGTCCTGCAAGGAAGAGGCGTGCGGGGCACCTCGGTGACAATAGTTCTGGACTGCAAAGAGATGAGGAAGAACTGTGGCCCAGCAAGGGCGTCGAGTCGTCGGCGTCTCAGCGGTCTTTAGGTAGCGGGAAACCCACCGGTGGATACTCCTCGGCGCGTCGACGGTTGGGCCTTCTCCAGTGGGAGACAAGAGGGTGACGATGCAGACGAGAGCGTCCGATGATCAATTGAAGTTCTTAGGCAAACGGGAGCACGGCGGCTCTGGTAGGCAACGGCGGTCGTCGACAGTGGCGGACAACAGTCCGGGTGCTTCTCCTTGGAGTTCCGCAGCAGTCCCCGTATCGGGTCGGCAGCCTGTCGAAGGTCTGTCTACCAGGGAGCGTTGGCAAATATCAGCTGTGCACGATGGTCCCTCGTAGCTTGGGAAGAGGGCGCCTTACCAGGTCCTCTCTGGGTCAGTCCTTGGAGGCACAGCAGCTTTCAGATTGTGAAGGAGAGCAACAGCAATTCTTCTCGTCCAGCAGGGCTTCAAGGTCAAGCGTCATTTAATCCAGTTACTCGTCGTAGTGGACTTCAGCTTCTGAACACGATTCCTAACTGTGAGAGGTCCCCAGATATACTGTTGATCTCCCATTCATTCCGCTGGGTCACACTCAAGCATCCAATCACAACTACAGGCATTCATGCAGGCAGGCAGCCAATCAGGCACACAAGGCATTCAGGCCATTCACTTTTCTCCAGACACTCACAACAAGTTATGTGTATTGGGAGAAGTACCGAGCCATTCAACACTCCTAGCTGCATTTATACCGGTTTCGGGCAGGGTTGTCTCATTCATTGTGTCAACCACCAGATACTAGACACCCACAACACAGAATGCATATTCGTCACACACTCTATTCACCCAGGTCCCACCCACAGGAGGTACCCACAACATACATCACCGGGAAGGCTCCAGCTTAGTCTGACTGGGCCTTCACAACAACATCATATGGCACTTCCATCCAACAGCCAGTCAGGGGGAAGGGACAGAGTCAGGGCTTCCCAGGACTTTGGAAAACAAGGTAATGGGTAATAGAAAGCAAGAGGCCACCGGGGCCATCTTATTTTCCATCAGGGATCAACTGATCCCAATGGCAGGGCCGGTGGATCCCAAAATGGAGGATACTCCGCGCACCTGTCAAATTCAGCATGGAGCTGCCACCAGCCCATACCCTGCTCTGTGGGCCACCCACAGGTGCCCAAAAACATACACTAGGGGCACAGGGTTGTACCCCCATCTATGGGTGCCATAAGGGTATCCCACGGGTCCGTTCACCAAACCAAAAGAAAGAGAGCTTCACCACCAGGAGTCCCACATGAACTCCTGCGTGGATAACACGACAGAACACACGATAAAAAGCAGTAAAGGACAAGGATACGGAGGCCCTGTCCCTCCGATGCATTTCCAGCATCACAGTACCTACTATCAATAACAGAGAAATTAGTGGCCTGGGCAGGAATCATAGTCAAAATAGTCGTGATATCAGGCACAATGGTAAATTGGGGGCAAACAATTGTATTGCCACCCTGTGAATCAATTACAAATTGGTAAGGCAAGGCATTGTCACCTTTCCTGTTTACAGGAAGTATTGGACTGTTACATGTGCTAACTGAAATCTGTTCAGTGACACCCAGAGGTACAAGATCTGAAATTATCAGTGTCAGTGTGGCTTCCCCATCCACTGAAACCTTGTGTATACAAGGCAGTGTGACATTTTGCTATAACTGGATGCATACTGGTTCAACATTGAGCATTCCGAGTTGGCAATAATTGAGATGTAGAAGTGTGTTGGGGTAAAGTCGTGAAATATACACCATAGGGTGAGCAGTAAATAACAGCATGTAATCTTTTGAATAAATTCAATTCCAACAGGTTTTCACCACGGCTAGTTGTCAATAGGAAAGGACAAGTATAGGTAAATGGTCCCAGAGAAATAGGTACTGATTGAGAGACCAGACTTATTACAGGTGTGCCTGCGAACCCTACAGAGACATCCTGTTGCCCTGAAAGAGGAATATCTGAACCAATAAGTGATCAATTGAGCATTTCTGTGTCCCAGTATCAACAAGAAAAGTGTGCAGCCTCTCCCCAACTTTCATTGTTACGTAGGGCCCTTATGATTGACAGGGATAGGGGTGGGTTCCAGTCCCTGCTTTTGGCTGTGCTGCCAAATAATATGTCATCAGATGTTTAGTCCTAGGAAAAGTAATTCCATGAGGGGGTGTTATCAAAAATGTTGGCGGGCATAGTGGTGTACTGTGCGTCTGCATTTGCTGAATTATTATTGAACTGCTGATGCTTTAAAAATTGGATTCTATTTGGCCCCTGCATGCCATTACTAGGTCCTCTTCCTTGTATGTATACATACTGTTTTCCTTCTGCTGGATGATTGGGCATTGTGGCCTCCTGTGGCCTACCTGTTTGCAGTAGGCGCACTGGTTTTCATTCAGCATCCCAGAAGGTTGCACAACATGTCCCCTATTTGGAGCATATCCTCCTCTAGTAACTTGCTGCAATAGCACCTTGGTTTTTAAATCCACCTCCTTCTTTTCTACCTTCTCCTTCTCATTATTCACTCCACTCTCATAATACTGAGGAATATGTAAAATTTTAGATGGCATTTTGGTTTGCGAAACGCTTTCCAACGCCGTGATTGAGAATTAATGTGAGGCAAAGGCTTGCGTACAAACTTATCAACAAATAGTATTTTCCCGGTTCAGTACTCAAATCCGGCCCGCTGTAATCGGAAAATATTTGCTCAAATCTATTGAAGTATTCAGTGGCTTCCTCAGTTTTCCCTTGCATGCAGGCCGCTAATTTGTCCCAGTTAATCTTTTTCTTGGGTACCAATGTTTTTAGTTTGTTAAGAATGCAGTTAGGTAGTGCTATCATTGTTTACAGTGGTTTATCTCCTGCCTTTCTGTCCCTGTCTGCATTCATGAGATCGGCGCATGTACCACCACGTGCTTCAATATCATCTATGCTTCTGATCTGTTTCCATAAATCGGGAGGTAAAACAACAGAAAACAACAATTCTATGTCTTTTAAGGTAAATATTGAAGAAAGCAAAGTTGATTGCACCTCCTTATAGAAGCCTGTGGGGCTCTTCCTAATATCAGGGATGGATTGTTTAAGGGAATTTACCCCCTGCCAGGAAAAAGGGACGTATACGAATTGCTCAAGATAGCGCTCCTCAGTAATAGTTCTGACCTGGTTCCTCTTTATGCGGTATGTGAATAGGCGGTACTTCCCTCATGGGCAACTGGGTGTTGGGGTTTTCGAATTGGTTGTTTAGGACAAAAGCTAGGTCAAGGGATAGGGAAGTGGGCAGAGTGTCATCAGCTAAAGTGTGCTTATATGTTTTCATAATATAAGCTGTACGACACAATTTTCTTTTAAGATATTCGTCCTGCAGGTATTCAGCCATTATCTGTAATACTTGTTTCTGAATGGATGGGGAGTATTGCGTGAAAGTGTCATGGATCTGTATGGGGGAGAGGTAGGCGTTAGAAATCCATCTAGCATCTTTAGTTATGACAAGCATTTCATCAGTGTTTGTACACGGTTCGGGGAGGGTACTCTTTTGAACACATATTGAAGCCGGCTCCCACCGAAGGCCAACACACAAGGCCTCTACCAGCAGTCTCTGCTGGTCTCATTGTGACACAGGTCCACCTTCCTTACAGGGAGACCTGCAACCCCATTTAACCTGGAAGAAGCACTGGCTTTGGATGCCCACTCAAACCTTTCAAGATGGCCACCACCATGCCTCGATGCACACCAGGCTCCCAGGCTGCTCTGGGTCTGAAGCACCATGTTTGGCTGGTGGATCAGCTTGAACCCTCCAAACCCCTGTGCCGGCAGGCAAAGCCGGCCCCCAGAGAAGGCCAACACACAAGGCCTCTACCAGCAGTCTCTAGCGGTGTGATTGTGACACAGGTCCCCCTTCCTTACAGGGAGACTGCAACCCCATCTACCCTGGAAAAAGTACAGGGTTTCGAGTCCACTCAAACCTTCCAATATGGCCACCACCGTGCCTCGATGCACACCAGGCTCAGAGGCTGCTCTGGGCTTGCAGCACCATGATTGGCTGGTGGACCAGCTTGAACCCTCCAACCCCCTGCATCAACAGGCGAAGTCGGCCCCCACAGAAGGCCAACACACAAGGCCTCTACCAGCAGTCTCCGTTAGTATCAGCCGTGTCAAGCGCAAAGCTGCCCATGCTTCGAATCATGGACTAATCCCTATCTGCAAAAAAGGAGATAAGGCTATGGCTTACATGGACTGTCCCACTGATCCGGATAGTTATCCAGCTAATAAGGATGGACATGTAAACATGTATGTTTGCCTCCATTGTCTATGTTTTATCCTTCTACCAGCCCCTACTACACACCTTAAGTAAGCCACAAGCAATGCTAGACCAGCTTTCTATGCCCAGTCAGGCTTGCAGAGCGCAATATCCTTCATGATGATCTGCCCTTAATGCAAGCTCATAAAACTGATTGATCCAAAGCATTATGTACGAGTATGTTGTCATTTCCATATTGCTCTTCCACCACCTACTACGTTTTTTAAGTATGCTAGAAGCTGCGCAGAACCAAATGGTGACGTACAGTATGCTTTTCAAAAGGGAGAGAAGCATCACATTTTAAAACATGTCGTGTCTATAAAATTTGGTACACTGACAAGGTAAAACATGCACACATTTCAAAGTGTTAAGGATAGCTGCAATTTAAACTGTAGACCAAAGACGAGCTTCGCTCTCTACCTGACCTGTGTACCTGCTCCAGAAACCCACTGTGCAAATGCGTTTACCAAGAGGAGTTCACACAGCGCTTTAGTTCTGTGTCTGAAACTACACCTCCCAGAAACGTCTTATTGTGCGCCTGCGTGAGAAATTAGTCTCCAGCGCAACAGTCTGAAAGAAATGACTGTGGGACTATACGCCAGTACAGGTCTAAAGACATCCATGCACACTAACGCACATCGCTCCCCAGCTACTGCTATGCCATCAAGCGAACGAACGCTTGCAGCATGACTCCTCCCACATCATCGTTGTTGGGGGTTGCTTGCAACCCCCGGCGCCTCCCGTAAGCCCCAGACCCCGAAGGACTCACTCCGACACATCCTCTCGGTTCGGGCTTCCTGGTCGCTCTGACGCGTCCGGGAAACGTCCCGTTTATTTATGTTGCACGCGGCGGCGTGCAACGTCATGCCACCGCGTGCGTGCCCTGTCATCGGGCAGCGCCACACTCCTCCTTTTTCTGGGAGAACAATAAACAATACTAATTCTAGACACTGCAAACCAAACCAAAATATACGCAGAGCATCTCACAAGGCCCCATGTTCGAAACACCCCTTTATTAACATCCACCCGGGTCCCCTTACATAACAGTTCTCATCATTAGGACAATCAGCCAGATGACCCAACACGTAGTCGCTGAGGCGAGCAGGTTTCCCTCGCCCAGCCCTCTGGGGGTACTTCCTGCTTGCCTCCGGCACGGGTGATCTGTCCATAGGCATGCCCCGGGCCGGGGACTCAGGCAGACAAGGTGTTTCCCCTTCGTCCTCAGGGACCTCTCCTGAGTCTGGATCAGGAGGTGGATCAGTTCTTGGATACCGCAGCTTCTTGAAGAAACTCACGTTGCGAGTTACCGCAGACCGGCCGTCCGATGCAGTCACCATGGATCCCCACACTGTGACGACATCCAGTGGTTCCGGCTCATAGGGTAGGGAGAGCTTTCCATGGGGGTGCCTATTTCGAATGAGGACCTCATCGCCTGGCTCCAGCCGCTGCAGGCGAAGCCCTCTCCGAACATTCTCTTGCTCGATTCTTATTCGCCGGTCCATCTCGACTTGTTGGTCATTGATCACCCCAGGTTCTTTCTCTCCTACCTCCGGCAGCAAACTTCGAGGGCACCGCTTGAAAAATGCCTCTGCCGGGGCCACTCCAGTGGATGCATGTGGCGTGGTGCGGTACACCGTCAGAAACTGGTACAGGGCTCTCTGGAGGGACTGCCCCTGCCCCATAGCAATTCTAAAGGTCTTATTTAGAGTCCTCATCAGCCGTTCTGCTTCACCATTAGCCCGGGGCCAGAGAGGCATGATCTTCCTGTGCACCACCCCATAATAGCTCTCCATCAGCTCCGAGAAGCGTTCGCTCTGAAAGGGTGCCCCGTTGTCCGAGCACAGCGTGCATGGGAACCCATGGGCCGCAAACACCTTCTCCACGGCCACAACGATGTGCTCAAACGCCACAGACTCCACAAACTCCACCTCGGGATACCTAGAGTACTCGTCGACCAGAACCAGGAAGTGGGTGCCCATCGTGGTGGACCCAAAGTCCGCATCAACAATTTCCCAAGGGCGCGTCCCCCTAGGCATCGTCTCTATGGCAGGCTCACGCTGCAGGGGAGATGCCGCCTGGCACCAAACACAGGCCGCCACAAAGTCATCCACCTTGCGTTCCAGCTCAGGGAACCACACCTTCAGCCGTAGGCATGCCTTGGTCTTGGCGGCAACCTGGTGTCCACGGTGTGCCAGGGCGATCATCTCGTCCACCTTCGATTGGGGCACCACAATCCGAACTCCGCAGAGTAGAAGGCCGGATGCTGAAAACGATAACTCCTCCCGGATCTTCCATAGCTGCTCAAGTCCGGTCCTGGCCTCCTGAGTGCGCCCCGCTAGAGCCTCCAGCACTGACTTCCAGGAGCCCTGTTGCATAGAGTGTCTCAGGATTTTGAAGCACTCATCATCCGCTGCAGCTGCCTTCAGCTCCTGAAGAGGCATGGCATTCGGCGTGGCCGCCTCCACCACCACCCGGACGTGCTCCTCTGCCTCCTCTGCACAGGCGTCATGGTCTTCCCCTCCGGACGCCCCAGGGTGACTGGAGAGATAGTCTGCCGCGTTGTTTGCCCCTGGCCGGTATACCAAGGTGACTCCATATTCCAAAAGGGCGAGCATCCACCTCTCAATGCGTGCGGTGGCTTGGATGACGACCCCGCTAGGATGGGAAGCAGTGGCTTGTGGTCTGTCACCACCATCACCGGGCATCCAAGGATGTAGAGCCGGAAGTGCCGGCATCCCCAAAGTACTGCCAGCGCCTCACGTTTGATCTGCGAGTACCGTTGCTCCGCCTCGGACTGGGCTTTGCTGGCATACGCCACCGGGCGGACACCCCCATCATAGTCAATCTGCGTTAGCACGGTGCCCAGGCCGAATGGGCTGGCATCGACGATGATTTCTGATGGTAACGCAGGATCAAAAAATGACATGGTATCCTCAGCTGCCAGGGCACCCTTGATGTCATCAAAAGCCGCCTGTTCAAGCGGGCCCCAGTTCCAGATGGCATCCTTCCTTGTCAGTGCCCTGAGCGGTTCCGACCTGGAGGCAAGATTTTTTATGAATTGTCCACAGTATGTAACCATGCCCAAGAAACTTCGCACCTCAGACACGGACTCCGGAGGCTGCACCTTCTTTATGTCCTGCACCTTCCTGAGATCAGGAGACACCCCCGCCTCCTTGAATACAAAGCCAAAGAATTCTATCGATGGTCGCAGAAATTCACACTTCTCTTTGTAGAGGGTGAGGCCCAAGGATTGTAGTCTTCCGAACGTCTTCGCCAACCGCCTCAGATGGTCTACCTCCGTTCTTGCAAACACCAGGATGTCGTCGCTTATGTTCAAAACGCCCTGTAGATCAGCCAGGGCGCCCCGAATAATGTTCTGGAACACCTCTGCTGCCGAGGACACACCAAAACTCAGTCTCTTATAGCGGTATAGCCCTCGGTGTGTAGTAAAGGCGGTGATATACCCCGGAGGTCCAGTTTCGAAAAGAAGCGAGCACCCTGTACCTCCGCAATGATGTCATCAATCGTCGGGCTGAGGTGTCTCTCTCTCTCTTAATGGCCTTGTTCGGGAGCCTCATGTCAAAACAAATTCTAACAGCATCAGGTTGTTTAGGCTTCCGTGCCACCACTATCGGGGACACCCAGGGAGTCGGGCCCTCAACCTTTTCTATAATGTCAAGATTGACCAAATTGTCCAGCTCCTTGTCGACATGTTCACAGAGGTGAAACGGTACCCTTCGATGTTTCAGGGCAATGGGCTGCACCGATTTATCAATGTGCAGCCTCACTGGGTCACCGGCCATCTGCCCAATCCCCTTAACAGTGCGGCATACTTCTCGAGCAAGTCATTAATGTCCTCTAAATAGACAGAGTATGCGAAGCTGACAATGCCGAGGGCCTCTGCTGCAGCACAACTTAACAAAGTATTGGTGTTCACCGGTGTCACGTAGAATCGTGCCGTGATTTGGGAGCCCTCGGTTTCTACCTTTGCCACGAACACACCGTCCAGAGGGATAGGGTCAACACCACGAAAGGCAAAGATGCGGGCCTTGGGTGCAGCCAGCTTGGGGGGCTGGTCCAGAGCATCATAGTGTCCACGGGTCATTACATTCACTGACGCCCCCGTATCCATGAGGACCGGGACTGGAGATCGATTCACCTTGACCACACACCTTGGCTGTCTCCTGTTCTTACTTTTCAGGATCCCCACACTCGAGACAAAGAAGATGTTCTCTTCCTCCTCTTCTTCCGCTTCCTCCACCTGGGCATCTTCCTCAGTCTGATCCACCTGAGCGACGTTGGATGGTCGACCCTGGCGAATGAAACTGGACCGCCCCGGGCCCCTCGGCACCAACACCGGCATTGCCGCCTTGTATACCCTCGAGAAATTATCCGGTAGCCCACACCGTCCACAGGTCTTTCCAGCCACAGGGCATTCTGCTGGGTGGGCAGGTCATACCCACATTTTTGAAAGATTTCTCCTGCCCTCCCGGCTCGATCCTGGGGACTGCCACCAGGTCTTCTGGTGCCCCTGCCACCTCGCCACGTCGCACATATCTCTTCGGTCTTGATGGGGCGCGACCCGGCCTCCATTCTAGCTGTTCTTGCCTCCGACACCTCATGGCACCTCCCCAGTTCAAGGATGCGCTGAAGCGTGATTCTGGGCTCCCTTAATACCCGGCGCCTGAGCTTGCCTGATGAACACATCTGGATAAGCATAGTCCTGATCATGTCCTCTGCATCACCCCAAGCACAGGCCAGCGAGAGATGCCTCAGGCGCCCATAGAAAGTGTCCAGAGTCTCATTATTTTCTGTTTGGCAGAGAGCATTACAAAACACTCATAATCCGCATTGGCGAGAGGCAGAAAGTAAGCCTGCAGAGCGTCCTTTACCTGATCATAGGATCCATCCCCCGGCGGAAGCGATTAAAAAGTCTCTTGGACAGAGGGACCTGCCGAGTACAGCATGGTTGCCAGCCTGGTATCATCATCAACCACCTGGGCAGCCCGAAAGTACATGTCCAGGCGGTGCACCCAACTCCTCCATCTGGGCCCCAAACTGGAAGGCGGGCCTGATACATCAATCTCCGGGATGGGCTGCAGAGCCGCCTGTGCACAAACCTGAGCCATGGCGGGGCGGATCTGCTGAATAACAGGTACTGCCGCGGGCTGTGCTGGAAGTAGAGGGCCCGGAAGACCTGCCTGACCAACTGGAGGCTGCTGTGCCGGCTGTACTGGAGGCAGCAAACCTTGAAGTGCTGCTGGCGCACGTGGAGGCTGCTGCACCGCCGTTCCGTCCTGGTCCTCAGTATCACTCATCAGTTTGAGCGCACAGGCACCCCCAGCGTGGAAGACAGGGGCCACAACTCAAACACCAAGTCCAAATGACTCCAGCATGCACCATTGAAGAAACAGCTTCTGCAACACACCTCTGTGATGATGAAGAGGATGAAGATTAGTGGGGCCACCAGTCCGATGATGAAGATGATGAAGAGAAGCCTCAGCTTCCAACTGCTCCAAAAATTAGGACAAGAAATAAATGTGGGCTATGCAGGCCCAGACATTGTAGCACTCCTCCTTGCTTGCACTCGACGTAGGAGACCCAGGAAAATAAAAAATCACAAACTGGGCATAATCACGTGCAGGTATGACTGCCTGATGACAGGATTGGCTAAAATTAGGCCTGAATTCACAAGTCTGCTCGAACCGGAGCTCAGAGAAGTTTCACAGCCTGATCCGCAAAATGGCCGCCAGCCGCGTGGGTAACGCACGGCCTGCGGGCCGGAGCAAAGTCTCAATGCGACCTCGCTGCATCAAGAACAAAATTGCTGGATAATTCACCGCCGGGCCCAGGCATCGTTTGCCCCACTCGTCGCCACTGTTGGGGGTTGCTTGTCCAGATTGGAACACAAGCAGGGAGCACAAGTCCATCATGCAAACCCACAGCCTGCCTAAACTTCTTGCTCTCTCCCTCCCACATTTGAGTCATACGCAGAGGAAACACAGACTGCGATCCTCTTTCGGCAGCAAGCCAATAAAAAACAAATGCTCAAACAACGCAAATGTGGAATTCTTTCCTAAGGCTGCATAGCAGTGCCGCCATATCTGGGACTTACGTTGCAACCTTCAGCAAAGCAACAGCCTCCATGGATTCACAGGCAGGTGCGCAGCTACACCCAAGTATCAGTTCTATTGATGTCCATAACTGTATTGTGGGGGCAATCACAAATGTGTCATGACTCACCACCTGCCTTGCACCTAGCCTAATGGCAAGTCCCATCCAGAGCTCACCAACCTATCCCCTCATTTCCAGTGGCAACCACAAGATTGGCCTAAAGCCCTCAATCACAATGCAAAGCAATCCCATGACCTGCCCAACTTCTGACTCCCCCACCCCTTACTGACTCCAATCATCTTCTTAACAATGGAAAGGAGGCAGCCGCACCATGCAGTAGCCATGCCAACCACCCTGCACTTGCACACCTACCACCTCCCATCCAAGTTCACCATGCCTCATTCAAACAGGGCACACCTCTAAACTCAATCACCCTGACCACAGACATTCAGCCCCTCCTGACTTGCGCCCTCATCAATGCTCACTCTCTACCAGCTCATGCACTGGATATCAATGATCTGATTACCAAACACAACCTCAACATTTTAGCCATCTCTGAGACTGGGCTTCATGAGGCCTCTGGCCCTGCCCTATCACTAGCCATATCCACCGGATACGCCATCTTCTGGAATGACAGAACCACTTCCAGGGGTAGGGGTGTTGTACCGCTAGCTAGAGACTCCCTTCCACTGAGACAGTTCAACACATCCATCAATGGCAACACAGACCTACTATCACTCAATCTCTCACCATCACCCCTAGCACAATGACCTTCCATCTCATCTACCACCCACCTGGCAAATTCTCAGAACTTTGAGGCAAACCTACTTCACATCCTTCAGGATAAATTAAATGCATCCTCATAAAATGATCTTGTTAGGAGACCTCAACTTGGGCCTTCATGACCTCACATCCCACTAGCAACTCTGCTATCTGATGCCCTAGACACTCTATGCTTCAAGCAGCACATCACCAGTCCCGCCCACAGGAAAGGAGGTACACTAGACTGGACTGCCAACCTCAATTGCAAGGTTGCTACCAGCACTTACACGCCCTGTCTGTGGTCGGACCACCACATCAGCCACTTCTCTATCCCATAGCCAAACAATTTAAAAAACACACTCAATCCACTACCTCCTGAAGTTACTCGGACTTCGCAGAAACTCACCAGAGACAACATCTTGCCTCTGCTTGACACCCCATGCCTTCAGCCCCCATTCTCCACCAACCCCTTAGCATTAGCAGATACATACACATCAACCATCTTGAAAGCAGTGACCACCATAGCCCCCCTAGTCCCACACAAAACCAAAACAGACCTTCCAACTCCTGATTTACTCCCGACCCTCTAGAACTACGCAATCAGAACCGCAAAGCCCAGCTAACGAGACTAAAGAATCCCATTGACACCCTGAAAGAAGACTATCCACCAGCACCAGCTTCCCAACCCCCTCTCTTCGCCCCACCCCCCAGTTCTTCTTCAGAGACCTATCTGAAACAGAAGTCATAAAATGTATCAAAAGTTTGAAACTCTTAAAATGCAAAGGTGATATATGCCCTGCATCCTTCATCAAAGGCTGTGCTGACATACTAGTTCCCTTCCTCATGGCCTCCATAAATGCATCCCTCACCAAAAGCACCATTGTAGCCAATCTCAAAGAAGCATGAGTCCTCCCACACCTAAATAAAACCACCCCTAGACCCAGCTATTCCCTCCAACTACAGGCAAATCACCACCATCCCCTTTCTATTAAAAATACTGGACCGGGCAACCTACCTGCAAGTTCAGCAGTTTCTTGAGGACAACCAAATCTTAGGGATACAGCAATCAGGCTTATGCCCAGGGCTCAGCACTGCATCTGTCCTTCCTGACCTACAAAATCAGCTAGATGAGATTAGGAATGAGGGAAATGTTGCCCTGCTCCTTCTCCTAGACTTATCTGCGGCAATCGACCTGATCAACCACCAAATTGTTTGCTATCACCTCACTACATATGCCAACTTCTCCCCATCAGCCACTGCCTGGATCACATCCTTCCTGGAAGGAAGAGTCATGAGGGTCTTCTCAGAGATCATTAACACCTCTCCATCCCACACCACTTATGGTGTACCACAAGGATCTTGTATCTCCCCCACCCTATACAATATATTTACCAGGCCCCTTTTCAATATTCTAGACTCCCTCGGCATAGCCTACACCAACTATGCTGACGGCACCCAAATTCTAATCCTACTCTCAGGCAAATATGCAGATGATTTTGACACCCTCAACAATATCTATTCCACAATACAGGCCTGGATGGCAGCTAATCACCTATTTCTCAACAGCGACAAAACAGACATTTTAATTGTCGCCCCACCAACTGCCCTAAAGACTCTCAACAAGCAATCCACTTCCTTCCATATAGACAATTGCTAATTTCCCATCTCAACCACAGTAAAGACCATAGGGGTTTACCTTGATGCCTCCCTCACCATGTCCAGACAAGTAAGTGCCGTTGCCTACTCAGCAGCTTACGACACAAAGGTCCTAAATGCAGCCAAACCCTTACTTTCTAAAAACAGCTCCTTAACCATTGCCCGTTCTATCACTGGTTCCAGGATCGACTACTGCAATGTCCTATTCACAGGCTCCTTTAATGGAAGCACCCACAAACTGCAAATCATCCAAAATAATGCTCTTAGAGCAGCCCTTAATAGCCCTAAAAGAGAACACATCTAAAGAGCAAGAAGAGAAGGACATTGGATCCCCATCCAGGAGCCTATCACCTTCAAAACTATATCCATTGTCCATAACTTCCACTCCAATACAGCCCTCCATACCTATCCCAAAGAATTACCAAAGCTCACTCCTCAAGACCCACAAGGCTCCCCTACATAGATAGACTAATAATGTCCAAATTAAAGAGATGCAAAGCCGGTGCCTCAAGCTTTCCCCATCTTGCTGCTAAACAAACTCTGGAATGACCTCCTCCCCTCCCTGAGGGCAGAAAAATCCTACTGGGTCTTCCGCAAAGCGCTCAAAACTCACCTCTTTTCCTAACCCTTAACTAACTCCCCTAGCCACCTCTCCTATTTGCCAGAAAATGAATCCTTCTGCACTACTTTACTTCTATAATAATGTGAATGATAATGCCACTTGGTTACAATATACCTATGTTACCCTGTTATTGTATAATGAAAACATGACTGTCTGACAAAAGCATGACTATTAGAATTGTACCTGTAACAGCGCCCCAATGCCCCTGGGTTGTTTGCACGTTATACAAATGAAATAAATAAACAAAATATTGCATTAATTGTGGGATGAGATATCCCTTAAGCAGCTAATCTTGTTAGATGTGCCACATACATATCCTGCTTGTGAGATAACAACATTCTGGCGGACCTCCTCAAGTGTATTGCGAGTGCATGCTGAATAGCTTAGGTCTTGTAGCTTTCAGAATATGGCGATATCAGTGAAATCACTCCAAACTTTGGCACATATATTTCCCATGTGTCTTAAATATTTTTGTTCAAGTGGACTACAGTCACTCATGGATCACTAGACAGCCAATTCAGTCCCTTCAAGTATGTAGTCTTGTGCTGTTGATTCTAAAACCTCTTTCTCTCTCCTTGTCAGTGCGCTACAATGTCCCATCCTCTGATTCTGAGGGAGCATATATATTGTTGTAGAAGAGTATTAGAAGCAGCAGCGGATTTTTGTGTTGTTGGGTTAGGTGATTCTGGTGTGGAAGGTTTGTCAGGCCAAGTGTCAGAGACAGGTGTTACTGGTCGGGGTGGCAGTGGTGGTACATAAGGAGGGGGTGCAGTTGGTGATTCTGGTCTTTCACTCAATAGTGCATCCATTAATTTATCAGATGTATGCAAGTCTTTGGATGGGTATATTTTCCACATGTCCAACTGAAAGGTTGTGCCTTCCACCCTAATACACTCTTCGTGTTTATTTTGCTTTTCCCTACTTTGATGCATTGAGTGGCCTCTTTGCGCCAATCCCAAACCATATCAAAGTGGTGGGCCTAGCCTTTTTCTGTAATACAATTGACTCCAAATGCTGTATTCAGGTTAATTCAAATGAAACATTTTTAGGCCACTGTAAATCAGGTACATGTCCGGTCTGGCGATACCAAAGACTGTTAAAAACAATTGCTCCTAACCCATAGTTAATATACATATAATAAGTGGGGGAACCGCAGGTGGGGCAGGCTGACCATATTCTAACCCAGTTGGTTGATTTCTACTGCAACAAAGTACTGCCCAACAAGTGTGCATTTTACTAAAACCAGGCATTTCTTACTCAAAAATGGTATCTCACCCGGCAAAATATTTTGCAAAATATTTCTCTACAACCAGATCGCAACAGACTCACCTGATTCCAAAAATCAAGTCAAATATCCCCAATCAAGTGAAATCCGTGGCTAGTGGTCTTCAAAAGAGAAAAACACAGTCGCAATCACGGTTTGGGATGATCACTGGGCAAACAGACCGATACAAATCATGAGTAGCAGCTGTGAGAAACTTTGTCTCAATTTTTGCAGGGATCCCCAATACTCAGTGGTCCCAATGCCTGGTCACTGCATGCTCAAAATGTGATGGATCATCCTCAAAAGGGCCCCACATCAAGGGTGCCAATATGTATGACCAGAATGTGTAATTGCAAATAAAAAAGACCATCAGACATGGATTAGAATACAAACAGCAGGTTTATTCACTTAAGGGGACCGAGGTTCAACCACAATAGTCTCAGTTAAGTGAGCAATTTACAGAAAGGAAACATTGTCTTTAATATATATTGGCTTGCTGAGGTTGTAATTTCCCAGACAGTTCATGGCAAATATGTCAGCGGTTCCGTGCTTGCACACTCTAACCTTATAAGATAAAAGACTGTTCACAAAGTGAGGAGACGTTCCCACTCCCCTTATCTATGTTTGCATGAACGAAGGTTACTATGCATCTGCAGTATATTTATGATAACCCTTTCCTGGTAGGTACTGAACGTCTCTTGTGGCATCAATCTTTAGCACATACATTCTGAGACCCATGTAATTAGCATCTACAGATGGAAAGGCATTCATTACATTGTATCTTATTTGGTCATGGCTGTTCAAGGCCCAAGGCTTAACACATACTAAGCTATCCATTCATTGCAACAACATGTCTTTCTGTAAAGCTCCACATTTTTATACAGCAAACACATTTCTTTGAGCTCTAAATAAGAGATAAAAAAAATGGAGTTTGTTTTTGGAAAAAATTGAGGAGCTTAAGGCTAACTTGAATAGATACAATTTCACATTACTGTCCTCTCATCTAATCTGCTCCATTTCCCCTATGCCAACTGCCTTTCTCGTACCTGTGTCATAAGCCCTCCTCTCAATGTCATCTGCCCATTCCCTGTGTACACAACACTTTCTTTTCTGTGCCCCTTCTCCCCCTGACACCTGCCCTCTTCTCCTCCTGTAACCCACCCTCTTCTTCCTACGTCACCTGCTCATTTGTCCTCTGTCACAAACCCCTTCTTCCTATTGTATGCCCCTTCTGTCTGTCATCTGCCCTTTCTTCCCCATGTTATCTGCCTCTTCTGCCCCATGTTACCTCCCTTGTTGCCCATATCATCATCCCCTCCTGCCCGTTACCTGCCTCTTCTTCTCCATTCTCTTATCACCTGTTCCTTTTCCTCCAGAGTCACAGATTCTGCCTTAGCCACGTTTCCTGTCCCTTATGCCCAATTACTCTAGCCTCTTCTTCCCCTGTTCCCTTTTCCCATGTTACCTGCCTTCTTCATCCATGTCACAGAATTGTTTTTACCTGTGTTATCAACCATCCAATGTCATGTGCCCACTACCCCATGATGTCTGCACTATCACACCCAGTGTAACCATCCTTTCACCCCACCAGTGTGTTGAGGCTTCTTGAAAACACATGGCAGACATAAGTGCAGGAGCATTCAAGGGTTCTACCCATGCCTCTACGGCACTGACCTTTGCCCTGTCTCTGCCCCTGCAGTGAACAAGGCTTACCCATATTACTGTTGAAAGCTGGAGGAGTGGTGCACCATGAGCGGGATCAACTTAGAGCAACTTCCAGCACCTCCTCTTCAGCATCAAGAAGATCCCTCTGGACCAGGAGTCCAAGTACAGCTAGGTAAGAGAGGGCCCCAACAGGCATAGCATGGAATGTGGGGTAGAAGGTGCAAGAGTGTGCAGTGGGCCAAGGTGGCAGCAGATGCCTGCAATGGGTGGGGGCCACTTGCCACATAGGCAGGTACGTGCATTCAGAGGATTGTGGGTGGGGGCACTGTGCTTTTGTATGTCATTCTTGAGCATGTGACGTGGTGTGTGTGTATTGGAACCCTACTGTTTTTTCGGGCGGGTTGTGTCTTGGAGACATCGCAAGAGACCCTGGTGTAGGGGGCATAGGTGAGGTAATGCAAATTTTTGAGCTCACTCACAGGACCTCGACCTCAGCAGTAAAGGGACTTTGAATGGTGGCACCCACCCATGTTTTCATTTGGGGGCGGGTGATGTACCTAAATGTTAGCAGCGTCAAGACATCTAATGGGTAAAACACTGATTTGTGCTCGTGAAATGTGGCTATGAAGCACATACGGTAAGGGTGTCGAAGAAGGAAGCTGACACAAAAGTGGCATATTTGTGGTTAAAGACTTGTATTAATGAAAAAGAAACCCTCACTATCCCTATCCCCAAGAGGGGTTTCCCTGCCTCATCTTAAATTTTACGGAACTGTCAGAATGTCTGTCCAAATAAAAAATCCACCGTCCTGTGTCCGAACCAATTTCTAATCCTCAAACTATAGCTAAAACTAATATTTTCTATCAGACAGCTCTTTCTCCTGGAGAATGACACCCTTCTCCTGGTTTATGGGTAGACTTCCCTCAATGTTCTTTTTGAGAAGGGAGCAAGCCCATCCCACCCCCCTAGGCACTTTAAGGTGAGATGAGCCCCATTTAAAGAACTATAATAGACAAGGGGGGGGTGTCCTAAAAGTCCCCACTCGATCATAATAGTGCATTCGATTGAGACATTTAGACATAGTGCACATAAACAAGCAAACTCCATTTTTGTAGATATTAGTGACCATAGTCAAATCACAAGACCTGAATGGCCATGCAAGATTTAGTGGGTTGGACACAGGCCGTGAGGCTGAAGAGGAAATCTCAAGTGGTGATGAGAGAAGCCCATTCTGTCAACGTCCACTTAAACCCTTCTTTGCTTTAAGTTGTTCCCAATATGTTTGTGCTAAAAAGAATGGGCCCTGTAAGGCCACAAGACAGAACTGGGTGCCTTAGTGTACGTTTATCACAAACAGGTCGAAGCAGGCCTCGGACCCCCACCCAGCTAACTACGAGTTATAGCCCTGACAACTGCCTTGTCTGGAGACCACTGAATTCCCAGATACCCATTGACCCCAGACCCCGACCATAAACTAATCAACTATAAAGATATGAGAGTATAGTCATTCCACCTTTATTTTATAATGACATGGTTTGTAGTGCGAGGTACAGGAGGGGATAAATAATAGTTCAAAAGCAATGGTGGAAGCCTTGGGAGCTGATGAGGTGATCGGGAATGAGTGAATTATGTGTGGGTCGGTTTAACCTCCAGTCTCCCTCTGTGGCAATCCCTGAGCCTGCACTGTATAATGATAGGGTAGCATTGTTCACAGATGTAGCTAATTGCTTCTTTGGCCTTGGTTCCTTGGAGACGATGAGCCCAGCAGATCCCATGTGATGGAAGACAGATGGACTGGGCTGGGACCACTGACCTGGCATTGCTTATGGAGCAAGCCAACCATGTATAGGGTCACACCAACCAGCCACACAGGTTTTACTGTATCCAATGAGCTCACCTATGATGATGTTTCTCCTTATAAGATTCTGCTTTACACTTTTTGGCAGAGTGTTCTGCGGCAGCAAAATCCTTTGTTGGTGCTTTTCCTTTTTGTACGCAAATAAATACTTGTTAGCCTTGTAAGATTATCTTGGGCCTTTTTCCCCAGCAGGTTGTATTTTTTCTGGTGTAAATGTTTAGGGGCATGCCTTCATTTGGTGACCCCCGACATGTTCCCGGCAACATCATGCCTGTCGTGTCTCCACAGGGGCCACGCCCACCTACAGTGTCCAGTCCCCAAAACGCATAATATTGAGTGGCTTACAAGAGCTGTCTTTGCAGAATTTCCATCTGCTCTTTGGAATGGGGCACGGCTTTGGAGAGAGTGCGAGCCGGAGTTGGAACCCTGTGACGGAGGAGTTTGGATGAACACACACATGTGAACATACCCTTGCAAGTGCTAACAAGTAGGGGACGGGTATTAGGGAAAGTGTGAAGGTTGTGAGTACCTGGAACTATTGTTGTTGGTGTGGTGTCGATCTGCACACTTCTTGATGGCGGTGCCTGCAGCCTGCAAGCGGACAATATTGCACAAAATACGGTCTAAATTAGGAGGCAAACATCTCCACTGGATTAAAGGCATGACACTTATGACAGAAAGCCTTTTGCCCATGGACCGGTGTGGCAGGCTGCAAGTGTGACAAAGGAAAGGTTGACCCCACTCCATGATAAGCATTGTGCAGTCTTTGATTGTACCTGTAAATGCATACACCATGTACACACCAGTGATGTGACCACCTGGAGACCATTTTTCAATCCATGAAGCATGCCAGTGTTACTTTGAGCACTAACACGCTTCACCCAGGCTGTAGATGACACAAATTGGAGTCTGATCCTGCTCCATTCCAGGCCCTGCGCTGTCCAGAGCAGCTGTACATGGGAGTGCATTGGCAAAAACGAACAACGAAAAAGGAGCATCCTATCTTACCTCTTGATGACAGAGCCTAATTTCTGCATTAGGAAAAGATGTTGTCAAAAATTCAGGCCTAATGTGAGAGGCGAGCATATCTGCGGTCTGAAATGCATGACCCTGTTGAGAGACAACCTTGTGCCCATGGACTGGTTTGGCAGGTTGCAAGTTTGACAAAGGAGAGACTGGCACCACTCCATGAAGAGCACAGCACAGTCCCCATCAGACCCTGAAAATGAGGAAACTGTGTACACATCACTGCTGTCAGTAAAACAAAAGAGGTGATGGCTGGAAGGTTTAGAATTAATCTTAGCGTTTGGCATTGCTCTAGGCAAACTTCCAGACCAGTGTTCTTCGCTGCCAAGCCATTACAAAAGGGGAAATTAACCAGTGCTTTGAAAGCCATGAAGAAGACCAGTGTTTCTTTCAATGCCAACACCATTCTACCAGGCAATAGCTGACATAAATTGAAGTCTGATCCCACTCCATTTCATGGCCAGCCCTGTCCAGAGCCGCCATACATGGAAGTCCACCAGCAAAACTGAGTAACTAAATCGGGCCATCCCAGCTTACTTCTTGATGGGATAGCCTGCCCCCTAGATGGGGAAAAAGATGTGCCCACATGCAGGCATACACTGAGAGTCGAGCGCCTCAGCTGTCTGAAATGCATGACCCTTTTGAGAGAAAGCCTTGTGCCTACAGACAGGTCTGGCAGTCTGCACGTGTGGCAACTGGGAGTCTGACCCCACAACATGATGAGCACTGCAGTGTCCTCGTCAGACCATGTACACAAGGACACTTTACACACCAGTGCTATAACAGCTAGGAGAGCATTTTTGAAGCCATTAAGAAGGCCAGTATTTCTTTCAGTGCTAATATGCTTCTCCCACGTTTTAGCTGATATAAATTGGAGTCTGATCCCACGCCATTCTAATGCCTGCTCTTTCCAGAGCAGACATACATGTGTTTGCACCAGCAAGACCGACTAATGAAAAAGGGGAATCCTATCACACTTCTTCATGGTGGAGCCTGAAAGCAGAACATTATTCTCGAAATGCGGCCTAAACTGGGACGCAAACATCTCCACTCGATGAAAGGCATGACACTTTTGAGAGAAAGCCTTGTGACCATGGAAAGGCTTGGCAGACTGCAAGTATGACAAAGGGGAGACTGACCCACTCCATGATGAGCACAGCGCTGTCCTTGACAGACTGTGTACAAGAGGACACTATTTACACACCAGTGCTGTGACAGCCAGGAAAGCATTTTTCAAGCCATGAAGAAGGTGAGCTTTTCTTTCAGTGCTAACACGCTTCTCCCAGGCCTTACCCTACATAAATTGGAGTCTGCTCAAACTCCATTCCATGGCCTGCTCTTTCCAGAGCAGGCCTAAATAGGAGTGCACCAGCAAATCCAAGTATCAGAAAAGGGGCATCCTAGTACACTTCTTCATGACGGAGCCTGTAGTCTGCAAGTGGAAAATATTGCCCAAAATGCAGGCCTAAATAGGTGAGGCGAACATCTCCACTGGATGTCAGGCATAACCCCTTTGACAGTTAGACTTGCGTCCATGGACAGGTGTGGCAGCCTGCAAGTGCGACAAAAGAAATGCTGACCCCACTCCATGATGAGCACTGTGCAGTTCCTGTTAGGAACTGTACATGCGGACAACATGTACACACCAGTGCTTCGACTGCCTGGAGACCATTTTTCAAGCCATGAAGGAGACCAGTCATGCTTTCAGCACCCACACGCTTCTCCCAGGCTGTAGATGACACAAATTGATCGGGCTCCATTCCATGTCCTCCCCTGTCCAGAGCAGCCGTTCATTGTAGTGCAACAGTAAAACCGAGTAATGAAAAAGGGGCATCCCAGGTTATTTCTTGATGGCAAAGCCTGGCTCGTGCACTGGGAAAAGGTTTTGCCCAACATACAGGCCTAAACTGAGAGGCAATCTTTTCCTCTGGCTGAAATGCATAACATTTTTGAGACAAAGCCTTATGCCCATTGGCAGGCTTGGCAGGCTCCAAGTGTGACAAAGGGGAGACTGATCCAGTCCACGATGAGCACAGCACTGTCCTTGTCAGATACTGTGTCTGAGAACAATGTGTACACACCAGTGCAGTGATAGCCAATCCACGAAGAAGGACAGTGTTTCTTTCAGTGCTAACACGCTTCTCCCAGGCCGTAGCTGACATACATTTGAGTCTGATCGGACTCCATTTCATGGCCTGATCCGGCCAGAGCAGGCCTACATGGGAGTGAACCAGCAAAACAGAGTAAAGATAGTGTACCTAGAGTACCTCCTGATGGCCGAGCCTGCCCTCTGCATGGGGAAAAATATGTTACCGAAATTCAGGCCTAAACTGAGAGGTGAGCATCTCCGCTGGCTGCAATGCATGACCATTTTAAGAGAAAGCCTTGTGCCTACGGACAGGCTTGGCAAGTTGCAAGTGTGACAAAAGGGATACTGACCCCACTCCATGAAGAGCACAGCACAGTCCTCATCAGATCCTGAAAATGAGGACACTGTGTCAGTGCTGTCAGCAAAACAGAGTTGTTGGCTGGAAGGTTTGGAATTAATCGTAGCTTCTGGCATTGCTGTGGACAACCCTCCAAATCACTGTTCTTCAAAAGCCAAACCATTATAAAAGGGTAAAGAACCCAGTGCTGTGATAGCCAGGAGACCATTTTTGAGCCACAAAGAAGGTGATGTTTCTTTCAGTGCTAACACATTTCTACCAGGCTATAAATTACATAAATTGTAGTCTGATCCCACTCCATTTCATGGGCAGCACTGTCCAGAGCAGCTGTACCTGGGAGTCCATGAGCAAAAGCGATTAACGAAATCGGGGCATCCCAGCTTACTTCTTGATGGCAGAGCCTGCCCCCTGCATGGGGAAAAAAGATGTGCCCAAAAGTATGCTCCCCACTCCACGATGTGTACTGCATATTCCTCTTTGGACACTGTACATGTGTACCCTGCGAACACCCAACTCCATTATCTGCCAGGAGTGTATTTGCATACCATGAATGAGGGCCACAGTTTTTTCAGCAGTTGTATGCTTCGCCGAGGCTGAAGTCTGGTCCCTCGCCAATCTGTGGTCCTCCTTGTCCAGATCAGCCGTAAATGAGAAGGTGTTTACTATTGTTTTCTTAACATCGTAAAATTAGTTGAGAGTAACTTTAGGGGATTCTCGGATCATCAGAAATAATGTATCATGGCTTTTTATGTAACGGCACACTTGTCTAAATCAGTTCCACAGTTTCAAAACAATTGGCAAAATACATATTCAGAGCGATTGTTCTAAGGTCAAAGGCCAGTTAAAATTGCAACTTGTCTCTCATACCCAATACATGGATTCTACTTTTAAATACATTACTGATGGTTTCAACATTTTCAAAATGCATTCAAGGTTGTGAAAATGTAAGAAAAAGTCATACTTTGAATCATTATTCTGAGGTCAAATGTCAAAAGAAATGATCACTCTAACTATTTTCCTAATTGATGATATAGCACATACTATAACTTTTACGGTGGAACCCCACTTGTCTACATTAAAGCAATGGTTGCTGGCAAAAGCAACAAACACTTTTCACATTCTCATTTCAAGGTCCAAGGTCAATTGTCAAAGTCCC
Organism: Ambystoma mexicanum; assembly: GCF_040938575.1. Classification (NCBI taxonomy): domain Eukaryota; kingdom Metazoa; phylum Chordata; class Amphibia; order Caudata; family Ambystomatidae; genus Ambystoma; species Ambystoma mexicanum. The sequence goes on from NC_090937.1 coordinate 528,163,780, forward strand.
CAATGCCCTACTCAATGCCAAGCAGACAAAGTACCTGGCACAACCATTCCAATGACACCTCTCTTGTTTAAGTTTAGTGGACCAAAAACAAAATCCAGAACTTAAATAGTGATAATTTCTGGAAAAACAACAAGAGAAAGAAACAATGTCGGCCATTTTGAAAAGTATCTGAGGCTACACAATTAGTTTGTCCATTGCATCATACTGACACTAAGTAAAAACTTATTTCTACAATGCTGCTTCTGAATTATAAGTAATTTCCTTTTACTTTGTAAAAAAAATTTTTGGATTGGAAAAAAGTTTGCATACAGTACAAATGGGATTCACTTGTGCTTTGCCTCGGAAAAACACAAAAACAAATAAAGACATGAACATTTAGTTTTTTGTCTGAGTAGCAAACATGATATGCATGAAAGCTTGTCATCTACCTACTTACACACATTATTTTCAGAAAGTGCTATCTGTGTTGTCAGTGAAATATACTCTTTACAGTGATATTCATCCACAATGTTGAATTATGCCATGTGACCTCAGGGAGCGGCACAAAGGTGTGATATATCACTTATTATATGGAGAAAAATAGACTGAAACAAACAAAATATCTATATTTAGTGAGCTAAAACAGTTTGAGGTAAACAGCTAAAAACCACCTGAGAAACAGGCATGTATCTGAGTTCATTTCCTTAGGCACTAATAGGGCTAAACGGCTAAACAAAACAAGGAATACTACAAAGATATAAACATAGAGGACAACTTAAAAGAAATGACACAAATATATGAAGATGCATCACAAACTGGTCAATGTGAAGGTGATGATCCTATCACTGCGGTTAACATTCTTGACCAGTATACAATCCCTCCACTAGATTCCAGAGACACCATCGAAGGTGCCTTAAAACATATGAAATGTGCCAAGCCAAAGGGTCACCTATGAGTTTATGGGAAAAAAGTTTAGAAGCATGTTGTTTTGAACTGCTCTTCCCTACAAGAAAATGAGGAAGACACAATGAATGACACATACAAATCAATGCATCAGAAAATTGTTTGCTACGAGTGTATTCTGAAGATCAAAGATACTGGCAAAATCTTGAATACATTTTCCATCCCTTGTTTGAAAGTGTACTAGCAACTCTAAGTTACGAGTTGCACACACATTAAAAATAGGCACCCTTTTCTTAAACATGTCAGCTACTGACCTCCTTCAAAAGTTAAAAGGCAAAGATGAATGTATGCAGTCAAGTATTAGAAATCGCTTGGCAAATATGCATAGGACAATGGAATACTGCATCTTACGTCATGCTCATTTCTGTGGCATGATAAGAAAACCCAGGACCCCCCACATGTATTGTTACTAAGTTGTGCAGAATAGGCATGAGATGATGTGCGTGACTTTGTATGCACTGCAAACCAAAAGAAAGAAGGAATAGACATACAATGTAAAGGAAAACTATGTTCTCTCGACCCTGTCAATGTCTCAAGATACTTTCACCATAGTTTCATTGTCATGTTACATTTCATCTGTAATAAAAACTGTCTTCCACTCGGAGTAGAGCACTGGAGGAAAGAATATCAATCCAGAAGAGTACCAGACATCCACATGCATTTGTGGATTATAAGTGCTTTCAAATTTGGCCATTGAAAACTACTTTATCTGTGACATCTCTTCAGAAGATTAACATAATGACCTACAGATACACATCTTAAGTTTCCAACAACATCAGTGTTGCAAATACTTCCAACATTGATACAAAAACAAAGGAATAGACTTCACCAAATGTAATTTTTACTTCCCTAGACCATTTTGTACCAAAGGTCGAGTAAATTGTTTCTTGTCTTCTGTTATGCAGAGTGTCAAAGGTAAATCTCCCAAAAACACATGCAACATTAAAAGAGATGAAGCATTCAAGTACATCAATGATTACAACCCTACCATTGCATTCTTGGAATGGAATTCTAAGATAGACATTCAATACATTGCAGACAATTCAATTGCCATTGCATGATATGTGACAGCTTATCTCACCAAAACTGAGAAAACTGGGCTAAAAGAACTTTGAGATGACATATAATCTGACAAAACCCTTTCACACAGATTGGACATCTTTGGTATCAAAATGCTGTCACATAGAGAGTGCCAGTACTACAAAGCTGCAGATCATTTAACAGGCACAGCCTTGTATGGGACCTCAGAAAACATTATCTGGTGCAACCCTGGTCCAGCTTCATTGCAAAAAAAAGAGAACTTAAATCCTAACAAGGAATTAAATCTATAGCATCAGAAAATCCAAAAAACAAAGATATTTTAAGAAAATAATCTCATTGACACATTGGGACTGATTAATGGAATTTGTGCGCTGAAAAACGGGGATTTGTGAGCCATTCTGCCCGCAAATCCCCATTTGTTAAACAGGGATTTGTGGACAAAATGGCGCACAAATCCCTGTTATCCGCGCACAAATTCCATGAATCAGCAACATAATATACAAGTACTGCTTTGGAAAACATGTGCTTGCACGATATAGCCCAAAACAATACATACAAAAATAATGTCACGTCGAATGAGACAAGTGGCAAATACTCTAGTTATACTTTCAAAATCAAATCTGGTCTAATTAACCATGTGATATTATCCTTCAAATCTGCAGAGCACAGAAAACTGTATTTCATGGCACTACTGCAAACATTCAAACCTCAGAGAAAAGAGGAAGTATTGTTAGGTGACCCTGACACATTTGAAGCTGCAGTCAAGACAAATGAAAACAGTATATTAAATACATTTTTGAACAGTACAAATAAATGTAAGACAATGTTAGGAAAGATTCTCTTTACTGTACCTTTCCTTCCATCTTTATGGAACCCCCAAGCTTTTTGCTTTTATTTTTCAATCTGACCTGCACTTTTTGCAGTACAGTGAAGCCCCAAGCTTCACTGTACTGACCTTTGCTCACATGCTATGGGGAAACTGATATGTCCTTAAGGCTATCAGTACTGGGAAACAGTGTTTCCCTTAGTCTTGTGACTGTGTTGCTACTTGTGGTTACTTTTGTATCACATGTGGTAACTTTTTATCATTGCACACAGCAGCTTACACTGCAGTGCAATGGGGTTCATTGTTGTTTTGCCCTACACTAACACTCAAATTATTTTTTGGTTATTCTGAGGTGCTTAACAGATAGGCTGGTGGTAGCAGTGACTTTTCCCCACTTTTTGGGGAATTTCGTTTTAGCTTAACCGCGTTTACCGCGTTTGGCTACTTACTGTCGCTAATGGCCAAACATGGCTGTGCCACAAGGTTTTTCGCCCATTCTTTTTGCATCTTGTTGTTTAGCCTTCTTCCTGGCCTCAGAGGCTAGAAAGATACTTAATAAGGACTTCCAGTGCCCAGGAAAGCAGCAGCTTTTGGCGGGCTACTGGAGGGCTTTGTGTGTTTGCAGGCAGGATGTGGGCTGGGTCAGTCTGACCCCAATACACATCCTGGTTTCTGTGTGTCTTGAGTGGTATGCATGAGTGTTCCCACCAGTGGTCCTGATTGGACCACTGTGGGGTGTGTGTGGGGGCTAGTTCTGCCATTGGCTAGTTGGAGTTTCAACTCCTACCTGGCTTTTAGGATAAGACGAGGGCCCTGCATGCATTTCTCAGAGATCCTGAAGAACCTGAAGGAGCCAAGAATCCGTCCAGCTGAGAAGACCAGCAAAGAAACCTGTAACCTGTCTGAAGGAGGCCTGGCAACAATTTCTGCTGCATCCTGGTGGAGCCATGTCTGTCTTGTGATCTCCAGTAGGCCTGCAAAGGTGCTACGAACCCAGGATGGAGGGACCATCCATTCCTGAAGCCTACTCTGTGCCCAGCACAAAAACCGCCTTTGGAAGTGCCCGGGAATCGTCCTATGGCTGACCAGCTTTGTTTTTGGGCTACCGGGTTATCTGTGTTGCCATTCCTACTTGGCACACCCTCAGCTGACACTGCAACAACACCCTCTGCGAAATGTCAGCATCCTAGCACTAAGGGGACCCGAGAAAGACCGGAAAGTGCGACCGCAGCTACTGATTCCTGCTGCATCGCTGTGAGCGGTGTCCATGATCTGAAACCTGATTTTCTGACCCACCTCCAGTCCCGAGAAGGGTGTTGCATCGTTTGTTTTTGCATTTCTTCATCACCAGCAAAATATCCTAACCGGAGAATCACTCAATCCTGCAGCCCATGAAAATTGAGGACCATGGAATTTGGTGGGAAAAGCAAGCCAGGACACCCTTCCTTTGTTCTGGGAAGTCTTGGGAAGATTCAGAGTGAGAGGGATAAGTTACTGAGCTTTTAGCATACTCCTACCCTCCCAATGTAAGTCAATGGACTTATAATATCCTATTTCTTAAACCTATTGGCTTTGCAAATACTTGCCTTGGCAAGACTTCTAACTGTCGGGGGTAATTTTGGACACTTGTCTATCTTGAACCCTGTCTCTAAGAATCCATCACTGGACCACAGAGACTCTACCTACATGTTCTCTTGCCTCCTGAGTGCTGTGTGTTTGTATCCTGAACAATAGAGCATAATGCCCCAGGCAACTTAGGGTTGGGCAATATTATTACCTCTGTGGACCTTTTTGTGTGTAATACTCACCATTCATTCCTTTGCAGGAGTATTTGATTGTGACTGCATATATATATATATATATATATATATATATATATATATATATATATATATATATATATATATATATATATATATATACATATATATATATAGATATGTGTATAAAAGAGGATGGACTGGAAACCAATCCGAGTTACATCGGCACTCCGGCTGTGATAATAACGAAAGACTGGATGTCTCCAACAAATCCACACACAGGCTTGTGTACCGTGCAGTCAAAGTGTCCTTTATTAATTGAAATGCATGAACAAAGGAGGCAGCAACGGTCTTGGATGCAAGAAAGGAATGCGCGTTTCACCCTACTCGGGCTTCGTCTGGTATGTGACACAGAGAGAGGACTGTAGTGTTATAGAAAAAAGTGTATAAGTCCATTTTCAGTGTTTTGCACTTAAATAAAGTAACAAATGGTAGACAGGAATGCAGCCATGTTGGAACTTGCATGACCACCGATTTCAGTGCATTCATGAAAGACACCTTGTTTTAAAGGCACTATAGTAATTCGAAACGCTTTTGTCATAACAAACCAATTAACCCATGTGGGTTGGGGATGGACAAATTGCACGGAATTACTGGTTTAAAATGTTATATTTTCCATCCTAGTGTTCGCCAATGCCAACAAAATTAAAAGAAACAATTGTACATTGTCTTCTATTGTACTAGGCTTGTTTTATTCAGCCCTAGTGGGCCGACACAGTGTCTTAGCATGAACTGAAATGTGGTGTCAAAAAAGTTTACAAAATACATGTTGCAGACATCAAAATTAAAATTTGCAGATATTTCAGAGCTAATAAAGTGCTATGTGCTATGTAAACATTAAAAGACTATTAATTGACAAAGTGCTGAGTGCTATCAATAAAGTGCATAATATAAAGTGCATATTGCAAAATCACAAGTAGTTGGTACTTTGACCTTTGAGGCTGTATGTAACCCTTGCGGGTGCCTCTATGGTATGTTCTATCATACTCAGATCGCATCAACTCCACAGAAATTTGCTGAGAAATGCTGAAAAGCGCTAAAAAACGCTAAAAAACGCTTAAAAAAGGGGGGGCATAAAACTATCATTAATATATATCAAAAGTATCAAAAGTATTTATACTAAAGCACATAAATTGATCTAATACAGCACAAATGGGCAGTGTGTTACCCTTGCGGGCGCCCATGTGTATAACGCTCACCTGGCTCCCACGGAGGTGCTGATCTGGTCTGGGTTGCTGTGGCCTCTTCAAGCGTGATGCGCAGAATTCGGACCACCGATTGAACAGGACCCCCAAATCTTGCTTGTCTGGCCCGTAGGAATATCCTTCTGCAGATGAGAAAGGGGATTAACTGTCTGCTGAATAGTGTGCTTGCTCCCCCCTTTCCCCCTTCGTTCTTATCTGACTTCCTCCAAAAATCCCCGGTTTAAGCTCACCTTATGGTTTGGAAGGATGCACTCTCCATCCTGCTTCTGGTGCAGGGGCGCGTGTTCGTCCAGTTACTTCACTGGTTTTCAGAATGGCGCTGGCACATCCACTTGACTTTTCTGAGTGAAACACCGTAAGTATGAAGATGCAAAAGTTCAAGTGTGAGCCTCCTTTTATGTTGTTTTTTCTGTCCTTTATTTCAGGTGCAGAACAAAGGCGATGCGTTGAGGGGTTAAATTGCCGGTGGTAAAATCAGGTGAATTAGTGATGAGGGCGACCCCTCTAAATGTCTTTATAATTCCTCAGTAATGTCTTTTGTCCTTTCCCCATAGGGGCCGGGGTGCGGTACCTGCCAAAGATGCGGCGCCGACCCGAGATGTGGAATGGTTCACCAAGAAAAGCCGGTAAGTAATATGGCTGAAAATTCGGCTTTCCTCTTGTGTTCCCTTGCTCACCTTTTGTCTCTTCTTCTCTCCCCTAGGTGCAGAGATGTGGCGACCGGTGCTGAGAGCCGCGATGGAGCGGGGCGGCGTCTCGAGAACAGGTGAGTGAAGCGCGGCGCTGCAGCGAGCAACGCGGTGCTTTTAAATGGAAGTCTTCCTTCAGGAATGCTGGCGTGAAGATTCCGGATGCAGGTAAGAAGGTTGAAATAGTTCTTGGTTTTCACCTTTCTCTTCTCTTATTCCCTTACAGGTGTTCCAGGTTCGAGGCGGGCGTGGCTGGAGTCCAGGTGCAGGAGCAGACACGGTGAGCGTTCAGCTGCTGGGATGCAGAACAACGCGAAGCACGTGTGGCTGTCCGGGCGTGGCTTAAATAGCTTTGGAAGAAGTTCCAGGTGAGTATTCTTCCACAGCCCCACCCAAGTAACAAAATAGTTCATCCTAAGCCTCATTTGGCTTGGTTCTTCATGCAGCATGGTCTGCATCAGGTGAGTGTGCAGCATGGTCTGCTTCAGGTAAGTGCACCAAACACTTCCCCTTATGAGCCTGGCGCCTATTGCGCCAGGGCTGATGTCCAACATGAGCCTGGCGCCAACGGCGCCAGGACAGAGTCCAAAGAGCCCCTATAAACGGCCACTGGGCTTTTACCCGGGGGCGTGATGCCTGCTCCCGGGGGTGCTGGGCCTGGCCTGGTGCTCCGGGGGTAGGCATCATGACAGCACTCCCCCCCAAGGCCCCTCCCAAGGTTGTTTCCCCAGGAGGTTTCGGTTTGTTCAGGAAATTCCGATGGAACCTTTTTACTAGCCGAGGTGCGTGTACGTGGTCGCTGGGTTCCCAAGATCTTTCCTGAGGCCCGTACCCCTTCCAATCAATTAGATAGAAAAGTTTTGATTTTGAGATCTTAGAGTGCAAAATGTTCTTCACCTCGAATTCAGGCTCCCCATCTATCTGGATTGGTTCTGGTGGCTTTATTAATCTGGTTCCTGGTTGCACTGGTTTCAAAAGCGACACATGAAAAACGGGGTGAATCCGCATGTTAGCTGGTAGATCTAGCTTGACTGCCACTGGGTTAATTATAGCTTTTATCGAGTAAGGGCCTAAATACCTTGGATTAAAAGTCCGAGGTCCCTTGAGCTATAAGTGTTTGGTAGCCAACCATACTTGATCCCCTATTTGGTATGGAGGCGCCTCCTTTCGATGCAGATCTGCATTCTTTTTGTATTTGCCTTTCGCATGTTGTAAGTGTGCAGTAGCATCCTTGAAGGCTTGAGTAATCGTAGAATGCAAATGGTCCACTGCGGGCATTTCGAGGCTCAAAGGTGAGTCCAAGTCTGAAGTACAAGGGTGATGTCCATATAGGGTATAAAAGGGGCTCTGACCAGTTCCAGAGTGTATCGAGTTATTGTATGCATATTCAGCCACCCATAAAATATCCTTCCAATTACCTTCCGATTGGTGCAACATACATCGTAGATATTGTTCAAGGGTCTGGTTCGTTCTCTCCGTCTGACCATCGGTCTGTGGGTGGTGGCTGGTTGAGAGTCTTATGTCGATTTGTGCCAGTTGACAACACTTTTTCCAAAAATGAGAAATAAACTGGCTTCCCCGATCGGAGATTAGTATGTACGGGAATCCATGCAGACGGATGATATTTTCGAGGAATTTCTTGGCAAGAACAAAAGCTGAAGGTAATCCTTTCAACGGAATAAAATGGGCCATCTTGGAAAATAAATCCACCACAACCAGAATAGTATTGTATCCATTACAAGAGGGCAGGTCCGTGATACAATCTAGTGACAAGGTGTGCCAAGGTGCTGGTGGAATGTCTCAGGGTTGAAGAAGACCGGTGGGTTTTGTTTTTTGACCTTTGTTTTGGGCGCAACCTCCACAGAACATCACGAAAGATTTAATATCCTTTCGCCAGGACAGCCACCAGAATTGTCGTTTAATTTTTTCCTCTGTTTTGGCAATGCCAGGATGTCCTTCCATCAGAGTATCGTGATGACGGGAAATAACCAGTTCTTGCAATTCCTTTTCTGGCAAAAATAAACGTCCTTGGAAGTAAGGTAAGCCATCGTTGATTGAAAAGGCAGACCCCCTTTTGATCCAATCCTGCAAGGCTGAAGAGTCCAGGAACAGTTTTACCCGTGCTTGAATGTCTTCAAGGGTTTGTAAAGTGGTTATCCCCGAGATTCTTTGTTCGGGAATTATCGGCACAGGTTCTGAGTTTGTGTCCATTTCTCCCATTCCAATTCGAGATAGCGTGTCCGCTTTCCCATTCTTACAGCCGGGACGGTAGGTGATTACAAAATCGAACTCAGCAAAGAATAAAGCCCATCGGAGCTGTCGTGAAGACTGAGCCTTGGCAGTTTTTAAATATTGTAAATTTCGGTGATCAGTGATCATGGTGATGGTATGCCTGGCGCCAAGAAGATAATGCCGCCAAGCCTTAAAGGCGGACTTAATGGCTAATAATTCCTTATAGGTGATTGCATAATTTATCTCCGGCGGCGAGAACTTTCTGGACCAAAATGCTACGGGGTGCAGTTGGTTGGTTTCGGGGTCTCTCTGAGACAGGACAGCTCCAATGGCTAAGCTGGATGCGTCGGTTTCGACTATATTTGGGAGATCAAGACGCGGGTGTTTCAAAATAGGTGCAGATGTAAATTTAGCTTTTAATTCCTGAAAGGCCTGTTCAGCTTCCTCGGTCCATTCAAAACGTTTATTCTTCCACAAGAGTGCAGTGATGGGTTGCACCACCCGTGATAATTCCGGGATAAACCTGCGATACAAATTGGCAAAACCAAGCATGCTTTGGACACCTTACACCGAACTAGGTGATGGCCATTTGAGGATGGCATCCACGTTCCGTGAGTCCATTCGGACCCATTTAGGTGTCAGGATGAATCCAAGAAACTCAACCTCGGTGGTATGGAAAACGTATTTTTCCAGCTTTGCAAACAGTTTGTGCTGGCGCAATTTCCCAAGGACAGCCCTGACATGTTTTCTGTGATCAGATTCCGAAGAGGAGTACACCAGAATGTCATCGATATACACGACAACACAGACATCGATGAGTTCCTGAAGGACATTGTTCATGAAGAATTGGAAGGCAGCAGGCGCGTTGCACAACCCGAAAGGCATCACCTGGTATTCGAATAGTCCATATTTTGTACGGAAGGCCGTTTTCCATTCATCGCCTTCTTTTACTCGTACCAGATGATGAGCCCCCCGGAGATCTAACTTGGTGTATATGCAAGCGTCCTTCACCTGGTCAAGGAGTTCAGGGATCAAAGGCAGAGGGTAACGATTTTTAACAGTTATCTGGTTCATTGCGTGGTAATTGGTACAAGTTCTAAGGTCACCTTCTTTTTATGGCACGAAGAACAAAGCCGAGGATGCCGGAGACTTTGACGGGCGAATGAAACCATTGGCTAGGTATTGATCTAAATATTTTCTCAAATGCAGATTCTCCGGCTCAGTAAGGGCATAAATCCTGCTACAAGGGGGTTGTGCACAGGGCACCAGATCGATTTGGCAATCGTATGATCTGTGAGGAGGTAACGTGTTGGCCTGTTCCTTTTGGAAGACGTCCTGAAAGTCTTGGTATTCCGGAGGTAGTTGCATGGAGACAGAGGTTACTGATGCTGGACTGATCTTCAGATTTTCTGGGTAGCAGGTTCGTGCACACTCCGGAAAGGTTATTCTCTTCGCTCGCCAATCAATTTGAGGATTATGTGTCTCTAACCAAGGGATTCCGAGAATAACCTGAAACTGTGGAGCCTTGATTACATCAATCACAACTGCCTCCCGATGGCCGTCCAGACCTACAAGTGTCACCCCAGCTGTGGAATGTGTTACCGGTCCCGAGGCAATTTCGGTTCCATCAACTGTGGTGATGACATCTTTGCTGGTTTTAGGACGCAGGGGAAGGTTAATCCTGGAGACCAATTCATGATCCACGTAGTTTCCTATAGCCCCACTATCGATGTATGCCTTTATTGCATGCAACCGCTTAGGCTGTTCCGGATCTACGAGGACCATTGGCACAGTGAAATGCGAGGTCTGAGAGTTCGTTTTCAAGCTCGGCAAGTGGACCCCTACGCTTATCGGGTGGGGTCGTTTCCCGATACAGAGGTTTCATGGATTTTATCAGCGGCTCCTACCACCTTCCTGGGCGGCCTTGCCGGGCAATCTCGTAGATAGTGTCCAGAGGATCCACAATAAAGACATAAGTGCATCTGCCATATTCTTTCACGTTTCGTTTGCGTTAAAGGTCCATTAACTCCTCCGATTTGCATTGGCTCTGAGGCTTCAGCCCCCTTGTGGTTAGCATGGGTCTTGACTAACACCCGGGTCTCAAACTTGGACTGATCTGCTTTTCTGTTTTGCAGTCTGTGATCCAATTGGACCACTAAGTCTATATATTCTGAGCATTCTTGGGACGGATTTATAACTTGGGCCAGGACATCTTTAAGTTCTCCGCGTAGACCTCGATAAAATAACGTGATTCTTTTATCCTCTGGCCACCCAGTTTCCACAATTAGTCTATTAAAGGTTACAATGTAGGAAAGGAGGTCTTGATTGCCCTGTCGCAGAGATAGAAGTTCCTCATCTAGAGCCTGCCCCTGGGAGTGACGAGCAAATAACCTTTCCATGCTTGCTTGAGATCCTTGAAAATCACGAAGAATCGGGTCATCTTGAGTTACCAGTGGAACTGACCAATCGGCAGCACTGCCGCTGAGATATGATAATACAAAGGCTACCTTGGTCTGGTCATTACGGAAGGCCCCAGGTCTGCACAGGAAATGCAAACGACACTGATTCATAAATACGGCGAATCGTTTGGGATCCCCAGCAAATCGTTCAGGTGGGGCCAGCGGCATGTATCCAGGTAGATTAATCTGCACCGGGTTACTGGAAAGCACAGGAGCGGGGTTCCCTCCGGAACCGGGTAAAGGAGTTTGTCCAGCTTGACCTTGCAAAAGCTGTCTAGCCAGGTCATCAGCTCTTTCCTTTGTTACAATCACTTCCCTCCTGAGAGCATTAGTCTCTTGAAGAGCGGCGTGTACTTCGGCCCGTAATTCCCCCAGTAGTTGGGCCAACTGGTCAGTCTCGGAAGTTTCCATAGCGCCTGGGTGGGAATTTGTAGGAAGGCTTCGCGTTCTGTAACGCTCACCTGGCTCCCACGGAGGCGCTGATCTGGTCTGGGTTGCTGTGGCCTCTTCAAGCGTGATGCGCAGAATTCGGACCACCGATTGAACAGGACCCCCAAATCTTGCTTGTCTGGCCCGTAGGAATATCCTTCTGCAGATGAGAAAAGGGATTAACTGTCTGCTGAATAGTGTGCTTGCTCCGCCCTTTCCCCCTTCGTTCTTCCCTGACTTCCTCCAAAACCCCCGGTTTAAGCTCACCTTATGGTTTGAAAGGATGAACTCTCCATCCTGCTTCTGGTGAAGGGGCGCGCGTTAGGATGAACTCTCCATCCTGCTTCTGGTGCAGGGGCGCGCGTTCGTCCAGTTACTTCACTGGTTTTCAGAATGGTGCTGGCACATCCACTTGACTTTTCTGAGCGATACGCCGTAAGTATGAAGATGCAAAAGTTCAAGTGTGAGCCTCCTTTTATGTTGTTTTTTCTGTCCTTTATTTCAGGTGCAGAACAAAGGCGATGCGTTGAGGGGTTAAATTGCCGGTGGTAAAATCAGGTGAATTAGTGATGAGGGCGACCCCTCTAAATGTCTTTATAATCGCCCAGTAATGTCTTTTGTCCTTTCCCCATAGGGGCCGGGTGCGGTACCTACCAAAGATGCAGCGCCAACCCGAGATGTGGAATGGTTCACCAAGAAAAGCCAGAAAGTAATATGGCTGAAAATTCGGCTTTCCTCTTGTGTTCTCTTGCTCACCTTTTGTCTCTTCTTCTCTCCCCTAGGTGCAGAGATGTGGCGACCGGTGCTGAGAGCCGCGATGGAGCCGGGCGGCGTCTCGGGAACAGGTGAGTGAAATGCGGCGCTGCAGCGAGCAACGCAGTGCTTTTAAATGGAAGTCTTCCTTCAGGAATGCTGGCGTGAAGATTCCGGATGCAGGTAAGAAGGTTGAAATAGTTCTTGGTTTTCACCTTTCTCTTCTCTTATTCCCTTACAGGTGTTCCAGGTTCGAGGCGGGCGTGGCTGGAGTCCAGGTGCAGGAGCAGACACGGTGAGCGTTCAGCTGCTGGGATGCAGAACAACGCGAAGCACGTGTGGCTGTCCGGGCGTGGCTTAAATAGCTTTGGAAGAAGTTCCAGGTGAGTATTCTTCCACAGCCCCACCCAAGTAACAAAATAGTTCCTTCAGAAAAATAGTCCCTCCTAAGCCTCATTTGGCTTGGTTATTCATGCAGCATGGTCTCCATCAGGTGAGTGTGCAGCATGGTCTGCTTCAGGTAAGTGCACCAAACACTTCCCCTTATGAGCATAGGAGCCAGGACTGATGTCCAACATGAGCCTGGCACCAACGGCGCCAGGACAGAGTCCAAAGAGCCCCTATAAAGGGCCGCTGGGCTTTTACCCGGGGGCGTGATGCCTGCTCCCGGGGGTGCTGGGCCTGGCCTGGTGCTCCGGGGGTAGGCATCATGACAGCACTCCCCCCCAAGGCCCCTCCCAAGGTTGTTTCCCCAGGAGGTTTCGGTTTGTTCGGGAAATTCCGATGGAACCTTTTTACTAGCCGAGGTGCGTGTACGTGGTCTCTGGGTTCCCAAGATCTTTCCTGAGGCCCGTACCCCTTCCAATCAATTAGATAGAAAAGTTTTGATTTTGAGATCTTAGAGTCCAAAATGTTCTTCACCTCGAATTCAGGCTCCCCATCTATCTGGATTGGTTCTGATTGCTTTATTAATCTGGTTCCTGGTTGCACTGGTTTCAAAAGCGACACATGAAAAACGGGGTGAATCCGCATGTTAGCTGGTAGATCTAGCTTGACTGCCACTGGGTTAATTATAGCTTTGATCGAGTAAGGGCGTAAATACCTTGGATTAAAATTCCGAGGTCCCTTGAGCGATAAGTGTTTGGTAGCCAACCATACTTGATCCCCTATTTGGTATGGAGGCGCCTCCTTTCGATGCAGATCCGCATTCTTTTTGTATTTCCCTTTCGCATGTTGTAAGTGTGCAGTAGCATCCTTGAAGGCTTAAAATGGGCCATCTTGGAAAATAAATCCACCACAACCAGAATAGTATTGTATCCATTACAAGAGGGCAGGTCCATGATAAAATCTAGTGACAAGGTGTGCCAAGGTGCTGATGGAATGTCTAAGGGTTGAAGAAGACCGGTGGGTTTTGTTTTTTGACCTTTGTTTTGGGCGCAAACTCCACAGGACATCACGAAAGATCTAATATCCTTTCGCCAGGACGGCCACCAGAATTGTCGTTTAATTTTTTCCTCTGTTTTGGCAATGCCAGGATGTCCTTCCATCAGAGTATCGTGATGACGGGAAATAACCAGTTCTTGCAATTCCTTTTCTGGCAAAAATAAACGTCCTTGGAAGTAAGGTAAGCCATCGTTGATTGAAAAGGCAGACCCCCTTTTGATCCAATCCTGCAAGGCTGAAGAGTCCAGGAACAGTTTTACCCATGCTTGAATGTCTTCAAGGGTTTGTAAAGTGGTTATCCCCAAGATTCTTTGTTCGGGAATTATCGGCACAGGTTCTGAGTTTGTGTCCATTTCTCCCATTCCAATTCGAGATAGCGCGTCCGCTTTCCCATTCTACAGCCGGGACGGTAGGTGATTACAAAATCGAACTCAGCAAAGAATAAAGCCCATCGGAGCTGTCGTGAAGACTGAGCCTTGGCAGTTTTTAAATATTGTAAATTTCGGTGATCAGTGATTACGGTGATGGTATGCCTGGCGCCAAGAAGATAATGCCGCCAAGCCTTAAAGGCGGACTTAATGGCTAATAATTCCTTATCGGTGATTGCATAATTTATCTACGGCGGTGAGAACTTTCTGGACCAAAATGCTACGGGGTGCAGTTGGTTGGTTTCGGGGTCTCTCTGAGACAGGACAGCTCCCATGGCTAAGCTGGATGCGTCGGTTTCGACTATATATGGGAGATCAGGACGCGGGTGTTTCAAAATAGGTGCAGACGTAAATTTAGTTTTTAATTCCTGAAAGGCCTGTTCAGCTTCCTCGGTCCATTCAAAACGTTTATTCTTCCGCAAGAGTGCAGTGATGGGTTGCACCACCCGTGAAAATTCCGGGACAAACCTGTGATAAAAATTGGCAAAACCTAGCATGCTTTGGACACCTTTCACCGAACTAGGTGATGGCCATTTGAGGATGGCATCCACTTTCCGTGAGTCCATTCGGACCCCTTTAGGTGTCAGGATGAATCCAAGAAACTCAACCTCGGTGGTATGGAAAACGCATTTTTCCAGCTTTGCAAACAGTTTGTGCTGGCGCAATTTCTCAAGGACGGCCCTGACATGTTTTCTGTGATCAGATTCCGAAGAGGAGTACACCAGAATGTCATCGATATACACGACAACACAGACATTGATGAGTTCCCGAAGGACATCGTTCATGAAGAATTGGAAGGCAGCAGGCGCGTTGCACAACCCGAAAGGCATCACCTGGTATTCGAATAGTCCATATTTTGTACGGAAGGCCGTTTTCCATTCGTTGCCTTCTTTTACTCGTACCAGATGATAAGCCCCCCGAAGATCTAACTTGGTGTATATGCAAGCATCCTTCACCTGGTCAAGGAGTTCAGGGATCAAAGGCAGAGGGTAACGATTTTTAACAGTTATCTGGTTCAATGCGCGGTAATCGATACCAGTTCTAAGGTCGCCTTCTTTTTTTGGCACGAAGAACAAAGCCGAGGATGCCGGAGACTTTGACGGGCGAATGAAACCATTGGCTAGGTATTGATCTAAATATTGTCTCAAATGCAGATTCTCCGGCTCAGTAAGGGCACAAATCCTGCTACAAGGGGGTTGTGCACCGGGCACCAGATCGATTTGGCAATCGTACGATCTGTGAGGAGGTAACGTGTTGGCCTGTTCCTTTTGGAAGACGTCCTGAAGGTATTCCGGAGATAGTTGCCTGGAGACAGAGGTTACTGATGCTAGACTGATCTTCAGATTTTCTGGGTAGCAGGTTCGTGCACACTCCGGAAAGGTTATTCTCTTCGCTCTCCAATCAATTCAAGGATTATGTGTCTCTAACCAAGGGATTCCGAGAATAACCTGAAACTGTGGAGCCTTGATTACATCAAACACAACTGCCTCCCGATGGCCGTCCGGACCTACAAGTGTCGCCTCAGCTGTGGAATGTGTTACCGGTCCCGAGGCAATTTCGGTTCCATCAACTGTGGTGATGACATCTTTGCTGGTTTTAGGACGCAGGGGAAGGTTAATCATGGAGACCAATTCACGATCCACGTAGTTTCCTATAGCCCCACTATCGATGTATGCCTTTATTGCATGCAACCGCTTAGGCTGTTCCGGATCTACGAGGACCATTGGCACAGTGAAATGCGAGGTCTGAGAGTTCGTTTTCAAGCTCGGCAAGCGGACCCCTACGCTTGTCGGGCGGGGTCGTTTCCCGATACAGAGGTTTCATGGATTTTATTAGCGGCTCCTACCACCTTCCTGGGCGGCCTTGCCGGGCAATCTCGTAGATAGTGTCCAGAGGATCCACAATAAAGACATAAGTGAATCTGCCGTCTTCTTACACGTTCCTTTTGCGTTAAAGGTCCTTTAACTCCTCCGATTTGCATTGGCTCAGAGGCTTCAGCCCCCTTGAGGTTAGCGTGGGTCTTGACTAACACCCGGGTCTCAAACTTGGACCGATCTGCTTTTCTGTTTTGCAGTCTGTGATCCAATTGGACCACTAAGTCTATATATTCTGAGCATTCTTGGGGCAGATTTACAACTTGGGCCAGGACATCTTTAAGTTTTCCGCATAGACCTCGATAAAATAACGTGATTCGTTTATCCTCTGGCCACCCAGTTTCTACAATTAGTCTATTAAAGGTTGCAATGTAGGAAAGGAGGTCTTGATTGCCCTGTCGCAGAGATAGAAGTTTGTCATCTAGAGCCTGCCTCTGGGAGTGACGAGCAAATAACCTTTCCATGCTTGCTTGAAATCCTTGAAAATCACGAAGAATCGGGTCATCTTGAGTTACCAGAGGAACTGACCAATCGGCAGCACTGCCGCTGAGATATGACAATACAAAGGCTACCTTGGTCTGGTCATTAGGGAAGGCCCCAGGTCTGCACAGGAAATGCAAACGACACTGATTCATAAATACGGCGAATCATTTGGGGTCCCCAGCAAAGCGTTCGGGTGGGGCCAGCGGCATGTTTCCAGGTAGATTAATCTGCACCGGGTTACTGGAAAGCACAGGAGCGGGGTTCCCTCCGGAACCGGGTAAAGGAGTTTGTCCAGCTTGACCTTGCAAAAGCTGTCTAGCCAGGTCATCAGCTCTTTCCTTTGTTACAATCACTTCCCTCCTGAGAGCATTAGTCTCTTGACGAGCGGCGTGTACTTCGGCCCGTAATTCCCCCAGTAGTTGGGCCAACTGGTCAGTCTCGGAAGTTTCCATAGCGCCTGGGTGGGAATTTGTAGGAAGGCTTCGCATTCTGTAACGCTCACCTGGCTCCCACGGAGGCGCTGATCTGGTCTGGGTTGCTGTGGCCTCTTCAAGCGTGATGCGCAGAATTCGGACCACCGATTGAACAGGACCTCAAATCTTGCTTGTCTGGCCCGTAGGAATATCCTTCTGCAGATGAGAAAGGGGATTAACTGTCTGCTGAATAGTGTGCTTGCTCCCCCCTTTCCCCCTTCGTTCTTCTCTGACTTCCTCCAAAACCCCCGGTTTAAGCTCACCTTACGGTTTGGAAGGATGAACTCTCCATCCTGCTTCTGGTGCAGGGGCGCACGTTCGTCCAGTTACTTCACTGGTTTTCAGAATGGCGCTGGCACATCCACTTGACTTTTCTGAGCGATACGCCGTAAGTATGAAGATGCAAAAGTTCAAGTGTGAGCCTCCTTTCATGTTGTTTTTTCTGTCCTTTATTTCAGGTGCAGAACAAAGGCGATGCGTTGAGGGGTTAAATTGCCTGTGGTAAAATCAGGTGAGTTAGTGATGAGGGCGACCCCTCTAAATGTCTTTATAATTCCCCAGTAATGTCTTTTGTCCTTTCCCCATAGGGGCCAGGGTGCAGTACTTGCCAAAGATGCGGCGCCGACCCGAGATTTGGAATGGTTGACCAAGAAAAGCCGGTAAGTAATATGGCTGAAAATTCGGCTTTCCTCTTGTGTTCCCTTGCTCACCTTTTGTCTCTTCTTCTCTCCCCTAGGTGCAGAGATGTGGTGACCGGTGCTGAGAGCCGCGATGGAGCCGGGCGGCCTCTCGGGAATAGGTGAGTGAAGCGCGGCGCTGCAGCGAGCAACGCGGTGCTTTTAAATGGAAGTCTTCCTTCAGGAATGCTGGCGAGAAGATTCCGGATGCAGGTAAGAAGGTTGAAATAGTTCTTGGTTTTCACCTTTCTCTTCTCTTATTCCCTTACAGGTGTTCCAGGTTCGAGGCGGGCGTGGCTGGAGTCCAGGTGCAGGAGCAGACACGGTGAGCGTTCAGCTGCTGGGATGCAGAACAACGCGAAGCACGTGTGGCTGTCCGGGTGTGGCTTAAATAGCTTTGGAAGAAGTTCCAGGTGAGTATTCTTCCACGCCCCACCCAAGTAACAAAATAGTTCCTTCAGAAAAATAGTCCCTCCTAAGCCTCATTTGGCTTGGTTCTTCATGCAGCATGGTCTGCATCAGGTGAGTGTGCAGCATGGTCTGCTTCAGGTAAGTGCACCAAACACTTCCCCTTATGAGCCTGGCGCCTATGGCGCCAGGACTGATGTCCAACATGAGCCTGGCGCCAACGGCGCCAGGACAGAGTCCAAAGAGCCCCTATAAAGGGCCGCTGGGCTTTTACCCGGGGCGTGATGCCTGCTCCCGGGGGTGCTGGGCCTGGCCTGGTGCTCCGGGGGTAGGCATCATGACAATGTGCTGTGACTTGAGGCTGTATGTAACCCTTGCGGGCTCCTCTATGGTGTTTTCCTGTCATACACCGATCAATTCCGCTGTACATAAATATACTAAGGAAAACATGGAGTCCATAATATATATTGTGAATATTCTTAATAAAACACACAGGTTGGTCTGGTACAGACACAAAGGCAGTATGTTACCCTTGCGGGCGCCTATATATTGTAACTGTGCCAACCTCTATATTCGACAATGTGGTAAAAGGTAATTAATGCAAATACAAGAATAAATGTTGCCTTTTCAAATTGTTATAAGGGCATATTTAAAAGGTTAAAGTGTTTGATGTTGTGTGCTAAAATCACACCTTATAATTCAAATACAAACAATTTAAAATATAATAAGATCCACAATGTATGAATCTATCATTTGATGAAAAATGGAACCTACAACTAGAGATTAAAGTGCATAGTACTAGATGTCACATTCATATGTCAGTGTTTTATGCCTAAAGTTTTTAGTGGATATGGAACATAATATTTTTAACATTCAAATTATTGCCCTCTCCCATACTTCAATCCCATCGGTTACATTCAAAGCAATCCTGCAATTGATAGACATTGTTTTGGGGAGACCTGTGATGCGATTGACAACTGGATGATAAATGCACTTTACATATTGATAAAAACAGCACTCAATGAAACTAAAAATAAAACATCCTCTCCCTTTGCTAAATTACTGATTTAAAATGGTTTGTGATATAAAAAAACACACAATAAAGTAAAAAGTACTTGCAGAAAAAACCGCATACAGATGCACAGTCGTCCAAATCAACCCTAGTTTCCTAAAATCCTTATTTCATTGTGCATGCACACCAAATATACAAAAATGCAGAGTATTTGGAAAAATTAGGAAAGGATCAGGTCTACCAATGATTGGAATTTTGGAGTATTGGAATTTTCAAGATCCCAAAAATGCATATAATTCTTCGTCACGATTGTGACCTCCAGGATACTTGGTATTAAAATCTACTATATATCTAGATTCCATTTGTCTAAGGGTTCGCAGTCTATCCCCTCCTCTTGGGTGAATTTTTACTGAGTCAATAATGAAATACTTAAAAGAACTGATGTCATTTTGATGTACCTCTTCAAAGTGTTTTGCAAGTGGGTAGGACATATCATGATTTTTAATTGCACGTAGATGTTGCAATATTCTTAGCCTGGCTTCCAGTTTGGTGCTACCAACATACCATAAATTGCAGGCACAAGTAATCACATAGATAACAAATTGTGTAAAGCATCTCAGATCTTGTTTGATTTTAACTTCTTTCTTCGTTCGAGGATGTGAGAACATGTTTATGTTTATTCCATGACGACATGCTTTACATTTAGCGCAGGTATGAAAACCTGATATTTTGGTAGTTAGCCAGGTGTTGGTACTTTGTTTAGGTGATTGGAACATACTAGGTGATAGTTTACTTTGTATAGAAGGTGGCTTTCTATAAGTCACAGTGGCATGTGTTGGCAAGTGTGGACTGATGTCCTGATCTCGTTTCAGAAGATGCCAATGTTTATTTAAGATCTGTTTAGTTTCCTTTGCTCCAGAATTGAATGTGGTGATAAATCTAAGTGAGCAATCTTCATACGGTTGATCCTTTGTTAGATCCTTGGTTATGCTTCTTTTAGCCAGAATCATCTCTCGAGTTTTGTTGCAGGTTTAGTCGTAGGCTTTATTTATAACTGTTTTCTTGTAGCCTCGGATTGAGAATCTAGCTGCAGTTTTTTTGGCATTTATTTCCCATACTTCATTCTCGCTACAGTTTCTTTTTACCCGTAAGAACTCTCCATATGGAATACTGTCTTTGAGACATTGTGGGTGCGCACTGGTTGCATGTAATAATGTGTTAGTACTCGTTTCTTTTCTGTGCAGCTCTGTGCTTATGCTGTTTCCAATGACTTTCACCTTGATATCTAAATAAACTATTTCTGTTTTGCTATGATGTTCCGTAAATTGTAAGTTCTGCTGGTTTTGATTCAGAATGTGAAAGAAAGTTGTCCATTCAGTGTTCGTCCCACTCCAAATAATAAATAAGTCATCAATGTATCTTTGCCACATAATTACTTTGTCTGTGTGTTCTTTGTCGTTGTCATTATGGAAAAGATCTTCTTCCCATGCACCCATGTACAGATTAGCAAAAGTAGGAGCCACTGCTGTGCCCATTGCCGTGCCACAAATTTGATTATAATATTTAGAATCAAACATAAAAGTGTTGTGTGTTAGAATGAAAGAAAGCATATCTAAAAGCATAATGGAGTGTTCTCGAAAATTCAGCGATCTGGTTGACAGGAATCTTTTAACTGCTTGCAAACCTTTTGAATGAGTAATGCATGTATAAAGGGAAACAACATCTAACGTGACCAAAAGAAAGTTGGGTTGCCAAGGAATGTGTGCAATCTAGTTAAAAAATGCTGTAGTATCTTTTGTATACGAAGGTAAAGTTTCCACAAAGGGGAACAAAAAGTTGTCAACAAATTTAGAGGTATTTTCAAATAGAGAGTCTATTGATGCCACAATGGGTCTTCCCGGTGGTCTAATCATGGATTTATGAATTTTCGGTATAAAGTGTATAATTGGAGTTTTAGGATGGATTTTGGTTAGATATTGTTTCTCTTTAGTGGTAATGAGTTCCAAACTATACCATCGGTCCAACATGGTGTCATATTGTGCTTTATACTCCGGGTAGGGGTTACAGGGCAGTTTGACATAATTACTAGTATCATTTAACTGCCAAGCTGCTTCTGTCTGATAGTCCTTGGTATTAAGAACTACCACATTTCCACCTTTGTCCGAGGATCTGATAATGATCGATGTGTCCGCTTGTAAATTTTCCATCGCTGTGTGTTGCAGTCTCGTCATATTCTGGACTGTACTTCGTCTGATCGTCAGTTTTTTGAGATCATCTATAACAAGATCTTCAAATAGATCTATCGTAGGACAAAACACATTGGAGGGATTGAATTTGGACTTGTTTTTCATGCCACTGGGAGCTGCCATACAGGTATTTATTTCTGTTGGTAATTCAATTTGCCACTCATCTTGTGCTGCATGTTGAGGAATCTGAATGATCTCCTTTTCTCCCAAGTTTACAAGATCTCTTAAGGCCGGTATGTCACTAATGTTTAGATGTGAAGGAATTATGTTCAGTCCAGGCATCAACACGTTGTTCAAATTGGCATGAAATTTGGTCAATCTTAGTTTGTGGATAAAGCAGTATAGATCAATTCTTGCTTGGGAGTAATCGAAGTTAGCTGTGGGGCAAAAAGTCAGACCCTTTCCTAGTACTTCCTGTTCGTATTGAGTTAGGGGTCTGTCTGATAAGTTAATTACTTGCATTGTGTTCTTTATTGAATATTCTTCTTGGTTTTGCCAGAGCGTGTCAGACGGCCTGTTGATTGCTCTCCTTTTTTTCCTCTTTCCCCGGCGCCCCCTTATTGGCCTCCTTTTGCTGACATTGTTTTTTGAAATTGCTTGTTTTTGTTTGTATGTCGCACTTGTGTTGTTTTTCCCACTAGGTGTAAAAGTCTCATTTCCTCTAAAAAATTTAACCTAATTGGGGTGTCCTCACTGCTTGAGTTTGAGAGATCTGTGGAAGTGCTAGCATCCTCTTCGACTTCTGATTCTATCGGACTTGCATTTTCATCATTAACCTCTGCCTTTTTTTGAAGGATTTTGCGAACATTATCATATTTTCTTACAAATGTATAAATACGACCTGTGGCATAGTCTTCCTTGTCTCTTAAAAACTTTCTTTGTTTACGTTCCTTTATTTGTTCTTCATATTTGCCGATGTTGGTTTACATTTGGGTCTTTATTTTTCTTGCTGCTTCAGCATCTGGACCATTGTATACGTCCTGCTCAAGTATTTCAATCTTCTTGAGCGCTTTGGTTCTATCACTTTTAGCATATTTAACCAATATTGTCAACATTTTAAAAGAACATTCACTGGTGGCTTCCCCCCATTCATTTAGCATTGCCGGATCTGGGTCTTCATAAGTTGGTATGGTAAAAATTCTAAGGCCTCAGGGTATTCTCCGATTGTCCAGATAATTTTGTAAGGACTTGATTTCCCACCATTTGTTCGTTTCCTTTTTATGTAATTTTTCCAATTTTAACATCTTCTGTTGTATCGTTTTCATTTGTGCTGGCATTGCTTTCTCAGCCTGTTTTGGTAGTAATTGCAAGGTTTCATTAAATAGAATGGACGCCTCTGCATCCCTGCTGCCTTCCTTGTCTGCCATTATAGTGTTATAATACGTTTGATTTACTGAATAAACAAACACTTACACATTGCTGCTGTGGATAGAATTAACGTCTTTCTTCCTTTTTACTTTTAAATGGGACTAAAAAGTCAATAGTCTTTTTATTTGCTATCCCGAGGTGTAAAAAGAATGTTGCCACGTGTGTAGAAAACTCTGAATATACGGCGTGTTGGTGCCGTTCTGTGTTTTAAATAAAAAGGACACAAACGATCGATGTTCTAAACACTGATGAAAGTGTCAGGAAAACAGCTGCCTTACCTGTGTTGTTCGGGTCCTCCGACTCGTGCAGCACAGAAGGCTGCTGACCTCTGACCACAGTGGAAATCCTTCACACGGAAGCTTTCAGAGTTTATGCTGCATTTACGAGCAGGGCTGCGTTCACTTGAAGTTTACAACTTCCAAAAAGGTGTCTGGCTGGGTCGTGTCGCGCTCCTGCTGCAGCTTGTAGAATGTAGATTAAGTTGATAAAATCCACACGGGTTTCGTCTGGTATGTGACACAGAGAGAGGACTGTAGTGTTATAGAAAAAAGTGTATAAGTCCATTTTCAGTGTTTTGCACTTAAATAAAGTAACAAATGGTAGACAGGAATGCAGCCATGTTGGAACTTGCATGACCACCCATTTCAGTGCATTCATGAAAGACACGTTGTTTTAAAGGCACTATAGTAATTCGAAATGCTTTTGTCATAGCAAACCAATTAACCCATGTGGGTTGGGGATGGACAATTTGCACGGAATTACTGGTTTACATTCTATATTTTCCATCCTAGTGTTCGCCAATGCCAACAAAATTAAAAGAAACGATTGTACATCGTCTTCTATTGTACTAAGCTTGTTTTATTCATATGATTGTACATCGTCTTCTATTGTACTAGGCTTGTTTTATTCATATATATATATATATGTATGTATGTATGTTAGTTTGATGGTATTGGTTGATATGTCTACCTGCTTCTATTCATTTTTCTTATAGTGTGTTTGGCCATATTTAAATAACTGTATTTTTATAAATCCTGTTTAAGTGTAATTTGAGACTCCCATTGTGTGACCTCATTGTGGACCCTTTACACTCTCACCCCTCTGAAGATCTTAGCCTAGACTGCCTTTCAATGCTACCTTAAACTGTTTTGCTGCAGCTTCCCAGAGTTGTCCCTGTCACAATATAGGTTGGCCTTCTATACATCTGTCCACCAGGCCAGAGTATAGAAACTCAGTCTTAACAGACAATACTAACAAGGAGAAGAAACAAGAAGAAATGGAAACACGATTGGATGAAGACACTCCTAAAGGGGGTCAACCACCTCTTATAAAAAGCCAAGAACCACTTGGAGAACCACTGATTCAAAAACGAAGCAGAGATAGCAAAGAATGAGGTAGAAAACATCATGTATCAATCCACGCAATATATAGAAAATGTGTCAATGCTCAAATTACAGTTAACAGATTAACAACTCACCATTTACCTAGACACCACCGAAAAAATGGAACATGGACAAACACATGCAAATAATACTTTCTGTTACAAACATTGCAACCCCTGCTCTTGTGTGTAAGTGGTGAAGCAGGTTCTGGCAAAATCTTCTTAATGAATGAAATAAGAAAATGTTTAGAAGGCAAAACAAATAACCTTTCTGTTCATTTAACAACCCCCACAGCTCTAGCTGCCTATAACATAGGAGCTGTAACTTTACACTGACTACTCCTCTTCCCAGTAGAATAGTAAAACACAATAGAATATTACAAATTGTCAGCAGAAGCTGCAACTGAAGTACACAGAATTCTATGGAAAATGAAGGTCCACCTAGTAGATGAAGTAGGCATGGTTTCCAACCTAATGCTTGCTTTAATTCATCTAAGAATAAAGTAAGTTCTAAAAACTGGATTCTAAGAACTGTTTGGAAGAAACCATGTAATTGGGCCTGATTACGAGTTTGGCAGCGGGTCGCCGCCAAACTCGTAACAATGTTTCTACTGCCTGAGATCCTGGTGCCACTGCGACATTACAAGTCCCGGCGGCCCGGGGTATGAGGCAGCGGAAAGTGTAAGTCCCCATTCCCATGGAGTCCAATAGTAGGTTTTTGTAGGTGTTTGGCATGCACAAGGGTTTTGCCGCCATTGTTGCAGTTTCTTTCACCATAACTGGCAGGGTGATGCCGCATAGCATAACGGAGCGGGTCAATACATCCCACAGAATAAAGCACTAGAGCAGAATACATAGTCAGAGAACTTTGTCATTGTCTCTAGCCCAAGCTCCCCAGGGTGGTCAGGATGTACCTGTTATTGATGCTTGTTTCTTTCTGGTGCTATGTAGGATCCTTGACTCCATGGAGAGAGGCCATGGTATAACACTATTTGAACTGTGAGAGGTTTGCCCTCTATTGAAGGGTTTATCAGAGAAAGTCAATTGTATTGAATGTTTTGTAACCATGCTGGGAATTAATATTTGTACCAAATAATGTGGAGGGTCTGATCAGAAAGTTGGAATCCTTGTTGCTTGTCAAACATCTTTCACGGTACTGCCTGCTGAGAATGGGATGGGGGACAAGTTAGATGCATTGTCTGATAAAACTGCCCCTATGTAAGCAGTGGGCTACCTGAATGACAGCTGTCAGATGAGTTACTGATGAAACTTTAAAGTGAGCTAAAACTAAAAGTCTGCTGGATTAGCAAACATAAAAAGGATTGTTGCCAAAATGGAATACAGATTTCAGTTGTGTTTTGATCCCACAGATTTTAAGGCTAAGAAAGTAATGTATTTATGTTTGATGCAACAAATTTGGTTTTGGCTGGATTAAAAAAGTTAATTAGCCTGGCTGAGCTGCAAGAACTGGAAAAGCAGGTTTGTCTCCTAGAAGGAGGACCTTCCTCTCAGCAGAAACTCACTAGGAGATGCTAAAGCGGGTTAGAATAGACTCTTGTCTACAGAGAGAGAAGGAACAATGACAAGCCTTTCAGCCCAACAAGCGGAGGTGTGAAGGTGGTCGTAAACTCTCCTGAAAGGAACTTCCCAAAAGGAGGGTGATGCACTGGACTCCCAGGAGAGACAAAGGGGTGGAGCCAAGCGGCCATCGGCTTTTAAGAAGGAACAATGAATAGTTTTTAAAAGACTCATAACTTGTTATTCAAAGTGGTGAAAAATCTAAAAAGGACAGAGTTTTTAATCTAATCTTTGGCTGCACATGTGAAGAGGCGGTAGAACTGTGTGACATGTTCTGGACAGGAATGGCAATATATGTGGTTTTATGAGAAATGTATTAATGTTAGAATTGTGAAAATGTGCACGCACATCCCTATGTTAAACATACAAATTTGTGGAAATGTGCATAACATTTCAAAATTGTGTTCATAGCGAAAAGGACAAAATTCTGTAGAAAGTTGAGACAAGATGCCTCCACTGCAGGGTTTTGAGGAATAGCTGCTACATAAAATATGGCATCTTTTTGTGTGATTTGTATAAAATGACCAATGTAGAATTGTACATTTAGTATCAAATCCGATTTTGAAACCAGTGGCTAAAGGGAGGTCTCTGAGGACTGTAAAGCAAACCATCAAATGTGACATCATCCAGCCTAGATCCAATCATTCAAATTGCAAGGCGGAGGTGAAGTTTTGATCCTATCCCAGCTCACAGGGGCAAGCTCAGCTAAGATGGCCCATACACCCACTTTGTGATGTCATTTTAAAGCATAAATAGAGACAGCTGACAACACATATGGACTCACTGATCCAATCACTTTCCTGATTTCGGTGAAGCACTCTGGTCCAGCATTCTACATCCAGCTTTAATATTCTTCCAGATCCAGAGGCCAAAACTCTTGACAGCAATAGAGAACTATCGATTTCCAGCAAGGCCCAAATCCTCAAATTTCTTCTCTCCACCCAGTGAAGCGCTGAGTGGTGTGAGAAGGCCTTTTGAACCAGTATCCTAAAATTCTCTGGCTTGCCACCACTAGGATTGCCTGAGGAATTCACTATACAGCTGATTAAAATACCCACAGACTAGGAGGGCAGATCCTGTGCAAATCCGGCGACCGGCCTAGCTGATCCAGTAGCGTGCCTGATGTGCTATCTTTCCTAGACCAGACCCAACCCAATGACCAGAGCTGACGGTCCAATTTAAGAAATTATCCTGTGAGTATTAATAGGAAGAACTGTGGCCCATAGTATATTTACATTGTCTTATCCCTATCTCAAACCTATCCTATCTTTCATTCAGAACCAATATTGTTAGAATTATCTTTGCGCTGACTCTTTTCTCATCTGAAGTAGTTTCCACACCAGGCGGGTTACACTGATCATGTGACTTTAAGATCCCTCTGTGACATTCGCTTTTTCATAGTCATCCTCTAGTGTAAGCAAACCCATTTGTCATTTTCAAAGTGCATTTCTGTTTTCCATTCTCGCGCATATTTTACAGAAACAACCTTTACTAAAACCTCTTTAACTACCTCAGTTGTTATGATAGATACAAAATTTCAACTCCTACTTGTACCTGACATCTGTCAAAACAGTGCGATTCTCCCATTATCACGAATATCATGCAAAGAAAAGTTTGCCGCGAATTACAATTCTGAGAAATGTGTACACGTGTGAAGTAGTCTTTGGACTAAATCATTGCTTGTGCTTGTGTGCAACTGTTCAAAGTGGCTCCCATAGGAATTGACAACACTTTAAGTATTTTTGATCTTATTTGATGTTTTTTCCCAGTCAATTCTAAAGACAATTTTAAAGCCATGCTGACAGCTGAAAAGTCGTTTTCCTCTTGTGTTTGAAGGGGGAAAGTGGGACTGATATTCTTTTTGATTTGTGGTATTCCTGAATACCTGCTCTCTCCTCACATTTATTTAATTGCCTATTGGGGGCTTGAGGGGTGCTGCAGGGGGAACCTTTAACCATAGTAGCACCTGTCCAAACCAACACAAAAGTATTCTTTTGTCTGTTGCAGTTGTTTTTGTGTGCTCATTACTTGATCCATAGTGTATTAAAGATAGCATTCTGTGTTCTGTCACCCCATTGGTGATTGTTGTTTACCTATTAAAAAATACTGTGATTAAATTTTAAATACATAAATAAATATTTACCTTTGCAAACTAGCCTGATTCCTGGTTCAGTGTCACTGGGGGGTGGGTCCAGGAGAAGGGTGTGATATGAGTGGTGTATTGTTCAGAATATTGAATTTGTAGACAAAAATAAATAAGGGTTTCTGTTGTGCACTACATGCTGGGCTTTGACTTGAGTGTGTGCCGGATTGAAATCACTTACAATTCTCTAGCTTTGACTTCGTTGAGATTGTAGACAATTTGTGTAGTAACCATTCTCAGTTGATTTTCCGCTTAAGAGAGGTCTGTATTTGTGTCCCAGTGGCACATGTACGAGGCCCAATTGAGCCAGACCTAGAGATCATGCTATTTTATGGCACCCAAATATAGCTTTGTGATTTAACACCAAGGTCTACCAGAAAATGTTAGAGGGTGCCTTTTCCTTAATGCCTCCCCAGTCCATTGGTAATAATAATCTCGTACTAAAAGTATGTCTACTACTACACTTCACCCTCTGCAAATCATCCAAGACAGGACTGCAAGACTTGTACTTGGCCTCAAGCCCAGGGATTGTATCTCCCCAGCCCTGAAATCTCTTCATTGGCTCCCAGTGGCTACAAGGATTAAATTCAAGACCCTCTGCATTGTCCACAAGGCCTTCTGGGGCCTGGATCTGCAATACCTTTAACTCTCTCATCGGAAATATCTTCCTACTTATTTATTTTATTATTTATGTATTTATTTATTTGTTTATGAAGTGCCGGCAGCCCGCAGGCATCAGGGTGCTGACATAAACACAAAGGAAAACCAACATAAAAAGCAAGACAAAGGGGGGCAATACTAGTATGCCCTTACTGAGAGTCAGTACATCCCGAAGAGGTGTGTCTTCAAAGCTTTCCTGAAAAGATTCAAACTGGAAGTCTGTCTGATGGGCGGTGGTAAGGAATTCCAGATAGATGGATCCAATGCCCAGAAAGATCTGCCTAAACCTCTTCTTCTTTTGATTCTTATTCCCTGTAATAGCGAGAGGGCTGAAGATCGCAGTTCTCTGGCTGGTTTATAGGGCATGATCATTTTTTTGAGGTACTCATGTGCTTTTCTATAGAGGGAGCAGTGAATTGTTAGGCCTATTTTGAACTCAATGCATTGCTGCACTGGTAACCAGTGCAGCTCTTTCCTAGCGTTTGTGATATGAGCGCTCCTGAGAATGGTCATGACGATACGGACAGTGTAATTTTGAATGGTCTGGCATGTCCTGAGATTAGACTTTGAGGCTCTGCACAGCATTATATTGCTGAGTCTAACCTCAATAGAATTGTGGCTCGGGCCATGGTCACTGAATTCTTTTTGTTAATAAAAGGTTGTATGGTCAGAAGAAGCTTCAGGTGATAATTGCATGTCTTGCACAGATTTTGTACCTGAGCATCTGAGTTCAGGGAGGCCTCTAGTACAACCCCTAGGGCCTTTACTTTAGATTGGGTCAGAATATTGTTGCCTTGCAACATGAAGTTGACATATGGGGGCTCCAATTTAGCGCAGGCTTGGGAATAGCCAAAAATAATTTGCTCAGTCTTATTGCCATTTAAGCAAAGCCAATTCGAAGACATCCAACTTTCGATGGCATTGCAAATGCTCTTTAATATTAATGTGTCTTGTTGATAATTGCTGCTAAGCTCGATGACAAGCTGCATGCCATCGGCGTGGTTGGTAAAAAAGACCCCTAGCTCTTCCAATAGGGTGCAAAGCAAGTGCATATACAGATTGAAAAGTAGTGGTGATATTGAAGCTCCTTGGGGGACACCAAATTTGATCAAAGATACCAGGGATGTGGCTGAGCCCCATTGTATATGAGATTCAGGATTGGATAAGAAGGACTTAAACTAATTTACCACCTTATTCGAGCAGGCTCACTGCTTTCATAACCGTTCCAGCAGGTATTTGTGATCGACAAGATCGAAAGCCACTGACAGATCTAACCGAATCAGATCCCAGCTTTCCACCTGTCTACAATATCGAGCATATGGGTTTGGCGATCAACTAATGCGGTCTCTGTGCTATAAGTAGGTCGAAAGCCTGATTGCGTGCTGTGTAGATTGTTGTTATTCTCTATAAAGGCTTGTAGTTGGAGAGTGGCAGCCTTATCTAGTGTTTTTAATAGGAATTGGCTGTTTGTCATTGGCCTAAGGTTACTGGGGTCAGTGTCGTCCAAATTCAATTTCTTGGGAATTGGCGTGATGGAAACTTTCATAATGTCTGCATGTACCTGTTGGTCTCTGAAAGAGGCATTTACAAACTGTGTTAGGAATGGTGCAAATAAGTTAGCTTTTTACAGAATGAGTTTGGAGGATAGAAGGTTTAAGTGACAAGAGGTGGGGTTCATGGAGGACAATACAGAGGTAATCTCTATCAAAGAGATGGGGGAAAATGAGAAACCTGAGTAGGGGGTTGTCACTTCAGTCCGATTGTTAATAGCTCCTAGTACATGTCTCAGTTCTGTGTTGCTATGATTGTGTCCCTTACCTTTGAGATGTTCCCTTCAAAGGTTGCACTATATGGATACAGTATTGATCAGTGATTAAGAAAGGGAGCTCTGAGGTTTTGGGTTTTTCAGCTACTTTAAAATACTGAAGAGTTTTCTTGTGGAGTTGGAAGATTGTTCAATCAGTGTATTATAGAAGTTTTTCTTGGTTTCCATAATTAAGGCTCTATATGCTCTGTCCCACACCTTCCATTCCTGCCTAGTGGTATTAGAGGGATGTTTGATCCATGTAAGTTCTAGCACCCTTTTTTCTTTCTTCTTTTGTATCTTGTCTATCTGTCGTGAGAACCAGCTTTGATGTCTGGGGTTCTCTCTAACTATTTTGTATGTATTGGAGCTACTTTGTTAAGTGTTTCTGTGAATGATTTAGTGACATTATTCAGCAGGTGATCAACATGATCAGTTGGTTTAGAGTTGGCCATGATAGCTTATATCCCACACTAAATATCCAAAGTGCTCACTTTTTGGCAGTCATGGCCTTTAACGGTTTTCATTGTGTTTAAAATTGCTACTGGCACTCTTCACTCCTCCACCTGCAACTCCCTCAGGGTCAGTTGGTGGTAGATATCTTTCTTCGGCTGGGATCTCCCTCCCTCTCTGAAACTTGAGGAGAAACATCTTTTTTTCCGGAAGCACTTCCAGACCTTCTTCTCTCTCTCTCACCCCTGCTGATCTCTGTCTGTTACTGCACTGGGCACCTGGATACCCTCTGAATTCTGGCCCAGATCCCTGCCCAACCAGCTGCATACCTGCACTGCCTTCTGGTGACCCTTACACTTGGGTTTGTATCTGCAACCCTACAGTCCCCTTACCTGCACTTATTAGACACCAGTTATCTGCACTTACTTCTGCACTTGCCACCTGCTGCTGCTCTGTTGTTAATTTGATCACATGTTCAGCACTTTCCACTCCTCCCCTGGCTCTTGCACTTTCCCCCTTCCCTCTCCCATACCCAAGCACATTCTCAATGTGACTGGGCCTAGTAAGATGTTTTCTCCTCCCTTGTACCCCTCCCTTGCCTCATCGTGCCGTGAAACACTTGTGTAAGGGCGCTCTATAAATAAAATATCATATCATATCAATATACAGGTTCTTCTCCGAGGGCTAACCTCTCCAAAAAGCCTGACTGGACCTTGACAGATTTGCAATTACTGCGAGAAACGACTTGTCAGCCTCCCTTCTCAATTTCCCCCTCCGCACCCAGTGCAGTTGGACCTGCTCACAGCAGGTTGATGCATTGAAAAATATCCCACACAAGTACACAATGACAGCATCACCCCCCCACCAATGTATGCCCCATGAGTGCCATGAAAAAACTGCAAGCAAAGACTCATAAGACTCCCATCTCCATGTCTTCTCCTGTGCCCAAAATGTAGTTGGGCCTGCTCACCTAAGGCCAACACATTGAAAAACATATCACACAGTGACAGCATCGCTGCTCATCACATCACTAATGTGTGCACCGCTGAGATCCATGCAAAACCTGCAAGAAATGACTCACCAGTCTCCCATATCCATGTCCCCCCTGCACCCAATGCAACTGGACCTGCTCACCGAAAGCCTGCACACTGAAAAACACCCCACACAGTGGCAGCATCACCGCCCATGACACCACCAATGTGTGGCCACCTGAGTGACATGCAACAACTGCAATTTCAGCATCCACACTTGGGAGTCCAACAAGAACAAATATGTTCCTGATGCAATAACCCAATTACAACTATAGCAACTGAAACATATGGATGTGGGCCTTGACTCACCATGACTACTGCCACCACACTCACCCCTCCCCCAAAGATTCCCTGTTAAAGGTTGTGAATGAAACACATTCCATTCACAGGTTATTCAAAGAATCCAGTGACATCGATCAAAGTCACTTCCTTCCCAAATTGTGATTGGCCAATTAGCCTGCCTGCTGCCTTCCTTATTTGTGGTGGCGGTTTGTCAGGATCACTCGCTTGAACTGAAACATGATTCACCCTTACCTGTGAGCACCATGGTAGGCACAGGAATTGTATTGCCAGACATCACTATGTATGTTTGCCATCACATGAAGGTGCAAACTGAGCATGTGTTTCTACAGTCACTGAAGTGGCCATGATATGCAATATTGTTCTAGGTTTTGATCAATGCACCCATCTCAGGAGGTCAAAGCCTGCTGGAATGTATTGTGGGGTGAAATAGCCCCAGATGTCATGAGTAAAAGGCCAGAGTCAGTTATGAGTGCTCCCCAAAAAGTAAGGCCTGCTTTGAACTAATGTGGAAATGAGGCCCTGCACTTTAAAAGCAAAAAGGAGTGCATTTGGGCCTCAAAACCTGGAGAGGAATAAAATGTAAATTGCCCGGCATAAGGGAAAGACATGAGACACGAGTGGCCAAATTATGGGGAAGCAAAAGTAACATCCTCAGAAATTACATTCCACAGAACCCTAAAGGGGATGTCAGCATTGTGACCTACATTTGCAGTGAAGCAGATTACATTCTGTCAGGAACATTAAAGAAAATGTGTAAATCCATTTTTCCCTTTAAACTAAAGACATGCTCATGAAAATGTGTGCAAGATTTGGAAAATATGAACTTGTGTTCTGTCCATTATGAGCCCATTATGGAGGAAACAACAATGCACATAATCTTCAAGGGGATGTTGAATTGCAGCTGAATGAAGGCTTTTACACGGCTGAAACTTCACAAATTGTCTTTTCAGTTGTGCCATTAAAATCACACTCTGAGCACCCATATGTACAACTAAAGTCTCTAAAAAATATAATTATGTTGCCCTTCTGTAACCAGTGTGTGCAGGGAACTACTTTGCAGGGGTTTTACATGTTAAAATTGTGTACATTTCCAAGAGTTTATTTAAAAGTAAAATGCTTTTGGTGGGGGCAGGCCTAATCTTGGTTTTGATTCTCCCTGCTTGTGTCTTCAAATGTGAAACTATATTCCAAAGCCCACTGGCACGGGGACGGGGCCTGGTTTCCCCTCAAGCATCAATGCTTGCTCTTAGAAATACAATTTTAAATTCTAGTATAGATCAAATTTGTTGTGGGGGCGAGATAAAGGCAGCTCTTCTCCCTAGATGTATGACCCAAATCACTTAGGCCGCAATAAAACCGTCCGTAGCTGGCCATTAGCTCTTGAAACTCTGAGCTAATCTAAACATGGGACGCCCTATTGACGTCACAGCCAGGAAAAGACCCAGGCCAAGGGTGGGGACCAGTGTTAATGAGTGGTTTCACTCCAATTGTGCAAAATGGGAGATATGCTTTTATTGTATAACATTGGCAATATTTGCTACTCAATAATCAAGGTAGGATTTCTGAAAAGATGTCAAATAGACATTTCTGGTCAATCAAAAACGATTTTGGTGGGTCCTACCCAACCCACATTATTTAGGAAAACCTCATGGGGCACTCCCGGTGTGGTTGAGAGATATAAACATTTGAGAAAACATGCAAAATATGATTCATATTCTGCCCACCCAGCGCCATATTTGTCACAGATATAGTATGGGAGTAAATGAAGGAAAACTGTAGCTCTGCTAAGGAATAACCCATAAACCTCTAAGTAGGGTCATTTGATTCACAATAAAAAAGCCTGCTTTTGGGTGCCTTACGGAAGGAAAGGTGGTCCATCACTTGGTGGATTCTGAGTGGGAGTGAGTCTCATAGTGTTGGAGCCTTGGTGGAGAAAGAGGCACGACAAATTCAAGTTGACTTGTGGGAAGAGATCAAAAGGAGTAGTGCAGAGCCTGATGTTAGGTTTCTGTAGTGCCGTTAGCCTGGGAGCCAGTGTTGGAGGTAGTCGAGGCACATCTTGTGGAGGGCACAGTTTGTGATTCAAATGGCCCTGAAGGTGGTGCATCGGGCAAAACACCCGGATTGCAGGAGTCATGTGTTCCCCTTGGGGTGAGTGCAAGAATCAGGCAGACTATGTTGCTCTGGATCTGTTGTAGCTTTCTGAGCTGATAGACAGGGGTGCACACATAAATGTGACTCTGTGAGAGTAGGATAGGCATGGGAAGGATCATCTAAGTATGTGGAGGTGTAGATGGCAGGATCTATGAGCAGTGTGCATGTAGTTATAGAGTGTTCTATCATAACCCATGGTGCATCCTAGGTTCTTAACTGAGCTGGATGTCATGGGGGTTTGGTATAGGGAGCACAACCAGGGAGTGGGTTGGTGGAAGAGTAAAGTATTTCTGAAAATCATGATTCCACTTCCACCAGGATTGAGGAGGAAGTGGCTAGTTGCCAGGCAGTATCTTAACAGCTGTGTGGCCCAAGGTGAGATAACAATGGGGAGCAGCTGAGTTCTTGGGAAAAGATGTGGGTGTAATGAGTTATAGCAGGACAGGTCATGTGAGTTAATACGGGTCGTGAGGGGGCTCAGACACAGCTTGAAGAATATGGTGGATAGGGAGTCCACCTACAGTGACCATGTTGGGGACTGAGCGGCTGGAGGGGTGAAGACTGGTAGGAATAAGATTATTGAACAGTCAGTGAGCTAAGAGGTGAACAATCTAAACGCAGAGTCCATGCTGCTTAGAGAGTGGAATCTGTCAATGAGGATGCTGTTGTTGATAGTGTCAAAGGCTGCCAATGTCTTACGGAGGATAAATGCAGCACAGACTTCTGATTCTGCTGTCCTTTTTGGAAGTGCAACCAGAAGATGCATGAATGTTCAAGGGGACATGAACACACAGACATGTGCCCAAATCACAGGCAGCCTTAAGAAGTCACATGATCCATGCAAACACTACGTGTGCCACTGCATGCCATTATCAGGGTGAACACATCAACAGCAATGAGCATGATTGTCAGTGCACACAATTATCTGCTGGCAGAGCTGTTGTGCTGCGATCCACCCACCACCTCCACCTAACACTGTGCCTCCGCATTGGGTAATGGAGGGCCCATATCTGTCAGAGGGTATGGGGACTAGGGTAGAAAAAGGATGATGGGCGGACCTCTCAGGGAGTACAGGCACTGGATTAGCCAAGATACATGTAATGACATAGGACATTGGATTGTACCAACAAAATGAGTCATTCATGCAGACTGCACATGTGTATATCAATGTAGAGTGCAATCTGTACTTGTATGTTGCAGTCAAGTAAACCATGGCAGTTGATTCCACTGCTCATGGATGCATGACTACTCCTCCACTCGTAAAGCCTCGAGAGGGCAATGGCACATGCCTCCTAGTGAAAAAAGAAAACAGAAAAAATGTCCATCTTGGACAGGGGTAGAAAGGAAAGTGGTTGCCTAGTGTTGGGCCCATGTATACTGTGCAGTGAGACTTGCCTCCCTTTGTCATGGCTTGGGAGAGCGTTGCAGTCTGTTTATACTGCATACTGCTTGAGGGGGAGAAGTAGCAGCCTTTAAAACACTTGCCCTGAGCGGAGCATGGGCAGAGTGTTTGGCAGAGTGTTTGGCCCGTGTCTACTGTGCAGTGAGCCTTGCCTCCCTTTGTCATGGCTTGGGAGAGTGTTGCAGTCTGTTTACACTGCATACTGCTTGAGGAGGAGGAGCAGCAGCCTACAGAACACTTGCTCTGAGCGGAGCGTGGGCAGAGTGTTTGGCCCGTGTCTGCTGTGCAGTGAGCCTGGCCTCCCTTTGTCATGGCTTGGGAGAGCGTTGCAGTCTGTTTACACTGCATACTGCTTGAGGAGGAGGAGCAGCAGCCTTCAAAACACTCGCCCTCAGCAGAGTGTGAGTGGAGTGTTTTGCTGAGTGGTTGGCCTGTGTCTACTGTCCCGTGAGCCTTGCCTCCCTTTGTCGTGGCTTGGGAGAGCATTGCAGTCTGTTTACACTGCATACTACTTGATGAGGAGGAGTAGCAGCAGCCTTCAAAACACTCACCCTGAGCAGAGAATGGGCGTAGTGTTTGGCCGAGTGTTTGGCCTAAGTGGAGGTTCCTGACCTGGTATAATATCATCCAGCTCAGCTTTAAGCGAAAGGACTGCTGGGCATGAAAGTGCACAGAAGTCTGTGGGCTGACTACGACCTGGTAAACTGATAATTACAGTGTGTGTATGTGAGCCCTCAGCTGTCGGGAGACTGTGGGGGGACTCCCTTTGATCCAGGTGGCCATGTAGTTGGATTATATACATAATTGATCAAAATAAAAGAAAGATAACGCAGGGATCCGCTGGTGGTGGAGGAGGCGCTGGTTAGGTGCATCCGGGGTCCCAATTCAAATCTGAAAATCCAAAAGGAAGAGATGGCAGTTGCATGGTCAGTGAAGCACCTATTGGAATAGGTGTGTGCTTACCCTGGGCTGAAGCCTGCAACATACAAATTCCGAAAGAGGAGCGGATCGGAAGACAGTATTGTTGGGAGCAACTGTACTATTTGGAAGGCAAATGCAAAACTTAAAATTTTGCATTTGACACACTGCCATTCAATCTCCCTTTTGGGTGTAACACTCATCTTAATTAATTTAATTATCTTAACTACCACCAAAGATAATGGAGAGAACAGTGGATGGCCCCAATGATGTGGAGGGTTACATTCTGCAAACTGGGCGGAAGCAGACAAATGGAGGGGAGTCTGCATTAGAGGCAGAGCCTATTGGGGACTCGACCCTGGAGGTAAAGTGTGATACAGAGCTTCCTCGGGGCAGGAATTGTGCCCCATTGATATCACGGTGGAGATAGGTGCCAGAATGGCCTCCCTTGGCAATATTGGGGATCATTTGGGCTGAGGCCGATCAAATGAAAGTATGCCGATTAGCTCTTAAAATGATCTAGTGACATCAACTACAAGGGCACAACAAATGGTGGTGTTACAGGGAGGATCTCTGTCAAATCATAAGTAATAGAATGAGCTAAATAACTATGCTGACCACAGAGAATCAGTCTTTAATGCCTTGGGAAAGAGCATGGCATCCTCACACCCCAGCTCTGAAGAATGGTCTCATAGAAATAAACCAGAGGAGGAGCCCTTACATCTGGAAAAACCACAAGAAGTGGACCCTTTTTAATCCTATGAAATATCACCTTTGGATGAGGACCTCCTAGTAGCAATGGAAAAACATTGAGGAAGTGTCTAAGAAAAAAATGTCTATTGATACAGAGCTAATAACGGCCTTGACTGTAACCTTAACACCATACTTGAAGCTCCACGAGACTCTAAATGATCAAATAAGTGATAAATCTACTATAATAGCCATGTTACATTCAAAGTTGATAGTTATAAAAGGATTTGTGATGGCTATTCAATGTAATCTTGAAAAGAATACAACGCAGATTATGAGCATCCTGCACAGCATAATCAACACTATTATACAAGAAAAGAACAATAGGGGGGCTGACATGGAAACATTGAAAAATGCCTTGCCGATGATAGGATACCACGGACAAATGCAACATTACTTGATACGAAGCAGGCAATTATAGGGAGCCCAATAACAGGGGCTAGTGGAAAGGATGACATCAATTTGTCTGCTCAGTATTCAGAACCTATTCAAAAGACAGAATTGAGGAGCCCCTGTAGCCACAACCCAAAAGGGGATGGTCTTGTAAAGGTAAGAGATGTACATTACCCCCACATTCAGGCAAAATGTAAGAGAAAAGGTTACAATGGTTATCGACTTTCAGAGGTGGATAAGGACTCAGACACTGGTCCTGCCACTAAAAATAAGTACTCATTTTCTCTAAAATGAGTGAGCTGGGGCAAAAATTACAATCACCAAACACAAAAAGCCAGCTCATAAAGGCTAGTCTGTTAAAGCAAAAGAAACAGCAAAGAAATCTTACATCTGTACCACACTCATTAAAGCAAATCATTACAGCCCAGGGCTCGATACACCTGGAAAAAAACTCAGGCAGAGGAGCAAGAGAGGCTGGACAAATGAGGATGGATAAACAAGAACTAGCGCAGGAAGCATCTTCAAGTGAAGAACTGCGAGCCAGGTAATTGGAGGGGAGTCAACCCAAATTAAATGTCTCTTAAATTGATATAAATGATGACAATCAAAGGGAGGTACTCATGAACCTCTCCACTTATACGAT
Organism: Ambystoma mexicanum; assembly: GCF_040938575.1. NCBI lineage: Eukaryota > Metazoa > Chordata > Amphibia > Caudata > Ambystomatidae > Ambystoma > Ambystoma mexicanum. The sequence continues at coordinate 528,202,201 of NC_090937.1, forward strand.
AACGGAGGGTGAAGATTCGATCTCTGATATTGAAATAAGAGACTTAACACACCTAGACAGGTTAAATCAAAATGAACCTACAACTGACTGTGAGGAGGAGTCTGACATCAAGGACCCTCTCCTGAACAGTGGCGTAACACACATGTGGGGGCCCTCCTGCAAGCCATGCTGAGGGCCCCCCAATTCGGCAACAAATCACGGGTTGTGCCACACTCTGGGCTGGCCTAGATTATCATGCATGCAAAATACTCACAAATGTGTTGCTGAAGGGGTATGCCACACATTGTACTAGAAGAAAGATATAAATATGTGTTTTAATGCAATATACAGCACACTGTCTGAGAAAAATTGGTTAAAAGGCCAGAGTGCTTGCAATTTTTTTGTAGGGTAACACCAGTCCAATAGATGAAAGTGACCAACAGTGCACAGGAACATGAATGCTTTGTTACTAAAAATTCCATGCCACATTGAAAACATTTCCCACTGGCTGCACAATGTAGACCATTGTAGACATGTAATAACATTACAGTAAAGTATGCCAGGCCACTTTTATACATACCTAGACTGGTTGCACCAAAATTCAAGTTGAATCAATAACACTAATCAAGAAGAGGGCACACATTCAAGCCCGGGTCTCTGCGGCCTCTAACAACACAGCCAAACTATTTAAAATCTGCTAGTCAATCCTGTTGCGGTCTCTACCGCTCCTGTTCTCTCGCAGGCCCCCTGTATGATTCTGGCCTCACTCTTCTACGCTAAACCTCAGGACATCCTGTCCTCTATCTCCTCTTCCTCTCCCTCTTCCTTTCTCGGCACCCCTTTGGTCATCTCTACCTCTCCTCCTCCTTTCTCGCCTTTCTCTCAGACAACACCTGACAAGGTTTCTAGACAAATCCGATCTATGAAAGTTTCATCCAAACAAGTGCACCCCTGCTCCACCAGAACCATCAAGGACCATATTGACACCCTTGCTCTAGTCTTGACCGATTTCTGTAATCACTCTTTTGCCACTGGAACATTTGTCTCTCCTCTTAAGCACTCCCTCGTACACCCACTCCGCAAGAAGTTGTCTGCTGATTCTTCCCGCCCGGCAAACTATCGGCCAATCTCCATCACTCCCTTCCTGGGCAAACTCTTGAAAAAGCTGGCCACCTCCCAGCTTACTCACCACACTGAATCTGTTGGTTGTCTCAGTGACCATCAGTCTGTCTTCAGAGCTGCCAGAGGCATGGAAAATTCTCTCCTGAGCACCTGTGAAGATATGCTCTCTAACCTTGATTCCAGCATTCCTTCTGTCCAAATCCTCCTTGATCTTTCCTCTACTTTTTACACAGTCAACCATGCCATCCTGATCAATCGACTATGTGAGAACCTGGGAATCAGGGATCAGGCCCTGGAGTGGCTGACCTACCACAGTCTACCACTGACTTCATAAATAAATTATTTCCATTAAGGACCAAACCATAACAGAAATAATTTCTTTATGAAGGCAGAGTAACTACAAAAAGAAACTTTCTTTTCTGTTACAGAAAGTATTTTGAAAGTGAATGGTTTAATCAATGGCTGTATGTTGTTAATTTGACCTAAGTGTATGAGACAAACTCATGAATTGACAAATTGAACATGGTTTAATGTAAACAAATTGTTATGAAACAATGGGACTGAGTAAAATATTGGATTTTTTATCAAAAGTTGGAGTACGAATGACATTATTGAATACGACCTAGAGATAATTAAATATTTGTTTGTTTATACAATACCAATAGGGTATGGAGGGGATGGGAGACTTCCACAAGTTAGTGGACTTCTGCTGTCATTACACTTGCACAAACAAACAACAGGCACTGGAGAGATAGCTGACACTGCAGGGCAGTGCAAGTGCCGTACGTCCTCGATGAATGTCATCTTGTCGCAGGGTATACATCCGGAGTTTGCACTCTGCCTGGCAGCAGCATCAGGTGGTGACTATTAGGAGGTAGATGTCTGCAGGCGATAACATTCAGAGAAGGCACTTGGCACACATGAGGCAGGAGGAACATGGGGGATCCCTACAGGCCATGTGATCCATGTTCAGTCGCTACCAGAGAGGCTGCTGTGATGGAAGGCAGGGCTGAGCTGGCACTGTGGTGGGCAAGGGGGCAGGCTGCCATTCGGGGGATACTTGCAGGTTGGCAGATTAATCAGAGGGGCATGTGGTAGCCACCCTCAAAGCCCTCCAGGCAACAATGTAGGCCTGCCTAGAGGTGGGGGCCTTGTTCAGTTGTGGTCAGAGATTGAGTAGCCTGCTGGCACTGTACATAGGTTTTTGGTGTTATGTATCATTTTTTACTTCTATTTATTTTCATCCTTGGACCTTTGTTCTTTCCCATTGCTTATGTGTAAATAGTTTCAATACAAAATTTCATGTCCTTCATAACACGATTGTTGCAATCTATTTGACTATGTGTACTTTTACTTTTTCCATGTTCTCTAAGTGCATGGGTCAGGTGGCAATCATGTGGTTTGGGGCCTCACTGTGTGTGTCATGGTTTTACTGTGATGTTTTCTGGGGGACATGTGTGAAAGCTCCCTGGGTGTGATGGATGTTGCATCCGTGCTCAATGTGAATGGGTGGGCTCTTGTCGCTGTGGAGAGGTGAAGTGCTTTTGGATTTGAGTTTTTGACAAGGTTGTCATGTACACCTGTTTGCCTAGTTGTGTGGTTTTAAATACAGGCAGGTTGTTCATTTGTGTACATGGTGTGGATGTATGTGTGATAGTCATATGGCATGGTTGGGTTTGTTCTCCTTTGCTGTTTGTGTTCTTGTGTGTTTGTTGATGTTCTGTGTTGTTGTTTGACATGGCAGCTTTCTTTTGATTAGCTTGGACATGTGCACATGGGACACACATGAAGGTGTGGGGCAAACATACAGTTGGAGTGGACTATGGTTGTTTCTCTGATGTCATTCCTTGTGCAAGGGCACTGTGTGTTTGTTGTCAGTGTGTTGGTGCTGAAATAGTGACACTGTCAGTGTGTGTAAAGGTGTGCATACATGTATGGTAGTGGTGAAGTGTGAGATATGTGATTATGGTATTTGGTGTCTCATTGTGGATGGGTACTCACGTATTCATGTGTATTTCCAGATATTCAAAATGTTTACTTGCTTGTTGTATGTGATGACACCTTTTTCACCTCTGGTCATTTGCTACTGGGGGTTGATTGTATTGTATGTTGGATTCCTTCTTGCCAAACTGATGTTTAGATAGTCCTTTGGCACTTGCTTTTCAATATTTATGTGCTTCATTCACTGGTATGGGTGTTTGGCATTGTGGGGGTTGCAGTGAGATATAGCCTCTTTGTGGATGGGTGGGCTAACTTCGTCCCTTGGGCAGTAGATGGTAGATTGCTGGTTCACTCCCATGTTACGGCCTCCCACCCACACACATCTGCAATCACCAACTAAATGCTCTCATCTCATGCCTCACCTCTGCCACTGGAATGCAGCTGAGTCCCATAATTGATGGTACAGTCTAGCAGCACACAGTTTTAGTTTCTCGGATTCACACACTTTCTGACAGGCTCCACATCACCCATACACAGGACTGTTCTCCTTTGGTACTGGCAGGGACTTTATTACCACTACCTACCTGTCTACCTTAGCAGAGGCTGAAATGCACCCAGGAATTCTTTATAATTTTCCCAATCTGTGATTCCTCTAAGGGCATTCTCTTACAGTACTTCAAGGCCATTGCAATGGCACAAAGGCACTGTATAAGTTCCACATTGTATTGCATTACCATGTCACATGTACATGCAGTAGCCACAGTTTAGGTAGTGCAACAGTGTTCTCTCCTGTTGATGTGCATCTGTGTGTGGTCTACAGGGAGTAATGGGAGATGCTACAGGTCTGGATACAACAGCTGTGCTCCCAGTTGATCATGTTGGAGGCGGATATGGAAGAGGCAGACGAGAGGAGAAGAGGCAATTTGAAGATCCACAATGGACTGGTACCAGGGCCGAGTGGCAGGGGGCTGCCAAGGTGATAGACAGAGGTGAGATGGGGTAGTGGGAGTAGGCTGGATTGGCAGGGGGCTGTCTGGGGTTTGGGGTGAGTGGGGGTGGTGGGTGGTGTCAGGACTTGAGAAGAGGGCTGCCTGGGGTTTGGGGAGACGTGACTGGGTTTGGTTGGTGATGTCAGGACTTGAGTGGGCTGCCTGGTGTTTGGGGCAGATGTGAGTGGGGGGGATATGTGATGTCAGGACTTCAGGGGGCTGCCTGGGGGTTGTGGTGGAGGTGAGTGCGGGTGGTGGGTGGTGTCAAGACTTGAGGGGTCTGTCTGGAGGATGGGGAAGTGATGACTGGGGGTGGTGTCAGGAGTTCATGCAGCTGCATTGGGTTTGGGTGGAGGTGACTGGAGGTGGTAGGTGGTGTCAGGACTTGAGGGAGCTGCCTGGGGTTTGGGGCACAGGTTATTGGGGGTGGTGGGTGGTATCAGGACTTTGGGGGCTTCCTGGGGGTTGGGACAGAGGTGAGTGAGGATGGTTGTTCGTGTCAGGACTTAAGGGGCCTGCCAGGTGCTTGGGGCAGAGGTGAGTTGGGGTGGTTTTTGGACTTGAAGGGGCTGTGGGGTAGGCATTTTGCACAGTGGGTCACTTTGCACTTTAGAAACCATGAATCCGCAGACTGTGCAAAGTAGGTACCTTGTTTTCTATGGCGCTAAGTATTTTGCAGGGACTTAGTGCTTTTTCTATGAATTAGGCCCTAAGTCTTCATCCCTTAGAACTAGACATTATTTTATACAATCATGGTAATATAGAATTCAATGCAAAAAGGCATAAACATTTCTATGATCTCATGAAAGTGAAAGTGAACCTTTTTTTAATGAGTTTGTTGTGTGATCCATTCAAAACCTGGTACCCAAGTTCAAATATGTAGTTAGTGGGACTATCAAACTTACAGCTGGGCAAGGGAAGTAACACAATTGCATCCTGTCATACAACCAAGCAAAAGCAGGAGACATTGTCAGTACATATCCTCTTCATGAGTCACAGCGTGTAAGCAGTTTGCAATTCTAATTGCCTGAACCTGGCATAGTATGAATATAAACATGTAGTGAATACGTTTTCTTCTCTCACTTTATCAAGCATCAGTTAAAAATGGGTTCCAACTCAATCAGGTCTTGTACTTTTACACCAATTTCCTAGGTGTTATATTTTGATTCAAATGCTGTTCTTGCCGGCAGAGTGCTGAGGCTGGTTGTCCAGTAAGTTAAATGTTTGGAACATGTATTTATTGGAATGTTTTGCCCGCTCTGTCTCTTTGGTCAAACACAGATCCTCATGGATGGTTATATATGCTTTATAATTTGTCTGAAGCTCATGTAAGGCTAATTAATTTAACAGTGGTTTGTCCTTGAACCTTTTCCCTTGTGCCTTCTTTAGAACAATATACATGGTATGGGTTTCACTGTACACCACAATTGCCCTAGAAGCTTGCCAGTCGAATTCCTATATTTTCATAAGAAGGAACTTTGTAACATCTTTGTATATCTTTTATAGTAAAGATCTGCTGCAAATGTTAAGCCAGAAGAAAGTCAAAGTTTGGAAGACTATTTTTATTAATAGAGAAACACATTCTGATTTGAATAGTCTTTTTGGTATTAAATGTATAATTGTCAGTGTTGTGGTGTTCTAAGTAGTCATCACAACAACAGATTGAAATTGATTAACGAATCAAGCACAGACATGGATGTATTTGCAATGGGAATGATTCTGAATGCTGACAATCAATTAAGTATCTATTGGCATGTGTAGTTCCCACAGCAGTAAAGATAGGTCTTCATCATTGTGTCATCATTGTGGTCATAGTCTGCGCAACAGGGGGAACAAAGTTAAGGTGGCTTTAGCTGAATTTCCAGGGTTTTGTTGCATTAAGTTCTCACCTTAACATCCCAGCAACTAAAGTATTTTTCCTAGAATTTCAAGGGTTTTGTTATTCCATACATAATTAACATTAATAATACAGACAATTTAGCTAATCAAAACACTGTGTTATGATTAGAAAGTAAAATAAAAAGCAATTGGACAACCACATTGCCCCCAAACAAACCTGTAGTTACAATAAATTTGTTTGCATATGCACTTTACTTTTAAAAGTCTATTATATGTATATGTACTGTTAATGAATAGTTATTATAGTGCTACAATAACTGTCAATATATTTTAAAATAATATTGAAAAGACTACTGCCCATATATTTGTATATATTTATATATTTTAATAGATCGCAACATCCTTCAATGCGGCTACGCATCTTTGCGTCTAATATGCCAGCCAAAGGTATCACACGCTGCGTTTCCACGCCTACATCTTAAAGGCGTCAACAAATGACTCAATCACACATTGGGAAGTATTGATGCAAGTATGCCCATGCCATTTGACGTAACACACACTACGTAATATGCCAATGGCATGTCAAACTCATGTAATGTGGCTTCGCCTCTTGGCGCATAATGTATCAGCCAATCATAACACGTGCTGCGACTCCGCGCCTACACGTGACTTTTATATGCGTCAATGATCTATCCAATCACACGTTGAGCTGTATCTGCCCATAGAAACTGTGCTCTGTTCACAAAGGTATCCTTAAAATGCATGAAATGTGCAGAGATCCGAGAAATCAAGCGAGTTCCTTCTACATGATCAAATTTAACTTCAACACGTTAAATATTTGTATTGTGAGGAAAAGTGTGAAATGCAATCATTTTTTCCATCGCTCTATTAACTAGACCAATTTCTACATTCAAGTTCCACTTTAACATTACTTGTGCATTGATGCACAGTTTTAAAACTCCTTCCAGACCTGCTGTTTTAGAATTTGAATGTTCTAGTTGACCTAATCAAGTGTTTGCTCTCTTATCCAACTCTAAATCCATAACATGACCATCTTAAACATCACACGATTTTATCTCTACAATATTTTTCTTCTCTGCATTGCAGTTTTAAAATTGTTACACTTTGCGAGTGTGCACCTCAAAGCAACACAAGAAATGTTTCTTTCCTTAAGAGTCAACATGACATCAGACAGACTGCAATCTGCCTGAAACATGTTAGAAATCAATCTCCCCTTTAAGATTGGTTTCACATTTTCCTCAGGAACACATATACACATCTTATTAAGCATATCTGCATACTCTAAGTCTCCAGATTACCTCATGTTAAAGGTAAGTTCCTGGAATTCAAAACAATTCCAAAGTTTAAAATGACCAATGCTTATTATACTATTGGGAGCATCTTTTGATTACAGCATTCTGAAAACTGGTCTACCTTTCACAGGAATTAATTGTAACACATCTCCAAACAAAATGTTGTAGTCAGTCTTCAAAACCTCATGCATTAGCAAGTGAATGAAAGCTATCATCAAGTTAACAGCACACTTACTTCATCTACAATCAAGGTATTTAAGTTTCTAATAACTTTCCATACTTCTTATGCTGCAAGTTGATACAGGTTTCTGATACTCTAGTGTGTTGTCATGCTCCACTGGTAACAGGTGATGTAAATTAACACCTCCTACATTAAATACTGCTAAACCTGTTGGAACAGTTACAATACATGACAAAGAGGAATCTGTTACATTTTAGATCATAGCTCTTATTGCATTAATTTAAAAATATTGACCTGTTACTGCTTGTCCACTAAAATACAACAATACAGGTTTGTATTGCACACAATAATATACATGCTTGTCATGCACTAAACCATGTAAGAACCTATCTTTAATTTTATAATTAACCTCTTTTTGCTCTATATTAAGTTATCCAACAATTTCATCACAATTCACATCTACAACTTTGTTGCATTGCGATTTCTACTTCCTCCATAGCAAGTTCAAATTCAGTTTGAATAATTGTCTCACCAAGAACATTTTGACTTCCTGCTACAGAATCTTGACTGCCATCATCAGTCTCTTTTGCCAGTTCTTTCTCCAGTAAATCCCTTTCTGCAAACCATGGGAAGAACAACTGGAAAAGACAAACATAAAATAATTTCTTTTTCTCTGCAATTTGGCAATACACTTTCATGTGGTAATGACACTTGACTTTCCATGTCTCACTAAACAACCACTACATTCAGGTACTTTAAACTGTCCTCTGTCACTGTTTGCTTCAATATTTCAATATGAGTAGGGTTTTGCTACTTCATATAAACAAAGATCCTCCAACATTTCAGATCAAGTTGGATAATATGTATCCATCAAGTTGGTTTTAAAAATCTCTTTACTGCCAGGTGCTACTTCAGCTAACTGCTCAATTTCAGTCAATGGCTTCAGTACCTGATTTCTAGTACTAGCTGCTCCAAGACTTAACCAAACTGCATTAACGCTATGTCCATACAGAGGCAAGCTAGATAGCCGATCTTCAGCTTCCTAGCTACTACATTCTGTATGTGAAAACATCTTCAAACCAAAGCTTACACGTTTCTAACTGATACTTTTATCTGATTATAAATCTGCCCATACTTCAGCTGCATTGCTCTTTTGTGCTTTTGTCATGTATGCTGTAACATAATGAGCAACAGCTGTTGAGTCATCAGCAATAATCTGTACATCAGTATTGGCATTCCATAGCTTAGCAATGACAGGATTGTAATCATTAATGAATTGCCATTCCTAATTTCTTTTTAAATTATAGATATTTTTGGTGACTTACCAGATCACATTAAACTATTCATTCGATCAATTGTTGTCACAGGCCTTGGAAAGCCACATCTGCACTGAGTGTAGTACTTGTCTTTACTTTTGTATTTTCTTTGACAGTACTTTTCACATGGATCCTTTAGATACCTTTCCACCTTGTTCAGTAGCTCAGCATTTACATGCTGAGCTGTAATAGAACAAATAACATATTTTTCAATGAACTTCATCACACAGCCATCATTTTCCTTGCCAAACTGGGGATCATCTTTAATCCACAACAACATTTTATATGTAGAGCCCCACGTGCTGTGTACTCTTTCCTCCAAAATAAATGTTCCACAGTGCCTAGTGGACCATTTTCTTTATTACATATGAAGTGTAATATGGCTAAAAATGTGTGATGAAAAATTGCAATACACTTATAGGGCACATAAAACACAATTCTCTTGGAGTCATGTGTTCTGTGTTCTGTGTTGTTTTTCTCTGCATTAGATTCCCAAATCCACTCTGCAAGATCATCTCAACCATACTCTGTGCAACTTAAAGTCACAAATAAGGTTGGAGATCCCAGGTTTCTGATCATGCATCTAACCTTGAAGTGTCTCCTATGTCAATATTCTTTAGTTTCTCTCATTGCGGCCAGAATAGTTGTAAGTTTGCCATCTAAAACTTCAATTTTTGTCTTTCACCTGTTGCAGCATCTCACATGCAGAAAGATTTTGAAATCTAGTTCAGGTTGGATGTGTATAAGCAACAGCATAACATAATGGTGAAAATTCACTTTCATACAATAAATGAAAAATATATTCAACATTTTTGCGGAATCATGAATCTTCTAAGTACATTCTTGTACACCGATATTCTGAAGCAGAGATTTGCACTTTCTGATCATTCAATCTCCATCCAGTACAAGTTGGAAAAAGCATAGGGAAACAAAGGGCTTCTAATGTCTTTTCCCCGATACTAATTGGTGCAAATGTTGTTACTTTCATTTGATACAATACTAAACTGTCGCCCATAAATTCACGTAGAGTGTAGAGGATGAATAGTGTAATGTGCATACAGACTATTCCCTTCTGCAACAGACAGGCATTAAAAGTGACTTTCACTGCTTTTGTTTGTTGACTCAACATCAACAATAGACAAGTCTGGTACTGTTGCAATGCATTTGTATAAATAATTGTGCTCCAATAGAAACACCAGTGCAATTTTCCATTTTCCAGTATCTACAAGCTGTTGCCAAATGCTCTTATCTTTAGAGGCAAAACAATTTACTAAAACAAAGAATATGCAATATTATGCTTCACTCCTAGAGTATTAACATTGTCTTCCAAATTCAGGGTTAAATACACACATTTGACTCTCACACCTTGCACTAATGACTTCCTAGGCAGATTTGACATCTTTGTTTGCAATCTAACAATAAGTTGAAACAGATGACCAATTTGTAATGCAATCACTTCAAACATGTTGAATTCTTGAAGCACAACAGGGATATCAGGCACTACCATATTGTTTAAGACACTTCTTGGCGGAATATGTGTTTAATTATAAAATCCAACACAGTGTCTATAAACATAACATGCCTCACTTGAGTGAAATCGTTCTTCTACAAACAAATACAGATAAAGTTCTTTCCAAACGTCTTCTACAGTGTGTTTAATTTTGTTCTCAACATAAACTAGTTGCACATGAGACATATAAAAAGTGTGTCGACAAGATGCACAAACAATGTCAGGTCTTTCAGTAGAAGACAACTCAAACATTGCAATACTTATTTTATACAGTTAAAAAATCAGATCCTTTGAAAGCATAGAATCATCATTTCCACTTCCTATACGTGTTTAATCTATGTACACATACTCTTTTAAATACACCATATTTATCATATGCATTGTAGAAATAAAACTTTCTACAGTTCCAGTCAAAAGTATTGCATTTAAAACTGCAAAAGACATACTTGGCGTGTTGCACTCATACAGTTTAACTAGAATGTATCTCATTTTAGTATGATGTGCAGCCAGCATCCATATATAATGAAACTGACTCTTACATCTACTTGTATCAAGACAAGCTAGAGAGTGACCCAAAGGTCCTCTTTTATTCACAAACTTCACAGTCATCTATTCTTTGTATAATCTTGATCTGTCTTTGAACATTATCATGGTTGTGCTAAACTAGCAAAAATCTCTTTAAAACTTTACAAGAAAACATATCAATATTGCACAAAAAATTACAAGTCCATACCTCACAATTATTCTATTGTTTCATTTTTGACTGACCTACAGTTTCTTTTTCTTCTTTTTTAGAAATCACACCATTTCTGACTTCATAGCTAGATCCACTCTCATCAATAGCGAGTAGAACATTCTTTCCTTGAATGTACCTCTCCTCATTAAAAGTGTGTATCCACTCTCCAACAAAAACTTCACAAGAGTTGTCACGTGTAAGCACATGAACTTTTTCTAAATTTGTATAGAATGGTGTAGTCACCTTAAGCAATTTCTTAAGTTTATTTAATATGAAAATTATCAATTTTCGTTTCATATCAAAACCTTTCTTAATGATTACTTCTACATTTTGCTTTCGCAAAACATTTTTTTACCACTTTTCTAGATTTCGGTTTCACACTTCTCCAAAGATTTGAAAAAACTCGGAAATGAATCATTTTCCTACATATCTTTCTTCATCTGTTTCAAATTGATAGCACATTCCCTACCTCTTTAAAAAAAATCTTTCTTTTTGTACTAGCTAGTAACACATTTGAAAAAAAATAAAAACAATATTTTTTTTTTACTTTCAATAAAAACATTAGCGGTTCCAGCAAACCTTGTGTTGGCATATCTCTTATTTCAACCCCAACATTTTTAAAACTATCCTCAACACTAGAAATTGTTGCTTTATCTGCAGGATTTGAATCTACAGATTTAAAACCACAACTTTAAAAAGAAAATGATACTATTGAAGTGTACTTCCCTGCCGACAATCCTTTCTTATAGCTCGTTGTTGTTGTTTTCATGCTGGCATCTTGCAACAAAAGATGTGTAAAAAAAACAATTGAAATGATTAAGTTCACATATTCTGTTTGTTTATATTTTCAAAATAAAATATAACTTTCAAGCCCCGACTGAGAGGAGGCGATGAAATTTAACAACCTGCAAACCCAGGATTTGTAGGGCCAAGTGAATCAAGACACTCACTCAAAGCTGCTGAACAAAAAAGATTGTGTCTGCTGTCAGCCCAAGTGTAATAGTTATTCGCACTCTGGGAATTCCTGGCTGCAGATCATTTTGTTTTTTTTTGTATTCCTGACAATATATATACTGAAGTGGAGTACACCTCCCATCAAAAAAATAAATATATAACACCACGATTTAAATCAAAAAGAGATTTGTTCTCTTTCCAGATGACAGAAACATTAAAAAACTGTTCCAAATGGTCCACCATAATTAAAAAAGGAAGCTTTAAACTAAAATCACTATTATTCAACAAAGGTAGCAGACGCCCCTCTTTCGGAAGAACAAGGCATGATAACCTGTTCAGTGGTTGTTAACCACATTGAGAGTTCGCAGCCAAATGCTTTTTGTTCACTGAACCTGTCACAGATGGGAAATATCCATTTGCATATCAGTCTTTGTCCCGCCCACATGGGCAGTCCAGCACCAAAATGCTATGGCAATTCCTCTCTGAACAAGAGTACCAACAGCAACCCTATACGTGCGTTTCAGCCTTGTTGGGCATCATCAGTGAGGTGAAGCTGAGCCTCTCTAAGCACTACTACTACTCAACAAAACTTATCAGCAAGCCATGTCCATCCTCCCTCTGCTACCCATCCACACTATCACTACAGTTTGAACGGCTAAGTCCACTAGCAGTGCCATCAAACTACCCTACCAAACCTAAACAATAACAATGTAATCCCCATACCACTATACACTTCTTAATGAATAACTCACATACTCTACACATAACTTCATAATACAATTCCCAAGCAAATTCTAAATAGAAGAAGCATTCACTAGAAACATGATATTTCTTCATTCACATTCATAAGGTGTTCCAAAATAAAATGTAACCCATCTTTGCTTTCATATACCAACCGACTGTTAATTAATCTATCTTATGTTATCATTTCAGAAATAATGTGATAAGAGAACATAGCACAAAGATAATGCACTGCCGCTTAGTTGGTCCACCCACCTCCAGTTTTCACACCTCACAAGCCTCTACTTAACAGCTAAATGACAACTCCAAGCACACAGCAATTAGTCAATTAGCGTTCACTTAACTAGGCCCTACCACACCCTTGCTTCACCCGGCACCCATGTAAGTACTCCTACTTAGCCATCTTCAACACAAAAAATGCACAATTTGCTACCTCACTGGATTCCAATTTCACCATAATAACACAATATCCTAATCCACTATCCTGCCTTTCACCTAAAAATGAGTAACTACTATTGCTAATCAACACAAATATATCAGCATGTATGTCCTCCCTTCACTGTCCATCCCCAGTCTACTAATGTTTCAATGGCCATGTGCCCTAAGCAGCCCCAGAACACTTTTTTTAACAAACATCATTCATCAATAATACTATTTCCCCCAACCCAATATGCACCCCCATTAATTGGAGATGGTGTACACCAAATTACACATTTCTTACATACCATAATAATTCAACATCCACACCACATCCAGAAAAAAATGAATATGGTATGTCGAAATCCAATACATGCCATAAAAGAGAAAACAGGATTTGGAAAAAAACATGATGTAGATAACCTGGCATAACATATGCTGTAAAAGCAGCTATTTGTTCTACCTTCAATGCCTTTTCTGATTAGTCTTGTGTAGCTCCTGCCACTATCCACTCCAGTGTCCCTCAGGGTTCATGTATCTCGCCCACTCTCTGCAAAATCTTTATAAAGCCCCTATTTGACATCCTGGACTCCATTGGGATGGCTTACACCAACTGTGCTGATGACACTCAAATCCTTCTTCCACTCACCGGTAACTATAAAACTGACGCCAAGGCAGTTAACACAGCCTACTCCACTATTCAGCTCTCTCCTTCTTCCTTCCCCAGTACTCTACTAATAGCTTGCCTATGCATAACCATATGTAAACAAATGTGATATATTTTTTTACTTTTGTCAATTACTATTTTAACCTTCAATGATTTAATTATATTGTCATTCACCGCTCAATTCACCGGGCACTGACACACATGAATCATGTCACAAATGCCACCCACAAACAACTGTGGTCACGTGTGTTAATTTTAAACATGTATCAGCCTCGATAAAGACCCACGGGTTGAAACACTTGTCAGCTGACCACTACTGGGACCATGAGCCCACGCTTCAAACCAATTGATGAATACAATCTATTGTTGCAATAAGCACCAATAATTAACAATGTGGAAAATCCATTTGTAAAAACTAAACCAACAGCGAGGTATCCAGGATATTCCCCAACTATACTACAAAGGAGGTGTGGGCTTCACCTCAAAAAACATATCATGTGACCTTGTACTAAGGAAAAGGACAACACAACAAGTACCAGAGCTTAGAAAGGAAGGTTCCATACCTAGAGCCCCAATACCGAATCTTACTCCACTATTCAGGCTTGGATGTCATCAAACTGCCTTTGCCTCAATGGTGATAAGACTGAAATCCTCCTAGTAGGTTCCCAAGAAACTCAGGCACCAATATACAACATTCACAATCAATAACACAGTGATCCCCGTCTCCCCACTGGTCAAAACCTTAGGCTTCTACCTCAATGCCACCCTCTCCAACGCCATCGACTCCTCAGCTGCCTATCACACCAAGCTGGCTAATGCAGCCAAACAATTCCTATCCACTTAAAATTGCCTTTCCATATCCAGAGCGATAATAGGCTCAAGACTGGATTACTGTAACGTCCTCCTTGCCGCCACTACAACTAAGAACCTAAAGAAACTCCAAATAATGCAGAACAATGCACTTCGCGCTGCTATCAACATCCCTAAAACAGAACAGATATATGCTGCCAGACGCCAAGGCCACTGGCTCCACATAAAAGAACGCATGCTATTCAAAACTCACGCCATCACTCACAAGTGCATTAATCACACAGCTCGCCTACCTTTCTGCTAAAGTAACGGGTAAAGGCTCTTCCAGACCAACGAGAACACCATACTCCGACCGACTCATAATGCTCAGAGTCAAAATAGCCAAAGCAGATGGCACCAGCTTCCCCTTCATTGCTGCCAGCCACTCACCCTGAGAAACGAAACCATCACACCTTGCATTCCACAAAGCACTCAAAACGTGGTTGTTTAACTAACCCATGCCTCTCCATCACCCTGTACCTCCCGCATGAGGGCTCTCATCTCTTGCAACCCTGAAATTGTCTATATACCGCATCTGCTTCTCATGCACCAATTTAAAGGTACTCATATCACTGTAAGCATTTCAGCAAATTTGGTATATCCTGAACAATTTGTGTTAATAAATCAGCCTACTTGCCTGTCATGCACCAATGTAAACTGCTCATGTATTGCTGTAACCAACTGTTAGGAAAAATTCTCAATATGTGCTAATTTCCTTAACTTTTGAGACCCCCTAGCAACTTTGCTGGATTTCTAGGATTTGAATCTTTTACTTGGGAAGAGTGTGAACCTTTTTTTCCCACTCTTCCATGTATTTTGTGTGTGTTTTACTTTTGTGTTCTTTGGTTATGGAGTTTTAAAACAACTCCAATGGCATCACCTTTTTCTGTGTGTCACCCAGCACCTTCAGTTCAGTGGCAGAGGGATGTCTTTCAGACTTCCCAAGGTTTAAATAGCTTCTCTAGGACTGACTACCGTCTCCCAGTGTATGTAAAATTAAATTGACTTTACTAGTCTCTTTAAATTTACTGACCCAGCACACACTTTCTTACTATAGAGTGCTGGAGGGGTTGTCGAGCTTCCCCTGAGTCAAAACACTCATGTAACAGTATTTTGTTTTTATTTATTTTTACATTTTTAAAGCGCTCACATAGCCCGCGGGCATCGAGGTGCTGTTACAGGAATTGTTTTTTTTGTCTTAGTTGCGTATTTATAACGCGCTTAAACACCCAGAGATTTCTAAGCGCGGACCCGGGTATCGAACCTGTGTTGCTTCGTGTTGTCTTGCTTCGAAGGTGCGCACGTTGCCGCTGAGCCTTATCCTGAGTTACCTTTTCCTACTTTAAATGGCTGGTGGCAGTGGTTTAGATCAACTACTGTGACTTTTTCCGACCGCTAACAACAGTAGCTAAAAATCGGCTCAGCCATGTTTTTCAATATGGCACCCAAGACCTATCTGTAAAAACAGACTCTGGTCATCTTTTCACCATTTCTGTTAGGAAAGGTCCTTGTTGTGTTTGTCTCTGTGCGCCAAACCAGGTTTGGTCCCTTTGTTTGTTGGCCTTTGGCGGGCTTCAGTGCTGAAGTCCTACTCTGGTGCCTGACTGTCTGGGATGGACAGGATGTGAGGGAGGTGCCCAAAACTCCCTGTGCTTAGTCTCCTAGTAGACCTAAATACACTCTGGCATGATTGGCTGGCTGGCTGTCCGGCAAGGACAGCCACCCTGCTGTGTGAGTGACAGCGAGGCTGGAATGAATGGGGGAAAACTGTTTAAAAGCAGGTCTCTGGGACTTGGAAAGCAGAGTCGACCACTGGAACGAAAGAACCGAAGACGAGCTGAAGGAAGAGGACTGCTGCAACTCCTGGATGACCAATGAAGACCTGCTGCAGGTCTGAATTGCCTGAAACTCCAATCGACAGAGAAGCCCTTCAAGATGAACTTCTTCCCTTGAGTTTGGTGGGAACAACCAACTCGCAAGCCACCTAGACAACAACCCCATATGGTCGAATTATTATCAGAGTGCTGTTGAAAACAGGATAGCCAGAGGAAAGAAAACCAGCTTGTGGACTTTAAGGCACTCACACCTTAAACTGATGTCTTGCTTCAGCTTTTGGCCTCATCCCTGGGCAATGCAGGAACCTCCCGCCATCCTCCTTCTTGTCCCCATGACTGAAGCCCAGGAACAGCGAGATCTGCTCGAACTGCCAAGAACAACTGCCTCAGCTATGGCTTTCTTCATTAACAAAGTACTGTGAAAACGCGGTCCAGAACAATTTTTGGCCATCGAGAGTGCATGAAACTTTCCTCTACTTTGAAGGTTTGTCCTTCCCTAAACATTGGTCATACTTTTCGCCTAGCCAAATTCTTCTAAACTCCGTGGCAAATACTTAACCGTTATCTACCAGAGCTGTGCTATCCTATACAAAGACTCTGAACCATTGACTTTGGCCCAGGCCTATGAGAATAATTGCTGGTTGTATTTAACTGAAACCCTTTGCCTTCCTATGAATGTATTTGGTCTGTCTATTCTTATAACCTTGTCTTTTTATCCCTGTAATAAGTATTTGAAGTGCCATTTTGCTCCCTGGAGCTAAACTTGTTCAATTACTTATCGGCTGGATTTTTGGTGGTTTATTAGTGTGTGATATTGAGCTGCTTATGTGTAATGTTTTCTAACTGACTGTAAATAAATGTATATTCTTTTACCAAGAAACTTTGAGTGTTTACTTAAATCACTGTATTAGTTGGTTTTTTCTGTAACTTGTTCTACTGCTCACTTAAACTCTTGAGATAAGTCTGGCTGCTCAGCCATCGCTACCACTTTACTGTGTAGTACAGGCTTTTTACCAAAGGTGAAATTGTGCTTACACTTGTAGTCTTAATTGCCTGTAGTGTTCCCAAAGGGTACTGCAGGTGATTCTGCCTAACACCAACTCACTACAGTTGTATATCGTGAACACTCTCTGTCTGCACCAATGTATCTAACAGTATCTAACCCCAATCACATTCATCCAACCAGTCTATCCTAATGAAAATTATTTCCTCTGGAATTACATTTCAGAAATTCAGCAAACACATACTCACAATAGGTGGTAATAGCTCCCCTACACTATCTAACAGCACACATGGTTACCCAAAATCCCAGGGGCAACATATGATATAAAAAGAGGATTTTACATCATTGCCCAGTGCCCAAACACCAATGGTTTCCTGAACTGCACGCCTGTGTGACAAGCCATGTTTGTCACCCATTGGGAGGAAGCATGTCTTCCACAACTGTAAACAATAGCAAACCCTAAAGGTACAGAATACATGTGATGCAGACATGACCACCACACCCTGTTTCACCAGGATTCTTAGGTCTATACAGGATTTCATGGTACTGTGAAAAAGTACCCCAGATGCATTCATGGTCACACACATGGGACAACTGACATGTCTTCTTGGTAAGTGAAACATGGAGAGTGACGAAGGAGTGACTGAGGGGTTCAAGAGTGAGTATCTGCTTCAGGTGGAGGGCTGACGTGGGAGTGCCTGTGAGAGTGGGGGTGATGGGGCAAGTCTTATTGGAGGTGGAGAGTCATCATATGACCTACAATTATCAAATATATCCCCAAGAACATCCCAGATGATATGATATGATAAGTCATTTAAAACGTGCTTGTACACTTATTTATAAGCGCAACAACGCAAGGGAGGTCAAGACAAACAATCTTACTAGGCCTTGTGTCATTCAGATGGTGCAATTGCAAGAAGGTGATGTGCAAAGGAAAAGGGAGGGAGGAAGTACAAGTGAGAGGGGAGTGGAAAACAGGGCACAAATGCTCTGAGTAAGTGCAGCCAGGGCAGTGTGGCTCTGGGTAGTGCAAGGAGAACAAGAGACTGTAGGTTTACAGTTACAGTCCCTAAGTACATGGTAGACCCAGAGGCAGTGCAAGTGTGACTGATCAAGAAAGAGCCTGGTACCCAGTGAGACCCTGAGGTTAGCCAAGCAACCTGTCGGTACAGCAGACAGGTAGGTCAGGTAGGTCAGCAGGGGAGGGAGAGAGAGAAAGCAGAGGGGAAGAGGAATGTTTTGGGGTGCTTCCGGAACTTCATGGGGTCCGGCTCAAGTTTGAGATGGGCATGGATGCCATTGCAGAAGGAGGCACCTGCAGAGGAGATATATCTACCCCCACTCTCTGCCTGGAGAAGTATTTAACCCTTAGAGAGTTCGAGGTCGTTGAGCAAAGGGCTCGAGAAGGAAAGTATTTTGAAGAGAGCATCAGAAAGCCTTAAGCACAATGCAAAGGGTCTTGAACTTGATCCTTGCAGCCAGTGTGAGCCAGTGGAGAGATTTAAGGCTGGAGAGATACGGTCTCTGGGCTTGAGGCCACAGATAAGTCTCAGCGATTTGGAACCCATGCACTATAATTGTGCACCAAAGTAGCATGCAGCACTAACTCTCCTTCTACCCCTACCCCAACAGTAGATGCCGGGTATCTGCTCCAACGATGGCTCATTACACCATTCCAAAAACCACAGACCCAGAAAAGCAATGTTAAAATGTGGCCCACAAAAGAACAACAACATTGAGAGGACATTTGGACTGCTGAAAGCCAGGTTCCATTGTCTCCAAAGAAAAGACGAAGCCCTCATGTATGCACATAAAAAAGCTTGCCATATCCTCACTGTGTGTTGCATCCTTAAAAATGTGTGCATAAGGTAAAATGTTCCCACCCCCACAATGAAACAAAACCTTTGGTAATTGGCAATGGTTATTATGATGATGATGGAACACCTATGCATCTCCAAAAGGATGTTTTGGGAATCCCGAATCATAAGGAACAGTTTGCTGAATGTATATTTCTGAATGTAGATGTAATGATATTCCAAATCTGCCTGGACATTATCGTAGTATCAGTACATATGTGTCCAGTTAAACCCTCACCTGGTATAGTACAGTCATATTTAATTTTTACTCTAAAGGAAGTCACAATATTATGGCTCCATGGCACATTTGAGAAAACCCATGACATAGTGGCTTCTGTGTGTACAGGTTTAGCACCTATATCAGATGACTTTGCATGCATTAATTAAGCATGGATTCCCAAGACAGAGACAATTTGGGAATACTGCAGCTTTTCTACATGATTTTGACTTCTGCGGCATGTCTATTGCAAACATCTTGTGGATAAATGACAGCATGATTACCTGGAATGCACAAATATGAACAACACACACACACACAAATGACTCCTGAATATGGATGCATATGTGTATGCACCAATGTGGGATATGAATTGTTATCCTGGCAGGGCATGCAGTTTATGTACAAATGAACGGCCACATACTGTATGCTGACAATACTGTCCCTAGCTGACATCAATACATAGGTACTTATCCACAAAATAGCACAGAAGCATAGAAGTGCTATGAGACTTGTACTCAAACGTGCACATTGAAGCATTCATGGTTTTGTCTTTTTGCATACCCCCGATATGCCCATTAACACACACCTACACTCCCTTCCTCTCCCCCAAACACCTCTTGATGTGCTTCTCTTCACCCCATATCACATTCATCACTCCTCTCCTCCTCCGCAAAAGGGACAGGATTCTCTCTTGTCTTACCCTGGTTTGGTAGGAGGAGGACTAGGAAAGCCTCTGCCTGAGAGACACCAAGGGCTGCCCATGGCAGACTCATCAATTGTGTCCCATGAGGTGTGGGATAGTTGCATTGGCAGACAACATGGACTGCATGAGTGCAGAGAGTGCTCCATTCACTCCCATATGGCTGAGTATGAATCCCTTGTACTAAACAAGCTCGCAACTCATCCTTAAAGCAGTGACAAAAGCTGACACATGTACTTGTATGCCCTGTGACAGCACAACTTTTGTCATTGATAGTTGGCTAGGTCCTCTTGATTACAGAGCCTTATCTCTGGCTCATGGAGATAGATGAGAATGTACATGTGTTCAACCTCTCTGTGGTTATGCAGTACATTTTGGCTCTGCCACTGGATGAACTGTATGATGCCCTGTTCCAGCTGATTACTGTGTCTCACATGTGTGAATGCAGATGTCATCATGGGCCAGGGAATCTGGGGACCACACGCCCGTAACACCTATGCCTCCATCAGTGACATATAAGATGACCATGAAATCCTCAGTCATGTCATCACATGGATGAATTGTAATCAGTTCAGAGGGAATAATGTGCTGTAAGGCAATCTGGCAAACAATCACATGCATATGCCCTGTCACCCCTGAATGGTGTGACTTAACTGCTTTTTCAGCTGCGCCAGCCTGTTCAGGCTTGCAGGGCTTGATAGCTTGAAGCATTTGGCTTTGCATTCTGGAAAGAGGATTTGCACTGGCCAGGCAGGTGGAGTGATCTGTGCAGGCGGCCCATGGATCCATGGGTTCCCCTTCCTTCTCGGCTCAGTGCATTATTTTGAGTGGCCTTTTAGCTGGTGGGTACAGAGGCTGCAGCGGTTCTTGCTATACGTAGGGCACTCATGCTTGCTGACAGCTTACCTGATCTTAAAAATGACAGGCCCTCTTCCTCCCCTCTATGGATACACATGAGTTACATTGTTGGTTAGTTGTTTTGCACACTTTTTAATTCATGGCATATACAACAGGTTTAGTGGCATATTTGACTGTTCTGTGATCCACACCAGCATCAAACTGTGTGCATTTCCTGACCTTAGCATCTTCACTTCCTGCAATGACAGTGATGTCAACTACTATTGCTGCTATTTCTTCTGGCGAGTGCATGAAGAGGACGGGATGGTTCATCTACCAGACGCCATGCACACATCAATATGATCAGATATTATTTTGAGTGCCTGCCTCTTGAGGTCATCACATTCCTTTGTAATATATCTCGCCATGCTGGGATATGCTGACACAGCCATTACTTTGTCCCACATCCTGCCCCATATCTGTGTATTCTTGGCTAGGTTCTGTTTTAGAAAACAGGTAGCCAACAACCCCTGGATGTCTCTTTGGCCCCTTCCTCTAGTACAGTTTGCTCCTACTGAGAAAACCTTTGTTTCGATTGACTCCCATAAGGTCATTGACCACTTGCCATGTCCCCTGACTACTGACTGCTTATCCTCTATCAATCATACTGGTATTATTCTCAGGAATGTTGTCACCTGTTCATGTAGAGAGGAGACCATCATGTACTCAGTGCTGTATTCAAAGATGATGGTGATAAAATGTCTGGAGACAATACTGATACCACATCTGGTAATGAGGGTTTTACTGGATGATTAGAGAATTGCCACCACACATGCAGTAACAGTATTACTGGACGTAAAAACACAACTAAATTGCATCTGGGAAAACCAGAAATGTATCATTGTTTCTATTAATGTTTGTACCAGAAGCAGAAACCCCACATATGCTGAAGTAAGCACTTCAGAGGGCAGTCAGCATGGGAGTTCAATCCATTAATGATAACAGCCAGAGAAAGGCATTCATTTTTCAGGTGGATGCTCTGCTTAGATGCATGTGATTAGCAAGTGTATATTAAACAAGAACTCTTTTGGTTGACATTTATGGTTAAAGCCTCTGTGGACATCATACGCACCCATGTTCCACATTGACAAATACAGTATAAAGAAGTTTTTGTTTGTACAACATATTAGTAAAAACTATATGCAGTACACCTTGCTTTAAAATACGCTATTGCATCAACAACCAAATGCTCTGGGAGTACTGCTTTTGTGAAACTCTCCTGCAAATTGCACATATTAGACCCCTTTTTCCTACACTCTTCTCCTATGGAGAACCTTCTGATCCCATTGTGGAGGATGTACGTGCTCACAAATTCTGAGATCCCCCATTTACGTCCCACACCTTTACAAAGTCACCAGCCATCACTCCTACCAACAGTCCTGAGGTACACAGAAATGCCCCATCTACACCTCACCTTTAACTGCTTAACTAATGTGGAATAAAACTGTACAGCTCATCTACCATACATAACTAACAAAAAGTAGAATGTCATTAACTGGCCATTAAGTTTGCCAAGTTCTAATATATCTGTGCTTGGGACCATATATTTTTCAATGATAAACCTAAATGATAAACCTAAACCTAAATGAAAAGTGAGCTAATCTTATGCACCACACTACCCATTTCTTACACAACATAACAATTCTTAATAAAGCATACCCATATTACAATGAACACATACATAAGCCATTCATGACAAAAGTATCAAGAGAAGAAATCTGCAAAATATTGTGTTGGAAATGAGTTACTCCACCTAACTCCAGTTTTTCACAACTCACAACCCCCTCCTTAAGGACTGTAGACAACATTTAATCTATTTATACCCACATAACTGTGCTCTGACACAACCGTCATCCTCCTAACACCCATGTAATCCTCCCTTCTTAGTCATCCTCATCCTATACCATGTAAAGTCAAACATCTCACCTGTTTCTATATACTATCATTGGACAACTGGCCTGACCCACTATACTACATTTCACCTACAAACTAATCACTACTACTGCTACTACTAATCAACAATACATACCAACATGTATGTCCTCCCTTCACTGCCCATCCCACTCCACTAAAGATGCAATAGCCATGTGACCTAAGCAGGCCCAGAAAAACATGTTAGCAAACCCCATCCATAGTACTGTTTCCCCCAACCCACTATGCACCCCCATTCATTTTACATCTCTCTATGGTAGTGCATTGCATAACAACATATTGCATTACATAGCATGTAAACCAAATAGAGTCCTGTCCTTCCAAAGCACACCGTCTGCAAGCAAATTGGTAAAATGGAAAATATGATTGATCATTATTATTTCTAAATGATTAACAATGATTACATGACAGTGGAAATCCTTCAGTATAAAAACATGTCCCATATTCTATCAAACCCTACCCACTTAGCCACTATAATTTCACATTCTTCACTTCATAATTTCACACTTCCGCAATTCTAACATGGTAGGAAATCACCAATATAGGGTAACAAAAAACAGCTTAATATCCAGCTACAAAGCACAAACACAGCCACCATATTTGTCAAGGGTAAAGTTATACTGCTTGTATCACTCTAGGGTTTCTTATTCACCCTCATTCATATCACATCTTTCAATGTCACTGAGAAACAAACATAAACATAACATACAATGTCATACTTCTTCATCACTCTCCTAAACACACTGAAGTAAAATATAGAAACCCTACTTTGCAAACAATACTTATAAACTTGACCAAATAAGACACCTTAACATACTTCACTTATCTTACAAATACAATAATACAAAATGTACATAAAATATATAAAAATAAACTATCACTCACCTTCAGCTGCTCCAAATAATGAATAGATCTTCACCATAGCCAAACACAGAACATGTGCACACTTTGACTTCTCGAATCAGGCTGTCAAAAGTTCACAAACATGTCACTTTCATAGCTTTCACAATTCAATAGCACAAAAAGAGGACTGTAGAAGCAAACAAGTAAAATGGTAAAACATTTTTATTACAAGCTATATCAATCAATAAACACCAACAGAATCCTTCAAAGAATACTTTATACAATCTTCATACTGTATATTAACAAATCATCTTTTATTATTTCCTCATTTTTCCAAATAACATAATCATGGCTAAAACCCTGGTTACATGATGAAAACCCAAATATAGATGCGGTTACACATACATTTTTCAAACGCGCTCAAAAACACAAATTACAAAGATTTCAAAATTCATTCACATTAACCTTCAGGTGAGAACATCCAAAAAGAAACACATGCACAAATCTGAACTAAAACATCCATAATATAATATTATTACTGCACCAAAATACAACCAGCTATAACCATGATTACAGCAAATGGATTCATATCCGCGGCTATCAAAGACTGCCACAAATTACGATGTGCGATTGGAGCGTTAATACCCCCGGATCGAGGCAACCGCCAGTAGTTGTGGCTATCCGAAACATTTTTACAGATTCAAAAAGACATATTGACGAGCTGTGACAATTCAAACAATATGAAGGTACACATGAGGGCATAGAATCAGAATCACATATGAAATTGTTAGGGTAAAATCAATGGAGCAACATAATCAATGCATAGAATTTGGAATCGTTATAGCCCTGATTAAGACGATAGTTATAAATGCAGCTACACCCAGCAAAAATACACAATGTGCCATTTGCTTGCTTGTACCCACGGCTGTAACCCATCTTGCGGTTGGTACCCTCGGCTATAATACATCTGAAAAGACACAGGGGCCGATTCATGCAACAAACGTGCGCCGAAAATCTTGGCGCAAGCGTGAAAAAACAGGCACACATGCACATGTGCGATTCATGGAAGTCCCTGCGCATGTTACCCTCAGGATGTGTGCCAAACCCGTGCATGGTGCACAGGGGCGCACACGTCATTGCAACATCCCGAACGCCATGCGCAACGCGCACAGTGAAAGTGCACAACGTCGGCGCACACACCAAAAAGGGGGTGGGACACAGGGCGTAACACGCAGAATGGAGAAAAACGCGTGAAAAAGAAGGCGTAACTGGGGAAGTACTGCAGGGAAATACATGTAACGCCAACACGCACGCGAACAACACGTGTTCATGGAATCGAATATGGGAAACCCACGCACACCAAAAGATGGGAATAGGCGTCAACACATTCGCCACACGAAGGCAGGCGGAAGCGTCCTTGCGCACAAAATAAAAGTGCGCACAAAAAACAAACACGTATATCCAGCTACAATGAATGCCCCATTTGTCGCAGCACTGATCGTGGGACACCGCAGGAGGAGGAGAATAGCCAGGGCCTGCATTTTTTTCCCTGGACTAGCCTTTTTGGGATGCCTGACGACCAGGTCTATGGCAGGTATAGGTTTCCACCCTGTATCATCCTAGACCTGGTAAGGGAGTAGGAAGATTACCTTACATCACCCACCCTGTGCTCTCAAGCGTTGAGCCCCTTGGAGAAGGTGCAAATGTCCTGCATTTTTTGGCCACTGGGTCATTTCAGCAGACAACTGCCATAGTGGACGGGGTCTCACAGGCCACACAGTCACGCTGCCTACACCAGGTGTTGGCAATCATCACTGCGCACCCCTCAGTCCGCAGGCACATATACATGCTCAGAACACCCGCAGAAAGGCAGGCAGTGGTCCAGGACTTTTACAGGGTGGCACACTTCCTCAAAGTGCTCGGTGCAATAGATTGCGCCCATGTGGCCCTATGTCCACCTAGGCCAATGAGCACATCTATCGAAACCGCAAGCACTGGCATTCCATCAACGTGCAGGTCGTATGCGATGCAAAGGGAATCATCACCTCTGTCTATGCAAACTACCCTGGCTCTACCCATGACAGTTTCATATACAGAATGTCCACCCTGAGCCGGGCCCTGGAAGCTGGGCAGCATGGCGACACATGGCTCCTAGGTGAGTACAAATGCCTGTGCACATGCATGCATGTCACATACAGACAAATACACAAACCCCAATAATCACAACTATTATCACCTCCCCAGGGGACAGTGCCTACCCTCTGAGCAACCACATGATGATGCCAATCTGGAACCCCACCACACCACCCAGGTAAGAAACAACGCTGCCCATATTGCAACCAGGGGCATAGTGGAGCGAACATTCAGAGTGCTCAAGTCACGCTTCCGTTCCCTTGACTGCTCTGGCGGCCAGCTACTATATGCACCCACAGTAGTGTGCAGGATCATTGTGGCATCATGTGTCCTGCACAATGTTGCAACACGGCGGGATGTACCGGTGGACATGGTGGTGCCCCCACATCCCCAACCACAGGCACAGCCGCTGCCCATGGGAGGGTAAAGGGCACATGGCGAGGCAGCCCGGACCCAGCTTGTGGCCACATTTTTCACCTAAACTCCCACCCCTGTGGAGTGCACACAGGCCTGGCACATACCAGGTGACAATCGATGATGACAAAGAGACAGTCAACTGTCACAACCTTACCACCCTGAGAATGTTGCCACGGAAGTCCTACATTGTGTGCATCCCTAGCTACTTAAACATAACCAATCCTTTGTGACCAAAAGGAACACATGCAAGGTGTGTATCACCCGCCACCCCCTGCAAAATAGGCCATCACAATCCCTGGTATGTCACCCAAACCCTCCCAGCCCACATCACCCTTGTCTGCCACACCATTACATGGAATAGAAAAAGCCCAACACATGACCAATAAGATACGAAGTAACATTTCATAAATGAAAACGGGCACGAGACAATGATGCCTGACATGGAATCAGATGAAATGACTGACCAACAACCTCCCACACATACAAAGTCAGACACAAATGCTTTCCACCAGTCATAGCATGAACACAACACTGAATGCCTGTTCACATGCACATTGGGCATGGCAAAATCCCTACTCCCGAACCCGTGTGCTGTGTGTGTCTCCTGCAACACACTGCTCACAGCACATTGAGCAGCCATTGTGTTGCAGTTACACCTTGAGCATCACATGAAAATGACAAATCAAATCAATAACCAAATGACGCATGCACAGGATACCCAAATGGTAATAGATCATGTGCTGCAGGGACACAGCGGGCCCGAGAATGTAATCTGTGTGCACCTGTGGCCATGGAAGTGTGGCTGTACGTGTGGGAGATCATTGTGCAACTGTGTGTGTTATTAGGGACATGCACTAAATATATGCATGTGAAATAAAGTAAGATAAAGTTACCCTCATATGAACACCCCAGCATGTCAAACCACACCAATCCCCTGACACCTGAAAAGTAAAGACAACACAGGAACAGGCATTGACCTGCACAACAGTTCATGTACATAGTACCCCACAATTACAATGTCAGAGTGCCCAAAACACTGTAGCCCAAGCCAACTGTCCAACAACAAAAGGCCCTCCCTCATTTACACATCACCGTGACCTCCTGAACAACTGTTTCTGGAGTATGTAGCCTTCTTCCTTCAAGTCTACCTGGCTACAGGATCACACTACCCCTTGGTCTCCATGTTCCAGCTTGCGTGTAAATAGGGTCCAGCCCCCTCAGAGGCCACCTTGACTGGTAAAAATACCAAATTGCAGAGAACTCCAAGGAGCCAAACCCACAAACCAGGGAAAAAGCCTGTAGGCACCAAAAAACCCAGGAAGAGTCTCCAGTAGATGACTTGAAGTAGCAGGAAATGTCAAAGCACATGTACAAGCACAATGATAGAACAACCAAGGTAGCACAGTTGAACAATGGTCCTACAGGATGGGTACCATTTACGGTACATAACGTACAATGAGGATGCAACAACTGATGGGCAGGAGACGGGAGTCGGATTGGCAAGGGAAAGTAGTCAAAATACAAAAAACTATTCACAATAACACATACTCAATCTGAGAAAACATGTTCATCATGCACATTTTACCAAATTAGTAAAATGTAAGCCAAAGAGAGACTTATCTTTGGGGTGAGTGCTGGCCCCCTGCCTGTGCACTCTCAGGTCTGGTAACAGGAGCAGTTCAATGCTGCAAAGAGAGCGTGAGTTACTAATTTGAATGTGTGTTAACAACACACACACACAACACCATACATGCCCCAAAGTAAGTGACTCCTCCACCAACAAACACTCCTCTCTGCTGCTTTGTACCCATACATTAGCTTGGCCCCCTCATGGTTCATACACTGTCAATGCAGTAAGGCAGTTGCATGTGGGCGCGCGGGAAATGGAAGACCAATGCGTCAAGAATCACACATGATATAATGGTCCATGGGTGAGCTGCTACACGTGTATAGCGAGGTGCAACTTCAGTACAAGTTGTGTTCTGGCAGCTAGGGATTTCAATAGGTCGTGCAGGTGGCAATTTGCACATGCAAATGATATGCACTGCACACAAGTCTGTGCCTCGCAGGGTGTACCTGTGCGCTGTATCAGTTTCTGGCTAGGAACGCTACTGCCCTAATAACTCTGCTTCAATGGAGCAGGGGGTACTCGAAGATATGTTAGATGGCCCCTGCGTGTGCCCCTGACAACTTGTAAAGCCACTTTGCATTTGGCCCTCAACACATGTCAGCCGTACTGTGCGCTTCTCCAACAATGCCCGGCAAAGCTCCCCAGCACTGGTGCTACTTAGCATGCATGTGCAAGTGTCCTAGTGGAAGGTCGGCTGCGGTGTGGGCCCTTGTGCTGCTCACCTTGCCTGGAGCTCCTGGAGACACGTCTGCTTCTGTCAGAAGTCTGAGCACAAGCCCTGTGCTTCTGCTTGCGCACACATGCACACGCCTGCACCACCGAACGTGGCCAGTCATCAGGATTACTCTTCCCTGTGTCTGCTGGCAAAGGTAGTGTGGAGGCTCATTTTCCTGCAGAAAGGGCATAAAAGATATTATTAAGACTTGAAAGTTCCCTGTGTGTGTCTTCATGCTGGTTGTCACTTGGCCAGGTTACAGACCTAGATCCAAATTCCTCCAACCTTCAGTGTTACTTTGACAGGCCAAGGGTGCAGGCTACTGTCTACAGTATGAAGTGCATCAAGCACATATACAGGCAAGAAAATAACATACATCACAATCCACATCAATTAATGGAGAAATCAATCACGTACTCAGCCAAATTGATTACAGACATGGGGTGGATAAAACACTACAAATCCCCACTAGGGGTGTTAACACAAGTAGTACAGCAGCAGACAGGCCACAGTTATGACACAAGTCCAAAGCCCTTGTGTAAATGTTTGTTACACTGAACCATCCTAGCAAGTCCATGGATAAGGGAAGCAGGAGTGGCCTATGTGAGTCAGGACCCCAAGCTGCAAACACATACACGAGACAAGCTTGAAGGGCCCAGCTGGAACAGACAGTGGATGCTTTCAAAAGCCACAAAGCACCACATGGTCACATGAATGCACAATAGACAAACAATATTAAACTATATTAACTAATTAAACTAACAATGAGCAACCTACATAACCTAATCAAAATAACTATCAAATAGTCAATATTAACTAAGTAAACTAAAATCAAAAATCAAAAATGGCCACATACGACCCGGGGATGGGGGGAGGCACCCAGGACGGGGGAGGTACAGGGTGCACCTCAACACCCACATGCGATGATGTTGGGAGACAGCTAGTCATCCGAGTCAGCCTCTTCGTGAAAAGGTTGACGTGGCACAGGAGCCCGGCCATGCTCGCCCCTCATTGGCAGCAAGTCTGCTGGACGGGTGAGCCTGGTTCTGTGCGGCGATTACACGTAGGTCAGCATGCAGAACCTCCCGTGATACACGTGCTTCCTCTTGCAAGGTAACACGTGTAACACAGAGTTCTTCCTGCGTGGCCTGGCTGGACAACTGATGCAATTCCCGGCAAGCACGTAGCTCAGCCGAGATGGTACGCTCAAGCTGCTCAAACCTCTCCTCTGACCACACCTTCTGGGACATCAAGAGGACACCCAGAGTGGATTTGAGGGACTCATACTCAGCCCTCAGGGCCTCCATGTGTGCCTCTGCATGAGCAGCAATTGCTTGACGCAAAGACAACATTTCAGCCTAGCGTGCCCTGCCTGAGGCTGCCATGCCCAGCCTGAGCGAGCGGGCCTTGGACTGTGCCGCCTGCTGCTGGAGAACCACCTGCCTAGCAGGGGGGATCACCGGATTGTGCCACACGCTCCATGCTCACAGCAATGTTTTCCATTGCTGCCTCCTTGTGTTCTGAATTGGCAGTCATGTCTTGATCCCACTCAGTATACCTCGGTGGCGCGCGGCCACTGCGTTGCTGGGCTTGACACCTGCGGGTCCCAAGGACCGGCCGTCCTTGTTGGGTCAGCATCGCCCACGGCTGCAGGACTACATTCCCCGGTCGACGTGATTTCCCAGGCACATCAGTGACTGGTATGAAGGGTGGCCCTGCGTCTCGATCCACCACAGGCGGAGGTCCAACCACTGTATGGCCCCTCAGTGCAGGTGTCACGGACAGAGGAGCGTCCACATCAGAATCACTCACCCCTGACAAATGGACCTGATGCACATCCAACTCGACATGGACGTCAGAGTGGTCATCTGGGCTGGACTCATTGCCAGCCATAGACAAGATGTTCTGTAACACATGTGGGTTCTCGTGGTCTACCACCCCAAGCCCCCACTTGTGCCTGGAATGAAAACACCATCCTCTGGCTCCACTGTGTCATCATCAGAAAAGTGGAGAAAAATAACATCAGTACACATGTCAGAAGCACATAACACACACACACATAGACATCACACAGACAGCCAACACATCAAGCAGGCATGTCAGACACAACTGAGAACCTGCCATGCATGCAAGGTCACTTTGACATGGCATCAGTGAGTAGGCATGTAGAACGGTGTAACATTGCTCAGAAGTGGGTTGATGCAGTGCAGTACATCTGTACGTTACCCACTATCTACATGAACAAGTGCATCATGATGTGCATCAATATATGTGAAGGCAGTGCAAGGGCAAGTTTAGGCATCATGTGTAATGGCATTCAATGGGTTGCATGGCTACAAGCAAACCACCCCTCCCCCTAAGTGAAAATGCAGGGACGGCTTGCATGGTATCAAAAGGATGACCAGAGACCTGTGTATTGGCGGACAGTGTTGACTACCATCAATTGCATCAACTGAGTCAACTGACAACACAGCAGATGATGATGGGACAGTAAGCAGGACACATGATGAACCCTCAGTAGTACACCCATGTGTGCAGAAGACACTACACCAGTTGGACAGAGTCAGTGGGCCTGAAATAGGGTGAGGCCTGTGCATAAACATGTGTGGGATGCAGGACTGAGCCACAGTGGGCATGGGAAGGCTGATGAAAATGCCATGAAATGTAAGTCACCCCGGACATTTACTTCAATGATCATCCAGTCAAGGACACATAGGGGCATGCATGTAATGCACATGGAGCATGAATGGGCACTCATGTCCCTGCATAGCATCTGCCATCAGCACAGTCGAAGTGAGACAGCCTGTATGAAGGACAGAGGATGTACCCCACTGCATGTGTCGGGCCGGTTGGCTGGTGGAAGTTTGCATGTACACAGGAGGCTTGAACAGGGCATTGCATCACGGCAAAATGATGCACACCAGTGCAATGGTGAAATTGGGTTCCAGGGGGGGGGGTGGAGGGGCAAGGGAGCATGCCTACGTGGAGTACCTGCATGTTCAGTGCTGAGAGGAAGGACACCCCAGGCTACATGCAGAAGGGCCAGTGAGATGGAACATGGACCAAAGGGGCATCCGGGGGACTAACATGTGAGTAGGGTGGAAGTGTGGTGATGAGGACAGTCCCTGTCTGCTCTACATGTCCACCATCCTGCACAGCAGGCATGCATCAGTGAAGCATTGCATGACTTGCACATGAGAACCATGTACACATGATATGTAGTGCCAGTCATGCACAACACATCACACAAGTAAAACACACATGGCCTCAACAAACACGCAACAACACTCACTGAACTGGGCATCAAAGTCCTGCATCTCTCCCACTCCTTTGACCAATTCTGGTGGTATGAACTCTGCAACAAGTGACTAGTGCGGAGTGAGGTCTTCCTCCCCAGGTGCCGGCTCGCTGCCAGTCACCAGAGTCATGTTGTAATTTGAGCACGCTTCGCCTTATTGCTGCATTTGAGGTCATTCCAATGCTTTTTGCACTCTTGCGCCATGCGTACCTCATGGCCGAATGCACTCACATGTTCCGCAACTTGCTTCCAGTGGGCATCACGATGGCAGCCGTAGTTTGACAATTCGGCCTCACTAGCATGTCACGGTTGTGGTCCTGCACGTAGTCCACGAGGAAGTCCAGTTCCTGCTTGCAGAAAGGCTTCTTCCTCGATGTGCCGGAGGCCGTAGCTGTGTCTGGGGTCCCAGCCTGTACTGCAGGTGCAACCTTCCTCCTCTTGGACGCTGGTCCGGACCCTGGCTGGCAAATGCCGCCCTAATCAGTATGGGCAGTGGCGCTGGTGTAATGAGCTGAGGGAGTGGCAGGTGGAACATGGAGTGAGGCCCTGACTTGCGTCAGTGCCCTGGAATGGACCCTGCGCAGCAACGTCCGCTGTGCCAGGGTCATTGAACGGGACTGTAATGGTTGGTAGACTCACAACCAAGGTGGTGTTGGCTGCATCTGCCCCTGCACTTGCCAACACCCGGCTGGTCGGGGCAGCAGATAACATTGCTGCCCCAGGGACACGTGCCTCGGTCAGGGCAGCCCTGCGTGCACATTCGGTGTGCCTCTTGACCACCTGGGATTCTGCCATGGACTCTTCAACTGCCAACACAGCCTGCGCTGGGTGACCCTGAGCCTGGGTGGTGCTGTCCACAGCTGCACCTGCAGCTACCACTACCCTTGGACCCATGGCAGTCGATAAAACGGGCTGCTGGGTCACATGGGCGCCAGTGTCAGATGCAAGAACGGCATCTCCTGGAGCCGCAGGCGGTGGTGGCATGACTGCACCAACACATGGCACAACATTGTGCCGAGCTGGTGCACCCCTGCCTCTTACCCCTCTGCAGCCACCTGGACACCCTGGAAACCCCCTACACCCTGGTCACCCGGCCAAATCCCTGACCATGCCCGCCCCATGGAGTACGCCCAGCTGAGGCGCCCCTCACATTTCATGGCCTCCCAGCCATTGCACAGATGGAGTAGTGCCGGCACAGATGGAGTAGTGCCAATGGGAGATGTACACGACAATTGTCCTGGGCAATTGGGGTGAAGGGGGTGGGATACAAGATGTTAACAGCACCCTTCCACCTGCAAGGCTGTATGTGACCCCTTCTGTGATAAAGTGACGGGTCACGCAACACTCAGGCACCCCAAAACTGCAGTAAAACCGTGCACGCAACCCCCGGAAGCCCACATGTGTGGAATTAACTTCCCGCAGTACGCGTTTGCACCCAGAGACACGAAAAACACGTACGCGTGGGACATGCAGGCTACTATGACCTCAAAAATGGGTACACGATACACAGGGCACCCGCAGTGGGAAAAATAGCATGCGCGACTCACCCTCAGACTAGCATGATAATGAAAAACACGCATAGCCAATACACCCACCAAAAGAAGAGATATGTCCTTAATCCTCTGTGAAGTTGTGATGGCGTGCAAAACAACACGAAGTAGCAACACACACATCGGTCTCCATGAAAGGCGCATACAGCGAACTGCTGGCCCCGCTCACCTTTAACCCGTGCTGAGGGAAACGCCCGTGCTTGTCACGTCACTTACGCGCTTAGGCCCTTTCCTCGGATTACACGCATTGGCACGCGGACGTGCTGTTTTTTCACGTGCTGAATCACTATGCACCCGTCACGAGGGAAACACCCGTGCGCGTAACGTCACAGACGTGCTTACGCGCTAAGGGCCTATCCTCGAATTACACGCTGACATGCAGTTTTTTCACGTGCCAAATCACTCTGTATCAAGCTGGCCATGCGACAACAAACGGAAGACCACGCTCCTGCCCAGAAGGCCATTTGCCTGCCTCCCCCAGAGCCCCGAGCAAGCTCCCACCTGCCATCTGCTGCTGCCTGCCTGCCTGCTGCCCACGTGCCCTGCTATTTGGTGCCTGCACATTAGCCATCTGCAGGGGTCCAGTTGCTGTGTCCACCCGTGCTGGAACAGAAGACTCCCGACTGGTATACATCGCTCGACAGCCCAGCCCCAGGACCCAGTTGCCCATGCACACCTGCCTCAGGATTCGCCATGTCAGGGCAAACACCATCAGAGACCACTGGCGACCCCCAACCACAGAGGCAGAGGGCTACCAACTTCAGCGATAAGGAAGTTGGTATCCTGGTGGAGCAATTTCTGGGGCATTGTGATGCCCTCTTCACACCATTGCACGCTGACAAGGAAGGATGGAGGAGGATCTGGACGGACATAGTGGGTGCCATCAGTGCGGAGGGGGTGGCACCCCGAGACCTGAGAAACGTCCAGAAGTGCTGGGAGGACTACAAGTCCAGGACCCTCAAGAAGGCCCAGCGCCTCTTAGAGTCAGAGGATGCATTGGGGCGCCGGGGCCAGCTTACCAACCAGCAGATGAGGGTCCTGGAGCGCATTCGCCCAGTGCTTCGCCACCAGATCCTCAGGATGCAGGCCCATCTGGAGTTGAGCGGTAAGTGGCCATGCATTGCTGTGTGAAACAGGGCATGTTGCAGTGTGCTGGCAGTCAGCTACTTGCCTGTATGTGTGACATAGGCCATGTAAGGATGTGTGTGTGCAGGGACATCATGGTGCTGCATGTGAGACCAGTCATGCGTGAACCACATGCATAGTGCATGTGTTACAATGCAACATGGGGAGCAGCATGCGGAATGCACACATGAATGCATGCCTGTCTCTGTTCTTGGACATGGATGGGGTGTGAGAGATGGGGGCTGCTGTCATGGACATATATGGTGTACATGTCTGTGTGTCTGAGTAGAGTGTGTGTGACTTTGAAACACCATGGATGCATGACACATGTCCGTGACGATGTGTTAATTCACTGATGCAGTCTAGTCATCCTTGTATCCACTGTGTCTGTGGTGTACGAGGCCAGATGCATGAGCCTCCAGTGATGTGTGTGCATGGGATCAGTATGACCCATGATGCATGTGAGTTTGAAGAAAACATTTATGTCAATAGAGGCCCTTGTACATGGATGCTAATGTTGATTGCATGTGCCGTGCCTGTTTCTGCATGTGTGTTGCTTGAATTGACCCATGTGTTGTGGAGTGACGGGATGGAAGTGACGTTTGACAGTGCCACTCATGTGCTATTGCTTCCTGTCTAGGGGACTATTGTACAGTACCCTGATGCTTGTGTTATATTTCTACCTCTACACAGTGGCGAGTGAAGAAGAGGGCGGAGACGTGAGGGCAAAGAGGGCAAAGCAGTGGGGATGCCTCCAACGGCCGGCGACGCAAGGCCCAGTCACCCTCCCAGGAATTACCATCATCCGGGAGCGAGGGGACTGGTGGCACGTCTGCCACTATGGCTGCAGCGGAAGGGCCGGGTGAGCCCCCACAAGGGCTTACGATGGCGGAAGATGGTGCAGAGCCATCCAGGTTGGTGGTCTACACAGAGAAAGGGGAGGCCGCTACTGAGCTGCACATGGGGCCTGGTGGAAGTTGTACCACTGGTGCAAGTAGTGCAGTGTATGTCACTGTCCCTGACCCTGTGACTGCACCACGAGGCACCAGCAGGGATGCCCCATCCCAGGCTGTCCACAGGTAGGGGGAGGCCCACGTCATCTGGCACTCCACTACCTGCGAACGAGGAGACCCATGACCGTATGGGGTCCGTCCTGATTGGTGTCGCATTGCGCACACGTGACATTCGTGATGACATGCGTGCTTCCTGGGGGGACCACGCATGCCATCACGAAGAGCTGCATGGCAACATGGCTCAGTTGGGAGGGGCTCGCAGGGAGTTGGAACAGGCCATGACTGCATCCCTGCGAGACCTCGGGGCCAGGGGCCAGGTCCGCCTCCGGGACATCGACATGGAGTTTGATGATGCCCTGGCCCGGGACATCACAGAGTGAGCCGTAGGACTTGCCCGCCGCCATAGTTAATTAGTGTTAGGCTTCCTTTCTTTTTTTATTTCTTTTGGGGCGCTTCGACAATGGCCTACCTTTTTGTATATGGTTGTTCATTAGGTAGGATTTTTTGTAGGTTTCCTTTCAATGGTTGGGCTCATGGACCCTGGATTTGTACTTTGTATATAGTTCAACACTGGATTTCACTTCTTATTTTTTTTTGTTCCTTGGATCAATGGTTTTGTCTTATTTTTTCACTTTGGATTTGTTTTGATGGACAGATACTTTGGACCCATGTGCTTTTGGATTGATTTGGATTCTACTTTCACACATTTTTATTTTATATTTTGGACATGCAGTTTTTTCTTAATTATTTCCATTATTGTGTGTTTCATTTCATTCCCTTGCTTTTGTGTTTAATACATTTTTATTTAATACTTCAATATGTGGTATTCTCTCTTTGGTTTCATGCATGTCACAATGTGTGTTTTCTCAATCACATGCACCCATTTTGTGTGTGTGACGGAAATGTGTTGATGTGCGTACTTGCAATTTGGGATGTATCATGTGATGGGGATTTCAATGTGGGGTGGATGTAATACTTGGTTGTGTGTTTGGACTGGGGTGGCGTGGGGTGTGATTTGGGTGGCCATAAGGTACATGATTGTGGATGACGTGTTGGGGGGGCATGAGTCGGGGCCTAGTGGCAGATGCCTGTCACTACTGGGTGGGTGGGGGTGCAGGGACATGAGTCGGGCCTGCAGGCAGGTGCCTGTCACTGGTGGGTAGGTGGGGGTGCAGGGACATGTATTGGGGCCTTCTGGCAGGTGCCTGTCACTGCTGGGTGGGTGAGTGGGTGGGGGACATGAGTCGGGGCCTGCTGGCAGGTGCCTGTCACTGCTGGGTGGGTGGGTGGGGGTGCAGGGACATGAGTTGGGGCCTGCTGGCAGGTGCCTGTCACTGCTGCGTGGGTGAGTGGGTGGGGGACATGAGTCTGGTCCTGCTGGCAGGTGCCTGTCACTGCTGGGTGGGTGAGAGTGTGGGGGGACATGAGTCGGTGCATGCTGGCAGGTGCCTGTCACTGCTGGGTGGTTGGGGGTTCAGGGGGACATGTGTCGGTGCTCACTTGTGCATGGTGACATGTGGGCTGGCTGGGGGGCATGGCCAGGGTGGATGGGCTGCGTGTGGGGCATGGCCAGGGGTGCAGGGTTGTCCCCTGTGTTGTGGGCTGCCTGCAGGGCCTGGGGAGGGGGGAGAGGGCACACCTGGGTGGACACACACTGCCAATGCGCATTTGGGGCACCCCAGGAATACACGTAACCCACTCACCCAGCGAAATCACGTGTGGAACTCCCCGCATACCCCTCAGAATACACGTACCCTGCTCGCACAAGGCCTATCGCATGGAAAATGTCCCGCGCACCCCCAGAATACATGTGCCCCACCCGCGGCAGTGAAAACGCATGTAAAACTCCCTGCGCAAGCCCAGAATACACATTCCCCGCTTGTCCAAGGCCTATTGCATGTAAAACGTCCCACGCACCCCCGCAATACACGTACCCCGCTCGCACAAGGCCTATCACGTGTAAAACGTCCTGCGCACCCCCAGAATACACGTACCCCGCTCGGCCAAGGCCTATTCTGTGTAAAACGTCCCGCGCACCCCCAAAATACACAAAACCCTCCCGCGGCAGCGAAAACATGTGTAAAACTCCCTGCGCACCCCCATAATACACAAATACACATACCCTGCTTGGCCAAGGCTTATCGCGTCTAAAAGATCATGCACACCCCCGAAATACACATACCCCACTTGCACAAGCCCTATCGCTTGCCAAACATCACGCGCACCGCCAGAATATACATACCCCGTTTGGCCAAGGCCTATCGTGTGTAAAATGTCCCACGCACCCCCAGAATATATGTTCCCCTCGCGTGGCAGCAAAAACGCATGTAAAACTCCCCACGCACCCCTCTGAATACACGTATCCTGCTCGGCCAAGGCCTATCACATGTAAAACTCCCAGCGCACCCCTCTGAATTCACGTACCCCGCTCGCACAAGGCCTATCGCGTGTGAAACGTCCCGCGCACCCCCAGAATACACATACCCCGCTCGCACAAGGCCTATTGCGCTTAAAACGTCCCGCGCACCCCAAAATACACGTACCCAGCTCGCACAAGGCCTATCGGGTGTAAAACATACCGTGCATTCCCAGAATACACGTACCCCGCTCGGCCAAGGCCTATCACATGTAAAATGTCCCGCGCACCGCCAAAATACACGTACCCCTCCCGCGGCAGCGAAAATGCAGGTAAAACTCCCTGCGCACCCCCAGAATACATGTACCCCGCTCAGCCAAGGGCTATCACGTGTTAAATGTCCCGCACACCCCCAGAATACATGTACCCATCCCGCGGCAGCAAAAACACATGTAAAACTTCCCGCGCACCACTCTGAATGCACATACTCCGTTCGGCCAAGGCCTATCACGTATAAAACTCCCTGCGCACCCCTCTGAATTCACGTACCCCGCTTGCACAAGGCCTATCACGTGTAAAACATCCCGCACACCCACAGAATACACGTACCCCGCTCGGCCAAGGCCTATCATGTGTAAAACATCCCATGCACACCCGAAATACACATACACCGCTCGCACAAGGCCTATCATGTGTAAAACGTCCCGTGCACCCCCAGCATACACGTACCCCGCTCGGCCAAAGCCTATCGCATGTAAAACATCCCGCGCACCCCCAGAATACACGTAACCTTCCCGCAGCAGTGAAAATGCATGTAAAACTCCCCGCGCACCCCCAGAATACATGTACCCCACCCGCGGCAGTGAAAACGCATGTAAAACTCCCTGCGCAGGCCCAGAATACACATGCCCCGCTTGGCCAAGGCCTATTGCATGTAAAACGTCCCACGCACCCCCGCAATACACGTACCCCCTCGCACAAGGCCTATCACGTGTAAAACGTCCTGCGCACCCCCAGAATACACGTACCCCGCTCGGCCAAGGCCTATTCTGTATAAAACATCCCGCGCACCCCCAAAATACACAAAACCCTCCCGCGGCAGCGAAAACATGTGTAAAACTCCCTGCGCACCCCCATAATACACAAATACACATACCCTGCTTGGCCAAGGCTTATCGCGTCTAAAAGATCATGCACACCCCCGAAATACACATACCCCACTTGCACAAGCCCTATCGCTTGCCAAACATCACGCGCACCGCCAGAATATACATACCCCGTTTGGCCAAGGCCTATCGTGTGTAAAATGTCCCACGCACCCCCAGAATACATGTTCCCCTCCCATGGCAGCAAAAACGCATGTAAAACTCCCCACGCACCCCTCTGAATACACGTATCCTGCTCGGCCAAGGCCTATCACATGTAAAACTCCCAGCGCACCCCTCTGAATTCACGTACCCCGCTCACACAAGGCCTATCGCATGTGAAACGTCCCGCGCACACCCACAATACACATACCCTGCTCGCACAAGGCCTATTGCGTTTAAAACGTCCCCCGCACCCCAAAATACACGTACCCAGCTCGCACAAGGCCTATCGGGTGTAAAACATACCGTGCATTCCCAGAATACACGTACCCCGCTCGGCCAAGGCCTATCACATGTAAAATGTCCCGCGCACCGCCAAAATACACGTACCCCTCCCGCGGCAGCGAAAATGCAGGTAAAACTCCCTGCGCACCCCCAGAATACATGTACCCCGCTCAGCCAAGGCCTATCACGTGTTAAATGTCCCGCACACCCCAGAATACATGTACCCATCCCGCGGCAGCAAAAACACATGTAAAACTTCCCGCGCACCACTCTGAATACACATACTCCGCTCGGCCAAGGCCTATCACGTATAAAACTCCCTGCGCACCCCTCTGAATTCACGTACCCCGCTTGCACAAGGCCTATCACGTGTAAAACATCCCGCACACCCACAGAATACACGTACCCCGCTCGGCCAAGGCCTATCATGTGTAAAACATCCCACGCACACCCGAAATACACATACACCCCTCGCACAAGGCCTATCATGTGTAAAACGTCCCGTGCACCCCCAGCATACACGTACCCCGCTCGGCCAAAGCCTATCGCGTGTAAAACATCCCACGCACCCCCAGAATACACGTACCCGTCCCGCAGCAGTGAAAATGCATGTAAAACTCCCCACGCAACCCCAGAATACATGTACCCCGCTCGCACAAGCCCTATCGCATGTCAAATGTCCTGCACACCCCCGTAATACACGTACCCCGCTCGGCCAAGGCCTATCGTGTGTAAAATGTCCCGCTTACCCCCAGAATACACGTAGCCCTCCCGCGGCAGTGAAAACACGTGTAAAACTCCTCATGCACTCCTCTGAATACACGTACCCTGCTCGGCCAAGGCCTATCGCGTGTAAAACTCCCCACGCACCCCTATGAATTCACGTACCCCACTCGCACAAGGCCTATCGAGTGTAAAACATGCTGCGCACCCCCAGAATACACGTACCCCACTCGCATAAGGCCTATCGTGTGTGATACTTCACATGCACCCCCCAAATACACGCAGGCACCCCATCCACCCTGGGCATACCCCACACGCAGCTCACGCCACATGGGGGGTGCTTTTTCTATGCTATTTACCTGGCGCGAGCGGGGTATGTGTATTCAGAGGAGTGTGCGAGGAGTTTTACATGCATTTTTGATTCCGCGGGATGGTTATGTGTATTCTGGGGGTGCGCGGGACATTTTACATGCGATAGGCCTTGGCTGAGCGGTGTACGTGTATCAGAGGGGTGCACGGTGGGTTTTACATGCGTTTTCGCTGCCGCGGGAGGGGTACGTGTATTCTGGGGGTGCGCGGGACGTTTTACACAAGATAGGCCTAGGCCAAGCGGGATACGTGTATTCTGAGGGGTGCGCAGGGAGTTTTACATGCATTTTTGCTGCTGCGGGAGGGGTACGTGTATTCTGGGGCGTGCGTGGGAAGTTTTACATGCATTTTCAAGGTTGGGGGCTCTATGCTGGTCCACTGGCCTTTGCGCCATGTACTGGATTTGTGCGCTGGTCATGGCGCAAGGGGCTGGGTTGGTGGCGTAACTGGCGCTGCTGCAGGGTCGCTGCGCCACTCTGTGCCATGGCTGGTTATGGATGTTGAAATCCATGAATATGCTGTGCCCTGAAATGGGTTTTGGCGCACGCGGCTGGCGCAGACTGCCACACGCCCACACTGTGAGCCAGCCGCGATCACCACTTGTGCACCGAATTCTATGAATTACCCCGACAATGTTTCATTGGCTTCTATCGTTAACGCGGCTACTTAAAAAAAAGGCATCAAAGGTATTTTCCTTTTCCAATATACTTAAAAAAGTTCTCTAGGTGGCTCTTAAAAGAGCCGTTGGGTTCTTTTACTAACATACACCCAAAAATATATTTTCAATCAGAAAAATACTTTTCACCGGTTTGATGATTCAAGCATTTTTGAATAACTTGTCGGTGCTCTTTTTTAGATGATTAATTAATGTTCTTTTCTCTAAGAGAAAAAAAACCTTTGATCCCTGTCAAAAATATTTCTCCACAATCGCAGCATATACCTCTCATTTCAAACACTCTAATTAGTATTATGAAACCGAAACGACCTTGTAAGCCAGTGCTTTGAGAACTCATCATCTATCTCCTCGACATCACTATTAAGCCCATTCCCAAAATATTTTCCATAGTCTTCTGACCAAAGATGTTCCTCTCCTTCTGAAATTGGCTCCATGTTTGGCACCTCACCCACAAACAATAAAAATGTACTACGTAGAAAACCCCTTAATATAACAATACAATATCATCTACAATTGTATTGGCGTATATAAACATCACAAAAAAATGCATTCTCTCAAAGGCACTATACAAATCAACAGCATCTTTAGTACTTGAAATCAATTGGCAGCCACTCACCACACAAACAATGAACAACCAATCACAAAGCAAACACAAACATTCCACCTTCTTTCCTCATTAATCTTCCTCCATTCCAAATCAAATTCTTACTCTGAACTCACAAGCAGTGATTCCCTGTACCACTACTAAAATGTAACAGTACATGGAATGACTGGAGGACAATTACCATGCAGAGAAAGACATTAAAAAGAAGACACTCAAAACAATGTTCCAGAAGAAAATATACCACAATCAGGATTTTTTAAGTACATTCTATATATTCATGTACAATGAGACTAACAATGATATTTAAAGGAACACATATCAGTTACTAAACACACATAATGTATCTACCTATTATCAAACTATTAAATGTGTATACAACCAATACACACATTTTGAAAGTGTGTTATATCTTCAATTGTTTAAAAATATTTCAAATATTTTCAAACAGATGAAGAAGTGATTCAAGTCTCAGGAAGATTAAAAAAGGAAGCATCACAACAAGGACCCACACATCTAATTATGGAATATTTTTACAGAATTAAAAGAACTATTAATGAATGTTCAAAAAGACATGCAATCAATGAAAAAGGACATTGAAAATGTAAGACTAATAATGGACAGTGAAAATCCAGAAAATCATGCTAAAGAAGAAGATATATCATCTGTTCTAACTAAAAAGAAAAAGAAAACCCACAACCACATCCCCTCCCAAATAAACCTGTTTTCAACAAACTGTGTTTGAATATTATTTACCCTTTTCAAGTATGTACACTTATATGCATTGTTAATGACTAAAAAGTATTTCAAATTTTACAATAACCGTTTCCAAACACTACACTCAATACATATTAAAAATAAATCCACATTACATTTTCTTTCTCAAAACATTATGAATAGCTGTGGTTACCAAAAAATCCAATTACGCCACATATCTTTTAACCGCGGCTATGTGATTGTGTGTCTTTCTTTTCAGAAATGTAATGCGAAATATTAATAACAAAAGACATTATAAAAAAGGAGTATGTAAAGAATGCACGTTTCCCATATTACAGCTGTAGCCACGAGTATGTGTCATTAAAATCACGCCTAGGACATCCCCCAGTTATTGCTGCAGTTACCCACATCTCCAAATAGCAATGGCACA
Source organism: Ambystoma mexicanum (assembly GCF_040938575.1). Classification (NCBI taxonomy): domain Eukaryota; kingdom Metazoa; phylum Chordata; class Amphibia; order Caudata; family Ambystomatidae; genus Ambystoma; species Ambystoma mexicanum. The sequence goes on from NC_090937.1 coordinate 528,245,386, forward strand.
TTGGGCTAAACCGCAGCTGTGGTTATACATCTATGTTTAAAAAAATATATCCTTCTATCTGAAAAAAAGAAAACAGAATCAGTTAAATGACGCACACACTTTAATAAATGCAAATTAGTAAACACATTTTTATGACCCTCATATTTTATATGCAGTGCATCACAAGCACTATATCAAAGATACAACATTAGTGCATAGTCGTTCTCGTTGCACATACTAATCATGGGTCATTGGGAAAAGAATCCCACTTTAATTGTTTAAAACATACCACAAATAGAGATATATAAACTGGGTGAAAGTAAACAAAGAACATTATACTAATTGCATGTAGGACAAAGTATGGGATGGTTAAGTAAACTTGGAGAACAAGAGAAAATAGGGTAGAATAAGTAAATTTGGAGAACAAGAGAAAATAGGGCAGGACAAGTAAAAAGTCACCAAACAGATCTAGTTTATCAAAATACCTTTTTTTTTAACTTTTTCTTGCACCGTTGTCTTTTCTGCATTGTCTTTTTGAAAGTTTTATTTTTTCCTTCTTATTAAGACATTCTAACATGTCTGGACATGAAAGCTCGAGTAGTCGAGTAGTGATGACATCATCATTTGGGTCAAAATCTTTCACCACCAAGGAAGAAGAACACTCAAATGAAAAGAAACTGATGACAGTTGGTGCTTCTTCAAAGTGAAAGAACACTGCTCCAGAAAAGAGGCAGAGTAGGTAATGTGCACCTTCTGCAATAAAACTCTACACCGTGGGACTTCAGATGTTCCATCTCAAAGTCTGGGAACATCTATTATGATTAACCATGTAGTGTGAATCTATTGGAATGATGTTGATGATGACTATCGTAAAGCACATGAAGATCACGAAAGAAAAAATGCATGGGGCCCATTCCTTGCATAGAAGGCGATCAGTACCACCTACATATCCTCCATCCATCCGTGCATCAACAACTCCAACTGCAAATGAAGCCTCTACATCAGCAGTGGTATTCAGTACACAAACTCCTCTCTTACCGATACCCAATTTAACCATGATGAACGTCTTATGTGCAAAATGCTGAGATTGAATAGTTTAGGAAGATGCCACATTTAGAGGATGGCGGAATTTAATCGCACAGCACCACATTACCGGCCATCATTCTTTTTTTTTTTTAGGTGACAGTTTATTCCCCCTTTTTTTTCTAAACTTCAAGAGTGCTATCATAACCAAGTTTGCATTCATCAGGTGTATTGCCTCATAACACTTCCCAGATTCAGTGATGAACATCCTGTGTGAACGATGCCTCAAATGGGTTAGCCAAGGGAGATTCCACAGTTAAGGAATGGGAGAGATTAGATTCCATGTGAAAATCATTATAAATACTAGAAAGGTCACTAGGAAAGCTTTCCATACATCTCCAGCTTCCATCTCCAGCAGTACCACTATCTCTTGAATATAGGTTGACCTTTCACAGGAGTTAACTGTACAACCGCTAGTGCAAATCCACTCGGAGGATGATAACAATGCAGCTACAAGACAATGCACAAATAAGCAAATCACAAAAATGAACTTGCGCAACACCATCAATTGAACTACTTCACAAAACCCTCAAACACCTACAGGAACTGCATACCTCAAAATACATTAAAAGTACAAGAAGTACAATCAAATAACCTTCAACCTTAATAACAAACCCAAAAGCTACATGTCCATATTTTTTAAACTTAAAAACTTAAATATACATTAAAAAATACTTGCCACTCAAACACATTAAATGGCGAAAATAATAATGAACACCATTTGATAGCAATGTCACTACAACTAACAGTCACAACACTGCAAATCAACCTTCAAATGTGTATGTAAAGATTAATACTTACTGTCACATCTGCCACACTCATGCATTGCCAACAGTCAGAATTCAGGAATCAAAAGGACAAAACTGCAGAAAATGGTGGTTTTTAACTTTCATAAACAAACACCAAAAAAGAGGACTATATTCCAATAAAACTACTAAGATTGTTGAAACATTTTCAGCACAGCATATCACTAAACACTACACAGATGCAAAAGTAAGAACAATCAATAACAAACAATAAAACGGACACAAACCCATTATTACCCCACATAGCATCTTTCATTGCTACGGCTATTTGACACGGCTACAGATCTTGATTTGTATCCGCAGCTATACGCACATTTTTCTGAAAGCCCAGAATCAAACTAAATTGTCCTTCAAATCTTCAAATCAAATAAAATGATCAACTAAGTACATACAATAACACACACAAATACAGTTCTGTACTGTATCATCCACATCCAGCCGCAAAACAAATGAAAAACAGAATAGTATTGATTTGCCTATGCATTTTATAGATGCGGCTATACAAGAGCCCCTCCTAGATGTTTGCTGATAACTGTGGCTATTCTCAAAAACTGCAAATTCAAAATTGCATTTCCACTCCACCAAACTCCAAAAACTGTTCCAGCATGCCTACCAGCCCCCCTACACGCCCGATAGTTCTCCTTGCCTCCCATAGTCTCTTAAAATCCCCCAAAACACTCAATGCATATAAGATGCCACCACACACAAAATGTTGCATAGCCGCGGCTTCCACACGTGCACAAACACACAACATGTCACTTGCCCGAATACAGCTGTGGCTGCAATGGGGGGCATGAGGGATGTGGGGTTGGGGTGAGGATCTACCTGCAAATAGCAATGGCACACTCTGGGCAGCTGTTGGTTAGCCACAAATAATAACAACAGCACCTTCGATCAATTAGAAAGTACAATACACACACATCATACATACCTTGCTCATACCTCTACTAGAAACTGGAATTTTCTTGCAAACAGAGAAATACTGCAGATTTCATGGCTGGTTTGAAAACATGTGGCTGATTGGAGACAGTTGGCTGTTTTGGATGCTGGCTTTTTTGTGAGAAACTTAATATTAACATGGACCTAGGTTTGAGAAATGTTACAATTAAATGGTTTGGATTACGGGGAATGCGTCAGTTCCAGATTTTTGCAAAATTGTTAAGTCTGAGTACAGGGCATCCAGATATCATACTAATTAATATTGGAGGCAATGATTTAGGGCATGTACGAGGGGTGTCCCTTTCTTTAATGATGAAACCAGACATGGGAAAACTAATGGAACTATTTCATCACACCATATTAATCTTTTCCAATCACACTCAGGGGCAGAAATTGAGATGGACCACCAGATTTAATGGTACAATTGAGAAATCCTGGAGAAATGTTAATAAAACAGTTATAACATTCATGACACACCACAACCAATTATGGATTGTGAACAACAACATACAGTTTTACATGGCCAATTTCTATAGACATGACGGCGTGCACCTAACTGATGAAGGAAAAGGAGTGTTCCTTCATAACATCAAAACAGTACTCCTAATGTGCTAAAGTTCTACACTCAGTGTACCTCAAAACAGTCCTTTTAAGGACTACTCATCATACATAAATAAACAAATACAATAGATAATAACAACAACCATTTTTTATTATAACCGCAGCTACAGTTCATTGACTTTTATCATAACTGTGGTTACAAAAAGTCTGTTGACAAGGACTAACTTCAAGTTTTATACTACAATCCAACTTAAATGATCAATACACAACAACACTACTTGTGTACTCATGTAAAGTAACTGAGAAATAAGAAACCATAGAAACATACATAACAGTAAACTAGATAGGCAAACATTGCACACCGACACAACATAATACCATACGTGACAATACACAACCTAAAATACATTGTATGGAGCCTCCAGAACTAGACTACAATTGCTCCATTTTATATTAATTTTGTTAAACTTTTTTCTTCTACCTTTCTCAAAAGTTGCATATGCTCAAAAGTCTGAAAATGCACATCCAAAATAAAAAAGTCTCTCTAATAACTACAAGGTCACTGACCATGGCCTTTGGCCATGGCCATTTATTTTTCACCCTGATGACACAATACCTAAACAAAGTACTTTGAAAACATATAAAACACTGACACCCCAAACTATATAGCCACGTATACAGAACTACACATACACATGTCTATCTGTAGTCCTTTGTAGCCTTGGATGTTGCCGTGTATATTGACAACACTGCAGGAAAAAAGTGTTTTTCTGCCCCTCCTGCACCTCACCAAGTGACCCCCATCATCTGTGCCAGCCCACCCCACACCCCAGATGGCCTCCTCACCTCCCCTGCCCTCTCCCTTTCCCCCACAACACACACTGCTTTTGAGATGTCGGCTATTCACAGATATAGCCATGGCTACAGAAAGCTTTGTGTTGCAAACTCGGTTGCTGTAGGCCCTACAACTACCACATTTCACTCATTGCCCTCTAGCCATCTCCCCACCGCAGTTGTATATTTTTTGACCTGCAAACAGCTTTTTACTGCATTTCATGTTCCCATAACCTCGGCTATAGATGCGAATATCTCTTGCATCAAGAGAAAAGCAGGATGGCAGTCGTTTCATTTCTGAAAACCATGATGCTGCAATGCACCATAGGAGATATAGCTATAATTTTTGCGGAAGGAGGCACCCCCTTCTCTGTAAAATTTTAAAATAACTAACTACGTCATGGAAGAACCCCAAACCACGAATTGGATCGAGAGTCAACGCTTCAAAATATTTTGGGATGCTAAATAACGTGTTTAGTTTTTAACAAATCTTTACCAAACTTTGCAGTATGTGGGGCTGCAGGGGGGCAGACTTTTAATCACTTTCAAAATGTTGGCCAAATCCATTACTCGGATCAAAAGTTATTAACAAAAGAATTTAGAGGGGTTTGTATATGTCTCCGACTCACCTTAACAATAGGGCAGCAACCTCTTTCCTTTAATGCATTTATGCAGTCTAATGGAGCTTTAAGATGTGAAGAGAAGTTTGCTTATAACTGTGAATTACAAGGAGAAACTGACTTTAAGCATTTTGCTGGAATTTATATTTTACTTTACTAAATGTGTGTTTTGGGGTTCTCTGGGATTTGATTCACCTGTTTGGTACAAGCACTTACTGGTGGTATATTAAGAGACTACCTTAATAAAACTAATGATGCCCAATGTCATTGAGGGCTCTCTGGAATGTCTTGAATCCTATTCAGTATCGGGATCAAGTGTGGAAATGGGTTTCCAGTGCAATATTTTTTAAGCAGTGCAGCTGCAGCATTTTGAAGCCTCTATATTTTTGGGGAAAAAAACGAATATGCCCTCCCTTATAACTTGATAGATTGAGCTCGATTCACAGAGCATTTTCTTTGTTTTTAAATGGGATTGTACCACTATAAAACACTTCTTTGAATCAACCCCTCAGTTTTATGACTTGCCCCATACATCTGCCTAATTAATACTGTCTGAGAGATTTTTACAATGGATGATCGTTGCTGTTCTGGGTCTACTCCGAATTGGTTGTCAAGTGACACACATTATGGTTCCTGCACTACCGCTACTCGTCATGCACTACCGCTACTCGTCATATGGGTATTAGAACCATAGCTGAATCTTTTCAGACCATTATCCTCTCCAATTCTTAAGTGTTGGTGTCCGTGAGTAATTCCCCATCCATTTTTTATTGGGCAAGCATGCAAGTGGTAAAGCTAGATGAGCCCCTTAGAACATTGGAGCACATGTTGCTCCAATGTGTTATTTGATGGTGCAGACCAGGTACATTTGCATTCAGTTGTAACCAGGTCTCTGCTGCTGAATTTCTGTCATTTGCACCGTGGAGTGCAAAAGTTCATGGCAAAAGGTGGTGTACTCACATGCATGCAGGCTTTTGCCCTGCACTTTTGCACTCTGCCATGCAAAGTGAGTCAAAATGCCAGGCAGTGTTTAGTTTTAATTGTGAGCTGCGGTTACAATGCTGGCATGGCAAGCAGCACTCACAATTACAATTGAACTCTGCCTGACATGCGCACATGTCAGGCAGGGTTTAATTGCAATTGTACACACTGCCTGCCAAGCGGACATGTCAGACAGCATATAAAATGGATCTTTATGTGGTCGGCTGCATCATGCTAGAGCATAAATCAGGCAGACCTCATAGGGATATCCAGGATTTGCGCCCGCATGAAAATCCATGCCGGCACAAATGCTGTAGCATTTGTATGATGGAGAAGAAGGGAGGCAGTGGAAAAACAAGTTGCATTCCCCCCTCCTCTCCACCATACAAATGCTTGAAAATGAACCATGACATTAATATGCAATGCTTTTACTCCCTTCATTAATGTTATGGCTCTAATGAACAGGAACCCCAGTGTGTTAACATTGTCACTAGCCTGTGTGTCAATATACAATGAGGAACATAACATTAGAAGATTCTTATCAGTTTAGAAGTGCAAGGTGAAAGAAGAGTTTGTTTTCTGAGTTACTCCACGATTCACTTTTCTCTATTCAAACATGAATGGTGGAAGCAATACTAGCCGCGTCCAATTGGTTATGTTTGATTCAATTCATCCCAGGAGAAGACCCTTGATTACAAGCTGTTAGAGTCAGTTGAAAAAATGATGTTTCATTGCCATTTGCTTTTGTACTTCAAAGGTCAAACAATATCAGTAAATAAACACTGTTCTTTTAACAACTGCTTTCCCATAAGGTAAGCCAAAATGGCTACACGAGCCAATTCTGTGGGTCACTCAGGCTCTATACCCACCTAAGCTCCCACGGCACCCGGACGAGTCTCATCCAGTATAGTGTAACACAGGCGACACCCACGGAGACGGAATCAACAAACCCTACCTAATCCCACCCAACATATGCACTCGTCCCTTAGTTCCCACCAGGTACCACAGTGGTTGGAATTGTCAGGATACGTAGGCGTAGGCAGGTGCAATCTCTGTATGAGTTTGAAGGAAAGATAGGTAGCGCAGCAAGGCAGGCGGGGGGAGGAAGGGGCTAGATGTAAAAGGGACCTTGAAGGCTGGATGGACTCAGATCATGACAGATGCATAGGGGTGCTACCAAAACCCATCTGGGGAGAATACAGAAACCCACCGCCTCAAGTCGGGATAGAGATGCCAACTAATCAACTGCCCTAACAATTTACCCTTCTGCATACATCTTTCAAACTCCAAACCAAAGACAACTACAAACCTACAGCACAGCAAACCGCACAAACTTCACTACATGGCAACAATAAAACAAAAACACACATAGACTTGCACAACAGTACACAACGACTACCGGCTGCAAAACACCCGAGGCTCAGCCAACAGACCCACCGGGCTGAGGACGCCAACAGCACATCACTGCTCTCTTGCACTTTTCCAGCTCATTCCCACTAACCGCCCCTCCCTTCCCTTTTCAGAGCCACCAGAGCGCCAGGGGACCACTTTGGTGGTGATAGTGCGTGGTACAAATGTCCTTTAACATTAAAATTAACCTAGCAGCTGTCAATGAGCTTGAACATTTCTACACTATCTGTGATTAACAGATGCTTGCTTTGAGTGGTAGAGAAAGCATGATTTGGGGCATACATTGCTTCGGCCAAACGAGTCTGTATCGCACATCTAAAGAAGACGGATCATAAGAACACCTGAAAGGGGCTGGAGAAACATAACAGGAAATACGTCACTCAGTATTTCATACTGAGACTGAGATACACAGGAATCGTGGCTTAGTTGTAATTGACTGTACTATTTTTATGAAGGTCAGAGAGTGGTGGACACTTCGGGGAACCTGTTCCCACCGCATGTAAAGCTCATCAGCAGCTTCGATAGGTGGATATAGAAAGTGCACATATGTCGTGTTGCACTTTTCTCAGACAAGGACCTCGGCCATTGGCTGACATTTCCTGCGAGCCTGGCATTAAACCTATCTCATGTTCTTAGTTGAACTGTGCATTTCCATTATGATGCATATATACATGTGCGTTAGCACTACATTAAACACATCACGATTAAAGTTCAAACTGCATGCCGATGCTTACTTTACGGTAATTTCATCACCGATGCATGACATTAAATCGCACGTGCTGGACACTGTCAGAAACAGGCTCCTCTGCCAAATAAAGCGTCTAATTCAGGTGTAGCTGACAAGAATAAATGGATTCTGATCTTCGTTCTGTACATTTCTGGATGGATTTGCTGCTGAGGTTTCAAAACGGTGCGAATTTCATTATTGGACAAGGGTGCCTGAACTGCAAGCTTCAATTCTCCCTTATAAATCATATTCTTGTTTGTAACAGTAAATACAAAAATTGAGTTGTGCACAGCAACTGAAATTGCTTTACTGTTACAGTGGCATGTCCCTGCACAAGTTTTCATTCTACAGAGTTGGTTTTAGGGCTGGTGAATTAAGGCCTGGGACAAGTAATTATTATGGCAGCTGGTATACCATAGGGCGTGGTTTCTAGGCACTACCATTCTGAGCCCACAGGTGCAGGATGAAAATGTCACCGAACACATTTGGGAATAATAGCGAATAGGATACTAAACTCCATAAAAAGGTCATTCTCGTAAACAAGTATTGTTCTTGCAGAGGAATGCTCTGATCCGTGATGTTTAGCTCAGTGTAGGTCAGCAAAACGGCCGGCTGAAATGCGAGATGAGCGTGTCTAAGAAAACCTGATGGGATCTTTGAAGGCAAAGAGCTTTTTTGGAAAGATCGTGGTTAAATAAGCTTGCCCAGCTGAAAATGAAGGAAAACACTTTTTTATTTGTTTGTAAGGTCTTTTATACCACACCTTATGAAATGTCCTGAGCAATCACTCACTAAAAGAATATTAATAAAAACTCACTATTCGCAAATGATGCCTCATATGCGTTGGGCGAGGTGTACATTCAAAGCTGACATTTTGCTCTGTTGATAAATTAGCGGGTGGTGGTTTTGATTTTTAGGTTCTTAAGTATTGGATCTGACTGTCTACTCGACCACAAACATGCTGTTGAGAGAATTCACTCACCACGGCGCTCCTTTAAAGGAACCACCATTAGGTAAAAGTAACACTTAGCGGCACAACACGCCCTGCACGAAGACACTCTCAGACAGGAGGCATTGAAAGGAGCTGAGCTTTAAAATGCAATACAAACTTTAAACGGCTAGGTAGAAATAACATCATTTTCAACAGTTCTCCTCCTGTGACATAATGACTGTTTCTCAAGCAGTGACTGTTAGGGGACTGTTTCCTAAAGTCCTACTGGTAGTAAGACTTTCGTAAGCTCACCCAGTGATTTGTAGATCTCCAACTCTTAGTATCAGTCTGTACTAACTCAGGAACTTGGTAGAGTGGCAGAGCAGTCAGGCTTATCTCAAGAGGAAGATGTGAGCTGTAGGTAAGTACAGTGAACTTTAGCTAGACATGCACATCAAAGAAACTATTATGCTTATAATTTACATAACATAATTTTTATTATATACAGAATCACTTTAAATACTTTTTCTTTTTTCGCGGTTATATTTGTAGCAGCGCTTAGAAAGGGAAAAGACAATGTTGTTGTATTATCGGTTAATACACGTACCTGCAGTTTTTAACAGTATATACAGTAATACATTTACTGTGCAAAAACATATAGTAGTGTCATTTAAAGGGAGGAAAATTGTTAGTGTATCTGTAGCCTGGTTCTAGATTCTAGAGAGGGTTTCTTCGCACAGCAAGCCTTTAAGACCAAGAACGCAACCCTAGCTAAAGGCATTTTGGAGAGGGCTCAAAGTCTTGACAAGCAACAGAATATGAAGAGTTTCTGTGGATTTCTTAAAGTCTCTAGTGTTATAGAAGCAGCAAGTTAACAACTAAAACGGGAGACCTGTTAAGGACTGGATGAAAGGACACAAGCAGCAGCTTGAGTCAGAGCTAAGAGGGAGTGACACTGGATAACTGTTAGTGAGAATTCTCAAGAATGGCTAATTTCCCTTACCTACTGAGTCCCTCAGCAGCTTTGCTGGATTTCTAGGATTCTTTTTTCACCTGGTTAGAGTGTGAGCCTTTTTCCCCACTCTTACATGTTTTTTGCTGTGTGTGTTTAACATTTTTGTGTTCATAGACTGTGGAGCCTCACCTACTCCACAGGCTTCATCTTTTTACTGTGTGTTACACAGCACCTTCAGTGCAGTGACACAGGGTTGTCTGTTAGACTTCCCAACACAGACTCCATTTTCTGGTAATGACTACTGTCTCCCAGAACATGTAAAGATGCCATTGGCTTTATTAGTCTTTTTAAATCCACAGACCCAATACAAACCATCTTACATGGAGTACTGGAAAGGGTTAATACTTATCCCTTTTTGTATGTTTCTCTTGGAGCCTTGTTTTGCTCCCTTTTCATCAAGACTTGGCTGGTGGCAGTGGTAACTACACTATTTTTCCTACCGCGGTTATCTTAAATAACCTAGATATTGTTTTAGGCTATCTTGGTAGCTTTCGAACTTAAACCCGCTGGACCATATACATTTTTATACAGTTCTGGCTGGGTTTATTCACCATTTCTTTTTGAAAATGTCTTTCTTGTGTTTTTCTCTGCGCGCCAAACCAGGTTTTGTTCCTTTGTTTGCCATCTCTTTGCGGGCTTCTACACAGAAGCCGTGCTTAGGTGCCTGAAAGTGTGGGTAGGCAGGATGTGAGGGAGGGGTTTTAGGGCCTCTGCCTTGGGTTCCCTTGGTAACCCAAGTCACACTCCTGTTTGATTGGCTAGGTGACTGTCCGGCCAGGACAGTCACCCTGCTGTGTGATTGACAGCCAGGTTGTGTGAATGGGGGAAAACTGCATAAAAAGCAGGTCTCTGGGTCTGGAATGGCAGAGTCACCACTGGAACGAAAGAACAGATGAGCAGCTGATGGAAGAGGACCCCCACCATGACTCAACCTCCCGTTGAAGCCCTGCTTCAGGTCCGAATCCTCGAACTCCAACGACAGAGAAGATCCTCCCGGAATCTTCTTCCCCATAGCTGGTGGGACCAACCAGGTCGACCAAACTGCAAGCCAGGACTCCCTCCTCTAGTCAAATTCTCTGTACAGAGCTACAGTGGGCCGGATAGCCAGGAAGGTCAGACCCTGCTTGGGTTTTAAGGAGCACACCTTTTATTTGTTGCTTTGCTCTGCTGCTGGTTTCTTCCCTGGGCAGTGCAGGACCTGTGAGCCTGCAGGAACTGCCAGGAACTTCCTCCTCAGCTACAGCTTCTTCTCCATTTAAAGGTACTGTGCAAATATGGTTGTTCGTTTCGTCCAGCCGCGGTGAAGGTGTGTGAAACCTTTTGCCAATCTGAGGGCTTGTCCTTCTCTAATCTTTAAACTAACTTTTCTGCTGACCAACTTCGCTCGGAACTCTTGGCAAAGACTTAACCTTGAACTACCCTGAACTGTGTGATCTTGAGCAAAAGACTTTTGTCCTATTGACTTTGGCCCTAATCCTATTTGATTTGATTCAATCACTGTAGTTCCTCTTTCTATATTGTCGTGCTTACTTACCTGTTGGTGCTGCTCAATTTCTGCCTAACTTTGTCTTTCCCTCCCTTTTAAATTACTAGAGTGTTGTTTTGCTCCCACTTTATTTAGTGAGCTTAACTTGTCTGGAACCTATTGGGAGTGGTGTGGTGTATTAAGAATGTGATTTTTTAACTGCTTTACTTTAGTGAAATGTTATACAACTGATGTGTAAATAAATGTATATTCTTTTACTCAGAAACCTTGAGTCAGTGTTTGTTTGAATCATAGTAATTGCTGTCCTTTGTGTAACTTCTGATACTGCCCACTTGCTCTTGAGATAAGTCTGGCTGTTCAGCCATCGCTACCACTTTAAGGTGTAGTACAGGCTTGTACCAAAGGTGAATTTGTACTGTCAATTGTAGTCTTCATTGTGTGTGGTATTCCAAAAGGGTACTGCATATAATTCTGCCAACAACACCTCTAGGTGCACTCCGACGCTCTAGTGTGACTTCTTGGAATCAGGTAAGCAATACCTTTTTTCCCCACAGTAACTTAGGTTAGAAGAAAATGTTTATGCTGGATGCTCTGCGATGTTGCAGCTCTGGAACCAACTGGATTCCTTGGTCTGATGACTGGAGGCATGCCAATGGACACATCTCTCAGAAGCAGTCTTGAGGGAGGACATGTTGCATGATTTTCAGCAACTTCTTGGTCGCTCTGCAGTTTTGGTGCCTTTTCTGGAGCACCAACAAAGGACACGGATTGCCTGGCTAATCTTCTTTGCTTCATGCAGTCGCACACTCGGATGAGTGTGTCTGGGTGGGTTTGAACGGATCTCTGCAGTGTCTTTATCGGCTCGGCAAAGGTTTGGTCAGATTTATCCTTTCCACGATGATGCACTTGAAATGCGCAGCAGGTCTCCTGGTATTGGGGGTGCGCAGCTCTGGAAAATGTTTGGACTTCGGGAGAGGACTCAATTAAAAATTTCTCTTGGGACTGGTTGTTCCCACCAGCCAAAGGGAAAGAGCCACCCTCTCCGGAGCTACTCTGTTGCACAGAATACAGGGTCGGGACAGAAGTGGTCGCTTCACAGTGTTGCAATGGGTTTGCAGGCATCTTTAGTCATCTTCTCCTTCGTTTACTTCAGCTTCCAGTGGTTAACTTGCTTTTCACTCCAGAAGTCTTACCTTTAATACAGTTTCAGCACACACTCCTCTACACTCTCTACACGCTGCCCAATCAGAACAGCCAAACCTCCAGTGGGACCTGGTCCTATTCAAGCACTCTGGTAGACAAAGTACAGGGCGGTGGAAAGCTCCTCCCCTACTTCGTGCCTGCCCAGACACTCTAGAAGCCTAGGCGTGATACCCAAGGGTTCCTGTCAAAGGCAAAACACACACACTGACCTCACCCTCCCAGAATAATAGAAGAAGGGCTAACAAAGAACAACCATGCTAGTAATGGCAAAAAAGAAGGGAGGCTGAGTCTATGGTCATAGTCTACGGTAAAGAAATTACGCAATAGTTGGTAGAACACATTCACTGCCACCAGCCATCACTAGTAGATTGTCTATATGACCAAAATGTCACAGGAGCAGAGAAAAAAAGGGATCGTAGGTATCCCTTCGGCACTCCACTGAAGGTGGTGTGTCCCAAACTCTCAGCCTATAGAGTTTTGGGAGGGATATAAAGTATCTTTCTATCCTTTAGAATTGTAGTTACTTGAGGATATAGGCAAAGGTGTCTTAAAGGAGGACATTAAGCATCCCCAGCAACACGGCACATAAGGAGAGGTGTGCTGCAGTAGTAAAAACACAGATGCCTTTAAGAGTTATGGAGTGGACAGACTAATCCAAAGCACAGGTAGAATACAAAGAATAGAGTTCCAAAACACAGAGCCCATGAGAATGTATGAGTGGAAAGGGGCTCCATTCATCCAGTTTTGAAATGAAAAGGTCCTGAAGTACAGCAAAAAGTGGTGGGAGTCTCACTAGGACAGGCGATGAGGCATACAAATGATACATCTCCCTACCACTTGTCACCCCAAGACTGGGGACACAAGGATTTAATCCACTCCTGGATGGCTCTCTTGATCCAGTCGGTCATACTTTCTGGACAGGCCATCAGCCTTCTTACGCTGGTACCTGACCTGTGCTCAGTAGTAAAGTCAAAGCTATGTAGGCATATGGGCCACCTGATCAATTTTGGGTTTTCTCCTTTCATCTGCATCAGCCAGCTTACGGGTTGGTGGTCAGTTTGAATCTTGAAATAGTTCCATAGAGGTATGGTCTGAATGTCTTCAGAGCCCACACAATAGAACAACATTCACATTCAATGATTCTCGACCCTGCTTCCCTATCTTTTAATTTCCTACTAATAAATCAGATGGAGTGTTAGCTGCCTTTGCTATCAAATTGGCTCAAGAGTACTCCTATCCCTTTGTTGGAAGCATCAGTTTGGACCTCTTCTTTTATGTGATTCTTCACATTATCTGACATCTTGTAGCTCCTGCTTTTAACGGGTATACTATCACCAGTGTCAATGGCATACTGGCCCCAAGTGGTCAAGCCTGGTTTAAGTGAGTTAACAAAGCCTTGCACTCCTCCTTTTGCTGAATTGTCAGATTAGTAGAGAGTTGTACTCCTTCTACTGACCCATCTGAAGGGTGTTCTTTTAAAAGATCTTGGAGAGACTACCTCTCTTATTCTTCTTCTTGATCAGAAGCTAAGAGCAAAGCTCATATCTCTGGCCTGGAAACATAAGCCTTCAGGTGGTTGGAATGAAAGACAATGGGGGCCTCCTTGTGGTTGTCCAAGTCCACCAAATAGTTGACCACTCCATTTTTTCCCACAACTTTGAAGGATCCTGTCCATATATCCTGTAAGACTATCTGTCTTACTGGGACCATGATGATAACTTGTTGATTTGTAGTAGATTCTTCCATGTTTGTCTTCTGGTCGAGCCATTGCTTAACCATTATTTGACCAGCTTTCACATTCTCAGTAGCCTCTGTCATCATGAGTGCCATCCTCTGTCTGAGGCCTGTCACATAGTCAGTAATCCTTACTGTCTTGAGGGAAAGAGCACTCTCCAGACCCTCCTTGATTAGGGTCAATGGGTATCGGATATGATGACCCTAAATTAACTCAAAGGGGCTAAAGCCCTCTTCAGCTTGAGGAACTTCTCTGTAGGCAAATAGAAGGAATAGCAGAAAAAGGTCCCACTTTCTCCTAAGTGGTTCTTCCAAAGCTCCAATCATGCTAATCATGGTACTATTAAAGCTCTCTACAGACCCATTTGTCTGAGCATGGGAGATAGTTCATAACTTGTAGGTGACCCCACAGGTTTTCCATGTGGCCTACATGTAGTGTTAGATGGTTAATAGATAATGGGTAAGAATAGGTGTAGACGCTGCGCAAGGGTGAATTTTCGATCTTCAAAGTTGCTGTGTGTGCATGGTCATGTGCCACTGTCCGAAAAGTTGTCAATGACATCAGATATTCGCGGACGTTGACAAACAAAAAAACAGTGAAAAAAGTTGCCAAAAAAGTATAGAAATGATAAAAAATAATGCTAGAAGGTGGGGAATGGCAGAGTTTTAAGGTGAAACTGTGTATAGTGGATAAATACGTTGCTATATTGGAGTAAGTATGATATTAGTGTGTTGTAGGAAATTAAGGGTGCACTGGTAAAAACCTATGACATTCAATGAAAAAGGTTGTTAAAGGGACGTTATGGTTATAAGTAAAATGTAAAAACCTCAGAAATTCAACAGTTATGGTAAGCTTAGCAACAATAACTCGTGCCACCAATGTGCACTTCTAAGACTAACACCCAGGACATGAAATATGACATCACAAATGTCATTGATGACATCACAAATGAAATACATTTTAATAGGCAGTCCCTACAAGGGGTTGAGTTTATAATGTTGGAAACAAGATTTTAGGGGTGATTGGGAAACCTATCATGAACTACTTAATGTATTGAAGAATGTTCTCATGTAAACACATTTGATCAGACTTTTATGCAGGAACCCAGCCAATCAAACCGACCTGCAACATTCAAACCTGGGGATTTGGAAGTCCTTTCAGGACAGCAAGCCTTCCGATTTGAACTGCATTCTTGCAGTCGGGCTGAAGGATGGGGGCTGCAGGGTTTTGCACTCCTCCCTTGCTTCCTGCCTTTGCAGATGCTCTGGAGCCTGGGTGGGCTTGGCCAAGGTCTCCCACCAAGGAAAGTAATCACACAAAGGACTTTAGCACTCTGGAGGACAGGGGAATATGCACGAGGGGACAAGGAATGCTAACATGGTCAAGAACGAATACTGGGTCCATTTTGATATATTAGTAAAACATTTCACTGCCACCAGCCATTAAAGGTGAGCTTCTCCCTGTGGCAAAAGTATTGCAGTTAGAAGGAGAAGCGAGATGCACTCCACATCGGGTGGGGTGTACTGGTCTCACTTAAATGGAGTTTAGAAAGGATGCGGTGTCCTTTCAATCATTGGAAACTGTAGTTCTCAAAACATTGATTGGAGAGGGTTGGAGGGGAGAGCCCAGAGGGAAACCCAGCAACAATGAGCAGTCTATGCCAAAAGTTTTCAAAGTGGATGGAGTTAACAAAACACTATGGAGGTCATAGATGTGACCCCCATGGAAACAGTGAGGGATTCTGTGAGTGTGTAGGGGGTTCCCACTCACTGAGGTATAGGGAGGGATAGTCTGCAAATAATACAAAAGTACTACAGTTGACCCAGGTTAGGAAGATTAATCATTGATATGTAAATCTTAACTAGCAATGTGTTTCCTGAGTTCTTACTTATCCGTGAGTAGTTGACTACCCCTCTGAAAAGTATATATATATTATTTAGTTACCTTTGAACTGTGTTCTGAAAAGGTATGCGTTTAACTGTATCCATTCTGAAAGAAGAATACGTTAAACATGTTGCAAGGTATATACTTCTAACAGTGTTGGTCTAACTATACTATTCCTGAAACATAATATCGCTGTAGGTTATTACCAATAGAGTCTGCTTATCTTGAATTACCTTGAGTCATTCTAAAAGTTTAATGTGTTTTTACTCCCCCATGAATAGCATTCTGACGTTCTAAATGTGTATTATGTTCACAGCAAGTACCTGGTGGGTACTAGCCTGTTGGGGTTCATTTTGGAGGGTTGATATCTGTGTATTAAGTGGACATTACAAATTGGATTTTTTTTGCTGGTTCAACTTCTAGAGAGGTCTGTCTTGGAGATGTAGTCCTTTATTTGTTTCTGTTTCTTTTTCCGCTCCCATCCCATGTTAATGGCGGAGGGAGTCAGGGTTACCCATTGTCTGAAGTTTCCCCTGACTTGAAGTTAGTAATCCATAGGCATCCTGTGCAGTA
The DNA here is from genome assembly GCF_040938575.1 of Ambystoma mexicanum. Lineage (NCBI taxonomy): Eukaryota > Metazoa > Chordata > Amphibia > Caudata > Ambystomatidae > Ambystoma > Ambystoma mexicanum. The sequence continues at coordinate 528,262,153 of NC_090937.1, forward strand.
AGCAGCTAGTAAGATGTTTCAAGCCTGTTTGAGGTCTTTTAGGGAGGTTTTATCTGTGTTTTAAGAGGAAATTACAAATCGTTTTTCCTGCTGGTGTACCTGTCTATTGTCAGTAGTTTCCCTGGCTTGCAGTTAGTAATCCATAGGCAGCAGCCTGCTTTCACTCACTCCGATTGGCCTGTGTCCTTGGTCACACGACCAGGAAACTCCTTCATCTCCAGCCCTCCCAGTGAAGCCTTGCCTGGGCAGCCCTCATCTAAAGGCCATAGACAAAGGGCAGCTCCTGAAGAAACCGCTCCACTCCGTGTTTGCCACTGTTTGCCTGTGACTCCTGACGCAGACAACCTACAGTGAAGAGTAAGGTAAGTGTGGTGAGGGTAAAGAGTACAGCCATTACTCTACTCCAGAAACCCCCCACTACTCTTATTACCTGTTATCAAGCCTATCTGTGTAAGGTATCCATTTTGGCACTCAATCTAAGTGTGTAAAATAGCGATACTCTCAATCAGTGGTCTTCAAACCTTTTAGACCTGCCCATCCCAATAAAATGTGGCCAAGCCGCCCCCCAAAAAAATGCCAATTGGACAGTAAGTCCAAAGGGCTATGAACTATTGAGCGATGTCACTGCACCCTACTCCCAATATAGTGCCTGGACTCCCCACCTGCTCCCATCACAGTCTCTCAGCTCCCTCATTCTACTCCTACCTAGACTCTGGGCTCTCCACACCCCACCACAGACCCTGGGCTCTCCCCACTCTGCTCCCAGCATAGTCCTAAGGCCAGTTGCGGCTGGTAAATTTTTTAAATGGAGGGGCATATATATTTCCCCCAGATATGCCATAGCGACTGAGTGTGACAAATGAAAGAGGGTTCGGGGGGTTCTCCCCCCGGGAATTTTTTAAAAATGATGGCTTACAATGTTGCATTTTAAAGCATACTTTTAGAAAAATTGGGTAAAAAGCCAAACAGTTTGCAATTCGTGCTCGGCAGGCCAGGGGGCAGGCATGATATTTGTTTCTCTACATATATGCTAGATGTCCAGTAGAAGGATACAATCCCTGTCCCCTTGGCTCCACAAAGCCTAAAACAATCCACATGATTATGTGTGTACGCAAGGTGCTGTCGGGGTTCTGGGAAAAGCATGTTGTTTTCAACTGGACATCTAGTATAGATGTCCAGTACATGAATACCATCCCTGTCCCCAGGGCTCCACAGTGCCTCAGAAGGAAAGCTGATTTTCTCAAGTGGGTTGGGGGATTGTGCAAGGCATTTTTAAAATGTGTCACATTTAGATAGAATTGCGAGGATTAGCCATGCTCACATCTAGATAGAATTGTGAAGATTAGCCAAGGTGGTTTCTGCTCAAGGCATGCTACCCTGATCTGCCTGGGAATTGATGCCATGAACTCCTTCACCCGGATTGCTGCATTACCTATGCTTGGGTAGGACTTGCTTTTTTTTTCTCTTGAAGATATGCACTACGCTCTCCAATCAGATGATCTCCCTAGCACTCTTAGCCCTTGGAATTGACATTAATATGATATAATTAAGCAATTCAAACCATTAACTATGACTGGAATACCCATCCACCCACTATAAACAATTACCCGGCACCCGGGAAATGGGACCACTGGCACTTTTTAGCCATGCATCACATTTAGATAGAATTGTGAAGATTAGCCAATGTGGTCTCTGCTTAAAGCATGCTACCCTAATCTGCCTGAGAATTGATGCCATGAACTCCTTCACCCGGGATGCAGTATCAACTATGCTTGGGTAGGACTTGCACTTTTTTCTCTTGCAGATATGCACTATGCTATCTAATCAGATGAGCTCTCTAGCACTACTAGTCCTCCGAAGGTACAAGGATACAATATAATTCAGCAATTCAAAGCATAAACTACGACAGGAATAACCATCCACCTGCTATAAACAATTACTGGGACCCAGAAAATGGGCCCACTGAAAGTTATAACCAAGCTTCAGCAATGGACTGACTATCTACCACCTCAAGGGAATACGCTCTGGTGAGAAATCTGGCAAGTCACGCTCCTGCAATTAATAGGGCAACTAAACACAGATGACACTGCCAAGCAAGGAAAGTCAAACTCAAGCCTGTTAATCAGAAAAACTCTGCACTAGACTGAGAATCCATCTCAGCGAAACGATGCTCCGAACCTCTGGAAGAGATATGGTCAGCTCAGTGGGCACTGGAAGGTAATCTGAAATACAGTTCTCCCACCAGTCCGCACAGACACTCGCAAATACCGATATGCTCAGCTTCTCCTCTACACCAACAAACAAAAGAATGCAGCTATACCCCATTATTAATTTCTGCCTAGTTTCAAACACACCACAATTAACACCTCAACAGTCTTTAGAACACAGCTATACCACATGAAACAAATTAGCCTAGATGCACACATAATCTCATACACAAGCGCCACCATCACCATGATGGAAATTCCAAGGTCAGCGGACTAGCTGCACACTTTCTACAGACCTCACACAACCACTGACTGCATCACTCTTAGCATTAGAATGCAGCTACACACCATGTAAACTGCACTGGCTGCACACATATTGAGTGCAAACAAGCACTATTTACTACTCTACTCTCTCCACTGACCTGGACTACGGTCCTCAAGGGCGTTCAACCCACAGCAAGATCATACCAATGGTATATAAGGTGCTATACAAATGCATTATAACATAACATAACATAACATAACATAACATATAACATTATATTCTAGTGTTGTTAGTAGAGGAACCTGATCATACATACATATAGGCAATGGTTGCAGCATGCACCATAGAAGTATAATATTTTTAATCTTGTCATTTCTGATAGTAAAATAATAAATGCTACCTTATGAGAGTTTGAGTAATGTTATAGATGGAATAAATAGGTAACATAAAGGGATGTTAGAAACTGTCATGACCACGGGTTTCCCTCTTAAAAAGATCTCCAAGGTTTCCTGGTTAGTTGCCTACAATTCCTGGTCCAAGGGTAGACAGAACATAGTGGGTTAGCTGAATTAAAAAACACTTCCTCATCTCTATATATCATCTCCAACATCCGAGATCAGACCTTCGTTTGTGGTGGAGACTGACGCCTCGAACGTGGCCATGGGAGCTGTACTGTCTCAGCGTGATCCTGACACCCAAGAACTGCATCCAGTGGCCTTTTGGTCCAAGAAGTTCTCTGCTGCAGAATTGAACTATACAATTACTGATAAAGAGCTTTTGGCTATTAAATGCGCATTGCAGGAATGGAGGCATCATTTACTCGGCGCAAGGCATACTGTGACCATTTTCACAGACCATCAAAATTTGCAATATTTACGCTCTGCTAAGGCCCACTCCTCAAGGCAATTACGATGGGCCCTCTTTTTTGCTGAATATGACTTCATCATTACCTTCAGACCAGGAGTGCGAAATGGGAAGGCGGATGCCTTGTCCCATATTGAAAAGGGGAAGAAGCTTACGTGCCTGTGAATCCTGTGGAGATAATTTCTGGGGAGAAGGTACTCAGAGTCATGGATACCACGGACTCGACCTTTGAAGAGCTACGAAATGAGATAAGAACCAGCATCTCTCAGGAAGAATTGATGAGGTGGGAGTCAAGAGGAGAACATTTTACTGTTCGGGATGGTTTACCCTTTTTTCAAGAACGTCTGTACTTGCCCTCACTCAAACTGCAAGAGCAAGTGATTGCAAACTATCAAGGAACCCTGCTGGAAGGTCATCCCGGAATCACCAAAACCTTGAATAAGGTCAAGAGATCGTATTGGTGGCCTACTTGGAGAAAAGACGTCATTCAGTATTTAAAAACTTGTGGAAATTGCGCCCAAAATAAGACCCAAAAGAAAAGACCTCTGGCCTTCTTCAGACGTTGGAAGTACCACCTGCCCCCTGGCACACCATTTCAATGGATTACATTACCGACCTATCGAATTGTGAAGGTTTTGATACCATTTTGGTTGTGGTGGATTCATTCTCAAAAATGGCGCATTTTGTAGCACTGAAAGGATTACCTTCAGCTTCAGTCTTGGCTAAGACTTTTTTGGAAAATATAGTGAAACTGCACAGCTTCCCTACTATTGTTGTTTCAGATCGAGGAAGCCAATTTGTTTCCAAATTTTGGAAAAAATGTTGCGAATTAGCAAAGATAGATGTACGATTATCCACCAGTCACCATCCCCAGACCGATGGCCAAACCGAGCGAACTAATCAAACTCTGGAGCAGTACCTCAGATGTATGCTACATCAACTTGAAGTAACCTGGTTAAATGTTTTGTGGATAGAAGAATATGCATATAATAACTCTGTGCATGCCTCCACAGGGTTGAGTCCTTTTTACACCCTGCATGGTCGGCATCCACGTACTTCAAGTTACGATCCTCCTGAACCACTGGAAATGCCTGCAGTGAAATCTCTGCACAAAAGGATCACCACTACCATAGCTCAAGCAAGAAATCATTTATCCCTGGCTAAAGAATCTCAGAAAAAGTTTGCGGACAGCAAAAGATGTAGTGCTTCAGATTACAAGGTGGGGGAATTGGTGTGGTTAGCCACTCAAAACCTAGCCTTGAAAGGATCACGAAAATTCCTTCCACGATTCTTAGGGCCCTTTGCCATTGAGAAAATAATTAATCCAGTGGCCATGAAGCTAACCCTTCCAAGAAACATGAAAATACACTCTGTATTTCATGTATCCCTTTTAAAACCAGTTCACCCTAATACACGAGTCCAAGAAGCTCCAGCTCCTGTGGAAGTGGAGAATGATCAGCTTGAGTATGAAGTCAAGGCCATCCTGGACTCTAAGATTGTCCACAACAAACTATTTTACTTAGTGAATTGGAAGAGGTATGGTCCTCAGGACCGAACTTGGGAACCTCTTGAAAATCTCCATGCCCTTAGGTTGTTAAAGACCTTTCACCGTAATTACCCGCACAAACCAAAGAAAGGGAGTTCCAGTTTAGGAGGGGTTTTGGGGGGGAATACTGTCATGACCACGGGTTTCCCTCTTAAAAAGATCTCCAAGGTTTCCTGGTTAGTTGCCTACAATTCCTGGTCCAAGGGTAGACAGAACATAGTGGGTTAGCTGAATTAAAAAACACTTCCTCACCTTGTAACATGGATGTCTGAGCATGCACCTTAATATGAGACAGCGGTCTAGTTGCAGCATCTTCCATAGTATTTAAGCCCCTCCCCCTGTTCGTTTCGTTCTTCGCGTCTTTGCCTCCGCAGTGACACTTACCGCGGTCCGGATTTTCAGTCAGAAGAATTCCCTGATCCTGTCGTTAGTCTCCGCCGTAGTTCATCCACTGTTTCTGTTATTTAATTCCTTTTCATTTGTCTCCTGCCCATCCTGTATGTCCTCGGAATTTGGCGTTAGTGAGGTGTTCAGAGAGAAAATCAGCTCTGTGTGTTTTCCCTCCTACCTCAGCATAACCGCAAGTACCTTGGTGTTTTGAAAGCTTTTATGGTTGCCAGAAGCGCTTTTGTTGCGCGTTGTGTTTACTGTGTACATTCACTTGTTTTTATGACAAAGTTTTCCTCATGACCTGCGTGTTCAGTCACAAGTCTTGGCGCCTCACGAATGTACCCAAGATAATTGATTCTGCACACACTGGATTTGTTTGCCACGTAGTTTTTTCATCTGCAAGTTTGTAGTAGGTGAACGCATTAGCTTCCTACTTCCAGTAGCCAAGTAGCATTCCAATTGGCTCTGCAGTTACAGGAGAATTTCCGTGTGGTAATAGCATTTTCTTGGTTTAGGATTATTTCTCTCCAGTCCCTCCCAGAGTGTAGAAGTCTGAAGTTAGTTACATACATAAGCACCTTGTGTTATCCCTTATTCGATCATCATTTCGAGATTTATAGGAAGGGCTTCCTCAGTTCAGAACAGTGTTAGTAGTACACCCGCTTACTTTTAAAAGGTGTTCTCTCCTCAGTGATTCTTCCTTGCAGCATCACAATTGCACTAGGAGTTTCCCTTTCCTGACTCTAACACCCTCAGCAATCTCCATTTCCCCCCTGTTAGCGAGGAACCTTTCTCTCCTTGGTGCTCTGAATTCCCCATCTACAGAACATGCGCCCCTGCATAGAAGCAGGATGGATAGCCCACCATACCATAACATAAGGTAAGGGAATTAGGAGTTATCTAGATTTTAGAAAGAGGATTTTGAGAGAATTAAAATTCCTCTCAGCTATGTAGTGAACCTCCTGGGAATTGACTCCTTGCATGTTTTCTTAGACTCTTCGTGGGCTTGGTGATAAGTCTAGTTAGAGAGAGAGAAGCAACGGACCCTGAGAAAAAAGAAGTAGTTAAGTGGAGTGGTGTCCCCGCAGAGTTTAAGGTAAGCGTTACAGAAACCATAACATCACTTTAACAAAAAACTTTCAGTGAATATTGATTTTAAATAGAATGAAACCACTAACACAATTAATCAATACATTACAAAAAGTACTTATAAGCATGTGTAGTATCAAAATAGAGACCTTTTCAAACTTCTTTAATGGTAAATGGATTCACACAAGCAGCAAATAACCATATTTTGATGAAGAAGCTTATAAACAAGAACAACAAAAACAATTGCCATAGACAATAATGGTTGAGGGTATGAAATGGTAGAAGATACCATTATGGCAAAGGAAACCCTTATAGAAAATACATCCCCAACAAACTTTCAACCAAATGCTCCTTTCACCCAAACAAACCGTGCAGTGTACAAATGGTAATGCAGCTCAATGTGTAATGTAAGACACCAATTGTTTACATTTTTACAACAATTCCTCAATCACTATGTGAAACTACCAGACAAAAGTAAAATTAAAACTTTACAAACCATGGACTCTTCTCCAGTGTGCAGCCACACTGGACTTTGAGGACATTCATTAGCATCCTTTTTAGGAACTACTTGCAAAAGCACCTTCCACCACATCAAAATGTTAGCAACACATCATTCTGCTATACGGTATCTTGTGCATAGACTATACTATGAAAAATGTCCTGCTCCAGAAATGAAAAATATAAATAACCTTCTCTTACATGGAACAGCCAAATAACTGCTTCAAGAAAAATATTGCATCCAAAGTACATACTTTGGAACATACAGTGGGTCTGATCACTTTCACCTCAACATAGATAAATCTGATATAATGCATTTCATTAATACAGCTAGTCAGTCCAAAGCTCCAGGCCCTGATGGACTGTCAAATAACATCCTTAAACAACATCCAGAACTTTGGAAAAATGTTTTATTCTTTTTTTCAACAAATCAATTTTTTCAGACCATTCCATCGTCCTGGAAACATTCTATAATTGTTCCCCTTTTCAAAAAAGGAGACTGTTGCAAACCAGAATGCTACATAGACATTGCTCTGTTAGATGCACCGGGAAAAATCTATTCTCTCATAGTGTTGCAAGAATTAAATGCATGGATGAATACTAACAACATAAGAGATCCCTTTCAGACATGATTTGTTGCTGGTCTTACTACGCCCCAAACATGATAACTCTTAACATGCTGAAGTCAAAATATATCAATCGCAACCAAGACTTATATATGGCCTTTGTGTATTTTCATTGCGCTTTCGACTCGGTCGATCGCCAGTTGGTTTTTCACAAACTAAAGGAGTACAGATGTCCACCCTCTCTTCTAACAATAATTAAAAAAGTACATTTGAACACCACCATTCAAATAAGGATATCCTTGGAAGGGCTTCTCTCATCCCGAATTAAGACAGAAAGAGGTGTGAAGCAGGGGTGCATCTTGGCCTCGACCGTATTCAATCTATTTATTTTGGATTTGACTGATGCCCCCAAGCCAGGCTCCCAAAAAATAATTTTGATTTTAAATGCTGATGATTTGGTGTTCTATTTCAAACTCCTCAAGGCTTGCAAAATCTGCTTGTTTGTCTGGATAAATACAGCACTAAAAATAACTTGATAATCAACATAGAAAAAACACAAGTTTTAATATGTTAGAGAAAAACTAAAAAGAATATACCAAATTTATGCTGGTTCTTGGGTAAGCAAAAGCCCTCGGTTGTAGACAAATATAAATACCTAGGCTTGCCATTTACAAGAAGCTTAGGTGACCCTTTGCACTCTCTGACTCTAGATGCAAAAATTCAAACGTTAGCCTTGCAAGCAACCATATGTTGTGTAAGTATGGTAAATTCACCACTAATCATATAATTACTTTTTACCAACAAAAAGTGATTCCAATAATCTCATATGGGTCTGAGACACTATTGCCTAAATCAAGAAGCTACTGGGACCAATATGAAGGAAGCTATTGGAAGTCAGTCTTTAAATTACCAAGATGCACCCCGATCTCACTCTTATGCTATGAATTAAGTGCCATCTCGATACAGTGTCAAGTAACTTGGAAGATGTGTAGAAAATGTCTTATAGGAGCCTCAGCGAAAAAATATACAAAATTCTATAGCACACTTTTTTCTAAATTGTGTCAGTCTGCAGACCTCACCATGCTAACATTTTAAAAAGCATTAGAACTGATCAGGTAACTAAAGATGCAAAATCCATCTTAAATAGTAGACTAATCCATGAGCTACATGGACAAATCCCATCTGCTCCTGATGTCATGGAACAATTTACTTAACAAAATATACAATGCACGTCTGCAAGTTGTAGTCAATTCAATGAGACAATGTGGAAAAAAAGAAACCCAACCTATACCAGACATCAGCCCCACAGACAAACTCGAAATGCATGGCATGACACTTCCTATTTGTCAACAAGCAAAAGCATGACTAAATAACTTAGCAACATGTATCTCCAACAGAGCTGGATTGGAGAAAATATTGACTTTGTATCTAAACTGCAGAGTAATTCTAAAATGTAACCTTGAAATAGAACAAGGTTTAGTTAATGGAGAAATTGGTACAGTTGTTGGCTTCCAAACATATCCACATGACAACGTTCAATTTGTCAACACCCACTTTGACAAACTTGCAGAAGTTATAAAAATCTCCCGCACAACAGCAAAAGACATGTACGTATGCAGAGAACAATTTTCTCTATCTCTTGTATATGCTGTCACTATTTATAAATCACAAGGTGGAACCCTAGATCAAGAATTGATTGACATTGGCAGCACAGTCTTTGAAGAAGGCATGAGTTACGTAGCACTTTCAGGTCTGCATACACTCAATGGCCTATTCCTAATTAACTTTGATGCCAACAACATCAACACTGACAATTCTTGCATACAACAGGCTATATGCACTATACATCCCCATCTAGATATGTACCATGTACCTCAAAAAAGAAAACCTTTAAAAAGAAAACTAATACAAACAGAATCTATAACAGGTCTCCCAAAAATACTGCCAAAGAAACAACAACCAACTCCTTCTGCATCAAAGAATAGAACTACAAATCTGTCTAGTACAAATTCAGATGCATGTCCATCAGAAAACAAAGACACACATGTCTTTTCTCCAGAAAAATCTGCAGGCCCATAAAACAATCCACAAATAGAACTCTTTGGTCCCGTGGCATTGGGAGTCGGTCCATCTTCCACCCTGTATCAACCTTGGGTGGTGGAGAGGCCGGTACCCCGCGTCATTTACTCATCAGAAAACAGTCGTCAGTCTGGCTGCCACGTCAAGATCTTCATCCAAGTCTACAGGTACGCTACACTCTCGTGATTCTCACCTTAACAGATTGAGACGCCTGCCTTCAGATTTGGAGATGGAAGATGGTCAAGATATCTGGAATGAGCTTCAAGCTCTTAGAGCAGAGATGACGGCATTACGTCAGGAAAACCAGACTTTACGTCAAATGGTATCACAGGGGGCAATGAGTGCTTCGCAGGGTGAAGGTTCACTGGCACATACAACTCCGATCAAGTTTGATGGAGACCCCCAACGTGTAGCGGAATTTTGCAATCATTGCCGAATTCATTTCCTTTTTAGACCATCTCACTTCACCAACGACAAGGCCAAGATCGGATATATCCTGGGGAATCTTTCTGGGAACGCTCTCGCTTGGGCAACTCCATTGGTGGTCACCAATAGTCCAATTTTGAATGATTTTGTGGCCTTTGAAAAGGCTTTCTTGGAGGTGTTCCAATCACCAAACCTGGCTTCCGTAGCCCAGGACCAGTTGATGGACATGAGACAAGGAAGTGCTGACATTATAACTTACATAAGCCGTTTCCGCCAACTGGCGACCCACTCTCAGTGGCCAGAGGTCACGCAAAGGACCTTGTTTCGCCGAGGCTTGAGAGATGAGTACAAGGACGAGTTACTCCATATTCCCGAGCCCGAGACCCTCCAACGCCTTATTGAACAAGTGCTCCGGATAGACCAGAGACTAGCGGAGCGAAGGGCGGAGAGACGTCGGACTGAGAAATTTCATTCAAGGATGCCTAACGTACCAGTCGGATCTTCTGGTTCCTCGGAGCCAGGCACTGAACCTATGCAATTAGGGGCCATGAGAGGTCATTTGTCTGAGGAGGAAAGGAGAAGAAGAAGAACACTGCGCCTGTGTCTTTATTGTGGAGCGGCCGGGCATTATTTGGGTACATGCCCCTTATGCCCTCAGAAAAAGAAGGCGGAAAACTAGGAGACCTGTTGTGTAATGGAAGGGCATCAACAGGTCCCACTCCTTTCTGAGGCCTTTCCGCGTCTTCTTCCAATACTCACCCCATGCAACCAGCTGTCTTATTGACCTTGAAGATCAAAATATCTTTGCCTGACAAGACTCTGGAAGCTTACGGATTGCTGGATAGTGGAGCCTCCGGTAACTACATCGATGAATCTTTTGCCACCATCAACGAAATACCGCTTCTTTCCAGACAAACTGCCCTACCGGTTGAGGTCATCGATGGATCCCCTTTGTCCTCCGGACCCGTCCGTCTTCATACCGTAGGGTTGGTACTTCGGATTGCTGATCATCTAGAGACTTTGGCCTTGGACGTGATCAGGTCTCCCATCTACAAGTTGGTCTTGGGATTACCGTGGTTGCAATGCCACAATCCAGTCATCAACTGGGCGACTCGTACTTTATCCTTCTCTTCCACCTTTTGTTCTCAGAACTGTAACCTGCCAACCCAGACCCATGTATCTTCAACTTCCTTGGAATCTTTCGGCAGAGGCTTGAATCTTTGCTCCCTATCTCAAGTTCCACAAGAATATGCCGCTTTTGAACATGTGTTCTCGGAGCCAGGAAATATACCATTGCCCCCTCATCACTCTTTTGATTGCTCCATTGATTTGTTGCCAGACGTTGAAATTCCTCATGGAAGACTGTATGCCTTAACCCAGGATGAGAGGCAAGTGTTACAGGACTACCTGTCGGATTGTTTAAGCAAGGGATATATAGCCCCTTCGAAATCACCTGCGAGGTTTCCTTTGTTTTTTGTAAAGAAGAAGGAGGGAACGTTAAGACCCTGTGTTGATTATTGACAACTGAACGACATAACCATAAAGGATTGTTATCCCTTACCTTTGATTCGCAGTATCTTGGAAACTCTCCACACAGCTCGGATCTTCACTAAGCTCGATTTACGCAGAGCTTACCATTTGGTCTGCATTAAGAACGGGGACAAATGGAAAACCGCATTTAAGACCCCCCTTGGACACTTTGAGTATAGGGTTATGCCTTTTGGTCTGTGTAATGCCCCATCTGTTTTCCAGAGATTCATGGATAACATCTTCTGTGATTTAATAGGCATTTCGGTTTGGATCTACTTGGACGATATTTTGATTTTCTCCAAGTCTCTTGAGGAACATGTGGAACACGTTTGTGAAGTCCTTCACCGTTTATCCTCTAATCAGTTGTTTGCCAAGGCGGAGAAATGTTCTTTTCATCAACCCAGCCTCGAATTCCTGGGATATGTGATCAATCATACTGGTATTGAAATGGATCCCAAGAAGGTTCAAGCTGTCCTAGCCACATGATGTAAAGTCTTTACAGCGCTTTTTGGGTTTTGCCAACTTTTATAGGCGCTTTATTCCTCACCTTTCCCAAACTACAGCACCACTTACCAGGTTGACCAGCAGTAAGACTGTTTTCAAGTGGGATTCTCTTGCTTCGCAGGCCTTCAACACCTTGAAGACGTCTTTTACCACCGCCCCAATCCTGCGTCACCCTCAAGACGAATTACCCTACATTGTGGAGGCAGACGCTTCTGATTTCGCCATAGGAGCGGTCCTTCTGCAGTGTGATCCTAAGACCTCCATTGAACATCCAGTAGCCTATTTCTCACGCACATTGAATCCCAGCGAAAGGAAATATGCGGTTATCGAGAGGGAATTGCTGGCCATAAAGATGGCCTTTGAAGAATGGAGACATCTTCTGCTTGGGGCGCTGCAGGAAGGTGTTATCCAACATCACAAAAGATTGAAAGAAGGCAGCCCTCACTGGCTCTGACTCTGACTCTGGTGCTGCAGAGACTACCAACCTATGTGAATACACGCAGTCTGTCTATGGCTGGCCTGGCTCACAGTGTTCACACATCCATGATAAGTATATGAAATACCTGGGGATGATACCATTACAGGGCCCAATTTACTGCGCCGGCCAAATATGCTGACTTTCTTTTTATCTACCCCCTTTTCTCAGCATATATGTGGTGGATGCGGTACAGCAAATAATTAATGTTGGGAGGAGTATGGGGTATTGCAGGGAGCTTCCCAGCATATGTATGCTGTGAAAAGGAGGGGTCAGAAAAAAGAAAAGTCAGGATTTTCAGCCAGCGCAGTAAACTCAGCACAGTAATCACACAGAACCAAATACCAGCCAGCATACTCCAAAACTCTGGTATGGCTTATGTTTTAGGTTTGTAGTTATGTTCCAATTCAGGTTTGCAGTTATGTTCCAATTCAGGAGAATGCCAAGATTGCCATAGCTCTCACCAGCGATTCAGGTGCAGGTTCTTGCATCTGCATACAGGGATCCCCTGGAGAGCAGTTTGTCTGTGTGTGGGAGTGAAGGGCCGTTTGGGCCCCCCTCGTGCATTCTACACAAAATGGACCACTTGCTCACGCACTAGCGGGGGACGCCTCCATTGCCCTTATGCTAACATCAGCATAGCTGGGGCTATTGCGAGATACACTTGGCTTCCATTTTGTGTGCCCTCAAATCCATCTTTGGACTAGGCTGCACTCTGATACTACGAAAAAGACTTCTCTTCCCTCTGCAGCGCAGCGCAGAGCGGAGCGCTTATTGCCCCCACCTTTTCTTCCACTGTCTGAAAGCTTCACAAATTCCTTTCTCATGGATGCACTGGGGATAATTGAAACAAATAGCAAAATGTATCATCTCACTGTTCCTCTGTGATCACTGTCCTGTGTGTGAACCGGCTCGAACCATGGCTTGTAACTCCTCCATCTCCATGAACCTGCTCCTACCCTCTTACCCCCGCTGTTGGAAAATTACTGTCAATGTAACCCTGTGCCTTCCTAAGGTATTCTCTTGATGTACCAGAAATGTGACCCTGCTGTGCGTCCCATCCTAGAGTGCCCCCACTAAATCCAGACCTCTGTCACAGTATTTTGTGTCCTAAAACTAACATATGTCATTATACTCCCCACTTGCCTTGATGTGCTAAGACCCACCCAGTCACCCAGGTTATCACGAGGGACAAGACCCCTAAGCCCTCTGCCTCATAAAAGTCTCAATAAAAGATGATGGCCCTCATTACGACCCTGGCGGAAAGCAACTGACCTGACCGCCATAGCGTAAATAGCGTTTCCGCCATGGCACGACAGAGTAAAGTGCGGCTAATTCTGACCCATCGGGCACGAGCACTACGCCTTGGCGGAAGTGCAAAGTCCGTGATGGCGGAAATGTCCCCAAAACGCCCCTCACCGCCGTCGTACGGCGACCTAGGTGCAATTCCGCCACCGGACATAGCGGTCACCGTAGAGAGCGGCAATCGGAAAATACGGTGACTGTAAATATACGGAAACGGAAGCAAAAACATGGTCCCGGAACGGGAAACAGCACGCCGTACACCTATAAAATCAGAACATTCACACAACCATTAAAAACACTACCCTGAGAGACATCCCAACCCGTCATCCACCCTAGTGAAACCAAAACAATGGGAAAAGTAGCGAAAAAAGCGTGCGACCGCAAGCGGCAGGTCCACTTCTCCCGTGAGGAACTCACGGTGCTCACAGAGACCCTCCAGGAGAATGCTGCCGTCGTCTTCTCGACGCAAATGACCAGGACGGCACTTGCGAACAAGAAGGCCATATGGGCCCTGGTGGCACAGCGGGTAAGTGCGGTGGGGACCGCACCCCGCAACCCACAGCAATGCAGAAAGCGATGGGACGACCTGCGGATCCGCGTCCGTAGCATACTTTCTGCCAACCGAAACATTGCCACAGCTACCGGGGGAGGATCGGAATCACCCATCAAGCTGACCCCCTGGGAAGAAATCTGTGCCTCCACCATTGGAATGGAGACCATAGAGGGAGTCGGAGGGATGGAGAAAGGAGTGCAGACATCCGAAGAATCAGGTAGGTGGCCCAAATAAAACTATGCTAAAACCACAATGTTCAATCATGTGAAGTACCATGTGTCCACATAGTGCAACAGAAACACATGTCCAGGAGAACGTCCACTCACATTGGCCTGATAGCGGACATTAAAAGTCAAATTAAATAAATAAATAATTAAAATTCCTAAAAACACCCTCTACACGTGCAGCAGGCAACCCCTAACTGCAGGCTGCAATACAACTGCACCCTCATTCCACACAAAAATGAAACCACCGCCAAGGCCCTGACCCAAATCACCCTCAGGTACCACCCCAATGCATGTGATAAATTGCCATTCCAATTTCCACAGACCCATTAATAACGCTCGCCCTCCTTTACTCCACCACAGGGTCCGATTCAAACGACGAGCTCCAGGACACCCCTACCAGCACACCTGCAAAGAGGGCCAAGACCAACGGCCAAAGACCCTCCACCTCAGCTGCACGCATCAAGACACGGCAGCAGCACAAATCAAGTGGCAGCACACAGGAGGGGACTTCAACAGGCACCCCAGCAGCCAGCATGGCCACAACACCACCACCACCACAGGCCCCCCCAATGGATGCCACAGAAGGCACTGCTTCTGGTGGCAGGAGCACCATAGGTGACACTGCATTAATGGCAGCATGCTCCGACACAGAAAACGGTGATGTCGATGTACGATCCATCCATGACCTGTCTCAATCCCCCTGTTTGTTTCATCCCGTACAACATGAGGATACCACGCAGGGGCACTCACAAGACGACGACTGGCCATCCCCCACAAGCCCTGTGTCAAGGCAACATGAGGTGATCAGCCCCTCTGTGACACCACCGCAAATGGCCATGGCCCAGCAGAGGCAACAGTCCCTCGACCAGGTGATCGAGCAACAGCAGCAACTGGCCACGCTCCTCAAGGAGCATGCTGATGAATGTGGGGGTACCAAGGCAGCCATAGAAACATGTACAGAGACACTAAGGGCAGAAATGGAGAGAAGCACCGAGAGCCTGAGAGAACAAATGGAGAGAAGCACCGAGAGCCTGAGAGTACAAATGGAGAGAAGCACCGAGAGCCTGAGGGGGGAACTGCATGCGACGTCCAAAGACGTATGTGCTGAACTTGCCGCTGTGCGCCGTGTGCTCACTGAGCTCTCACAAACCCTTAGGGACATGCATGGACGTGAGCAGGCAGAGACATCATCCGTTGCAAGTTCCGTCCAGGGCAGCCCCCAACGTAGATCTGGGAGGAACCTGCGCTCCACAGGCAGGGGTGCCCCTGATACCCGGAGAGGGGGCTTGCAATAGCGTCTGCCCACTGACAATGAGCATCCTTGGACACTGGTGTTCGGGGGGGAGGTAGGAGGGTGGAGGGGGTGTGTTGGGCTTACTTGGGTGGCGGGTCGATGGGGTGTGTAACACAATTTCACATTTGCTATAAACATTTCACAATCATCCAATGAGATGTGTGGACATTGATCTTTGTGTACGAGGCCATCATAGGCGTACAGTTCATATTGTGCATGTTCCAGACACACACAGTGCCACAACTCCCGTGTCCATGTATCAACCACCAGGCGTGAGTGCTAGAAGCATGATTCTATGATAATCTGACGAATTTCACGGCCCTCCTGTGCCTCGCGGACTCCTTCAGGTTCTGCCACATCCCCACCCACATCATGACCATATTCTGGTGCTTGCAGTTCTGCGTCAGGGGGCATGGGCACATTCCTACGTATGCACATGTTGTGTAGCATGACACATGCCATGACCATCTTAGCAACCTTCTCATGGCGGTACAGGAGTGCCCCGCCAGACCTGCTGAGGCAGCGGAAACGACCCTTCAGTAGGCCGAATGCCTGTTCTATGACTACACGGGTACGTGAGTGGGCATGGTTGTAGTCCTCCTCATGCTGGTCCTGTGGGTTCCGGAGTGGTGTAAGGAGCCATCTCTTCAGTGGATACCCGGCATCACCTGTATGTGGACAATAAAGGATGTTTGAGGAATGACATTGCTACGTAAGCACCCCCCCCTTCCTGGCAGGTCATTGCCGCATCACATACCCCACATTATCATGCATGAAATGAGACTCACCGAGTAGCCAGGATCTGTTCCCTGCATGTCGCTCCATGTAGCGTGGTATTGTAGAGTTCCGTAAGACCATGGAATCATGGGTTGATCCAGGAAATCGGGCACAACAATGTGTAATGATCCTGTTTGAGTCACACACCATCTGTACATTAAGAGAATGATATTGTTTTCGGTTGCGGTACTGGGCCTCCATGGCATGTGGGACAACCAATTCCACATGGGTGCAGTCGATGGCACCAATGCAACCCGGTATGCCGGCAAGTGCATGGAATCCCACTTTTGTGTTCGTAATTTCCTGGTCCGAGCGTGGTAGAGGATTGTAGTCGTCTGCGTGCTTCAGGAGGGCATCGAGCACTTGCAATAGTGTCCGTGACAACAGTGGCTGTGAAATGCCATGCAACTGTCCGACTGTGTGCTGGTAGGTGCCTGTGGCCAGGAAGTGGAGTATAGACACCACCTTCAGTAGGGGTGGGATGGCGGTTGGGCTATCTATCATGCTGACAAGGTCAGCGTGTGTCATGTCCACAATGGCGGTTATGGTGTCCCGGTCCAAACAGTAGAGGGTGTGGATCTGCTCATCAGTGAGGTTGAACGGATGTGCTCGGAGGTGTGGGATTGCGGGCTGCCTGCGTGGTGGTAGTGGCTGTGCTGGTGGGCCTTGCTGGCCCTGCCTTGCCCTCCTCCTCCTCCTGCGTCTCCTCTGTGCGGCCGGTTGTTGTAGTAGTTGGTGTTCGTCTTCTTCTTGAAGTTGGAGTACTTGCAGTGCTATCAGGTCCCCCAGGGCCAACATTGCAAGTCCTGCCGGTAGCATTTTGGAGTGGGTGTGGTTGTGGGAGGGGGTTGGGTGTGCAATTTATGTGTTTCCAAGCTGTACAGCCTCCACCTGTGGTGATTCATTCCACCTGTGCAAGCTGCAATCCCCTTTGGGCGAGCACGTCCCGCACACAACGCTGCAAATCGACGCATGGCATCTTGCTATTACAATCATGTATTTCATCCCGATGGCAGTGAGATCTTGCTTCATATGTTAAATCTGCCATGCTCCCATTGTTTCACATACTATCTTTGCAGTCGGGAACATACTTGTGAAGGGTCCGTGGAATGTAGTACTCGATTAACGGTGGACCCTCATGCAGCGCTGTACCGCGGTTCACCGACGGGCGGGGCGTCCCATTTGTGTGTGTAGCCAGTTGCCATTTTCACACACTGCCGCACTAAATGAATGGATTTGTGATTTCAAGCGGTCACAGATGCCTTTTCGACGTGATGTTGCAAATGAGGAATTCGAAGGACAGCGCTTTCGGTTTCCAGCTAGCGGCGAGGAGACGCCCACAGGT
This sequence comes from Ambystoma mexicanum, assembly GCF_040938575.1. Taxonomy (NCBI): domain Eukaryota; kingdom Metazoa; phylum Chordata; class Amphibia; order Caudata; family Ambystomatidae; genus Ambystoma; species Ambystoma mexicanum. Next base: position 528,280,093 of record NC_090937.1, read on the forward strand.
CTGACTGCAGATAGAAAGTTCTATTGTTTGATGTCCTTGGGACAGGGGCCATGCCGAGAATGCAATGATTGATATGAATAGCATGGGATGCGCAATAGCGTAGTGGAGGATAAGGCAGGACGTTCCCTAATACATGTTACTTCACAACACTAGAATTCCGGCCTGGAGCACAGTGGATTTTGCAGACTGCATTTAGCACAGATTCAATGGAAATTTCTAATGTTATGTGAGTAACTAATCAGGCGTTTTTATACCAGGATGAGGGAATGATGTATGGATGCATGGACAGATGATTTGATAGAGAGTCTGCCATGTACATGGCTTTTTGGAATCTATCAACTTCCTCTGCGCTATGTGATGCAGAGCTGCCATAGTGGGACCATCGTCTATCTGCCCTTGTGGAACCCTCCCTGTCTCGACGCGCCTTCAAACACTTGTGTCTATGCACGTTACTAATCCCATCTAATGGATTCTGTTTTAACAGACGCATGCACACAAACACTCGTTTGTAATAGTGTTTTCACCTCGATTTATATGGTTATGATGCGCAAATGATTATTGGGTGCAAATAATCCTTTTGAGTGGGCTAGCATGCATATGGCTGTGGATTTAGTGTGATCTTTGAAGTGAGTAATTCAAATGGAGTTCAGATGCCCATACTATTCTTTTTCGTTTCATTTGGGTGACAGGTATCTCCTCCCCTTTTGCCGCTGCCATCTGTATGCCACTCCTGCAGATGGATTTTACTCCCGACACCTGCTGCTTCGTGTTAATCAGTGGAGCACCATTACGATCTTATGGGACGATCGCCAATGGCCCACATGCCCTTACGCAGTACTAGTGGCTAGGAGCAACATTTCGAGCTTTCAGCTGGACTAGTGCCTACCTAATGGGACGGCCCTGCGGTTCTAGGCGCTTCCATGTTGCCTTTTTGAACGTGGATGTAGCCCCTGTGTACCATGGAGGAACAGGGCGTCACACAAGAAGAAGCTGGTCAATTATTGCGGATGCAGCCCACAATTATGAGATATGATTTGGAGTTCATGACCTAATAGCTGTATGGCCCGGGTGATTTTGTTGTGCATTAAAATTTGATTATGATATTGACCTTGTAGCGTTATTCTTTGCAAGTTATGTAGCATATTCCTATTTGTGGAGCGATGTATTGTGAGGAGATCTGCTTTGGGTTCGGCCTTCTGAGCATAGTTGCGTGGTATTGTACTGGGCGCGTTTGCCTACGAAGGCCAGTAAGGTCAGGGATAGGGGCTGCCATTATGACTGTTTTAATGATGTCATGCTCATGGGAGGGGGATTGGCTTTTGTGTAACAGATGCCGGTCAGCCAGGTGGATTGGTGGAATGATGTGATTTTCAGAATATGGCTGGTCACAGGTGCCTGTGTTTGCGTGCGTTTCTTTGAGGGAGACTGAGGACATGTCCATTGGAATGGCTTCTGTATTCGTGCCATCTGTGCTCTGCTTCTCCCATTGGCCCCTCTTGAGATGTGCCTGGCTGCTCAGTCACTCTGCCAACTTGTGTGGTACATGCTTATGCTGCTGGTTGGTTTGTTTACTGGCAGGGGTACAGGGCTGGTGCAGTCTCACTCAGGATACTGCTTTGTATGTTGCCTTGCACTGGTGTCAAGCGATGGGGGGCCTGTTTTTGTTTGTCTCAGTTTTCAGTTCATGTTGCTGTACTTGGAGCTTCACATGCCTGTGCTGCATCAGTACGGCAATGGTGCCATGGCTTATATGGATGGCCACTCACAAGGCACTTGGAGCCCCTACATTCATTTGTTCGTTGGCATGCATGGGTGACTTGTACATTTCACTGGTTGCATTGTTTGACTTCATTGCACCTACGAGGAGTTGTGCAATGTGGCCAGGGAGTGGTGTACAGGCACTCAGTAAGGCCTTTTACGGTTGGTTTGCGATGCCGTACTTCTCACCATGGCGGAATGGTACTTTCCGCCATGCTTGATGGCGTTAGGTACATGTCCGCTAGGGTCAGAATTCCCGTACCGTTGCGCCATGGTGGTAATTACGGTTTCGCAGTGCGCGCGTGCGCGTACTTGGTGCAGTTAGCGTTGGCGTTTACTACGGTGTCGCTAATGGCATCGTACTTTACGGTGACGGGTCATAATCGCAACGGGCGGTATTCGATGGCGGTATTGCATTTCCTCCATCGTTTTTCGATTTCCGCCAGGGTCGTAATGAGGGCCGATGTGATCACGTGAATGCAATTTATAGGTTTTCAAAGATTTACTCAAAGGTGTATGGTAGTTTCTCATGCCAGCTTAGTTAGTATCAACTCTATCTTGCCATGACCTAACCCTCACCCCTCCTGGACACACCCTCCCTCCCTCGCACCAACTGGGCAGCCTTTCCAGAAGAATCAGAATGTAATATTACTCCCCAACCATTCCTGTACTAATGTAGTACCCTATGTTAATGACCTCACCGATGAAACTGTTTTACTTTATAATTTCATGTACGCGTATTGTTTGCCAGAGCGCTCTCGAGGCAGAAGAGTTCTCGGGATGCCAACTTTATATAAAGACTTATTAATCTTGCAACCTGTTCTAGTCTCATTCCGTGCTGAGGTGTGTTATACTTTATAAGTTTGTTTTGGTAATTTGAGTAGTAAGCCTTTACATCTGTTAGCCCGCCCACCTATTCAGTACAATAGCACACGCATTTCCTTTCCAATTCTAGTGTTCTATTGGTATCTAGGGCCAGGAATCTTCCTGTCTGCACTCAGATTTTTTGCTTTTCAATGAGGGCTCCAGAATTTGTGTTTGGCACCGTGTGCCACTCTAAAGACCCAATAATTAGGTGTGGCCTATCTTTTGTGTTCTGTTAATTTTTCTTTCCCTGATGAAGACTTTCAAATTCATCTGTTAACATCTAAACTGGTCTGTATATATGTATATGTAGAAGTAGCCGGAAGACAACAATACCATGCTGATTCATCTTTGTCTCTAATTGGCTACATGGTTGCCCAAATTGGATTAAAATAATTTCAAAATGTGGAAGTTTTGTATTTTTGCAAACGTGTCCTTTGCTTTGTCCATTGCTGTACTAAACCCACTGGTTTAATCTTCAATCTATATGCTGTGGAAACAATAAATAGATAGTTCTATTATGTTAGACATATTATTATCTTTTCAAGTGGTGTTTTGTGTGTTGTACCTTTTTTGTATGTATTGATAATGCAATGCTGATGGTTATGAATTGAAACAAATTAAGTTTTGTATTTTTCTGTAGTTGTTTCATTTGATGCATTGATTTACTGTTCTAGATTTGCTTTTAAGATTTGTATATTTCAATTCCCATAATCTAGAAGACAGGTACCCCTGTTCTCTCTGTTTATTATGTTTAAGGATAATAACTGCTACCAGTATGGTGTTTTCATATAATTATGTATTTTGGTAACAGAGATGCATATTTGTAATGAAATCCCTTTGCTGAAGTATCCTGGCTGTCACTTCAGCTCTCAAGAGGGCACCTCAGACCTCAGAACCTGTGTTCTGCACTGGAGAGCAGGTGCTGCAAATCAAGATACAGTTGTAGTAGGGAACAAGTGTACATGAGTTTTACTGAAACAGAGGTGGGATTAGCATAATTGTATTATTAAAAAAACTAAGTAAAAACAACAAATACAACTTCTACAGCCTTGTCAGATGTCAATCCTTCACATAGTGTGAACAGTGTGAGCGAGACATGGGCCTCATTGCCAGTTCAGCAGTACCCTGCCAGTGCTACCAGTGGGTTGCTGCCAAACTGGTAACACTGTTTCCACCCCCTGATATCCCAGTGACACTGAGACATTACAAGTCCCGGAGGCAGCCCTGCAGATAACATGTGTATCCTGCCTTTTTACACATGTAACCATGGCAAATACGGATGATTTCATTTTCTACTGCGTACTGTGTACGCTTTGATTTATTCATTAAAAAAAACATACTTTCCACCACTGGATGGTACTGTAGCATTTCTTTTGTCAGCAGCAAAGCCTTTCTTACACATGATGGTGCATTTCCAACTGAAAGACCAAATCTGTGACAGCTAAGCGAGCAACACAATAAAGCATGCACCCTTTTAAAATGTGTTCATACACATAGCGTCTAATAGCTTGATATGCCAAAAAGTAAAGTTTGCTTTGATGTCCTTAGTTGAATATTCTTTAATAACCATACATAACACGTTGGAAATATGTGACTAATCTCCAAACCTAAGTGAGTTTATGGCACAACATATTTTTTGGGGTGTTTTTAAAGCACTGAAAATGAAGTCGGTAAATCCCGGATGTTTTGCCTTTTGCATCCTCTAGTTTTCCATGCAGGATGTGGAAAATAAAGGTACAGTGATATTATTTTGGCACACAATGCTGCTATAAGGAATTGCATGTTATGATGCTTTACTATGCAAGTAAACTCTATAGGACAGTATTATTGTAGGTCTTTACACCCAAAACAAAATGTGTTGTTCCAAGTAAAGCGTGGAAGAAGGTGGCCATGCCCAAATTGAAAGAGCGGGTTAAAATCCCAGCTTCGCTGTTTAGCGTAAGTTTGTGATGCTGGGCAAATAATGTAATCTCACCCTGACTTCAATTGCAAACATTGGAGAGCTTATAAGTTTACACCCTTACAAAAGGATAGTTTTAATAAGTGTAGGGACACATTGGTGTATCCTGGTGCTCCTCTGCTAGTGGCTCCAATACTGCTGGATAGAATTGCATTATTGCTGCACTGGCCCTCCCCCATTCTTGTAACACTGGATTTGACAAGCAGACAGAGGGCCTAAATACGAGTCCGCCGACCCGGACTTAACGTCACCGCTAAAACCATACCGGCGTCGTTTCCGCGACCGTGCAATCATGACCCACGGACCCGAAAACACCACCACCACAAACCGCTGCCACATAGATAAGGGATCCGTAAAGAGCAACGGCGGTGAAACCACCCACTTACCGGCAACACAAAACACCATGGCCATCACGAGTACCACCGACATGGAAACACCACCAGAAAAATGGCGGAAAAACCGTGGCCACGGAGGCGGTAACGGCGCCGTCGCGAACATGACGTTAAACAGTACCAGGTGAGGCAAATCAGGCCACAGGTGCCCCAAATGAGGCCAGCCAGACCCAGCAGCTCACTGGGAGGCTACAAAAGGGACACACCCACACCCAGGCCAACTCCAAACACAACAATGCAGGCAGCGGCAGCAGCAGCATTGGGACTGGGACTTTTGAACCTACAGGCAGCAGTGCACATAGTGGCAGCAATGTTGCAGAGGACGATGAGGCGGAGGCGGAGGAGGCGCAGGTGTCAGTTAGCAAACCCTGCACCCCTGCCAAACCCAAATACGCAGCCGGCACGGCCCCGCAGGCAGCCTGCAATACCCCGCATCAGGGCCTCACCGTGGAACTTGACCCCAGGGCAGATCTACACATTATACCGGCTGGACCGGCCAACAATCATCTACATCACCGCTATGATTGAGGACGACATTAGCAGCCACATTGCCATTTCGACTGCAATTCCCCCCCTCCTGAAGGTGGTGTCAGTACTGCATTTCCTAGGCACAGGAACCAATCAGCACACAGTTGGTGAGCTGCATGGGCTCTCACAACCCTGTTTCTCTAAAATATTGGGACAGGTACTGGACGCTCATTTGCGCCATGTGTCCGAACACATCGCCCTACCCCGTACACTTGCAGAGGTCATTGCAACCAAGTTGGCAATCCATGCCATTGCAGCCATGCCAAATTGCATAGGTGCATTAGACTGCACCCACATAGAGCTGACAGTACCACATACAGTGGAGATGGTGTACCGCAACAGGAAACAGTACCACTCACTGCATGTACAGATGGTATGTGATGCCGGACTGATAATTACACATTGCTGTGCACGTTTTCCGGGCTCAACACATGACTCAATGGTTCTGCGGAATACAACATTGCCACGCTACATGGAACGCTACGTTGGACAAAGCACATGGCTTTTGGGTGAGTACTTCTGCCAATGCACATGTCCTATGGAAGTGTGTTGAATGTCTAGGCCAATGACCCATGTAAGAGGGCTGCCACAACTGCACATGCATCAACCCCTTGCACATGTAATGGACGGTCAGCATAACCCACACATCTAAAATATAGACATGACAGGTTGCCACTGTACAACACCTGCCAAAGGAGACATACGACCAATGCTACCAACAGGCCTTACAGGTGGATCCTCTCAATGCAGCCATCCACACCTAGGTCCACTTCCCCCCAATACACATGTTGTCTGCTCATGTGACATCCTGCAAAAGCATAATCAGCACAGGCCATGGATTTAGTCCCCTATGTGTGCCTGGTATTGCACAGTGCATTAGTCACCAACCACTATCGCGCATAAGGTCCACTTCATATGCACAACAAGTAATAGTGCCATGTCCAAATGACACCAGCTACAACAATCACCGCTGGATGGTAATCACTGCCCTTCAGACCATGGCAAGGCACTTATGGATGAATGTATGATGACACAATATTGCATTACATCAGATCGTGAGATGAACCACAAACACTGACATGTCCCACACATTTACTTCACATGTAGGTGATGCTGGATATGCACTCATGCCATGGCTGATGACACCTGTGCGGAGGCCAAGGAACAGGCATGAGGAGGCGTACAACAGGGCACACATCCACACACGTGGCATGATAGAGAGGACGTTTGGCCTACTGAAGGCCAGGTTCCGCTGCTCGAGCAGATCTAGAGGATCACTGCTGTACAACCCAGTTAAGATGGGTAAAATTGTTCTTGTGTGTTCCATGCTGCACAATCTGTGCTTGCGCATGAACATTCCACTTCCCCCAGATGCAGAAGATGAAGATGGGGATGGGGATGGCGATGGCGATGGCGATGGCGATGTGGAAGGGGATGGAGTGGCACCTCAACCTCCTATGGGTGCCCAAGATGGCCAACAAGCACGGGATGCACTCATGCGCATTTACTTTTGAGAGAATGCACATTGATATCAAAGCATGGATATGACGATGCCAATGATTAAATGATGTTTTTCTGCGAATGAAATGACAGATGTCCACTCATTAATGCAGTATTGGAAGGTTTTGTATTATCATTTCAACAGGGTAGAAGGTGCATTGGGTATAGGGAAGCTGTACACCCATGCCCACCCACCACCCAAACCACCCAAACTTTCCAACCCCCAAACAGGACCCTATCAACTAACCCCCTAATGACTAGCCCCCACCACCCACGCCACCCAAACGTTCCCACCCATTCAAAAACCATGGTGTCCACAAATGCCATGTTCACTGGCATCCCCACATGCCACTATTTGTGGGGATGCTTGTGTGCAGGTGTGTCCTTGCTCGTGGATCCAGTCAAGCGACTGGAATGCCTCCGTGGGCTGCCAGTGGCAGAGCTGGATGGGGTGGTGCTGGCTGATGTGACCGTTGGTGTGATGATGGGCAAGCGTCCTTGAAAGGCCTGCTGGGCTTCCAACATGGACTCAGCAATGCTTGACTGCATGCTGTTCCTTTCCCTGACATGGCGTGCCAGGGTGAGAATTGTGGCTGCAAATCTGCCAATGGACCTGGTGAGCCGACAGACCGATGTGGCATTGCTCTCCCGCTGCAGCCTGGCCTCGTCACGCTACAGCCTGGCCTCCTCACGCTGCAGCCTGGCCTCCTCACGCTGCAGCCTGGCCTCCTCACACTGCAGCCTGGCCTCCTCATGCTGGAGCCTGGCCTCCTCCAGCTGTCTTTCCACCAGCTGCGTCAGGGTGGCCCATATTTTCTCCATCACCCTGTTGCACTTGCTCGGCCTGCATGGACCACTCCCATCACTTGATGCTGCCTCATCAGCTGTGCAGATGGGTTGTTATTCATCATCCGGGGCATGGGTGGCTGGCTGCATGTGGGTAGTGTCTTCTGCTGGTATGCCTTGTTTTGCCGGTGTTCCTGATGTTGCCGGTGTGCCTGGTTCTGCTGGTGCCTGTGTGCCAGAGCAGCTTGCATCATCATCCTGGACTTGAGTGCTGCGTTGTGCGCCTGCAGGTGGCTGCTGCGTCGCATCTTGTCCATCGTCGCTGTCACTTGTCACAACTATGGGATACAGAGGACATGTGTTTAATTGTGTGGTTGTACGTTATGTGTCCATCACATTCATCAGACATCACAATCCATATCCAATTGCATTATGACACTTTTAACTATTTATGCACACAGGTGTGTGTCTGTGCTTCCTGTCAGGCACACACGGTATGAATGTTGAGGGGTCGTACCTTAGGGATGTGTCACTCACCATTTGGCCAGTCAGTGGGTCCATTGTGTCACTGCAGCCCTGTTGGGGGGGTCATTGGAAGTGAGTCCATTGGGTCACTGCAGCTCTGTTGGGGGGGGCATTGGAAGTTGGGCCATTGGGTCACTGCAGCCCTGTTGGGGGGGGCATTGGAAGTGGGGCCATTGGGTAACTCCCATTCACACGTATGGCTTTGTACTATGTGCACTTACCAGCATCTGCAGGTGGGCTCACTCCTGCCTCTGCCTCTCCTATGCGTGGATGCCTTCCAGGTGCATTACACTGCTGCAGCGCTCCTCCCACGATTGCCGGTTCAGAGGGGATGCAGGGCCTCCACCAGTTCCAGTACTGTGTTGAGGGTGTGCTGTGATGAGGTTGCGCACCCGGAGCCTGAGGTCATCCCACCTCTTGTGGCACTCCTTCACTGAACGTGTGGTCATGCCAACCGCTGTGCACTTGCGTGCTGCCTCCGCCCACACCTCCATGCGCCTTTGCTGAGTGGCATGCCGCTGATCTGCACTGAAAAGCATTTCAGCATGCTCAACCATTTGCTCCACCAGTACTGTGAGTTCAGCCTCAATGAAGCGCTGCTTTCTCTGCCTGCGAGCTGGTATCCGGGATGACATGATGGTGTTGGATGGTTTGTCAGTCTCAGGGAGGTGATCTGACCTGTGGTGTCTCAGGATGGCAGTGGATTGTGCTTTATATAATGGCCGCCTCTCTGTTTCCGGTCTTTTTCCTGCGGTCATGGTATTTCCGCTTCCGGTGTTTCTGTGTCGGCGTTGGAGGACACGGTTGTAGCACCGTTTAATGTGCCGCTAGGTCCGCTCGCGTGGGTGTTTGCATGACGGCAGTGACTCTGTTTCCACCTCGGTGTGTTGCGCGCAACCCATATGCTGTAATCGGCATGTGGGTTGCCGATTACAGCATGTGGAAGTGGAAGTGGAGTCACAGTCGACACGGAATCACCGCTTTCCAGCGCGGAGGACTCGTAAATGAGGCCCATAGTGTCACTAGCCGGTCAGTGCACCAGAGATTCTAGTATAGCGTACTGTGGTAGAACCAACCTTGCGGAAGCGGAAGTGGAGTAACAGTCGACACGGAATCACCGCTTTCCAGCGCGGAGGACTCGTAATGAGGCCCATAGTGTCACTAGCCGGTCAGTGCACCAGAGATTCTAGTATAGCGTACTGTGGTAGAACCAACATTATATTTTCTCCCCTGTTGCTCCCAGCCACTGAAGGTGATTGGGCTGTCCAGAGTCCTGCCCACACTCAGCAATGTCCTGTTATGCTAGGATATTGAGTCTTTCATTGCACACCATCTGCCATTTTCACACTTTCTTGGACCTTCAGGTTCTGCAAGAAGTGGGTGTTTCAAACTCAAAGGAGAGAGCAGTTAACTGATTGTAACATTGAAGCTGCACTAGAATATTCTTATTACAATGAGTAATGAAGTTGATGCCCCTACACAAGTAAGTTTGCCATTCCTCCACAGTCTATGTTAATGCCTCTCCCAACATTTGAAGGGTTAGCCCCAGCCTACATTTTCGCCTAGGTGCATCTCTGGATGTGCGCACTTGCATTTTGATAGGCAGGGAGGTGAGGGAAGTCTTTCCCCAAACTGGCGGCATTAAAGTTTTACTGTGTGTGCTCAGAAAAAAGTACTTGAACAAACGCAGTAAAACTTTAAAGCTGTTACTTTCAAGAAAGTCTTTCATCACCTCTCTGCATAATTTTCTTTAAAATATACTATTCAATAGCTGTTCCCCACACCAGACCATGGGAGGAGTTGGGTAGACCAGTAGGGGCAGAGCCTCCAAGTTTGCCCTGCCTATTTTCTGAAGTGGCCCCTCCCATCATGACTTAATTCCCCCCTCCTATGACGGCTTACTTTCACAAGCCACCCCCATCTCTCCCCTCAAAGTGCTGAAATAAAGGGGCAGAAGCCCACAGATCTGCAATTATTCCTTTATTTGCTGCCTGTTGTAAACTTACTTTGTAATGTATAATTTATAAAGTTATGCTGGTTGTAGTAAGACGTGCGCTTGCTGTTGGGCTATACCAATAGGAATGGGCCATTACCCCATACAGGGATGAACGGTTCCATTAGCCCGAACTGAATATATTTGCCAATAGCACATGCAGGGAGTCCATGTGCCACTGGTGCATGCAGAAAAGAGATGCTCAGTTAGCATTTGCAGAGAGAAGATGTGCTGCTGCATGTGTACGGAGGCAATGCCAAAAAAAAAGGTTAACAGGGAGTATGTGTTCTTACATAGTGCTTTTTAGCCAAATTCCTTCTGCTTTTAAGCACTGTGGTAATGGTTATTATCCCATTTCGAATGGTACTTAATTTATTACAGCAAAACAGAGCAGCATGCCAGGGGGGCACTGTTGGGCATTGGGGGGGGGGGGGGGGGGTTGGCAAGGACATGTTTGAGTCAGGCTGAATAAGAAAAGGGGAGGGGGAAAATCGGGTACATCTGGCCCAAGTACTTTTTGTCAATTTCAAGCACTGATAGTAACTTGTGTGAACGGTCATTCTTCATTATTGCATTTCTTATAAGAAAGAAGCGACCCCTCTGCGCCACACCCATCAAGGCTGCGTCACGTAATTGGAACTTGGGAAGTGCAGGCCGCCCTCCTGCCCAGTAGCTTTCCACCCTTTCTTTGGATGCAATGTTTTAGCCTGTGCAGCAGGGAGCCCTGCCGTTAAGACTGGCAGAGAGCAGATGCACCATTAGCAGACGAGAAGAGATGTGCCAATAGCAATGCGCAAAGAAGAGATTGGAGGTCACTATGGGTAGAGAGATATGTCCTGTCAACATGTACAAATATCAGGCTTGCTAAACAGAACCTGTTCTATCAATACGTGAAAACAATGTCTGCCATTAGCATATGCATAGAGATGTGCTGTTAGCATGCGCAGTGTAAAGGTGCAATTTACATGCAAATGACACAAATTTGCTCTTCAAATGCTAACAGCACATCGCTGAAAATGCTGAAAGTAGATGTGCCTTTAACATGTGCACACAGTACATGGCATACTAGTTAGCATGTGTCAAGAGGAGATGCATAGCTAGCAGGTTCAGGGAGGATATATGCCATTATCAAGTGGAGTGATATGCTGTTACTATGTGCCTATGATATGATATGATATGATATGGTATTTGTAACGCGCCTATACACATGTGTTTCAAGGCGCGACGAGGCAGGGAGGGGGGGCAAGGGGAGACAGACAACGATCTTACTAGGCCAGGTGTCATTCAGATCGCGCAAGTGCAGGGGTGGGGGAGGGGGAAAAGTGCAAGGGGAAGGGGAGGGGGGAAGTGCAGTACAAGGTAAGTGGCGTAACGTAATAAATAAATAAATAGGGCCAGCTGGTGGCAAGTGTGAAGTAAGTGCAGAACAAGTGCTGGGGGGGGGGGGCTGTAGGGATACAGAGACAGTCCCACACTCCGCCTATTGGGACGGTTGCACCCGGCAGGGCAGACCTGCCGTTCTCAACGGACCCTACATCAATGGACCCTGCATGTAGAGTTGTAGTGTGGTGGTCCGGAAAGGGTGTTGATACATTGCTTTTGGCACCCTTATTTCCAGACCCCCACACTTGTAATGAGTCCCAGGGTAGGGAATGAGAGGGTGCAAGAGGTGTGCATGGAGAGCAAGAGAGACAGAGAGATATGAGAGATACAGGGGGTACAGAATGATAGAGAGATATGCACTTGCGGAAAGACTGGTAAATACATGATGTTAAAAGAGTTCAAGATAAAGAAGAAGAGGGTTGAATAAAGATGTGGTTCAAAAAGGGATGAACATGTTTAGTTGTATATTTATGCAGATATTCCTAAGTGGGATGAAGGATAGCTCTGGGGCAATGTGTTTATCTTGGAAGCAAGACATTGCATCGAAACACAGGTTTGAATCCCGATCCCACGCTTAGAAACCACTTGTTTGTATTAAGCGTGAAATAAATGAACAATTATGATTATAAATATTATAATTATATAAGTGTGGTTATTACTAGCAATATGGTTCACAATCAACCTGTATCACAATTCTTTCATACTGGGGCTAATGGCACATCAAATCTGATTGTCAGATTTTATAGCATTGGAATCCTGGTAAGCGTTTATTTTAGCATTAAATGAGTACTCATACACATAGTTTATGGCACAGTCATTATGATGGTCATCAATTCATTCCATGTACAATGGGTGTATTTATTTTGGGCAAACTATATAATGATGGTGCTGCAATATCGGTGCTGTGTCATATTTCAGATCAGATAGGCATGATTTCTATTATTGTAGAAAAACTTTTCTGGGTCCCTGGGAGGTATGTGGATTCCTGCAGATCAACACCATAACCATGGTTTTGATGGGCAAACTACTTTTCTTCCGCATGTTGAGAATGGTGGCTGTTAGTGTGGCACATCTTAGAGCAACAATCTTTCAGAACTGTCTCTGAAACCTATCAGTTACTATGCATTACTGTGCTAAACATACATCTTAATTAAGTACTGTTGAGCTACATTTTGTTGAAATATTTCTTTGGATGGAGATGTCAGAAATCAATACCAAGCTTCCCTTGTGGGTTGGTAGCTTTCTAGTTACTCATTGTGTTCCACCTTGTCATTTATTTGAACACATGCATTACCACACACAGAACAAATTAAACAGAGGGAACATTAGCAGGGACCTGGGCAAACCTGTCTGAACATAAGAAAAAGGGACACCAGTATAAAACGTTCCCCTGAATCTTATGGGTGAGGATGAATGATATAGAAGGAATTTTCTTGATACACACTTTTCAAAATCCAACAGCATTAGCCAGCACGCATCTCCACCATCAACACATTGATGAATATTGTCCACATTATCTGAAGACTCTCTGGTCCTTATTACATGTAGAGTGGTGCAGTAAAAACTCACGGTAATGAGCAGTAATTCTGTTACCGCTGCATTACAGCACTGCCATACTACAAGTTCAGCCATGAAGTGGACAATTGACCTTCAGCAAAAAGCTGGAAGTAGATTTGATGCTTTACCACCGAAAATTGCCCAAATCCTATGTATGCCAGTAAATGGGCACTAACTCTGCTACAACCAATTGTAATCCAGCAGTAAATCCGTCTGACCACAGTGGCAGTAATGATAATTCCGTTTGGTAGTATACCAGGCAGATTTACAACAGCAACACCACCACCTTGTCATGAGGCCTAAGACCTCAATGTGAGTTTGCCAGTGATTTGGCAGGAAATCTGCAGAATAACAGCAAAACACAATCACTGTTAACACCATTTGGTCCCATGGAGTTGGAACAGGATTACAAGTGGTGGTAATACTCCACAGGAATTTTGGGTGGATTTACTAGTGGTATTACCGTTTGGTAATTTTATATGAATATTAGCAATATAATCTAATTTTATATACTAGTGAGCTTTTACTGATATAATTAGCTGTGGTGTATGCCCAAATTCTAAGTCAAATTTGCAGATCTATCAACATATCATGTTCATCCTGCCTCAATATATTATCTGCTAACTATCCACTTACATCTTCTTCAATGGGTAACATTATGTCTCTTTCTTTATTCAGCCCAGTTGATATCTCGCTTAGTGCTTTAGGCTTCAAACACTGCATTAGTCCCCTTACCCATGTGAAACGTCGGACCCTAGACTGGATAGCTGACCTTAACTGCCAGATAGCTATCAGCGCTATCACCCAAAGCCCGTGGTCTGACCACCACATTGTGCCCTTCACAATTGTATGTTCCTTGTCCATCACCCACACCTAACCCCCCAGCCACCCACATGGGCTTGCAGCTCCCGTAAATTCTCTGAAGACAACATCGCCCGCCTGCTGAAGGAACTTCAACCTGAACGACACCCAGGCCTCTTGAAGGACCCTAATGCACTTGCTAACCTCTACTTGAAGACTTTGACAACAGCATTAGACACAGTTGCACCGCTAGCACCCCACAAGCCAAAGCCCACTGGTCACTTCAACTCACATCAACTCCTGGTTCATCAATGACGCTCAAGAGCTTAGAGTATAACCAAAGTTGAAGCGTGGTGTACGGACATTTCAAAGGCCACCCTCAACAAAATTGACTCCCAACACAAGATAATTAACGCCAAACAATCTCTACTCAAAAACTCATTGCCACCAGCAACAACCGACAGGCCATCAATCCCCTCCCCAACACCCACTATGGTTTCACTTCTGCAATGTATCAAAAGCAAAAGTTGCAGCCATCCTCAAGAGCCAGAAACCATCCTGGCGTAAAGGTGACATCTCTGCTAGCTTTATCAGTACAGGCTGCACCAAAGCTTTGATCCCCTTCATCACCAGCTTTATCAATACTTCCTTCACCTCTGGCTTAGTCCCATCTGGTCTTAAGAAAGCCTGGTTTCTACCACTGATTAAAACACACACGCTAGACCCATCGGGTCTCAACAACTACCTGCCTCTACTCTTCGATATAATGGAAATATTTTATGCCCACCCTGAGAGCTGAGCAATCCTACTGGGCCTTCCGAAGAGCCTTAAAATCTGGGCTGTTCTGTTATGGTACTGGGACACTTCTATTGTATTCCCTCTTGACATTCGCTTATGTGTAACTGGTTTGTAACAGGGCCTTTATGCCCAGGGTTTTTTGAACGCTTTATAAAAGGAAACATCCATAAATAAATTCAAATCAACATTGAAATTGGTGTGTTGGTGCATTTCCTAAATGTCACAACCATTTGAAATACACAGCATGCATTTTTGTATCGAAGACAGCCAGAAAATGCATTGGGCCAATTCCTAGCTAACACCATTTTGCACATGGATGAACATTGCAAATATTTAGGAACAGATGGAATGTATGAATATGTGGTAAGTGATTAATAAAGTGCAAACTTAGAAACAATGGAGTGCTGTACAAAGTGGATGCACCCAGTTTACTTCAAGTAGGGTGCGGTGGTAGGGGAAGAGCTGTTCTGGATGGGTGAGCAGAGAAGAGGGGAACTCAAGAGGGGGAGTGGAATGATCAGTGATTGGCACGCTGTCGGGACTTGTGTAGGATGGAAAAAGTAAGATGGATAGGCATTGGAATTTAATGGAATATAGTGGGTTGCTGCATTTAGATGTTATTATAACGGAATTGCAAACTTGTGATATGTGATGGAGGCCCATACCTGGCCCTGGAACGTACGTGGCTGAATAGCAAAGAGTGTGAAGGCAATTACCTGGTGTGTGTTTCTAGGGATAGGGTGATTTGGGTATTATGCCTTGGCAACCTTTGCCATAGCAAAAAGAGTGATCTGTTCTTGCACAAACTGTGATTCAGTGAACACCAACAGTGTCGCATGGTCTGCAGGCTCTTTATCCAAGTTTACTGAAGGTTTTTATTTTTATGGAAATGGATATACCTACATTGGGTGGAGGTACAAGCATAAGGCAAGGCATCCAAGAGTTGCAGAAGGACAGTATGAGGAGGTAAGAAGCAAAGCAGGGACTAGAGCAGGCCTCCCTAGAAGCAAGAAAATTGGTGGAGTGTTGAGGAGTTTAGAGAGCGAGGGCTGGTGGGCAGCAGCTAAAGGACTGCCCTCAAGGGAGCGGGTCAGTGACACCGTAAAGCATCAAGTGCACCGACTAAGTAGACCCTTGCTTTGGAATCTGTGAATACTTTTTGGCAAAGTCTTAAACAATTCATGAAAATGGTTGCAGAGCAGTCCTCCCACATTGTGTTCGAATAACAAGCGATCAACCAAGGAGCTACAAAGAGAAACAGCAAGTTACAACCTAAGAGACAGTGGATGGCCTGAGACTCATTGGTAGGTTTGCAAAAGACTTAAACAGATACTATTTGCTTCCGCAGAAGGCGTCCTGAGATCATCTAGGTGTATTTTTCCCCTTTTTCCTTTGCTAAATTTCATGTACGGTACCAGATAAAACCTGTCAAATGCAACCTTCTGTGTTACACTTCTTTACTCGTACTGCTATATGACAGATGGCAACAGGGTAGGATTGGCAGATTCTGCAGTGGAAGACTACCTGATACCTCCTTTTAGGAGGCTGAGGATCAGTTGAACCACCCAGAGTTTCATGCTGCAATCAAAAGCCACCCCACATTCAGCAGGTTTCAAACCTTTTATTAAAACAGTTTCTGACATGCAACCATGAATCAAGCCTTAATCAACACTGATCTAAAAGTCAAACTCACTGAAGGAACCTGTGGGAGAAGAGAAGCCAGGTCAGGGCTCGGACTTAAACATGGGATAAAAGTGGGAGATGCTGTGGTGGGCATAGTCAATATTGGAGTGGTAAAGGTCCTGTTGTTCAATAATGTGGAGAGTGCTTTATGATTAAGCAAGGGGTCCCCCAAGGCACATATACATTGTTTTGTATACCTCGTGGTATGGCCAGAAGAGGTCAGAGACCCAATCCCTATGCAGAGATGTGAACAGGGCTTTAGATCTGTCTCCAGACAGATTAAAAACAGTTGCAGTGGGCAAGCGTTATGGGGTAGGCTTTTAAGGAGTTGAACTATTCACTCTGACATCCATCATTGTTGGTCATACCAGATTTTAGAGACCACATGATACTGCAGACAGATGCATTATGAAATATGCTTATGCTGTTTCACTCACAGGTTAGAAATTGCGTAGAGAAACTGCTACTTGTCTTCAGTTGGAAGCTATAGAAGTGTTGTGCTATTAAATAGGACATTGGGAAGCTTAAAGAAATATATAACTGGAGGAAAAGATGGTTAGCGTGCAAAAAAGACTGCAGCCTCTATATTATTCCATGGTTTTTAACTCTATAACAATTCAATTTCTCTGTGATCCAGTGGGAAGGGCACTTGAAGAGCAATGTAGATCACTTTATCTGGTATCCTCTGGAAGTACCAATAGAGGACAAAGAAGGAGAGGAAAAGGTATATAAGATGAACCTGAGAGCCTGAACACTTCACGCAGAATGCCGCAAGGGAGCCCAGTGCTGTCACTATCAGTGTGATTTTTGGATAAAAGGGGTATGGGGAGGATAACCAGGCTACCCTCAACATTCCATAGACAGATGGGAGGGGATGGCTACATGTATAACCCACAGGAATCCTGCCCCTTACGAAAATGTCTGCAAAGGTATTCAGTGAACATCAATAGAAGTGCATGTTCTGCAAACATTTTAGCAAAGGTCGCATAGTAGACAAGGTCCTGGTGTTGTGAAGCCCTCCACTTCCACACTGGATATTGTCAGACTGTCTGTAAACACTGTTAGTGATCTGCTTGTGGATAACAGTATTCAAATGCATACTTGCATGTTTGAGTTCTGCAAAAGCAAGATGGAAGATGTGCCGTTTGAGGCTCAGACCACGGAAGAAGGGAGACATTCAAACATTATTTAAACACAGTTCCCCCCAAACATTGTTGTGAAGTACCAAATACCCAATAAATAGCTGTAATAACCCACACAATAATGCCCTTCAGTGCTACCCAGCAGAGGCCAAGAGAGCAATGAAGTATAAAAGTAAGTAGAAGGAGAATGGTAATGTGGGTGTTTGGAGTCAGAGCAGAATTTTGTTCGGGGTGACTTGGAGGGTGGATGGCAAAAAAGGCAAAACATGCAGGAAATACGGGATGAGAGAAGGGGATAAAGAAGAGGTTTAGAGGAGGAGTGCAGGGGAGCAATGGAAGAACACTAGCATCCTCTCCTTCATTCTAACTTAGTTCCTCCAGTGTGCAACAAAGTTACAACAGGTTTTGCATCACTATCATGGTAAAGAGCACATTTTCTCAGTGTTTCTTCCAATTTTGCACTGGGATATCTGTTTCATTGAACATTTTAATTTTGTAATGGTAGCACTTGTGTGACATAATGTTGAAGGCAAAAAATACAAGAATTGCCAATATTCAACAAGTTCATTCATTACATTTAATTTTGATTATATAATACATTTTATGTATTTCACATTCAAGTACATAAACATATTGGGCCTCATTCCGAGTACGGCGCTAACCAATGGCGCTATTAACGCCTTGGTTGACGCCGTACCCGGACCGGCAGCGCCTTGGTGGTTGGCGGAATTACCGCCCCATTCCAAGGTTGGCGGGGCGGTAATTCCCCAATCCCCATTTACCCTTCCCCATTCCCATTCTCGCCCCATAGGGCATAATGGGAGTGGGGAAGGCGTCAATTACGCCACCGTAAATTACGGTGGCGTAATTAACATCAAGGTCCCTTAGCGCCATGGTATTTAACGCCTGCTAAAAGCAGGTGTTAAAAGCACCATGGCGCTAAGGGAACTCGGAGTATGGCGGTAAGGGATTACCGCCACCGCTCTCGTTAGCGGTGGCCGCTATCCCTTAACGCCATACTCGGAATGAGGCCCATTCTCTTTATGTCAGGTTTCAGTCCTTGTTGGCATATAATACCTCCTCTCTTAAGGCAAATACTTTGGTGCTTGTGTGTTTCTTTTGTACTTGGAGCTGCACTCCAAGTGCCTTTATTGTGACTGAAAAAATAACGAAAAAAATGTATTTCTCTTGAAATGGTACTTGTATTGTTTGCGATCCAATAAAATCAGTGACAATCGTTAATCGGGTTAGTGATAAACTGATGTGTTTATTAATATTCTTCATACAGATGTGTCTTTTATGTATTGGTTTCATACATTTTGCTCATACATATTTATTTTATGCTCATTGCATTATTTGTCATGATCTCCCAACACGTGTTTCCCCACAGTGTTAGCCGTTGTTCTTCAGGAGAGATACTATACAGAAAAATAGAAAGGAACACAAAATATAACCAGTTTAATAAAAATTAAGAGTGGTTCAGTTAAGAAAAGAAAAGAGTTGAAGAAAGAGGCCTAGTATCTAATGGTTTGGTGAGCCGGGTCAGTATTGTGGTTGTTGTATCGATTATGTAGGATGAATTCACTCACCCTCTGTTCCAAGTGGTTTCTAAAAGGTGGTTGAACAATTTGTTTGGGTCTCTATTTCTTGATCTAGAATTGGGTTGCTAAAGCTCATAAATCTGTAAAAGTCCAGAAGGTCCAGTTACTTTCAAGACCCCCTGGAAGTAAATCTGTAAATCCTATCTACACTTTTTATTATA
Source organism: Ambystoma mexicanum (assembly GCF_040938575.1). Classification (NCBI taxonomy): domain Eukaryota; kingdom Metazoa; phylum Chordata; class Amphibia; order Caudata; family Ambystomatidae; genus Ambystoma; species Ambystoma mexicanum. Next base: position 528,299,528 of record NC_090937.1, read on the forward strand.
TAAATTAGAAAAGTTTATTCTGCTTTCAAAAAACAATTAGGATACAAGCCATAGAAGATTCTCCATGGGGGATAGATAGTTTGAAGGCTTGTAAGATAGTCCCATAAAGTAGTTGATCTAGACAGTTAGACTATAAAGATTTTTACCAAAAGTATTTTTTCTAAAATAGTTTATCTCCTTCAGTCATTCTGAGCAGCAAGGTCCGATTGCCTTGTAGTCAACGCCAGGATCCGCGATGGATTTCGGTTGTTACCGCTTCCTCTTTTATAGTCTGCATCCTCCTCATTGTGACATCATTGCGTATAGGCACTGCAATGACGCAGCACGAGGAAATATGTGCGGTGCAACAGCAATTTTGAAGTAATAAATACACTGCTCGGCGAACATTGTTCAGTGAGACCTTTCTAATTTGAAAAATACAGTTCTTTTTACTTCAAATTATTATTACAATTTGAGAGAATCTAGGCATGTGTACACAATCCGAATAATTCTGAAAAAATAAATGAAAAACATTTTATCAAAAAAGATAAAGATAAATAAAGATACATTTTAGTGTTTGTGAAATTAAATCCTGGCACTGTGAGAGTGAAAAAGTGGTGTGATGAAAAAGGCATGATAACGAATTATGAAAAAAATATGAAATAATAGTACCATTAAAGGGGAATCATAATAGAAAAGAAATTTTACGTACATTATCCATACCAATTGTACATATGTTAACTTTTTTATTTTTTTTTATTTTTTGTATATAATCTATATTAGATTTTTACAAAAGGAGTTCTCGTATCCCTGACATAGGAAATGTTAAAGTGTTGAAAGTTACGTACTAATAGAAGTTTTAGAAGATTGTTAGTGTTAGTGTTTACACCATCCAAAATTTATCAAGATTAATTGGCTTTTCTCGTTAGATGTCAGAAATGTCAGAGATGGCTAATCTTTTCCATAATGATGTTCAGTAGTTTTGTCGTCGGGATTAGCCATCTAGTTTGGGCTCCTGTAATTAGGCGGTTCCACCACATATCTTCATCGTTGATATAAGAGTTTGTAAACAAGGGACCAAAAAAAACGTCCCTTTCCTGTGCGATCGCAGGGCAAACCATCAGGAGATGTCTTATGGATTCTGTAATTTCAGAATTTTTACAGAGACGACATGATTTCTCATTAGTAGCAGCTCGGATAGCTAGAATTTCTTTTGTAGGAAACAAATTAAGACGAGCTTCAGTAGAGTTTTCATTGACAGCTTACTGGGATATTTTTTACAGTATTCCATAGGCTCTTTAAGTTTGTTAAAGATGGGTGGTAGATGGGTTAGCAGCTTGTTTGATGTTGCTTTTTCATTCGTATTTGTCCAATCTAACCACTCCATTTTTGATTTTATTCTTAACGGATTCTCGATTAGTTCATCTTCTGAGCAGGCTATCGCCTGCAGGGATTGTTGCTGAGTTTCAACCCAGTTTTTAAGTAGCTTGTTGTTTCCCTTGCTGATTTCTTCGTTGATCATACGGTATATTTGAAGGCTCTCTGGGTGTCTTATTTTTCTGAATAACTGAATCCTACTTTGTGCCACCACTGCAGCTATAGAGAGCAGACCTAGTTTGCGTCTTATTGCTGCAGAAGATGTAGATTTAGGAAGTCCAAGTACTGTTCGCCAGATATGGCCTTCTAGTTTGGTCCAGAGGGTCGACGGGATAGTTGGTGTTGCGTCCATACCGTATGTTAGAGACGGGATTACTTTAGCTTTATAGAAATGGGTAGCAGGTAGGAGGCTGAATTTGCCATATTTTCTATGAACTGCCCGAAGCTGAGATGTTAGATGTTTCGCCTTTGTCCATAGAGTTTGTTGCATTGTGTTAGCGTTCTTAGAACTGTCAATTTCAACTCCCAAGTATTTGAATGTTGTTACAACTTCAATTTTTGTCTGGTGAAGGAACCACTGGAGATTTTCTTTCTTTTTTTTAGTCCCCTGTTTTTGGAAGATCAGGATTTTAGTTTTTGATTTGTTTATCTCCAGGTTATTATCCTTTGTGTATTGGGCAAGGTTGTCGAGTTGTCGCTGGAGTCCAACCTGCGTGTGGTCCAAAATTATCAGATCGTCGGCGTATAGGAGCCGGCTGACCCCTACATTGCCGACTTTAGGTGGAAATGACCTGATCGCATCCTGGGAATCTTTAAAGTCGCCTAAGAAGGATATAAAGAGTGCGGGGGCCAGCGGACATCCCTGTTTCACCCCACGATGAGAGGGAATTTGATCTGATAGGAGTCCTTGGTTGTTCAGGCGGACGGCCACCCTGGTGTTCGAATGAAGGGCGATTATAGGGTCCAGGATGTCTTCGGGACATTTCCACGCTTTCAATTTTTTCCACAATTTCGACCTGTCGACTCGGTCGAACGCCTGGGAAAGGTCAACAAAAGCTAGGAAGACTCTTGGTGCTCCCGACAAGACTTTGTCTTTGATGATGCTCAAGATCATTATGTTAGCTGCCGTACTTGCGTTTTTTTGAAAGCCAGTTTGCAGTGGGTCTGCCGAGGGGGATAGCCTTACCCAGCTCTGGAAGCAATTCAAAAGCAAAGTAGCGAAGACCTTGCCTATAACGTCCAACAAGGCTATAGGACGATAGTTCGAGGGGTCCTCCCTGATGCCCTTTTTAAAAATTGGAACAATGACCGCCTGAGTCCAGGAGTCTGGTATTATCTTTTGATCTCTGCAGTCTTTGAAGATTAAGCTCATTACTGCTGCCCACTCGTCGGGGTTTTGTTTAAGGTCCGAGTTTGCTAGCCCGTCCGGACCTGGGGCTCGGGATAATTTTAATCTTGTGATGGTTTTTTTTATCACATCTTCGTCAGAAAGGTCCACCCAGTTTCTCGCTGATGATTGCTTTGGAAGAGTGATGGTTGTTGGGGGTGGCTCAAAAAGGACAGAGAAGTGTTTGACCCAATTTTTTTCTGTGACTGAGTTGGTCATAGCAGCTTTCGGATGATGGTTTGTTTGATTTATCATAGTCCAGAAATCCCGCGATTTTTTCGAAGCTAACACCTTGAGCATATTTTCTGCATCAGACTGATAGAGAGAACTCCGAACATGTCTCAGCCATTGTTTATAATTCCTCTTTTCTGTAAGATAAATTTCCCATGAGGTAGTTGTATTTAAAGCAGCGTCTTTTTTCTTTGCTTTCCTTAGGTCCTACGTTTAATTACCAAATTAGTATTGTAGACGTGGTTGTATTGAAGCGCAGAATCATTAGGAAATTTCCGTGGTTTTTTGAACGGTAGAAGTAGTGGGATATAGCTGTCTCTAAAAGTGACGTCATCAATATCCATGGCGGAGGTTAACATTTTATAGTTAGCAGTCAATGATTTAATGTCCTTGGTAGACATACAAAGGCGGGTTGCCTGGGAATTTGTCTCGATCGATTGTTTGTAGAATTGCTGATCATGAGCAGCGGTTTTGCACAAAAGATTCAAAAGGTTATGGTCACTCGCCTTGGTTCTAATTATTTCAAAGGTGGTTATGCGCTGGTAGATTTGTTCAGAAACAAAGATATAATCAAGGGTGGCCGATGAGTTGTCGCGTTCCCAAGTAGGGATCAAATTTTGGCTCTGTGTTACATTGGCAGCATTGTGGAAATTTCTAGAGCTCATTAATGTTAGCCAGATTTTACCTCTTCTCTCTGCCATAGTACTGGATAGTGTGTTTGTTTTTGGCACATTTGAAGCCACGCAGTTTGCATTTAGGTCCCCACAGATAACGATATTCGAAGTCTGATGCTTAATTCTAATTTCATCGATGATGTTAGAGGCGGCATTAACTACATTCATCTTTAAAACATCATGGTCTATAGCCAGTAGGCCATCTCGTGTTCCGTATTTAGACCTGTATGGCATGTGTCCAGGGTACAAATCCATTTTGCTTCTCTTCTGTGTAGTAAAAGTTCACCTCCTCTTTCTGGTGGATCAATTTTTTCCAAACCCAAGAATTTGATATCCTTGATGTTTGTTTGATGATGTTCTTGACTAAAGTGAATTGCCAAAGGATATCTCACATCTCCATTCTTTATTGCTCTTAGATGTTCCATGATACACATTTTCAATTCTCGCATTGTGCTGCCTATATATTTTTTGCCACAAATGCAGATGATGTCATAGATTACATATTTGCTCTTGCAATTAATGTATTGTTTTATTTCTTGTGTTTTTCCGGTTGGCAAGCTTATATGTTTTGTTCCATGTAGAATTTGGATACAGATGGTACATTTACGACATTTGTAGGTTCCTGTTGGCGCTGGCACTTTTAGGAATTCACTAAGGTTATTAGTGTTTAAGCTTTTGAGATGGCTTGGGCTTAGTCTCTGTTTGAGTGTTGGTGCTTTCTGAAAAATCATTGTTGGCTCCTCTTATAGATATGTAATGTTGCATCAGTTTGTAGAATGTTCCATTGTGTGTAATAAAGTGGTATAAGTGGTAATAAAATGAGTGTTTGTATGTTCTTTTGGTACTTTCTTCTTATTAGCTAATAAGCTGGGCTTAGGGATTTTCTCGGATTTCCTTATAGCTTGATCTAGTGCATTTTCATGGTAGCCTCTCTGAATGAATTTTTCTCTGAGATCCATTATATGTGTTTGATATTTTTCTTCCAAGCTACAATTGCATTTTACTCTTAGTATTCTCCATAAGGGATATTCTTATCAGATAGATGAGACAGTAGAAACAGCACTGAATAAAGGACTGAACTACAGCCACACTAATAAAGCAGACCACTTTCATACACAAGTAGATTTGTTTACATTTTGCAGGACATTAAAATTGAAAAAAATACTTTGCTGAAACTCTGATGAAAACTAAAGATCAAAATATCAAAGACATCTTGCCCCTCACTGTGAAACTAGCTGAAGGCACTGTTAATATCATGAATTTGACTGAAGCAAATTTCTCTTTAGAAGAGTTCATGGAGGAACAAAATCAAAATATAGATTCAATTCAAACAGAACAAACATACTTGAAACCAAAATCTAAATTCATACCAACTCTGATGGAAAACAATGCTATAGATATCTTCCATAAGGCAGTAAGTAATGAACTAAGTTATGCACAGTAACTAAACAATAGCGATACGAGCAACTTGAGTACTATTAGTATTACATCATTAGCTATGTTTGAAGTGTTTGAGAAACTTCGGACCACGGTGGTCCAAAGATGTGAGAGTTGAAAAAAAGTCAGATATCCAATCATTGCTTCTTCATAAATGTATTAATTGAAGTAAAACACAAACAATTAAAGAACAGAGTACAAGCACTGAAAGCAAAATCAGTAATGCACAGAATGCTGCTGAAAATGGAAATGCAGCAAATACACTGTGGGGATGACAATAAGCCCAAAGAAAGTATGAATATTGAATCAGTGATGAATCTGTTAGCCAGTGAACGGGCAGTTACTGATCCAGCCTCATATGAGAAAAAAGATAAATGCGAGCAAGAAAAATAAAAACAAAAATAGGCATATCAAAATCCCACAGGCAATAATGTATGATCAACATGCTAATGTGAAAACAAATGTGATAAATAAAAATGCTTGTGGTATAAGTGAAAATAATGAAAACTTAGGTAGTGGAATTAGACTTAAACGTTGCTTCCCCGGAACAACAAGATAAAAAGAGCCCGGTAAAATAGAAATCGAAGAATAACAGAAAAATGACAGTGGTAGAAACTGTGACTGCCATGAATCCAGGGCTGTACACAGATAGACTAACCATGGATTGTCGGAATGTGACAAGTGAACAACAAGCATGTGATATCCATAGCTATATGCATAGAAATGGGGATGACCATGGAGCTGGCAGAAGAGCAAAGAAGCAAAATGTTAGTAACTCTGATATTGCTAACATGCATAAAACTAGTAAAAACAGGAAATATAGAGAGTGTGGTAATGAGCAGGAATGTGCACTTGAAGATGTGCCTTGTCTGTTTATGGATGCATATGAAGTTGAGGATTTCCCCTCTATAGAAGGTGAAAATATGAAGGTGTCAAAAGATGGTAGTAGTAAGAGTTGTGGACGGCTGGGTAACTCTGCCTCCCAAACTAGTGTGAATGTATACTATTACCATACGACAGTGAGACAAAATGAAAGTACAAACTCCCTCAAGTTGTGCTGCTATTTTGTGGATACTTCAGACTTTAGTACCGCTACAAACTATTACAACTGAATATACTGAAATTGAGGACCAAGAAGAGCATACCAATACAGTAACTACTAATATATGGTTCAAAGCTGTGGCCACGCTTTACTATATACTTAATTACAACAATTGCCTTTTTAGACTTGGCTATGGCTGTGGGATCACATATATGATGTTAAGTAAAACTAGACCTGTATCTACCCCACAAATAGTGACCCAGAAAGGTAGGACCCACGTCTCTGGAAGACAACATTGAAAAAGAGAGTAGATATAAAATGAAGGCTATGATGAAAGAAGGGAACATCGAGATCCATGCTAGTAAAAACATCAATGAAGAAATCAACAATGATGAGGGTTACTTGCCATGGCTTCTCAAAGCTTTCAAAGCCCATTTCATGCTTAGAATGGTTTATTAGATAATATAAATATATTTGGAATTGTCGCACTACAAGAAACATGGATGACAACAGCACCCTGTGAAATTGATGGGAGAAGCACTTCCCAAACGATGGTTAGTGACGGACCCAACGGGCGACCTAAGGGGGGTTACTAATATCTGTTGAGCACCCATGGTGGATTGAAGAGATGGAAGATTTTACAGCCATGGTGCAAGTAGTAAGAGTCCATTGTGACATAGCAAAAAAAGGCAAAATGGTGGTCATTAACATTTACAACCCTCCAAATACTACAGCATATATAACCAATATTAAAACAATAGCAACAATGCTAGTGTAGAGAACGAGCCAAGTACCCCCACATAAACCACTTCACCCATATTGCCTATATGGTGGGAACCAATGTGTGAGACATGTGCGGTATAAGTGAAAATACTGATACCTAGGAGAATCCTGGAAGCAAGGTTCCCATTGAGAAAATCATATCTGCATACAAGACAGTATGATGGCCATTTGAATAAAATCCCGGAAGAAGCAGGACCAATAAATGGAAGGGAAGACTGGTGATGTCACAAGAAGCAAAGCTGCTATACATGGAAGAGATGCAGAGACAAAAGAATGCAGATATTCTATAAGGCATCAAGAAGGTATCAAAGATAAGTGACATCTTGGGATCAAGATGAAGATACTTATGCTGCAGAAATGATGAAGATATCAAGTTATTTTACACGTGTACAGATGCAAAGAAACGCCAGCAGACAAAGTATTCTTGAGGCTAGCTTTATAGTGAATAGATTGCTGCATGCACCAACATATATATATATATATATATATATATATATATATATATATATATATATATATATATATATATATATATATATATATATATATATTGAAGTGAGTCAAGAATGGATGTTTCCACTACGTATTATAGCAGAGCTGGGCTAAGGAAAGAAGGGCTCTTTTCCAGTGTGTCACAGTTAAAAACAATTCAATTAACAGGAGTGAAACTCAGAAAGTCAAGGCTAGGTGAACCAAGAAGCCATGGTCTTATCAGACTGGGGTGAGCAGACATTGGATACAGATCGTGTGAAAGCGAGTTCTGCTAATGGACAAGACCTGGTACCACCCAGATGATTGATGTATCTTACGGCAGATACGTTGTCCATCTTTAGTAAAATGCAACAGCTCACTTTGTCTCTGGCAAAGGAGTGTATTGCGAAAGATCCTGCGAGAAGCTCTAGGCAATTGATGTGCATTTCTAGCTCCTGTGGGGACCAAGTCCCTCCAGTGGTTGCTGTGCCACATCTTGCTCCCCATCCGGAACGACTGGCATCCGATTCTACGATTATATCTGGAGTGGAGCCGAAAATGGCCCTGCCGTTCCAAGCCTCCATGTGTGAAAGCCACCAATTTAGCTCTGTCCTCGCTAGAAGTGATAGTGTCAATCGTTGAGAGTTAGAGAGACTGCATCTCAGGTGTTGACCTTTCAATCTTTGCAATCCCGGTAGTGTAGGGGGCCCAGAAATATTGCTTGAATGGACGAGGACAGAAGGCCTATTACTCTTGCTAGCTCCCATAGCGAGATTAAGTCCCTCTGCAGGAGCCTGCAAATTTCTCTTTTGGTTGAGTGTATCTTGGCAGCTGGAATCTAAGCTGCAAATTCTGGGTGTCTAAAACAAACCCGAGAAATTCTAGAGTCCTGGAAGGACAAAGAACTGACTTCTCCCAGTTGATGAGGAAGCCAAGACTGTGGAGCAAGTTTATAGCTAGCTTGGTTTGTTCTTGCACTAGCTCTTGAGATTGAGCCATGAGAATAATGTTGTCCAGATAAATTATCAGGCAGACGCCTTGTTCTCTTAAGTGAGCTACTACGGGTCTCAACAGCTTGGTAAATGTGCAGGGAGCTGAAGAGTGACCAAAGGGTAAACTCGTAAATTCCCAATCTTTACGATCCCAAGAGAATGTTAGATAATCTACGTGTTCCGGATGGATCGGCACCGCAAGGTAAGCATCTTTGAGATCTGAACGTACAAGCCAATCGTTTGGTCTGAGAAGGTCCCTGAGCATGTGGATTTCTTCCATCTTGAAATAGCGATAAACTATGAATTTGTTGAGTGCTTTCAGGTTTATTACGGGCCTTACTTTCTCTTTGAAAGATTGGGCTGAAGAACCCACCCGGGGTTGAGGAAGGTCAAATCGCTCGCTTCTGAAATAGACTGTGAATTTCGCTGTTTAACACTCTCTGATGTAGTTCTGACATTATAATTGGGGCAGGGGGAATGGACTGAAAAGGTTGTGTAAAGAATTCCAGTCGCAGTCCGCACGCTGTATCCCTGACCCAGGCGTCTCCAGACAAAGTGTCCCAAGCTTCTGAAAAGAATATTAGCCTCCCCCTAATAGGTGTAAGTGGCGCTGGCGCTGGTAGCGGCCTCTGCTATGTCCTCTGGAGGGGAAGAAGGTATCAGCATGATCTTGCCAGGTGTTCTGATGTTGATAATGAGGTCTTCTATAGAAAGCATAACGGCCGGAAGAGCGACCTCGCCCTCGACCGGCCCTGGTGAAAACCTTAGATGAGAAAACCTTCTTGATAGAGGCCTGGGCCTTGTCCAGTGTGGCAAATGTACCTACAAATTTGGACATCTCTTTCATAAAAGGATCACCAAAGAGTAGCATTGCGCGGTGGCGCCGGACTCCGTGTTCGCCAATTCCGCCAGTTTTGAATCCATTTTGAACAATAGCCCTTCCTACGCTTGGTAGAAATAGCGCAGCTTGCATTTCCCAGTAAGCAGATGGCTCTTTGAGCCCACCCGGAGAGAATGACCGGATCGATTGAAGTTGAGGAGGTGGAGGCTCCCTCTGCCTGGTCTAATATTTTTGCGAGAGGACCAGCAACATCCAAATGTTTATCCTGGCAGGACTTCCAGGCTCTGTCTATCCCTTTTCTAGGGTCCTTCACATGTTTCACCATGAATGTGATCATCTTTGAATCTAATTCTGGTGTCATAGCCACCTTGTGTGGTATCTCAGGGCGTGGACATTCAGCCTTGAGTCTCGCTCTGATTTCTTTCTCCAGAGGCTTACGTAGTCTGTTAAGCATATAATCAGTTGCCCTGACTGATGGTTCACAGTCGGTGGACCTAGGATGTATCAAATCTTCCGGGTCGAACATCCCCTCGGTAGGATGCTGTTCCCCAGAGTTTCCCTTGGGGATGGGGACTGCTGCACTCCCTGAGGTTGAGGGTTTTGAATCCCAAATCTCGGTATCTTCTTCTAAAGAAGTGTCTGATGATTCGTCATCATCCAATATCGGATTTACTTCATCTTCTATGCCCTGTTTTTCTCCCTCCATGATTGAGGGTCCAACACCCCTGTTTCCTTCCTCGGGGGTAGAGGGTCTTTCAAAGGAAGGGATTACCTTCCTGGTCATGAAGGCTTGTTTCAGCCTGGAGAAGGCGTCAGATAAGGCAGTGGTGGCAGGAATCAACTGGCTCGGGGGTCAGAGAACTTTTGCTCTTACGAGCCGGACTACTTCCCCCTTGGGTAAGGTGTTTTCTTTTCTGGGTCTTCTTTCCTCTCTTTGGGGAAGCCCCTCACATGCACTCTTCCATGTCTTCCAAGTGCTGCTGTATTGGTAGAAGCATACCTGTTACAGAATTGTGTACGCTGTTTTCAATAGCGGATCCTAAGACCTTTTGTAGGCTCCTTTCCATTGCCACTTCATCTATGTAACAACAGTCCTCCTCTCCTTCTGACCATTCCTGGTTTGATTGAGGGGAATATTGTGCTGCCATGTTAAAATCACCTTACCCCCTTTTTTTTTAATTTTTTTTTATTTTCTGGACTTGATCACCTTCTCTCACTGGCCCAGATCTTTTATTATGCCAGATCTTTTAAATATTTAAATAATCTTTGTGAGTTGTAGGAGTATCACCTCCAGCTACTCTCTGGCTAATGGGAAGCTGAGCAGACCAAGCTGTGTGCTTTGGATACTGCTAGCGATCCCTCTTTCCTGCTTTTTTTTAATTTAAAGTAGATGAAATTGACAGAAACTCCTGCTCCTGCGCTCGCACTCACATTAACCGTTATCTCTTCAGAACGGAAAAGCTTGTATGAGCGCCGAAGTGTGGAAAAAAGGACCAGGTAGAGCGGGAGCTCCCCCAGGTGTCACAGTGGCATGTCTCGCCCAGCTGAGGGCTGCGTAGTCCTCCCCGGAGCCCACGCGTGTATCTCCGGGCCAGGGAGGTAAACAAAAGATACGGCGGGTGCCGCGGCAGTCACAATTGGGGCTGCAGTGTTAAATAAACAAAAAAGAAATATCACGCGAACAAAACGTTCGTTCTATACACATATAGCTACATATATTTTCGTAAAGAAAACGCTCATGAGATAAAGATTATCAGAGAAACAAACAAATACTTTAAGATATAAACAGTTCTGAATAAGAAATGAGTAATCTCTTGCTGTGAGCAGCAAAGAAAGAGGAAGTTATTTCTTGTTCAGGACTGTTTATAGGAGCACCTGTACTCTAATTGGAAGGACAGTACCACGTGATCACGGACACTGATGACCTTTGGAGCATCATGTGATTTGAAGTTTTTTTCCTGTTATCCTATGAATGTTATGATCTTTATATGTACTTTTAATAGTTTTGTGTTATGTATTTTATCAACGCACTTTCAGAATAAGTTTATTATATGTAAGTGCATAAAATACCTTGCTGCTGAGCTTTATTTGTATAAATGATTAAAAGAAAGATAAGCATAATGTGAGCCTCCGTTCTTGACATAGAATTTAGTACTCTTGGAAATCTACTATGTTTTCATGAAAAATGGGTAGCAGGTTATGACAAAGTGATACATGAAGCGACACAATTGGCATGTAAAAAGTGGATAAAGTGGAAACTAAGTGTGTTCAGTAGTGAAATTGAAATTGTACACCTGGCAACAAATGTTAATAGTGGCCCATTTATCCAACACTGGATGAGCCACAATCAGGTGCCCTGATACATAATTGCTTTTCCGAACCGTTATTTTCGCTCGACAATATCTTTTATTGAAATGTAATGTTAGTACATTTTTTTAAATTGAAGGAGGGAAAATTGGTATACCGAGATCAGATTGTTTATGTTAGCTATGTGGAGAACCTGGAAATTGAATCCATTGAACATATCAATCTATTGTGAGTGTCTGGATAAGATAAGAATGAATCATCTACGAGACTATAATAATACATGCTATATTAACATCTGAAGAAAGAACACTGATGTGGATAAGCTCATGGAAGGAAATTATATTAATTGCATGTTTCAAAAGATTACATTGGACTTGTCATGTATTGAAAAGTTAGGTGAATTATCACAGGGGATTTCATATTGATGCTGTAAATACCCCATTATGAAATATGCAGTTGTTTAAAAACATGTTTTGATATGTTTATTTATGCATGTGTATACATACAAAACCGTTTGGCTAAATGCATATTAAAAATAAATGAATGGATGACACATTTTCAACACAGCCTATCAACAACAGCTACACAAATAGAAAAGTATAAATAACCAATAACAAACATTGAAAATCACAGAAATCAATTTTTCCCCACCATCTGATAGCACTGGTTAATATAACTAACACACATAACACTGGAAATAAACCTTCAAATATGTAAACATTTACTAACACTTGCTTTCACATCAGCCATACTCTTGCCATGTGTACTCTGAGAGTTCCGGAATCAAAAGGATAAATCCGCTGAAAACTGTGCCTTTTATACTTATCAAAAAAGAGGACTATCATACTACTAAAATGGATGACACATGTTCACAACAACCTATCTCAGCCAGTTTCACAAATAGAAAAGCAACAACAACCAATAACAAACAATGCAACTCACAGAAATATAGTTTTTCCCCACCCAGCATCTTCATAGCCGCGGCTATTTGATGCTGCTGCAGGTCTTGGCTTGTATCCGTGGCTACCTGTAAATTCTTTTGCATGCCCAAAATCAAACTATGCCGGCCTTCAAAACTTCAAATGAAATAAGAGAACACCTAAACCGTTTAAATAACACACAGAAATTAAATTATGTGCTGTATCATCCACATCCTAATATGATTAATGCAGAGAAAATGTATGGCTCATAGACACGGCTATAAATATAACCACGATTTAGGGTACAACTAATAAAATGACAAAAAGCATTGATGCACCAAAGCACATGCTTTTTTATAGATGCGGTTATAGAAAAGCCCTACATGGCTGTTTGCTTTAGCCATGGCTATACTAAAAGAACTATGAATAAAAAAAATGTATTTCCACTCCCCAACCTCCAAAGAAGTGTCCCTAACATGCTGACCCGTGCCTCCTCCACTCCCCATGTATATCCTCCAATTCCCTACTCTCTTCCAATCCCCCAAAACACACAATACATCTATGATGCTACTCAACCCAAAATGTCAGATAGCCGCGGCTACCACTAGCCCACAAACACACAACGTGCCATTTGCCAGAATATACCCATGGCTGCACAGGGTTCCACGTGCAGCCATGGGTATATTGCACCCACTGCACACTGACTGGGTGCTGGATAGCCACTGGTAAATACTCCAGTCGTTATTGTTGCTGGGCGCGATCCTCAATGCAGCAATCACTCCTCTTTTTGTATAGCCGTGGCTATCAGAATTATTCTTTTTTATAAATAATCTGAGCATGAAATATAAATGACAAAAGAGACAGTAGTGTTACAATGGTATTTACAAGGTGTCAATAGAATAAATGACTGCTCGTGGAGTTATTTAAAGTGGAAGATTGGGGTTAGGTAGGGTTCATAAAGTTCAAAAAAAGATAAAGGGTGGGTTGGACACAAACAATGAGAAGGTTCTACAGTCAGAAGGACAGAATTACATAAAGTAATACCTTTTATACTTTCCAAAAGCAAAATCACAAAAAGAGGACTATATTTACTAACTAAAATTCAGAAATTGACCACACATTTGGAGTGTGACATATCACAAACACAGAAATACAAGAGTGACATTAACCAATTACATGCACCAAAACACACACATCATACATACCCTATTCATATAAATTACTAGAAATTCAAACTAGGAATAATTTTCCGGGAAACAGCGAAAGACTGCAGATATAATGAATGGTTTGAAATCTGTGTGGCTGATCGGAGACAGTTGGTTGCTTTGGTTACTGGCTTTTTGTGAAAAACTGAATATATTTAATGGTTTGGATTGCAGGGCATGCATTGGTTCCAAGTTTTTCCAAAATTGTTCAGTCTGACCCAGACATCAAACTAATCCATTGTGGAGGCAATGATCTGGGGAATGTACAAGGTGTGTCCTTTATTTTAATGATGAAACAAGACTTGGCAAAACTAATGGAACTTTTTCCTCACACCCTCTTTCTCTTTTCTAATCTGACTCAGAGGCAAAAATGGAGATGGACCACCAAATGTAATGGTAATGTTAATAAAGTAGTTTCAGCATTCATGGGAGACCACAATCAATTATGGATTTCAAACAAAAACATACAGTTCTACATGGCCAATTTCTATAGATATGATGGTGTACACCTAACCGATGAAGGAAATATGGAGTGCCTTCATAACATTAAAACAGTACTCCGAATGTGTCAAAATACTACACTCAGTGTACCCCAAAAACAGTCATTTTAAAAGACCCCTTATGGCATATAAATACACATATACAATAAAATAATACCCACACATTTTTTTAATTTAACCGTGGTTAGAGTTCATTTACTTTTTTTATAACCTGGTTGGAATTGGTAGTTAAAGCGCTCACTTTGGGTTTTATGTGACAATAAAAGTTAAACGATCAATACAGTAAAAGACTGCTCATGTAGGTATGTAACGTAGATGACAATAAGCAAAGCAGAGTCTAATACATGAAAGTAAACTCGGTGGGGATACATTTTATAGATACAATTACAAAAGATATAATAGCAGGGGTGAGAATAAACAGGATAAAATACAGTGTATGGGACATCTATAACTACAGTACGGTGGCTTCTTTTTGTATTGATTTTGTAAAAGAAATGTCTTCTGCTTTTTTCCCCAGTCTCACATGTAAGAGTGTCTGAAAACACCACACCAAAATAGATAAGACTCCCAAATACCTACTGTGTCACTGACCATGGCCTTTAGTTGTAGCCAGTGATTTTTTACCTCCAATGTCACTATACATATAAACATAATTTTTAGTAAGAAATAAAACACAGACACCCCAAAATGTAAAGCTGCAGGCACGGAACTGCTCTTACCCGCGGTTATCTGTAAAATATGCTTTCCTGCCCGCTAAGCCCTCACTAAGTACCCCCCTCAACTGTGCCAGCTACCCCAACCCCGCAGATGGCCTCCTCACCTCCCCTGCTTCTCCCTTTCTCCCTGCAACACTCGCTGTTTCAGTGAAGCAGTTTGCGTTGAATTGTCGGCTATTCAGCAATACCAAAACATTTAGAATAATTAAAACAAAGGCTAAAAAAAAGATAAATGCGGCAAGGTAAAAAAAAAACATTTTGAAAAACATGGAAAGTGAGGGACAATAAAGACAAAAAAAGAAAAGAAAGAGACCCTTTGGCATAAGTTTGAACCCAAGATTTGGAGATGGAACTGACGTCACAGGGAGAAGCTGAAACCAAGGAGCTGAAGGCAGGTAAGTGCAAGTAGGTTTTGGTAATTTTAAGGGGTGTAGGGATGGTGGGTAGAAGAGATAAGGGCATCGAAATGTTCAATTTTCTAAAATTTAAGATGCTGATAAAATACCCCGTGAAATTATCACGTACCACAGGCTATTTGAGGCTACGGCCGCGGCTACAGAAATCTGTGTGTTGCAAACTCAGTCCATGGACCTCCTATTACTCCCAAATGTCACTTGGTGTCTAGCAGCAACCTTGCCACCTCTAGATTATAGTCATTTGCAATTATTTTAACATGCAAAAAAGCTTTTTTACTACTTTTCTTTTTCCCGTTATCCTCGGCTATAACCGCAATAATCTCTAGCATCACGAGAAAAACAAAATGACGGCTGTTTCATTTCTAAAAATTCCAGGTTTTGGGTAAACCCTATTTTTGAGAAGGGGCACCCCTTCTCCGTCAAATATTGAAATAGGTACTCCAAGGACTAACCCCAAACCATGCATGGATCAGGAGTCAATGCTTCATACCCAAGTTGTTTTGGACCTTGTCCAAATCCGTCCCGAGGTTTGGGCTGTGTGCTTTGGAAAACATTGACCATGTTTGTCTATGGAAAAATGAACAGGAAGTAGGTCACACTTTTGGAAAACATTTATTTTTGTCTTCTTAATAACTGTTGTATTCTTTGACTCTTTGCGAATCTTTGCAGTCTGGTGGGTGTGGGGGGAGGCTGCAAGTCCCTAATCACTTTCAAAATTCTGGTCATAACTGTTACCTGAATCAAAAGTTATCAGCAACAGAATTTTGAGGGGTTCCTATGGGGTCTGACTCACCTCCGCTTTATAATATATGGTGACTGCCACCCTATAGCTATGGTGAAACATATCAACCAGTGACTTTTGTGACTATTCCATTGATAATACTTTTGACTACTTGGACGTGTCGAACAAAACATTTCCAAATTCATTTCCTGTCATGCCCAGTCACTGCCCCCACCAAAATATATATGAAAATGTTGGTCCATTTTGTGTAGAGAGGCAAAACTTATCAACTGTTGGAAACAAAGCTGTTTTTGGATCAAGCTCATTAATGTTACCATGGGTGAAAACGTGCATCCTTATGACAAGTGCACAGCAAAAACTATGGATTGGATTTGGAACAAATTATAAACAGGTTGGAGGCAAAACAGTTCATATGTGTCTTTTGGTAGTTTGGTGTTAATTCTTGAAAAAGTGTTATTACAATTTGATGAAGAAAGTGATGTGCAATCCCTCCCAAATAAGTTCATATATATCTCATGGTGCATTGCAGCAACCAAGGGTTTTCAAATATGAAAATATGTCATGTTTTTGCATCAATGTTGTACATTTGTCATAAATTCATTGTGAATTTGTGGTAAACTCAATAGAGACAAAAAGAGGGTTCAAAAAAACTCCTCGAAATGTAGGCCAAAACAGCAAGAAAACCTTGTTACAAAACAAATTAATTGCATCCAGGGATCACCAAAGTGCTGTTGAGTCCAATGCTTGAATGTATAAACTTAACAAAACAAAGTTAAACAGTGTAGCGTAAAACCAGTTAAATCACATTTGCACTTCGAATTTACTCACTCCATTTTGTAAAGAATACAAATTCTGCTTGCAAAGTATGCTTTGCAGATGACATTTACAATATATTCCTATAGAATCCAAATACTTTTATCAGGTGCTAAAAACATATAAATTGCATAGTAATCCATTTGATTTAACGCATGCATGAACATCGCATTTTGTCTTCAAGTCTGAAGTAATGTTAATTTAATCTAGCCCTCCTCCCCCTACAAAGGGCACTTAAAGGTACAGGGGTGTAAAGGTAAGTCATACATGGATAACACTTTGCTTTTACCTCTTTTTTTTGCACAGCACAACTTATAAAATGACCACCCACATCGTGTAACCATTTGCCCATTGAATTTTAAAAACACACAAAATATAGGGCCTGATTAACAAAGCGTTTTTCAATGGGATAGCACCATTATAAAATGCCTCTGTGAATCAGGCCCATTGTGTGTATCTTAAAAAGCTGCTGATAATATTAAATATGACAACTGCGGTTCTTTGAAAAGTATTTTTAAAAAAACACTACAGTGCTACAGGTGGTCTGAGATATATCATAACGAAACCCTTATGATGTATTTACAAAATGTGAGTTAGTTAAGTTTTAACAGTTTAGCACAACATCAGTGGCCCCAATATTTGCCCTAGTCCTAGTAAAATGCCCAGGTGGAAAATACATTGAAAGCATATTTTTTTTTGCCCTAGGGAATTTTCCCCTAGTGCTAATTGGAGTTGCACCAATGCAAAGTTAATTTTAGATGGTATTTTATAGGGGAATGACAAATAGAGACTGGCACAAGAGAATGGCAGGATTATTTAATCTTCATTAATCCTAGTCCAATGTTTCATCATTCCAGTGCTAATCAATGAGGTGATCCACCTCCCACAGTAATCATTTTCTATCTTTGCATTCTTTTAGCCCCTCCTCTTCTAAGCTCTGGGCACAATAGCCTGCCTCCCCCGAGTCACAACAGTAACTAACAACTGCCCGAAAGGCCCATTCGAGAGCAGGGGAGGGTGAGGTGGGAAAGCTATACCTGGACGAGGAAGAGTAGGACAAGGAGTAATGAATTTTAACAGTAAGTAATCCAGGCATTACCTCCATGTCCCTCTTCCTCATCTCAGTGGTGATCAATGAGGAATTCCAAATCCAGAGCGAATGAGCCAAGAACAAACACCACAGACCAGTCAGTAATATGCACCTGACAACCACCAATTTATTGAAGCACACAGTTCAAGATGAAAGAGGGAATGGCAGCCCACTGAGAGCGAATGGTAGAGAGAGAGACCATCATGTTTAAACTCTCCACAGGAGAAACTGCAGAAAGGGAGCTTCATAACTCCCGGGAGAGGACCAACCCTCATCCAGACACCAGGACATGAAGTTCTTCCAGTGACGTTCATAGGTCCTTAAAGTGAAAGGACAACAGCCCTGATTAATGGCGGAAGCTACCTCCCCTAAAATATCCACTGTCATCAGATGAGCCCTTACAGATCCAAAGCCACCACAGACCAGATTCTTTGGTCACACCACCATCCTGGGGCAGAGCACTGGATTCAGTCCCTTGGAGACGGTAGGCATGGGAGAAACCGCCAGATCCAGCAGGAGAAGGAACCAACATCTGTGCCAAAGAGGAGCAACCAGAATGACCTCTTGACAGAGAGTACCGAATCCTGAGCAGGACCTTCTGTATGAGGGCAAGTGTGAGGGTCATGTACAGAAGCCCATCCAGCCATGGGGTGGACATGGCATCCACCCCCATACCCCGAGGGAGGGAAAA
Source organism: Ambystoma mexicanum (assembly GCF_040938575.1). Classification (NCBI taxonomy): domain Eukaryota; kingdom Metazoa; phylum Chordata; class Amphibia; order Caudata; family Ambystomatidae; genus Ambystoma; species Ambystoma mexicanum. The sequence goes on from NC_090937.1 coordinate 528,318,142, forward strand.
CTGGAGAAGAAATGAGCAACCTTTGCATTTAGGGGCGAGGCAATCAGGACCAGAACCGGAGACCACTCCTCCCTGCACACCCTCTGGAAGGCTACCCCCCCACAGTTCCCAATCCACTGAATGAAATACCTTGCTGAGGTGATCAGCCACTGAGTTGTCCCGACCCATGCCAGAGCCAAGAGGTGAGCCTCTGCCATGGCAATCAGCTGCAGAGCCAGAGGCCCCAGTGACAGGGAGGGAAAACCCCCTAACGGTTGACACAGGCCACTGTGGCAGTATTGTCCGATTGCAACAAGACTGACTTCCTCCTGAGCACAGATGCAAAGACCTGCAGAGCTCTGATAGCCACCGCTAGTTCCCTCCAGTTGGAAGACTTGTCTGTTTGCTGGCTGGACCACAGCTCCTGGTGGATCTGGCCAAGGTCCACCACCCCCCATCCCAACAGGCTTGCATCTGTGGTAACAATGATCAAGAGGGCTGATGGAGGGTAACCCCTGCAATATGTTGAACAGGAGGATCCACCCTTGAAGCTGTTCTCAGAGGAAAGGTTCAACTGAGATTGAGGTTTCGAAGTAGAGAGAGGATTCCTTCCAGAACATGTGGATATGTAGCAGCAGGGGATGCAGGTGAAGCCTATCCCAGGGGACAAGGAAAAGACAGGATGCCATGAACCCATGTACACAAAGGAATAAGCAAGCAGGTGACACCTTTGGGAAAAAAGGCATTCCAAACAGTCACGCAACTGGTGAGCCCTGGTGAGAGGAAGTAGAACCCAAGCCGATGCTGTCAAAAACCTGGTCCCTATAAACTGAAGGTCTTAAGAGGACCACACCCAAGACTTCAATCTGTTGATCAGGAAGCCCATGGAAAGCAGGAGGGTGCATGTGGACTCCACATATTGAAGCAGAAGACCCTCCGGCTGGGCCTTGAGGAGCCAGTCATCTAAGTACGGAAATACCAGGATTCCGTGGACCTTGGTGAAGACACAGGGTCCCGATATGAGGCCGAAGGGTAGGACCCAGAACTGGAAGTGGACCCTGCCCACTGCAAATTGCAGGAACTTCTGAAGGGGTGACCAGATGGGGATGTGGAAATGTGTGTCCTGCAGATCCAGGGAGGCCCGGAAATCCAAGTTCAGTACAAGTGGAATAGTCCACTGGAGACATTCTGTCTTGAAATGTTGAGTCTGAAGATGAAGATTCAAGGCCTTCAGGTCTATGATAAGGTGGAAGGACCGCAAGGGCTTGGGCAACAGGAATACAATGGAGTAGACCTTCAGACCCTACCCACCCAGGGGACACTCCGGACAATCCGCTTGGAGAGAAAACTTTGGGGTTTGTGCTGCATGGCCAATCTCTTGACGGAGAACCTGGAGAGTGAATTCTAGATTGTGCCAAAAGGAAGAGGTAGGGATCCAAATTTGATCTTGTATCCCCAGAACACCAGCCAGCTGACCCAGGCATCTCCAGAAAGCTGGGTCCACACGGCCAAAAAGTGTTTCAGGTGACCCCCAACCAGCCAGGAAGTATATCCTGAGCGCCATGTTCATCCCATCATAGGACATCCCCAAGCACTGGAGCAAGCATGAGATTGCAGGGTCTGCCGAGCAGGGGTAGGGGACCTAGATGTAGAATCAGACTTCCTCTGCGACAGTCCAGAATGCTTGTCATCCGCAAAAACCTTTTGGACCTTATCCTCCAGGTAATCCCCAAACAACATGTGACCTTCAAATGGGAACATCAAGACTGTCATCTTCTGCCAAGAGTCCGTCCACCATTCCCTGGTCTGGAGGTGCCGACACCCAGCGATGATGGATCCCATGGACATGGCAGCAGCCTTCACTCCAACATAGGTGAGATTTGACAGAAACGCCACCGGGGCTTGGATAGACTACAGCAGCGGAATTGGATTAGAGCCTTCCACAGCTGCCTTGACGGTGGACTTCAAGCCCCCAAAAGCAGTTTTGCCAGTATGTGGCAGAACGCAGGACCAGATATGCACTCCCATAAGCTTTTTTAGAGCACAGTTCACCTTCCTTTCCATTGGATCCTTAATTGTGTCCTCTGCAGCCATAGAAGACCTTCCCACCAGGCTCGGGAGGATGTCATCTACCTGGACCACCTGTGGCGTGGCAGTCTCCCCCCCCCCTGCAAATGATCAATTTTATCCAAAAACCGAGGCACCAACGTTTTGTCAAGTTCAGTCCATTCTCTCAGTATTTCAGCCTTCATCACAGTGAGGAGGGGAAGGCCCTTCTTGAGAGTGAGCTTCAAATGGGGAGGAGGAGGCCTGGCAACCCCCAGTAGCACCTCTGGTGGTTTAGAATCCAGAAACCCCATGCATTGGGACACCTGAAGAAGGACATCAGCGGTAGCTTCTTTATCAGGAATTTCCCCTTGAAGTCGGACGGCCGAGGGGAAGGTGAGCCTTTGCAGCTGGAGGAAGAGGAGTCTGACGAAGAGGAGGGAGGTGACAAATCCCTGCTGTGGTGGCCCTGGATACCCTCCTCCTGCAGAGCTCCCCTGAAGATCCTGAGGAGTTTGTCATCAGACACCCTACCCACCTTCCTCCACGTAGGCGGGGGAGAGGGCGAGGAGAAGTAGAGCGAGGAAGACTGATCTCAGCATGCCTCTGTTTAGCAGTATGTTTCCCCACGGCAGGCATTACCCAACACAGCACTGTTATGCGCTATACACAAATACAAGCAGGAATGTGAGAGAATCGTTAGACCACATGAAGAGGATTCCTTTTGGATCAAAACATGTGCATGTAGTGGCTGTAAGGTGGTATATAAATGGAACATGTTGGATTTGAAGGAAGCTGAGAACTCATAAGACGACTGTGAATATCACATATAAATATAAAAGTATTTTGAGTAAAACCATCGAAATGGATGATTGAGTTTCTCTTTTTACAAATTTTAGCGGCTGACCTGAAAATAGTATAGTGTTCCATTGAACAGCAGGTGTTCCTGCTGTCTTCATGCCCAACACATTCCCAACACAGCAAGACCCAGAAGAGAAGAACGACAGACACCAACACTGACTGCAGGCCCTGCCCTGTTCAAATATAGGGCCAGCTACCAGAGCAAGCGCAGGAACCTCTGTATAGATTATCAACCCCCACACATAAGGCCCATCCTGCAACAACAAAAAAAATGTCATCTGCAAGACGGACAGCCACACAACCATGCCCGCCCATTCTTACACCTGCTCAGGGTGCAACTGCCTCAGGCCACCAACCGCTCCATACCAAGATGCACTCTGCTACCTTAATAGTGCGGCAGCTGTCCCCGACCAGGATGGGCCCCCTTAACCAATGCCCCCTGGCTATGCCAGAGAGGTTAGCAGAGCCCGAGAGCCACCCCACTCTCAACACGGAAATCTTGCTCGGCAGCGGATCCCAAGAGCCCCCATGAGAGGACGACCCTCACTCCATATTGGTCGACTGGAGCACGGACGTGAAGAATGCAGCCCTCCCCCAAGCTATGCCCAAGGAGGGAGGCGTAAGGACAACCCGGGATTCCCCAACAAAAAACGGTGGTGAGTGGGGGAATGCAGGCTGTTATGCCCGGAGGTGGGAAGAGAAGTTGCTAAAACAGTGCAAAGATAGCAAAATGCTTCCTGTGGGAGGTGGATCACCTCAATGATTAGTACTGTGGCGAGGAAGAGGACGTGGAGGTAATCCACATTTTCGTGAATCAGGGATGTGCTCTGCGGCAGCCACTAGAGCGCACATCGTATGTCAGCAAATTTGACAGGTGCAAGTCATTTGAAATTGCAAAGAAATGTGCGAGTGCAGAGTCGCTTTTGGCAATGCATTCTTTTCTTTCTCACTTGAACGTCGGAAAAAAACGTTTATGACTGGCTCAGTTGTGTGCATTGCTTTTTGTTTAATTTCTGTAAAAGTGTATGCACGCCAATAGCGAAGTCTCGCTACTTGTTTTATATTATCCTCTGTTTTATGTCCATGTGGTTTCAGGCATTCACATTTGTAAATGTGATGTTTGTGCCTACTTGTGATATCTTAAAATCAAGTTTCACCTTCATTGTTTACTGCCTCTGCATCCGATTGGACATGTGTCTTGCTTTATTTGATATATATATGTATATATATATATATATATATATATATTATTTTGATCAAAGTGCAACACAGCGTTTTGTAATAAACGGCAAGTATGGTTTCCATGGAACGAAGGCACATCTGTTGTTGTTTTTCTTTGAAAGTCATTTTCTCACCACCGCTCTTAAAAAATCTCGACCATCCATCTGCACAGGAAAATCGCACAAATGTGATATTCCTCAGAGGTGTTTCTTCACCAACACGGCATAGATTTAGAATGTGAATACATCAGAGGATGACTACAGTTGAATGAATTCGGAGTGGAAGTAAAAGGATCTGCCTGCCTCCTCGGTGGATTGAGTAATTGAAAATGTGTATATGATAGAAGGCAGCTAGTGGCTGTTAGGACTGGGCATACTCAATTGGAGTGTCATTATGCTGCAATCTTTTTCTCCACTTCATTTTGGACTCTGTGTCATTCTATGCCTTCGAGCTTTAGGCGCTTATTTTCTGAGGCTTTTCGCCGATGTCCTCTCTGGTACGAATGATCGTCTAAGGAAAGTACAAGGCCTTCTCGAGGTAGAATATGATTGCTCATATTTTTTACGCTAAATTATCGGTGGGAAAATAGCCTCCTGTCAATTGTAGACATGCCGTTATTCAAGCTTTAGAATCCCTGGAGGCTGACGGGTCTTGGGTAATGGGTGATGAGGTTACACAAATTGTCAATGAATATTTATATATATATATATATATATATACACATTCAGTGAAAAAACGTTGTTAAAGGGACATTATGGTTAATTTGCACTAATAAAAACCTATTAAATTCAATGCAAAAACTTAAAAGGATGTTATGGTTACAAGTAAAACCAAACCACCGAAAATTTGCCAGTTATGGTAAGCTAAGCATCCGTAACTCGAGCCACCACTGTGCACTGCTAACAGTAACACCCAGGACATCAAAGATGACATCATCAATGTCATTGATCACATCACTGATGACATCACATATCTGGGCCATTTGTTTTTGTTCACTGACCTATGTAGGGCAGGCAGATTTGTTTACTGACAATCACAATATGAAAATTGAAAAGGTGCTATATATGCAGACATTAACCTTCTTCTATATTTTTAAATGACATTCCTTAGGGTTTGATCTCAGCTCATGGTGCACGTTTATTGACCAATAAGTAGGCTTCAAACACACAATTCACTTGGATATCTAATGATGAACTTTAATATTATTGACTTTTTCTTGTGACGTTTATTTTTTCCTTATTTTACCTTCCCTGTGCGTGCATCTAATTTGTATGCATTGTGGATCTTTATATGTATTATTTGTACTAACATAATTATTTAGTAAATCTTGAATGAATTATTACTATTTATTCCATGTTTACCATTGATACACACTTTGCTAAAGTAGCATTCATTATTTTAGTAGCCAACATTGCCAAATTAAACATACTGTACGTCTATGGTGCATGATACTGCAATTAGCTATGGTTATGTATCATTAGGTTCCTGTATTAACAAAACAAAAAAAAAACAATGTACTATTTTGTTGAGATTGGTACATTCTTCAATACATGAAGTACTTCATAATAAGTCTCCTAATCAGCCCTGGCAGGCATCTTGCTAGCAACATTGTAAATAGAACCCCTTGCAGGAACTTTTCCTCACAATTAATTTAAAATATGATGTCATCAGTGATGTGATCAATGACATTTTGGATGTCATCTTTGATGTTCTGGGTGTTAGTGTTAGCGGTGCACGGTGGTGGCACGAGCTATGGTTGCTTAGCTTACCATAACTGGCGAATTTCTGGAGGTTTTTGGTTTTACTAGTAACAATAACGTCCCTTTAACAAAGATTTACATCGAATTTCATAGGTTTCTATTAGTGCAACTTAACCATAATGTCCCTGTAACATAGTTTTATCACTGAATTTCATGGGTTTTTACCAGTGCATCCTAATTTGCTACAACCTCCTGACATCATATTTACCCCCAATACAGCAGAATTTTAGGTCAATGTAGAACGTTTTGACTCAAACTGTGCCATTCCCCACCTCCTAGCAAAATTTTTAACACTTCTATTAAGTGTCTGCATCATTTTGCACCATTTTCTTGTTTGCTGATGTTATCGAATGTCTGACGTCATCACAGCCTTTCTGGACAGTGTCATTTGACCACATGCACGCGTGCAGCATGATAAAGTGCTCACGAATGGGTCTGTGCTTTGCGAACAGTTTGAAGCTGAAAATGTACCCTTGCACAGCTCCTAGACATATTCTTACTGATTATCCATCTGCAATCCAGAACAGAGCACATGCTTCAAAGAATGTTTGCACATCTGCTATGTATCTTCAAAAATAGCATCAACCATGGCCGTCCCTCTTCCACAGGAGCCACCACCATCAACATCACCACCACAACAAACTGGAGGGCCTAGACAATGGAAACATCGCAATGATTCAGAAAACAATCAAGAGGACCAGGAAGGTGACTTAGAGGAAATGCCTACCTCCAGCACCCAGAGATAATCATGGGTATGGTGATTATTTACCACTGTTGGGGGTGTACCGAAGGCTAAGGCTACCAAGGTGACATGCACTGAGTGCTCTGTCGCGAACAACCTGGGCAGTATTCCTACAGAATTACCTCCATGCACCGCCACACCAAACCCAACCACTCGGATGCTCTCAGAAAGGCTGTTCCTTTCTCAGGAAGTACTAGGCTGTCTTCCTCTACCTCATCTTCCTCAACAAATACTGCCGCCACAGAGGCTACTCCTGTGGGGGAGAAAATCCCATCAGATACCTTGCAAGCCATACAAGAGGCTGTTGGTCTATATCTTACCAAGACAACAGTCCTCTGTATATATTGCAACAGACCACTCTGCAGGGGGAAGCCGTTTCAAAGTTCTTTCATGGCTGTAATCAAGGAATATGAAAAACACTGCCCCTACCCTACATTTAACGCACGCCCAACATTTTCCCCTGCCCACTTTGCCCTCCATATCTGTGGTTGGTGTCCCTTCCCTCATTTCCCTCCCCCAGCTTACTTCCTGGCCTCTCCTGAAAAGACAAGGACCAAAAAATACAGAATCAAAAAACACAAAAAAGGATCCTTTAGGAACCACCTTTCACAGTTAAAAGATAGAACTAAAAAAAAATATCTTATAGACTCCATCTACTTACATTTTTCAGTAAAGTAGTTAGACTCAATATGCTACTCCAACATAAACATTTCCATTTGGACTTTCTACTATGCTAATGGATATAATGAACAATTATGTACTAGAGAAAAAGAAAAAAGGACAGAAACATTTTTCTGTCCCAAATACTTTACCATACAATAAGGACCATAATTCATGGACCTTCATGACTATCCAATGTCTCTGCAGTCCCTTTTCTAGGACATGCATTATTAAACAATCCAGATTACACGTGCACACCATCTCACAAGTCAGCTCTTTACACTTTTTACTGTTATGTTTGTAACACTCCCTCGGTGTCTGCTTACAAGCATTCACACATCTATCCACCAATCACTTCCAAAAACGCTATATATAACCCCATCAACATATTCAACTTTAACAACCTTCTAGAAATATTTGGCATCTGCATTCCCCTTGCTTATCCAAAAACAATTGTGCCCACTGCTGCTATAATGCACATATGCATTGTGCAGTAAGAAAAGTGCATGAATAGAAAGTGGAGTAGGGATTGCCAAATGCTGATAGGAGCCCAGAAGGAACATGCCCAGAGAGGCCAAGGTAGGAGGCCACTGCCTAACTGCTGGAGCAGAGGAGTCCCAAGGGTGGGATACACAGCCGCCAGGCAGTACAACCGCAAGAGCAGTGCTAAAGGGGCATCAAAGTTCATGAGGGACCAGGCCAGCAGTCTCAGTAGCAATCGTATGAGTTAGCAGGGAAGGGATTCAGTCAAACAGGAAGAGAAAAGCAGAGTTTTCAGTAGTTTCCAGTCCAGCCCAAGTATAGAAGGAGCAAGATGGCTGTTCCAAAGAGAAGCACCGTCCGAAGAGAGATCCATGCCTCCTGCTCTCTATTCCGAAATGCGTTTCACAAGCATATAATCAGAGTTAGAGGGGCAGAGGTGTCTAGCAAGGGAGCATTTAGGAAACAAAGTTGGGGATAGTGTATTCCCAGGCCCTACAAAGCCTTCTCAATGATACAGCAGATCTTGGTGTTCATCCTTGCAGCCACCAGGAGCCAATGTAAATATTGTAGGACTGCAGCTATACGATCCCTGGGCTTGCAGCCAAAAATAAGTCCTGCAGCCCTATTCTGGATTAGTTTAAGGGGGAGTAGCCAACTAAAATGGTGTTTGGGAAAGAGGTTGCTGCAGTGGTCCACCCCAGAGAGGACCAGGGCTCTAGAGATGTTCAGCCTCTGGGGTAAGGTGAGGAACAGTAGAATAACTATAACGAGGTGAAGCTGAAAGTGGGACTTCTTTGCAAGCTCCAAATATGAGGAGTAAAAGACAGCACAGACTTAAAGATTACCCCAAGATTGTTGGCCTCACAGGATGGTGAGAGAAGAGGGCCTAAAGAAGGTGGCCAGAGTGTAGGAGGAAAACAGGGCACACGTGTCAAAAATAGAAGGATGCCCGCCTTACTGGCATTGAGACAGAGATTGTTAAGAGCACACAATGCCTGGATGGTGCTCAGACAATCAGGGATAAAAAACAAGAAGAAGAAATTAGTATAGATACGTTTAAGGAAAGATGTATGTCATAAACATAACACTGGAAATGAGAAAAGAAAAAGGACATTAGGTGAGCAATGGGGACAAAATAGATATTGAAAATCCACAATCATAGGATGGAACCCTGGGTTATGCTGCAATTAGAGAGTGCGGCTGTAGAGTAGAAACTACCGACTTGCAGCTCGGAAGGGCGGTTAGTGAGGAAAGCAGGTCAGTCAGTCCAGTGCCCAGTCTATGATGTTGAAGGTATCATCTAACCGTTTAATGAGTGTAAAATGGTTGATCGCGTGAAAGGCAGAGGAGACATCAAACAGCACTATTCTCAATTTGTTCGACTATCATAAATACCATATACACTTCAACTATATAATCCCACCATATTACAAATACTGTGTAGTCCCCCAACAGTACCTATAATTTCTATACACATATTACCATATTGTATGTGGCCAGTAGTTTTAATTTTGTGAAGGAACAGCCTATCTGCGCTTGCACATTGTTCCTGTTGAATATTAATTTGCACAAGTATATCAGATTGGATTCAGACAATGTCCCTTTGTATGTTTGTGTACTGTTTGTTATTATTTGACAGAGTACTCAATATTTTTCTTCTGTGGAGTCTCTCTCTATCTTATGGCATTGTGGCCTGCAAGTTGTCAGATTTACTTGTTTCCAATATTGCAGTAAATATTTCCTCTCGTGTTGTTACTATGGAAAATTATGGTGGTTATTACTCATTTGTACCCGGCGAGGGTCAACCAGAATGCAACAAGCATTCTGATTGGCCCTCGCCAGGGAATTACCAGCCCAGGAATCCCTTGCACACATGTACGTGCCTTTTGTTCCTGGCGGTGGGCGTGACGGCCCCTTAGCCAGTGAGCAGGCTCTAAACGGGGCAATCCCTGCTCCAAGCCTCCCCATGGCTGGAGGCTGCCTTTGTCCCCCGCCGGGGACTCAGGTAAGTTTTTTTTTCCTCCACCCCCTTCCCCTGCAAACTATCCCCTCCCAGGCGAATGCGCTGGGAACACTTCTGTTCACAGCACGTCCACTCCCGATGGCCACCATGGAAAGGGAAAACGGACAACGTTTTACCTTTCCCAGCTGCCATTTTATTTGGCTTTTTTTTTTGAAACACAGTAGCCATTAGTGCCATTAGTACCCCGGTCTAATGGGCCGGGGTACTAATGTCTATAAGACCCTCGGAGGTGAGCCAATACCTCCCATGGTAATGCCTCCGGGGGCCTCAGTACTAGGGGCATTACCTGGGGCGGTATTGGCCCGCCGCCTCAGTTCTTATTGGCACATTCACCACCTGTCATTATGGTTCATACATTTGTTTACTTATGGGCTTTCTGTTACTTAGTTGTGGCCTGATACATTCATTGTAAAGTCATTTGTATGCCCCAAATGTATACTATGGAAAGTCTTAGCCTTAATTCTAGTTCGATTTCTCATTTCATTACGATTTGTATACTTATATTTTCATCCGGCATCTAAAATGCTGGTGAGTTATATGCTTATATTGCTTGCTTACCTTGAATCTTTGTTGGATGATTGTTTCATATGTGCTTGGTGCGATTGCCGTGCATGCACAGATGCTAAGCTATCATTAAATAGGGCAGAGTGACGTGCGCATGTGTACTTCAAGTTGCCAATGTCACGTGATAGGTCACCATTTTAGATTGGGTTTCCTGCCATTTTGTCATTGTTATGCCAACAGCACATCACTGCTCTTTTGCACTTTTCCAGCTTATTCCCACTAACCCAAACCCTCTCCACCCCCTTTTTCAGAGCCGCCAGAGCGCCAGGGGACCACTTCGGTGGTGATAGTGCGCGGTACAAATGTCCTTTAACATTAACATTAACATGTATGGGTATTTGTCCACCACATTGGGTAGTATTGTTATTTTAGCACTGGGGGCTTGTCAGAAAGGCAAATTTGTGTACACTATTTGTTAAAATTAGCAGAGAGGTTGGGGGTCATTACGAGGTCGGAGGTAATGGAAAAACGATGCCGGTAAAGGATTACCGGCACTGCATACTGCTCCGGGCTATTCCGACCCAAGAACCCGGTATTAGAGACGCTGCTAATGACGCTGCCGCTAATAGCGGCATGGGCACAGGCACGCGGCACTTTAGGCCAGCAATACCGGGATGCCGCTAACAGGAGGACATCACAAGTCAGGTAGACATGCAAATACCGGCATCATGAAGACGCAAATACGGGATACCGGCATGCCGTCAATACCGGCATGGCGAAGGACCCATAAACTGCTATCCCAACTGCCACAGGTGCACCCAATCAGCACAGGTGGAGGCAATGGAGTCTGGGACAGCACAAAAGGAGCACACCCACACACCACACCCCTTCCCACACCAAAATGATACCACTAGTAGTAGCAATACTGGGGCTGGAGGACATGCTTGCATTGCTACACCAGCAACAACAACAACAGCAGGCACCACAGAGGAGACGCAGGAGGAGAAGGAGGGTGAGACAGGTCCAGCATTCCCCACCAGTGCACGCAGGCAGCCCCCAATCCTTTGCCTCAGAGCAAGTCCATTCAACCTAACCCCTGAGCAGATCCACAGCCTGTACTGTCTGGACCGGGACACTATCACAACCATTGTGGACATGATACACAATGACATTGTCAGCCTCATTGAAATACACACTGCCATCCCCCCTCTACTGAAGGTAGTGTCGGTGCTCCACTTCCTTGCCACAGGCACCTACCAGCAAACCCTTATTTTCTTGCATGCTGAACCAAGTGCTGGATTCCTTCCTGAAGTACACAAGGGACTGCATATCCCTACCACAGACTCCCCAGGAGATTTTTTATACAAAAGTTGGCTCCCATGCACTGGCAGGAATGCCAAATTGCATTGGTGCCCTTGACTGCACCCACGTGGAGTTGGTGGTCCCACATGCCATGGAGGTGGCGTACCGCAATCGCAAGCAATACCACTCCATCAATGTGGACGTGCCTGGCTGCTTGGTAAATTGCATGACAGGCACCTGCCAGTGAAATGGGGGGATAGATGGACACACCACCATGGTGTCATTGTTGTTGTGACAGTACAATATGCACATCCCAAATCACTGTGCCCCAAATCATCCTAAACTGAACAGGACAACCAAATTCCATTGCAATGAAGTAAGGTGCACACCTATCAAAACATGCCAAACTTAAAACCACCCCACATCCCACAACACGTGCACTACCCATCATCATACCTCACCCTCCGTAACACAATCCAACAACATGCTGTGAATATACACTATGTAAATGACTGCAGCAAATCACCACACAGGACACGAATCCATGGGAGTGCACTGAACAAAACCACCAAGGGAATCCACTGCTTGTCACAGGGCCGCCACCAACACAGAAGTGCAGCACGTCACCATGGAAATAATCAGCGCTGAACGGCAAATAATGCAATGAGTACTGCCAACGCTGCCAGTCAGAAAATCATACAGAACACTACTCATCACACATGCAACACAAACACAGCAGTATGCGTCCAAAATACATGAACAACATCAAGGCAGTGTACAACATGTATCATCTTGAAGATGCAACCCACACCATAAGTCCATGGCACAGGCACATTGAGGCCATGAGACATGTGTGCATACAACCAGGGACATGTGCATGTGACCATCAATTATCTGCAGGCATGTGTGACATGTACAGCTGTCTATCACAAATCGACTAAAATATACCTTTAATTTCCTCTCATGCAGGTGATAGTGACTATCCCTTGAAGCCGTGGCTCCTCACCCCTGTTTGAAACCCAAAGAACAGACACAAGGAGGACTACAATTGTTCCCATACCCGTACCTGTGTGGTCATTGAGCAGACCTTTGTCCTGTTGAAGGCATGGTTTCTCTGCCTTAGCCGGTCGGGTGGGGCACTACTTTACAGCCATGAGAAGGTAGCCAATATCATCATGGCATGTGTCATGCTGCACAACATGTGTATACGACGGAACATGCCCCTGCCCCCTAACATTGAACTGCAACCACCTGGTGATGATGAAGGGGATAAAGAAGATTTGGGCACACATCATTGCGATGCCGATGCACAGGAGGGATGTGTTGTGCGTTAGTCAGTGATTGCACAATATTTCTAACACACATGGTTGCAGAGGGTGACATGAATGTGGGACAGAGGGCTATGCACTGTATATCAATAAATGACACATATGCATTAATGAATGTCCACTCAAGATCTTTTTTTACACAACGGGTGTATTCAACTGTCCAATGGAATTAAGTGCTCAAACGCCCCCACCTCACACACCCTCTCCCCCCTTCCCCTCCCTCCACAACTCCCCCACACACCCTCTCCCCCCTCCCCATCCCCCTAAAACTCTAACACACACCCTCTCCCCCATCCCCCTCCCCCCACAACTCCCACACACATGGTGTCCAAGCAAATGCTTCATGTGTCTGCGTCTACTGAGTCTATTGCCTTAATCAGGCTCCCCCATCTACATCGTTGCCTTAATCAGGCTGCCCCATCTACATCGTTCCACTTCCTGCACCTGGTGGCGGCATGTCCGATCTGCGCAAGGTGTACACTGACGTGCATAGGGGGCTGGTTTGGGTGGAGCTGGATGAAAAATGGGTGGCCGCTTGCTCCAGTCTGGGGGCCGGACGCTCATCTTCCAAGGAATCTGCTATGCGGGAGAGGACCTTCCTCAGTTCAGACACCTCCTCGCATATTCTTGTGGTGCTTGCCTCAATGGCCTGCCTCAGGGAAGCAGTGTTTTTGCGCCCCTCCTGCCTTGCCTGGGAACCGTCTCCAACAAACTGCCTCACTAGGGCTGTGAGCTCCTCCTGGCGCTGCACTGCATGTCCTATCTGCTGCACTCCCACCTGTACACCAGTGGAGGTGGAGGGTACATGTGTGACATCCCCAAATCCATGTCGCTCCTCTGTGGGACTCATGCTCCCTTGTACGGCCTCCCCTCCAGACTGCTCCGGTGTGGTGTCATGGTCGAAAGACACAGGTGTGACCTGAGGGATGGTACGGGACTGGGTGTTGCAGGGAGCTCTTAGTAGTCGTCCTCGATAGGAAAACACACCTGGACCTGCGCATCATCGTCTGTCTGGGGTGCCATAGCTGCCACCCCCCCAACAGAGCTATTCTCTGCTGAATGTGCCCCATTGCCCACTGTCTCCTGTGCAGGTGACACAGGTGTTGTGGGGACTGTGGCAATGGGTCTTAGCGGCACCTGTGCCGTGGCATCCTGTGCTGTTTGCAACTTCAGTGCCTGTTGTGGCTTGGCTGGGGCTTTTGATGTGGAAGGCCTGTTGTCTTCTTCCCTGGCCCTCTTCCAGGGAGTTGTTTCCTGTGGGGGTGAGTCCCAGGCCTCGCTGTCAGGATCTGAGACTGTGGGGGACCAAGGGAGGGACGGCATGAGTGATGGTTTGATAAGCATCATGCTTATATTGGTATTATTCCTCTTCTACACATTGGAGGGGATTAGGCAGTGGAGTTTTGATGATCACATTGCTATATGGGTGGAGCATACAGGCATCCATCAGTGTCACTCATGTTGGAGCCGGTGTATGCATTTCTGTTGTGGACTCACCTCCATCCACTGATGAGTTGGCGTCACGCTCCATCTCGCCGACTCCTTTTATGGCCTCGATGCCAATAATACTGGTGCAGATCTCCTCCCACCGGCTCAGCTTGATGGGTGATCTAGGACCACTGCCAGTAGCCATGTCCTGGCTCCAGTTTGTAGACAGGATGTTCCTGACTCTTAGACGCAGGTCGTCCCATCGCTTGCGGACATCCTTGATGGTTCGGGGTTGTTGCCTTCAGCACTGACTTTTTAGGCAACAAGTTGCCAGATCTCTTCCTTCTTTATCTGTGCCTCCCTCTTGAGGCTGTTTGCAAAATCAACCTCTGCATTGTCTGCCAGTGTCTCTGCCAGCATAGTAAGTTTATCCTCATTAAAGCGCTCTTTGCGCTGCCGGGAAGCACCTTTTTTTACTTCGTTGGGCATGATGTTGGTGCTGAAGGTTGATTTCTGTAGTCAGAAAAAGGCTCCAGATCCTGTGTGGTGAGGAGGGCAATGGATTGTGTTTTTCAAGGTGCCCGCTAATGCTGTATCCATTGATGCCGGTCACGTTATTTAGTGGAGGATGCCGGCGGTTGTGCTGTCTGCACTTTCCATGATGCAGCTAAGAGCCATTTTTTGGACTTTAGCGGCATGCCGGTAATGTTGTTACCGGCATGCTGCTAAGCACGTGCACGCAAACTCGTAATGGCCCTCTATTAGCAGGCTCTTTACTACACGGACACGGTATTAGCTCCATGCCGGTAAGGACTGTTACATACCTCCAACATCGTAATGACCCCTATGTCATTACAGATACTATAGTGGCTGGAGGCTAACTTTTCTCCATATTTGTATTTTTATGCCTACTGTTGTCACTAGATAATGCATGTTGATTTTGTCTTTTGCCAATGTGTGCCTCAGATGTAGTGCTCTCAAAAGGATAAAAAATGAGAAATACAAATTCATAGAACAATAAGGGTTGCAAAGAATAAATAAAGAATGGTGATATATAAAGAGAGAAGAAGGGAAAAGGAAAATATTTCTTTTGTTGGTACACTTTAACAGTAGTATAGTATACATTTGTCAATTAGATTACAAGTTGGATGTTACGAAAATTGGTGCAGCTCCTGGTCGGCATTTAGACCATTATTGCATGTGTCCATAGTGCATATCAAGTACGCTTCCTGTTTTCTAAGTATGGATTCCAGATTTCCTCCTCTCGGTGGCGGCTTAATATGTTCTATCCCGAAGAATTTCAATTGTGTGATGTCTGAGTGTGGATGAGTTGCTTGAAAGTGAGTAGCAAGCAGTGATCTCAATCTTGGTTTGCTATTGCTCGCAGTGTGTTCACCTATCCTGATTTTCTTTTTGTGCTTCCTATGTACATTTTTTGGCATGCACATTGGATTGCGTAAATGACATGTCTGCTGTTGCAATTGATCGTATTATGTATTCTTGATGTTTGCCTATTTGGATTCATGAATTCTTGTTTTGCATTTAGCATATGTTTACATATGTGGCATTGGCCACATCTGTAGTTTCCTTTTGTTGGTGCTGGTAGCCAAGTTTGTTGTTCTGGTCTGTGGCCATGCCTTCAAGAATCTGGCCGCTGGCAACAACCACCACAACATAATTAAACCATATAACAAGTATGTGAAACACACCTTCAAATATCAAAACTCACCAAGAACCCCCTCCCACCCAAATGATGTCTGTGGACACCAAAATTGACCACTGACCCAGTGGTATCTGCACCCATGTTAACTGTATTCTTCTACCCCACCCTTTCCAGGCACTCTTTTGGGCACCAAATAACTTCAAATGTATTGTCCAGGCTTTTTTCTCACTGTGCTGTCTGTGGTCAGCGGCTATGTCTGCAGGCTCAGTGACACCCGCAAACCCTTGTTTCTCCCATACAAACAGCTACATATCAACTATGTTCCACTTCCCCACCCTTTCCATCCCCTCTTTTGCCCACCAAACAATCCCAAATCTGTTTTCTAGACCTTTTCCATACCGCGCCATCCACAGACAAGCGACTGTCTACAAAAATATGATGCACATCACACTTTTGAGCATCCAAATAGCAGGCATGTATGATGTCCATGGACATCACGCCACCCCCTGACTGGCCCAGACGTGTCAGCGGACCCCAAATCGGGAAGTGAGTCTGCAGATCAGACACAGATATCACTAATTTGTTTTGACAACTTTTTTGGCAATTTCTAAAAAAACGACTGAACGGATTTACACCAATTTGATGAACATCCGTCCAGCGTCTGTAAGCGTGAGCAAACATGTGATTCCATTGCATCTTTTTGGGAAGTTTGGTGAGGATTCGTCCAGGAGGTGGCAAAATTTTAAGACACCTAAAAGTGATCTTTCAATGAGTTGAGCAACTTAACACTGCTACCGCATGCCCTGCAATATAGTGGTCCTGTAGTTATGGTAAAGTTGCTCAACTCATAGAAAGATCACTTTTGTCTGTCGAGCGATAAGGGTTGCATTTCTTTTCTTAACATTGTTTCATCGAATTGACTGCACATTGATAGGGTTGGCACTAAGCACATGCATTTTATATGTTGTTGACTTCATTGTTCAATTACATCAGGAGCAGATATGGTTCACGCATACAGTTTATGGATTAGTGTACTATTTAAGATGAATTTTGCATTGTTATTAAACAGACCAGTTCTGATGCTTTTAAAAATGTTAGCATAGGTTAGGTCTGTAGACTGATGCATGTTTTGAGTTAGTTTTTTGGGATGAAAATGTTGCTAGAGATTTACAATTCCTATGCTGCAAAGTGTTTTGCGGCATTGTTTGTGTCCTAATCTTTTGAAAATAGGTTGACCTTTTACTGGTGTTAACGGTATGAGGTCTGCGAGAACAATAATGTGTTTCCTCCAAACAGTTGTTCAAAATAGATTTTTAGGAGTTCTTGCATTCTGAGGTAAATTAAAGTCAATATAAGGTTGGAAACTGTGCTTACTTGATCTATTAGGAGCACTTTCATTTGTTTCAGATTTCTGCGTACTTCTGTAGTAGCTTCTGCTGATGAGCTGTAGTATTCTAGTTTGCTTTGGTGTTCTACTGGAAGGAGCAGTTGTCGGTGTAAAATTACACCTCCTATGTTGTAGGCAGCTGAACCTGTGAGGGTTGTTACAACATCCAAAAGGTTGTTGTTTTTTAAGTTTTTTAAAAATGTGCTGATCATTTTTATTAATGTTTTTCCAGAACCAGCTTCACCACTTACATACAGGAGCATATGTTTATAATTTGTACAGCTACAACTTTTAGTTTCATGGTTAAAACCATGTACAATTTCTTCTGTGACTTCTAGATAAATGGTGAGTTGTTCATCATTTAGCTGTGATTTGAGCACTGACAAGTGTTCTTCTGATAATTTATGTTCTAACTCAGTAATGGCTATTTCTTCTTCATTTAGAACAGTGGTCTTCAAACCTTTTAGGCCTGGCCTCTCCCCAAGCAATATTTTGGCAGGCTAGGCCCCCCAAAATGCCAAATGGACAGTAAGTCATCACGCACCATATTCCCAGTATTGTCCTTTGGCTCCCCCTCCTGCTCCCATCACAGTCTCTGGACTCCCTCATCCCACTCCTAGCCCATTCCATGTGCTCTCCCCACCCCACCACAGACCCTGGGCTCTCCCCACCCTGATCCCACCACTATCCCGTAGCTACCACCCATCCTGCTCCCACCACAGTCCATGGGCTCCCCCAACCTGCTCTCAGCACAGTACCAGGGGATGTTGGTGGCTCGTGATGTTTTTAAGTGGAGGGGCATACATATTTCCACCAGATATGCCATAGCGACCGAGCGCAGCAAGGGAGCCCAAACCAATAAAGGGTGGTTTGTGGGGTTATCCCACTGTATATTATTTTTAAATAATGGGTTAAAATGTTGCATTTTAGCGCATAGTTAAAAAAATATGGGTAAAACACCAAACAGTTTGCAATTGGCTCTGGGGGGTCCAGGAGGCAAGCATACATTTTTGTTGGGATATTTTTAGTGGACATCTATGACAGATGTTCAGTAAAAAAGTTACCATCCCTGTCCCCTGGTCCACACAGTGCGTAACACAATCAACATGGTTATGTATGTATGCATGGTGCCAAAGGGGTTAGCATAGCATATTTGACTGGAAATCTATGATAGATATGCAGTAAAACAATGCCATCTCTGTGCCCCGCGCTCCACAGTGCTTCAGACGGAGAGCTGATTTTAACAGTCGGGTAGGGGGATTGTCCAACAAAGGCATTTTTAAAAGGTCTTTGTTGGGCAACCCTACTTCCCCCCTATTCCCCACTCACCAAAATCAGCTCAACAGACCGAAACAAACACATACACACAAAAATTCACACAGCAATAACTGTATCATTCACACCAGTACCCATCACCATACACTCACTCATTACACAAGCATACATGCATCCATACACATATTTAAATTAAAAAAAATGAACATAAATGTACCTTCTGCAGGGGCCTGCACATTGGTGCTGAAATGCCCTACTCCAGACTTATCTGTTCGCATGTGCGAGGAGGTTCAGGAGCTCCCCTTGACAGATACAGACATGCAGTTCCCCAGCAAGCATTTCGAATGAGCTATGCAAGGCTGGCGAAGCAAAATGCCCCCAACCTTGCATGGCTCAGTGAGCATGTGCAGTTGGGGAACTGAACTGAACTGTCAAAGAGAAACAGTGTTTCCCTTCGAAAGTTCAGCCACCCATGAGCACTCCCTCAGCTGGAAAAAGGGTATTACCCAAATTGAGTTTTTACAATTGACCTTTGCACAATTGACCTAATTATAGTGATCCTAATTGACCTTCTGCACAATTGACCTTTATATTATTATATTATTATTATTATTATTATTATTATTATTATTATTATTATTATTATTATTATTAGTATACAACCGGAAAAAGCAGCTGACGAGTGCTCATTGTTTCACTGGGCTGGATTCTAGGCTCCTCCATAATGGACAAGGGGGCCCCTCGCCCATTACTGATGAGCTGCTAGGATCGGACTGGCCTATGGGGCAATAGGACAATGCCCGTACCAAAAATGCAAAATGCTAGTGTGGCCCAGTCTAAATGGGCCATTTTGTTTGGACAATGTGGGCCAATTTGTTGAGTTACTTCACTATGCAGCTAGTAGTTTTGCCCATTGTTGCTGAATAAATGTTCTTTAAATATCACAATTTACTTACATTTCAACAGAAAACACCTCCTTGCATACTATTTAAAAAGTCTGTGACTAAAGGAATACATATCCATTTGCAACTGTGGTCCATTTTCCATTTGTGCCTTAGACATTTTATGCTCCAGTCTGACCATGTCAGCCACCCCTGACCATTTCTTTTAACATTTCATGATGGGCTCTCGTGCACCCCCAGGGATGTGACGGAAGCCCCCTTTGGGGGCACACACCACAGTTTGAAACCTCTGATTTCGAATGAGTGGTTCTCCAAGTGGATCTTGGCTTCCTGTAAGGGAAGGTTGACTGCACTCCAGATTGTCTTTATCTAATTGAGCTTCAACCTCTTCCTCTTGTTGGCGTTCATTGTGCACCATTTCTTTACATTGCTTGAAATCGGCATTTGCTATACTGCTTTAATTTGGATTTAATGCCGCTTCAAACGAGTCATGGTTATCTAATAGATCTTCTTCTTTTCTCCATGGTGTAATAAGTTGAAGTAGGGCCATATAATAAAGGTCCCTAAATTGCAGAGTTTTAAATGATCATTTTGTATGATTAATTAGACTGGCTTTTGTAAGTTTGACTAGGCTTCCTTCACAAGTTCAGACTACTTATTTGCCAGTTGTCTCATCTGGTGTGACATTAGTTTTGTAGGAGTAACTTTTGGCTATGTGGTACACACACATTTATTCCAAAGCAGGACTTCTGTTTGGGTAGTATGTGTCTATTACATTATTATTCTTTTAAATGGCCAGGCTGTTGGGATCATTTGTGGCTATTGTTTCTATATCTTGGTATGTTTCAGTACTCTTTTGCTGGATGAAGCTGGACCAAGGTTTAGCCAGACAATGGCCCTCAATCCGAGTATGGTGGTAGTCATGGCTCTATTTGCTTGGTTCAATGGGGACTTACCGGTCCATTCTGACCTTGGAGGGACCGGTAAGTCCCCATTTACCAAACCATTCCCCATTCCCATTTGAGCCCCCATAGGGCTCAATGGGAATGTGGAGGGTGCAAATAACGGGCCGGCGTATGCCAAGCCCGTTATTTGCGCCCAGGTCCTTTAGAGGGTCCCGTCCTTAACACCTGGTCAGACCAGGCGTTAAGGAATGGACCCGCTAAGGGACCTCGTAGTAGGGCGGTAAGGGGTTACTGGGACTGGTCTCCTTACCGGTGCCCGGTATCCCTGACCGCCCTACTCGGAATGAGGGCCAATGTGTTCAGATTTGCCACATAAGTTTGTACAGTCTTCGTAGGACCTGCATGCTCTCTGGGAGAGTATTTTTATTCCTGAAGCTGTACAATTTATGTGACAGTGTTTTGTCAGATGACATGTCACCCCAGAGGTGTTTAGCTCTGTTTTCTAAGCTTTGGTGGGATAGGCTGTGATATATCTTGCAATAGCAGTGCAAATGTTTGCAATATAGTGTATGTATATATTTGCCTTCCACAAGAGGGCAAGGCTTGTATTGCAATCATCCCTTTTAATTAATGAATGTGTTTTCAGGTGATTTGCCTTTTACACTGTGGCTAACAGAATAAATTAAGCTGTTTACTTATCCATTTTTCAGAAACTGGTCTAGGGAAGCCAAAGCAGCATTTGGTATAGCATTTACCTTGTTATATGTGATTTTACCAAGGTAAAATCAGAGTGGTAAATTTCACTGAAGTCAAAATACTGAAAAATACTTTTTAAATTTATGTTTTATTTGGGGTCTTTTTTCCCATAGACTGAATGGGGGGAAAACTTTGTTCACGCTTACAGGCCAAACCGCTGGACGGGTTTTCACCAAATTTGCGGCAGGGGCTTGGTCCCAAAAGCGTGCAATTTTTGTTGTTTTCCATTTTTTTATTTTTTTACACACGACACACTAGGAGAGGAGGGTAAAGGAGGGTAAGGAAGGGACACCAACCACAGGGATAAGAAAGGGCAGGTGGAGTGAGAAAGATGTAGGGTGGGCCTTACTTAGGTAGGGAGCATTTATTCTGGTGCTTCGTGACCGTAGTCTCAAAAGCATTTTGAAGACTTTTCCCCTGCAAAGGAACTGCGTCGCAGTACATACACAATATTTTGACCCTCGAAAGGTAAGGGTCAAAAGCATCGCGAATGGCCTGTGAGGCAGCTGGAGGGATGCCCTCTCCCACAGGAGTGTCTCTTGTGGTGAGAGGGTCGGACACAGAGGATGCTGTGGAGGAACTCAACCTACTAGGTTCTTCACATGGTACCACCTTGTGAATGTCCGCACTGTGGAACAAAGTTAGGTGTCGCTTCATGGTTGTCGTACCAAAGCTGTAAGCACCAGGTCCCCCGCGACTCAGCATCAAGTTGCACTGGTTACACATGAACTGGTTCGCACGTGCTTTTGGTACGTTTCCAAAAACGGTAAACAACCACCACACCCACGACTCCCAGTGAGTGCTTGTAGTGCGGAGTTCCTCCCCCTCCTTCTCTTCTTCCTCTTCTTCCTCGCTCTCTACATTTGCACATGTATTTCCCTCTGCAGGCCCTTGGGGAGGTGGTCGCAACAGCAGCCATGGATGCCATTAGGGTTGGTTGGCTAATCTTCGCTACAACAGTAAAGGCAGCAAAACTCAATCCGCTATAGGCAGAAGTACAACAAATATGAGCTCAGGGGTGTGGCCTTTTATAGGGGAGGACGGTTGCGCATCGTGACCATATCGATCTCTCAAAAGTGTTGCAAAAATTCTAAACAGTACGTTGAAAGGTAGGGCCATTGTATGGGACATGTGAAATGGTGATTTTATACTGTAAAATAATTTCCCATGTCTGTATATGTTATTTTGAAATGTTGCGGAAGCAGACAAACTGCGCAAATTAGGCCACACGCTCAGCATGGGTGTGGTCAAATGATGACGTCCTGAACACATTCGCTAAGGAAATGGGTGCCTGCTGGACACCAAATGCAGAGTAACGGACGTGCGCATGAGCGCGGGTGTTCTAAGGACAGTGTTCGGGTCCTGAAACTAATAAAAGTGCAACAAAAGTGAGATGGACAGTCACGGACAGGCGTGATGTTCGCAGTACTTATGAATGTGGTGCGCATGTGCGTAGATGTTCTTCTGACTGTACGGGCAGGTACAGTGTCCTTAGGACACATCTATTTGGTTTGACTACAGACATGCTGGCCACTGCGCCTTTTCTACGGGCAGTTCCATCTTGGTTGCAGACGGTACGGACATGTATAGTGTCCTTAGGACACTCCCATTTTGTTCATTTACAGACATCCTGGATACCTGGTGTGTTCTGAGAACAGTTTTATATTGGTTGTGACCAGTACGGAGAGGTATAATGTCCTTAGGACGCCCCCATTCTGTTCATTTATGGACAACTTGGACAGCTGGTGCGTTCTAGGATCGGTTCCATCTTGGTTGCGAAAGGTACGGGTAGGTGTATTGCCCTAAGAACATCGATATTATATTGATTAAGGCCAGCCCGAACAGGCGCACTGTCCGCTGACTTTTTAACTCTTTTTAAAAAAAATGTTTTGATCCAAACCATTCCACTACAACTAACATCATTTTTTTTTAATACACACACATTCAACAATCACGAGAAAGAGAGGGAAGCAGACACTGAAACAAATATAGGGGAATTAGGGTTCAAAATGGGCTGGTTGTGAGGGGATGGATGTTTCATCAAAATGTTTATGTTCTTCTTGAGGGTTTGGGGATGGTTCACTAGGAAATGAAGAAGGGGGACAGGTACAGGTGGCACAGTGATATCTTATTTTTCCTTCACGTATTCCTCCACAACTGGTCTTAACCCGTTAAAATTATCATTTAGTATGTCCATTTTCGCTTTTATCCGTTTCAGGCTGTCTTGCTCTGTGTCCTTTTGTTTTGTTCTTTTTTTAACTGGTCTATTAAAAATAAATATCTATATGTTAAATGCCCATAAAATACTGACTATTAATTTGCTTATGCAAAGAAGTTTAGTACCATTATTATCGCTATCTTCCGACATTTACCCATGTGGAAAATTCTCCTCCAGCCACTCCAAAGTACTGCACATTTCTGTGTCAAAGCAACAAAAATAC
Organism: Ambystoma mexicanum; assembly: GCF_040938575.1. Taxonomy (NCBI): domain Eukaryota; kingdom Metazoa; phylum Chordata; class Amphibia; order Caudata; family Ambystomatidae; genus Ambystoma; species Ambystoma mexicanum. The sequence continues at coordinate 528,341,808 of NC_090937.1, forward strand.
ATTATTTGTTCTGCACCTCATACAAAAAAGTACACACACATATAAGTTATATAAGTTCACTTACTATTTCCTTGTAATTTTTTGTTGTTGTGCTGTGTGCATCTACTGTCGCTCCTGGCTGCACCATTTTTGTGAGGCAATTACATTGGAGGCATATCTATTTTTGTTATGGTATAATCCATTTCATTCTACATGGTAATTAAATGCATGGGTAATGTTTGAGAAGTGTAGGTTCAATTGGTTACTTATTAATACTTATAATGTGTTTATGTGTTCTTTTTTAAACTTGTGCATTTTTCATGTGGCACAATAGTACAATTTCAGATACCCCCTGACTGTTTGGGTAGTGTTGATCTTGTGCGCGGCCGGCCACACACAGGCGCTCCATCCTTGCCTTTCAAATATCATTAGTGTGGCAGTTCAGTATGTTCTAAGGTAAATGTATATAAAGTAAGGGATTTATAGTACATATCTCCCAATTTCACATGAGGAAAGTGTATATTCAATAAAAAAAACTGTGTTAATGGGATGTTATGATTAAGTTGCCCTACTTAAAAACCATGAAATTCAGTAAAATAAACTTTGTTAAAGGGACGTTATGATTCAGTTGCCCTTCTAAAAACCCGTCAAATTCACTATAAAAAACTTTGTTAAGGGGACGTTATGGTTAAGTTGCGCTACTAAAAACCTGTGAAATTCACTAAAAAACCTTTACAAACGTGACTTTATGGTTCAAAGTAAAACCGAAAAACCCCTGAAATTTGCCAGTTATGGTAGGCTAAGCAACCATAACTGCCTGCACCACTTTGCACTGCTAACACTAACACCCAGGACATCAAAGATGACATCACACATGTCATTGATGACATCACTGATGACATCACATGCCTGGCTCCCTCTTTTTTCCTTTACTGAGATATCTAGGCCAGTAACAGTCGGAACTAAAATTTCAAAAAGTACTATATTTGTAGACTTATACTTCAAATATGTGTTGCACTTCTCTTGAAGAAAAGAATACCAAGCCAGAGGAACACCACACATCCACATGCTTTTGTGGATTAAAGATGCTCCTAAATGTGGTCAGGACATTGAGGGATGCCACTGTTTTGCAGTTTATCCAAAAATATGTCACTTGTGAAATCCCTTCACAAACAATACAGAGTGACCGTCATACACACATTTTACAATTTCAAAGACACAAATGTGGGAAATACTGTTGATGCAAATATAAACACAAAGGGAAATACTACACTAAATGCCCCTTTGGTTTCCCTAGTCTAGTTTCAACAACAGGTCAAGTAAACAACTTCATGTCTTCAGTTATACATAGTGTCAAAGGTAAATCCCCTAAGAACACATATTACATAAAAAGAACAGAAGTATCAACATACATCAATGATTGCAATGCAATCATTGCCCTCCTATGGAATGCAAACATAGATGTGCAGTACATTGCAGACAATTCTACTGCAGTTACACGATATGTCACAGCCTACTTAACCAAAGTAGAAAAACAGAGCTCCAAGATCTCTGAGACATATCATCTGACAAAACACTATCACAGAAATTGTACAGCTTAGGCATACAAATACTGTGCCATTGAGAATGTGGCTGCTATGAAGCTGCAGACTGTTTAACCGGTACTGCCTTCTATGGAAAATCTAAAAATATAGTATGGCTAAGTCTTGGTCCAGGTAAATCTTGAAAAAGAGCTCTCAAATCATATGAGGACATAGAAACAATAGCCAAAAATGATCCCAACAGCCAAGACATATTGAAAAACTAATTACTAGACACATACTATCCAAACAGGAGTCCCACTTTGGAAACCATGTGTCTACACCATGTAGCCCAAAACTTCACATACTAAAATAATATTGAACCAGATGAAAAGAAAGGTAGATACAGAGTAGTAAATTGTGAAGGCAGTATATTGAAACCTACCAAATGCAGCTTAATTAATCATATCAAATTGTCATTAAAAACTCCTCAACATAAAGAACTGTATTACATGTCCCTGCTACAACTTTGTAAACCATGGAGAAAAGAAGACAGGTTACTAGATACCTATGACTCCTATGAAGACGCTTTCAAAGCAAATGAAAGCACTATGACAGACGTAAACTTTACACAGTACCAAACAATATTGCACAATGGACAGCAACACGAAGAAGAACTCCAGTTGCAACGTGATGTGGACACTCCTGACAGTAGTCAACCTTCTGTAACAGGAAGCCAAGAACCACTTGGACAGCCACTCATAGCAAATGAGGCATAATTAGCCATGACAGAAGTATAAAACACCATGGGCCTCATTACCAGTCCGGTGGTAACCGTGCTGGAAATTTTGGCAGGTTACTGCCAGACTTGTATTAACATTCCCCCTCCGTGATTGCCAGAATCACGGAGCATTACATCCCCAGTGACCCGGTAATTCCAGAGGCGGAATTAGGTAAATCTCCATTCCCATGGAGTCCCATAAGACTCCATGGGAATGGGGAAGTGGAAACAAAGGCACCATGCTGTAATGGTGCCATGTTTCCATGTTCGCCTGTAGGCGGGTGGTCGGATTTACCACCACCGTTCTTTCCGGACCGGCAGGGTCATAATGAGGCCGCATGTGTCAGTATGAGAAATCTACAGAAGACTTTGCTGTACTGAAATCACAACTAAACAATGAGCAGCGTAGCATTTTCCAAGAGGTAACCAAACAAATTAAACATGGTGTGCAACATGAAATTAAAAACTGTACCTGCCAAGACTACAAACCTATACTACAATACATGAGTGGTCAAGCTGGTTTAGGAAAAACATTCTTAAGCAAAATCATCAGCAAGTTCCTCCAACAATTGACAAACAACAAACTGTCAGCTGTTGTAACTGCCCCCACAGGTTTAGCTGCTGACAACATAGGCGGTGTCACTTTTCACCGATTACTACTCTTTCCAGTAGAACACCAAAACAAATTAGACTACTACAAACTTTTTCCAGAAGCTGCAATGGAACTACGCAGAGTTTTCAAACAAATGAAAATGCTGCTAATAGATGAGGTGAGTATGGTCTCCAACCTAATGTTGGCTTTGATTCACCTCAGATTACAAGAGGTCCTCAAAACAGACTATGAAGAGCTCTTTGGATGAAAACACATGATTGTTTTCGAGATCTTCTTCAATTAACACCAGTGAAACGTGAATCTATTTTTCAAACCTTAGGGCACAAACTATGCCATAAAACTCTTGGCATCATAGGAAATGTCAACCTTTGGCAACATTTCCAATACAAAGAATTAATAGAAAACATGCGTCAGTCAGCAGACCTCACAGACGCCAACATTTTAAAAAGTATTAGAGTTGGTGTCCTCAAAACAGACTGTGAAGAGCTCTTTGGAAGAAAACACATGATTGTTTTCGAGACCTTCTTCAATTAACACCAGTGAAACGTGAACCTATTTTTCAAACCTTAGGGCACAAACTATGCCGTAAAACTCTTGGCAGCATAGGAAATGTCAACCTTTGGCAACATTTCCAATACAAAGAATTAATAGAAAACATGCGTCAGTCAGCAGACCTCACATACGCTAACATTTTAAAAAGTATTAGAGTTGGTGTACTATCTAAAGAAGCGCAATCTATATTAAAAACCAGGCACATCCATGCACTCTACCGCCATAACTCATGTGCTACTGATGTCATGGAACAATTGGCACACAACAATGTCAATTGTATGTCCTTGATGCCAACTCTTGCAAGCTGTTCAAAATTTAATGAATCAATGTTAAAAAAAGAAATGCAACATATAGTTCATATTGGCTCCACAGACAAACTGGATGTACATGGTATGGCACTATCCATGTGTCAACAAGCCACAACAAGTCTAAACACCTTGGAAAACTCTATCTCTAACACAGCTGATTTGGAGAAAATATTAAAACTATCTTTAAACTGTAGAGTCATGCTTAAACATAACCTTGACGTGGAACAAGGACTAGTTAATGAAGCACTTGGTACAGTTGTTGGCTTTCAAACATACCCATGTGACAATAACATTCAATTTGTCGATATTCCTTTGACAAACTATCTGAAGTTAAAAGGATAGGACACTCAACAGCCCATTTCCTTCTTTTCAAATACATGTATGTATGCAGAAAACAATTTTATCTAACTCTAGCATACACAGTCACCATTCACAAATCACAAGGTCCTACCCTAGATAAAGCATTGATAGATATTGGTAGCACAGTCTTTAAAGAAAGCATGAGCTATGTAGCACTTTCACACTTATGTATACTTGATGGACTAATTCTAATCAACTTTGATGCAATTAAAGTAAATGCTGATATTACTTGCATTCTAGAATACAATAGACTGCGTTCACTCTATACCCCCATTCTAAAAACTTATCCTGTTCTGCAAAAAGCAAAATGTTGCAAAAGAAAACTATTTCAGACTCAAACTATGCAGGATCTCACACCAATTCCTCCAAAGAAAGTGAAAGAAGCTAATACTTCATCAAGGACCACAACCAAAGAAGGCTATGCCGCTCAAAGTAACACGACTACCTCTTCAAAGAAGCAATGCACACTCCGAACAAATTACTGGGACACAGAACTGTCAGGTCCATTCAAATTTTCAAATGCAACTCGTGTAAATTGCTAGGCAAATGTAGCAATAAATATTCTATTCCAATTGCCACCAATTATTGACAACATTTACTTACACGGTACAGACCAATTGTGTTTGCAAATATTAGTCCTTCATAGAAATGCAACCAACAATCCTGACAGCACTTACAGTGTTCATGGAATAAGACAGCAATTGGACTGCTGTCCTGGAATGGTCAAATTCACTATAAACTCACAAGAAGATCCACAAGCATGTCTAATATACTTGCTACAAGTACAAGAAAACATAAACATACCTATAAATGAAATATTCCAGATTTCATACATGTGGAAACATACATGCACTCTTTTCAGGCATGTAGTACAAGACGAAGTTCCCAATGAACACTTTGTATATGTATCCATACCTTACTGTGAATACATTCCATTTCAGTAAATTGTACAAAATGCAAACCATAGCAGATTATGTACTACCTGCAATTCGGATAATCGCTCCACGTTACAAATACAGTCACATAGTGAATACGTATTAGTAATGCTTTTACGTTACAATGCAGATTGTACCAATTAACAACTGCAAGCTGACTGGATTCACATATGGTCAAGTATCACTTAGTAAGAAAACCTTCGCAACAATAGGAATAAGCTACCATGCAGGAGCCAAAACCAATGCAGGTCACCACACTGCATATATAAAAAAGAAATATGGATGGTTTGAAGTAATGATACTACCATTGCTTTAAAACAGAAGATTACCAGCAAATTTTGTAAACGCTTATTTAATATTCTTAAAACCAAAATTTAATAACTAATCTGTACATGAACATTAACAAAACTTCAACGTCAAAACTATGAACTGTTACAATATGCTGACAGGTATCTAACTGCTGCAAGATTCTGCAACAAGTAAACAGATAATTGAATACCACTAAAATGTGAATGAAATAAACAGTTAGAATACACCAACTGGTATCTAACAGCCCCAGAAATCTGCAACACCCAACAGATAGATAAATACCACTAAGATGGAGAAAGAAATAAACAAATATAATACGCCAACTACTATCTAATAGCAACAATACAACCACCACTTCCAAATCAAAACCATACACCTATTCAATTCCTCCAACTGAAATCAATGAAATAAATATATTGAACATATATATATATATATATATATATATATATATATATATATATATATATATATATATATATATATATATACATATATTGAATATGTTTTTCTTTTTTTAATCCAGCATGGAATTTTTTTCCCACAGACCCAATGATTTAATAGACAAACACAGGAACTGGGCAAATTGCACAGCACACTGGTTTTAACTATAGAACTTCTAAATTACTAACTATGAGGGTTGACAAAATACAGTAATGTCTACTATGCAATGCAATAACTCATCATAAACTACCCACACTAACATGTGATCTTTTCTTTTATCACAGAGCTTGCAAAAGAATGTCTTCTCCACTTACCCATATCATGAAAAAACTGCATACAACCACAAAAAGTCAAACAGTAAGTATATAATGATTGGACTCACAAACACCACAGCATAACACACTCATTCAAGCAAACACCTGACCATAGACCACAATCCAAAATGTTTGCTTCCATGGGGATTTTATGCTGCAGTGCTTGTTGCCAAACCCTACAATCTTGATGGCATGGCCTGGACAAAACTCTACACACAGCCTCAACAAAGGAAACCGTAAGTATATAATGATTGGACTCACAAACACCACAAGATATCAAATGTACACCTGACCAATAAATACATCCCAACATGTTTAGAGTCTTCAATACCAACATTCTGAACACAATCCAACAAACTAACACACATCAACTCACTATCATATAAACACTATTACACTGCTGCCAATCAGTACAAAACTTTTAAAAACATATCACCTAAGCAGCCAACATACCACAGTCAAAATGTTTGCTAGCATAAATGTGTTATGCTGCTGTGGTTGTGGCCAGCGCCTGGCCACAACCACCACAGCATAACACACCCATGGAACTAAACACCTGCCAAAGGACCACAACCCAAAAACATAACACAACCACCTCAAAACCTATCCACTTCAATTAACATTCTAAAACAATAATTACAACCAACGCACAAACTATTTAATACATACCCTCTTCACCCAATACTCTACTAACTACCCGAAACCAACATCATAGTATAGTAAAATAGCAAGTATTGCGCCCAGTGTTTAGTATGTCTGCAGACACCGCAATCACATCACGGCCTTCTCCCACCTAAACAGATACAGAATTTGACCCATCCCCCACCCTCTCCAGCCACTCCTACAAAACAACACATTCCCAAAAATTGGATGTATGCTCAGTTCCATGCCACGGTGTCCGCGGATATCCGCGGATCCAACATGATGGGTGCATCAACAGAATGTGACACACCACACGTTTTACCCCAACCAATCAGCAAACACGTTGTCTGTCGGTCCACAGACATGACATAGGTCCATTGGCCAATTGGTGTCCTGTCCACGGATCAAACAGGGAAGTATGTCCGCGGAGTGGACATAGATATCACTTATTTTTTTAGACCAACTTTTTGGCCGTTAAAAAAAAAAAACTACTGGACAGATTTCCACCCAATTTACAAAAACATGCTTTTGGGACGAGGCTGCCGCTCCTGCCACAAATTTGGTGAATATATGTCCAGCTATTTGTCTGTAGGCATGAGCAAAGTTTTTCTCCATTCATTCTATGGGAAAAAAGGACATTTTGGGACACCCCCGTAACTTTGCTCCCCCTTGGCCAAACTTTGCCAAACTTTGGGAAAAAATTCAGACTGGGCCATTTACTTTTTTTTGTGCAAAGTTTGGTGAGGATTCGTCTGGGGGAAGCAAAGTTATAAGCCACCCAAAAAGTGTTCTTCCTATGGGTTTAGCAACTGTTGACCATAACTGCTGGCTGCTACCGCAGGCCCAGTAATAATATATATATATATATATATATATATATATATATATATATATATATATATATATATATATATATATATATATATATATATATATGAAAAACACCTGCCTCTATGAGGTTGTAGCACTCCAAAAAAAAACACTTACGGCATGTAAGAAAAAATCCCAGCACACAAGAACTTGCTACTTTTAAAATAACATCTTTATTATGACATGATACAGCACATTATTAAAACAGAGGTGAAGTAAAACTAATTCACCCCTGTGACAGCCATAAGGTTGCAAAAAGGCACTCACCCCTCGGGTGGAGAAAGTCACACATTCCACCTGAATGCTCAGGCTTCCTCAGACTAATAAAATCCAATTGTGCTGGTAGCACCATAGAGTATAAAAGGAGAGGCTGCAACTGAACATCGCATTTCGCGCAATATCATGTGACCTATGATCATGTGATCACTAGATAGTATGGTTGCTTAATTGTCGCCAACATGACCTCCGTATTGGAATGGTCATTTTACTCTGTTCATATTGGTAAAGGTAAAAGACCTCACTACATAGACTAAAACAGCTTAATATCTGTTTTCACCGTGATGTACACGAGTTTGAAAAACGTTCTGTGCTGCCCCTACACAACCATTTCCATTTATTTAAAAAATCAGTGCATTGATAAACAAAATGCACAAGTGTGCAAGTTCATTACTACATGACCGTATCCAGCTCTAAAATAGCTGCATTCGGTCATACGCCCCTAGAGGGGTAAGCTCTTAAAAGCCAAAAAACAGCTGTGTAATAGAAAGGCAATTGACCTTTTCCTGATGTCACGAGATCAACAATGTTTGTCTCAAACAAAGTTCTTAACAATCTAGCTAGTGCTAATTGCTGAACAAAACAAAAAAAAATCTAAAACTCAAAAATTAAATTGTTCAAAACATCAATTGCTCACAAAGTCAGCAGCATAAGAAAGTGCACTGGTTTCTGTGCCTTGATGAAAGTGTCAATCGCTAACGATACAGTACTAGCCACAGAAGCAGCATATTACGATCTGCAAAATAGCAATACTAATGCATGCCATATCAGTATGAGGGTGTCACATAGAAAATCCAAAGAATGCAGTACAGGTATAGTGAGCAACATCTTGTCATGTGCAAATAGCAATTCCTATGACATATATATTATTATCTCAAATATAGAAATCTGTGATAGATATTTCTATTCAATAAAGTGTCAGGTGCCTCAGTGTTTCTTTAATATTAGGTGCATCTGATCAGATAAATCCAGTATTCTGGGTCACAAAAGTGGTCCTCACTCAAGTAGCACCACAACAAAGACCTTAAAGTGCTGATGCATGTTTAAGATAACAATTCTCCAATATCTCATCACCTTAAATACAGTTGAAGGATCACGATTGTAAGCATCTATGTTGAGTCCTCCAGGTCTGAGAGTGTCAAACTTACATATCAAGTAGGCTTCCAATTGCTGCAATTTTAATTCATGATTGCCTAGTCTTTTATTGGGCAGTATGTGTGCTAGCCCTAAAAAAGACATGTATTTCACATCACCATTGTGTTTTTCTTAGAAGTGGCCTTTAAGGGGATAGGTCAAATCTACATTTCAATGGCTCTATAATGCTGCAAAATCTACATTTTGAGTGGTCCTATAGTTGAGGCTATATAGTGTAGGCCACATGCACATGTTATAACATATACCACAAACTTAGTGATGCATGAGATTCTGTGTTTGTATTTCCAACACAAGCCATTTGTTCTGACAAATGGAGCCTTAGACACATAACTACACATTTTGCAATTTACACATTTGTAAAAACCTCTGCTTCTGCTCATATTAGGCACACTGAAGTTGTCTGCCGATTTAGTTATTACTATGCTAGCAGACAACATGGTTTTCAGAGTAGGAGCCTTCTTATAGGTAATGTTGGGAGTATCTAACACTAGCTTGAGATTTGGATCACTAAGCAACACCTTCCAGTGTCTCTTCATGATAGACTTAAATTCTTTAGGTTGGTGGTTGAACCCTGTAATAAGTCTGATTTTATTCTCCTTCAGTTTCTTTTGCCTAGAAAAAAAGAGTGTCTCTTGTGGGTATTTCTGCTTTAGCAAAACACTTTGAGATGATGTTTTTGTGATAGACATGTTTGAAAAATCTCTAGCCTATGTTTTTGTCTTCACTCTTATACTCTGCATCACTGCTGCATGCTCGTTTAGCTCTTAAGAATTCTCCAAAGGGGTAGAGTCTATAAGAGCTCTATGATGATGACTCTTGGTGTGGAGAGTTGAATTGGAGCTTATGGGTTTCCTATACAGCTTAGATATCAATTCGCTGTCTTCAATCGGAAATTGGACATCAAGAAAAAACAATTTCTGTTTGCTGATAACCGTGGTCAATTCTAAATTGAGTGTGTTCACATATTCTTTAAGTTCCAGTTCAGTCCCATCCCAAATAATAAACAGGTCATAAATAAACTGATACCAAACTATAATGTGTTTGGTCCAATGCTCCAACTCTTCTGTCCATGCCAGCTGCATCTCCCACCATCCTATATACAGATTGGCATATGTACGGGACATGAAAGACCCGATGGCCGTGCCGTTAGTTTGTTTGTATATTTGATCTTCATGGAGAAAGTGATTGCGTTCTAGGCAAAACTGTAACATTTGTAGTAGCATGTTGTTCTGTTGTCGATAACTGATCGACCTGCCCTCAAGGAAAGATCAACAGGCCTTAATTCCTGCAGGGTGTTGAATAGAGGTGTACAATGACACCACGTCTAATGAAACTAGAAAGTATTCCGGTTCCCAATTGATGTTGTCAAGTTTGGTTAACAGATCCAATGTATCTCATATATACAAGTTCAAACTTGAAACAAAAGGTTGAAAAAATGATCTAGATATTTGGAAGTATTCTCAAGTATACTACTCATTGAAGAAACAATGGGACGACCCGGGGGATCAGTTAAACTTTTGTGAATCTTGGGGTTAAAGTAGATGAGCGGGGCCACAGGATGAGGAGTTTTCAGGAAGAAGTATTCATCTTGATCAATCAGTTCCAGATCACACCACTCTTTCAACATGGTGTGCTACAGAATCTTATTATCCAACAGTATCTCAACATAACAGTATCGGTATGTAGTTGTTGATGTCACTCAATGGTCTTTTGGCTTCAGTTTCATACTTTTCACTGTCCATAACAAGTATCCCCCCACCTTTATCAAATGGACGTATAACGACTGAATGGTCACTCTTGAGGGCTTCTAATGCTTGAAATTGCAAGAAGTTGAGATTTCTTTGAGCTGGCAGTATTTTGCTGGATAGTTTCTTTAGATCTATCATGACTAGTTCCTCAAATATATCAATAGACCCACATACTATATTCGGACAAAAGATTGATTTGGATCTAAACTTAGTGGAACAACTCATGTCTGTAGATATTATATATATAATTACAATTTGGGGTATTTATTTGTTAGCTTGTGTTTCAGTAAAACTTACCATTCAGATTATTTTTCAGGAAAATTACTGGGTCCCCATTTACCTTTGTTTTTATATCTACATCCGTAGTATTTGCCACACTTATGTTTTTGGAAGCATACAATCTGTGTAGTAGGTCATTATGCATGGTTTCTGAAGGGATGTTGCAGTGCAGATAATGTATTGTTGAATAAACTGTAAAACAGTAGAATCACTGCCATGGCCAAATTTGGGAGCATCGTTAATCCACAAAACATGTGAATGTGTGGTGCTGCTCTGGATTGATATTTATTTCCCAAAAAGAAGTGCTTCACTTCACCGAGTGGAAGGGTAGTTTTATTGTAGATGAAGTGCAGCATGGCAATAAAGCAATGGTGAAAGTACATTGATACATTCACAGGGTCAAGAGAACTGAGTTATCCTTCTTTATTTGGTTTACTAAACATAGGAAGTCATGCATGCCATCCCTAGCGTATGCTGAACAACTAAAAATAACAAACCATGTGGGTGGGCCTAGGTTCCTTAGCATACAAAGTACATCAACATGACGTCAGAACTAGTATTCTTTTGTACCACGCTTGTTTGCCAAGTGATTTCTGATACTTGACTGCAAAACTTCATCTTTATCTTTTATCATTTGAAGCAGTTGTGTAGCAGACATATTTAAAAAATTAGTTCACTTTCTAAGAGTAGGTGAAAAACGTATTCTACATTTTGTCTGAATCTGGTGTTTTCAGAATACATACATAAAGAGCCTTATTCTAATGTAGTTATTTGTGTGGATCTTTCTTCATATCTTCCTCCTTTTCCTGTAGGAAAGAGTAGAGGAAAGGAACATGCTTCTACACTTTTCTCCCCTATGCTCATTGGAGATCATTTGACTTGATGCATTTGATATATTTCTAATGCATCTTCTATGGTGTGTTTGTAGTGTAGTGGGTGAGTTGTATACTGGTTCAAAATATCGGCTGCAGTAATACGATCTACACATTCAAATTTGCCAGTTTTTGGCATCTCCTGAATTATTTGGGTGGTTTCTCTTAAGTTCTCCTCTATATTTATATATTTGTAGGATTCATTGATTTATTTTAGATATTGTAGGGCTTGTTTAACCTTGTTTACATCAACTAGTTATCAAATTCTTTGTCTTGTCTTTTGTTGGTACACGATTAACTAGTACAATCAACTATTGATCTTTCGGCCGGTGTACTCCTAGATTTTCTACATTTTCTTTAAGATCTAATGGCAAATATTCTACTTTGCCACAAACTATATGATATGGCATTTATAACACGCCTATACACAAGTGTTTGAAGGCACGAAGATGCAAGGGAGGGGGAACAGAGGGAAGACAGAGACAGTGATCTTACTATGCCAGGTGACATTGAGATTGCACAATTGCAGGGTAGTGGGGGAAGGGGAGAAGTGTGGGGGGGAAGGGGAGGGGCAGTGCAGTACATAAGATAACTGTAAAAATGTAATTTTAATAAATAAGACAATGGTGGCAAGTGCAGCCAGCTGGTGGCAAGTGCAAGGATAAGGGCAGGCATCAGGTGTCAAGTGCAGGTAGGGGGATATAGGGATACAGAAACAGTCCCTGAGTGCAGGGTTGTCAGGGGGCAGTGCAGGTGTGCAACTGGCATGGAGGAGACCTTGGCCCGAGATCAGAGGGTAGCCAGGTAAACCAGTGCAGTTTCAGCCAGGAGATCATCAAAGGAGCAGAGGAGAGAAAGCAGAAGCAAAGTGGAAGGTCTCGAGGTGTTTTTGGAACCAGAGATGGTTCTCCTCAAGTTTCAGAGAGGCAGGGAGGCTGTTCCAGAGGGAGGCCTGAGCAGAGGCAAGAGATCTAACACCAACTCATTTCTTGGAGAAGCAGCTGACCCAGGGGGAGTTGGAGGCAGGTGAGCAAAGAGTTTGAGAAGGAAGATATTTAGGAAGAGAGAGTTGAAGGTATTGAGGCCCCAAGCCCCAGAAGGCCTTGTGGACAATGCAGGGGGTTTTGAACTTAATCCTCGTAGCCAGTGAGTGCCAGTGCAGAGATTTCAGTCCTGGAGAGGTACGATCCATGGGCTTGAGGCCAACGACAAGCCTTGCAGTCATGTTCTGGATGAGTTGCAGAGGGTGGAGAGTAGAAGCAGGCAGATTAAGAAATAGGCTATTTCAGTAGTCCAGCCTAGAAAGAACCAAATCACTGGAGACAGTGAGCATCTGGGGGAAGGAGAGGAAAGGAAGAATACCTCCAAGGAGGTGCGCTGATAGTGTGACTTCTTAGCGACAGGATTTTAGCCTCACAGGTGGGATCAGGAAGAGGACCAATAGAGGCCGGCCAGAGAGCAACAGGAAAGGAGGGAGCAGGTGTGCTGATGAGGACAATCTCACTCTCACTGGCATTAGGGCAGAGATCATTGGTGGCACACTACTCCTGGATAGCAGACAGACAGTAGGAGATGAGAGATGGAGAAGAAGTGGCAGACGGGAGCCTGAAAATGAGTTGAGTGTTATCTGCATAGCACTAAAAGTTGGGGCAGAAAGCAGCAATGCAGTGGGCAAGAAGTATTGGTTGTTAATGCCTTTTCATGACTCAGAAGGAGGCGATTTGGCTGTTTTGGGTTGAAGGTGTATAATAGCTTGACAAGGGTGTACTGTTTGGATTATCATGCTCTCATCCAGGTTAAGCTGTTGGAGAGCCTTAGCAAACGGGAATATTTCGAAATATATTAGTGACAGCATATGATGGCATTTGTTTATTGTCGAACTTGTAGTGCAGTAAGTGAAAACTGTTGAGGGGTATGTTATCTTGTATTTATTTTCTGTTGTTAGATATAAAGCTAATTGGAACCATTGGGATTTCTCATTGCCCTCTATTTTGTAGCACCCATCTCTTATTTTTGTGCTGTTTTTATAAAATGTTCTGCAACAACAGAACAAAATATTTACTTTAGATGTGATCTATTTCTTGAAGGAGTTGTTTGGCTGTTCCATGGTGGAGAATGGTATTTAAATGTTGCAGTTGCAGAGCAGGACTTTTTGTATAGTACAATGTACGCACAAGATTCTGTATAATGCTTACATTTTGATGTGGTGGAATGTGCTTTTGTAAGCAGTTCCTGAAATGCAGGCTAATGAATGTCCTTGCAGTACAGTGTGGCTGCTCACTGGACAGGAGTCCATTGTTTGTCAAGTTTTTATTCTACTTTTGTCTTTTAGTTTCACATAGTGATAGAGGATATATTTTAAAGATTTGAAGGATTGCTGGCGTACGTTGCATTTTTAGCTGTATGGCCATTTGTATACTGGACAGATTATTTGGGCAAAAGGAACACTTGGTTCAATGATGGCTCAATGTCTGTTGGGGATGACTTTTCTATAAGGGGTTATTGTGCCATAATGATGTGTCCTACCAGTTTATACCCTTGGCCTTTACTGATTATGGCAATTTTGATTTTTGTTACTGTTTATAAGCCTCTTCATTGAATTATGGTTTTGTGCTGCTTATGTGAATCCATTCACCTTCACAGAAGTTTGAAAAGGTATCTATATTGACATTCCCCGCGTTTAGAAGTACTTTATGTAATTACTGATTAATTTAGTTAGTGGTTTCATGCTGTTTAAAATGAACATAAACAGCTTTCTTTTCAGTAGAAATGCACAGTCAATTAGAGCCACAAGGATTAGTCTTCTGTAGTTTTTAAGCTGTCTACATAAGAAGCAGGAGCACTCTATGGTGGAAGATGTTTTGTAAAATTCTTTTTTTGGAATGCTTCATTGTGTCTACGTTAACATTGGTAGATATAGTGTAAGGTTCATTAGTAGGTTTTGTTTTGTTTCTATATTTTGAGTTTTCGTTTTTGGAAGAGGGGCCTAATTTCTTTTTTTTAGTGCTTTCTGGTTCCATTTTGTTGAGTGACATTATTAGTAGGTTTGTTTTAATGTTTTCTATAGATTGTTTTAGAGGTGGATGTCTATATGGTTTGCTTTTATTCTCATCTGCTCTATTTTCTCTATGTTTTATACGTAGTTGCTTTTAATTAGGCATTATGTTGTGTCATGTTTTGTGAATGGGTGTGTGAATGTGATGGTAGAGATGAATAGAGTGCTGTGTGATTTTGCCGTGCAATGATTGTTATAAGTAAGAGTGTGTAGAGGTGTGAAGGCTTTGGGTTAGTGAGCAAGAGAGTGTTGGTGTTAATTGTTAGGGAGAATTCTCATAAATGTGCTAATTCCCTTCACCTTAGAGACTGCCAGCAACTTTGCTGGATTTTGAGGACTTGATTGTTTTTCCTGGAGAGAGTCTGAACCTTTTTTTCCCACTCTCTTATGTATTCTGAATGTGTTTTACTCTTGTGTTCTTTGATTATGGAGTTTTAATAACTCCATAGGCATAATTTGTTCGTGTGTCACACGGCACACTCAGTGCAGCAACACAGGGAAGCCTTTTAGGCTGTCCCAAGGTTTACATACCTTCTCTGGGATAAACTACTGTTTCCCAGAGAAAGTAAAGTGAAATTGACTTTACAAGTCTTTCCAAATTCTTAGACCCAGCACACACTATCTTACAAAAGAGTACTGGAGGGGTTACCTAGTATCCCATATGTCTAGAAACTCATGTAGCAGTCAACTGCTACCCTTTCCTCTCGAAATGGCTGGTTTTACAAAAAACTACCATGATTTTTCCATACCACGAACACTGGTAGCGTTAAATCGCGGGAGCCATGTTTTTCAAGATGGCATCTGAGCCTCCCTTGTTTAAACGGGTCCCGGTCTTCTTCTTTCGCCATTTCATTTTGGAAAGGTCCTTCTAGAGTTTGTCTCTGCCTGCCAAACCAGGTTTGGTCCCTTTGTTCCTATGCCTTTGGCGTGCTTCAGGACTGAAGACCACCACTGGCGCCCGATTGTCTGGGGTGGGCAGGAAGTAAGGGAGGTGCCCGAAACTCCCTGTGCTTAGTCTCCTAGAAGACCCAAATGTACTCTGGCATGATTGGTTGGCTGACTGTTCGGCAAGGACAGCCACCCTGCTGGGTGAGAGGCAGCTAAACTGGAATGAATGGGAGAAAACTGTTTGAAATGCAAGTCTCTTGGCTTGGAAGGCAGAGTGTGTCGACCACTGGAACAAAAGAACTGAACCCGAGCTGGAAGAGGATGGCTGCTGCAACTCATGGACCGTTGATTTGCGGTAGAGCTATGCTGCAGGACTGAATCCCCAAGTTCATCTCCACAGAGAAGTCCTTCAAGGACGACTTCTCCCTTTGAGTTGGTGGGACCAATCAACTCGTAAGCCACCTGGATACCATTCTCTGAGCTGGTTGTATTTTCCTTAGAGTGCTGCAGGAAACCAAATTACCAGGGAGAAGGACACCAGTTTGTGTGCTTGACTGCAGCTAGTGGAATCGAAGATGTACATTTGCCAGCTTTTTGACCAGTCCCAGTGCCACGCAGAACTCCCCCAATGTACTCTCTCTTGTCCCCATGACAGAGACTCAGGAACAGCAAGATCATTAGGGATGAAAAAAGCATATGAAAAATGGGATAATCTAAACAATCAGCCAGAATGAACACAGAAAAAATTCAGAACAATGTTGTTGCAAGATGATAGTTCAAGTGCAACAGCAGTAATGCGGGGCTAATTGGCTCCTGAGGGCAGAAGGGATACTGTCATACCCAAATCAAAGGCACATGAATGGATTGGAGGAAGCACATGGGTGACCGATTACACTCAGGAGTACACACCCTCACCTGGCACTCAATCAGATCCCATCACCCAAACAACATATACATGGATTACACACACATGCATGGGCACTCACCGGACAATGTCTCGTAATAAGGTAGCTCTCCCACGCCTTGGATCTGTTCCTCTGTGACGAAGGTCCCTGCAACAGACTCATGTTCAGTGAGTTTGTTGTCCTCTGGTGGAGACCCACCGCCAGTCACCAGAGTAGTGGCATGATTTGAGGCCAGTTTATTCTTTGCTCTGCGTTTCAGCTCATTCCACCGCTTGTAGCAATCATCAGCTGTGCGCCTCACAAATCCAAGGGCACTTATGCAGTCTGGGATGGTCTGCCAGTGTGCCCTACGTTGACCAGGTGTGGTCTTGCACCCTGCAGTCACCACCATTTCGCGGCTATGTGCCGACACATAGGTCACAAGTGCATCAAGTTCGGGGTCATTAAAGCTAGGCTTTCTTGATGTGCCGGACTGTGAAGCCATGTCTGGGGTCTCAGCCTGTAGTGCCAGAGCACCCTTCTTCCTCTTCTTCAAAGGTGGAGCAGAGCCTGAGTGGCTTCCGCCGCTCTGGTCATTAGGGGCAGCAGCACAGGTAGACTGGGTACTGGGTGTGTGCGAATTCACAATGACCATAGATCTTGGTGCAGGCATTGGCTGAAGTGTGAAGTTGGCAGGGGCAACGTCAGTTTGATGGACCAGGACCGACACAGTCCCGGCTGGGAGACTCAGAGCTGGGGTGGATAGAGCTGCAGCTGCCCCTGCAGCCTCCCCACCCTGCCTACTTGGGGCAGCAGATGACATTGTTGCCCCAGATCCACGTGGCCTGGTGACACCAACTTGCACCGGCACACGTAGCTTAAACTTGCTGACCTGGAAGTCAGCCTGGGAGTCATCCTGTGCCGGGTCAGGTGCCACAATGGGCTGATCCAACAAGGGCTGAGCTGGGATGGTGTCAGCCACGTTTCCCTCAACCATGGGGGGTCATGGGTGTCCCTGATTGGTCTTCCACAAATGGGGGTCTAGGGGCACCCTGCAAATCATGGCCACGTCTCCTACCATGCCCACCACGCCCACCTTTTGGAGGTCGGCCACCTTTTCCTCCCTTACCGCTTGGTCGCCTCCCAACCATGGCACTGATGTAGTTGTGCGTATGGGAGTTGCAGTAAACAATTGTCCTGGGCAATTGGTAGTGAAAGGGGTAGGGTACTAGATGGAATCCGTACCCTAGTGCTCTAGCAAGGCTGTCTGTGACCCTGGGGGAAGATGACGGGTCACGCAACGCACAGGCAACCAAAAAACAAAAAGTAACATGCACGCAACCCCTCGTAGACCATGTGCGTGGAAAAATGAACCCGCACTACGCTGTGGCACCCAGAAACACAAAAACAAGCGTACGCATGTTACACGCAGCCTACAATGACCTCTGAAGGGGTACGGACACACGGGGCAAGCACATTTGGTAAATGCGTGCGCGACTCACCGTCTGCCTGGAAAAATAACGTGAAAAAACCACACATGTGTGCGTAGGCAACACCCCCACAAAAAGAAGAACTGTACGCTGTCTGAGGAGACAGGACAAAAGGAGAAGTGAACGCTGTTTGAGGAAACAGGCCCAAAAAAAATAAACAACGCTGTCAGAGTTAACAGGGAGTACGAACTTGAAACGCTGTGAAGTAAATCGCCTGAGAACCGACAAGAAGTACAGAATTCACCCACTCGCTCTCCACGAAAAGCATGTACAAGGGAATGGGGTCCTACACGTACCTTTTAAAGTGGCCCACACATGCAGCGTCACTTACGCGTGTACGTGCGAAGGCCCTTTCCTCCAATTACACGAGCTGACACTCGGACGTGCAGTTTTTGGACGTGTACGATGAACATGCACCCGTGTTGATGGAAACACCTGCGCGCGTCACGTCACTTACGCGCGTAGGCCCTTTCCTCGGATTACACGCATTCACACGCGGACGTGCAGTTTTTTCACGTACACTGAACCACTATGCCCACGTCACGAGAGAATCACCCACGCGAGTCACGTCACAGAAGCGCTTACGCGCTAAGGGCCTTTGGTCCAATGAAACCGCGTATGTGTGCTGATGCGATTACGTGTGAAGGGCCTTTCCTCTAATTACACGCTGACGTGCAAGATTCTCATGTGCCAAATCCCTCCGTATCAAGCTGGCCACGCAATAACACACGGAAGACCGCGCTCCTGCCCAGAAGGCCGAATTACTGCCCCCCAGAGCCCCGAGCACACTCCCACCTGCCATCTGCTGCTGCCTGACTGCCTGCTGCCCACGTGCCCTGCTATTTGCTGCCTGCACGTCAGCCAGGGGTCCAGTTGCTGTGACCACCCCTGCTGGAACCGAAGAATCCCGACTGGGATACCATCGCTCCACAGCCCAGCCCCAGGACCCAGTTGCCCACCCGCTTCTACCTCTGGGGTTGCCATGTCGGGCACAACACCATCTGGCACCATTGGCAACCCCCAGCCAGAGAGGCAGAGGGCCACCAGCTTCAGTGCCAGTGATGTTGGTTTCCTGGTGGAGCAAGTCCTGGGGCAGTATGACGCGCCGACAATGAAGGACGGACCAGGATCTGGATGGACATTGTGACTGCCATCAATGCGGAGGGGGTGGCAGTCCGCGACTTACAACATGTCAAGAAGCGCTGGGAGGACTTCAGGTCCAGGACCCTCAACAAGGCCCGGCACCTCTTGAAGGCAGCGGATGCCAATGGGCGCTGGGGCCACCTGTCCTACCACCAAATGAGGGTCCTGGAACACATATGCCCAGCGCTCCACGTCCAGGTCCTTGAGAGGCAGACCCGCCTGGAGTTGAGCGGTAAGTGTACATGCATACTGATTGGATGCTGTGCGTGTGGTGGTGTGCCAGTTGTGTGCAGGTGGCACATGTGTTTTCATAGGGCCATGTAGGGATGTGTATGAACAGGGGCGTGAGGCTGCCACATGTGAGTCCTCTTAGGTGTGAGACACATCAATGGTGTATGTGTTGGTAAGCATGCTGTGCAAATGCAGGTGTGGGAGCACACATGTTTGAATTTCTGTGTATGTACGTTGGCATGGTTGTGGTGTCACACATGGATGGTGGTTCCTGCTACATGTATCTGCACTGTGTACATGTGCATGTGTGTGTATTTGACAAGTGTGCAACTGTGATGCAACATGGATGCACGTGACACTGATATGTAGAAGGCTGAATGCCAGATGTGACATGTATGGCAATCGCATCACTGCGACAGTTGTATGAGATGTAGACATTCATGTAAGTGTGGTGGCATGTGTGCATGTCTAGTGCACTCCCTGTGTTTCATGTGATGTCAGGCTCACCTCCGGCTGTTCATGCTGTTGTATGTGTATGGATGGTCCTGCCTGGTGCAATATTGCTGTGGAAATGCTCATGTGTGTGAGTTGAAATGACATGTGTGTCGTGGAGTGTGATGCCATGTCTGAAGTTTGACACTCCACTCATGTGCAACTGTCATGTGTGTATCAGTCCATTGTACAGGGCCCTGATGTCTGTGTTTTATCTCTCCCTATCTGCAGCGTCAATTGATGAAGAGGGCGGAGAGGGTGCCGTGGAGCACAGTGGCAGGGATCGCACCACCAGCCGGAGACGCAAGGCCCGGCTCCCCTCCCAGATTGTCCTCTCGTCGGGGAGTGAGGAGTCTGGTGCCACATCCAAGGCCGCAGCTGCTGAGTGCAGGTCCAAGAGGCGGAGGTCGGAGGTGGACGCCTCGGCAGCAGAAGGGGCAGCTGAGACCCCACAAGGTCCAACGGAGGAAGATGGCACGGAGTCATCCAGGTTGGTGGGGGGTCTGGTGGAGGAGGAGGCCGCGGAAGGGACACACACAGGGTCTGGAGGTGGGGATTCCACTGGTGCTAGTGGTGCAGTGCAGGGGCAGGGACAGGAGGCAGCACAGGCCGCTGCGGAGGTGCCTGTGTGCAATTCTGTCCCTGATCCTGTCACTGCATCATCTGGCACCAGCAGGGAAGCCTACATCCAGACCCGTTTTCAGGGAGGGGATGAGCACACAACAACTGGCCTTCCTCTCCCTGCGGACGTGGCTATCCGGGACCGTGTTGAGCCTGTCCTGGCCGGGATAGCGTTGCGTCAACGGGGCATGTGAGGTGACCTGCGGTCTTTTCGTGAAGAGACTGCACGTCATCTCGGATGCCTCTTTGACCATGTTGACTTGCTGGGACGGGTTCCCGGTGCTGGATTCCTCCGTGTGCTGAACCTTCTTGCGACCCCCTTCTCACCTGAACCCCCTCCGCACCAGTCGTCCTCCATGCGATCATGTATCACCTGGGTACCCTGTGGAGCTGCCTGTGA
This sequence comes from Ambystoma mexicanum, assembly GCF_040938575.1. NCBI lineage: Eukaryota > Metazoa > Chordata > Amphibia > Caudata > Ambystomatidae > Ambystoma > Ambystoma mexicanum. Next base: position 528,362,969 of record NC_090937.1, read on the forward strand.
CCCAGCGGCCAGGCTGGTGGAGGACACACCCCTGCCAAAGTCTGGAGTCGGACGTCCAGCAGGGGTGGCCACCACGCCAACTGCACCCCAGCCGGAGGAGGATGTGCAGGCAGCAACAGCCAGGGCGCAGGCATAGGCACAGCAGCAGCAGCAACATGGTGGGAGCAATGATGGCTCGAGGCCTTCAACATCGGAGGGGCAGGCATCGGCCAGAGGGCAGAAGGAGCCAGGATTCCAAGTGTCTTCCTTATGGCAGTGGTTGGGCCACGCCATAGATGCGGAGCAGCAGCGGGCGGAAGAGGCACAGCTCACAATGGTCAGGGCGGAGAACTCCATGCGGAGGGCACAGAGGCGGGATTTGGAGGGGAACATGTCGTCGTCCCTGCGAACCCTTGGGGCCATGGAAGAGGACCGCCTCCAGGACATTGAGCGAGAGTTCGATGATGGCCGGGCCTGGGACATCAAAAAGTGAGCCGTAGGACTAGCCCGTTGCCATTGTAAATAGTTTTTCGAGTTAGTTTTCCTTTTTCTTTGATTTGTGGTGAATGGACTATGCCACACACATTTGTATAGATTTTTTTTATTAGGTAGTTTATTAGGTAGGTTTAATTTCTTTCGTTGGGCTCATGGACCCTTGACAATGGATTGTACATAGTTGGACAATGGATTATTTTGACCTTTTTTATTTGATTTCACCATGGATCAATGGATTTTTGTTTTTACGTTTCCTTTGGATTTGCGTTGTTGGAGGGAGAGTTTGGACTATTTTTCTTTTGGATTTGTTTGCATTGGTTATACTTTTCATTTACTCATCTTTTGCACATGCTTTTCATTTCATGTTTGCTTTTTTTGTGCTTTCATATCATTGATTTTTTTTTGTACATTATACATTTTCATATTTTAGTTCCATGTGTGGGATTCGCTCATTGGGTTGATGCATGTGAAAATGTGGGTTTACACAATCAATGCCAACCAGTGTGTGTGTGTGTGACGGACATGTGTTGATGTACAGAGTTGACTATTGGATTGTGTCTTGAGATAGGCATGTCAGTGTGGGGTGGATTGGGAAATCATTGCGTCTCAAGAATGGGGTGGCGTGCTGTGGTATTTTGGTGTAGAAGTGGGACATGATTGTGCATCTGTATTTCATGTAGAATTCAGCACACAAGTGGCGCACGCGGCAGGTGCACAGTGTGCGCGTGCGACTTTCTGCACCAGCCGCGTGCGCTAAAATCCATTTCCGCGCACAGCGTATTCATGGATTTTAGCTTCAAAAACCAGCCGTGGCGCAGAGTGGTGTAGCGACCCTGCAGCAGCACCAGTTACGCCCCAACCCCTCCCCGTGCACCATGCACAGCACACAAATCCCATACATGGCGCACAGACCCCAACCACAAAAACGCCTGTAAAACTCCCTGCGCACCCCTCGGAATACACGTACCCCGCTGCACGGGGAGTCTCACACGCGATTGGAGCAGGGTACGTATATAACTGGGGTTTGCGGGAAGTTTCACACGCGATTGGAGTGGCCTACGTGTATTTCGTGGGTGCGCTGGAAGTTTCACACGTGATAGGCCCTGTGCAAGTGGGGTACGTGTATTAATGGGGTGCGCAGGAAGTTTCACACGCGATTGGCCCAGTGCGAGCGGGGTGCGTGTATTTTGGGGAGCGCGGGAAGTTTCACACGCGATTGGCCCAGTGCGAGCGAGGTACGTGTATTACGTGGCTGACACCATCCCAGCTCAACCCTTGTTGGACCAGCCCATTGTGGCACCTGACCCGGCACAGGATGACTCCCAGGCTGACTTCCAGGTCAGCAAGTCTAAGCCACGTGTGCCGGTGCAAGTTGGTGTCACCAGGACACATGGATCTGGGGCAGCAATGTCATCTGCTGCCCCAAGTAGGCAGGGTGGGGAGGCTACAGCGGCAGCTGCAGCTCTATCGACCCCGGCTCTGAGTCTCCCAGCCGGGACAGTGTCGGTCCTGGTCCATCAAACTGACTTTGCCCCTGCCAACATCACACTTCAGCCAATGCCTGCACCAAGACCTATGGTCATTGTGCATTTGCACACTCCCAGTACCCAGTCCACCTGCGCTTCTGCCCCTATTGACCAGAGCGGCGCAAGCTACTCAGGCTCTGCTCCACCTTTGAAGAAGAGGAAGAAGGGTGCTCTGGCACTACAGGCTGAGACCCCATACACGGCTAGATAGTCCGACACATCAAGGAAGCCTAGCTTTAATGACCCCAAACTTGATGCACTTGTGACCTATGTGTCGGCACATAGCCGCAAAATGGTGGTGACTGCAGGGTGCAAGACCACACCTGGTCAACGTAGGGCACACTGGCAGACCATCGCAGACCGCATAAGTGCCCTTGGATTTGTGAGGCGCACAGCTGATGATTGCTACAAGTGGTGGATTGACCTGAAACGCAGAGCAAAGAATAAGCTGGCCTAAAATCATGCTGCTACTCTGGCAACTGGCGGTGGGTCTCCACCAGAGGACAACAAACTCACTGAACATGAGTCTGTTGCTGGGACCTTCGTCACAGAGGAACAGATCCAAGGTGTGGGAGGGCTACCTGATTACGAGGCATTGTCCGGTGAGTGCCCATGCATGTGTGTGTAATCCATGTGTATGTTGTTTGGGTGACAGGTTCTGATTGAGTGTCAGGTGAGGGTGTGTACTCCTGAGTGTAATGGGTCACCCATGTGCTTCCTCCAATCCATTCATGTGCCTTTGATTTGGGTTTGACAGTATCCCTTCTGCCCACAGTAGCCAATTAGCCCCACATTACTGCTGTTGCACTTGAACTATCATCTTGCAACAACATTGTTCTGATTTTTTTCTGTGTTCATTCTGGCTGATGGTTTAGATTATCCCATTTTTCATATGCTTTTTTCATCCCTAATGCCACATATGTGACACGCTTCTGTCATTGTTTACACCCCACATTGTGCCACTTTAGTTACCTGGTTATGTGAATGTTTAAACCATTCAGGGCGAGGGAGTATTGGCCTGGTGAAATTTATTTTTAGGGCCTGTTTGCATGTGGAACATGATAGTTGCTTCCTGTCATGTTGAAGTGAGCAACCATTGATGTGTACATCTGCCTACAATCACTGTCTAATTGTACACTGGATGTGTTGCAGTGTGCGCACATGCATATTTTGCAACGCTATTCTGCATTAATCTTCTCATCATGTCCATGTGACATGGATGTGTGACAGTACTCATTCACTGACATATCGCTGTAGTTGTCTAATTTACCATGGCTATGCGACATGACATCTGGCTGCTGGCATGTGTCGTGTATGTGTATTGGACATGCCACTCACAGGCTGATGTGTGATGCCGGTGCTGCACGACATGCTGCAAATGTGTTGCTTTTCCATCTTGGTGTCCTCATTGTCTGCCTTTTTGACTCCCCTTCAGAATCATTGACAGTGCATGCATGCCAGGGTTATAGTAATGAGGGACATGTGTTAACTATGTACAGGATCTCTGTCTTGTCAGGCCTATGTGTGTGCTCTGGTGCTCATGCCTGTTTCAATTTCTTGTGTTTCATGTTTTTGCAGGTGACGACGCACTTGATGCTGGTGAGGTTCATGAGATGGTGCAGACCCAGGAGGATTCTCAGCCACGACCAGGCACCAGTGGGGGACGTGGTGTGGTGGTATGTGAAAACACTTTGGTACTGCATACCATACTGTTGAGGGGTCCCTCTGGGTGCAGCTCCCCAGACCTCTATTCAGGTGCTGAGTCGGATGATGAGACTTATGTGCTGTCGCAGGTCAGTGCTTCTGGCAGGGATTCTGTTCTGTCCAACCCACCTGGACCAGGGGTAGAACCCTTTATGGGGATGTCAGTGTTGGTAGGTCTGACTTTGGCGGTTGCGGGTGCAGGGTCACACTCCACAGCATCTGGTCCTGTTACTGGGCCAGCAGATCAGAGGGGGAATGCAGTCCTGCAGCCTCAGGCAGTGCCAGCACAGCAAGGTGCAGATCGCCTTGCCCCAAACAGGTGTGGTGCCCGCGGACGCGGTGGCGATGCGCCATCAGGCAATACTGTATGTGAAAACTCCCTGTACAGTATGGCAACCCAACAGGCAGCATCAGTAGAAATGATGGCTCAGGCAATGGAGAGGGTGGCCACTTCCATTGTCCCCCCTGAAAGGCAGATGGAGCAACAACAGCAGGCTACAGACTCCATTTGCCAATCACACAGGGAAGACATGTTGGCGTCCAACAGGGACCAACGGGCGGCACTGGAGACTCTGTGCGAATCCATATCAATAGTGTCACAGGGCCAAAGGGAAGCCCTGAGGGTGGAATTCCATAACCTCAGGCAGAGTATGCTTGAACTTGAGGCTTCCCGAAATGTTAGGGCAAAACAGCAGCTGGAGCAGCTCACACGTTCGCTCTCAGCTGAGCTGCAGGCAACACATGAAGAGATCCGGGCATCCCGCGAGACCAAGCGTGCAGAAGTGCATGCAACCCGTGACGTGCTGCATGCGGATCTCTGCACTTTAATCCTCCAGAATCAGACCTTCCAGACCCGCATGCTTGCTGCCATGGAGGACCATACCAGGGCTTTGCGTGGGTTGCCTCCCATAGTGCCACCTCCTCCTGATGCAGCAGCAGAGGGTGAAGAGACCGACAGCAGTTCTCCCACAATGGTAGGCCGTGCAGGCAATGAGCCCATGGAGGTATTTTTTTTTCGCAACATCCACGCAGGTGGGTGTTGGTGTGCACGTTGTCCTCAAACCTCCTGGGTGCCCCCCGCCCCCTGGCCCCCACATGGCCATTTTTTTGTGTTTTTTTTTTTTTACAGTGTGTTGCCTTGTATGGCTCCCCTGGGCATCCACTGTATTCCGGCTGGGCACATGCAGGCTTGTCCTGAGTTTGGGTTAGATGCTTGGGTTCGTGACACACACACCCCTCCTGCTTCCCGTTTCCATGGACTTGCAAAGGGTGTGACCAAGTGACAGTGACTTACACAGTGACATTGGGCTCCCATGAGCTGTGTGGGCAGTCTGTAGTCAATACTGTGTGTACATTCCTAGTGGGTATTGTTGTTGTATTGTACACTGCATGGTGTATTGATATGTGTTTGTGCATCCATGTCTTCCTCCTAATTTGCAGGTTCCTTCCTCATGTCTTCACAAGGCCGTCTCCTTTGCAGATGGAGTTCATGTTGTATGCAGTACACTGACACATTTGCGTGGCAGCAACACTCTACAGTTGGAAGGGGTCGATGTGCTGGCTTATTCAGGTTGTAAGACTACCACTACTTTGACTTAGTACTGTCATGTTTTTGAAATGTTTCATGGTGTTTTGCTGTATTGTGTTGGTGGTAAGTATTTGTTCATGTGTGCTGTGTGTTATTGATTACTGGGAGCATATTGTCTGTGGGCAGTTTCCATTTGGGACAGTGCACTTTGTGACACTTATGTCAGGTCTTGTGCATTGCTTTGTTTGCTTTCACATTGCATGACATGCCACGGTGTGTTGGGTGGCGGAGCTGGGGAGGGGTTGGGTGACATGGTGCTATTTTCATAATGTATTTTGCAAGGGGGTAGTCATTCATGCAGCATAAATGTGTGCTTTTTTTGTGACACAGCATTGGTTGTCTTTCGGCAGGTAGGGATGCACACTATATAACAATTCTAGGTGACCAATCTCAGGCTGGTATGGTTGTGACAGTTGACTCTCCATTATGTTATCATCATTGATTGTCAGCTGGTATGTGCCAGGGCTGTGTGCACTCCACAGGGGTGTGATTTTAGGTGAAGTAATTAGCCACCAGCTGCGTACGGGCTGCCTCACCATGTGCCCTTTCCCCTCCCATGCGCAGCGGCCGTGCTTGTGGTTGGGGATGTGGGGGCACCACCATGTCCACGGACAGGCCCCAGCATTTTGCAAGATTGTGCAGGACCCATGCTACCACTATGATCCTGCACACTACTGGGGGCGCGTATAGCAGCTGCCCACCAGAGCGGTCAAGGGAGCGAAAGAGTGACTTGAGCACTCCGAATGTGCGCTCCACTATGTCCCGGGTTGCAATATGGGTTGTTTTGTATCTTACCTTGGGTGGTGTGGTGGGGTTCCAAATTGGCATCATCATGTGGGTGCTCAGTGGGTAGGCACTGTCCTCTGGGGAGGTGATGATGGGTATCATTAGTGGGGTTGTGACATTACTCAGTATCTGACATGCATGCACGTGCAGGGGCATTTATACTCACCAAGCAGCCATGTATCACCATGCCGCCCAGCTTCTAGGTCCCAGTTTACGGTTGACATTCTGTAAATGAAACTATCATGGGTGGACCCTGGATAGTTGGCATATACTGAGGTGATGATTCCCTTGGCATCATATACTACCTGCATGTTGATTGAATGCCAGTGCTTGCGGTTTCTGTAGATGTGCTCAGTTGCCCAGGGATGACGTCGAGCCACATGGGTGCAGTCAATGGCACCTAGCACTTTGGGGAAGTGTGCCACCCTGTAACAATCCTGGACGACAGCCTGCCTTTCTGCAGGTGTTCTGGGCAGGTATATGTGCCTGTGGACTGATGGGCGTGCAGTCATGATGGCCAACACCTGGTGCAGGCAGTGTGAGACCCCCCCCACTATGGCAGTTGTCCGCTGGAATGAACCAGTGGCCAAGAAGTGCAGTACATTGAGCACCTTTTCCAAGGGGCTCAGTGCTTGGGAGCACAGGGTGGATGATGTGAGGTCATCCTCCCACTCAATCACCAGGTTGAGTATTATGTGGGGTGGAAACCTGTACCTCCCATACACCTGATCATCAGGCATCCCAAAAAGGCTGGTTGTGGGTGTAAAAATTCCGGGCCTGACTATCCTATTCCTCCTGCGGTATCCCACGACCACTGCTGTGAGGAACGGTATATTCATCTTGGCGTCTGAGCTTGTTTGTTGTTTGCGTGCACTTTTATGCTGCGTGGGTCCACGTACGCCTGCTTCCTGCTGGCGTACGTGTTTCTGAATTAGCGCGTCTTTTTTGGCGCACGCATTGGCCCCGTTCGATTCCATGAATACGTGTTGTAAAGGCGCGTGTGGGCGTTCCGCGCATTTGGCTCCTGTACTTCCCCCGTGACGCCCACATTTTCATGCGTTGTTCCCCATTCTGTGTTTTATGACCCCTGTTCTGCCTACTTTAGTTGTGTGCGCTGCGCTATGTGTGCTTTTGCTGTGCATGTAGCGCACGCTGTTTGGAGACGTGTGCGCCAGCGTGCGCCACGCAGGATTTTAGCGCACATCCAGGGATTGACACGCGCACGGACTTCCATGAATCGCTGTGTGTGGGTTTCGCTGCGATTTTCGCACTTGCGCTGCGATTCGCATGCTTTTGCACGCTTGCGTGGGAATTTTCAGCGCACATTAATTCCATGAATCGGCCTGTAAATATTGTTAGATGCAGATGTTGAATCTGGAAATAGAAATGTCAGAGAGTTTCACAGTAGTTTTTGATGCAGGTGGCTGTAATTAACAGGAGATATGTACTCTCAGAGTTCAACTGAGATGACAGGGTTAGGTGTAGAGTTTTTGGGTGTGATTGGTGGATGGATGTGTGCCTTTTTGAAAGCAGCCAATGAGGCAGTGCTGAGAACATGAAAGTGGAGAGGGTAGAAGGGCTGCCCCTGTGTTACGGGGTCCATGGACATCGTGGTAGTCTATGAATGGCATTTGCCGTATCCGGTCTTTGAAGGATGTCTGGCATGGAAAAGAGACTGTGGAAATTAGAGAATGCAGTTTTCTGTTTGTGGTTTATAGGAAGAGAGTTTAGTAACTGTTTTGATTGTTGCGTGCAGTGAAGATGGCTATGGCTATGGCTTTCAGGAAGCAGAATGTGCGGATTCAGGGAGATTTTTCAATTCCGTCATTGCAGGTGTATGTTGAAAATCTTTGCATCTTTAGAAGTATTGGATTTAATCGGTATTCTATCCCTGTGTCCCTTCCAGACAAATTTTGCAAGCTTCTTCGGTAGCTGCTCCAGGGCTTGCTTCAGGGGGTGGGGGGGACTGGGAGAGCGGAGCACAGGTAAAGCAGTCTGTGGAGGAAGTTCATTTTGCATGCTGTGACCTGCCCCAGTAGGAGATTTCTTGGCTGTCCCAGCATTGCAGGTCGTTCTCCAATTGCATTAATGGGGGGGAGGGGTTGGCTGTGTATAGCCTTTTTGGGTCCTCTGTGAGGGGTATTCCTAGGGAAACTGATGAATCGGTACTCCATGTCAGTGGGCAAAGTGCTTGAAAGGTGGCTATGATGGGGGCACCCAAATTGACGCTCAGTGCCTCCGATTTGGAGTAGTTCACCTGGAACCCCGCTACTTGCTCAAACACAGTCAATTCAGTTAGAATGGCGGGTAGTGAAGCCTGACAGTTGGTGATGGAAATCATCATATCATCGGAAAACAAGGAGATCTTGAACTGCTGTCCGTTTATGTCCAGCCCAGTGATTTTGTTGTTAGATCGTGTCCTTTGGATGAAAGATTCCATGACCAGGGCATAGATCAGTGAAGAGAGTGGACAGCCCTCCCTTGTCCCACACAAGAGCGGGATCGGAGTAAAGGTCTTTTGGTTAAGTCGCAGTAATGTTTTCGGGGCTTTGTAGTTAGCTAACAACATCCTTTGGAATGTGGTGCCAAACCGGAATGCCTCCAATGTGAGCCGTATAAAGTTCCAGTCCACCCTATCGAAGGCTTTGGTAGCATCCAAGGTCAGGACTGCCAGGCCCTGTCGGTCTTGAGTTGCCACTTCGATGAGATTAAGTGCTCGGCGGATGTTGCCCACGGTGCTTCTGCCGCTGATGAATCCTGCCTGGTCTTTGTCTTGGTCTATGATATATGGTAGGACCCGGGCCAGCCTGTTCGCCAATACCTTTGAATATGCATTTACGTCCACATTAAGAAGTGATATCCGTCTATACGATGAGCATTCTTTTGGGTCTTTGCCTGGCTTCAGGAGCATGATTGTGGTGGACTTCTAGAAGGGGCTATTGAACCCATGTCCCGGAAGGAGTTGAAGAGCTCTGTCATTGGGTTCAGAAGCAGGGGTGAAAGAGTTTGTAGAACTTTGGAGGGAAGCCGTCTGGACTTGGGGCCCTGGGCTTCAAGGACTTGTGTGTTTCCTCTACCTCTTCGGCCGTGATTGTGGCCTCCAAGGAGGTTCTGTCTGTTTCCGAGAGCTGAGGTAACCGGGCGCCCACTATAAATTGTTCCTGGAGAGCCTGTGGGCGGGGGACTGAGGTATTGGCTAGGTGGGCCGCCGCTATTTGTAGTTTAGCTTCTTCACCATGCCTGGTTTTGCAATTTAGACAATTGATCCAGCACACAAATAAATTCACATAGCCAATATGCCATATTAATGCATCAAAGGTACAATGCAGATGATACCAACAAAATGTAAGCTCACTAGCTTTACAAATGGCCAAGTAGTATCTCTTGGCAAGAAAAGAAACCATCACAATGGTCAGCATCATCTACCACACTCTTGCCACAACCGCTTCAGGCCACTCCAGGCCACTATATGGCATATGTCAAAAAAATAAGGGGTTTCTTTGAATGTAGCGAAGCTACAGTCTCATAAACATAGGTTACCAGCAAAGCTTACAAATTCCTACCTAATACTCTTGCAACCACAATGTACTAACTAAAGCACAGTACAAGGCACAGTTAGAATATGCCAATCGGTAACACATACCCTTCATTATGATAGACTTCAAACATTTTATCACACTTATACTTATATAATATATACATAGCACTACACTAGTACTTTTAAAATCCAATACAGTTAGACAGTTAGAATATGCCAATAGGTATCTAACTACTTTAAAGACATATATGTATTCTGCAACAAGTAAACTTTTAAAGCAATGTAAATGCCACATACTGTACATGTATACAATATGTTTTGTCTTATCCCTGCTGATTACTAGATGTTAATACAACAATAGTGTACCATGCATGGATGTTGTACCAAACATAGTAAATAAAATGTACTATTTATTAAGGTAAATAAGTAAATATAACATTGCAAGTATTCAATGTTTCAAAGTATTTTGTTTAAGAGAGAGAGAGTGAGAGTGCTGCCAGAAGACAGCTGGTACCCTTAACACTAATGTATTTTGCTGCAGGGGCTTCTGTCCCAGATTTTGTCGAACTCCCTTCTCTTCTTCCAGCAAGATGAACCTGGGGTTCATGGTCAGGCTGCAACACCGCTCAACAGGTGAGAGTGAGAGTGTTGCCATAAGACAGCGGGCACCCTTAACCTAACAGGCTTTGCTGCAAGAGCTGCTGTCCCAGCATACAACATTATGGAGTGTACCGAACACAAAGCATAACTGTACACCTCATATCAGTTCACTTCAACTCATCATACACATTGAGACATTGCAACCACACAGCGCAAAACAAACTCTCACAAAATCGTAAGTAAACTTTCATTATTTTTGTATTGTAACCATTAATCCATATAAATATTATTCATACACACACACCTGTACAGATTAAATGAGTGAATACCAAGTCACTAACAGTGAACCATTTATTTTATAAAGCAAGCAATTAATGTAAGTATAACTTAGGGACATATTAATTTCGCATTTGTATACTACAAAATGTAGAAAAAGAAAGTGCACCCAAAACTAACCATGAAGAAGCTGAATTACTACAAAGAGAGCCCAATTACCAAATCTACTAAATACAATTACCAACTTGTCTTTTTAAATAGGAGAACTTAGTAATCAATTTGAAGAACTTGTGGCATATGATAAAAATCATGTATTTAGGAATGTGTCCCCTTTCCCTTAGCAATCACCTGAATCAATTGACCCACCACTGTGAGGTCATGTTCTCATGCATTCTGTCTAGTTCGGACATGTCCATTCCCACCTGACACACTTTTAATTAGTCTGCAAATCCCATGCCCCGATTGTGAATGATGCCATACATGCGCACCTCACCTTTGTGTGTCATTGTCAACAGATGTCACACCATCACCACGGACAGTCGCAAACATTTTCATGTGACCATGCCCGTGCAGCATAATGATGACATGCAATGTACTATTTATGCTGGGCAAAAAAGTAACTATGTATGGACAACTGTAAGTAATTATATATTTCAAAGTATATTGTATATCAACTTACATTTATTTCTTCTTTAGGGAGAAACAACCACACATTACAGCCTTGTTATTATATTTAACTAACTGTCCACATCCACAATCAATTTATTGTGTCATATTAATATAGCCATAATTACTGAGGAGACATTATGATGGCCTTCACCAGTGAAAGAATGTTACATTGCAGCCTTCTTAAAATATTCAACTAAGCATCAAGTCCCACTATCAATTACCATCCGTATATTGTTGTAGCCATAATTACTGAGCACAGACTATTGAAGCCATGGCCAGTGTGCACATTTCTGGGACGATTATAAATGTTGCATACAATTCAATAATACCCTTCAATCTCAACATTTTACTGTGGTCATAATGAGTGACCACAAATTGTTGTAAACATATCCAGTGTTCAGTTTTGTGGGGTCATATTCTGCAGCCATTCCCCCAAGAATCTAGACACTAACCATGGCCACAACAATCCTCTTCAACCATTTCATAAAAACTGTATACACTTCAATAAATACCTTCCATCATATTACAAATACTGTATACCCACCTTTAACAGCCATACTTACAATGCACATATTACTACAGCCATGGCCACAACAATACAGCTGAACCATGTGACAAACAATGACATTACACCATCATAAAACATGACTCATCCCATTTGCTGTTACTGTTGTTTGTGAATGAAAAAGATGTCCACAGACATCACCACACAGGGCAGTCCTACTCCTTTTGGCTTCATCTCTATAAGACTCCCGGATTGGCTACTTTCCAACAGTCAAATATCCATCCACCAATCACATGCAGCAATTCTGAATGGAACCCTCCAACTCACTTCACCAGATAAGAAGCTCCTTTCAAATCTCACAGTGCAGTTCCCCTGTGATTCAACTACTGATCTGATTGCAATTTCCAGATTCAAGATTATCTACATAGAATAATGAATGCTTTCATTTGTATATGTACTTATTTAACCAGCTTTTCATATATTCAGTGAACAATCTTTGTTAAAGGGACGTTATGGTTACAAGTAAAACCGAAAAATCCCAGAAATTCACAAGTTGTGGTAAGCTAAGCAACCATAACTCATGCCACCACCATGCACTGCTAAGACTTACACCCAGAACATCAATGATGACATCACAAATGACATCAATGATGACATCCCATATCAAATTAATTCTGATGAAATGTCCCTAAAAGGGGTTGTGTTTGCTATATTGGTAGCAACATATTAGGGGTGATCGGAGGACCACTGATGAACTCATTTCCTTAAATGACCCAGATGGCATGTGTGGTGTCTGTGGATAGACCGTTCAATTAACGGTGGTGGTGGGGAGGTTTACACTCAATTAGCATAGAGCAGCTTGTTTACCCTTCTTACTTTTATGTTTGTAACACTCCCTCATGGCCTGCCTTCAAACAGTCACATATCACAATTCGTATTACTACAAAGCCTCTTCTAAAGTCTAATGTAATTAGAATAACTACCTTAAAAGTCCCCTTAATAATAACACACTCAAACAAACATATTATCACACTTAAACTGACATCAGTGTAGTAGTTCTTTTTTTATCCTATATGAGTTTGTGTCCCCAATAATTAATGTCAATACAACAACAGTGTAGCATGCATATTGTACCAAACTTAGTACATAAAATGTATGCTTTATGAGGCTCAAAACAAGTACATGTAAATGTAAATCCTGCTTACCAAATGAAACTGTTTTTTTTCTCCACAGAAAATCAACCAGAGATTTCAGCTTCACTACTGTAGACAACTAAGTAACATTACCAAGTGTAAATAAATACACATTCCATACGCACTATCCTCAATTGTACTACAATCATAAATACCACATAATTTCTACTCCCCTTACAGTACCTTTAAATACTACACACATATTATTATTATATTATTATAATGGTTGTTGCCACTGGCCACAACCACCATAAAATTAAACCATATAACGACAAAATAACAAAGCTTGCCCTTAACCCCCTGCCATTGAAATAATGTCTGCGGACATCAGAATTGACTGCAGACAGTGGCACCTGCACACCCCTTTTCCACCTGTACAAAAAGCCCCATATCATCTTCACTCCACTACCCAACCCTTTCCAGGCCCTCTTTCAGCCACCAAATAACCTAAAATGTGTTTTCCAGAGATTTTCCCCACTGCGGTATCCATGGACAAAGTCTGCTGTTCCCCAATCAAACATGGTGGCCATTTCAAATGTTTTGACACACCTCACGCTTTTCCCAAACCAATCAGTGGGTCTGTCCATTGTCCACAGACATCACATTGCCCCACAATTGGCCCATAGGCCTGTCCACAGAGCGACTAGGGAAGTGAGTCCATGGACCGAACCCAGATATCAATATTTTATTTGTATTACTCTTTAGCATTTTTTTTTAAACTACTGGATGGATTTACACCAAGTTTACAAAAGCATGCTTTCAGAACCAAGCCGCCAATCCTGCAAATCTGGGAAAAATCCATCCAGCGGTTTGGGCTGTAGGTGCGAGCAAAACATTGTTTCCATTGCGTGCATGAGGAGACCTACAAATTTTGGGACATCCCTATAACTTTCCCCCCTCGACAAAACCTTGCCAAACTTTGCATAATTAATCCAAGGATGTGTTGGGATGGAAATTAGTATATCCCACACATAGAAAGAAACACCATTTTGTAGTTATGACAAAAGCACATACTTGCATGAACGCACTGCACCAGGCAAGCTCCATGGAAAGATTTCACTAGGCCCAATATCATAAAGGTAGAATTAATCTGCACTGCCAGTTCTCACGGAAGTCCACTTCCCCAATGTTCCTTCACTGTTGCAAACATTTAGTATTGTTCAGAGGAATGCACCCAGCAAGAGTGTGAGACAGCACCAAGCTCTGTGCAGCACACATTCATCACCATTAAGCTGCCAGCAGGCCTCTAACCCCCACCAAACAGCCCAAAGCCTGCCCACAACACTGACCCAGCCCCTAGAACCCTGCATTTCAGGATAAGCGAGCAACCCCCCCTGTCCTAGCATAACCAAGCGACCATAAAAGATCTAAGCATGAGTGACTATTTTACCCCTCAGCATAAAATACATCCTTTGTAACACGAGGTATAGGGAGGGATACATTGGAGATCAAAATCAGGGCGGAGACCTTGGGTGCGAGAGGAGCAGTACTAACGAAGCCCATAATGTCACAGTGATGTGATGTAGTAGTAGGCTTAGTGTGCTAGTTTAGATGTAACACTGTATTTCATGAGCGACCTGACCATCACCAGACAACAAGATGAGCCCAGCTGACCCGCATAGAGCCTGAATGACGGCGGAAGAACCAACCAATTGTAGCCTGGCTTCCCATATGGAGCAGAATTCAGTGTTCTGTCCACCCAATGAAATGTGCTAGCTTAGACACTATACGTGATGTCATCTGTGACGATGTGCTCCCTTAAAAAACATGGTCATGTTTTCTGGAGGCAGAACGTTCTGGAGGAGCAGAGTCCGTTGTTGAGATTGTGTATTCTGTACAAATAAACATTGAGTTCCTTGCAAGCTAACTCTTGGTCTATTTCCCCAGAGGGCTGTATTACCTTTGGCATGAGCATTGACAGGGACTTCCCTTCTGGGGTAATATACTTTCTTTGTGAAGTTTGGTGAGGATTCCTCCAGTGGGGCAAACTTATTAGCTGCCCAAAAAGGGCTCTTTCTATGGGTTGAGCAACTTAACCATAACTACACGGCCGCTACCACAGCCTGCATGATACATAAACATCATAACAACATCCTCTTTATCAACCACTGATTTGCAAACCTCTTCCACCTGCTCACATCAAGTGCAAGTTAATTGTACCATAACTGTTCAGAAAATGCATTCTTCTTAACTTTACAACACTTTACAAAACTAGGAACAATGCAATTCATACTCAGCTATTTCCCTTTTTCTACACAGATTGATTTTCAATAAAGAAAATAATATACACTGCTTTGGGGAATTTCTGTCTTCCCAGTCTAAGTGTCTACCATATTACATATCTGTGGCAACCCCCTTTATCACTTTCCCAACTTGCTCTTATATTAAAGGTTTATTTCCTTGAACTTTTCCTAACTTGTGGCCACAATAAAACATGACAATGCAGTAGTCTAAAGCATCAGACTTACAAAAGAGAAGGAAGAGCATTTGCAAAAGAACTATGGAGTAGTCTAAACAATTAGAATTACAAAAGAGAAGGAACAGCAGTTGCAATGGGACCATTACATATGCTATAGTATCAGACTTTCAAAAGAATAGAAAGAGCAGTTGCAACAGAGCAGATTCTTCCTTCAGCTCAGCACAATCTAAGAAGTCTATGGGCCTCATTACAACCTGTGATGCTGGAAACTCAGTTTGCGTCCGTGTTGGCGTGCACGCACATTCCGGCATTGTGGAAACGGTGGCACCGGCATGCTGGAAATACCAACAAAACTGATAACAACGGTGCAGCAATTACCATGGAAATACAGTGTTCGCTAGAACAGGAAATCGCTGGCGGCGATTAGTAAAACACAATCCATTGCAATCCTGATAGCAGAGGATACACACAAGAATCCTGAGCACAGAAACACAAACATTAACATGGCATCAAGAGTCTGTTCTACCTGGAGGCACAAGCCATGCTTCAGCTAGGCGGAGCTCACATGTTGGTGGACACCATAGTCCAACATGCAGATTAACTTTTCTCGACTGACCATCAAGAAAATCCAGCTGCATAAGAAGACCAACTGGGAGGAGGTTACCCAGAAAGTCACAACAGTTGGCACAACCCCCGCCCTGTGCATGACTGCCACAAGAGCTGGGACAACCTGCGCTTGAGGGTGTGCAGCCTTCTGTCGGCCCAGCACAGACAGGGCATGGCCACAGGTGGTGGCAGCGCATCCCCAATCCACCAGCAGCCCAGGGGGGAGACGTGCAGCAGTGTGCTGCACCTTAAGGCAATAGAAGCGGTCGGTGCTGTGGAGACTGGAGCCATAACATCTGAGGAGGCTGGTGAGTATACATAACCCCAATGTCCAATCAACCTCCCTGTCCACCCTGTAACCACAACAGCAGAAAATATGTCAAGTGTGTCATGCACAACACCAATACAGCTCTGCAAACCACCCTGCCCCCGAGACCTGCAACCTGGGTGTACTCACCAACATACTCCTTCCCCCAAAGCCTCAGTCATACCACAAATACACATAGAACATTGCACAGGCACCATGCATCACCAACAGAACATGCTTCTGCTGCCACTCAGACACACATCCACCTGCATGAGCAGAATTGGTGTGTCCCTGCTGTGCTAGCCCTGGCACAAAGTCACGTCAGTTTCAAGCACCTTCACCACCCACAAATGACCAGTGTCACACACCAAGGAAACATGTGACTCCCTCGTCCCAGCCAGCATGACTCATAAGCACAAATTACCACCTATCCCTGTAAGTGCTACAGGCAGCATGCACATGGTGACCCCATCCATGGCACAACCCTCCCCAACACGACATCACATATTGTGTGTGCCACACCCTTAACCCCATGCCCAGCAATTGCCATGACAGTATCTCTGGCACACCACCCACCATGTACGTACATCACACATTCACCAGCACAGTAGGCATGACACAAGCATGTGTGCAGCATGCCATGTCGCCCACCATGTCCCTGACACAGCACTGTCATAAAAAAGCCATAGCATAAATCGCTGCCCCATCAATCCACACTCATCACTGAGGACCTGCCTTTCTGACTCCCTCAGGAACATCATTTGGCAATGAGGATGCCCATCCAATTACCTCAAGGGTCGGTACCAGCCATCGACACTGAGGAAACCAACGGACCACCACCACCTCCTCAACCCAGGACTCCACGGCCTAAACAGGCACAATTGCAACTGTGACCCCAGCTGCATCTGTCGAGCAACCTCAGGCTCCCGTGGTGCAACACGTCCAACCACCTCAGGCCCCAGTGAAGCAACAAGTCCAGCCACCTCAGGCCCAAGTGGTGCAACAAGTCCAGCCACCTCAGGCCCCAGAGGTGCAACAAGTCCAGACACCTCAGGTAGCACAAGCTGCACCTAGCCCGGCGGCCCCAGATGCAGCAGTGCTGCCACCACCACTGCAGCCACAAGGCTGGACACATGCATGCATTGTAGAGGAAACAGCTGACGATGGTGCAGTGGACTGGGAAAATAATTCAGGGAAGGGCAACAGGGTTAAAGTGGGGGTTACCACCGACCACAGCATTGATGAGCCCCTGCTATTCTGCCCCATGGGCCCAATTATCCCACAATGGCCACACTTCTCCAGTGTGAATTTATGGACGACTCAGCAGAATGAACCAATGCCAGGATGCCCTGAGAGCCCTTGTGCAGCACCAACTCCAGGAGGCACAGCTCATGCGCAAGAGAGTCCAGCCAGTGGACGCCATAATGGACGTGCAGCCATGTTCAGTCTCCATAATCTGTGATGCATGAGTTCATCCTTGCCACAGGCCACAATAAGCAAATTAGAGTAGACAACCCCATTGCCATTCCCAGAGCTTTTTTTCTCATTCAAGCCTATCCCGATTTTGAAAATGTTACCACATAGCCGGTCGCTGTCGGACATGCCCACTTTAACTCCTGCCCACTTTAACCCCATTGCCCTTCCCTGAATTATTTTCCCATTCAGGTCTATCTCGATTTCAAATGTGTTAATATATAACCTCAGTCTCCAAAGTTCTATCACAATTGTTGGTACCTACATTATGACGATGTCTGTGAACCGTATAGCTCTCTGATTACATATGTATATGTGCATGCATTTATACAATTTGAAATTACATGAAGGTGCCTTTATTTCTTTTACACAGATATAGTGAGCGTTAAATGTAAGCTTCTGGAAACATATCAGTTATTCATAATGAATCCTACTTCATGTGTAATGGCATTCTGCATGACTTCTTCATTAACAAATAGAGAGGGTAATTCATGGAATCAAGCGCAGAAGTGGTGCACGTGGCTGGCTCACAGAGGGAGTGTTTGCCAGTTTACGCAAGCCGCGTGCGTCAAAACCCATTTTGACGCACAACATATTCATGGATTCTTACATCCATAACCAGCGTGGCGCAGTGACCCAGCAGCAGCCAGTTAGGGCCCAACCCCGCCCTGTGGACCAAAAACATCCCCACAAATCCCCTACATGGCGCAAAAGCCAGTGGACCAGCATACAGCACCCCCAACAATGAAAATGCGCTAAATACGCCACATGGCCCTAATGCAAGAACCCATTCACGTGTAAAACTCCCTGCGCACCCCTCGGAATATGCGGACCATGCTCGCGCCAGCGGAATCACATGCCACACTCCCCGCAATCCCTTCGGAATATGCATACCCCGCTCGTGCCAGGCCAATCGCATGTAAAACTCCCTGCGCACCCCTTGGAATACATGTACCCCGCTCGCGCCAAGCCAATCGCAAGTAAAACTCCCTGCGCACCCCTCAGAATACACGTACACCACTCGAGCCAGGCTAATCGTGTATAAAACTCCCTGCGCACCCCTCAGAATAAGCATACTCCACTCAGGCCAGGCCAATCACCTGTAAAACTCCCCGTGCAACCCTCGGAATACGCGTACCCAGCTCACGCCAGGCCAATCATGTGTAAAACACCCTGCATAACCCTCGGAATACGCGTCCCATCTACCCTCCCCATGCCCCACAGGCATTCCATCCACCCTCCCCATACCCCACAGGCAGCCCATTCACCCTCCCCATGCCCCGCATGCAGCCCATCCACCCTCCCCATGCCCCACAGGCAGGCCACATGGCACCATGCACTTGGGAGCTCCAACACATGCCCTGACCATTGTGAGCTGTGCCCTCTCAGCCCGCCGCCGCTCCGCATCTATCTTCTGGCCCAACCGCTGCCACACGGAAGACACTTCCAATCCTGGGTCCTCCTGCGCGCCGGCCGATACCTGCCCCTGGGATGTTGATGGCCCCGAGCCATGATCGCTCCCACCCTGAGCCTGCTGCTGCCGTGCACATTCCCTGCTTGTTGATGCTTGCATGTCCTCCATTTGATGGGGGACAGTTGGTCGAGTGGCCACACCTGCTGGACCTCCGACTCCCGACTGTGGAAGGGATGTGTCCACTGGCTCAGGGTCAGCTCCACAGGAGGCCCAGGTGATACTTGGGTGAAAAGATGGCACAGAGGACGACTGGCGCATAGGGGGTTCAGTTGAGGAGGGGGTGGCATGAAGATGCAGCACACAGATGAGCCCAGTACCGACGACCTGTCCTAGTAGGTTGACACGGCGACACAGGTATTCAAAATGATGTGCATTGTCCAGGCGAGAACCCTGCACATCATCCCAAATACCACGTTGGCGCAATGCCACACCAGCTAGGACAGGCTCAATCTGGTCACGGATTGCCACGTCCGCAGGAGAGGAAGGCCATTTGTTGTTTGCGCATCCCCTCCCTGAAAACGGGTCTGGACAGAGGCATCCCTGTGGTGCCGGATGATGCAGTCACAGGATCGGGGACAGGATTACACACAGGCTCTTCCGCGGCGGCCGGTGCGGCCTACTGTCCCTGACCTGGACTGCACCACTAGCACCAGTGGAATCCCCCTTTCCAGGCCCCATCCGTGGGGCTTCCACAGCCTCCTCCTCAACCAACCCCCCACCAAGCTAAATGACTTCATGCCATCTTCCTCCGTAGGCCCCTCTGGGGGCTCATCTGCCCCTACTGCTGCCGAGGTTTCCACCTCCAACCTCCATCTCTTGGACCTTCCCTCGGCAGCAGCGGCCATAGATGTGGCACCAGACTCCTCACTCCTGGAAGATATCAGTACCTGGGAGGGGAGCTGGGCCTTGCGTCTCTGGCTGGCAGTGGGATCAGACACACACACGCACATGTATGCCATGCACGTACATGAAGGTGGAACCAGCATCCATGTGTCACACCCCAACCATGGCATAGTACATACACAGAAATGCTAACGTGTGCATCTCCACATGCAGTTGTGCATCATGCTTTGGAACGCATACACCATTGAGGTGCATCACACATGACTGGACTCACATGCAGCACTGTCATGTCCCTGCACATACACATCCATACATGGGCCTTTTCAGACATATGTACAAGCTGCACACTCCTGGCACACCTCAACATGCTCTGCGTCCATTGAGTACGCATGGACACTTACTTCTCGACTCCAGACGGGTCTGCCTCTCGAGGACCTGGAGGTGAAGCACTGGGCGAATGCATTCCAGGACCCTCATTTGGTTGGTGGTAAGGCGGACCCGGCAGCCCACTGCATCCGCTGCATCCAAGAGGCGCCGGGCCTTCCTGATGGTCCTGGATCTGAAGTCCTCTCAGCGCTTATGGACATGTTGCAGGTCGCGGGTTGCCACCCCCTCCATGTTGATGGCAACCACAATGTCCATCCAGATCCTCTTCTATCCATCCTTGTCAGCACGTGGTCGTACGAAAAGAGCATCATAATGCACTAGGACTTTCTCCACCAGGATGCCAGCTTCTCTTGCAGTGAAGTTGGTAGCCATCTGCTTCTCTGCCAGGGGGTCGCCACAGGTCCCAGATGGATTTTGGCACTACATGGCAACCCCCGAGGCAGGTGTGGGTGGGCAACTGGGTCCTGGTGCTGGGCTGTGGGGCAATGGAACTGCAGTCGGGAGTCTTCTGTTCCAGCTGGGGTGGTCGCAGCAACTGGAGCCCTGCAGATGGCTGACATGCAGGCACCAAATTACAGGGCACGAGGCCAGCAGGCAGGCAGGTAGCAGCAGATGGCTCGTGGGAGGCAGCTCGGGACTCTGGGGTGCAGGAAAATGGCCTTCTGGGCAGGAGCGTGGTCTTCCATGTGTTTTTGCGTGGCCACCTTGATGCAGAGTGATTTGGCATGTGAAAAAACAGCACGTCAGCGTGTAATTCAAGGAAAGGGCCTTAGCGCGTAAGTGACGTGATGCGTGTGGGTGTTTCCCTTGGTATGGGTGCATAGTAAATCCACACGTGCAAAAAAAGCACGTCTGTGTGTGACTGCATGTAATTCAAAAAAGGGCCTAAGCGTGTAGGTGACATGACGTGCACAGGCATTTCCCTCAGCACGGGTTAAAGGTGAGCACGGCCGAGCAATTCGCTGTATGTGCTTTTTGTGGAGACAGACGCGTGTGTTGCTACTTCTTGTTTCACGCGCCATCACTTCACAGCGGATCAAGGACGTACTTCTTCTTTTGGCGGGGGTCTTGCCTATGCATGTTTTTCTTTCCCACGCTAGTTAGACGTGAGTTGTGCGCGCTATTTTTCCTTCTGCGGGTCCGCATGTGTATCGCTTACCTGTTTTCGACGTCATAGTAGCCTGTGTGTCCCATGCGTATATGTTTTATGTGTCCCTTCAGGATGTTAATTCCACACACATGGGCTACCAGGGTTGTGTGCATGGTTTTACTGCAGTTTTTGGGTGCCTGAGCGTTGCATGACCCGTCATTTTATCATCAGGCACACAGGGGTGCTGTTGACATCTAGTACCCCCACCCCCTTCAACCCAATTGCCCAGGACAATTGCCGTGTACACCTCCCATTGGCACTACTACATCTGTGCCATGGTTGGGAGTCCACAAAATCTGAGGGGCACCGCAGTTGGGTGTCCTCCACGTGGTGGGTGTGTCAGGGACATGGTCAGGGTGACCAGGGAGTAGGGGGAGTCAAGGGTGCCCAGGGTGGCTGCTGAGGGGGAAGAGACAGGGGAGCGCCACTTCGGCAGAACGCCACGTGTTGGTGCAGTCATGCCACCAACCCCTGCGGGTCCCAGAGATGCAGCTCTTGTATCTGACACCGATGCCCATGTGACCAGGCAGTCAGTTCCATTGACTGCCATGGGCCCAGTGGTAGTGGTAGCTGCAGGTCCAGCCGTGGCAACCACCTTCAGGCTCAGGGTCGGCCAGCGCATGATGCATTGGCACCTGACGACTCCCAGGCTGATTTTCATGTGTTTAGGAGGCAGAAGCCAAGGGCGCGCAGCTATGCTCTGACCGAGGCATATGTCCCTGGTGCAGTGTTGTCATCTGCTGCCCGAGCAGCCGGGTGTTGGCAACTTCATTGGCAGATGCAGCCGACACCACCCCGGTTGTGAGTCTGCCAGCCAGGACAGTCTTGGTCAAAGACCTTGGCATCGCAGCTGTTGCTGAGCTGGGTCCAGTCAAGAGCACCCAATAGCCACTGACGCAAGTCAGGGCTTCCGTCCTAGTTCCACCTGCCACTCCACTGGTCCAGTCCATCGCGCCACTGCCCCTACTGATCAGGGCGGCATTTGCCCGTCAGGGTCCGGACTACTGTCCAAGAGGAGTAAGGTTGCTCCTGCACAAGAGGCTGGGACCCCAGACATGGCTCCCGCCTCCGGCACGTCTAGGAAGAAGCCTTTCGGCAAGCAGGAACTGGACTTCCTTGTGGGCTCTGTGTCGGGACAGGAACGTGAGATGCTAGTGGGCCCAAATTGTCACACTATGGCTGCCCAGTGTTGGGACCACTGGAAGCATGTTGCGGAGGGTGTTCGTGCATTCAGACATGAGTTGCGCACAGCCCAGGAGTGCAGAAAGCGTTGGGATAACCTCTGACACTGTGCTAAGCTAAAGCATGCCTCCAATTATGCCATGACTAGGGTGACTGGCAGTGGGCCAGCACCTGAGGAGGAAGAACTCACTCCGCACAAGGTGATCGCTGTAGAGTTCATCCCGGAACAATTGGTCGAAGGAGTGGGAGATATGCTGGATTTTGTTGGCCCATCCGGTGAGTGTTGTTGCATGTTTATCAAGCCCATGTGTGGTTTGCTTGTGTGATGTATTGTGCTTGACAGCCACTACATGCTATGTGTACATGTTTCTCATATGCGAGTCATGCAATGCTTCACTAATGCATGCCTGCTGTGCTGCATGCTGGACATGTAGAGCAGATGGGGACTGTCCTAATCACCAAACATGCACCCTACTCACATTTTAGTCACCCGGCTGCCCATCCGGTCTATGTTCCAGCTCACTGACCCTTCAGCATGTAGCCTGGGGTGTCTTTCCACTCAGCACTCGGACTATGTCATCGCATGACTGATGTGCATGTGTGTTCAGCCTGCATGCGGGTACTCCAGGCGGGCATGCTCCCTTGCCGCTCCACCCTCCTGCACCTCATTTTCACCATGGCACTGGAGGTTGACATGTGAGACTACTGCAATGGCCTGTTCCACGCTCCTGTGTACATGCACACTTCCCCCTGCCAACCTCCCAGACACATACTGTGGGGTACATCCTTTGTGCTTGATGCAGGGGGTCTCACTCCGTCTGTGCAGATGGCAGATGCTCCCCGGGGACATGAGTGCCCATTCATGCTCCATGTGCATTTCATGCATGCCCCTATGTATCCTTGGCAGGATGATCATTGTAGTACGTGTAGAGGATGACATACATATCATGGCATTTGCTCATCCATTCCATGCTCACTCTGTCTGAGTCCTGCATCACGGACATGTTTAGGGTGTCATAGTCTGTGTGGGGCACAGGCCTAGCTCTGTTGCAGGCCCCCTGACTCTGTTTAACTGGTGTAGTGCCTTCTGCACAAATGGGTGTACTACTGAGGGTTCATCATGTGTCCTGCTTACTGTCCCATTCTCATCTGCTGTGGTGTCAGTAGACTCAGATGATGCAATTGACGCTACTCTACAATGCCTGCCAATACACAGTTCTCTGGTCAATGTTTCATTGCCATGCAACGCCTCCCTGTATTTTCTTTAAGGCAGTTGCAGGGGGTTGCCTATAGCCATGCAACCCATTACATGCCAATTGCACATGATGGCTGAACTTGCCCTTACACTGCCTTCATGTTTATTGATTGACATATTAACGTACTTTTTGATGTAGATAGTCGGTAACATACACATGTTCTGCACTGCACCCACCCACTTCTGAGCCATGTTACAACGTTCTACATGCCTACTCACTGCTACAATGTCAAAGTGGCCTGGCATATATGTTCAGATTGTCATCCCTTCACTGTCATGAAAGGCACGGGCACAGGTGCATCCTGTGTTAATTGTACTCAGAATTGGAACACCCTAGCGGCTTTTTAGCAAGGTTGATTGGTCAATCTGCAGCCTATACTAACTGGTATAGGCCACAGATTGATTATAGCCTGCCAATCGAGTTGTAATGACTGTGGAGCTGCCTGCACATGTCTATGCGTACACTTTCAAATACATCAAAGCAAACAGTGTTGTAGCTGCTTGCTTTGCTTTATAGGATGCTGTTCATATTCACCATACGGGTGTATATGAACACAGGTGTATTTGAAAACTTTCACATGTACATATGCAAGCAGCTTCAATGTTGTCTAGTAGAACATTGCAGCTATTCACTTATGTGTGTGAAAGTGTTTATTTACAAATGTGTTCTTTGCAGCTTTTTTGTTGAATGGATAATATGTTGTTAATTAATGTAAATGTTGCTGAGATTTCAGCATTGTGTCCGTTATGTTCAAATGGCCCAATCCTAAAGGTGCACTGTCGTGCAGTACGTGTATGCCAAGGCCCACTTAACTAATGTGGTGGGGCCTGGCCATGATGATTCGACACACTGAATAATGTTTATGGGCACAATCAATGCACAAGGTGCTGAATCAGGCCCTGAGGGGTGTTCTGGAGGCTTCATGGACCGGCAGCTCAGACCATACTGGGCATTATGGCCCCTCATGCCTGGTTGCAGGCCCTCGCTTTGCTCGGGATATTCATTGTGTCTACATGGCCAATAATGCCCGGTACGAGCCGAGCTGCAGATGGATGAAGCTATATATGTGATGATGATTTAGTAATGCATGTGTATATGCATGTTATGTGTGTCATGGTGTGTTTGGATTCACTTGCAGCTGTGGCCATTTGGCTGTTCAGGCATGCTTTTGTGCCATTTCTTTGTTGCCATCTGTCATTTCTTCCTGTGATATGTGTCTGACAGAGGTGGTGTGTGATGGAGGTGATATACTACATTCAGTACATGTATAGGCTTCGCTATTTACACACAACCATTTCTGCTTTTGTGATGCGTTTGCATATCAATGCCACTGGATGTATGCAGGAATTTCAGTTGTGTGTGACATGTCTGCTTCATGTGTTGGCTGTCGATGTGATGTCTATGTGTGTGTGGGTTATGTGCCTCTGACATGTGTACTCATGTTTGTTTTTTTCACATTAGAGATGATGACGCAATGGAGCCAGAGGATGGTGATGTCATTCCAGACACGGGGTTGTTATTACATCAGCAACCCGGCACAAGTGGGGGTAGTGGGGTGGTAGACCACGAGAACCCACTTGTGCTCCAGACCATTGTGTCCAGGGCTGGCAATCAGTCTAGCTCTGATTATCACTCTGAGCACAATGTTGAGTTGCATGTGTGTCATATCCATTCGTCGACAGTGAGTGATCCTGATGTAGACGCTATTCTGTCCGCGACATCTGCACTGAGGGGCCAGGCAGTGTTGGAATCTCCACCTGTGGTGGATCGGGACTCACAATCACACTCCACAGCAGTTGCTGATGTGCCTGGGGCATCATGTCAACGGAGGGATGTAGTCTTGCAGCTGCTGGCGGTGTCAATACAGCAAGGACCACAGCTCTTTGGGCCCCGCGGGTGTCATGTCCGGCTACGCACTGGCCGTGCACCACCGGGGTATACCGAGTGGGAACAATCCATGTATGCCAATTCAGAACAACAGGGGACAGCTATTGATAGAATTGCTCAGAGCATGGAACTTGTGGCCCAATCAGTGCTCCCCCAAGCTAGGCAGGTGGAGCTCCAGCAGCAGGCTGCGCAGTCCACGGCCTCTGTACTCAGGCAGAGCATGGCGGCCCCAGACAGGGCACGCCGGGCTGAAATAGTGTCTCGGCATCAAGCACTTGCTGCTCAATCAGAGGCACACATGGTGGCCCTGAGGGATGACCATGAATCCCTCAGAGCCACTCTGCGTGTGCTCAACATGTCCCAGAGGCAGCGGTCAGAGGAGAGGTTGGAGCAGCTTGAGAATACCATCTCGGCCTAGCTACGTGCATGCCAGGAGGTGCTCCAGATGTCATGTGAGGCCAGGCACACAGAACTCCATGTTACATGTGCTACCTTGCAAGAGGAAGCATGCATATCACGTGAGGTGCTGCATGCTGACCTACGTGCCATTGCCACACAGGACCGGGCTTACCAGTCCCGCATATATGTTGCCATCGAAGGGTAAGCTGCGCATAGGAGTGGTCAGGGAACTGTGCCACCTCCACCTTCTGATTTCCATCCAGAGGCTGAGCAGGTCGATGACTTATATTCCACACAGGTCGGGCCGTGTAGGTGTTAAGCCCTTGAAGGTTTTTTTTATCTCAACATCATTGCATGTGAGTGTTGAGGTGCACCCTGTACTTCCCCCCTGCTGCCCCCCCGGGTCATATGTGGCCATTTTTTATTTTTTTAAATAATATTGTTTGTCTATTGTGCATTCATGTGACGGTGTGGTGCTTTGTGGCTTTTGAAAGCATTCACTGTCTATTCCAGCCGGGCCCATTCAAGCTTGTCTCATGTATATGTTTGTGGCTTGGGGTCCAGACACATATGCCACTCCTGCTTCCCCTTTCCATGGGCTTGCAAGAATGGTTCGGTGTGACAACAATTTACACAAGGGCATTGGACTTTCGTCATATCTGTGGCCTTTCTGCTGCTGTACTACTTGTGTTTACACCCCTAGTGGGGATTATGGATGTTTTCTCCACGCAACGTCTGCAATCAATTTTGGTGAGTACATTTTTGAACTGTCCATTTATTGAAGTTGATTGTGAGGTTTTTTCATTTCTTGCCTGTATACGTGCTTGATGCACTTCATGCTGTAGATGGTAGCCTGCACCCTTTAGCTGTCAAAGTCATAATGATGGTGGGAGGGGGGCCGGGTGGTGACAATGTCAAGTTGGTACGTGTTGAGCTCAGACCCTGGGGATTGTGGAAAAGGAGGATGCATTGGGAATGTGGCCCAAGAAGCACAACTCATGGTCCAGTCCTCACCTGAGATGTCTGCCTATGCTACTTCTCTGCTCTGTTCCATTTGGACGGCATGTTCTATCTGTCTCCCTCTTTGACTTCACTGCTGCCTGACGGTGCAGTTTTCCTATTGGACTACAGCTTTTTACTCGATTTTCACACTCTGGTGCCTTTAGTCTCTGTTTTTCTTCCTGCTACTGTCCTTGTTGCAGATCTGTCCACCTGTCGCTCGGGCAGTTATTTCCACGTACTCTTACATTTCCTCGGTTTGCCTCAGAATACCTCTGTTCCACAGCATCTCTCTCTTGCTCCTTCTGTCTTTCATCTATTACATCCATAAGTTTATGTTGACTTTGGCCTTTTACCAATGCTATTCAACTTTTGTGGCTCTTAACTTGCTTTCAGCTGTTTCCAGCTATTTCGCATTCACTGTGCCTTTCCAGACTTGTGCTGTCTCTGCCTTTCTTTGTTCACGCTATCAAGGATTGATTGGGTTTCTGCTCAAACATCCAGTTGTGCCAGCGTCCTTGGCTATTTTCTACTCAAGTTCCAGGTCTACCATGCATTAGTGGTTCAGTGGTAGAATGCTCGCCTGCCACGTGGGAGGCCCGGGTTTGATTCCCGGCCAATGCAAGGCACCTTTTTTCACGCCTTGAAACACTTGTGTATAGGCGCGTTACAAATGCCATATCATATCATATCATACCCATCAGTTGTGGCATCCTCATTGATTATTGTGTACTCAAATTCCTACCCATCCTGTTGAACCATGATCAACTGTGCAACCTTGGAAGTTATTCTTTCATTCAGCTTGGACATGTGCTTGGCCATATTCTGTGACTTCAAGTCATCTATTGGAGACTCTTCCAGGGTTTTTTGGTGCCTAGAAGCTTTTTTCCTGGTTTGGGGGTTTGGCTACTTGGAGTTCTCTGCGATTTGGTATTTTTACCGGTCAAGGTGGCCTCTGAGGGGGCTAGACCCTATTTACACGAAAGGAAGAACCAGTAAACCAAGGGGTAGGGGGATCCTGAAGCCAGGTAGACTAGAAGGAAAAACCAATGGACCCCAGAGACAGTTCTTCTGAAGGTCATGGTGATGAGGAAAGGAGGGAGTGGCTTTTGTTGTCGGACAGTACACTTGGGCTACAGTGATTGGGCACTCTCTGACATTGTCAATGTGGGGTACTATGTACATGATGTGTTTTGCTGGTCAATGGCTGTTCCTGTGTTGGGTTTACTTTTCATGTGTTAGGGGATTGGTCTGGTTTGACACACTGGGGTGTCCACATGGACAATGTTCACATGTGATGTGTACAGGACACTGAGGGTCACTTCATTTCACATGCATGTATTGAGTGCATGTCCCTACTGACAAACACCCTTACACAATGCACCACCACACATACAACCACCTTTCCATGCCCACACCTACACACAGATTGGCTTCTCTGCCATGCTGTGTCCCTGCAGCGCATGATCACTTAACATTTGGGGATCATGAACATGCGTCACTGGTTTATTTTTGTTGCTTGTCCTTTTTATATGATGCTCAAGGTGTATCCCCAACACAATGGCTGCTCACTGTGCTGTGTGCTGAGCGGTGTGTTGCAGGGGACACACACAGCACACGGTTTTGGGATTTGGGGATTTGGATTGGTCAATGTGCATGCCAACAGGCATTCTGTCTTTTGTTGATGTTACCGCTGGTGGCATGCATTTGTGTATGACTTCGTATGTGTTGGAGGTTGTTTGTCAGTCATTTCATCTTATTCCATGTCAGGTGTAATTGTTTCAGGCCACATTCCATTTATCACATGGCACTTTGTATCTAATTTGCTGTTGCATGCCATGTCATGGTGTGGCCGATGAGGGTGATGGGGGTTGGAAGGGTTTGGGTGACATACCAGTGATTTTCATGGCCTGTTTTGCAGGAGAGTGGTGTTATATGCAGCTTGTGTGTGTTCCTTTTGGTCACACCGGATTAGTTATGTTTAAGTAGCTGGGGATTCACACAATGTAGCACTTCCGTGAAAACATTCTCAGGGGGGTAAGGTTGTGACAGTTGACTGTCTCTTTGTCATCATCGATTGTCACCTGGTATGTGCCAGGCCTGTGTGCACTCCGCAGGGGTGGGGGTTTAGGTGAAAAATGTGGCCACAAGCTGGGTCCAGGCTGCCTCGCCACGTGCCCTTTCCCCTGCCATGATCATCACCTGTACCTGTGGTTGGGGATGTGGGGGCACCACCATGTCCACCGGTACGCCCTGCCGTGTTGCAACTTTGTGCAGGACTCATGCTGCCATAATGATCCTGCACACTACTGGGGGTGCATATAGTAGCTGCCTGCCAAAATGGTCAAGGGAGCGGAAGCGTGACTTGAGCACTCCGAATGTGTGCTCCACTATGCCTCTGGTTGCAATATGGGCTGTGTTGTATCTCACCTGGGGTTGTGCGGGGGTCATCATGTGGTTTCTCAGAGTGTAGGCACTGTCCCCTGGAGAGGTGAGGATGGCTGTCATTAGTTGGGTTTGTGTATTTGTCTGTGTGTGACATGCATGCATGTGCACAGACATGTGTGCTCACCAATGAGCTATGTGTCGCCATGCTTCCCAGCTTCCAGGTCCTGTCTCAGGGCAGACATTCTGTATATGAAACTGTCGTGGATGGACCCAGGATAGTTTGCATAGACAGAGGTGATGATTCCATGGGCATCGCATACAACCTGTACGTTGATGGAATGCCAGTGCTTGCGGTTGTGGTAGGAGTTCTCAGTGGCCCTATGTGGACGTAAGACCACATGGGTGCAATCTATGGCACCAAGCACTTTGAGGAAGTGTGCCACCCTGTAAAAGTCCTGGACCATGGCCTGACTTTCTGCAGGTGTTCTGGGCATGTATATGTGGCTGCAGACTGAGGGGCGCACAGTCATGATTGCCAACATCTGGTGTAGGCAGCGTGACTGTGTGGCCTGTGAGACACCCCCAACTAATGCAGTTGTCCGCTGAAATGACCCAGTGGTCAATAAATGCAGGACATTGAGCACCTTTTCCTAGTGGCTCAGTGCTTGGGAGCACAAGGTTGGTGATGTGAGATCATCCTCCCACTCAGTGACGAGGTCTAGGATGATATGAGGTGGAAACCTATACCTGCTATAGACCTGGTCATCAGGCATCCCAAAAATGCTTGTCCTGGGCAAATAAATGCGGGGCCTGGCTATTCTCCTCCTCCTGCTGTGTCACACGATCACTGCTGCAAGAAATGGGGCATTCATCGTAGCTATATGTACGTGTTTGTTGTTTGCGCACACTTTTATACTGCGCAGGGATGCTTCCGCCTGCCTTCGTGTGGAAGACGTGTTTACGCCTGTGAGTGTCTTTTGGTGTGCGTTGCGCACAGCATTCGGGATGTTGCAGTGACGTGTGCACCCATGTTTGCCACGCATGTTTTCGGTGCAGCTCCCTGGAAAAACACACGCACAGACTCCCATGAATCACTTGCGTGTGTTCCGCTGGATTTTTCATGCTTGTGTCACCAAATTCGGCGTGCAATTGTTCCATGAATCGGCCCCAGAGTCTTAATGGTGTCCTTTATCCTGCAGAGGGCAGTGTTCTTAACAGTCACATCCTCCATCAATTATTGTTCTTTCCCTCACTGGCTTATGACCTTTGTTGTATTACATTTAGCAACATACATTGTTATATGTCCTTCGAAAGCTTTCCCGGGAACTCAACTGTACCATTATATTTTGACAAATCTTTATGCAGTGTTCAGTATGTTTAGCACTGGGGTCTGCACTCTGCTGATCTATCATGACCTCATTAATGCATTTCCAGCTTGGGAACTGGTTTGCCTCCCTTGTTTTACGCAATCACTGTGCAGTATTTAACTGTGTTTTCCAGAAAAATACAGTTGAGATGCTTGTATGATTCCTTGCAAGGTGTAGGGGAGGACTGGTCCAGGAGACCCCTCTCGCCTACGTTTCTTCCCCAGGTGAGGGCTATGGCTCATTGGGCGTTCCCTCATGCCACCCGGGCCCAGGTGGTGGAGGGCTCACCCACTGGAGACATTGCCCACACGTATCGAATGCCCACATGTATTAATTACAACACAAATTTAGCTAGGCCCAGAAACCATTCTTTTGCCTGGTAAAGATGGTGTGAGCTCAGCGCACTGTAGCGCGGCCCCCACCCTTGGAGAACATCCCTGTTGCCGCAGCACCCTGGCAGATCCGCTGCGAGCACGTTCCCACGAACAAGACGGACATGAGCTAGCGCAATACACTAACATTGTAACAGTTCACCTCCCGCAGTGTACCATCACTATCAGCATGACCCGGCCATCAGGCCTGAACAATGAGAAGAACGGTAAAATGGTCATCTGATGGCAGACAGTCTTAATATATGTGTATATAGTAATGCCAAGACCACTTGCAAAGTATACTTTCTTCCACAGAGTCTCTTATATTAGAAACGTCTGTAGAATGTATTAAAATAAGAGAGCATGCTCCCATGATATAAGCAATGGCGAATTCACACCCTTGCAGGTGGATACTAATAATAAAGGAACGCTCAAGGGATCTGTTCGTCGCATGTATCACTGGGCAACCTACCTCCCATGGTTTTGCGTCATAACTAAAGCTACTGCTGCTAGAATACACGAGAAAGCGAATGCAACTATACTATGAACTCATGTAAAGGATGCGCGAGAATGCACTTATAATGTGTGTATATCTAAGCCCCTTATGTGCCACCACCGTCACGTACAGTGGCGGGTCGTTTTCTATGTACTCCACCAACCCAACTACTACCTCATTCACTGCAAATGTATATGCATGTAACTAAAATACTATAGCTGCTAGAATATAATGCACAAATATGGTGCGCGGACTGGATATAATCGAGATACATCCAGCAAAGTTTAAATGCATGTTGTGACGTGATTTTGAATAAGTATTATAGAAAGTGTTCAAATGTTTGTGATGTCTTTACCTACATTCAGCAACACACGAGGGAGATACCTCTGTGAATGCGTACAAGGCCATTTCCCCCTCCCACCCTGCAAAGACTGCCAAGACATGAGAACAGAGGCCCGCTCTGCGCTATCCCACCTCCCCCGACCGGACTGGAGCCGCTTCAAAGATTTGTAGCCCCACTGCAGCACCCAAGGCCGCGACCAGCCACCTGCATTATTTACAGCACAAGCAGTAAACCTTTGTTTAAACTCACGCGCCCCCTCGTAAACCCCACAACCCACCGAACTGTCTCAGACTTATGGCCCTGTGCAATCAGGACACCCAACACTTTGACAACACACAGCGAAACATCCATAACCACTTCTAACAAGACAGAAAGACCTGTACCATCCGCCCCAGTCCCCGAAGCTTAGCCCCTCGACCTATGGTCCCGGTCAGCAGGGCACGGGTAACCAGGCCTCGATGTATTACTTCCAGACCCCTCACAAGGTGCATTCCTCCTGTGTTGCATTAACCTGTAAAATAACCTATTGGAAGATTTACTAAAGAGAATAACACTGTAAATGACTGAATGACTGCGGTGTGCATGGCTGAGGGCAAGTAAGTGAGGAAAGGCATTCGTCTCTGCCACAAGCCGCCTTGGCGCACCAACACCGCCCGGATGAACTCAAGCCGACCTGCCAGGCCCAGCCCAACCCAAGAGGGTGACCAGTGACGTCCTCCAGCCAAGACCAACCACGCCGCAGCAGCACCTATAGTTAGTCGTCGCCACCCAATCCCAATGAACTTGTGCCCCCTATAGTATGTAGGTTTTGATGACGTTTTTTGTAAATATATACGCCTGTCTTTGCGATTGTCAGACAGAGCGCTCTAGGAGTTTGCAGAGTTCTTTGCATGCCCAATTCTGATTGATAAACTCCCATTTACGCTCACCCGCACTCTGTCTTGGCCTTATTCCCATTTTGGGAGAGTCCTTCATTGTCTCTCATTGCGGGGAGGATCGTGCTGTTTGGGGACGCTTGCTTTCAGTGGTGACCCCGATAGCGTGATTTTTATTTCTTCCTAACTCCTTATAACCGTCTCCTCTTTGGCACGAGAATCTCCGGTCGAAAAGGGATACGCACGGTGAGCCGGCTCCGGGAGGCTGCCCGCCAACGGCGACCGGTACACTAAGAAGTGCGCACTCAATAGAGAGGGGGTACGGGATCCCGGTTGAAAAATCCCCTTTGAGTACCGCTCGCCGGAGCCGGGGCTGACTGTTGAGCTGACGGCGACACTGCCTGGACGGACCCAGTTTCGGAGACTATCGGTTCAAGACGGGCACGTGAGTACTGAGTGCGAGCGATCTTAAAGGGAGCGGGGAGTGAAGTATAGGACAGGAAACGAAGAGGGGGTACGCAGATCTACTAAGGATCATCTTAAATTTTCCTTGCTTTTTCTTTGCATATGGCCATTAGGATTAAGAGGTGAATAAGAGATAAAAGTGACGGGAACCTAGCTCCGAAAGGGGGTGGAAGGCGGCGCCGCATAGTGCTATCTTGACTAGTACTGGGAATATATGAAGAAGTGGAGTATAAAATAAAAGTGTTCAGCAAAAGGGGACACTGAGAGTACATTAGTGACCGCTATTACTTTTTCTTCCTTTTCTTAAGGGTAGGGGGGAGAATAAAGAACTGTGATTAGCACAGACTTAGGGAGACAGTAAGAGAAACAGAGTCCTATTAGACGGAGGGGAAAA
The DNA here is from genome assembly GCF_040938575.1 of Ambystoma mexicanum. Taxonomy (NCBI): domain Eukaryota; kingdom Metazoa; phylum Chordata; class Amphibia; order Caudata; family Ambystomatidae; genus Ambystoma; species Ambystoma mexicanum. The sequence goes on from NC_090937.1 coordinate 528,396,909, forward strand.
CAGGTTAATATCTATATATATATGCGCATCTAGATATTCAAATAAGGCGAACAGGGACAGCCGGCTAGGGAGGAAAGTGAGGGCAGCTTGAATGGTGAACGGTGCCAAGAGGTGTGTGCACCTCGTATGTGCTAGAAGAGATTTTGATGTTGTGAATGTGTGAGCGATTATAAATGCATAATAGTTAAATGGTCATGATAAGTGTGGTCGGATAAAAAATTTTTCTCTCTTCAGATAACGTCAATATAGTGGAGTGAGTGAGTACTTTTTTGATTTCCAGTCTGACATTGTCAAACCAAAGGATGGGTTGCTCTTGTATGTGCCCCTCAAAAAGAACATAATAGACATTGTGTACGGCCAGTTTGGTATTGTGCAGTCAGGGAGGGCGAGAGCCCAAAGGGACCCAACATTGAATGTGAAGTAAAATATAAAGAATAATATTGATACTACCTTTACATTGTAGTTGCAAACACACTGAGACACACCAGCATTAGGAGGGCACAGAGATGGGGGCTGAAACACCCTTATCACATATTTGTAAGAATCTCCCGGGATACGTGGAGCGGATTAAAAAATATCACGACCAATGGGTGACCGAGCTAAAGGGGGAGGGGTCACCTCAGATTTGGCCCGAGGGAGGGTCGTTTGATAAAAGTGTCCTGGATACGGTGGCCACATGCATTTTTCTAAAATACAAAGGAAAGCAGCTGCAAAATAGGAGGGAAATATTAGATCTTTGGAGGTTATTTGAAGAGATACCACCGCCTAAGACACCAGCACTAAATTCTGATCTCCCGTCCACCACAGACAATCCACTGCTAATACAAAGAGATGTCAAAGAAGGCTCAAGTGTAGCGCCCCCAGTAGAGGTAATAAGTTTGTACCCGATAATAAAGAAGCCTGTGCCCGCAGAGGGGTACAGTGATCCCACTTACATACCTCCCCCGAAAGATACTACACCTCACCGGCCCACGGCACCTCCGCCATATGAAAGCACGAGGGAACAAGCCCAGGCAGGCGCACAAAGGGTAGATATAGAGAAGCTCACAGATGATTTAGAATCAAGACTGACGATAGCAAAGGATGAGCTCTCGAGGATAAAAGACATATGCGAACGAACAGCACTAGATGCAACTAGATCAGGGCGTACGTCCAGAGCGCTAGGTGAAAATAGAAAGCCCGAAGAGGGGTGGAAAAAGGGCGAGATTTTGTTCAGAATTGAGGAAGAACCAACGCGAATAATAGAAGTAGGGCCCGGAGAGGGAGATGTTGCAAGCGAAGAAAGGCGGGGGGGAATTAGAGAGGAGTTGCTGTGTGATATAAGGGACGAGGTAGAAGAAAGCGACAGATTGAGTATGGCGATAGGAGGGGGAAGCGAAGGAGAGGAAGGTACGTGTTCACTGAGAACCCTGGATGATGAGTGGACGGGGCGACTAAGGAACAGAGTGGGAAAAATGGCATCACTGGGGACATCAACAGCTAAAACGGGTCCGGACGGAACGACAAAAGGAAGGCTACAGCTCCCGTTAATACACAGGGGAGGAGGGAGGCCTAACTATATCCCATGGGCGCAGATGGATAAAGCCAATTTATTAAAGCTATTGCCCCCGTTGTCAGGAGGGGCAAGTAAGTGGATATATGCCTTTGAGAAACATACTGCCGGGGTACCCCTAGCCATAGGAGATGTAAAAAGTCTACTCGTGTCAGCAGTGGGCGATCAGGCTGAAAGGGTATGGGTTAAGGCCGGTTTCCCGGGAGTAACGTTAGACTGTGACCGCCATGATGGGGCATCCTTTAACACAGTGTGTGCCAGGGTGTGGGATGCCTTACGCGAGACATTCCCAGACACACCGGACTTGCAGTCAGAGATGCAGTGTACAATGAATGACGGGGAAGAGGCTATGGATTATATTTTTCGGGTCCAAGAGATGTGGAGAGCAGAAACGGGCACGCCCTGGTATCAATCGACATCTTTATTTTATTTTATTATAAAGAGAGGGCTCCCAAAGGAAGTGCAGAAGGCGCTTGACAAGATAGCAGGTATTGAAGCAAAGGGATGGCCAGAAATTCAGAGCATAATAGTACACCATTGTAAACGAATCAAGGAGAGGGAGAAGGAGGTGGCGCAGAAAAGATTGGCAGACGAGGCGAAGTTAGTACAGTCAAAGTTAGTGAAGGTTGCAGCAGCAGTAGCCGCGCTCCCACACAGTAGAGAGGGAGATGAGGAGGAGGAGGGGCTGATAGCACTCCAAGGAAGGGTGGCGACTAATTGGGCAGGAACAGCACAGCGGCAGTGGACTGAGCACGAGCAAGGTGGAAGTCCGCAGTGGCAAGAGTGGACCCCTCGAGGGGGACGAGGTGGGTACAGGGGCCGGAGAGGAGGCGGACAGGGGTATGGGGGAATGGGAGGAAATGGATGGCAGGGTCCCAGGGGCCCCCAGGGGAGTTGCTGGAACTGTGGACGATGGGGACATTACTCCAGGGAGTGCAGAAGTAGACAAAGCAATGGGTTCCAAGAGGAGGGGAATTATGGTCATCCACACCCGGGAAGCCCATATGGTCTCCCAATGGGACAGCAGCAACTAAGAAACCCCGGCCAGGGTACCACGGGCCAGCAACAGGGACACCAGTATAGGACACAGAACCACCCCCAAGACAATGACAGTACGCAATACACGCCAGGTAACCCTTTCGCGACAACAGCAAACGGGGCCCCCGCGCCAGCACCTTACAGCGGCATGTCGGTAGTTTCAGGGAATGTCTTTAGTGAAGGAGGGGCGACGAGATACCCCGCATAGGACAGCCCACAGAGAACACTTGCGTGTCCAGTTCTATCCACCACCTACAATGCAGCAGAGGAACCATTGGTAGGGGCGCAGATAGGAGACAAGCAGTTTATATTCATGGTTGATTCGGGAGCGGAGAAATCATGTATCAGAGAGGGCCGATTCCCGTTATCTAACAGGAAGTTAGAGACGCAGGGGTTCTCTGGGGCTGTAGTTGAAGTTCCTTACACAGAAGCCTTGGATGTAACAGTGGGGGGTAAGACTGTGAAGGCACCCTTATTGTATTACGAACATTCCCCAATTAACTTGCTAGGGAGGGATCTCCTGAGAAAACTCAACATGACCATATCATTTACCGAGAGAGGGATAGTGTGTTCCACACCCGGAATATGCCCCTTGCGTGCGATGTTGGTAGTGCAAGCCTACACAACCACGCAAGAAATACGAGGGCTGCCACAAAATGAGGAAATGTTTATCAAAGGGCTGAAGACTCTGGCCCTCATAATTCCCGAGCTAAGAAGCATGGACTGGAGGATTCCGGCGGAGTTCCTCTTCCGCCCCATAGTATGTCCCAACACAGCACCAGGATCAGTGGTATCGTTAGACTTGCACGCTGTGCAAGTGTCAGCCAAGAGAATCGCTGTGATTGGAGTGGACGAGGAATGGTGTGAGTGGCGCACAGTGCTGTGCACAAACGCCAACATCGCCCTGCGAGAGGTAACAGATGAGGATCTCTTTTCAGACACGGAAGGGGATGGTGAGATAGTAATGGAAATAGCGATGCCCTGTGACATTTTAATACAAGCAAGGGAGACCCCCGTCCAATTGATGACAGTGGTAGGAGCACCACCGTCATTTTTTGATGACGACATGAGGCTCGTACCAAACAACTTATGGACAACAGGCCCCCATGATGTGGGACTGTTGCATGGAGTACAGCCTGTGGTAATAAAGCTAAAGCAAGGAGCAATTTTACCACGAGTTAAACAGTATCCTCTGTCTCGTGAAGCTGAAGAAGGGATAAAAGAGACAATAAATGCCCTACTAGCTCAAGGGATAATAGTGCCTTCAAACTCCCCATGCAACACTTGTATTTATCCAATCAAAAAAGCAAAAGGGGGGTCTTGGAGGATGATACAGGACTTACGCCCCCTCAATGATGTAATACAGAAGGAGTTCCCTCTAGTCCCGAACCCCGCATCAATACTATGCAGCATCCCCAAAGAGGCATCACATTTCACAGTAGTGGATTTGAAAAACGCATTTTTCTCTATACCCCTGGCTGAAGAGAGTAGATACCTTACCGCCTTCACACTGGGGGGTAAAAGGTATGAGCATTGCAGATTACCACAGGGTTACTGCGAGAGCCCAAGCATCTTCAATCGCGTATTACATGAAGACCTAGGAAACCTATCAGTTGAGAGCACCATTATTCAGTACGTAGATGATTTACTAGTCTGCGCACGAAACGAAGAGAAATGCAGAACAGATTCCATAACATTACTGACTTTGCTGGCCAACAAGGGGTACAAAGTGGACAAGGGAAAGCTACAATACTGTCTGACAGAGGTCCTGTACCTAGGACAGTTGATTTCAAGAGATGGGAAAAGAATAATACCAGACAGGGTAGAAGCCATAAGATCAGTAAGAGAACCCACAACAGTAAAAGACATGCAGAAATTTTTGGGAATGTGCAATTACTGCCGAGCATGGATATTAGATTATGCGGCATACACCAGGCCCCTATTACAAGCATTAAAGGTGGCCCAACAGGAGAACAGGAAGATGGAATGGACGGAAGAGATGAGTTCCTCTTTCCAGACATTAAAAGATTTGATTTCAAGCGCCCCAGTACTCGCAAACCCTGATTATGGACGCGAGTTTTACCTATTCTCACACTGCAAAGAAACACTGATGACAGCAGTTCTGACACAAAAAACGTCCTTAGGACACAAGCCATTGGCTTACTATAGTGGTACTTTAGATGCCGTGATGCAGGGCCATTTCGCGTGCGAGCAATCACTCGCTGCAGCCGCGTTCGTGATTGAGAAAAGTGCCACCATAGTAATGGGTTGCCCGGTGACATTGTTTGTGGAACATTCATTGTTAGCAATACTAGAGAGATCAAAAAGCACACTGACCACACAGCGGGCGACAGCCTACGAGATTATATTGTCCAGTGCCAACATCCATATAGTGAGATGCAAGACAGTGAACCCCGCCACATTCATTACAGAAGCGTGCACACTCGAAGACATGCAGAACCACGATTGCGCAACCTACACAGGAGAAAGAGGGGAGGAGACAGTGGTGTGTGAGAACGCTCTAAGCGAGGGGGAGGTGTACTTTGTGGATGGGTCCACATCAATTGACGTGGACACGGGAGAAAAACACGTTGGTATGGCAGTAGTGAGGTTAGAAGACGGTAAGTATGAAACACTGGTACAATACCGTCTCCCATCACATTACTCCGCGCAGGCAGCAGAACTGATTGCGCTCATAGAAGCACTACATGCAGCAAAGGATTGTGCAGTGACAATATACACAGACTCAGCTTACATGACAACGACAGTACATGGAGGCCTAGCAAGATGGGGGCGGAGGGGCTTTAGGAGGGCAGATGGAACACCTGTACAGCATGCAGAATTGTTAAAAGAGTTAATTGAGGCCCTGCAAAACCCTACTGCAGTAGCAATAGTAAAGTGCCAAGCACATACGTCCAACACAGATGTTGTGTCTTTAGGAAACGCGGCAGCGGACGCTGCCGCCAAGGAGGCTTCCTATTTTCAGAAAAATGACACAGGTGAATACATGCTTAAGGACAAAACAACCGAAGAGCCCCCAGAGGGATATAATATGATGCCCATACCACAAATAATAGAATTGCAGGAAGGAGCCAGTGCAGAGGAAAAACTATTGTGGACAAAGCGAGGGTGCAGCAAGTCAGGAACAGACCTGCTGTGGCGGCAAAATAACTCGGGGAAAGTGGTAATGCCAATACAGCTATTAGAAATTGCATTTCAACAGCTACACTTCCCTGCACATAACACCAAACAACACATCGCAGCAGAAATACAGGAAGAATGGTTCGTGCCCTGTCTCCAGGAGCATGTGTCTCGATTGGCAATGGAATGTACAACATGCCAAATATACAATTTAGGGATGACATTACGCACTCTCCGGGGAACAATCCCTAAACCCATTGGCCCATTCAAGGAACTACATATAGATTACGCAGACATGGGGGAAAGGTGTAATGGTGCACGGTACATGATTGTGGTCGTGTGCCCATTTTCAAGGTGGGTAGAAGCAGGACCCTGCGCGCGACCCGATGCCAAGAGCGCCGCCAAGTTCCTAGTAAGGGAAGTATTCCCGCGCTGGGGAATTTGTGACGTGATCCGCTCAGACAATGGCACTCATTTTGTGAATGAGCTTTTTAAGGAGGTCACTACATTATTGGGAATAAAACACAAATTATGTTCGATTTATCATCCTCAAAGTAATGGCGTAGTGGAAAAGATGAACGGACTGTTGAAGGGCAGGCTATCAAAACTATGCTTCTCATTAAAGAAGAATTGGATTTACTGTCTACCGCTTGCGCTATTTGAGTTACGAAATCAGCCAAGCAAAGACCACCATTTGTCCCCGCACGAGATCGTGACTGGGAGACGGATGAACACAGCACATTCACCACTGCGCGAACACTCAGACGCTCACAGAAGCGCCGCGATATTGGGGGATGAGTTCACAGATTATTTAAAGAAATTGACAAGGGCAGCGCGCGTGATATCAAAGCAACTCTCCCCACCCTTCACTAGAGAAGAGGGAAATGTAACAGGCGCTGTTACGGAGCCGGGGCAACAGCTACAGCTGATGCCAGGCGACTGGATTTATGTCAGAAGCTTTGTACGTCGGTGGAATGCACCACGATTCCATGGCCCATATGAAGTAATATTTTGCACGCCTACGGCAGTAAAGGTCAAAGGGTTGAGGTACTGGGTGCACTTGACCGATGTACGGAAGGCATTTAGCAACGTACAAGAGGAGGTAGATGGGGAGGCACAGACAACAGCAAACGCTGCAACTGAGCAGAATGACTGAATATGAACTTGCGTGTATGTGTTGGTACTGAATTTGAAGAAATGCACAACTGATAAAGATGCAAAAAAAAAAAAAAAAGGGGGGAAAATTTTGTTTTAAACTTTCATCTTGTTGAGTGTGAATATATATATATACATATATTAAATGGAATGCCAAACTATGAGCTTGTATACACCCTTGTCTGTGAATACCCCTCCCCGTATCCCCACCCGCTTCCATTCCCCGTCACATGTATATTGTCACTGATGGTGCCAACAAAATGTTTACATGTATGCACTCAATGCACTTTTATATCTTAAAACAGGAGCTTCCATGGCATCTAACGGGTGGCCTGCAACGGATAGACTTATTAGAATTAGAGAGTGGTTAACTGTGAAATGTATATATTCGTATGAATGTGGACTATCTGCGTGCATTATATTGTTTTTCACATTATTATTTGGTCTGATTACATATTGGTTCATAGCGTTCATCTCTATCGAGATGAACGAGGGGGGAGGGAGCAACACAACTACTGGGACCAGTACAACTGCCAGTGTCAATGCAACTACACGGGAAGGTGATTTTTTGATATGGGACGGGACTAAACTTGTGTGGGGCTACTATACTACGTCATCCACTGTTGTCATCTCACAAGATGGAGGGCCAAAGGGTAAAAGGCAAAATAACACACTGTCCCCACCGGAGATGTCTAATTACAATGCTCACAGCTTAAACGACCGAAACCCCTCTGCTATATCCTGGTTGTATAATACCCCCACCAGCCAACCTGCCCCCACGGCCATAGAGAATCAAAGAATGAGAGAAACACATGAAATATTATATGATGACTGGGTGAAGGGGGGCGGGAATGAGAAAGGGGGGTCTAGTTTGTCCCTTGTCCAGGGAATCGGGAAGTATATGAGGAATAAGAACAATAGACGGAAGAGGGAAGCAGGGAGGAAGAAGTATGATGAGTACTATGGGCTAGGTCTAGATAAGATGGAAGACCCACGACACCCCCACCAAACAAATAAGTGGTATGCAGATATGAGTGCCACAGCTAAACAAACAACAAACGAGAGCTGTTATGTCTGCTCCCTTATTCCTCACGCATCAGGTACACCCAAAGTACTGTTACCCAAAGAGTTGCCAATTATAGACGCCCAATGTCTCCTTCATCTTACGTTATGCAGAATTAAGAACACCTTCCAGGCACATGAAGTGACTTTTCAAATGCTACAGAACGAGAAAACGTGCTACCCAAAACCGTCAGGGGTTGTGTGTCTGAAAGAACCATTTTTTGCAATCGAAGGGACACTTTTTTCTGATAACAAGTGGAAAAACGAAGAAGTAATGTGTAAAGCTGAAGCACTGAGGGGTGTGACACTGGAGAAATTGCAATGGATAGAAGAAACGTGCACACCCGTATGGAAGGAACACATTTCAAAACTAACCTGGGTTACGCCCATTGAAAAGCCTTTCAAGTTGCAGAATGAAATAGACTATGAACTATGTTTCAAAGGAGAGGGGAGAACGTCCATGGGGACGAACAAGAAGTGCAACAAAACCCTCACTATCCCAGATCTAAGAAAAGGGACTGCGGCCCTTATGGACACGTACTGGGTATGTGGCAACCAGGCATACCTACACCTCCCCCCGTCGTGGAGTGGCAGCTGCTCAATGGCCACTCTGCACTCAGCTCTAATGGTGATACCAGAAAGCCACATCGATGGAAGCAAAAAGACACAGGAACGCACACAACAGAGTGTGGCCCAACCAACTGCAGAATCACAAATGTATGTCCTGTCTTCCGGAAGCAAGGGAGAGGTGTTAACCCGTCACAGACGAGCATCAAATTACATCTCACAGGCATCATCAGAACTATTGGCTCAGATCCCAGACAAATATCGATTATTCAGCTCAGCAGAAACATTTTTTGCCTCACTCGTATCAAGTGTCCAAGCAAGGGCAAACGCAAAATGGCTTCAGATAACCCGTTGGGAATTGATTCAGCTGGCAAATGATACTGAAGAAGGATTTAACATAATAAAGGTCGAACTAAGAGCCTTGCGACTGATGACCATGCAAAACAGGTATGTCCTGGACCTGTTGACGGCGATGGACGGCGGTGTTTGCCGAAAAATAGGAAGTGCCTGCTGCACTTTCGTACCTTCTGAAAACGCAGAGAACGGCTCCCTGTCCCATGTGATCGAAGCATGGTTCGATAACATCTTCTCCTGGGTCCCCTCATGGCTTGGAACAACGATGAAATTTTTAATACCAGCTGTGGTCTTCCTCCTTTTGATTTTCTGCCTGTGCCAGGTGGGTCTTCGAGTCTGTGCTAGCGCAGTACCAAATGGTGCAATGATGATGGTGACAATGGGCAACTCACACGGTACAATAAAAACAATGCAAGAAGCACAAGTACAAACAGGGATAGATAACACACCTAGGTACCAATTGGTGCCCATGTATCACGACAAGGATATTGTAGATAAGCTGTGGCACACCACCATCAAAGAGCCCCGCATACTAGAATGGTACGAGGAAGTCTGGGTAGATTTGGAGGGAGATGGTGGGTGTATATATCTCACATGTACTCCAGATGAATACGCCAGGAGAGGTGAGAGCTTAAGGGGGGTGTGCAGAGCATGGATGCCTATCAAAGGAACTCCTGCATGGGATGAGGCAGTGATGGACGAAGCAGAATGTAGGAGGATAGAGGACTTTAAGAATTCGTTACTTAAGTAACGAAAGGGGGGAAATGTAGGGGAGGACTGGTCCAGGAGACCCCTCTCGCCTACGTTTCTTCCCCAGGTGAGGGCTATGGCTCATTGGGCGTTCCCTCATGCCACCCGGGCCCAGGTGGTGGAGGGCTCACCCACTGGAGACATTGCCCACACGTATCGAATGCCCACATGTATTAATTACAACACAAATTTAGCTAGGCCCAGAAACCATTCTTTTGCCTGGTAAAGATGGTGTGAGCTCAGCGCACTGTAGCGCGGCCCCCACCCTTGGAGAACATCCCTGTTGCCGCAGCACCCTGGCAGATCCGCTGCGAGCACGTTCCCACGAACAAGACGGACATGAGCTAGCGCAATACACTAACATTGTAACAGTTCACCTCCCGCAGTGTACCATCACTATCAGCATGACCCGGCCATCAGGCCTGAACAATGAGAAGAACGGTAAAATGGTCATCTGATGGCAGACAGTCTTAATATATGTGTATATAGTAATGCCAAGACCACTTGCAAAGTATACTTTCTTCCACAGAGTCTCTTATATTACAAACGTCTGTAGAATGTATTAAAATAAGAGAGCATGCTCCCATGATATAAGCAATGGCGAATTCACACCCTTGCAGGTGGATACTAATAATAAAGGAACGCTCAAGGGATCTGTTCATCGCATGTATCACTGGGCAACCTACCTCCCATGGTTTTGCGTCATAACTAAAGCTACTGCTGCTAGAATACACGAGAAAGCAAATGCAACTATACTATGAACTCATGTAAAGGATGCGCGAGAATGCACTTATAATTTGTGTATATCTAAGCCCCTTATGTGCCACCACCGTCACGTACAGTGGCGGGTCGTTTTCTAGGTACTCCACCAACCCAACTACTACCTCATTCACTGCAAATGTATATGCATGTAACTAAAATACTATAGCTGCTAGAATATAATGCACAAATATGGTGCGCGGACTGGATATAATCGAGATACATCCAGCAAAGTTTAAATGCATGTTGTGACGTGATTTTGAATAAGTATTATAGAAAGTGTTCAAATGTTTGTGATGTCTTTACCTACATTCAGCAACACACGAGGGAGATACCTCTGTGAATGCATACAAGGCCATTTCCCCCTCCCACCCTGCGAAGGCTGCCAAGACATGAGAACAGAGGCCCGCTCTGCGCTATCCCACCTCCCCCGACCGGACTGGAGCCGCTTCAAAGATTTGTAGCCCCACTGCAGCACCCAAGGCCGCGACCAGCCACCTGCATTATTTACAGCACAAGCAGTAAAACTTTGTTTAAACTCACGCGCCCCCTCGTAAACCCCACAACCCACCGAACTGTCTCAGACTTATGGCCCTGTGCAATCAGGACACCCAACACTTTGACAACACACAGCGAAACATCCATAACCACTTCTAACAAGACAGAAAGACCTGTACCATCCGCCCCAGTCCCCGAAGCTTAGCCCCTCGACCTATGGTCCCGGTCAGCAGGGCACGGGTAACCAGGCCTCGATGTATTACCTCCAGACCCCTCACAAGGTGCATTCCTCCTGTGTTGCATTAACCTGTAAAATAACCTATTGGAAGATTTACTAAAGAGAATAACACTGTAAATGACTGAATGACTGCGGTGTGCATGGCTGAGGGCAAGTAAGTGAGGAAAGGCATTCGTCTCTGCCACAAGCCGCCTTGGCGCACCAACACCGCCCGGATGAACTCAAGCCGACCTGCCAGGCCCAGCCCAACCCACGAGGGTGACCAGTGACGTCCTCCAGCCAAGACCAACCATGCCGCAGCAGCACCTATAGTTAGTCGTCGCCACCCAATCCCAATGAACTTGTGCCCCCTATAGTATGTAGGTTTTGATGACGTTTTTTGTAAATATATACGCCTGTCTTTGCGATTGTCAGACAGAGCGCTCTCAGAGTTTGCAGAGTTCTTTGCATGCCCAATTCTGATTGATAAACTCCCATTTACGCTCACCCGCACTCTGTCTTGGCCTTATTCCCATTTTGGGAGAGTCCTTCATTGTCTCTCATTGCGGGGAGGATCGTGCTGTTTGGGGACGCTTGCTTTCAAAGGTTTAGCTAATATTTTATGCTGTGGTGGTGATAATTTTCAGCCTTATGGAGTAGCTGACTAGATTTTGAGCACAACATGTGCTGCATGCTCAGTGTAGTGCAAAGGGCTACTGTCAATCATTATTATTGCTAATACCTTTTGTTTCCCTAATTTATGTTAGATTCAGCTGTTTTCACTATTCTACTGGGTTATATTCAGTAATAGGTTGAATATGCTATGGTCTCTAAAACATGGCTACTCGTTTCTTGTTGGGCCTGCACAATAGTAGTGTGTGTATGTGTGGCTGCTCGTTTCCTCGCTATGAGCTCCATTTACAAGGACATGTGCAGCTTGTATGTGCATGCTTAGGATGTTGAATGTACCCTCCAATGGCGTTGTAATCCTCATATTCTCATACTCTCCAACACTATACATAACCACACATCACACTGACATAACACTTTCTTCATAATTGTAAATAGCCCAGAAATAAGACACATTTTGCAGAAGAACAACATATCCACCTTGAAGTCTTCTCTTTGGGAAAGGATGTGATCATCTGCAACTGCAGGTGACTGTTCATAGCAACACCTGTGCCACAGGACATCACATTTACTATAAGGACCACAATAGCATTAGCAAATATTGTGCCTCAAACAAATGCAGACAACATTGCATACACAGCTCCTGAATAAGAACCATACAGGCAATACAAACAGATAGATATAGCACCCCAAACAACACATCAAACCAGCAGACACTGAAAACACCACCTTCAAAGTCAACAAAACACCACTACAGGCCCCAATTTATAACTCACATACCAAATGTAAGTCAATAAAGAAGAGGCAACTTATTCCCATTCAATGGGACCCTCTCTTCTGTGAGGATTGCTGGAGTGTGAGACCACTCAATCCCTTCAAATGGCAAAGTGCTATCCTCCAATGCCACAGAACTGCATGCCAGATATGTACTGCTGCAAGATTTCCCTAAAGGCCACCATGTCGTGGTAGATGTTGTCCCTCAATGCCACAATGTCCTGGTGCATGTCCTTCTAAATGCCACCATGTCCTGTTGCATGTACTCTCTCAATTGCACCTTGTGCTGCTGCATTTCTTCCCTCAACGCACCCATCTCCTGACAAAGCTCCCCAAAGGCTGCTATGACCTCAAGGCCCATCTTAGCGATATTCCTAGACAACTCCTCCAGGATCTGTCTCTGTCTGCCGCTCACATGCAGCAACTCTTGCTCCCAGGCAAACTGGCTGCCAGCCAAGTGGCCCCCACGTTAGCGTAGCCTATGCCGGCGTGATTATCATGGACTGCCTTTTCATAATGAGCCAAAAGTTTGTGGATGACATTATGTACTCCACTGATGTTGGTGGGGATGGTGCTTACCTACATGCAGCCCCTGCAGCTGTGGGAACACTAGATCAAGGTACATTTGTGTCTTGTATCACAAAAGGGGGGCACCCTACTTGTTGTTACAACAGTTAAATGTCTTAATTTGTAAAAGAGTAATTCCCTGTGCTCCAGGTAAACATCCCTGACTAAGGGGATATAACAAACTAAACAAAAATAATGTTCCTTGAAACAAATCAAAGACATGCCTAGGTGCTCTTGTTGGAAAAACCAGGATCTGTTATTTTTGCAATTTAGGAATTTCAGATACACTCTTAATGAAGTAACAATTTAAAATGATTGGAAAAAATTATTGAAATTGACCCAAAACTGTGTTTCAAATTCAATTCTAGCAATTACTAAAATACAAAAAGAAGATAGATTGATTCCTCTCATACATTTTGACCATTATATAAAATTGTTGTTCAATTTAACACATTAACTTCAAAAGGCAATAACTTCATAAACAAGAAGATACAACTGTGCAGGAATTAGCCACTTAGTGACCAAAGTGTGTTGCTGTGCTCTTCCTATGATAAAATAATAAGGTTTTAGTTTTTTTAATCAATTTATTTCACAAGGAGTCTTGTCTATAAGCAAGGAACATCACATCTGGATGTACTAACTTTCTTGAAGTTTTGTGCCTCTTGAAAAAACCTCAGCTGTTGCTGTTACAATATTCGAACATCCACTTTGGAAAAACTATTGAGAGATATAATAAAGAGACCAAAGAGACTTGTCATTTAGTCACTTAATGTAATATGTGATATGTGATGTATATCAGGGTCAATCAAAGATGTACTCACTAGTGTGTCTTCCTAAAAAAGAATAATGAGAAGTTGCAAGCATAACCCTGAAAGTAAAGATAGTTGCAAGCATATCCCTGAAAGTAAAGATAATAGAAGAGCTGCAGTTAATTTTACACAGATTTGTTTGTAATTACTACTCGATCCATTAAAGTTTTTGCGTATACACTTACTAAATGGATGTGTTTGCTCTTTAATGCTTGAAAAGAGGATGCTTGTAATCACAAGTGTCAGTCTTTGAAGAGATCGAAATTATGTATGAAATTGTGCATATTGCTTCAGCGCATACACCAACTTGCGGAATATGCCCCTTGATTCGTATCTGTGGTAATCTCACCTCATAATCCTTTATAGAATGGCAAGCCACAGAACGGCAAATTAGCTCATGAGCAGCCTCCCGTGCCCAGCTTTCATATTGTAACTAGTGCCATGGGACCCCTTTTGACGCTTGCATGCTTGCATTGTGACGTGGGTGGCATGTGATTCAGATATCTGATACACTTCTATATAGCCTAACAAACATCTTTAAATATGTTCAGTTTAGTTTAAATGTGGATAATTAAGCATCTTATTATGGAGATTACACACTTCTTAAAGGGTCACAACCCTTATCATGAGCTGCCATATAGAAGCAGATATTGACTTAGTATACTGCTTGTGTTAGATATGGCATTCATTATTGTGTGTGATAAGTAGCTGTATAAGATACTCTCCATCAACAAGTGTCGTGAATAATGCACATATTCCAACAGATGTGTCACACAGTGTTACTATTTGCCGAAGTAATGCCTAATTACATCGCAACATTCTGCAATATCAAACCATTTCTAGCTATCAATTAATCTAAATCACACAGTAACTTGTGTGGTATATTTCCATCTGATTCACTCCTATTGTTGAATATAAATCAGCTCTTGATACAATCACTGCATTTCAAAAATAAATTAATTACACAATTCAGTCTCTCAAAGGTTGTGTAGTCACCACTCACTTACTGCCATAGAACTGTTAATTAATTCTCAGGCAAGTATGTATAACACATTTGTGATTTCATCTTTGATGTCATGGGTGGTAGTCCTTGCAGTGCACAGTGGTGGCGCGAGTTATGGTTGCTTAGCTTACCATAACTATCACATTTCTAGGGGGGGGGGGTTCGGTTTTACTAGTAAGCATAATATGGATAGGTTGTTATTAGTGCAAAGTAACTATAATGTCCCTTTAAAAAAGCTTTTGCACTGAATTGGATAGCTTTTTATTAGGGCAACTGAACCATAACGTCCCTTTAACAATGTTTTTTTCACTGAATTTGATAGGTTTTTAGCTGCACAAC
Organism: Ambystoma mexicanum; assembly: GCF_040938575.1. NCBI lineage: Eukaryota > Metazoa > Chordata > Amphibia > Caudata > Ambystomatidae > Ambystoma > Ambystoma mexicanum. The sequence goes on from NC_090937.1 coordinate 528,412,124, forward strand.
TTAACCATAATGTCCCTTTAACAATGTTTTTTCACTGAATTTCATAGGTTTTAACCAGGATACCCTTAGTTTATATACATGTACCATACAACATACTGAACCAGCTGGCGCCATATTAATGGGCAGAGTGGGTGCAGACTATGCGTCTGTTGGTGGACATCAGCTGGCATCCAACCTGCTCAGAAAGGCAGGGGTTCTCTTACATAGTGGTACCATTCAGCAAAAACAAGGAACATACACAAACAACACCATGTATGTGAATTGCAAGGTAAAATAGAGTAGGTCTGCAAAAACTGTACTTATGAAACAAGCAGAGAAAAGGCACAGGGCATGCACCGTAATGGAATGCACCAACAAGAGAAGTAACTTCTGCCTTCAACAATCTTACTTAAGGACTGCAAAGTACTGAGAGCAGAACGTCACTAAAATGTGGTACGTACACTAAAGTTTGTTTTATCATAGCACAGTTTGTGCAGTGAACAATATGTTAATGTTAATGTCAAAGGATATTTGTACCGTGCAGTATCCCCACTGGAGTGGTCCCCTGGTGCTCTGGTGGTTCTGAAAAAGGGAGGGGGGTGAGTTAGTGGGAATAAGCTGGAAAAGTGCAAGAGAGCAGTGTTGTGCTGTTTGTGGCCTCGACCCAGAATTCCGTTGGCTGGACTTGGCATATTTTCTGATCGGTAGTCGTTGTGTGCTGTTGTGCAAGTTTGTGTGGGGTTTGTTTTGTTGTTGCAGTGTAGTGAAGTTTGTGCGGATGGTTGTGTTATAGGTTTGTACTTGTGTTTGGTTAGAGTTTGAGAGGGAAATGCAGAGGGGTGATATTATTTGTGGATTGGTTAATTGGGCAAATGCTAACAATCACAATTCTATCTAAGTGTGGCACCTGCTGACATTTTTAACCTATCTAGATGTGATCCCGGCTAGTGTTTATGATTACGTCTAGATGCGAGGCCGGCTAATGTTCATGATTACATCTAGGTGTGGCACATGCTAAGATTCACAATTCCATCTAAGCGTGACGTGTGCTAATGATCACAATTCCATCTAAGTGTGGCATAAGCTAATAATCGCAATTCCATCTGAGTGTGGCATATGCTGACCTTCATGATCCCTTCTAGATGCGATGCCAGCTAATGTTCAAGATTATGTCTATAGGTGACAACGGTTAATGTTCATGATTACGTCTAGAGGCGATGCCGGCTAATGTTCACAATTAAGTCTAGAGGTGACGCCAGCTAATGTTCATGATTATGTCTGGGTGTGGCACGTGCTAACATTCACAATTCCATCTAAGTGTGGCATGTGCTAATAATTACAGTTCTAGCTAGGTGTGGTACATGCTGACCTTCATGATCATATCTAGATGCACCCCCAGCTAATGTTCACGATTAAGTCTAGAGGCGACGCCAGCTAATGTTCACGATTTCGGCTAGAGGTGACAGCAGCTAATGTTCACGATTATGTCTAGAGGTGACGCCAGCTAATGTTCATGATTACGTCTGGGTGTGGCACATGCTACCTTATCAATAGTAGAAAAGCATGATGTTTCTTTTTTTATGCAGCAATGGCAAGCACCCTAGAATGGCTGGAAGAGAATTTCCCTCATGACGAAATAAGTGACGATAGTAACCCCACTGGTACGCACCACAGTCTGAAAAATAAAACAATTAAAATATATTGCTTCATGTACACCTAACAGATTTTATTTTCTTTAACAGAACACACTGGAAATGAAAGGAATGCACCACAGGCGGCACCTCTTCCACAACAGCACACAAAGTCAAGGAAACTGTGTAAATAGCAATCTGGACAGCCGGGATGTCAAAATGGAGGAATTGCTAAACAATTGTGCAGCCTTAAAATATTTCGTACAAGGACATATTATGGAGAAAATAAAATACCACTGCCCCACATGCACATATACCCCTTCCCCATTTCCCAGCCTGCCATCTCGCAAATTCCCTGTGATCAGAGATGTTACGATGACTCCTCAATCCCTTCCTCCCCTCACGACCAACTTGTACAAATCCCCAATTCCCCTGTATATATATCCATTCCTGCTACCTCTTCCCTTTCTTAATACTATCTATGAATGTGTGGAAATAAAGGTTTATATGTAAATTGTTGCTTAGTGTATATGTGGCTTTTCCTTTTTTTTAAATCCCGGTATGACTCTGCGGCGCAGAGTACTGGTGCGGATGACCACAATTAAGCAAAATAGAGGTGTCCTACAACACCGCACCTGCCCGGTATATCTGCAATCACAATGGAGGCATCCGTAGGACACCACTATGGGCCGCATCTTGTGAACCACCTGTAATTAGTTGTGGGAGTGCACATTTGTCCATTGCACAGCTACGCGCATGCATATTTTTTCCTCTTTGTCCCGGTAACACCGCCCCTGTCCAGCATGTGTGAAGAAACTTTTGACATACTTTTTGTGGTTCTAGCCACCCACCCACGTCCTATGGGTAGCTGTACACATGAACCTCCCACATGCTGTACCCTACAAACATCCAGCTTCTTCCAAAATGTTTGCTGTACGTAAGACTCTCTTTTAATTAGTCCGGGGATCCCAACAGTGTCGGCAGGACACCTATGCGCATGCGCACAAAGTATTCCACCCAATACGGGTCCTGCGGACAGCCGTCCCATTCGAGAACATTTGCGATGTCACCATGGGACCGCAACCATGCTGCACGTGGGCCCTTAAATGCCGGACATGATCCAGGCCCCTGGACATCGAAAAAGTACTGTTTTCTGCAATGTATAGAGTGTTACTGTGAAAGTCCACTCTTACAGAGGTCCCACACTCTGCCCTTGTACATCTAACTATTTTTGGGAAAGATTTAGGGCTGCTTTCCCATTCCAAGTGTTCCACAGCAGTCCCATAAAAGGCCAAACCCCTGAGCTACTCTGCATTCTGTGTTTAGCTTTCCAGATCAGAGCAGCAGTGCACATTTCTTTGTGCTGAAATTGCTTTGTGAGAAATTCTGCTGTGCTATATTACCATTGGCAACCATGGCTGCTTCTACTGCCTCTAACTCAGCAGCAGTACCCACACCCTGACACTCATCACCACCACCACCACCACCTCCTTCCGAAGGGCCTGGACAAGGGAACAGGCTTGGTAATGTAGATAGAGATCAAGAGGAGAATGAGGATAAAGTAGGGCAATTCCCCATTGCCTGCAGCTAGCATGAGTCATGGGTGTGGAAACTATTTACCACAGTAGGAGACGTGCCCAAATCTCATGCTTACTAGGTGAGATGTCTAGTACTCAGTCACGGAAAACCTGGCGTGTACAGCTATGGCACCACTTCCATGCAGCTACAACTCAAATCGAACCACAAGGCAGCAGTTCGGAGAGTTGGCCCCTCGAACAAGGCAGGAGGTTAATTTCCTCTACAGCATCCTCCGCACTGGCTCCTGTCACCACTAGGGACGCTCCAGTGGGGCAGTGGATCCCTAAACTAGCCTTGCAGGCCATTCGCACTGCAGCAGACCCCTACCTTTCAAAGGTCACTGTATTGTGCATGTACTGCAATGCAGTATTCTGCAGGGGAGAGCAACTTTGAAGTGCTTTCAAGGCTGCAGTCCGGGAGCATGACAAGGACTGCCCCCTACCTAAATATGGCCCACCCAACATCTTCCTCTCTCCACTTGCCCTTTCGTATCCCTGTGTTTGGTGCCCTTTCCTTAACCTCCCTTCCCTTTCTTTCCTTCTGTATCGTGTCTTACAAGAACAGGAGAAATACAAAACAACCAGAAAGGAAAAAAAAGGCTCTTCTCAGAGCCACCTTTCACAGTTCAAAAACAGAATTCCAATGAAAGGATGCAGGCCATTGCGCAGCCTAGAAGCTCAGCAGACAGCATGGTAAAAAATGTGAGGTGCAGCTCTGTCACAAATATGCACCAAACGGAAGTGGTGGCTCTGAAAAGAGACTTTTTGTGCTGTTTGTGTTTGGAAGGTTTGAAGTGGTCAACACATATTGGGGAAATGCTTGCTATGCTTGCAAGAAGTGCTGCGCTGCATTTTGGATATTATGCAGAGACCGCTGATTGCCAGCATCAGTAAAATGGACTCCATTTGTACAAAAAAGTTGGTACTATGAAAAGTAATTTTTTTATTGTGGAAGGAGAACATGCCAATGTCTTGCAAAAAGGCTCAAACAGCCATGTTCACATTTCGCCTTGCTTTCTATATTTGTGGCCCAAATGAAGAAGAACACAGCCATATCTGTCTCTGGGCAATGCGATAAAAAAATACTTGCGATTTTGGAAACATTTCCATGACTTGCCAAAGTGTCTCCTTCATCGCAAACTGCAGCAAGATTCTGGTAGCATGTCCTAAACTGTTCCCTCCACAATGAATAATAATAATATCTGGATGATCAAGCATCACCAAAGTGGCACAAAGAGGACCCACATGCAGCCACTTCATCCCCGGTACTCCGTACCACTGGACATCTACATGATGGAACACAATTTGTGCAGCCACTCCACAGCGCTCTTCTTACGCTTCCAACCAATATATCCTGGAGCCACCCAAAAGCCATACACTCTGCCTCCTTAACGACACAACCATAGCCATGTGCACTCCTATTTGCAAACACACCTTCTGACACAATCTGTCCTTACACACCACACTCAGGAAACCTTATTGACCAATCCCCACACCTACACAGTCCCATTTCCATGCCAGCCACCCTCAAAAGACCTGATGTGGCACATGCGCATATCCAAATGCTGCGGTGTCCATGGACATATTGTCCTTTATGCGTGGGTGCAGGAACACTTTTCAACCAGGGTAGATGCTCCCCTCTTTATTGGTAGCTGTGAAAAATGTTTTTTCTTTTTTAAAGGTGCTTCGAAACAAACATCTTTTTTTGTATTTGTTGCAGATTCTTCCCTTTTCTCCACCTTACATTATTACACAAGCTTCTCCAAAATAGCTTTTAGATACTGGAACACAAGTGCATTTTCAATGGGGGACAAATAAAAACAAAATCTGCTCCACAGAAAGAAACTCACATTAGAAGCACTTAAGTTCTCATGGGCACAGAAGAAAATGCCAGCATCGAACAGAAATGCAGACATGCCGCTGTTTACAAGACACCTTTCCTTCGCTACCTCAGAAGAAAGTACATTGGGATTGTTCCACACTGGTCTTGGTGGTATGCGTGAGAAAATCACAGTTGCAGTGGGAAAAAGGTGCATCACTGCTTTAATCACCTCCTTCAGTTCAATGAGCAAACTTGCAGCAGTGCGAAAAGCCACATTCAGTGTTCCACAATATAGCAATAGTATGTCAACAGTACTCCAAGTGGCCACATCTGTGCACTCTGCAATCACAGCTTGCTAATTTGTTAGAGCCACACTACACCACAAAGTGTGCATTCCTTCCACACCAACATTTTCATCAACACTGCTACCCTGGGCATATGTGTGCAGTTCACCGACAAATGAATCACCAGTGATGAACACTCATTCTCTGCATCTCTGCCATCATCACGGTATACAGCAATTAAAAAAGTATTACCAACCCTCCCTGTTAAGCACACCCTCAACCACTGACTGGATAATCCACAGTCCCATTTCCATTCCAAGCATAGTAAAAAGGACACAATGTGTGCTTCCCCAATTACCACGAGGGCCACAATCCAGTAAATAAGGGGCAGTCCTTCTTCCCTTTCCAGTATTCCTTTTGAGCACTAGCTCATTGGGTACTTGTTAAAATGGATTTCTGAACTCTGACCTGGAGGGGCAGAGGTTCAGAAGGCCAACCTAGTTTCTTGGAACAGGGTAACCTGTGGACAAGCCAGACCAATCAGCGTAGCTATGGCAGGCGGTCAAGACTAAGGGCCTCATTACACGGTAGGAGATAACCATGGCGCTAATAGCGCCATGGCTGCCTCCAAAACCTTACCGACTCCGCCCTGGTGAATGGAGCAATTACTGGTCCATTCCAAGGTTGGCGGGACCGGTAATTCCCCATTCACCAGGGCCCTTCCCCATTCCCATTTGAGGCCCCATAGGGCTCAATGGGAATGGGGAAGGCGCTAATAACGGTACCGCAAATTGTGGTACCGTTATTAGCTCTAAAGTCCCTTTGCGGGTTCTGTCCTTAATGCCTGGAAAAACCAGGCGTTAAGGGAGGACCCGCAAAGGGAACTCGTAGTAGGGCGGTAGAGGATTACCGGCACCGGTGCCCTTACTGGTGCAGGTAATCCCCTACCGCCTGCCCTAAGTCTCATGTGGGGTGAGGGTGACTGAAAGACCTCAATGAGCACACAAAGCAAGGACACTTACAAATTACTCTAGACAGGTGTTATATTAAAAATATAGACACATTTATTACAAGGCCTTTGGAATTTCGACCCTAGCAAAGACTCACAATAATACTAAAGTAAACCAACACATCACAATCAACACAATATATATACAAGAAAAGAAGGGTCTAACAGATTAGAAAGCACAAAATATGTAGACCACCTAGATGGGGAGGAAAACAGGCAGTGCAAGTAATCTTTTGTTACGCTCACCTGACTCCCACGGAGGCGCAGGCCTGGTTTGGAGTGCTGTTGCCTCTTCTATTGTGAAGCGCAGGACTCGGAAGATGGACAGGACCGGACCTTCAAATCTGGCTTGTCTGACTTGCAGAAATATCCTTCTGTGTGTGAAAAGGGAGTATCAACAATCTGCGGGATAATGTGTAAGCCTCCCACTCCCTTCTCACCCTCCACGAAACCCTTCTGCGATGCCCGGTGAAGTCTCACATGAGGGTCTGAAAGGACGAGCTCTCCATCCTGCTTCTGATGCCGGGGCGCGTTGTAATCCAGTACTTCACTGGATCATGGATTGCAGAGAGTTCAAGTTTGCTTGACCTTCCCGGTAAAGTACTGTGAGAATTCTGTTTATAAGTATGAGCCCAAAATAATAATTGTCCGTTGTCTCTATTTCAGGTGCAGAACAAAGATTCCGAGATGAGCTATGGAACCGACGAAGGAAACTCAGGTGAGTTGTTTGATGAGAGTTTCCTTTAGTGTCCTTGCATTAATGCACTAATGCTTGTGTCTTTTTTCCCCATAGGGGCCGGGGTTCGGAAATGCCGGAGATATGGCACCGACCCGAAGTGAAAGGTGCAGTTCCAGTAGATATCAGGTAAGTCTTTAATGAGCGTTCAGGTAATGTCTTAGCATTCGCTCACTAACGCTGATGTCTCTTTTTCCCCTTAGGGGCCGGGGTCCGGAAATGCCAGGATGCGGCACCGACCCGAAATGAAGTGGGAATGACCCAACAGATAAGTCTTATGATGGCAAATTAAGGTTTTCTTATTCTCTTCCCTAGCTCACCTTTGTTCTTGTCTTTTTCTCCCTAGGCGCTGAAATGTGGTTGCGGATCCAGATGGTCGCTGATGAACATGGAGGCGCCTAGTAAAGGTGAGTGGAATGCTGCGCTGCAGCGATCGATGCGATCTGCTTTTAAAATGAATGTCTTCCTTTTCAGGATCGTCGGCGAAAATGTCTCCGGAATGCGGATTTTAGCAGGTAAGTACTCTTCTTTTTCCCCTATTCTCTTCTCTTCTCCCTTTGCAGGTGTTCCAGGATGCTGGCGGGCGTGGCAGAAGTCAGGATGCAGGAGCAGACACAGTGAGCGTCCAGCTGCTAGATGCAGAACAACTCGAAGCATGAGTTGCTGCTTGGGCGTGGCTTAAATAGCCTTCAAAGTAGTTCCAGGTATGTATCCTTCCTCTCAGGTATGTATTCTTCCTCCGGCCACACCTGTGTGGTTAAGTAGTCCCCAAAGATAAAGTAGTCCCATTCAGGCCTCTAGATGGCCCGGATGTTGCAGCATGGTCTGCATCAGGTAAGTTTACACCAAGCACCTTTAAACACAAAGGGCCTCATTACGACCCAGGCGGTAAGTTACCGCCTGGGCCGTGACTTTACCACCATGGCGTAAACTACGTTTACGCCATGGTGGTTGGCGGACTTACCGCCCCATTCCGACCTTGGCGGGGCGGTAAGTCCCCAATCCCCATTTACCCTTCCCCATTCCCATTCTTGCCCCATAGGGCATAATGGGAGTGGGGAAGGCGTTAATTACGCCACCGTAAATTACGGTGGCGTAATTAACTCCATGGTCCCTTAGCGCAATGGATTTTAACACCTGCTAAAAGCAGGTTTTAAATCCGCCATGGCGCTAAGGGACCTCGTACTCAGGCGGTAAGGGTCGGCGCTGTTTACGGCGCCGTAAACCCCTTACCGCCTGAGTTGTAATGAGGGCCAAAGTCATCTTTTATGAGCCTGGCGCCTATGGCGCCAGGACTGTTGTCCTATATGAGCCTGGTGCCAAAGGCGCCAGGACTGAGTCCAAAGGGCCCCTATTTAGGGTCCTATGTATCTGGGGTTGAAAGTCCGCGGTCCTTTGAGAGGTAAATGTTTAGTTGCTAGCCACACCTGGTCCCCTATTTGGTACGGAGGTGCTTCACTTCGATGTAAATCAGCATTTTCTTTGTACTTTCTCTTGGCTTGCTGAAGATGAGTCGTAGCTTCTTTGAAAGCTCTGGTTATCGTGGAATGCAAATGATCTACCGCAGGCATTTCCAGGTTTTGAGGAGGGTCCAGGTCTGAGGTTCGAGGATGATGACCATACAAGGTGTAAAAAGGGGTTTGTCCTGTTCCAGAATGTACAGAATTGTTATATGCATATTCTGCAATCCAAAGAATGTCTTTCCAATTGCTTTCAGATTGGTGCAACATACACCGAAGATATTGTTCAAGGGTTTGGTTAGTTCTCTCGGTTTGGCCATCGGTTTGGGGATGGTGACTGGTGGATAATCGTACATCAATTTTGCGCCAGTTGACAACATTTCCTCCAAAAATGGGAAATAAACTGGCTTCCTCGACCTGAGACTAATATGGATGGAAAACCATGCATACGAACTATGTTCTCCAGAAATTCCTTGGCCAAGATGGAGGCTGAGGGTAACCCTTTTAAAGGGATAAAATGGGCCATTTTGGAGAAGTGATCCACAATCACCAAGATAGTGTTGTATCCATAGCAAGGAGGCAGGTCGGTAATAAAGTCCATCGACAAGGTGTGCCAAGGTGCCGGTGGAATATCCAAAGGTTGTAGAAGACCGGCTGGTCTTTTCTTTTGACCTTTATTTTGAGCGCCATCTCCGCAAGACATCACAAAAGATTTTATGTCTTTTCTCCAGGATGGCCACCAGAATTGTCGTTTGATCTTTTCCTCAGTTTTAGCGATACCAGGATGTCCTTCCATTAATGTATCATGATAATGGGCAATAACGAGTTCTTGCAGTTCTTTGTTAGGCAGAAATAATCGCCCCTGGAAGTACGGTAAATCGTTATTAACGGAAAAGTGTGACCCCTTTTGGCTCCATTCTTGTAAGGCTGTGGAGTCTAATAGTTGTTTAACTCGAGTTTGAACGTCCTCAATAGTTTGTAAAGAGGTCAAACCCAAAATTCTCTGTTCAGGTATAATCGGTACAGGTTCTAAGCTCGAATTTGTTTCTTCCATCCCAATCCGGGATAACGCGTCCGCTTTGCCATTCTTGCAACCAGGGCGATAAGTGATTACAAAATCAAATTCCGCAAAGAATAAAGCCCATCAGAGTTGACGTGATGATTGGGCTTTGGCCGTCCTTAAATATTGCAAATTTCTGTGATCTGTAATCACCGTGATGGTGTGTCTTGCGCCGAGGAGGTAATGATGCCAAGCTTTGAAGGCGGACTTAATAGCTAGTAACTCCTTGTCGGTGATTGCGTAATTAATTTCAGGAGCCGAGAATTTTCTGGACCAAAAGGCTACAGGGTGTATTTGGTTAGTTATTGGATCCCTTTGAGACAGGACAGCTCCCATGGCTAAGCTGGATGCGTCGGTTTCAACAATGTAAGGGAGATCTGGGCGTGGATGCTTCAACATAGGTGCGGAGGTGAATTTAGACTTTAGGTCTTGAAAGGCCTGTTCTGCCTCTTGAGTCCATTCGACACGTTTATTCTTCCGTAAGAGAGCTGTGATGGGTTGGGCCACTCGAGAAAATTCCGGGATGAATCTTCGATAAAAATTGGCAAAACCAAGCATGCTCTGAAACCCCTTCACAGAGCTAGGAGGTGGCCATTTGAGGATGGCGTCCACCTTTCGCGAGTCCATTCGGACTCCTTTAGGTGTCAGTATGAATCCGAGAAACTCGACTTCTGTGGTATGAAAAACGCATTTTTCGAGTTTTGCAAACAGTTTGTGCTGGCGCAATTTTTCAAGAACTGCCCTGACATGTTTTCTGTGATCGGATTCCGAAGAGGAGGACACCAGGATGTCGTCGATATATACCATGACACAAACATCGATAAGTTCCCAAAGAACATCATTCATAAAGTATTGAAAGACGGCAGGTGCGTTGCACAATCCGAAGGGCATCACCTGATATTCAAAGAGCCCATATTTGGTGCTGAATGCAGTCTTCCATTTGTCGCCTTCTTTTATACGCACCAGGTGATAAGCTCCCCGGAGATCTAACTTGGTGTACATACAAGCATCTTTTACCTGGTCGAGAAGTTCAGGGATCAGAGGCAGAGGATAACGATTCTTAATCGTTATTTGATTTAGGGCGCGGTAGTCAATACATGTTCTAAGGTTGCCTTCTTTTTTCGGCACGAAGAACAGAGCTGAGGAAACAGGAGACTTTGACAGGCAAATAAAACCATTGGCAAGGTACTGATCTAAATACTGACGCAAAGGAAGGTTCTCAGGTTCAGTAAGAGCATAAATCCTGCTGCAAGGCGGTTGAGCATTGGGTACCAGATCGATTTGACAATCGTACGACCGGTGGGCAGGTAACGTGTTGGCCTGTTCTTTTTGGAAAACGTCTTGGAATTCTTGGTACTCAGCCGGTAGTTGTATAGTGGCGGAAGTTACTGAGGCCAGGCCCATATTTGGATTTCTTGGATAACAAGTTTGTTCACAATCAGGAAAGGTTATTCTCTTTGCTCGCCAGTCTATTCGAGGATTATGTGTTTCTAACCAAGGAATTCCTAGAATTACTTGAAACTGTGGGGCCTTGATTACGTCAAACACAATAGCTTCCCGATGTCCATCCTGACCCACTAGTTTCACTTCTGTAGTGGAATGAGTTACCGGCCCTGAGGCTATTTCGGTTCCATCAACTGTAGTAATGACATCCTTGTTAGTTTTCGGACGTAGAGGGAGATTAATCCTGGAGGCCAATTCACGATATACTGTAACGCTCACCTGATTCCCACGGAGGCGCTGATCCCGGCTGGGCTGCTATCGTTTCTTCAATTGAGAAGCGTAGAGCTCGGACGACTCTCAGGACTGGGCTTCCTCTTATCGAATGTCTGACTTGCAGGGTAAGTTTTCTGCAGGTGGAAGAAAAAGGGTTAATCACTGTTTGATGGGATTCCTTCTCCCACCAATCGCCAGTTTCTCCCACAGCCTAGCTTTCTACTTGTCTCGGCGAGCTCTCACCTTACGCGTATTAATGCTGAGCTCTCCATCCTGCGTCTGGTGCAGGGGTGCGTGGATTCCAGTTACGTCACTGGATGAGTTCAGTGTTGAGGCTCAAGTCTTTTGCGGCCTTAGTTGTGGCACTGGTGCTGGGATGCCGAAGAGCGATGCCGCCGTTACTGCACGAGCGGATGCCTGTAAGTATACTGTAGTCTTTAGGCTTTAAAAGATGGGCACCTCAATAATGTCCCTTTTCCTTTGTTTCAGGCCTCAGGATGCTGTGGGCGTAGTTTTCCGTTGCCGCTGCACGTGCCGATGCACGTAAGTATAATGTTTGTTGGCTGCTTTTAATGCCACCTCTAATAATGTCCTTTTTCTAGTTTTCAGGTGCTGGGATGCTGCGGGCTTTATATCCGTTGTCACTGCACGTGCCGATGCACGTAAGTATAATGATCGTTGGCCGCTTTTAATGGCACCTCTAATAATGTCCTTTTTCTAGTTTTCAGGTGCTCGGATGCTGCGGTTCATGCGGCCGCTTCTGCGCGTGCAAAAACTGGTAAGTTAAGATGAATGCGACTGCCTTCACCCGAACCCCTTTTTAATGATGTCCTTTGCCTTTCAGGTGCAGAGAAGCTGCCGAAGAGAAGGCCGCGGTTAGCTCCGTTGCAATCACGGATGGATCAGGTAAGCGGGCGCGGCTGCGAGCGAGTTGCACTTTTCTAACCTTATGTTTATTCTTTGCAGGTTTTGCCGGTGACTGGATTCCGGGATCTGGTAAGTATTGTTCTGTGTCTTTCTTCATCCACAGGTTGCTGCGCGGAAGCTGAAGATGACTCTGGACCTGGAATGCAGGAGCCGACTCGGTGAGCGTCCTGCTGCTGCTGCAGAATAACGCGAAGCAAGTGTTTTCCATCGGGCATGGTTTAAATAGCAGAGAAGTGCTTCCAGTGTGTGTTCTTCCACCAGTTCCACCCAGGTAAGAAAAGAGTTCCTGAATGGAGGGAATAGTTCCTCCCAGCCCTGATGGCTGGGGACTTCAACCAGACTGGATTGTTCTGGGTAAATATGCAGCATGGTCTGCCTCAGGTAAGTCCACCCAAGCATTATTACACTGTTTATCAATATGAGCCCGGCGCCTATGGCGCCGGGACTGAAACCCTTCATGAGCCTGGCGCCAAAGGCGCCAGGACACAGTCCAAAGGGCCCTTGTAGGGGTCTGCTGGGTCCGGAGTAGTGGAAGACGGGTCTGCTTCCGAGGGCGCTGGGCCAGTCCTGGCCCCTCGGGAGTAGCGCCCATGACAGCACCCCCCCTCAAGGCCCCTCCCAAACTTGTCCTCCCCGGGGGTTTTGGTTTATCGGGAAAGGTTCGGTGAAATTTCTGGACTAGACGAGGAGCATGGACGCGGTCATAGGATTCCCATGACCTTTCCTGAGGTCCGTAGCCTTTCCAGTCGATTAGGTAGAATAGCTTTGATCTGATGATTTTAGAGTCCAAAATGTCTTTTACTTCAAATTCGGGCTCCCCATTCACTTGAATGGGCTCTGGAGGATTGGTCAATCTGGTTCCAGGTTGCATGGGTTTCAAAAGAGATACGTGAAATACAGGATGTATTCTCATATAGGTTGGCAATTCTAATTTAACGGCCACTGGATTAATTATGGCCATAATTGGATATGGTCCCAGGTATTTGGGGTTGAAGGTGCGAGGCCCTTTAAGCAATAAATGTTTGGTGGACAGCCAGACTTGATCCCCAACCTGGTATTGAGGGGCATTGCTTCGGTGTTGATCTGCTCCTTTTTTGTACCTCTCTTTAGCTTGTTGTAGATGTGCAGTCGCTTCCTTAAAAGCTTGGGTAATAACGGTGTGCAATTGATCCACGGCGGGTGTTCCAAGATCTTGAGGTGGATCAAGGTTGGAGGTTCGAGGATGAATCCCATACAAGATGTAGAAGGGACTCTTCCCGGTACCCGAATGAACTGAATTGTTGTAAGCATATTCAGCTATCCAAAGGATGTCCTTCCAGTTACTCTCCGACTGTTGTAGAATGCATCGTAAATATTGCTCGAGAGTCTGGTTTGTTCTCTCAGTTTTCCCGTCGGTCTGGGGATGATGGCTGGTCGAAAGTCTTACATCGATTTGAGCTAATCGACAACAGCTACGCCAAAAGTGGGAAATAAACTGGCTCCCCCTATCTGAGATTAGTACTGACGGGAAGCCGTGTAGCCGGACGATGTTTTCAAGAAATACTTTGGCTAGGACTGATGCTGAAGGTAAGCCTTTTAGCGGAATGAAGTGGGCCATTTTAGAAAACAGGTCCACAATAACAAGAATGGTGTTGTACCCGGAACAGGAGGGTAAGTCTGTGATGAAGTCCATAGAAAGGGTATGCCAGGGACACGGTGGGATGTCTAATGGTTGCAGAAGACCAGCCGGCCTCTTCTTCTGACCCTTGTTTTGAGCGCACACACCGCAGGACATCACGAATTCCTTTATGTCTTTTCTCCACGAAGGCCACCAGAAGTGTCTCTTCACCTTTTCTGTGGTTTTGGCAATGCCAGGGTGACCCTCAATTAATGAATCATTATAGCAGGAGATTACCTGTCTTTGTAAATCGGCGTGTGGTAGGAACAATCGTCCTTGGAAATAAGGCAAGTCATTGCTTACGGTGAAATCTTTTCCTTTTTGTAACCAGTTCAGTAAGTCTGGTGAGGTTACAAGTTGTTTAGTTTTTTCTTCAATATCCTCAATGGATTGTGAAGAAATCAGACCCATCATTCTTTGTTCAGGAATTATTGGTACAGGTTCTTGATTGGCAACGTTATCTCCCATTCCAATTCGTGAAAGAGCATCCGCTTTGCCGTTCTTGTAGCCGGGGCGATAAATGATCACGAAGTCAAATTCAGCAAAGAATAGAGCCCAGCGAAGCTGTCTGGAGGATTGAGCCTTGGCGGTTTTCAGATACTGCAGATTTCGATGATCGGTGATCACTGTGACGGTGTGTTTGGCCCCGAGGAGATAATGCCGCCATGCCTTAAAGACTGATTTAATCGCTAGAAGCTCTTTGTCTGTGATGGTGTAGTTGATCTCAGGCGCCGAGAACTTCCGAGACCAGAATGCCACAGGATGCAGTTGGTTAGTCTCTGGATCTATTTGTGATAGGACTGCTCCCATTGCTAAGCTGGAGGCGTCGGTTTCAACGATGTAAGGGAGGTCCGGGCGTGGGTGTTTCAGTATTGGCGCCGAGGTGAATTTAGCCTTTAGCTCTTGGAAGGCTTGTTCTGCTTCTGCGGACCATTCAAAGCGTTTATTTTTTCTTAAGAGGGCGGTGATGGGTTGTACCACTCGTGAAAACTCTGGAATAAATCTACGGTAAAAATTGGCAAAGCCTAGCATGCTTTGAGCGCCTTTCACGGAAGAAGGCGACGGCCATTTGAGGATAGCGTCTACTTTCCTCGAGTCCATGTGGACTCCTTTGGGTGTCAGAATAAATCCCAAAAATTCGACCTCAGTGACATGAAAAACACATTTTTCGAGCTTGGCAAAAAGTTTATGTTGGCAAAGTTTTTAAAGGACCGCCCTAACATGATTTCGATGGTCAGCTTCTGAAGATGAGTACACAAGAATGTCATCTATGTAGACGACAACGCAGACATCAATGAGCTCTCTGAGGACATCATTCATAAAATATTGGAAGGCGGCCGGTGCATTGCATAGTCCAAAGGGCATCACTTGGTATTCAAATAGCCCATACTTAGTGCGAAAGGCCGTCTTCCATTCATCTCCTTCCTTGACCCGTACCAAGTGATAAGGTCCCCGGAGATCAAGCTTAGTATAAATACAGGCGGTTTTTACCTGGTCAAGGAGTTCCGGGATCAGAGGTAAGGGGTACCGGTTTTTTAATGTTATCTGGTTCAGAGCACGATAATCTATACAGGTTCTGACGTCACCTTCTTTTTTTGGTACGAAGAACAGAGCCGAGGATGCAGGGGACTTCGACAGACGGATAAAGCCATTGGCCAGGTACTGGTCTAAATACTGTTGCATATGAAGGTTCTCAGGCTCGGTAAGGGCGTAAATCCTACTGCAAGGGGGAGTTGCACCGGGTAGCAAATCTATCTGACAATCGTATGATCTGTGGGGTGGCAAGGTGTTAGCCTGTTCCTTTTGAAAAACATCTTGGAACTCTCGATACTCTAGAGGTAATTGTGGACCGTCAGCCGTTACTGACGCTAGGCCAATGTTGGGTCGTGGATAACAAGTTGGTGTGCACTCTGGGAACTTTATCGTCTTTGCTCGCCAATCAATCTGAGGATTGTGTTTCTCCAACCAAGGAATCCCTAGAATTACTTGGAATTGAGGAGCCTTGATCACGTCGAACACAATTACCTCCTGATGCCCGTCTTGGCCTAGTATCGTCACTTCAGTAGTGGTATGGGTCACTGGTCCGGAGGCGATTTCCGTCCCATCCACCGTGGTAATGACGTCTTTAACCACCTTTGGACAAAGAGGTAAGTTCATCCTGGAAGCCAATTCGCGGTCCACATAATTTCCAACTGCTCCGCTATCAATGTATGCCTTAATTGCATGCAAACGATCCGGTTGCTCTGGGTTTACGAGGACCATTGGCATTATGAAGTGCGAGGTCAAAGAACTGGTTTTTATGCTCGGCAAGCGGACCTCTACACTTGTCGGGCGAGGTCGTTTCCCGGCTCAAGCTTTTCAGAACTCTTATCAGAAGCTCCTACTGTCTTCTTAGGTGGTTTCACCGGGCAATCTCGAAGAAAATGCCCTAAATTTCCACAATAGAGACATAGTTGCATTTGTCGTCTCCTGTCGCGTTCTTTCTGGGTTAGGGGACACTTTACAACCCCAATTTGCATAGGTTTGACGGCTTCAACTCCTTTGGTGTGACTTTAAGGCTTAGGTAACACTCGTGTTTCAAACCTGGATCGATCCGCCTTTCTGTTTTGTAGTCTGTGATCCAATTGGACCACCAAATCAATGTACTCTGAACAATCCTGAGGAGGATTCACTACCTGGGCAAGGACGTCTTTGAGTTCGCCACGCAAACCCCTGTGAAAAAGCGTGATTCTTTTGTCCTCAGGCCATCTGGTTTCCACGATTAGCCTATTGAATGATGCAATGTAGGCCAAAAGATCTTGATTGCCCTGTCGTAGGGAAAGGAGTTCGTTGTCCAGGGCCTGCCCCTGGGAATGCCTTGCAAAAAGTCTTTCCATATTTGCCAGGAAGGTCGGGAAATCACGAAGGATCGGGTCATCCTGTGTAACCAGAGGGATCGACCAATCAGCGGCACTGCCGCTAAGATACGAAAGCACAAAGGCTACCTTAGTCTGGTCAGTCGGAAAGGCTGCAGGTCTACAAAGAAAGTGCAATCGGCATTGATTTATAAACACCGCAAACCTTTTAGGGTCACCAGAGAAGCGTTCAGGCGGTGCCAATGGCACATTTCCGGGTAGGTTGATTTGAACAGGATTGGCTGAAGCCGCTGGGATATAGCTCCCTCCTGAATTAGGTAGCGGGGTTTGCCCCGCTTGTGTCTGTAATAACTGTCTGGCGAGATCATCAGTTCGTTCTTTTGATATTATCAATTCCCTCCTAAGGGCATTCGTTTCCTGGCGGGCAGCATGAACTTCAGCTCTTAATTGCCCTAATAACTGGGCCAGTTGGTCTGTGTCGGAAGTTTCCATAGCGCCTGGGTAGGAGGTTATTGGTGGGCTTCGCGTTCTGTAACGCTCACCTGATTCCCACGGAGGCGCTGATCCCAGCTGGGCTGCTATCGCTTCTTCAATTGAGAAGCGTAGAGCTCGGACGACTCTCAGGACTGGGCTTCCTCTTATCGAATGTCTGACTTGCAGGGTAAGTTTTCTGCAGGTGGAAGAAAAAGGGTTAATCACCATTTGATGGGATTCCTTCTCCCACCAATCGCCAGTTTCTCCCACAGCCTAGCTTTCTACTTGTCTCGGCGAGCTCTCACCTTAGGAATATAAATGCTGAGCTCTCCATCCTGCGTCTGGTGCAGGGGTGCGTGGATTCCAGTTACGTCACTGGATGAGTTCAGTGTTGAGGCTCAAGTCTTTTGCGGCCTTAGTTGTGGCACTGGTGCTGGGATGCCGAAGAGCGATGCCGCCGTTACTGCACGAGCGGATGCCTGTAAGTATACTGTAGTCTTTAGGCTTTAAAAGATGGGCACCTCAATAATGTCCCTTTTCCTTTGTTTCAGGCCTCGGGATGCTGTGGGCGTAGTTTTCTGTTGCCGCTGCACGTGCCGATGCACCTAAGTATAATGTTCGTTGGCCGCTTTTAATGGCACCTCTAATAATGTCCTTTTTCTAGTTTTCAGGTGCCGGGATGCTGCGGTTGATGCAGCCGCTTCTGCGCGTGCAAAAACTGGTAAGTTATGATGAATGCGACTGCCTTCCCCCGAACCCCT
This sequence comes from Ambystoma mexicanum, assembly GCF_040938575.1. Taxonomy (NCBI): domain Eukaryota; kingdom Metazoa; phylum Chordata; class Amphibia; order Caudata; family Ambystomatidae; genus Ambystoma; species Ambystoma mexicanum. The sequence continues at coordinate 528,430,072 of NC_090937.1, forward strand.
TTTTAATTATGCCCTTTGCCTTTCAGGTGCAGAGAAGCTGCCGAAGAAAAGGCTGCGGTTAGCTCCGTTGCAATCACGGATGGATCAGGTAAGCGGGCGCGGCTGCGAGCGAGTTGCACTTTTCTAACCTTATGTTTATTCTTTGCAGGTTTTGCCGGTGACTGGATTCCGGGATCTGGTAAGTATTGTTCTGTGTCTTTCTTCATCCACAGGCTGCTGCGCGGAAGCTGAAGATGACTCTGGACCTGGAATGCAGGAGCCGACTCGGTGAGCGTCCTGCTGCTGCTGCAGAATAACGCGAAGCACGTGTTTTCCATCGGGCGTGCTTTAAATAGCAGAGAAGTGCTTCCAGTGTGTGTTCTTCCACCAGTTCCACCCAGGTAAGAAAAGAGTTCCTGAATGGAGGGAATAGTTCCTCCCAGCCCTGATGGCTGGGGACTTCAACCAGACTGGATTGTTCTGGGTAAATATGCAGCATGGTCTGCCTCAGGTAGGTCCACCCAAGCATTATTACACTGTTTATCAATATGAGCCCGGCGCCTATGGCGCCGGGATTGAAACCCTTCATGAGCCTGGCACCAAAGGCGCCAGGACACGGTCCAAAGGGCCCCTGTAGGGGTCTGCTGGGTCCGGAGTAGTGGAAGATGGGTCTGCTTCCGAGGGCGCTGGGCCAGTCCTGGCCCCTCGGGAGTAGCGCCCATGACATCTACATAGTTTCCAGTAGCTCCACTGTCGATGTATGCCTTTATAGCATGCAACCGCCGAGGCTGTTTCGGATCCACGAGGACCATTGGCATGATGAAATGCGAGGTCAAAGAGTTTGTTTTCAAGCTCGGCAAGGGGACCTCTATGCTTGACGGGCTTGGTCATTTCCCGAATCAGGTTCTGTTAAATTGTTGTCAGTGGCTCCAACCACCTTCTTAGGTGGTTTTACCGGACAATCTCGTAGAAAGTGACCAGAAGCTCTGCAATAGAGACATAATTGCTTTTGCCGCCTTCTCTCCCGTTCCTTCTGCGTTAACGGTCCTTTAACTCCACCGATTTGCATAGGTTCTGAAAAGTCGGTACTCTAGGGGTTAGCGTGAGTTTTGATCAACACTCTGGTTTCAAACTTGGATCAATCTGTTTTTCTATTCTGAAGTCTGTGATCAAGTCGGACCACAAAGTCTATGTACTCCGCGCAGACTTGGGGTGGATTTACTATTTGGGCTAGCACGTCTTTAAGTTCTCCGCGCAGACCTCGATGAAATAATGTGATCCTTTTATTCTCTGGCCACCCAGTTTCCACAACCAACCTATTAAAGGTGGCGATGTAAGATAAGAGATCCTGGTTACCGTGTCATAAGGATAGCAGTTCGTTGTCTAGGGCTGTCCCTGAGAGTGTCGAGCAAATAATCTTTCCATGCTTGCCTGGAAGCCTTGAAAATCCTGGAGAATTGGGTCATCTTGATTTACCAAAGGAACTGACCAATCGGCAGCACTGCTGCTGAGATAAGATAATACAAAAGCTACCTTGGTCTGGTCATTAGGGAAGGCCCCAGGTCTGCATAGGAAGTGTAAGCGACATTGGTTCATAAAAACGGCATATTTCTTGGGGTCCCCAGCAAAACGTTCAGGCGGGGCCAAAGGCATGTTTCCAGGTAGATTGATTTGTACCGGGTTATTCGAAATCATAGAAGTGGGATTACCCCCGGAACTAGGTAAAGGAGTTTGTCCTGCCTGACCCTGCAACAACCGTTTGGCCAGGTCATCAGTTCTTTCCTTAGATAGGATCAGTTCTCTTTTGAGAGCGTTAGTCTCCTGGCGGGCGGAGTGTACTTCTGCCCATAATTCCCCCAAAAGCTGGGCCAGCTGGTCTGTCTCAGAAGTTTCCATAGCACCCGGGTGGGAAATTGTAGGTAGGCTTCGCGTACTGTTATGCTCACCTGACTCCCACGGAGGCGCAGGCCTGGTTTGGAGTGCTGTTGCCTCTTCTATGGTGAAGCGCAGGACTCAGAAGATGGACAGGACCGGACCTTCAAATCTGGCTTGTCTGACTTGCAGAAATATCCTTCTGTGTTTGAAAAGGGAGTATCAATCAACAATCTGCGGGATAATGTGTAAGCCTCCCACTCCCTTCTCACCCTCCACGAAACCCTTCTGCGATGCCCCGTGAAGTCTCACCTTAGGGTCTGAAAGGACGAGCTCTCCATCCTGCTTCTGATGCAGGGGCGCGTTGTAATCCAGTTACTTCACTGGATCATGGATTGTAGAGAGTTCAAGTTTGCTTGACCTTCCCGGTAAAGTACTGTGAGAATTCTGTTTATAAGTATGAGCCCGAAATAATCATTGTCCGTTGTCTCTATTTCAGGTGCAGAACAAAGATTCCGAGATGAGCTATGGAACCGACGAAGGAAACTCAGGTGAGTTGTTTGATGAGAGGTTCCTTTAGTGTCCTTGCATTAATGCACTAATGCTTGTGTCTTTTTTCCCCATAGGGGCCGGGTTTCGGAAATGCCGGAGATATGGCACCGACCCGAAGTGAAAGGTGCAGTTCCAGTAGATATCAGATAAGTCTTTAATGAGCGTTCAGGTAATGTCTTAGCATTCACTCACTAATGCTGATGTCTCTTTTTCCCCTTAGGGGCCGGGGTCCGGAAATGCCAGGATGCGGCACCGACCCGAAATGAAGTGGGAATGACCCAACAGGTAAGTCTTATGATGGCAAATTAAGGTTTTCTTATTCTCTTCCCTAGCTCACCTTTGTTCTTGTCTTTTTCTCCCTAGGCGCTGAAATGTGGTTGCGGATCCAGATGGTCACTGATGAACATGGAGGCGCCTAGTAAAGGTGAGTGGAATGCGGCGCTGCAGCGATCGATGCGATCTGCTTTTAAAATGAATGTCTTTCTTTTCAGGATCGTCGGCGAAATGTCTCCGGAATGCGGATTTAGCAGGTAAGTACTCTTCTTTTTCCCCTATTCCCTTCTCTTCTCCCTCTGCAGGTGTTCCAGGATGCTGGCGGGCGTGGCAGAAGTCAGGATGCAGGAGCAGACACAGTGAGCGTCCAGCTGCTAGATGCAGAACAACGCGAAGCGTGAGTTGCTGCTTGGGCGTGGCTTAAATAGCCTTCAAAGTAGTTCCAGGTATGTATCCTTCCTCTCAGGTATGTATTCTTCCTCCAGCCACACCCGTGTGGTTAAGTAGTCCCCAAAGATAAAGTAGTCCCATTCAGGCCTCTAGATGGCCCGGATGTTGCAGCATGGTCTGCATCAGGTAAGTTTACACTAAGCACCTTTAAACACAAAGTCATCTTTTATGAGCCTGGCGCCTATGGCGCCAGGACTGTTGTCCTATATGAGCCTGGTGCCAAAGGCGCCAGGACTGAGTCCAAAGGGCCCCTACTTGGGGCTGCTGAGACTTCCCTCGGGGACATGATGCCTGCCTCTGGGGTAGCTGGGCCTGGTCTGGCTCCTTGGAGGTAGGCATCATGACATCTTTAGACCCAGTTCCACATCAATAATACACCTAACTAAGAGGCAGTCTAAGCCCTACGAAGAAAGGAGCCTTATGCTCAATAGTACATGCATGCGCTTGTGCTAATGGACAAAATAGGGTCTCTTCAAGGGTCACTAGCAGCTCAGGAAGGTGGATACGGTCGATGAAGAACCCGTCCCTCCTATTCAAGCAGGACGTCCACTGGAGGGCAGAGGCAGGTTGAGAGTGCGGGACGGAGTCGCTATTTCGCAATAGCTGTGGAAAGGAAAGGGGCCCTTGGGGGCCACTTTGTACGAAAAAATGGACTCCTGCGCTAGGGGTCACCGGTTGGGTATGGACTACTCACCGGTCTCCGACGCAGGCAGACCCAGACTTCGCCAGTACAGTCCACTTCGCTGGCAGGTTCGAATGCAACAATCAGGATGTCTCGACATCGTGTAGTTTCTACGGTAGCAGGCTTCAGGGTCAAGGGGGTCACAAGTGCAGTGAACTTGCACAGGTCGTTGCCACAGCAGGGCAACCCGGTAACCGCATTTACTCCGGTCCGGGCGCACTTGTCTCACTTCAGACCTGGGAATGCCAAGTGTACGAAATTCGATGTGAGGGTGCCGTGGACGCAGAGTAAGCAGTATACCAAGTTTCGTGGGCTTCCTCGAAACTGCGGCGGTGACAGAGCAAACGTCCGGCGTAAGCTGGTCAGCCCACTGGTTGGCCCAGGGACACTTACGAAGAGGCTTACTTGCAGGGTTTGATGAAGGTGCCGAGAATAGTTGCTTCCACTATTCCAATGGGTCGAAGTGCCTTTACAGACCTTCTAGGACGATCAGATGCAGAGGGGTCTTGCAGGACGACAGCGGACTCGGGGTTCCAAACCTTCCAGTGGGTCACCAACGGTTCCTCGACTCGGATTCTTGTTGCAGGATACTTGGCTCCTTATCCTTTGTTCATGTGAATTCAGGAGATCGACATGGTAGTGGTGTTTTCGGCCTCCTCTTATCCAAATTCCCTTTGCGCCAAAATGGGGAGGACCCAATGGGAGATCTGCTCACAAACACTCACTCCATACGTGGACCAATCATGGACCACACTGGTCCCAGGCATTCAGGACACTCCAAACTCTCTGGCACCCAGGATGTATATTGGGACCAGGCATCCCAGCCACATCCTGAAGGCACATACACAAGGCAGGCAGAAGCCCGCAAAAGCTTTGGGTTTCGCGGGAAAGTGCATGACCAAATAAGGACTGACCCGGGTCGGCTCGACCTGGGGAAGGTGAAAGGGCAAGAGGGCCAAACGACAGGACAAAGAACCTTGTGGCATGGCCATTTTGGAGCCAGGCCACCTATTTGTGCCAAACGCGGTCAGCGTGGATAACATGGCAAGAAAGGGTTCAAACCATAAGATAAATGATAGCTGCCACCAGTCCTGTCCGTGATGCATCTGCACAGTTCATAAAGAAATGTCCAGCGAGAGTTTCTAGGGCCTTTGGAATGACTAGAGACCCAAGGGTGCGGTAAAGTAAGTTACATTGCACTCTTGTTACATGTTGAACAAAAGGACAAACGGAAACAAAGTCTCCCAGTACTTACTGTCTTAAGGGCATGTCAGTTTTCTCATAAGAAGTGAGCGAAAGCCCAGAGGAGTGCAGCTGAGGGCTGCGCTTCTCTGGCAAAGGTTAGATCAGGGTGTAGAACAGCAGCAAATAGTTTGGGGGTTGACACATGGAGGGAAAATTACATTCAAATATGAAATCTTTTCTAACAGTACTGTTAAACAGTCACACACCCACCCACCTATCACATCCAAGACCACTGCAACTAACACTGTCATATCTGTTGAACACTCCATATTAACCGTTAAACACTTGGGGCCTCATTACACGGTAGGCGGTGAGCCATGGCGCTATTAGCACCATGGCTCATGCCGGTAAAATACCGGCACCACCTTGGCGGAAAGGGGATTTACCGCCCCATTCCAAGGTTGGAGGGGCGGTAAATCCCCCTTCCGTCATTGCCCTTCCCCATTCCCATTTCTGCCCCATAGGGCTCTATGGGAATGGGGAAGGCGCTAATTATGGCACCGCAATTTTGCGGTGCCGTAATTAGCTCCGAGGTCCCTTAGCGGGTTGGATTTTAACGCCTGCAAAAAGCCTACCGCCATCCGTGTAATGAGGCCCTTAGAGTACAAGTGTCCTGTGAATCCAAAGCACCTCCACTGGAAAGTACTGTAAAACTGTCTACGATTTCTGCATCCAGATTCATCCACATCTCCACCCATCACCACAACCTGCAAGTATCAATATTTTTATACAGTACATTTGCAACTCTGTTATAAGTGCCTCGCAACAGGGTACCTGCCACTGAACCTCCATAACACACTCAAAAAGCATATTGTTATTTCTCACATCACCTACCATCAAATGCCTTCTACAATGATATGTGCTTGCAAAGTTGGCATGTACCCATACCTTTCATGGTAATATCCAAACAGTTACTCTCTTCTTTCGTTCTGTCAATTATACAACCTTTTCCCCACTAGCGCACCTCCTATAAAATTTGTAAAAATCTCACGGAAAGGATCAGTGAATGTATCCTACCAAACTAAGCCATGTACATACATTGCATGCATGACAACAGGGTGCCTGCCACTTACCTTGCACACTTCACAGAATGCAACATTACTTAAAAACCGAAAAAAATGTATGTGTGCATTAACAACAGTACCATTCATAAATGTGCATAAATAAATGAAACAACTGAAATAATTGCTACACTCATGTATCATGCATATATGTGCAGAAATGTAACTAGAATTGCACACACAAAAACATTCTCCATTGCAATCTGTACATCTTTCCAAACCATTTTCTCACCCTTCTACAATGAGAACTAATTCATTTTCAAACTAAATAGCCCTACACCAATACACACACTTTCTAAAGTGCATGTCATACAACACACTTACAAATAACCCACTTACCCCTTACCAAACATGCTGATGCTCCCAAGTCCCCATTCATATACAAAGCCATCCATGTATACACACATACTAACTCTTCCTGCCAAGACACTTTTAAATAATGTATTATTCAAATGCAATCACTATGCCATTAACAAACATATTTTCTTACGATCTTCTTGTACAGTTGCAGTACTCACCTCTGTCCTGAAAGCCACTGGCATGTGAAATTGCAAATATAACCTATAATAAACCTACTGTCACCAACAAACAAAGTAAGTACAAAGCCATCGTAGTGTTTTACGTATTTATTGAGAGATTGCAGTGTTCTTGTATTGTAAGAAACAGAATTGTGTCAACCCACCAGTATTTGCTTAATTCTTACACATGACACCTCTACAGTTCCTCACTTTATATTATCATCTCGCCACCATTATACTAACCCCCAGATGGTGATATAACATTCCCAACTGAAAGATAGAGCCCGTAACACAGTGGCACACTTCCATTTACATGCTTACCCTCATATTCAACCACTCATGCACATTGCACACATATACATTTCAAAAATGTGCACATCCACACTTTCCTTTTTTCTCCAATAGCTGCTACAGAATGCCTACCAAACAGCAACTCCATAGAAAACAATGCAGAAATAGATTGGCGCAACCTAAAAGCATAAAATGAGCCATCCACCCTCAGCAGAATGTGTACATAAAGTTCAAAGAGAAGCAGTAATACAGTCATTAACGAAAAAGAAACCACCTACCAGTAAGGAAACTGTAATTCCTCATTCAAAATGTAGAAATTGGAGGAAATCCACTAAAAACAGTGCAACTTGCACTAATGCTAACAGAGCATGTACACATTTTAATGTCACCATAAGGAAGCATTCCAAAAAATACTTTTTACAAAATATTTTCCACCACAGAGTCCTTCAGAACCTTATAAATAGCGGGCAGAAATCACACTCAACCCTTAAAACTTACAGCAGAAAAGTAATCCTGGAAGCTCTTGTAGACAGTGCAATACTCCTGAAATGAAAATTGTTTATATTAATTTTAAACAGAATGAAACCACTAACAAAATTAAATGGAAACTACAACCACTATGTTGAAACAAACACAATATCAGCATAGATACCTTTGGTAACATCTGTAGAGGTGAGTGGAGTCACACCACCAGCACAGAGCCATATTTCAATGAAGAATCTTACCAAACAAGAGCAAACAAAACAAATTGCCATACATAGCAGTGGACAAGGGTATGAAAAGGCACAAAATCCCATAATTGAAGAAGAAACACTGCTTTCACATATATCCCCATCAACTTAGATTCCCCTCTCCATTCCACCGAACCAATACGCCCCACCTACAAATGGCCTTGCACATCAATGTGTAACATTATCCAAAACTCTATCAAATCTTTGCAGCAGTTCCTCAATCACTATGTGAAAGCCAACGACAAAGGAAAAATAAAATATTACAAACTATAGACTCCTATCCAGTGCACAAATACACAGGACTACAAGGACATTCCTTAGCCTGTTTTTCTGGGCCTGCTTGAAAAAACACCTTCCACCATATCAAAATGTTAGCAAAGTTCAACTTTAGCACTGTACATTTAAATGATATTCTCCTACACGGTGCAGCCAAACAACTGCTCGAAGAAATAGAGCACATCCAAAGGAAACATTTTGGAAGTGAACAGCACTTACAAACTCCAGCACTTTCAGACAACAGTAGCGAGAATTTTGCAGATGTCAACTTTCTATGTCACACATACAAAAAAGAAATACTAAAGTTCAAAAGCACTTTTGCTGAAGTGCCAAACCAAATATGTGTGTGTTGTCACAGAACTTTCTATAGAAAGAGGCACCAAAACTATAGATATAATGCACAAAATAGAAGACGATGAGGAATCCCAATGGTTTCAATTAGCTCTGTACTTTATAGCTGAAAACAAATACAAAATTACTAATACATCCATACCGTGCACATACTGCACTGCTGAACTTGACAATAACCGAATCCCTTCATGGGCGATCAGTGATAATGTGGAGGTATTGCCACTGCCAAACACACTTGAGCAGCTTAATTTGTACGAGAGCATTATAATCCAAAAGTTACACCCATTTCAGGCAATTATACGACTTTAACTAAAAACTGCAAAATTGCCTCCCACCGAATTACTAAAAAGGCATTCTTGGGAAAGTAGTTTTTTATTATTAGATCTTAAAGAAGATGTAGATACTCTACAAGTGCAAATGCCAGTAGAACAATCTTTGATTATCCTGGTAATTGGTGCACCTACAGAAGAGAAAAAAAAATGCAGCAACTGGTGCACTTAAACAAAGTTAGCAAAGGCTTGTGGTACCTTAAAGAGAACAATGACAACTACAAAGAAATAAATATTGAAGAAAACATGAGAGAAAACACCAAAATAATTCAGGACTTCTCAACAACTGGCCAATTTGAACTTCTAGATCCTACTTCAGCCTCCAATATTTTAGATCACTATATAATTCAACCAATGCACTCCAAAGACACCATAGACGATGCACTAGAAACATATCAAATGTGGCAAGCCAATGGATCACCAATCAGTATATGGGGAAAAAAGTGTAGAAGCACAAGCCTTTCATCTACTCTTCCCAACTGGAAAAAGTGGAAGACACGATGAAAGATGCACACAAATAACAACATCAGAATACCCCTCTTTACAAATGTATTCTGAAGACCCTAGATTTAGACAAAACGTGGAATACATATTTCACCTCCTCTTTGAAAGTGAACTAGCAATGCTTTGTTCTGGAGTTGCACACACATTGAAAACAGGTTCCCATGTTCAAAACATTTCTGCTATGCAGCTACTTCAAAAGGTGCTAGACAAAGACAACGTTTTACAATCAAGTATTACGAATCTCTTGGCAAACATGCGTGGTATGAAAGAGTACTGGTTCAGATGGCACACAGATGTATGGTGTATGCAATGCAACCTTGGCCCACCCACATGATTTGTCACATTATGTTTTGCAGAGTATGCATGGGAAGCCATGCACACTTTCCTATGCATTTCAATCAAAACCAAAACAGGTGTATGCATGAAAACACCAGGAGAACTTTGTTCTCTTGATCCTTTAAATGCATCTAGGTACTTCCATCATTGCCTCATTGCCATGCTACAAATCATTTGCAATAAAGCACTTCCTCCCCTTGGAGAAATGAAATCTTCTTTTGGAGCAAAGAATATCAAGCTAGAGGATCACCACACATCCTCATGCTTTTGTGGATTAATAATGCTCCTAGATTTGGTGAGGACAGTGATGCAACTGTTTTGCAGTTTATTCACAAATATGTCACTTTCAAAATCCCTTCAGAAAGTACACATACTGATCTATATACACACATTTTGCAGATTCAAAGACACACGTGTGGCAAGTATTGTCAGCACAAATATAAGAACAAAGGCAAATACTACACCAAATGCTGCCTTGGTTTCCCTAGACCAGTTTCAGCAACAGGGCAAGTAAACAGCTCCATGTCTTCAGTTAGACACAGTGTGAAAAGGAAATCTCCTAAGAACACATACTGCATTAAAAGAACTGAAGCATCAAAGTACATCAATGATTACAATGCAACAATTGCCCTCCCAAGGAATGCAAATATAGATGTACAGTACATTGCAGACAATTCCACTGCAGCTGCACGATATGCCACAGCCTACTGAACCAAAGCAGAGAAAACAGAGCACAAAGACCTCTGGGATGACATATCATCTGACAAAACACAGTTACAGAAATCGTATAGCTTTGGCATAAAAATGCTGTCCCATGGAGAATGTGGCTGCTATGAAGCCATAGACTATTTAACCAACAGCGCCTTATATGGGAAATCTGAAAACATAGTGTGGCTAAGCATTGGTCCTGCTGCATCCAGAAAAAGAGTTCTCAAATCGTACGAAGACATAACAATAATAGCCAAAACCGATCCCAACAGCCAGGACATTTTGAAAAATACCTTATTAAACACATACTACCCAAATAGGAGTATTACTTTAGAGACCATGTGTCTGTACCACGTAGCCCAAAACTTGTCATACAAAAATAACATTAAACCAGATGAGAAAAAAGGTGGATACAGAGTGGAAAGTTGTGAAGGCAGCCTGGTGAAACTTACCAAACATCGCCTGATTAATCATATGAAATTGTCGTTGACAACTCCTTAACACAAATACCTGTACTATATGGCTTTACTGCAACCTTTCAATCCATGAAGAAAAGAAGGTGTATTAACCACCCATGCCTCTTATGAATATGCTTTCAATGCAATTGAAAGTACCATAACAGATATAAACTTTGCACGGTACAAAACAATATTGGACAATGAATGCCAACAAGAAGATGAGCGTCAAGTGCAACTAAATGTAGACACTCTTGAGAGCAGTGAACCTTCTGTGACAGGAAGCCAAGAACCACTTGGACAGCTACTCATAGCAAATAAGGCAGAATTAACAATGACAGAAGTCGGAAGCACTATGTGTCAGTATGAGCAATCTGCAGAAGAGTTTGCTCTACTAAAATCCCAACTAAACAATGAGTAGTGTACCATTTTTCTTGAAGTAAGTAAAGAAATTGAACATGGTATACAGCACAAAACTAAAACTTGTTCCTGTGAACACTACTAACCTGTACTGCTATATGTAAGTGGTGAAGCTGGTTCAGGGAACACATTTTTAATAACAATTATCAGTACATTCATCCAATAATTAACAAACAAAAACCTTTCACCTGTTGTAACTACCCCCACAGGTTTAGCCGCCTACAACATAGGTGGTGTCACTTTACACCAATTGTTACTCCTTCCAGTAGAACACCGAAACAAACTAGAGTACTACAAACTTTCAGCAGAAGCTGCTATTGAGCTATTCAGAGTTAAGAAACATATTAAAATGCTCCTAATAGATGAGGTGAGCATGGTTTCCAACCTAATGTTAGCTTTGATTCACCTCAGATTGCAAGAGGTCCTCAAAAGAGACTATGCAGAACTCTTTGGAGGAAAACATGTCATTGTTTTCGGAGATCTCCTCCAATTAACTCCAGTGAAAGGTGAACCTATCTTTAAATCCTTAGAACACAAACTGTGCTGTAAAGGTCTTGGAAGCATCGGGTATGTAAATCTCTGGTAACATTTCCAATACAGACAACTAACTGAAAAAATACTTAAGTCTGCAGACCTCACCTATGCCAACATTTAAAACAATACAAGGATTGGTGTAGTATCGAAGGAAGCGCAGTCTACCCTAAATACCAGATGCATCTATGAGCTGTACGGGCATGACACATGTGCTACTGATGTCATGGAACAATTAGCACACAAAAAAGCTCCATGGTATGTCCTTTATGCCAACTCTAGGAAGCTGTGCACAATTCAATGTAACAATGCTGACAAAAGAAATGCAACAACTAGTAGAAATTCAATTCACAAACAAACTGGATATACACGGTATGACAATACCTATGTATCAACAAGCAATAGCACAACTAAATACCTTAGAAAACTCTGTCTCCAACACAGCTGGTTTGGAGAAAATGTTAAGATTATGCGTTAACTGTAGAGTAATGTTAAAGTGTAAGCTTGACATAGAGCAAGGTTTAGTTAATGGAGCACTTGGTACAGTTGTTGGCTTCCAGACATACTCATGTGACAACAGCATTCAGTTTGTCAACATCCAGTTTGACAAACTTTCCAAAGTTAAAAGGATAGGACACACACCAGCTCGATTCCTTCTGTTCAAAGACATGTATGTACGCAGAGAACAGTTTTCTCTGTCGCTAGCTTATGCAATGACTATTCACAAATCGCAAGTTCTAACCTTAGATCAAGCATTTATTGATATTGGAAGCACAGTCTTTAAAGAATGCATGAGTTACGTAGCACTGTCCCACTTACGTACAAGGACTATATCTAGTCAATCTTGATGCAAGTGCAGTCAGCGCTGACATTCCTTGCATCATAGAGTACAGTAGACTCCGTGCACTCTACACACCCCATCGTAAAACGTACCCTGTTCTTCAAAAACGCAAAGGTTTCAAAAGAAAACTCATGCAATCAGTAGTTCTAAATGACCTCCCAACAGTACCACCAAAGAAATTAAAATCAGCTCATACTGAATCAACTATCAAAAACACAGAAAAATTGACTGAAAAGGACAACGCATACCCAACTCCACACACAAAGAGAAATACCTCTTAAAAGAAACCACATGCACTTCCATCAAAGTACTCAGACACAGAACTACCTGGTCCATTCAAATTTTCCAATACAGTAGGTGTACATTGCTATGCAAATGTAGCAATGAAGGTTATATTCCAAATGCCACCAACTGTTGAAAACATTTATTTAAATGGCCCAGACCAGTTGTGTTTACAAATGCGAATCCTTCACAGAAATAACACAAATAATCCTGACAGTATTAACAGTGTCTCGGGGATATGGCAGGAATTGGACTAATGTGCTAGAATGATGAAATTCATGTTAAACAGACAAGAAGATCCACCTGAAGTTCTAATGTACTTACTACAAATACTGGAAAGCAAAAACATAGCCATGAATTAAATCTTTCAGATATCCTATATGCGGAAACATACATGCACCCTCTGCAACTATGTCATTCAGGAACAAGCCCCTAATGAGCACTTCGTCTATCAATACCTAACTGTGATTCCATTCCATTTCAGCAACTGGTACAAAATGCAAATTATATCATATTGTGTACTTCTTGCAATTCCGATAATCGTTCGACATTACATATACAATCACATAGTCAATATGAAATATGAATGCTTTTAAGATGCAATGCAGATGGAATCAAAAATAACTGCAAACGTACTACCTTCACACATGGACAGGTATCACTTGGCAAGAAAACCTTCCCAAGAGTAGCCATATCTACCGCACAGGCGACACAACCAGTGCAGGCCAAGATACTGCATACATTAGAAATCAATGGTCATTGTTAGAATGCAATGATACTTCCATTACTCCAAAGCAGAGATCACCAGCAAACCTTGCAAATGCCAACTTAATATTCTTGAAGCCAAAATGTAGTAATTGATGTACACAATTAGAATACCCTACTCCCCAACACCGACCAGCACCTACATAATTGCACAACAAAAGAATTACCTTCTACACTGTGGAACTAGAACAATTTAGCATACAGTAACTATCCAACAAATACATCAATGTGTCTGTTCTACAATTTTTTGCCCAATGAACCCAATGATTACACTCAGAGAAACAATAAGTGTTCAAATATCACACTAATATTGTTTCCTACATGATACGTAAAAGAAAAACTACTAAGTATGAGGGTTCAAAATTATCCTCAGCAACCTCTGAAACCACCAACTACGCAAATGAGTCACCACCTGTCTAACAATGCCCATACAAATTCAATACATATGCAAATATCATTATGTAAACCCATAATGGTGCACCACCACTTCAGAATGTGGAAAGATTTGAAACTACCAACAGGAATGCACTAGCTTCTAAACGTACCCTATAAAAATGGGAAACTGTAAACAGTTAGAATACGCCAACTGGTATCTCACTGCAACCAGAATACTTCAATATTACTTGCAGCATTGAAACTGCCCAACAAAACCTTCAGCAACCAGTGTGCTACAAACATATCCTCAAACACTTCCAAACTATCGACGGTTACAGTACGCCAACAGGTATGTAACTGCCCTCACAATTCTGCAGTAACTACACTACTGACATTCGGAAATGCATGGTGAAATCATAACATGGTGCCGTCTGGATCTTTTTTTTTTAGCCGCATGGTCACCGAAAATGCGAAACCTAACATACCTTTCTTTCAACAGGACAAATGCTCATTGTAAAACAACCTTGAGAGGAACGCATGAATTGCTCCAAGGGCAGGAATTGTATGATTTTATTTTTAAAAGTCAAAGATAACTTACAGTACAGTCGCAGTGCACATGTTCCGCAAAGGTAGTGTGCAATACGCTGAACAGATCAATTTCCCGTCCACACATATAACCATGGAATTTGCAGAAGTTATTTAAGTAAAATGTTACATTGCATGTTTATAGGGATTACAATTTAGTAGGATACAGTTCTGTATGCATAATTATGAAGGTACCATCTCATAGATTTTGTCCGTGAGCACTGAACTGGGGTTTGTAAGAGCAGGGGTCATGCTGCGTTACAGTGCCATGTGTTCAACATTCAGCGTACATGACAGCTATGATTGGTTTTGGTTTTGTTGACATGGTTCTCCAGCCCATGCAAACCTATATATAAAGCACAACACTGAAAGTGAACGCAACCCGTGCACTGAAACTGCACACCATATGTTCAATCATGTGCTGCTAGATTGCCTGTATGGTCCTTACAATGACCTTTCAAACACTTAAGATTTGTACGCGCCTTTAATCTATTAAAATGAATAACGGCCAGAGGCCCATACACCACTCGGTCGGCACACAAACGTCACCAGGTAATATTGTAGTGTTGCATCTTTTGAAAAAACAGCTACTTCATTGTCCTGCCATCAGAGGGGACACCCATAGGAATTTTTTTTGTATGTTTTTTTGAACACACACACAGAGAAAGTGCCGTGGGTCTGACAACACTCGCTGGCATGGACATCTTTTCTGAAAAGCAAACACATGAAAGGAGGGTGTGTTGGCAATGTTTGAAAGACGATTGACATGTGCATAGCTATAGACGGAAAGTGGCACCTACAAAACAGAGAGCAAGGCAGTGGGTGAACATCTGACGCTACTCAATAACACACAGTAGGTCACCCAAAGGTCCATGACCCAGCCACCTAGGACCTGTTCACAACATCCTTCCCTCAGACCCTTTTCCTTTAGGCTGCCACTGATAACGGCTACTTAAATGTATTCTTATTCCTCTTTGTTCGCAGATAACTTGCACCTTACTGCTCGTATCACAGCTTCCACATCCCAACAGACGGATGGTGGAGCAATCATTGCAAGTTGACCATAAACTGTGTGTTCTCGCTCATTGTTATCTAGGACGAACTTATGACCCTGTATGTCCATTTGTGTTTCTAGCAATAAGAAACAACATGCAGAACTTTTTGGTATAAGGCATAACAGAGAGAACAGCAGTCACCTTTCCTAATTTACAAATAAAGTGTGTTCTCCCTCACAAACCACCAAGGACCATACATTAATCCTTTTGCTACTTTGCCAGATGACAAAAGAAGTACAGAAAAGCACAGACAGCATTCTACACTGGAATTTACCCACAGTCATTTCAGGCTGCTTACACTTTCTTGTGAACATTCTATGAAGAACAAAACCACTTGCAACAGTACACAGTGCTGTTCGTAAATTATTCAAATATTCTCTGAGCAGCCACTGCACAACAAGACCGCAACTGTATGCTCTGTGTGCGCATGTCTACTTTAGTTTCTCTTTATGTTCCTGTTTTCCGGACCTAGCTCATCTCATGACACATTGGGCTACACTGGGCATGCACCTTTATGAAAGTACCTGCAGTGCATGGTTTGAGCAACTACTGTCAACAACTAATGTCAGCTATTGAGTCGAGTGTTGTGATGTGGTGCCGCACCCTCACGTAAGGTTAGTGCAAGCGATGCACACATAACAATAGCACAGAATGGCAACGCTGAGCGCGTTCTTTGCGCATCTCAAAAAGTACACTAAACAAAGGTAACAGTGAGCTGGCCAACCATCCTGTATTTTGCGGCACTTACCCGCATTGATGGTTTTGTCTGGTGATTTGCTGGCATTCGCTGTGGACCTCTAAACATGCTCAATTTGCCTTCACCCCATGCCTCAGTAAAACCTTTTGTGCCCTGAGCTCACACTTCTGTGTGATAATTGAACACCAGGGCAAAAAGGCGGTAGGGGAGCTCTCCCAGGATGTGCGGCATTTGAAGATGTTGCTCTGTGTAAACAGATCACTGCAATGGCAGAAGATAAACATCAATAGGGGCCTGAGGGGGATATTCACCAGGACTGTTCTCTCTTAAGAAATGTGTACTAGGAGTGATTACAAACAGCAGTGCAGAATGCTGTCTGTCAAGTAAGACTGTAATTTTCAGAGTGAAGTGTACATTTTTTCTCCCACTGTAGTGTCTCTATTAGGGCTGTACCATCCATGCTGGATGGGGGAGAAAAGAATAACAGCATACTGATTTTCTTGAACATATTTCTGTGACCAATTATATAGTGCAAGGTTATGTCATTGGGAAATGCTCCTTTTCTTGTAATGGGATATATTTTCTTTACAAAGCATTTCTATAAAGAAAACATTGCATACATAAGTACCTGAAGTAGAATTTCAATTATATGGAGGTAGCTGCATTCATTATCCATATTTTAAATATGTGATGGTAAGGAAATTGTTTCATGTCACAATATCTTACTTCACTCCCTAAGCAAAGGGTCTGATCAGATGCAAACCTTAGCAAACGCAAATGGTGGCATGTCACTACGTAAAGGCCAACAAGTCTAATGAAGTATACCATATGGAAGTGCATGCATTTCAGGTCACCTCTGGTGCTCTACCAAGTCTAAAATGTCCTCCACAACCATTCTGTAATGGTTACCACCCTATGAGAGATGCATATTTTAAAGTGTGTACGATGGAGCAATGTATGGTTATAACAACTTACCCAAACGAGCAAAGGGAAAAAAATGCACTCCATAAACATATTTTTGGCATCCATATACCAGTATCACAGTGTTCACATGCATGGATTGGCTGCATTACGTTGTGGTGGGTGTGCCCCCCGCCTATCCGCTTGGGTGAATGGGGAGGCCTATGGCCTCGGGCCATGCACCCAAGGGGCTAGGCCTTGTCCACACCCACCGCAACGCAATGCAGCCATGCATGGGAACATGTGGCCACTTACCACAACCCACAAATTTAACACAGCCACCAGCACCACAAACAAACCCCTGCAACATAATACATGCATACATGCAAACATGTAGCCAGTTACTAGAACCCACAAACATGACACAACCGCCAGCACCACTACCCACTTGCGTTCACATACTATTATTATACTTCCAACCAAACCACAAAATCGTCTGAACATTGCCCCTGCACCCAAGACTGTATCAAGTACTGATAACCAATACATCATAATACAGTAGTGTACTGAGTCATCTGGCCAATGGCACAACCCACACACATAAACCATCCACTGGAACCCTATCCACTTCTATACACACAATATTGCAACACTTCGTCCAGTGGACACACTGCAGGACTATTGACTCCATCACCTCCTGGCATGGACCGAAAACTGTAGGATGTGCTAATAATCACCACAGCCATGGAACCAACAATGTGTACACTGCACACAAATGGCACACACAAGCCAACAGTGTGAAAAATACTTGCAACCAGTGGGCATACTCTTCGGTGCAAAGACTCCGGCCATGCACCATAGGCGCTAGGTGCTTATCACACTCAAAACAGCATACTAGACACAATGAAAATATCCTGATATCATCTGCAATCCACTCTCCATCCCCAATTGAGCCTCCCTGCAGTCACCACAGAAGCTAGTGGTCTGAGGAGCTACCTGCGAATTGCCACAGTACTCGCGGACATCGCTCGTACACCACAGTCTTATTCCACCTAAACAAATGTATCATATGAACCACTTTTCACTCCCCCACCCTTTCCATCCGCTCTTCCCACCACCAGATGCCGCAAAGCATGTTTTCCAGCCCCTTTTGGTGCTGCACTATCCGATGATACAACATGGCGGCATTACCCACATTTGTGACGCACATCACGCTTCCCTCCAGCCAACCACCTGGCATGTCCAATCTTCGCCGACATCAAGCCACACTCCAGGCCATTCAAACCTTTGACCTTTGAAGCAAACAGGGAAACGGGACCGTGGAGCGGACCCAGATATCACAATTTTTTTGAGACATACATTTTAGCTGTTTTTTAAAAAAAAGGACTGGACGGATTTTCAACAAAGTTACAAAAGTACGCTTTCGGGACCAAGCCACGGGTCCTGCCACAAATTTGGTTAAAATGAGTCCAATGGTTTGGGATGTACGCGCATGCAAAATATTTGTCCACTCATAGTATGGAAAAAAAAATTGGGACCCCACTGTAACTTTGCCCCCGTTCATGAAACCTCACCCAACTTCACCAAAATAATTCAGAGTTGGCCATATACTTTTTTGCAAAGTTTTATGAGAATTCAGCAAAGTTATAAGCCTGCCAAAAGGTGGTCTTCCTATGGGTTCAGCAACTTAACCATAACTAAACGCCTGCTACCGCGGGCCGTGTAATATATTACATGGCCACAGTAGTGGCTATGTAGTTATGATTAAGTTGCTGTTTCCATAGGAAGAGCACCTTTTGGGTGGCTTATAACTCTGCTCCCCTTGGACGAATCCTTACCAAACTTTGCAAAAAAAGTATATGGGCCACTCTGAATTTTTTTAAAAGTTTGGTGAGAAATCGTCCAGGGGGAAGAGAGTTATAGGGGGGGTACCAAAACGTCTTTTTTCCCCATAGACTGAATGGGGGAAAAACTTTGTGCACGACTACAGGTGAAACCGCTGGACGGATTTTGACGAAATCTGCGGCAGGTACAGGGGCTTGGTCCAGAAAGTGTGCTTTTGTACATTTTGTCACCATACATGCAGTACGTTCATTTATAATTATGAAAAAGTAGGTCTGAAATAATTAGTGATATCTATGTTCGCTCCGCGGTCACACTTCCGTGTACGGTGGATGAACAAGAAACCGATTGGCTAAAGGGCTGCCGTCATGACCGTGTACACGCAACGTCTCTGCCCATTGGCTGCTGCGAGCTGTCTTCTGCGTCAGATGGTTTGGATGCGCCCGACCTCTTGGATCCGCGGAAAGCGGAGTAACAAACAGCGTACACATGCTTTTTTCATTGCCCTATTTTGCTGTGGCACAGAGCTTTGGGAAAAGGTTCACACATTAAGAAATGGGTGATCTATGCATTTGTTCCTCGGCCGTCATGATGTAACTCATATGGATACCTTGTACGTACAGTAAATGTGGGGGATAATAACGATAGCACTTCAGTCCATATAGTAGGCAGGAAATTTGTAACACTTCACTGCATGTAGTGGATAGGAAATTTGTAACTCTTGAAAGCACACGGTTATAGGTAGGCAACATTGAAAATGACAACATGCCTTGCCCGTATTGTTTTCCGTAATGCCTATTATTACAACCATTAGTACGCCGCCATGGGTGGCACATGCTACGGTGGTAGTGGGCAGGGGCTATAGTGTTAACATATGGGTGATTAATGCACTTGTTCTGGGGGTCGGTCATCATGATCTAATCTGTATGGACATCTTGTACGCACAGAACACTTATACCTACTTAAAGATGTATGTTCTATGGCTTCCATGTACGAACAGAAAAGGAGGGGTCCAATAAGGTCAGTATTTGAGGCCATATATTGCACGGCAGAGTTCTTAAATTTGTACGGACACGTTTGGTTTGAGGGAACATTGAAATTGTCTACATGCTGTGAATACATTACTGTTTCCAATGCCTATTATTATATTCATTAGTACACTGCCATGGTTGGCACATTCTACGGTGGTTGTGGCCAGGGCCTAGAGTCTTGGATGCATGGCAGTCGGCCGAAGGCCGAAGGCTTTACTTCCAAAACTCTAGGCCTTGTCCACAACAACCGTAGCATGTGCCAATCATGCATACAGCCCTTGTGTTGCATTTTCATTGGCAAGTTGTGGAGAATGTATGCAGTGTTGGGTGCATGGCCTTTGGCCAAAAACAAAGAGGTGGTTGTGGGGACATCCTGGACTCCTGGGTGCAAGGCTGAAGGCCATGCACCCAATAATACACTTATACATACTTAGTGTTTCCAATGCCTATTATTATCTTCATTAGTATGCTGCCATGGTTGGCACATGCTACGGTGGTTGTGGCCAGGGCCTAGAGTCTTGGATGCATGGCTGTCGGCAGAAGGCCGAAGGCCTTACTTCCAAGAATCTAGGCCCTGGCCACAGCCACTGCCGCATGTGGCAAACATGCATACAGCCCATGTGTTGCATTTTCATTGGGAAGTTGTGGGGAGTGCATGCAGTGTTGGGTCCATGGCTGAATCCCATGCCCCCAACAAGAAAGTGGTAAGTACTACACTTGGAAGACACTGCACACCCATCCCATGTAGGATCTACAGACAAACACCTAGGAGGGAAGCCTCTGGACAGAGGTGCAGCAGGATAACACACCTATAGAATAACCCCCACTACCACACATCACCAAGGTGGTTGTTGTGGACACCCTGCAGTCTTGGGTGCATGGTTAAAGCCCATGCATGCAATACTGAAGTCATAAGCAGTGGAGTTCCAAGTTAATATGGGTGTGGTGGATTCTGGTCGTTGTTTTCATGCCCTAGTTTCTTTACTTCATGGCTGCAGACGATGGTCCGAAAAGTAACTTTATAAGCAGCTACTTTACAAGGGCCATGTTTCACATATGCAATGCTGGTTGTGGATAGGACCTGTACTCCTTGCAACTTGTTTGTAAGACGTATGTGATAGGTTACTCACTGCAGACGAAAGGCCAGCCTACAGGCACTGCAGCATTTTACTACCACACATTAGGCGAGTACATTCCCATGTGTAGAAAATGCCTGCCAATATACTGACTCCTTACTTTATAAAGAATACAGAAACATTTTTTTCTGTTTGTTTTTCGCAATTGGCGGAAGTATCACTTTTCCCATTTCTGTGAAGAAAGAAAAAGGTGTGTTAATGTTTGCAGATTTTCCACATTTACCACATTGCTTAATAGACAGTTATTTTTTTTTTAGACCCTCATTTTTACTTTACAAACCAGTGTACTGTGCAATACGCTCAGTTTCTGTGTTTGCTATTCTAATCCTTGGGTCTGGGAAAAAAATCCTTGTCAGATAAAAAAAAAAACCTGCATTTCTTATGCAACTAAGTACTTCATTTTTTCCTTTCAGTGCTTTCTTCATTTTTCTGACCAATGTTATGTTTGTTACCTTCCTGCCTATTTCAACAGTTAGATACCTGTAGGCATATTCAAATTGTGCATTTGTTCCTACAGATTTCCAATACTCATTCATTTGTGTCGTTGTTACATCCTGTTACCTTCATCTTTCCCATTAATGTTTTCTTTGTTGCCTTGCTGCCAATTTTTAACAACACTTAGATACCTATCGGCATATTCTACCTGTGAACTTGTTTCCAACGATCTGTGATAATCATTTATTAGTGTCATTTTTCCATCCTGTTGGGTAGTTAGATACCTGTGGGCGTATTGTAACTGTTTGTAGTCTTTCACTTACTTTGTTCACAATTTTGAAGTGCACTTTATTTCGTACATTTTGGCTTCAAGAACGTTAAATACGCATTCGTTAGGTTAGCTGGCAACCTCTGCTTTAGAGTAATGGTGCTATCATTACATTCAAAACATTCACAATTCGTTTTAATGTATGCAGTGTAGTGACCTGCATTGGTTGTAGCTCCTGCATGGTCGATTATTCCTACTGTTGTAAAGGTTTTCTTTCTAAGAGACACTTGACTGTGTGTAAATCCAGTTAGTGTACAGTTCTTTTTGGTGCCATCTGCATTATAACGTAGAAGCATAAGTATTATGTAGTCACTATGTGATTGTATCAGTAAGGTAGAGTGATTGTCTGAATACTACATAATCTGCCATGGTTTGCATTTTGTACAAGTTGCTGAAAAGGAATGCTCTCACAATTTGGTATGGAAATATACACAAATCTCTCGTTTGGGATTTCATCCTGTATCACTTTGTTACAGAGAGTGCATGTATGTTTCCACATGTACGAAATTTGGAAGATTTCATTTACAGGTATACTTTTGTTTTCCAATACTAATAGTATGTACATTAGAAACTCTTGTGGATCTTCTTGTGAGTTCACAGTGAATCTCATCATTCCAGCACAGTCATCCAATTGTTGCCTTACTCCATAAACACTGTATGTGTTGTCAGGATTGCTTGTTGCATTTCTATGCAGTACTAACATTTGCAAACACAATTGGTCTGTGCTGTGGAGGTAAATATTTTTAACAATTGGTGGCAATTGAAATAGAATATTCATTGCTACATGTGCATAGCAACTTACCCCACTTTCATTTGTAAATTTAAATGGGCCAGCAAGTTCTGTACGTGAGTGCATTATTTGATTTTTCTGTTGCTTCTTTGCCGATGTGCCTAGTTCACATTCCCTAATAAGCTCTTCTATGTTTGCGGCAATTGCTGAAACTTTAACTTCTTTTCTTTTTTTTTGCAGAATTTCCTGTTGCATTCTGTTGCATTTCTGTTTCATTTACTTTTCTTTTACCACGTTTCACTTTATCTGGAACAGGGCATTGTTTCAGATGAGGGGTGTAAAGTGAACACAATCTATTGTATTCTAGAATGCAAGGAATATCAGCTTTGGCTTTACTTGAATCAAAGTTAATTAACAAAAGACTGTCACGTGTACGAAAGAGTGATAATGCTACGTAGCTCATGCCTTCCTTAAAAACTGTCTTTCCTATATCTATCAATGCTTTAACTAGGGTAAGACTTTGGGATTTATGAATGGTAACTGCACATGCAAGAGTAAGAGAAAATTGCTCTCTACGTACATACATGTCTTTGAAGAGAAGGAATCGAGCCATTGAGCACCCTATCCTTTTTACTTCTGAAAATGTATCAAAGCAAATATTTACAAACTGAATGTTGTTATCACGTGGGTATGATTGAAAGCCAACAACTCTGCCCAGTGCTCCATTAACTAGCCCTTGCTCAACATCAAGGTTACGTTTAAACATTACTCTAAAATGTAATCATAATTTCAATACTTTTTCCAACCCAGCTGTTTTGGAGATTGAATGTTCTAAACTATTTAATCTTGCTGTGGCTTACTGACACATGGGTACTGTCAAACCATGTACGTCTAGTTTCTCTGTGGCCCTAATTTCTATTATTGCTTGCATTTCTTTCTTTAGCATTGTTTCATTGAATTTGAAACAGCTTGCAAGAGTTGGCATTAAGGCCATAAAATTGACATTTTTGTGGGATAATTGTTCCATAACATCAGTTGTGCATGCATTATTGCCATAAAGTGCATGTATAGGCTGCTTTTTCAATACAGCTTGTGCTTCTTGCGATAGATAATACACCAACTCTAATACTTTTTAAGATGTTGGCATAAGTGAGATCTGCAGATTGCCGCATGTTCTCAGTTAATTCTCTGTATTGAAATGTTGCCAAAGGTTAACTTTATCTATGCTACCAACAGTTTTCCGGCAGAGTTTGTGGCCTAAGGTTTTAAAAATCGGTTCACCTTTTACTGGTGTCAATTGTAGAAGATCTCCGAAAACGATAATGTGTTTCCCAGCAAAGAATTCTTCCTTATTGCTTTTAGGTACTTCTTGCAATCTGAGATTAATCAAAGCCAACATTAGATTGGAGACCATGATCACTTCAACTATTAGTAGCGTTTTCATTTGCTTCAATACTCCCCGTAATTCCATTGCTGCTTCTGGTGAAAGTTTGTAGTACTCTAATTTATTTTGATGCTCTACTGGAAGCAGTAGCAATCGGTGTAAATTCACACCGCCTATGTTGTAGGCAGCTAAACCTGTGGGGGATGTTACAACAGCTGACAGTTTGTTGTTTGTCAATAGCTGCAAGAACTTGCTAATAATTTTGATTAGAAATGTTTTCCCATCATCCAGCTTCCCCACTGACGTACAGCAGTATAGGTTTGAAGTTTTGGCAGATACATTCTTTATTCTCGTGCTGTACGCCATGCACAATTTGTTTTGTTACCTCTTCAAAAATGGTGCACTGATCGTTGTTAAGTTTTCCTTATTGCACTGTTAAGTCCTCTGTATCTTCTTGATACTAATGCATGGTGTTTTCTACTTCTGCCATAGCAACTTCAGCCTCATTTGCTATCAGTGGTTGTCCTAATGGCTCTTGACTTCCTGTTACAGAAGGTTGACTACTGTTGGAAGAATCTTTATCTAGTTGGGCCTGAATGTCTTCGTCTTGTTGCTGCTCATTGTGTAACATTGTTTTGTACTGCGTAAAGTTACCATCGGTGATAGTGCTTTCATTTGCTTTGAAAGCATCTTCGTAGCACTCATAATTATCTAGTATGTTTCCTCTTTTCTCCATGGTTTGAAAAGTTGTAAAAGAGACCTGTAATATAGTTATTTCTGTTGAGGAGTTTTTAATGGCAACTTCACATGATTAATTAAGCTTTGTTTGTTAAGTTTCACTAAGCTCTGTTCACAATCGGTCACTCTATATCTACATTTACTTTCATCGGGTTTTACATTATTTTTGTATGCAAAGTTTTGAGCTATGTGGTACAGACACATGCTTTCCAGAGTCATACTCCTGTTCGGATAGTATGTGTGCAGTAAATTGTTTTTCAGAATGTCTTGGCTGTTGGGATAATTTCTGGCAATAGTTTCTATGTCCTCATATGATCTTAGCACTCTTTTTCTAGATTTTGCAGGACCAAGACTGAGCCATACCATTTTGTCTGATTTTCCGTACAAAGCAGTGCCAGTTTAACGATCTGCGGCTTCATAGGACCCACATTCACTATGAGAGAGCATTTTTATGCCTTGGCTGAACAATTTCTGTGATAATGTTTTGTCTGATGCTGGGTCATCCCAGAGGTCTTGAAGGTCTGTTTTTTCTGCTTTTGTTAAGTAGGCTGTAACATATTGTGCAACAGCAGTTGAATTGTCTGCAATGTACTGCACATCTATGTTTGCATTCCATAATAGGGCAATGATTGCATTGTAATCATTGATATATTTTGATTCTTCCCTTCTTTTTATGTAATACGTGTTTTTAGGTGATTTACCTTTAACACTATGTCGAACTGAAGACATGAAGTTGTTTGCTTCACCTGTTGCTGAAACTGGTCTGGGGAAACCAAAGTGACATTTAGTGTAGTATTTATAATTGTTTTTTTTATTTACGGCGACAATATTTGCCACATTTGTGTCTTTGAAATTGTAAAATCTGCCCATGTAGCTCACATGTGAATATGTGGTGCTCCTCTCGCTTGATATTCTTTTCTCCAAAAGAAGTGTTGCACTTCTCCAAGTGGAGGAACACTTTTATTGCAAATAAAGTGTAGCATTGCAATGAAACGATGATAGAAATATCTTGAAACATTAACTGGATCTAGAGAGCAAAGTTCTCTAGGTGTTGATATATCTATGTTGTTTTTGTTGCTGTTTGCTATGCGTAGGAACTCATGCAAATCTTCCCATGCGTATTCTGCACAATTTAGCGTAACAAACCAAGTTGGTGGTCCAAGGTTTCTGATCATGCAACGCACGTCTTCGTGCTGTCTAAACCAGTATTCCGTTGTACAGCGCATGTTTGCAAACAAATTTGTTATACTTGATTGTAAAACCTCATCTTTTTCTTGTACTTTTTGTAATAAATGCATAGCTGACATATTTCGAAAGTGTGTTCCAGATTTAAGAATGTGTGCAACTCCATAACATAGTGTTGCTAATTCACTTTCATACAGCAGGTGGAATATGTATTCCACATTTTGTCTAAATCTAGGATCCTCAGAATACATTCGTAATGAGCGATATTCTGATGCCCCAATCTGAGTGGGTCTATCATCGTACCTCCCACCTTTGCCAGTAGGAAACAGCAGCGGAAAAGCACCCGCTTCTATGCTTTTTTCCCCAAATACTCATTGGTGAACCTTTGGCTTGTCGCATTTTGGTAATTTTCTAGTGCATCATCTATACCTTTATTGCAATGCAATGGATGAATTGTGTAATGGTCTAAGAGAGTGGATACTGTAACTGGATCCAGAAGTTCAAATGTCCAGTTTCTGATGGCTCTTGAATTATTTCAGATGTTTGCCTTAAGCTTTCATCAATATGTATTTCCTTGTAGTACTCATTGTTGTCTTTTAGATATTGCAATGCTTGTGTAACTTTGTGTAAGTCTACTAATTGTTGCCAACATTTTTTGTCCTTTGTTGGTACACCATTTATCAAGACTATTAAAGAATGCTCTATTGAACGTTCCACTCCTAGAGTGTGCACATTTTCCGTTAGATCTAATTGCAAGTACACTACTTTGCCACGAATGCCTTTCACCAATTCAGAGGGAGGTAAATTTGCTGTTTTTGGATGAAGGTGTATAATTTCTTGAAATGGGTGAACTGTTTGAATTATTATGCTCTCATACAAATTGAGCTGCTGCAGGATTTTTGGTAATGGAAACAATTCCAAATTATTTGTAATTGCACGTGAAGGCGTGTGGTTGTTGTCTAATTTTGCAGTATAGTAACTGCAACACATTAGACATTCAGTTACTTCATATTTGCTTTCAGCTAAAAGGTACAAAGCTAACTCAAACCATTTTGAGTCTTCATTGTTTTCTATTTTGTATGCTATGTCCACATTTTTTGTGTTCCTTTTGTAAAACGTTCTGCGGCAACATACACACACATGGTTTGGTACTTCAGCCAATGACCTTTAAAATTTGAGTATTTCTTTTCTGTATGTGCGTAATAGAAGGTTGCTCTGTGCAGAATTGTCGCTACTATGCTCTAAAACTGTTGCATTTTCTACGTGGCTCTCACTTCCAAAATACCTTTTCTGAATACGGTCCATTTCCTCTTGTAAGTATTTGGGTGTACCATGCAGAAGAGTGGTATTTAAATTGCCTAATTCTGAAGCTGGACTTTTTGCACAATATATTTTATACACTAAATTTCTTACTTTACAATGATGTACTGATAATCTTTTGATATCATGCTAGGTACCTTTGCAAATAGGCCCAGAAATGCATGCTAGTGAATGTCCTTTTAGTCCTGTGTGTTTTAGCACTACACAAATATCCATATTTTGCAGCACTTTGATTTTACTTTTGTCTTTCCTTTTACATATTGATTGAGAAACACAGGTAAAGATTTGAAAGCTTTATTTGAAATGGCACACATTGATGTGCACAGCCATTTGTATACTGGACTGTGTGGTTCTGCTGAATCGAGAGGTAATTCTGAGTTTTCAGAAGACAATTTTTTAAGCAGTGTTTCTTGTTCCATGATATTAGTATTGATTTTCTCAAACCCACATCCACTGCTATGGATGGCAATTGTGTTTGTTTGATTTTGTTTGTTTGCTTCTTTATTGAAATATGGCTCTGTGGTTGTTGTGTGACTCCATTCACCACCACAAACATGCAAACTGTTTGTTCACTTTCCGTTTATTGCTCAGTTTCATTTGTAGTTTGGTACTTAATTTTGTTAGTGCTGTCATCCTTTTTAACACTAATATGAATAACTTCCTTTTGAGAAGGATTGCACTGTCCACGAGTGCTTGCAGAATTAACTTTCTATGGTACGTTTTAAGGGGTGAGGATGACTTTGGACCTCTTCTTAGTAGATTCTGAAGGACTCTGTGACGAAACATTTTTGCTAAAATAATTGTTTTACTATGGGTTCTTCTTGCACTATCAGGATTATTAGGAACATTGTTAGCTGTACTGGCAGACGTTTCTTTGCCATCATTTCTGTGTTTTGTCATACTTTTTGATGGAGGACGTACAGTTTCGGTAGTTGAGACTTCTTTTATTATGTTACTCAATTGCATTAGGTGGTTTGTACCAAGATTCTCCCCTAACTCTACAACAGGTGGATGCATACATTGGGTACCTTTATTTTTATTTGCTCTAATTCTGCATTCCTTTCTACAGAGCTGCTTTTTGGTAGGCATTCTTTGGTGTCTGTTGAGAAAAAAAAATATTCTTTGATTTGTTGTCCAATGTATGTGTGCTGTGTGCATGTGTGCCTAAGTGTGATGGGGAAACTCTTTGGCACGGTGTGTCAATGCACAGTGACCTCTAACTATCATTTGGTGAGCCCACTTTACTGTTTGTATAGTAGTACAATGTGCTTTAGATGAGAGTACACAGTGCCCTACTTGTGCCGAGAACCATTATTAATAACCAAAATGGCAAGAACTTGCTACCGCCACTTATTTTCACAATCTAAACTTCTACGAATTTCCTATATCAATTCAGTACCAACCACACAGTCATTTATCAGCCATTCCATCTGTTACTCTTTGTCCTATAAATGGATATTTATAGGCTGACTGGTTTACAAATGAATGCATCCTTTGGTGCCCAAAATAAACAAATAACCCACGCAGCCACATTAAGGAGAAGTTACAATATGAAGGTTGTACTGTACTTACTTTTTGTTGCACAGTGACAAGGTTTCTTCGGATATGTTGTCTGCACTGTAGATGTTGTTGATTCTCAGGGGAGTAGTCTTCACTATGAATTAAAAAAACAACATCAATTACTTTGTGTGTTTGCAGCCGTCATGATACTGCAGCCTTTACCTGCACTTCCTTCGTCATACGATTCAACATTCATGTTTCAACCCAATCCACGTGCACATTTCACTTCCCTCTGCACACTCTTTTTATAATACTTTCAATATGGTACTTCAAAGTCCTTCAAAATATCTATCTTTTTTTAGGGATTTGGAAATGCCTTGTGTTTTACCAAGTGCAGTATGCATAGAAGAGAGGTTTGTAAGCGATAGGACAACGTAGTAGATGGGAAAACATTTTGTACTTCTTAATGAAAAGCACGATGTCTAAAAATCAGGAGACCTTCCGAAGGACATGTCAGCACCACAATCGGGAGTGATTACTATTCTCATACGATTACATTGCAAATAGCATTACTCTTGGCAGTACAGAGGACAGAACTGCAACATTTTCACATACAAATTTAAGGTCTGCCCTAAATTATACTTCTCAACTCACACGCTTTTGGCGGGTGTCACCCGCCTTGTAAAAGGCAGACTCACCCGCCAAGCCTCCTGCACGGCCATTGATTCCAATGGCCGTGTCACCCGCCGAAAACAAAAGCAGCTAATTTCACCCGCAGTTCACACAAAAATGTTTGAGAACTCTGCCCAAATAGCCATGCTTGGAACATATGTACAGGTTATGCAGAAGAAAGTAAGCAGTCGTGCAATTTGTTAATGGCGAATCGGCAATCTTGCACTTTACAAGAGGGAGCGTTGTTATGTGCTTTCTATGGAAATTTAACGGCATTATTTTGTGTACTTTAAATTATAAGGCTTCCACATGTACTCTGATTAGAATGAACATACCTGTACTCTATGCGGCACAATAACATTGCATTGCGCCTGTTCTCATGTTGCTGTATTTCCTTGTTTTCCGATGCTACTTTAACTCTGACCTGTCTCCTGGACAACTTTTATTTTTTCATGCTAACTTGGTACTACTGTTAGTGTTTAGATCCGATGCACACTTTTTAAACAAAATAACTTGGATATCATTGAAAATCATCTTCTGTACTGAATGAAGTTACATTTAAGTGTTTAAATGTAACTTCATTCATCCTGTTCAATACAATATCTTTGACTAGAATTGGGCCTTACCTCTTTGAGAGGTAGGGCACTTCGTGCCAGGGGTGCTTTCTATTTGAAATCTCGAGCAGAACCATGCTGTAAATTATTGAGTTTGGCAGGGAAAAATTATGAGGCTGAAAAATATCCACGTGGCCTGAATTATAAAGAGTTGAATGAATCACTCTTTACGGAGATTGACTGAGTTTATGAAAAACTGATCAATTTACCTTATATCCATCAAAAAAGGCATTTGAGGAACAGTTGAACAAGTGGGACTGGTGTGCGAACTCAGACCACCTGTCCAAATTGAAAGGATGTGAGGCGGTCAGGTATGTTACACATAGATATTTAAAACCACAACCCTATCTGTTATTAAGCCCGGCCCCCGATGTAAGGCATTTCCAACTAAAATTGAGAACCAACCAGCTCCCGGTGCTCACTATTGTAGGCCCTCGATTACAGATTCATCGAGAGGATAGGCTATGTCGTATTTGCCAGGGGGTAGGAATTTTGGAAACTGCAAAACACGTACTAACACGCTGTCCGAAAATGGGCCCTATATATATGAATGCGTATGAAAAATGGGTTCATGATTATGAGGCAATTAAAGAGGACGATTTTTGGTATACGTGTCTGAATACTGAATCACTTGGTTTACAGCTAGCACCTTTTAGGGTATGGTCACAAATTATGCCACTGCCTGAGGCATTATAGTGTTATCGGTATTAATACATCATTATTCTCCCACTCTTAAAAATTTGTTTGGTATGATTATACGATTTATATATACATTGTTGGTGTCAAATCGTATATTTTTACTAATTAATTGTACAGTATTGTATTATGTTTTATGTTGCACTATATTTATATATATTTATATT
Organism: Ambystoma mexicanum; assembly: GCF_040938575.1. Taxonomy (NCBI): domain Eukaryota; kingdom Metazoa; phylum Chordata; class Amphibia; order Caudata; family Ambystomatidae; genus Ambystoma; species Ambystoma mexicanum. Next base: position 528,460,914 of record NC_090937.1, read on the forward strand.
TATATTTTTTATTTTGTTTATGGATATTAATGATTGTGAGTTTAATATGTGTTGTGTAAAATCCTGTTTCTTTGGATTATATCACAATAAAATATTTATTATTATTTAAGTGTTTAGGTCAAAGAAAAGCTGCCCGAAGCTCCTCTTTATTCTACCTCTAAATGTGCTTCTGTCAAAAGTATGATTGCTGCACTGCTAGAATATTGATTTTATTTATTTCAATAAAACCTGTCAAAACCTGCAGGTTTTACTGTTCTAAACGGAGCAGGCAATCTGTAAAAAAAGTGTTTATTACTTTCCTTTAAAGGACGCCCCTTAAAAACTTTTTGGGAAAGGAGAGTCAGAGGTCTCCTAAGAAATCGCTATTTCTCTTTTCCAAATGAAATAATGCATTATCATGCGAGGCATAAACCGAGGCATCTCACCAACTTTGCAAAATGAGCAGGTACGTACGAGGGGTCACATAATCATATACAATCACGAGAACCTAGACTGTAATTCAAAATATATGCTCTGGGACTTTACCCTACCCACCTTGTTTTGTCAAATGTAAGAGATTTAGGTGTTAGTTGCAGAAATAATGGTGTTGCAAAAAAGCGAAAATCTGCATAATAACATAGAAAGCATATTTGAGAATATGCTTAAACAAAAAATGGCATTTCATAAGAGTATAGCATATTTTCATCGGAAACAAACTCAAATTTTTAACAGTTATACAAAAAAAACAGGTGCATTTGTTTGGCTATTATGAATACCTGCACCTTTCCATAAAATAGAATCAAAACCCTAAGTCATTGCTACGGAACTTATGCATTATATTTCTGGGGGAAAGCCCAATATAGGTCTGTGTACAAATTCATAACCTTATTAATAGTAATAATATTACCATTGCTCCTTATTGCTGCAACCAACGGTTCACGGGTGAGTGTGAAAACGAGCAGAGACAAGGGGTATCCCTGTTGCATGCCCCTCTGAAGACTCAACTGACTCAACCTCCTCCCACTCACCCTTACCCACACCCTAAGATCTGTATTTATTGCCTGGATCCCTTACGTGTTCTGTGCCCCAAAACCACATTTTCTAAAAATTGCATAAAGGAATCCCCTGCTCGGTCAAAGGCTTTCTCTGCGTCAAGCACCAGAAGTACTGGGTCACCATTTTTCTCCCATGGCACTCCATTAAGTTCAGAGTTTTCCTCAGCGTGTCATCGCCCGGCCACCCCAGCATAAAACAAACTTGCTCCAAGTGGACGACTTTTGGCATACAGTTTTGGTCTCCAAGGTTCTCGAGAAAATCTTTTCATCCACATTTAGGAACGAGATAGGCCTGTACGATGAACATTGTGGTGGGTCTTTCCCATATTTATGTATCACAGAGATTAAAGCATTTATTAAGGAGAGAGGAGCACGCTCATTATCAAGAATATGATTATACACTTTAGCTAAGAGGGATAGAAGCACAGCCGCAAACGTGTTGTAGAACCCTATAGTGAATCCATCTTCACCAGGGGCTGTCCCTGTAGGCATAGGCTCAATGGCAGCTTTGATTTCCTCCCCAGTCATAGGGAATTTCAACAACAATACCTCATCCCTGGAGAAATCTAGCAACAGAACTATTTTTAGGTACTCTGAGATCCTGTGGGCTCGCATGTCCCCTTTTTTCCTTTAAAGGTTGCTGTAAAAACTGCCAAAGTAGTTCATGATGTCTTCAGGGGAAGAAAGCAATGATCTGTCTACTGCCTTTATTTCCCCAATCCACCGTTCTGCTATCTGTGACTATAATCAGGCTGCTAACATGGCATGTGCCCCTTCACTAATCAGGATACCCCTACACCTTGCCTTTGTTGAGTCCCAAGGTCTTTCTACCTCTACCTCACCCATGCCATTGAACTTAAAAAAAACAAAACTCCCTAATTTCCTTCTCATTTGCATCACCAAACATCTGTTCCTGCCAAAGGGAATTGTTTCACCTCCACATGGAGTCCATTTTATTGAGACCACTTGTGCACACTTCCATAATAACCAAATTGTGGTCCGTATAGCCCACAGGCTATATCTCACAAATCCAGACTCTACCCTATGTTCTTCTTTCAAGGAGTAGGTTATCTATTCTAGTGTAAGTGCTTTGCAGTGGGGATATAAATGTGAAGTCCGTCCTTCCCCCTGGGTTCGCATAACACGGCACATCCGCCAGGCCACTGGACTCAAAAATATGGCCAAACCTATCACTCTCCTGTGGTCACTCACATTTCCACCTTTCTCAAGGAGAGTCTATCCAATTCTGAGCCCACCCACATGTTAAAATCACCTTCAAGATTATCAGATCAGAATCAACACCCGTAATAAGATCTAATGCAGAAATACGTAATTCTGATGGTCCCCGATTCTGGTAATATACTGAGGTCGCCATGACTCTAATCCCCCTGGCTTTCCCCTCACCCTGAGCAATTGGCCCTCACATAGCTATCTATATCTCTGGTCAATTCTCTGTGATACATTATCCCTGCTCGTCCCTTGCTAAGTTGAAATGAGAAACTGAATGATTGTCCCAACGTCCGGGCGTTATTTTGACGTTCTCCCATGCTTTCCACTTAGTATTTTGCAAGAACAGAGTATCCAGCCACATTCAATGGAATTGCCTTGCCACCAATACTCTTAGCCTTGGAATTAGGCCCCCTAACATTTAGCATCCCAAAACTTATTTGCCCTACAGCAACTCCTATAGTCACTTCTGCAGCCATCATCTCAAAATATAGCTTCCATCTCTTAATAGTACTACACTTTCATGGACAAATATCTCTTCACCGAGACCCTTATTTCCAAATTCGGCACATCACACTGCCCCCCCTTTCACCACCTCCCAAACAATCCACACACCACTCCCTCTCCCATCAACATGAGATGCCCATTGGTAAATAGGCCACTGGGATCACCCCCACCACTACACAGCATGAAAACAAATTGTGACATATACTCTCCCCACTCCATAGAAGTATCCACATCATCCAGCAATAAAACTTCTATCTGGCCCCCAAAAGAATATGAGACATGAGCTCTGTTTTCCAATGACCAAAGCCTCAAAGGTCACTTCACTAGGGCCAAGTTCTCAGTTTCATATATTTTCTTCTCTGGTAACTTCTTCTGCAATGGCTCAGGATTCAAATCCCTCCAAGTTGTCAAGCCATCATTGAGGCACAAGACAAACAAGTGCATCACAATGCAACCAACCTCTGACTGAGTAATGGAGCCTCACTTGCCACCACAACACATCTGATTCAGCTATTTAAGCCAGTTGTTTTAAGGACATTGCTGATGACTCACAGTCCTTGGGACAATCTACCCATGTCCTGCTTTGCACTATCAAGCCAATGATCAAATATGTTAAGCTGTACATCTCCAAAGCATCAGGTGTGTGATTGATTTCCATAATGGATGTCAAGTTATCCATCTGACCAATCATGGCTGAACTGGCTCACACTTTTTAAAAGCACCAGAAAGACCAGCTAGATTCTATGGAGCCATTAACAAATATGACATATGAACCACTGTGCTATTTACTGGACCGGGCACTAGGTAACATGAAAACCAGGGTTGGACTTGGGGAACTAAGGACTGGTTAAGTCTACTTTCATTAACGTGCACCAAAGAACACATTTCTAAAGAACACTTTGGGGCCGATTCATGGAACAAACGTGCGCCGAAAATCTTCGCGCAAGCAGGCGCAAGCAGGCGCAAGCGGAAAAAAACAGGCGCACGCGCACGCGTGCGATTCATGGAAGTCCCTGCGCGTGTTTACCACGGGATGTGCGCCAAACCCGTGCATGGCGCACACGTCACTGCAACATCCCAAAAGACGTGCGCGACGCGCAGAGTGAAAGCGCACAACCTCGGCGCATACACCAGAAAGTGGGCGGAACATGGGGCGTAACGCGCGGAATGGGGAACAACTCGCGAAAACAAGGGCGTAACTGGGGATGTACTGCAGGGAAGCAGACGGAACGCCCACACGCACCCGAACCACACGTATTCATGGAATCGAATAGGGCAAAGCCACGCACAGCGAAAGACACGCACAAGCCGATACACGTCCGCCACACGAAGGCAGGCGGTAGCGTCCCTGCGCATTACAAAAGTGGCAACATACAGCAATTGTGCGAGCGGGGCATGTGTATTTCGGGGTTGCGCTGGAAGTTACACACGCGATTGAGCGGGGTACGTGTATTCCGGGGGTTCGCGGGAAGTCACACACGTGATCGGGCCTGGGGGAGCGGGCTGCGTGTATTTCAGGGGTTCGCGTGAAGTTTCTCACGCGATCGGGCCTGGGGGAGCGGGCTACGTGTATTTCAGGGGTTCGCGTGAAGTTTCTCACGCGATCTGGCCTGGGGGAGCGGGCTACGTGTATTTCAATGGTTCGCGTGAAGTTTCTCACGCGATCGGGCCTGGGGGAGCGGGCTACGTGTATTTCAGGGGTTCGCGTGAACTTTCTCACGCGATCTGGCCTGGGGGAGCGGGCTACGTGTATTTCAGGGGTTCGCGTGAACTTTCTCACGCGATCGGGCCTGGGGGAGCGGGCTACGTGTATTTCAGGGGTTCGCGTGAACTTTCTCACGCGATCTGGCCTGGGGGAGTGGGCTACCTGTATTTCAGGGGTTCGCGTGAAGTTTCTCACGCGATCGGGCCTGGGGGAGCGGGCTACGTGTATTTTAGGGGTTCGCGTGAACTTTCTCACGCGATCGGGCCTGGGGGAGCGGGCTACGTGTATTTCAGGGGTTCGCGTGAAGTTTGTCACGCGATCGGGCCTGGGGGAGCGGGGTACCACTCACCGTCTGCCTTGCGTGTAGAAGAACGCGTAGCCAACACCCGCTGTGAAGTAATAGCGTGTGAACCCCAACGGATGGAAAACACACGCACCGCACGAAAAGCACGTACAGAACATAAATGCATGCGGGATCACCAAGCCCTGCCAGGGCAACGCCCGTGCGCAAAACGTCACAGACGCGCTTACGCTGTAAGGGCCTTTGGTCCAATGAAATCGCGTACGCGTGCTGAGGCGCTTACGTGCCAAGGGCCTTTCCTCGATTTTCACGCTGACGTGCAGGATTTTCACGTGCCAAATCACTCCGTATCAAGCTGGCCACGCGAAAACACACGGAAGACCACGCTCCTGCCCAGAAGGCCGAATCACTGCCCCCCAGTGCCCTGAGCAGCCTCCCACATGCCATCTGCTGCTGCCTGCCTGCCTGCCTGCCTGCCTGCCTGCTGCCACCGTGCCCTGCCATTTGGTGCCTGCACATCAGCCATCTGCAGGGGTCCAGTTGCTGTGTCCACCCCTGCTGGTACAGAAGACTCCCGACTCGAATAACATCGCTCCACAGCCCAGCCCCAGGACCCAGTTGCCCACCCACTCCTGCCCCTGGGGTTGCCATGTCGGGCACATCCACATCTGACCCCAGTGGCAACCCCCGGCCAGAGGGGCAGAGGGGCACCAGCTTCACTGCCACCGAAGTTGGTGTCCTGGTGGAGCAAGTCCTGGGGCAGTATGATGCCCTCTTCGGATCGTCCCGCGCCAACAGGGAAGGACGGGAGAGGATCTGGGCTGACTGTGTGGTTGCCATCAACGCGGAGGGGGTGGCAACCCGCACCATTCAAAAGGTCAAGAAGCGCTGGGAGGACTTGAGGTCCAGGACCCTCATGAAGGCCCGGCGCCTCGTGGAGGGGGGCCGGGGCCGCATGAGTTCCATCCAGTTGAGGGTCCTGGAACGCACACACCCAGCGCTTCACGCCCAGGTCCTTGAGAGGGAGACCCGTCTGGAGTTGAGCGGTAAGTGGCCAAGCATTGCTGTGTGAGACAGGGCATGTTGCAGTGTGCTGGTTGTCTGATTTTTGCCTGCATGTGTGACATAGGCCATGTACGCATGTATGTGTGCAGGGACATCATGGGAATGCATGTGCGACCTGTAATGTGTGAACCGCACGGTTGTTGCATGTGTTTGAATGCGACATGGGGAGCCCTCTGCAGATTGCACACATGAGAGCATGGCAGTCTCTGTTCCTGGACATGGGTGGGGGCGAGGGATGGGTGCTGATGCCAGATACATATGTGGTATCCATGTCTGTGTGCCTGACCTGCGTGTCTGTGACTTGTGAGTGCCATGGATGCATGACACATGTCTGTGACAATGTACAGATTCACTGATGCAGCCTAGTCATCCTTGTATGCACTGTGATTGGGGTGTACGGGGCCAGATGGATGTGACTGAGGTGAAGTCTGTGCATGTGATAGGCATGACCCATGATGCATGCGAGTCCCATTACATTGTATGATTCGAGAGTCCATTGAACATGCATTGAAATGTCCATGGCACGCACCATGACTGTCACTGTGTGTGTTTTGCCTGGACTGACACATGTGTTGTGGTGTGACATGATGGAAGTGTACTTTGACAGTGGCACTCATCTGCTATTGCTTCCTGTCTAGGGGACCATTGTACAGTACCCTGATGCTTGTGTTCTATGTCTCCCTCTACGCAGCGGCTAGTGAAGGAGAGGGCGGAGACGGCGCTGTGGAGGGAAGGCAGCGGGGATGCCCCCACGGCTGCAGCGGAAGGGGTGGGTGAGCCCCCACAGGGGCCTGCTACGGCGGTATGACGCGAGGAGCCATCCAAGTTGGTGGTTTCCACAGAGGAGGAGGAGGCCGCCACTGAGGCGCACATGGGGCCTGGTGGGGGAATCCCTGCTGGTGCAAGTGGTGCAGTCCAGGGGCGGGGGCAGGAGGTAGCACAGGTCACCGTGGAGGGGCCTGTGCATGTCGCTGTCCCTGAACCTGTGGGTGCACCACCTTGCACCAGCAGGGATGCCCCGTCCCAGGCCCGTCCGCAGGTAGAGGGGATGTCCATGTCATCTGACTCCCCTCCACCTGATGATGAGGGGACCCCTGGCCGTGTGGAGAAGGTCCTGATTGGGGTCGCGATGCGCATGGCTCTGATTCGTGATGCCGTGCGTGCTTCCCAGGAGGAGCACGCACGTCATCACGAAGAGCACCGTGCCGTGGGATCGGCCATGTTCGGGGGTTTCCTGCATGTGTCAGCCAATCTGGCGGCCCTCTCCTCCTCTGTGGAGACTATACGCCAGTCGTTCTCCTTGCCGTCTTCCGGCCCAGATGCCACCAGGGCCCCCTGTGGACCTGCCCTGACCAATGCAGCCAGCTCGGTGGGGATCCCATCCCTGCCACAGTTGGGAGTCAGAGGTCCAGCAGGGGTGGACAACACAGCAACTGGACCCCAGCAGATGGAGGATGTAACGGCATCATCGGGCAGGGCACGTGCACGACGGCGTCGGTGGTTTCCATCATCCTGGATGCCGTCGTGCTGGCAGAGGCAGTGGCGTCGGAGGCAGCAGCAGGCTCAACGTGGGAGGCATCATGGCTCGGGGCCATCAAGATCAGAGGGGCAGGCATCGGCCAGAGGGCAGGAGAACCCTGGGATGGTAGTGTCTTCCGTGTGGGAGCAGTTGGTCCAGCGGATAGGTGCGGAGCGGCAGCGGGCGGAAGAGGAGCGGCTCACCATGGTCAGGGCGGATTTCTCCATGCGTCGGGCGTTGAGGCGGGCTGAGTGCCTCGAGGAAGCTCGCAGGGAGTTTGAGGTGAACATGGGGTTATCCCTGCGAGACCTCGGGGCCAGGACAGAGTCCCGCCTCCAGGACATCGACATGGAGTTCGATGATGCCCTGGCCGGCAACATCACAGAGTGAGCCGCAGGACTTGCCCGCTGCCATTGTATATCGTTCTTTAGTTAGTTAGTGTTAGGTTTCCGTTATTTTTTGAGATTTTTTTGGACCGCTCGGACAATGGCCACTTTTCTGTATATAGTTTTTTTATTAGGTAGTAGTAGGTTTCATTTATAGTGTTGGGCTCATGGACCCTGGAATATTCTTTTGTATAGTTGGATTTTTTAAAATACATTTTTTTGATTTATATTTGTGTTCACCATGAGGCAATGGTTTTTCCTTATTTTTTTTCACCATGATTTTGCTTTGGACAACATTAGTTTTTGGATTCCTTTGTTTTTTGGATTTTTACATTACTTATCGGACATGGACAATTTATTTTGTTATCCCCATTGTTGTATGTTTGATTAGTTTACTTCATTTTCTTCGAGAATACATGTTTTTATAACTTTCTTTTGTGGTATTTTCTCATTGGTTTCATGCATGTCATGATATGGGTTTTGACATTCACTTGCACCCATTGTGTATGTGTGTGTGACGGACATGTGTTCATTTACATACTTGCCATTGGGGTTGTATCATGTAATTGCATTTGCTATGTGGGTGGATGCAATCCTTGGCTGGGTGTTTGTGCTGGGTATGCTGCCCATTACTGCCATGATTGTGTATCGTCAGGACCTGGGGGCAGGGGGACATGGTTGGGGGCCTGCTGGTAGGTGCCCCACAGTGCTGGGGGGTGGGGGTGCAAGGGGACATGAGTGGGACATGAGTGGGGGCCTGCTGGCAGGTGCCCCACAGTGCTGGGGGGTGGGGGTGCAAGGGGAAATGAGTGGGACATGAGTGGGGGCCTGCTGGCAGGTGCCCCACAGTGCTGGGGGGTGGGGGTGGTGGGTGACATGAGTTGGACATGGGTGGGGGCCTGCTGGCAGATGCCCCACAGTGCTGGGGGGTGGGGGTGGTGGGAGACATGGGTGGGGGCCTGGTGGTGGGTGCCCCTGCACTGCTGGGGGGTGGGGGTGGTGGGAGACATGGGTGGGGGCCTGGTGGTGTGTGCCCCTGCACTGCTGGGGGGTGGGGGTGGTGGGAGACATGGGTGGGGGCCTGGTGGAGGCTGCCCCTGGTGACTGGGGGGGTGGGGGTGCTGGGAGACATGGGTGGGGGCCTGGTGGTGGGTGCCCCTGCACTGCTGGGGGGTGGGGGTGGTGGGAGACATGGGTGGGGGCCTGGTGGAGGCTGCCCCTGGTGACAGGGGGGGTGGGGGTGCTGGGAGACATGGGTGGGGGCCTGGTGGAGGCTGCCCCTGGTGACTGGGGGGGTGGGGGTGCTGGGAGACATGGGTGGGGGCCTGCTGGCAGGTTCCCCGCAATGCTGGGGGTGGGGGTGCAAGGGGACATGAGTTGGTGATCATTGGTGCAAGGAGACATGTGCCTTTGCTGGGGGGCATGACCATGTTGGGTGGGCTGCCTGTGGGACATGACCAGGGATGCAGGGTAGTCCCCTGTGGTGTGGGCTGCCTGCAGGGGCCGTGGAGGGTGTACAGGGAACACCTGGGAGGACCCAAACTGGCAAATCACATGTAGGACTCCCCGGCACCCCTGAAATACACATACCCTGCTGAAATCGCGTGTAAAACTTCGTGCGCACCCCTGTAATACCCGCACGCAGCCCAATCGTGTGTAAAACTTCGCACGCACCCCTAATACCCGCACGCAGCCCAATCGCGTGTACAACTTTGCGCGCACTCCTAATACCCGCACGCAGCCCAATCGCGTGTGAAACTTTGCGCGCACCCCTAATACCCAAACGCAGCCCAATCGCGTGTGGAACTTCCCGCGCACCCCTGGAATACACGCGCCCAGGCCAATCGCGTGTGGAACTTCCCGCGCACCCCTGAAATACACGCGCCCAGGCCAATCGCGTGTGGAACTTCCCATGCACCCCTGAAATACACGCGCCCAGGCCAATCGCGTGTGGAACTTCCCGCGCACCCCTGAAATACACGCGCCCAGGCCAATCGCGTGTGGAACTTCTCACGCACCCCTGAAATACACGCACACGCTCCCCCAGGGCCGATCGCGTGTTAAACCACCCGCGAGCCCCTGAAATACACGCGCCCAGGCCAATCGCGTGTGGAACTTCCCGCGCACCCCTGAAATACACGCGCCCAGGCCAATCGCGTGTGGAACTTCCCACGCACCCCTGAAATACACGCGCCCAGGCCAATCGCGTGTGGAACTTCCCGCGCACCCCTGAAATACACGCGCCCAGGCCAATTGCGTGTGGAACTTCTCACGCACCCCTGAAATACACGCACACGCTCCCCCAGGGCCGATCGCGTGTGAAACCACCCGCGAGCCCCTGAAATACATGCGACCAGGCCAATCGCGTGTGGAACTTCCCGCGCACCCCTGAAATACACGCGCCCAGGCCAATCGCGTGTGGAACTTCCCACGCACCCCTGAAATACGCGTACCCTGCTCGCACGGGGCCAATCGCGTGAGCTACTTCCCGCACACCCGAGTGATACACGTAGCCCGCTTGCCGTGCTGGTACAGGATTAGCGCAGCCCTTTGCGCTGGATTGGGGATTTTGATGGCTTTTCCCTGCGTGGAAGGCGTTCTTGGGGGCGTAACTGGCGCTGCTGCAAGGTCGCTGCGCCACTGTGCGCCACGGCTGGTTTTGGTGGCTGGAATCCATGAATATGCTGTGCGCGGAAATGGGTTTTGGCGCACGCGGCTGGCGCAGGGATTCGCACGCGCACACTGTGCGGCAGCCGCGTGCGCCACTTGTGCGCTGAATTCTATGAATTACCCCCTTTGTGTTTTACTCCATTTTCTCTGATGGATGCCCTATATTTGACATCCATCCTGTCTGTAAGTTATCCAGCCGACCAATTCTTTTGAGATCCAGTTTGCCTTTTTTGTGCCCTTTTTCTTGTGTTGGTGGAATGGCAGCATTTTTAATGTTGATTTTTTGCTTATAGTTGTACTTTTGAATAGATTAGCTTTGCATTTATCTTATTAAAAACTTAGCAGGTAGTGCGTCCTTGCTTCCCTTTCTCAACTAAAACAGTGGAGAAGGCACCTTGCATTTGGTCATTGCAATCTAAAGAGTACAGACTAGGATTCATTCTGTCTCCTTTATTATCTCTATGATATCAACAACTTGGAAATATGTTGTGGTAGCTTTTGCCACGATGAACCCGCTGCCACTACAAGGCCCTAAGAATGTGATCCACATCCATCATGAATCAACTGCCACAATGAGCCACCCACCACTGCAAGGCATCACATCTATTTGATCTTACACCCAGGAAGCGCTGACATTGTGAGGGCTTACTGCTCAAGAAGGCTCCCATCACTAACCCTGCTAAAGCACGTTCCAATATTCTACATACTCCCCCCTCAAACCTTGAACAAAACACACAAAGACTTCTACTGCAGCAGAAACCTAAAACCGAAAACCACCACAAACTGCACACACTCCACAACAGCCAGCTAAACCCACACATAACAGAAAACTAAACACATTAGACACAAACCATCTCACACTCATACACCAAACATCACCTAACCCTCAACAACAAAAAACTAAACCAGCACAAAGGGACCTTTTTTTACGAACTGAAGCCACTTTCAGCACATCAAAGCTCTCTTGTACTTTCCCTATCGATCCCACTAACTAAGCCCATCAAAAGTCTTCCTTCCTTTTCAGATCCACCAGGGTGCCTGGAGGCCATAATAATTAATGGCACCGGTATATGGTATAAATCGCAATAACATAACACGACTTAACATAACACCCTTTTACTACTCATGAACACGGACTAAACCACAGTGTGCGAAGAAGATGCTTCTTGTAGAAAAGGATCTTGATTTTCTACCCAAAATGAGGAGAGGTAAGTCTGATATTGATTTCTTGCTCATTTCCTATTTGCGTTACAAATGCTCTGGCCAGTTTTATTTTATTTATATCACGCTTGTACACAAGTGTTTCAGAGCACAACAAGGCAACGGAGGGGAACAAGGGAGAACAAAAAACAACGATCTTACTAGGCCCAGTGACATTGAGAACGTGCAAGTGCATGGGAGAAGGAAAGGGGAAAAGTGCATGGAAGGTGGGAGAAGTGGAAAGTGCGGAGCAAGGGAAAACAGATAAATAATAAAAATAAATAAATAATAAAGGCAACAAAAACAGATAAATAAAAAATAAAATAAAATAAATAAAGGCAACAGAAAAGTGGTAGTGCAGCAAGTGCTGTGTTGAAGCAGCAGGCAGGGTATGTCAGATAAGTGCAGAGAAAAAAAATCATAAAAAAGGGCCGGGGGGAATGCATGGTTACAGCTACAGACCCCAGTGCAGGGATTTCTCGGAGGCAGTGTGGGTGGGTGGCAGGGCAGGCACACATGATACAGCTAGATTTGAAGTGAATCTACAATATAAAAAGTTATTGGATGTATTTAAAAGTTTGAAAGATTGTTGCACAATCTACAAACAATCCCAAACCCGCTTACCAACCATTTCAAGCTTTTTGTTACACCCAAAACATGTTACAAGGTAGACATTGGCTGACTTAAACTTATAATGTGGATTCCAAACTGTGCTATAAACAACTGATTTTATTTTAGAATGCCAATAACTTTAACATTGGCCTGAAGAAAGTTATCCAATTGCTGTTGCTCGGATTTAGGAATTCAGGGTACATGGGGCCCACAGTGGGTTCAAAGCGAATGTACAGAAATGAATTCCCATGACTTTTAGTAGGGATCAAAATGATTTTGTTGGGGATATGGAATCGCTCTCGTCAGTGATACAAAGAGACAGTTTACGGTACCTAGGAGTGGTGGTGTCAAGGACTTTGGAGAACTTGTATGAATCCTACAACTCATCAATGTTTACAAACCTGTTCTGGAATCTTGATCAGTGGGAACAAGTCACCATATTGTGGGTGGGCAGTGGGATGAATCATGATAAAAAAAGGACACAGTAACATGTTTTGGTGATTTTCAAAGATTTTTAATAAGGAAAAATGAGGGGTTGGGGAAATCCTGCCAGTCCCTAACTCTAAGAGGCATTTCCCTTTCTCAAGAAAACTAAGAAACGTCTGTGTCAGGATGTCTAAATGAAAAGAGTTCTCTTTCCTGTGTCCAAAATCCTGAGCTGATCTTCACACACTAACATCAATATAATATGACAGTGGAGTGTCTTCGAGCTGTACATCAACAGCTATTTTTGAAAGTTCCGAACAGAAAGACTTGAAGGGCTTTTACAATCTTTTTAATATTTACATGCAGATGCCAGGTTTCCTCTCTCTACTTGCATTTGCTCCTCCTTGTATCCAAATAATCATACTTCTTATATTTTGGGTCATCATCAACCCTGCTCCAATTAGTCTTAGTGTCCCATATCCCCAGTAAGGTTTTCTGTTCACTGCTAATGGTATGCAGTATTCAGTCTGAAGTGCCCTGGTAACGCATTCTCCTTCTCTGGGCTAACCAGTTGTCTTTGGCAGCTTTTGCACCCCCCCCCCGTCTCTTCAAATTCTTTGCGGTCTGTCTGCTGTCTTGGAGCGCGTCTCGTCAGCCTCTCTGTGTTCGCCTTGCCTTACTCTTCGCTCAGTTGTTCTGGCTGCTCATCCTGGCAAAGCAGTGAATATTTCTCAGCCCAACTTCGCTGGACACCCTTGTCTCTCATTTCCTTGCTTTCTACTGCCTTGCTTCCTACCGTGTCCCAACCTGCATTGGAAGGCAAAAATCTCCCATTCTGCTCAGGCATTCTTTTTGTTAATGTCCCACCACCTGATCATAACTTTCAATGACTACACTGCAGTGTTAGCTTACCACTCTTGGTAATCTTCATTACTTCACTCCTCTTCCGTGTCTCAATGTTGTGAAAAGGGGGGGTCAAAAGTCTCAATATTGTTTGTTTAAGCTGTGTTTAAGTGAGAAGAATAGATATACGATTGGTGATGAACAATTAGTAGAGGTTCTTCATCCAAATGACAATAGGTCATATAAGGCTGGGGAGAATGTAACTGGGTGCTACCTAGAAATATGGATAAAGACTTGTTGTGATCCCCCGGTCTCTCTTCACTTCTCCAAGAGTTGCCCTCCCCATGAGGTACTCCCACAGATAGCCACCCCAAGGGTCAGAGTCAGGTAGCTACTTTCCCTGGCCCCATGAGGGGGGATTTCCCTTGGAGAACCAGTGGTGAGTTTGCTATATTCGTTTTAAGTGACGCCCTTGCCCAAAATTCCCGAGATGATTTGGGAAGCTAAGGGAAAGATGCCACACTTTATCTGGCAACGGAAGAAACACAGAATTGACCATGATGTAAACATCCTGCCAAAGGAACTGGAATGGATGGGAATGCCAGACCTGGAGTGATACGACAGGGTGGCACAGATGAAAGAATTGGCGCCACTCATACAGAGGGATAAAGAAAAACAATGGTTTAGGGTTGAGAAATTTTGGCTGAGGCCACAGAATGGCTATTGGTCCCTAGGGAGAAAGTACCCTGACAAGTTAGAGAGCACTGCATAATGGTCACATATTGGGAGGTTTGGAGGAGCCAAAAAGTAAGGAAGGGAGTTACTACGTGGTCTTCACTGTTCAGTCATATTTGGGCTCTGCCCATAATGGATGCGTTTTCTAGACCCTCTGAGGTTTCAAATGAGGTTCGAGGCACATTTAGAGTTTGTCAACTGTGGAGGAATAGGAAATTCATCTCTATACAGGAATGGCAAATTAGTCTTGACATAGGGAAGCTGTTCACATTTAGTTCTTTTTAGTTTAAGGGTATATTGTCATCTAGCAAATGGAAGCGACATCTCCAGATTAATTTGACCCCGACAAAGTCAATCCTGGATATACACACTGGTTCTAGGGTTCTGGCCTCGAAACTCTATGTGATAGCAAAAGCCGTTGGGGTATCTGGGGTTTTACATAGATGGGAAAGAGATCTTGGAATTGAACTAGTTGATGGTACTTTGAGGCATGTGTTGTGTTTGGGCGCATATGACACCCAATCAATGTCAATGTAAGCTAGACAGCATTAAACTGCTACATAGGTGGCAATATAACCTGGATCGGTTGTGTATGATGTGTCTAGGGGGAAGTCCCATATGCTGTACAAACTGTGGCGCAGAGAGCTAATTATTGGAATATGTGGTGGACGTGCAACAGTGTGCAAAGGTACTGGAAAGAGGTGCTGGAGTGGATCCGGGACTTAGAGTGGATCCAAAAAGAGATAGACCGATGTTGATCCTATTTGGATTGGGGAAAAAGAGATGTGTTTTGGAAGCCCCTCCGACATATGCCTCACTTCCTACTCGTAGGAGCCAAGATCTGTGTAACCATTACTTTGAAGAGGCGCACATTATCAACTGAGTGGTTTCAGGTGAGTAAGGAACACAAGATATTTGAATTAGAGAATATGAAAGGAATGTTGCACAATGTAAGCTCATTCAGCGAGCTGAAGTGTTTCCCCTTCACAGTGAAATATAAAGGTGGGAAAGCTTTAGCTCACCTATGAAGACTGGGTCTCTGATCAGCTATCTTTGAACACATGTCTGCTCATAGGCCAGTGTGCCTGAATTTTCAGAAGCTCGGAATAATCTGTGATATACTCTGCAGTTACAACTATATGAACATTTGGTTGAACTGCCAGGAGAACCCTTCAGGGGAAATGTATATAATGTTTTGTCACATTAGGGGTTAGGCAGGGTGGTCCGGTGGGCATGGGGGTTGAACAAAATTGGCTTTTGTGATTGAAAGACCGAGTTCTTTATGTGAAAATTAATAAAAGTTTACATCTAATATTAAAGACATTTGAGGCTTGACTTGACAGAAATCTGTCTCATGACTCGTATGATACATCCCCAGAACTTGGATTGGTAAGTTTCACTCCTGAGTACCACTCGAATATCTCCCCTCCCTGATCCAACCCCCTCACTCTCCATTCAGTACTGTTACATGTATCCCACTAATAATACATGCTAAATGTATTGTGTCAAGCAAATGTTCCTTCTATTACTGTCTAGTATATGACTGCAACACTAAATGATCCAGTTCCCAATCATTTTGTTTCCTGGCATTGTATAATATATATTTAACACTCGTTTGCAATAGGGGGCACACCATTACTAAATTAATATCCTTTTCCTCATTCCATTTATTAATGTATCGTTGCTCTCTTATTGGACTTTTAACATTTTTGGAGTAATTCAAATTTTTACAAAATGCACACACATTTCATAAATATGGCATCTGAGGTAGGGGCATTTTTATGGCATAGATGCATGCAAAATACATTCCCCAACCAAGGCTGTAGGTGCTAATTTATTTAGCTTGTGTGGAATTTCTTGTCTCCAACAGATGTGACAAATATCGTCATTATCTTCAGACTACCTCTATGCACCCATGGATATACCATGCCGGCTCAATATGAGTGGCTAGCAGGGACTTTCCCATCCCTACCTACCTACGTATTGGCTAAAATGCACACATACATTCCATAACTCTCTGACGAATTTCCAATACCTGGACTTCTGTTCCCTAAGGGTGTTCAGAACGTTGGGACCATACCAATGGTAAAAGGTGTTACACAAATTACAATTACTTTACATTACAATACATTTCCTTCTGTGGTGTTTTTTTTAGATTAAAACGTAGTTACTGAAAGAAATCTTTTTGGGGGGGGGGCTCATAACCCATTTAGAGTGCCACTTTATTTTATTTTCAATTTGTGCGTGTGGGGCAATAGAGTAAATTTCTCCTTTTGTGCGTCGCACAATACTCAATGTTTTCTGTTGAGGCGGTAAATCAGGAAGGCCAATGGTCACAAGCTTTGAGGATCAACGTGAACCTTGTTTCCTGCAGCCATTCAGCAATGATCAGAGGTTCACTGACTATCCATGGGGGCATACCCACGGGAATAATAATTGCCCCATTTCGGACTCAGCATATCTAAGTATTGAGATTGTGCCCAACACCTACATTTCACTGTTCATCAGAATCCACATCAGAAATGTGTTTGGTTCATCCCTTCTCTTTTTGGTGACTGGGTGTTTAGGTATTCAAAAGTCATACAATATAACATCTCATACGTTGCCTGAGAGGCAGAGGTCTGAAAAGAGACATGTCTATATTGCTCTTTCCAGCATCCTTTCCTACAACAGGAAAGTCCAGTAATTCACAAATGGATACAGAGGGAGCACAGCATTTTCCACAACCAGTTGACACTAAGGGATGAACTTGGGGATATAACTACAGCTCAACCAACCACCAAATAAATGTGCATTTGTGCATGTGATCTAGAACTGCCCAAAAGCAATGCTGTTTTAAAATAATGTCCACATCCAAATGCCTGCTTGTTTTCCATTTGTGTTTGCACTTGCCCCAGAAATTTGGAAATCTCTTTCTTAATGGGGGTCTACATTTTCCAGATTCAGAAAACAACACTGTTCATAATTTTAAACTTTCAGACAACTCAAATCATTATTTTTGTATTTGTTACATACACGTATCCCACCTTAACCTAATATTTGTAAAATACGTCATCACATACTTACAAGTACAAACGTTACAATTAGATAGTTCCAACTTCTGTCTACAAAGAAGTAAAGAAATACAGCAGATAAATACAATATTCGCATACCCATTTCTTATAATTTGTCAAATCTGTGGTTGTTAAATGTGAACAAGTATTCCAACAGCATTTTAAAGTTTTACATTTACAACCTTTGTATACTTTTGAATTGGGAATGTATGAACGAGTCAGTTTAAATTTCGCACACCTAATTATTATCCCATGTGCACCATGTGCCTTTAGCGCTAATTCACTTTGCAAGTAAAAATGTCACGAGGTAAAAAAAAAGCAAAACACCAGGTGAAAGTCAATGTAAGAAAGATTTTACATGGAGTGGTAAAACATTGTAACACCTTTTTTTTCCCCAAAAAGTGTTGTAAAGCTTGGTATAAGTAAACTGCTCTCAGCGATAATGTTAAACACATATCAGGTGCTCCTGTTGATTTCATGGGTAATACATCTGATTTACAATGGGTTGAACAGGCCAAATTGCTGCAAGACAGGTGGCCTGTTATTTTTTGTGATTTTATTTTTCGAATGTGAGATCTCAATTTGTAGTTGTGTCCATCATTTGCATTACATTGAACGTGATACTTGTCCAAAGACACCCGTTTTTTCCAAAATCAAAGTATGTAATAATGGTGGTCCACCACACTGCCATACATTAATTTGCAAATCGGCATGTTTTAAAAATGTTTTAACATGTCTGCTTCTCCAATTGGCATGAAGATTGGCAGGCAATAAGCCCATGTGTACTAGGAAAAATACCAGGATACATTTTCATTAACACAGGCCTCACTAGATTTAGACCTCACTAATGTTACCATTGTGGATGCATAGGCTTGAACTGGATCTCCTTTTCTCGTCTTGCTTCCCTCCCCTGCTAATGCCCCCCTCTGCTGCATTGACTGGCTTCCTGGTCCCTTCTGAGTCCTACAGGGCACCAGGCCCTGCTCGTCCAGTCTACCACAGCAGGCCCATCCCCCTGACTACCCTCAAGCTGCACTTGCCATTCCGGACCCCCTTTCCTTGACTATTCCGGCAGGGTGTTCATCCCTACTGAGCCTGGTCCACTCCTGTCCTCGCACTTAGCATGTGGTTCTCCCTGCACACCCTGCATCCCCTGGCACTTGCCCAGCTGGCCACCTCTTAGCACTTGGCTAGTCCCAGGGGCCGTCTTCTTCCGCTCCCCCCTGCACCTGTGTGTTTCCACTCTGCCCCACAATTCCCTTCCAACCTAGTATTATCTCTTCCCCCCCTACTTGCACCCATTCGATGGTTTCAGTGAGCATCCACTCTAAAACTCTTACGTTTGTTTGCCCTTCATGGTTTTCTCCCATTGGTTTCAACTAACTCTTTAAATTGGAAAAGCACATCTCTAAAAGGGCACTTTTCATGTGTGAGTAGAATTTTTTTGTCTAGTTTCACGGCTCAAATCATATCACTGTGCAGAATACCTTCTGATCTGCCTCCCACTTTCCTTTCCTCTGTAAATGGTTCATGATGCAATTCCTTTTAGTGATTTAATCATGCTATGAGATCATTTCCTTGATACAAACAAGACCCATCGACCCAATAAGTAACCCTAATGCCAAATTTTTGTTGTCAGTGAATCACTCAAAATATTCCACAATAAATGTAAAGAACATTTACATTTCATTAAAAACAAGATTTTTTATATCCACTATTAGTACACAGCGAGGACGAATAAGAATGAAAGTACCAATCTGATTGGCCCTCGCTGGGTCATTAACCGGCCAGGAATCCGTGGATTCCATGCCTTTGTCCCCGGCGGGGGAGTGGCAGCCCCTCAGCCAATGAGGAGGCTTGAAGCGGGGCCATCCCTGCTCTGAGCCTCCACACGGCTGGAGAGAGCCTTCATCCGCCGCCAGGGATTCAGGTATGTTTGTTTTTTTTGTCCTCTCCCCTCCCTGCCCTCCCACCCCCACTTACCTTCTGCCTGCGTTTGTCCGCGGTGGGGGACGATGGCAGCCTCCAGCCGTCTGGAGACTCAAAGTGGGGACATCCCTGCCCCAAGCCTCCACACAGCTGGAGGCTTCCATCGTCCCCCACCGGGGACCCAGGTATGTTTTTTTTCTTTTCTTTTTTTTTCCCGCCCTCCCAACCCCACTTACCTTCTTCTCTGTCGTCTTTCGGGAACGGACACACTGGGAACACTTCTGATCCCAACGCGTCCTCTCCCAATGGCCACCATGGAAAGGGAAAACGGACTCCATTTTCCCGTTCCTGGCAGCCATTTTCTTGTTCGTTTTTTTTTGGTTTTAGTGTCCCGTTCACGCAGATCTCGCTGCGGAGGCATTACCGACTCTGATAATGCCCCCGCTGCTCGGGGCATATTGCTTAATTGTTATATGATATAAAGTAAAAAAAGTATATTAAGGTGCTCACATACAGATTAAAAATGGAAAAAATATAGATACATTTGAAGAGAGACAGATAATCATCATCGGGATAATTTTATAATGAAAAAACACAGTACAAGGACGGTATGATGCAAGTATTATTTGACAGTAAAACTAGATTTAATAAACATGAAAATATCCACTATCTTCTGTTCATCTTCCCCATGCTTTTTGTATCTACATCTTTATCCTTCACCATACTGTCTTCCTACAAACAGTTTTAAAGCACAGCCATAAATGTATTTTATAACAACCAGAAATTACCCAAATATATATATGTGTAGTTATGGTTAAGTTGCTGTTTCCATAGGAAGAGCCCTTTCTGGGTGGCTTATAACTCTGCTTCCCCTGGACGAATCCTCACCAAACTTTGCAAAAAAAAGTATATGAAAAAAAAGTATATGGGCCACTCTAAATGTCTTTGCAAAGTTTGGTGATGTTTGGTCCGGGGGGGAAAAGTTATAGGTGGGGTCCCAAAATGTCTTTTTTTTTTACCATAGACTGAATGGGGGAAAAACTTTGCGCACGCCTACAGGCCAAACCGCTGGACGGATGTTCACCATATTTGCAGCAGGGGCTTGGTCCCGAAAGCATGCTTTTGTAAATTTGGTGACAATCCGTCCAGTAGTTTCCTTTAAAACGACCAAAAAGTATGTCTCAAAAAATTAGTGATATCTATGTCCACTCCGCGGTCACACTTCCCTGTTCGCTCCGTGGACAAGATACCGATTGGCTGCAGTGAGCCGTGATGTGCGTCAGATTGTTTGGATATGCCTGACATCTTGAATCCGCCAACAGCGTGGCGGCGACCGGAGGCGAACTGCTGTTTCGGAAGCAGTTTTGGTGTGTCAGAGTGCTTGGGGAGGTTCAGAGAGTTAGAGATGGGTAAAATACTGTATTTGTTTAGGCGGCAGGTGTTAATGATGTATTCCCTATGCCCACCTTGTCCGGGATGTTTGTAAGTACTGAAAATGAGGGGTCTCATAAGGACAGTACTTCAGTCCATGCTGTGCGCAGGCAACTTGAAACTGTTCTAAGGACACGCGTGGTGTTAGCGAATATTAAAATTGAGTACATGGCGTAGTTAAAATATTTGTTTCTATGGGTTTGCTCCTGATTTATACGCCACCATGGGTGTGATATGCTGCAGTGCTTGTGGCCAGGGCCTAGAGTCTTGGGTGCATGGCCATAGGCCGTAGGCCATACTCCCAAGACACTAGGCCCTGGCCACAACCACCGCAGCATATGACAGCTATAGATAAACCCGTAGTATCGCATATCAATCAGGTGGTTGAGGGCAGGACGTAGAGTTTTAGGTGAATGGATGCAGGCCGTAGGCCATACACCCAAGAGTGTAGACCCTGCCCACAACCACTGCAGCATATCACATCCATACATCATACCCATACAATTGATTATGTATCTGGTAGGTGTGGGCAGGGCCTACAGTCCTGGGTGCAAATTGAGTACATGCTACATTTAAAATGTTTAATTCTATGGCTGTGCTAATGATTTATAAGCGACCATGGGTGTAATATGCTGCTGTGGTTGTGGCCAGGGCCAAGAGTCTTGGGTGCATGGCCGTAGGCCATACTCCCAAGACTCTAGGCCCTGGCCACAACCACTGCAGCATATCACAGCAATAGATACACCCATAGTATAGCATACCGATCAGGTGGTTGTGAGAAGAAAATTATAAGCACTGCAGTTATAAGCCACAATTGTTGTAATATGCTGCAGTGGTTAGGCCAGGAGCTAGAGTCTTGGGTGCATGGCCAGATGCCATGCACCCAAGAATGAAGTTATAAGCACTGAGGTTATAAGTCAGCATGGGTGTGATGTGGTGCAGTGGTTGTGTGCACGACCTAGAGTCTTAGGTGCATGGCAGCACCCAAGAATGAAGTTATAAGCACTGAGGTTATAAGTCAGCATGGGTGTGATGTGGTGCGGTGGTTGTGTGCACGACCTAGAGTCTTAGGAGCATGGCAGCAGGCCATGCACCCAAGACCAAAGTTATAAGCAGTGAAGTTATAAGCCACCACGGTTTTGATATGCTGTGATGGTTTTGGGTAGGACGTACAGTCTTGGTTGCTTGGCCGCAGGGTGTAGGTCGTAGGTTTTACATCCAAGACTCTAGGCCCTGCCTACAGCCACTGAACCATATTACTGCCATAGATCAGACATATAGATTGCAATATGCATGACATGTGTGAAATTATAATTACTGTTTACTTTGTTGAGATTTGATATATTTCTTACATGACTTTAGTACTTGGCGGAAATATCCTTTTTTAATTTCTGTGATAAAAGAAAAAAGCATGTTAGTGTTTGTATTTTATAAAGACTTATTATATTGCACAAAAGACATGCTAGCTTTTCTTGTACCCTCACATTTAGTTTACAAACCAGTGTACTGTGCATTTTGCTCAGTTTCTGTGTTTGTTTTTCAAATCCTTGGGTCTGGGGGAAAAAAAAAATCCTTGTTGGATTAAAAAAAACTTTCTTTGCTATGCTACAAACTATTTCTTTGTTTCCTTTGAGTGTTCACTTGTTGTTTCTGATTAATGTTATGTATGTTGGCTTGTTGCAGATTTTTTAAACAGTTAGATACCTGTTGGCTTTTTCGAACTGTGTATTTTTTGTTACGGATCTGTGGTATTCATTTATCTCTGTGGTTGTGAAACACTCTTGGGCAGTTATATACCTGTTGGTGTATTCTAACTGTTTATAGTGTTTTACTTGAATTTTTGTTATTGGTGAAGTACACATTAGTTATTAAATTTTGGCCTTAAGAAGATTAAATACACGTTTGTAAGATTTGCTGGCAATCTCTGCTTTAGAGTAATAGTACTATCATTACATTCGATCCATCCACATATCTTTTTAATATATGCAGTGTAGTGACCTGCATTGATTGTGGCTCCTGCGTGGTATATTATACCTATTGTTCTAAAAGTTTTCTTACCAAGTGTCACTTGACCGTGTGTGAATCGAGTCAGCTTGCAGTTGTTTTTGGTACCATCTGCATTGTAACGTAGAAGCATTAGTATTATGTAATTACTGTGTGTTTGTATCAGTAAGGTGGAGCGATTATCTGAATTGCAGATAGTACATAATCTGCCATGGTTTGCATTCTGTAGAAGTTGCTGAAATGGAATGAATTCACAATTAGGTATGGATACATACACAAATCGCTCATTTGGGACTTGTTCCAGTGTCTCATTGTTACAGAGAGTGCATGTATGTTTCCACATGTATGAAATCTGGAAGATTTCATTTATAGGTATGTTTTTGTTTTCCAGTACTTGTAGTAAGTACATTAGAAATTCCTGTGGACCTTCTTGTGAGTTTATAGTGAATCTAACCATTCCAGCACAGTAGCCCAATTCTTGTCTTATTCCGTGAACACTATACGTGTTGTCAGGATTGTTTGTTGCGTTTCTATGAAGGACTAACATTTGCAAACACAATTGGTCTGTACTGTGTAAGTAAATGTTGTTAACAATTGGTGGCAATTGAAATAGAATATTCATTGCTACATTAGCGTAGCAGCTTACACCAGTTTCATTTGAAAATTTGAATGGACCAGCTAGTTCTGTCTCTGAGTGATTTTTTGAGAGTTTCTGTTCTTTCTTTGAAGAAGTACCTGATTTACTTTCCCTAATAGGTTCTTCTTTGCTTGTGGTAATTGATGAAGTTTTTGCTTCTTTTGTTTTCTTTGAAGGATTTGCCGTCAGATTGTGTTGCATTTCTGTTTGAATTAGTTTTCTTTTACAACGTTTTCCTTTTTCTGGAACAGGACATGACCGTCAAGTGTACGTAAGCGTGATAGTGCTACGTATTTCATGCCTTCTTTAAAGATTGTGTTTCCTATATCTATCAATGCTTTGTCTAGGGTAAGACCTTGGGATTTATGAATGGTGACTGCATATGCAAGAGTTAGAGAAAATTGTTCTCTACATACATACATGTCTTTTAATAGAAGGAATCGAGCTGTTGAGCGCCCTATCCTTTTCACTTCTGAAAGTTTGTCAAAGCGAATATTGACAAACTGAATGTTGTTGTCATGTGGGTATATTTGAAAGCCAACAACTGTACCCAGTGCCCCATTAACTAGCCCTTTCTCCAAGTCAAGGTTACGTATAAGCATTACTCTACAATTTAAGGATAATTTTAATATTTGTTCCAACCCAGCTGTGTTGGAAATTGAATTTTCTAAGGTATTTAGTCTTTTTGTGGCTTGCTGACACATGGGTAGTGTCATACCATGTACGTCCAGTTTGTCTGCGGAGCAAATTTCCATTATTGGTTGCATTTATTTTTTTAACATTGTTTCATTGGCCCTCATTACGACCCTGGCGGAAAGTGACTGACCGGACCGCCACAGCGTAAATAGCGTTTCCGCCATTGCAAGAAGGAGCAAAGTGCGGCCCATTCCGACCCATCGGGCACGAGCACCACGGCATGGCGGAAGTGCAAAGTCCGCGATGGCGGAAATGACCCCAAAACGGCCCACACCGCCGCCGTACGGCGCCCTAGGTGCAATACCGCCACCCATCACAGCGGACACCGCAGTGTGCGCCTACCGTAAAGTACGGTGACCGGAAATATACGGAAACGGAAGTTAAAACACGGGCCCGGAACGGGAAACAACCCGCCGTACACCTATAAAACCACTAAAACCACACAACCACTAAAATCACCACCCTGAGACACAACCCAACCCGTCATCCACCCTAGCGAAACCAAGAAAAATGGGAAAAGTAGCGAAGAAAGCGTGCGACCGCAAGCGGCAGGTCCACTTCTCCCGTGAGGAACTCACCGTGCTAACAGAGACCCTCCAGGAGAATGCTGCCGTCGTCTTCTCCACGCAAATGACCAGGACGGCACTCGCAAACAAGAAGGCCATATGGGCTCTGGTGGCACAGCGGGTAAGTGCGGTGGGGACCGCACCCCGCACCCCACAGCAATGCCGCAAGCGATGGGACGACCTGCGGATACGCGTCCGCAGCATACTCTCTGCCAACCGCAACATTGCCACAGCCACCGGGGGAGGGTCGGAATCACCAATCAAGCTGACCCCCTGGGAAGAAATCTGTGCCTCCACCATCGGAATGGAGAGCATAGAGGGAGTCGGAGGGATGGAGAAAGGAGTGCAGACATCCGAAGATTCAGGTAGGTGGGCCTAATGAAACAATGCTAAATCCACAAAGTCCATCCATTCGAAGCACCATGTGTCCCCATAGTGCAACAGAAACACATGTCCAGGAGAACGTCCACACACATTGGCCTGATAGCGCACGTTAAAACCCACAATAAATACATAAATAATTAAAAACCCCTAAAACACGCACTACACGTGCAGCAGGCACACCCTAACTGCAGGCTGCCAAACAACTGCACCCTCACTCCACACACAAATGGAAGCACCTCCAAGGCCCCGACCCAAATCACCCTCAGGTACCACCCCAATGCATGTGATACATTGCCATTCCAATTCCCACAGACCCACCAATAACCCTCGCCCTCCTTTACTCCACCACAGGGTCCGATCCAAACGACAAGCTGCAGGACACCCCTACCAGCACACCTGCAAAGAGGGCCAAGACCGACGGCCAAAGACCCTCCACCTCAGCTGCACGCATCAAGACACGGCAGCAGCACAAATCAGGTGGCAGCACACAGGAGGGAACATCAACAGGCACCCCAGCAGCCAGCATGGCCACAACACCACCACCACAGGTCCCCCCAACGGATGCCACAGAAGGCACTGCCTCCGGTGGCAGCAGCACCATAGGTGACACCCCATTGATGGCAGCATGCTCCGACACAGAAGACGGGGATGTCGAAGTCAGATCCATCCATGACCTGTCCCAATCCCCCTGTCTGTTCCATCCCATACTACATGAGGATACCACGCAGGGGCACCCACAAGACGACGACTGGCCATCCCCCACAAGCCCTGTGGCAGGGCAACATGAGGACAACAGCCCCTCTGTGACACCCCCGCAAATGGCCATGGCCCAGCAGAGGCAACAGTCCCTCGACCAGTTAATCGTGCAACAGCAGCAACTGGCCACGCTCCTCAAGGACCATGCCGATGAATGTGGGGGCACTAAGGCAGACATAGAAACATCAACTGAGACACTTAGGGCACAAATGGAGAGAGGCACAGAGACACTAAGGGCACAAATGGAGAGTAGCACCGAGAGCCTGAGAGTCCAAATGGAGAGAAGCACCGAGAGCCTGAGGGGGGAACTGCATGCGACGTCCAAAGACGTATGTGGTGAACTTGCCGCAGTGCGCCGTGTGCTCACTGAGCTCTTGCAAACCCTTAGGGACATGCATGGACGTGAGCAGGCAGAGACATCATCCGTTGCAAGTTCCGTCCAGGGCAGCCCCCAACGTAGATCTGGGAGGAACCTGCGCTCCACAGGCAGGGGTGCCCCTGATACCCGCAGAGGGGGCTTGCAATAGCGACTGCCCACGGACGATGAGCATCTTTGGACACTGGTGTTCGGGGGGGAGGTGGGAGGGTGGAGGGGGTGTGTTGGGCTCACTTGGGTGGCGGGTCGATAGGGTGTACAACATGATATCACATATGCCATAAAAAGTGCACGATCAACCAATGAGATGTGTGGACATTGATCTTTGTGTACTAGGCCATTATAGGCGTACAGTCCATATTGTGCATGTACCAGACACACACAGTGCCACGCATCCCGTGTCCATGTATCAGCCACCAGGCGTGAGTGCTAGAAACATGCATCAATGAGATGCTGACGAATGTCACGGGCCTCCGGTGCCTCGCAGACTCCTTGAGGTGCTGCCACATCCCCACCCTCATCATGACCATCATCAGGTGCTTGCAGTTCTGCGTCAGGGGGCATGGGCACATTTCTACGTACGCACATGTTGTGGAGCATGACACATGCCATCACCATCTTTGCAACCTTCTCATGGTGGTACAGGAGTGCCCCGCCAGACCTGCTGAGGCACCGGAAACGGGTCTTCAGTAGGCCGAATGCCTGTTCAATGACTACACGGGTACGTGAGTGGGCATGGTTGTAGTCCTCCTCATGCTGGTCCCGTGGGTTCCGGACTGGTGTGAGGAGCCATCTCTTCAGTGGATATCCAGCATCACCTGTATGTGGACGAGAAACGTATGATGTGGAATGCCATTGCTACGTACGCACACCCCCCCCCTTCCTGCCAGGTCATTGCCGAATCACATACCCCACATTATCATGCATGTAATGAGACTCACCGAGTAGCCAGGATCTGTTCCCTGCGTGTCGCTCCATGTAGCGTGGTATTGTAGAGTTCCTCAAGACCATAGAATCATGGGTTGATCCAGGGAATCGGGCACAACAATGTGTAATGATCCTGTTGGAGTCACACACCATTTGTACATTCAGGGAATGAAATTGTTTTCGGTTGCGGTACTGGGCCTCCATGGCATGTGGGACGACCAATTCCACATGGGTGCAGTCGATGGCACCAATGCAACCCGGTATGCCGCCAAGTGCATGGAATCCCACTTTTGTGTTGGTAATTTCCTGCTCCGAGCGTGGTAGAGAGATGTAGTCGTCTGCGTGCTGCAGGAGGGCATCGAGCACTTGCAATAGTGTCCGTGAGAACAGTGGCTGAGAAATGCCATGCAACTGTCCGACTGTGTGCTGGTAGGTGCCTGTGGCCAGGAAGTGGAGTACAGACACCACCTTCAGTAGGGGTGGGATGGCGGTTGGGCTATCTATCATGCTGACAAGGTCAGCCTGTGTCATGTCCACAATGGCGGTTATGGTGTCCCGGTCCAGACGGTAGAGGGTGTGGATCTGCTCATCAGTGAGGTTGAACGGATGTGCTCGGAGGCGTGGGATTGCGGGCTGCCTGCGTGGTGGTAGTGGCTGTGCTGGCGGCCCTTGCTGGCCCTGCCTTGGCCTCCTCCTCCTCCTGCGTCTCCTCCGTGCGGCCGGTTGTAGTTGGTGTTCGTCTTCTTCTTGGAGTTGGAGTACTTGCAGTGCTATCAGGTCCCCCAGGGCCAACATCGCGAGTCCTGCCGGTAGCATTTCGGAGTGGGTGTGGGAGGAGACTGGCTGTGCAATTTATGTGTTTCCAGGCTGAATGGCCTCCACCTGTGGTGATTCATTCCACCTGTGCAAACTGCTCTCCCCTTTGGCCGAGCACGTCCCGCGCACAACGCTGCAATTCGTGGAATGGCATCTTGCTATTGCAATCTTGTATTTGTACCCGATGGCCGTGTAACATTGGTTGATATGTTCATTCTGTTGTGGTCCCATTGTTTCACATACTATCTGTGCAGTCGCGAACAGAGTTGTGAAGGGTCAGTGGAACGTAGTACTCGAGTAACGGTGGGCCCTCATTCATCACTGTACCGAGTTGCAACGACGGGCGGGGCGTCCCATTCGTGGGTGAAGGCAGTTGCCATTTTCACACACAGCCGCACTCGATGGATTAATTAGTGTTTTCAAACGGCCACAGATGCCTCTTCGACGTGATGTTGCAAATGAGGAATTCGAAGGGCGGCGCTTTCGGTTTTCAGCTAGCGGCGAGGAGATGCCCACAGGTCTGACTGCAAATATAACGTTCTATTGTTCAATGTCCTTGGGACAGGGGCCATGGCGAGAATGCTATGATTGATATGAATAGTATGGGATGCGCAATTGCGTAGTGGACGATAAGGCAGGACGTTCCCAAATACATGTTACTTCACTAGACTGGAATTACGTGCTGGGGCACTGTGGATTTTGCAGGCTGCATGACGCACAGACTCAATGGATATTTCTAATGTTATGTGAGTAAATATTCAGGCGTTTTCATTACGGGATGAGGGAATGATGAATGGATGCATGGGCAGGTGATTTGATACAGTGTTTGCCATGTACAGGGCTTCTTGGGATCTGTCCGCCCCCCCTGCGCTATGTGATGCAGGGCTGCCATAGTGGGACCATCGTCTATCTGGCCTTGTTGAGCCCTCCCTGTCTCGACGCGCCTTCAGACACTTGTGTCCATGCACGTTACCAATCCCATCTGAAGGATTCTGTTTTCACAGGCGCATGCACAGGTACACTCGTTTGTGATGGTGTTTTCACCTCGATATAGGTAGTTATGATTCGCAAGTGGTTTTGGGGTGGTGATGATCCTTTGGAGTGGGCTTGCATGCATATGGCTGTGGATCTAGTGTGATCATTGAAGTGAGTTGTTCGAATGTAGTTCTGATGGCCATTCTATTCTGTTTCTTTTCTTTTGGTTGACAGGTATCTCCTCCCCTTTTGCCACTGCCATCTGTATGCCACTCCTGCAGATGGATTTTACTCCCGACACCTGCTGCTTCGTGTTAATCAGTGGAGCAGCATTACGATCTTATGGGACGATCGCCAATGGGCCACATGCCCTTACGCAGTACTGGTGGCTCGGAGCAACATTTCGGCCTTTCAGCTGGACTAGTGCCTCCCCATTGGGACGGCCCTGCGGTTCTGTGCGCTTCCATGTTGCCTTTTCGTACGTGTATGTGGCTCTGTGTACCATGAGGGAACAGGGCGTCACACGAGTAGTGGCTGGTCATTTCTTGCGGATGCAGCCCACAATGGTGAAATGTGTTTTGGAGTTCATGGCCTGATGGCTGTATGGGCTTGGTGATATTGATGTGCATTAAAATTCTATTCTGATATGGGCCGTGTAGCGTTCTTCTTTGCAAGTGATGTGGCATATTCCTATTTGGGGAGCGATGTATTGTGAGGGGATCTGCATTGGGTTCCAGCTTCGGAGTTTTGTTGCGTGGTCCTGTACTGGGTGCGTTTGCCTACGAAGCCCGTGAGGTCAGGGATGGGGGCTGCCAATATGACAGTTTGAATGTTGTCATGCTCAGGGGCGGGGGATTGGGTTTTGTGTGACAGATGCCGGTCAGCCAGGTGGACTGGTGGAATGTTGTGATTTTCTGAATATTGCTGGTCACAGGTGCCTGTGTTTGCGTGCGTTTCTTGGTGGGGGACTGTGGTCATGTCCATTGGGATGGCGTCTGTATTCGTGCCATCTGTGCCCTGCAGCTCCCATTGGCCCCTCTTGAGGTCCATTTGTTCGTTGGCATGCATGGGTGACTTGTGCATTTCACTGGTTGCATTGTGGCTTCGTTGCACCTACGGGGAGTTGTACTTTGTGGGCAGGGAGCGGTGTACGGGCAGTCAGTGGGGCCGTTTACGGTTGATTCGCGATGCCGTACTTCTCACCATGGCGGAATGGTGCATTCCGCCATGCTTGATGGCGTTAGGTACATGTCCGCTGGGGTCGGAATTGGCGTACCGTTGCGCCATGGTGGTGTTTACGGTTTGGCATGGCGCGCGCGCGCGTGCTTGGTGCAGTTAGCGTTGGCGTTCACTACGGTGTCGCTAATGGCATCGTACTTTGCGGTGACGGGTCATAGTCGCACCGAGCGCTATTCGATGGCGGTATTGCATTTCCGCCATCGTTTTCCGAATTCCGCCAGGGTCGTAATGAGGGCCATTGAATTTAAAACAGCTTGCAAGAGTTGGCATTAAGGCCATACAATTGACATTTTTGTCCGCTAATTGTTCCATAACATCAGTAGCACATGCGTTATCGCCATGAAGTGCATGAATGTGCCAGTTTTTCAATATTGCTTGTTCTTCTTGAGCTAGTACACCAACTCTAATACTTTTTAAAATGTTGGCGTGAGATCTGCAGATTGATGCATGTTTTCTGTTAATTCTCTGTATTGGAAATGTTGCCAAAGGTTGACATTTCCTATGCTGCCAACAGTTTTACGGCAGAGTTTGTGTCACTGGTGTCAATTGTAGAAGATCTCCGAAAACGATAATGTGTTTCTCCGCAAAGAGTTCTTCGTAGTTTGTTTTAAGTACTTCTTGCGATCTGAGGTGAATTAAAGCCAACATTAGGTTGGAGACCATGCTCACTTCATCTATTAGAAGCATTTTCATTTGTTTTAATACTCTGCGTAGTTCCATTGCAGCTTCTGCAGAAAGTTTGTAATAGTCTAATTTGTTTTGGTGTTCTACTGGAAGGAGTAGTAATCGGTGTAAAGTGACACTGCCTATGTTGTAGACAGCTAAACCTGTGGGGGCAGTCACAACAGCTGACAGTTTGTTGTTTGTCATCCGTTGAAGGAACTTGCTGATGATTTTGATTAAGAATGTTTTTCCTGACCCAGCTTCACCACTGACGTGCAGCAGTATAGGTTTGTAATTTTGGCAGGTACATTCTTTATTTTCATGTTGTACACCATGTGCAATTTCTTTTGTTACTTCTTCAAAAATGGTCCGCTGATCTTTGTTAAGTTTTGATTGTAGTACAGTCAAGTCTTCTATATCTTCTTCATAGTGACACATGGTGTTTTGCACTTCTATCATAGCTAATTCTGCCTCATTTGCTATTAGTGGCTGTCCTAGTGGTTCTTGACTTCCTGTTACAGAAGTTTGACTACTGCCAGAAGTGTCCTTATCTAGTTGGGATTGAAGTTCTTCTTCATGTTGCTGTTCATTGTGCAACATTGTTTTGTACTGCGTAAAGTTCACATTTGTGATAGTGCTTTCATTTGCTTTGAAAGCATCTTCATAGCAGTCATAGTTATCTAGTATCTCTTCCTCTTTTCTCCATGGTTTAAAAAGTTGTAGCAGGGACATGTAATATATTTTCTTCTGTTGAGGAGTTTTTAATGACAATTTGACATGATTAGTTAAGCTTTGTTTGGTAATTTTCACTAAGCTGCCTTCACAATCTGTCACTCTATATCTACCTTTGCTTTCATTGGGTTTTATATTATTTTTGTATGCAAAGTTTTGAGCTATGTAGTATAGACACATGGTTTCCAAAGTGGTACTCCTATTCGGGTAGTATGTGTCCAGTAAATTGTTTTTTAAAATGTCTTGGCTGTTGGGATCATGTTTGGCAATTGTTTCTATGTCCTCATATTATTGGAGAACTCTTTTTCTAGATTTAGCAGGACCAAGACTTAGCCATACTATGTTTTCTGATTTTCCATACAAAGCAGAACCGGTTAAACGATCTGCAGATTCATAGGCGCCACATTCTCTATGAGAGAGAGCATGTTTATGCCTAGGCTGTACAATTTCTGAGATAGTGTTTTGTCTGATGATAGGTCATTCCAGAGGTCTTGAAGCTCTGTTTACTCTGCTTTTGTCAAGTAGGCTGTAACATATTGTGCATTTGCAGTGGAATTGTCTGCAATGTTCTGCACATCTATGTTTGCATTCCATAAGAGGGCAATGTTTGCATTGTAATCATTGATATATTTTGATTCTTCTGTTCTTTTTATGTAATATGTGTTCTTAGGTGATTTACCTTTAACACTATGTCGAACTGGAGACATGAAGTTGTTCACTTCACCTGTTTCTGTAACTGGTCTAGGGAAATCAAAGCAGCATTTGGTCTCTTATTTCCCTTTGCTTTTGTATTTGGGACCACAGTATTTGCCACATTTGTGTCTTTTGAATTGTAAAATCTGTCTATGAAGGTCACTGAAGGGATTTCACAAGTGACATATTTTTGGATGAAGCGCAAAACAGTGGCATCACTGTCCTGACCAGATTTAGGTGCACCTTTGGTCCATAAAAGCATGTGAATATTTGGTGTTCCTCTGGCTTGGTATTCTTTTCTCCAAAAGAAGTGTTACACTTCTCCGAGAGGATGAACAGTTTTCTTACAAATAAAGTGTAGCATAGCAATGAAACAATGATGGAAATATCTTGACACATTAACAGGATCTAGAGAGCAAAGTTCTCCAGGTGTTAGTATATCTATGTTGGTTTTGTTGTTGTTTGATATGCATAGGAAATCATGTAAATCTTCCCATGCATACTCTGCACAACTTAATGTAACAAACCAAGTGTGTGGTCCAATATTTCTGATCATACAACGTACATCTCCGTGCCATCGGAACCAGTATTCTTTCGTACCACGCATGTTTGCAAACAGATATTTTATACTTGATTGCAAAACCTCATCTTTTTCTTGCACTTTTTGTATTAATTGCTTAGCTGACATATTTTGAAAGTGGGTTCCAAATTTCAATATGTGTGCAACTCCGTAACATAGGGTTGCTAGTTCACTATCAAAGAGTAGGTGGAATATGTATTCCACATTTTGTCTAAATCTGGGATCTTGAGAATACAGTCGTAATGAGCGGTATTCTGATGCCGTAGTCTGAGTGTGTCTATCATCGTATCTTCCACCTTTGCCAGTAGCTATTAGCAGTGGAAAAGCACGTGCTTCTGTACTTTTTTCCCATATGCTCATTGGTGACCCTTTGGTTTGTTGCATTTGGCAAGTTTCTAGTGCATCATCTATGCTCTCATTGAAGTGCAATGGATGAATTGTGTAATGGTCCAACAGAGTGGATACTGCAGCAGGATCCAGAAGTTCAAATTGACCAGTTTATGATGACTCTTGAATTATTTCAGTTGTTTCCCTTAAGCTTTCTTCAATATTTATTTCTTTGTAGTATTCGTTATTGTCTTTCAGATATTGCAAGGCTTGTCTAACCGGGAGGATAGCTCAGCGGCAGCGTGTGCGTCTTGGAAGCAAGACAACACAAAGCAACAACAAGTTCGATCCCCGGGTCCGCGCTTAGAAACCTCTGGGTGTTTAAGCGCGTTATAAGTACGTAACTAAGAAAAAAAAAACACAACTACGCAACTAAGAAAAACAAACAATTCCTGTAACAGCGCCTTGATGCCTGCGGGCTGTGTGAGCGCTTTATAAATGTAAAAATAAATAAATGTAAAAGTAACTTTATGTAAGTCCGCCAGTTGTTGCCAATTGTTTTTGTCTCTTGTTGGTACACCATTTACTAAGACAATTAAAGAATGCTCCCTTGGACGTTGCACTCCTAGAGTGTGCACATTTTCTGTCAGATCTAATGGCAAATAAACTACTTTGCCATAATGCCTTTCACCAATTCAGAGGGAGGTAAGTTTGCTGTTTTTGGTTGAAGACGTATTATTGCTTGAACTGGGTGCAGTGTTTGAATTATGATGCTCTCATACAAATTGAGTTGTTGCAGGGGTTTTGGTAGTTTGATGGGGAAGCTGTTTGTGGTGGTGTGTGAATGTGCATTGGGCAGTTACAATGAATTGGGAAGGGTATTTTTCTGTTTGTATATTACTACACTGTGTTTCAGATGAGTGTAGAAAGTGAGCTAGTTGTGAGGAGAAGCATTGATAGTAAACGTAATGGTATCAAATTAAAACAGCTATTTGTTTTGTAGTACAAACATTCTAAGGGTTCTGTATGTTATTTGTGTTACAAAAACGCAGGGATGTGTGTGCCATTCTGCTTGTTATTCTTTGTTTAATAAATGGGGAATTGTGGGTAGAATGGTTCAGAAATCAATGTTTTTTTGTTGCGCAAATTACATAAATAACCCACACATTCTCTTTGAGGAAGAGTAAGAATATGAAGGTAGTACTGTACTTACTTTGTTTTTGCAGAATGACCAGGTTTCTTCGGATATGTTGTTTGCAGTGTAGATGCTGTTGATTTTCAGGAGAATAGTCTTCATTGCAATTGTAAAAGGAAGAAGTTAGTAACTTTGTGTGTTTAAAGCAGTGATGTTAATGTACATGTTCATTTTGCATCTTTCGTCGGAGTATTCTCCTTTGATATCTGAACACAGTGCATGTGTGCATTTCATTTCACTATGTGAAGCATTTATATGTCATTTGCAGTATGTTAGTTGAACCTGCTTCGCAAATGAGTACAATTTTCAGTTCATGAAATTCCCTTGTTTTATTTAAGCTGTGTTGACCAAAGCGGAGAGGTTTGGAAGTGATAGGTCATTATAGTAGATAGGAAAAATTTGTTTACTTTCATATTATAAGTACAAACGCGAAAAATCGGGAGAGCCTCAGAGGGAGATGTCACCATAGCAATCGGGAATGTTTATTTTTCTCATACGATCGCATTGGAAGTAGCATTAATCTAGGCGGAAGACAATAAACAATTGTGACATTTTCCAATGGAAAATCGAGTTTAGCGCCTAAATCGGGAGGGTTGTTATGTATGTATAGGTAATGCGGGAGACAGTAAGAAGTAGTGCTGAATGAAAAATCGGAAATCTTGCACTCAAAGGGGGAGCGTTGGTATGTATTGGCTGTGCAGATTTAGTGGCATTAATTTGTTTAAATGTAATCATAAGGGTTGCACATGTTCTGCATACCTTTACTTTGTAATCATGCATGTGCGTATGCATGGAGCTGTGAGTAGAAATCTGTGATACTTGCACAGTCATTTTTGAAGTAGGTGCTTTGCAATGATATGCAACTTGCATTCAGAGTGATCAACAGAACATTTGAATTGCGGAACTCTGATGACGGAGTTAGATGTAGAGATCTTGAATGTGATTGGTGGATGGTTGTGTGACTGCTTAGCTGTGTCCAATGAGGGAATGGATTTGCGAGTGATGTGGAAAAGGTAGAAGGACTGGCGTTACATGCCGCATGGACACCACGCTTGTCTGAGGGTAGGGCATGCCACATATGGGGTTCTACAGCAAATCCAGCATGGAAAGGGGACTGTAGGAATCAGCCAATCAGATGTTCACATAGTTCATTTGTTCATTTGTGTCAAAAGACAGTGCGTGTAGTGAAGATGGCAGAGGTGGAGACAGTCAGGGTGTTGGTGCTCAGAGATATTTTTGTCTATGGTTTACAGCACTATTCAGAAAGTAGGCATGTGGCACACAATTTCGATGTCAGAGGAGTGGAGGTGGTTTGGAGCGCTGCGACTGATTGCAATGTTGCGGCAATTCTTGCAGTGATATGCGTAGGATGACCAGTCCCCATGTGGTAGTTTTGCACTACAGTGCTTGCCATTTGGGCTACGTGAGTTCACCTACTTTGTTGGAAGATTTGGAATAGTTGGTTCAAGCAGTCATTAACATCTTTCCAACTGCAAAAGTAATTTTTTCTAGCTTACTCCCTAGAGGAAAATGGGACAGCAGTTCTGTTTTTTGTTCTGATCAAAGTATTGGGAGGTGTACCATCAATCGCGGCATGCATGCTTTCATGTTACGAGCTGGTATGTTTTTCTGCAGCACGAGAACATTGTTTCCAGTAATGTGGCTTATTTTGAAGCAGATGGTGTTTTGTTATCTTTTTTGGGAAATGTCACGATCTTTGGAATGTAAGGCTTGCTTTGGAGAAGGTTCTGTAATGATTGTAGGATTAAAGTAAGAAGAAAAAAAATAAAACAATACAAAATAACAGGTGTCTGTCAGGCATCTACGAAAAAACAAAAAAATCCTGGCTCTTTCAGAGCTCACCTTAAAGGGGAAAAGGGGAATATCATTTAAATGTACAGTTGTCACACTCAGATCCTCTATGTGTCCGCAGACATGGCGTTAGTCTGCAGGCAGTGTGTATTACCAACGGGGTTTCTGGGTGGAGACGCATGCAAACGAGAATGAGCAAAGCTACAGATTGGTCAGTAAAGTTCAGTGGGTGTGTTCCGAACGGAGAGATTTAGTAAGAATGTCTTTTTCCTGACAGGAGACCAGACAGCTGTGGCTCTGTGTGCTCGAAAACAGATTATCTTGATTTTGGGAGACTCATGGATACATTGGTTGAAGGTGCATGCAGAAAGTTGTGGTATATCTGCAGATCTTGGATTTTGTCATGTGGAAGTGTACTTGCATGGAGTGCGTGGAATGAAGTGGCTGGACTTGGTACCTCTCTGTGCTACTTTACAGACAGAGCGTCAAACTGATATAATTATCATTCATTGTGGAGGAAACAGTTTAGGGATTTGGATTTTGGAATTTGCAATGCAGGAAGGACTTGCGAAGGTTATGGACATGTTTCCAAATTGCCAAGTAGTTTTTTCCAGTGTTGCACAAAGACAAATCTGGCTGTGTTCTTCTGCATTTGGTCCACAAAAGGAGAAAGCGAGGCACAATGTAAATAAGGCTGTTTGTGCCTTTTTAAGAGATGTTGGCATGTCCTCTTTCCACAATGAAAACATTTTGTTTCGCAGCACTTTCATTTTTCACAGAGATGGAGTCCATCTCACATATGCTGACAATCAGATTTTTCTTCGAAATGTACAAAATGCATTGCAACCTTTTTTCGATTCATAGTCATCTATTTTGCATTAAGTCTTTTCAAATCCACAGTTTTTCAAACACACAAAACACCACCAAAAGGCTCTTTTCAGAGCCACCACTTACTCCCAGCGAAAAGTGCAGTGGTTTTGCTCTGCTTGCACCCTCCATTTTTGTACGTCCTACGACTGTCCGCTGACTTTTTGAAAAATGCACGTGCCTACACCGGTCATGTGATAGTTCCATTGTTAAACTGAGAAAGGCAGCTCTGAAAAGAGCCTTTTTTGTAATTTTTGTTGTTTTCCATTTTTTTATTCTTTTACACACGACATACTAGGAGAGGAGGGTAAAGGAGGGTAAGGAAGGGACACCAACCATGGGGATAAGAAAGGGCAGGTGGAGAGAGAAAGATGCAGGTTGGGCCTTATTTAGGTAGGTAGCAGTTCTTCTGGTGCTCTGTGACCATAGTCTGGAAAGCACTATGAAGACTCTCCCCCCTGCAGAGTACTGCGTCGCAGTACATACACAATATTGTGAGCCTCGAAAGGTAAGGGTCAACAGCATCACAAATAGCCTGTGAGGCAGCTGGAGGGATGCGCTCTCCCACAGGAGTGTCTCTTGTGGTGAGAGGATTGGACACAGAGGATGCTGCGGTGGAACTCAACCTTCTATTTTTTTTACATGGTACCACTTTGC
Source organism: Ambystoma mexicanum (assembly GCF_040938575.1). NCBI lineage: Eukaryota > Metazoa > Chordata > Amphibia > Caudata > Ambystomatidae > Ambystoma > Ambystoma mexicanum. Next base: position 528,498,459 of record NC_090937.1, read on the forward strand.
GAATGTCTGCACCGTGGAACGAAGTTAGGTGTTGCTTCATGGTTGTCGTAGCAAAGCTGTACGCACCAGGTCTCCCATGACTCAGCACCAGCTTGCACTGTTTACAGGTGACCAGGTTCGCACGTGCTTTTGGTACGTTACCAGAAACGGTAAACAACCTCCACACCCACGACTCCCGGCAAGTGCTTGTAGTGCGGAGTTCCTCCACCTCATTCTCTTCTTCCTCTTCTTCCTCACTCTCTCCATCTGCACGTGTATTTCCCTCTGTGGGCCCTTGGGGAGGTGGAGGGTTTGGGGATGGTGCTGAGGCTGAAGAAGCAACAGCAGCCATGGATGCCATTAGGGTTGTTCGGCTAATCTTCGCTACAACAGTAAAGGCAGCAAAACTCAATCTGCTATAGCCAGAAATGCAATGAAGATGATCTCGGGGGTGTGGCCTTTATAGGGGTGGAGGGGTGCACCTTGTGACCATATCGATCACTCAAAAGCATTGCAGAAATTCTAAACAATACGTTGAAAGGTAGGGCCATTGTATGGGACATGTGAAATGGTGATTTTATACTGTAAAATAATTTCCCATGTCGTATAAGTTATTTTGAAATGTTGCAGAAGCAGACAAACTACGCAAGTTAGGCCACACGCTCAGCGTGGGTGCAGTCACATGATGACGTTGTGAACACATATGCGAAGGAAATGGGTGCCGGCTGGACACCAAATGCAGAGTAACGGACATGCGCATAAGCACGGGTGTTCTACAGACAGTGTTCGGGTCCTGAAACTAATTAAAAGTGCGACACAAGTGAGATGGACAGTTACGGACAGGCGCGATGTTCGCAGTACTTATGGGTGTGGTGCACATGTGCATAGATGTTATGCTGACTGTACGGTCAGGTACAGTGTCCTTAGGACACCTCCATTTTGGTTGACTACAGACATGCCGGCCACCGCGCCTGTTCTACAACAGTTCCATCTTGGCTGTGGACGGTACGGACAGGTATAGTGTCCTTAGGACACTCCCATTTTGTTCATTTACAGACATCCCGGACACCTGGTGTGTTCTAAGAACAGTTTTATATTGGTTGTGACCAGTACAGAGAGGTATAATGTCCATAGGGCGCCCCCATTCTGTTCATTTACGGACAACTTGGACAGCTGGTGCATTCTAACATCAATTCCATCTTGGTTGCGAATGGTACGGCTAGGTGTGTTGCCCTTAGAATATCCATATTGTATTGATTACGGCCAGCCCGAACAGGCCGCTGTCCGCGGACATTTTAACTCTTTTAAAAAACATTTTTTTGAGCCAAACCATTCCACTACAACTAACATAAAAATTTTAATACACACACATACATCAATCAAGAGGAAGAGGGGGAAGCAGACACTGAAACGAATATAGGGGAATTAGGGTACAACACGGGCTGGTTGTGAGGGGATGAAGGGATGGATGTTTCGTCAAAATGTTTATGCTCTTTTTGAGGGTTAGGGGATAGTTCACTAGGAAATGGAGAAGGGGACAGGTACAGGTGGCACAGTGATATCTTATTTTTCCTCTCACGTATTCCTCCACAAATTGCCTTAACCGGTTAAAATTCTCAATTAGTATGTCCATTTTCTCTTCTATCCGTTTCAGGCTGTCTTGCTCTGTGCCCTTTGGTGGACGTTCTTCTTTTTTTACCTGGTCTGTTAAAAATAAATATATATATGTTAAATGCCCATAAAATACTGACTATTAATTTGCTTATGCAGAGAAGTGTGTACCATTATTATCGCTATCTTCCGACATTTCCCCATGCAGAAACTTCTCCTCCAGCCTCTCCAAAGTACTGCACATTTCTGTGTCAAAACAACAGAAATACATTATTTGTTCCGCACCTCATACAAAGAGGTACACACACATATAAGAAAAATGAAGTTCACTTACTATTTCCTTGTAATTTGTTTTCGTTGTGGTGTGTGTGTCTTCTGTTGCTCCTGGCTGCACAGTTTCTGTCAGGTAATTACGTTGGAGGCATATCTTTTTTTGTTATGGTATACTCCATTTCATTCTAAATGGTAATTAAATGCATGGGTAGTGTTTGAGACGTGTAGGTTCAATTGGTTACTTATTAGTACTTATAATTGGCCTCATTACGACCCTGGCGTTAACCATGGCGTTATTAGCGCCATGGTTGAAGTCAGTATTTTACCAACTCCGCCATGGTGAATGGCTGAATTACCGCCCCATTCCAAGGTTGGCAGGGCGGAAAATTCCCCATTCACCATTGGCCCTTCCCCATTCCCATTTTTGCCCCCATAGGGCTCAATGGGAATGGGGAAGGCGGTAATTACGGTACCGCAAATTGCGGTACCGTTATTACCTTGAAAGTCCCTTTGCGGGTTCCTTCCTTAACAGCTGGTAAAACCAGCCGTTAAGGTCGGGACCCGAAAAGGGACCTCGTAATTAGGTGGTAAGGGTTTAACGGCGCCAACACCTTTTACGGTGCTGTTAACCCCTTACCGCCTGGGTCGTAATGAGGCCCAATGTGTTTATGTGTTCTTTTTTAAACTTGTGCATTTATCATATGGCACAATAGTACAATTTCAGATACCCCATGCCTTTCAAATATCATTAGCGTGGGGTTTCAGTATGTTCTTTGTTAAATGTATATAAAGTAAGGGATTTACTCCCAATTTCACATGATGAAAGTGTATATTCAGTAAAAAAACTTTGTTAACAGGATGTTATGATTCAGTTGCCCTTCTAAAATACTATGAAATTCAGTAAAATAAACTTTCTTAAAGGGACGTTATGGTTCAGTTGCCTTTCTAAAAACCCGTAAAATTCAGTAAAATAAACTTTGTTAAGGGGACATTATGGTTAACTTGCGCTACTAAAAACCTGTGAAATTCTCAAAAAAAAACTTTACAAACGTGACATTATGGTTCGAAAGTAAAACCGAAAAACCCCTGAAATTCGCCAATTATGGTAGGCTAAGCAGCCATAACTGCCCACACAACTGTGCACTGCTAACACTAACACCCAGGACATCAAAGATGACATCACAAATGTCATTGATGACATCACATGTGTAGCCTCTTCGTTTTTGTTCACTGCCATATCTAGGCCAGGTGGGTTCATTTACTGACAGTCAGAAAATTAACTTTCAAAAGGTATTACATTTATAGATATTGCTATTCTCACATGTTCTTACAATACTTTGCTTAGAATTTAATCGCATCTTATGATGTACATATATAGGGGAAAATGCAGGCCAGAAGCACAGCAATCATTTTTGTGCGCGAATACAATCATGTATATTATATGCTCATGTTACAAGAGATCACTAACCTCAGATAGCCCAGATAACTACCCTCACCTAAAAACCAAAATACAACACTAAGAGCCTCATTACGAGGATCGCAGTAAAAACGGGGTAATTACCGGCACAGCGTCTCTAGAGGGTCTGTGCTCATATGACGCCGCTAATAGCGGGTGATTATGAGTGTGCGAGCACGCTCAAAGCCCCATGCCGCTAAAGGCCCTCCAACCCCTGATAGCGCTATCATGGGACCCGCCGATACCACCTACGCCTAGGAGGCACCCCTTAAAACCGGCCCGGTAATAACAACATGATAATACTGGGCTCGTAATACCGGACACAGAAGTAACGTCATCGCGTCTGAATGGGAAATGCTGCAGCAGCCAACTTTAAAAACACAATCCATTGCCATCCTCCCAAACCACCAGTTGCATTCAGCAGAGACCAGTGGCAATCCCTTCACCATGTCGAAAGCTACCCGTAAAACAAACTCCCGCCTGCACAAAAAGCGTTTCTCAAACGCAGAACTTAATATGCTGGCAGACACCCTTGCCGCACATGCTGACGAGATAAATGAGCAGAACCTGAAGCGTGAGGCGCAGCAGTGCAAAAAGGAGATCTGGGAGGAGGTAGCCTGCAAGGTCTCGGATGTCGGAACCACCCCACGGACAGTGAAGGATTGCAAAAAGAGGTGGGACGACCTCCGCCTCAGGGTTCGTAATATCCTGTTAAGCAACAGGAGGGAGGCCATGGCTACAGGCGGGGGTCCCCACTCTCCTGCCAAACTGACCAGCTGGGAGGAGACGGTAAGCACGTTCATCCAGATGGAGTCCATCGAGGGATTTGGGGAAATGGAGACGGGTATGGCAACATCTGCAGATGGAGGTGAGTGACCCTGCAGATCCCTGTAGGGGAAACCATGACGTAGCAAAAGTGATGTGGAAGAGAGTCTAGACAAGGCAATGCATGTCCCAAAACACACATTAACATATTCTTGTCCAGATGGAGGGCCAAAACCTGTCACACTGAAATGCATGCTGAGTGCCAATCCCATTACCAACACACAGCCAACACACACGGACTGTGCCCATGTAATACATCACACAAACCCCAATACAACGGCATGCCACCTGCCATGCAGCAAACGCCAAAATGCCCCTCCACACTATGCTGTGTGACACACCTGTAAGATATGAATGCATGATAAATGAAATACTCCTCAGCACCATATAATGCATATAGCATGTAACACCATCACTGATGCCCTGCATCTCTTCTACCCCCCCAGGCACCGATGGAGAAGATGCCAGCCTGGATCCCACCACAAGGGCATCCACGTCCCGGCCAAAGACAACGGCCAGCGACAACACCACCTCCGGGGCAGCCTCGTAGCCCACACCAACACCCAGTGCGCCTGGACACCGTGGACACTGAGCTGCCTACACCTACACCAGTGGAAGGCGAGGCCATAGAACCACTGACTAACACTGATGATGCAGAGGAGGAGTATGTGGACCAGGAAGGACTGATGCATGTGGCATGTCCACACTCCCCATGCCCCGTGCCCACCCCCTCACCTCACATTCAGCCCTCACCCACCTGCAGCAGTGTGGATCCCTACCTGCACGATTCAGACCTAAGCAGCATCCACAAGGCCAGACAGGACTCTATGTTGGACCCGCTCTGGCAATATATTGCAGATGGGGAGGACACGAGGTGTGGGATAGCCCAGGCCATAGCGGGGACCACAGCCGTCATAGTGGCGAACACAGCTGCCATAGCCGCCAACACAGCCGCCATCAATAACTCGGCATTGTTGATGAGAGACTGTCTGGGGGCCATCACGCAGGTCCTCACATCCATCCTGCTGCACATGCAGCAGCCACAACCAGCACCAGGTGTGCAAGTGACCACAGCTTCCTCACCATCCACCACACCCGCTTCCTCTGCCCCCCCCTTACTCTGGACCCTCGAGCCCTGTGCGTCAAACAAGGCGCAGTGTGAGGCACCCTGAAATGCCGCCCCAGTCAGCAAGAAGTCCCGGAAATAGTGTGGGAGAACAATGGGAGTGGGTCAGATGGTGGTGGCGGTGAATGGGAGTAATTAGGGGGAGTACATTGGGGTGTTTTGGGAGTTCACTGGGGGTTTTGGCGGTTTGGGGAGTTTACTGGGGGTTTTGGGAGTTTACGGGGGGGTTTTGGGAGTTCACTGGGGTGCTGAGGGAGGGGGTCTTGCACTTTCTCCACTTGTTATCAATACACCCGTTGTGTTAAAAAAACATTCAATGGCTGGACATTGTTCATTTCTTGTGTATCCATTTAATTAATGATGGTGTACAGTGTCCAACTCCCCACGTTCCCTGTGTGCATGTCCACATGGACACAGTGTACAAAGTGTCACTGACAAATATCTATCAACGTCCCTGTGGGTCAGAAGTTTCATCAATCAGTGATTGGCGTACTGCATGGCCATCCTGTGCATCATGTACTGGCAGGGGTGCTGCTTCCCCTCCATCTTCATCCTCATTATCCTCACCCAGTTCATGCATGTCAATGTCAGGTGGCAGTGGTACATTTCTCCGGACGCACATGTTGTGCAGCATGACACAGGCCATGGTGATCTTTGCCACCTTCTCAGGCGCATAGAGGAGTGCTCCACCAGACCAGTTTAGACAGCGGAACCGCACCTTCAACAGGCCAAAGGTCTGCTCAATCACTACACGGGTACAGGTATGTACCCGATTGTACTCCTCCTCATGGCTGTTCCACGGGTTCCGCACAGGGGTAAGTAGCCACCGCTTCAAAGGATATCCTCCATCACCTGCAAGCGAATACAGATAGGTCTAGGTGAGTCACTCTGAGCTGCCACCTTCAGGATACACAGTGATGGCAGCAGCTATTTGCTGTCGACCTGCACATGTCCCTGTAGGTATGCACGAATATTGTTTAGATGCATTGTATACTGCAATATGGTGTGGTAGTCTGGACGGCGTTGTACAGATGATGCAGGGTGAAATCATGCATGCTGATGCGGATGTACTGTGGTTGTAAGACTATGTTTTGCCTACCATTTCTGCTGTGTATACTACACTGTGCATGCTCACACTAGCCACATTGGCACAGTTGCAATCCTGTTCAGTCATGCATTGCTTGACATACACATGGTGGCCAGGTTGTGCGTCTTACATGTTGTCATTGACATGCGTAATTGGTCAAATGTGTGCCAGTGATGTGTCATGTTGGGGTTGGGAGGTTCAGGTCAGGAGTGTTTAGCTCTGTGTGCATTCTCCACTCACCGTCAATTCCCACCCAGGTGGAGTATGCACCCCCCTTTCACACCCAGGTGGAGTATGCATCCTCCCCTTTCCCACCAAGGTGGAGTATGCACATCCCCCCTTCCCCACCCAGGTGGAGTATGCATCCCCCCTTTCCCACCCAGGTGGAGTATCATCTCCCCTTTCCCACCCAGGTGGAGTATGCATCCCCCCCTTTCCCAGTCAGGTGGAGTATGCACCCCAACACATCACTACCCCAAAGCACTGCCATGGGCCAGTTAGGCAACTCACCAAGCAGCCAGGCATGTGTTCCAGCATGTCAATTCATGTGATGGGGTAGCGTGGAGTTGCGCAGCACCATGGCATCATGTGTTGATCCGGGAAATCGGGCGCAGCAATGTGTGATGATCTTGCTGGAGTCACATACCATCTGCACATTGATGGAGTGGTATTGCTTGCGATTGCGGTACACCGCCTCTATGGCATGGGGGACTACCAATTACACATGGGTGCAGTCCAGGGCACCGACATAATTGGGCATACCTGCCATTGCATGGAAGCCTTCTTTGGTGTCGGCTATTTCCTGGGCAGTCCGTGGTAGGGATATGTGGGTGCTAGCGTGCTTCAGGAGGGCATCCAGCACTTGGTTCAGCATGCGTGAAAATAGTGGTTGCGAAATGCCATGCAACTGGCCCACTGTGTGCTGGTAGGTGCCTGTGGCCAGGAAGTGGAGCACAACCACCACCTTTAGTAGTGGGGGGATGGCAGTGTGTATTTCTATGAGGCTGGCAATGTCGTTGCCTATCATGTCCACTATGATGGTGATGGTGTCCCAGTCCAACCGGTACAGGGTATGGATCTGGTCAGGGGTTAGATTGAATGGACTGGGTCTGATGCGAGGGATTGGTGGCTGCCTACGAGGTACTATTCGCTGCACTGGTGATAATTGCTGGGCCTGTCTCACCCTCCTTCTCCTCCTGCATCTCCTCTGTGCTGCCTGTTGCTGCTGCTGTAGTTGATGTTGTAGTGGCTGTTGTTGCTGTAGTTGTAGCAGTATAGGCATGTCCTCCAGCGCCATGATTGCAACAGCTAGTGGTATCATTTTGGTGTAGGAAGGGATGTGGTGTGTGGGTGTTCTCCTTTTATACTGGGCCAGGCTCCATTGGGTCCACCTCTGGTGATTGTGTGCACATATCGCAGTTGGCTTGATTGCTGATTGCTGTTTACGGGTGGTCCACGAAGCCTGCATGGGCGCAATTGTGCAGGCCCTGATTACCACCTTCAGGAAGCCGGTATTTGCATGCCCGCGTGAGTTGTGATGTCCTCCTATTACCGGCATGCCGGTATTTACTCCCCGAAGGGGCGTGTGTACGCACACATGCCGGTATGAGGGAGCACAGTACGGGCGGTCCTGGTATTGGCGGGTTGTCGGGTCGTAATGCCCCGGACCCATTAACTATGCCGGTATTACCCTTCCGCCTTCCTTTTTCCATTACCTCCATTCTCATAAAGAGGCCCAAAGTCAGTTTCCTTAGGCCTCACACAGGGTCTTGGTAATTGTTCTTGTTAAGGACATATGCGATCCAAACTTACCCTGTCAAAGAAGTTTTGCAATGCTCATCAGCTAAAGTAGATACTCACTGCACTCAGGTTCCCTTCAGTTAAAGGCCACCTGTAAACAATCACAGAACCAAATGACTGTTCTAAGTCAGATTCCCTTATTTTCAAGCAGGGCTTTGGAAATGATTCTTAAGGGAGACACGGCCAAAAAAAAGTACCCTGCACCCAAAATGTGCTCTATTCATTGAGCAAACAGTGAACAACTGTGCTCAGATTCACTCCATTAAAGAAGTAACCTATAAACAATCACTGGGTTTAGTATCACATATTCAAAATTCCAATGTAACTCAAATCACACAGAAAAGTGTCTCAAACAGATTTACACTGTGTACCTTAGTATCATTCTGAATTCTGGAAAACCAATCTGGCACCCCGCACTCAGGTTTTATTCAAATTCAACATAGCCTAATTGCTGTGCACATTGGCAGATGTTGTGTAAACGTGCACTGAGAAGCTGCCAGCCATCTTGGAATGGTGCTAGCTCTAACAATAAATAACCCATCACAGCTGGTGACTAATAGGGAGATGCACTGACCACCTTAAAGTTATGTCTGAAAATATTGGGGTAAAAAAGTATATATAGCGATAAAGGTACCATTCTAACATAGTCTCCATGTGTAATGAGATTACAATACAATACACACAATATGATGACCCAATCGTAACTAGAGAAATACGTAGCCCAGGTAACATATTGACCGATACACCTCTACCATTGTGCTACTCACTCTGATTCATCACTTCAAAGCTACAGTAGAACAGACAGCAGCAATAGCATCTATTTGAATTTTGAATCAAGACAGGGGAATTATTTTCAATCTCCCCATATACAAGCAAGAGGAGCTCAGCCAAGGAAATCCCCTGAACCATAAACAGAAAAGTCCAGCTAATTAACACAAGTTGTACTATTATTCAAAAAGCATTTAACAGGGATTGAGATATGGCCAATACAACATTCTCTAATACACTCTCTCATTGAGCTTAAGCCTGTCGTCCAGTTGTGATGCTGCGTGACATCACCAAAATAAATATACATCCAAGAACCTAACGGGGGTGAGGATTGGTCTACATATATATTGCATAGGGGATAAGTATATCGACTGGATAAAATATATCTGGTGGCTCCTCCTGAGACCACCTCCTAAATGTTGCAATTACACACAATTCTAGTATGCCGTGATTGGGTGATGCAGCAAAGTGTGAGTTTAACATGAAAGGTGGATAGGGATTGGGCAAAGAGGGGTCTTCTCAGCCTTGGAGCTTTGGAAAGTTACCAGGGCAAGTGAAACTATTCAAGGTGGTGAGAACGGCCCCGAAGGTGCTGTATGTTCTCAAAGAGTTACCATCTCTGATCTCCCAGGCCTTGAGACAGAACATTCAGCTTTGAACCTCGTATTAATTTTGTATTACACTGCCTTTGGTTGGATGGAAACAGCTACATTAGCCTGGCTCAAAATAATAGGCTTTTTCTCCCACATATAACTCTGTAATTATGTACTCAAGCATAACGTGCCTGGATATCTTAGGGTTAAGTGTGCTCTACAATTAAATAAACTTATCTAAACTAAACTAAACATTCAGATCATGTGTGCAGGGACCATGAGCTTGATTTTCTCCTGCTTGCATCTATGTAGATTTTCAGCTTATTACGCACGCAGGTGTCCTATGTCTTCTGCATAGCAAGCATGTGTCTGTCCTCTATCTAAGTGAGTTATAAGTATGTGTTTCATATCTGCCAGCAATTAATCTGATCTATGTGTCTGCATAACTTCATGCCAGGGATCCTATGTGCTTCATGTGCAACGCCTTTATGTCACTGTGCCAGTCGTGACATCATCGGCTTCCTTTGCGGTTAGAGCGACTCGCTGCATAAATTTCAAGCTTGTCTCTTCAAAGACATCATCAGGATAATTTCTAAATAGCTGTCTGAGTGAATAGAGTTTCTCATATTTTCTATACATTGATGATGGGGAAGAGGGACCCAGGAACGATGTACAGCTTTCAGTTCTCTGCCACCGGAATGAGAGTGGGATAGGTGCAACGAACGCCATGGTTAGATCTCCCTCCTCAATGTGCTTGACTCACTCATTGTGTTTTTTTTCTAGAACCTATTTCCCACCTTAGCTATCTTTTAGCATTAAAATACTCTGTGACTTGTAAATCAGCATGCATTTTCACCTCGGGCACTAATTCCTCCTCCATCAGACATTTTCCTGCACTCCAGATCGCATGTGGTGTTGATTCTCCACTATACCATATTACTGACCTTAGATGTGAAGTTAAAGAAGGGAATCTTGTGGGACCAACCAAGATGGTCTTGAACCTCAACCACAGCCTGCATTCAGAATCCTCCACCAATAGGGTGTTTGTTCCCTGGCCCTCTTGAGATGATCTAATCTCTTCTCAGCCATCATGGACGGTTTTGGGCGCAAGGGGATATTTAAGTTCAATAATAAAATGTACTCGTAAACGGACCATAGTACGTTTAGAAGTAGCTCTCGCCTTCAGTGGGTGCATTTCCACTAATATACACGTTGACTGTACTCAGTGATGACACATGATTAAAGGATATCTTTGCGATTGTATGTGCATTCAGCAAGGTAACTGGTTGTACTGTCTTTGTACAACTCAACAGATCGCTGTGCCATAGAGAAAACCCACTGGGCTATTCTGTGTGTAAACTGCATCAAATGGCACCACATGCCTAAGACACAGAAACATAGACTGTTTGAACGTCTTGTTGATGGGCGTTTCGACTGACTTGATGTGCTTGTTGTGTTTGTACTTTTCCTCCTGGTTGATAGATCTGTGTGCATGAGCCCCTGACGGAATGTTGGTGTGGAATGTTATGGATGAACTGTGTCTGGGTGTTCCATGAAGTCAGTTGGGGCCTGGACTTGGATGATGAGGGGGCCGGTGGATGTCTCTCCCTGTTATATACTTGATTTAATTACTCCATTTGTACTTACCTTCTGTGTCAGCTTAGTAAAGAAGTTAACCCAAGCTGAACGACTCCCTGTACTCATTGAACCCAAGCATTAAACTTAACATTGGCGACGAGGATCTTGGGAAAGTACACTAAAGGAAGGAGTAACACAAAAGGGAAAGAAAAGGAAAACAGAGCAGAAAAAGGGACAGAAAGAAGAAGAGTCCCATAGGAGACATCCACCGGCCACCCCTGGCCATAAGGTGAGCGTGCCCCGTTTGCCAGAGCTGGCAATAGACTGCGCCCAGTTTAATAAAAAGGGGGGCCGGTGCTTGCACCTTAGGGGGCATTGAACATGAAATTACCCATACGGTCATAGCAATTAGCCCGTTGGATGCCGTTATGGCCTGGATGTTTTCCCATCAAGAGTTACCCATTATACATTTGAGCTGGCTGGAGGATTGGCTCATAAATGTGACTGCGGGGCCCCTGGGGAACATCTGTGAGTGCCGACAGATATTGGAACATAGTTGGAGGAGGTCCCAACAGCCACCAATTGAGGTAGCGTTGTGCGGTCAGTGCCGTCCCTGTAGGCACCAACACAATGTTGACCGTACCTCTTCCTTGCTGGCTTCTCTTCTGGTGGGCCGTAGTGTTTGCGGTCCAGGCGGCTGTTTTGTTTTGGGCCTGTGCAGCGCCGAGTGGACCAGGGCGAGTGAATGCATTGCGGCGGTCCAGAACGACGGTTGGAGTGGAGCTCTCCTTCCGTGGCCGCCCTCGCCATCATAATGGTGACGTCAGCTGGATGCTGGGGGAGTTGGCGATTATGGCTGATGTGGAACGTTCTCCCCGGCATTCCAGGCTCCGGCAGCACTGTGACGGCGTCACTAAGAGGACTACGAAGGTCAGAAAAAAGGACCTTCCAACGTGGAAAACGTGCCCAGTTCCGTGTTTCTTACAGGAATATAACGTCGCGCATTGAAAGTTCGGCAGCCAGTGGGCGTTATGAACTATGCATGTACTGCATTGAAAAAGGAACATTCCAACGTGACATTAACGGACCCCAGTTCCGTATTCAGATGCATAGAAACTCTGGGCTGCAAACGTTCTGGGAGACAGTGCCTACATAAAGAATTAAATAATGTACTTCACCCAGGGTTTCAAGTTTCAGTGGAGGCTGCGATGCTGCGTGTGAAAAGAAGTGCGCAGCTATTTTGATTGCATCCAACAATGCTCCGATGTTTGTTTGGCTACAACACGGCGCGGGCATGTCATTTACTGTGGAAAACGCAGTTTGTAACACGAGTGATGCATTGATTGTGCTGGGATGAGGTACTGTTGATGTTTTTTCTCATTGCAAATCGCCGGATGTTATTCGAAGGGTGATGAGACAGTGGAAAAAAAAGCTTGGTATAAAGGGTGTTATCTAATACCTATTCATTGTCTAAGTGCTGCATGTTTTTTTTTTGGGAGGAGCTATAGAGTACATGCTGATTATCTGCCATACCAGTTTAGTCTTTACATTTCGACAATTTCAGAGAGGCATTTAGATTGCATGGATTAAAATGTCATGTGAGGCCTGTTAGATCATTTTGTTGCAGAATTGTTGCTATGGCTTTCAGTGTTGGGTGACTGTGAGAGGTTGGATGTTATGGTTGTAGTGGCCTCTGTTTCAGTTTCTCATGTGTGACATGATGTGTTGCATTATGTATGTTATTTTGGCTAACCACATTTCCATTCACAGGTTCATCAAACACAAAGGACTTTGTAGGGTAAAGAATATGGACTTGGTAGTAGTGGTGAACTCCCGCTTACCATTCTTATACTCTCAATTTATCTTTGCTTGTATGGGGAGAGCTGTGAGTGTCTTTCTGTGCTGGGATGAGCGTGGTTGCCAAGTTTTAGGGGGAATCATGGTCCCGGTAAAAGGTTCTGGTTCTGGTGGAACTGGTGTCCTTCGCACTAGGTGCATTCTAACTATTTGGTGTTTCGGTGGGATGTATGGTCCCGGTAAAAGGTTCTGGTTCTGGTTGAACTGGTGTCCTTCGCACTAGGTGCATTCTAACTATTTGGTGTTTCGGTGGGATGTATGGTCCCGGTAAAAGGTTCTGGTTCTGGTGGAACTGGTGTCCTTCGCACTAGGTGCAGTAGGTGTGAGAGTGTATTGGGATTTGTGGTCCCGGTAAAAAGGTGCAAGTTTGGTGAAATTTGAATCCTTCGTACTAGGTGCACTTCAGTGATTTGGTGTAATTGCACCACGTGCATTGTGGTGATTTGAGGTTCTTACACTGTTGCTGAGTTGTGTTGGGATTAGTGGTTCTGACATTTGTCCTAGTGTATTGGGATGTGTGTCCTGCTCACGCTACTTTGGGAGCATGAAATATGCTGATGTTGTTATTTGTAGAAATTGGTATCCTGTGTTGGTGGAAACAGTTGGAGGTGTTTAACTTCTTATGGTGTCCTTGCACACCTTGTTAAGGGATAATGGATGATGATGGTATGGTGTCCGAGTTGTTGGTTAGGTTTGGTTTTGTGAGTGAGGGCTGGTTCCCTGTGTTTGATGTCCGTTGTGGGCCCGCTACGGAGTTGGTTGAGTGTATGAGTTGGAGTTTAGTTTATAGAAGCTGGTTTAAAGTTTGGTGGAGTTGAGCAAGCAGCTTTGCTCTGAGCATATTACTTGGTATGGAAGTTTTGGTGATGAAAGTACGGTGTGGGTTAGATGTCTTTCTTGGATTGTTCTACAGAGTTCTATAGTATTGTTCCCTTACTTCCTCCTCTGTTGTTATCCTTATTTCATAAAGGGGGAAGATGTGTTGTGTTTGTACTTTTCCTCCTGGTTGATAGATCTGTGTGCATGAGCCCCTGACGGAATGTTGGTGTGGAATGTTATGGATGAACTGTGTCTGGGTGTTCCATGAAGTCAGTTGGGGCCTGGACTTGGATGATGAGGGGGCCGGTGGATGTCTCTCCCTGTTATATACTTGATTTAATTACTCCATTTGTACTTACCTTCTGTGTCAACTTAGTAAAGAAGTTAACCCAAGCTGAACGACTCCCTGTACTCATTGAACCCAAGCATTAAACTTAACAGTGCTGTATTAATTTCTTATTACATGTATTTAGCACATTGTATCATGTGGAATGTATAACTTGCGTACAGATGTTGCCAGCATGTCACATGTAATAACAATAAATAGAAGCGGGCAGACTAAAGTCTCCTCTCCGCCTTGAATTTACTAATTAGCAATTGTCATCTTAACATTTCTATATGTATCGCTAAATTAATACATGGTTGTGTGAGCCTGGGCGGACGCGCGTGGGTGTGCGTGCACGCACAAGTGTACGTGAGTGGTCAAAAAGACCGAATATCTTGTACAAGTCTAAATCGTCAATGCATGTTTCAGAAAGCATAACGCCCACGGTGGCGAATATTGTTTGGAGCATCCGCTTCGCATTTTGCCTCCTGTTTCTAATTCCTGCTAATGGATTATAGAAATTCCGAGGATGGCAGCATGTCATTCTGTTTCGCATGCGCGCTGATTGATTACCGGCTTTATTAGTGCTGTCTATATTTAGCAATGCAAGAATACCGTGCCAGGTGAATTCTGCTAATGTTCATATTTTCTCCTGAGGGGAAAGATACATTATTTGGAAACCCCTCAAATTAAAGTGTCAGGTTTAAATGGTTTATTCATATTCATGAATTGCAAATGATCAGCAGTGGTGTTAATATCATATTACAAACATATTGCAGAACATTAGTAATATATGCACAAAAGCATCTTAGAAGGGACATTATGAAGAGTCTGCATTTTTATTAATTCCTGAGCTGCCAGAGCACACATTAGGTGAATGGATATTTGAGTTTGCCTAAGGTTTCGTTTGTCTAACTAAGAAACAAAGGACGTTACTACACAGTTTATTAGCTATACCTTAGCATCCGTGGCAAAAATAAACCTGACTGCCTCTTCGTTATGCAATAAGCTCTTCTATTGGCCATCTTTGCCATTATGCGCCAGTCATAGTTCATGCGTTCGCCAATTACTTCATTTACAGACTAGTATGTGTATACACATGAGTACAACTTCACAAGCCATACACTTCACAGAACGGCAATGTGTCCTTTCTCTTTTTTACCTGACCATTTTAATGCTGCTGCACGGTCAGACAGAACATCCTGACGCAATTGTAATGGTGTCAGCGTGACTTGGAAAGCAGTTATTTCTGACTTCCATGTTCTCTTGCAAACGCCTCCGATTTCACGAGTGTTCTGTTGAGCTTTAAAAATGCTACTCAAGGAGAGACAAGATGTTCTTTTTTCTCATGTTTAGTACAGACGAGCGAAATATACAATTTAAGTCATTCGTGTTCTATTTTATTGTTCATTTTCTGGAGCATTTTGAGTTTTATATTTACACCGATTCACTTTTCTCATTCAGTGTGTTTTGTTTAACTGTGAGCGAAGTTTGGTGAGGGCCCCACTTTTTGCCTGAAGTTTTGTTTAAGAATGACAAAATTGCTTACCGTTGACCTTTGTTACCCCTAGGCGGACGCTTTCTGCCAGAGTCCTCACCAAGCGAGGTTGAAGCAACCAACATGTTTCAACCTTTCAGAGGTCCAACATTGGCCACTTTTTCAGGTTTGCTAGAAATACGCTGTATTACCCAAGGAAGTAATGAGTATTAATTACCCTAAGGTCCCCATTTTGAACAGCCGCCGCTCACCTTTCAGAAGGAATGTGGTCAGGAAAAAGTAGGACCAAAGGTAATGATGAATAATCTAGGCATTGCACCGACATCGTTCTTCCTTGTCACAGTTCTTACAAAATGCCTTTGAACAGCCAAGCAATAATTAGAATCTAGGACAACAGCATGGTTATGACCATGATTGTATTTCCGAGTAAACAAACATGTGAACTGGCAGCCTGATTGATTCTGATCTCATACCAGAATGTACATGAAGTGGACCACCATAGAATGTGGAGAAAAAAAAGTATCAGAGCACAGGTATCTGATCAGCATGTGCAAATGAGAGCATGACCCTGAACCAGATCCCAAAAGTCTGTTTTACACAAATTGATCTTTCAAGCAAGAAAATATAAATCTGTGTGGTCGAGAGCATGCCTGAGATAAAGTTGTCTCAACCTCACATAGTGATCAGCAGCCAACGGTTAACAACCTTTAGCAGTTTATCAAATACATTATTTTCTGACCTCCCAATGAAGCATTTAATGTATTAGCGAGTCGTTCTCACAGACTCCCGGTTATGCATCTGTGAAGGATTGCCATCTGAAAAGGTTGTAGTAGGACTGTCATTTTTTATTTTTATGGTGTTCATCGGTGTCCCGACGAATCAGTGATCTTATCTGCAGTGCCTTCTCTCCTGCGGCACACATAGCAGACTTAGGGGCCACAGAGGCCCTCTTGACAGATGGAGTCACAGCCAAGTAACCACAGTGCAGGGTCTGCATTGAAGATATACAATTCTGTTCCAAAAACACATAACTGTGAGAGTTACATGACTGGTAGCAGTTGCAAGCTTTACATATAAGCCATACCTTTGATGCTATTGACAAGGAAAGGGACAGTTTAGTGTAGGATGAGGGAGCCCAGCATGATTGGAGGAAGATTCCACTTCATGTTTCTCTCTATACCTGTCTCTCCTTCCTATCCAGAGTCGGACAGGGACATGCAATTGTCTTGGGCCCCATTGAACAAGTGGCCCACAGTTGCAAATGGCTATTCATTGCTTTTGTGAGATGGAATAGTACCCAAGGGGGAGTTCTTTGAGAAGATCTGATGCAAGGTGTGCATTTTAAAGAATATTTAAAGAATTTTAAAGAATATTTATTCACCAACACTGGTCAAAACTATTAGCCGTACAGTGAATTAATTCATCAAACTGGCCCACATTGGCCAAAAAAGTGGACCACTCCGATCAAACAAATGGGCCCACACCACCATTTTTGGTTTGGCCATGGGCCTATTGCCCTAAAGACCAGCCTGACCCTGTTCCAATCTCCCCCACTTCATTTAACAGGAAGCACTTTTCATATGTTGTTAGAAGGAAAATACCACATGAACAGTTATTGGACCCGTTAAGGCAGGTTTTCTTTAGTCCACTCAGCAATTGGCTCACACTACTTCTCTAATTTAATCTTGATCAAACATCTGAGGAAGAATGAATTGGACTTCTGTTGAGACAGTTGATTTTCCAAACCCTTATGCCAGTGAGATGAAGGTAGATATTCCAAGGCAGAGGCAAGCTCTGGTCTGTACCCATCCAGAGGGCACACTGGAAGTGATCTGCTTCTGGATCAAGACCTGCATCTCTGCCAGTCACAATGATGCCTAGGACCTCATTGTGATGAAGGAATCCTGAAGATGTGTGTCAGCTTCCCTTGTGATTGATAGTCCAAGAACAAGGTCTAATCTTATTCTTATAGCCCTGGATTTGAATTCACAGTATGTGAGAGCAAAGCTAGCCAAGCCAGGATCCCTGTATTTTTGCCATCAAACTGTTGTGAGCCATGATTCAAGCCTGTTCAACCATGCCAAACCAACAGGATGTCTCAGAGCGGCCTTTGGCACTCGACTGATATTCAAGCTGCTGTACTGCACTTTTGAAACAGTGTGCTGCCACACCATGACAGCTGAGCACGTCATTGCCTCGGCTTGAACTTTGAGCTCATTGTCTCAATGGTACATTCAAACCTCTTTTTGAACCACTAGCTTCTTTGTTGCCATTCCACATCGTCAGTCGTACCGACACCGGTAGCCTCATCGAACCATATCCATCAAACATACTGCTTGACTCGCACATTCAGTAACCAGCATTTTCTCATCGAGACAACTGTTGAAATGACCCCTTTGGCCCCTACAATTGCACTTCTTTGAACACTGCTTTGAACTGCAACAAACTACAGCTTGACACCTGATTCTGTCTCTCCACTCGAAAACCATCCGAGCTGGAGAAGGAGCTCCTAGCCACTGCTGGAGCAGTGGACCATAGCTGCCACACCTAGTGCAGGACTGCACTAAGGTATGTCACCCTCAGCCATAGAAATATCCTACTCTCTTGGTTATTCTTAGCGCGTTAGGCGCAGTAACCGTTTATATTGCCTTTATTATTTTTTACACTTGCAATTGTAACGCTAGTGTTCCACCATATTTGCAATATTCTCAAAGCTGTGGCTGTCCATCTGGCTGAGCCACAGTCGCACCATCGCCATTGCTAGACATGAGCTGGAAACCATTCCAAAATGGCCGCCCGTGCCTTTTGAATCCTACCCTCCTCTGTGCTTCCTCACCTGACGGGAGGCACCGGATGATTTGCTTCTGCAACCTGCCTCTCCACCTATCAGACGTTGAGGCGTGAGCCAAGCTCCTGGAAAGGCACCGTGAACTAAAACAACATGGATCGGAGACCAGGTCACTCGAAAACCATCCGAGCTGGAGCAGGAGCTCCTAGCCACTGCTGGAGCAGTGGACCATAGCTGCCACACCTAGTGCAGGACTGTACTAAGGTATGTCACCCTCAGCCATAGAAATATCCTACTCTCTTGGTTATTCTTAGCGCGTTAGGCGTGGTAACCGTTTATATTGATTTTATTATTTTTTACACTTGCAATTGTAATGCTAGTGTTCCATCATATTTGCAATATTCTCAAAGCTGTGGCTGTCCATCTGGCTGAGCCACAGCCACACGATCGCCATTGCTAGACACAAGCTGGAAACCATTCCAAGATGGCCGCCTGTGCCTTTTGAATCTTACCCTGCTCTGTGCTTCCTCACCTGACGAGAGGCGCCGGATGATTGGCTTCTGCAGCCTGCCTCTTCACCTATCAGATGCCGGGAGGCATGAGCCGCCCGTCCTGGAAAGGCCCTGAAGGCAAGGCCAGCAACTATCCTGAGACTGTCCCGAGCTGACCAGAGCCCAGGGCCATAACCCCTGTTCATGTTCCTGAAACTGTGGGTAACTTACAAAACCCGGAACTTACCCACTTACCTAACAGTCAACTTGTATTTACCTTGCCGCCTTATTGCAGCGACAACCCTAGCTTCAATAACCTGTGCTCACTTTGTCCTAAATGCCTGTTTGATGATTGTGTACTATCTTCCTACTACTATCACTCCAAGCCCACAATGTACAATTAGGCTCAGGTGCTCCTTCACCACATGGTAATGGAGTACTGAGTACCTTTCAGTGACAACCTCCATTACATACCACAACTCCAATTGCATATCTGAGCCTGCACTCAGCATCCTGTTGTACACCTACGCCATTGCTCTATCCTCTCTGCAAAAATTGAATCTAGGTGATCCATTGCCTATGTATTTGAATTGCTGCATTTTAGGCTCCCACTGCAAAATCGAATCTAGGTGATCCATTGCTTGTGTATTTGAATTGCTGCATTTTAGGCTCCCACAGCAAAATTGAATCTAGGTGATCCATTGCCTGTGTATTTGAACTGCTGTAGCTGTATTTGTATTTGCATTTTTGAT
The DNA here is from genome assembly GCF_040938575.1 of Ambystoma mexicanum. Lineage (NCBI taxonomy): Eukaryota > Metazoa > Chordata > Amphibia > Caudata > Ambystomatidae > Ambystoma > Ambystoma mexicanum. The sequence goes on from NC_090937.1 coordinate 528,518,085, forward strand.
TTTTGTACTTAGTCAATGTTGCGCCCTTTACAAATACTGCATCAAGACTACTCCCGTATTTGCATTTTGAACTCTGCACTCAGCCACACCTTTTAGGCCAGACCTAGTTAGCACACCAATTCAGAATTCGATACAGACTCCCCCGCCTACAGCACCCATAGCACCAATGCACACACCCTTGTGCATCCTGCTCCCCTCCTCATACACAACAAGTATCATACACATCCTGCTCCTAGCACTAGCAAGGTACCAATACCACACCACTCACTACAATACCATGTCACTACCTCTCAACCACGTTAACAAACCCTGGCCAACTGACTGCCACCTGCAACGCCAGACACAAACCACTCTACCTTGCAATACCCTCAAGAGGAACGTCAGACTCCGCTCAAGACTTGCAAAACTCTATGAACCACTAGCTAGAACCCTGGCATCCTCTAACAAATGTACAACTAAACACTGGCCCACTCCGACCACCACCATCAGCCCCCCCTCCATTACCCAAACTATAGCTAGTCCCATCTTACCAAAGATAAACAAACCTAACCTCAAGGGCGCCCTAATAAACTCTAGATCGCTAGTTGCACACGCTACAGAGATAGCAGACATCATCCACTCTGAACAGCTAGACCTCCTAGCAATCACCGAATCTTGGCTACATGCCGCAGCAGGACCCGCCCTCTCACTGGCCATACCAAAAGGATATACCATATTGCGATCAGACAGAACCGATGCTCGGGGTGGTGGCATTGCACTCATAACGAGAAACAATCTACCTTGCAGACTAGTGCCATCCACGGTCATCAACTCATGTGAGCTCATGACAGCCAAACTAAACATAAATAACACCCAGACTCTCACAATATACTTGGTCTATAGACCTCCAGGCCCCATTGGGACCTTTGAAGATGACATATCAAATATCATCTCGAATAATCTAAAAAAATCCTCTCAAGTCCTACTACTAGGCGACTTGAACTTAGGTTATAACAATCCCAAAGACACACATGCATCCAATGTGGCTAGTATCCTAGCAGAACAAGGATTTACCCAAAGAGTGCTCACCCCCTCACACAACAAAGGCAGAACCCTGGACTGGGTAGCAGACCACAACTGCAACGCCACAATAGCCTCCATATCCCCCCAGATGTGGACAGATCACCACCTCATAACCTTTACCCTAACTACTGGCAAATCCACCCTGTCAACCCACACATCTAGCTCCGTCCATTCCTACCCGGAACAAAAAAAAATCACCTGTGACAAACTGTTACCCCTCATCTTCCCTACACTTAACGATATCCCGGAAAACCTGGACACCAAAGCTATGGTTAAGGAATTTAACCACATCATGACCACATCTCTAGACTCTATTGCACCACTCAAACTTAGAAAAAGCAAACCCAAAGCCCATCTCAACTCATGGTACACCCCATAACTAAAATCATTGCGCAAACAAAAAAGGCATTGTGAGACATCCTGGCAAGCACAACCTTCTGACGAAAACAAAGCCAACCTCAGCTCCATCACAGCCCTATACAAAAAAGAAATCATACTAATTAAACGCAAAACCTACAACGCTAGAATTACTCAAGCCAATTTTAGCACGAAAGAACTCTTTGTCATCCTCAAAGAAACATATCCCTGTGCCAGACAACTGCATCAAAGACCAACTCTGGTGCTCCAATATTCAGCAAGCTCTAGTCAACAAAATCACTACCCTTCAAACAAAAATTGCCAAGAAAAAAGCAACACTCGCCGGCAACAAACCCATTAGCCTCAACATAGAGCAACCAAGTAACTCTGCCAATCACCCTAGATTTAAGTTTTCCAAAGTCACCATAAAAGAAACAGAAAATACCATACTATCTCTCAAACCCACCAATTGTCAAGGCAACCTATGCCCCGCTCAACTTATAAAGGATGCAGCTAGAGATCTGGCCCTCTTTATCACAAAACTTATCAACTCATCATTCTCCACCAATACCATCCCATCCAACCTCAAAGAATCATGGGTGCTTCCTCTACTGAAAAAGCAGTCCCTAGACCCGCTAATACCCACCAACTACCACCCGATAACTACAGTGCCTTTTCTCTTAAAGTTCTTAGATAAAATAGCATACTCCCAAATACAAAAATACTTGGAAACCAACTCTCTACTAGGAACTAGGCAATCAGGCTTCCGACCCCAACATGGGACAGAAACAGCCCTCTTAGACCTCAAGTCACAGATAGATGACCTCCGGGATGAAGGGAAATCAGCCCTCCTTCTACTCCTGTAGAATACACAATATACTTTTTGGAAAAGAGAATGTCTGCTTTCAACATAATCAACAATACAAATAGAGTATTATTTCCCTGGTAGAATAAGTTACTTTAATTATACATCCAACCCTATGAGCACCATGTGTGATGACCTAATTTATAAGTGTACAAGAAATAGTAGACATGTGTGTGAATGTAGTAAGTATATTTATGGCATCAAGGTATGTAAATCTCCTGCATAGACAGGTAACATTTTATCGTTCTGGTGCCAGCATATTTTTGTAATGTATGTAAAGCATGATTCCAAGCCAAACCCTAAGGAAACTAACTTAAGAACATTCTGTGAGGTCAGGGCATACATATATAGTACCTTTAAAATATAATTGTGAAGATTCCACATCAACTTTTCTACTTAAAATACTTACTATCCCTTAGCAAACAGAACTTGTAGCATTGGTGAAGTAATCAGTGGTGTCATCGATGATGTCATTTGTGAAGTCCTGAGTCGTAGTCTTAGCAGTGCAGTGTGGTTGCTTGTGTTATGGTTGCAAGGCTTGAACATCTTTGGTTTTTCGATTTTGCCTTGCAGCCATAATGTCCCTTTAACTTTTTTTTTCAATTAATTGGACAGGTTTTTTTTAGTGCAAAATCACAAGATCACAGATGGACCTGGAGACAGATGACATTAATATTACCCAAAGTCAAAGGGGGATACAATATTCCTTATTTGTTTCACATAACATAATATTTAAAAAAATAATCACAACAAAAATAGTATACACGTTTGTGAGCACAACATGTTTTACATCTGCACCACATTTTTCATATTTACCTGTTAGGACCCTCCAGACAACTGGCTACATGGCATTTGGATACCCGACCCCTTTCCCTGGATTTAAGCAAAAGTCAAAATGTGTTTGTGGGTTTGTGGCTTGGCGAATTGTTGTTCATTGTTACTTATACAATTCCAAACTGTTTCACCAATCTGCAGCAGATTTTACATAGTTACCTGTTCTGACCCTGCAGACATTACTAGCTATATGACATTTGTACACTTCACCACTTTCCCCGAATTTCAGCACCTTCACTCATGAGATGGTTGTCTAAAATCAGCGAACCATCAATGTAGTTGTAGAAAGACAGGTCCCAACATGAGGAACAAAACTCGAGATCCATAAGGGACCTCACAAAACATGTTGCAAGGTGCTAGAATGCACTGTTTTTGAGATATTTGCAATGGAAAAAACGGCACCACGACAGGTGGCTATGGAGCACAGAAGGTCCCAGTATGCAGCAGCACACCAACTCTCGCCTCCCCCCAACGTCTGCTCTGGGATATGTCAGCCAGCCACATGCACACATTCTCAGTGCAGTTTACCTCAGGGTGCAAAGCACATCAAGCGATAAGCGAATTGGAACAGCGACCTACAAGATAATTGATTTTCAGCAATGGAGGAGAGTGTTTTCATGTCTGTCTACAGAACCCATTGGTAGAACGGGTACTTTTTGCTAGTCCCTTATAAGTTTGGAAATTGAAATACTGTTTCTTAAAATTATAACACCATATTATGGACTATACCATATATTAAAGAAAAAGTTACAGCATTTATAAACAATTACTGACAGGTACTGAAGCACACCATTTATTCCAATGACGAACATAATTTCAACACTTCAGTAAGTAAACAGTACCTTTTAATTTCACTTATTACGATGAAGTATGTAATTGCAATATGTTGGTGAAAATGTTACATAACTAAATATGTTATAGACATGGAAAGCACTCTGGGATGGTTGGAATATGACTTCCACAAAGAGCATATAAAGGAAGAATTAGAACCTAGTAATGGTATTTTAGGTTTCTGTATCGTATTCAAAATAATACAGCTATGTTATTTATATATAAACTATGTGAAGCAGTGTATTGCATATCTTTTATACTTCATAATCTAGAACAACAGCAAGAAGAACAGCACAATGCAAATCATGGAGAATAAAAATAACAGCATTTTGAAGCTGGATTGGAAGATATAGAACATTTAATGAGCCAGTTATGTGTAGTTATATATGGTATCAAATCAAACAAAACAATCAAGTTATATTGGCCTTCTTGGACCTGTGACCCTTTCCCCCATCAATCAGCCCAAACATTCCAAGAGAACATTACAGATCAACAGTTTGTTGAGATTTCTATCCCTCCTTCTCCTAATCATGTATATATAGAACCCACAAGTTCCCCTATTTTTGTTTGCCACAGTGATTCACACTCCTTATCATAATGTATTGTAATATAAATATGTTTTTTAAAATCCAAAATGTGATGTCTGTGGACTATATGCATGAGCATGTGATCAACAATGCACCATAGTGATGTCATGTGAGTGTGCTGACTTTCCCAAACGGTCCACGCTGTCCATGATACAATTATGCACTTTAAATTAGTTTGAGAATGTACAGCCACAGCAGCAGTTATTACAGTGAAGCTAGTTGACTTTCCATGCCAATGGGAATCTAGGTGCCAAAAAATGATTAGGAATCTGGTAGCAACCCATCTGCAGCACTGCCAGGGTACAACCATACTCATAATGAGGACCAATTGTATTAAGTCTTCTTTCCAACAACTCCTCCTACATTCATAAATAATGTCTTCCTGTACTAATATTACTTCACCACTACCATACGTAGCCACTCATGTTCTTCTTTCATGATTGCAGTGCATAACAACCTCCAGGAAGACACAAATCAGAAGAAAACTACTCTTCACATCCTACAAAGTAAGTGCATTACTGCAATAGGATTCTTACTGTTACTCACACAGTATAGTTTAGCCGCATAGTAGCCCACACAATTCCTTTCAAAACAAGAACAATTTTTTGGCTGTTGCTCACTGCACATCGACATGTATACTCTTTCTATGGTCACCTAAACACCATTATTATAACACCCACTATTATCCTGAAACATTTTTATGTCCTCACTTATTCATTGACAATACCACTGTCTTACACACTAACCCAAGCCCTTCACACATCTACACACACAGCCACTCTTATAACCTTCCCAACCACAATTATAAACCCATTAGACAATTAGACAGCCTTCAATTTTTGTCTGCCATTAAATTCAAACACTCATTCACAATACACACATATATTCCACAACTTTCAAACCCACACTTTGCTTTCCTTTTCAACTGACAGATCAGAATGCCTACTAAAAAATGTAGAAAACAAAGAAAGAATAGAGCAGACAAAAATAAAAGCATGCCAAATACTCATCCGCCATTAGCAGAATATATAGCAAACATTCAAACAAAACTGTTAATACAATCAGTCAACAAAGCTAAACCAACAACCATTAAAGAAACCAGTGCCCCTCTTCAAAAAAAGAAAAGAAAAAGAAAATGTATAAAGAAGAATACTGCTAATGACCCTACCACTATATCTAACAATGGTAACATAGCTACAGTGAAGGATTCGCAAAAAAATTATTTTACAAAAAAAATGCCTTCGCAGACTACTTGACAATCTTATGAAGACAGCTGAGAAGTCACGCTCTACCCTTAAACATTACCACAGAAGACAAATCCTGGAAGCCTAATTGATGGCACATTTTTGCTGAAAAGACAATGGTTTATATTAATTTTAAACAGAATGAAACTACTAACAAAATTATTCAATAAAATACAAAAAGTACTTATAAACATGTGCAAGGTCAACATAGATACCTATTCAAACTTCTGTGAAGGTGAATGGATTCACACAAGCAGCACAGAACCACATTTCAATGAAGAGGCTTATAAACAAGAACAGAAAAACCCAATTGCCATACAAAGTAATGGCCGAGGGTATGAAATGGTAGAAAACACCATTATGACACAAGAAACCCTTATTGAAAACACATCCTCAACAACCTTTCAATCAACTGTTCCTTTCAACCAACCAATCCTTCCAGTATACAAATGGCCATGCAGCTCAATGTCTAACGTACACCAAACATCTTTCCAATCTTTACAACAACTCCTCAATCACTATGTGAAAGTCAAAGACAAAATTAGAGTAAAAACTTTACAATCCATGGACTCCTGTCCAGTGTGGAAATACACTGGACAGCGAGGATATTCAGTGGCCTGCATTTTGGTAATTGCTTGCAAAATCACCTTCCACCACATAAAAATGTTAGGAACACACCATGCCACTATAGGTAATCTTCTGCAGAGACTGTACTATGCAAACACTTCTGCTTTACAAAAGCAACATTTTAACAACATGATCCTATATGGAACAGCGAAAGAACTCCTTCTTCAAATAAAACACATCCAAAGTAAACATGTTGGAAGTAAAGATGACTTAGGAAAATTAAGTAACTTTAGAGAACATTAGCAAACATCTTACAAACATCAATCTTCTAACAAAAACACTAATCTTCTAACACAAACATACAAAAAATAAATAGCAAAGTTTAAAAGCACATCTGCTGAAGTACCAAACCAAGTATGTGTCTGTTGTTGCAGAACTTTTTTTTATAAAAAAGAACACACAAATTGTATCTATATCTTAAATGTGGGACAATGAGGGATCCCAATTGTTCCAATTAGTGTTATATCTCATAACAGAAAATAAATACAAAATAAGTGACCCTACAATACTCTGCACATACTGCAATACAAAGCTTGATAATAACCAAATGTCATCATGTGCTGTCACTAATAACTTGGACATATTCCCACTTTCAAAACCTCTCCAACAGCTTAATTTGTATGAAAGCATTATAATCCAAACAGTACACCGATTTCAAGCTATAATGCACCTTCAACCTACAACAGTCAAATTGTCTCCTTCTGAATTATTAAAAAGCATTCATGGCAAAGGAGTATCTTAAGGAAAATGTAGAAACTCTAGGAGTGCAACGACCAATAGATCAAACTTTGATTATCCTAGTTAATTCTGTACCAACAAAAACAAAAAATGTGACAACAACTAGTACACTTAAAGACAGTTAGAAAAGCCCTACACTATCTAAAAGAAAATAATGAGTACTACAAAGATATAAACATTGAAGAGAACTTAAGTGAAACCACCCAAATAAGTCAGGATTCATCTCCACCTGGCCAATTTGAACATGTAGATCCTATTACTGCAGTCAATATTTGGGACCAGTATATAACTCACCCACTACACTCCAAAGACACCATAGACAATGCATTAGAAACATATCAAATGTGTCAAGCCAAATGATCTCCAGTCAGCATATGGGAGAAAAGAGTGTAAGCATGTTCCTTTCCTCTACTCTTTCCTACAGGAAAAGGTGGAAGATATGATGAAAGATCCACACAAATGACACCATCAGAGTATCACTTTTTACAAATGTATTCTGAAGACCCCAGATTCAGACAAAATGTACAATACATATTCCACCTCCTGTTTGAAAGTGAACTAGCAAATCTATGTTACGGAGTAGCCCACACATTAAAAACCGGCTCGAAAGAAAAGAAATAAAAACACCAGGAGAACTGTGTTCTTTGGGCCTGTAAATGTATCAAGATACTTTTACCAACGCGTTATTGCCATGCTGCACTTCATCTGTAATAAAAGTATCCCTTCCCTCGGAGAAGTGGAACACTTCTTTTGGAGAATAGAATATCAATTCAGAGGAGCACCACACATCCACATGCTTTCATGGATACAAGATGCTCCTAAATATGGTCCTGACAGTGATGCCACTGTTTTGCAGTTAATTCACAAATACATATCCTGCAACATCCATTCAGACACCACACATACTGAGGTACTACACAAATGTAATTCTTCCAAAAACATAAGTTTGGAAAACACTGCTGACCCAGATATAAAAACAAAGGTAAATACTACACCAAATGTTGCTTTGGTTTCCCTAGACCAGTTTAAGCAAAAGGAGAGTAAACAGCTTGATGTCTTCTGTTAGACATAGTGTGAAAGGCAAATTGACTAAAACAAATAGAGCATTAAAAGAAGCAAAGCTTCAAAGTACATCAATATATACAATGCAATTGTTGCCCAATATTGCAGACAATTCCACTCCTGTTGCAGAATATGTCACAGCCTATCTCCCCAAAGCTGAGAAAACAGAGCTAAAAGACTGCTGGGATGACATATCAGCTGACAGACATTGTACAGCTTTGGCATATACATGTTGTCCCATAGAGAATGTGGATGCTACAAAGCTGCAGACGGTTTAACAGCCCAGCCTTATATGGAAAATCCGAAAACATAGTCTGGCTAAGCCTTTGTTCAGCTGCATCCAGATAAAGAGTGCTGATCCTACCAAGGCATGGAAACAAAAGCCAGAAATGATCCCAAAAACCAGGATATAAAAAAAATGTATTAGACACATACTACCCAAACAGAAGTACTGCTTTGGAAAATATGTATCCGTACCACATAGCACAAAACTACTCCTACACAAATATTGTAAAAACAGATGAAGAAACTGGAAAATACGTGGTTTCAGCTTGTGAAGGAAGCCTTGTCAAATTTACCAAACCCAGCCTAATTAATCATATAGAGTTATCATTTAAAACTCTTCAACATAGAGAACTTTATTACATGGCCCTATTGCAGCTTTTTAAACCATGGAGAAAAGAAGAATATTTATTAGGTAACCATGACTCATTTAGAGCTGCGTTCAATGCAAATGAAAGCAGTATAACAAATGTCAATTTCAAGCAAAACAAAAACATGTTGGACAATGAACGCCAAGAAGAAGAAGAAGTTCAAGCACAACTAAATGAAGACACTTCTGAGGGCAGTCAACCGGCTCTTACAGGAAACCAAGAAGCACTTGGAGTGCCACTCATTCTAAATGAAGCAGACATAGCCATGCCTGAAGTAGAAAATACAATGTATCAATATGAACAATCAGTGCTGAAATCACACATAAATGATGAGCAACTTAGCATTTACCCAGAAGTGACTGAAGAAACTGAACATGGTTTGAAGCATGAAAGTAAAATGTATAGCTGTCAACATTAAAAAACCTCTGCTCCTCTATGTAAGTGGTGAAGCTGGTTCTGCAAAAACATTATTAAATAAAATCATCAGCCAATTTCTTCCACACATAACAGGCAACAACCTATCAGCTATTGTAACAGCCCCCACAGGTTTAGCAGTTTAGAAGATAGGATGTGTTACTTTACACCGACTACTGCTCCTTCATGTAGAACACCAAAACAAATTAGAGTACTGCAAACTATCAGCAGAAGCTGCTACTGAAGTACACAGAATTCTGAAACAAATGAAAATGCTCCTAATAGATGAGGTAAGCATGGTTTCAGAGAACTAACTCAAAACATGTGTCCGTCTGAAGACCTCTCCTATGCTAACATTTAAAAAAAGCACTAAAACTGGTCTTATTTCTAAAGATGCACAATCCATCTTAAACAGTAGGCTCATTCATGAGCTATATGGGAGTAACACATCTGCACCTGATGTCATGGAACAATTAGCATAAAACAGTAAAATGTATGTCCTTAATGCCAACCCTAGCAAGCTGTACTCAATTCAATGAGAAAATGTTAAAAAAATGAAATGCACCTAATAGTGCATATTAGCTCCACAGACAAAATGGAAGTACATGGCATGACACTACCTATGTGTCAACAAGCAACATCACAACTACAAAGCTTAGAAAAATGTATCTCCAACATAGCTTGTTTGGAGAAATATTAATGTTGTGTTTAAACTGCAGAGTATTTCTAAAATGTAACCTAGATGTGGAGCAAGGTTTAGTCAATGGAGCAAATGGCACACTTGTTGGCTTTCAGACGTATCATGACAACAACATTCAGTTTGTCAACACCCACTTTGACAAACTTTCAGAAGTTAAAAGGCTAGCATGCTCAACAACACAATTCCTTCTTTTCAAAGACATGTATTTACAAAGAGAATCATTCCCTTTGTTTCTTGCATATGCAGTCACTGTTCACAAATCACAAGGTCTAACCCTAGATCAGGTATTGATAGATATTGGAAGCACAGTCTTTAAAGAAGGTATGGGTTATGTAGCACGTTCTCGTCTACGTACACTCGAAGGACAATTTTGCATCAATTTTGATGCAAACAAAGTCAAGGCTGAAATTCCTTACATCCTAGAATACAACATAGTATGTTCACTCTACACCCCCATCTAGATATTTACCCTGTTCCTCAAAAAGGTACAGTATTGAAAAGAATATTAATGCATACAGAACGCATAAGAGATCTCCCAACAGTACCACAAGAGAAACAAAACACAACTGCTACTCCAACAAGCAGTACAACCACATAACTATCTAGTGCAAACAAAACTGCATATCCATCAGCAGATATAAAGAGAAATATTTCTTTTAAATAAACAAGTGAACTTCCAGCAAATGGCTCAGAGACAGAACCGTGTGATCCATTTAAATTTTGCAACACAATCTATGTAAATTGCCATGCAAATGTAGCAATCAATCTTCTGCTCCAATTGCCACTAATTGTTCAAAACATTTACTTGAACAGCTCAGACCAGTTGTGTTTGCAAATGCTCGTCTTGATAGTAATGCCACAAATAATCCTGACAACACTTACAGTGTCTCATGAATAAGGCAAGAATTAGACTATTTTGTAGGAATGGTAAGATTCAGCATAAACACAGAGGAAGATCCACAGGAATGTCTAATGTACTTACTGCAAGTACTGGAAACCAAAAACATACCTATAAACAAAATCTTCCAGATTTCATACACGGGGAAACATACATGCACTAATGAACGATGTGTGTGTGCATCTATCCCAAATTGTGTATCCATTACATTTCAACAGTTAGTGCAAAATGCAAATCATGCCATATATGCACTTTTTGCAATTCAGACAATCATTCCACCTTGCACATCACATAGCCAATATCTGATACTAATGCTTTTAAGGCACAACGCAGATAGTGCCAAAAACAACTGCAAGCTTACTAGCTTCAAACGCGGGCAAGTATCTCTTGACCAGAAAACATGCACAACAGTAGGCATCATCTAACACACTGGAGCCACACCCACTGCAGTTCACTGTGCTGCATACATTAAAAAAGATGTGATTGGTTTGAATGCAAAAACACTTCTGTTGCTGTAAAACAGAGATTACCAGTGATGAGGCCGGATTGTCTGATACTATACCTCCTAGCAATCACCCTCCTCTGTGAGGCCCCAAAACCTTCACCGTGGTTTTGCCTGAGGCCTCTTGCTACACCCGGCTCTCCTGCCATGCCTACACCCCACCTTGGTTCAGCAGGCCACAACCTAATTCTGCCCTAGGGACCCACGAGGCACCAGGTCACTGTACCTTTCTCTAGCTGTGTACAAATACCACCTTATAAGGAGTATTCCGGTGTTTACACCAAAGTTGCGTACTGATCTTGCGACACAATGTACCATGCATATATCTGTCAGGTTTCTTCACAAATGTCTGCTCCCTGGTATTACCAAAGGTCTACAAATGTCAGGGAAATTTGCCATGCTATATAAAATGAGCTCTGACCGAACACTGGGAGAGCTCTCCATCTAACACCGGTCCCTTGTCATTCTGTATTACTGTATTCTGCTGTTTGTCTTTCTCTTATAATAACTTGGTTTACCTCTCGGCTGCTTCCTGACTCTTTATTGCTACATCAGATGATGTCAAGACTCGTCTTTCCTGTGCGCTTGTGGATTCTGCAGACCATCAGAGAGGTTTATCAAGCCAACACACCACAGTTACTCGTGAAAGGTAAATGCTTGTAGTCAGTAGGGCATGCCTGTTATATTGAAATTGCCAAAGGTTGCTTGTGTGGTCTCCTTGATGGTCTGCAGTAAGCCAAGAGTGCATCATGGATTGCAAACTTGTATGGTGCTTCTGATGGGTAGATCAATCTGCTTTTCTTTCGAATGTTCTTTGTAATTTCTTTTCTCTATTATCTCCACCCTATTCTTTTTACAGTTTTGCATTGTCACCATTTCATATTAGTTTTTTTGCATTTGCTCATGTCATGTTATGTTATATCACTGCATGGTGTATCTTCATTTGTAGTACCTGCCTGAAATGGTAGCTCTGTGCATGGCTTTCTGAATATTGTGCTGTCCATAGGTACAACTATTTTGTATTGAAGGTACCCCTCTCACCATGTGTTTTTGTGTTGTAATGCATGTGCCTGTCTATGAAATAATATTGTCGGTTGTGGTGGTTTCATTATGTTCCCAAATGTCGTGCACTGAAGCTATCATTTTCATACTTTGCATTGTCCTCATGCATATTGTCATTTGCTGGCTTTGCTGGATTCAAGGCAGAGACTTTGCTCAGAGAGGCTGCCCACAGTTAGATTTGCTTTCACAGACATATCCTGTAGGAAACTCTCTGAATAGTGCCCCATACAAGAGACCAGTAGGGTGCAAAGTACATGCTGGATGATCCACAAGTAATGTTCACGTATTACCGGGCTCAACATTATAAAACTAAAATAACCACACTGTAGTGCCTAGTGACGCCTTCCAAGATACTTATCAAGCTGTGCAACAGCAAATTCCCCTTTTTACTTTGCTAGGCCCTGCAGAGCAAGGCATTTGCTAGTCCCTCCTTTTTTTCGCTCTACAGTTCAACAAGTAGCTGCCAGCAACCGCAAATACTTCCTTCGCTGTGGTTATAATACAAATTGTTGGTGCATAAATGTTACTGCTCCATCGTTTTGGTTGCTCTGTCGCCTGCCTCATGTCCAACTGGCATTACATATACAGTACTGCATCTGTTCATTTTGTGTCATCTGTCTTATCTGAGGTGTCTGAAAGTAAGGCGCTGAATGGAAAGCGCTGAATTTTAGTACTGCATTTACCACTGCAGTTGTGATCTGGTTGTGTGATCTTGTGCATTACAGCCAGTGCCCGTGGGTGCCAGCCCAGAATCCATGGCTGTAATAAAGTTTCAGTGTTTAAAGGGATCATGTCTATGCCCATAGCTGCAGGGTGATCCCTGGATTTGGTTATATGTGTAAATATACAAATTGATTTTAACATTGGTTTTTGGGTGCCGTCTCAGGAACAGAGGTTACAGTGGTCCAAGCTTGCTGAAAGACTCAGTGGCTTTTGTCTTTCGCCTTAGCAGGATGCCGTCGTTGTAGAATTGTTGAGCATAATTTGGGTTGTCAGGTTTTTTTGTTTGCACTTGAAGTTGTGGTTTTAAATACTGTCCGCGGCTTGTCATTATCTCTCTCTCCAAAAGTTTTAAGTGGTATGTTATTACCACATGCTGCTTCCATTCACTCCAGGCACCTCTTGAGCTCGCCTTAATGCGGAATAAACATATCCCCCTTGAATACCTCTCTCGCCTAGTGCACCTAGTCTTTTCATATGTGGTATATGCCAGGTGTGGCCTCAAATGTATTGCCTTTTCCTCCCTCCAAGTTTGGCCTCAATGTATTTTCTGTGCCTCCCTCATTTGCTACAATCACACTAGCATTCCTAAATGCCTCCCATGTAGTCCTACACACCACCCAGGACTTGCTCACATTCCTGTAACTTCCCACCTCAACTTAAATTTACTCCCTACTCCCACAACAGACCGGGCTGCCACAACATCCTACAGGTGCAGGTCTGACCTGATGTATAAAAAATATAAATATATGTTGACGGCTTCATGTTGGAATCATTTTCCCTGACACCAAGGCCTCAACTTGCTAGAAGTGACATTCACATGTCACACGCCTGTCTTACTGACTCACCTTCCCTGTTCCCTATTGAAATATAGTAAATTGTCCATTAAGCATGACACTATAGCGCTTAGAAAAGCGCTTGGAACAGCCTACGAGTGTCAGAAGCTACTTAGATGGCTACTTCCCTTTTCTGCGGTGCGCGGTCATTCACTGCTGGGTGTTTGCCACTTCCCTATTTCAGCACTGAACACACTGTTAACAGACAGCCCTACCTCCCACTTCCTGTAGTGCTCAATGGCAGCTGTAGCCAGCATTTAGCAGTAATACAAGTCACAGAGGAGATAATGTGGAAACAATAAATAGAAGCCTTTGTGAATGTGTTTTTTTATTTATTGAGCTGCACCTACATGTTTTTTTTTCCTTTTGTTGCGGTATATGTAAAGCTGGCTACTACCCACTCAGGTCATTGAGGGAGTGGAAGTGGCAGTGTTAGCTTTGCAGGGAAGGGTCAAGCCTTTCATGCGCTGGTCCCTGTTGTCTATGCCAGCTGTTTTCTCTTAGAGGTTCTGCATCGGCACACAGTCAAGATGCAATCGTGAGGCCTAGTGTTTATGTAGATTTGTTAAAAGATGCTAATGTCTTGTTTACTCTATTAAAGTAGGTTGTATGTGGTTAACATCACTGTTGCCATTGCCTCCCCACACGTTGTAGTGGTATGCCATTACCACTTCATGTCTCCATTTACGCACACGTTGTAGTGGTATGCCTTTACCAGTGTTAGGCAGAACTACATGCAGTATCCTTTGGGAACACTACACACAATTAAGATTATAGGTGTAAGCACAATCTTACCTTTGGTATAAGTCTGTACTACGTAGTTTTGTGGTAGCAGTGCTATGCAGCCAGGCTTATCTCAAGAGGGATGTGAGCAGTACAAGGTGTTACACAAAGGACTTGCAATCACAGTGGTGCAAACAAACACTTACGCAAGGTTTCTTGGTAAAACAATATTAATTTGTTTACACATTTAGTTGGAAAACATTCCACTAGTAATAAGCAGCTCAATATCACACTATAATACACTCCAGTACCAAACCAATAAGGTTATGAACAAGTTAGGCTCCCCTGAAGTGGGAGCAAAATGGCACTTCATTAACTTTAAAAAAGGGGTAAAAAAACAAAGGTTATAAGAATTAAACACAAATACTTTCTCAGGCAGGGCAAATAGTTTCAGTCACTACAAGAGGCAATTCAATTCAATAGGCCTGGGCCAAACTCAGTGGATCTGTGTCTTGGATAGGATAGCACAGTTCTGGTAGTAAACAGTTATGTCTTTGCCAATGTTCTTAGAAGTAGTTTGCACGAAAAAGAGTTATAGGTCGGATTAGGAGCGAACAAGACTCCAAAGTTGCTGTTCCTGGGTCTCAGTCGTGGGGACAAGAGGGAGGAGATTGGGGAGGTTCCTGCACTGCACATGGAAGGAGCCGCAACCTTGTCAAAATGTCGGTTTAAGGTATGAGTGCCTTAAAGTCCACAAACTGGTATCCTTCTCACTGGCTATCCGGTTTTCAACTGCACTCTGAAGAAAATTTGACCAGTATGGAGATGGTTTCCAGGTGGCTTGTGAGATGGTTGTTCCCACCAGCTCAAGGGAAGAAGTCGTCCTTGAAGGGGCTACTCTGTTGAGGGAGTTTCAAGCTAATTCGACATGCAGCAGGGCTTAACCGGGCAAACCAACGGTCCAGGAGTTGCATCAGTCGTCTTCCTTCAGCTCGTCTTTGGTTCTTTCATTCCAGTGGTCGATTCTGCCTTCCAAGTCCCAGAGACCTGTTTTTAAACAGTTTTCTCCCATTCATTCCAGCCTAGCTGTCACTCACCCAGCAGGGTGGCCGTCCTTGCCGGACAGTCAGCCAGCCAATCATGCAAGAGTGCATTCAGGTCTCCTAGGAGACTAAGCACATGGAGTTTCGGGCACCTCCCTCACATCCTGTCCACCACAGACACTCAGGTGCCAGAGAGGGGGCTTCAGTACTCAAGCCTGCCAAAGGCAAACAAACAAAGGGATGAAACCTGGTTTGGCACACAGAGACAAACGCTAGAAGGACCTTTCCAAAAAGAAATGGCAAAACAAGTCAATCAGAACCTGTTTTTACAGAGGGGTCTCAGAGCCATCTTGAAAAATATGGCTCCGGTGGATTTCAGCTACCGGAGCGCTTAAACGGGTCGCAGTCAGGAAAATCATGGTAATACCACTGCCACCAGCCATTCTGAGAGGAAAGGGTAGCTTTTGATGGCTACGTCAGTTTTCTAGGCATAGAGAATACAAGGTATTCCCTCCAGCACTCTGCTGTTAGGCAGTATCTTCTGGGTCTAGCAATTTAAAAAGACTAGCAAAGTCAATTTAGCTTTACATTCACTGGGAGACAGTAGTCAGTCCCAGAGAAGGCATTTAAACCTTGAGAAGTCTGAAAGACATCCCTGTGTCACTGCACTGAGGGTGCTGTATGACACAAAAGAAAATGATGATGCCTATGGAGTTGCCTAAAACTCCATATCCAAAAAACACAAAAGTAAAACACACATCAAAATACATGAAAGAGTGGGGAAAAAAGCTCACACTCTTTCCAGGTGAACATTAAAGTCCTAGAAATCCGGCAAAGTTGCTGGGGGTCTCAAAAGGTAAGGGAAATTAGCACATTTATGAGAATTCTCCCTAACACTTGTCCCTGCCACACTAAGGAACAGGAGGATTTAATCCACTCCTGGATGAATCTCCTTACTCCAGTCGGTCAAACATCCTGGAGAGACCATCAGCATTTTGGTGGTGACACTCTGACCTGTGTTCAATGGTGAAATCAAACCCTTGCAGGATGATTGACCATCTCAATAGTTTCGGATTGTCCCCTTTCATTTGCATCAACCATCTCAAGGGTTGGTGGACAGTCTGAATCACAAAAGTATATCCATACAAGTATGGTATAAACTTCTTCAGTGACCAGACAATAGCAACACATTCTCTTTCAATGGTTGCTCACCTTGTTTCTGGTTCCTTCAGTCAGCTTCCTGCTGATGAAGCAAATGGGGTGCTCCCTATCTTTCTCATCCAGCTGACTCAAAACTACACCTTTACCTGTATCGGAAGCATTTGTTTGTGCAATGAAGGTTTGGTTGTAGTCAGGAGCTGTTAAAACTGGAGCTTGACAAAGGGCTTTCTTAAGTCCTTCAAATGTTTAAGTGCACTCCTCATTCCACCTGACCTTTTTGGGAAATTTGGGTGAGGAGACGACATTCAAGGGAGAAGCTATGGTCCCATAGTTCTCTATAAAGTTCCTATAGTAACCAGTGAGGCATAGGAAGGCTCCCACATGGGCTTGAGTAGTAGTGGTGGCCCAGTTTTGTACAGCTTGTATCTTGCTAGGCAATGGCCTGATTTCACCTCCTCCTACCCCATGTCCAAGGTAGACCACTTTACTCTTATCAATTTGACACTTACTTGCCTTTATGGTCAGATGGGCCTGCTCAAGAGCCTGCAAAAATATCCTAGGTGGTCGACATGTTCTTTCCAAGTAGGGCTGAACACTGCAATTTCATCCAAGTATGCCATACAGCAGTCCTCCATCCCATTCAGAACTTGATTAACCATCCTTTGGAATGTTGCAGATGCATTCTTTAGTCCATGGACTGGTAGATGGTTCAATACCCCGAGATCAAGCATCTTGTTGAACTCCTTTATGTGGGTTCTTACATGATCTGACATCCTGTACCCTCTGCTTTTAACAGGTTAACAGTCACCAGTGAGAATATCATGCTGGCCCCAAAGGGTCAAGCAGGTATTAGTGAAAACACAGAGGCAAACTGATTTAACAGAAATGTGCACTCCTCATGTTGTTCCAGTGTCAGATTAGAAGAGAGATTGATTCCTTCTATCTATCTGAGTAGGTCAGGTAGAGGCACACTCTCCTCCTCCTTTTGAGCTGAACCTAGAAGCAAAGCTCCTACTTCTGGTCTTGAGACATATGCTTTTAGACGTTTGGTGTGAAAGACTCTGGGTGCCTCCTTAGGATTGCCTAGTCCACCAAATAGTTGACCTCTCCAGGTTTTCCCACAAGCTTGAAGGGTCCTATCCATTTGTCCTGTAAGGCCCTCTGCCTTGTAAGTACCATAACTAAAACGTGCTGGTCTTGAGTAAACTCAACCATGTTGGCCTTCTGGTCATGCCAATGCTTCACCAGAGCCTGTCCAGCTTTTAAGTTACCTGATGCTTCTGCAATCATGTGTGAAATTATCCTCCGGAGACCTATCACATAGTCAGTGACTCTCACTGGCTTGGGGGAAGGAGCACTCTCCAACCCCTCCTTAATTAGGGCCAAGGGACCGCTAACTAGATGGCCATAGAGGGACTTTTCTATAAGCAAACAGAAGGCATGGCAGTAGAAGGTTCCACTTTCTTCTAAGGGGTTCCTCTAAAGCACCTATCATGTTCTTTATAGTACGGTTAAACCTCCCTACCAACCCATTTGTCTGGGGATGGTAGGCAGTTGAGAACTTGTGAGTCACCCCACAGTTTTTCCACATGGCCTGCATGTGGTGGGACATAAAATTGGATCCCCTGTCAGAGATGACTTCCTTAGGAAAACCTACCCTGGTTGAAATACCAAGTAGGGCCTTAGCAACAGCCTGAGCTGTAACAGTCCTCATAGGTATTTCTTCAGGGTATCTAGTAGCATGGTTTACTACATCCAGGATACAACCGTTGCCTGACGAGGTTGGAGGGTATAAGGGACCAACAATGTTGATTCCTACCCTCTCAAAGGGGACTCCCAACACTGGGAGAGGCACAAAGGATGCCACATTTTTGGCTCCACTCTTGCCAGATGTCTGACAAGTGTGACAGCTCCTAGAGAATGTATCTACATCAGACCCCAGTTAAGGCCAGTAGAAATAAAGAGAAAGCCTTTCCTTAGTCTTCTTGAAACTCAAGTGACCAGCCAAAGAAATCTTCTGGGCTAACTGTAGGAACTGGTGTCTAGCCTCTAGAGGCACTACAAGTCTCCTGTAGTCCCCTGGGATAGACTCAGTTGGTTCACTGTAGAAGAGGGCATCTTCACAGTATAACCTAGGCTTCCCTTGCTCTTGCCCTTCCAGCTGGGAAGCTGCCTGTCAGCTAAGGCCTTCAAGAGTAGGACACTCTCTTTGACCTCTGCCGAAGTGTGCCCTGCAGGGGCCACCTTCTGTGAGTAAAGACTGCATCTCAGGATGGTCTTTAGGATCCAGATCTCCAACAGGGGGAAGGTCGTCTTCCAGCTCTGAATCTTCAGCAGCTGATTCTACCAGTCCTGGTTGTTCCTCACACTCAGCTTCAGCTGGTGGGGGAGTCACAAGTGTAAACTTGGACAGTCCTCTCAGAGATGTCCTTGTAGGTAGCACAGGAGTGCTGTCTGGATTCTTCCTTGAGGTTTTAGGTTTCCCCATGTCTTCCTTTTTCTTGGAAATGGCGGTCAATAGGTCCTGTGGACTTGGGGTTATAATTTCCTCTATCATTTCTTCTAGAGAGTCTTTTAAGGTACTCTTGTCTGCTCATGTGTCTTTTTGCTGGGAGGCCTGGGGGTGCTTGATACAACTCAAGTCATTCCCCAACAGGCCTCTCCCAGATACTTCACTCTGCACACTAACAGGTAACTTGACAGTCATGGCATTGCACTAGATGAGAGCTGGTAACTGTGCAAGCATTTGGACAGGGCCTCCAGCAAGCTTAGTGAGGTATTTTGGTGCCTTAGCAACAATCTCAACCTTGAAAAAAGATTCATCCACTACAGCAATGCTGGCCCCAGTGTCTCTGATGTTAGGGTTCCCCTGACCATTCACAAGTACGCTGTCTTTGTAATATTCTTTGGTATTGTCTGGGATGGAATTATAGACATCTAAGTTTTGTTGTTCCCACCGACCCAGGGACACTAAAGAAACACTGGCTGAGACTTTCATGGGTTCCTCAGCGAGTAGGTGAAAGTTGCCACTTGCCATCTGTTATTTTTCCTCTGGGGAGAAGGCTAAGGAGTGAAAGTGAGCAGTCTCCCAAAATGTAATTCAAACTCCCCAATGAGAGTCAATAATGGACACACCCCAGGAGGGAATGAGACCAAGACCAGTGCGGGTGAAAGTAAAAGTAAAGTTTATCTAAAACCAAAATAGGGCAAGCAGAGAACTATGCAAACTCTGAGAGCTCTCTGCCCAATATCACTCTGACAGCACTTTAAAAAGGGTTACAGCATCATAAGTGATGGCATACTATAAGATCCAAGAGTTACATTTTCATTGGTAGAGTCACAAATCCAGTATAGCTGTGTAGGCGCCGCCTCCAGAGGATTGGATAGTTGCTTGGCGGGAAGGCGGACATCACGTGAATCAGCCGGGCTGGCTAGTGTGAGGTGAAAGTTATGTATCTCCGGATAAGGTGATTAATACTAACTATCTAATCTAAACACCACTTCAAAGTATGCAATAAAAGACACTCATAAAAAATGACCATTGACATCATGATGTTTGGGGGGGAGAACCATATATTTCACATGTTATGTATACATACATTTGTCTTGTGTCTTTGAGAAGGGGAAAGGTATGCGGGTCATCTTGGGTCATGAGGCAAGGGGATGAGAATTTTGTGTGGGCCTAGTGGAAGTAGGATTGGATACATTTGTTGCATCAAGACATCAGTGAGACATGGGCCTTTGGACGCAGCACTATCATAAGGAGGAAAAAAGGTGGGGGCTGTGCGCTCTTCGTGCGCAGCGCTGCTAGAGAGGAGAGAGAGGGCCCTTTGGCTCTTCAAGTTTGGCCCAGTTTGATTAGTGGAATTATAAATGAACCATTGGAATGGGGTTCGTTCATGTTTACTGTCACTTTATTTACAAGAAGTAGAAAGCAGGTTCTTACTATTTTGTGAGCTCTGTCTTCACGTATACCATGGTCACCTGTGCTACAGAATTGCTTTCATTTACATTAGTCTCGTAGCCACACCTTTTATATCGTACACAGAAAACTTACAACATCTCAATACATTTGCAAGTATGCACAGTACTGAAAAACAAGTGAGCATGTGGACTATACATTTTACATCATAACATATGGGCCACCTAGCCACCTAGCAACTAATACATTTGCAAGAGCATTTAGTACTGAAAGACATGTAACCTGTATTATAGAACACTAATATGTGGGTCATGATATCACATTCATTGTAAACAAGGTAGATGAATTAGGTATGGATCGTGCTGTTACATTTGACAGGGAAAGCTCCCTTACACGTTAACATAGGAGAGAATTTATGAACTCAGATGGGATTAGCGTTGTGGGTGAAACAGGGTGGCATACAGTCATGGGGCATGAATCTGCCACATCAAAAGGGGTGTGAGGTTGGGGGTTACATACATTATATATCTTAGGGGTAGCATCTGCAAAAAATGAGGCATGTTTGTGAAGATGAATGTTTTTTCCAGGCCCAGGCTCTTGCCTGGTCATTTACAGGTCAGTGATGTAAGGAGGAAGGTGGGAGATACAGTGTTCAACTTGTAGCTGTTCCCACACAGTCTTCAGTGAGAACAGGGTAACTGCAGGGACACCATAGGGGAGGAGGTGGGGGGAGTAGCTGGATAACTGTGCGGCGCCACGGGAGAGCTGCAGGCCTGCAGGCTGGCTTTGCTGTTAGGCCTGCTTTGGCATGTACAAATTGGAGTCGGGTTCAGTACAAAATGGAGTTAGTAATCAGCCCTCTTCAGCCCTTTTATGGAGGCTGCACCCATTTGTGTCGTCCCGAGGCTGTCCAGCACCTCTGGCCCAGGTGCACGAGCAGCTATGGGATGAGCATAGTGTGCACATGAGAAGGAAATGGAGGGGAGGGGTCCTATACACCATTTCCTCCCATACAGGAGACAGTGTGGATCCCTGAAAGTTTACCCTTACATCTGAGATCCCCTTTCACATGGTCAGTTGACCCACAAGCAATACACTTTGCCAAGGTTTTGATAAAAGGGGGTGTGGCCTGACCTACCTCTGGTTTTGTACCAGAGGTTTCACTAGCCTGATTCAGTTTCCCAGGGTGCTTACCATTCTTATGTTTGTGGCCCTCTTTTGGATTGTTATCTTTCTTGTGCTGCTTTCCCTCATCCTTCTTCTGAGTAGCCTCAGAATCCTTGTGAGTAGCCCTGTTGGCAACCCACAAGTCATCATCCTTTGCTAACTTCTTTGGATCAATATCCTTGGAATCAGCCAAGTGCTGTCTGAACTCAGGAGAGCAGACATCATAGATAGACTCTAACATGAACAGATTTCTCATACCTTCATAAGTTTTAACTCTGTAACGCTTAAGCCAACCATCTAAGTTGTTTGAACATTCACATGCCCAGGTAGCCCAAGGGGTACCATCATGCTTTTAGAGGGTTCTAAACCTCTTAAGATACTGGGAAGGAGTTTTCCCAAACGTAGCTATCAAAGCTAGTTTCACATGTTCCTACTCCATCCTATCTATTTCCCCCACCTCCATTACAACATCAGTTGCAACCTGGGATAATCTAGACAAAAGCCAAGGAATCAGCTAATTCCCTCTAATTTCGTGAATCCCATAGTTATACTCAAAAGCAGCCAACCAATCCAAAATATCAAGCTTAACCTTGTACATACTTACTGCATCTTTGGGCATATGAGGCCTCTTAGGACTGGAAGACCTAGAAGACTCTAGGAGAGAACCATTCTCAAGAGACAATTTCTTCATTTCAAGAGCATGTTGTAATTCCATTTTCCCTATTTTAAGTTCTTGATGTTTATTTTCGGTTTGTGCTTGGAGTCTTTTGAATTCTAACTCAAGTATAACTTTCTCAAGAGAGACAAACTCTGGACTCAGTGCTGGACCTGGTAGGGTCCCTGTGGCTAAAGGTTAAGGCCTAACAGCAGGTAGGGGTGCAGTAGGGCCTACATCTTGATACTCCCCTGCCTCTTCTAACTGATCAATAACATTTGAGTTGAACTTCCTTTAGTTGATCAACTGTTAGAATGACTAGGGCCTCCTGTCTGTAGTTATCCATGTCAGGCATGATAAAGCAATTGCTTTTCTAGTGGTGCTTAGCCTTGTGAAGGTTATTTGAACGTCAGCAGCACTCTCAATCAGGCCCGGCTGTAGCAGGAGGGTCAGAGGGGCCAGGCCCCCTCAAGGTCACCCCTCCCCCCCCTAGAAAGGGGGCACTGCCAGTGGTGACAAACAGCACTGGAATCCAAGGGAGTATGGGCCTGGGGGTGGATTTCACTCTACACACGTAGCAGCAACCAGGGTCGAACTGATGCATAACATTGTCTTGGGTACCAATGAATAAGTGGCCCACAGTGGCAAAATGGGAATTCATTCCTTTTGTGACATTGTTTTGATTAGTACCCAAGGGGGAGTTTGATGCAAATTGTGCTTTTAAAAGAATATTTATTAAGCAACACTGGTTAAAACTACTAACCGCATAGTGAAGTAACTCATCAAATTGGCCAACATTGGCCAATAAACGGGCCCACTTTGACCCAAAAAACGGACCCACGCAAGCATTTTGCATTTTTTTTTACCATTGGCCTATTCCCCTATGGGACAGTCCGAGCCTGGCAGCAACCTCAGAGACATCATTCTGAGAGGCTACTTGAGTATAAGTGAAAAGATAAAGTTGGTAGTAATAAAAATGTAATTCAGGAGGGGAGTGTGTAGTAAAATCAGATAGTGATAGATAGTGATAGATGTAAGGCTTTGAATTCAAACTTACCACTACCGTTGCTCTGTGCAACATTCCATGTCATTTTTCTGTAGTATTTCTGTGCCATTTCAGAAGGGGACAAGCCATTAGCAAATGACTCTTGGTGCTGCCACCAAAAGGTGCAGTTCAAGATCAATTGCTAGGCCATGTCCCCTCTACACTGGAACACAAGCCACATGCATGATTAGGCCTTGTGGTCTAGCAGTTTGGGTTTAGTGACATGGCCAAGGCTGATCTGAAAACAATGGTATGGCTGGCTGGCCAGGGCAATGCCAGTGGTTATAATGGATTCAGAGATATTTGCCTATTAGGCACAAGCCAGAACAGATAGTGGGACACATATAGGATGGAGATAAAATGTGTGGAGAAACACACATGCTATGAGTGAGTTTGATCACTTACCCACCCAATGACTAATCAGGTCTATGTTAATGGCTATGGCATTACCAACAACTGCCTGCCACTCGCCACCAAAATGTACCTTTTCTGGAACTTGTTGAGAAAGCTCCATCACAAAGTAACACAAAACGTGTTGCTGTATAGTGCTGTCCAGAGCTCCTTTTGTAATACAAATTGATTAATGTGTGTCTTCAGCCAGTTGATTTTATAAGAAATATCTTTGTCAATGCCTCTGTTTCTTGCACTGAAGTCCTGTCTAAAGCAAGCAATAATGAAGGCAACAGTTTTGGCTTGCATATAGGTATTAGACCGACATTTTCCAAGCAATGTCATTATATGCCCTGCTACTTGCCATTTTCCAGCTTTTCCCATCCTCTGGCCAGGCGGTACTTGTGATGATTCACAGGTTCTCATCACATCTCCCCACAGGATAGCCCTCCCCTATGAGGGTAGGGAGGTGAGGCCACTACCCACTGTTCCCGCTAGGGGTGGTAAAAAGTGGGAAGACCTCATATGGAAAGACTCTGCTCATAGGGATGAGGACTCCCGTCCCGTAAAAGACCGCCCTTCACCCTTTTCCCTGGAGCCATGGCCCTATTACCTTCTTCTTCCTCCCAACCTGAAGCTACTAATGTTTGTTATTATGAAGTCTCTACTATTGCATCTGTAAGGCCAGACAGGACTGAGACGAGGAAGAGCCAAAGAAACATTCAGAACAAGAGTATAAGAAATTACCAAAGAACTGTGATGAGGTGGCCACTGTTAGGCATGAAGTTAACTTTGAATGCATTGACGACAAACATTGATGCTAGGCTCGGGCGGGCCCAGTAATATAAAGTAAAGTCCAAGGAAGGACTAAGTGTGTTCGAGAGCAGGAAGAGCAGTAAGCGACACTGTGTCCATAGGGCAGGGTCTGAGAAATTCAAACCCACGCTGCCCGAAGCGCTGGTCTATGAAAAAGAAGCTGAAAGGAATTGCATGAGCTGGAGCAAACCTGACTCACTGCTGAAGCAGGAAGAATCCAACAGTGGTGTGGCCTCTTGGATGTGGACTGTGTGTTCCATAAAACACATCGACAATGCCACAGTAACAGCTCAGCAGAGCTGCACAGACCATAGAGGAGCAAAGCAGGAAGACGCTCTGAACACGGGCTGAACCGACAGTGACCTGAGACCCTGCGAAGAACCGGTTGCGCTCCCCAGTGAAGATACAGGTAACAGGAGTTGTGAGAAAGCTGGGTGCGGTCCAAGGAGCCCGAAGGGTCAGGTATTCCTCAGGAGTGATCTCCATCACAGTAGTGATACTGAAAGAACCAAGAGACAAGTATTCATCTGGAGTGATCTCCATCACAGTAGCGATGCTGAAAGAACCAAGAGTCAAGTATTCCTCTGAAGTGATCTCCTTCATCACAGTGGTGACATAAAACAGCATACATCTCAAGAGTGCCTCAGGAGTGAACTCCTACTCCCTCACCACAGTGGGCAACTCAACACATGTGAAAGGTACTAAAAGGTACTAAAAGGATCACGAACTCGCAGGGAGTAATCTCCCCAATAGTCAAGATATAAAAAGTCCTGACAAAGTGCCAGCAATAAGAAGAAGAGTTGATAAAGTCTTAACTCTGTTGTTCACCAATTGTTGGGAGTAAGTGAATGGACTTCTAAACACTTGTACACAGAACTATCAAGGAACAGTCTCCAAGGCTCTTCCTGGTCTAGGTATATTTGGTAAATCAGACCTTGATATAAGAGACTGTGGTTCAGTCATTGAAACCTTTTCTTCTTGGTTTATTTCTTAGTGTCGGGGATACAGTAGGTGGTTTGGACAGAGGACAATATATTGGTATCTTTTGACTTACATCCTGACGAGCACTCAAGTTATTTTGTGTTTGAGGTAGGGACAACCCATTTTGAATAGGGAGAGACAGGTTATTTTCTTTATTTGAATACAAGTCTATAGCCAAAATGATATCACCTTGTCCATCTCCGTACTCCATCATGCCACATACCCTTATGGCAGTGCCTGGCAAATGCCTATCCATGCCTAATCAAATCCAAAGCTGTTGGCTTCACCAATGCATGTTGTCTTCAGTTTGTCTCCCTAAGCGAACGTGTATATGCCCAGATGCGGGTGCCTTGCTTGCTATGCCTAGGAAATCAAGCTGCACCTCACTGAGTTGGTCCAACAAGGCCCTGCATGAAAATGATAAGACTAGCATGGCAAGTATGGACCAGTTTCAGATCTTCTCATGATTACTTTTCAGTGGGGGTCTGACCTAAATATAATGTATCTTAGTCTGTGTGGAAGGCTAGTCTACTCAGCTGAAATGTTTCATGATTCAAACTGACTTGATAACCTCATACTGTTTTAATAACTTAAGAGTTTGCATTCAAACAGAATACATTAATGGATTTAACATGTGGGCAAGGAACACATGCCCATACACCCCTGCTTTGACTTTCTCCCCTCAAATACAAACAGCCAAGGGTGCACATGCCCTCGCAGTGAGGTGTTATATTTTTAACGTGTCTCAGAGGCTGATACTTTACAACAGGAAGTGATTAGAGATGACAAAAGGTAAAAGGCAGTGGCCATTGATGTGGCAGTTTTTTCTTTAAATTATATAGGCTTTTAACAAGCTATTTAAGTGGGATTGTTGGGTGATTAGAAACTAATGGGATCCAGAACAAGCTGTGTGAAACAATGACCTTGTCATGCATTTCCTTTCATTGTGTCTGTATGAGATGTTTTGTATGTTTTCATTCATTTCTATGCTGCAGCTTGTATGCTTCCATTCAGGATAGGGAAAATAAAGCTACAATCATAGGGGGTCATTTTCCAAGTCAAGCGGAGTGAAAGAGATGGTGCTCAATTAATTTATCACCACTTTCTATGAGCTGCAGGATTTTGTATGATTTGGCAGGCGAAGTTGGAGAGCAGATGGGAGTTAACAAGGTCCCCTAACAAATCCGATTGGCTTTCCACCAGCATGTATTTTTAAGTTGGCGGAAAACCATTGGATTCTTATGGGATCTGCCTGACTTTTACAACTGGCAAGAGCAGGCAGATTCCAAAGGAATTCATTGTGGATGATCCCACAATTGTTAATTTTGGAAGTGATTTACACTTTTCCAGACACATGGTGGAAAAGTGAAGAGCAAAGGCGATTATCACCTGTGTTTTACTCTTTACTTTTCCAGTACTTGGGGGAAACATTAACATTAATGAATGGTCCCTTTTGAAAAATGTGGAAACAGGAGTGGTCCTTTCCTGTACAATTTAAGATTCAAAATAAAATGCCCCTTACTCTTTTCATCAGCACATTTCTACAGTGATGAATACATTGTCAGGTTGCGTTATCAAGTGACTTGTGCATGTTTAAAGTAATCTCTATCAAACAGAGTATTATTTTAGACATTCAAAACCAAACTTCAACACACATTTGTACAAACTTGAGCTTGGAAGATGTGTGGTTAAGAATCTAAATTTCAGGCTAGCCTCACATTCTGCCTTTCCCATTTAACCAAAGTGTGTGATCCAAGACACAATATTCAATGTTACTGTGCCTTGCCTGCAAAAAATATGTGGCCCTAGAAGTGATTCTGTTTGCATTATAAGCTATTCCAAAAAGTCTCGCTCAAGGTTTAATAGATGGGCAGCACAGGCATTAAGACCCACCAAGAACATATCTTTCTTTGAAAATATCAGGCCACATTTAGTGAACAACATGGTGTAATTCAATAACAAATTAGAGTAAACACATCAAACATAAGTCATCATGGAAAATTGCATTTTATAAACAGTATTTATATAGTATGTACCAAACAATGATGTACAGGGGCATGTCAGGGGAGCAAGGCAGTCTTCTCCCTGCCACACCCCACCAGGAGCAATGCCAACAGGCTAGAAACACCTCAACCTGCACCGTCTGCCTCCTGATGCAGCTCTCCCAGCCCTAGCATTCTATCCTACATGCTATCACTCCCTCACACCCTCAACTTAATTAAAATGTGCTCTACAAATGCAACAGCATATAGAATGTTATGTTTAAAATTTAATTGTGTAAGAAACAACATCTCCTCTTCCTTGCTCCAGTATTCTGGAGGGGGGAGAGTCAATCTTTCACAACAATATGGAGGTAGCACACGCACCTCCTCCTGGGCCTGCTGGGAGTAGCCACAAAGACTGGGGGCCTCACTGCTCAGCCCTCTCAGAGGAGAAGGAGGAGGCATCACCCTAAATTTTCCCCAGCCAGGCCAAGAAAGTCATGCTGGGGGTTGGTGGGTGTAGGGGGGGAGTGGAGGTAAATGGGAATGGTGGTTAGAGGATCTGAAGGAAGGTGAAGTGGGATTAAAGGTGAAGGGGGGATGGATATAATAGAAAGGGAAGAGCAGATGTGAAGGGAAGATAGGTAGCTTGATATTGCAATACTATTTTCCTTGCTGCTCTTTTTGCTCTGTATGTTGTTTTATCAAGGGGTGCAAATGTACTTTTCCAGACTTGGGAAGCCATTTTTTGCTGAATCACGGATGTGGGATATCTGGTTCAACACCAGCATTTTATTTAGGGTACTCCTAGACCCACACCCAATGGCATGTGAGCCCCCCCATTCACAATCTTGGCCCACCCAGTTGAAAATTCCTGGAGCCGGGCCTGCTCTCAATGTAAAAACTATACTTTATCCTCACCACTTGCCACCAGTGTAAGGCAGAATTACATGCAGTACTCTTTGGGAACACTACACACAATTAAAACTACAAGTGTAAGCACAATCTCACCTTTGGTATAAGTCTGTAGTACACAGTTATGTGGTAGCAGGGCTGAGCAGCCAGGCTTATCTCAAGAGGGATGTGAGCAGTACAAAGTGTTACACAAAGGACTTGCAATCAAAGTGGTCCAAACAAAAACTTACTCAAGGTTTCTTGGTAAAACAATATTAATGTATTTACACATTTAGTTGGAAAACATTCCACTAGTAATAAGCAGCTCAATATCACACTATAATACACTCCAGTACCAAACCAATACGTTTCTGAACAAGTTAGGCTCCCCTGAAGTGGGAGCAAAATGGCACTTCAGAAACTTTAAAAAAGGGGTAAAAAGACAAGGGTTATAAGAATTAAACACAACTACTTTCTCGGGCAGGGCAAATAGTTTCAGAAACTACAAGAGGTAATGCAATTCAATAGGCCTGGGCCACAGTCAATGGATCAGTGTCTTGGATAGGATAGCAAAGTTCAGGTAGTAAACGGTTAAGTCTATGCCAATGTTCTTAGAAGTAGTTTGCACAAAAAAGAGTTATAGGTCGGATTAGGAGCGAACAAGACTCCAAAGTTGGGAAAGTTTCACAAACTTTCACCGCGGCAGAGAGGATTTCTCAATTGCTTTTGCACAGTACCTTTGTGTGAAGAACATTTGTAGCTGAGGCAAATGTTCCTGGTAGTTCCTGCTGATCTCGCTGTTCCTGGGCCTCAGTCATGGGGACAAGAGGGAGGACGTCGGGAGGTTCCTGCACTGCACAGGGAATGAGCCACAAGCTTGGCAAAATGTCAGTTTGAAGTGTGAGTGCCTTAAAGTGCACAAACAAGTATCCTTCTCACTGGCTATCCGGTTTTCAACAGCACTCTGAAGAAAATTCGACCAGTATGGAGATGGTCCCAGGTGGCTTGTGAGTTGGTTGTTCCAACTAGCTCAAGGGAAGAAGTCGTCCTTGAAGGGGCTTCTCTGTTGAGGGAGTTTCAGGCTATTTGACCTGCAGCAGGGCGTCACCGGGCTAACCAACGGTCCAGGAGTTGCAGCAGTTGTCTTCCTTCAGCTCGTCTTCGGTTATTTCGTTCAAGTGGTCGACTCTGCCTTCCAAGTCCCAGAAACCTGCTTTTACACAGTTTTCTCCCATTCATTCCAGCCTAGCTGTTACTCACCCAGCAGGGTGGCTGTCCTTGCTGGACAGTCAGCCAGCCAATCACGCCAGAGTGTATTCAGGTCTCCTAGGAGACAAAGCAAAGTGAGTTTCAGGCACCTCCCTCACATTCTGTCCACCCCAGACACTGAGGCACCATAGGGGGTGGGATTCAGTACTGAAGCCCGCCAAAGGCAAATTGACAAAGGGACCAAACCTGGTTTGGCACGCCCAGACAAACACTAGAAGGACCTTTCCAAAAAGTAATGGCAAAAAAAGTTGATCGGAACCTGTTTTTGCAGAAGGGGCTCAGACGCCATCTTGAAAAACATGGCTCCAGTGGATTTCAGCTACCGCAGCGTTTAAATGGGTCGCAGTCCAGAAAATCATGGTAATACCACTGCCACCAGCCATTCTGAGAGGAAAGGGTAGCTTGTGAGGGCTACATGAGTTTTTAAGGCATACAAAATACTAGGTATTCCCTCCAGCACTCAATTTAACTTTACCTTCACTGAGAGACAGTAGTCAGTTCCAGGGAAGGTATTTAAACCTTGGGAAGTCTGAAAGACATCACTGTGTCACTGCACTGAGAGTGCTGTGTGACACACAAGAAAAAGATGATGCCTATGGAGTTGTCTAAAACTCCATATCCAAAGAACACAAAAGTAAAACACACATCAAAATAAATGAAAGAGTGGGAAAAAAGGCTCACACTCTTTCCAGGTAAAAATTAAAGTCCTAGAAATCCAGCAAAGTTTCTGGGGGTCTCAAAAGGTAAGTGAAATTAGCACATTCATGAGAATTCTCCCTAACAACCACTGAATGTCGAAAGTTACGCCAGAGCTCTTTAAAATTTGAACTGCAGGCCTGCCTAAGGGGTTACTACCCCACCATCACCAAACACGGCTGGAAAACTTAGTTTTTCTTGTGGGTGTGCCCTAGATATTTGTGATGTGTTGATTATTGCCCACATCTGCCTGTTGTGAATGGCGGATGAGTTTTACTCCCTACTGGTATTTATTGATTTCTTTTTCCTTCTGCACTAATTGAAAGAATTCTCCTGCAACACCAGTGGTCCCAGCTCACATACCACACACGGCGCCCCCAGCCACTGTACCTCGCTCAATGTTGGTGCAGAAATTCATCATTTCATCATTCCCCCTGTCAATTCCAATGTTAATCCACTGCCCTTGCCGCCACCTCCTCCTCCTCCTCCCTCTCCGATGCCTCCAAATGGAGGTTACCTGGATATGCTGATATTGTACGCACCACAATGACTTTGCCAAAGGGACCCTGCCGTTCTGGCGGCTGCTTCTTTGCTCACGCTGGACCAGGCCGGTCCTTATCTCAAGTGTAACATTCAGGGACAAAAAGTGCACTGTTTGGTTGATACCTTTGCCCACCACTCTTTTTCCTTATGTCAATGTCTCTGATCAAATTATCAATGCTGTTGGAATGTCTGGGACAATGATCCAACAGCCAATGTCAAACAATTTATCTGTTTCAATTGGTCCCATTTCTAACCAACATGCTTTTCTTCTTAGCCCATTTTCACCAGCTAACATGTTGGGTATTGATTTAATTGTGAAATTAATTGTATGATTTATTGTTCCATGGAGGTTATTTAGCTAGAGATTCCACAGTCTAAACAGGATGAATGTTTATTCCTCCTACAACAGTCTTCGCTCCCACCAACCCCTCCAGAGTGTACTGTCTCCCTCACCCAAGCCCATTCAATTGCAACACCTCCTGCACTCAATCCCTGTCTCATTATGGGCATCACCAGTACACGTCACCTTGAATACTGAGTTTCTCTGCCACGAGCGCCACAGTATAGGATCTCACCCCAAGCAGAAGAAGATATCAAACATGTCATTCAATCACACCTTGACCAAGGTGTTTTACACTATGCCATAAGCCTGTGCAAATACCCACATAATCTGATGACTCCCTCTCGACGCCACCTTCGTTACATGCATTGATCTGCAATCAGCATGCTTTTCTGTCCCAATCCACGAAGAGTGACGATACCTCCCATGCTGCATGCATCCTTCAATGCCCTATCCCTGACACCAGGAGACAGATCCGCTCTGTTTTGGGAATTAGCAATTTTTGCTGCCTTTGTATTCTTGACACACCTTGCTCCAATGCTGTGCTCAAGCAAAATATGCTTTTAGATGCTTTGCTTGATAAACTAACCTGATCTCCAAAGTGCACCACTGTTTTTGCAAAAATTTAAACTGGCCTCTCCATCGGCCCTGCCCTGGCACTCCCGGATTATTCAGAATCCTTCACCATGTTCTCTGTTGAGATAGAGGGGTATGCCTTAGGTGTACTCACACAGATGTGTGGGGACCTTCAATGCGCAGTGGCCTACGGCCGATCTCAGTTAGACCCGGTAGCCTCTGCCTTCCCCAAATGTCTAAAGACTGTGACTGCTGGTGCACTCCTGCTCTCCAAAGATGATACCATCACACTGGCACACAACACAAATGGGCAAGTGCCACCCTCTCCATTGGCCCTACTCCTCAGAGTTAAAACACAACACCTATCAGTGGCCCTCCTTACCTGCCAAGTTTACACTGCTACACCGCCTTCTCCAGTACCATCCCTCCCAAAAGGACAATCTACACCCTGTGGTATTTACCCTGTCACAGGGATGACCAAATTGGGGGTTTCTGTGGCAGGATTGTCCTGATAGTCTACCTCCTAGCAATCACCCTCCCCATGCGAGTCCCCAGATCCTTCACAATGGCTTTGCCTCAGGCCTCTTGCTACACCCGGCTCTCCTGGAATGCCCACACCCTGCCTTGGCTCAGCAGACCATGACCTATTTCTGCCCTCAGGACCCACGAGACACATGTGCCCCGTACCTTTCCCTAGCTGTGTACAAATACCACATTATAAGGAGAATTCCGGTGTTTACACCAACGTTGCGTACTGATCTTGCAACACAATGTACCTTGCATATAACTGCCAGGTTTCTTCACAATGTCTGCTTCCTAGTATTAACACATATCTACAAATGTCATGGAAACTTTCCATACCATGTAAAATGACCTCTGACCGAACACTGGGAGAGTTCTCCCTCTAACACATGTCCCTTGTCAGTCTGTATTACTGTATTCTGCTGTTTGTCGATCTCTAATAAAACCTTGGTTTACCTCTCAGCTGTGTCCTGACTATTTATTGGTACATCACCAGCAAATCTAACAAATGCAGTCTTAATATTCCTTAAACCTTAATTTAGTCATTGACCTGTGAAACTATCAATAGTTAGTGAAATTTAAGCATTCCCTTAAGTACTGCACGCCTCAAACATACTGTGAAAGTCAAACTCACATAAATGAAGTATTTTTTTTTTAATGCTGTATAGATTTTTTTCACAAGGACACAATGATTATGCAAACAGACACAAGAACTGTGCAGAACCCACGGTAATGTTGTTTCAAACATATTACTTACAATGTACTGATTATGAAGGTCCACAAAGTTTAGTCACTGACCTATCACCAGTTAGAATACGCCAACTCATATCTAACTGCATCCATAGCACTGCAATGCTATATTTAAATAGCAAAATTGTTAGAATGCACCAACAGGTATCAAACTGCTTCACATAAATACCCTTCAAAACTACAAAATTATCAACAGTCGGAATACACCAACTGGTATCTAACAGCATCCATAACACTGCAATGCTACTATTGAATAGCAAAATAGTTAAAATACGCCAACAGGTATCTAACTGCTTCAACAAAAAAACAAAAAAACTGCAAAACTATAAAACTATGAACAGTAACAATACACCAAAAGGTATCTAACTGTTCAAAAAATACCCTTCAAAGCTATCCAACTATCAACAGTTAGAATACGCCAACTGGTATCTAACTGCATCCATAATACTTCAATGCTACTTTTGAATACCAAAATAGTTAGAATATGCCAACATGCATCTAACTGCTTCAAAAAATACAATTCAGAACTACAAAACTATAAAAAGTTTTAATACACCAAACTGGTAACTAAGTCATACTGCAACACTGCTTCTAACAACAAATACACTTATTTTTGCACTTTAAACTTTCCCTTAAGTAATGCACACTTCAAACACACACACTGTGAATGTTAAAGTCACATAATCCAATGACCCAATGATTATGCAAACATAAACAGCAACTATGCAGTCATGTTGTTTCAAACATAGTACTTGGAATGTACTAATTATTAGGGTCTAAAACTTGCATGATATGTGACATTGTATGCCCCTTTAGAACTGCATAGAGCTGCTACCACGGAGCTCCTGTTAATTTTTAACTTCAGCACACACACGGCCTCCAGTGTAAGGTAGACCTAATTCATTTGCATGATCAACTTATTGTCATTTAAACTTAGTCAGGCTAGCAGGATCCCTGCTGCTATATATGTCTAATGTGTCCCCAGGCTTGCGGTCTTGCCACTTTGCAGATGCGCGAATTAGCATCCATGTGGAATTAAAATCCCAGGAGGGTCCCTTTTCTTTTCTCCATCTACTAAGCAGCCTCCTCCTCACTGGTTAAAACCTGCATATGACTGACCACCATTACAAGGTACATATTCTTGCATTCTTGGGGATCTTTCAATGCTGTATCCCACAATTATGCACGGCACTTCAATAAATCTGCATGGCCCCAAGCAATATAGTCTGAAGCTTGAGGTCAGCACTTTTGCTCTTGGTAAGAGTTTGCCCTTACTGCTGCCTCTCCTCAGGCGCACTGGACACCAGTGGGTCCTATGCTCGAGTGGCACTTGCATAATTTAAAATGTTTATTTTGTACATGCATGCACACTTATTTTGCATGCCGAGTCTGGTATTGCCTCGCACACAGGCATTATTTTAGTTCCTGGGTATTTTGGTCCTCACTCCCCACAAGCTCAGCCCATCTAGGTCAATTTTAATAGATAAAGCATACCAGAATAATGCCTATTCTCTCTACTTGTAAGTTTGACTTTAGACAGAAGGTTTTACTCAACTATCCCCTAAGAGGTCAGCTTGCCAATACGTATCTTTTGGTCCTGGGGAAGGCGGACACCACCTACATCGTCGAAAAGTAAAGAACCTTCCATCTTTACTTTGTTATGCAAGAGGAGTGCGCTATCCTGGATCACCACGAGCGCTAAACGTAGACCCCAAATTGACTTAACCAATGCTGAAACTCTCTAAAACACATAATAATTACTTGAATAAGACATCAGCTCCATATTGTACAGATCTCAGCCAATAGGACAGTCTCTCCCTGCATGCCATGCAAATCTCGATAAATTCAATAAAATAACTTATGTTGTCTACAGTCAAGGTTATGGTCACAATGTGTTATTAAACTAAATGTGAAGACTACGTGTTACAAACTGTGTTTTGCCAATATTTTGCTATGAACGTTAGCCTATACTGTCTTGACTCTTCTTACTTTCACTTTTCCAAACTTCCTGACTCTTGTTTCAGGTCTTTTTATGAGTAATGCTTTAACTTTTTATACATAATTTGTTGTTCTAAGTTCTTATCATTGCATGATATAAATGTGAAACCTACACAAGTGCTAGGACTCAGCGCAGTGTGTTACAGCCCTTATATAACAGAGAGCCAATTTGAGGATATTACACCAGCTGTAAATCATGAACACAGTGTATAATGTGTCCCCCCCCACCTTCTGTTGTGACAATCTACAGTGACTCATCCCACTGTTATACTATGTAGACTTTCCTGTCGGGACAAACCTCCCTTTGCCTTTAACATTGTATGCAATAAGACATTGTACACTATCCTGACTAATATATTGTACTGTTTTTTTTTTCCACAGAGTAAGAAGCAAAGATTTCTTCTTCATTACCATGTACAAAAAACTCAACCTGTACACCCAAGGGTACAGCAATTATACATACTATTTGCACTTCAATTGTATTATGTCACCATGTTACAAATACTGTATACTGTCCCAACACTATCTGTAATTACTGTACACATATTATTATAATGATTGTATCCAGTGGCCATATTCAATTTCTGTACACATATTATTATAATGGTTGTGGGCAAAGGCCAGAAACATGGCCGTATTATGCTGTGGGGGTTTTGGCCAGTTGGCAGATGCTTGGGCCTACGGCCATGCACCCAAGAATCTAGCCACTGGACACAACCACCACAGCATAATACAGCCATGCACCCACAAATCTGGCCACTGGTCACAACTACCACACCACAACTCGCCCTGAACCTCCAAATTCAAATGACGCCTGCAGACATCAAAATGGACTGCCAACCCTATTTTTCACCTATGGAAATATCCCCATATCATCTAGATTCCACATTCCTACCCTGACCAAGCCCTCATTCAGTCACAAAATAACCCCAAATGTGATGTCTCAAGCTATCCACTACGTCTGAAGCCGCCAGCACTGAATCGGAGGCAGCACCCAGTATTGAGGCAGGGGTGGCTACGGGCTCACGCGAGGAGACACCAACTGAAGACAGGAACCATTATTTACAAAAGGACCAACCAGACGGGGGCGTAAGAAAAAATCTGCAGAGAAAGAAATTACAAAAGAAGAACTAGTGGTTAATATTTCATCCTACCGTCTGTCACACTTGGAATTATAGGTCCTGACTAAAGGCCTCTTGTTTGTCCCACAGAGCAACAGTAGAATAGACTTTTTTAGATTGATGCGCAAGCCAAAGCTCTGGGTTTTCGTTGATACTTTGGATGAGGATCCTAGTAAGGTTGATCCCCTGAATTCCTAAAGAGCACCTTTAAACCACCGGACCAGAACCATATTTTGTCCGAATTTGAGAAAACTCTCCTTTAAGAATTTAAGAAATTGCACTTCATGAGTAAAGGCTAGGGGAACTTCTCAGTGAGAGAGAAACAGACTTTGAAGAACCTATTGGATAATACTGACATCATTTTCAAACCGGCTGACAAAAAGGCTTTGCACTTGTCCTTATGGATAAGAAAGATTATATCAACGAGATCGAAAGGCAACTTACTGATTCAGGAACGTATAAGGAGATATCATTTAATCCCATGGCACAGGTGATGGACCTGATACATGAAACACTCGATGAAGCAGTTGAGAGAGACACCATATCGGACAAGACACATACTTTTCTAGAAAACAAACATCCTACAACCCTGGTCATGTATATCTTATCCAAAATACACAAGAGACTTGTAAATCCACCAGGGTTACCGATTATTGCAGCATCAGGCAGTTTGCTGGAACCTTTGGCTCAGTATTTGGATAATATTTTGCAGCCCCTCATACAGAACACAGTCACTTATCTGAGAGATACGATGCAATTTCTTCAGAAATTGAAGGAGGTGCAATTTGTTTTGAGACGGGGCACCCGCTTTACAATGGACGTCACCTCCCTTTATACTAATATGAATGTTAAATATTAAAGGTATTTGTACTGCGCACCGTCACCAACGGAGTTGGTCCCCAGGCGCTCTGGCGGATCTGCAAATGAGAAGGTGGGATGGGTTAGTAGGTGTAGCGGGAGTAGGATAGTGAGAGAAGTGGTGTTTTGTTGGCAGCTTCAACTCGGTATACACCGGGTGCTGAGCTTCGGTGCGAGTATTGGATCAATGTCAGTCCTCGTGTGCTGTTGGTGTTGCTTATGTGTTGTTGCGGTGTTGTGAAGTACGTGCAGGTTGTTGTGCGAGAGATGGTTGTGTGAGATTTTTGAGTGAGATAAGTCTGCAGAAATGCTGTGTTTTTTGTTAGTCGGTTTGTATGAAGGTTAACAGAAGTTCAGATATCTGTCAGAGTGTGGCACTCGCCAATCCTCCCAATTTCATTGGGTTGTGCAAAAGGGCTATGCCTGGCAGGGTTTGGTTTATGTCGGGAGCTCCCTGTGCTGTTCTAACACACTTTGCAGATGTTGTGTTTGCTCCTCGCCATTCTATTCTAGCCAGCTCTGTATGTGTTCTAATGCTGATGGATTGATTAATCTGGGTTGGGTGTCTATTCTTCTCCTTGGGTGCTAGGGCTGGTGTAGCGGACTCCTCTCAAACTTTCTATCTAAATGCATCTGCCGGTTTGGATATGGTCCGTCCGAGAGGAGTGGGTGAGACATTTAGTGCTTTCGCCTGGGTCTGAGTATGTGATCAGTCTCTGGAGGTCTCCTTTTGTGGCTATTTCCCATGATATCTTATGGTCTGTCGTGTGGTCAATATAGTCCATGAAGCAGGCCTTGAAGCCGTTGAATGGATCCTGTTAAGATCAGGGAACTGCTTAGGGGATAATTTCCTGGTACTCACTCTACTCAAACTGGTTTTTGAACAACAACATTTTTACATTTTTCTTCAGATCTCTGGGACTAGCATGGGTGCGGCTATGGCCCCATGTTATGCCAACATTTTCATGTATTATTTAGAACATGAACAAGTGCTGTCATCGCCAAGGTGGCAACAGTACCTCTCCTTATATGTAAGATATATCAATGATTTTTTTGATATGTTTAATCAAATGCACGCCAGGATTCGCTTTACAGTGGAGGTCCTTGAAGAACCATCAACAGTGTACCAATGAGTCCGTTTTTAAGGTACAGGACAAATATATCAGAACCAGTGACAATCAGCAACTCTCGAGGATAAGTTCAAAGCTAGAGGGTATGATGCTACATCAATTCATTATATTGCAGTGCGATCAAATATTATAGAGAGGGAGACCCTCCTTACCCAATGTCTGTTCAGGAAGGAGACTCTTTGGTTTATGTGACCACGTACTCTATCCAGATTGGAAGGATTAGGAGGATAATTAAAAACAGCTGGCAGATGCTGCAAATGGATCCTCGTCTACAACACCTATTTCCTCAAATACCGAGATTTACTTACAGAAACAACAGAGCATTTCGGTCCAGCCTTGTGAAAGCCGAAATACAGACATCTACGACTAAACCACATACAAGGGGACTATACCTTGTCAGAACTGTCCACATTGTGCTAATGTCATTAGGGGAAATAGAGTCGCACATCCACATTCTGGGAAATCGATCTGGTTAAAAAACTCTTGCACCTGTGATGCCACAAATGTGATTTACAGATTGAAATGCCTCTGCAGTCTTTATTATGTACGGATTTCAACCAGGAAGGCAAAGGCACAGTGGTCCGAGCAAAGATCTAACATCCGTACTAATAACCAGAAGTCTCCAGTAGCCAGTCATTTCCATCAGGCTAGATACACAGTGGTTCAACTGAAGTGTATGATCCTTGAGCAAATTAGGATTGCCTCTCAGGAAGGGAACCTACATAAAAAAACTCCTCCAGCGGGAAATTATTTGGATTGACTTGCTGGACTCTCTCAGTCCAAGGGTTATGAATGTTGGATTTGACTTGATGTGCTTCATTTGAATATTGGAGTATGTCCTCGAATTGAATATGCTGCCTTCTAAGGGTTCACTATAAAAAAAATCATGGCCACTAGACTGTGAGCAGGGTTATAGCCTGACAGGAGGCTTTTCACCCTGGAATGTGGAATGTTGAGGACCTTTATTCAATATGGTCACATATATACTGACGGGTGGTCGAGGTACTAATTTGAAGTTTGATGGTTAACGATGTGACATGCTATATCTTACACCTTTAGCAGACAGGGGGGCAAGAGCAGACTTTCTTTCTGCACTCTCCTCCTTGCCGGCTTACTTAATCATTCTCAGAAATCTGAACACACTCTGGTGTTGTGGAAATCTATTGGAGACACTATGCCGACTTCAACATGGGCCAACCAGGGTGGTGGGAGTAGTGCTGGACACGCTCTCTGTCCAGTGCTGATGTCGGATCCCCGATATGTACCTTTTTTGATTTTCATACGGGAGGTTTGAGTATGTAGTTATCGTTGTTTAGACATCCTGTCTTGTCGTGTTTGTATATGCCCTGGGAGCGCTGATACAGTTTGAGACCAGCAGGGTTGTCACAGGCTTTACCGGTCCAAGATGGCATGTATATTTGGTGCAGTGGGTCTGTCCCACACTAACATGGCACCCGAGCGGCCATGCGACTTGATGCGCATGTGCGGGTCGCCATGGTAACCCATTTAGGTGTCTGACGACCGGCCGTTAACATAGTGTCAGCTGGTCGTTCCACTTACTAACTTCTTCCAGTTGAATTAAGGTAAGCCACGACTTGAGTTTAACTCTTCTATGAGTTTGCAACGTATGTGGGTAGATGTGTAGAATAGGTGGGACGTCATTTTGGTTCCTGACACAATCTGTATATTGTAGACTGTTTCCACAGTGGTATCCGCTCAGAGTGGAATTGAAATTCTTATGAGATGGTTTGGCTGAGCTCCAGTTTCCGGTTCTTTCCCCTGCATGTGGTGGGCACCACTCGACCTTTCCTCGCTCCACGTTACGGTGGAGATTTGGCTCCCCTCCTTGTTTTGGGGTGAGTATGTTGTTGAATTCTGACACATGCTAGACCTTGCTTTTTGATGTCATGAGACTTGTTCAGACATATGTGTCCATTGAATTTTCGGAGGCTATGTATTTGGATTTTGTGCAGTGGACTAGTTGTTTACATTTAGGGGTTTACACTGAGTATGAGTAGGATTTGAACCATCAGTTGTTACTGATACACGTTTCGTTGTTTTTGAATAGGACCTCTACACCCGTTTGAGTTTGTGGTTTTGAAAATTGAAGGTTAGTGCATTTTGATTTTGGAATTTCGTTACATGTACTTTGTGAATGAGAAATTGGGCACCTTGACATATGTTTATTTTACACCCTTTTAGGTACACTTATAGGTTATAAACACCAATCTGAACAAAATAGGTTTTTCCTTGCCCTGAAGATGGATTATGTTTTAATCCGAAACGCGTTGGCTATACATTAGTGTCTAAGGAGCTGTTTAGGACATGTATGAAGAGAAGAATTCTCTGCTGAGTTTCTCCTTTTAAGGAACATTACAAACCTATTGCGATTTTTGCTTTATTAACCTTGTGAAAATTGTAAACAGTGATATTGTGTGCTTCTTCCTGACAATTTGATTTTGATTATGCAAATTAATTACTTGTATGTGTATGGAGTTGTTATAATTTAGATTGTGTGAACAGGTGTTTTATAT
Source organism: Ambystoma mexicanum (assembly GCF_040938575.1). Lineage (NCBI taxonomy): Eukaryota > Metazoa > Chordata > Amphibia > Caudata > Ambystomatidae > Ambystoma > Ambystoma mexicanum. The sequence goes on from NC_090937.1 coordinate 528,559,193, forward strand.
TTTCACTGAGACCAGAATGTATTGGTTGTCATTAAATAAGTGTTGTTTTATGAAATTTGTTCTCTATTTGAATTTGAACCCCTAGCTAGGAAAACAGTTGAATTGTCATGCCTATTTCTTTGGTATTTTGCATGAATATGAAATCTGATTTGAATGCTTTTTGAATACACGCTGTAGTCTGTCTTGGGGATCCAGTCTTTATTTTGCTGCATTCCCACTTACAGGCTACCTTACCACATTTGGGTTCTGTCTGAGCCTGTTAGAGTACATATGAGGGTTACCGTACGGAAACGTATGATTTTTGCTTTTCTTTGTCTCAAGCTGTCCGCCCAAGCCCTCTTTCAGTCACCAAATAACCCAAGCTGTCCGCCCAAACCCTCTTTCACTCACCAAATAAACCCCAAATGTGTGCCTCAAGCTGTCCGGCCAAGACTCTGCCCGTGGATTACCACGGTGTTCGCAGACTGCCGTGCTACCCGTTCTCTCTTTTTCCACCTAAACAAAGAGCCTGATATAGTATTTTTCCACTTGCCCACCCTTCCTAGCCCCTCTTTCCAACACCAAATGACCCAAAATGTGTTTTTCAGACTTTTACCCCACTGATCCATCCTCAGTCAGTTGTGGCTGTCCGCAAATCCAACATGGCGGACGTTTCGGAAAATTTGAGGCACCTCACACTTTTCACCATCCAATCAGCAGGTGCGTCCGATGTCTGCGGACCTTACGTCGGCCCGTTGGCCAATCTGAGGCCTGTCTACTTTTGGGGCATTTTAAAGAAAACTGCTGGAAAGATGTACACCACATTTACAAAAAGCATGCTTTCGGGACCAAGCTCCGGTCTCAAATCTGGTTAAAGTACATTCACCGGTTTGGGCTATAGAGGTGCGCACATTTTTTATTCTGTTGCATCTATGGAAAAAAAAAATCGGGACCCCTATAATTTTCCCACCTCACCAGCTTTGCAGAATCAATATGATGAGGCCATATACTTTTTTGCAAAGTTTGGTAAGGATTCATCCAGGGGGCAAAGTTATAAGCCACCCCAAAAGTGCTCTTCTTAACTTAACCATAACTACGGGGCAGCTATCGCAGGCCCTGTAACATATATATAAAAAGGCCAGAAACTGACACCAATAGGTGCCAGTGTCGCAGTGAATACACGGCAGCAAAACACAGACACGTTTAAGTCTGATGTAAATACATTTTATTCAGTCAAGTGTCTGCATGAAAGAAGATAAGCACAGCTACATGTTTTGGGCCGATCTGGGCACACCATCACAACTGTGAGCTAAAATACTCGAGTGTAAATCTCTGCTAGTCACCTCAGTAAATAAAATACGTCTTGCAAGTCAACCATAATTAAATTGGTCACCCATCAGTTGATCTTAGGCTTTGTAGCTCTATTATGTATAGAGATCCAAATGCATCAATAGGCAAAGGCTACGCATGCATTTCATGCACAATAAGTATATCATTTATTTTATATTTGTAGCTCACTAACATGCCACATCCCAGGCTAGAATGCAGTACCGTAATATCCACTATGCTGCAATAAGTTGCTTGATGCAGAGATACATAAACTTACAATGACCCATGTATAAAATGTCAAATAAAAAGGACATGATTAATATTCTATGCCATAAAGTACTCGGTGCATAAGTAAACCGAGTACCCTCAATGAATAAAAGTGTATACATGTAAACCTAGGGTGACTTTAAAGTGCTTGGGGCACATGTCCTGTGAAGAATCAGCACATGAATAACAGAGTCTAAATGTATACAATAAACACATATAAAGTGCATGGTGCATTCAAGTACATACTGACTGCATAAAGTGCTTGATGCATATGTAAACCTACCACCACACAATGACTGGATGTAAACAATCATCAGAAATAAATAATTGTGCATCATTCAAGTACAGATAAAATAAATTGCTTGGTGCATATGTCAACCAAATACAGAAAGCAGCAATACATCATGCCTCTAGGTAAAATACCTGAGCAGCAATAACTAGCCTAGTGCAATAAACAAACCTGAATGACTCGCATAGTGTATAATACGTTAAAATCATGTGGCCTTAAGTCAGTTAGCAAGACCTGTACTTACCCAAAGGAAAACCAGAAACACTCAAAAACATGTACACAGTATACCACCATATAAAAGGAGAAATACTAAATAATAAAATCATGTCCTCCTCTCCCAACCAATGTCAAACAAAATAGTTTCAAAATGCATACCCCAGTGGGGAACATAGACTACCTAATGTGTAGGTCCAGCACCATTGTCCATGGTGTGTTGAAAAATAGATTTGACTGCAAGAACAGAAACAAAATCAAATCACAAGCAGATAAAATATAACCAATTCTGACATTCGCACCAATGAAAGTGTCAAGTTATGCATCCACGTTGTGTCCGGATGGAATTTGGTTTGAAAGTCAACGATCAATTTGGTCTCCAGCTGTCTCAGTTTTAGTGTTCTGTCACATCCATGGGGATGCTTCTTAATGTGTGCAACTCAAAAAAAAACTGAAAACCATTCAACTGCCCATTATTAAACTCATGGAAATGTTTGACAAAAAGATATGAAAAATCCTTGTACTTAATTGCCCGTAAAATCCTGAGCTATAATTTATTAGTAGTGTTGCCAACGTACCATTTTGAACACTAACAATATGCACATTCACAATTTATGTGACTGTGAATTGAGAAAGTGGTTGCTATTACGGGATGTTTAAAAGTAGACACAGATATTGCATAGTCACACACATTCCAGCTGGGACATTTGGCAAAACCAAATGTGTTTTGTACTAACCTGGTGGATGGTTTGGGGGAAGCAAGAAAACTGGACACTAGTTTATCTTTCAGGGATGCTGCTCTGTGAAGAGTAAGACATGGACTGGCTGGAAGGACCCTGGAAGGATCCCTATCAGACCAAACCACATGCCAATGCTTGAAAATCACATCTCCAATTTGCAGCAGGACCATATGTGAGAATGGGTCTGATGGCGAGATCAGACTCACCGGTTCGAACCCTGGATGTAGTCCAAAGAGAATCTCAGTCAAGACTACGTGACTTTAAAAAAACACATTCCACTGTTTTCTTGGAGTAACTCCTGGAGACAAAACGTGAAGCCACATGGGCACTCTGGGTATCGAAATCTGACAGCTCTGAACAATTATGGCAAAAAATAACACATTCAGCATATGGTATACTGTTAATACATGTCCTAGAAGGGCTGCTCGCTGCCATAAGTGGAACATTGTAGCTGGTGAGCTTACAGAATATAGTAGCGCCCAGCCCATTGGTCCCTTTCATTACCTTGACATCAAGGAAAACCAACTCGGTATAACTGTGTTTCAGTGAAGCATAGATTGAAATGGTTGACATTCAAGAACTTAACATAGTCCACCCACTCCGCCTCACTTCCCTTCGACAGGATGAACAAGTCATCTATATAGCATAACCAACAAGAAACCTTGTCACTATACTGTCATTCACTGGGCTCCACACTTCATTGTGTTCCCACCACCCCAGGTCAGATTGGCATACAAGAGGGCAACAATAGCCCCATCACAGTGCCTCTGACCTGGTGGTAGAAAGAACCATTACAATTTTTTATTTGTGATTCAAACAAAAATCCAACATTTCAATAATCATCTCAGAATGACTGAAATAAATAAGAGACCTTGGGCCTCATTACACGGTAGGCGGTAAGGGAATAACGATGCAGGTAACGGATTACCGGCATCGCTAACCGCTCCTGCCAATTACGACCCTCATACCCGCTATTAGCGGCACCGCTAAGACCAGTGCCTCTAATAGTGGAAAGCTCGCAGGCGCGCAACCCCTCATGGCGGCAATAGCAGCATGGCGGAAATAGGAGTATATCACAAGACATGCAGACATGCAAATAGCGGCATGGAGCAGGCCCAAAAAGCCCATTCCGGCATGTTGGAAATATCGGCATCTCGAACCACCCGTTATGGGCCATGTGCAGTGTTCCCAACTGCTACAGGTGCCCACAATCAGCACAGGTGGAGGCAATGGAGACTGGGCCAGCACAAAAGGAGCACACCACACCCCTTCCCATACCCATTCACACACCAAAATTATTCCAATACTAGTAGCATTACATGGGCTGGAGGACATGATTTCATTGCAACAGCAACAACAACAGGCAGCACAGAGGAGATGCAGGAGGAGGAGGAGGGCGAGACTGGCCCAGCAAGCCCGACCAGTGCAGCTAGTTGTACCACAGAGGCAGCCACCAATCCCCAGGATCAGAGCCAGTCCATTCAACCTAACCCCTGAGCAGATACACACCCTGCACCGTCTGGACCGGGATACCATCACCACCATTGTGGACATGATACACAATGACATCGTCAGCCTCATAGACATCCATACTGCCATCCCCCCTCTACTGAAGGTGGTTACTGTGCTCCACTTCCTGGCCACATGCACCTACCAGCATATGGTAGGGCAGATGCATGGCATATCACAACCAGTATTCTCACGCACGCTGAACCAGGTGCTCGATGCCCTCCTGAAGCACACAAGTGAACACATATCCCTGCCACGGACAGCCCAGGAGATCTCCAACACCAAAGTTGGGTTCCATTCACTGGCAGGCATCCCAAGTTGCATCGGGGCCATCGACTGTACCCATGTGGAATTGGTGGTCCCACATGCCAATGAGGCAGTCTACCGAAACAGAAAGCAACACCACTCCATCAACGTCCAAATGGTATGTGACTTTAACAAGATAATCACCCATTGTTGTGCCTGATATTCCAGATGAACCCATGATTCAATGGTCCTGCGGAACTCAACAATACCACGCTACATGGAGCGATATGCTGGACAACGTTTCTGGCTACTTGGTGAGTAGCAGGGCAAGCACATGGCAGTGTGATGTGGGGTGTGATTGGGGAGGGAGAGATGCATACTCCAACTGGCTGTGATTGGGGGGGGATGCATACTCCAACTGGGTGTGATTAGTTGTCAGGATAAACAATGCCCATACAGAATTACACCAGTGTTCACCGAGGCAGCCCACACTGGACCTGACACATGAAAACAACATGCAAGTAGTAAGCTGCACAACAATGAAATGAAGCCATTACCCCAACCATGCCATATCCATCCACATGCACATTGCACATCAGACCATACCCTCTATAACACAATGCAGCTTCATGCAGCCAATATGGACAATGGAAATGTACTCTGAACAGCATCACAACGGAAATGCGACCTTGAGAGCATAAAAAGGGATCACCTGTAGCCATTATACTGATCCACACCCGTACACCACTACTGTAGTGCCGCATGACAGCATGGGGACATCAACTTCGGAATGGCAGTACACTAGCAGTGTAGTTCAAACGGTTCCAGGACCAAAAGACACAAATGACTTGACCTCACCCAGTACCTGGCCATAACTGCCGTAGGCATGCACAGTGCATGTACACTTTCAAGGATTAGATCACCTTACCACATTGCAGTTATTTTGATTACCTCCATACATGTAGGGATTTGTGGATGACATTCACAATGCTAAGTTGAATTGTGTGATATGTACTGGTTCCACTTGATGTAATCACTTACACATACCCATTGTTGCACCCATGCAGGTGATGCTGGCTATCCCCTGAAGAGGTGGCTCCTTACCCCTGTACGGAACCCACAGAACAGGCATGAAGAGGAATACAATCGTGCACATACCCGTGTGGTAATTGAGAAGACATTTGGCCTTTTGAAGACACGGTTTTGGTGCCTCAGCAGGTCGGGTGGGGCACTCCTGTACGGGCATGAGAAGGTGGCCAAGATCACCATGGCATGTGTCATGCTGCACAATATGTGCATCAGACGGAATGTTCCACTGCCCCCTGACATTGAACTGCAACCACCTGGTGATGATGAGGATGAGGATGAGGAGGGAGAAGATGGGGCTGCACGACATGCAGGTGGCGATGCACAGGAGGGACGTGCTGTGCGCCAGCATCTGATAGACCAATATTTCTAATACACATGGATGAAGAGTGTGCAATGGAAGTGGGTATAGGGGCACTGTTTTTTTGTGGGGAAATGTACACTGTGCTCTGTCCACCAGTAAAGCACATATACACAAAGAAAAGTGTCCACTCGTTTGATCTGTCATTTCACCAGTGCGTATTAAGTGTCGTAAGTATAAGAAGTGCATGGACCCAACTACACAAACACCCTTTCCCGCCTCCCCCCACAACACTCCCAGAAACACTCTCACCCCTCCCCCCACAACACTCCCAGAAACACTTTCCCCCCTCCCCCACAACACTCCCAGAAACACTTTCCCCCTTCACCCCACAACACTCCCAGAAACACTTTCCTCCCTCCCCCCACAACACTCCCAAACATGGCTTGCACATCAGTGCAGCATTGCAGTACACGTGTCAGCAACATCAGGCTGGCCCTAGTTCCCACCCTCTCTGGCACCATTGGGGGTTGTGAGGTTGTGTGCCGCATAGCCTGCATGGACCTGCCAGGGGGGTGGTCTGCCTTGAGCTGGCAGAGGAGGGGGTGCTCGGTTGGGCCGGTGCCAGTGGGGGGTTCTGTCTATCCATTGCGCCTGCGATGCGTGTGAGGACCTGCCTCACAGCTGACATTTCCTCGCATATGCGGTTGTTGTAGATTCTATGGCTTGTCTGATGCCCCTGGCATGTTCCCTGCACTCCTCCCTTGCCAGGGCAGCATAGCCCACATGCTGGCTGACCAGCGCAGTGATGTCTTCCTGGCGCTGTCGGATGATGGCCATGTCATGACCTCTGTGTCTGGGTTGTACGGTACATGCCGCACCTTGTGGCATGTGTCCACCATCAGGTGATGTCACGGTTGGACTCGAGCACCATGCCACAAATTCATCCCAGACTGCTCATGGCTGCTGCCATGTGATGTGGGGCGTGGGCTCGATTGGTTTGACTGCTGCGTGCTGGGTGTATGGTGTTCAATGGCCGTGATACAGGTGTCCTCCACATCGGACATGGGTGCCGTGGCAGCTGCCTCGCCGATGGAGCTATTAGCGGTGGACAGTGTCCCTTCCGCAGGTGGATCATGCGTGGGGGGAATTGCTGGAGTGGGTTCTGCAATTACGTCTGGCGGACTTTCACGTCTTGGTGACGTGGGTGGCTTTGTGGGTTTGGCCCTCTGCAGGAGTGCAGTCTTTCCAGTGTCCCTCGACATGCTGGCCATGGTGCCTGCTTCCATTCCCCTGGGCTGTTTCTTGGGAGGTGGGGCCTGTGTCGCAGTGTCCTGCTCCTCACTGTCAGATTGTGAGCCTGTGGGGGACAAAAAGAGGGATAGCATCGGTGATGGGTCAATGTGCTTCATGCAGATGTTGTTGTTCCTGCTGTTCTATGCATTTGGACTTCATGTTTGGCCATACAGGTCGTTAGACAGATGGGTGGGTCATTCATGCATGCGTCTGGGTGACACGTGTCTGGGGTGCTGCATGCATGTGTTTGTGTGGGGATGTGCACAGCATATGTGCAGGGTTGTGTGCATGTATGTTTGATGGCCCCATCCATGAGATGATTTCAGGGTCACATTTGGGGGATTACCTCATGTTTCATAGTGCAGTGTTTTGTGTGGGCACTCAACTCCATCTGACAATGACCGCACACTGCGCTCCATTTCTCCTACTCCCTCAATTGATTTGACCCCAATGGTGCTTGCACAGGTCTCCTCCCACTCCATAAGTTTTATTGGGGATCCTCCACCGCATCCTATGCCCATGGCCAGGTTCCGGTTGGCAGCTAGGATACTGCATACACGGAGGCATAGATGTCCCACCGCTTGCGTACATCCTTCACAGTGCGGGGGGTGGAGCCCACCGCACGGACTTTACGGGCCACCACTGCCCAGATCGCCTTCTTCTTGATTAGTGTGGGACACTGCATGTCGTTTGCAAACACGACCTCTGCGTTGACAGCAAGTGTCTCTGTTAGCATGATTAGTTCTTCATTTGTGAAGCACTCCTTGCGCTGCCGCGCTGCTCCTTTTTTTTATGGCCTTGGGCATTCTCACTGGTTGTATGGACAATTTTGGCAAGCTGTGGTGTCGCTGCAGGTCCTGGGGGCAGAGGATGGCAATGGACTGTGTTTTTAAAGATGGCCGCCGTGCTCGTTCCCGTTCCTGTGCGATGACGCTACTTCCGGTTCTGCTTATTTACGGTCACCGCTATTAGCGGTCACCGCTAATGCCGCATTATAGGACGGCGGAAGTGCAATCAGCGCTTTCCTAGGTGCCGCTAAGGGACTTTTCGGGGGCTTTAACGGCATGGCACTATGGATATTACCGGCATGGCGATAAGCTCGTGCCCGTGTACTCGTAATGCCACGCAATTAGCGGGCTGCTTCCTACACGGACACGTTGTAACCATTCCTTACCGCCTACCGTGTAATGAGGCCTTTGTGTCAAGAAAAGATGTGCCTGTTGCTAAACCAATGTGATGATCAAATAATGTAAATATTGAAACAACATCTAGGGCCTGATTCATGGAACAAATCTATGCCGAAAGTGGGGCGCATGCGTCCAAAATGCACGCAAGTGTTCGTTTACTGATTCATGGAACACATTGCGCGTGGCTTACCTTTGACCTGCATTGAATCCGCGCGGGTCCAACACATCACTGTGACACCACGAATGCCTTGCGCGAGACTCCCAGTGAAGTCGCACACTGTCCAGCGTACACACCTAAAAAGGGGGCAGAACACGTGGAATGGGGAACAACAAGCGTAAATGTGGGCATTACAGGGAAAGTACCTCAGTAAATTTCTCGCAACTCCCACACGCGCGCTAACAACATGTATTAATGAAATCAAACTGAGCTGAGCAGGAAAAGACACGCTAATCCGGAAACACGTCCGCCAAGCGAAAGCTGGTATAACCATCGCTGCGCACCAAAACCAATGCATAAAAGTGTGCAAGAAAAATAAATGCACATATACAGCTACAATGAACGTACCATTCCTTGTAGCAGTGATCGTGGGACACCGCAGGAGGAGGAGGATAGTGAGACCCCGCATTTATTTTACCCGGGACCAGCCTTTTTGGGATGCCTGATGACCAGGTTTATGGCAGCTATAGGTTTCCACCTCATATCATTCTAGACCTGGTCACTGAGCGGGAGGCTGACCACATCACCCACCCTGTGCTCCCAAGCACTGAGCCCCTTGGAAAAGGTGCTCAATGCACTGCATTTTTTGGTGACTGGGTCATTTCAGTGGACAACTGCCATAGATGGGGGTGTTTCACAGCCCACGCAGTCACGCTGCTTACACCAGGTGTTGGCAATCATAACTGCACGCCCCTCAGTCCGCAGGCACATATACATGCCCAAAACACCTGCAGAAAGGTAGGCCGTGGTCCAGGACCTTTATGGGGTGGCCTTTATGGGGTGGCACACTTCCCAAAGTGCTTGGGGCCATTAATTACACCCATGTGACCCTACGTCCATATAGGGCCACAGAGCACATCTATCGGAATCGCAAGAACTGACATTCCATCAACGTGCAGGTTGTATGTGATTTCAAGGGAATCATTACCTCTGTATATGCCAGTTATCCAGGGTCCACCCATGATAGTTTCATATTCAGAATGTCACCCCTACACCGAGACCTGCAAGTAAGGAGGCATGGCAACACATGGCTGATTGGTGAGTATAAATGCCTGTGCACAGACATGTAGACAAAGCCAACTAATGACAACCATTTTCACCTCCCCAGGGGACAGTGCCTACCATCTGAGCACCTACATGATGACGCCAATATGGAACCCCACTATACCACCCCAGATAAGATATAACGCAGCCCATATTGCAACTTGGGCCATAGTCGAGCGCACATTCAGAGTGCTAAAGTCATGATTCCACTCCCTTGACCACTCCAGTGGCCAGCTTTTATATTCACCACCAGTAGTGTGCAGGATCATTGTGGCAGCAAGTGTCCTGCACAACATTGCAACATGGCGTGGTGTACCAGTGGACATGGTGGTGCCTCCACATCCCCAACCACATGCATTTCTGCTGCGCATGGGAGGGGAAAGGGCATGTGGCAAGGCAGCCCATACCCAGCTTGTGGCACCATTTTTCACCTAATATCCCACCCCTGCTGAGTGCACACAGGCCTGGCACATTCCAGATCACAATTAATGATGCCAAAGGGACAATCAACTGTCCCAACCTTACCACCATGAGAATGTGTCCTTGGAAGTGCTACATTGTGTGCATTCCTAGCTACTTAAACTAAGCCAATCCTGTGTGAACAAAAGGCACACATCGAAGATGCAGTATGCCACTAACCCCATGCAAAACAGCACATCTAAATACTGGTATATCACTTAAACCCTCCCAAACTTCATCTCACCCGGTTGCCACACCAGGCCATGGCATGAAATGTCAAAAGTGACAAATAAATGCCCAACACAAAACACTACTGTCATAAAGTGCACTTCGACAAATGGAACTAGAACAGAAATAACTCACTCTGACACATCAAAATAAAATCATACACAGGAACATCCAATTTCCAGCATAACATATCATAAACACAGGACCCAACAGTGACAATGTCAGACAGTGACAAATCACAATAGCACAAGTGCCTCAATGTGACAAACCCACCACATGGACCCCTTCTATCTTCAGTGTGTCTCTGCCAGCTAAAGGGGGCAGGGTAATGCATACAGCAGGAAGGGCATCAATAATGGAGACAGTCAAGGTAATACATGAAGATGTAACAAGAAAAAATGCACATTTACCAATGTCCAAACAAAAAGTTATGCTAACCATGTACTGGACAAACAATCATAAATCCCCACTAGGGGTGTATATACAGGATGGACTTCAGACTGGCCACAAAAATGATGGAAGCCAAATGCCTCTGTGTAAGTTACTTTCACATGTTGCCCTCCTTGCAAGCCCATGGAAAGGGGAAGCAGGAGTGGCATATGTGTCTGGACCCTAAGGCACAAACAAGGAGTGTACCAACATGAGACAAGCGTGTATGGGCCCAGCCGAAACACACAGTGGATGCCTTCGGATGCCACACAAAGCAATTCACTTTCACATGAATGCACAATAGACAAAAAATAAAGTAAAAAAAAAAAAAAAAATGCCCATGGTGGACCAGGGGGCTTGGGGGCACCCAGGAGGGAGGAGGTGCAGGGTTCACCTCAACACCCACATGTGTAGATGCTGAGAATAAAAAAACCGAAAAAAAAAAAAAACCTCCATGGGCTCATGGCCTTTACGGCTAGCATAAAGTGGGAGAGCTATTGATGCTTTTGTCACCCTCTGGTGTAGCATGCAAAGGTGTGCGCGGTAAGGGAGGCTGACCATGTATAGCCCTGGTCTGATCCTCAATGGCAGCGACCATGCAGGCCTGAAAGGTTTGATTCTGCATCATGATGGTCCAGAGGTCCACATGCAGCACCTCATGTGATGCACAGAGTTCCGCCTGCAAGACCTAACGGGATGCACGGATCTCCACTTGCAAGACCTCACGGGTTGCACCAAGTTTGACAAAGACATTGTGCCTCACCTGCTCCATCTGCTCTTCTGCCCGTATAGTGCGGGCCAACTCGAGTGTAGCCAGAGTAGATTTGAGGGAGGTATTCTCTTCCCTCAGGTCAGCCTTGTGGGCGTCAGCCTCAGCAGCTACAGTAGAGCCCAAAGTGCAGCACGTCGGTCCCGGTTGCTGGCCAACATGTCCAGCCTGTGCGAGCGGCATGTGAACTGCAATGCCTGCTGCTGGAGCTCAATCTGTCTTTCTGAGCCAACATCTCACAAGATGCGCCCTGTTGCTGTGCAATAGCATACATGGATGGCTCCCAGACAGTATTTCTGGGTGGCACATGGCCACCGCATTCCTGGACCCCACACCTGCCGGGCCTAAGGATGCCTGGCCCTTGCTGCACTGGCGCTGCCTGTGGCTGCAGGACTGGATTCCTCTCTTGATAAGCTGCCCCAGGAACAGGAGCCAATACTATGGAGCGTGACCCTGGAGCCGTAACAACCACAGATGGGCATACCAACACTGATTGTCCCTGTGAGGGGTTTACCCCCCCTGCAGGTGTTTGGGACAGAACAGCATCCACAGTAGAATCACTCACCTGTGACAGCAATGAGGGTTCCATGTCCTCAGAGGTGTACTCAAAGACACCACTGGCCAGGATGGTCTGTAGCACCAATGGATTCTCATGGGCTACCACACCACGTCCTCCACTAGTGCCTTGTTGGGGCTCAGAATACATTTCCTCTTCAACCATCTCCTCCTCCTCCACTTCCTCCTCCACTGCAGCCAGAGCCTCATCACCTGCACAAAATAAAAAAAGACATGAATACACAAGTGAATAGCATAGGCCACACACATGAATATTACAATGTTGTCAGCCAACACATGAACGTGCCATGTCACACATTACAAAAACTCAGGCACGCACGCAGTGTCAATGAAATGGAAGCAGAGAATGAAAGCAGACATGGATGCATGTCAAAGGGCAAAACAACACATGTATTGTCTGGTGCATAGCACCTGCTTCACACACAAGCATGTGACTGGCATAGTCCTTCCTCAAACATGACTGATGCCAATACAGAGATGGCACGTAGCATAGGCATGCCAGAACTGTCAACCAGCCTCAGATGGAAGTTGAATGCTACTGTCAATGAGCCATGTACAATGCATTTCAGATGACATTTCATGGAATTCACTATTAGAAAACACACATTAGTCACAGGGTGCAAAAATGCTAGGGTGTTTTAATACAGTGAAGGCAGCTACGCGGATTCAATAATGCTAGGTCACATTGACATCACGCAAGTGAATAGGCATGTTGAAGGGGAGAACAGGGATTAGAAGTGTGTGGGTGCAGTGCATTACATGGGCACGACATCAACTATGAAAAAAAACACAGAAGCAGTCAAGTCAATGTCATGGCCTGATGGCGGTGTAAGGGTAAGCGCGATCATCATGTGCAAAGTGTTGGAAGTGGGTTGTAGGGAAACAGTAAACACCACCCCCAAGGACGGGGGATGCCTGGGAGGCAGTTCATGGGTTAAAATGGTTGCTCAGAGGACCGTGTTGTAGCAGACAGTGTGGCCAGGTGGCAAGTGCATTCTCTCAGTCATCTGGGACTACAGCAGGGGAGAGGAGGACAGAAAGCACAACACATGCATCAGAAGTTCCTCCAGACCTGAGGAAGGTACACCTCCAGTAACCTAGAGTCAGGGAGGCTGTACCAGAGGGAGGCCCCAGCTCAACACAGACGTGAACCACAAACAAATTCCCATGAGGAGCAACTGACCCTGAGGGAGCATGAAAGGGATGATCAAAGACCAATACTGGAGATGGAGTTGAAGGAATTGCTGGCCCAGGACCCATAGGGACTTGCTGAGAATGCACATGGTTCAGGAATGAACAGTCATAGCCACTGTGAGCCTGTGCCATCATCACAGTCCTAGGGAGATACCTTGCATGAAGCCTAAACGACTTTTCACACAGTCCAGGTCTGGCAGAGTTGTAGAGGGAATAGTGTAGAATCACATACATCCTGGTAAAGCCCATTGCAGTAGTCCACAATATGAATTACCAGTCGTCTGGAGACAGTGAGCTGCTGGGGGATGGAGAGGAAAGGAAGAATGCCTCTGAGGAGGAGCAGTTTGCAGGGTGACATCACAGAGACGTCAATCATGCGATAATAGAAGGCGAGTGTTGAGTGGAAGATCATCACAGGCTATCCGTGACTACAGGTTGGAGCAAGAATAGGGCCAAGAGAGGCTGATGAGCGAGTGACATGGAAGGAGGGAACAGGTATGGTGATGAGGATTGCCGCTGTGTGCAGTACATGGTTTGTATGCAGTGTTCATGACAAAAAGCATGTATCAGTCCAACATCATATGCATCACACATGGCAGTCATGTCAATTTTGAACTGGCAGACAATCATGACACATCACCCAAGCAACATACACATGTCTTGGACACACACACATCACCACTCACCGGACATTGGCTCATACCTTGGCAAGTCTCCCATGCCTTGGATCTGCTCCACTGCATTGAAATCACTAGTGATCTCCTCATGTCCAGTGAGTGCATAGTCCTCTGGTGGTGACCCACCGCCAGTCATCAGAGTAGAGGTGAACTTGGCAGCCAGCTTGTCTTTTGCTCAGCATCGGAGGTCATTCCAACGCTTGATGACATCACCAGCTGTATGCCTCTCATAGCCCAAGGAGCTAATACGGTCCACGAGGCACTGCCAGTGGGCCATATATGATGAGCAGTCATATGTGTGCTCCCTGCCTGCACCAGCATGTCACGGCCGTGTTCCAACACCTAGTCCACAAGCATGTCCAGTTCCTCATCACAGAAACTCCTCTTTCACAATGTCCGGGACTGCTGTGCCATGTCTGGTGTCTCAACCTGTACCGCTGGAGCACGCTCCTGCCTCTTGCCAGGTGGTGTAGACCCTGAGTGGCTTGTACCGCTCTGGTCAGTAGGAGCTGGAGTACAGGTGGACTGGCCTTTGGAATCAGCCACTGATGTAACTACAGAAGGTTGTCTTGTAGGTATCGGTAGCTGGGTGCTGTTGCCAGGACCCTGCGCCGCATGTGTCTTGTCCTTCGGGACATGGAAAGTGGCCACTGAGTCACCCTGTGCCTGGGCCAGGACCACTACAGTCCGGGATGGCTGACCCTGAGCCTGGGTGGTGGTAGCCACAGCTGCCCCTGCAGCTTCTACACCCTGGCTGCTCAGGACAGCAGATGGCACTTCTTGTCTGGGACCACGGGTGCTGGGGATGTCAGCAGCAGCTGCATCTCCCTGCCCCGGTTGGGGGGGACACCTTGCCCATGTGGACCACCTTGCCCAGCTTGGCCACCCTGGCCACATGGCCCACCTTGGCCAGCTTGACCACCCTGGCCACATCGCCCACCTTGGCCATCGTGGCCACGTCACCCACCTTGGCCACCTCTGCTAGATCACCCACCTTTGCCTCCCTTCCCACTTGTTTCCCTCCCGGTCATGGCATTGATGGACTCGTGCAATGGGAGGTGCAGCTAACAATTGTCCTGTGCAATTGGAGTGAGGGGGCTGGGTACGTGATGGAAAACGTACCACTGTGCTACAGCAAGGCTCTATGTGACCACTGGGGAAAAATAACAGTCTGTGCAATGCTCAGGCACCCCAAAAACAAAAATCAATGTGTATGCGACCCCTCGGTAGCCCACGTGTGAGTAAAAAACATCCTGCAGTATGCTGTGGCACCCAGGACCACAAAAAATGCATATGCGAGGAACACATAGGCTACTATGACCTCGGAAAAAGGGTACGGGACACACAGGGGCAATCACAGTGGGAAAAATGCATGCACAACTCACCGCCTGCCTCGTACAATGGAAAGAATCTCACGCGCATGTACGCATAGGCAACTCCCCCGCCTAAACAAGAAGTATGCACTGCCAAAGTAGTGATCTATTCACGTGTGAACCCACAAAAATATGAAGTTCACATGTCCTTCCCCACGAAAAGCACATACTGTGCAAGGTTGTCCTACGCAGACCTTTAACCCGATACTGAACGGCAACGCCCAACCTACAGCACATGTCACGTAACTTATGCAGTAAGGGCCTTTCCTCTGATTACACGCTAACACACTGTTTATGCACGTGCAAAGTCACTCTATTTCCAGCTGGCCACATGAAAGAACACAGAAGACCTATGATCCTGCCTACAAGGCCATTTACATGCCTCAAACTGCCACAAGCTGCCTCCTACGAGCCAACTGCTGCTGCCAGCCTGTTAGGGATAGTTCTCAACATGTGCTAATTTCCCTTACCTTTTGAGACCCCCAGCAACTTTGCTGGATTTCTAGGATTTGATTTCTTTACCTGGGAAGAGTGAGAGCCTTTTTTCCCACTCTTCCATGTATTTTGATGTGTGTTTTACTTTTGTGTTCTTTGGTTATGGAGTTTTAAAACAACTCCATAGGCATCATCTTTTTCTGTGTGTCACACAGCACCTTCAGTGTAGTGACACAGGGATGTCTTTCAGACTTCCCAAGGTTCAAATACCTTCTCTGGGACTGACTAATGTCTCCCAGAGCATGTAAAGTTAAATTGACTTTACTAGTCTCTTTAAATTTACAGACCCAGCACACACTATCTTCCTATAGAGTGCTGGAGTGGTTGTCTAGCTTCCCCCGAGTCAAAACACTCATGTAACAGTCAAATGTTACAATTTCCTACTTTAAACGGCTGGTGGCAGTGGTTTCGATCAAACGACCATGATTTTTCCTAACCGCGAACAACGGTAGCTAAAAATCAGGTCAGCCATGTTTTCCAATAAGGCACCCAAGACCTACCTGTAAAAATATAATCCGGTCGGCTTTTTTTTGCCATTTCTTTTAGGAGAGGTCCTTCTTGTTTTTGTCTCTGCGCACCAAACCAGGTTTGGTCCCTTTGTTCGTTGGCCTTTGGCAGGCTTCAGTGCTGAAGCCCTCCCCTGGCACCACAGTGTCTGGGGTGGACAGGATAGGAGGGAGGTGCCCGAAACTCCCTGTGCTTAGTCCCCTAGGAGACCTGAATGGAGTCTGGCATGATTGGCTGGCTGGCTGTCTGGCAAGGACCGCCACCCTGCTGTGTGAGTGACAGCCAGGCTGGAATGACTCGGGGTAAACAGTTTAAAAGCAGATCTCTGGTACTTGGAAAGCAGAGTCGACCACTGGAACGAAAGAACCGAAGATGAGCTGAAGGAAGAGGACTGCTGCAACTCCTGGATGACCGGTGAAGCCCTGCGGCAGGTCCAAATTGCCTGAAACTCCATTGAGAGAGAAGCCCTTCTGAAAGGGGCCCCTAGGTGACCCTGACGTCTATGGAAACAAGATGGGTCACCACACACGATAGAGACGCCAGACACGAGGTTGTATTCCCAAAGCTAGGGTTTTATTGCAAAGCAAAAGTCTCAGTTGGCCAACTCGGTCTCACGCCCCGCAACATATATCTCTAGACCTCGAGGGACGCAAGAGAGCGAATTATGTACATCAGTTACATATATACAAATTGCATATCAAGCAATCAGCTATGACATGTTTAACACACCCCCCTTTATTGGGTTTCTTTGAACTTGGTGTGATGATGGACATCTCCGACCACTATGACACCCTCAAACATCTATTCTAGTAACAATTTGCAATTTGTGAGCGCGAACGCATCTTTTGGTTATTGAATAGAACACAGCGCTTCTGTTCTTTGAAGCGAACTACATACGGGGGGGAGTTGCATTCCGGACCTTGCTATCTATGAGGTGCTATTCGAGTCCTGGGAGCCGACATGCTCTAGCGGGCTTACAATTCAAGCCTTTAGCACTATTATTCTAACATATTCTACCATATAATGAGACTGGCTGGCAGCTGTGAAATGATTAAATGCCCTGCAGCTCTGCCTCAAGGCTACATTCGGGAGGGAGCCGGGCATTCTTCCTGGTGCTGCCTACGTTTGTGTTTCAGTGAACTCTTGTTATCCTCACGGCCCTGTGGCTTTGTCTTTTTCACATACAGACAACAATGTTCCACAGTCGAGCAATGTAAGCGGAAAATATACTGCGAAGCAATAGGAACAGAAAGCAATGAGCAATGGTTAGAAAACAAAATGGCGATTCTTGCTACATCAAAATGGCCGTTCATTGGCAAACCAAAAACCTATATTCTGTTGTATTGTGCATGAGACTGTTGGTCCACGGCCACCAAATTGCGCTTGCGGTCTCAAAGTAGAGGTATCCGTATTTCTAGTCTGACAAACCCTCCTTTGGCTGTATGCCAAACGTCTCATCTATTTATTGAAACCTCCTCTAGTGATGATGAATATGAAGTACTTAGGTATGAATCTTGCATGCTATCATGGACATCATTGTCTTCATCAATATCTATTGCCATCAACTCTTTTACTGCTCTCATCTCATTTGGGTCTGGGCTAGTTCGATCATGAGGTTGTTTTTTCTTTGTTATCATATGCATGCATCCTTCCGTACATCCCTCAGTTACCTCTGCGCAAACTATGGGTAAACAATGTACACAACAACAGCACGTTAGGAATATTCTGAACACCGCTACTAATATTGAGATCAACTTCCATCCCCAAGATCGTAGTATTCCCCAAAACCAAGATCCTATTCCCCAGCTCCCTTCTCCCGTGGGGAGTTCAGAGCTTAGAACGTGCATTTTCTTTATTGCTTCAAAGATTGTGGGGGAATAGTCATCGACATAAACGCAACATGCTGATCCCACTATTTTGCAAATTCCCCCACGATCAACCAGGATTACATCGAGAGCCATTCTATTTTGTGGCGTCATTAACCTTATTCCTCTTTCTTCCAACGTCATGTTAAATAATATATCTGTTGTTGTGTTTATTGTATTTTTAGGATTCTGGACAGTTGCCTTATATTATAGGAGTTCACTATCTGTCCTAAGAATGGAATGAATGATTTCGCTACATCAGTTGCTATTAAAACACCTTTGTCAGTCCTTTTGACTCTAGTTCTGGATAATCTGGCCATGGCTGCTGTTTCTAAGAGGAATACTCCTGGGAACAGTAGCCCTAGGTAACATGTACCTACCCAGTTTCTGGGCAACCAAGGGTATGCTTTCTCTCCACATATAAAATAAACTGGATCACCAACGTATACTAGGTCTATTTCCCATTTTAGTACCACTGTATTCATACAACCAGTATATGTTCCGACTGGAAAAGTGCCTTTCTTTTTTAGACAAAAAGGGATAGTTCTTGTGCTATAATTCACCGTGTAAGATGGGGGAATTGCATCTTTGTTCCCTTTTGTTCTTACACGAAACATCATTACAGATGTTTTTTTCTGGCGGGGACAATCTATCTCGTCTATTTTGTCGTGTTATCTTCTGTGTACTTTTCCTCGTGGGCTCTGGGCCTATTACTTGTGCTTTATGGAAAATGGACAACCCACGGGCTTCATTATTATTTCCTCAAACTCATTCATGTTGGTTCTGTCTATTTGACCTGTATTACTCTTATTCCATTTCCCATAGAACATTGCACCTAAAGATGCACTACATGCAGAACTTAATGGTAATGGCTGCACATACCACCCTACTCCTTTTCCGGCATGCTGTGGTAAATGGGCACATACCCAGCAGTTTGTTTTCTTTAGGATTTCATGTGTCATGTTCATTATCAGCAGTAAGGTGTTATTTCCAAAACCTTCCCTGTGTTTTTCTTCCATTGGGGGTAGAGTATAAGTGATCACCTGAACCGGGCTTTCAGTAGTGGATATATTAATTATTGGTAAAAACATTTCTAATGGGTGTATTGTTTCTACCCACCATAATATTAGGGCTGTCGATATTGGTGCTACCATGCGCATTAAGCACATTATCATCGTTAGTGCCAGCATACAATTTGTTTTACCATGCGTTTTTCTTAAACTTATAGTCTTTATAACTGACTCATTCTCAGCGGTGGTGGTGCAGGAGGAGGCTGGAACCGGTCCCGGCATGTTTCTCGTCTTCCTTCTTCTTCCTTATCACAGTTCGTTGTGGATCTCTCTCTTCGTCGCGCTTGCTCTGATGTCTATAAGTTCAATGGAATTCTCACAGTTCAGTTTTGCCTGTCCTTTTTAGCCTGGATTTGATTATTCGTTTTTAGGCGAGATCACTTGTCTCTTCTTATACTGCTCAGAGGACTTTTGATCAGTTATCGCCTCAGTACCATGTGCGCCCAGCTCGTCCGCTCTGGTTCCGGACACATGTACTGTTAATCAATTATCTCACTTGCCATAGTACCATGTGTGCCCAGCTTGTCCGCTCTGGTTCCGGACACATGTACTTTTTATGATTGCACTGAGGAGCCGTGAGTCTTGAATTGTCCGATTTGCACAATTCTCACGCTTCTCTCCTCTACACCCCTGCTTCCTTCTCCGTCCATGAGCTGAACCAGAGGTTGACATAAACACCAAAAAAAAGAATGCGGATCACTTTGTCTTCCGAGGCCGCAGGTTGTATCGCCTTGCTCCTGGTATCGTATGATCCGTGAACAGTGTCGGTGCACTTTCAGATTCAGGCTTGAAGTCAGCCTGTGGCGCTACTGCAGGTGCTGGTGTGCGACGCGTCAATGATGCAGATCCGTTTTTTGGTGTGCTGGCAAGTGCTGGTGGGTGCCAAAGGTGTACACAATTTGGTTTTGCTGGTATCTGCAAGGTAGATTTCACGTTGGTCAGCAGTGATGTTGATTCTGCTGGGCAATGTTGGGGCACTCTTTGCCCTTCCCAATTTTTGGCAATCGTCTCAGGCTTTGTTTCGAGTTTCACTTCTCGTTTTGGCAGATTAGGTGGCTGCTCACTGGCAACAGTTTCTTTCATTTCTGGGACCGCTGTCTCTTTCCGGTCATCAGTGTCAGGCAAGACTTTCAGTGCAGTTGAAATCTTTTTGGCATGGGTGGCATGGATCCACGACTTCCTTCCATCCACCCGTATTGCCGTCTGCGTCGCCAAAAGTACTTGATGGGGCCTGCGCCACCTGGGTGCTAATGATGACTTTCTTTCAAAGTTTTTTAGCAGCACCCAGTCTCCTGGCTCCAGCGCATGCCCCGGACCGGTGTACCTTACTGGTAATGCCTCCTGCACCTGCTGATGAATCAAACGCAATTTCTGCATTAAAAGGCCACAATAAGTACTAAGCACAGGATGTTCTATCTCACTAAGTCGTTTTGGCTGAGGTGCGCACCAAACATTCGCCGGTCTCCCCATTACGATTTCGTACGGGGAGAGCCCAGTTTTAGCCTGTACAGAAGTATGCATGCATAATAGTGCTATTGGTAATGCATCCACCCAACTCAACTTACTTCCCGCACAAATCTTGCTATTCTTTGATTTAAGAATCCCATTGTGCCTCTCCACAAGACCGCAGAACTCGGATGCCTTGAACTATGGAATCTCTTATCAATCTGGAGACCAGCACATATCTGTAATACCACTGCACCCACAAAATGCGGTCCATTATCAGACCATAGGACGCGGGGCAAGCCAAATCTGGAAAAATACTCCTTCAACATTACTTTTGCCGTACTCATTGCTGTGCAATCTTTCAAAGGATATGCCTCCACCCACTTACTGAATGCACAGATTATCACCAAGATGTATTTTAAGTTTTGGCACCTCTCCATCTCTATGAAATCAAAATGAACTACCTCAAACGGCATGGAGGGTAGGCCAAAACTGCCTGTTGGAGTCTCTGTTCCCTTTCCTACATTGTGTTGTAAACACGTGATACAGTTCTGTAGAAACCACTCTTTTTTATGTTTACATTCTGCCATACTGTAGAAAGGTGCTGTATCATTTTCTTGGCACAGATGTGCGTAGGGCTGTGGGCCATTGTGACCATTGCAGCCACATACGACTTTGGCTACATCAGTTTCTAGTTCCCTTGTCCACCCAACAAACCTCCAAATCCAATTTAGCAGATACCTCTGCCCATCCCTGTATTTCATTGGCCGTAGCCTCGGCCTGCATTTCTTTGACAGTCGCAATTCCATCTTCTATCATACAGGGTACTTCCTCTGTCTGAACCGTCATCATCTTGGTATTCAAATTAGTGGCAGTTTGTTTCGCAATTCTGTCTGCAAACGCGTTTCCCTCTCCTATTTTGCATGTTACTTTTTTATGTGCCTCGCATTTCACTATTGCTAGGCGCTTTGGAAACGTGAGTGCAGACAGCAATCGTACAATCAAAGGGCCATGTTGAATCCTGGCACCATGTGATGTCAGAAACCCTCTCTCAGCCCAGAGTCGACCAAGTTAATAACCACTCCAAAAGCATACTGACTATCAGTATATATATTCACATTCAAATTTTCAGAAATCTCGCAGGCTCTGGTTAATGCCATTATTTCCACGGCTTGTGCTGAATTATAGGGGATTCTTTTACTTTCTACAATACTCTCTAGGATAGTGATAGCGTATGCGGCAGTTGTCGTGCCATCTGGTAATTTAAAACATGAGCTGTCACAAAATAACTCTCCATCCGGCTCTTTCTGTGGAATATCACTTAAATCAACTCTTCCCTTGGTTTCTTCCTCAGTGACCATTAAGCAATCGTGGGGGGTGATTCATTCTTCCCAATTTCTTTTATGGTTAGTGGCATTAATTCAGCAGGATTCAAAGTGCTACACCTCATAATTTGGATATGGGGCGCGAACAAGATAATCTCATATCTTTTCAATCTAGCAGAGGTGAGGTGTTGCGTCTGTGTCCTATTTAATAGAACGTCTATGGCATGTGGCACCATCAGAATTAAAGTGTGCCCCAATACCATCCCTTCCGTTTGTTTCACTGACGCAGCAGCCGCCGCGACAGATCGCAAACATCATGGTAGTGCGCGCGCTACAGGGTCCAGCGCAGAAGAAAAATAGCCACACGGCCTATTTCTTCCACCTTGTTCCTGTGTCAAAACCGCCAATGCACATCCTTCACCTTCACACACAAATAGTCTAAAAATATTCTCATAGTTCGGCGTACCTAAAACTGGAGCCGAGCATTATGCAGTTTTTAATCCATCAAATGTTCTCTGACATTCCTCATCCCACTGCAAAGGCATAACCGCATCTTTTCTAGTCAAATTCACTAATGGTTTCACAATTAACGCAACATTACCAATCCATTGTCGGCAATATGAAGCCATGCCTATTATGGCTCTGACTCCTTTTGGTGTCTTGGGAATAGGCATACAAGAAATACTTTCTATGCGTTCTGGCGTTAGTCTTCTCCCTCCTTTCGAAAGTAGGTAGCCCAAATAAGCCACCTCCTTTCGATTATACTGAAATTTCTTCAAACTAGCTTTATGGCCATGTGCCGCTAGGTGTGACAGTAGTAATACAGTGCTTTCTTTACAGATCTCCTCTGTGTCTGCAGCTAGCAATAAATCATCAATGTATTGCAAAAGTACATAACCCACGGGTAATTCCAGCATATCTAGCTGTTCTTTTAATGCTCTACTGTAAATACTTGGACTTTCCGTATAACCTTGCGGAATCCGCGTAAATGTAAATGATTGTCCTCCTAATGCGAACACGAACAAATATCTACTGTCCTTGTCCACTGGAATACTAAAGAATGCGTTTTTCAGATCTATTACACTAAAATATTCTGCTCAAACAGGTATCATTGTCAATATTGTAGTAACGTCTGGCACTAAAGGAAATTGCGGATCTACTACCTTATTCAATGCGCGTAGATCAATTATGAAAAGGTATGGTACCTCATTACCTCCTTTTTTATAAACCGGAAGAATCGGGCTGTTGCATGTACTGCCTGTGATTTCTTCTATTACCCCTAATTTCAACAAAAATCGGTAACAATACTCTTCAATCCTTTCTCACCTTCAACCGAAATTTTGTTTTGGGGTATTCGCGGTAGGGTAACACCTTCTTTTAAAATAATCTTTACTGGCTCTATCTTTAAACATCCCACATCGTTGTCATGCTTTGCCCATATGCAGGTTGGTACTTTACTTAGTTCCCCTGGTAACGCTTCGGACATGAATTCTGACACAGGGGCATCGTGTGGCCATATCATTAGAAACACTCCGTCTGCCGTGCAATGTATAACTGAACCGAGTTTTTTAAACAAATTTAATCCCAACAAATTTTCTCCACAATTTTATGTTAGAAGGAAAGGACAATGTTCGGTAAATGGTCCTATGGTAACTGGGACTGGTTTGGACACTGGGTTTATGACTGGTGTACCTGTGAACCCTGCGGAAACATTCTTTTGCCCTGACAGTGGTATATTCGGAACCAAATGATGGTCTATTGAACAATTCTGTGCTCCTGTATCTACAAGAAAGCGGTGCTCCTCATTCCTGACTCTCATTTCTACGTAGGGTCGTCTCTGATTCAGGGGAATAGACACTAGTTCCGACCCCTGTCCTGGGCTGTCCTATTGGGGAAATAACACATTGTCCGATGTGTAATCATTACTATTACTGTAATACGTGTTTGGCTGTGTATCGAAAACATTTTCACTCTTCCCTCTATTTCCCCCACTCTGATTTCTATATTGTTGATTTTGCTGTCCCTGATTCTGGTTTGGGGCATTTTGGTTTTGGCCTTGGTTTTGATTACCTCCGTTATTATGATGCTGCTGCATACTATTCCTATTTGGTTCATTCGCTCCTGGGTGTCCTCTATGCTGTCTCCTTTGACCAGACCCATTTCTATTTTGTAGATGCGGTCATTGCGCTCGCCAATGTCCTTCCTCTTTACAATATGCACACTGATTCGGCCCCACTGTTCCCCCATGCATATTCGAACTACTCCTTCCTGGTGCGTTCCCTCGCCCTATATTATGTCCTGTTACTTGCTGCAATAGTACCTGTGTTCTAATTAGACATTCCTTCAAGTCTGCCCCCACCTGTTTTAGCAACGATAATTCGTTCACCATCTCCTTCTGCCCCGGCGATGGTAACTGCTGCCCTTTATTATGCGACCCCTTTTCCCCCTTCCCAGGTCTCCCGACTTCCCTACTCCTGTACCCAGGTGCAGTAAACATTTCGGCATAATCATTATCTAATTCATCTTTAAGCTCAAAAAGTCTATACACATGTTCTCTCACTTCTTCATCCCTCTCCCTACAGCGTGCTAATGCATTCAAATCTAACAATCGCTGCAGTGGTAATTTCCCAATTAGCTGTTTCCATTTCTCCACCAAATATTCACCCATGCATTCCAACACTACCTGTCTTTCATTGCTTCTACGGAAGTCATATATCGAAGCCAATGTTACCGTCCCATCATTCCCGTCTATATACATCTCTGCCTGTTGCTGCAATTCCACCTTCCTTTCTTTGCTGATTGCACTTCGGGTTACCCTTGTGCACTCCCTTTGGTCAGTCCTGCCTCTTGCCCCCGCGGTTTCAATTTTAACCCCAGGAGGAACGGACGGTACCGACTCTGTGTCTAAGGCGGGAGGTGCGGATGGAACAATGGGAACAGGGAGTGTCTGCTGTGGGCCTGGTTGGCTAATAGGAAGTGTTACGTGCGCGGTCTGTGGCTGTGGGAGGGCTTGATCTACCGGAGGGGAAGCTTGGGCTACGGGCGTGGTCTGGGCAATAGCTACTGACGTGTCTGGTCTTACTTCTGATCTTGGGCCTTGTTTTGTATGGGTCAATATATTTTCGATCAATTCATCTGCTATGTGTAATTCTCGCTGTGGGTATATCTTTTCTATATTCAACTGGTCACGCCTGCCTGCCCTTCTTAGACTCTCAGTCCACTCCTCCTCATCTTTTTCTTCCGCTACCTCACCTTTTGATTTATGCCTGCGCGCATGCTTTGCTCTGCTTTTAAATCGGAGCATTGCTTCCTTTCTCCAGTCTTTAATAGTCTCAAATGCTGCAGGACGCGCTTTCTTTCTTATCAACACCCTTTCCAAGTTATCTATCCTCGCCATCTCAAAACTACCATTAATCGGCCACTGATGGTCTTGTTGCTTTCTGGTTTGCCTATGCCAAGTCTCACAGAATATTATCGCGCCCACTCCATACTTCACATACATCTCATACGCCGGCGTTCCCCCAGGTGGTACAATTTGTCCATCTTCCAAAGATTGTCTACCACAGCGGAAAAATCCTGCTAGGGTGGACAATACCCCAGGCATGTTTCAACCTTCCCCCTGGTTAATCAACCTTACCTAGGGCGTTTGATTTTGCAAAGTCAACTCTCAACCAATATCAGGATGCTTTGAATCGGGGACTGACTCACCTGATAAATCAAGTCGTCTGTATACTGACGCACCAAAGGACGTCGATCAGGGATCAGATGTGTGCAGATCTGCAAAGGAGTCTCTCATCATTTTTACAGGGCGCCCCGAACACCTCTTGATCCCGGCTCTATCGTCCCGTCCTCGCCGTTCTCTGCCTTTCTCAATTACAACGTTACGCGAAGGAACAAGTGGGGGAGGGTCCCTATTCGGGCGCCATCTTGAAAGGGGCCCCTAGGGGACCCTGACGTCTATGGAAACAAGGTGGGTCACCACACACAATAGAGACGCCAGACACAAGGTTGTATTCCCAAAGCTAGGGTTTTATTGCAAAGCAAAAGTCTCAGTTGGCCAACTCGGTCTCACGCCCCGCGACGTGTATCTCTAGACCTCGAGGGACGCAAGAGAGCGAATTACATACATCAGTTACATATATACAAAATGCATATCAAACAATCAGCTATGACATGTTTAACACCCCCCTTTATTGGGTTTCTTTGAACTTGGTGTGATGATGGACTACTCCGACCACTATGACACCTTCAAACATCTATTCTAGTAACAATTTGCAATTTGTGAGTGCGAAGGCATCTTTTGGTTATTGAAAAGAACACGGCGCTTCTGTTCTTGGAAGCAAACTACATACGGGGGGGAGTTGCATTCCGGACCTTGCTATCTATCAGGTGCTATTCGAGTCCTGGGAGCCGACATGCTCTAGCGGGCTCTGCAAAGGGGGGCCGTTAGAACAGCATAATTCAAGCCTTTAGCAGTATTATTCTAACATATTCTACCATATAACGAGACTGGCTGGCAGCTGTGAAATGATTAAATGCCCTGCAGCTCTGCCTCAAGGCTACATTCGGGAGGGAGCTGGGCATCCTTCCTGGCGCTGCCTACGTTTGTGTTTCAGCAAACTCTTGTTATCCTCACGGCCCTACGGCCTTGTCCTTTTCACATACAGACAACAATGTTCCACAGTCTAGCAGTGTAAGCGGAAAATATACTGCGAACCAATAGGAACAGAAAGCAATGAGCAATGGTTAGAAAACAAAATGGCGATTCTTGCTGCATCAAAATGGCCGTTCATTGGCAAACTCGAAAACCTATATTCTGTCGTATCGTGCGTGAGACGGTTGGTCCACGGCCACCAAATTGCGTTTGCGGTCTCAAAGTAGAGGTATCTGTATTTCTAGACTGACACTTCAAGGTTAACTTCTTTCCTTGAGTTTGGTGGGAACAACCAACTTGTAAACCGCCTGGACACTGTGACCTCCTGGTAAACTTTTCTGCAGAATGCTGTGGAAAAATGGATAAGCAGTGGGAAGGATACCAGTTTGTGGTCTTTAAGGTACTCACAACCATATATCAGCATTTTGCTAAGCTTGTGGCCTCATCCCTGGGCAGTGCAGGATCCTCCCGACATCCTCCTTCTTGTCCTCATGACTGCAGCTCAGGAACAGCGAGATCTGCTTGAACTGCCAGGAACAACTGCCTCAGCTACAGCTCTTCTTCACTAACCAGGTACTGTGCAAACGCGGTCTGGAAATCTTTTCAGCCATCGCAAAAGTTTGTGGAACTTTCCTCAACTTCAAAGGCGTGTCCTTCCCTAAACATTTATCAAACTTTTCACCAAGCCAAATTCTTCTAAACTCTGTGGCAACAACTTAACTGTTTACTACCAGAACTGTGCTATCCTATACAAAGACTCTGAACCATTTACTTTGGCCCAGGCCTATGAACTGAATTGCTGGTTGTAGTTTACTGAAACCCTGTGCCCTGCCTATTCAAGTATTTGTGCTAATGATTCTTATAACCTTGTATTTTTACCCCTTTTAAAAGTATCTGAAGTTCCATTTTGCTCCCACTTCAGGGGAGCTGAACTTGTTCAGTAACTTATTGGTTGTGTATTTGTAGTATATTAGCGTGTGATATTGGGCTGCTGTTGCTAGTGTGATGTTTTCAAACTGACAGTGTTAATAAATGTACATTCTTTTACCAAGAAACCTTGATTAAGTGTATATTTCAATCACTGTATTTGTTGGTCCTTTGTGTAACTTGTTCTACTGCTCACTCAACTCTTGAGATATGTCTGACTGCTCAGCCACTGCTACCACATAACTGTGTAGTACAGGCTTGTACCAAAGGTGAAATTGTACTGACACTTGTAGTCTTAATTGCATGTAGTGTTCCCAAAGAGTACTGCATGTGATTCTGCCTAACACAGCCCACTCAGTGTGCCTGCTGCCCACGTGCCATGCATTTAGGAATAGATGAGGATCTGGTTAAATGCCATCTTTAGTGGTGTCTTCAAAAAGACTGGAGAGGTGAAAGTTTACTCAGGAGGTGGAGATTGGGCTTTCTCTGGGCGTGTATTTGGCTCTTTTTATGGTCCGCCTGATGAGTTTTCTGGGGTACCCTCGTTCTTGAAGCTTACTTTGTAGTTTAATGGCAGCCTTACCTCATTTTTGGAGTGGATCAACACCCAGACCCAAGAGATAAAATTTACCATGAAAAAGAGCAACATCGCCATTGACTTTTTGGACCTCACCATCTTAGTCAAGAATGGCAAATTTCAATGTGACCTTTTCACAAAAGAGACTGAGAGAAATACCCTACTTCACTACAACAGCCACCACCCAAGAAATCTAAGGGATAACCTTCCATATGGTCAATTCTTGAGACTGAGGCGTAACTGTACAGAGTTGGATAAATTTCAACAACATGCCATTAAACTACAAAGTAAGCTTCAAGAAAGAGGGTACCCCAGACAACTCGCCAGGCGGACCATAAAAAGAGCCAAATACACGCCCAGAGAAAGCCTGCTAACACCTAGAGTGAAAAATCCGGATCAAGAGAATACTCTCACATTTGTCTCCACTTTTGGCCCTGACACAACCAAATTAAAAGGAATATTGAAAAAATGTTGGCCCCTGGTACAATTAAGCCTGCCAGAAGAAAAAACACCTAGAATGGTGCTCAAAAGATCCAATAATCTGAAGGACATGCTATCACATGCCAGACTAGAGAAGAAGTCACAAAGATCCATGCTCTGGAACATGCGGGAAATAAGGGGGCACCACCCCTGTGGTACTTGCACAGTCTGCCGCTTTACCAGGAAAATGTCCTCTTTCAGAATAGGTGAAAAAGACTGGCAACTCAGACAGTTCACAAACTGTAAAACAGCCAATGTAATTTACATTATTGAATGTCCTTGTGGTCTTCGCTACGTGGGGCATACAACCCGACAAATCCACAAAAGGATAGGTGAACACAGATCTCGCATCCGATGTAAATCTGCCAATGCCCCAATGGTACAACATTTCACCGAAAATCATCATGGTCCAGACGATATCCTGTGGTGGATAGCAGACTCAGTACCTAATACAAGCAAAGCTACTAACTCACTTAACCATAAAGAGGCGTGGTGGATCTTTAAACTTATAAGCACTACCAACGGCCTAAATGAGATAGATCCCACGCACTTTTGTAGATAATCATACATCTAGGAGTCCCAATCTCCACCTCCTGAGTAACCTTTCACCTCTCCTTTCTTTTTGAAGACACCACTAAAGATGGCATTTAACCAGATCCTCATCTATTCCTCTTTCCCCACAAGGTCCCATCATATTTTATCCAATTACGCTGATTTCGCTACCTTGTAGGAGCCGCATATCTTCCAACACCGCACCTACATTTATATTCCCATTCAAGTATAATACCCTATTACTTTTTCTATAAATGCCTACAGCATCACATTGATTGTACATTTTGCCATCTTCTTATATGAGCTGCTGATTAGATCTGGCCACCAGACTTCCCTACAGCCCACATAAGTCACGGGTACATTCATTAGCCCACCACTTCATGTTCACGAAGAAATGGGAACTCCGGTCTCCCAATGGGCATGTTTTACTGACTAGCATTCCAACAATGGCAGGCGCGCTCTGAAACGCTACAGGAGCACAGGCACGGTCATGTGCACACGTCGGGCAGTATAACAAACACTACCCGAGGCACGCATGCGCATTCAGCACAGCCGTGCACAGCTCGGCTTTTTCTTTTGTAATTTTCCTCAAGTGTACGTGGCGCCGTAGACGCAAGCTATACACGCGACTTTACTCGCCAGCCTGCAGCTAACTCGGAACTGTACTTCAGGTAACCAGAACCTCTTTTCTTTGCATTAGATTGCAGACCTGATTTACACTATATAACGAAACGGTCACATTCATCTCATTTCTTAACAGCCACAGACTAGAAATCGAATTTGGCTTCTTCCAGAAACCATTCCATACGAGTCAGACTTCTTGCTGACATTTGCCATTAAACCGGCATCCCATGCTTCTCCAGTGATTCTGGACACAGAAGTTACCTAGCAAGGCAAGCACTTGCCATATTCACGCACCTAAGTCACCATACTCCAGTTTGGACCACCAGCAACTGAATATGTACCCAGAATTATATGTGTTTTTTACTCCTGTACCCTTTCACAGCCTGCCGCTAGCGCTTAGAAGCCCACTTTTTCCTGCACCTTACGCTACTCGGGAGCCACAAGCAATATCCAGATTCATGCAGCATTGCAGCCCCCAAGGTCAGTCTCTTGTCTCCCCTGCCCCTGATATTTTTGTGGTGTACCATATTCTTGGAATAGATTATACTTGTGTTTTTAAACAGTTTTTAACTCTCAATTCAGAATCTAATAGTGTCCTCATATCTCTGTCCTAGGGAGACCTACTCCAGGCCCAAGATGAAGGCACTTAGCCGAAACGTCTTAAGGACCAACATTTACATACCTCTCCTTGTCCCTACATCTTTTTGATCTATATCTAGACGTCGACCACGTGTTAGGTCACCCTCCAGCCTGGCTACAGACAACCAAGAGTTTCCTCATTTAATGCTTCTGTTTTGGTTGTCTTGTATTGAATAGACGTTAATCACTTGTCACTAGAGATGGTGGTTATACAGTGTTCTTTAAAGCACTATCCTGTTTTTTCATTACATTTTTGCAATTTAGTTTGCCATAACAATTGTGTGAGGGTAAGGCTAAGAATGTGAATTAACCCCCCTGCACACTCAGTATCTGTGAATGAATTTTTTGCATTTCTGTTTGCTCTCTACAAATACCTCTTTATTAATAATACTGATGCATGACTATTAAATGCATCCAGCAGCAAAATAAATTTATAAGCTGTAAAAATGATATCTATTTTTGTCTGAACTCCTTCTTGTACATCTTCACATTTAAAGTGTTTTTGTATTTCCTTGGACACAATAGAAATTACCTAGGCCTACTACAATCAATAAGTAGCCCCCCTCAAAACGTTACACGTCAGAACAGACCCCCTTTGTTAACCAAGTATTACCAGCCCATTGTTCTGCCGTAGTTGGGCTATCCCTTCAGTTACCAGGAATCATGCTCATCGACAGGACTCAGGGCACTAACCATCAGAGGGGCAGGTATCAGCCATCAGGCAGGAGGGAAACGTGGACCTTACAACAAGGATGTCTTCCGTGTTGGGACGAATTGTCCAGCAGATCGGAGCAGAGCAGCAGCGGGCACAGGGGGCACGACTCACCATCGCCAGGGCTGAGAACACCCTGCATTGGGCAGAGAGACGGGCCGAGTTCCTCGAGGAGTCTTGCAGAGAGTTTGAGAGGAGCACGTTGGAGTCCCTGCATGCCCTTGAGGGGACAGTACAGGTCCACCTAAGGGAAATCGATGCAGAGTTCGATGATGCCCTGGCCAAAACTCTGGGGGGAAATGATGAGTCGAAAAACTAACCTGCTGCCTTTGTATATAGTTATTTAGCAGTCGGTTTCATTATTTATTTTCTTTTGAAGTTCATGGACTTTGCTCCACATCTTGTACATAGTTCTTTCTTCATGGAGTTCTTAAGGTTGTTCATTAAAGTTTTGCGATCATGGACCCTGGATCTTTCTATATAGTTGGATATTTTTTTTCTTAAATCTTTTTGTTAACCATGGAGGAATGGTTTTGTTATGATTTATCTTTACAGTTTGAGATGCATCAATGGTTATGGACCACATTTTTTATTTTTTTCATTATTTCGATCCCATTGGTTTTTGTTTTCAATTTAATTTTATTTGGATTACATTCATGATGATTTTACTGGTTGTATTTTACTGAGTATGACTTTTATACATGTGCATTAATACATTTTTTTAGCTTGAAATCCAAGTGGTGTCTGCTCTCAATGGTTTGGTGCATGTCTCACTCTTCCTTGGCTCTGTTACGTGTCCCTGCTGTTCAGCAATGTTGTTCATGTGTGTGCAAACATGCACGTGTGATTTAGTGATTCCCATGCCATGGGGCATGTACTGGGGAGCAGGACCAATGGATGAATGTTGAGGTGTACCTTGCGGGTGCAGCGTGTGTTGGCATTTTAGTGGACATATGGTACATGATTGCATGTTGGGCCAATGTGTTGGTGGTGAAGGTACATAAATCGGGGCCTGCCTGTAGGTTGCCGTCACTGGTGGGGGACATGGGTCGAGTCCTGCCTGCAGGTTGCCGTCACTGGTGGGGGTGGGGGACATGAGTCAGAGCCTGCCTGCAGGGTATGGTCACGGGTGATGGGGGGACCATGTGGTATGAGCTGCCTGTGGGGTATGTTCACAGGTGATGGTGGGGGTCCCATGTGGTGTTGGCTGCCAGCGGTGTATGTTCACAACTGATGGTGGGGGTCCCATGTTGTGTGGGCTGCCTGCTGGATATGTTCAGAGGTGATGGTGGGGGTCCTATGTTTTGTGGGCTGCCTGTGGGGTATGGTCACAGGTGATGAGGGTGCATGTGATGTGGGCTGCCTGCGGGGTAACTTCACAGGGGATGGCGGGTGTACCATGTGGTGTGGGCTGCCTGCGGAGTATAGTCAGGGGTGATGGGGTGGCCATGTGGTGTAGGCTTCCAGCGGGGTATGTTCATAGGTGATGGTGGGGGTTCCATGTGGTGTGGGCTGCCAGCTGGGTATGTTCACAGGTGATGGTGGGGGTCCCATGTAGTGTGGGCTCTCTGCAGGGTATCGTCACGGGTGATGGGGAGCCATGTGGTGTGGCTGCCTGCGGGGTATGGTCACAGCTGATGGGGTGGCCATGTGATCTGGGCTGCCTGCGGGGTATTGTTAGGCAAAGTTTGAATGCAGTACCCTCTGGGAACACTACAATACAACTATGACTACAGGTATAGGAAACCCAACCTTTGGTATAAGCGTGTACTACATAGTTTTGTTAGCGTGTTGAGCAGACAGGCTACAGCCAGGCTTATATCAAGAAGGGAAATGTGAGCTGTAGTGGAGTTACACAAAGATTCACAGTTACAGGTATTCAAATAAACTCTTACACTCAATGTTTCTTGAATAAAAAATCAATAATGTATTAATCAGTCAGTTATAAAGCCTTCTTCAGAATGGAGAAATAGGATAGTAACACACAAATATACTTCAATAATGTACACTTTGAGTTTCTGAATCAGACAAGGCCCTTTTGGGTGGCCCACTGACACAACCTACACCCACAGGTGACTTCAGTAACAAGGGTGCTCGGGACATTAATACCTTACTATTGGTATTCAGAATACTCTTTAAAAGTTGGTAAAAGGCAAAGGTTATTAGAACACAAGAGACCGCAAATATACTTAAGCAGTGCAGATACTTTTTGAGTTCACTAGAAGAGTCATTCAATTCAATAGGCTAAGCCAAATTCAATGGGCAAAAGGCTTGGATAGATAAAACACTTCTGGTAAGCAATGGAAAAGTATTTGCACAAGTTCTAAGGAGTCTTTGAAGAAAAGAAGAATAAATTGTAGAGACACAATCTGATTAGACTTGTGAGTTGTGGAAGTTACAAGCACTTCTACAGTAAGAGGTAAGTTCTCTTAGACTTGTTTTACAGTACCTTGGTAAAGAAGAAAGGATGCAGCTTATGACTCCTGTTCCTGTGCAGCTCTGCAGATCTCACTGTTCCTGGGCCTCAGTCATGGGAACAAGAGGGAGGATGTCGGGGGACTCCTGCACTACACCAGTACTGTCAAAACTGACAACAGGAAAACTTTACTTTCTGTGGCTGTTTCATGTTTCAGCTCTGTGCGGTACAGCAAATAGCAATAAGCACAGTTTGTGGCTGTCAAGGTGGACTTTCCTCACATCTGAGGCCCTGCACTCGACTGAAGGGGGTCAGGCTTGTTCAGTCCTGCTTCTTGGGAGCCCGGAGGATCTTCCAAAAGCTTTAAGCCAGTTTACAAGCAACACACACAATCAGATATCCTCTCCCTGGCTCTATGGTTTCCTGCAGCAACTCTGAAGAAATTCAACCAGCTCCGAGATGCGTGTCCAGGTGATTTACTTGGGAGTTGATTGGTCCCATCAACTCAAAGGGAGAGGGCGTCCTTGCCGGGCTTCTCTGTTGATGCAAACTTGGCAAGTAGTCACTGCAACAGGGCTTCACTGGGTAAACCAACGGTCCAGGAGTTGCAGCAGACGTCCTCTTCAAGCTCTTCTTCGGTTCCTTCATCTAGTGGTCGACTCTGCGTTGCAAGCCAACAGACTCACATTTTATTCAGTTCTCTCTCTCATTCATTCCAGCCTAGCTGTCACTCACCCAACAGGGTGGCTTTCCTTGCCAGACAGTCAGCCAGCCATTCACCACAGAGTGCATTTGGGTCTCTTAGGAGACTAAGCACAGGGAGTTTTGGGCACCGCCCTCACTTTCTGCCTACCCCAGACACTTGGGCGCCAAAGGCGGGTTTCTCTCAGAAACCCCGCCAAAGGCGAAATAAATAAAGAGACCAAACCTGGGTTGGCGCGCAGAGAAACTCTCTAGAAGGACCTTTCCACAAAGAAATGGCAAAAAAAGAATACCGGGCACCATTTCAGCAAAGATGGCTGGACGCCATTTTGAAAAAGATGGCTCCTGCGGTTAACGTTACCAGGTCCGCTAACGGTCACGGTCAGGGGCATTGCTAGGACTGGAAAAGACCCGGGGCTATGCTGATGTCGGAACTGTTGGGACTGGGCGCTAGCTAGCCTTTTGGTTGAAGCTCCTGAGATTCTATCCAGGGCTACAACCAAAGCATCAGGGGCTATAGCCCCCTTAGCCACCCCCAAGCAACGCCTCTGGTCACGGTAAATGCAAACCAGGGTAGTTCAAACAAAACCACTGCCACCAGCCAGTCAATTGAGGAAAGGGCAACATAAAAAATGTTACATGAGCATTTTGACACAGGGGACACTAAGTAACCCCTCCAGCACTCTATTGTAAGATAGGGTGTGCTGGGTCTAGCAAGTGCAATGCTAAGTAAAGCCAATTTCACTTTACTGCTCTGGGAAACAGTAGTTGATCCCAGAGAAGGAATGTAAACATTAGGAAATCTGGAAGACTTCCCGGTGTCACTTCACTGAAGGTGCTTTGTGACACAATTGTAAAAGAGGATGCCTATGGAGTTGGTTAGACTCCATAACCAAAAAGAAACACAGTCTATAAAATCACATTAAAATACATGAGAGAGTGGGAAAAAGGGTCTCACTCTCTCCAGGTAAAAAAAAATCAAGTCCTCAAAAATCCAGCAAAGTTGCTGGGGGTTTCTAAGGTGGAGGGAACTAGCACATTTTTTGAGAATTCTCCCTAACAGGTATGTTAACAGGTGATGGTGGGGGTCACATGTGGTGTGGGCTGCCTGCAGGGTATGGTCCACTGCTGGGGTCTGGCTGTCCCATGAGGAGGCGTCTACTTCCAGGGAAGTTGTGCGTGTAACACAGGGTATGTGCAAGCCTTCCCACGTGATTTGGCTGGTGCGAGCAGGGTATGTGATTTTGCTGGGGTGCTGATGGGGTACGCGCGGGCCTTACCACGTGATTTGGCTGGTGCAAGCGGGGTATGCTATTTTGTTGGGGTGCGGACGAGTTACACGCGGGCATTACCATGTGATTTGGCTGGTGCGAGCGGAGTACGCAATTTTGCTAGGGTGCGGATAGGGTACGTGCAGGCTTTTCCACACGATTTGGCTGGTGCGAGTGGGGTATGTGGTTTTGCTGGGTTGCGGACGGGGTACGCGCATGCCTTCCCTGGCGATTTAACTGGTGCGTGCGGGGTACGCGATTTCGCTGGAGTCGGATGAGGTACTCGCAGGCCTTCCCATGTGATTTGGGTGGTGCGAGCTGGAACGCTCTGATTTTTCACGCGATTATGATGAGCAGGGCTATTTGCTGAGCCACGGATGGCGCGTGGCTTTGTGCCATATTGGGCATTTCACTGGCTTTTTCCTGCACACAGCGGCGTGTTGGGGGCGTTACTGGCGGTGGTGGTGTTCATTGCACCACGGCTACTGATGCCTCAGGAAATCCATGAATGCGTGTGCTGCGCAATTGCTGGTTTGCGCCACGGCTGGTGCACGCTTAGCGCACGCTCCTTTTCGGCGCACAGTGCTTGCACTGCTTCTGCACTGGATTCTATGAATTGGGCCCCAAGAGTAGACATGAGCATCCTCTCTTTCCTCGGTAGCAGACTAACGCGGGACAACAAATCTTTAGTATCCCATATATAGGAAGGCACGGTAAAGACCAATGGTCTTAATGTCTCATCAATGAACTCAGCCATGTTTTCCAGAATGGAGCCAGAGAGTGTAACATTTGGTTTCCCAGGTGGTCTCTAAAGTGACTTGTGAAATTTGGGAAGAAAATAGATTGTTGGGATAACAGGAGCACTAGGTAATACACATGGTGCTATTTCCTTCTCCAGAATATCAAGATCCGACCACTTTTGTAGCAGAATAGAATGGTCATTAGCAATATTCGAAAAGCGTTATGGTCCAGTTAGATATAACAACTCTGATCCGCTTTGCTTTTTGGGTAGCTACTGGATCACATTCACATCGTTCTTGAGAATAGATCATTCTCTCTGCTCATATTACCATAAAGGTTAAAGGAGGTATATCTCTTAACTGTGCCTGTTACATCTTTATGATTGGGATCACTATTGTTTTGTAGAAGTGTGATGGCTGAGTATGTGTTGTAGCCACTAGTACTCTGGGGCAGACATATTTTCATCTCATTATCACATTGTCCTACTTAGAAAATGTAGAGGAACAGATATTAGGAAACTCATATTTTAGATTGCAAACAAGTTCCTAAATAGGAGAGTCTCACATTCTCTTGGTCTTCAAGGAAGTATTGTTCAAGCAGAAACAGTATCGCAAATCCTGAGAGTTTTAGTTGGATGCCTCTAAAAAACAAAAAGGGGAAACTGCATGGAATAGTATATTAAAACAGACCCATACTAACTCAATACGTCATTTTTTGTAACTATAATTGAACTTGTATTGAATTTGTGCAAATATTACATGGAGTTGAACACAGATAGAGCATAACTCAAGTTGATCATTTAATGATGTAATGAATTTGTGAGTTTTAAGGGCTGTTGAACAGTGATTGAACTAATGTGTGCATTAATGTGTGCTTTGTGTGCTGTTGAGCAGTGATTAGCAGTGATTAAACATTTACAAATAATAATTTAATCATAGATTAATACTGAAAGAAAATACATCTTTGTTTACCCCAAACCCACTAAGATGTTGCACGTTTAGAAGATGGAGTCCAATACACCCAGGTCAGTTTCAAGAGATGTCATGACAGAGTGAGGGACGAATTGTACACAAATGTTTGCTGACCTGCCCTTTTCCACATAACATATAACATAGACAACATGGATCCATCAGTACTGAGTTCTGATCTGTTTGCCCTCAGTGATGAGTTTAGACCCTTTCCCCTTCAGTGCCAGTTTCTGCCTTCATGTTGCCCTCAGTCCTAATTTCTGGATCCATTTGTCCTTCAGTACCCACGTACTTATCCATGTGCCTCTATATCCCTATTGTGATGCCCGTTGTCCCTCTGGCACAGTTCTGGTCCCATTTGACCTTCTGTCCCCAGTGTGGACCCTGTTTGCCCCTCAGGCAAGTGTACTGCCTACATTTCTAATTATATTTCGCGATCTGAATGACACCTGGCCTAGTAGGATCGTTGTCTTTCTGTCCTTCCTTTGTTCCCCCACCATTGCCTTGTCGCGCCTCAAAACACTTGTGTTATAAATGCCATATCATATCATATATTATTTTTATTTATGTATATAGCGCCATGTTGGCCCGTTGGCATAAGGGTGCTAACAAAAATAGTAAAAAAACGACAACAATAAATAGCAAGAACTCAGAAACATAACAATAATATTTAGATATACATTGGACAAAATACAAGTGAACCTTCACTAAATGCAGTGCTTAAAGTGGGCCAGGGCCTGCCGGGGCTGGGCCCCGGCAGTCTCCAAAAAGTGGGGCTGAGCCGGGGCCCTGCTGGGGCCCCGTCCCACCGCCCGCAACATTGGCAGGATGCATTATCCCGTCGCGGCCGCAGCCGCGACGGGAGATGCATGCGCCTGCCATGAAGTCAGGCGATCTGACAAAAGTGGCAGCCAACCACAGCGACGCTGTGACTGGCTGCCACTTCTGTCAGTCATAGTAACTGCATCTGGTGACCCCTCGCGCGAGAGGTCACCAGAGGCGGTTACTGTCCCTTTGTTTCCCCAGGTCGCCGAGGCGTCTTTAACCCTCGGCGAACCTGGGGATTCCTTGACATATTTCGAGGTTTATAAAAGATGGGTTTGAAAGTACACATTTCAAGCCATCTTTTATAAAGCTTTGCCGACGGACAATTTTGTCCGTAGTCAAAGCTTTATAAAAGACGGCTTGAATGGTGTACTTTCAAAGCCATCTTTTATAAACCCGAAATGTTTAAAAAAGATGGCCTGAAAACTAGGCAAACCGTAGGGTATGCACACATATATATATAAATGTTATATATTTGTGTGCGTACCTTACTATGGTGTGTGTACTATGCAAGCCATCTTTTCTAAACATAGAAATATGTTACATATTTCTATGTTTAGAAAAGATGGCTTGCACAGTACACACACCATAGTAAGGTACGCACACAAATATATCACATTTATATATATTTGTGTGTATACCCTACGATTTGCGTACTTTTTAGGCCACGCCCCTCCCACAAGCCACGCCCCCAAATGAGGGCCCCCCCTCGATTTCTTACCCCACTTAAAGCCCTGACTAAATGTCAGTGTCTTCCCAACATCAGATAAAAATGCAAGTGTCCATGTGCAACAAGAAATGGGAACCGAGACATGGAGGAGTACAAGTGGCTACTCTCTGGCATTAGAATTTGTAATATGGGACATCATACAGTGGCATTTACAATCAACGTCAGTTCAGATGGCCCATTAATGAACTTATTACAGTTAGCTAAAAATAGTGGCAGGCAACTACGTCCACAGCCAAACAGTATACATTCCCTCTTCACTTGTGGGCACAATTGGTCAAACTTAATTCTCCATTTGACCTCAAAATCCAAGGTTCTTATGACCCCCAGGACCAATCCTTTGTCTGAACCAGGCCATAGCCTTGTCCCTGAGGGCTTCCTTGTGTTCAACCCCTACTGGTTTCGTTCGTGACATTAGAAATAATACAATGTATTTGGTCTCCGTAAATATTACACATTTACACTCTCATCTGACCCTAAGTATCAACTTTATGTCCCATTTGACCTACAGTTCCAATACATTATCTGGTACTATTGTGCCCCCCAGTAAACAGTTCTAGTTTCATTTAATGCTCAGCCCCAGTTTTAGCTCCCTAGCCCCAGGGTGGCCAGATTCTGTTCCGTGTGTCCTTCATTTAATCCCCATTTTCCCAGCAGAATCCATTTCTTATCCCATTTGGCTCTCAGTAAGTAGGTCTGTTCACATTTGCTTTTGAGCTGTTAAATCCTGCCCCATGTGCCCCAAATGCCCTCAGCTCCATTCCTAGTCATATTTGTCCATCAATTCCCTGTTCATGTCCCAGTGTCCTCTCAGTGCCCAGTTCTGGACCTGTTTTCACCGAAGTGCCTAGCTTTTGCTCCCATCTGACCCTCAGTACTCTTGGTGCCAGTTGATTCTCAGTTGATTCTCAGTGCCCAGTTCTTGTCCCATGTGCACCTTCTTTTCCAGTCCCAGTCTTCTTGTACCCCCAGTATTGAGATCGGGTCCCATGTGTCCCTGAATGACCATCAAACTCCCATTTGACCTTCCATGTTGCGTTTAGACCATGTTTGCCCTTTCAGTGTCTAC
Source organism: Ambystoma mexicanum (assembly GCF_040938575.1). Taxonomy (NCBI): domain Eukaryota; kingdom Metazoa; phylum Chordata; class Amphibia; order Caudata; family Ambystomatidae; genus Ambystoma; species Ambystoma mexicanum. Next base: position 528,599,193 of record NC_090937.1, read on the forward strand.
TCTTGCCACCTATACCCCACCCAGTGCCTAGAACTGCTCTCCTTTACCTTCCAGTTTTTATCCCTGGCCTGTTGTCCCCCTCAGTGATGTGCTGACCCAATTTGGCCCACAGTGGCATGATCTTGCCCCATTTGCTCAGCTCTGACTCTATTTCCCCCACAGTAAAAGTTATGATTCCATGCACCCCATAGTCCCATAACCTCTAGAAATGTCTGTTCGGCCATTTCCACTCCGTGCCCCTCTGGCCCCATTTACCTCTGTAGCTACTGATGTCTCCCTCGTACACCTCTACAGGGTTTTCTAAGGTATGCAGTGAGCTCCCACTTAGTGTATAATGGATGTGTGCCTTGTAGACAGTGTAGAACATGTAATAAACCTATTAGTCTCAAATTTTCATTAATCAGATAATTCCCATGTCATGTGTGAAACATAGAGCAATCCTAAAACAGTGCAGTATCGATTGGATCCAAACGCTGGAAGAATCAAACCAACTCATGTCATCGCTGGAGCTCCCTTTCAATGTAAGAAAGATCAACGAAACACACAGCTACCTGGCAAAAAGTCCTAACAGGGAGCTCCGAGAAAATGTCATGAGAATTCGCTTAAACATCATGCATACTAACGAAACTTTAGCAAGATGGAAACTGGGCGACTATGCAACCTGCCACTTCTGTACACAGAAGGAAATGAAAGAAACTACTAAACATCTCCTTCTTAATTCTCGGGGGCTGATCGCCACACGCTCTCGTCACCTGGGCCTCTTTTTAAAAAACGTGCAGTTCTACGATGAAGATAAGTGCTGGAGTCGGCTGATGAGTGGGGATAAAACCTTTTGGGTCATAACTGAGGTTGTTTTTTATTAAAGAATCGGGACTACTTACTGGAGGTAACATTGAAAGGACTATTGTCCAAGGAGACAAATAATATAAATCTTTTCTCTTTGGAGTTCAATGGAACCCCAGGAACCAGGAGTTCTTAAAATAAGGAACTTGGAATCCGTTAGGACCCAGCACTTATAGGAAAGGTACACAAGAAAGAAAGTGTGTAAAAATTGTTTAAATTTCAATTGAAACAAGAAAAATTAAAAAAAAAAACAGTGCAGTATGTTGCAATGCACTTAACGTTATAAATTAATAAGTACAGTGATGTTGAAAATCGCATGAGAGTGATAAGCTTATATTATACAGAGGAATTTCACATTGATTTTAATGCCCTTTTTTCCGTATCTGCAATGTTGTTATCATCTCTAAAATAAAAAACGGTGCTCTGTGCATTTTCTTTTCACTTCCTGTGAATTTACATTGACGCATTTTCAGATGAAGGGAAGAGAAGTGGGTTGCATGCTGATTGTAATTGTAATTGTGATTGAAGATGTGCTATAATGCACATTCCGTGAAGGATTGCCATCTGGCGAGCATTTGAAAGTCCTAGGTTTTGTTAAATATAATATGATGTGGGTACTCCAGCTTCTAAAAGGGAGGTCTACTAATCAGAGTCCTCTTTTCATGAAAGTATCATGCCAATGGTGCAGCCAATCTAAATATTTCTTATGGTGGCATGTGATATTTTAGTGGGACTCTATGTCAGACATGTTTTCTTATTGTGGCTTGATAGTTTTAATATCAACGCCAACAGGAGTATGTTCTTAGATGCTGGTACTAGCATATATTGGCAGAACCAGCTTGGACATGTTTTCCTATAGTATCATTCTTGGCCTTATGCACAAAGCAAACATGAGTATGCTCATATATGGCAGAGGTGTTCAAGATTTTTTGTGCCGGGTTACACCCTTCAGTGAAAATATAGATGTTGAGCTCCCCTTGGGTAAAAATAGTGCTGTCAGACCCCTGTTTATATTTCTTATTAAAAGCAGTACCAATGCACCCTTTTTGAAGAACTTAGTAACCCCCTTGGCGATCCTTCCGGTGCCCATGTGGGGGCCAGCCTCATAGTAAAAGACCACTGGGAAAACTGGCATATATCGCTGCTGCATGCATGCAAATGTATGGGCACAGTGAGAATGACAATGTTTGTACGCTTTCATATATTGTGCAGAAAGGCATCATGAAAATGTGTTGGGAAATGCTGTGCAATGTTTGTGACTCGCATCTATTTTTCATGAGTCAGCCTACAAATCCAATTACAAACTGTCTGGCTTTTACCCCCTTTTTTTAGCAGAATGTGTGCTGTACAATGCACCATGTTAACCCATCATTCAAAAAATGTTCAAGGGGAGAACCCCGAACGGTTCATGGTTCTTGGCTATACTTGCTCGCTCTTACATATTTGTGGCACATATTTACACCCCTAAAGTTAAATAATTCACCAGTTGCCACTGGCAGCCAGAGGTGGTATTTGAACTTCTTCACTTCTGTCATAAAATGTAATAATTTGTGACCTTATCTGTCCTTTGGCAGGGTCATCTCTAAGAATCAATCATCCATATCTGGTCATGGTGATGAACAGTAGCATGCAATTATTAATGCCACACCAATTTGATATTATACACATTTTGGCTCTCTGAGCACAGACTAGCTATTTAAGGGCAATGTGTATTGTTTACTGCCCGGCTGTCTTAACATCACCAAGTGAGACAATGGGCAGAATGCTGTCTTGCTCTTATTCCCGGGGATCAAGGTTAACTCCTCCCCTCAGGAGCAAGAGTTCTCACCAGTAGATGTCCTAGGAACCCTGCTTCAAAGGGACACTCACATAACAAAGAACAGCCACACTGGAGAGGGCCTTTTATGTCAGCAGGAGTGGAAATAGGCTGAGTTAGACTAGCCAGAGCGTGAGAGCGGAGAAAGTGGGTCTCAAACGAATTCCACCATCTTGCTTTTTTGTTGAGCCTCTTTCATTTCCTGTCCATTAATTTCCTGCAGGACAAAGCACTCTGGGTCTGATGCAAGAAGTCAAGCTTATTTTTCTATAGCAACAAGGTTCTGAGCACATCCAGCAGGCTTGCTTCTGTCTTATCCCCAGTGAATATTTGCCTTTGTATGGTAGGTGGTTCTCACACATTTCGTGATTCATCTTTGGACCAGCAGGAGAGGAGCAGCAATGTTTGTTGTCTCACCAAATCGACTTTGGTCCTGCAGGGGTGCAATGCTTGATGTGAAGGTTTGACCAACATCCCCAAACACCAACACTAACCCCATATCACAGCCTGAGACTCACCACATGGTACTGCATTTACTCCATTTATATTGTTTTGAAACGGTGAAAAGACTGCCTTTGTGAACACCACAATCATTTATAATGTGGCTAGAGATGTTTCGTGTTAAACTCCGACCAATACGTATACATCCATCAAAGTGAGGAGGAAACAATTGGTGCAGGCCAGCAGTGCGAGTATGATGTTGGACACACCCGGCTCTTCTTTCGTGCATTCTTACATGGTTAGTGTGTCATCTGTGTCTGCCATCATTTTACATGCAGCACATTTAACACTTTCTCGTTTCTAAAAAGAAATCCCATGCAAGTAACATGTTCTTATTTTTTAGAAATGTTATTTTGAACTTTACCTACTAGAGGAATTCAGCTCCTTGTCAAAACGACATGTGTTGTTCTCTAAGCAATGCCGTGTGAGGTAGGACAATGCATGGAAACATCTTGTAAACATTTTTTTTATTGTTGTTTTTTGATGAGAACATCTTTACAACATTTACATTACAAACATTAGCAAAAGTTATTAAAATCACAATTCATCCTTAAAAAGGGATAGAAAGAAAGAAAAGAGAAGAAAAAAAAACAACAATCCAATTAAAAACAACAACAATCAATCATAGATCAATTCTAAAATGAACAAATTCTAAACAACAACATCAGAGAAACAAAAACAACTGGACTCCAATTACCAGCCCAAGTGGCTAGAACATGTGCACTTTCTTAGAGCTTGAGTCTCAATTGCTGCATCCTAGACCATGATTATTTTCACATTCCCCAGCAATGTCACAAATAAACAAAGCTCTGTGAAACAATACAAGGGGTTCATAGAATGCAAGTCCTCAAAACCGTCTAGTAATTAAATGCATTGTCTGATACCAAACTACGGCACCATCAATCAGTCATTTTTCACCCATTTTACAATTATCGACCCCATGTCTCCATTCCTCTAGCCAGAACATTCTAGAGTTTCATTCCAGTCATAAGAAGGTCCGAATTACATGAGTACTGAAGACAGTAGTACAGTATAACTCACTCTTATTATTTAGGTGTCACCCTACTCAAGGTAAGTTCATGCCCACGAGGTGTGTAGTCCAAAAATGCCTGGGAATCTGATTCACACATCTGTGTGGAACAAACAGAGGGTACCATACAAAATAAAGGATGTTGAATATAGTCGAGTGAAGCATCAGTGGCAAATTCCATCAGCAGGTGGCTGCGCAACAGATAGCAGGAGAACAAATACAGGGCAACAGGCATGGCAAATTGGCAAAATAGTGGGTAAGATTATTTGATAATGGGCCTTCCTGGCCTTCCTGGAAGGGACTGAAGTGCGGAGTGACTAGGCAGGGCACAGTCCAGCAGTCCTGACAATGGGAAAGGACATTTTGTCTAAGCAGAACATAGTGCTGCAACTGGGACGGATTACAGCAACTGGCAAAACAGTGATTTCCTGGTAAAGCGTGAGGTCTACATAGGCAGTGTCAATAGATGCCTTAGCAGTGGATCACAGGCATACTTCAGAGCATTCCTGGCAAGGTTTGGACTAAGTCCACAGCAGTACTGTGAGACAAGGGGCGTCAATATGTCATGGCACAGGAGAATACACACACAGTGTGCAGGTACAGTGGTTCAATATTGTACACTGATGCATTTTTGAAACTGGAAGATGGGCACATTTATGTAGAGGCTTCAGTGTGCAGAGCACAGTGATTGGGTACAGGGTATGCCTGGAAAAGGATAAAAAGTACAATATCTAGTACATGGGCATTGATTGTAACTATAAAGATATGCCCTGGGCAGGAGAGACTTTTTTTGTTTTTGGTTTTGTGTTGCGGGTTTGTGTAGACCTAGTTTCTCGCACTGCACTAATAAGATAACCTGTGTGTGTTGTGTGGAGGTGTCAGTTGTTGTCAATATACAGTGAACACATCGATTTGGATTGGGAAGCACTGCATAGGAATGTCTGGCAATTGCCCAATCAACACCTATTGAGAATGCCAACATGTCTGGTTTGTCGGCGTGAAAGAGAACATCTTTGTTACCTATTTATCTGGGAATAAGAGAGTGAACACGTGAATGGAGGGGTGGACTGGCAACCAAACGTGGCCCTCAATATTATTTTTAAAGTGGCCCCACGTTTCAATGTGTTAGCAAGCCCAACCACTATACCAAATGTTTTGGGGATCTCCCACAAGAGAATTTGGAGAAAAAAAATGGGTGTCCACAAAAACGAAGCCCAATGATGCAGAGACCCAACGGTAAATCTCCAATGTTTCTTGTAGTTTAGTCCACCCCTGTTTGTATGGATGCATGAATGGGTGTATCAATGAGGGAATTGATGAATGCGTGAGTGAATACATGTATGGATGAATGAGTGAAGTATTGGTGGATACATTGGTGCAATATGTTGATGTTTAAGTGAGTTGATGGGTAGGTGAGTGGATGATTATATGGGTCAATCGGTGGGTTAGTGAGTTTTCTTTTTGTGTTGATATTTTCTCTGTTTTGTAACCAGATAGCGGGATTGAGGGTAAATTGCAACCAGATTGTAACCAGATTGAGGGATGACTCAATTCAACAGGTCACTCAATATGATTGCCTTGGTGCTACAATGAAGGCCAATTGTGTATGGAGTGACCAGGTAAACCGGGTGGCACCCAAGCTGACTAGGTACTGTGGGGCTGTGTCTAGACTTGTTCAGGTAATAGGAAACAAACCAGAAGTGATAACTCACGTAACAATATTATTTTCACTCAATTTAACCCGAATGCGAGTAGGACCTTTTATTGTAACGGAGACCAAAAGACAGGGGATTGGGGTTGGTTAATCATATAATGACATTCACTTTTATCAACAGGCTTTATTAAATAAATACATTTTTTATTTTAAATCAAACACATATACATAGTACATAATTTAGACATTTCATGTTTCTAAATTCAATCTCTTAATCTCACCCAATTTCATTTCAACATAAAACATAATTCAAGAAAAACATCAATATAATCTACATACGAAAAGTGGACTGTAAACTAGTGCAAAATGTGCATGTGCAAAAGACGCAACTAGTGAGGAAGGCACTATAACTGCAATTCCCTAATGGTGATATCAAAGTTCAAAACGTCTATTCCTCACTAGAGAGCGTTATTTCACTAAAAACCGGATCATTCAAGTAATAGCCAACTATAGGTGTTTGAGGAGGGTATTGCCAGTATTCCTCCTATTGTAATGTATAAACTTCCCTGATCTATAGTTTCGACAATATATTGTCTAGATGCCCATTGTTGGGCACTGATGCTCGTCTTCTTTAGGGCTCGTAAAAGGGTAGCCAATATTCTTCCCAAGGTATTGCTTGAAAGTTACTAAAAAAAAATAAGAACAACAGCTACCATTAAAAAAACAAACACCGACACACCGTCCCTAGACCTCCCAATTGTATTATATGGTTCCTATCACTTAACATGGTGAGGAACAATTTACCTGTTTTTGTTCAACTCAACAGCTGTACGGATCCTTATTTCTTTTAATCGGTTGCCAGTATTGCAGAAATCTCTGCAAAGCAAAAAGCGAAAGGAAGGGTTCAATCGTTCCTTTCTGCACAACCCTGGGGGCAAGGCAGAAAACACACTACAGCGGTTAGTGGACACAATTATCAAACCGTCATAGTGCAGCATCCATAAGCCCCAATTCTCTATCCAAAATGTGGTGGTTCTACTTTTCAAAAGGCTATCACATGGTATCCTTGCCCACCACTAGTCGGTTATTTTACATCCAGAATACAAAGTATTCATCTATTAATAGCCTAGTGAAGTAAAACTATGTAACGTGCTCATGGTGCAGTGCTTCAGCATTGCACGTACCTTTACTTTTAAAAGCAATCATTCGAACGTTCCTCCAAGTTCACAATAGTCCCTTTCAAAAACGGTGCACCGGGAAGCAAAACTTCACACGAAACTGCAACGTCTGTTTTCCCGCTTTTGCATTAAATTCACTTAATTTGTTTCCATTCTTACACGTCTTGAAATCTTCACTCCTCTGTTAGAACACCACGGTCAAAGAGCCTCCTCGCTTGTGGAAACTTGTTTTGACTGTACGCTACTGGATCTAAATGCTGCGTTTCTCACGGGCTTTTAATTAACTCATTGTTAAAGTTTGTGTGGTCCTCTGCATGGAGCGTAACTCACAAACGTCAAAGAGGTATCAGTAATAGAAAGGGGAATATGTTCCCTTCAATCTGCAGTGTCCTGTGAACCAACACATGGTAACAGAAAATGGACTATCTGTCCCATCTCCAGCGGTATATTGACTTTGATTCCATGGAAACCTCATTCTAGCCTCCCATGGGAATTCCAACCAATGAATCATAAAACAGAATCATGTTTTCTTGAATAGAGAAGCCGACATGTAGCGTTGCGCTGTTGATTGCCATTATAGAGATGGTTTACTGCACCTAGATGTGGTGGCATAATATCTTACCATTCTCTATATTTAGGGAGAAGACCACTAGTACGACCCTATGATATATTCCCACAGCCATGGCCTAGTCGCACCAAGTGGACTCTCAGTGCCATCTAGAATTGTCTATTAATATAACTTCCAATGGTCATACTCAAATTCCACACTAGTTCATCCTCCAATCCGCCAACTAAGTGTCACAGCAAAAACCAGGAACGATCTTTAAACATTATGCTGCTAGTTATGACTTCTGTTCTATGTGATACATCTCATATCTTACCTCTCTCAGTGAAACGTTTTTATCTTCCATTCTAGATAGTATATTCTACAAAAGGGGAAGGGTTAGTTTGGGTTTATGGTATGTAATACATTGGTTCCTTTCTTCCTGAAAATTCAAACCATATATATAGCTTTCCAATTAGTAAAGCCACCACTCTGTAACAATTTTGCAGAATGAAGACCAATTGTGTATGGAGTGACCAGGTAAACCGTGTGGCACTCAAGCTAACTAGGTACTGTGGGGCTGTGTCTAAATTTATTCAGGACCATGGGCCTGGTGAGTGTCAGTTTTCAGATCTATAAGAGTCAAGCCAGACAAATGGCCCTGCATGGGGCAGAGCTCTGGATCATGTGTAACACAAGCTCGCTCCATGTCCTGGTTATTTGGGACACAGACCTACAGAGCATTGGCTTCATCTGTGTAGGGAGGCCTGTGTTTCTTTGGGCCCGCCTTCAGTCCAATCGTAATCTGGGCAATTATAGAAAAGTGTTAACATACGTCTTATTCCAGCCTGGAGGCTCCAACTTTTCTTGAGTTGTGGCTATAAGAAATGAACTGATAACCATGGGGTGGGAAAGTACTGGCTTGATCCCGAATCAATTCCAGGACATTGTAAGATTCAACTGAAAAAGGCCCGTGAAAGAAGGTGGGGCAGAGAAAGCTGTGTGAAATTAGTACATTCAACTAGTTTAGCCTCATATGCCTCAAGAAAGGAAAACCCCTGCTTTGAACAATATTTAAATACAATGCAGCCGAAGTTGATTAGAGCCCTCTACACAAAGCTGCATATCGCCATTCTACCTCTTGCTAGTTTGATGTATAATTGGAAGCAGAGCAACACAGCAGATTGTCCATTCTGCCCGGCTGTAGCCGAAAGCACAGTGAACTTTATTCTTTATCGTTTTTCCATCAGGAGGAAATATTTGAGGGAAATATTTGATACATCTTTTTAAACAATAATGTATAAGAAGTGTAAGTGAGGCTTTCTACCTATGTTTGGCGGGGGTAAATGAATGAGCGTGCCATCGTATGGGGAATTATGTATATCAGGCTTGGAGGAAGAGGCCTCAGTACATTACCTGTTTGACAAAGTATGTCTTAGTCTGGGATGATTTATGAATTTTTGTTAGCCTATTTTATGTGCCATGGTTTCAATTTTTTTATGTAGCTGTATTATCAGTCGATCATTTCATTTGTTGAACTTTGTATGTGACTTTTATGATCTGTCAGAACAAAATAAAGTTATATGGAATGAAATGAAATAGAATTATGTTTGCTATATGTTTATAAAGCAAGGTAGTACTCTTAGGTCGCATAGTGACCGGTTTCTATGATGTTCTGCATACAATGAAGCAAAATCATTATAAAGAAAATGGTAGCACCTCATAGCATGGCATTCTACATTTCATCCTTGGAATATCAGTTATGAAAACCTATGCCTAAAATCACACAGTGTGCCGGACACATACTCATTCCTCGCCTATTCCCAGAGCATCATTGTAAGTATTATGGTAACACTAAAAGTGTTGGCCATTGTAAGTACACATTGTTATTATAATACCACCCCGAATTATGAGTTGTTATTAGAGGGCACATGTGGGGATTTATCCAGGTGTTTGCATACTCAGAGTGTCCTACTTTTAAAGGCAATATTTGAGGAAAAAGACATATATTTTGTTCCTCTTTCTGATATTTTACATATTACTCCCACCAGACTAACATTTAGGGGCATTACTATCTATTTTAGTGTCTCAGGTGATAGTTATTCTTTCTCTACACCTGGTACACATGATGTCAGCAGATGTGTTATTTGTGAATCAGCCTCATGCTGTGAAAAGAGCACAGAGGGACAGTGAACCTCATTGGCACACAGAATGACACAGGATTGTGTTATCAGTTAATACATATTAGGGTGACTTTGAATGATCAGTGATTGTGGTGAGGAATCAGGTAGGGTGCTAAATGGATTAAGCGATGGAAGACATGTTTTGCTGGAAGGGGATTGTTGGCCTCAATTTAAAACTCAACTAAACCTGAACATTACCCTGAAGCATTGAAGATCAATTAGGGAACCGCTAGGGAGGGTCAGTTAATACTCAGCTTAAGCCAGGATCATGTCCCAATTAATGTTCAACTTGTGAAGCTCACTTAACACGCAACTGTAGTCAAGGGTGTTGTGCAATAGAAGCTCAACTATATTTTGCATAAGTGTGGCTCCAATGTGAAGTTAATTAGCATCGGTTGAAGTTGAGCAATTTAGTTTGTGTGTGAAAATCTCTGATAGAAATCATTTGAGGCTCAACTAAACATAAGACACCTGCGGCTCAATTAAGTCCCAACTGATGCTCAAACAAGGCTCAGCTTTATTGAGCATTGATTGAATTTGGCTAATTTAATTTGCATTTGAAACTATCTGCTATTGTTTGCAATAGCTTTCTAATACAATGTAGTTGAGCAACAGATAACATATCCTTGCTGAGCAATCTGTTTGGCAACTAAACGTTTATTAGCTTCCTGACCACTGCAACACAAACAGCTGTCTATATCACGAGAAAGGAACCCAATAGGCGAATTATAGGTAACCTATGCACGTTGTAGTACACATGGAAGTTAGGGTGGACTTTCCCTAAAAACTTTGAAATGCAAATACCGTGATGTATTCCAAAGGAAATGGGCTAACACCTATTCACAATGCGTGAGTTTAAATATGCAAAGCCTCGGCTCCTGTGAACATAGGCAAACATTTGCAACTGACTAGAACTTGCAAAAAAGTGTGACAGTACTCTCTTCACATACATGTTCTAATCACAAGTAACTAAGCAAGTGCAGTACGGTAGGGCCTTGAGCAATCAGTGCAGTACGGTAGGGCCTTGAGCAATCGGTGCACAGATACAGAAATCAATAAAGCTGTGTGGGACCAAGGTTCTAACAAATCTAAGAACATAAACAATACAAAATCATCCCAACATAGGTCTCTGTCATGTTCCCGTTTTCAAGCTATCACTTCGCTGCATTTGCCTCACAAGCTCCCCGTGTCTGCCTGCTGGCACATGTCCCCTAGGTTCTGATGAGCAATCAAGCGTTCTGTGAGGGATCCACTGAGCACACCACAAACATGAAGCATTAATACGTGTAGAAATGTGAGTACTTTAATGCTAACTGACACTCAACTGAAAACCATTAAATGGGAATTGTTTTCTTACGTCCAATTCAGTTCTTGGTCGCTTCAAGATGGCTATGTTTGTTGTAAGCATGTTTTTAAATATAATGTGTTGATTTCTATTTTCATGCATTGGGTCTGTGTCTTGGAGTGTATGAAAGCATTGCTTTATCATCTTTGCCATAGAATGCCTCTTTCACATGCATTTTTTCTTTTATTATTCAAGAACAAACAGAGGGCCTCATTACGAGGTTCGCAGAACGGGTTAACAGGCTCCGCTAATTGAGGCGGACCCGTTAAACCCGTCCCGCGAAATTATGAGGACCTCTCGCGGGACCCGGTAAGGACGCCTGGCAAAACCCGGAGTTGTTACGAGGTCCCATGAGGTGTAGAGGGAGCAAACAACGGGCCGCTGGTAATCGGGCCATTGTTAGCTCCCTCTCCCATTCCCATTGAGCCCTGTAGGGGCTCAGATGGGAACGGGGAAGGTCCAGGCCCGGGTTCTCAGCGGGAGGAATTACCGGGCACCCCATACTCGGAATGGCCCAGTAATTCCCCATTCTGGGAACCCGGTAAATGAGCCCGGTTTGGCGGCAGCTAATAGCTCCATGGCTACCGCCAAACATGTAATGAGGCCCAGAATCTCCAACCTCGCCTTCTTAGATGGGCCTATCTGCCAATTTTCTCAACCTTATTCTGACTCCAGAAATGGTGTAGGAGATGATGCAGAATTTGGAACCAGGAGACCAGTAATGGCTTTTCCAAATTAAAAATAAATTGCGTGATCTTGAGCACACTACTTTTAGTGTGCATATTCATCAACCTTGTGAGTTAACACAACAGTAACCTCTCTAAGAATTATGATTTTTAGAAGAATTAAAGAAACTTGACCACGCTATTCACACATGCAGGTTCACATATATGTAGGAGGATTTTTATCAGAACTTTGGACATGTTAAATGTGAAAGGGCTCAATTTCTTAACACTGAATTGGCTACAAAGTAATTGACATGCATACTCTAATCTTGATAAAATAGTGAATGTCTATTGCTAGGCTGTGCTTCCTTACTCAGACCACACTCATTTCATGACTCTTTACCAGGCCTGGATGAACGTTCCTGGACAAACTCAAATCACCTGAACTTCTGGTGATTTGTCCTGGATGAAATTGGGACTCACATTTTAAAAAATGGGACTAAGGTTTGACCATGTGGCTTAAAGGAAGGCACAGAGGTGAAGCTTCTATTCAGTCTTAGGCAGCATTCAGCGGGAGGAGGATGTTGATGGGGGCAGATATATAATATTCAGAGACGGTTAATAAACTGTGGTTGAAAAGGTGTAGTTGTATGAATAAGGGTAGGGGCAGTTAGTGGATGACTGGGAATGAGATGTAGGATTGATTTTCTTTATGCAGCTCTTTGTGACACATTCAGTGATTTGTAGTGGGTGAACAACACAAGTGCCATCACCAGCTATTTGGCAAGATAGGCGACACATCAGTCAGTGTCTGTCTCATGACGTGAGTGTTTACCATCAGGAGATACCCATGAGGAAGTAGGAGGAGCCCGGAATCCCTAAGAGAAAATTGTTGGATAAGCACATTTACCTGTTTGACTGGGAGGGGACAGCTGAGATTTGGGCTGGTAGGTGACACACCAGTCAGTGTCCATCACTTAAAGACAGTGGATGTTGCATGTGCCATCTGAGGATATCTCGAGTGAGGAAAGACAGGATCCAGCAATCCCAGATGGCATCTTGTGTGAGGGGCATACTTTCTAGATGTTATGAGAGTTTCCAGAAGAGATTGGGTCAGGTGAGTAACACATCAGTTAATGCCAGCCTCTTGAAGAGAGTGGATGAAACACTTACCATTGGGTGATAGCAGGGAGGAGGAACTGAATTCTAAAAGGTTCATAACACACACCAGTAATTTTCCTTCTCTCAGAGTGAGTCAAAAAGACACCTGAACGGAGACGATGGACGAGCTTCCCTTCCTTCCAGGAAGGGAAGCACATAGATATACGGAATGTAGTGAAACACACCAGTCAATGTGTGCGTTTCCAAGTGAGTAGATGAGACATCCATCGTTGGAGGACATCTGGGAGGAGGGTATCTGTGAATACCTGAGGATAGTGTGTGGGAGAGGCATGCTCACCTCAGATTGCTACGAGCAGGAATATGAATTTCAGACAGGTAGGTGACATATATATGGGCAGAAATTAGAAAACAAGTCAGTACCCAGGCAAGCCAGAGACTAGATGTGACATGCTGCATGTGGTCTTCTTACTCCTACTGCAGCACTTGCTGTGTGCAGTGGGGAGGCCATAATTGCATGGGGTCAATTAAGCTTATCAGCCAACTGATATTCGACATCCTCCATCACAGGTCACTCTGGGTTGCATGATCAAGTACAAAGATATGCATGGTTATTTCACCACAACAATGCATGTCCACCAAGACAAACAGAGGAGGTTACACTTTCAGTTCTGTCTAATTTCTCTACGGCAGACGAGGGATAAGTGCAGATCTCATCTACTGAACATCAGTAAAGCAGACCATATGTTGTACTTTAACATGAGAGCGAGCTTGAAAATCTCAGGAATATATCACCCCCACGCACATCCACTGAAATTTCAAAGAGTAAAGATAATAACATGGTGGATGATAATCAAGGCAACGAGTATGAGACATTAGCAATCATTGATGTTGGATTGCAGCATAAATCAGGAGATTTTCTTCACAGATGCTGAGCCAATAGTATTAATAGAATTGTACCCCTACCTGTATAGAGTCTCTCAGAGAAACAGCCTTCCTGTCACAGAGCAGAACGCACAACATATCGTTATGTGCAATCCAGAACACCACAAGAACCACCACTACCAGTACCCTATCACCCCCCACCTGAACCCAGACTGTGTGCTACCCCACTTTGAATTTCTAAAGTGTGGCAATTTCTTATAGTAATTAAAGAGCATCTATATGTTGCCAGTCATACTCTCTGCTGGACAACAGTGACATCCAGGACATATGATCAGATAAGCAGCATCCATCAACCATCCTGGCCAAATACCCCAGAACAATACTTTACTTGTGTCAGTGCTGGGGAGTGGGTAACTAAGCACTACCCTGTTTATCACAGAGGTGCACAGCAGTGATCCCTTTATTGCACCAGGAGAGTGTTATGTACAAGTTTGAGCATGGCCAAAAATATCACAAATCCCATGGCATCAGTGCATGGTTGATGCTAACAATGCAATATATCTCTTGCCCATCTCTTTTGTGGAAACGCTTTACGTCTGGCACATTATAGGAAAGGTCATTCACTGCTGGGAAGCTTGTGACCAATGTTATTTTCTCTCAAAAAAGCAGTGCCAAGTAGTACAACCGTCTGTGAGGTAGAACGTCCACTTCCCCTTGGCCATGCGGACCAGTGGTTAGCTTGTTGACTATATGGATGTCATATCATACTAGTTGGCCTGTCCTTCCTCTACCACAAAAAGGGGCCATGCAGTAGTTCATGGGTTTGTTATATACACTTTGGCAGTAAGCAATATTGTACATGCGAGTGTTTCAGTGCAGAAGCCAAAGGGGAGTTGATATTTATGAAAATGTGGAGAAATTGGAAGTTTAATGGTTATGTCCTTATAATTTCTTGCAGTAGATATTAGATCATATGTCCTTGATGCCAGAGGATTGGCAAGACAATGCACATTCCAGGTTTTGTGCATAAACCTCATCTCATAATAATTGTGAACCTGTGATAGCAATCGTCACTGTGTCCTAGGAGATGAGCTCCTATTTCAGCTGGGCTTACAATTGCAAAAATGCACTGCACCAACTGCAAACACGCTGCAAGGTGAGATATCAATGGACAACTTGAAGGCTTCAATGGCCACAAGTGGTATTCTACGTTGCACATGTCCGAGAAGCTACATAAGGAGTAGAGTGCCATTGCAATCACGGATTTCTGCAACATTCACAGCAGAACTCAAGATGCAGGTTTTTTAACACTGTGTCAGTGACAGCTGTTGTCTATTGTCCACCCTGAGCTATGCACTTTCCATGAGGACACTCAGTGGGCTACCCATCATACCACATACCTTAGGGAAGTTGTCTCTCCGAAGTAGCTACTTGATATCAGCCTGACTGACATGGTGAGGACCTGTACCTTGGCATGTGATGCTGATACAGCACTGCCACTGAAAGAGGAGAGACCTGCTTTCAACCATGTATGGTGATTTAAAGGTGGTTGTACTTTATAGTAGCTTTGATTTCTGTTGGCTTCATTTGAGGACCCACATTTCATCTGCATGCCTTTTGGGAGGAGAAATGCAGCAGGCATCACAAAGAGGATACATTGCATATGTGCATGAGTACTTTGCTGTAGGTGCCAGGAAGAACAGCAACCAGCACACATTTTCTAAGTACTTCACACAGGTCAGGCTCATGAATGTTGGCATCAAAAGGCACTGACACTTGTTGAAAAATGTGTGAGCTGTCCCAGCACAGCTGACTGGGAGAGGAATCGTTGGGACAAGATCTCTTGGAGATCTTGTATACAGTATGTTCATCAACGGCAACAAATAAGGGACCACAAGCCACCCAGATGTTAATGCCTATTTAGAGAAACCTTCACCTGTGGGAAGGGATAAGGACCCATCACAGTATTGGTACAGCAAGCAACCCATCGAGCCATCAGTGCTTGTACCAGGGGCTGCAGGCGAAATACACTAGCATTGTGCGGATCAAGAACATGTTCCATCACTGCTGGGCAATTGTCTCACGACACAGGAGAAGCATTGATGTGGCAACTGTTGATCAATTGATATTTGTATTTTCTGCAACATCTGGTTGGGAAATGGATAGCTTTGATAGAGACTGTGACTGGATGGTCATGACCATTTGCCCTCGTGCATATACCATTGACTCTGGTGTGGGTACCATTTGTCAAAGGTTATGCTGTTTCAATGGGTGATGGCACCCATAAAGGTTATTGGGTTCTTTCACATAGCACAGCCTCTGACTTAGCATGCTGGGTTGTTTCCCCGGGTGCAGCCACACTCTGCTTCTCAAGCTCTTTTATGTGTGCAGCAATACACTAAGGCTTTCTGGATCTTTTGCAGGGACATTCACCAGGTTTCGTTTGCTTTTATGCAGACCCAGCCAACCACTAACATTCTCAAGCTGTTTCACGAGGTGCAGCAACGCACTAACCTTCTAAGATTATGTCTCATGCTCCTTTAAGGAAGGCAGAGACACAAATAGACTGTCAGTCTCTTTCAAAAGGAAGGGCCATCCAACAATGTCCTTAAGCATTTTCAAGGGACTCAGAGACCCTTTAAAGTTTCCAGGCTCTCCTACATAGTGTCTCTATAAATTATTGGTTTCTCACACAGTGCCTTCCTCTTTGTCCCGTCCCTCACCCATGACTGCTTCCTCAATTCCACCTGCCAAATCCGCTACAGGAGAGAAGGTTGGTGGAGATCCTTATGCCTACTCGGGTTGCCCACCTCAACAGTCTCTTTCTGACATGAGTGGCAGGTTACCCACCATAAAGGAAGAATGTCCCTCCATTTATCAGTATGTAATTCAGTGGGTCCTACCCATATACAGGTGCTGCTGCTGTTGCTCCTAGCCACTTGCTAGCCACTGTTGCATATACCACTGGCATCATATTATCAGGCTAAACAGATGCATGATTTGCACACTGCGTGCCCATGTTTGCCACTCTGCTTCACTCCAGCCATGGAATGTGCATGGACCCTCTCTCTCCTCCTCGCTACCGCTGGAGTGGGAAATGGTGGATGCATAGTCACTAGCTGTCACTGTGGAAACCAAGGACTGGTGCCCTTGGTACATCTTGTGTGCCATCATCGATCAGAGTTCCCATGGCCATCATCCCTAAGGCAAAGGTCTGCAACATGCAACTCTGCAGATGTTTTACATTACCACTCACATGATCCCTCTACATTGACTATGCTGGATAGTGCTCATGAGAGTTGTAGTGTAAAACATATGGGGAGCTAAGGTTTGGAGACCGCTTCCCGTGGCTTTTGCCCCATCCATGCCCCCGTTTGATCCTCTTCCTAAAGTTCTACCATGCAAAATAATGTATGGTCTTCTCAGGTGGGAGGGTAAAATAGTCCCTCACTCAAGACCCTTAGGACTGTTCAGAGGACTGAGGTTGAAGTTCCCCTGTAATCAAATTCCCCCTCCACCACTGTAAGAGAACCACATCTTTCTATACCAGATCATCCTTTTCATCCCTGTTGTGGTACCTCCAGAGTATGGCCATCTCCTGAGGCCCCCTCCTCCAGGGCCACCCTTCCCCCACATGAAGGAGATGACCCCAATGCATCAATTTCCTCTCTGTGGCTTCCAAATGAATTCCTGGGTCCAATGCCTTTGTGGAGGCATCCCCATGAGACCCTGCCTCATTTCTCTCTGTACTATCTGTCACTGCCAGGACCTCCCCCAATGTCCCTACCTCCTAATCCACTCATAAAGCCTCCCCCACAGACCAGTAGATTATGTTATCTGTGTAGCCAAAGCCCACACACTGGTTGCCACAAAGAGCACAGTCGTTCCACCTCATCAATCACAGAGGAATCCATACCTCCTTCTTTGATAGAAAACACGGGTCACCCTCCTTTTTTGCACTGCCTTTTTATCCTTCCCCTCTTGGCATTGCAGGTGTGTCTTGACAAGTGCCACAAGTGACTGAGAAGCTTGTATACAACCCAAATGGGTACATTAGACTTAGCAATGAGTGATCCAACAAGAACAAAAGCAAAAGCCCAATTTAACAAAGAAGTGAGCAAAACAAAACACACTACTACAACTAAAATGCTGCACTACTACAGTAATAACATAGTACCATTTTACTAGGAATACTATACAAAGCAGTACACAACAAGCATGAAGGGGAGAAACTGAGAAATTATAATCTATGTTTCGTGATGTTGTTTTAGGGATAAGGTAATGTGTAGGGAACTTTTTCTACGGGAAACACACCAAACTATAGCACACTGAACAAACTCCAAAACAAAAGGCACTTAACATCGCTCCAAACAACTCTAAAAACCAGGCCACTACAGAAAAGACCAACACCAACCAGATACACTCCGTCCAAATGCATCAAAACCATAATTCAAAGCTACAAATGCCCTTCAAACACCCTCTGATTTTGAGAGTGCTCTGATTGGCTTAATAAATACGACACATAAAACCTATTTATCGCAAGATCTGCAGCTCCTGATTGGATAATGCATCCTCACTAGAGACCCAGAAGCTCACTACAAGCTCATTTATGATTTGTTGCCTAAAACACATCCCAATCTTGTGGAAGGAACATATCTTTAATTAAAGATACCCAAGGAAAACTTCAAGTACTACGTGCTAAAAAGGCCAAAAGACGCGGGCGCTCTTTTGACGTCCTTATGCCTCAAGTATGGAATACACTCCTTCTGATGTTGCGCCTAGAGAAATGCCACTTGGCATTTAGGAAGCAACTGAAGATCTAGCTGTTCAAGTAACTTTTTTCCCCTAGCCTATTTCACCCTAACCTTTCTCATCCTTTTGTCCTGTCTGGCCCTAGTGATCTTATGTCTGCGTGTTAACTTTGCCCTGATGCATGCAGGTTGTGGCGCTATACAAACAAATTAAAAGAAACATTTAAATAAAAATGTGTCTTTTCCTTCAGATCATACTTTCTGTGAGTTTGTCCATGCCTACTTTTCAGGGAATAACCACATTTTTAATTAACTCACTGCAAGCGTTGCTGTGACTTCCTCCGGTACCGTGAGTATCTGCAGCATCTTAGAATTGGAATTAAGAGCTTGTAACCACAGCTCACGCCTGAGAAGATTGATTTAAACTGGGGCAGTGTGGTTCTATGGCCACAAAGATTAGTCATGGGCCAAGGTGCAGAGAAGTGCATACATGGAGCTTGTAGACAAAGATATCAACATGACTAATAAAGCGTGTGGTGTTCTGTAAGAACAACAAGCTGTGTCATATCCAGTGTCCATAAAATGTTATGAAGACATATCAAACCATTAACAAATAAATAACATTGGCCTTCCAACTGGATTCTCTCCCCTTTCCAAAAATACAACTTGCGTTAACATGAATCAAACTTTTACACATTAGTGTCCAAAAACCTGCCCCATATTTCATCATACATTTTAAGTTTCCTCTGACTCTGTAAGATAATTTTTTCGATTAAAGACATCCTGTAAATTACTTTAATCTATTCTGACCCCGTTATTATTATTAGATTTCCATTCTTTCAGAATCAACTTCTTGGCAGCTATGCCCTAATAAAACATGACTTGTCAGCGTAAGTCAGGTCGGAATTAAGAGTATCCTCTCCCAAGATCATAACTAAAAAATCAAAGAGCAAGTCCAACCCCAAAACTTTATTCATCAATTTTGCCACTTCGCTCCATAAAGCATGTTCCTTATTGCATTCCCAGATCATTTGTTCCAAACCACCAATCATATGCTTGCAACCCCAACATTCCCTTGAATCTCTCGACCCTCTGTTAAACATTTTCTCGGATGTCCAAAAAACACTGTTTAGTAATTGTATCCGTCTTGCTCTTTCAGACCAGTATAAGGACACTAGTGGCATATTCCAACGTAGATCTTCCCATCTTTCTTCATACATACTGGATACCAGGGATTGAGACCATGTTTCAATAAGAGTGATATTTCCTTATTTTGCCCTCAGTAGAATATTGTATAAGGTAGAGGGCATGTGTTCCTTTCCTCTGATGTCTATTAAAATGAAAGGTTGTCTCAAGCCCACACTTTCGATACTCATGCTTGGATTCACTCCCGACTTCGAAGTATGGTATTCACTGTATGTACATTGCTCCAATTATCTCTTTTGAGTCTTTCATAAGGGATCCAAGACCCTCCATCAAATAATTCTCCCAGTCATTTCACAGTTCCCAGGTACCAATGGGGGCCAAAATATCATGTTGTTCTATACCGTATCCCCAGGTTCATCCAGATAGATGCACACACAGAGCAAAGAGGATTGTGGCTTAATAAATTTGAGGTTTAAATTGCATAGCGTCAAAACTTAACAATCAGAGAAATTATATATGATGTTCTTAATCTTCAAATGTAGATATGCATAGGTCAGAGAACTATCTTTCCATGTCTGTCCTTGGTTGCATGAGCATAATTAGAAGATGTCCTCAAGTCCAGGATGGAGAAGTGGAAAGTGTGGGGCAAAAGTAGAACAGAATAAATAATACTAAATAAATAATAAAAGCAACAAAAGTGGTAGTGCAGCCAGCAAGTGGCAAGTGCTGAGTATAAGGCAGCAGACAGGGTATGTCAGATAAGTGCAGGAAGAAAAAGGGGGGCTTTTATGGGTACAGATACAGACCCCAGTGCAAGGTGTGGCCCAGAGGCAGTGCAGGAGGGTGGCAAGGTGAGCAGAAACCTGGGACCAGAGGACAGAGGGTGGCCAGGATCATGGTGCCAGGAGAGAACAGATAAGCAGGGGAGAGGGAGGGCAAAGGCAGAAACAAAGAGGAATGTCTTGAGGTGCTTCCGGAACTGGAGATGGTTCTCCTCAAGTTTTAAAGTGACAAGGAGGCTGTTCCAGACGGAGGCCCTAGCCGAAGACAGAGATCTACCCCAGCTTGTTTCTTTGAGAAATGACTGACCCTGAGGGAGTTAGAGGTAGAGGAGCAAAGAGCTCCAGAGGGAAGGTATTTGTAGAGGAACTAGCTGAAGGTATTTTGGACCCAGGTCCCAGAAAGCCATGTGGACAATGCAGAGGTTTTGAATTTAATTCTTACATCTACTGGGAGCCAAAGGAGAGATTTCAGAGCTGGAGTGATAAGATTGCTGGGCTTTAGGCTAAGGACAAGCCTTGCAGTCCTGTTTTGGATTAGTTGCAGAGGGCGGAAAGTAGAGGCAGGTAGGTTTAGAAAGAGGCTGTTACAATAGTCCAACCTAGAGAGAACCAGAGCTTGGGAGACAGTGAGCTTCTGGGGGAAGGAGAGGAAGGGCAGAGTACCTCTGAGGAGGTGCAGTAGGAATTAAGACTTTTTAGAGACATCAGAGATATGGGCGGGGTAGGAAAGTGTGTAATCAAAGATGACCGCAAGGTACTTAGCCTTGCAGGTGGGGTAGGAGGAGAGGCAAGGGAGGCCGGCCAGAGAGTGAAGGGTAAGGATGGAGAAGGCGTGCCGAAGAGGAGGATCCCAGTCTTGCTGGCATTCACACAAAGATCATTGCAGAACACCAATCTTAAACAATCTCGAACACCCTTCCCTCTTATCATAAGTCCTAAGGGTTGGTGAGCATGCACACTGCTATTATGGCTTTTGAGCCGAGGCAGTGTCACTTATTTACTTATGTGCTTCTGTATTGTTTTTACTAGTTCCTTTGTTTCTGTGCTCCAATGTGGGTGAATGAATGGGAAACTGCCCCAGTTGTCTGCAATCCTGTATCTGAGTGACCTTAAAAGTGGCCTTAGACAGATAAGTTAGCAAAACCCATGTGATGTGGTGCTGTATTTTATGTGCTATTGGAGTGGCACGTGTGAGTTCATGACATATTCAAAGGGTGTACAATCTCTAGCTTTCTATTGTTTTTTTTATTAATAATGAAATGATGCAGGACATTCCATCCCAGCAATGGTGGTCTGTTAACCAAACGGCATTTCAAAAAACGTAATGCCAAAACTATAGTGTACAGCTGTGTCTTGCCGCAGTTGTACCATGATCTGCAGTTTCTCCTCTCCAATGCCACAGATTAAGTTCAGAGATCACAGGTCCCCAGCCTGACATAGGGATGACACCTAAGTCACTTCAGCATAGAGGATGCATTAGAAATATGTGCCTCTGTCCCTAAACAACTACCATCCTGCTGACAATGTAATCCTTAAACATAAGCCATACCAGAGTTGGGGTATACTTGTTGCTAATTCACATAATAATTAAAGCCACAAGTGATCTGTATCATTCCTATGTCAACACTGCAGGCCCAGGTTAACCTTAGACAGGCTGTGTGTATTCTCCCTTGACTGGCTATTTGTGCTGCAACTAGCAGGACAAAAGCCAGTGGGATCTCTCTCTCTCTTGATCCTTTTGTGAGATTGGGTAACAACTTTCTCTAACTGCACAGCCCACAATGGAGCTGTCCTGGTAAAGAGGCATCAAATAACACATACAAAACTGAAGGACTGCCCTCACACCAGGGCAGGGCGTTGCATACATAGAGGTCTTTGATGCCCTGAAAGGGGCAGCAGGGTCAGGGTAGTCAGAGTGAGTTGAGCACATTTGGGGAAGTATTCAACCATCTTGCCTTTCTCTGTACCTCTACTTTCCTCTTGTCTCTTACACTTCCCTTAGCACAGAGCACTTTGGGTTCTATGACACTGGGGCAATGATCAGCTCATAATCATCGTATCTGTCTACTTGCTATCTATGTATTGCTGTAATGGCCAATATATTTGTACCGTTGTTTATAACTTGTTAATAAGTGATTTTCCAAAAGTGCTCAATAAATATAAATAAGTACAAATATAACTTCTTGTCATAAGGACAGGGATTGAACCACTTAAAGCAGGCTTGCTTTCATCCAATCCCATGGAATTGTTTGCTTATAAAAATAGGGGGTCCAGTACCCCTTCTTTGATTCAATGTGAACCTTCAAGTAGACGTACTTTGGACCTAATTTGGGAGCGCAGCCTGTGAGAAGAAGATTGAGTATTCCAAAGCAGATGCAAGCTCCATGGCGTATCCATTCCCAGTGAACATTGGGGTTGACTGCTCCTGGAAAAAGACCTGCCTCTCTGCCGGCTTCACTGGTACCCAGGACCTCACTGCAGTTTAAATACCCTTGCCAGCCTCCCATGTGTTGTGAGAAAGTGAACACAGACGCATCTTGTCCCTGAGATCCTGCATTGGGACTCTCAGCTTCCTGAGACATGGAATAGCCAAGATACTTGTTATCCTTTATGATTTATTTATTTGGAAAAATCACAGGGAAAGAATACATTTTTGGTACAAAAGAATGTAACATTGATAACAGAGCAAAGGTAATGGGTCCTTTACAGGGGTGTGAGAGAATGTGACTAGAAGACCATATTTTGCAGGGGAAGATGGAAACATAAACCAGGGACGAGGACAGGATATAATGACATAGGAGCAAGATGCTTGTAAATTGAGGATGGAAGGTGAAAGAAAAGTGCTGTAGGGTTACCTGTGAAGATTTGGGAAGAGAGGAAAACTTGGTTATGCAGTAGCACGGAGTGCTAGGAAATAGGTTATTCAGAAAAAAGGAGGGCTTTGAGGTTGGATTTAAATAGTGGTAGAGTTGGAGTAGTCCAGAGAGGGAGGAGAAGTCTATTCTAGAGTAGGGGAGCGAGGAGAGAGAGAGAGAGCAGAAATGAGAGGAAGTGCAGCAGGCCTCATTAGTGCAAGGCGGTGAGCCGAGGTATATCGTAATGAGCGAGGAGGAGATTAGGGAGTGAGAAGAGCAGGTAGGGTGGTCCGTATCCATGGATAGTTTTGAAGATGATGAGAAGAGATTAATATTTAGCCCATTATTTCATAGATAGCCAACCAATTTGGTGATGGGCAGAAGTGGCACAGATAAAGCGACAAAGGTTGAAAAGTGTGTAGACTCCGAAGTTGAGGACTTTGTCCAGAGGTGAAAAAGCATAGTTATGTAGGACGTAAAGGAGACTGGCACTGTACTTAGAATTAGAAAGGACTAAGGAGGAGTAGCTGTTTAGCATGTACTGGGTGATCGTACCACACACCTTGT
Source organism: Ambystoma mexicanum (assembly GCF_040938575.1). Lineage (NCBI taxonomy): Eukaryota > Metazoa > Chordata > Amphibia > Caudata > Ambystomatidae > Ambystoma > Ambystoma mexicanum. The sequence continues at coordinate 528,623,057 of NC_090937.1, forward strand.
AGGGAGACAGCTGTAGGTGGGCAAATTATATACTTTTACTGACTGCTTGGCCTGCCTCTTACCTGTCTCCAATCCCCCTTACCAGTGATCAAGATCTCCCTGGTGAGCCCAACGGTGACATGGGGAAACTATTAACATGCAAAGATTAGGGCAGGATTTTCCCAAAATACCACTAAGGAAAAAAGACAATTGGTTACATTGACTGATACACAAATAAATAAAAAAAAATAAGTGTACAATTTTAACATCATATTGACCGGTAAAATACAACCAACAACATTTGGAAAATAAAGTTCATTTTAACCAGAGTCTAATGAATGTAAAGAGCTCATTTTATTAGAATGTCAGCTTAAGTAGCTTGAGTTTTTGATTAATTTATCATTAGAGTGATTGGGAAGGCCCTGTCTTCATCAGGATGAAAAACTCTAATAGTTGCAAGATATACTGAGATGCTCTGAAAGGGATGAATCATTTCCTCCTGCCTTGGGGCAAGCATGCCATGGGGTCATTATGATTAGTTTGTAATACTGATTTGAAAGTTGGATAGATATCAATTTGGGTAACTAAACACGAGCGTGGAAGCCCTGCTACTGAGGATAAACATGGGTCAAAAACCCTGTTCCATGGAATTTATTCCACTCAGGAGGGTCTACAGCCATGTTTTTAGATCACTGCACCCTTCACAAAAAAGACATATCCAGGTGCTTATCAGTCTGTTTGCACCCAACCCATGTCCGTGCTCAGTAGAGGGGCTCCCATGGCCTTGTTTAATTTCTAAAACTTGGAGTTTCACCCTAGGTTAGCCAGGGTGACCCTGTGCTCACTGTGCCTTAGAGAGTCTCAGCTTGACCTCATTGAGGACGCCCAAGAAGGCAAAAACATTTGTCTGGCATTGCTGATTGTATCCTTGTTCTGAGGAGAATTGCCTAGCATTTCGGTGCTATGTGGGTGGGACCAGACTTAAATAAAATAAAATTAAAACATGCATTTGCCCTCAAATCTGACGTTCTTCATTGCCAGACGAAGCAACCCTTGTGGGCCATCAAACCACAATCATTGGACGTTCCATCGAAAAGCCTGACTTGAAAAGGCATCCAGTCACCAGCATCTAGGCCAACAAACCAAATTTCAAACCAATCCCGGTGGCACACACAAATGGCTTCAACGACGGACTCATCAAATCGATTGCCTAGAACAGCCCATCAATTCACCAGCATCTGACAGGAAAACCAACCATTGAACAATCCTGATGAACCTCACAATCTGCCTTTCTTCAAAGTATCAGTTTGAACACAACTATGTTTGGCTTGACTCCTGCACCTAGAATCTTGGTTCGCTGTTATTGGATCAACAAGACCAGGAAAAGGTACTCTTGACTTGTAACTGCAACCTTGGTCAATTCCTTGGCCCTAGAGAATGGCTAGGTCAACATGTATTCCTTTCCAATCCAGTACATATATTTTGTTTACAATCATAGGTGTTAATTATTGTCTTTTCTCCACAGCTTAATGTCTCTGAGTGATGCATCTTCTAACTCTGCATATCCTCTGTTATTTACTCAGTGGGGGGTTGTACATTGTTTTTTTCTTTTTAGATTTCTTGTAGGAGGTGTTTTTATTAAAGTATGTTTTTAGAACCTTGATTGGACATTTCCTTCATTTTGGACTTCTATACTGTGCTGTTTGGGTTGCTATTCAATTTCATTCACACCCCTCTTGAGAGTATATCCTTTTTCGCCCCATGTCACCACAAAAGGCAAAGGAGCAACATCTCTTAACAGGGTCTGCTTTTCCTTTATTATTGTGATCACTGTTGGTTTATAGAAGTGTGAGGGCTGAGTAAATGGTTTCACTGCTGCTCACCTTTGTACTCCTGCAGAGCAGAAATCATTTCATCACAGACAGTACAACATTACAATTCAAGACGACAGTCACAATACCCAACAGTGGGATTTTGTAGTTATTTGTGTTATGTTTCATGTTATTATCAAGATGGCGCTCTGACCCATGTTTATCTAAGTGCTTTCATAGTCCAAATGGATCTCAAATTACCTTTAGAACATGAGAGTCTTGAATTTTTTAATGAAAGGTCAGTAAGTCAGAGATGCCTTGAACCCCTGGGGGCAGATGGTTCTAGTGTTTGATTTAGTTTATGGTACAAAACCTCCCTATGCCGGTTCCATGTCATTTAATCGCAGGATGTTTTTTGCAGGATTTTTTACTGCAGATTTTTTACAAAAAGACTCATCACATTTTTTCTTTTTTTCTTTTTGGGGGTTCCCCCCTCCCAGCCCCTTTAATTTTTTATATATCCCCGAACACCCACACCCAATATATATATATATATTTTTCCAACCCCCCTAAAAAATCTGATGAGTTTTTTCGGCAAAACAATTGCAGTAAATAAACCCATGAAAAAACATCCCGCGATAAAAGGACTTCGTACACCCAATGCCATAGGCTCATTTACAACATGTTGTATAGTAAAGAGAAGCACTGGAACTTAAATCACAAGAAGAAATGTACTTCAACATTCAATTCTTTATGTAAATGGGCATCTTCCATGGAATGCTTTAATGGCTCAAGTTAAAAGCTTAAAGTCTCTCTTAACCCTTAACTAACAGCCAATGAAGTTTTCTACAAGCATTATTACATACTGCTGTAATCTAAAAATCACATATTTGGGGAAGTTTTCATACAAAGCATTACGGTAGTGCAACCTCGACCAAAAAATAGCTCTGGCAATGATGGGGTATCCTGTGATAATGTCACCTTGAAAAGGTCAGCAGGGGCGACATTTCCCTAAATGTGCAATCCCATGACAATCAAGCCCTTTCCCCAATATTCTAGGACTGGAGTTAGAACAGGAAAGTGTACCTGTACAGAATGTGTGGGGGTAGGCCTTTAGACATGCAGGGAAAACAGTTGTCCACCTGCTTACTTTTATCCAGGGGACATTATCACATGGAACCAATATGGCACAATGAGATTCTTCATGCAAGGGTCTGATTTGCGAATTGATGTGTGGTTTCATTGACATTTCAGAATCAAGAGAACACCTAAGGTTTCAACTTTTTGTTGCAGTGGCCGTGATATCCCTGAGAACCTAAGATGATCAATTCTGGAGGAAATTGTATCAATCTGTTTGTTGGCTGTTACAAGCAGGAGCTCAGTTTAGCCCGGGTTAAGCCCCAAAGAGTATGCTGACATCTACCATTTGATTTTCTTGAAAATAGTCTGAGTTTTGGTTTCATTAGCTCATAGATCTTTACCTCGCCCATGAACAATGTGTGTGCCATCTCCAACAATTTGGAATATGATGTACAAATCAACCAATATGTCATGAATAGATGATGGATAATAGATAGATGTTGAAAAGTAGGAGGGATAAACATAATCCCTTCGGGACACCATATTCTACGATGTCACCCTATGGTTGATGGACACCTAGAATTCCTATTGATGATGAAGGAATATAATCATGTGGTTGCTTTGTCAGAGACATGCAGGGATTCTTTCATACAATTAATTACCATGCAATTAATTAGGGTCAGACAATTCAGGGCATAGTAAACTCGAATCATCATCATCAGTCATTTTTAATAGTAAATCTTTAGTGTCTGTGAGAGCTTTCTCTCTGCTTCTAGCTGTCTTGACATGGATTGGCGATCTCCTAAGCTAGTGTGTTGTTCAATAACGAGTTCAGCTGTGGTGTGGCTACTTTGTTCAAAATCTTCAACAGAATAGGTGCATTGGTTATTATAGGAACATTGAATTATCAGAAGGATCTAAGTTCTGCTGTGCGGTGACCCAGACTTGTTTCTACGTAGAAGGAGCAGTGATCAAAAGAGATCATTAATAATGTGAATGGCAGACTCAAAATATTCAAACTGCCTTTAATGATCATTGAGGAACAGGGATCCCTCGGACAATGAGGGGCTCAAGGCCAGCCAGAAATGAAAGAGCAGCTTGGCACCTTATATTAGCAACTTTTAAAACAATGTGTGCTGAGCATAGCTGGTCAATAGCAGCTCCAATACCTCTGTCCATCCTACCCCAAACTAACCTAGACTCCTACATAAACAATAAAACATGGGCACCAACAGGCATGCCACAGCTTACCTAAACCAGCAGACCTAAACCTGACTGCATGGAAAAACAATAATTGCAATGTAGCAATGAGGCAGATGATGATGGTGATGCACCAACTGTCTGCAACAGCTGTTCCCCAGCCAGTACAGCATCAACCACCATCTGACGAGTCAAGCTTTACAGTTGCAGCATTGCAGCCAGGGCTGGGGCACAGATCCTAAACCTTGCATACCTAAACCTGACTGTGTGGAAACAAATAAATGCAATGTAGCAAAAATGCAGACCATGATGATGCACCAACTGTCTGCAACAGCTGGTCCAAAGCAAGTGCAGCATCAACCACCATCTGATTAGTCAAGGTTTATTATTGCGGATTTGTGGCCAGGGCTTGGGCACACATCCTAAACCATGGCTGGTCATGTCAAATCATGTCAGCTGAAGTTTACCCAGGTGAACAGTATGTTCCTCACGGACTCAGGGTCCAGCTTCTCCTGAACATTTATGTAAAGAGATGTCAGAGTACAATAAACATGACATTGGAGGGTGTACTTAACAACTCTGACAACTACCATGATGTCCACCACAAATAGAGGGCTTCTGAGAAACTTTGATGCAGAAAATTGAATGCATAGTGTCCTTAGAGAAGGTTTGCTGGAAGGTATATGTAGGTATAACACCAGTTGCATGTATGAAGGTCCCACAAATAGAAATGTTTTACTTTTTTTTCCCCTTCTGTGGGCACATGTAGTGCCAAAAGCACATCTTGTACAGTCTGGTGGTTTGAGGAATGTGGCTGCTGTGAGAGGCACAATGCTACTAGGAGCCACCATACCGCTGGGAGTGCTGGGTCAGCGCGGAGCTACGAACCAATTGACTGCCAACACATCTACCTGAATCGTCAGTAAATTATACTGCAGGCCCAGGGACTTCAACAGTTTGCCATCTCCAGTGTACCCCATAGAGGCATTCATAATTCCATGTCAATACAAAGGTCTGCCAAAGGAGTTTGGCAGGACCGATCAGCAGGGAACCCAAGTATATAATCCATATAAAAGAAGTGCCAACTGGACTGCAACTGGGTACCACTGCCAGTTGCATTAATTGCGGGCCCTGAAATACCAATGTTTATTTGTTTGTTTGTTTATTTATTTTTAAAATGCTCCTCTCCTCACCTGTAGGTATCTGGGCGCATTGCAAGAATATGCAGTATCTTAGTTGGAGCGTATGTTGTGGATGGCGTGTTTGTTGCGGATGGCGCGGATGTTACATATAATGCAGAAGTTTTGGATGATGTGGATGTTACGGATGATATATACTTGTATTTTTCTTTATAGGTCCCCACTGTCACGTGCATGGTCTCAGGCACTTATACTGTTGACCACCATATCTCACCACCACGCTTACTCTCTTCCATACACCATCATTCAACTAGAACACTGCTATACCCCTGATAATTCGGCCTAGCTGTTCACATACAAACACAACCCACAAACACCTCATCACCCTAATAAAACACATCTAGCTGAAGCACATTCCGGCTAGCATAGGCATGTCTCAGGCCGAACGCAGCCAGAACCCAGTCTGGGCGTCCACCCACCAGAATGAACACATCCAACTGACTTCCTCAGCACCACACCTATCACTAAGAAGCAGCTATCATCCAACAACTACACCATCTGCACACATATCCGTTGCACCCACGCATCATACCACACACTCTCTCTCTCTCTCTCTCTTCTGACCTGAACTACGGTTCACGAGGGCATTCAACCTACCAGCACTTTGAGGTCATACCAATGATACATAAGGCGCTATATAAATACCAAATAACATAACATAACAACACAACAAAATTAAAATATATGATACAAAAGTATATTACAAAAGTATACAACAGTACAGGATAAAATACAGTACGAAATAGTACAAGTATATATAGGATGAATGCACAGTCCAAAAAGGTGTTTGGCAGGACCAGAAGAGTGCTGACTATGGGGATGCATTATTGTGCAAGGTCCTGGAGTAATTCCTGGTGGAGGACGGCTAGCAGGTGTGAGGTCTTTGAATGTGAGCCAGAGTTGGAGGTTTTTCCTGAGTGTAATGAAGGATTGATCGAATCTTAGGGCAGTGGGTAAAAAGTTCCAGAGTTGGGCGGCCTTGATGGGAAAGCTAGCGCCCCTGCTTTCTTTAGTCTGAACCTAGGGACTGTGAGGCAACCTGAGTTAATGGATCTGGTGGTTCGGGCGGATCGTTCCTGATACATTTATCGGTAAGGTACTGAGGGGCTGCATTATTGAGGCATTTGTGCATAAGGGAGGTTGTGTAAATTGGATTCTGTCCTTAATGGATACCCAATGGTTGTCTCGTCTGAGCACGGAGATGTGTTGTCTTCTGGAGATGCTCCGAGCCGTTTTGAGTGCATTGTTTCGCAGAATATGGAGTTTTTGATGATGTATTTGGTGGCTCCTATGTACAGTGGATTGCAGTAGTCTATTTGAGAGAGAATTAGGGCTCTAGCCAGCGTAATACAGCTTTCTACAGAAAGAAATGGTTTGCAGCCGTTGGTCATGTTACAGGTGTACGCTGTCACCAAAGCTGTGGCACTGACTTGTTTACGCAGGCTCAGAGATGAATCTAAATAGAAACCAAAGGTCTTGACCTCTTTATCCACCTTAATGTCTTTACTATTAATGTTGAAAGAGAGGTATCGGTTGCCCAGTTTCTTCTGGCTGGTGGAAGAGGATAGGAGAAGCAGTTCGGTCCTCTTACCATTCAAGGAATAAGCCATGTGTGGCCATCAAAGCCTGAATGATGAGATAGATTTTGCTGACCCAAGCTAGGTCCATCTCGTAGTCGCCAGTCAGAGGTATGAGTATCTGGGTGTCATCTGCATAATTAGTGTAGGTGACACCCAAATAGTCTAGGTCATCAAACATTGGTTTGGTGAATATGTTAAAACATGGTGGGTGACACACAAGATCCTTGTGGGACTCCACAAGTTATGGGAATGGGATCATCTTCTGCCACAGTGAGAAAACTCTCATTGATCAGTTACTTAAGAAAGATTGGATCCATGCTGTTGCTTCTACTGAGAAATGGGCCACTGATGATAAGTATTTGCAGAGCACCTTGTGATCAACTAGGTCTAAAGCAGCTGACAAATCCAATCGTAGCAAGAGGGCAGGTTTTTCCTATGTCTTTCAAGTCATCAATCTGGATCTTCAGGTCAATCAAGGCTGTTTCTGTGCCATGTTGAGATCTGAAATCAGATTGTCGGAGTTCTAATAGATTGTTAGATTCTAAATAAGACTGAATCAGGTTATAGGCTGCTTTGTCGATTATGTTTAACAGAAAGGGGACAGTGGTTATCGGTCAGAGGTTGGTGGGGATACTAGTGTCCAACGAGTTTTTTTTTTAGAAGCGGGAGTACTCATGAGTTTTTTAGATTGGTGGGGACAGAGCAGGTACGGAAGGAGGAGTTCATCAGTGTGGTGACAAATGGGACTAGTGCACTGGCAGCTTCTTTAATGGTAGAGGCTGGGCACGAGTCCCCTTGGCAATTAGAAGGTTTCAGTGAGGCTTTGATGTTTTCCACTTCTAGGGTGGAGACCAGTGCACATTTGAATCGTGGGCATGGTTTGGGGGGGTTGAGGACAGGTTTCACAGTGTTTTTTTTTGGTTCTTGAGATAGAAGGTTAGTTTTTTTGGTGGTAATTTTGTTTTGGAGTAGTGTGATCTTATTCGCTAGAGCGTCTTGGATTGTGTCTTTGATGCAGTTATCGGTTGGAGGCATAGGCGACTCAAGTTCTCTCAATGTGGTAAAGAGGTATATTGTGCTTGAACTGGCTTTTTCAATCCTGTCATTATAGGTGTCACATTTAGCTGCGAGTATTTCGGTTTTGTAGTTGGCCATGATTTTGAGAAGTTTATCTTTGTTGTTTGTAAAGGGTTATTTTTCCAAGTGTTTCCAATTTTCTTTTCTCATTACGTATGGATTTGAGTTTGGGTCTAAACCAGGTATTCAAGTGTGATTTGGGTTTACTTTTCTGCAGTTTAAGAGGTGCTATTATGTCTATGGTAGAGGTAATAGTATTGTTGTATATATCCACAGGTTCTGGCAGATCAGAGGAGGCAGGTAGCGGATTGAGCAGTGTTTGGTTGAGAGGTATGAGATTTTTCACTGTGATGTTTCTTTTATTATGGGTATGCATAGGCGGGCAATGGGGTTTTGTTTAATCTGAGGTGAACAGTCTAGGATGGTAAAGGGAAGTAGTGAGTTGCCCTTCCACGGGTATGGTTCAATAGCGGTAATGGTGTTTGCGCAATTAAGGTCAGTAACCCAATCTAGAGTTCTGCCTTTTTCATGTGTGGGGTGAAGAACTTTTGTGTGAGGCCTAGCCCAGTTAGGGGGTTAGCCAGAGACATGTCAGGTTGGTTGTTAGGGTCATTGAGACCTATGTTAAAATCACCTAATATCAGGATTTGTTAAGAGGGTTTGGTATTGGTGGAGAGTAGAGAGTAAAGAGATGATATCTGTATATATATATGACCTGTAGGTCCTGCGGGTCTGTAGCTCAAGTGCATTGTTATGGTGCGTGAGATAGTGAGGGGAAGCTTAACTGACATCATTTTGCAAGAGGTGGTAGGTGAGTGTGGGATTATTCAGTCCTAAAATCAATTTAGCGATACAGGCAATTCTGCAGCACCATATTGCTCTGCACAGCACAACCTTGGCACACCACCTTCAAACTACTTTCTAGACGCAATGCTTAACAGGCCATCCCTGCTCATACGTGGTGCACATGCTGATAGTTGATGAGCTCTGTCTACCAAATGCCTTGAGCTTGGACTGAATGAGTTGATTTGACTATTTTTCATTCATTGCGCAGTCCATTTACTAATACTAATCCCCTGGCTCTTGACAGCACACCTCACCCCATGATTTCTTTATCTTAATCTTGACTGCACTAAACACTGGCAGTATGACCATGTGCACTGAATTGGGCATCTTACTCTTGATTTGCCCTTAATGCTGGCCTGCTGTCATGTGAGAAGCTAGAGCTGCTAAAAAGTGCTGTATCAATGAGTTAATCATTTCTTCAACTGTGCATCTATGGATGCGTGAAACCTTGAAGGGTATTCTGTATTTGGCTGCTCAACCACAAAACCAATCCCTACTTATCCTTTGGGGGTCCCTTGTGGGTAATGTAACTCTTTTTTCCACTATTGTAATCTTAAAGAGGAGTGATATTTCCAAGAACCTCTTTGCATGAAAGTCCACAATGTTTTATTTACACTATTTACAGAGCAAAATCTGTAATCATTAGTTAAACAGACACCAACCGCAAGACATCTTCATGCTCTCTAACTTATACTCCCAACTGACACTCTCAAAACATTCCCCCATGCAATGCACTAATGTTCTCCTGAACAGTCAATCATACCAATGCACCAACATTCTATGTTAAATCATGGATGTCTGGCAGGATAATACAGACATCCAAACTCAGATACAGTATCTCCCACCCATATACATTCCAACCAGACACAAAAGACAACACATGACTTCTAGGCTCCCTATAGTTTGACTTGATCATGTGCATTATTTCAACAAAAAGTACAATAAAATAACTATGTTTTCAAAATGTATTATTAACCACCAAACAAACGATGTAGCCACAGTTATAAACGTTTAGTCTAGGTTCATGTCTCTAAAATCATGTACCACCTTATAAATGCAAGTGTATCATAGGTTCTGGCATACTCAAGATTAGGAACAAGGAGCAATGGTTGGTGTGGGTAGAGGGGAACAGGACAGGTCAAATGGGGTGGTGAGAAGGCTAATAGGGGAGCGAGAATATAGTTGCCATCCAACTATAAGTGTTTCATTTGCACTGGATGCTCTAAGGAATACAGTGGCTATCTCACTCAGAAGTTGTTATATGCATACGTTTCCCTTGTATGCATGCTTTCTATCACTGAAGTGTTCTTCACATTCAGGAGTTATATGGTTAACCTTCACACATTTAGGTTTCAGGCTTTTGCTTTCTTTCCATCTCCTAAGGGGTTTAGTGCCCTTCTCACTCAGGTGATTTCTCAGGGTTCCAAAATTGCCAGAAGCTTGGAGCTATTTAGCTCCTGGTTAATGTCAAATGGAGCCTGGTTAGCTTGAAACCAACAGATACCAGGAGCTACTTTGACTAATGGGGCAAGTGTTTGGGAATGTATATAAAGGACGGTAAAGAACACACTTAAGGGACATTTAGAGCATATTGGATAACATGAAATGGACAAAAAGTTAGAATGCAAAGTTAAATTTGCTGCTCACTCTGTAGTAGCTCCAGGTCCTGCGGAGGTAGCACCTGTGTAACTGGTTATACCAGATACCCAGGAGCTGCTTTTTGCTCATGGCCAACAAATCCCAATTTTGATTCCTGTTTGCTTTCATCGAAATTGGCACTATGTTAAGATTTCTCATAAGCATGGATTATGCACCTGGAATGTGCCAAGCAGCTCCAGTGACATAATCAGGAGGTGGGGGGTGACTTGGTTGAGATATAAGTTAGGATGATTGACTGGAAGACAACTGAGAGACCATAAACCTGTGGTTCTGTAATATTACTCTCTGCCTGGGATTCAGGCCCCTCATGACTGAGAACTAGAATAACCGGTCATGTGTTTGCAAGTCACCAGGCCAGTACTTGTTACTTATGATGAGTGATCTTGTTACTTATGATGAGTGATCTACTGCAGGTGGACATTGTGTTATGTGGGAAAGCTGTTTGGATATGTAATGGCATATAATCGTGCTGTGCAGCCATTCTCTCAAGGTTATAGGATGTTCTGTAGGAGGTTCTTTGATAATGCAACTCACTAAATATATCTTACTGATTTCTGTGTAGTTTCATTGTGTAAAAATTGCCACATTAGGTTGCAGGGACACCCTGTCCGTTTCTGTGTCCATTTCCCTACCACTGTACAGAACTAAAACCAGAGTCTTCTGCCAGTAACCTGGATTTCTTTTTTGATGTATATGGAAGGTTTCTACATGGTACAGTTCACAACAACATTTGGAGGCATGCTCTAATCTGTCAGCGTTGGGAAGAACAGCTCTTGAGATCTTTCTTTAAATGCCCTCATACTTGGAAGGCTAGCCTCCCCAAAGCTTTCAAGGACCTCCTTAGCAGGCCCCTTCTGGGTTGCATTTCTTTCATTGGTTCTCCTGGAAAGCAGTGCAGCCTGCAACTTTAGTCTTGGCTCTGTTGCTTCTTTTGCCTCTGGTTCCTGTTTTTTTTCTCACCACAGGCTGTTCTCTGGGCTGATCTTGGCTCTCCAACGCCCATATGGCCTCTGTCACTCTGGATTTTCCTGTTCCATCCATGAACTGAGGTTGGACTTTCTATTTGTAAGCTCTGCTTCTCTAACTTTCATCATGTGCTTAGCAACAACATTTCTTTGTAATACCTTGTTGTGTTGTTTAAGTAATGTGCTTACTCCTCCACCATCTCTGTACTTTCTTCACCCAATGAAAGAAAGGGCAGACATCTTGAATCCAGATGAAATACTGCATCTATGCATCCATCCTAAGCTCCTGTTGATTCCTCTTCAACTCTGTTGCAGTGTTCTGGACATGCTGCACACACATCCATATGTTCCTTCATCAATGTTTTCCATCTGCCACTAAGGTTTGATGTACTGCTGTCTTCTTCTGTTCATGGTTGTGTGCCTGTGCAACTTCACTTCTTCCCAATGTGACTACCTTCTATGAACTGGCTTCTGTTTATGGGTCATGATCAGATCAGTTCCTTCAAGTAGACTATTTCCTGTTCAATATTGGGTTTTTCTTGGCTTCCCTTAGCACTGTAGATTAGTAGTCTCCAAGGATGTCTGGCAATGTGTTCCGGATGTAGCGCACATAGTGTCACACTGGCCACCAAGAAACTGTGCATATAACAACATGTTTCATATGTGGTTTTCCCTTCATCTCCAGTGCACATATAGGTGTTCAAACCATCAGGAGAGTGGGTTGACAACCATGTCCAAAGCAGACATGACATCACCTATAGCTGTCATTGAAGTTTGGGAGGGATGGGGCGGTTTATGCATCCTTCATATACAATGTTGTGAAAAAACATGATTGCCTATTTAGCCCAGCTAGGATTTTTACCATGGGCAGCAGAGACCTCTACTGGGACAGTAATGGTGGCTCATTCTATTCATAATGCTCACACACAAACACACACACACACACACACACACACACTTATATTTGGTATTTCTGAGAGCCTACCTCAAAACTGCATTTGTTTGTCAAGGTACCAGCCATAGGACATTCTCATGCAAAAACCAGAGAGCATGGAGGAGAGGAGACATCAATCAACACCTCGTCCTTGGTCCTGCTCTATGCACATGCTCAGTGGTCATCAAGAAGGCACCCTACAATGCGTTGAACATCTGGGATGTGCGAAAACAAGCCCTTACACAAAATGTGTCAGCAGTACACCACCCAGCATGCTCAATTGCCAGGCTAGGGAATATGGCACTCCAAACTAACACAAGTCATGCATCCTGCAACACCAGCTGGCACTTGAGTACCTACTCTACTGCTATGGCATTCAGGATTCACTCGGCCTACCCTCCTGGCTCCTTGATAAAAGGTGCAATGGCAACAATGGAATGTGCTACCACTACAGTTGAGATCTGAACAATCACATTGGACATTCCGCAAGCACCTGCAAATCCTGCTGTTCTCAGACGAGATAACTAGTGGCACCTCCTTTTCCAAGACTGTATCCTTAGATCACATGGATTCATGAGCCCCACCGGACACTGACTCTCCCAAGCAACTAAGCTGTGAAGTCTTACCTTTCTCAGTACTATGTCGTATTCCTGCAACATGATGCTTGTATCCCACACCTTCATGCCTCCGGGCTTAGTGCGCTATAGAAATACATCAACCCTTCTAACCAACAGTAAACTGATGGCACTGCCCTAGAAGTGAAGGTGTGTATTTCTATCATAGCATTAGTATATAGTACATTATGCTAAATGTGGACCAATCTCGAAAAGTGAAAGAGGCCATCTTCACTCTTTGTATTTTGTTTAGAAAAGTTGCGTTAACTTTCCTCACTAAAAAGCATACATAAAAGGAGGATTCATAACGTTTCGAGTTCCATACTACATTATTTGTTCCCCCATCTTTAGAAAAGCCATCATGGTAAAGCAGTCATGAATAGGGGTATCAGGACTAATCTTGTTTGAATGAAACAAACGTATTTACTGAAAAGGGTAATGTGGAAGGGTAACATCTTCAATCTCAGACTATCTTCCAAAAATATTTTAGAATTTTCATTTCTGAGTTTGGCAGACATGGACTGGGAAATGACAATTTCTCACATAAAACAAGCCTTTCATAATGTATGTAAAATAATGCTATTCCCAAATGTTGCCCAAGCACCAGCTGCCAGAAGGAAATTATTTATGAATATGCAGTTCCGGATAGGCTTGTCGTTGCCTTTTTTCTGTGAATCAAAAATTGTCCACATATAATATTATATCTCTTCCTCTGCTCGAGAAGTGTTTCTTGCAAGATGTCTCACTTACATATTTTAAATGGTGCATGCTAAGATTGGGCAGCAGTATTTTGAAATATAGTTTTTGATGTGAAGCCAACATGCAAAACGGTTCATTTGTTGAATCATTATTTTTATGCAAGGACAGCTCACCACCTTTGAAGAGTTGCACAAGCACTCTCCGTTTTCTTTTACGGATACTCCTGGAAAATTGAATAACTAGCTTGTGTAGTGGAAGACTGCTGTTATTCATGCGATTATACTTTGTTTTCCTCACAGTGCTTTCTACTGAATGTCGCCTCCTTGCCACCATATACTTACTCCTTCAGGAACCTCGAAAAATACTATTGTTAATAACTTTAGAATTGTTTGACCGGTTTGGTTGAAATTATGAATACAGTTAGTCACACAGTGGCCCGTCCAGAATGCAAAGTTTGGTAATGATTTGTTAAAATATAGAAAAAGTTTCTAATCATACAATAAACAAAACAAAAAACAAAGTTGCTGTGTACGTCCCATTCATTTTCCCATAGATGAACAAAGTCAATGTTTCCCGGATTGCAAACACCAGATGGATTTGGACCAGGTCCAAAACAACTTTGGCATAAAGTGTATACTGGAAACTTTTTTGTGGTGTGGGGCTATTCTGTGCCATACTTTCTAAAATATTTGACGGAGAAGAGAGTGCCTGGTTCTCAATAATAGATAGCTATAGATTTGGTACATTCTCAAAACCAGGGTTTTTTAGAAATGAACCAGCAGCCATCTTTTTTTCTCAATGGAGAGATAGCTGCAACTATAGCCAAAGATATAGGAAAATGAAAAGCAGGAAAAAAGTCATTTGCATGCCAAAATACATGCAAATGTCATTAGGATAGATCCGAGCGGATGGCTAGAGGACAGCAAGTGAAATCGGGCAGTTGGAGGGCTTCTAGGGACTGAGTTTGCAACGCAAAGCTTTCTGTAGCCTCAGCTTTAGCCGCAAATAGCTGACATTTGAAATCATACTGAGTCATGGAAACAGCATGTGTTATGGGGAATAGGAGAGGGAAGGGTAGGCAAAGAAGCCATCAAGGGTGTGTGGGGAGCAAGCCCTCAGGAGGGGAATCACTTGGTGAGGGCTTGTGGCGGTAGGGAGGCATTTTGTTCCCACTATCGTTTTTCCTGATAACTGTGGTTATAAAGGACCACCAGCAGCCGAGGGTATGCGTAGTTCCGTACCCGCTGCTATAGTTTTTTTTTAAAAGATATTTTTACAGCTCTACTGACGTTGGGGATGATAAAGGACTGCCCATGACCAAAGGCCATGGTCAGTAATACGGTAAGCATTTGGGACTGTTAGTCATGCATTAACTGTGACTGACGGTGCCTAGTTGTGAGGATGCAGCTGGCTCCCTATGGTTTAGTTTTCTAATAAATTAGGACATGTTATTTTAGAGCTATGCTTGGTATAACAGCATTTATATTTCACTATTTACCTTTTTGAACACAGGTGACTGTGGTTGAAGGTTTATTTGTTTGCACTTGTTCTAAAGTTTCACGGTAAATTTTCAATGGAGTATGTCCACTTATGAGGGTTAATAAAATGTAACGTATGTGTGGAACTGTAATTAATTGTGACTCATAAAGGTTGTCTAGGTACATTTTCTTTTTTTTTTACAGATTGAAATGTGCATATGAAAATATATTTACTTGCACATATTACTGTGGACATGGCTAATGTTCTGTGCCACTGTGCATATTACTGTGGACATAGCTACTGTCTGTAACCCTGCACATATACTTTCTGTGCATTCATCTAATGTCTCCTCATCCTTACTAACTGAATCATGCACTGTACTCACTGTCTCTTTAGTCTCTCTATTGTTACCTAACCCTGATACTACCCATGTACTCACCCTATTTACAACTTTAGTATTATTAGTGTACCCCCTCCATGTCTTTGTCTATGTATACACTCTATCCACACTTTCTGTACTGGTATGTATCCTACTTTCACCCTTTTGATCGCTATCCACCCACACTTCCACTACAGAATGTATTTATGTTTATATACTGTTCTGCCATTTCTATGCAGTTTATATCCACCCTGTTGAACCCTACTAATCGTATTGCCACATAATGTATTCATGCTACAGCACAATACACCCGACATCTCTTACACGCTATATATGTTAAAATTGTGCTTACAAGGAGTACTGAATATATACATATATACACATGTACATATTACAGTACCGGCACCATAGTTAAGCTTAATAAGCTCAACTCATACAAAAAGCATTTTTTGGGTGACTTTTAACTGGCCCCTCGGACAAATCCTCACAAAACCTTCCAAAAAAAGTATATGGCCCCCTTGGAAAGAATTTCTAAAGTTTAGTGTGGTGTCGTCCAGGGGGGGCAATGTTATGGGGGGGGTCCCAAAATGTGTGGAAATTCTCATAGGCACAATGGAAAAAAATGTTTGCTTTTGCCCCCAGACCTAACCGCAGGATGGATGTTTAGCGAATATGCGTCAGGAGTGGCAGCTTGGTCCCGAATGTGTGCTTGTATAAATTGGTGTAAATATGTCCAGTAGCTTTTAAATTAATGGCCAAAAAGTAAGTATAGTGATATCTGGGTCTGGTCTGCCGACTAATTTCCTGATTCAGGGTCCACAGACGCCCGTGGGCCAATCATGGTCTGGCATGATGTCCATGACATCATATGCACCAGCTGATTGCTTGTTGGAAAGCATGAGCTGCATCACATTTTTGGAAATGGTCCCCAAGATGGGTTCGCATACAGCTGCTGTGTCCGCAGATAGTGCAGCGAGCAAAAAGTATGGACAACATATTTGGGGTTATTTAGGGGCCACAATGGGGCCTGGAAAGCGTGGGGGAGTGGATTTAATTTGTGTGTCATTTATGATGTTTTTTTTCCTTTTACAGTAACATCTTCAATGCATTCCTTACATTATAAAGGAAAATTGCATTTCCAATATTTGTAAAGTTAATTCTATCCACACAAAAAATATTCACACCCTGAGAAGTGATATTATCATTCACAAAGATGACATTCCATTACAATACCAAAAAGCTGATACACCTTTATCGAAAATCTGTCTTGATTGTTCAATTTGAGAACTGAAAAAGATTGTTGTTCATCTGTATGTATGTCTCTGATTTATTTCCGAAGAAAAAAGGATCTTAGCAGCGCAGCTTGCAAATACACTGGATTCTCAAACCCCAAACTTTGCCCTCCACAATGGACAATCACCATATATGGACTTTTAGAAATGAGCCATACTCTTACGAAAAGGAAAGCAAGCTTGCCCAGTTTGAGCAACAAACTGCATGCCAGGAAACTTCCACTTCTGCCAACCCAATATTCCCGAGGATGCCATGATTCTCAGCATATACCTTCAATGACTGAATTGAGGAGTCCCCCAACATCCACACAGTCTGCCTTCTGAAACACATAACCATATCCATTACCACTGTGCTCACAACTCATTCGAACAAAACCTCTACTACCCTCTCTTCCTGTACACCACTCCCAGCAAACATGATTGGCTAATCCCCAAAGTCCCCTTTCCATGCCAGGCATCCACAAAAGACCTGGATGTGGCATGTGCTGTCCACAGACTACCGTGCTGTCCGCGGACCTCCTAACACAGGGGGCAAACCTCCTACCCTTTCCACTATCATGTTCTCAACACTCCCTCATTGGGTGTTTTCAAAGATTCACACATCCATCCATCAATCACATCCAAAACCTCTACATCTAACACTGTCATCTCACTTCAACACTTCAAATGTACACTTGAACTCTCAGAGTACATATCTCCTGTTAATGAAAGGCATCTGCATCAAAATCTACTGTCTAACTGTCCAAGATTTCTAATTCCAGCTTCAACAAGATCTGCATCTAACAAAACATAGTACAGGTATGCGTATAAGTATTTTTTTCAACACTTTCATAAATATATATATACAGGGTTGATTCTTCTTAATGTGCAATAAGTTTCTCTATCAACATATTCTCTTTTGCAACCACTCTACCAAATGCCATGTATTGCATCATTCAGCACACTTACTTACAATGCTGCACATGTAAAAATTGCTCTTTTTAAAAGCATTTCCATGAAACTTTCAAAATGCATATGTGCATTTATAGCAATATTGTATGCTACATTTTTCAAGGAAAAGCAGCTTCAAAAGATGTCTACAACATTTTATAATGGCCCTTGCTAAGTGGAAGTTTAATATGTTGGCAGTAGATTCATACCAGCCAACATAACCCATTGCAATCAATATGTGATTATAATTAATGTTTTTTTCAATGCACTCAGTGACTTGTAATACCACTTCTGCCATTACACAGGTTGCACTGCAACTCCCAGAATGTAAACAAACAAACAAAACACAGGACTACACTAGACGATTCAGAAGTAGAACATTCATATAGAGTGGAAAGTGCTTTAACTTGTTTTATTTCAGGACCATTTCAATTAAAATTGCAAAATGCATATATGCCTTTGAAACAGCACTGTGTATAACTTCTCTAGAAAAGAAACAAAAAGAAGATGTAAAACATTTCTGCAACATTTTTAAGTGCCACTTAGTGTGTGCACATTTGATATTTTGACGGCACATGAATACTTGCTAACATAACATAACATGTTCCAATCTACAAGTGCTTACCCAGTCATATGTTTTTCTCTACATTCTAGGATTTATAGTCCAACATTTCTAAAATAAACTGCAACTACAACCCCCAGAATGCAAAGCAAAAAAAAGACTTGATAAGCACCTACATACTGCAACAAATCATGTTTGCAAGTATGCATCCACAACATATTAAACCCACACACAACAAGTACGCCCTAAACATGTTCTACAAATCTTTAACCTCCACCTTTATTTTATGAAACATTTACACGCAGTGCTGCTATAAATGCTTGTATGCATTTTTATCTTTCATCAAAATGCTCCTAAAAACAAACCTTTTTATACGTTCATCATTTTCCATTTTCATTCCATATTAATATTACACTTTCCAACCTCACTCATTACAACCCTTGCACTGTCACCATTCTCAACCTGATTAGCAATATGTATAAACTGCCAAAGTATCTATATACAACACTTCACCTTACATATAAAGTACTCTTCTTTTCCAACCTCTACTATAAGCCACTAAACACTGCTGCAGCAACAATCCAACATGACCTTACCGCTAGGCCACAGTTTCTCTATTTGTTAATTATACTGCAACACATTGCAAATACATTGCACCACAAACACAGCACTTCTTTCATTAAACTCAGCAGCATTAAAGTAACCTACACATACAGCTTTCCCTTACACTCATTGTTCCCCTTGACTTCTACTCTCCCAAACAGCACTACTCATACTTCAATTTTTCTAACAACACAGTTCACATGCTTCACTAGATTATTCTTCACCTCCTACAAAGTAAGCACTTTACTATACTATTAATCTCTTTATTATGGTACCAATGCACTTTTGCTATATTTTAGTCTACAGTATTCATTTCAAATCATCAACATTTATTTCACTCTTACTCATTGCACTTCACTTTCCATTCTCATCTAAACAACATCATTATAACACCCACTATTCTCCTCACAACATCATAATGTCCCTTCGTATTCATTCACACCACTAATGTTTTACTCACTACCTGAAAGCCCTTGACACCTCTGCAAGCAGAGTAACTCTTACAACCGTCGCACCCACAACTATCATCCCATTACACAATCACACAGCCCTGTTTTCATCTCTACTATCACATTCACACACCCATTCACAATACATCCATATATATTCCACAACTTTCAAACCAACACTTTCTTTTTTTCCAACAGACAGAACAGAATGCCTACTAAAAAGCAACTCCATAGAAAACAAAGAAAAAATAGATCAGATATGAATAAATACAAGCCATATAGTCATCCACTTCTAAAACAATGTATATAAAATATTCAAACAAAACAAGCTAATAACATCACTCAACAAAACGAATCTAGCAACCACTAAAAAAGTAAAGCCCCTCTTCCAAAAATTAAAACTAAAATAAAACGTATTAACAAAAGCACACATACAATAAACCTAACCCTATATCTTACAATGGTAATGTAGCCCCAGTAAAGCATTCCCAAAAGCTGAAAAGTCACGCGCTGCCCTTAGAAATTACTGCATAATACTAATCCTTGAAGCTCTAATTGACAGTGCATTTCTGATTAAAAGAAAGTTGTTTGTATTAATTTTAAACACATGGACCACTAACTAAAATAAACTGTAAATTACAAAACATACTTCTAAACATGTGCAAAGTCAGTATACATACATTTTCAAACTTCTGTGCAGGTAAATGGATTCACACAAGCAGCACAGAAGCATATTTCAATGAAGAGGCTTATAAACTAGAAAAAAAAATAACAATTGCCATACAAAGCAATGGCCGAGAATATGGAATGGTAAGATATACCATTATGGCACAAGAAAACCTTGTAAAGAAAATGTCCCCAACAAACTTTCAACCAAATGGGCATGCAGCTCAATGTGTAATGTACACCAACAATCGTTCAGATCTTTACGACAATTCCTTAATCAGTATGTAAAACTAAGAGAGAAAAGTAGAATAAAAACTTTACAAACCATGGACTCTTGTCCAGTGCAAAACTGCACTGGACTGTGAGGACATTCATTAGCCTGCATTTCAGGAACTGCTTGCAAAAGCACATTCCACCACATCAAATTGTTAGCAACACACCATTCCACTATACAGAATCTTGTGCAGAGACTATACTATGCTAAAAGTCCTGCTTTACAACTGCAACATTTAAATGGCATTCTCCTAAATGGATTATGAGGGTCTAAAAAGTACATGAATATGTGAGAGTGTATTGAAAGGCGGACATTTTGGCAAAACACAAGTGAACAATGGGCTCCACTGAAATTGTAGGCGTTTTGAGAGTGTTCCTCTAATGTGTTCTGTGTTTCGTTGTTTTCAAATCTATTATCACCAAGCTGTTTTCCCTAGATCGAAGATGACTTTTTTGAATGCTGTCTTCGAACCAATGCCCTCATTTAGCAGATTACCCTTTCCTTAATTTCAAGACAATAGAAACGCATGTGAACTTGGAGTCGAAGTGCATATGTTCACTGATGTTCCATCCAATATGTAAGTTCTGCCCCCATTTAAACGCAATTTGTGACCAGCCGAATGCTCCCATCAGCAGTACAATGTTATGACATGGCCCACACAGAAACATTTGCCTTTCCTTTGCATGTTATTGTAAATGCATTTCTACTTGAATTAGTATTACTCATATTTATAAATAATGTGATACAGGCAAAACAGTGAAAAGCCATTTTTTTTATTTTTTTTTCAAAATCAAGGAATATCTGGAAGTTATTTTTTTGGTATAATGAACAAATCAATCATTCAGTTGGATATCTGATGATGCTTCAATGTGAAATCAACTGCGCTCATTAAATGTCCTAATTTTACAATATTGATTGCATCTTCCCAGTTTTTCCCCGAAACATTTTAAACTATTCTGCATAACAAATTATACTGTGTTTTTTTTACAGAGAAAGATGCAACCAATTTTTCTTCATTGTCCATTTACAACAAACTAAACCTATACACTCAATTGTACAGCAATCATAAGTGCTACTTGCACTTCAATTGTATTATGTCACCATGTTGCAAATAATGTATACTGCCCCTACACAACCTAGAATTGCTATACAAATATTATTATAATAGTTGTAAACAATGCCTACATTGCTATACGCATATTATTATATTGGTTGAGCCAGTGGCAAGATTTTTGGGTGCTTGAATCTGGCCACTGGCCTCAACCACCACAGCGTAATTAAACCATACATAAGGACATAGAATAAATATTGGAATAACACAACTTGCCAAGAACTACCCCAACCGCCAACCATATTTTTCACCTATGAAAAAATCCCCATATCACCTACCCTGACCAAACCCTCTTTCAGTCACCAAATAACCCAAAATGTGTTTATCAGGCTGTCCGCCCAAGACTTTGTCTGCGGACTACAGCAATGTTCGACGACTACAGCTCCACCCGTACGCTCTTTTTCCACCTATACAAACAGCCCCATATCATCTTTTTTCCACTCCTCCACCCTTCCCAGCCCCTCTTTCCAACAACAAATGACGCAAAATGTGTGTTCCAGACTTTTTCCCCACCAATCCATCCACGGTCAGTTGTGGCTGTTGGCGAATTCAGCATGGTAGGCTTTTGGGAAAATATGACGCATCTCATGTTTTTTATTGACAAATCGGCATGCTCGCCCGATGACCGCGGACTGCACAATGTCCTCGTGGCCAACCGGTGGCCCGTCCGCGGACTGAACAGGGAAGTGAGTCCACTGACCGAACCCAGATATCACTAATTTTGTTTCCCTACATTTCTGTCATTTAAAAAAAAAAAACTACTGAAGGGATTTACAACAAATTTACACCAGGCCGCCGCTCCTGCCGCACATTTGATAAAAATCCATTCAGTGGTTTGGGCTGTAGACATGAGCAACATTTCTTTTCCATTGTGGCTATGGATAAAAAGAAAAAATCTTTGGACCCCACCTATAATACTCCCCCCATTGATGAAACCTCACCAGACTTTGCAGAAACATATTGTGACGGGGCATATGCATGTTTTACAAAGTTTTGTAAGGATTTGTCAAGGGGGGTGAAGTTATAAGAAGCCGCCCAAAAAGTGCTTGTGCTAAAGGTTGAGCAACTTAACCATAACTACATAGCCACTACTGTTTCCCTGTTCACTTGGCGACCAGAACGCTGATTGGGACATAGGACAGCGTGATGTCTGCTGACATATGGCGCACCCTCTGATTGACCTGCGGTAAGTGTGATGTGCATCATCATTTTTGGAATCACCCACCGTGACTTATCCAAGGATAGTGCAGCGGCGAAAGGGGCTCAAAAACATGCCTTGAGGCATCTGGTGGTAGGAAGAGGGGCTGGAAAAGGTGGGGGAGTTAAAAATGGTTCATATGATGTATCTGTTTAGGTGGAAGAAGACAGTAGTGTGTGCACGGTGTCCACAAATATATGGCTGTTCATGGATGGGTCCTCAGGCGGGCAGCCTTCATTAGGGTAGGATAGGTCCTGAGGTGATCAGTTTATTTGGTGACTGCAGGCAGGCTTAATTTTGGAAGGGGAGTGGATTGTTGATGATATGAGGATGTTTGTGTAGGGTGTATTATAAGGTGTTGTGTGTGGTAAGCCCCTAGACTCTTGGGTGCATTGCCAGAGGCCATGCACCCAAGAGTCTAGGCTGTGGCCACAACCACTGCAGCATTATATGACCATGTTGTCAACATTGTGATAGTGGTGTATGAAATGCACAAATATGTCTATAGAATGCAATGTGCAGATTACAAAGAAGTAAGGTACCAATAATGGTATACTTACTGTTTGTATTGTTGAGGGTGTATGGTATGTGTGGAAGTGGACATGGTTTCAGGTTGTTGGTTTATGTGTGTAGTCTGTGACCAGTGTACAGATTGTTGGGTGAATGGGTGTGTTATGTTGTGGTGATTTTGACCTGCTACTTCAGTGTTGGCTGGAGGTGATGGATTGAACAGTTCAGGCGTGTGCCCACTGGGTGAAGTGTTTTGGTATACTATGTGTACAAAAGTCGGCTTTAGGTGGATGGTTTATGTGTTTGGGTTGTGGCCACTGGGCAGATTCTTGTGTAGTTCACTGTATTCTGATGTATCAGTTGCGGGCAGTTAACAGAGTCTTGGGTGCAGAGGCCATGTATTGAGGAGTTTTTGCATTGGTTGGAAGTACTACAATAGTATTTGAGCTGAACTGAACTCTGGCCATGCAACCAAGAGTCTAGGCCCTGGCTACACCCACTGCAACATAAAACAGCCATGCATGCAAACATTGTGATACTGGTATATGGATTCGACAAATATGTGTACAGAGTGCAATTTTATTGTACCAATCGGTTGGGGGAAATCGTTTACAAGAACATGTATATCTAGATTTAAAATCGTTTTGCAAACTTTTGTGCAGATTCGTGAGGGTGAGACAGGCACAGCAAGTCCCACCAGTGCAGCCAGTGGTACCACTTAGGCAGCCACCAATCCCTCGCGCCAGAGCCAGTCCATTTAACCTAAGCCCTATACAGAGCCACACCCTGTACCGGTTGGACTGGGATACCATCACCACCATAGTGTACATGATACAGGATGACATTGTCAGCCTGATAGAAATCTGCACTGCCATCCCCCGTCTACTGAAGGTAGTGTCTGTGCTTTACTTCCTGGCCACAGGCACCTACCAGCACACAGTGGGCCAGCTGCATGGCAGATCACAACCACTCTTTTCACGCATGCTGACTGAAGTGCTGGATGCCCTCCTGAAGCATGCAGGTAACCACATGTCCCTACCACGGACAGGCCTGGAGCTCGCTGACACTAAAGTTGGCTTCCATGCACTGGTAGGCATGACCAATTGTGTTTCTTGCCCTCGAAGGCACCCATGTAGAATTGGTGGTCCCTCATGCCATTGAGGTGGTGTACCGCAATCGTAAGCAATACCACTCCATCAATGCGCAGATGGTATGTGACTCCAGCAAGATGATCACACATTGTTGTGCCTGATATCCCGGACCCACACATGATGCCATGGTGCTGTGGAACTCCACGCCACCCCGATACATGGAGCGACATGCTGGACGACGTGCCTGGCTGCTTGGTAAGTTGCCTGACAGGCCCATGGCAGTGCAGTGGGGGTGTGAGACTGGGGGGATGCTTACTCCACCTGGGTGAGATTGGGGGGGAACGCATACTCCACCTGGTTGAGATTGGGAGTGGTGCAAATACTCCACCTGGGTGAGATTGGGTGGTGAGTGGACAATGCTCATACTGAGAAACAATGTAGTCCTGAACTTCCCAACCTGAACATGACACATCAATGCCATACATAAGACCAATGCTGCACAGCAATGACAATATGCCAGACGTACAAGCAGGACACCATGGGAATGTCAAGCGATGGATGAAAGAACATGATCACACCTCTGGCAATGCCGCTATTGGGAGTTGTGATCGAGCAGACCTTTCGCCTGTTGAAAGCACGGTTCTGCTGTCTCAGCAGGTCTGGTGGAGCACTCCTATACAGGCCTGAGAAGGTGGCAAAGATCACCCTGGTCTGTGCCATGCTGCACAACATGTGTATCCGGAGAAATGTACCAATGCCACCTGACATTGACCTGTATGCACTGGGAGAGGAGGATGAGGATGATGATGGAGGAAGAGCAGAACCCCTGCCAGTTCGCGATGCACAGGATGGCCATGCTGTGCACCAATCACTGATTGACGATTTCTTCTGAACCACAGGGATGCTTATGGGTCTGTGTTAGTATTACACTTGGCATTGGGATCGTGTGGATATGGACACAGGGTGTGTGGGGAGTTGGGCACTGTGCGCTGTCATGAATTGAATAAACACACACGAAATGAACAATGTCCAGTCATGATATGATATTTAACACAACAGGTGTATTGGAAAATGAACAATATAGTGCTAGAACCCGCCACCTCACACACACCCTCCCCCTTCCCCCACATCCCAAAACCCCAAAAACCTCCAACACCACCTCCCCCCTCACCCATTGTCATCCCACACATGATGTGCCATTCATGAGTTTTGCAAGGTGGCAGTTAGCACTTGCAGGGTGGTCCTGCTACTTCTGGCCCTCTTCGGGTCTGGGGGCAGCATGTCCATTTGGCGTGTACTGCACCTGGTTATGCGCACAGGACTTGAGGGAGTCGAGCTGGCAGGTGTGGTGGATGGGGTGGAGGTTGATGGGTGTGCGACCACTAGCGCAGTTGGTTGCTGCTGCATATTCTCTACAATCCGGCCAAGGACCTGTGTAACCGCAGCTAAGCTGTCTCTGATCACTAGGGTGTTGGAATTCATGTCAGTGATGGAAGCTGCATTTGCCTCCCGAATTTCATGGTGGGTCAGTTCCCCCTCTGCCACATACTGGCGGAGCAGCTCAATCAGGTTGTCCTGCTGGCCTCAACCCTTGTGAGCCGGTCCTCCATGTCTGTGGGGGCTGTGGTGGTGAAAGGTGCAGTGGCAGGGTGGCCCAATGCTGGACTGCCCTCTGATGTGGCGGACAGATATGGACTGCCCAGTAATATGGCATGTTCTAGCAGGGGGCATACTGGTGTGCCCTGGGTGGAGTGCAGGGGGGTGGGCTGGGGACTGGGTGTATGCGGACATACTACACGGTAGCGTCCATGTAGTTATGGTTAAGTTGGTGTTTCCATAGGAAGAACATTTTTTGGGTGGCTTATAACTTCGCTCCCTCTGGACGAATCCTCACCAAACTTTGCATAAAATGTATATGGCTCACTCTGAATTTTTTATAGGGGGGGTCCCAAAACTTTTGTTTTTTCCCATCGACATAATGCGAAAAAACTTTGCGCATGCCTACAGCCCAAACCGCTGGATGGATTTACACCAAATTTGCGGCAGGAGCGGGGGCTTGGTCCCGAAAGCGTGCTTTTGCAAATTTGGTGTAAATCCGTCCAGTAGTTTTTTTTGTAAAATGACCAAAATGTAAGGCAAAACAATTAGTGATATCTCCGCTCACTCCACGGACGGACTTCCCTGTTCGTTCCGCGGACAGCACCCCGATTGGCCAAGCGGCTTGCGTCATGTCCACATGTTCGCTGATTGGACGGCGTGGTGCATGAAGCACGTCAGATTTTTTGTGGCGCCCGCCATCTCTGAAATGGTTGCAATTAAACAAAATGGGGGTGTTCTGAGAACGCTGTTCGTATTGTTCGTTGTCAGGTTGAAAGTGTTCTAAGAACCCTCATTCTGTCCGCTGACATTACAATTTCCTATGGGCCTTACCCGACTTTTTGTGCACTAAACAAACGATAAATCAGGCTGCTGTGCGCCGACATTATGTGATAATCCTATAACTTGCCCCATCGACCTGGCTGACCTGCTTTTGCGACACTAAATCATATCTCCCACCCCTAAGCCTGACATTATCAAAGCATTCATATTCCCCGTCTCTCTCCGTGACCTTAGAGGGTGCGTAGCCAAATGCGCCCAGTAGTCTCTAGTCCTACGTGACTTTACACAGAACCCGGAAAACAACACACATCATTTCACAACACAGTGCGCCACAATTCGAAATATGAAACTGTGATTTAAAAGCAAACAGCAACATTGTACATTTTGTAAAGTACATTTATTTGATATCAAATGTTTAGAGAATATTCAGCGATTTGCATTTGTCTTTGCTGTCGATCCACAAAAGTTCATCTTGAGTCACGCGCTGTTCCTTTGTGTACACAGGGTGTTGGTTTATGATAAAAGAAGCACTACGGTCGCACTGATAATCGGAAGGCTGGTCCAACAACGAAGCATTATGGATTATAAGATACTAGCATATTAAAAATGGCAGTACACGTTTAAGAAGCGACAACAGAACAACCTAATCATTGTGGGGTTTATTTAAATACTACTGCATTTGCATGTGAATGTATGCATATGGATGTAATGAGTTTGCATCGGTGCATTCGCAACTTTCATTACAAAAAAGGGGTGAGCTCAATGAGAGGCTATAACAACCATGCCCTCGGCAATCACTCATCATGCACCTGGTGAATTATGCAAATTAGGTTATGACGTCATTTAGCTACTTCTAGCTACTTTTATGACGGCCAATAGCTACTTTTCTTACTAAGGAGTTGCCAACAGTGCTCCTACGTGACTTCATACAGAATCCGGAAAACAACACAGATCATCTCACAACACAGCGCGCCACAATTCGGAATATGAAAATGTGATTTAAAAGCAAACAGCAAGATTGTACATTTCGTAAAGTACATTTGGTTGACATCAAATGTTTGGAGAATATTGAGCGATTTGCATTGGTCTTTGCTGTCGATCCGCAAAAGTTCATCTTGAGTCACGCGCTGTTCCTTTGCGTTACACAGTGTGTTGGTTTATGATAAAAGAAGGACTGTGGTCGCACTGATAATCGGAAGACTGTTCCAACAACGAGGCATTAGACCACCATAACGCTTGGTATGTTGCTTCTAGCTGCTAGTACCGCGTAAGGGCATATTGGTCCTTGGCGATTGTCCCATAAAATGGTGAGGGTCATGAAGTTGTTTATTAGGAGCTGCACCTGGCAGTTAAAAAATCCGTCGGCCGGGGTCTGAAAATCGTGGCATTGACAGTAGGGGAGGATGTACCTGTTTTAAAAACATAAATTAGTCTCACCAGCCGATCTTCATTAAAAATATTCATTTTATTTATTAGGGCGTGAAACTATTTGCTAGCAAGGATAGTGCAACGGAGTGTGTTAACTTATTCCCACTAACCCACCCTCTCTCCTCTGCCTTTTTCAGAGCCGTCTGAGCGCCAGGGGACCACTTTGGCGGTGATAGTGCGCGGTACAAAACAATATGCCACATTGAACGAACAAGTACAACTTAACCAGGCTTTAACGCCACGTTATTGTTATTATATTCCGGTATAAAATAATCTAAAGGGTTACTTACATTATATTGACATTTTCCATTGTCTACGCGTAATGCAGTCCCTAAATACGACTCTGTCTGTGCCAACGATCTTTCTCATAGTGATATAATATAAAAGAAATTTCATCCTTATTGTCTCTTACGTTACTGCACCCCTACTTCAAAAGAAGTCTTTTGGCACGATCCCTGTCTGTCAAGGTCAAAAAACAATAGAACCTTATAGTGCGAGTCGTGGGCCACTCCGGCCCGCGAGCAAAAAATGGAAGCAGCTGACCTTCACTGTGAACGAGTATAAATTCTTACTTTGCAACATTCTCTGTAAAGCCATCCCTGAGAAGTTGCTTTTTACACTTCATCTTTGTATATTGTCTGCGTGCTAATGAAAAAAGTTTGTTAAAGCAAGATTATGGTTAAGTTGCACAACTAAAAACCTAGGAAATTCAGTGAAAAAACTTTGTTAAAGGGACGTTATGGTTCCAAGTAAAACCGAAAAACCCCTGAAATTCATCAGTTATGGTAAGCTAATCAACCATAACTCGCGCCACCACCGTGCACTGCTAAGACTAACACCCAGGACATCAAAGATGACATCACAAATGTAATTGATGACATCACTGATGACATCACATGTCTGGCTCCCTCTTTTTTCCTTTACTGACATATCTAGGCCACATGGTTTTCTTCAGTAACAGTCATGAACTAAAAATTGTAAACATGTTATATTTGAGCACTTTTTGGCTGGCTTATAACTTTGCTCTCCCCGGACGAATCCTCACCAAACTTTGCAAAGAAAGTATATGGTCCGCTCAGAATTTCTATGGTAAGTTTGGTGAAGTTTCGTCAAGGGGGGGAGAAGTTATAGGGGGGTCCCAAAAATTGTTTTTTCCCATAGACTGAATGGGGAAAAACTTTGCGCACACCTACAGCCCAAACCGCTAGACAGATTTTCACAAAATTTTCAGCAGGAGCAGTGGCTTTGTCCCAAAAGCGTGCTTTTGTAAATTTGGTGAAAATCTGTCTGGTATTTTTTTTTTTTAAATGATCAAAAAGTAGGTCTAAAAGAATGTGTGATATCTATGTCCACTCCGCGGACACACTCCCTGTTCGCGCCGCGGGTAGGACACCGATTGGCTAATCGGCTCGCATCATGTCGGCGGACATGTGACGCATTCGCTGATTGGATCGTGAAGAGCGTGAAGTGCGTCAGATTGTTCCGATGTGCCCGCCATCTTGGATCTGCCGACAGCGCAGCGACGAACAGAGGCGAAATGCCGTTTTGGGGAGTGTTTTGGTGTGCAAGAGTGCTTGGGGAGGTTTGGGGAGTAAGAGATGGATAAAATACTGTATTTGTTTAGGTGGCAGGTGCTACTGATGTATTTGCCATGCCCGCGCTGTCCGGGATGTCCGTAATTAGTGAAAATGAGGGGTGTCCTAAGAACAGTATTCCCGTCCGTGCTGTCCTCAGGCAAGTTGAAACTGTTCTAAGGACACACGCGGTGTACGCGGACATAAAAATTGCACATATGCCACAGTTAAAATGTTTGATTCTATGGGTGTGATATGTTGAGGTGATTTTGGCCAGGGCCTAGAGTCTTGGGTGCATGGCCGAAGCCAATGCACCCACGACCGAAGTTATATGCACTGAATTTACTTATAACTTTGCTCTCCCTGGATGAATTTTCAACAAACTTTTCAAAAAGTGTGATATGGGTGGGCCCATATAGACAGTTAAAATGTTTGATTCTATGGGTGTGATCTATGGGTGTGATATGCTGCGGTGCTTGTGGCCAGGGTCTAGAGTCTTGGGTGCATGGCCGTAGGCCGTAAGCCATACAGACAAGACTCTAGGCCCTGGCCACAACCACCGCAGCATATTACACTCATAGATCACACCCATAGAATCAAATATCTATCAAATATTTGCAAATCTACAGTTTGTGTACTATTTGATTTGTATAGTTTGTATGTGAAGTTTTGGCTACGTCATGTCATTAAGATTGTAGAGTTTGGTAACAAGCACTGCAGTATAACATATCCATGGAAGTAAACTTTTTGTATTGTGGTGTATGGCTAGATGTTTGCTTCAATGGTTCTTTTATGTATCAGTATTTATGTGTTGTATTAGAATATACTTACTATTTGATTATTTTATATTGGATATATTTTTTTCATGAGTTGAGTATCTGGAGCACACATTCTTTTTCAATTTCTGTGATAAAAGAAAAGAACATGTTATTGTAATACTAATACAAAGACTAATTACACTGCATAATAGACATTTCAGCTTTTTTTTTACCCTCATATTCAGTAGTTTACAAAGCAGTGTACTGTGCAATTTGCTCAGTTTCTGTGTTTGCTTTTGAAATCATTGGGTCTGTGGGAAAATAAATCCATGTTGGATTAAAAAAAAAAAAACTTTTTTTGTTATGCTACAGTCTATTTGTTTGTTTGTTTTCAGTGTTCACTTGTTGTTTCTGGCTAATGTTCTATCTGTTGGCTTGTTGCAGATTTTTGGAGCAGTTAGATACCTGTTGGCATATTCTAGCTGTCTATTTTTGTTATACTTTAGTGGTATTTATTTATCTGTTTGGTTGTTGCAAAATCTTGGGGTAGTTAGATACTGTTGGCATATTCTAACTGGTTGTAGATTTTTAATTGAAGTTTTGTTAATGTTTAAGTACAGATTTTTTATTAAATTTTGGTTTTAAGAAGATTAAATAACTGTTTGTAAGATTTGCTGGTAATCTGTGCTTTACAGTAATGGTACTATCACATTCGAACCATCCACATTTCTTTTTTATATGCAGTGTAGAGACCTGCATTAGATGTGACTCCTGCGTGGAAGATTATACCTATTGTTGTGAAGGTTTACCAGGTGATACTTGACCGTGTGTGAATCCAATCAGCTTGCAGTTGTTTTTGGTACAATCTGCATTGTAACGTAGAAAATTAGGTATGGATACATACATGAAGCACTCATTAGGGATGTGGTCCTGTGCCACATTGTTGCAGAGAGTGCATGTATGTTTCCACATGTATGAAATCTGGAAGATTTCATTCATAGGTATGTTTTTGTTTTCCAGGACTTGTAGTAATTACATTAGACATTTTTGTGTATGTTCTTGTGAGTTTATAGTTAATTTCACCATTCCAGCACAGTAGTCCAATTCTTGTCTTATTTCATGAACACTATACATGTTGTCAGGATTGTTTGTTGCGTTTATATGAAGGACTAACATTTGCAAACACAATTGGTCTGTACTGTGTAAGTAAATGTTGTCAACAATTGGTGGCAATTGAAATAGAATATTCATTGCTACATTTGCGTAGCAACTTACACCAGTTACATTTGAAAATTTGAATGGACCAGATAGTTCTGTGTCCAAGTCATTTTTTCGGGGTGTGTGTTGCTTCTTTGAAGAAGTACCTGAGTTACTTTAAGTAATAGGTTCTTCTTTGGTTGTGGTAATTGATTAAGTATTATCTTCTTTTATTCTCGTTGGAGGGTTTGAAGTGAGATCCTGTTGCATTTCTGTTTGAATTAGTTTTATTTTACAATGTTTTCCTTTTTGTGGAACAGGATATGTTTTTAGATGGGGGGTGTATAGTGAATGTAGTCCATTGTATTGTAAAAGGCAAGGAATATCAGCGTTTACTTTACTTGCATCAAAGTTGATTAGAAATAGACCGTCAAGTGTACGTAAGCGTGATAGTGCTACATAGCTCATGCCTTCTTTAAAGACTGTGTTCCCAATATCTATCAATGCTTTGTCTAGGGAAAGACCTTGTGATTTATGAATGGTGACTGCGTATGCTAGAATTAGAGAAAATTGTTCTCTGTGTACATACATGTCTTTGAAGAGAAGGAATCGAGCTGTTGAGCGCCCTATCCTTTTTACTTCTGAAAGTTTGTCAAAGAGAATATTGACAAACTTAATGTGGTTGTCACGTGGGTATGTTTGAAAGCCAACAATTGTACCCAGTGCTCCATTAACTAGTCCTTGCTCCACGTCAAGGTTACGTTTAAGCATTACTCTACAGTACAGTTAAAGTGTTGGAGATAGAATTTTCTAAGGCATTTAATCTTGTTTTGGCTTGTTGACACATGGGTAGTGTCATATCATGTACGTCCAGTTTGTCTGTGGAGCAAATTTCAATTATTGCTTGCATTTCTTTTTTCAGCATTGTTTCATTGTATTTGGAACAGCTTGCAAGAGTAGGCATTAAGGACATACAATTGACATTTTTGTGTGCTAATTGTTCCATGACATCAGTAGCAAATGAATTATGGCCATAAAGTGCATGGATGTGCCGGGTTTTTTAATATTGCTCGTTCTTCTTGAGATAGTACACCTACTCTAATACTTTTTAAAATGTTGACGGAAGTGAGGTCTACAGATTGGCGCATGTTTTCTGTTAATTCTCTGTATTGGAAATGTTGCCAAAGGTTGACATTTCCTATGCTGCCAACAGTTCTACGGCAGAGTTTGTGTCCTAAGGTTTTAAAAATAGGTTCACCTTTCACTGGTGTCAATTGAAGAAGATCTCCGAAAACAATCATGTGTTTTCCTCCACAGAGCTCTTCGTAGTTTGTTTTAAATACTTCTTGCAATCTGAGGTGAATCAAAGCCAACATTAGGTTGGAGACCATGCTCACTTCATCTATTAGTAACATTTTCATTTGTTTTAACACTCTCCATAGTTCCATTGCAGCTTCTGTAGAAAGTTTGTAATATTCTAATTTGTTTTGGTGTTGTACTGTAAGGAGTAGCAATCGGTGTAAAGTGACACCACCTATGTTGTAGGCAGCTAAACCTGTGGGGGCAGTTACAACAGCTGACAGTTTTTTTGGTTGTCAATTGTTGAAGGTACTTGCTGATGATTTTCATTAAGAATGTTTTACCTGAACCAACTTCACAACTAATGAATGGTAGTATAGTTTTGTAATTTTGGCAGGTACATTCTTTATTTTCATGTTGTACATCATGTGCGATTTCTTTTGTTACTTCTTGAAAAATGGTACGCTGCTCTTTGTTCAGTTTTGATTGTAGTACAGTTAAGTCTTCTGTATCGTCTTCATAGTGACACATGGTGTTCTCTACTTCTGTCATAGCTAATTCTGCCTCATTTGCTATTAATGGCTGTCCCAGTGGTTTTTGACCTCTTGTCAGAGAAGGTTGACTACTGTCAGGAGTGTCCTTATCTAGTTGGGCCTAGAGTTCTTCTTTGTGTTGCTCTTCATTGTGCAACATTGTTTTATACCGTGTACATTTTATTTTGGTGATAGTGCTTTCATTTGCTTTGAAAGCGTCTTCATAGGAGTCATAGTTTCGTAGTATCTCTTCTTCTTTTCTGCATGGTTTAAAAAGTTGTAGCAGGGACAAGTGATATCGTTCTTTATGTTGAGGAGTTTTTAATGACAATTTGATATGATTAATTAAGCTTCATTTGGTAAGTTTCACTAAGCTGCCTTCACAATCTGTCACTCTATATCAACCTTTTTTTTCATCAGGTGTTATATTATTTTTGTATGTGAAGTTTTGGGCTATGTGGTATAGACACATGGGTTCCAAAGTGGTACTCCTGTTTGGGTAGTATGTGTCTAGTAAATTGTTTTTCAAAATGTCTTGGCTGTTGGGATCATTTTTGGCTATTGTTTCTATGTTGTTGTATGATTTGAGAACTCTTTTTCTAGATTTAGCAGGACCAAAACTTAGCCATACTATATTGTCAGATTTTTCATTCAAAGCGGTACCGGTTAAATGATCTGCAGCTTCATAGGAGCCAGATTCTCTATGAGAGAGCATTTGTATGCCTAAGCTGTACAATTTCTGAGATAGTGTTTTGTCCAATGATAAGTCATTCCAGAGGTCTTGAAGCTCTGTTTTTTCTGCTTTTGTTAAGTAGGCTGTAACATATCGTGCAACTGCAGTGGAATTGTCTGCAATGTACTGCACATCTATGTTTGCATTCCATAAAAGAGCAATGATTGCATTGTAATCATTAATATATTTTTATTCTTCTGTTTTTTTTTATGTAATACGTGTTCTTAGGTGTCTAACTGAAGACATGAAGTTGTTCACTTCACCTGCTTCTGTAAATGGTCTAGGGAAACAAAAGCGGCATTTGGTGTAGTATTTCCCTTTGTTTTTGTATTTGCAACGACAATATTTGCCTCATTTGTGTCTTTGAAATTGTACAATTTGTGCATGAAAATCACTATTTGTTATTTCCGATGGAATTTCACAAGTGACATATTTTTCGATAAACTGTAAAACAGTGGCATCACTGTCTTGACCAAATTTAGGAGCATCTTTAATCCATAAAAGCATGTGGCTTTTTGGTGCTCCTCTGGCTGGGTATTCTTTTCTCCAAAAGAAGTGTTGCACTTCTCCCAGGGGAGGAACAGTTTTATTACAAATAAAGTGTAGCATAGCAATGAAAAGATGATGGAAATATCTTGAAACATTAACAGGATCTAGAGAGCAAAGTTCTCCAGGTGTTAGTATATTTATGCTTGTTTTATTTTTGTTTGATATGCGTAGGAAATCATGTAAATCTTCCCATGCATATTCTGCACAACTTAATGTAACAAACCAAGTGGGTGGGCCAAGGTTTCTTATCATACAATGTACATCTCCAATGTCGGAACCAGTACTCTTTAGTACCACGCATGTTTGCTAACAGATTTGTAATGCTTGATTGTAAAACCTCATCTTTTTCTTGCACTTTTTGTATTAATTGCATAGCTGACATATTTTGAAAGTGGGTTCCTGATTTCAATGTGTGTGCAACTCCGTAACATAGAGTTGCTAGTTTACTTTCAAAGAGTAGGTGGAATAGGTATTCCACATTTTGTCTAAATCTGGGAACTTCAGAATACATTCGTAACGAGCGGTATTCTGATGCTGTTATCTGAGTGGGTCTATCATCGTACCTTCCTCGTTTGCCAGTAGGAAAGAGTAGAGGAAAAGCACGTGCTTCTATACTTTTTTCCCATATGCTGATTGGTGATCCTTTGGTTTGTTGCATTTGGTAGGTTTCTAGTGCATCATCTATAGTGTCATTAGAGTGTAATGGATGAATTGTACAATGGTCTAAAATATTGGATACTGTTGCAGGATCTAGAAGTTCAAATTGACCAGTTTCTGGTGACTCTTGAATTATTTCAGTTGTTTCCCTTAAGTTTTCTTCAATATTTTTTTCTTTGTAGTATTCATTATTGTCTTTTAGATATTGCAAGGCTTGTCTAACTTTATGTAAATCTACGAGTTGTTGCCAATTTATTTTGTCTTTTGTAGGTACACCATTTACTAAGACCATTAAATATTGCTTTATTGGACGTTTCACTCCCAGAGTGTGCTCATTTTCTTCCAGATCTAATGGTAAATAAACGACTTTGCCACAAATGCCTTTCACCAATTCTGAGGGAGGAAATTTTGCTGTTTTTGGTTGAAGGCGTAATATTGCTTGAAATGGGTGCACTGTTTGAATTATAATGCTCTCATATAAATTGAGTTGTTGCAGGGGTTTTGGTAGTGGAAATAATTCCAAGTTATTTGTGATAGCACGTGAAGGAGTTTGGTTGTTGTCAAGTTTTGTAGTGCAGTAACTGGAAAGTATTAAGTGGTCAGCTATTTCATATTTGTTTTCTACTATAAGGTAGAGACCTAATGCAAACCATCTGGAATCTTCATTGTCTTCTATTTTGTATGTTACGTCTACAGTTTTTGTGTTACTTTTATCAAAAGTTCTGCGGCAACACACACACACATGGTTTGGTACTTCAGCGGATGTACTTTTACATTTTAGTATTTCTTTTTTGTATGTGTGTAGTAGAAGGTTGTCATGTGCAGAATTGTTGCTAGTCTGTTGTAAAGCTGTTGCATTTTGTAAGTGGCTTTTACTTCCAAAGTATTTTCTCTGGGTATGGTTGATTTCTTTGAGTAGGTCTTTGGGTGTACCATGTAGAAGAGTGTTATTTAAATTGGCTAGTGCTAAAGCAGGACCTTTAGCATAGTACAGTTTATAGACTAGATTTCTTATAGTTGAATGATGTATTGATATCATCTTGATATGATGGAAGGTGCTTTTGCAAATACGTCCTGAAATGCAGGCTAATGAATGTTCTTGTAGTCCTGTGTATTTGGGCACTGGACAGATGTCCATATTTTCAGCACTTTCATTTTGATTTTGTCTTTGCCTTTCACATACTGATTGAGGAACTGGCGTAAAGATTTGAAAGATTTTTTGGGAACGTTACACATTGACGTGCATGGCCATTTGTATACTGGACATTCTGGTTCAGTCGAATGGAGAGGTAATTCTGAGTTTTCTGGGGATATTTTTGTAAGCAGTATTTCTTGTTCCATTATGGTATATTAATTTTTTCATAACCTGGTCCACTGCTATGTATGGCAATTGTGTTTGTTTGGTTTTGTTTGTATGCTTCTTCATTAAAATATGGTTCTGTGCTTGTGTTGTGACTCCTTTCACCTCCACAGATATTTAAGAAGTTATTTTAGTTAACATTCTGTTTATTGAGAAGTTTTTTTTGTAATTTAGTTGTTAGTTTTGTTAGTGCTTTCATTCTGTTTAACACTAAAATGAATAACTTATTTTGAGAAGGATTGCACTGTCTATCAAAGCTTCTAAGATTAATTTTCTACGGTAGGTTTGAAGGGTTGTGGATGATTTGTCTCCTGTTTTTATAAGATTCTGAAGGACTCTGTGGCGGGACACTTCTGCTAAAATACTTTTTTTGGTATTGTTACTTGCTAGTATATGAAGATTTATAGGAGCAGTTTTAGCAGTAGTGGTAGCCGAATTCTTGTTAATCATTTTCTGTTTCGTTTTACATTTTGATAGAGGAGGCAAAGTTTCTGTACTGGAAGCTTGTTTTGTTTCACCAAATGGCTGTATTAGCTGTTTTGTTTGAACTTTTTGTACAAACTCTGGTAGAGATGGATGCTTATTTTGGACACTTTCATTTTGATTTGCTCTACATCTGCGTTGCTTTCTACAGACTTGCCTTTTGGTAGGCATTTTTTGGGGTCTGTTGAAAAAAAAAAGAAGCTATGGGTTGGGCCGTTCTGCAATGTACGTGTGCTGTGTGCATGAGTGTCTGAGTATGATGGGAAAGATGTATGTGGTGGCATGTGATTGTGCATTGGGCAGCTGCAATTAGTTGGGAAGGCTATTCTTCTCTTTGTGTGTTACTAAACTGTGGTTCAGCTGAGAGTAGAAAGTGAGCTAGTGGTGAGGAGAAGCATTAATAGTAAACCTAATGGTATAAAATTAAAACAGTTCTTTGTTGAGTATGATATTTGTGTTCCAAAAAAAATGGGGATTTGTGTGTCATTCTGCCTGCTAATCCTTTTTAATAAATGGGGATTTGTGGGCAGAATGGTTCAGAAATCTCAGTTTTTTTTGGTGTGCAAATTACATGAATGACCCACACAGTGTGTGTGAGGAACAGTAAGAATATTAAGGTAGTATTGTACTTTTTTGTGTGGAATGAGCAGGTTACTTCGGATATGTTGTTTGTAGTTCAGAAGCTGCTGATTTTCAGGAGAGTGGTCTTCACTACAATTGTAAAAGAAAGAAGTTAGTAATTTTGTGTGTTTATAGCACTGATGTTAATTTAGACATTGATTTTTATGTTTTTGTAGTAGTATTCTTGTTTGATATCTGAACATAGTGTATGCATGCATTTCATTTGAATATGTGCAGCCTTTATACTTTATTTACAATATGTTAGTTCAACATGCTTTGCAAATGAGTAGAATTTTAAGTGCATGAAATTCACTTGGTTTTTTAAAGGTGTGTTGTAGATAGCAGACAGGTTTGGAAGTGACCGTTGATTATAGTAGATGGGAAAAATGTCAATAAGTTCATTTTATAGGTTATGCAGGTTTAGTGGCATTACTCTGTTTATATGAATTCATAAGAGTTGTACATGTACATACATGCCAACATTTTGTAGCAGCTGGGAGGGAGATTCTCTCTGAGCAATCGGGAGAGCTGAATT
This sequence comes from Ambystoma mexicanum, assembly GCF_040938575.1. NCBI lineage: Eukaryota > Metazoa > Chordata > Amphibia > Caudata > Ambystomatidae > Ambystoma > Ambystoma mexicanum. The sequence continues at coordinate 528,661,350 of NC_090937.1, forward strand.
TACCCATTAAAATGCACTGGGATTAGAATTATTTTACGAGTGAGGCAGTACAAAACAGCAACATTTTTGCTAATGAAATCGGGAATCTCCCGCCTAAATCGGGAGGGTTGGCATGTATGCATGTACTGTGAATACAATATTGGGAACATTTATTTTTCCCATAGGATTGCATTGGGACAAGCATTAATTTCGGTGGGATATAGTAAAAAATGGTGTGATTTTTCAATGAAAAATCGGGATTCTCGCGCCTAAATCGGGAGGGTTGGCATGTATGTATAGGTTATGCAGGTTTAGTGCCATTATTCTGTTTATTTGGATTCATAAGAGTTGTACATGTACTGTGAATAAAATATGCATACCTGTAGTTTGTGTTCATGCATGTGGATAGGAATGCAGCTGTAAGTAGAAATATTGGAGACTTGTAGAGTAGATTTTGTAGTAGGTGTTTTCCAATGATATGAGACTTGTACTCAGAGTGATCAACAGTGAATTTGAAGTGCAGACTCTGATGATGGAGTTAGATGTAGAGGTGGATGGTTGTGTGACTGCTTAAGTGTATCCAATGAGGGAATGGCACTGAGAGTGATGTGGAAATGGTAGAAGGGCTGGTAAGAGTTACGCGCCACGGCTGTTCGCGAATAGGGCGTGCCTCATCCAGGGTTTTTCCAGCAAATCCAGTATGGAAAGGGGACTGTAGGGATCAGCCAATCAGATGTGACAATGTGGATTTGTGTAGAAAGAGATTGTGTGTAGTGAAGATGGCAGAGGTGGAGAAAGTCAGGGTGTTGGTGCTAGGAGATAGCTTTGTGCATGCTTTACAGCAGTATGCTCAATGTAGGCATGGGGCAAACAATTCCAATGTCAAAGAAGTGGAGGTGGTGTGGAGCACTGTGCCTGATTGCAATGTAGAGTGAATTCTACAAGTTTGTGAAGATATGGGCAGGATGAACAGTCCCCATCTGGTAGTTTTGCACTATGGTGCTTTCCATTTGGGCTACGTCAGGGCCCCTACTTTGTTGGAAGATTTGGAACAGTTGGTTCAAGCAGTAATGAACATCCTTCCAAATGCAAAAGTAATTTTTTCTGGATTACTACCTGGGGCAATATGGGACAATAGTTCTGGTATGTTTTTCTGTAATAATGAGAATATTGAATCCAGTAGTGCTGTTTATTTGAAGAAGATGGCATTTCCTTATCTTTTTTGGGAAATTGCATGCTGTTTTGGAATGTAAGGGGTGCTTTGGAAAAGGTTATGTGAAGATTTTAGTAGTAAAGTAAGAAGAATAAAACCCAAAATAAATACAAAATAGCAGGTGTCTGTCAGGCATCTGCAACAAATACAAAAAACAGCTCTTTTCAGAGCCAACCTCAAAGGGGAAATGGGGCAAACTATTTAAATTTACATTCACCACGCTGAGATTTTCGATATGTCCCCGGATATGGCGGTAGTCCGCAGCCAGCGCGTATTACATACAGGGATTCTGGGGTGGAGAGGCATGAAAATGAGAATGAACTGAGCTAGGGATTGGTCAGTAAAGTTTACTGGGTGTGTTGTGTAAGGACGTCAGAACGTCTTTTTCCTGAGAGTAGAACAGATAGCTATGGCTGTGTGTTTCCGATAACAGATTATATGGATTTTGGGAGACTCATGGATACTTTGGTTGGAGGTGCATGCAGAACGTTGTGGAGAAGCTGCAGATATTGGATTCCCTCATGTGGAAGTGCACTGGCATGGAGTGTGTGGAATGAAGTGACTGGACTTGGTACCTCTCTGTGCTACTTTAGAGACAGAGCATCATCCAGACATAATTATAATTCATTATGGAGGGAACAGTTTAGGACATATGTCTGGAATTTCTTTGCAATTTGCAATGAAACAAGGACTTGGGAAGGTCATGGACATGTTTCCAAATTGCCAAGTAATTTTTTCTCGTATTGCGCAAAGACAAATGTGGCTGCGTTCTTCTTTATTTGGTCCACAAATGGAGAAAGCGAGGCGAAATGTCAATAAGGCTGTTTGTACCTTTCTAAGAGATGTTGGCATGTCCTCTTTTCACAATGAAAATATTATGTTTAGTAGCACATACCTTTTTCGCAGAGATGGAGTCCATCTTACCTATGCTGGCAATCAGATTTTTCTGAGAAATGTAAAACATGCATTGCTACCTTTTTTGGAATTACAGTCATCTATTTTGCTGTAGATGTTGACGATTTCAAGTTTTTCAAACACACAGAAACACCTTCAAAAGGATCTTTTCAGAGCCACATCTTCCTCCCAGAGAAAATTGCATTGGTTTTGCTAGGCCAGCACCCTAAAACTTTATATGTCCTAGGACTGTCTGCGTACTTGCAAAAATGCGCAGGGCCCTGCACTGCTTATTTGCCACTTTTATTTTTAAACTGTGAAAGTCGGCTCTGAAAGGAGCCTTTTTTTTGTATTTTTGTTGTTTTATATTTTCTTGGGTTTTTTACACATGACACACTAGGAGAGGAGGGGAAATGAGGGTAAGGAAGGGACACCAACCATGGGGATAAGAAAGGGCAGGTGGAGAGAGGAAGATGTAGGGGGGACCTTACTTAGGTAGGTAGCAGGTCTTCTGGTGCTCCGTGACCGTAGTCTCGAAAGCGCTTCGAAGACTCTCCCCACTGCAGAGTACTGCATTGCAGTATATACACAATATTGTGACCCTCAAAAGGTATGGGTCAACAGCATCACAAATGGCCTGTGAAGCAGCTGGAGGGATGCGCTCTCCCAGAGGAGTGTCTCTTGTGGTGAGAGGAGCAGAAATGGAGGATGCTGTAGAGGAACTCAACCTACTACGTTTATCACAAGGTACAACCTTGTGAATGTCCCCACTGTGGAACGATGTTAGGTGTCGCTTCATGGATGTCGTACCAATGCTGTACGAACCACGTCTCCGACGGCTCAGCACCATTTTGCACTGTTTGCAGGTGACCTTGTTTGCACATGCTTTTGGTACGTTACCATGAATGGAAAACAATCGCCACACCCAAGACTCCTGGCGAGTGCTGGTAGTAGGGACTTCCTTGACCTCATTCTCTTCATCCTCTTCATCCTCGTTCTCTACATCCTCACGCCTGTTCCCCTCTGCAGGCCCGTGGGGAGGTGTTGGTGGTGGTGGAGGGTTTGGAGGTGGTGCTGAGGCAGATGTAGCAACAGCAGCCATTGATGACATCAGGGTTGATGAGATCATCTCAGCAAGAGCAGCAAAGGCAGCAAAAGTCAATTTGAAGATCAGCTCTGGGGTGCAGCCTTTTATAGGGGTGGAGCGGTCAGCATCGCGAATAGATCGTACACCCAAAAAGGTTCAAAAAGTTCCAAAAAGTATGTGGAAAGCCAGGGTTATTGTCTGGGACATGTTCAATGGTGAATTTGTACTGTAAAATAATGTGGATTCTTTTAAAATGTTGGGGAACCGGACAGTGTCTGCAAATTAGGACACACGCTCAGCGTGGGTGTGGTCACATGATGACGTTGGGAACACATCCGCGAAGGGAACGGATATCCGCAGGACACCAAATGCACGGGAACGGTCGTACGCATGTGCGCGGGTGTTCTAAGGACAGTGTTTGTGTCCTCAAACAAATTAAAAGTGTGACACAAGTGAGACGGAGAGTTACAGACCGGCGCGATGTTCGCAGGATTTACAGGTGTGGTGCGCATGTGAGTAGATGTTCTGCAGACTGTACGGACAGGTATAGTGTCCTTAGGACACCTCCATTTTGTTTCACTATGGACATCCCGGACACCGCACGTGTTCTTAGGACAGTTTCAACTTGGCTGCAGACAGTACGGACAGGTATAGTGTCCTTAGTATTCCTCCATTTTGTTCAGTTACGGACATCCCGGACAGCGGGTGTGTTCTAAGAACAGTTCCTTCTTTGCTTGCAAATGGTACGGACAGTTATAGTGTCTTTAGGACATCTCCATTTTGTTAATTATGGACATTCCGGACAGGAATGCTGTCCGCGGAAATTTTTAACTGCTTTTAAAAAAAAAATAAGACACAAAGGATTTCATTAAAAGAAACATATATTTTTTTAATTTTATATATTATATACACAATTTATGAAAGAGAGGGGGAAGCAGAAACTGGTACAAATATAGGGGAATTAGGGGTTTGGAGAGGATGGATGGGAGGGGATGAAGTGATGGAAGTCTCATCAAAATGTTTTTCTTGGTGTTGAGGGTTTGGGGATAGTTGACTGGGACATGGGGAGGGGGAACATTTGTGATGTCATCTTTGATGTCATGGGTGTTAATCTTAGCAGTACACGGTGGTGGCACGGGTTATGGTTGCTTAGCTTACCATAACTGGTGAATTTCAAGGGTTTTTCGGTTTTATTTGGAACCATAACGTCCCTTTAACAAAGTTTTTTCACTGAATTTCAAAGGTTTTTAGTAGCACAACTTAACCATAACATCCCTTTAACAAAGTTTTTTCACTGAATTTCATAGGTATTTAGTAGCACAACTTAACCATAACGTCCCTTTAACAAAGTTTTTTCACTGAATTTCATAGGTTTTTAGTAGCGCAACTTAACAATAATAACTTTGACTTTATGTGCATGTAATATGGAACATACTGAACCTCTTCTACTGAACTTGATGTCCGCGAACTCTTTTAATGTCCGCGGACATGTTCGGAGAACAGGACCACTACCTAAAAACTCTGGGGGGGTATGTTTGATTGTTATATCATAACATAGGAACATTTAAAAAATTCAAAAAGCAGCACACATACACATTATATGTAGTAATACATAAGAAATGTAACCCATATATGTAACACACTAACCATTCATTTAAATACAATATGTTCTAAAATGGAATATACCAGAAGAAGATAAATTGGCTTCCAACATAATTACCTCACAGACACTACAGAACTAAGAACAACACCAGACCTACACAGTACTTAGAACATATTTTACCTGAAATAGTAAGTGTACTTCATTTTACTCTTATATTTATAAACTTTCTGTATTAGATAAAAAAATAGAATATCTTTTTTTTTCTCCCAGAAATGTCTAGTACTATGAAATGGCTGGAGCAGCATTTCCCACATGAGGAAATGTCACAAGATAGTGAAACTAATGGTAAACACTTTACAATATAAACCCTTTAATTATTATTATTTTATATACATTTAACATATATATATATATATATTTTGTACAGAGCATACCAAAATAGAAAATACCTCTGAAGAAGCTGTTATGGAAAACACGCTTGACAGCATAAAAGAAAAAATGGATTTATTGTTGACCAATTTTAATAATTTGAAAACTTTTGTTGAAGATCATTTTAAAACAAAAACGTCATACCATTGCCCCACATGTACTTGTCCCCCCTCACCATATACCAGTCAATTATCCCCAAACCCTCTCCATAACCCAAAATGTTTTGATGAGGCTTGCATCCCTTCTTCACCTGATACCAATCATGTTGAAACCCCTAATTCTCCTGTTTTTGTTTCCGTTTCTGCTTCACCTTCTCTGTCATGAATTATTAATATATGTTAAATAAAGTAAAATTTTTATATTGAGTTGTAATTAGTTTCCGTTTTTTTAAAAAAAAACAATGCAGGTGTCCGCGGACAGCACGGGTGTCCGGAAATGTTAGTAAATAAACAAAAATGGAGCTGTCCTGAAGAACACTATACCTGTCTGCACTGTTCGCTAGCAAGTTGAAACTGTTCTAAGAACACACGCGGTGTCCGGAAATGTTCATAAATAAACGTAAATGGAGGTGTCCTGAAGAACACTATACCTGTCCGTACTGTTCGTTAGCAAGTTGAAACTGTTCTAAGAACACAATTGGTGTTCTGAAATGTTCGTAAATAAATGAAAATGGAGGTGTCCTGAAGAACACTATAAATGTCCGTACTGTTCGTTAGCAAGTTGAAACTGTTCTAAGAACACAATTGGTGTTCTGAAATGTTCGTAAATAAACGAAAATGGAGGTGTCCTGAAGAACACTATACATGTCCGTACTGTTCGTTAGCAAGTTGAAACTGTTCTAAGAACACACACGGTGTCCTGAAATGCTCGTAAAGAAAGAAAATGGAGGTGTTCTGAGGACGCTATTTCTGTCCGTATTGTTCGCAAGCAAGTTGTCACTGTTCTAAGAACAAATGCCTGTCCGTAACTGTTCGTTTGACGTCTGACACACTTTTAATTACTTCAGGACCCGAACAGTGTCCGTAGAACATGAACGCGCATGCGCAAACCAATGCCCGTGCATTTGGTGTCCTGCGGACAGCGCCCACGCTGATCATGTGTTCTGAATGCGGACACTGTTCATGTCCCCGAACAATTTAAAAGTACATTTTCAAGTAAGCCACAATATTTTCCATTAAAAACTCACCATAGCACAAGTCCCACATACTAATTATAAGTTTATCCTTACTTTTTGAAACCTTTTGAACCTTTTTTTGTGTTTGATCTGTCCGCGGACAGCGCGCATGTCCGTGGACCAGGCTCAAGCACCCCTATAAAAGACCACGCCGTAGAGCTTATTCTCATTGTGTTTCTGGCTATTCTACAGAGCACAGAGATTTTTGCTGCAACCTGCAGATTTCCATCTTCAAGCTTCTGTGGCTCCACTGCTGCCACCTGGTGCTGTGTCTGCCTCAGCACCTCCCCCACACCCTCCACCACCACCACCTCCCCAAGGGCCTGAAGAGGGGAACAGGAGTGAGGATGCAGAGGAGAAAGAAGAGGATGAGGAGAATGAGGTCGAGGAAATTCTTACTACCCGCAATAGGCGTGAGTCTTGGGTGTGGCGGTTGTTTACCATGCATGGGAATGGTCCTAAGGCTTGTGCGAACCGTGTCACCTGCAATGAGTGCAAAATGATAATCAGTCGCTGGAAGCACGGTTCGTACAGCTTTGGGACCACTACCATGAAGCGACACCTGAGGTCATTTCACTTTGGGGATATTCGCAAGGTTGTACCTTGCGAAGAATGTAGTAGGTTGATTTCCTCTACTTCATCCTCTGTTTCTGATCATGTCACCACAAGGACCACCTCTGTGGGACAGCGTCTTCCTCAAGCTGCCTCACAGGCCATACAGAATTCTGATGACCCTTACCTTTCGAGGGTCACAGTTGTATGTATGTACTGTGACACAGTACTCTGCAGGGGGGAACAATGTCGCAGTGCTTTTGAGACTATTGTCTCAGAGCATGAGAAGACCTGCTCACTACCCAAATAAAACCCACTCTACATCTTCCTCTCTCAGCTTGCCCTTTCTTAACCCTGTGGTTGGTGTCCCCACTTTACCCTCCTTTCCCCTCCTCTTCTAGTGTGTCGTGTATAAAAAACCCAAAAAAAAATACAAAATTACAAAAATCAAAAAAAATTAGGCTCTTTTCATGGCCGCCTTTCACAGTTAAAAAATAGAAGTGAAAATAAATGAAGCATGGCCCTTTTGTATTTTTTAGAAGTCCGCGGACATCGGGTTGCTACCCTATCATAACCATTGCAATTTTCTCTGGTAGGAAGTGGTGGCTCTGAAAATAGCCTTTGGGAGGTGTTTGTATGTCAAAAATTATAAATACTTAACACCTACTTCAAAATGGATGCTGTCATTCTAAAAAAGGTTGTGATGCATTTTGTATATTTCTCAAAAAAATCTGATTGCCAGCATACGTAAGATGGACTCCATCTCTGCGAAAAATGTATGTACTACGAAACATAATATTTTCATTGTGAGAAGAGGACATGCCAAAATCTCTTAGAAAGGCACAAACAGCCTTATTAACATTGCGCCTTGCTTTTTCCATTTGTGGACCAAATGAAGAAGATCGAAGCCACATTTGTCTCTTTGCAATCCATGAAAATATTATTTGAGAATTAGGGAACATGTCCATGACCTTCCCAAGTCCTTCTTTCATAGAAAATTGCAAAGAAATTCCAGACACATGTCCTAAACTGTTCCCTCCACAATGAATTACAATTATGTCTGGATGTTGCTCTATCTCCAAACTAGCACAAAGAGGAAGCAAGTCCAACCACTTCATTCCACGTACTCCATGCCAGTGTACTTCCACATGTGGAAATCCAAGATCTACAGCTACACCACAGCTTTCTGCATGCACCTTCAACCAATGTATCCATGAATCTCCCAAAATACAAACAATCTGTTTTCTGAGACACACAGCCATAGCTATCTGTTGTTCTCTCAGCAAAAAGAGTATCTGAGAAAATCTCTCCTGGCACAACACACCCACTAAACTTTCCTGACCAATCCCTTCCAGTGCTCATTCTCATGTGCATGACTTCTGAACCCAAAAATCCCCGGATGTAACACCCGATGTCCGCGAACTACCGCCATGTCCGCGGACATATCGTAACATGAACAGCCCTTCTACCATTTCCACTTCACTTTCTGTGCCATTCCCTCATTGAATGTAGCTAAGAAGTCACATGACCATCCACCAATCACATTCAAAACCTCTACATCTAACTGCATCATCATAGATCAGCACTGCAAATGTACTGTGAATCTCTCTGAGTACAAGTGTCATATCATTGGCAAGCACCATCTACAAGAAATACTGTACAAGTCTCCAAGATTTCTACTTGCAGCTCCATGCATATCCAAATGCATGAACACAAACTACAGGTATGCATATTTTCTGTACAATACATGAACACATTTTCAAACTGACTTAATATTTTTGTTTTATTTATTTATTTATTTATTCAATTACTTTAATTTAAGCATGACATTGAGACACTATTACTTGGAAGACCTTAGTTACAGAAGTGGTACATTATGAATTTCACAAACATAGTAAAGATATTTTGTTTGCTAAAGTTAGTCATGACAATACAATGTGTTCATTAACAACATATCATGTGTATTGAACTTGTGTGACGTATCTTATGTAAATAAGATAGTTTTAATGGTTTTGAGGAAGGCGCTGAGGATTTCATTTAAAAACTGTGCTATATACAAACAAAATTACTAATTTGTTTCTTTTACAATTGCAGTGAAGACCATTCTCCTGAAAAGAAGCAACCGAATTTGAAGAACAAAGAAGAGCTAAGAATTAACCTGTTCATTTTTAAAAAAAGTAAGTAGAATATCACAATAATATTTGTATTATTACTGAAACACACTGTAAAGTTAATGCATGCTATTTCTGTGCCTAAAAAAAAAGATTGTGCACCATTCTGTCCAAAAGTCCCCATGTCTCTTAAACAGCGATTTACAGACAGAATGGCCCACAAATTCCTATTTTTGGACACACAAATTACCCAACTTAACCGCTACAATTTGGATATGATAGAACAAACAACTTTTTTAATTGTATGCATTAGATTTACTATTTGTACTTCTCCACACCACTAGCTTACTTTTTTCTGTCATCTGAACCCCAGTTTAGTAGCATATAAATTCAAGAATACCCATCCCTACTAGTTGTAGTTCCCAATGCACAATCACACACCATTACATACATCTTTATCATCTTACTCAAACACTCATGCACACAGCACACATACATTGCAGAACACCCCAACCCATACCTTCTTTATTTTTTTCAACAGACCCTAAAGAATGCCTACCAAAAGTCAAGTCCGTAGAAAGCAACGCAGAAGTAGAGCAAATGAAAATAAAAGTGTCCAACATAAGCATCCATATCTATCAGAATTTGTAAAAGAAGTTGAAACAAAACAGCTAATACAGTCATTTAGTGAAACAAAAGAAGTTTCAAGTGGAAAAACTGTGCCTCCTCTATCAAAATGTAAAACAAACAAGAAAACAATTAACAAAAAATCAGCTATCACTACAGATAAAACTGCTTCTATAAATCTTGATAAAGTTCAAAGTAAGCATACCAACAAAAGTATTTTAGCCAAAATGTTCCATCACAGTGTCCTTCAAAATCTTATAAAAACAGGAGAGAAACCAGGTTCAACCCTTAAAACCTATTGTAGGAAATTAATCTTAGAACTGTTGATAGACAGTGCAATTCTTCTCAAGAGAGTTATTTTTTTTAGTGTGAAACAAAATGAAACCACTAACAAAACTAATAACTAAATTACAAAAAAGACTTCTCAATAAACTTAGGTGTCGATTCATGGAATAAATGTGCGCCGAAAATTCCTGTGCAGAGGTGCCAAAACTTGCAAATCGCAGAAAAAGTGCGAAAATCGCAGAAAAAGTGCGAAAATCGCAGGGAAACCAGCGCACATCGATTCATGGAAGTCCGTGCGCGAGAAAAACATTGGATGTGCGCTGAAAAAGTGTGCCGCGCACGCCGGCGCACAGGTCATCCAACAGCGTGCACCACAGCCACTGCGAAATCGCACATAGCGCGCGCACATCACAAAAGTAGGCGGAACACGGGGCGTAACACTCGGAATGGGGAACAACGCGTAAATCTATGGGCGTCACGGGGGAAGTACAGGAGGCAAGTGCGCGGAACGCCCACACGCTCGCCTACAACCCGTATTCATGGAATCAAATAGGGCAAACCAGCACACGGTGAAAGACGTGCACAGGTTCAAACAAGTACACCACAAGAAAGCAGGCGGTAGCGTCCCTGCACCTGAAATAAATGTGCGCCAAAATGTGCGCTAACGAAAAGCACCCATATACAGCCATGATGAATGGTCCATACAGTGGCCCTCTAGGACAAATGAAGTGCAAAGGGGTACAGACAAACACGGACACCCGCTGTGTGAAAAATAGTGTGTGTGTGTGTTCCTGAGTGCGCGGGAAGCTCCACACGCGATTGGCCTGGGTACGTGTACTTCGGGGTGCACGTGAAGTTCCACAAGCAATTAGCCTGGTTACGTGTACTTCGGGGTGCGTGGGAAGTTCCACACGTGATTGGCCTTGGTACGTGTACTTCGGGGTGCGCGGGAAGTTCCACACGCGATTAGCCTGGGTACGTGTACTTCGGGGTGCGCGGGAAGTTCCACACGCAATTAGCCTGGGTACGTGTGTTTCGGGGTGCGCGGGAAGTTCCACACGCGATTGGCCAGGGTATGTGTACTTCTGGGTGCTCGGTAAGTCCCACACGTGATTTCAGCAGGGTACGTGTATTCCAAGGTGTGCGGGAAGATTCACACGCGATTCCAGCAGGGTACGTGTATTTCGGTGGTGCCGGGGAATGCTACACATGATTTGGCCATGTGGGTCCTCCCAGGTGTTCCCTCTACACCCTCCACGGCCCCTGCAGGCAGCCCACACCACAGGGGACTACCCTGCACCCCTGCTCATGTCCCACAAGCAACCCATCCACCATGGCTATGCCCCCCAGCCAACCCACATGTCACCTTGCACTACTGATCACCAACACATGTCTCCCAGCACCCCCACCCCCAGCAGTGCAGGGCACCCTCCACCAGGCCCCCACTCCTGTCAAACTCATGTCCCCTAGCACCCCCACCCATCAGCATCCAGGGGCACCCTCCACCAGGCCCCCACTCATGTCTCCCATCACCCCCACCCCCCAGCATCCAGGGGCACCCTCCACCAGGCCCCCACTCATGTCCCCCTGCACCCCCACCCCCCAGCATCCAGGGGCACCCTCCACCAGGCCCCCACTCATGTCTCCCACCACCCCCCAGCAGTGCAGGGCACCCTCCACCAGGCCCCCACTCATGTCTCCCATCACGCCCACCCCCCAGCAGTCAGGGCACCCTCCACAAGGCCCCCACTCATGTCTCCCATCACCCCCACCCCCCAGCAGTGCAGGGCACCCTCCACCAGGCCCCCACACATGTCTCCCAGCACCCCCACCCCCCAGCAGTGCAGGGCACACTCCAGCAGGCCCCCACTCATGTCTCCCATCACCCCCACCCCCCAGCAGTGCAGGGCACCCTCCACCAGGCCCCCACTCATGTCCCCCAGCACCCCCACCCACCAGCATCCAGGGGCACCTTCCACCAGGCCCCCACTCATGTCTCCCATCACCCCCACCACCCAGCAGTGCAGGGCACCCTCCACCAGGCCCCCACTCATGTCCAACTCATGTCTCCCATCACCCCCACCCACCAGCATCCAGGGGCACCCTCCACCAGGCCCCCACTCATGTCTCCCATCAACCCCACCCCCCAGCATCCAGGGGCATCCTCCAAAAGGCCCCCACTCATGTCCCCCTGCACCCTAACCCCCCAGCATCCCGCGGCACCCTCCACTAGGCCCCCACTCATGTCCTCCTGCACCCCCACCCCCCCAGCATCCAGGGCACCCTCCACCAGGACCCCACTCATGTCTCCCAGCACCCCCACCCCCCAGCAGTGCAGGGCACCCTCCACCAGGCCCCCACACATGTCTCCCAGCACCCCCACCCCCCAGCCGTGCGATTTGCCTGGGTACGTGTATTCCTGGGGTGCGCGGGTAGTCTCACATGCGATACCATCAGGGTACGTGTATTATGGGTCCGCGTGAACTTCCACACGCGATACCAGAAGGCTACGTGTATTACGGGGTTCGCGGGAAGTTCCACAAGCGATTGCCCTGGGTACGTGTATTTCGGGGTGCGTGTGAAGTTTGACACGCGATTTTGCAGGGTACGTGTATTTTGGTGTGCGCGTGAAGTTCCACATGCGACTCAGCCTGTGAGAGTGGGGTAGGTGTATTCCAGGGGTGGGCGGGAATATTTAATCGCGACTGGGCCTGGGAGAGCGTGTTACGTGTATTCCTGGGGTGGGCGAGAAGATTCACACGGTCGCCTACAACGCGCCGAAAAATAAATGGTCCAATCCTGAAACACGTATGCCAGCATGAATCAGGCGTACGTCGTCCCGCGCAGCATAAAAGTGCGCGCAAGCAACAAACAAGCTCAGACGCCAGGATGAATATACCATTCCTAGCAGCAGTGGCCGTGGGTTACCAAAGGAGGAGGAGGAGGATAGTGAGGGCCCGAATTTTCACTCCCAGAACCAGCCTTTTTGGGATGCCTGATGACCAGGTGTATGGGAGGTACAGGTTTCCACCACACATAATACTGGACCTGGTCAGTGAGTGGGACGATGACCTCACATCATCCACCCTGTGCTCCCAAGCACTCAGCCCCCTGGAGAAGGTCCTTAATGTACTGCACTTCTTGGACACTGGATCATTTCAGCAGACAAGTGCCATAGTGGGTGGGGTGTCACAGGCCACGCAGTCACGCTGCCTACACCAGGTCTTGAACATCATTACTGCACGCCCATCAGTCTGCAGGCACATATACCTGCCCAGGACACCTGCAGAAAGGCAGGCTGCCGCCCTGTATTTCTACGGTGTGGCACAATTCCCCAAAGTGCTAGGTGCCATTGACTGCACCCATGTGGCACTACGTCCCCCCAGGGCATCTGAGCACATCTATAGGAACCACAAGCACTGGCATTCCATCAACGTGCAGGTAGTATGTAATGCCAAGGGAATCATCACCTCAGTATATGCCAACTATCCAGGGTCCACCCACGACAGCATCATTTACCGAATGTCTACCCTAAGCCGGGACCTAGAAGCTGGGCGGCATGGCGATACATGGCTGCTTGGTGAGTATGAATGCCACTGCACATTCATGCATGTCAGATGCAGAGTTATGTCACTACCCCACTAATGATACCCATCACCTCCTCACCAGGGGACAGTGCCTACCCTCTGAGCACCCACATGATGACGCCAATTCGGAACCCCATCACGCCTCCCGAGGTAAGATACAACACGCCCATATTGCAACCCGGGGCATAGTGGAGCGCACATTCGGAGTGCTCAAGTCACACTTTCGCTCCCTTGACCGTTCTGGCGGGCAGCTGTTATATGCGCCCCCAGTAGTGTGCAGGATCATAGTGGCAGCATGTGTCCTGCACAATGTTGCAACACGCCGGGGCCTGGCTGTGGACATGGTGGTGCCCCCACATCTGCAACCGCATGCATGCCCGCTGCGCATGGGAGGGGAAAGGGCACGGGGTGAGGCAGCCCGTACGGAGCTGGTGGCTAATTACTTCACATAGAAATCACACCCCTGTGGAGTGCACACAGCCCTGGCACATACCATCTGATAAGCAATGATGACTCGACCTGACAATTATGACGAACAAAGGGACAGTCAACTGTCAGAACCATAGCAGCCTGAGATTGTTCATGTGGAAGTGTCAGAATGTGTGCATCCCTACCTACACAAACACCACTAATGCAGTGTCATCAAAAGACACACTTCCATGCTGCAGAAATGAATACCCACTTCCAAAATACTACATGAGAACAGTGCCATGTCACCCAACCCCTCCCCGGCACGGCCACACAACACACCATGGCATGTCATGCAATGTGAGAGCAAACAAATTAATCCCCACAACATGCCCCAAGTTTCACCAACTACAGTGTCCCTAATGGAAACTGGCCACACATGAAATGCTCACAGTAATGCAGGACCTACAACACACATTACCAAATACTTAAAAGAATACCAATCACCTACACAACCTCCAACCTACCTTAAACATGACATCACAGACTTAAAAATTTGGTAGCCTCACTACCTGATAATGCCAGCACTTCGAACACTTCCAAGTATACAGTGTTAGTGCCACGCAAGAGTGTAGGTGCACTGCTTACAACATGGACTCCAGTTCCAAGGTAGACCGCCTTGTGAAGACATGAGAAATGGACCTGCAAATTAGGAGGATGAGATGGATGCAGAGGCACATATCAATACACCATGCAGTGTACAATACAACAACAATATGCACTATGAATGTATACACAGTATTGACTACAGACTGCCCACACATCAAATGGGAGTCCAACGTCACCATGTACGTCAATGTCACTTGGGCACACCCTTTGCAAGCCCATGGAAACGGGAAGCATGAGGGGTGTGTGTCACACAAACCCAAGCATCTGAACCAAATTCATGACAAGCCTGCATGTGCCCAGCCACAATACAGCGTATGCCCACGGGAGTCACACAAGGCAACACACTGCCCAAAAAAGAAAAAGAAAAAAACAAAAAACAATATATAAAAAATGGCCATTAATGGGCCCGGGTGGGGTGGGGGAGGCCACCCAGGAGGTCCAAGGACAGGGTGCACACCAAAACCCACCTGTGCAGATCCTGCGGAAAAAAAAACACCTCCATGGGCTCATGGCCTGCACGGCTACCCTATTGTGAGAGAATCACTGCTGTCCCTCTCCTCACCCTCTGCAGCTGCAGCTGCATCAGGAGGTGGTGGCACTATGGGAGGCAGCCCACGCAAAGCCCTAGTCTGGTCCTCCATGGCAGCAAGCATGCGGGTGTGGAAGGTCTCGTTCAGGAGGATAATTGTGCGTAGGTCCCCATGCAACAACTCACGTGATGCCCGGACCTCCGCCCTAGTTGCCTGCATCTCAGCTGAGAGCGTACATGTGAGACGCTCCAGCTGCTGTGCTGTCCTTCTATTTGTTGAAGCCTCAAGCCCAACAAGAGTCGTCCTGAGGTGAAGGAGTTCCACCCTCAGGGCTTCCCTGTGGCCCTGGGACTCTATGGAAATGGCTTCCCGCAGAGTCACCAGTGCCGCCCGCCTGTCCCTTTCGGACGCCAACATGTCCTCCCTCTGTGACTGGCAGATGGAGTCTGTTGCCTGCTGTAGTCGCTCCATCAGCCTTTCGTGGGGGACAATGGAAGTGGCCACCCTATCCATGGCCTGAGCCATCATCTCTGATGATGCTGCCTGTTGGGTTGCCATACCGTATATGGATTGCTCCCATGCGGTATTGCCAGGTGGCGTACGGCCACCACGTCGGCGGGCACCACACCTGTCTGGGGCAAAGCGAACTGCGAATTGCTGTGCCGGCACTGCCTGAGGCTGCAGGACTGCATTCCCCCTCTGATCTGCTGGCCCAGGAACAGGATCAGATGTTGCGGAGTGTGACCCTGCATCCGTAACCACCAAAGGCGTACCTGTCAACACTGACATCCCCATTGAGGGTTCTAACCCTGGTGCAGGTGGGTCGGACAGAACAGAATCCCTCCCAGGAACACTCACCTGCGACGGCACATAGGTCTCATCATCCGAATCGACACCTGAATACAGCTCAGGGGAGGTGCAGCCAGAGATACCCCTTGAGAGCACGACCTGCTGCAGTTCTGGGTTCTCACCCACCACCACACCACGTCCCTCACTGGTGGTCGGTCGGACCTGAGACCCCTCCTGGGTGGGTCTGCACCATCTCCACAACCCCAGCAGTATCAAGTGTGTCATCCCCTGCAAAGACATAAAAGAAAACAAATGGAAACAGGCATTATCACTATGGCACACAATTAGGGCTGAGAAGCTACAGAAACAGTACTTGATTGTCACATGTCCCACATGACTAAAACCCTCTCATGCATGCACCGTCACTGTGTGTGAAGGAGAGGCAGATGGCACACATTGATGACACCAAGATGGAAGATGAACACATTTGCTGCATGCTGCCTAGCAGTGGCATCACACATTGGCCTGTGATTGGCAGGTCAAATACACATGCCATCACACAGATGGCATGTACCCTAGCCATGAAGTGAAGAGGGAGAGGAGGGCACCAATTTTTCATTCAGTCTAGTTTGCTCATGAAATTGATTTATTCATTGAAATGGTTCAAATGTTTAACCTGGAGCTGCCAGTCCAAAATGGTCCTATAGCACAGGGACATGTCTAAACAAATCATATCCAGGAAACAAAGCCAGTCCACTGTACCATAGCCATGTCAGACATGTGACAATAGGACTGAGAAATGCCTAGTAAAAGTGGTGGTATGCAAACAATCTGCCTGAATAAACAGAGGAAAATAAGCAACAATGTTGTGGCAAGATGACACTTCAAGGGCAACTGGCGTGGTGTTGGGCTAGATGTCTAATGTTGGAAGAAGGGATACTGATATACCCAAATGCTGGTGCGCAGAATGTATTGGATGAGGCACATGGGTGACCCAAACCACTCAGGCACACACACCCTCACCTGGCACCCAAACAAAAGCCCTCACACACACACCATGAACATGGATGACACACACATGCATGTGCACTCACCGGACAATGCCTCGTAATCTGCCAGTTCTCCCACGCCTTGGATCTGTTCCTCCGTGACGTAGGTCCCAGCAACATGCTCATGTGGAGTGAGTTCTATGTCCTCTGCTGGAGACCCACCTCCAGTCACTAGAGTAGCGGCATGACTTGAGGCCAGCTTATTCTTTGCCCTGCGCTTCAGGTCATTCCAGCGCTTGCAGCATTCATTAGCTGTGCGCCTGACGAGTCCAAGGGCACTTATGATATCCGCGATGGTCTGCCAGTTTGCCAGACGTTGTGCAGGTGTGGTCTTGGATCCTGCAACAATCACCATTTCGCGGTCATGTGCGGACACATACTCTACAAGTGCATTCAGTTCGGTCTCATTGAAGCTGGGCTTCCTTGACGGGCCGGAATGTGTAGCCGTGTCTGGGGCATCAGCCTGTACTGGACGAGCACTCTTCCTCTTCCGCTTGGAAGGTGGTGGGGATCCTGAGTGTCCTACGCCGCTCTGGACACTAGGGGCAGGAGCCCCAGTGTGCTCTGTACTAGGAGTGTGGGATTGCACACTCAGCATGGGAGTTGGTGCAGGCATTAGCTCAAGTGTGATGGTGTCAGGGGGAATGTCAGCAAGACGTGGACCGACACTGTCATGGCTGGGTGTGTGAGAGGTGGGGTGGATGGAGCCGCAGTTGCCCCTGCAGCCCCCCCAGCCTGCCTATGCGGGGCAGCAGATGACCTAGCTGCCCCTGATCCACGTGGCCTGATGACACCAACGTGCACCGGCACACGTGGCCTAGACCTGCTGACCTGGAAGTCAGCCATGGATTCACCCTGTGCCAGGTCTGGTTCCACAGTGGGCTGGTCCAACAAGGGCTGAGCATGGATGGTGTCAGCCATGTTACCCTCAACCAGGGGGAGGGGGGGCATGGGTGTCCCTGGCTGCTCCTCCACACATGGGGGGCTAGGGGCACCCTGCAAGTCACGGCCACATCCCCTACCGGATCCACCACGGCCACCACTTGGGGCTCGGCCAGCTTTGCCACCCTTACGGCTTGTTCGCCTCCCAGCCATAGCACTGATGTTATTGTGCATATGAGAGTCGCTGTGAATTATTGTCCTGGGCAATTGGGGGTCAAATGGGTTGGGTACCAGATGGTAATCGTACCCTAGTGCTCTAGCAAGGCTGTATGTCACCGCTGGGGAAAGATGACGGGTCACGCAACGCACAGGCACCCCAAAAAAGGGAAGAAAGGTGCACGCAACCCCTCCTAGACCACGTGTGTGGAAAAATAAACCTGCACTATGCTCTGGCCCCCAGAAACACAAGAATGAATGTATGCGTGTCACACGCAGCCTAGAATGACCTCTGAAGGGGTATGCGACACACGGGGAAAGCACAGATGTTAAATACGTGCGCGACTCACCGTCTGCCAGGAACAAAAGCATGAAAAATATGCACGTGTTCGCGTTGGCAACACCCCTGCCAAAAGAAGAATTGTACGCTGTCTGAGGAGACAGGATAACAGTAGAAGGGAACGCTGTTTGAGGAAACAGGCCCAGGAAAAAGAGGAAAAGAGAAAAAGCTGTCAGAGGTAACAGGGAGTACGAACTTGAAACGCCGTGAAGTAAATCGCGTGTGAACCGACAGGAAGTACAGATTTCACCCACTCGCTCTCCACGAAAAGCACGTACAAGGAAATGGCGTTCTACACGTACCTTTTATACACACGTCACAGACGCGCATACGCGATGAGGCCATTTCCACCAATTACACGCTTTGACACTCGGACGTGTATCTTTTTTTTTACACGCGCCATTCTCTAGGGCCATGCACGTGACGTCATAGCTGCGCATGGGGGCCTTTGGGCCAATGAAATCGCGTATGCGTGCAGACACGCTTACGCGCTAAGGGCCTTTCCTCGAATTGCACGCAGAAGTGCAGGATTTTCACGTGCCAAATCACTCCGTATCAAGCTGGCCACGCGTAAGCACACAGAAGACCACACTCCTGCCCAGAAAGCCGATTTACTGCCCCCCAGACCCCTGAGCACACTCCCACCTGCCATCTGCTGCTGCCCACGTGCCCTGCCATTTGCTGCCTGCACATCAGCCAGGGGTGTTGTTGCTGTGACCACCCCGGCTGGAACCGAAGACTCCCGACTGGGATTCCATCATTCCACAGCCCAGCCCCAGGACCCAGTTGCCCACCCACTCCTGCCTCTGGGGTTGTCATGTCGGGCACTGCAACATCTGGCACCACTGACAACCCCCGGCCAGAGAGGCAGAGGGGCACCAGCTTCAGTGCCAGGGAAGTTGGTGTCCTGGTGAAGCAAGTCCTGGGGCAGTATGATGCCCTCTTCGGAAGTGTGTGCGCCGACAAGGAAGGACAGACTCGGATCTGGACGGACATCGTGACTGCCATCAACACGGAGGGGGTGGCAGTCCGCGACTTCCAACATGTCAAGAAGCACCTGGAGGACTTCAGGTCCAGGACCCTCAACAAGGCCCGGCGCCTCTTGAAGGCAGCGGATGCTAAGGGGCGCCGGGGCCACTTGTCGGAAGAGCAGATGAGGGTCCTGGAAGGCATATCCCCATTGCTCCACGTCCAGGTCCTTGAGAGGCAGACCCGTCTGGAGACGAGCGGTAAGTGTACATGTATCATTATTGTAAGCTGTGCGTGTGGTGATGTGCCAGTAGTGTGCAGGTTGCACATCTGTTTGTATGGGCCCGAGTATGGGTGGGGGTGTACAGGGCCGTGAGGCTAACAGATGCGAGGGCTGTCATGTGTGAGACATGGATGATGCTTGTGTGTGTAGGCTTGTATGCCAAATGCAGTTGTGTGGGCACACATGTTTGGATGAATGTACATGTAAGTAGGCATGTTCGTGATGTCACGCATGTATGTTGTTGTCATCTGCATGTATCAGCACTGTGTACATGTGCATGTGTGTGTATTTGACAAGGGTGCAACAGTGATGCAACATGGATGCATGTGACAGCGGGATGTGGAAGCCTGATTGGCAGATGTGACATGGATGCCCATCTGAACACTGCGACAGTTGGCTGAGGTGTACACATGCATGCAAGTGTGGTGGTGTGCGTGCATGTGTAGTGCACTCCCTGTGTTGCATGTGATGTCTGGCTCACCTTTGCCTGCTCATGCTGTTGTATGTGTATGGATGGTGCTGGCAGTTGCGATATGGCTCTGGTATGGCTCATGTGTGCAAGTTGAAATGACATGTGTGTTGCCAATTGTGATGCCATGTCTGAGGTTTGCCAATACCACTCATGTGCAACTGTCATGTGTGTATGTGTCCATTGTACAGTGCCCTGATGCCTGTGTTTTATTTCTCCCTGTCTGCAGCGTCAACTGATGAAGAGGGCGGAGAAGGTGCTGTGGAGCACAGCGGCGGAGATCGCACCACCAGCCGGAGACGCAAGGCCCGGCTCCCCTCCCAGGTTGTGTTCTCGTCGGGGAGTGAGGAGTCCGGTGCCGCGTCCCAGGCCGCAGCTGCCGGGGGGAGGTCCAAGAGGCGGAAGTCGGAGTTGGACTCCTCGGCATCAGAAGGGGCAGCTAGGACCTCACAGGGCCCAACGGGGGAAAATGGCATGGAGCCATCCAGGTTGGTGGGGGGTTTGGTGGAGGAGGAGGCCGTGCAAGCAACAGAGACGGGGTCTGGAGGTGGGGATTCCACTGGTGCTAGTGGTGCAGTGCAGGACCAGGGACAGGAGGCAGCACAGGTCGCCGCGGAGGTTCCTGTGTGCAATCCTGTCCCTGATCCTGTCACTGCATCATCTTGCACCATCAGGGATGCCTACGTCCAGACCCGTTTTCAGGCAGGGGATGAGCTCATGACAACTGGCCTTCCTCTGCCTGCGGACGTGGCTATATACGGGTCCGGGTTGAGCCTGTCCTGACTGGTGTGGCGTTGCGTCAACGGGCCATGCGAGGTGACCTGCAGTCTTTTCATGAGGAGACTGCACGTCATCTCGAATGGCTCGTTGACCGCGTCGGCCTACTGGAACAGGTCACCCAGGCTGGATTCCTCCGTTTGATGGGGCTTGCTCAGACCCCCTCCTCAACTGAACCCCCTATGCGCCAGTCGTCCTCCGTGCCATCTTCCCACCCATTAGTCACCTGGGTGCCCTGTGGAGCTGCCTCTGATTGTGCGGCCAGGCTGGTGGAGGAGGCATCCCTGCCACAGTCGGGAGTCGGACGTCCAGCAGGGGTGGCCACATCAACGACTGTACCCCAGCCAGCGGAGGATGTGCAGGCATCAGGAGACAGTGCACGGGCAGAGGCACAGCAGCAGCAGCAACGTGGTGGGAGCCATGATGGCTCGGGGCCTTCGACATCGGAGGGGCAGGCATCGGCCGGAGGGCAGGAGGACCAAGGACGGGAAGTGTCTTCCGTGTCGCAGCAGTTGGGCCACGCCATAGATGCGGAGCGGCAGCGGGCGGAAGAGGCACGGCTCACGATGTTCAGGGCAGAGAACTCCATGCGGAGGGCCCTGAGGCGGGCCGAGTGCCTCGAGGCAATACGGAGGGAGTTGGGGGTGAACATGTCGACGGCCCTGCGGACCCTCGGAGCCATGGAGGAGGACCACCTCCGCTACATTGATGCCCTGGCCCGGAACATCCCGAAGTGAGCCGTCGGACTACCCCGCTGCCCTTGTGAATAGTTCTGTAGTTAGTGTTAGGTTTCCTTTGGTTTTGAATTTTTTTTGGACCTTTTGGACAATGGGCCACATTTTTGTATATAGTTTTTTTTTTTTAGGTAGTGTTATTAGATAGGTTTCATTTCTTCAGTTGGGATCATGGACCCTGGATTGTTTATCTGTACATAGTTGACTTTTGGATTTTCATTTTTTTTTATTATTTACCCATGGAGCAATGGTTTTCGATTTTAATTTTCCATTGGATTTACTTTTGTGGACTGTGACTTTGGACACCTTTCCTTTGGATTATGATTTGTGGTTTTGCATTATTTCACGGACATGCTGGTTTATTTTTTTTGAAATTTCCATTATTGTTTGTTTATTTTTGATTCAATTTATGTTGCTTTCAATACATGTTTTTTCTTCAAACTTCAATGTGTAGTATCATCTCATTGGTTTCATGCATATCATGATATGGGTTTTGTCATTCACTGACACCCATTGGGTGTATGTGAGGGACATGTGTTCATTTCCAAACTTGCAATTGGGGTTCTATCATGTTATTGACATTTCTAAGTGGGTGGATGCAATACTCGGGTGTGTGTTTGGCATTTGGAGGCTGACCATAAGGGCCAGGGATCTAGATTGTGATGACATGTTGGCTGGGGGACATGAGTGGGGGCCTGGTGGAGGGTGCCCCTGCATGCTGGTGGGTGGGAATGGTGGGAGACATGTGTGGGGGCCTGGTGGAGGGTGCCTTGCACTGCTGGGGGTTGAGGGTGGTGGGAGACATGAGTGAGGGCCTGGTGGAGGGTGCCCCTGGATTCTGGGGGGTGGTGGTGGTGGGAGACATGTGTGGGGGCCTGGTGGAGGGTGCCCCTGGATGCTGGGGGGTGGGGGTGATGGGAGACATGAGTTGGACATGAGTGGGGGCCTGGTGGAGGGTGCCCTGCACTGCTGGGGGTGGGGGTGTTGGGAGACATGAGTGGGGGCCTGGTGGAGGGTGCCCTGCACTGCTGGGGGGTGGGGGTGGTGGGAGACATGAGTGGGGGCCTGGTGGAGGGTGCCCCTGGATGCTGGGGGGTGGGGGTGTTAGGAGACATGAGTGGGGGCCTGGTGGAGGGTGCCCCTGGATGCTAGGGGGTGGGGGTGATGGGAGACATGTGTGGGGGCCTGGTGGAGGGTGCCCTGCACTGCTGGGGGGTGGGGGTGGTGGGAGACATGAGTGGGGGCCTGTTGGAGGGTGCCCATGGATGCTGGGGGGTGGGGGTGATGGGAGACATGAGTGGGGGCCTGGTGGAGGGTGCCCCTGCACTGCTGGGGGGTGGGGGTGGTGGGAGACATGAGTAGGGGCCTTGTGGAGGGTGCCCCTGGATGCTGGGGGGTGGGGGTGATGGGAGACATGAGTGGGGGCCTGGTGGAGGGTGCCCCTGCACTGCTGGGGGGTGGGGGTGATGGGAGACATGAGTGGGGGCCTGGTGGAGGGTGCCCTGGGGGTGATGGGATACATGAGTGGGGGCCTGGTGGATGGTGCCCCTGGATGCTGGGGGGTGGGGGTGGTGGGAGACATGAGTGGGGGCCTGGTGGAGGGTGCCCCTGGATGCTGGGGGTGGGGGTGATGGGAGACATGAGTGGGGGCCTGGTGGAGTTTGCCCTCCACTGTTTTATTTATTTATTTATTTTACATTTATAAAGCGCTCACACAGCCCGCAGGCATCGAGGCGCTGTTACAGGAATTGTTTGTTTCTCTAGTTGCGTAATTGTGTTTTTTTTTTGTTTTTTTGTCTTCGTTACTATTTATAACGCGCTTAAACACCCAGAGGTTTCTAAGCGCGGACCCGGGAATCGAACCTGTTGTTGCTTGGTGTCGTCTTGCTTCCAAGACGCGCACGCTGCCGCTGAGCTATCCTCCCGGGACAGGTGGTGGGAGACATGAGTGGGGGCCTGGTGGAGGGTGCCCCTGGATGCTGGGGGGTGGGGGTGATGGGAGACATGAGTGGGGGCCTGGTGGAGGGTGCCCCTGCACTGCTGGGGGGTGGGGTGGTGGGAGACATGAGTGGGGGCCTGGTGGAGGGTGCCCCTGGATGCTGGGGGGTGGGGGTGATGGGAGACATGAGTGGGGGCCTGGTGGAGGGTGCCCCTGCACTGCTGGGCGGTTGGGGTGGTGGGAGACATGAGTGGGGGCCTGGTGGAGGGTGCCCTGCACAGCTGGGGCTTGGGGGTGGTGGGAGACATGAGTGGGGGCCTTGTGGAGGGTGCCCCTGGATGCTGGGGGGTGGGGGTGGTGGGAGACATGAGTGGGGGCCTGGTGGAGGGTGCCCCTGGATGCTGGGGGGTGGGGGTGATGGGAGACATGAGTTGGACATGAGTGGGGGCCTGGTGGAGGGTGCCCTGCACTGCTGGGGGGTGGGGGTGGTGGGAGAAATGAGTGGGGGCCTGGTGGAGGGTGCCCCTGGATGCTGGGGGGTAGGGTGATGGGAGACATGAGTGGGGGCCTGGTGGAGGGTGCCCCTGGATGCTGGGGGGTGGGGGTGGTGGGAGACATGAGTGGGGGCCTGGTGGAGGGTGCCCCTGGATGCTGGGGCGTGGGGGTGGTGGGAGACATGAGTAGGGGCCTGGTGGAGGGTGCCCCTGGATGCTGGGGGGTGGGGGTGGTGCGAGACATGAGTGGGGGCCTGGTGGAGGGTGCCCCTGGATGCTGGGGGGTGGGGGTGATGGGAGACATGAGTGGGGGCCTGGTGGAGGGTGCCCTGCACTGCTGGGGGGTGGGGGTGTTGGGAGACATGAGTGGGGGCCTGGTGGAGGGTGCCCCTGGATGCTGGGGGGTGGGGGTGGTGGGAGACATGAGTGGGGGCCTGGTGGAGGGTGCCCCTGGATGCTGGGGGGTGGGGTGATGGGAGACATGAGTGGGGGCCTGGTGGAGGGTGCCCTGCACTGCTGGGGGGTGGGGGTGATGGGAGACATGTGTGGGGGCCTGGTGGAGGGTGCCCTTGGATGCTGGGGGTGGGGGTGATGGGAGACATGAGTGGGGACCTGGTGGAGGGTACCCCTGCACTGCTGGGGTGTGGGGGTGGTGGGAGACATGAGTGGGGGCCTAGTGGAGGGTGCCCTGCACTGCTGGGGAGTGGGGGTGGTGGGAGACATGAGTGGGGGCCTGGTGGAGGGTGCCCCTGGATGCTGGGGGGTGGGGGTGGTGGGAGACATGAGTGGGGGCCTAGTGGAGGGTGCCCCTGGATGCTGGGGGGTGGGGGTGGTGCGAGACATGAGTGGGGGCCTGGTGGAGGGTGCCCCTGGATGCTGGGGGGTGGGGGTGATGGAAGACATGAGTTGGGGCCTGGTGGAGGGTGCCCCTGCACTGTTGGGGGGTGGGGGTGGTGGGAGACATGAGTGGGGGCCTGGTGGAGGGTGCCCTGCACTGATGGGGGGTGGGGGTGTTGGGAGACATGAGTGGGGGCCTGGTGGAGGGTGCCCCTGGATGCTGGGGGGTGGGGTGGTGGGAGACATGAGTGGGGGCCTGGTGGAGGGTGCCCCTGGATGCTGGGGGGTGGGGGTGATGGGAGACATGAGTGGGGGCCTGGTGGAGTTTGCCCTCCACTGTTGGGCAGTGGGGGTGATGGGAGACATGAGTGGGGGCCTGGTGGAGGGTGCCCCTGGATGCTGGGGGTGGGGGTGATGGGAGACATGAGTGGGGACCTGGTGGATGGTACCCCTGCACTGCTGGGGTGTGGGGGTGGTGGGAGACATGAGTGGGGGCCTGGTGGAGGGTGCCCTGCACTGCTGGGGAGTGGGGGTGGTGGGAGACATGAGTGGGGGCCTGGTGGAGGGTGCCCCTGGATGCTGGGGGGTGGGGGTGGTGGGAGACATGAGTGGGGTCCTGGTGGAGGGTGCCCCTGGATGCTGGGGGCTGGGGGTGATAGAAGACATGAGTTGGACATGAGTGGGTGCCTGGTGGAGGGTGCCCTGCACTGCTGGGGGGTGGGGGTGGTGGGAGACATGAGTGGGGGCCTGGTGGAGGGTGCCCCTGGATGCTGGGGGTGGGGGTGATGGGAGACATGAGTGGGGGCCTGGTGGAGGGTGCCCCTGGATGCTGGGGGGTGGGGGTGCTGGGAGACATGAGTTGGACATGAGTGGGTACCTGGTGGAGGGTGCCCCTGGATGCCGGGGGCTGGGGTGCAGGGGGACATGCGTTGGTGGGCAGTAGTTCAAGGTGACATGTGGGTTGGATGGGGGGCATGGGCATGGTGGATGGGCTGCCTGCGGGACATGTGTAGGGTAGGCCCCTGTGGTGTGGGCCGCCTGCAGGGGCTGTGGAGGGTGTAGAGGGTGCACCTGGGAGGACCCACACGTGCAATTTACATGTGGTGCTCCTCGCACACCCCTGGAATACACGTACCATGATGGAATCACGTGTGATACTTCCCACGCACCCCTGGAATAAACGCACCCTGCTGCTTTTCCATGTGATACTTCCCGCGCACCCCTGGAATACACGTACCCTGATGGAATCGCGTGTGATACTTCCCGCGCACCCCTGGAATACGCGTACCCTGCTGCTTTTGCGTGTGATACTTCCCGCGCACCCCTGGAATACACGTACCTTGCTGCTTTTGCGTGTGATACTTCCCGCGCACCCCTGGAATACACGTACCCTGATGGAACCGCGTGTGATACTTCCTGTGCACCCCTGAAATGCACGTACCCTGCTGTTTTTGCGTGTGATACTTCCCGCACACCCCTGGAATACACGTGCCCTGATGGAATCGCATGTGTTACTTCCCACGCACCCCTGATGTACACGTACCCAGGACAATCGCGTGTGAAACTTCCCGAGAACCACTGAAATACACGTTCCTCGCTTGGCGTTTGCTGTTTGGCAGCCCTGTGAACTGGTCCAGGGTTAGCGCAGCCCTTTGCGATGATTTGGGAATTTTGAAGGCTTTTCCTTGCGTGAGGGCGTTCTTGGGGGCGTAACTGGCGCTGCTGCAGAGTCGCTGCGCCACTCTGCGCCACGGCTGGTTTCGGAGGCTAAAATACATGAATTCGCTGTGCGATGAAAAGGATTTTTTCGCACGCGGCTGGCGCAGTGTATCGCACAGGGACACTGTGCGCCAGCCGCGTGCGCCACTTTTGTGTGAATTTCTATGAATTACCCTCGAAATGTCAACAGAAAGAACTTCTTAAGTATATGCGGAGGTGAATGGAATCACACTACGAGCACAGAACCATACTTTAATGAAGAAGCGTACAAACAAAAGCAAACAAATACAATTGCCATACATAGCAGTGGTCGAGGTTATGAAAAAGTGAATAATACCATAATGGAACAAGAAGTACTCCTTACAAAAATATGCCCTGAAAGCTTAGAATTACCCCTCCATTCAACTGAATCAGAACATCTAGTGTACACATGGCCATGCACGTCAATGTGTAACATTCCCAAACAATTTTTCAAGTCTTTATGCCAATTCCTCTATCAATATGTAAAAAGCAAAGACAAAATGAAAATTAAACTACTGCAAAATATGGATACCTGTCCAGTGCGCAAGTACACAGGACTACAAGGACATTCATTGGCCTGCATTACAGGACATACTTGTAAAACCACCTTCCATGATATCAAAAGGATATCAACACATCATTCAACTATAAGAAATCTAGTCTATAAACTGTGCTATGCCTAAAGTCCTGCTTTAGCACTAGCAAATTTAAATAACATTCTTCTACATGGTACAGCAAAAGACCTACTTGAAGAAATTGACTAAATCCAGAAAAAATATTTTGGAAGTGAAAGCCACTTACAGAATGAAATAGCTTTAAAACAAATTAGCAACAATTGTACACATGGCAACCTTTTACTAAACACATACAAAAAAGAAATAATACAATTTAAAAGTACATCAGCTGAAGTACCAAACCATGTGTGTGTATGTTGCCGCAGAACTTTTTATAAAAGTAACACAAAAACTGTAGACCTATCATACAAAATAGAAGACAATGAAGATTCTAAGTGGTTTGAATTAGCTCTCTACCCTGTAGCAGAAAACAAATACGAAATAACTGACCACTTAATACTTTGCAGTTACTGCACTACAAAACTTGACAACAACCAAACTCCTTCACGTGCTATCACAAATAATTTGCAATTATACCCACTATCAAAACCCCTACAACAACTTAATTTACATGAGAGCATCATAATTCAAACAGTGCACCCATTTCAAGCAATAATATGCCTTCAACCAAAAACAGCAAAATTACCTCCCTCTGAATTGGTAAACGGCATTTGTGGAAAAAGTAGTTTATTTACCATTAGATCTAAAAGAAAATGTGCATAATCTAGGAGTGCAACGTCCAATGCAGCAATCTTTAATTATGTTAGTAAATGGAGTACCTACAAAAGACAAAAAAATATGGCAATAGCTGGTAGATTTACATAACGTTAGACAAGCCTTGCAATATCTTAAGGAGAATAATGAATATTACAAAGAAATTAATATTGAAGAAAACTTGAAGGATACAACTGAAATAATTCAAGAAACACAAGAAACTGGTCAATTTGAGCTCCTAGATCCTGCTACAATTTCAAATACTTTAGACCATTATACAATTCATCCTTTGCACTCTAATGACACCATAGAAGATGCACTGGAAACGTACCAAATGCGTCAAACAAAAGGATCACCAATCAGCATATGGGAAAAAAGTAAGTATAGAAGCACATGCTTTTCCTCTACTCTTTACTACTGGCAAAGGAGGAAGGTACAATGATAGACCTATTCAAATATCAGCATCAGAATATCGCTCATTACGGATGTATTCTGAAGATCACAGATTTAGACAAAATGTGGAATATATGTTCCACCTACTCTTTGAAAGTGAACTAGCAACTTTATGTTACGGAGTTGCACACATATTAAAATCAGGATCACACTTTCAAAATATGACAGCTACACAATTATTACAAAAAGTGCAACAAAAGGATGAGGTTTTACTACCAAATATTACAAATCTATTAGCAAATATGCGTGGTACTAAAGAGTACTGGTTTCAACGTCATGGAGATGTACGTTGTATGATCAGAAACCTTGGCCCACCCACTTGGTTTGTTACATTAAGTTGTGCAGAATATGCATGGGAAGATTTACATGATTTCCTACGCATATCAAACAAAAACAAAACAAACATAGATATACTAACACCTGGAGAACTTTGTTCTTTGGATCCTGTTAAGGTTTCAAGATATGTTCACCATCGCTTCATTGCTATGCTACATTTGATTTGTAATAAAACTGTTCCTCCCCTTGGAGAAGTGCAACACTTCTTTTGGAGAATAGAATACCAAGCCAGAGGAGCACCACATATCCACATGCTTTTATGGATTAAAGATGCTCCTAAATTTGGTCAAGACAGTGATGCCACTGTTTTACAGTTTATTGAAAAATATGTCACTTGTGAAATTCGATCAGAAGCCACAAATAGTGATCTTCATGTACACATTTTACAATTTCAAAGACACAAATTTGTAAAATATTGTTGTTGCAAATACAAAAACAGAGGGAAATACTACACCAAATGCCGATTTGGTTTCCCTAGACCAGTTACAAATACAGGTCAAGTGAACAACCTCATGTCTTCAGTTAGACATAGTGTTAAAGGTAAGTCACCTAAAAATACATATTACATAAAAAGAAAAGAAGAAGACAAATATATCAATTATTATAATGCAATCATTGCCCACTTATGGAATGCAAACATAGATGTGCAGTACATTGCAGACAATTCTACTGCAGTTGCATGATATGTCACAGCATACTTAACCAAAGCAGAAAAGACAGAGCTCCAAGACCTATAAACAGTGTCTCAGAAATTATACAGCTTGGGCATAAAAATGCTCTCCCATAGAGAATGTGATCATATGAAGCAGCTGATCGTTTAACTGGGACTGCATTGTATGGTAAATCTGAAAATATAGTATGGCTAAGTCTTGGTCCAGCTAAATCTAGAAAAAGAGTTCTAACATCATACGAAGATATAGAAACAATAGCCAAACGTGATCCCAACAGCCAAGACATTTTAAAAAACAATTTATTGGACACATACAACCCAAACAGAATTAATACTTTGGAAACCATGTGTCTATACTACATAGCCCAAAACTACACATACAAAAATAATATGAAACCTGATGAAAAAAAAAGGTAAATACAGAGTGACAAACTGTGAAGGCAGCTTAGTTGAACTCACTAAACCAAATTTAATTAATCATATCAAATTGTCATTAAGGACTCCTCAACATAAAGAAATATATTACATGTGCCTGTTACAACTCTTTAAACCATGGAGAAAAGAAGAAGAAATACTAGATAACTATGACTCATATGAAGATGCTTTCAAAGCAAATGAAAGCACTATAACTGATGTAAACTTTACACAATACAAAACAATGTTGCACAATGAACAGCAACACCAAGAAGAACTCCAGGCCCAACTAGTTATGGACACTCCTGACAGTAGTCTGCTCGATTTTTTTCACAGTTAAAAGGCATTCTCCTTGTGACATTACAACTAACGTTGGTCTGTCTGCAACCAATCTACTCCTACCTCCTGATTGGCGCTTCTACGTATTCCTACAAGGTTAGCTTTTCTTATGTACGCTTATATTTTCTTTAGAAAAGAACATATATCCATTTTATTGGAAATATACATATGCTTATTAAAAGCAACCATAAGCTTCCCTCTAACCCACTATCCTTGTAATAGGCAACCACGTGTTAAGCATTTTTATGCATTCTTGTATTTTCTCCAGAAAAGTACTAACACCTTGTTAACCCCTACTTATTGTATATACATGTATACTACTCATAAACCACCAAACGCTATCTTTTAATCTATGATCCTTGTTATAGGCAACCACGTGCAATTGTTGAACCCTTGTTCCTTAAACAAACCCCCTGGATATTAACGTCCTTCCTGAGACAAGATCTCCAGAGGAACCATTTGTATACTAAACATAAGGTTAGCAAGCCTATTTATTTTTCATTTGCAATTCTTAGATTGCAGGATTATTTGAAAAACCCAGGCAACGGTATTTGTTAAACTGCAAACCACAACTATTATGCCATATTAATACTTTGTGATTCCATGGAAATATTGCTATGACATTGTATGATGATGAGTTCACAAAAATAAGGATATTTGCCATAGCAGTCATCTAAAGTAAACGCTCTGAAATTTGAACTGATTGTTCATTGCCAACTAATTTGCACTTATCTAATTCTGTTAAAATTGATATTATTTCTTTGTTTTAATAGAAACTATGAACATTCTCGATTTATGTACCCCTGATGAAGAGAGAAATCTCGAAACGCGTTGGGTGATCACATTATGGATTAAAGTCAAGTTCTTGAGTTAAAAAACTTGTTATTGTTACTCATTTATATTTTGCTTTGATTGAAATTTGTTAGTCAATTTGACTTTCAGTAGATTAAGACTATAAAAATTGACCTAAAATATATGAAGCTCATTTGGTGACTCTATACGACAGTGTTACAACACATTGCCTTATGAGAGTACATCACATTGCCAAATTATTTTTCTGTACATACAGATTATAGATAGTGTGCAGGGGACGGGAGTTCCCCATCCTGGGAACATCCACCCTCTTTTTTGTAGTAGTCAACCTTCTGTAACAGGAAGCCAAGAACCACTGGGAAAACCACTAATAATAAATGAGGCAGAATTAGCTATGATGAGAAGTAGAAAACACCATGTGTCAGTATGAAGATAAAGAAGACTTAACTATATCACAATCAAAACTAAACAATGAACAATGTAGCATTTTTCAAGAAGTAACAAAACAAATTGCACATGGTGTACAACATGAAAATATAGAGGGGGTAATTCATAGAATTCAGCGCACAAGTGGCGCACGCGGCTGGCGCACAGTGTGCGCGTGCGAATCCCTGCGCCAGCCGCGTGCGCCAAAACCCATTTCCGCGCACAGCGTATTCATGGATTCCAGCCACCGAAACCAGCCGTGGCGCATAGTGGCGCAGCGACCTTGCAGCAGCGCCAGTTACGCCCCCAAGAACGCCTTCCGCGCAGGGAAAAGCCATCAAAATCCCCAATCCAGCGCAAAGGGCTGCGCTAAACCTGTACCAGCACGGCAAGCGGGCTACGTGTATTTCAGGGGTTCGCGTGAAGTTCCACACGCTAATAGCCTGGGCGCGTGTATTTCAGGGGTGCGCGGGAAGTTCCACACGCGAATAGCCTGGGCGCGTGTATTTCAGGGGTGCGCGTGAAGTTCCACACGCGAATGGCCTGGGCGCGTGTATTTCAGGGGTGCGCGGGAAGTTCCACACGCGAATAGCCTGGGCGCGTGTATTTCAGGGGTGCGCGTGAAGTTCCACACGCGAATAGCCTGGGCGCGTGTATTTCAGGGGTGCGCGTGAAGTTCCACACGCAAATAGCCTGGGCGCGTGTATTTCAGGGGTGCGCGAGAAATTCTACACGCGATTTCAGCAGGGTACATGTATTTCAGGGGTGCGCGAGAAATTCTACACGCGATTGGCCTGGGCGCGTGTATTTCAGGGGTGCACGAGAAATTCTACACGCGATTTCAGCAGGGTACGTGTATTTCAGGGGTGCGCGAGAAATTCTACACGCGATTGGCCTGGGCGCGTGTATTTCAGGGGTGCGTGAGAAATTCTACACGCGATTGGCCTGGGCGCGTGTATTTCAGGGGTGCGCGAGAAATTCTACATGCGATTTCAGCAGGGTACGTGTATTTCAGGGGTGCGCAAGAAATTCTACACGCGATTGGCCTGGGCGCGTGTATTTCAGGGGTGCGCGAGAAATTCTACACGCGATTTCAGCAGGGTACGTGTATTTCAGGGGTGCGCGAGAAATTCTACACGCGATTGGCCTGGGCGCGTGTATTTCAGGGGTGCGCGAGAAATTCTACATGCGATTGGCCTGGGCGCGTGTATTTCAGGGGTGCGCGAGAAATTCTACACGCGATTTCAGCAGGGTACGTGTATTTCAGGGGTGCGCGAGAAATACTACACGCGATTGGCCTGGGCGCGTGTATTTCAGGGGTGCGCGAGAAATTCTACACGCGATTTCAGCAGGGTACGTGTATTTCAGGGGTGCGCGAGAAATTCTACACGCGATTGGCCTGGGCGCGTGTATTTCAGGGGTGCGCGAGAAATTCTACACGCGATTTCAGCAGGGTATGTGTATTTCAGGGGTGCGCGAGAAATTCTACACGCGATTGGCCTGGGCGCGTGTATTTCAGGGGTGCGCGAGAAATTCTACACGCGATTGGCCTGGGCGCGTGTATTTCAGGGGTGCGCTAGAAATTCTACACGCGATTGGGCCTGTGCGAGTGGGGCAGTGTATTACGTGGGTGTGCGGGAAGTTGAAGAGGTGAATTGCCAGTGTGGGTCCTCCCAGGTCTCCCCTCTACCCCCTCCACGACCTGTGCAGGCAGCCCACACCACAGGGGACTACCCTGCACCCCTGGTCATGTCCCGCAGGCAGCCCATCCACCATGGGCATGCCCCCCAGCCAAGCCACATGTCCCCTTGCACCCCCAGCCCCCAGCACTGTGGGGCACCTGCCAGCAGGCCCCCAACCATGTCCCACTCATGTCCCCTTGCACCCCCACCCCCCAGCACTGTGGGGCACCTGCCAGCAGGCCCCCAACCATGTCCCACTCATGTCCCCTTGCACCCCCACCCCCCAGCAGGCCCCCACTCATGTCCCCTTGCACCCCCACCCCCCAGCACTGTGGGGCACCTGCCAGCAGGCCCCCAACCATGTCCCCTTGCACCCCCACCCCCCAGCACTGTGGGGCACCTGCCAGCAGTCCCCCAACCATGTCCCACTCATGTCCCCTTGCACCCCCACCCCACAGCAGGCCCCCACTCATGTCCCCCTGCACCCCCACCCCCCAGCACTGTGGGGCACCTGCCAGCAGGCCCCCAACCATGTCCCACTCATGTCCCCTTGCACCCCCACCCCCCTGCAGGCCCCCACTCATGTCCCCCTGCCCCCAGGTCCTGACGAAATGCGATCATGGCAGTAATGGGCAGCATACCCAGCACAAACACCCAGCCAAGGATTGCATCCACCCACATAGTAGATGCAATTACATGATACAACCCCAATGGCAAGTATGTAAATGAACACATGTCCGTCACACACACATACACAATGGGTGCAAGTGAATGTCAAAACCCATATCATGACATGCATGAAACCAATGAGAAAATACCACAAATGTAAGTAATAAATATATGTATTAAAGATGAAAATGAAGTAAAGAAATAAAACACACAACAATGGGGATGACAAAACAAATGGTCCATGTCCGAGAACTAATAGAAAAAATCAAAAAACAAAGGAATCCAAAAACTAATGTAGTCCAAAGAAAAATAATGGGGGGAAAAAATAAGGAAAAACCATTGCCTCATGGTGAACACAAATATAAATCCAAATTTTTTTTCCAAACATCAAACTATGTACAAGAATATCCCAGGGTCCATGAGCCCAACACCATAAATGAAACCTACTACTACTAACTAATGAAAAAAATATATACAGAAAAGTGGCCATTGTCCGAGCGGTCCAAAAAAAACTTAAAACATAAAGGAAACCTAACACTAACTAACTAAAGAACTATATACAATGGCAGCGGGCAAGTCCTGCGGCTCACTCTGTGATGTTGCCGGCCAGGGCATCATCGAACTCCATGTCAATGTCCCGGAGGAGGGACTCTGTCCTGGCCCCGAGGTCTCGCAGGGACAACCCCGTGTCCACCTCAAACTCCCTGCGAGCTTCCTCGAGGCACTCAGCCCGCCTCAACGCCCGACGCATGGAGAACTCCGCCCTGACCATGGTGAGCCGCTCCTCTTCCGCCCGCTGCCGCTCCGCACCTATCCGCTGAACCAACTGCTCCCACACGGAAGACACTGCCATCCCAGGGTTCTCCGGCCCTCCGGCCGATGCCTGCCCCTCTGATCTTGATGGCCCCGAGCCATGATGCCTCCCACGTCGAGCCTGCTGCTGCCTCCGACGCCACTGCCTCTGCCAGCACGACGGCATCCAGGCTGATGGAATCCACCGATGCCGTCGTGCACGTGCTTTGCCAGATGATGCCGGCACATCCTCCATCTGCAGGGGGACAGTTGCTGGTGTGTCCACCCCTGCTGGACCTTCGACTCCCGACTGTGGCAGGAATGGGGTCCCCACCGAGCTGGCTGCGTTGGTCGGGGCAGGTCCACAGGGGGCCCTGGTGGCATCTGGGCCGGAAGATGGCATGGAGCATGACTGGCGCATAGCCCCCACAGAGGAGGAGAGGGTCGCCAGAAGGCCACACACATGTAGGAAACCCCCGACCATGGCGGCTCCCAAATGGTTCACGTACGCACGGTGCTCTTCGTGATGATGTGCATGCTCCTCCCGGGAAGCATGCACCTCATCACGAATGCCAGCCGTGCGCAACGCGACACCAATCAGGACCCTCTCCACACGGCCAGGGGTCCCCTCGTCCGCAGGTAGAGGAGTGTCAGATGACATGGACATCTCCCCTACCTGCGGACGGGCCTGGGATGGGGCATCCCTGCTGGTGCATGGTGGTGCAGTCACAGTGTCAGGGACAGTGACATGCACAGGCACCTCCACGGCGACCTGTGCTGCCTCCTGCCCCTGGCCCTGGACTGCACCACTTGCACCAGCGGGGATGCCCCCACCAGGCCCCATGTGTGGCTCAGTAGCGGCCTCCTCCCCCTCTGTGGAAACCACCAACCTGGATGTCTCCACGCCGTCTTCCGCCGGTGCAAGCCCCTGTGGGGGCTCACCCACCCCTTCCGCTGCAGCCGTGGCGGCATCCCCGCCGCTCTGCTCCACAGCGCCTTCTCCGCCCTCTTCTTCACTTGCCACTGTGTAGAGGGAGACATAGAACACAAGCATCAGGGTACTGTACAATGGTCCCCTAGACAGGAAGCAACAGCAGATGAGTGGCACTGTCATACATCACTTCCATCATGTCCCTCCACAACACATGGGTCAGTGCAGGCAAAACACATACAGTAACAGGCATGGCGCAGGCCATGGACATTGGCATACATGACCAAGGGACTCATGATTCATACAATGTTGGTTTCAAACTCACATGCATCATGGGTCTTTCCATCACATGCACACACCTCACCGTAGTTGCATCCATCTGGCCTCGTGCATCACAGACGCAGTGGATACAAGGATGACTAGGCTGCATCAGTGAATCTGAACATTGTCACAGACATGTGTCATGCATCCATGGCGGTTACAAGTCACAGACACGCAGGTCAGACACACACACATGGACACCATACGTGTACATGGGACCAGCCCCCATCCCTCACCCCCAGCCATGTCCAGGAACAGAGACTGCCATGCTTCCATGTGTCCATTCCGCACAGAGCCCCCCATGTTGCAATAGAACACATCACTGTACTCACATGCCTGACCATGATGTCCCTGCACACACACATACGTACATGGCCTATGTCACACATACAGGCAGGTATCAGACAACCAGCACACTGCAACATGCCCTGTCTCACACAGTAATGCTTGGCCACTTACCGGCCAACTCCAGATTGGTCTGCCTCCGAAGGATCTGGGCGTGGAGCGCTGGGTCTACGCGTTCCAGGACCCTCATCTGGATGTCACTCAGGCGTGCCCGGCCCCCCTCCGCGAGGCGCCGGGCCTTATTGAGGGTCCTGGCCCTTAAATCCTCCCAGCGCTTCTTGATGTGCTTGATGTTGCGGGTTGCCACCCCCTCCGCGTTGATGGCAACCACTACATCGTCCCAGATCCTCTCCCGTCCTTCCTTGTTGGCGCGTGGTCTTCCGAAGAGGGCATCATAATGCCCCAGGACATGCTCCACCAGGACACCAACTTCCTTCTCACTGAAGCTGGTGGCCCTCTGCCTCTCTGGCTGGGGGTCGCCACTGGTCTCAGATGGTGCTTGCCCCGACATGTCGACCCCCGAGGCAGGCGTGGGTGGGCAACTGGGTCCTGGGGCTGGGCTGTGGAGCGATGGTATCCCAGTCGGGAGTCTACTGTTCCAGCAGGGGTGGACACAGCAACTGGACCCCTGCAGATGGCTGATGTGCAGGCACCAAATGGCAGGGCACGGTGGCAGCAGGCAGGCAGGCAGGCAGGCAGCAGCAGATGGCACGTGGGAGGCTGCTCGGGGCACTGGGGGGCAGTGATTCGGCCTTCTGGGCAGGAGTGTGGTCTTCCGTGTGTTTTCGCGTGGCCAGCTTGATACGGAGTGATTTGGCACGTTAAAAATATGCACGTCAGCGTGTAATTCGAGGAAAGGCCCTTAGCGCGTAAGCGCGTCAGCACGCGTACGCGATTTCATTGGACCAAAGGCCCTTACAGCGTAAGCGCGTCTGTGACGTTTTGCGCACGGGCGTTGCCCTGGCAGGGCTTGGCGATCCCGCGTGCCTTTATGTTCTGTACGTGCTTTTCGTGCGGTGCGTGTGTTTTCCATCCGTTGGGGTTCACACGCTATTACTTCACAGCGGGTGTTGGCTACGCGTTCTACTACACGCAAGGCAGACGGTGAGTGGTACCCCGCTCCCCCAGGCCCGATCGAGTGAGAAAATTCCCGCGCACCCCTGTAATACACGTAGCCCGCTCCCCCAGGCTTGATCGCGTGAAAAAGTTCACGCGAACCCCTGTAATACACATAGCCCGCTCCCCCATGCCCGATCGCGTGTAAAAGTTCACACGAACCCTTGTAATACACGTAGCCCGCTCCCCCAGGCCCGATCGCATGAAAAAGTTCACGCGAACCCCTGTAATACACGTAGCCCACTCCCCCAGGCCCGATCGCATGTAAAAGTTCACGCGAACCCCTGTAATACACGTAGCCCGCTCCCCCAGGCCCGATCGCGTGAAAAAGTTCACGCGAACCCCTGTAATACACGTAGCCCGCTCCCCCAGGCCCGATCGCGTGAAAAAGTTCACGCGAACCCCTGTAATACACGTAGCCCGCTCCCCCAGGCCCGATCGCGTGAAAAAGTTCACGCGAACCCCTGTAATACACGTAGCCCGCTCCCCCAGGCCCGATCGCGTGTAAAATTTCTCGCGCACCCCTGAAATCCACGTACCCAGACCAATCGCGTGTAGATTTTCTCGCGCACCCCTGTAATACACGTACCCAGGCCAATCGCGTGTAGTATTTCTCGCGCACCCCTGAAATCCACGTACCCCGCTCAATCGCGTATTTGACTTCCCGCGCGCCACTTTTTTGATGCGCTGGGACTCTACCGCCTGCCTTCGTGTGGCGGCCGTGTTTCAGCTTGTGCGTGTCTTTGGCTGTGCGTGGCTTTGCCCTATTCGATTCCATGAATACGTGTGGTTCGAGTGCGTGTGGGCGTTCCGTCTGCTTCCCTGCAGTACATCCCCAGTTACGCCCTTATTTTCGCGTGTTGTTCCCCATTCCGCGTGTTACGCCCCATGTCCCGCCCACTTTCTGGTGTGTGCGCTGAGGTTGTGCGCTTTCACTGTGCGCGTCGCGCACGCCTTTCGCGATGTTGCACTGACTTGTGCGCCATGCATGGGTTTGGCGCACATCCCGCTGTGAACCCGCGCAGGGACTTCCATGAATCGCACGCGTGCGCGTGCGCCTGTTTTTTTCCGCTTGCGCATGCTTGCGCATGCTTGCGCGAAGATTTTCGGCGCACGTTTGTTCCATGAATCGGCCCCAGAATGTTCCTGCTATAATTATAAACATATACTAATGTATGTCAGTGGTGAAGCTGGTTCTGGCAAAACATTCCTAATCAAAATCATCAGTAAGTTCCTTCAACAATTGACAAACAACAAACTGTCAGCTGTTGTCACTGCCCCCACAGGTTTAGCTACCTACAACACAGGTGGTGTCACTTTACACCGATTACTACTATTGCCAGTAGAACACCAGAGCAAATTAGACTATTACAAACTTTCTACAGAAGCTGCAATGGAACTACGCAGAGTATTGAAACAAATGAAAATGCTACTAATAGATGAAGTGAGCATGGTCTCCAGCCTAATGTTGGCTTTGATTCACCTCAGATTACAAGAAGTACTGAAAACAAACTATGAAGAGCTCTTTGCAGGAAAACACATTGGGGTCGATTCATAGAACAAATGTGCGCCAAAAATCCCAGCGCAAGCGAAAAGCAGGCGCAAGGTGGCGATACAAGGAAGGCGCTGCGCTAGTTTCCCGCTGGTCGTGCGCCAAATCCATGCATGTCGCACACGGGCACACACGTCATCAAATGGCGTGCGCTACGCGCATAGCAAAAGCGCACATAGCGCGGCGCACACAACAAAAGTGAGCGGAACAGTGGGAGTAACACACGGAATGGGGAACAACGCGTGAAAAAGAAGGCGTAACTGGGGAAGTACTGCAGGGAACTACACGGAACGCCCACACACACGCGAACAACTCGTATTCATTGATTCGAATACGGGAAACCCGCGCACGGCAAAAGACGCCCACAGGCGTCAACGCGTCTGCCACACGAAGGCAGGCGGAAGCGTCCCCGCGCACAGTATAAAAGTGCGCGCAAACAACAAACACGTATATACAGCTACGATGAATGCCCCATTTGTCGCAGCACTGATCGTGGGACACCGCAGGAGGAGGAGAATAGCCAGGGCATGCATTTTCTCACCACGGACAAGCCTTTTTGGGATGCCTGACGACCAGGTCTACGGCAGGTATAGGTTTCCACCCCATATCATCCTAGACCTGGTCAGGGAGTGGGAAGATGACCTTACATCCCCCACCCTTTGCTCCCAAGCATTGAGCCCCTTGGAGAAGGTGCTCTCCTCTTGGCCTGGCTGGACAACCGCTGCACCTCCCGGCAAGCCTGTAGCTCAGCCGAGATGGTACGCTCAAGCTGTGCAAACCTCTCCTCTATCCGCTGCCTCTGGGACATCAGAAGGACACCCAGAGTGGATTTGAGGGAAGCATACTCCTCCCTCAGGGCCTCAATGTGCGCATCTGCGTGAGCAGCAATTGCTTGACGCAGAGATGGCATTTATGATATGATATGATATGATATGGTATTTGTAACGCGCCTATACACAAGTGTTTCAAGGCGCGACGAGGCAGGGAGGGAGGGAAACAAGGGGAAGACAGACAAACGATCCTACTAGGCCAGGTGTCATTCAGATCGCGCAAGTGCGGAGGTAAGGGGAAAAGGAGGAAGTGCAGGGGGAGGAGGTGGGGGGGAAAGTGCAGTACAAGGTAAGTAGCGTAAAAAATAATAAATAATAAATAATAAATAAAAAGGGCCAGCTGGTGGCAAGTGCGAGGTAAGTGCAGAGCAAGTGCTGGGAAGGGGGCTGTAGGGATACAGTGACAGTCCCACAGTGCAGGGGGAGCCAGGGAGGCAGTGCAAGTGGAGAGTGGCTGGGCCCTGGACCGAGGTTGCTGAGAGTGGCCCAGATGCAGGTTTCAGCCTGGCATGCCCTGTCTGAGGCCGCCATGCCCAGCCTGAGCGAGCGGGCCGTGGACCGTGCCGCCTGCTGCTGGAGAAGCACCTGCCTAGCAGGGGGGAGCACATATCGGGCCACACGCTCCATGCTCTCAGCGATGTTCTCCATTGCTGCCCCCTGCCGTTCTGAATTGGCAGTCATGTCTTGCTCCCACTCGGTATACTGCGGTTGCGCGCGGCAACCGCGTTGCCGGGCTTGACCCCTGCGGCACCCAAGGACCGGGTGTCCTCGCTGTTTTGGCACTGCCCGCAGCTGCACGACTACATGCCCCTGTCGACGTGATGTCCCAGGCACATCAGTGACTGGTGTTGAGGGTGACCCTGCATCCCGATCCACCACGGGCAGAGGTACCAAGACTTTCTGACCCCTCAGTGCAGGTGTCGCGGACAGAGGAGTGTCCACATCAGAATCACTCACCCCTGACACATGGACTTGATGCTCATCCAACTCGACATGGACGTCAGAGTCGTCATCAGGGCTGGACTCATAGGCAGCCAGAGACAAGATGGACTGTAGCACTTGGGGGTTTTCGTGGCCTACCACCCCACGACCCCCACTTGTGCCGGGTTGATGTTGTGATAACAACCCTGTGTCTGGCATGACAACACCATCCTCCGGCTCCATTGCATCATCATCTGAAAAATATAGAGAAAAAAGGTCACTACACATGTCAGAAGCACAAAACACACACACACACACCGACTGCAAACACATCAGGCAGACATGTGACACACACAAAAGAAACTGGCATGCATGCT
This sequence comes from Ambystoma mexicanum, assembly GCF_040938575.1. Lineage (NCBI taxonomy): Eukaryota > Metazoa > Chordata > Amphibia > Caudata > Ambystomatidae > Ambystoma > Ambystoma mexicanum. Next base: position 528,702,331 of record NC_090937.1, read on the forward strand.
GGGTCAACTTTGAATTGCTTCTGTGATCAGACCTGTTGAAAGGTGGCAGTTTGCATAGAAGTGGGTCTTTGCAGTGCAGCAAATGTGTATGTCACTCACTACCTACATGTACAAGGACTTCATGGTGTGTGTCAGGAAATGTGAAGGCAGTGCAAGGTCAAATTCAGGCATCACGTGCAATGTGCATTCAATGGGTAGCATATCTACAAGCAAAGCACCCCTCCACCCAAGTGCAAAAGCGGGGATGCCCAGCATGGTATCAAAAGGCTGACCATAGACCTGTGTATTGACAGGCAGTGTTGACTGGCATCAACAGCTTAATGTGATTCAAGTGACAACACTGCAAATGATGATGGGACAGTAAGCAGGACACATGATGAAAACTCTGGAGGCCGCCCACATGTGAAGAAGACACTACAACAGTCGGACAGAGTCATTGGCCATTAAACAGGCTGAGGCCTGTGACCCACACAGATTGTCAGACCCTAAACATGTGTGCAACACAGTACTGAGCCACAGTTGACTTGGGAAGGCTGATGAGATGCCATGCAATGTATGTCACCCAGGACTTGTATTACAGTGATCATCCAGTCAAGGACACATAGGGGCATGCATGCAATGCACATGGAGCATGAATGGGCACTCATGTCCCTGCGGGGCATCTGACCTATGCACAGTACAAGTGAAATACCCTGCATCAAGTACTAAGACTGTAACACACAGCATATGTCTGGCAGATTGTCCGCTGGAAGTTAGCATGTACACAGGACACATGAACAGGAAAGTACCCAATGGCAAGATTGAAGCAGACCAGTTCAAAGGTGGAACTGGGGTGCAGAGTGGCGGAGGAGGGGCAAGGGAGCATTACTACATGGAGTACCCGCATGCAGGCAGAGGACACATGCACGTCAGTCATACTATGACATTGTGCCTGGGCTGAGAGGAAGGTCACCCCACGGCACATGCAGAAGGGCCAGTGAGCTGGAACATGGACCGGAGGGGTATACTGGTAACCAGCAAGTGAGTAGGGTGCAATAGTGGTGATGCGGACAGTCCCCGTCTGCTCCACATGTCCACCATCCAGCAGAGCAGACATGCATCACGGAAGCATTGCATTACTTGCACATCAGAACCATGTACACGTCACATGTAGTGGCAATCATGCACAACACATCCCACAAGTAAAACACACACGTCCTCAACAAACACGCATCAACACTCACTGGACTGGGCATCAAAGTCCAGCATCTCTCCTACTCCTTCGACCGATTCAGGTGGTATGAACTCCGCAACGAGTGACTCATGCGGAGTGAGCTCTTCCTCCTCTGGTGCAGGCCCACCGCGAGTCACCAGAGTCAAGTTGTAATTTGAGGCACGCTTAACCTTAGCGCTGCGTTTGAGGTCATTCCAATGCTTTTTGCACTCTTGCGCCGTGTGCACCTCATGGCCGAATGAACTGACATGTTCCGCAAATTGCTTCCAGTGGGTGTCACGGTGGGCAGCCGTAGTCTGACTAATGGCACCCACTAGCATGGCACGGCTGTGGCCCCGCACGTAGTCCATGAGGAAGTCCAGTTCCTGCTTGCAGAAAGGCTTCTTCCTCGACGTGCACGAGGTTGTGGCTGTGTGTGGGGTCCCAGCCTGTGCTGCAGGTGCAACCTTTCTCCTCTTGGACTGTGGCGCAGACCCTGGCTGGCTAATGCCGCCCTGACCAGTATGGCCAGTGGGTTCGGTGGATTGAGCCAAGGGAGTGGCTGGTGGAGGGACGATCAAAGGCCTGACTTGTGTCAGTGGCAGCTGGGTGCCCTCTAAGGGACCCTGCGCAGCAACATCCGCTGTGGCAGGGTCATTAACCACAACGGTCCTGGTTGGCAGACTCACAACCAGGGTGTTGTTGGGTGCATCTGCCCCTGCACTTGCCAACACCCGGCTGTTCGGGGCAGCAGATGACATAACTGCCCCAGGGACACATGTCTTGTTCAGAGCAGCCCTGCATGCCCCTATGGTTTCCCTCCTGGCCTGTTGGAAATCTTCCAAGGGCTCCTCAAGTGCCAACGCAGCCTGCGCTGGCAGACCCTGAGCCTGAGTGGCGGTGTCCACAGCTGCAGCTACCACTACCCTTGGGCCTGTGGCAGTCGCTGGAGCGGACTGTCGGGTCACACAGGTGCCAGTGCCAGATGCAGAAGCTGCATCTCCCGGAACCACAGGGGGTGGTGGCATGACTGCACCGACACATGGCACAACATTGTGCTCAAGAGGCGCACCCCTGCCTCTTCCCCCTCTTGGCTGCCCTGGACACCCTGGAGTCCCCCTATTCCCTTGTCACCACGGCCACGTCCCCGACCACGCCCGCCATGAGGAGTACGCCCAGCTGAGGCGCCCCTCACCTTTGCTGGCCTCCCAACCATGGCACAGATGTAGTAGTGCCGGCACAGATGAAGTAGTGCCAATGGGAGGTGTACACCACAATTGACCTGGGCAATTGGGGTGAAGGGGGTGGGAAGCCAGATGTTAACAGCCCCCCTGCACCTGCAAGGCAGTATGTGACCCCGGTGATGTAGTGACGTGTCACGCAACGCTCAGGCACCCCAAAACTGCAGTAAAACCGTGCACGCAACCCTGCAGCCTACGTGCGTGGAATCAACCTCCCGCAGTACGCGGTGGCACCCAGTAACACGAATAACGCATATGCGTGGGACACCCAGGCTACTATGACCTCGAAAATGGGTGCGATACACAGGGGCACCCGCAGTGGGAAAAATAGCGTGTGCGACTCACCGTCTGACTAGCGCGATGCAGGAAAACACGCGTAGCCAATACCCCCGCCATAAGAAGAGATACGTACTTGATAGCTGTGAAGTTGTGATGGCGCGCGAAACAACAGGAAGCAGCAACACACGTCGGTCTCCATGAAAGGCACGTACAGCAAACTCATGCCCCCACTCACCTTTAACCCGTGCTGAGGGAAACGCCCGCGCGCGTCACGTCACTTACGTGCATGGGCCCTTTCCTCGGATTACACGCATTTACACGTGGATGTGCAGTTTTTTCACGCGCGCTGAACCACTATGCTAACGTCACGAGGGAAACGCCCGCGCTCGCCTGCGCGCGTCACGTCACAGAGGCGCTTACGATTGAAGGGCCTTTGGTCCAATGAAAGCACGTACGAATGCTGACGCGCTTACGCGCTAGGGGCCTTTCCTCGAATCACACGCTGACGTGCACATTTTTCACGTGCCAAATCACTCCGTATCAAGCTGGCCATGCGAAAACACATGGAAGACCTGCTCCTGCCCAAAAGGCCGAATCACGCCCCCCAGAGCCCCGAGCACACTCCCACCTGCCATCTGCTGCTGCCTGACTGCCTGCTGCCCACGTGCCCTGCTATTTGCTGCCTGCACATCAGCCAGGGGAGCAGTTGCTGTGACCACCCCTGCTGGAACTGAAGACTCCCGACTGGGATACCATCGTTCCACAGGCCAGCCCCAGGACCCAGTTGCCCACCCACACCTGCCTCTGGGGTTGCCATGTCGGGCACTACACCATCTGGCACCACTGGCAACCCCCAGCCAGAGAGGCAGAGGGCCACCAGCTTCACTGCCACTGAAGTTGGTGTCCTGGTGGAGCAAGTCCTGGGGCAGTATGATGCCCTCTTCGGAACAAGATGCGCCAACAAGGAAGGATGGACTCGGATCTGCACGGACATCGTGACTGCCATCAACGTGGAGGGGGTGGCAGTCTGCGACTTCCAACATGTGAAGAAGCGCTGGGAGGACTTCAGGTCCAGGACCCTCAACATGGCCCGGTGCCACTTGAAGGCAGCGGATGCTAAGGGGCACCGGGGTCACCTGTCAGAACATCAGATGAGGGTCCTGGAACGCATATGCCTCCACGTCCAGGTCCTTGAGAGGCAGACCCGTCTGGAGTTGAGCGGTAAGTGTACATGCATACTGATTGGAAGCTGTGCGTGTGGTGGTGTGCCAGTAGTGTGCAGGTTGTACATATGGTTTTCTAGGGCCATGTATGGATGTGTATGTACAGGGCTGTGAGGCTGACACATGCAAGTCCTTTCATGTGTGAGACACATGGATGGCGTATGTGTGGGTAAGCATGCAAGCCAAATGCAGATGTGTGAGCACACATGTTTGGATTACTGTGTATGTCAGTTGTCATGGTTGTGGTGTCACACATGGATGTTGGTTCCAGCTGCATGTATCTGCACCGTGTACATGTGCATGTGTGTGTATTTGACAAGGCTGCAACTGTGATGCAACATGGATGCATGTGACACTGATATGTGAAAGACTAATTGACAGCTGTGACATGGGTGCCGATCTCAACATTGCGACAGTTGGCGGAGGTGTACACATGCATGTAAGTGTGGTAGCGTGTGTGCATGTGTAGTGCACTCCCTGTGTTTCATGTGATGTCTGGCTCACCTTTGGCTGCTCATGCTGTTGTATGTGTATGGATGGTGGTGGCTGTTGTGATATGGCTGTGTAATAGCTCATGTGTGTGAGTCAAAATGACATGTGTGTTGGGGATTGTGATGCCATGTCTGAAGTTTGACAATGTCACTCATGTACAACTGTCATGTGTGTATGAGTCCATTGTACAGTGCCCTGATGCCTGTGTTTTATTTCTCCCTGTCTGCAGCGTCAACTGATGAAGACGGCGGAGAAGGTGCTGTGGAGCACAGCGGCAGGGATCGCACTGCCAGCCGGAGACGCAAGGCCCGGTTCCCCTCCCAGGTTGTCATCCCGTTGGGGAGTGAGGAGTCCGGTGCTGCGTCCCAGACCGCAGCTGCGGAGGGGAGGTCCAAGAGGCGGAGGTCAGAGTTGGACTCCTCGGCAGCAGAAGGGGCAGCTGAGACCCCACAGGGCCCAACAGAGGAAGATGGCATGGAGTCATCCAGGTTGGTGGGGGTTTGGTGGAGGAGGAGGCCGTGCAAGGGACAGAGACGGGGTCTGGAGGTGGGGATTCCACGGATGCTAGTGGTGCAGTGCAGGACCAGTGACAGGAGGCAGCACAGGACGCCGCGGAGGTGCCTGTGTGCAGTCCTGTCCCTGATCCTGTCACTGAATCATCTTGCACCAGCAGGGATGCCTACGTCCAGACCTGTTCTCAGGGAGGGGATTGGCTTACACCAACTGGCCTTCCTCTCCCAGCGGATGTGGCTATCTGGCACCGGGTTGAGCCTGTCCTGGGTGGGGTGGCGTTGTGTCAACGTGCCATGCGAGGTGACCTGCAGTCTTTTCATGAGGAGACTCCACGTCTTCTCGCATGGCTCGTTGACCGCGGTGACCCACTGGGACAGCTCACCAGGGCCGGATTCCTCCGTTTCCTGGACCTTGTTCCGACCCCCTCCTCAACTGAACCCCCTATGCCCCAGTCGTCCTCCATGCCATCTTCCCACCCATGTATCACCTGGGTGCCCTGTGGAGCTGCCTCTGACCCTGCGGCCAGGCTGGTGGACAACAGATCCCTGCCACAGTCGGGAGTCGGACGTACAGCAGGGGTGGCCACCTCAACAACTGCACCCCAGCTGGAGGAGGATGTGCAGGCAGCAGGAGCCAGGGCACAGGCATCAGCACAGCAACAGCAGCAGCAAGGTGGGAGCCATGATGGCTCGGGGCTTTCATCATCGGAGGGGCAGGCATAGGCCGGAGGGCAGGAGGACCCTGGACGGGAAGTGTCTTCCGTCTGGCAGCGGTTGGGCCATGCGATAGATGCGGAGCGGCAGTGGGCATAAAAGGCACGGCTCACGATGGTCAGGGCGGAGAACTCCATGCGTAGGGCCCTGAGGCGGACCGAGTGCCTCGAGGCCATTCACAGGGACCTGGAGATCCAGATGTCATCTTCCCTGCGAACCCTCGGGCCATGGAAGAGGACCGCCTCCGGGACATCGAGCAAGAGTTCGATGATGCCCTGGCCCGGGACATCAACATGTTAGCCGTTGGACTTGCCCGCTGCCCTTGTAAATAGTTGGATAGTGTTAGGTTTCCTTTGATTTTTTCTTTATTTTGGACCTTTTGGACAATGGACCACATTTTTGTATATAGTTTTTTTATTAGGTAGGAGATTTTGATAGGTTTCATTTCTTCAGTTGGGATCATGGACCCTGGATTGTTCATCTGTATATAGTTCATTGTTGGATTCTACTTTTTTGTTTGGATTTCCCCATGGAGCAATGGTTTTCACTTTTGTTCTTCCCTTGGATTTCATTTTTGGAACTGTGACTTTGGACACCTTTCCTTTGGATTATGATTAGTTGTTTTTCATTATTTTACAGACATGCAGCTTTTCTTTTTTAATTTCCATTGTCGTTTGTTTGATTTTAATTCCATTCTTTTTGCTTTTAATACATTTTTTTGTTCAAACGATGTGTGGTATTATCTCCTTGTTTTCATGCATGTCATGATATGGGTTTTGACATTCACTTGCACCCATTGTGTGTGTGTGACAGACATGTGTTCATTTACATACTTGCCATTGGGGTTGTATCATGTAATTGGCATTTCTATGTGGGTGGATGCAATACTTGGATGGGTCTTTGGCATGTGGAGGCTGCCCATAAGGGCCAGGGATCTAGATTGTGATGGCGCGTTGGCTGGGGGACATGTGTCGGGGCCTGCAGGCAGGTTCCCCGCACTGCTGGGGGGTGGGGGTGCAAGGGGACATGAGTGGGGGCCTGCTGGCAGGTACCCTGCACTGCTGGGGGGTGGGGGTGCAAGGGGACATGAGTGGGACATGAGTGGGGGCCTGCTGGCAGGTGCCCTGCACTGCTTGGGGGTGAGGGTGCAAGCGGACATGAGTGGGGGCCTGCTGGCAGGACCCTGAACTCCTAGGGTGTGGGGGTGCAAGGGGACATGAGTGGGGGCCTGTTGCCAGGTACCCTGCACTGCTGGGGGGTGTGGGCACAAGTGGACATGAGTGGGACATGAGTGGGGGCCTGCTGGCAGGTGCCCTGCACTGCTTGGGGGGTGGGGGTGCAAGGGGACATGAGTGGGGGCCTGCAGGCAGGTGCCCTGCACAGCTGTGGCGTGGGGGGTGCAAGGGGGTAATGCGTTGGTGATCACTAGTGCAAGGTGACATTTGGCTTGGCTGGGGGGCATGCCCATGGTGGATGGGCTGCCTGCGGGACATGTCCAGGGGTGCAGGGTAGTCCCCTGTGGTGTGGTCTGCCTGCAGGGGCCGTGGAGGGTGTAGAGGGAACACCTGGGAGGACCCACACTGCCAATTCACGTGTAGGAATCCCCTGCACCCCCGAAATACACGTACCCCACTCGCACAGGGCCTATCGCGTGTGGAACCTCCCGCGCACCCCAGTAATACACGTACCCTGCTGAAATTGCGTGTTAAACTTCCCTGCACCCCAGAAATACACGTACCCTGCTGAAATAGCCTGTGGAACTTCCCACGCACCCCAGAAATACACGTACCCTGCTGAAATCGCGTGTTAAACTTCCCCGCACTCCAGAAATACACATACCCCCCGCACTTCAGTAATACATGTACGCTGCTGAAATTGCGTGTGGAACTTCCCACGCACCCCAGAAATACACTTACCCTGCTAGGATTGCGTGTTAAACTTCCCCGCACCCCAGAAATACACGTACCCTGCTGAAATCACGTGTTAAACTTCCCCGCACCCCAGAAATACACGTACCCTGCTGAAATCGCGTGTTAAACTTCCCCACACCCCAGTAATACACGTACCCTGCTGAAATTGCGTGTTAAACTTGCCCACACCCCAGTAATACACGTACCCTGCTGAAATCACGTGTTAAACTTCCCCGCATCCCAGAAATACACGTACCCTGCTGAAATTGCGTGTTAAGCTTCCCCGCACCCCAGGAATACACGTACCCTGCTGAAATTGCGTGTTAAACTTGCCCGCACACCAGAAATACACGTACCCTGCTGAAATCGCGTGTGGAACTTCCCGCGCACCCCAGAAATACATGTACCCTGCTGAAATCGCGTGTTAAACTTCCCCGCACACCAGAAATACACGTACCCTGCTGAAATCGCGTGTTAGACTTCCCCACACCCCAGGAATACACGTACCCTGCTGAAATTGCGGGTGAAACTTCCCGCGAACCCCAGTAATACACGTTCCCCGCTTGCCGTGTGCTGTGTGGCGGCCCTGTATACTGGTCCAGGGTTAGCGCAGCCCTTTGCGCTGGATTGGGGATTTTGATGGCTTTTCCTTGCGCGAGGCGCGTTCTTGGGGGCATTACTGGCGCTGCTGCAGGGTCGCTGCGCCACTTTGCGCAGCGGCTGCTTTTGGTAGCTAAAATCCATGAATACGCTGTGCGCCGAAATGGATTTTGGCGTATGCGGCTGGCGCAGACTTTCGCACGCGCACACTGATTATTGTTTTCAGAGATCTTCTTCAATTGACACCAGTAAAAGGGGAGCCTATTTTTAAAACATTAGGACACAAACTCTGCCGTAAAACTGTTGGCAGCATTGGAAATGTCAACCTTTGGCAAAATTTCCAATACAGAGAATTAACAGAAAACATGCGGCAATCTGCAGATCTCACTTATGCCAACATCTTAAAAAGTATCAGAGTTGGTATACTTTCTAAAGAAGCAGAAGCAATATTGAAAACCCAGCAAATGAATGCACTTTATGGCGATAATGCATGTGCTACAGATGTTATGGAACAATTAGCCCACAAAAATGTCAATTGTATGGCCTTAATGCCAACTCTTGCAAGCTGTTTCAAATTCAATGAAATAATGTTAAGTAAAGAAATGCAACCAATAATGGAAATTAGAACCACAGACAAACTAGATGTACATGGTATGACACTACCCATGTGTGACCAAGCCACAACAAGACTAAATAGTTTAGAAAAATCAATCTCAAACACAGCAGGCTTAGAAAAGATATTAAAATTATCCTTAAATTGCAGAGTAATGCTTAAACGGAACCTTGACGTGGACCAAGGACTAGTTGATGGAGCACTGCATACAGTTATTGGCTTTCAAACATACCCACGTGACAACAAAATTCAGTTTGTCAATATACTCTTTGACAAACTTTCAGAAGTAAAACGGATAGGACGCTCAACAGCTAGATTCCTTCTCTTCAAAGACATGTAACTCTAACCCTTGCATACACAGTCAAGATTCATAAATCACAAGGTCTTACCCTGGACAAAGCAATGATAGATATTGGTAACACAGTCTTTAAAGAAGGCATGCGCTACGTAGCACTATCACGCTTACGTACACTTGACGTTCTATTTCTAATCAACTTTGATGCAAGTAAAATAAACGCTGATATTCCTTGCATTTTAGAATACAATAGACTTCGCTCACTATACACCCCCATCTAAAAACATATTCTGTTCCACAAAAAGTAAAACGTTATAAAAGAAAAATAAATCAAACAGAAATGTAACAGGATGTCACTGCAAATCCTGCAAAGAGATTAAAAGAAAGTCATACTTCATCAAGTTCCACAAGCAAAAAAGAATCAAATAGGGAAGGTAAATGAGCTACTTCTTCAAAGAAGGTAGCCAAACTCCAAAAAAGCAGTCAGATACAGAACTACCTGGTCCATTTAAACTCTCAAATATAGTTGGTGTAAGTTGCTATGCAAATGTAGCAATGAATATTCTATTTCAATTACCACCAATAGTTGACAAAATTTACTTACACAGTACAGACCCATTGTGTATGCAAATGTAAATACTTCACAGAAATGCAGCAAACAATCCTGACAACACGTATAGTGTTTATGGAATAAGACAACAATTGGACTACTGTGCTGGAATGGTGAAATTCACTGTAAACTCACAGGAAGATCCACAAGAATTTCTAATGTACTTACTACAAGTACTGGAAAACAAAAACATACCTATAAATGAAATCTTCCAGATTTCATACATGTCGAAACATACATGCACTCTCTGCAGCAATGTGACACAAGAAGAAATCCCCAATGAACGCTTCATATATATATATATATATATATATATCTATATATATATATATATATATCAATACCTAATTGTGAATCCATTCCATTTCAGCAACTTGTACAAAATGAAAACCATGGTAGATTATGTTCTACCTGCAATTCAGATAATCGCTCCACGTTAGGAATACAAACAAATGGTAAATACGTAATACTAATGCTTCTACATTACAATGCAGATGGTACCAAAAACAACTGGAAACCTTCACAACAATAGGTATAATCTACCACGCAGGAGCCACAACCAATTCAGGGCACTACACTGCATATATAAAAAAGAAATGTGGATGGTTTCAATGTAATGATAGTACCATTACTCTAAAGCAGAGATTACCAGCAAATCTTACAAACGCGTATTTAATGTTCTTAAAACCAAAATTTGATAACTAAACTGTACTTAAATCTTAAGTAAACTTGTAGTAAAAAAATATAAACTGTTAGAATATTCCAAAAGTTATCTAACTGCCCAAAGATTGTACAACAACTAATCAGATAAATGAATACCACTAAATTAGAGCAAAAAATAGACCATTAGAATATGCCAATTGGTATCTAACTGTCCCAAAATTTAACAATATTGAAACAGATAAATCAATACCACTAAAATATATAAAAAAATAGACAGTTAGAATACGCCAATTGGTATCTAACTATCCAAAAATTTAACAATATCCAAACAGATAAATCAATACCACTAAAATATATCAATAAATAGACAGTTAGAATACGCCTACTGGTATCTAACTGCTCCAAAATTGCATAATATCCAAACAAATAAATAATATGTTAGTGCTCCAAAAAAATGCAACAACCCAATGTATAAAGCATTAGCCAGAAGCAACAATTGAACACTGAAAACAAACAAACAAATAAACTGTAGCATAACAGAAAAAGGTTTTTTTTTTAATCCAACATGGATTTTTTTTTCTCCCACTGACCCAATGATTTTAGCAATGAACAAAGAAACTGAGCAAATTGCACAGTACTCTGGATTGTAATGTACTAAATATGAGGGTCCAAAAAAAAAAAATGTTGATTATACAATGTAATAAGTCATTACAAAATACTAATACTAACATGCTATTTTCTTTTATCACAGAAATTTACAAGAAATACATGTACTCCAGTTACTAAACCAAACAGTAAGTATATTATACACTCTATACCATGACCACAACCATCGCAGCATATCACAACCATAATATCTTATAACTTTGTTCCTTATGAATTTGTTTTTGACCCAAAGTTATAAGCAACTATAAGTGTGATATGCTGCGGTGGTTGTGGCCAGGGCATTGATTGTTAGGTGCATGACCAAATAGTCATGCACCCAACACTCTATGCCCTGGCCACAACCACCACAGCATATCACACCCATAGAGTCAAACATTTCAACTATGGCCTATGGAAACTTTTAATGTCCGCGGACATTACCAGTGTTCTTAGAACACTTTCAACTTGCCAGCGAACAATACGGACAGCTTCTTCAGGACACCCCCTACGAACATTTCAGGACACCGCAAGAGTTCTTAGAACACTTTCAACTTGACAACGAACAATAAGGACACCGTCCTCAGAACACCCCCATTTGGTTTATTTGCGAACATTTCAGGACACCGCAAGTGTTCTTAGAACACATTCAACTTGCCATCGAACAATACGGACAGCGTCTTCAGGACACCCTCTACAAACATTTCAGGACACCACGAGTGTTCTTAGAACACATTCAACTTGACAAAGAACAATACGGACAGCGTCCTCAGAACACCCCCATTTTGTTTATTTACGAACATTTTAGGACACTGCGAGTGTTCTTAGAACACATTCAACTTGACAAAGAACAATACGGACACCGCGTGTGTTCTTAGAACACTTTCAACTTGACAACGAACAATACGGACAGCATCCTCAGAACACCCCCATTTTGTTTGTTTGCAAACATTTCAGGGGACTGCGAGTGTTCTGAGAACACATTCAACTTGCCAGCGAACAATACGAAAAGCGTCTTCAGGACAACCCCTACGAACATTTCAGGACACCGCGAAAGTTCTTAGAACATTTTCAACTTGACAACGAACAATACGGACAGCGTCTTCAGGACACCCCCTACAAACATTTTAGGACACCATGAGCGTTTTTAGAACACAATCAACTTGACAAAGAACAATACGGACAGTGTCTTCAGGACACCCCCTACGAACATTTCAGGACAACCCGAGAGTTCTTAGAACACTTTCAACTTGACAAAGAACAATACGGACAGCCACCTCAGAACCCCCCCATTTTGTTTATTTGCGAACATTTCAGGACACCACAAGTGTTCTTAGAACACATTCAGCTTGCCACAGAACAATACGGACAGCGTCCTCAGAACACCCGCATTTTGTTTATTTGCGAACATTTCAGGACACCATGAGTGTTCTTAGAACACATTCAACTTGCCATTGAACAATACGGATAGCGTCTTCAGGTCACCCCCTACGAACATTTCAGGACACCACGAATGTTCTTAGAACACATTCAACTTACCATCGAACAATACGGACAGCGTCCTCAGAACACCCCCATTTTGTTTATTTACGAACATTTTAGGACACCGCGAGTGTTCTTAGAACACATTCAACTTGACAACGAACAATACGGACAGCGTCCTCAGAACACCCCCATGTTGTTTATTTGCGAACATTTCAGGACACCACTAGTGTTCTTAGAACACATTCAACTTGCCATTGAACAATACGGATAGCGTCTTCAGGACACCCCCTACGAACATTTCAGGACACCAAGAATGTTCTTAGAACACTTTCAACTTATCATCGAACAATACGGACAGCGTCCTCAGAACACCCCCATTTTGTTTATTTACGAACATTTTAGGACACCGCGAGTGTTCTTAGAACACATTCAACTTGACAACGAACAATACGGACAGCATCCTCAGAACACACCCATTTTGTTTGTTTGTGAACATTTCAGGACACTGCGAGTGTTCTGAGAACACATTCAACTTGCCAGCAAACAATACGAACAGCATCTTCAGGGCACCCCCTACGAACATTTCAGGACACCACAAGAGTTCTTAGAACATTTTCAACTTGACAACAAACAATACGGACAGCGTCTTCAGGACACCCCCTACGAACATTTTAGGACATCACAAGTGTTCTTAGAACACAATCAACTTGACAAAGAACAATACAGACAGCGTCTTCAGCATACCCCCTACGAACATTTCAGGACAACGCGGGAGTTCTTAGAACACTTTGAACTTGACAACGAACAATACGGACAGCGTCCTCAGAACACCCCCATTTTGTTTATTTGCGAACATTTCAGGACACTGCGAGTGTTATTAGAACACATTCAGCTTGCCACAGAGCAATACGGACAGCGTCCTCAGAACACCCCCATTTTGTTTATTTACGAACATTTTAGGACACCGCGAGTGTTCTTAGAACACATTCAACTTGACAACGAACAATACGGACAGCGTCCTCAGAACACCCCCATTTTGTTTGTTTGCAAACATTTCAGGAGACTGCGAGTGTTCTGAGAACACATTCAACTTGCCAGCAAACAATACGAAAAGCGTCTTCAGGACAACCCCTACGAACATTTCAGGACACCGCGAAAGTTCTTAGAACATTTTCAACTTGACAACGAACAATACGGACAGCGTCTTCAGGACACCCCTACAAACATTTTAGGACACCATGAGTGTTTTTAGAACACAATCAACTTGACAAAGAACAATACGGACAGTGTCTTCAGGGCACCCCCTACGAACATTTCAGGACAACGCGAGAGTTCTTAGAACACTTTCAACTTGACAAAGAACAATACGGACAGCCACCTCAGAACCCCCCCATTTTGTTTATTTGCGAACATTTCAGGACACCACAAGTGTTCTTAGAACACATTCAGCTTGCCACAGAACAATACGGACAGCGTCCTCAGAACACCCGCATTTTGTTTATTTGCGAACATTTCAGGACACCATGAGTGTTCTTAGAACACATTCAACTTGCCATTGAACAATACGGATAGCGTCTTCAGGACACCCCCTACGAACATTTAAGGACACCACGAATGTTCTTAGAACACATTCAACTTACCATCGAACAATACGGACAGCGTCCTCAGAACACCCCCATTTTGTTTATTTACGAACATTTTGGGACACCGCGAGTGTTCTTAGAACACATTCAACTTGACAACGAACAATACGGACAGCGTCCTCAGAACACCCCCATGTTGTTTATTTGCGAACATTTCAGGACACCACTAGTGTTCTTAGAACACATTCAACTTGCCATTGAACAATACGGATAGCGTCTTCAGGACACCCCCTACGAACATTTCAGGACACCAAGAATGTTCTTAGAACACTTTCAACTTACCATCGAACAATACGGACAGCGTCCTCAGAACACCCCCATTTTGTTTATTTACGAACATTTTAGGACACCGCGAATGTTCTTAGAACACATTCAACTTGACAACGAACAATACGGACAGCATCCTCAGAACACACCCATTTTGTTTGTTTGTGAACATTTCAGGACACTGCGAGTGTTCTGAGAACACATTCAACTTGCCAGCAAACAATACGAACAGCATCTTCAGGACACCCCCTACGAACATTTCAGGACACCAAAAGAGTTCTTAGAACATTTTCAACTTGACAACAAACAATACGGACAGCGTCTTCAGGACACCCCCTATGAACATTTTAGGACATCACAAGTGTTCTTAGAACACAATCAACTTGACAAAGAACAATACAGACAGCGTCTTCAGCATACCCCCTACGAACATTTCAGGACAACGCAGGAGTTCTTAGAACACTTTGAATTTGACAACGAACAATACGGACAGCGTCCTCAGAACACCCCCATTTTGTTTATTTGCAAACATTTCAGGACACCGCAAGTGTTCTTAGAACAGTTTCAGCTTGCTTGCGAACAAAACGGACACATATTGAGTCCTCAGAACACCCCCGATTCTGTTTATTTAGAACATTTCAGAACACCTGTGATGTCCGCAGACAAATCAAACAAAAAAAGAATGTCTACCACATAATAAAGCACAAAATTTAACCTATCTCATACCCTCCCATCCTCCCCAAACACTCCTACACACCAACACACTCTACTAAATACACATTTTGAGCAAACTTTAACTGCGCTGTCCGCGGACATCTGCGAATCCAAGATGGCGGGCACTACCGAAAATCTGACGCGCTTCACGCTTCACACCGTCCAATCAGCGAACACGCTGCATGTCCGCAGACATGACGTAAGCCGCTCGGCCAATCAGGACACTGTCCGCGGAGCGAACAGTTCGCAGACCGAACACAGTTATCACTAATTTCTTTTTACCTACTTTTTGGTCATTTTAAAAATAACTACAGGACAGATTTTCACCAAATTTGCAAAAGCAAGCTTTCGGGACCAAACCGCAGCTCCTGGTCCAAATTTGGTGAAAATCCATCCAGCGGTTTGGGCTGTAGGCGCGAGCAAAACATTTTTCCCATTCAGTCTATGGGAAAAAAAAAGTTTTGGGACCCCCCTATAACTTTTCCCCCCCTGGACGAATCCTCACCAAACTTTGCAAAAACAATCAGAGTGGGCCATGTACGTTTTTTGCAAAGTTTGGTGAGGATTCCTCCAGGGGGAGCGAAGTTATAAGCCGCCCAAAAAGTCCTCTTCCTACGGAAACACCAATTTAACCATAACTACATGGCCACTAATGTGGCCATGTAATATGTTAAGTACACATAAAGTAGTGATTGTTAATTTGCTTATATAGAAAAGTGTGTACTATTAGTATCACTGTCTTCAGACATTGCCTCACGTGGGAAATTTTCCTCAAGCCATTCCAAAGTACTGGACATTTCTGTGTAAAAAACAAAAATATATTAATTTTAGTGCACCTAATACAAAAAGTTTAGAAATATATAAGAAAAATAAAGTTTACTTACTAGTTTCTGGTAAGTTGTATTCTTACTGTTGTGTAGGTCTGCTGTTGCTCCTAGCTGTGCAGTTTCTGTGAGATAATTATGTTGGGAGCTTATCTTTTTTTTGTTTTGGTATATTCCATTTTAGTACATTTGATATTTAAATGGATGGTTGATCTGTTAGAAATATAGGTTCCACTTCTTATTTATTGTGTTTATGTGGTGCTTTTTGAACGTGTGCAGTGTTTATATGGCATGCTAGAACAATTTAAGATACCCCCTGAGTGTTTGGGTAGTGTTGATGTTGTCCGCGTCCATTCGCGGATATACGCACAGTTCGCGGACATCAACATCATTGGCAGGGGGTTCAGAATGTTCTTTGTTACATGTATATAAAGTAAGGGAATCCTAGTAAACCTCTATCAAATTCACACTATGAAAATGTATATTCAGTAAAAAAAAACTTTGGTTAAGTTGCGTAAATAAAAACCTATGAAATTCAATAAAGAAGCTTTGTTAAAGGGACGTTAAGGTTAAATTGAGCTACTAAAAACCTATGAAATTCAGTAAAAACACTTTGTTGAAGGGACGTTATGGTTCCAAGTAAAACCGAAAAACCCCTGAAATTCACCAGTTATGGTAAGCTAAGAAACCATTACTCGCGCCACCACCGTGCACTGCTAAGACTAACACCCAGGACATCAAAGATGACATCACAAATGTCATTGATGACATCACTGATGACATCACGTGTGCATTTCCTGTTCATGAAAACTCTGTACAAGGGATTCTTATTATAATGTTGACAGAAAAAGTGTCAAGGATAATTGGAATAGATATCTTGAGATATGTAGTGCATTAGGCAATGTATTGATATAAATAGCATTCTATTATGAAGTTCTTTACAGTATACTAAGCTATTCAAGTATAAATTTAAGCATCATGTGCAGCATAGAAGAAGAAAAGCCATATTGTTGCGCTTCTCGATATTACTAGATGTTGACAGAAAGTAGGTAGAATTGAATTTAAATAGCAGAAAAGGGATTTCATTCTTTAGACAAATACACACATATTTAAATCAAAAAGTAGGTTTGCCGCACCTTAAAATGTAACACAAATTATTGAGCTCACAAATTGAAATAAAACTTGGTATCAGATGTCCAAATATGGTCCAAATGTTCGTGGTGAATCAAAATTTTTGAATAACACAAGTTGGTTTGTACTAAGTTACTTTCACTTAGTCTCCTTGATTGTTGTAAGAATGACGGTGGAGAGCAATTGGCTCTATGTTGAGGAGAAGTCCTTGTGAGGACATTCGATCTAAATTTTGAATAACACAATTTGATCAATGCTGAGTTGCTGTCAATTAGTCTCCTTGATTGTTGTTGTCACTTGATCTCCTTGATTGTTGTTAGAATGATGATTAAGAACAGTTGGCTCTATGTTTGGGAGAAGTTCTTTTGAGGACAACACAAAATTGCTGGAGTGTATCTCAAGAGCAGTTAGCTCTGTGGTTGAGGAGAGCCCTATTGAGGGCAGCATGTCGGTACAAAGGAAATCCTTGACACGTGTTTCCCCACCACGTTGTTGCAGTGGTTCTTCAGGAGGAAGGAGTATTGGCAAAGATTTGATTCCATATTGTGATTTTTTTGTCAAAGTATTCAATGTAGACACAGATAATGTTTTTCTGAGAGGAAGAAAAGAAAAATGATTTGTAGAGTGTGTACTATTTCACTCTCAGGTTCATATGGTTATAGAGATTTCCACTGTGTTATGGAGCACAACTAGTTAATACTTACAAGTTCTGGACTTATGTTAGATGAATGGTGTTCAAATGGTGCAGGAACACTATCAAATTTCGTGAAAATGTCATCTGTCATTCCATAGTGATGATCTGAAACAGTTTAATTGCATACTGCTGTTTCAAGATTATTTTATATAAAAATGCACTAATTGTAAAAATAACAAGCGAGTTGCGAAAGAGAAGAATGTTATGCGAATCACTCGAAAAAGGTTTATAGAGAGCAGGAAATGTGATTAAGAATGTTGGAGAACTAGATTACCTATGTGGAGCTAACAGTCTAATAGGTACAAGATAGAAGGTAAGTGTGCTTAAATGAAGGCATAACCTCCAGGTATGGAGGCTGAATGTGGCCAGAAAAAGTAGTACAAGATAGAAGGTAAGTGTGCTTAAATGAAGGCATAAGCTCCTGGTATGGAGGCTGAATGTGGCCAGAAAAAGTAGTCAGGCTAGATGTTATAAAGGGGAGCTTACCGCTGTTGAGTTGAAACTGGTCCTTCTCGTTCAGATCGATGTGGCATTCATAATGCGATTTGTGGGGGCCATATTAGTATCATGATGCTGTTAATTTATGTGCACGCGATGACGTCATGCGTAATCACGTTGGTACGTGATGACATCATTGCGTTGGTGCGTTGTGTCGGATTTACATCAATTGTGGTGTATGATCCGACATCTTGGAATGGGCAAAAAAAAAAGGACGTGTCTTGTTTTTACAAAATGTGCATATTACTGGCGAGAAAAGGGATGACCTGAGTAATGGATAGTGTGATCATATAAGTAACGAAAAAGTGAGCAACATGGCGGTCACACCCTGGCTCGTCTATTCGCAAAAGTAAGAGTCATTATGTTCAACGATTCTATATTTAGGAATCGTGATATCATGCAAACACAAAAAAGTTACTTACGGGTAAATGCCTGTTGGTAATCAAAATTCAGCGTGATAGACATGAGTCAAACTTACATTAAGCTGTGAATTGTCATGGAAAAAATGAAGTCACAACCACAGAGAAAAGTGTTGCAAGACTTGCTCCCTAATATGAAGAATATACTAGTAGCTGGTGTTGCAATGTCGCAGCTAGTACAAAGAGGTGAGAGGTATAGAACATGCTCTCTATAGAGATGTGCTAGTGTCTGGTGTAGCAAATTTAGTGGTATGATAGATTGGAGTTGAGAGTATGAAGAAGGCGATCAATGTGTATGGATGGTTGAGTGTTGGCAGGAATATCTGGATGGCGAAATGGTGAAAAGAGAGGTTTGATAGTTCAGTTGTTTAGGATACTATGCCAGTTTAGGGAATTTACAGGAAGTGGCAAAGCTCTTGGTCTGTGTTCAGGCCAAGAATTTACAGGAAGTGGCAAAGCTCTTGGTCTGTGTTCAGGCCATTGATGCAGGTGTCCATTAGGCAGATCCAGAGTGTTTCCTGTTGTCTTAGTCGGAGTTCAATGTTGCCTCCTCTTGGGGGGGTTAAGTTTAGCAATTCCAAAGAATTTCAGTTCACTGATCTGTTGCGGTTGATGTGCTTCCATGAAGTGATTAGCTATTGGAGATCTTGTGTCTTGATTGGTGATTGCTCGAATATGTTCACTGATTCTTGTTTTCATTTTTCTGATAGTACTTCCTATGTTTGATTTATTGCAGGGACAAGTAATGATGTAAATAACAAATTTGCTATTGCAATTGATGAGTTGTTGAATGGTGTGGATGGTTCCATTTGGTTTGGTAACGGTAGTTCTTGCATTATCTGAAAATGTGCATAACGAGCATTGGCCACATTTGTAGCTCCCTTTTAGTGGTTTCTGTAGCCACATGGTGTGTGTGTCAGAATTTCTAGGGATTGAGTTTCTCATAAAGTGTGAAGGACTTAGTTCGTCTTTTAAGTTTCTTGCTTTTTTGAAGGTTAGGGTGGGTCTTGTTTCCAAAATGGTAGAGATATCCGGATCTGATCTGGGAATGTTCCAATATTTGGTGAGAATTTTCCAAATGGTAAGGTTCTTTGAGCTGTAATGTGTAATGAAGTTGATTTTCCTGTCTTTGTCATCTGTTATTGGGTTTGTTTTAGTTTTGACTTGTAGCATTGATTGTCTGGTCCTTGTGAGTGATTTCTGGTAGCTTTTATTTACGAGTGCTGTTGGGTATCCTCTTTCGATAAATTTGAATATTGTTTTTGTAGCCTGGTTTGCAAAATCGTCTTCCTTAGTGCAGTTCCTTCTAACTCTCAAAATGTCTCCAAAAGGTATGTTGCAGATGACATGTTGTGGATGACTGCTGGATGCATGGAGTATACTGTTGACAGCAGGAGGTTTAGTGTAGAGAGTGGTACAGATGGTGTCGTTGTCGATGTAGAAGGTGATGTCCAGAAAATTGATGTTGGTTTGACTGTATCCTGTAGTAAGTTTGAGATTGTAGGTGTTATGATTGAGATAGTGAAAATAGTCCTGAAATGCTTGTATTGATCCACTCCAAATGAGGAAGATATCATTGATGTATCTGGCCCAGAAAACAATATTTTTGAGGTGAGTAAATGATGGATATTGCCACGCAAATTCTATTTCATAGTGGCCCATGTACAAATTTGCATATGGTGGGGCATATTTTGCGCCCATGGCTGTGCCTTGTATTTGCCAGTAGAGGGATTTATTGAAAGTGAAAATATTGTTATGAAGTGTGCATTGTAACATCTCAACAATCACATTCTTTTTGTCATGAAAGGAAACGGAACAAGTGTTCAGGAAATATTCAGTTGTGATGAGTCCTTTGTCATGAAGAATACTGGTGTATAGTGATGTGACATCCATGGTTATCAGCCAGTAGGCCTTATTCCATTATTTATTGTCGTTTAGTTGAATGATGTGAGTGGTGTCTCTGATGTATGAAGCGAGTGAGCTTGCCAGTGGTTGAAGTTGGTGATCTATGTATTCTGAGATGTGTTCAGTGATTGATCCAATGCCATTGATGGTGGGCCTGCTTGATGGTAGATTGATACATTTCTTGTGGATTCTTGGTAGAAAGTAAATGGTCGGAGTGATAGGGTGTGTGATAGTCATGTACTGGTATTCCTCTTCTCTTAGGACTGATTGGTCCTTCCAATAGTTACTCATTGTTTTCCATCTTTCTCCTATTGTGTGCCGCATACATGATGGAGGTGCACTATTCATAATCTTACCATGTTGAATAGTGAAATGATAAATGCTTTCTTATTAGAGTTTTGTGTACTGTGCAACATGTAATACGTAGCTAATAAAACCACGTACTACATAATTTCATTATTACATACAAAACACAAAGACACAACAACGCATACAAATATGAGTATATATAGAGAAAGTGAAGTATGCAAAAAAGCAGCAGTAGAAGCAGAAAGTGTTCACAACCTAACTGATTATCTTTATGCACAGAATGGGTTGCTCTGCTTCAAACCGACTACTTCCCCATGTACAAATATCACATTATGTGATTGCACCCTAAAGAAACTAATGCAAATACAAATATGAGCACATCCAGAGAAAGTACAGTAATAAAAAAACAGCAAAACAATAAGAAAGTGTTGATAACCTTACTGATTGTGTATTTTCCCTATGTATTTGTTTTATATGCTGTGAGTGGACCCTAAGTGAATTATTGTAAGAACATATTTAAAGTATAAGTCTATAAATATACAACTTTTTGATTTTTTTGTTCCTAAGTATTACTGTGTAAGATATATCACTAAAGGAAAAAAACAGTGAATCAGACATGTGATGGTATGAGTGATGTCATCAATGACATTTGTGATGTCATCTTTGATGTCCTGGGTGTTAGTCTTAGCAGTGCACGGTGGTGGTGCGAGTTATGGTTGCTATAACTGGCGAATTTCAGGGGGTTTTCAGTTTTACTTGCAACCATAATGTCCCTTCAACAAAGTTTTTTTACTGAATTTCATAGGTTTTTAGTAGTGCAACTTAACCATAATGTCTCTTTAACAAAGGTTTTTTTACTGAACTTCATAGGTTTTTAGTAGTACAACTTAACCAAAACATCCCTTTAACAAAGTTTTTTTACTGAATATATGTAGTGGTCGTGTAGTTATGGTTAAGTTGCTGTTTCCATAGGAAGAGCACTTTTTGGGCAGCTTATAACGTTGCTCTCCCTGGACGAATCCTCACCAAACTTTGCCCACTCTCAATTTTTTTGCAAAGTTTGGTGAGGTTTGGTCCGGGAGGACAAAGTTATAGGAGGGGGTCCCAAAATTTCTTTTTTTCCCATAGACTGAATGGAAAAAACTTTGCTCACGCCTACAGCCCAAACCGCTGGATGGATTTTCACCAAATTGCGGCATGGTCCTGAAATTTGGTGAAAATCCATCCAGTCGTTTTTTTTTTTAAAAACGAACAAAAAGTAATTCACAAAACAATTGTGATATCTATGTCCGGTCCACAGACACACTTCCCTGTTCGCTCCAGGGTCAGGACACTGATTGGTTAATCGGCTTTCGTCATGTCCGCGGACATGCAACGTGTCCGCTGATTGGATGGTGAAGAGCGTGAAGTGCGTTAAGACAACAGCCGATGTCCGTGGACATGGAGGTAAAAATATATTAAAAAACACAACATTGCACTTGTCAAACTTATCAAATAATCTCTGGGGAGGTGAGGGGTGATGAGGATGGGATATGGCAGCAAGAAGCAAAATAATGGGTGCTTTTTGACGCAAAAGTCTGCGAACAGTTGAGATGTTCGAGAACAGTCCTGAAAAGTTTGCGGACACCTCAGCATTACAGGGTTGGTGAAATGCAATTCTTGGATGGACTATAACTTTGGCACAACTTAATGGAACTGCATGAAATTTTGCATGTATATTTCTGACCTGATTCTGAGTGAGGAGTATGCAAAGTCTGGTGGGATTCTGTAATGAAGGGGCAAAATTAGGGGGTGCCAAAATAATGTAAAGGCTTATAAATGAGGTGCCATTTGACGAATCTACACTTAATTTTGGAAACCGATAATACATTTAGATATTAATGTTTTTGCAAAGTTTGGTGGGATTTTGTGAAGAGGGGGCAAAATTAGAGGGGAGGGTGCCAGAATAATGTAAAGGCTTATAAATTAGGTGCCATTTGATGAATCTACGCTTCATTTGGCAAACTGATAATAGATCTAGATATACATGTTTTTGCAAAGTTTGGTGAAATTCTGTCCAGAGGTAGCAAAATTAGAGGGGGGATCCAAAATATTGTAAAGGCTTATAAATGGCTTATAAATGTGGTGCCATTTGAGAAATCTACACAAAGGTTTGCAAAAAGATTATAGATTTAGATATAGATTTTTCGTAAAGTCTGAATGGATTTTGTCAAGTGGGGGTTAGGCTATATGACGATTGTATGTGTATACATTTGACCCTTTTGAAAAAATAAAACATGGGTGGATTTCCAGCAAACTTGCGTAAGGAGTATTGGCAAGGACCTACAAGCATGGTTTTGCAAATGTGCCAGTGTTTTATTATTTGACAAGTGTCATAATGTAGCTACAAAAAATAGCGGTATACTTTTAGTGACTGGGGGGTAGCCTGTGGCCATGTGCAGTGGCCAGATTGTCTGGGTCATGGAATAAGGTCATGATCCGGACAATCTGGCCACTGGCCATGACCACAAGGGACAAAAGATAGGATTAAAGTGGCCATGTCCACCTGTGACTGGCTTTGTGGTAAAGTTATTCGAAATTAGGATAGATCTAAAAGGGAAGAACAATATGCTCATGGTAACATGGTCATAGGGTTCTCATTTTGCCTTCTGCAGGCTGCCATGGAATGCGAAGAGGGGCCCTGAATGGAACCCTCGCCTACCTTTCCATGGTGGCCATCTTGGAAAAGGATTTTCCTTCCTAAACAGGGACGCTGTAGGCGTCCCGGTGTAGGAAGAAAAATCCTATTTTTTAGCACCCCGGGTTCCCGCTTTTGGAACCCAGGGTGCTAATGGCCTTGATCCCCCATTTCAGGGGCTGGAATGGGGGGATAATGGTCCACAGACTTCGTTATCCACCCTTGCTTCGCTTGGGCTGATAACTTGGGCTGCTGTGCCAGTCTTCACTGTTCCAGGATCTGGAACGGAGGATGAACACCACAACATTCCCATTAGCATAACACAAAGTGCAAATGGAAATGTTGGAACATCTTATTGAGTCTATGTACTTTACTGAGAAATATAAAGTAGATGGAGTCTATACAGTTTTTTTAGGTTCTATTTTTTAACTGTGAAAGGTGGTTCCTAAAGGAATATGGGCCTCATTACGACCCTGGCGGAGTGGGTTTACGCCAGCGGTATTCGCGGCGGACCCGTCCGCCCTACTACGAGTTCCCGTAGCGCCATGGAGCGTTTTCTGCCTGGTTTTTCCGGGCGGAGAAATCCATGGCGCTACGGGACCTTGTTGTTAATTACGCCACCGTATTTTACGGTGGCGTAATTAACACCTTCCCCACTCCCATTATACCCTATGGGGCAAAAATGGGAATGGGGAAGGGTAAAATGGGGAATGGGGATTTACCGCCCCGCCAAGGTCGGAATGGGGCGGTAAATCCGCCAACCCCCATGGCGCTATCGGCAGCTTTCCGCCGTGCTCCATGGTGCATTTTGCGCCACGATTTCCGCCAGGGTCGTAATGAGGGCCTATGTCTTTTGTTGTTTTTTTTTAAATTTTATTTAGGCAGGAGAGCTGAGAACGAAATTTGGGGAGGGAAATGAGGGAAGAGGAACCAAACACTAATATGGAGGTGTAGGTTGACAAGGGAAAATGTTGCGTGTGTGTTATTTCTAAGATAGTGACTGGGGGGTAGCCTGGAGAGTTGTTGTTAATACAGAAACCTAATCATATATAAACATAGGCAATGACTGCAACATACACCATAGAAGTACAATATTTATAATATTGTAATTTTGGATAGTACAATAATGAATGTTCCCTTATCAGAGTTTTGAGTAATGTTAAATATGTAATAACTAGCTAACAATTCAAGACTTACAGCACATGTGCTGGTACAAACAATACATATGAAGAACCACAATGCATACAAGTCAGAGGCACATACAGGGAAACTAAAGTAAAGAAGAAAGAAACTGCATCATCAGAAAATGTTAATGACATTAAAGTTTATCTTCATGAATACAAATGAATTGTCTTTTTGAGGCCTACTCATTTCCCCATGTATGTACCCCATGAGCTGAGACCAAACCCTAAGGAAATTGCTCAAAGAACAAATGACAAGGTTAACGTCTAGATATATAGCACCGTTTTCAATGTTTTTATTCTGACTGCCAGTGAACAAAACCACCTGGCCTATATATGTCAATAAACAAAAACATGTGGCCCAGATATGTGATGTCATCAGTGATGTCATCAATGACATTTGTGATGTCATCTTTGATGTCCTGTGTGTTAGTCTTAGCAGTGCACGGTGGTGGCGCGAGTTATGGTTGTTTAGCTTACCATAACTGGCGAATTTCTGGGGTTTTTAGATTTTACTTGAAACCATAACGTCCCTTAACAAAGTTTTTTCTTTGAATTTCATTCATTTTTATTAGTCCAACATAACCATAACTTCCCTTTTCAGAAAGTTTTTTCAGTGAATTTCAAAGGTTTTATTAGTGCAACTTAACCATAATGTCCCCTTAACAAAGTGTTTTCATTGAATGTCATAGGTTTTTATTAGTGCAACTTAACCATAACATCCCTTTAGCAAAGTTTTTTAATAGAATTTCATAGGTTTTTATTGGTGCAACATAACCATAACGCCCCTTTAACAAAGTTTTTTCAGTGAATTTCATAGGTTTTTACAAGTTCATGCTATTTTACTTGAAACCATAATGTCCCTTTAACAAAGATTTTTCTTCGAATTTCATATGTTTTTATTAGTGCAACATAACCATAACTTCCGTTTAACAAAGTTTCTTCAGTGAAGTTCAAAGGTTTTTATTAGTGTAACTTAACCATAACATCCCCTAAACAAAGTTTTTTCATTGAATTTTATAGGTTTTTATTAGTGCAACTTAACCATAACGTCCCATTAACAAAGTTTTTTCATTGAATTTCATAGGTTTTTATTAGTGCAACTTAACCATAACGTCCCATTAACAAAGTTTTTCTTTGAATTGCATAGGTTTTTTTAGTCCAACTTAACCATAACGTCCCTTTAACATAGTTTTTTCAGTGAATTTCAAAGGTTTTTATTAGTGCAATTAACCATAACGTCCCTTTAACAAAGTTTTTTCTTTGAATTTCATAGGTTTTTATTAGTCCAACTTAACCATAACGTCCCTTTAACAAAGTTCTTTCAGTGAATTTCAAAGATTTTTATTAGTGCAACTTAACTATAACGTCCCTTTAACAAAGTTTTTTCATTGAATTTCATAGGTTTTTATTAGTCCAACTTAACCATAACGTCCCTTTAACAAAGTTTTTTCAGTGAATTTCAAAGGTTTTTATTAGTGCAACTTAACCAAAACGTCCAATTAACAAAGTTTTTTCATTGAGTTTCATAGGTTTTTATTATTCCAACTTAACCATAACGTCCCTTTAACACATTTTTTTCAGTGAATTTCAAAGGTTTTTATTAGTGCAATTAACCATAACGTCCCTTTAACAAAGTTTTTTCATTGAATTTCATAGGTTTTTATTAGTGCAACTTAACCATAACGACCCTTTAACAACGTTTTTTCAGTGAATTTCAAAGATTTTTATTAGTGCAACTTAGCTATAACGTCCCTTTAACAAAATGTTTTCTTTGAATTTCATAGGATTTTATTAATCCAACTTAACCATAACGTCGCTTTAACATAGTTCTTCAGTGAATTTCAAAGGTTTTTATTAGTGCAATTAACCATAACGTCCCTTTAACAAAGTTTTTTCAGTGAATTTCAAAGATTTTTATTAGTGCAACTTAACTATAATGTCCCTTTAACACAGTTTGTTCTTTGAATTTCATTTGTTTTTATTAGTCCAACTTAACCATAACGTCCCTTTAACAAATTTTTTTCAGTGAATTTCAAAGATTTGTATTAGTGCAACTTAACTATAACGTCACTTTAACAAAGTTTGTTCTTTGAATTTCATAGGTTTTTATCAGTCCAACTTAACCATAACGTCCCTTTAACATAGTTTTTTCAGTGAATTTCAAAGGTTTTTATTAGTGCAATTAACCATAACGTCCCTTTAACAATGTTTTTTCTTTGAATTTCATAGGTTTTTATTAGTCCAACTTAACCATAACGTCCCTTTAACAACATTTTTTCTTTGAATTTCATAGGTTTTTATTAGTCCAACTTAACCATAACGTCCCATTAACAAAGTTTTTTCATTGAATTTCATAGGTTTTTATTAGTGCAACTTAACCATAACGTCCCTTTAACAACGTTTTTTCTTTGAATTTCATAGGTTTTTATTAGTCCAACTTAACCGTAACGTCCCTTTAACAAAGTTTTTTCATTGAATTTCATAGGTTTTCATTAGTGCAACTTAACCTTAATGCCCCTTTAACAAAGTTTTTTCTTTGAATTTCATAGGTTTTTACTAGTCCAACTTAACCATAACGTCCCTTTAACAAAGTTTTTTCTTTGAATTTCGTAGGTTTTTATTAGTCCAACTTAACCATAACGTCCATTTAACAAAGTTTTTTCAGTGTATTTCAAAGATTTTTATTAGTGCAACTTAACTATAACGTCCCTTTAATAAAGTTTTTTCTTTGAATTTCATAGGTTTTTATTAGTCCAACTTAACCGTAACATCGCTTTAACATAGTTCTTCAGTGAATTTCAAAAGTTTTTATTAGTGCAATTAACCATAACGTCCCTTTAACAAAGTTTTTTCAGTGAATTTCAAAGATTTTTATTAGTGCAACTTAACTATAACGTCCCTTTAACACAGTTTGTTCTTTAAATTTCATTTGTTTTTATTAGTCCAACTTAACCATAACATCCCTTTAACAAAGTTTTTTCAGTGAATTTCAAAGATTTGTATTAGTGCAACTTAACTATAACGTCACTTTAACAAAGTTTGTTCTTTGAATTTCATAGGTTTTTATCAGTCCAACTTAACCATAACGTCCCTTTAACATAGTTTTTTCAGTGAATTTCAAAAGTTTTTATTAGTGCAATTAACCATAACGTCCCTTTAACAAAGTTTTTTCATTGAATTTCATAGGTTTTTATTAGTGCAACTTAACCATAACGTCCCTTTAACAATGTTTTTTCTTTGAATTTCATAGGTTTTTATTAGTCCAACTTAACCATAACGTCCCTTTAACAACATTTTTTCAGTGAATGTCAAAGGTTTTTATTAGTGCAAGTTAACCATAACGTCCCATTAAAAAAGTTTTTCAGTGACTTTCAAAGGTTTTTATTAGCGCAACTTAACCATAACATCCCATTAACAAAGTTTTTTCATTGAATTTCATAGGTTTTTATTAGTGCAACTTAATCATAACATCCCTTTAACAACGTTTTTTCTTTGAATTTCATAGGTTTTTATTAGTCCAACTTAACCGTAACGTCCCTTTAACATAGTTTTTCAGTAAATTTCAAAGGTTTTTATTAGTGCAATTAACCATAACGTCCCTTTAACAAAGTTTTTTCATTGAATTTCATAGGTTTTTATTAGTGCAACTTAACCTTAATGCCCCTTTAACAAAGTTTTTCAGTGAATTTCAAAGGTTTTTATTAGTGCAACTTAACCATAACGTCCCATTAACAAAGTTTTTGTCATTGAATTTCATAGGTTTTTATTAGTGCAACTTAACCATAACGTCCCATTAACAAAGTTTTTCTTTGAATTTCATAGGTTTTTTTTAGTCCAACTTAACCATAACGTCCCTTTAACATAGTTTTTTTCAGTGAATTTCAAAGGTTTTTATTAGTGCAATTAACCATAACGTCCCTTTAACAAAGTTTTTTCTTTGAATTTCATAGGTTTTTATTAGTCCAACTTAACCATAACGTCCCTTTAACAAAGTTCTTTCAGTGAATTTCAAAGATTTTTATTAGTGCAACTTAACTATAACATCCCTTTAACAAAGTTTTTCATTGAATTTCATAGGTTTTTATTAGTCCAACTTAACCATAACGTCCCTTTAACAAAGTTTTTTCAGTGAATTTCAAAGGTTTTTATTAGTGCAACTTAACCAAAACGTCCAATTAACAAAGTTTTTTCATTGAGTTTCATAGGTTTTTATTATTCCAACTTAACCATAACGTCCCTTTAACACATTTTTTTCAGTGAATTTTGAAAGGTTTTTATTAGTGCAATTAACCATAACGTCCCTTTAACAAAGTTTTTTCATTGAATTTCATAGGTTTTTATTAGTGCAACTTAACCATAACGACCCTTTAACAACGTTTTTTCAGTGAATTTCAAAGATTTTTATTAGTGCAACTTAACTATAACGTCCCTTTAACAAAATGTTTTCTTTGAATTTCATAGGATTTTATTAGTCCAACTTAACCATAACGTCGCTTTAACATAGTTCTTCAGTGAATTTCAAAGGTTTTTATTAGTGCAATTAACCATAACGTCCCTTTAACAAAGTTTTTTCAGTGAATTTCAAAGATTTTTATTAGTGCAACTTAACTATAATGTCCCTTTAACACAGTTTGTTCTTTGAATTTCATTTGTTTTTATTAGTCCAACTTAACCATAACGTCCCTTTAACAAAGTTTTTTCAGTGAATTTCAAAGATTTGTATTAGTGCAACTTAACTATAACGTCACTTTAACAAAGTTTGTTCTTTGAATTTCATAGGTTTTTATCAGTCCAACTTAACCATAACGTCCCTTTAACATAGTTTTTTCAGTGAATTTCAAAGGTTTTTATTAGTGCAATTAACCATAACGTCCCTTTAACAATGTTTTTTCTTTGAATTTCATAGGTTTTTATTAGTCCAACTTAACCATAACGTCCCTTTAACAACATTTTGTCAGTGAATTTCAAAGGTTTTTATTAGTGCAAGTTAACCATAACGTCCCATTAACAAAGTTTTTCAGTGACTTTCAAAGGTTTTTATTAGCGCAACTTAACCATAACGTCCCATTAACAAAGTTTTTTCATTGAATTTCATAGGTTTTTATTAGTGCAACTTAACCATAACGTCCCTTTAACAACGTTTTTTCTTTGAATTTCATAGGTTTTTATTAGTCCAACTTAACCGTAACGTCCCTTTAACACAGTTTTTTCATTGAATTTCATAGGTTTTTATTAGTGCAACTTAACCTTAATGCCCCTTTAACAAAGTTTTTTCTTTGAATTTCATAGGTTTTTATTAGTCCAACTTAACCATAACGTCCCTTTAACAACATTTTTTCAGTGAATTTCATAGGTTTTTATTAGTGCAACTTAACCTTAACGTCCCATTAACAAAGTTTTTGTCATTGAATTTCATAGGTTTTTATTAGTGCAACTTAACCATAACGTCCCATTAACAAAGTTTTTCTTTGAATTTCATAGGTTTTTTTTAGTCCAACTTAACCATAACGTCCCTTTAACATAGTTTTTTTCAGTGAATTTCAAAGGTTTTTATTAGTGCAATTAACCATAACGTCCCTTTAACAAAGTTTTTTCTTTGAATTTCATAGGTTTTTATTAGTCCAACTTAACCATAACGTCCCTTTAACAAAGTTCTTTCAGTGAATTTCAAAGATTTTTATTAGTGCAACTTAACTATAACATCCCTTTAACAAAGTTTTTCATTGAATTTCATAGGTTTTTATTAGTCCAACTTAACCATAACGTCCCTTTAACAAAGTTTTTTCAGTGAATTTCAAAGGTTTTTATTAGTGCAACTTAACCAAAACGTCCAATTAACAAAGTTTTTTCATTGAGTTTCATAGGTTTTTATTATTCCAACTTAACCATAACGTCCCTTTAACACATTTTTTTCAGTGAATTTTGAAAGGTTTTTATTAGTGCAATTAACCATAACGTCCCTTTAACAAAGTTTTTTCATTGAATTTCATAGGTTTTTATTAGTGCAACTTAACCATAACGACCCTTTAACAACGTTTTTTCAGTGAATTTCAAAGATTTTTATTAGTGCAACTTAACTATAACGTCCCTTTAACAAAATGTTTTCTTTGAATTTCATAGGATTTTATTAGTCCAACTTAACCATAACGTCGCTTTAACATAGTTCTTCAGTGAATTTCAAAGGTTTTTATTAGTGCAATTAACCATAACGTCCCTTTAACAAAGTTTTTTCAGTGAATTTCAAAGATTTTTATTAGTGCAACTTAACTATAATGTCCCTTTAACACAGTTTGTTCTTTGAATTTCATTTGTTTTTATTAGTCCAACTTAACCATAACGTCCCTTTAACAAAGTTTTTTCAGTGAATTTCAAAGATTTGTATTAGTGCAACTTAACTATAACGTCACTTTAACAAAGTTTGTTCTTTGAATTTCATAGGTTTTTATCAGTCCAACTTAACCATAACGTCCCTTTAACATAGTTTTTTCAGTGAATTTCAAAGGTTTTTATTAGTGCAATTAACCATAACGTCCCTTTAACAATGTTTTTTCTTTGAATTTCATAGGTTTTTATTAGTCCAACTTAACCATAACGTCCCTTTAACAACATTTTGTCAGTGAATTTCAAAGGTTTTTATTAGTGCAAGTTAACCATAACGTCCCATTAACAAAGTTTTTCAGTGACTTTCAAAGGTTTTTATTAGCGCAACTTAACCATAACGTCCCATTAACAAAGTTTTTTCATTGAATTTCATAGGTTTTTATTAGTGCAACTTAACCATAACGTCCCTTTAACAACGTTTTTTCTTTGAATTTCATAGGTTTTTATTAGTCCAACTTAACCGTAACGTCCCTTTAACACAGTTTTTTCATTGAATTTCATAGGTTTTTATTAGTGCAACTTAACCTTAATGCCCCTTTAACAAAGTTTTTTCTTTGAATTTCATAGGTTTTTATTAGTCCAACTTAACCATAACGTCCCTTTAACAACATTTTTTCAGTGAATGTCAAAGGTTTTTATTAGTGCAAGTTAACCATAACGTCCCATTAAAAAAGTTTTTCAGTGACTTTCAAAGGTTTTTATTAGCGCAACTTAACCATAACATCCCATTAACAAAGTTTTTTCATTGAATTTCATAGGTTTTTATTAGTGCAACTTAATCATAACATCCCTTTAACAACGTTTTTTCTTTGAATTTCATAGGTTTTTATTAGTGCAACTTAACTATAATGTCCCTTTAACACAGTTTGTTCTTTGAATTTCATTTGTTTTTATTAGTCCAACTTAACCATAACGTCCCTTTAACAAAGTTTTTTCAGTGAATTTCAAAGATTTGTATTAGTGCAACTTAACTATAACGTCACTTTAACAAAGTTTGTTCTTTGAATTTCATAGGTTTTTATCAGTCCAACTTAACCATAACGTCCCTTTAACATAGTTTTTTCAGTGAATTTCAAAGGTTTTTATTAGTGCAATTAACCATAACGTCCCTTTAACAATGTTTTTTCTTTGAATTTCATAGGTTTTTATTAGTCCAACTTAACCATAACGTCCCTTTAACAACATTTTTTCAGTGAATTTCAAAGGTTTTTATTAGTGCAAGTTAACCATAACGTCCCATTAACAAAGTTTTTCAGTGACTTTCAAAGGTTTTTATTAGCGCAACTTAACCATAACGTCCCATTAACAAAGTTTTTTCATTGAATTTCATAGGTTTTTATTAGTGCAACTTAACCATAACGTCCCTTTAACAACGTTTTTTCTTTGAATTTCATAGATTTTTATTAGTCCAACTTAACCGTAACGTCCCTTTAACAAAGTTTTTTCATTGAATTTCATAGGTTTTTATTAGTGCAACTTAACCATAACGTCCCTTTAACAACGTTTTTTCTTTGAATTTCATAGGTTTTTATTAGTCCAACTTAACCGTAACGTCCCTTTAACAAAGTTTTTTCATTGAATTTCATAGGTTTTTATTAGTGCAACTTAACCTTAATGCCCCTTTAACAAAGTTTTTTCTTTGAATTTCATAGGTTTTTACTAGTCCAACTTAACCATAACGTCCCTTTAACAAAGTTTTTTCTTTGAATTTCATAGGTTTTTATTAGTCCAACTTAACCATAACGTCCATTTAACAAAGTTTTTTCAGTGTATTTCAAAGATTTTTATTAGTGCAACTTAACTATAACGTCCCTTTAATAAAGTTTTTCCTTTGAATTTCATAGGTTTTTATTAGTCCAACTTAACCGTAACGTCGCTTTAACATAGTTCTTCAGTGAATTTCAAAAGTTTTTATTAGTGCAATTAACCATAACGTCCCTTTAACAAAGTGTTTTCAGTGAATTTCATAGGTTTTTATTAGTCCAACTTAACCATAACGTCCCTTTAACAAAGTTTTTTCAGTGAATTTCAAAGGTTTTTATTAGTGCAACTTAACCAAAACGTCCAATTAACAAAGTTTTTTCATTGAGTTTCATAGGTTTTTATTATTCCAACTTAACCATAACGTCCCTTTAACACATTTTTTTCAGTGAATTTCAAAGGTTTTTATTAGTGCAATTAACCATAACGTCCCTTTAACAAAGTTTTTTCATTGAATTTCATAGGTTTTTATTAGTGCAACTTAACCATAACGACCCTTTAACAACGTTTTTTCAGCGAATTTCAAAGATTTTTATTAGTGCAACTTAACTATAACGTCCCTTTAACAAAATGTTTTCTTTGAATTTCATAGGATTTTATTAGTCCAACTTAACCATAACGTCGCTTTAACATAGTTCTTCAGTGAATTGCAAAGGTTTTTATTAGTGCAATTAACCATAACGTCCCTTTAACAAAGTTTTTTCAGTGAATTTCAAAGATTTTTATTAGTGCAACTTAACTATAATGTCCCTTTAACACAGTTTGTTCTTTGAATTTCATAGGTTTTTATCAGTCCAACTTAACCATAACGTCCCTTTAACATAGTTTTTTCAGTGAATTTCAAAGGTTTTTATTAGTGCAATTAACCATAACGTCCCTTTAACAATGTTTTTTCTTTGAATTTCATAGGTTTTTATTAGTCCAACTTAACCATAACGTCCCTTTAACAACATTTTTTCAGTGAATTTCAAAGGTTTTTATTAGTGCAAGTTAACCATAACGTCCCATTAACAAAGTTTTTCAGTGACTTTCAAAGGTTTTTATTAGCGCAACTTAACCATAACGTCCCATTAACAAAGTTTTTTCATTGAATTTCATAGGTTTTTATTAGTGCAACTTAACCATAACGTCCCTTTAACAACGTTTTTTCTTTGAATTTCATAGGTTTTTATTAGTCCAACTTAACCGTAACGTCCCTTTAACAAAGTTTTTTCATTGAATTTCATAGGTTTTTATTAGTGCAACTTAACCTTAATGCCCCTTTAACAAAGTTTTTTCTTTGAATTTCATAGGTTTTTACTAGTCCAACTTAACCATAACGTCCCTTTAACAAAGTTTTTTCTTTGAATTTCATAGGTTTTTATTAGTCCAACTTAACCATAACGTCCATTTAACAAAGTTTTTTCAGTGTATTTCAAAGATTTTTATTAGTGCAACTTAACTATAACGTCCCTTTAATAAAGTTTTTCCTTTGAATTTCATAGGTTTTTATTAGTCCAACTTAACCGTAACGTCGCTTTAACATAGTTCTTCAGTGAATTTCAAAAGTTTTTATTAGTGCAATTAACCATAACGTCCCTTTAACAAAGTGTTTTCAGTGAATTTCATAGGTTTTTATTAGTCCAACTTAACCATAACGTCCCTTTAACAAAGTTTTTTCAGTGAATTTCAAAGGTTTTTATTAGTGCAACTTAACCAAAACGTCCAATTAACAAAGTTTTTTCATTGAGTTTCATAGGTTTTTATTATTCCAACTTAACCATAACGTCCCTTTAACACATTTTTTTCAGTGAATTTCAAAGGTTTTTATTAGTGCAATTAACCATAACGTCCCTTTAACAAAGTTTTTTCATTGAATTTCATAGGTTTTTATTAGTGCAACTTAACCATAACGACCCTTTAACAACGTTTTTTCAGCGAATTTCAAAGATTTTTATTAGTGCAACTTAACTATAACGTCCCTTTAACAAAATGTTTTCTTTGAATTTCATAGGATTTTATTAGTCCAACTTAACCATAACGTCGCTTTAACATAGTTCTTCAGTGAATTGCAAAGGTTTTTATTAGTGCAATTAACCATAACGTCCCTTTAACAAAGTTTTTTCAGTGAATTTCAAAGATTTTTATTAGTGCAACTTAACTATAATGTCCCTTTAACACAGTTTGTTCTTTGAATTTCATAGGTTTTTATCAGTCCAACTTAACCATAACGTCCCTTTAACATAGTTTTTTCAGTGAATTTCAAAGGTTTTTATTAGTGCAATTAACCATAACGTCCCTTTAACAATGTTTTTTCTTTGAATTTCATAGGTTTTTATTAGTCCAACTTAACCATAACGTCCCTTTAACAACATTTTTTCAGTGAATTTCAAAGATTTTTATTAGTGCAACTTAACTATAACGTCCCTTTAACAAAATGTTTTCTTTGAATTTCATAGGATTTTATTAGTCCAACTTAACCATAACGTCGCTTTAACATAGTTCTTCAGTGAATTGCAAAGGTTTTTATTAGTGCAATTAACCATAACGTCCCTTTAACAAAGTTTTTTCAGTGAATTTCAAAGATTTTTATTAGTGCAACTTAACTATAATGTCCCTTTAACACAGTTTGTTCTTTGAATTTCATAGGTTTTTATCAGTCCAACTTAACCATAACGTCCCTTTAACATAGTTTTTTCAGTGAATTTCAAAGGTTTTTATTAGTGCAATTAACCATAACGTCCCTTTAACAAAGTGTTTTCAGTGAATTTCATAGGTTTTTATTAGTCCAACTTAACCATAACGTCCCTTTAACAAAGTTTTTTCAGTGAATTTCAAAGGTTTTTATTAGTGCAACTTAACCAAAACGTCCAATTAACAAAGTTTTTTCATTGAGTTTCATAGGTTTTTATTATTCCAACTTAACCATAACGTCCCTTTAACACATTTTTTTCAGTGAATTTCAAAGGTTTTTATTAGTGCAATTAACCATAACGTCCCTTTAACAAAGTTTTTTCATTGAATTTCATAGGTTTTTATTAGTGCAACTTAACCATAACGACCCTTTAACAACGTTTTTTCAGCGAATTTCAAAGATTTTTATTAGTGCAACTTAACTATAACGTCCCTTTAACAAAATGTTTTCTTTGAATTTCATAGGATTTTATTAGTCCAACTTAACCATAACGTCGCTTTAACATAGTTCTTCAGTGAATTGCAAAGGTTTTTATTAGTGCAATTAACCATAACGTCCCTTTAACAAAGTTTTTTCAGTGAATTTCAAAGATTTTTATTAGTGCAACTTAACTATAATGTCCCTTTAACACAGTTTGTTCTTTGAATTTCATAGGTTTTTATCAGTCCAACTTAACCATAACGTCCCTTTAACATAGTTTTTTCAGTGAATTTCAAAGGTTTTTATTAGTGCAATTAACCATAACGTCCCTTTAACAATGTTTTTTCTTTGAATTTCATAGGTTTTTATTAGTCCAACTTAACCATAACGTCCCTTTAACAACATTTTTTCAGTGAATTTCAAAGGTTTTTATTAGTGCAAGTTAACCATAACGTCCCATTAACAAAGTTTTTCAGTGACTTTCAAAGGTTTTTATTAGCGCAACTTAACCATAACGTCCCATTAACAAAGTTTTTTCATTGAATTTCATAGGTTTTTATTAGTGCAACTTAACCATAACGTCCCTTTAACAACGTTTTTTCTTTGAATTTCATAGGTTTTTATTAGTCCAACTTAACCGTAACGTCCCTTTAACAAAGTTTTTTCATTGAATTTCATAGGTTTTTATTAGTGCAACTTAACCTTAATGCCCCTTTAACAAAGTTTTTTCTTTGAATTTCATAGGTTTTTACTAGTCCAACTTAACCATAACGTCCCTTTAACAAAGTTTTTTCTTTGAATTTCATAGGTTTTTATTAGTCCAACTTAACCATAACGTCCCTTTAACAACATTTTTTCAGTGAATGTCAAAGGTTTTTATTAGTGCAAGTTAACCATAACGTCCCATTAAAAAAGTTTTTCAGTGACTTTCAAAGGTTTTTATTAGCGCAACTTAACCATAACATCCCATTAACAAAGTTTTTTCATTGAATTTCATAGGTTTTTATTAGTGCAACTTAATCATAACATCCCTTTAACAACGTTTTTTCTTTGAATTACATAGGTTTTTATTAGTGCAACTTAACTATAATGTCCCTTTAACAGTTTGTTCTTTGAATTTCATTTGTTTTTATTAGTCCAACTTAACCATAACGTCCCTTTAACAAAGTTTTTTCAGTGAATTTCAAAGATTTGTATTGGTGCAACTTAACTATAACGTCACTTTAACAAAGTTTGTTCTTTGAATTTCATAGGTTTTTATCAGTCCAACTTAACCATAACGTCCCTTTAACATAGTTTTTTCAGTGAATTTCAAAGGTTTTTATTAGTGCAATTAACCATAACGTCCCTTTAACAATGTTTTTTCTTTGAATTTCATAGGTTTTTATTAGTCCAACTTAACCATAACGTCCCTTTAACAACATTTTTTCAGTGAATTTCAAAGGTTTTTATTAGTGCAAGTTAACCATAACGTCCCATTAACAAAGTTTTTCAGTGACTTTCAAAGGTTTTTATTAGCGCAACTTAACCATAACGTCCCATTAACAAAGTTTTTTCATTGAATTTCATAGGTTTTTATTAGTGCAACTTAACCATAACGTCCCTTTAACAACGTTTTTTCTTTGAATTTCATAGGTTTTTATTAGTCCAACTTAACCGTAACGTCCCTTTAACAAAGTTTTTTCATTGAATTTCATAGGTTTTTATTAGTGCAACTTAACCTTAATGCCCCTTTAACAAAGTTTTTTCTTTGAATTTCATAGGTTTTTACTAGTCCAACTTAACCATAACGTCCCTTTAACAAAGTTTTTTCTTTGAATTTCATAGGTTTTTATTAGTCCAACTTAACCATAACGTCCATTTAACAACGTTTTTTCAGTGTATTTCAAAGATTTTTATTAGTGCAACTTAACTATAACGTCCCTTTAATAAAGTTTTTCCTTTGAATTTCATAGGTTTTTATTAGTCCAACTTAACCGTAACGTCGCTTTAACATAGTTCTTCAGTGAATTTCAAAAGTTTTTATTAGTGCAATTAACCATAACGTCCCTTTAACAAAGTGTTTTCAGTGAATTTCATAGGTTTTTATTAGTCCAACTTAACCATAACGTCCCTTTAACAAAGTTTTTTCAGTGAATTTCAAAGGTTTTTATTAGTGCAACTTAACCAAAACGTCCAATTAACAAAGTTTTTTCATTGAGTTTCATAGGTTTTTATTATTCCAACTTAACCATAACGTCCCTTTAACACATTTTTTTCAGTGAATTTCAAAGGTTTTTATTAGTGCAATTAACCATAACGTCCCTTTAACAAAGTTTTTTCATTGAATTTCATAGGTTTTTATTAGTGCAACATAACCATAACGACCCTTTAACAAAGTTTTTTCAGTGAATTTCAAAGATTTTTATTAGTGCAACTTAACTATAACGTCCCTTTAACAAAATGTTTTCTTTGAATTTCATAGGATTTTATTAAGCCAACTTAACCATAACGTCGCTTTAACATAGTTCTTCAGTGAATTGCAAAGGTTTTTATTAGTGCAATTAACCATAACGTCCCTTTAACAAAGTTTTTTCAGTGAATTTCAAAGATTTTTATTAGTGCAACTTAACTATAATGTCCCTTTAACACAGTTTGTTCTTTGAATTTCATTTGTTTTTATTAGTCCAACGTAACCATAACGTCCCTTTAACAAAGTTTTTTCAGTGAATTTCAAAGATTTGTATTAGTGCAACTTAACTATAACGTCACTTTACCAAAGTTTGTTCTTTGAATTTCATAGGTTTTTATCAGTCCAACTTAACCATAACGTC
This sequence comes from Ambystoma mexicanum, assembly GCF_040938575.1. NCBI lineage: Eukaryota > Metazoa > Chordata > Amphibia > Caudata > Ambystomatidae > Ambystoma > Ambystoma mexicanum. The sequence goes on from NC_090937.1 coordinate 528,741,116, forward strand.
CCTTTAACATAGTTTTTTCAGTGAATTTCAAAGGTTTTTATTAGTGCAATTAACCATAACGTCCCTTTAACAATGTTTTTTCTTTGAATTTCATAGGTTTTTATTAGTCCAACTTAACCATAACGTCCCTTTAACAACATTTTTTCAGTGAATTTCAAAGGTTTTTATTAGTGCAAGTTAACCATAACGTCCCATTAACAAAGTTTTTCAGTGACTTTCAAAGGTTTTTATTAGCGCAACTTAACCATAACGTCCCATTAACAAAGTTTTTTCATTGAATTTCATAGGTTTTTATTAGTGCAACTTAACCATAACGTCCCTTTAACAACGTTTTTTCTTTGAATTTCATAGGTTTTTATTAGTCCAACTTAACCGTAACGTCCCTTTAACAAAGTTTTTTCATTGAATTTCATAGGTTTTTATTAGTGCAACTTAACCTTAATGCCCCTTTAACAAAGTTTTTTCTTTGAATTTCATAGGTTTTTACTAGTCCAACTTAACCATAACGTCCCTTTAACAAAGTATTTTCTTTGAATTTCATAGGTTTTTATTAGTCCAACTTAACCATAACGTCCATTTAACAAAGTTTTTTCAGTGTATTTCAAAGATTTTTATTAGTGCAACTTAACTATAACGTCCCTTTAATAAAGTTTTTCCTTTGAATTTCATAGGTTTTTATTAGTCCAACTTAACCGTAACGTCGCTTTAACATAGTTCTTCAGTGAATTTCAAAAGTTTTTATTAGTGCAATTAACCATAACGTCCCTTTAACAAAGTGTTTTCAGTGAATTTCATAGGTTTTTATTAGTCCAACTTAACCATAACGTCCCTTTAACAAAGTTTTTTCAGTGAATTTCAAAGGTTTTTATTAGTGCAACTTAACCAAAACGTCCAATTAACAAAGTTTTTTCATTGAGTTTCATAGGTTTTTATTATTCCAACTTAACCATAACGTCCCTTTAACACATTTTTTTCAGTGAATTTCAAAGGTTTTTATTAGTGCAATTAACCACAACGTCCCTTTAACAAAGTTTTTTCATTGAATTTCATAGGTTTTTATTAGTGCAACTTAACCATAACGACCCTTTAACAACGTTTTTTCAGTGAATTTCAAAGATTTTTATTAGTGCAACTTAACTATAACGTCCCTTTAACAAAATGTTTTCTTTGAATTTCATAGGATTTTATTAGTCCAACTTAACCATAACGTCGCTTCAACATAGTTCTTCAGTGAATTGCAAAGGTTTTTATTAGTGCAATTAACCATAACGTCCCTTTAACAAAGTTTTTTCAGTGAATTTCAAAGATTTTTATTAGTGCAACTTAACTATAATGTCCCTTTAACACAGTTTGTTCTTTGAATTTCATTTGTTTTTATTAGTCCAACTTAACCATAACGTCCCTTTAACAAAGTTTTTTCAGTGAATTTCAAAGATTTGTATTAGTGCAACTTAACTATAACGTCACTTTAACAAAGTTTGTTCTTTGAATTTCATAGGTTTTTATCAGTCCAACTTAACCATAACGTCCCTTTAACATAGTTTTTTCAGTGAATTTCAAAGGTTTTTATTAGTGCAATTAACCATAACGTCCCTTTAACAATGTTTTTTCTTTGAATTTCATAGGTTTTTATTAGTCCAACTTAACCATAACGTCCCTTTAACAACATTTTTTCAGTGAATTTCAAAGGTTTTTATTAGTGCAAGTTAACCATAACGTCCCATTAACAAAGTTTTTCAGTGACTTTCAAAGGTTTTTATTAGCGCAACTTAACCATAACGTCCCATTAACAAAGTTTTTTCATTGAATTTCATAGGTTTTTATTAGTGCAACTTAACCATAACGTCCCTTTAACAACGTTTTTTCTTTGAATTTCATAGGTTTTTATTAGTCCAACTTAACCGTAACGTCCCTTTAACAAAGTTTTTTCATTGAATTTCATAGGTTTTTGTTAGTGCAACTTAACCTTAATGCCCCTTTAACAAAGTTTTTTCTTTGAATTTCATAGGTTTTTACTAGTCCAACTTAACCATAACGTCCCTTTAACAAAGTTTTTTCTTTGAATTTCAAAGATTTTTATTAGTGCAACTTAACTATAACGTCCCTTTAATAAAGTTTTTCCTTTGAATTTCGTAGGTTTTTATTAGTCCAACTTAACCGTAACGTCGCTTTAACATAGTTCTTCAGTGAATTTCAAAAGTTTTTATTAGTGCAATTAACCATAACGTCCCTTTAACAAAGTGTTTTCAGTGAATTTCATAGGTTTTTATTAGTGCAATTAACCATAACGTCCCTTTAACAAAGTGTTTTCAGTGAATTTCATAGGTTTTTATTAGTCCAACTTAACCATAACGTCCCTTTAACAAAGTTTTTTCAGTGAATTTCAAAGGTTTTTATTAGTGCAACTTAACCAAAACGTCCAATTAACAAAGTTTTTTCATTGAGTTTCATAGGTTTTTATTATTCCAACTTAACCATAACGTCCCTTTAACACATTTTTTTCAGTGAATTTCAAAGGTTTTTATTAGTGCAATTAACCATAACGTCCCTTTAACAAAGTTTTTTCATTGAATTTCATAGGTTTTTATTAGTGCAACTTAACCATAACGACCCTTTAACAACGTTTTTTCAGTGAATTTCAAAGATTTTTATAAGTGCAACTTAACTATAACGTCCCTTTAACAAAATGTTTTCTTTGAATTTCATAGGATTTTATTAGTCCAACTTAACCATAACGTCGCTTTAACATAGTTCTTCAGTGAATTGCAAAGGTTTTTATTAGTCCAACTTAACCATAACGTCCCTTTAACAAAGTTTTTTCAGTGAATTTCAAAGATTTGTATTAGTGTAACTTAACTATAACGTCACTTTAACAAAGTTTGTTCTTTGAATTTCATAGGTTTTTATCAGTCCAACTTAACCATAACGTCCCTTTAACATAGTTTTTTCAGTGAATTTCAAAGGTTTTTATTAGTGCAATTAACCATAACGTCCCTTTAACAATGTTTTTTCTTTGAATTTCATAGGTTTTTATTAGTCCAACTTAACCATAACGTCCCTTTAACAACATTTTTTCAGTGAATTTCAAAGGTTTTTATTAGTGCAAGTTAACCATAACGTCCCATTAACAAAGTTTTTCAGTGACTTTCAAAGGTTTTTATTAGCGCAACTTAACCATAACGTCCCATTAACAAAGTTTTTTCATTGAATTTCATAGGTTTTTATTAGTGCAACTTAACCATAACGTCCCTTTAACAACGTTTTTTCTTTGAATTTCATAGGTTTTTATTAGTCCAACTTAACCGTAACGTCCCTTTAACAAAGTTTTTTCATTGAATTTCATAGGTTTTTATTAGTGCAACGTAACCTTAATGCCCCTTTAACAAAGTTTTTTCTTTGAATTTCATAGGTTTTTACTAGTCCAACTTAACCATAACGTCCCTTTAACAAAGTTTTTTCTTTGAATTTCATAGGTTTTTATTAGTCCAACTTAACCATAACGTCCCTTTAACAAAGTTTTTTCTTTGAATTTCATAGGTTTTTATTAGTCCAACTTAACCATAACGCCCCTTTAACAACATTTTTTCAGTGAATGTCAAAGGTTTTTATTAGTGCAAGTTAACCATAACGTCCCATTAAAAAAGTTTTTCAGTGACTTTCAAAGGTTTTTATTAGCGCAACTTAACCATAACATCCCATTAACAAAGTTTTTTCATTGAATTTCATAGGTTTTTATTAGTGCAACTTAATCATAACATCCCTTTAACAACGTTTTTTCTTTGAATTTCATAGGTTTTTATTAGTCCAACTTAACCGTAACGTCCCTTTAACATAGTTTTTCAGTGAATTTCAAAGGTTTTTATTAGTGCAATTAACCATAACGTCCCTTTAACAAAGTTTTTTCATTGAATTTCATAGGTTTTTATTAGTGCAACTTAACCTTAATGCCCCTTTAACAAAGTTTTTTCTTTGAATTTCATAGGTTTTTATTAGTCCAACTTAACCATAACGTCCCTTTAACAACATTTTTTCAGTGAATGTCAAAGGTTTTTATTAGTGCAACTTAATCATAACATCCCTTTAACAACGTTTTTTCTTTGAATTTCATAGGTTTTTATTAGTCCAACTTAACTATAATGTCCCTTTAACACAGTTTGTTCTTTGAATTTCATTTGTTTTTATTAGTCCAACTTAACCATAACGTCCCTTTAACAAAGTTTTTTCAGTGAATTTCAAAGATTTGTATTAGTGCAACTTAACTATAACGTCACTTTAACAAAGTTTGTTCTTTGAATTTCATAGGTTTTTATCAATCCAACTTAACCATAATGTCCCTTTAACATAGTTTTTTCAGTGAATTTCAAAGGTTTTTATTAGTGCAATTAACCATAACGTCCCTTTAACAATGTTTTTTCTTTGAATTTCATAGGTTTTTATTAGTCCAACTTAACCATAACGTCCCTTTAACAACATTTTTTCAGTGAATTTCAAAGGTTTTTATTAGTGCAAGTTAACCATAACGTCCCATTAACAAAGTTTTTCAGTGACTTTCAAAGGTTTTTATTAGCGCAACTTAACCATAACGTCCCATTAACAAAGTTTTTTCATTGAATTTCATAGGTTTTTATTAGTGCAACTTAACCATAACGTCCCTTTAACAACGTTTTTTCTTTGAATTTCATAGGTTTTTATTAGTCCAACTTAACCGTAACGTCCCTTTAACAAAGTTTTTTCATTGAATTTCATAGGTTTTTATTGGTGCAACTTAACCTTAATGCCCCTTTAACAAAGTTTTTTCTTTGAATTTCATAGGTTTTTACTAGTCCAACTTAACCATAACGTCCCTTTAACAAAGTTTTTTCTTTGAATTTCATAGGTTTTTATTAGTCCAACTTAACCATAACGTCCATTTAACAAAGTTTTTTCAGTGTATTTCAAAGATTTTTATTAGTGCAACTTAACTATAACGTCCCTTTAATAAAGTTTTTCCTTTGAATTTCATAGGTTTTTATTAGTCCAACTTAACCGTAACGTCGCTTTAACATAGTTCTTCAGTGAATTTCAAAAGTTTTTATTAGTGCAATTAACCATAACGTCCCTTTAACAAAGTGTTTTCAGTGAATTTCATAGGTTTTTATTAGTCCAACTTAACCATAACGTCCCTTTAACAAAGTTTTTTCAGTGAATTTCAAAGGTTTTTATTAGTGCAACTTAACCAAAACGTCCAATTAACAAAGTTTTTTCATTGAGTTTCATAGGTTTTTATTATTCCAACTTAACCATAACGTCCCTTTAACACATTTTTTTCAGTGAATTTCAAAGGTTTTTATTAGTGCAATTAACCATAACGTCCCTTTAACAAAGTTTTTTCATTGAATTTCATAGGTTTTTATTAGTGCAACATAACCATAACGACCCTTTAACAACGTTTTTTCAGTGAATTTCAAAGATTTTTATTAGTGCAACTTAACTATAACGTCCCTTTAACAAAATGTTTTCTTTGAATTTCATAGGATTTTATTAGTCCAACTTAACCATAACGTCGCTTTAACATAGTTCTTCAGTGAATTGCAAAGGTTTTTATTAGTGCAATTAACCATAACGTCCCTTTAACAAAGTTTTTTCAGTGAATTTCAAAGATTTTTATTAGTGCAACTTAACTATAATGTCCCTTTAACACAGTTTGTTCTTTGAATTTCATTTGTTTTTATTAGTCCAACTTAACCATAACGTCCCTTTAACAAAGTTTTTTCAGTGAATTTCAAAGATTTGTATTAGTGCAACTTAACTATAACGTCACTTTAACAAAGTTTGTTCTTTGAATTTCATAGGTTTTTATCAGTCCAACTTAACCATAACGTCCCTTTAACATAGTTTTTTCAGTGAATTTCAAAGGTTTTTATTAGTGCAATTAACCATAACGTCCCTTTAACAATGTTTTTTCTTTGAATTTCATAGGTTTTTATTAGTCCAACTTAACCATAACGTCCCTTTAACAACATTTTTTCAGTGAATTTCAAAGGTTTTTATTAGTGCAAGTTAACCATAACGTCCCATTAACAAAGTTTTTCAGTGACTTTCAAAGGTTTTTATTAGCGCAACTTAACCATAACGTCCCATTAACAAAGTTTTTTCATTGAATTTCAAAGGTTTTTATTAGTGCAACTTAACCATAACGTCCCTTTAACAACGTTTTTTCTTTGAATTTCATAGGTTTTTATTAGTCCAACTTAACCGTAACGTCCCTTTAACAAAGTTTTTTCATTGAATTTCATAGGTTTTTATTAGTGCAACTTAACCTTAATGCCCCTTTAACAAAGTTTTTTCTTTGAATTTCATAGGTTTTTACTAGTCCAACTTAACCATAACGTCCCTTTAACAAAGTTTTTTCTTTGAATTTCATAGGTTTTTATTAGTCCAACTTAACCATAACGTCCATTTAACAAAGTTTTTTCAGTGTATTTCAAAGATTTTTATTAGTGCAACTTAACTATAACGTCCCTTTAATAAAGTTTTTCCTTTGAATTTCATAGGTTTTTATTAGTCCAACTTAACCGTAACGTCGCTTTAACATAGTTCTTCAGTGAATTTCAAAAGTTTTTATTAGTGCAATTAACCATAACGTCCCTTTAACAAAGTGTTTTCAGTGAATTTCATAGGTTTTTATTAGTCCAACTTAACCATAACGTCCCTTTAACAAAGTTTTTTCAGTGAATTTCAAAGGTTTTTATTAGTGCAACTTAACCAAAACGTCCAATTAACAAAGTTTTTTCATTGAGTTTCATAGGTTTTTATTATTCCAACTTAACCATAACGTCCCTTTAACACATTTTTTTCAGTGAATTTCAAAGGTTTTTATTAGTGCAATTAACCACAACGTCCCTTTAACAAAGTTTTTTCATTGAATTTCATAGGTTTTTATTAGTGCAACTTAACCATAACGACCCTTTAACAACGTTTTTTCAGTGAATTTCAAAGATTTTTATTAGTGCAACTTAACTATAACGTCCCTTTAACAAAATGTTTTCTTTGAATTTCATAGGATTTTATTAGTCCAACTTAACCATAACGTCGCTTTAACATAGTTCTTCAGTGAATTGCAAAGGTTTTTATTAGTGCAATTAACCATAACGTCCCTTTAACAAAGTTTTTTCAGTGAATTTCAAAGATTTTTATTAGTGCAACTTAACTATAATGTCCCTTTAACACAGTTTGTTCTTTGAATTTCATTTGTTTTTATTAGTCCAACTTAACCATAACGTCCCTTTAACAAAGTTTTTTCAGTGAATTTCAAAGATTTGTATTAGTGCAACTTAACTATAACGTCACTTTAACAAAGTTTGTTCTTTGAATTTCATAGGTTTTTATCAGTCCAACTTAACCATAACGTCCCTTTAACATAGTTTTTTCAGTGAATTTCAAAGGTTTTTATTAGTGCAATTAACCATAACGTCCCTTTAACAATGTTTTTTCTTTGAATTTCATAGGTTTTTATTAGTCCAACTTAACCATAACGTCCCTTTAACAACATTTTTTCAGTGAATTTCAAAGGTTTTTATTAGTGCAAGTTAACCATAACGTCCCATTAACAAAGTTTTTCAGTGACTTTCAAAGGTTTTTATTAGCGCAACTTAACCATAACGTCCCATTAACAAAGTTTTTTCATTGAATTTCATAGGTTTTTATTAGTGCAACTTAACCATAACGTCCCTTTAACAACGTTTTTTCTTTGAATTTCATAGGTTTTTATTAGTCCAACTTAACCGTAACGTCCCTTTAACAAAGTTTTTTCATTGAATTTCATAGGTTTTTGTTAGTGCAACTTAACCTTAATGCCCCTTTAACAAAGTTTTTTCTTTGAATTTCATAGGTTTTTACTAGTCCAACTTAACCATAACGTCCCTTTAACAAAGTTTTTTCTTTGAATTTCAAAGATTTTTATTAGTGCAACTTAACTATAACGTCCCTTTAATAAAGTTTTTCCTTTGAATTTCGTAGGTTTTTATTAGTCCAACTTAACCGTAACGTCGCTTTAACATAGTTCTTCAGTGAATTTCAAAAGTTTTTATTAGTGCAATTAACCATAACGTCCCTTTAACAAAGTGTTTTCAGTGAATTTCATAGGTTTTTATTAGTGCAATTAACCATAACGTCCCTTTAACAAAGTGTTTTCAGTGAATTTCATAGGTTTTTATTAGTCCAACTTAACCATAACGTCCCTTTAACAAAGTTTTTTCAGTGAATTTCAAAGGTTTTTATTAGTGCAACTTAACCAAAACGTCCAATTAACAAAGTTTTTTCATTGAGTTTCATAGGTTTTTATTATTCCAACTTAACCATAACGTCCCTTTAACACATTTTTTTCAGTGAATTTCAAAGGTTTTTATTAGTGCAATTAACCATAACGTCCCTTTAACAAAGTTTTTTCATTGAATTTCATAGGTTTTTATTAGTGCAACTTAACCATAACGACCCTTTAACAACGTTTTTTCAGTGAATTTCAAAGATTTTTATTAATGCAACTTAACTATAACGTCCCTTTAACAAAATGTTTTCTTTGAATTTCATAGGATTTTATTAGTCCAACTTAACCATAACGTCGCTTTAACATAGTTCTTCAGTGAATTGCAAAGGTTTTTATTAGTGCAATTAACCATAACGTCCCTTTAACAAAGTTTTTTCAGTGAATTTCAAAGATTTTTATTAGTGCAACTTAACTATAATGTCCCTTTAACACAGTTTGTTCTTTGAATTTCATTTGTTTTTATTAGTCCAACTTAACCATAACGTCCCTTTAACAAAGTTTTTTCAGTGAATTTCAAAGATTTGTATTAGTGCAACTTAACTATAACGTCACTTTAACAAAGTTTGTTCTTTGAATTTCATAGGTTTTTATCAGTCCAACTTAACCATAACGTCCCTTTAACATAGTTTTTTCAGTGAATTTCAAAGGTTTTTATTAGTGCAATTAACCATAACGTCCCTTTAACAATGTTTTTTCTTTGAATTTCATAGGTTTTTATTAGTCCAACTTAACCATAACGTCCCTTTAACAACATTTTTTCAGTGAATTTCAAAGGTTTTTATTAGTGCAAGTTAACCATAACGTCCCATTAACAAAGTTTTTCAGTGACTTTCAAAGGTTTTTATTAGCGCAACTTAACCATAACGTCCCATTAACAAAGTTTTTTCATTGAATTTCATAGGTTTTTATTAGTGCAACTTAACCATAACGTCCCTTTAACAACGTTTTTTCTTTGAATTTCATAGGTTTTTATCAGTCCAACTTAACCATAACGTCCCTTTAACATAGTTTTTTCAGTGAATTTCAAAGGTTTTTATTAGTGCAATTAACCATAACGTCCCTTTAACAATGTTTTTTCTTTGAATTTCATAGGTTTTTATTAGTCCAACTTAACCATAACGTCCCTTTAACAACATTTTTTCAGTGAATTTCAAAGGTTTTTATTAGTGCAAGTTAACCATAACGTCCCATTAACAAAGTTTTTCAGTGACTTTCAAAGGTTTTTATTAGCGCAACTTAACCATAACGTCCCATTAACAAAGTTTTTTCATTGAATTTCATAGGTTTTTATTAGTGCAACTTAACCATAACGTCCCTTTAACAACGTTTTTTCTTTGAATTTCATAGGTTTTTATTAGTCCAACTTAACCGTAACGTCCCTTTAACAAAGTTTTTTCATTGAATTTCATAGGTTTTTATTAGTGCAACTTAACCTTAATGCCCCTTTAACAAAGTTTTTTCTTTGAATTTCATAGGTTTTTACTAGTCCAACTTAACCATAACGTCCCTTTAACAAAGTTTTTTCTTTGAATTTCATAGGTTTTTATTAGTCCAACTTAACCATAACGTCCCTTTAACAAAGTTTTTTCTTTGAATTTCATAGGTTTTTATTAGTCCAACTTAACCATAACGTCCCTTTAACAACATTTTTTCAGTGAATGTCAAAGGTTTTTATTAGTGCAAGTTAACCATAACGTCCCATTAAAAAAGTTTTTCAGTGACTTTCAAAGGTTTTTATTAGCGCAACTTAACCATAACATCCCATTAACAAAGTTTTTTCATTGAATTTCATAGGTTTTTATTAGTGCAACTTAATCATAACATCCCTTTAACAACGTTTTTTCTTTGAATTTCATAGGTTTTTATTAGTCCAACTTAACCGTAACGTCCCTTTAACATAGTTTTTCAGTGAATTTCAAAGGTTTTTATTAGTGCAATTAACCATAACGTCCCTTTAACAAAGTTTTTTCATTGAATTTCATAGGTTTTTATTAGTGCAACTTAACCTTAATGCCCCTTTAACAAAGTTTTTTCTTTGAATTTCATAGGTTTTTATTAGTCCAACTTAACCATAACGTCCCTTTAACAACATTTTTTCAGTGAATGTCAAAGGTTTTTATTAGTGCAAGTTAACCATAACGTCCCATTAAAAAAGTTTTTCAGTGACTTTCAAAGGTTTTTATTAGCGCAACTTAACCATAACATCCCATTAACAAAGTTTTTTCATTGAATTTCATAGGTTTTTATTAGTGCAACTTAATCATAACATCCCTTTAACAACGTTTTTTCTTTGAATTTCATAGGTTTTTATTAGTCCAACTTAACTATAATGTCCCTTTAACACAGTTTGTTCTTTGAATTTCATTTGTTTTTATTAGTCCAACTTAACCATAACGTCCCTTTAACAAAGTTTTTTCAGTGAATTTCAAAGATTTGTATTAGTGCAACTTAACTATAACGTCACTTTAACAAAGTTTGTTCTTTGAATTTCATAGGTTTTTATCAGTCCAACTTAACCATAACGTCCCTTTAACATAGTTTTTTCAGTGAATTTCAAAGGTTTTTATTAGTGCAATTAACCATAACGTCCCTTTAACAATGTTTTTTCTTTGAATTTCATAGGTTTTTATTAGTCCAACTTAACCATAACGTCCCTTTAACAACATTTTTTCAGTGAATTTCAAAGGTTTTTATTAGTGCAAGTTAACCATAACGTCCCATTAACAAAGTTTTTCAGTGACTTTCAAAGGTTTTTATTAGCGCAACTTAACCATAACGTCCCATTAACAAAGTTTTTTCATTGAATTTCATAGGTTTTTATTAGTGCAACTTAACCATAACGTCCCTTTAACAACGTTTTTTCTTTGAATTTCATAGGTTTTTATTAGTCCAACTTAACCGTAACGTCCCTTTAACAAAGTTTTTTCATTGAATTTCATAGGTTTTTATTGGTGCAACTTAACCTTAATGCCCCTTTAACAAAGTTTTTTCTTTGAATTTCATAGGTTTTTACTAGTCCAACTTAACCATAACGTCCCTTTAACAAAGTTTTTTCTTTGAATTTCATAGGTTTTTATTAGTCCAACTTAACCATAACGTCCATTTAACAAAGTTTTTTCAGTGTATTTCAAAGATTTTTATTAGTGCAACTTAACTATAACGTCCCTTTAATAAAGTTTTTCCTTTGAATTTCATAGGTTTTTATTAGTCCAACTTAACCGTAACGTCGCTTTAACATAGTTCTTCAGTGAATTTCAAAAGTTTTTATTAGTGCAATTAACCATAACGTCCCTTTAACAAAGTGTTTTCAGTGAATTTCATAGGTTTTTATTAGTCCAACTTAACCATAACGTCCCTTTAACAAAGTTTTTTCAGTGAATTTCAAAGGTTTTTATTAGTGCAACTTAACCAAAACGTCCAATTAACAAAGTTTTTTCATTGAGTTTCATAGGTTTTTATTATTCCAACTTAACCATAACGTCCCTTTAACACATTTTTTTCAGTGAATTTCAAAGGTTTTTATTAGTGCAATTAACCATATCGTCCCTTTAACAAAGTTTTTTCATTGAATTTCATAGGTTTTTATTAGTGCAACATAACCATAACGACCCTTTAACAAAGTTTTTTCTTTGAATTTCATAGGTTTTTACTAGTCCAACTTAACCATAACGTCCCTTTAACAAAGTTTTTTCTTTGAATTTCATAGGTTTTTATTAGTCCAACTTAACCATAACGTCCCTTTAACAAAGTTTTTTCTTTGAATTTCATAGGTTTTTATTAGTCCAACTTAACCATAACGTCCCTTTAACAACATTTTTTCAGTGAATGTCAAAGGTTTTTATTAGTGCAAGTTAACCATAACGTCCCATTAAAAAAGTTTTTCAGTGACTTTCAAAGGTTTTTATTAGCGCAACTTAACCATAACATCCCATTAACAAAGTTTTTTCATTGAATTTCATAGGTTTTTATTAGTGCAACTTAATCATAACATCCCTTTAACAACGTTTTTTCTTTGAATTTCATAGGTTTTTATTAGTCCAACTTAACCGTAACGTCCCTTTAACATAGTTTTTCAGTGAATTTCAAAGGTTTTTATTAGTGCAATTAACCATAACGTCCCTTTAACAAAGTTTTTTCATTGAATTTCATAGGTTTTTATTAGTGCAACTTAACCTTAATGCCCCTTTAACAAAGTTTTTTCTTTGAATTTCATAGGTTTTTATTAGTCCAACTTAACCATAACGTCCCTTTAACAACATTTTTTCAGTGAATGTCAAAGGTTTTTATTAGTGCAAGTTAACCATAACGTCCCATTAAAAAAGTTTTTCAGTGACTTTCAAAGGTTTTTATTAGCGCAACTTAACCATAACATCCCATTAACAAAGTTTTTTCATTGAATTTCATAGGTTTTTATTAGTGCAACTTAATCATAACATCCCTTTAACAACGTTTTTTCTTTGAATTTCATAGGTTTTTATTAGTCCAACTTAACTATAATGTCCCTTTAACACAGTTTGTTCTTTGAATTTCATTTGTTTTTATTAGTCCAACTTAACCATAACGTCCCTTTAACAAAGTTTTTTCAGTGAATTTCAAAGATTTGTATTAGTGCAACTTAACTATAACGTCACTTTAACAAAGTTTGTTCTTTGAATTTCATAGGTTTTTATCAGTCCAACTTAACCATAACGTCCCTTTAACATAGTTTTTTCAGTGAATTTCAAAGGTTTTTATTAGTGCAATTAACCATAACGTCCCTTTAACAATGTTTTTTCTTTGAATTTCATAGGTTTTTATTAGTCCAACTTAACCATAACGTCCCTTTAACAACATTTTTTCAGTGAATTTCAAAGGTTTTTATTAGTGCAAGTTAACCATAACGTCCCATTAACAAAGTTTTTCAGTGACTTTCAAAGGTTTTTATTAGCGCAACTTAACCATAACGTCCCATTAACAAAGTTTTTTCATTGAATTTCATAGGTTTTTATTAGTGCAACTTAACCATAACGTCCCTTTAACAACGTTTTTTCTTTGAATTTCATAGGTTTTTATTAGTCCAACTTAACCGTAACGTCCCTTTAACAAAGTTTTTTCATTGAATTTCATAGGTTTTTATTGGTGCAACTTAACCTTAATGCCCCTTTAACAAAGTTTTTTCTTTGAATTTCATAGGTTTTTACTAGTCCAACTTAACCATAACGTCCCTTTAACAAAGTTTTTTCTTTGAATTTCATAGGTTTTTATTAGTCCAACTTAACCATAACGTCCATTTAACAAAGTTTTTTCAGTGTATTTCAAAGATTTTTATTAGTGCAACTTAACTATAACGTCCCTTTAATAAAGTTTTTCCTTTGAATTTCATAGGTTTTTATTAGTCCAACTTAACCGTAACGTCGCTTTAACATAGTTCTTCAGTGAATTTCAAAAGTTTTTATTAGTGCAATTAACCATAACGTCCCTTTAACAAAGTGTTTTCAGTGAATTTCATAGGTTTTTATTAGTCCAACTTAACCATAACGTCCCTTTAACAAAGTTTTTTCAGTGAATTTCAAAGGTTTTTATTAGTGCAACTTAACCAAAACGTCCAATTAACAAAGTTTTTTCATTGAGTTTCATAGGTTTTTATTATTCCAACTTAACCATAACGTCCCTTTAACACATTTTTTTCAGTGAATTTCAAAGGTTTTTATTAGTGCAATTAACCATAACGTCCCTTTAACAAAGTTTTTTCATTGAATTTCATAGGTTTTTATTAGTGCAACATAACCATAACGACCCTTTAACAACGTTTTTTCAGTGAATTTCAAAGATTTTTATTAGTGCAACTTAACTATAACGTCCCTTTAACAAAATGTTTTCTTTGAATTTCATAGGATTTTATTAGTCCAACTTAACCATAACGTCGCTTTAACATAGTTCTTCAGTGAATTGCAAAGGTTTTTATTAGTGCAATTAACCATAATGTCCCTTTAACAAAGTTTTTTCAGTGAATTTCAAAGATTTTTATTAGTGCAACTTAACTATAATGTCCCTTTAACACAGTTTGTTCTTTGAATTTCATTTGTTTTTATTAGTCCAACTTAACCATAACGTCCCTTTAACAAAGTTTTTTCAGTGAATTTCAAAGATTTGTATTAGTGCAACTTAACTATAACGTCACTTTAACAAAGTTTGTTCTTTGAATTTCATAGGTTTTTATCAGTCCAACTTAACCATAACGTCCCTTTAACATAGTTTTTTCAGTGAATTTCAAAGGTTTTTATTAGTGCAATTAACCATAACGTCCCTTTAACAATGTTTTTTCTTTGAATTTCATAGGTTTTTATTAGTCCAACTTAACCATAACGTCCCTTTAACAACATTTTTTCAGTGAATTTCAAAGGTTTTTATTAGTGCAAGTTAACCATAACGTCCCATTAACAAAGTTTTTCAGTGACTTTCAAAGGTTTTTATTAGCGCAACTTAACCATAACGTCCCATTAACAAAGTTTTTTCATTGAATTTCATAGGTTTTTATTAGTGCAACTTAACCATAACGTCCCTTTAACAACGTTTTTTCTTTGAATTTCATAGGTTTTTATTAGTCCAACTTAACCGTAACGTCCCTTTAACAAAGTTTTTTCATTGAATTTCATAGGTTTTTATTAGTGCAACTTAACCTTAATGCCCCTTTAACAAAGTTTTTTCTTTGAATTTCATAGGTTTTTACTAGTCCAACTTAACCATAACGTCCCTTTAACAAAGTTTTTTCTTTGAATTTCATAGGTTTTTATTAGTCCAACTTAACCATAACGTCCCTTTAACAACATTTTTTCAGTGAATGTCAAAGGTTTTTATTAGTGCAAGTTAACCATAACGTCCCATTAAAAAAGTTTTTCAGTGACTTTCAAAGGTTTTTATTAGCGCAACTTAACCATAACATCCCATTAACAAAGTTTTTTCATTGAATTTCATAGGTTTTTATTAGTGCAACTTAATCATAACATCCCTTTAACAACGTTTTTTCTTTGAATTTCATAGGTTTTTATTAGTCCAACTTAACCGTAACGTCCCTTTAACATAGTTTTTCAGTGAATTTCAAAGGTTTTTATTAGTGCAATTAACCATAACGTCCCTTTAACAAAGTTTTTTCATTGAATTTCATAGGTTTTTATTAGTGCAACTTAACCTTAATGCCCCTTTAACAAAGTTTTTTCTTTGAATTTCATAGGTTTTTATTAGTCCAACTTAACCATAACGTCCCTTTAACAACATTTTTTCAGTGAATGTCAAAGGTTTTTATTAGTGCAAGTTAACCATAACGTCCCATTAAAAAAGTTTTTCAGTGACTTTCAAAGGTTTTTATTAGCGCAACTTAACCATAACATCCCATTAACAAAGTTTTTTCATTGAATTTCATAGGTTTTTAATAGTGCAACTTAATCATAACATCCCTTTAACAACGTTTTTTCTTTGAATTTCATAGGTTTTTATTAGTGCAACTTAACTATAATGTCCCTTTAACACAGTTTGTTCTTTGAATTTCATTTGTTTTTATTAGTCCAACTTAACCATAACGTCCCTTTAACAAAGTTTTTTCAGTGAATTTCAAAGATTTGTATTAGTGCAACTTAACTATAACGTCACTTTAACAAAGTTTGTTCTTTGAATTTCATAGGTTTTTATCAGTCCAACTTAACCATAACGTCCTTTAACATAGTTTTTTCAGTGAATTTCAAAGGTTTTTATTAGTACAATTAACCATAACGTCCCTTTAACAATGTTTTTTCTTTGAATTTCATATGTTTTTATTAGTCCAACTTAACCATAACGTCCCTTTAACAACATTTTTTCAGTGAATTTCAAAGGTTTTTATTAGTGCAAGTTAACCATAACGTCCCATTAACAAAGTTTTTCAGTGACTTTCAAAGGTTTTTATTAGCGCAACTTAACCATAACGTCCCATTAACAAAGTTTTTTCATTGAATTTCATAGGTTTTTATTAGTGCAACTTAACCATAACGTCCCTTTAACAACGTTTTTTCTTTGAATTTCATAGGTTTTTATTAGTCCAACTTAACCGTAACGTCCCTTTAACAAAGTTTTTTCATTGAATTTCATAGGTTTTTATTAGTGCAACTTAACCTTAATGCCCCTTTAACAAAGTTTTTTCTTTGAATTTTATAGGTTTTTACTAGTCCAACTTAACCATAACGTCCCTTTAACAAAGTTTTTTCTTTGAATTTCATAGGTTTTTATTAGTCCAACTTAACCATAACGTCCATTTAACAAAGTTTTTTCAGTGTATTTCAAAGATTTTTATTAGTGCAACTTAACTATAACGTCCCTTTAATAAAGTTTTTCCTTTGAATTTCATAGGTTTTTATTAGTCCAACTTAACCGTAACGTCGCTTTAACATAGTTCTTCAGTGAATTTCAAAAGTTTTTATTAGTGCAATTAACCATAACGTCCCTTTAACAAAGTGTTTTCAGTGAATTTCATAGGTTTTTATTAGTCCAACTTAACCATAACGTCCCTTTAACAAAGTTTTTTCAGTGAATTTCAAAGGTTTTTATTAGTGCAACTTAACCAAAAGGTCCAATTAACAAAGTTTTTTCATTGAGTTTCATAGGTTTTTATTATTCCAACTTAACCATAACGTCCCTTTAACACATTTTTTTCAGTGAATTTCAAAGGTTTTTATTAGTGCAATTAACCACAACGTCCCTTTAACAAAGTTTTTTCATTGAATTTCATAGGTTTTTATTAGTGCAACTTAACCATAACGACCCTTTAACAACGTTTTTTCAGTGAATTTCAAAGATTTTTATTAGTGCAACTTAACTATAACGTCCCTTTAACAAAATGTTTTCTTTGAATTTCATAGGATTTTATTAGTCCAACTTAACCATAACGTCGCTTTAACATAGTTCTTCAGTGAATTGCAAAGGTTTTTATTAGTGCAATTAACCATAACGTCCCTTTAACAAAGTTTTTTCAGTGAATTTCAAAGATTTTTATTAGTGCAACTTAACTATAATGTCCCTTTAACACAGTTTGTTCTTTGAATTTCATTTGTTTTTATTAGTCCAACTTAACCATAACGTCCCTTTAACAAAGTTTTTTCAGTGAATTTCAAAGATTTGTATTAGTGCAACTTAACTATAACGTCACTTTAACAAAGTTTGTTCTTTGAATTTCATAGGTTTTTATCAGTCCAACTTAACCATAACGTCCCTTTAACATAGTTTTTTCAGTGAATTTCAAAGGTTTTTATTAGTGCAATTAACCATAACGTCCCTTTAACAATGTTTTTTCTTTGAATTTCATAGGTTTTTATTAGTCCAACTTAACCATAACGTCCCTTTAACAACATTTTTTCAGTGAATTTCAAAGGTTTTTATTAGTGCAAGTTAACCATAACGTCCCATTAACAAAGTTTTTCAGTGACTTTCAAAGGTTTTTATTAGCGCAACTTAACCATAACGTCCCATTAACAAAGTTTTTTCATTGAATTTCATAGGTTTTTATTAGTGCAACTTAACCGTAACGTCCCTTTAACAACGTTTTTTCTTTGAATTTCATAGGTTTTTATTAGTCCAACTTAACCGTAACGTCCCTTTAACAAAGTTTTTTCATTGAATTTCATAGGTTTTTGTTAGTGCAACTTAACCTTAATGCCCCTTTAACAAAGTTTTTTCTTTGAATTTCATAGGTTTTTACTAGTCCAACTTAACCATAACGTCCCTTTAACAAAGTTTTTTCTTTGAATTTCAAAGATTTTTATTAGTGCAACTTAACTATAACGTCCCTTTAATAAAGTTTTTCCTTTGAATTTCGTAGGTTTTTATTAGTCCAACTTAACCGTAACGTCGCTTTAACATAGTTCTTCAGTGAATTTCAAAAGTTTTTATTAGTGCAATTAACCATAACGTCCCTTTAACAAAGTGTTTTCAGTGAATTTCATAGGTTTTTATTAGTGCAATTAACCATAACGTCCCTTTAACAAAGTGTTTTCAGTGAATTTCATAGGTTTTTATTAGTCCAACTTAATCATAACGTCCCTTTAACAAAGTTTTTTCAGTGAATTTCAAAGGTTTTTATTAGTGCAACTTAACCAAAACGTCCAATTAACAAAGTTTTTTCATTGAGTTTCATAGGTTTTTATTATTCCAACTTAACCATAACGTCCCTTTAACACATTTTTTTCAGTGAATTTCAAAGGTTTTTATTAGTGCAATTAACCATAACGTCCCTTTAACAAAGTTTTTTCATTGAATTTCATAGGTTTTTATTAGTGCAACTTAACCATAACGACCCTTTAACAACGTTTTTTCAGTGAATTTCAAAGATTTTTATTAGTGCAACTTAACTATAACGTCCCTTTAACAAAATGTTTTCTTTGAATTTCATAGGATTTTATTAGTCCAACTTAACCATAACGTCGCTTTAACATAGTTCTTCAGTGAATTGCAAAGGTTTTTATTAGTGCAATTAACCATAACGTCCCTTTAACAAAGTTTTTTCAGTGAATTTCAAAGATTTTTATTAGTGCAACTTAACTATAATGTCCCTTTAACACAGTTTGTTCTTTGAATTTCATTTGTTTTTATTAGTCCAACTTAACCATAACGTCCCTTTAACAAAGTTTTTTCAGTGAATTTCAAAGATTTGTATTAGTGCAACTTAACTATAACGTCACTTTAACAAAGTTTGTTCTTTGAATTTCATAGGTTTTTATCAGTCCAACTTAACCATAACGTCCCTTTAACATAGTTTTTTCAGTGAATTTCAAAGGTTTTTATTAGTGCAATTAACCATAACATCCCTTTAACAATGTTTTTTCTTTGAATTTCATAGGTTTTTATTAGTCCAACTTAACCATAACGTCCCTTTAACAACATTTTTTCAGTGAATTTCAAAGGTTTTTATTAGTGCAAGTTAACCATAACGTCCCATTAACAAAGTTTTTCAGTGACTTTCAAAGGTTTTTATTAGCGCAACTTAACCATAACGTCCCATTAACAAAGTTTTTTCATTGAATTTCATAGGTTTTTATTAGTGCAACTTAACCATAACGTCCCTTTAACAACGTTTTTTCTTTGAATTTCATAGGTTTTTATTAGTCCAACTTAACCGTAACGTCCCTTTAACAAAGTTTTTTCATTGAATTTCATAGGTTTTTATTAGTGCAACTTAACCTTAATGCCCCTTTAACAAAGTTTTTTCTTTGAATTTCATAGGTTTTTACTAGTCCAACTTAACCATAACGTCCCTTTAACAAAGTTTTTTCTTTGAATTTCATAGGTTTTTATTAGTCCAACTTAACCATAACGTCCATTTAACAAAGTTTTTTCAGTGTATTTCAAAGATTTTTATTAGTGCAACTTAACTATAACGTCCCTTTAATAAAGTTTATCCTTTGAATTTCATAGGTTTTTATTAGTCCAACTTAACCGTAACGTCGCTTTAACATAGTTCTTCAGTGAATTTCAAAAGTTTTTATTAGTGCAATTAACCATAACGTCCCTTTAACAAAGTGTTTTCAGTGAATTTCATAGGTTTTTATTAGTCCAACTTAACCATAACGTCCCTTTAACAAAGTTTTTTCAGTGAATTTCAAAGGTTTTTATTAGTGCAACTTAACCAAAAGGTCCAATTAACAAAGTTTTTTCATTGAGTTTCATAGGTTTTTATTATTCCAACTTAACCATAACGTCCCTTTAACACATTTTTTTCAGTGAATTTCAAAGGTTTTTATTAGTGCAATTAACCACAACGTCCCTTTAACAAAGTTTTTTCATTGAATTTCATAGGTTTTTATTAGTGCAACTTAACCATAACGACCCTTTAACAACGTTTTTTCAGTGAATTTCAAAGATTTTTATTAGTGCAACTTAACTATAACGTCCCTTTAACAAAATGTTTTCTTTGAATTTCATAGGATTTTATTAGTCCAACTTAACCATAACGTCGCTTTAACATAGTTCTTCAGTGAATTGCAAAGGTTTTTATTAGTGCAATTAACCATAACGTCCCTTTAACAAAGTTTTTTCAGTGAATTTCAAAGATTTTTATTAGTGCAACTTAACTATAATGTCCCTTTAACACAGTTTGTTCTTTGAATTTCATTTGTTTTTATTAGTCCAACTTAACCATAACGTCCCTTTAACAAAGTTTTTTCAGTGAATTTCAAAGATTTGTATTAGTGCAACTTAACTATAACGTCACTTTAACAAAGTTTGTTCTTTGAATTTCATAGGTTTTTATCAGTCCAACTTAACCATAACGTCCCTTTAACATAGTTTTTTCAGTGAATTTCAAAGGTTTTTATTAGTGCAATTAACCATAACGTCCCTTTAACAATGTTTTTTCTTTGAATTTCATAGGTTTTTATTAGTCCAACTTAACCATAACGCCCCTTTAACAACATTTTTTCAGTGAATTTCAAAGGTTTTTATTAGTGCAAGTTAACCATAACGTCCCATTAACAAAGTTTTTCAGTGACTTTCAAAGGTTTTTATTAGCGCAACTTAACCATAACGTCCCATTAACAAAGTTTTTTCATTGAATTTCATAGGTTTTTATTAGTGCAACTTAACCATAACGTCCCTTTAACAACGTTTTTTCTTTGAATTTCATAGGTTTTTATTAGTCCAACTTAACCGTAACGTCCCTTTAACAAAGTTTTTTCATTGAATTTCATAGGTTTTTGTTAGTGCAACTTAACCTTAATGCCCCTTCAACAAAGTTTTTTCTTTGAATTTCATAGGTTTTTACTAGTCCAACTTAACCATAACGTCCCTTTAACAAAGTTTTTTCTTTGAATTTCAAAGATTTTTATTAGTGCAACTTAACTATAACGTCCCTTTAATAAAGTTTTTCCTTTGAATTTCGTAGGTTTTTATTAGTCCAACTTAACCGTAACGTCGCTTTAACATAGTTCTTCAGTGAATTTCAAAAGTTTTTATTAGTGCAATTAACCATAACGTGCCTTTAACAAAGTGTTTTCAGTGAATTTCATAGGTTTTTATTAGTGCAATTAACCATAACGTCCCTTTAACAAAGTGTTTTCAGTGAATTTCATAGGTTTTTATTAGTCCAACTTAACCATAACGTCCCTTTAACAAAGTTTTTTCAGTGAATTTCAAAGGTTTTTATTAGTGCAACTTAACCAATACGTCCAATTAACAAAGTTTTTTCATTGAGTTTCATAGGTTTTTATTATTCCAACTTAACCATAACGTCCCTTTAACACATTTTTTTCAGTGAATTTCAAAGGTTTTTATTAGTGCAATTAACCATAACGTCCCTTTAACAAAGTTTTTTCATTGAATTTCATAGGTTTTTATTAGTGCAACTTAACCATAACGACCCTTTAACAACGTTTTTTCAGTGAATTTCAAAGATTTTTATTAGTGCAACTTAACTATAACGTCCCTTTAACAAAATGTTTTCTTTGAATTTCATAGGATTTTATTAGTCCAACTTAACCATAACGTCGCTTTAACATAGTTCTTCAGTGAATTGCAAAGGTTTTTATTAGTGCAATTAACCATAACGTCCCTTTAACAAAGTTTTTTCAGTGAATTTCAAAGATTTGTATTAGTGCAACTTAACTATAACGTCACTTTAACAAAGTTTGTTCTTTGAATTTCATAGGTTTTTATCAGTCCAACTTAACCATAACGTCCCTTTAACATAGTTTTTTCAGTGAATTTCAAAGGTTTTTATTAGTGCAATTAACCATAACGTCCCTTTAACAATGTTTTTTCTTTGAATTTCATAGGTTTTTATTAGTCCAACTTAACCATAACGTCCCTTTAACAACATTTTTTCAGTGAATTTCAAAGGTTTTTATTAGTGCAAGTTAACCATAACGTCCCATTAACAAAGTTTTTCAGTGACTTTCAAAGGTTTTTATTAGCGTAACTTAACCATAACGTCCCATTAACAAAGTTTTTTCATTGAATTTCATAGGTTTTTATTAGTGCAACTTAACCATAACGTCCCTTTAACAACGTTTTTTCTTTGAATTTCATAGGTTTTTATTAGTCCAACTTAACCGTAACGTCCCTTTAACAAAGTTTTTTCATTGAATTTCATAGGTTTTTATTAGTGCAACTTAACCTTAATGCCCCTTTAACAAATTTTTTTCTTTGAATTTCATAGGTTTTTACTAGTCCAACTTAACCATAACGTCCCTTTAACAAAGTTTTTTCTTTGAATTTCATAGGTTTTTATTAGTCCAACTTAACCATAACGTCCCTTTAACAACATTTTTTCAGTGAATGTCAAAGGTTTTTATTAGTGCAATTAACCATAACGTCCCTTTAACAAAGTGTTTTCAGTGAATTTCATAGGTTTTTATTAGTCCAACTTAACCATAACGTCCCTTTAACAAAGTTTTTTCAGTGAATTTCAAAGGTTTTTATTAGTGCAACTTAACCAAAACGTCCAATTAACAAAGTTTTTTCTTTGAATTTCATAGGTTTTTATTAGTCCAACTTAACCATAACGTCCCTTTAACAACATTTTTTCAGTGAATGTCAAAGGTTTTTATTAGTGCAAGTTAACCATAACGTCCCATTAAAAAAGTTTTTCAGTGACTTTCAAAGGTTTTTATTAGCGCAACTTAACCATAACATCCCATTAACAAAGTTTTTTCATTGAATTTCATAGGTTTTTATTAGTGCAACTTAATCATAACATCCCTTTAACAACGTTTTTTCTTTGAATTTCATAGGTTTTTATTAGTGCAACTTAACTATAATGTCCCTTTAACACAGTTTGTTCTTTGAATTTCATTTGTTTTTATTAGTCCAACTTAACCATAACGTCCCTTTAACAAAGTTTTTTCAGTGAATTTCAAAGATTTGTATTAGTGCAACTTAACTATAACGTCACTTTAACAAAGTTTGTTCTTTGAATTTCATAGGTTTTTATCAGTCCAACTTAACCATAACGTCCCTTTAACATAGTTTTTTCAGTGAATTTCAAAGGTTTTTATTAGTGCAATTAACCATAACGTCCCTTTAACAATGTTTTTTCTTTGAATTTCATAGGTTTTTATTAGTCCAACTTAACCATAACGTCCCTTTAACAACATTTTTTCAGTGAATTTCAAAGGTTTTTATTAGTGCAAGTTAACCATAACGTCCCATTCACAAAGTTTTTCAGTGACTTTCAAAGGTTTTTATTAGCGCAACTTAACCATAACGTCCCATTAACAAAGTTTTTTCATTGAATTTCATAGGTTTTTATTAGTGCAACTTAACCATAACGTCCCTTTAACAACGTTTTTTCTTTGAATTTCATAGGTTTTTATTAGTCCAACTTAACCGTAACGTCCCTTTAACAAAGTTTTTTCATTGAATTTCATAGGTTTTTATTAGTGCAACTTAACCTTAATGCCCCTTTAACAAAGTTTTTTCTTTGAATTTTATAGGTTTTTACTAGTCCAACTTAACCATAACGTCCCTTTAACAAAGTTTTTTCTTTGAATTTCATAGGTTTTTATTAGTCCAACTTAACCATAACGTCCATTTAACAAAGTTTTTTCAGTGTATTTCAAAGATTTTTATTAGTGCAACTTAACTATAACGTCCCTTTAATAAAGTTTTTCCTTTGAATTTCATAGGTTTTTATTAGTCCAACTTAACCGTAACGTCGCTTTAACATAGTTCTTCAGTGAATTTCAAAAGTTTTTATTAGTGCAATTAACCATAACGTCCCTTTAACAAAGTGTTTTCAGTGAATTTCATAGGTTTTTATTAGTCCAACTTAACCATAACGTCCCTTTAACAAAGTTTTTTCAGTGAATTTCAAAGGTTTTTATTAGTGCAACTTAACCAAAAGGTCCAATTAACAAAGTTTTTTCATTGAGTTTCATAGGTTTTTATTATTCCAACTTAACCATAACGTCCCTTTAACACATTTTTTTCAGTGAATTTCAAAGGTTTTTATTAGTGCAATTAACCACAACGTCCCTTTAACAAAGTTTTTTCATTGAATTTCATAGGTTTTTATTAGTGCAACTTAACCATAACGACCCTTTAACAACGTTTTTTCAGTGAATTTCAAAGATTTTTATTAGTGCAACTTAACTATAACGTCCCTTTAACAAAATGTTTTCTTTGAATTTCATAGGATTTTATTAGTCCAACTTAACCATAACGTCGCTTTAACATAGTTCTTCAGTGAATTGCAAAGGTTTTTATTAGTGCAATTAACCATAACGTCCCTTTAACAAAGTTTTTTCAGTGAATTTCAAAGATTTTTATTAGTGCAACTTAACTATAATGTCCCTTTAACACAGTTTGTTCTTTGAATTTCATTTGTTTTTATTAGTCCAACTTAACCATAACGTCCCTTTAACAAAGTTTTTTCAGTGAATTTCAAAGATTTGTATTAGTGCAACTTAACTATAACGTCACTTTAACAAAGTTTGTTCTTTGAATTTCATAGGTTTTTATCAGTCCAACTTAACCATAACGTCCCTTTAACATAGTTTTTTCAGTGAATTTCAAAGGTTTTTATTAGTGCAATTAACCATAACGTCCCTTTAACAATGTTTTTTCTTTGAATTTCATAGGTTTTTATTAGTCCAACT
Organism: Ambystoma mexicanum; assembly: GCF_040938575.1. NCBI lineage: Eukaryota > Metazoa > Chordata > Amphibia > Caudata > Ambystomatidae > Ambystoma > Ambystoma mexicanum. The sequence goes on from NC_090937.1 coordinate 528,766,013, forward strand.
TAACCATAACGTCCCTTTAACAACATTTTTTCAGTGAATTTCAAAGGTTTTTATTAGTGCAAGTTAACCATAACGTCCCATTAACAAAGTTTTTCAGTGACTTTCAAAGGTTTTTATTAGCGCAACTTAACCATAACGTCCCATTAACAAAGTTTTTTCATTGAATTTCATAGGTTTTTATTAGTGCAACTTAACCGTAACGTCCCTTTAACAACGTTTTTTCTTTGAATTTCATAGGTTTTTATTAGTCCAACTTAACCGTAACGTCCCTTTAACAAAGTTTTTTCATTGAATTTCATAGGTTTTTGTTAGTGCAACTTAACCTTAATGCCCCTTTAACAAAGTTTTTTCTTTGAATTTCATAGGTTTTTACTAGTCCAACTTAACCATAACGTCCCTTTAACAAAGTTTTTTCTTTGAATTTCAAAGATTTTTATTAGTGCAACTTAACTATAACGTCCCTTTAATAAAGTTTTTCCTTTGAATTTCGTAGGTTTTTATTAGTCCAACTTAACCGTAACGTCGCTTTAACATAGTTCTTCAGTGAATTTCAAAAGTTTTTATTAGTGCAATTAACCATAACGTCCCTTTAACAAAGTGTTTTCAGTGAATTTCATAGGTTTTTATTAGTGCAATTAACCATAACGTCCCTTTAACAAAGTGTTTTCAGTGAATTTCATAGGTTTTTATTAGTCCAACTTAATCATAACGTCCCTTTAACAAAGTTTTTTCAGTGAATTTCAAAGGTTTTTATTAGTGCAACTTAACCAAAACGTCCAATTAACAAAGTTTTTTCATTGAGTTTCATAGGTTTTTATTATTCCAAGTTAACCATAACGTCCCTTTAACACATTTTTTTCAGTGAATTTCAAAGGTTTTTATTAGTGCAATTAACCATAACGTCCCTTTAACAAAGTTTTTTCATTGAATTTCATAGGTTTTTATTAGTGCAACTTAACCATAACGACCCTTTAACAACGTTTTTTCAGTGAATTTCAAAGATTTTTATTAGTGCAACTTAACTATAACGTCCCTTTAACAAAATGTTTTCTTTGAATTTCATAGGATTTTATTAGTCCAACTTAACCATAACGTCGCTTTAACATAGTTCTTCAGTGAATTGCAAAGGTTTTTATTAGTGCAATTAACCATAACGTCCCTTTAACAAAGTTTTTTCAGTGAATTTCAAAGATTTTTATTAGTGCAACTTAACTATAATGTCCCTTTAACACAGTTTGTTCTTTGAATTTCATTTGTTTTTATTAGTCCAACTTAACCATAACGTCCCTTTAACAAAGTTTTTTCAGTGAATTTCAAAGATTTGTATTAATGCAACTTAACTATAACGTCACTTTAACAAAGTTTGTTCTTTGAATTTCATAGGTTTTTATCAGTCCAACTTAACCATAACGTCCCTTTAACATAGTTTTTTCAGTGAATTTCAAAGGTTTTTATTAGTGCAATTAACCATAACGTCCCTTTAACAATGTTTTTTCTTTGAATTTCATAGGTTTTTATTAGTCCAACTTAACCATAACGTCCCTTTAACAACATTTTTTCAGTGAATTTCAAAGGTTTTTATTAGTGCAAGTTAACCATAACGTCCCATTAACAAAGTTTTTCAGTGACTTTCAAAGGTTTTTATTAGCGCAACTTAACCATAACGTCCCATTAACAAAGTTTTTTCATTGAATTTCATAGGTTTTTATTAGTGCAACTTAACCATAACGTCCCTTTAACAACGTTTTTTCTTTGAATTTCATAGGTTTTTATTAGTCCAACTTAACCGTAACGTCCCTTTAACAAAGTTTTTTCATTGAATTTCATAGGTTTTTATTAGTGCAACTTAACCTTAATGCCCCTTTAACAAAGTTTTTTCTTTGAATTTCATAGGTTTTTACTAGTCCAACTTAACCATAACGTCCCTTTAACAAAGTTTTTTCTTTGAATTTCATAGGTTTTTATTAGTCCAACTTAACCATAACGTCCATTTAACAAAGTTTTTTCAGTGTATTTCAAAGATTTTTATTAGTGCAACTTAACTATAACGTCCCTTTAATAAAGTTTTTCCTTTGAATTTCATAGGTTTTTATTAGTCCAACTTAACCGTAACGTCGCTTTAACATAGTTCTTCAGTGAATTTCAAAAGTTTTTATTAGTGCAATTAACCATAACGTCCCTTTAACAAAGTGTTTTCAGTGAATTTCATAGGTTTTTATTAGTCCAACTTAACCATAACGTCCCTTTAACACATTTTTTTCAGTGAATTTCAAAGGTTTTTATTAGTGCAACTTAACCAAAAGGTCCAATTAACAAAGTTTTTTCATTGAGTTTCATAGGTTTTTATTATTCCAACTTAACCATAACGTCCCTTTAACACATTTTTTTCAGTGAATTTCAAAGGTTTTTATTAGTGCAATTAACCACAACGTCCCTTTAACAAAGTTTTTTCATTGAATTTCATAGGTTTTTATTAGTGCAACTTAACCATAACGACCCTTTAACAACGTTTTTTCAGTGAATTTCAAAGATTTTTATTAGTGCAACTTAACTATAACGTCCCTTTAACAAAATGTTTTCTTTGAATTTCATAGGATTTTATTAGTCCAACTTAACCATAACGTCGCTTTAACATAGTTCTTCAGTGAATTGCAAAGGTTTTTATTAGTGCAATTAACCATAACGTCCCTTTAACAAAGTTTTTTCAGTGAATTTCAAAGATTTTTATTAGTGCAACTTAACTATAATGTCCCTTTAACACAGTTTGTTCTTTGAATTTCATTTGTTTTTATTAGTCCAACTTAACCATAACGTCCCTTTAACAAAGTTTTTTCAGTGAATTTCAAAGATTTGTATTAGTGCAACTTAACTATAACGTCACTTTAACAAAGTTTGTTCTTTGAATTTCATAGGTTTTTATCAGTCCAACTTAACCATAACGTCCCTTTAACATAGTTTTTTCAGTGAATTTCAAAGGTTTTTATTAGTGCAATTAACCATAACGTCCCTTTAACAATGTTTTTTCTTTGAATTTCATAGGTTTTTATTAGTCCAACTTAACCATAACGTCCCTTTAACAACATTTTTTCAGTGAATTTCAAAGGTTTTTATTAGTGCAAGTTAACCATAACGTCCCATTAACAAAGTTTTTCAGTGACTTTCAAAGGTTTTTATTAGCGCAACTTAACCATAACGTCCCATTAACAAAGTTTTTTCATTGAATTTCATAGGTTTTTATTAGTGCAACTTAACCATAACGTCCCTTTAACAACGTTTTTTCTTTGAATTTCAAAGGTTTTTATTAGTCCAACTTAACCGTAACGTCCCTTTAACAAAGTTTTTTCATTGAATTTCATAGGTTTTTGTTAGTGCAACTTAACCTTAATGCCCCTTTAACAAAGTTTTTTCTTTGAATTTCATAGGTTTTTACTAGTCCAACTTAACCATAACGTCCCTTTAACAAAGTTTTTTCTTTGAATTTCAAAGATTTTTATTAGTGCAACTTAACTATAACGTCCCTTTAATAAAGTTTTTCCTTTGAATTTCGTAGGTTTTTATTAGTCCAACTTAACCGTAACGTCGCTTTAACATAGTTCTTCAGTGAATTTCAAAAGTTTTTATTAGTGCAATTAACCATAACGTGCCTTTAACAAAGTGTTTTCAGTGAATTTCATAGGTTTTTATTAGTGCAATTAACCATAACGTCCCTTTAACAAAGTGTTTTCAGTGAATTTCATAGGTTTTTATTAGTCCAACTTAACCATAACGTCCCTTTAACAAAGTTTTTTCAGTGAATTTCAAAGGTTTTTATTAGTGCAACTTAACCAAAACGTCCAATTAACAAAGTTTTTTCATTGAGTTTCATAGGTTTTTATTATTCCAACTTAACCATAACGTCCCTTTAACACATTTTTTTCAGTGAATTTCAAAGGTTTTTATTAGTGCAATTAACCATAACGTCCCTTTAACAAAGTTTTTTCATTGAATTTCATAGGTTTTTATTAGTGCAACTTAACCATAACGACCCTTTAACAACGTTTTTTCAGTGAATTTCAAAGATTTTTATTAGTGCAACTTAACTATAACGTCCCTTTAACAAAATGTTTTCTTTGAATTTCATAGGATTTTATTAGTCCAACTTAACCATAACGTCGCTTTAACATAGTTCTTCAGTGAATTGCAAAGGTTTTTATTAGTGCAATTAACCATAACGTCCCTTTAACAAAGTTTTTTCAGTGAATTTCAAAGATTTGTATTAGTGCAACTTAACTATAACGTCACTTTAACAAAGTTTGTTCTTTGAATTTCATAGGTTTTTATCAGTCCAACTTAACCATAACGTCCCTTTAACATAGTTTTTTCAGTGAATTTCAAAGGTTTTTATTAGTGCAATTAACCATAACGTCCCTTTAACAATGTTTTTTCTTTGAATTTCATAGGTTTTTATTAGTCCAACTTAACCATAACGTCCCTTTAACAACATTTTTTCAGTGAATTTCAAAGGTTTTTATTAGTGCAAGTTAACCATAACGTCCCATTAACAAAGTTTTTCAGTGACTTTCAAAGGTTTTTATTAGCGCAACTTAACCATAACGTCCCATTAACAAAGTTTTTTCATTGAATTTCATAGGTTTTTATTAGTGCAACTTAACCATAACGTCCCTTTAACAACGTTTTTTCTTTGAATTTCATAGGTTTTTATTAGTCCAACTTAACCGTAACGTCCCTTTAACAAAGTTTTTTCATTGAATTTCATAGGTTTTTATTAGTGCAACTTAACCTTAATGCCCCTTTAACAAAGTTTTTTCTTTGAATTTCATAGGTTTTTACTAGTCCAACTTAACCATAACGTCCCTTTAACAAAGTTTTTTCTTTGAATTTCATAGGTTTTTATTAGTCCAACTTAACCATAACGTCCCTTTAACAAAGTTTTTTCTTTGAATTTCATAGGTTTTTATTAGTCCAACTTAACCATAACGTCCCTTTAACAACATTTTTTCAGTGAATGTCAAAGGTTTTTATTAGTGCAATTAACCATAACGTCCCTTTAACAAAGTGTTTTCAGTGAATTTCATAGGTTTTTATTAGTCCAACTTAACCATAACGTCCCTTTAACAAAGTTTTTTCAGTGAATTTCAAAGGTTTTTATTAGTGCAACTTAACCAAAACGTCCAATTAACAAAGTTTTTTCTTTGAATTTCATAGGTTTTTATTAGTCCAACTTAACCATAACGTCCCTTTAACAACATTTTTTCAGTGAATGTCAAAGGTTTTTATTAGTGCAAGTTAACCATAACGTCCCATTAAAAAAGTTTTTCAGTGACTTTCAAAGGTTTTTATTAGCGCAACTTAACCATAACATCCCATTAACAAAGTTTTTTCATTGAATTTCATAGGTTTTTATTAGTGCAACTTAATCATAACATCCCTTTAACAACGTTTTTTCTTTGAATTTCATAGGTTTTTATTAGTGCAACTTAACTATAATGTCCCTTTAACACAGTTTGTTCTTTGAATTTCATTTGTTTTTATTAGTCCAACTTAACCATAACGTCCCTTTAACAAAGTTTTTTCAGTGAATTTCAAAGATTTGTATTAGTGCAACTTAACTATAACGTCACTTTAACAAAGTTTGTTCTTTGAATTTCATAGGTTTTTATCAGTCCAACTTAACCATAACGTCCCTTTAACATAGTTTTTTCAGTGAATTTCAAAGGTTTTTATTAGTGCAATTAACCATAACGTCCCTTTAACAATGTTTTTTCTTTGAATTTCATAGGTTTTTATTAGTCCAACTTAACCATAACGTCCCTTTAACAACATTTTTTCAGTGAATTTCAAAGGTTTTTATTAGTGCAAGTTAACCATAACGTCCCATTAACAAAGTTTTTCAGTGACTTTCAAAGGTTTTTATTAGCGCAACTTAACCATAACGTCCCATTAACAAAGTTTTTTCATTGAATTTCATAGGTTTTTATTAGTGCAACTTAACCATAACGTCCCTTTAACAACGTTTTTTCTTTGAATTTCATAGGTTTTTATTAGTCCAACTTAACCGTAACGTCCCTTTAACAAAGTTTTTTCATTGAATTTCATAGGTTTTTATTAGTGCAACTTAACCTTAATGCCCCTTTAACAAAGTTTTTTCTTTGAATTTCATAGGTTTTTACTAGTCCAACTTAACCATAACGTCCCTTTAACAAAGTTTTTTCTTTGAATTTCATAGGTTTTTATTAGTCCAACTTAACCATAACGTCCCTTTAACAAAGTTTTTTCTTTGAATTTCATAGGTTTTTATTAGTCCAACTTAACCATAACATCCCTTTAACAACATTTTTTCAGTGAATGTCAAAGGTTTTTATTAGTGCAAGTTAACCATAACGTCCCATTAAAAAAGTTTTTCAGTGACTTTCAAAGGTTTTTATTAGCGCAACTTAACCATAACATCCCATTAACAAAGTTTTTTCATTTAATTTCATAGGTTTTTATTAGTGCAACTTAATCATAACATCCCTTTAACAACGTTTTTTCTTTGAATTTCATAGGTTTTTATTAGTCCAACTTAACCGTAACGTCCCTTTAACATAGTTTTTCAGTGAATTTCAAAGGTTTTTATTAGTGCAATTAACCATAACGTCCCTTTAACAAAGTTTTTTCATTGAATTTCATAGGTTTTTATTAGTGCAACTTAACCTTAATGCCCCTTTAACAAAGTTTTTTCTTTGAATTTCATAGGTTTTTATTAGTCCAACTTAACCATAACGTCCCTTTAACAACATTTTTTCAGTGAATTTCAAAGGTTTTTATTAGTGCAAGTTAACCATAACGTCCCATTAACAAAGTTTTTCAGTGACTTTCAAAGGTTTTTATTAGCGCAACTTAACCATAACGTCCCATTAACAAAGTTTTTTCATTGAATTTCATAGGTTTTTATTAGTGCAACTTAACCATAACGTCTCTTTAACAACGTTTTTTCTTTGAATTTCATAGGTTTTTATTAGTCCAACTTAACCGTAACGTCCCTTTAACAAAGTTTTTTCATTGAATTTCATAGGTTTTTATTAGTGCAACTTAACCTTAATGCCCCTTTAACAAAGTTTTTTCTTTGAATTTCATAGGTTTTTACTAGTCCAACTTAACCATAACGTCCCTTTAACAAAGTTTTTTCTTTGAATTTCATAGGTTTTTATTAGTCCAACTTAACCATAACGTCCATTTAACAAAGTTTTTTCAGTGTATTTCAAAGATTTTTATTAGTGCAACTTAACTATAACGTCCCTTTAATAAAGTTTTTCCTTTGAATTTCATAGGTTTTTATTAGTCCAACTTAACCGTAACGTCGCTTTAACATAGTTCTTCAGTGAATTTCAAGTTTTTATTAGTGCAATTAACCATAACGTCCCTTTAACAAAGTGTTTTCAGTGAATTTCATAGGTTTTTATTAGTCCAACTTAACCATAACGTCCCTTTAACAAAGTTTTTTCAGTGAATTTCAAAGGTTTTTATTAGTGCAACTTAACCAAAAGGTCCAATTAACAAAGTTTTTTCATTGAGTTTCATAGGTTTTTATTATTCCAACTTAACCATAACGTCCCTTTAACACATTTTTTTCAGTGAATTTCAAAGGTTTTTATTAGTGCAATTAACCACAACGTCCCTTTAACAAAGTTTTTTCATTGAATTTCATAGGTTTTTATTAGTGCAACTTAACCATAACGACCCTTTAACAACGTTTTTTCAGTGAATTTCAAAGATTTTTATTAGTGCAACTTAACTATAACGTCCCTTTAACAAAATGTTTTCTTTGAATTTCATAGGATTTTATTAGTCCAACTTAACCATAACGTCGCTTTAACATAGTTCTTCAGTGAATTGCAAAGGTTTTTATTAGTGCAATTAACCATAACGTCCCTTTAACAAAGTTTTTTCAGTGAATTTCAAAGATTTTTATTAGTGCAACTTAACTATAATGTCCCTTTAACACAGTTTGTTCTTTGAATTTCATTTGTTTTTATTAGTCCAACTTAACCATAACGTCCCTTTAACAAAGTTTTTTCAGTGAATTTCAAAGATTTGTATTAGTGCAACTTAACTATAACGTCACTTTAACAAAGTTTGTTCTTTGAATTTCATAGGTTTTTATCAGTCCAACTTAACCATAACGTCCCTTTAACATAGTTTTTTCAGTGAATTTCAAAGGTTTTTATTAGTGCAATTAACCATAACGTCCCTTTAACAATGTTTTTTCTTTGAATTTCATAGGTTTTTATTAGTCCAACTTAACCATAACGTCCCTTTAACAACATTTTTTCAGTGAATTTCAAAGGTTTTTATTAGTGCAAGTTAACCATAACGTCCCATTAACAAAGTTTTTCAGTGACTTTCAAAGGTTTTTATTAGCGCAACTTAACCATAACGTCCCATTAACAAAGTTTTTTCATTGAATTTCATAGGTTTTTATTAGTGCAACTTAACCATAACGTCCCTTTAACAACGTTTTTTCTTTGAATTTCATAGGTTTTTATTAGTCCAACTTAACCGTAACGTCCCTTTAACAAAGTTTTTTCATTGAATTTCATAGGTTTTTGTTAGTGCAACTTAACCTTAATGCCCCTTTAACAAAGTTTTTTCTTTGAATTTCATAGGTTTTTACTAGTCCAACTTAACCATAACGTCCCTTTAACAAAGTTTTTTCTTTGAATTTCAAAGATTTTTATTAGTGCAACTTAACTATAACGTCCCTTTAATAAAGTTTTTCCTTTGAATTTCGTAGGTTTTTATTAGTCCAACTTAACCGTAACGTCGCTTTAACATAGTTCTTCAGTGAATTTCAAAAGTTTTTATTAGTGCAATTAACCATAACGTCCCTTTAACAAAGTGTTTTCAGTGAATTTCATAGGTTTTTATTAGTGCAATTAACCATAACGTCCCTTTAACAAAGTGTTTTCAGTGAATTTCATAGGTTTTTATTAGTGCAACTTAACTATAATGTCCCTTTAACACAGTTTGTTCTTTGAATTTCATTTGTTTTTATTAGTCCAACTTAACCAAAACGTCCAATTAACAAAGTTTTTTCATTGAGTTTCATAGGTTTTTATTATTCCAACTTAACCATAACGTCCCTTTAACACATTTTTTTCAGTGAATTTCAAAGGTTTTTATTAGTGCAATTAACCATAACGTCCCTTTAACAAAGTTTTTTCATTGAATTTCATAGGTTTTTATTAGTGCAACTTAACCATAACGACCCTTTAACAACGTTTTTTCAGTGAATTTCAAAGATTTTTATTAGTGCAACTTAACTATAACGTCCCTTTAACAAAATGTTTTCTTTGAATTTCATAGGATTTTATTAGTCCAACTTAACCATAACGTCGCTTTAACATAGTTCTTCAGTGAATTGCAAAGGTTTTTATTAGTGCAATTAACCATAACGTCCCTTTAACAAAGTTTTTTCAGTGAATTTCAAAGATTTGTATTAGTGCAACTTAACTATAACGTCACTTTAACAAAGTTTGTTCTTTGAATTTCATAGGTTTTTATCAGTCCAACTTAACCATAACGTCCCTTTAACATAGTTTTTTCAGTGAATTTCAAAGGTTTTTATTAGTGCAATTAACCATAACGTCCCTTTAACAATGTTTTTTCTTTGAATTTCATAGGTTTTTATTAGTCCAACTTAACCATAACGTCCCTTTAACAACATTTTTTCAGTGAATTTCAAAGGTTTTTATTAGTGCAAGTTAACCATAACGTCCCATTAACAAAGTTTTTCAGTGACTTTCAAAGGTTTTTATTAGCGCAACTTAACCATAACGTCCCATTAACAAAGTTTTTTCATTGAATTTCATAGGTTTTTATTAGTGCAACTTAACCATAACGTCCCTTTAACAACGTTTTTTCTTTGAATTTCATAGGTTTTTATTAGTCCAACTTAACCGTAACGTCCCTTTAACAAAGTTTTTTCATTGAATTTCATAGGTTTTTATTAGTGCAACTTAACCTTAATGCCCCTTTAACAAAGTTTTTTCTTTGAATTTCATAGGTTTTTACTAGTCCAACTTAACCATAACGTCCCTTTAACAAAGTTTTTTCTTTGAATTTCATAGGTTTTTATTAGTCCAACTTAACCATAACGTCCCTTTAACAAAGTTTTTTCTTTGAATTTCATAGGTTTTTATTAGTCCAACTTAACCATAACGTCCCTTTAACAACATTTTTTCAGTGAATGTCAAAGGTTTTTATTAGTGCAATTAACCATAACGTCCCTTTAACAAAGTGTTTTCAGTGAATTTCATAGGTTTTTATTAGTCCAACTTAACCATAACGTCCCTTTAACAAAGTTTTTTCAGTGAATTTCAAAGGTTTTTATTAGTGCAACTTAACCAAAACGTCCAATTAACAAAGTTTTTTCTTTGAATTTCATAGGTTTTTATTAGTCCAACTTAACCATAACGTCCCTTTAACAACATTTTTTCAGTGAATGTCAAAGGTTTTTATTAGTGCAAGTTAACCATAACGTCCCATTAAAAAAGTTTTTCAGTGACTTTCAAAGGTTTTTATTAGCGCAACTTAACCATAACATCCCATTAACAAAGTTTTTTCATTGAATTTCATAGGTTTTTATTAGTGCAACTTAATCATAACATCCCTTTAACAACGTTTTTTCTTTGAATTTCATAGGTTTTTATTAGTCCAACTTAACTATAATGTCCCTTTAACACAGTTTGTTCTTTGAATTTCATTTGTTTTTATTAGTCCAACTTAACCATAACGTCCCTTTAACAAAGTTTTTTCAGTGAATTTCAAAGATTTGTATTAGTGCAACTTAACTATAACGTCACTTTAACAAAGTTTGTTCTTTGAATTTCATAGGTTTTTATCAGTCCAACTTAACCATAACGTCCCTTTAACATAGTTTTTTCAGTGAATTTCAAAGGTTTTTATTAGTGCAATTAACCATAACGTCCCTTTAACAATGTTTTTTCTTTGAATTTCATAGGTTTTTATTAGTCCAACTTAACCATAACGTCCCTTTAACAACATTTTTTCAGTGAATTTCAAAGGTTTTTATTAGTGCAAGTTAACCATAACGTCCCATTAACAAAGTTTTTCAGTGACTTTCAAAGGTTTTTATTAGCGCAACTTAACCATAACGTCCCATTAACAAAGTTTTTTCATTGAATTTCATAGGTTTTTATTAGTCCAACTTAACCGTAACGTCCCTTTAACAAAGTTTTTTCATTGAATTTCATAGGTTTTTATTAGTGCAACTTAACCTTAATGCCCCTTTAACAAAGTTTTTTCTTTGAATTTCATAGGTTTTTACTAGTCCAACTTAACCATAACGTCCCTTTAACAAAGTTTTTTCTTTGAATTTCATAGGTTTTTATTAGTCCAACTTAACCATAACGTCCCTTTAACAAAGTTTTTTCTTTGAATTTCATAGGTTTTTATTAGTCCAACTTAACCATAACATCCCTTTAACAACATTTTTTCAGTGAATGTCAAAGGTTTTTATTAGTGCAAGTTAACCATAACGTCCCATTAAAAAAGTTTTTCAGTGACTTTCAAAGGTTTTTATTAGCGCAATTTAACCATAACATCCCATTAACAAAGTTTTTTCATTTAATTTCATAGGTTTTTATTAGTGCAACTTAATCATAACATCCCTTTAACAACGTTTTTTCTTTGAATTTCATAGGTTTTTATTAGTCCAACTTAACCGTAACGTCCCTTTAACATAGTTTTTCAGTGAATTTCAAAGGTTTTTATTAGTGCAATTAACCATAACGTCCCTTTAACAAAGTTTTTTCATTGAATTTCATAGGTTTTTATTAGTGCAACTTAACCTTAATGCCCCTTTAACAAAGTTTTTTCTTTGAATTTCATAGGTTTTTATTAGTCCAACTTAACCATAACGTCCCTTTAACAACATTTTTTCAGTGAATGTCAAAGGTTTTTATTAGTGCAAGTTAACCATAACGTCCCATTAAAAAAGTTTTTCAGTGACTTTCAAAGGTTTTTATTAGCGCAACTTAACCATAACATCCCATTAACAAAGGGTTTTCATTGAATTTCATAGGTTTTTATTAGTGCAACTTAATCATAACATCCCTTTAACACAGTTTGTTCTTTGAATTTCATTTGTTTTTATTAGTCCAACTTAACCATAACGTCCCTTTAACAAAGTTTTTTCAGTGAATTTCAAAGATTTGTATTAGTGCAACTTAACTATAACGTCACTTTAACAAAGTTTGTTCTTTGAATTTCATAGGTTTTTATCAGTCCAACTTAACCATAACGTCCCTTTAACATAGTTTTTTCAGTGAATTTCAAAGGTTTTTATTAGTGCAATTAACCATAACGTCCCTTTAACAATGTTTTTTCTTTGAATTTCATAGGTTTTTATTAGTCCAACTTAACCATAACGTCCCTTTAACAACATTTTTTCAGTGAATTTCAAAGGTTTTTATTAGTGCAAGTTAACCATAACGTCCCATTAACAAAGTTTTTCAGTGACTTTCAAAGGTTTTTATTAGCGCAACTTAACCATAACGTCCCATTAACAAAGTTTTTTCATTGAATTTCATAGGTTTTTATTAGTGCAACTTAACCATAACGTCCCTTTAACAACGTTTTTTCTTTGAATTTCATAGGTTTTTATTAGTCCAACTTAACCGTAACGTCCCTTTAACAAAGTTTTTTCATTGAATTTCATAGGTTTTTATTAGTGCAACTTAACCTTAATGCCCCTTTAACAAAGTTTTTTCTTTGAATTTCATAGGTTTTTACTAGTCCAACTTAACCATAACGTCCCTTTAACAAAGTTTTTTCTTTGAATTTCATAGGTTTTTATTAGTCCAACTTAACCATAACGTCCATTTAACAAAGTTTTTTCAGTGTATTTCAAAGATTTTTATTAGTGCAACTTAACTATAACGTCCCTTTAATAAAGTTTTTCCTTTGAATTTCATAAGTTTTTATTAGTCCAACTTAACCGTAACGTCGCTTTAACATAGTTCTTCAGTGAATTTCAAAAGTTTTTATTAGTGCAATTAACCATAACGTCCCTTTAACAAAGTGTTTTCAGTGAATTTCATAGGTTTTTATTAGTCCAACTTAACCATAACGTCCCATTAACAAAGTTTTTTCAGTGAATTTCAAAGGTTTTTATTAGTGCAACTTAACCAAAACGTCCAATTAACAAAGTTTTTTCATTGAGTTTCATAGGTTTTTATTATTCCAACTTAACCATAACGTCCCTTTAACACATTTTTTTCAGTGAATTTCCAAGGTTTTTATTAGTGCAATTAACCATAACGTCCCTTTAACAAAGTTTTTTCATTGAATTTCATAGGTTTTTATTAGTGCAACATAACCATAACGACCCTTTAACAACGTTTTTTCAGTGAATTTCAAAGATTTTTATTAGTGCAACTTAACTATAACGTCCCTTTAACAAAATGTTTTCTTTGAATTTCATAGGATTTTATTAGTCCAACTTAACCATAACGTCGCTTTAACATAGTTCTTCAGTGAATTGCAAAGGTTTTTATTAGTGCAATTAACCATAACGTCCCTTTAACAAAGTTTTTTCAGTGAATTTCAAAGATTTTTATTAGTGCAACTTAACTATAATGTCCCTTTAACACAGTTTGTTCTTTGAATTTCATTTGTTTTTATTAGTCCAACTTAACCATAACGTCCCTTTAACAAAGTTTTTTCAGTGAATTTCAAAGATTTGTATTAGTGCAACTTAACTATAACGTCACTTTAACAAAGTTTGTTCTTTGAATTTCATAGGTTTTTATCAGTCCAACTTAACCATAACGTCCCTTTAACATAGTTTTTTCAGTGAATTTCAAAGGTTTTTATTAGTGCAATTAACCATAACGTCCCTTTAACAATGTTTTTTCTTTGAATTTCATAGGTTTTTATTAGTCCAACTTAACCATAACGTCCCTTTAACAATATTTTTTCAGTGAATTTCAAAGGTTTTTATTAGTGCAAGTTAACCATAACGTCCCATTAACAAAGTTTTTCAGTGACTTTCAAAGGTTTTTATTAGCGCAACTTAACCATAACGTCCCATTAACAAAGTTTTTTCATTGAATTTCATAGGTTTTTATTAGTGCAACTTAACCATAACGTCCCTTTAACAACGTTTTTTCTTTGAATTTCATAGGTTTTTATTAGTCCAACTTAACCGTAACGTCCCTTTAACAAAGTTTTTTCATTGAATTTCATAGGTTTTTGTTAGTGCAACTTAACCTTAATGCCCCTTTAACAAAGTTTTTTCTTTGAATTTCATAGGTTTTTACTAGTCCAACTTAACCATAACGTCCCTTTAACAAAGTTTTTTCTTTGAATTTCAAAGATTTTTATTAGTGCAACTTAACTATAACGTCCCTTTAATAAAGTTTTTCCTTTGAATTTCGTAGGTTTTTATTAGTCCAACTTAACCGTAACGTCGCTTTAACATAGTTCTTCAGTGAATTTCAAAAGTTTTTATTAGTGCAATTAACCATAACGTGCCTTTAACAAAGTGTTTTCAGTGAATTTCATAGGTTTTTATTAGTGCAATTAACCATAACGTCCCTTTAACAAAGTGTTTTCAGTGAATTTCATAGGTTTTTATTAGTCCAACTTAACCATAACGTCCCTTTAACAAAGTTTTTTCAGTGAATTTCAAAGGTTTTTATTAGTGCAACTTAACCAAAACGTCCAATTAACAAAGTTTTTTCATTGAGTTTCATAGGTTTTTATTATTCCAACTTAACCATAACGTCCCTTTAACACATTTTTTTCAGTGAATTTCAAAGGTTTTTATTAGTGCAATTAACCATAACGTCCCTTTAACAAAGTTTTTTCATTGAATTTCATAGGTTTTTATTAGTGCAACTTAACCATAACGACCCTTTAACAACGTTTTTTCAGTGAATTTCAAAGATTTTTATTAGTGCAACTTAACTATAACGTCCCTTTAACAAAATGTTTTCTTTGAATTTCATAGGATTTTATTAGTCCAACTTAACCATAACGTCGCTTTAACATAGTTCTTCAGTGAATTGCAAAGGTTTTTATTAGTGCAATTAACCATAACGTCCCTTTAACAAAGTTTTTTCAGTGAATTTCAAAGATTTTTATTAGTGCAACTTAACTATAATGTCCCTTTAACACAGTTTGTTCTTTGAATTTCATTTGTTTTTATTAGTCCAACTTAACCATAACGTCCCTTTAACAAAGTTTTTTCAGTGAATTTCAAAGATTTGTATTAGTGCAACTTAACTATAACGTCACTTTAACAAAGTTTGTTCTTTGAATTTCATAGGTTTTTATCAGTCCAACTTAACCATAACGTCCCTTTAACAACATTTTTTCAGTGAATTTCAAAGGTTTTTATTAGTGCAATTAACCATAACGTCCCATTAACAAAGTTTTTCAGTGACTTTCAAAGGTTTTTATTAGCGCAACTTAACCATAACGTCCCATTAACAAAGTTTTTTCATTGAATTTCATAGGTTTTTATTAGTGCAACTTAACCATAACGTCCCTTTAACAACGTTTTTTCTTTGAATTTCATAGGTTTTTATTAGTCCAACTTAACCGTAACGTCCCTTTAACAAAGTTTTTTCATTGAATTTCATAGGTTTTTATTAGTGCAACTTAACCTTAATGCCCCTTTAACAAAGTTTTTTCTTTGAATTTCATAGGTTTTTACTAGTCCAACTTAACCATAACGTCCCTTTAACAAAGTTTTTTCTTTGAATTTCATAGGTTTTTATTAGTCCAACTTAACCATAACGTCCATTTAACAAAGTTTTTTCAGTGTATTTCAAAGATTTTTATTAGTGCAACTTAACTATAACGTCCCTTTAATAAAGTTTTTCCTTTGAATTTCATAGGTTTTTATTAGTCCAACTTAACCGTAACGTCGCTTTAACATAGTTCTTCAGTGAATTTCAAAAGTTTTTATTAGTGCAATTAACCATAACGTCCCTTTAACAAAGTGTTTTCAGTGAATTTCATAGGTTTTTATTAGTCCAACTTAACCATAACGTCCCTTTAACAAAGTTTTTTCAGTGAATTTCAAAGGTTTTTATTAGTGCAACTTAACCAAAACGTCCAATTAACAAAGTTTTTTCATTGAGTTTCATAGGTTTTTATTATTCCAACTTAACCATAACGTCCCTTTAACACATTTTTTTCAGTGAATTTCAAAGGTTTTTATTAGTGCAATTAACCATAACGTCCCTTTAACAAAGTTTTTTCATTGAATTTCATAGGTTTTTATTAGTGCAACATAACCATAACGACCCTTTAACAACGTTTTTTCAGTGAATTTCAAAGATTTTTATTAGTGCAACTTAACTATAACGTCCCTTTAACAAAATGTTTTCTTTGAATTTCATAGGATTTTATTAGTCCAACTTAACCATAACATCGCTTTAACATAGTTCTTCAGTGAATTGCAAAGGTTTTTATTAGTGCAATTAACCATAACGTCCCTTTAACAAAGTTTTTTCAGTGAATTTCAAAGATTTTTATTAGTGCAACTTAACTATAATGTCCCTTTAACACAGTTTGTTCTTTGAATTTCATTTGTTTTTATTAGTCCAACTTAACCATAACGTCCCTTTAACAAAGTTTTTTCAGTGAATTTCAAAGATTTGTATTAGTGCAACTTAACTATAACGTCACTTTAACAAAGTTTGTTCTTTGAATTTCATAGGTTTTTATCAGTCCAACTTAACCATAACGTCCCTTTAACATAGTTTTTTCAGTGAATTTCAAAGGTTTTTATTAGTGCAATTAACCATAACGTCCCTTTAACAATGTTTTTTCTTTGAATTTCATAGGTTTTTATTAGTCCAACTTAACCATAACGTCCCTTTAACAACATTTTTTCAGTGAATTTCAAAGGTTTTTATTAGTGCAAGTTAACCATAACGTCCCATTAACAAAGTTTTTCAGTGACTTTCAAAGGTTTTTATTAGCGCAACTTAACCATAACGTCCCATTAACAAAGTTTTTTCATTGAATTTCATAGGTTTTTATTAGTGCAACTTAACCATAACGTCCCTTTAACAACGTTTTTTCTTTGAATTTCATAGGTTTTTATTAGTCCAACTTAACCGTAACGTCCCTTTAACAAAGTTTTTTCATTGAATTTCATAGGTTTTTATTAGTGCAACTTAACCTTAATGCCCCTTTAACAAAGTTTTTTCTTTGAATTTCATAGGTTTTTACTAGTCCAACTTAACCATAACGTCCCTTTAACAAAGTTTTTTCTTTGAATTTCATAGGTTTTTATTAGTCCAACTTAACCATAACGTCCCTTTAACAACATTTTTTCAGTGAATGTCAAAGGTTTTTATTAGTGCAAGTTAACCATAACGTCCCATTAAAAAAGTTTTTCAGTGACTTTCAAAGGTTTTTATTAGCGCAACTTAACCATAACATCCCATTAACAAAGTTTTTTCATTGAATTTCATAGGTTTTTATTAGTGCAACTTAATCATAACATCCCTTTAACAACGTTTTTTCTTTGAATTTCATAGGTTTTTATTAGTCCAACTTAACCGTAACGTCCCTTTAACATAGTTTTTCAGTGAATTTCAAAGGTTTTTATTAGTGCAATTAACCATAACGTCCCTTTAACAAAGTTTTTTCATTGAATTTCATAGGTTTTTATTAGTGCAACTTAACCTTAATGCCCCTTTAACAAAGTTTTTTCTTTGAATTTCATAGGTTTTTATTAGTCCAACTTAACCATAACGTCCCTTTAACAACATTTTTTCAGTGAATGTCAAAGGTTTTTATTAGTGCAAGTTAACCATAACGTCCCATTAAAAAAGTTTTTCAGTGACTTTCAAAGGTTTTTATTAGCGCAACTTAACCATAACATCCCATTAACAAAGTTTTTTCATTGAATTTCATAGGTTTTTAATAGTGCAACTTAATCATAACATCCCTTTAACAACGTTTTTTCTTTGAATTTCATAGGTTTTTATTAGTGCAACTTAACTATAATGTCCCTTTAACACAGTTTGTTCTTTGAATTTCATTTGTTTTTATTAGTCCAACTTAACCATAACGTCCCTTTAACAAAGTTTTTTCAGTGAATTTCAAAGATTTGTATTAGTGCAACTTAACTATAACGTCACTTTAACAAAGTTTGTTCTTTGAATTTCATAGGTTTTTATCAGTCCAACTTAACCATAACGTCCTTTAACATAGTTTTTTCAGTGAATTTCAAAGGTTTTTATTAGTGCAATTAACCATAACGTCCCTTTAACAATGTTTTTTCTTTGAATTTCATATGTTTTTATTAGTCCAACTTAACCATAACGTCCCTTTAACAACATTTTTTCAGTGAATTTCAAAGGTTTTTATTAGTGCAAGTTAACCATAACGTCCCATTAACAAAGTTTTTCAGTGACTTTCAAAGGTTTTTATTAGCGCAACTTAACCATAACGTCCCATTAACAAAGTTTTTTCATTGAATTTCATAGGTTTTTATTAGTGCAACTTAACCATAACGTCCCTTTAACAACGTTTTTTCTTTGAATTTCATAGGTTTTTATTAGTCCAACTTAACCGTAACGTCCCTTTAACAAAGTTTTTTCATTGAATTTCATAGGTTTTTATTAGTGCAACTTAACCTTAATGCCCCTTTAACAAAGTTTTTTCTTTGAATTTTATAGGTTTTTACTAGTCCAACTTAACCATAATGTCCCTTTAACAAAGTTTTTTCTTTGAATTTCATAGGTTTTTATTAGTCCAACTTAACCATAACGTCCATTTAACAAAGTTTTTTCAGTGTATTTCAAAGATTTTTATTAGTGCAACTTAACTATAACGTCCCTTTAATAAAGTTTTTCCTTTGAATTTCATAGGTTTTTATTAGTCCAACTTAACCGTAACGTCGCTTTAACATAGTTCTTCAGTGAATTTCAAAAGTTTTTATTAGTGCAATTAACCATAACGTCCCTTTAACAAAGTGTTTTCAGTGAATTTCATAGGTTTTTATTAGTCCAACTTAACCATAACGTCCCTTTAACAAAGTTTTTTCAGTGAATTTCAAAGGTTTTTATTAGTGCAACTTAACCAAAACCTCCAATTAACAAAGTTTTTTCATTGAGTTTCATAGGTTTTTATTATTCCAACTTAACCATAACGTCCCTTTAACACATTTTTTTCAGTGAATTTCAAAGGTTTTTATTAGTGCAATTAACCACAACGTCCCTTTAACAAAGTTTTTTCATTGAATTTCATAGGTTTTTATTAGTGCAACTTAACCATAAAGACCCTTTAACAACGTTTTTTTCAGTGAATTTCAAAGATTTTTATTAGTGCAACTTAACTATAACGTCCCTTTAACAAAATGTTTTCTTTGAATTTCATAGGATTTTATTAGTCCAACTTAACCATAACGTCGCTTTAACATAGTTCTTCAGTGAATTGCAAAGGTTTTTATTAGTGCAATTAACCATAACGTCCCTTTAACAAAGTTTTTTCAGTGAATTTCAAAGATTTTTATTAGTGCAACTTAACTATAATGTCCCTTTAACACAGTTTGTTCTTTGAATTTCATTTGTTTTTATTAGTCCAACTTAACCATAACGTCCCTTTAACAAAGTTTTTTCAGTGAATTTCAAAGATTTGTATTAGTGCAACTTAACTATAACGTCACTTTAACAAAGTTTGTTCTTTGAATTTCATAGGTTTTTATCAGTCCAACTTAACCATAACGTCCCTTTAACATAGTTTTTTCAGTGAATTTCAAAGGTTTTTATTAGTGCAATTAACCATAACGTCCCTTTAACAATGTTTTTTCTTTGAATTTCATAGGTTTTTATTAGTCCAACTTAACCATAACGTCCCTTTAACAACATTTTTTCAGTGAATTTCAAAGGTTTTTATTAGTGCAAGTTAACCATAACGTCCCATTAACAAAGTTTTTCAGTGACTTTCAAAGGTTTTTATTAGCGCAACTTAACCATAACGTCCCATTAACAAAGTTTTTTCATTGAATTTCATAGGTTTTTATTAGTGCAACTTAACCATAACGTCCCTTTAACAACGTTTTTTCTTTGAATTTCATAGGTTTTTATTAGTCCAACTTAACCGTAACGTCCCTTTAACAAAGTTTTTTCATTGAATTTCATAGGTTTTTATTAGTGCAACTTAACCTTAATGCCCCTTTAACAAAGTTTTTTCTTTGAATTTCATAGGTTTTTACTAGTCCAACTTAACCATAACGTCCCTTTAACAAAGTTTTTTCTTTGAATTTCATAGGTTTTTATTAGTCCAACTTAACCATAACGTCCCTTTAACAACATTTTTTCAGTGAATGTCAAAGGTTTTTATTAGTGCAAGTTAACCATAACGTCCCATTAAAAAAGTTTTTCAGTGACTTTCAAAGGTTTTTATTAGCGCAACTTAACCATAACATCCCATTAACAAAGTTTTTTCATTGAATTTCATAGGTTTTTATTAGTGCAACTTAATCATAACATCCCTTTAACAACGTTTTTTCTTTGAATTTCATAGGTTTTTATTAGTCCAACTTAACCGTAACGTCCCTTTAACATAGTTTTTCAGTGAATTTCAAAGGTTTTTATTAGTGCAATTAACCATAACGTCCCTTTAACAAAGTTTTTTCATTGAATTTCATAGGTTTTTATTAGTGCAACTTAACCTTAATGCCCCTTTAACAAAGTTTTTTCTTTGAATTTCATAGGTTTTTATTAGTCCAACTTAACCATAACGTCCCTTTAACAACATTTTTTCAGTGAATGTCAAAGGTTTTTATTAGTGCAAGTTAACCATAACGTCCCATTAAAAAAGTTTTTCAGTGACTTTCAAAGGTTTTTATTAGCGCAACTTAACCATAACATCCCATTAACAAAGTTTTTTCATTGAATTTCATAGGTTTTTAATAGTGCAACTTAATCATAACATCCCTTTAACAACGTTTTTTCTTTGAATTTCATAGGTTTTTATTAGTGCAACTTAACTATAATGTCCCTTTAACACAGTTTGTTCTTTGAATTTCATTTGTTTTTATTAGTCCAACTTAACCATAACGTCCCTTTAACAAAGTTTTTTCAGTGAATTTCAAAGATTTGTATTAGTGCAACTTAACTATAACGTCACTTTAACAAAGTTTGTTCTTTGAATTTCATAGGTTTTTATCAGTCCAACTTAACCATAACGTCCTTTAACATAGTTTTTTCAGTGAATTTCAAAGGTTTTTATTAGTGCAATTAACCATAACGTCCCTTTAACAATGTTTTTTCTTTGAATTTCATATGTTTTTATTAGTCCAACTTAACCATAACGTCCCTTTAACAACATTTTTTCAGTGAATTTCAAAGGTTTTTATTAGTGCAAGTTAACCATAACGTCCCATTAACAAAGTTTTTCAGTGACTTTCAAAGGTTTTTATTAGCGCAACTTAACCATAACGTCCCATTAACAAAGTTTTTTCATTGAATTTCATAGGTTTTTATTAGTGCAACTTAACCATAACGTCCCTTTAACAACGTTTTTTCTTTGAATTTCATAGGTTTTTATTAGTCCAACTTAACCGTAACGTCCCTTTAACAAAGTTTTTTCATTGAATTTCATAGGTTTTTATTAGTGCAACTTAACCTTAATGCCCCTTTAACAAAGTTTTTTCTTTGAATTTTATAGGTTTTTACTAGTCCAACTTAACCATAATGTCCCTTTAACAAAGTTTTTTCTTTGAATTTCATAGGTTTTTATTAGTCCAACTTAACCATAACGTCCATTTAACAAAGTTTTTTCAGTGTATTTCAAAGATTTTTATTAGTGCAACTTAACTATAACGTCCCTTTAATAAAGTTTTTCCTTTGAATTTCATAGGTTTTTATTAGTCCAACTTAACCGTAACGTCGCTTTAACATAGTTCTTCAGTGAATTTCAAAAGTTTTTATTAGTGCAATTAACCATAACGTCCCTTTAACAAAGTGTTTTCAGTGAATTTCATAGGTTTTTATTAGTCCAACTTAACCATAACGTCCCTTTAACAAAGTTTTTTCAGTGAATTTCAAAGGTTTTTATTAGTGCAACTTAACCAAAACCTCCAATTAACAAAGTTTTTTCATTGAGTTTCATAGGTTTTTATTATTCCAACTTAACCATAACGTCCCTTTAACACATTTTTTTCAGTGAATTTCAAAGGTTTTTATTAGTGCAATTAACCACAACGTCCCTTTAACAAAGTTTTTTCATTGAATTTCATAGGTTTTTATTAGTGCAACTTAACCATAAAGACCCTTTAACAACGTTTTTTTCAGTGAATTTCAAAGATTTTTATTAGTGCAACTTAACTATAACGTCCCTTTAACAAAATGTTTTCTTTGAATTTCATAGGATTTTATTAGTCCAACTTAACCATAACGTCGCTTTAACATAGTTCTTCAGTGAATTGCAAAGGTTTTTATTAGTGCAATTAACCATAACGTCCCTTTAACAAAGTTTTTTCAGTGAATTTCAAAGATTTTTATTAGTGCAACTTAACTATAATGTCCCTTTAACACAGTTTGTTCTTTGAATTTCATTTGTTTTTATTAGTCCAACTTAACCATAACGTCCCTTTAACAAAGTTTTTTCAGTGAATTTCAAAGATTTGTATTAGTGCAACTTAACTATAACGTCACTTTAACAAAGTTTGTTCTTTGAATTTCATAGGTTTTTATCAGTCCAACTTAACCATAACGTCCCTTTAACATAGTTTTTTCAGTGAATTTCAAAGGTTTTTATTAGTGCAATTAACCATAACGTCCCTTTAACAATGTTTTTTCTTTGAATTTCATAGGTTTTTATTAGTCCAACTTAACCATAACGTCCCTTTAACAACATTTTTTCAGTGAATTTCAAAGGTTTTTATTAGTGCAAGTTAACCATAACGTCCCATTAACAAAGTTTTTCAGTGACTTTCAAAGGTTTTTATTAGCGCAACTTAACCATAACGTCCCATTAACAAAGTTTTTTCATTGAATTTCATAGGTTTTTATTAGTGCAACTTAACCATAACGTCCCTTTAACAATGTTTTTTCTTTGAATTTCATAGGTTTTTATTAGTCCAACTTAACCGTAACGTCCCTTTAACAAAGTTTTTTCATTGAATTTCATAGGTTTTTGTTAGTGCAACTTAACCTTAATGCCCCTTTAACAAAGTTTTTTCTTTGAATTTCATAGGTTTTTACTAGTCCAACTTAACCATAACGTCCCTTTAACAAAGTTTTTTCTTTGAATTTCAAAGATTTTTATTAGTGCAACTTAACTATAACGTCCCTTTAATAAAGTTTTTCCTTTGAATTTCGTAGGTTTTTATTAGTCCAACTTAACCGTAACGTCGCTTTAACATAGTTCTTCAGTGAATTTCAAAAGTTTTTATTAGTGCAATTAACCATAACGTCCCTTTAACAAAGTGTTTTCAGTGAATTTCATAGGTTTTTATTAGTGCAATTAACCATAACGTCCCTTTAACAAAGTGTTTTCAGTGAATTTCATAGGTTTTTATTAGTCCAACTTAACCATAACGTCCCTTTAACAAAGTTTTTTCAGTGAATTTCAAAGGTTTTTATTAGTGCAACTTAACCAAAACGTCCAATTAACAAAGTTTTTTCATTGAGTTTCATAGGTTTTTATTATTCCAACTTAACCATAACGTCCCATTAACAAAGTTTTTCAGTGACTTTCAAAGGTTTTTATTAGCGCAACTTAACCATAACGTCCCATTAACAAAGTTTTTTCATTGAATTTCATAGGTTTTTATTAGTGCAACTTAACCATAACGTCCCTTTAACAACGTTTTTTCTTTGAATTTCATAGGTTTTTATTAGTCCAACTTAACCGTAACGTCCCTTTAACAAAGTTTTTTCATTGAATTTCATAGGTTTTTGTTAGTGCAACTTAACCTTAATGCCCCTTTAACAAAGTTTTTTCTTTGAATTTCATAGGTTTTTACTAGTCCAACTTAACCATAACGTCCCTTTAACAAAGTTTTTTCTTTGAATTTCAAAGATTTTTATTAGTGCAACTTAACTATAACGTCCCTTTAATAAAGTTTTTCCTTTGAATTTCGTAGGTTTTTATTAGTCCAACTTAACCGTAACGTCGCTTTAACATAGTTCTTCAGTGAATTTCAAAAGTTTTTATTAGTGCAATTAACCATAACGTCCCTTTAACAAAGTGTTTTCAGTGAATTTCATAGGTTTTTATTAGTGCAATTAACCATAACGTCCCTTTAACAAAGTGTTTTCAGTGAATTTCATAGGTTTTTATTAGTCCAACTTAACCATAACGTCCCTTTAACAAAGTTTTTTCAGTGAATTTCAAAGGTTTTTATTAGTGCAACTTAACCAAAACGTCCAATTAACAAAGTTTTTTCATTGAGTTTCATAGGTTTTTATTATTCCAACTTAACCATAACGTCCCTTTAACACATTTTTTTCAGTGAATTTCAAAGGTTTTTATTAGTGCAATTAACCATAACGTCCCTTTAACAAAGTTTTTTCATTGAATTTCATAGGTTTTTATTAGTGCAACTTAACCATAACGACCCTTTAACAACGTTTTTTCAGTGAATTTCAAAGATTTTTATTAGTGCAACTTAACTATAACGTCCCTTTAACAAAATGTTTTCTTTGAATTTCATAGGATTTTATTAGTCCAACTTAACCATAACGTCGCTTTAACATAGTTCTTCAGTGAATTGCAAAGGTTTTTATTAGTGCAATTAACCATAACGTCCCTTTAACAAAGTTTTTTCAGTGAATTTCAAAGATTTTTATTAGTGCAACTTAACTATAATGTCCCTTTAACACAGTTTGTTCTTTGAATTTCATTTGTTTTTATTAGTCCAACTTAACCATAACGTCCCTTTAACAAAGTTTTTTCAGTGAATTTCAAAGATTTGTATTAGTGCAACTTAACTATAACGTCACTTTAACAAAGTTTGTTCTTTGAATTTCATAGGTTTTTATCAGTCCAACTTAACCATAACGTCCCTTTAACATAGTTTTTTCAGTGAATTTCAAAGGTTTTTATTAGTGCAATTAACCATAACGTCCCTTTAACAATGTTTTTTCTTTGAATTTCATAGGTTTTTATTAGTCCAACTTAACCATAACGTCCCTTTAACAACATTTTTTCAGTGAATTTCAAAGGTTTTTATTAGTGCAAGTTAACCATAACGTCCCATTAACAAAGTTTTTCAGTGACTTTCAAAGGTTTTTATTAGCGCAACTTAACCATAACGTCCCATTAACAAAGTTTTTTCATTGAATTTCATAGGTTTTTATTAGTGCAACTTAACCATAACGTCCCTTTAACAACGTTTTTTCTTTGAATTTCATAGGTTTTTATTAGTCCAACTTAACCGTAACGTCCCTTTAACAAAGTTTTTTCATTGAATTTCATAGGTTTTTATTAGTGCAACTTAACCTTAATGCCCCTTTAACAAAGTTTTTTCTTTGAATTTCATAGGTTTTTACTAGTCCAACTTAACCATAACGTCCCTTTAACAAAGTTTTTTCTTTGAATTTCATAGGTTTTTATTAGTCCAACTTAACCATAACGTCCATTTAACAAAGTTTTTTCAGTGTATTTCAAAGATTTTTATTAGTGCAACTTAACTATAACGTCCCTTTAATAAAGTTTTTCCTTTGAATTTCATAGGTTTTTATTAGTCCAACTTAACCGTAACGTCGCTTTAACATAGTTCTTCAGTGAATTTCAAAAGTTTTTATTAGTGCAATTAACCATAACGTCCCTTTAACAAAGTGTTTTCAGTGAATTTCATAGGTTTTTATTAGTCCAACTTAACCATAACGTCCCTTTAACAAAGTTTTTTCAGTGAATTTCAAAGATTTGTATTAGTGCAACTTAACTATAACGTCACTTTAACAAAGTTTGTTCTTTGAATTTCATAGGTTTTTATCAGTCCAACTTAACCATAACGTCCTTTAACATAGTTTTTTCAGTGAATTTCAAAGGTTTTTATTAGTGCAATTAACCATAACGTCCCTTTAACAATGTTTTTTCTTTGAATTTCATAGGTTTTTATTAGTCCAACTTAACCATAACGTCCCTTTAACAACATTTTTTCAGTGAATTTCAAAGGTTTTTATTAGTGCAAGTTAACCATAACGTCCCATTAACAAAGTTTTTCAGTGACTTTCAAAGGTTTTTATTAGCGCAACTTAACCATAACGTCCCATTAACAAAGTTTTTTCATTGAATTTCATAGGTTTTTATTAGTCCAACTTAACCGTAACGTCCCTTTAACAAAGTTTTTTCATTGAATTTCATAGGTTTTTATTAGTGCAACTTAACCTTAATGCCCCTTTAACAAAGTTTTTTCTTTGAATTTCATGGGTTTTTACTAGTCCAACTTAACCATAACGTCCCTTTAACAAAGTTTTTTCTTTGAATTTCATAGGTTTTTATTAGTCCAACTTAACCATAACGTCCATTTAACAAAGTTTTTTCAGTGTATTTCAAAGATTTTTATTAGTGCAACTTAACTATAATGTCCCTTTAATAAAGTTTTTCCTTTGAATTTCATAGGTTTTTATTAGTCCAACTTAACCGTAACGTCGCTTTAACATAGTTCTTCAGTGAATTTCAAAAGTTTTTATTAGTGCAATTAACCATAACGTCCCTTTAACAAAGTGTTTTCAGTGAATTTCATAGGTTTTTATTAGTCCAACTTAACCATAACGTCCCTTTAACAAAGTTTTTTCAGTGAATTTCAAAGGTTTTTATTAGTGCAACTTAACCAAAACGTCCAATTAACAAAGTTTTTTCATTGAGTTTCATAGGTTTTTATTATTCCAACTTAACCATAACGTCCCTTTAACACATTTTTTTCAGTGAATTTCAAAGGTTTTTATTAGTGCAATTAACCACAACGTCCCTTTAACAAAGTTTTTTCATTGAATTTCATAGGTTTTTATTAGTGCAACTTAACCATAACGACCCTTTAACAACGTTTTTTCAGTGAATTTCAAAGATTTTTATTAGTGCAACTTAACTATAACGTCCCTTTAACAAAATGTTTTCTTTGAATTTCATAGGATTTTATTAGTCCAACTTTACCATAACGTCGCTTTAACATAGTTCTTCAGTGAATTGCAAAGGTTTTTATTAGTGCAATTAACCATAACGTCCCTTTAACAAAGTTTTTTCAGTGAATTTCAAAGATTTTTATTAGTGCAACTTAACTATAATGTCCCTTTAACACAGTTTGTTCTTTGAATTTCATTTGTTTTTATTAGTCCAACTTAACCATAACGTCCCTTTAACAAAGTTTTTTCAGTGAATTTCAAAGATTTGTATTAGTGCAACTTAACTATAACGTCACTTTAACAAAGTTTGTTCTTTGAATTTCATAGGTTTTTATCAGTCCAACTTAACCATAACGTCCCTTTAACATAGTTTTTTCAGTGAATTTCAAAGGTTTTTATTAGTGCAATTAACCATAACGTCCCTTTAACAATGTTTTTTCTTTGAATTTCATAGGTTTTTATTAGTCCAACTTAACCATAACGTCCCTTTAACAACATTTTTTCAGTGAATTTCAAAGGTTTTTATTAGTGCAAGTTAACCATAACGTCCCATTAACAAAGTTTTTCAGTGACTTTCAAAGGTTTTTATTAGCGCAACTTAACCATAACGTCCCATTAACAACGTTTTTTCATTGAATTTCATAGGTTTTTATTAGTGCAACTTAACCATAACGTCCCTTTAACAACGTTTTTTCTTTGAATTTCATAGGTTTTTATTAGTCCAACTTAACCGTAACGTCCCTTTAACAAAGTGTTTTCATTGAATTTCATAGGTTTTTATTAGTGCAACTTAACCTTAATGCCCCTTTAACAAAGTTTTTTCTTTGAATTTCATAGGTTTTTACTAGTCCAACTTAACCATAACGTCCCTTTAACAAAGTTTTTTCTTTGAATTTCATAGGTTTTTATTAGTCCAACTTAATCATAACGTCCCTTTAACAACATTTTTTCAGTGAATGTCAAAGGTTTTTATTAGTGCAAGTTAACCATAACGTCCCATTAAAAAAGTTTTTCAGTGACTTTCAAAGGTTTTTATTAGCGCAACTTAACCATAACATCCCATTAACAAAGTTTTTTCATTGAATTTCATAGGTTTTTATTAGTGCAACTTAATCATAACATCCCTTTAACAACGTTTTTTCTTTGAATTTCATAGGTTTTTATTAGTCCAACTTAACCGTAACGTCCCTTTAACATAGTTTTTCAGTGAATTTCAAAGGTTTTTATTAGTGCAATTAACCATAACGTCCCTTTAACAAAGTTTTTTCATTGAATTTCATAGGTTTTTATTAGTGCAACTTAACCTTAATGCCCCTTTAACAAAGTTTTTTCTTTGAATTTCATAGGTTTTTATTAGTCCAACTTAACCATAACGTCCCTTTAACAACATTTTTTCAGTGAATGTCAAAGGTTTTTATTAGTGCAAGTTAACCATAACGTCCCATTAAAAAAGTTTTTCAGTGACTTTCAAAGGTTTTTATTAGCGCAACTTAACCATAACATCCCATTAACAAAGTTTTTTCATTGAATTTCATAGGTTTTTAATAGTGCAACTTAATCATAACATCCCTTTAACAACGTTTTTTCTTTGAATTTCATAGGTTTTTATTAGTGCAACTTAACTATAATGTCCCTTTAACACAGTTTGTTCTTTGAATTTCATTTGTTTTTATTAGTCCAACTTAACCATAACGTCCCTTTAACAAAGTTTTTTCAGTGAATTTCAAAGATTTGTATTAGTGCAACTTAACTATAACGTCACTTTAACAAAGTTTGTTCTTTGAATTTCATAGGTTTTTATCAGTCCAACTTAACCATAACGTCCTTTAACATAGTTTTTTCAGTGAATTTCAAAGGTTTTTATTAGTGCAATTAACCATAACGTCCCTTTAACAATGTTTTTTCTTTGAATTTCATATGTTTTTATTAGTCCAACTTAACCATAACGTCCCTTTAACAACATTTTTTCAGTGAATTTCAAAGGTTTTTATTAGTGCAAGTTAACCATAACGTCCCATTAACAAAGTTTTTCAGTGACTTTCAAAGGTTTTTATTAGCGCAACTTAACCATAACGTCCCATTAACAAAGTTTTTTCATTGAATTTCATAGGTTTTTATTAGTGCAACTTAACCATAACGTCCCTTTAACAACGTTTTTTCTTTGAATTTCATAGGTTTTTATTAGTCCAACTTAACCGTAACGTCCCTTTAACAAAGTTTTTTCATTGAATTTCATAGGTTTTTATTAGTGCAACTTAACCTTAATGCCCCTTTAACAAAGTTTTTTCTTTGAATTTTATAGGTTTTTACTAGTCCAACTTAACCATAATGTCCCTTTAACAAAGTTTTTTCTTTGAATTTCATAGGTTTTTATTAGTCCAACTTAACCATAACGTCCATTTAACAAAGTTTTTTCAGTGTATTTCAAAGATTTTTATTAGTGCAACTTAACTATAACGTCCCTTTAATAAAGTTTTTCCTTTGAATTTCATAGGTTTTTATTAGTCCAACTTAACCGTAACGTCGCTTTAACATAGTTCTTCAGTGAATTTCAAAAGTTTTTATTAGTGCAATTAACCATAACGTCCCTTTAACAAAGTGTTTTCAGTGAATTTCATAGGTTTTTATTAGTCCAACTTAACCATAACGTCCCTTTAACAAAGTTTTTTCAGTGAAATTCAAAGGTTTTTATTAGTGCAACTTAACCAAAACCTCCAATTAACAAAGTTTTTTCATTGAGTTTCATAGGTTTTTATTATTCCAACTTAACCATAACGTCCCTTTAACACATTTTTTTCAGTGAATTTCAAAGGTTTTTATTAGTGCAATTAACCACAACGTCCCTTTAACAAAGTTTTTTCATTGAATTTCATAGGTTTTTATTAGTGCAACTTAACCATAAAGACCCTTTAACAACGTTTTTTCAGTGAATTTCAAAGATTTTTATTAGTGCAACTTAACTATAACGTCCCTTTAACAAAATGTTTTCTTTGAATTTCATAGGATTTTATTAGTCCAACTTAACCATAACGTCGCTTTAACATAGTTCTTCAGTGAATTGCAAAGGTTTTTATTAGTGCAATTAACCATAACGTCCCTTTAACAAAGTTTTTTCAGTGAATTTCAAAGATTTTTATTAGTGCAACTTAACTATAACGTCACTTTAACAAAGTTTGTTCTTTGAATTTCATAGGTTTTTATCAGTCCAACTTAACCATAACGTCCCTTTAACATAGTTTTTTCAGTGAATTTCAAAGGTTTTTATTAGTGCAATTAACCATAACGTCCCTTTAACAATGTTTTTTCTTTGAATTTCATAGGTTTTTATTAGTCCAACTTAACCATAACGTCCCTTTAACAACATTTTTTCAGTGAATTTCAAAGGTTTTTATTAGTGCAAGTTAACCATAACGTCCCATTAACAAAGTTTTTCAGTGACTTTCAAAGGTTTTTATTAGCGCAACTTAACCATAACGTCCCATTAACAAAGTTTTTTCATTGAATTTCATAGGTTTTTATTAGTGCAACTTAACCATAACGTCCCTTTAACAACGTTTTTTCTTTGAATTTCATAGGTTTTTATTAGTCCAACTTAACCGTAACGTCCCTTTAACAAAGTTTTTTCATTGAATTTCATAGGTTTTTGTTAGTGCAACTTAACCTTAATGCCCCTTTAACAAAGTTTTTTCTTTGAATTTCATAGGTTTTTACTAGTCCAACTTAACCATAACGTCCCTTTAACAAAGTTTTTTCTTTGAATTTCAAAGATTTTTATTAGTGCAACTTAACTATAACGTCCCTTTAATAAAGTTTTTCCTTTGAATTTCGTAGGTTTTTATTAGTCCAACTTAACCGTAACGTCGCTTTAACATAGTTCTTCAGTGAATTTCAAAAGTTTTTATTAGTGCAATTAACCATAACGTCCCTTTAACAAAGTGTTTTCAGTGAATTTCATAGGTTTTTATTAGTGCAATTAACCATAACGTCCCTTTAACAAAGTGTTTTCAGTGAATTTCATAGGTTTTTATTAGTCCAACTTAACCATAACGTCCCTTTAACAAAGTTTTTTCAGTGAATTTCAAAGGTTTTTATTAGTGCAACTTAACCAAAACGTCCAATTAACAAAGTTTTTTCATTGAGTTTCATAGGTTTTTATTATTCCAACTTAACCATAACGTCCCTTTAACACATTTTTTTCAGTGAATTTCAAAGGTTTTTATTAGTGCAATTAACCATAACGTCCCTTTAACAAAGTTTTTTCATTGAATTTCATAGGTTTTTATTAGTGCAACTTAACCATAACGACCCTTTAACAACGTTTTTTCAGTGAATTTCAAAGATTTTTATTAGTGCAACTTAACTATAACGTCCCTTTAACAAAATGTTTTCTTTGAATTTCATAGGATTTTATTAGTCCAACTTAACCATAACGTCGCTTTAACATGAATTGCAAAGGTTTTTATTAGTGCAATTAACCATAACGTCCCTTTAACAAAGTTTTTTCAGTGAATTTCAAAGATTTTTATTGGTGCAACTTAACTATAATGTCCCTTTAACACAGTTTGTTCTTTGAATTTCATTTGTTTTTATTAGTCCAACTTAACCATAACGTCCCTTTAACAAAGTTTTTTCAGTGAATTTCAAAGATTTGTATTAGTGCAACTTAACTATAACGTCACTTTAACAAAGTTTGTTCTTTGAATTTCATAGGTTTTTATCAGTCCAACTTAACAATAACGTCCCTTTAACATAGTTTTTTCAGTGAATTTCAAAGGTTTTTATTAGTGCAATTAACCATAACGTCCCTTTAACAATGTTTTTTCTTTGAATTTCATAGGTTTTTATTAGTCCAACTTAACCATAACGTCCCTTTAACAACATTTTTTCAGTGAATTTCAAAGGTTTTTATTAGTGCAAGTTAACCATAACGTCCCATTAACAAAGTTTTTCAGTGACTTTCAAAGGTTTTTATTAGCGCAACTTAACCATAACGTCCCATTAACAAAGTTTTTTCATTGAATTTCATAGGTTTTTATTAGTGCAACTTAACCATAACGTCCCTTTAACAACGTTTTTTCTTTGAATTTCATAGGTTTTTATTAGTCCAACTTAACCGTAACGTCCCTTTAACAAAGTTTTTTCATTGAATTTCATAGGTTTTTATTAGTGCAACTTAACCTTAATGCCC
Source organism: Ambystoma mexicanum (assembly GCF_040938575.1). Taxonomy (NCBI): domain Eukaryota; kingdom Metazoa; phylum Chordata; class Amphibia; order Caudata; family Ambystomatidae; genus Ambystoma; species Ambystoma mexicanum. Next base: position 528,798,311 of record NC_090937.1, read on the forward strand.
CTTTAACAAAGTTTTTTCTTTGAATTTCATAGGTTTTTACTAGTCCAACTTAACCATAACGTCCCTTTAACAAAGTTTTTTCTTTGAATTTCATAGGTTTTTATTAGTCCAACTTAACCATAACGTCCATTTAACAAAGTTTTTTCAGTGTATTTCAAAGATTTTTATTAGTGCAACTTAACTATAACGTCCCTTTAATAAAGTTTTTCCTTTGAATTTCATAGGTTTTTATTAGTCCAACTTAACCGTAACGTCGCTTTAACATAGTTCTTCAGTGAATTTCAAAAGTTTTTATTAGTGCAATTAACCATAACGTCCCTTTAACAAAGTGTTTTCAGTGAATTTCATAGGTTTTTATTAGTCCAACTTAACCATAACGTCCTTTAACAAAGTTTTTTCAGTGAATTTCAAAGGTTTTTATTAGTGCAACTTAACCAAAACGTCCAATTAACAAAGTTTTTTCATTGAGTTTCATAGGTTTTTATTATTCCAACTTAACCATAACGTCCCTTTAACACATTTTTTTCAGTGAATTTCAAAGGTTTTTATTAGTGCAATTAACCATAACGTCCCTTTAACAAAGTTTTTTCATTGAATTTCATAGGTTTTTATTAGTGCAACTTAACCATAACGACCCTTTAACAACGGTTTTTCAGTGAATTTCAAAGATTTTTATTAGTGCAACTTAACTATAACGTCCCTTTAACAAAATGTTTTCTTTGAATTTCATAGGATTTTATTAGTCCAACTTAACCATAACGTCGCTTTAACATAGTTCTTCAGTGAATTGCAAAGGTTTTTATTAGTGCAATTAACCATAACGTCCCTTTAACAAAGTTTTTTCAGTGAATTTCAAAGATTTTTATTAGTGCAACTTAACTATAATGTCCCTTTAACACAGTTTGTTCTTTGAATTTCATTTGTTTTTATTAGTCCAACTTAACCATAACGTCCCTTTAACAAAGTTTTTTCAGTGAATTTCAAAGATTTGTATTAGTGCAACTTAACTATAACGTCACTTTAACAAAGTTTGTTCTTTGAATTTCATAGGTTTTTATCAGTCCAACTTAACCATAACGTCCCTTTAACATAGTTTTTTCAGTGAATTTCAAAGGTTTCTATTAGTGCAATTAACCATAACGTCCCTTTAACAATGTTTTTTCTTTGAATTTCATAGGTTTTTATTAGTCCAACTTAACCATAACGTCCCTTTAACAACATTTTTTCAGTGAATTTCAAAGGTTTTTATTAGTGCAAGTTAACCATAACGTCCCATTAACAAAGTTTTTCAGTGACTTTCAAAGGTTTTTATTAGCGCAACTTAACCATAACGTCCCATTAACAAAGTTTTTTCATTGAATTTCATAGGTTTTTATTAGTGCAACTTAACCATAACGTCCCTTTAACAACGTTTTTTCTTTGAATTTCATAGGTTTTTATTAGTCCAACTTAACCGTAACGTCCCTTTAACAAAGTTTTTTCATTGAATTTCATAGGTTTTTATTAGTGCAACTTAACCTTAATGCCCCTTTAACAAAGTTTTTTCTTTGAATTTCATAGGTTTTTACTAGTCCAACTTAACCATAACGTCCCTTTAACAAAGTTTTTTCTTTGAATTTCATAGGTTTTTATTAGTCCAACTTAACCATAACGTCCCTTTAACAACATTTTTTCAGTGAATGTCAAAGGTTTTTATTAGTGCAAGTTAACCATAACGTCCCATTAAAAAAGTTTTTCAGTGACTTTCAAAGGTTTTTATTAGCGCAACTTAACCATAACATCCCATTAACAAAGTTTTTTCATTGAATTTCATAGGTTTTTATTAGTGCAACTTAATCATAACATCCCTTTAACAACGTTTTTTCTTTGAATTTCATAGGTTTTTATTAGTCCAACTTAACCGTAACGTCCGTTTAACATAGTTTTTCAGTGAATTTCAAAGGTTTTTATTAGTGCAATTAACCATAACGTCCCTTTAACAAAGTTTTTTCATTGAATTTCATAGGTTTTTATTAGTGCAACTTAACCTTAATGCCCCTTTAACAAAGTTTTTTCTTTGAATTTCATAGGTTTTTATTAGTCCAACTTAACCATAACGTCCCTTTAACAACATTTTTTCAGTGAATGTCAAAGGTTTTTATTAGTGCAAGTTAACCATAACGTCCCATTAAAAAAGTTTTTCAGTGACTTTCAAAGGTTTTTACTAGCGCAACTTAACCATAACATCCCATTAACAAAGTTTTTTCATTGAATTTCATAGGTTTTTAATAGTGCAACTTAATCATAACATCCCTTTAACAACGTTTTTTCTTTGAATTTCATAGGTTTTTATTAGTGCAACTTAACTATAATGTCCCTTTAACACAGTTTGTTCTTTGAATTTCATTTGTTTTTATTAGTCCAACTTAACCATAACGTCCCTTTAACAAAGTTTTTTCAGTGAATTTCAAAGATTTTTATTAGTGCAACTTAACTATAACGTCCCTTTAATAAAGTTTTTCCTTTGAATTTCATAGGTTTTTATTAGTCCAACTTAACCGTAACGTCGCTTTAACATAGTTCTTCAGTGAATTTCAAAAGTTTTTATTAGTGCAATTAACCATAACGTCCCTTTAACAAAGTGTTTTCAGTGAATTTCATAGGTTTTTATTAGTCCAACTTAACCATAACGTCCCTTTAACAAAGTTTTTTCAGTGAATTTCAAAGGTTTTTATTAGTGCAACTTAACCAAAACGTCCAATTAACAAAGTTTTTTCATTGAGTTTCATAGGTTTTTATTATTCCAACTTAACCATAACGTCCCTTTAACACATTTTTTTCAGTGAATTTCAAAGGTTTTTATTAGTGCAATTAACCACAACGTCCCTTTAACAAAGTTTTTTCATTGAATTTCATAGGTTTTTATTAGTGCAACTTAACCATAACGACCCTTTAACAACGTTTTTTCAGTGAATTTCAAAGATTTTTATTAGTGCAACTTAACTATAACGTCCCTTTAACAAAATGTTTTCTTTGAATTTCATAGGATTTTATTAGTCCAACTTAACCATAACGTCGCTTTAACATAGTTCTTCAGTGAATTGCAAAGGTTTTTATTAGTGCAATTAACCATAACGTCCCTTTAACAAAGTTTTTTCAGTGAATTTCAAAGATTTTTATTAGTGCAACTTAACTATAATGTCCCTTTAACACAGTTTGTTCTTTGAATTTCATTTGTTTTTATTAGTCCAACTTAACCATAACGTCCCTTTAACAAAGTTTTTTCAGTGAATTTCAAAGATTTGTATTAGTGCAACTTAACTATAACGTCACTTTAACAAAGTTTGTTCTTTGAATTTCATAGGTTTTTATCAGTCCAACTTAACCATAACGTCCCTTTAACATAGTTTTTTCAGTGAATTTCAAAGGTTTTTATTAGTGCAATTAACCATAACGTCCCTTTAACAATGTTTTTTCTTTGAATTTCATAGGTTTTTATTAGTCCAACTTAACCATAACGTCCCTTTAACAACATTTTTTCAGTGAATTTCAAAGGTTTTTATTAGTGCAAGTTAACCATAACGTCCCATTAACAACGTTTTTCAGTGACTTTCAAAGGTTTTTATTAGCGCAACTTAACCATAACGTCCCATTAACAAAGTTTTTTCATTGAATTTCATAGGTTTTTATTAGTGCAACTTAACCATAACGTCCCTTTAACAACGTTTTTTCTTTGAATTTCATAGGTTTTTATTAGTCCAACTTAACCGTAACGTCCCTTTAACAAAGTTTTTTCATTGAATTTCATAGGTTTTTGTTAGTGCAACTTAACCTTAATTCCCCTTTAACAAAGTTTTTTCTTTGAATTTCATAGGTTTTTACTAGTCCAACTTAACCATAACGTCCCTTTAACAAAGTTTTTTCTTTGAATTTCAAAGATTTTTATTAGTGCAACTTAACTATAACGTCCCTTTAATAAAGTTTTTCCTTTGAATTTCGTAGGTTTTTATTAGTCCAACTTAACCGTAACGTCGCTTTAACATAGTTCTTCAGTGAATTTCAAAAGTTTTTATTAGTGCAATTAACCATAACGTCCCTTTAACAAAGTGTTTTCAGTGAATTTCATAGGTTTTTATTAGTGCAATTAACCATAACGTCCCTTTAACAAAGTGTTTTCAGTGAATTTCATAGGTTTTTATTAGTCCAACTTAACCATAACGTCCCTTTAACAAAGTTTTTTCAGTGAATTTCAAAGGTTTTTATTAGTGCAACTTAACCAAAACGTCCAATTAACAAAGTTTTTTCATTGAGTTTCATAGGTTTTTATTATTCCAACTTAACCATAACGTCCCTTTAACACATTTTTTTCAGTGAATTTCAAAGGTTTTTATTAGTGCAATTAACCATAACGTCCCTTTAACAAAGTTTTTTCATTGAATTTCATAGGTTTTTATTAGTGCAACTTAACCATAACGACCCTTTAACAACGTTTTTTCAGTGAATTTCAAAGATTTTTATTAGTGCAACTTAACTATAACGTCCCTTTAACAAAATGTTTTCTTTGAATTTCATAGGATTTTATTAGTCCAACTTAACCATAACGTCGCTTTAACATAGTTCTTCAGTGAATTGCAAAGGTTTTTATTAGTGCAATTAACCATAACGTCCCTTTAACAAAGTTTTTTCAGTGAATTTCAAAGATTTTTATTAGTGCAACTTAACTATAATGTCCCTTTAACACAGTTTGTTCTTTGAATTTCATTTGTTTTTATTAGTCCAACTTAACCATAACGTCCCTTTAACAAAGTTTTTTCAGTGAATTTCAAAGATTTGTATTAGTGCAACTTAACTATAACGTCACTTTAACAAAGTTTGTTCTTTGAATTTCATAGGTTTTTATCAGTCCAACTTAACCATAACGTCCCTTTAACATAGTTTTTTCAGTGAATTTCAAAGGTTTTTATTAGTGCAATTAACCATAACGTCCCTTTAACAATGTTTTTTCTTTGAATTTCATAGGTTTTTATTAGTCCAACTTAACCATAACGTCCCTTTAACAACATTTTTTCAGTGAATTTCAAAGGTTTTTATTAGTGCAAGTTAACTATAACGTCCCATTAACAAAGTTTTTCAGTGACTTTCAAAGGTTTTTATTAGCGCAACTTAACCATAACGTCCCATTAACAAAGTTTTTTCATTGAATTTCATAGGTTTTTATTAGTGCAACTTAACCATAACGTCCCTTTAACAACGTTTTTTCTTTGAATTTCATAGGTTTTTATTAGTCCAACTTAACCGTAACGTCCCTTTAACAAAGTTTTTTCATTGAATTTCATAGGTTTTTATTAGTGCAACTTAACCTTAATGCCCCTTTAACAAAGTTTTTTCTTTGAATTTCATAGGTTTTTATTAGTCCAACTTAACCATAACGTCCCTTTAACAACATTTTTTCAGTGAATGTCAAAGGTTTTTATTAGTGCAAGTTAACCATAACGTCCCATTAAAAAAGTTTTTCAGTGACTTTCAAAGGTTTTTATTAGCGCAACTTAACCATAACATCCCATTAACAAAGTTTTTTCATTGAATTTCATAGGTTTTTATTAGTGCAACTTAACCTTAATGCCCCTTTAACAAAGTTTTTTCTTTGAATTTCATAGGTTTTTATTAGTCCAATTTAACCGTAATGTCCCTTTAACATAGTTTTTCAGTGAATTTCAAAGGTTTTTATTAGTGCAATTAACCATAACGTCCCTTTAACAAAGTTTTTTCATTGAATTTCATAGGTTTTTATTAGTGCAACTTAACCTTAATGCCCCTTTAACAAAGTTTTTTCTTTGAATTTCATAGGTTTTTATTAGTCCAACTTAACCATAACGTCCCTTTAACATCATTTTTTCAGTGACTTTCAAAGGTTTTTATTAGCGCAACTTAACCATAACATCCCATTAACAAAGTTTTTTCATTGAATTTCATAGGTTTTTATTAGTGCAACTTAATCATAACATCCCTTTAACAACGTTTTTTCTTTGAATTTCCTAGGTTTTTATTAGTGCAACTTAACTATAATGTCCCTTTAACACAGTTTGTTCTTTGAATTTCATTTGTTTTTATTAGTCCAACTTAACCATAACGTCCCTTTAACAAAGTTTTTTCAGTGAATTTCAAAGATTTGTATTAGTGCAACTTAACTATAACGTCACTTTAACAAAGTTTGTTCTTTGAATTTCATAGGTTTTTATCAGTCCAACTTAACCATAACGTCCCTTTAACATAGTTTTTTCAGTGAATTTCAAAGGTTTTTATTAGTGCAATTAACCATAATGTCCCTTTAACAATGTTTTTTCTTTGAATTTCATAGGTTTTTATTAGTCCAACTTAACCATAACGTCCCTTTAACAACATTTTTTCAGTGAATTTCAAAGGTTTTTATTAGTGCAAGTTAACCATAACGTCCCATTAACAAAGTTTTTCAGTGACTTTCAAAGGTTTTTATTAGCGCAACTTAACCATAACGTCCCATTAACAAAGTTTTTTCATTGAATTTCATAGGTTTTTATTAGTGCAACTTAACCATAACGTCCCTTTAACAACGTTTTTTCTTTGAATTTCATAGGTTTTTATTAGTCCAACTTAACCGTAACGTCCCTTTAACAAAGTTTTTTCATTTAATTTCATAGGTTTTTATTAGTGCAACTTAACCTTAATGCCCCTTTAACAAAGTTTTTTCTTTGAATTTCATAGGTTTTTACTAGTCCAACTTAACCATAACGTCCCTTTAACAAAGTTTTTTCTTTGAATTTCATAGGTTTTTATTAGTCCAACTTAACCATAACGTCCATTTAACAAAGTTTTTTCAGTGTATTTCAAAGATTTTTATTAGTGCAACTTAACTATAACGTCCCTTTAATAAAGTTTTTCCTTTGAATTTCATAGGTTTTTATTAGTCCAACTTAACCGTAACGTCGCTTTAACATAGTTCTTCAGTGAATTTCAAAAGTTTTTATTAGTGCAATTAACCATAACGTCCCTTTAACAAAGTGTTTTCAGTGAATTTCAAAGATTTTTATTAGTGCAACTTAACTATAACGTCCCTTTAACACAGTTTGTTCTTTAAATTTCATTTGTTTTTATTAGTCCAACTTAACCATAACATCCCTTTAACAAAGTTTTTTCAGTGAATTTCAAAGATTTGTATTAGTGCAACTTAACTATAACGTCACTTTAACAAAGTTTGTTCTTTGAATTTCATAGGTTTTTATCAGTCCAACTTAACCATAACGTCCCTTTAACATAGTTTTTTCAGTGAATTTCAAATGTTTTTATTAGTGCAATTAACCATAACGTCCCTTTAACAAAGTTTTTTCATTGAATTTCATAGGTTTTTATTAGTGCAACTTAACCATAACGTCCCTTTAACAATGTTTTTTCTTTGAATTTCATAGGTTTTTATTAGTCCAACTTAACCATAACGTCCCTTTAACAACATTTTTTCAGTGAATGTCAAAGGTTTTTATTAGTGAAAGTTAACCATAACGTCCCATTAAAAAAGTTTTTCAGTGACTTTCAAAGGTTTTTATTAGCGCAACTTAACCATAACATCCCATTAACAAAGTTTTTTCATTGAATTTCATAGGTTTTTATTAGTGCAACTTAATCATAACATCCCTTTAACAACGTTTTTTCTTTGAATTTCATAGGTTTTTATTAGTCCAACTTAACCGTAACGTCCCTTTAACATAGTTTTTCAGTGAATTTCAAAGGTTTTTATTAGTGCAATTAACCATAACGTCCATTTAACAAAGTTTTTTCATTGAATTTCATAGGTTTTTATTAGTGCAATTAACCATAACGTCCCTTTAACAATGTTTTTTCGTTGAATTTCATAGGTTTTTATTAGTCCAACTTAACAATAACGTCCCTTTAACAACATTTTTTCAGTGAATTTCAAAGGTTTTTATTAGTGCAAGTTAACCATAACGTCCCATTAACAAAGTTTTCAGTGACTTTCAAAGGTTTTTATTAGCGCAACTTAACCATAACGTCCCATTAACAAAGTTTTTTCATTGAATTTCATAGGTTTTTATTAGTGCAACTTAACCATAACGTCCCTTTAACAACGTTTTTTCTTTGAATTTCATAGGTTTTTATTAGTCCAACTTAACCGTAACGTCCCTTTAACAAAGTTTTTTCATTGAATTTCATAGGTTTTTATTAGTGCAACTTAACCTTAATGCCCCTTTAACAAAGTTTTTTCTTTGAATTTCATAGGTTTTTACTAGTCCAACTTAACCATAACGTCCCTTTAACAAAGTTTTTTCTTTGAATTTCATAGGTTTTTATTAGTCCAACTTAACCATAACGTCCATTTAACAAAGTTTTTTCAGTGTATTTCAAAGATTTTTATTAGTGCAACTTAACTATAACGTCCCTTTAATAAAGTTTTTCCTTTGAATTTCATAGGTTTTTATTAGTCCAACTTAACCGTAACGTCGCTTTAACATAGTTCTTCAGTGAATTTCAAAAGTTTTTATTAGTGCAATTAACCATAACGTCCCTTTAACAAAGTGTTTTCAGTGAATTTCATAGGTTTTTATTAGTCCAACTTAACTATAACGTCCCTTTAACAAAGTTTTTTCAGTGAATTTCAAAGGTTTTTATTAGTGCAACTTAACCAAAACGTCCAATTAACAAAGTTTTTTCATTGAGTTTCATAGGTTTTTATTATTCCAACTTAACCATAACGTCCCTTTAACACATTTTTTTCAGTGAATTTCAAAGGTTTTTATTAGTGCAATTAACCATAACGTCCCTTTAACAAAGTTTTTTCATTGAATTTCATAGGTTTTTATTAGTGCAACTTAACCATAACGACCCTTTAACAACGTTTTTTCAGTGAATTTCAAAGATTTTTATTAGTGCAACTTAACTATAACGTCCCTTTAACAAAATGTTTTCTTTGAATTTCATAGGATTTTATTAGTGCAACTTAACCATAACGTCCCTTTAACAAAGTTTTTTCAGTGAATTTCAAAGATTTTTATTAGTGCAACTTAACTATAATGTCCCTTTAACACAGTTTGTTCTTTGAATTTCATTTGTTTTTATTAGTCCAACTTAACCATAACGTCCCTTTAACAAAGTTTTTTCAGTGAATTTCAAAGATTTGTATTAGTGCAACTTAACTATAACGTCACTTTAACAAAGTTTGTTCTTTGAATTTCATAGGTTTTTATCAGTCCAACTTAACCATAACGTCCCTTTAACATAGTTTTTTCAGTGAATTTCAAAGGTTTTTATTAGTGCAATTAACCATAACGTCCCTTTAACAATGTTTTTTCTTTGAATTTCATAGGTTTTTATTAGTCCAACTTAACCATAACGTCCCTTTAACAACATTTTTTCAGTGAATTTCAAAGGTTTTTATTAGTGCAAGTTAACCATAACGTCCCATTAACAAAGTTTTTCAGTGACTTTCAAAGGTTTTTATTAGCGCAACTTAACCATAACGTCCCATTAACAAAGTTTTTTCATTGAATTTCATAGGTTTTTATTAGTGCAACTTAACCATAACGTCCCTTTAACAACGTTTTTTCTTTGAATTTCATAGGTTTTTATAAGTCCAACTTAACCGTAACGTCCCTTTAACAAAGTTTTTTCATTGAATTTCATAGGTTTTTATTAGTGCAACTTAACCTTAATGCCCCTTTAACAAAGTTTTTTCTTTGAATTTCATAGGTTTTTACTAGTCCAACTTAACCATAACGTCCCTTTAACAAAGTTTTTTCTTTGAATTTCATAGGTTTTTAATAGTCCAACTTAACCATAACGTCCATTTAACAAAGTTTTTTCAGTGTATTTCAAAGATTTTTATTAGTGCAACTTAACTATAACGTCCCTTTAATAAAGTTTTTCCTTTGAATTTCATAGGTTTTTATTAGTCCAACTTAACCGTAACGTCGCTTTAACATAGTTCTTCAGTGAATTTCAAAAGTTTTTATTAGTCCAATTAACCATAACGTCCCTTTAACAAAGTGTTTTCAGTGAATTTCATAGGTTTTTATTAGTCCAACTTAACCATAACGTCCCTTTAACAAAGTTTTTTCAGTGAATTTCAAAGGTTTTTATTAGTGCAACTTAACCAAAACGTCCAATTAACAAAGTTTTTTCATTGAGTTTCATAGGTTTTTATTATTCCAACTTAACCATAATGTCCCTTTAACACATTTTTTTCAGTGAATTTCAAAGGTTTTTATTAGTGCAATTAACCATAACGTCCCTTTAACAAAGTTTTTTCATTGAATTTCATAGGTTTTTATTAGTGCAACTTAACCATAACGACCCTTTAACAATGTTTTTTCAGTGAATTTCAAAGATTTTTATTAGTGCAACTTAACTATAACGTCCCTTTAACAAAATGTTTTCTTTGAATTTCATAGGATTTTATTAGTCCAACTTAACCATAACGTCGCTTTAACATAGTTCTTCAGTGAATTTCAAAGGTTTTTATTAGTGCAATTAACCATAACGTCCCTTTAACAAAGTTTTTTCAGTGAATTTCAAAGATTTTTATTAGTGCAACTTAACTATAATGTCCCTTTAACACAGTTTGTTCTTTGAATTTCATTTGTTTTTATTAGTCCAACTTAACCATAACGTCCCTTTAACAAAGTTTTTTCAGTGAATTTCAAAGATTTGTATTAGTGCAACTTAACTATAACGTCACTTTAACAAAGTTTGTTCTTTGAATTTCATAGGTTTTTATTAGTGCAACTTAACTATAATGTCCCTTTAACACAGTTTGTTCTTTGAATTTCATTTGTTTTTATTAGTCCAACTTAACCATAACGTCCCTTTAACAAAGTTTTTTCAGTGAATTTCAAAGATTTGTATTAGTGCAACTTAACTATAACGTCACTTTAACAAAGTTTGTTCTTTGAATTTCATAGGTTTTTATCAGTCCAACTTAACCATAACGTCCCTTTAACATAGTTTTTTCAGTGAATTTCAAAGGTTTTTATTAGTGCAATTAACCATAACGTCCCTTTAACAATGTTTTTTCTTTGAATTTCATAGGTTTTTATTAGTCCAACTTAACCATAACGTCCCTTTAACAACATTTTTTCATTGAATTTCAAAGGTTTTTATTAGTGCAAGTTAACCATAACGTCCCATTAACAAAGTTTTTCAGTGACTTTCAAAGGTTTTTATTAGCGCAACTTAACCATAACGTCCCATTAACAAAGTTTTTTCATTGAATTTCATAGGTTTTTATTAGTGCAACTTAACCATAACGTCCCTTTAACAACGTTTTTTCTTTGAATTTCATAGGTTTTTATTAGTCCAACTTAACCGTAACGTCCCTTTAACAAAGTTTTTTCATTGAATTTCATAGGTTTTTATTAGTGCAACTTAACCTTAATGCCCCTTTAACAAAGTTTTTTCTTTGAATTTCATAGGTTTTTACTAGTCCAACTTAACCATAACGTCCCTTTAACAAAGTTTTTCTTTGAATTTCATAGGTTTTTATTAGTCCAACTTAACCATAACGTCCCTTTAACAAAGTTTTTTCAGTGAATTTCAAAGGTTTTTATTAGTGCAACTTAACCAAAACGTCCAATTAACAAAGTTTTTTCATTGAGTTTCATAGGTTTTTATTATTCCAACTTAACCATAACGTCCCTTTAACACATTTTTTTCAGTGAATTTCAAAGGTTTTTATTAGTGCAATTAACCATAACGTCCCTTTAACAAAGTTTTTTCATTGAATTTCATAGGTTTTTATTAGTGCAACTTAACCATAACGACCCTTTAACAACGTTTTTTCAGTGAATTTCAAAGATTTTTATTAGTGCAACTTAACTATAACGTCCCTTTAACAAAATGTTTTCTTTGAATTTCATAGGATTTTATTAGTCCAACTTAACCATAACGTCGCTTTAACATAGTTCTTCAGTGAATTGCAAAGGTTTTTATTAGTGCAATTAACCATAACGTCCCTTTAACAAAGTTTTTTCAGTGAATTTCAAAGATTTTTATTAGTGCAACTTAACTATAATGTCCCTTTAACACAGTTTGTTCTTTGAATTTCATTTGTTTTTATTAGTCCAACTTAACCATAACGTCCCTTTAACAAAGTTTTTTCAGTGAATTTCAAAGATTTGTATTAGTGCAACTTAACCATAACGTCCCTTTAACAAAGTTTTTTCTTTGAATTTCATAGGTTTTTATTAGTCCAACTTAACCATAACGTCCATTTAACAAAGTTTTTTCAGTGTATTTCAAAGATTTTTATTAGTGCAACTTAACTATAACGTCCCTTTAATAAAGTTTTTCCTTTGAATTTCATAGGTTTTTATTAGTCCAACTTAACCGTAACGTCGCTTTAACATAGTTCTTCAGTGAATTTCAAAAGTTTTTATTAGTCCAATTAACCATAACGTCCCTTTAACAAAGTGTTTTCAGTGAATTTCATAGGTTTTTATTAGTCCAACTTAACCATAACGTCCCTTTAACAAAGTTTTTTCAGTGAATTTCAAAGGTTTTTATTAGTGCAACTTAACCAAAACGTCCAATTAACAAAGTTTTTTCATTGAGTTTCATAGGTTTTTATTATTCCAACTTAACCATAACGTCCCTTTAACACATTTTTTTCAGTGAATTTCAAAGGTTTTTATTAGTGCAATTAACCATAACGTCCCTTTAACAAAGTTTTTTCATTGAATTTCATAGGTTTTTATTAGTGCAACTTAACCATAACGACCCTTTAACAATGTTTTTTCAGTGAATTTCAAAGATTTTTATTAGTGCAACTTAACTATAACGTCCCTTTAACAAAATGTTTTCTTTGAATTTCATAGGATTTTATTAGTCCAACTTAACCATAACGTCGCTTTAACATAGTTCTTCAGTGAATTTCAAAGGTTTTTATTAGTGCAATTAACCATAACGTCCCTTTAACAAAGTTTTTTCATTGAATTTCATAGGTTTTTATTAGTGCAACTTAACCATAACGTCCCTTTAACAACGTTTTTTCTTTGAATTTCATAGGTTTTTATTAGTCCAACTTAACCGTAACGTCCCTTTAACAAAGTTTTTTCATTGAATTTCATAGGTTTTTATTAGTGCAACTTAACCTTAATGCCCCTTTAACAAAGTTTTTTCTTTGAATTTCATAGGTTTTTATTAGTCCAACTTAACCATAACGTCCCTTTAACAACATTTTTTCAGTGAATGTCAAAGGTTTTTATTAGTGCAAGTTAACCATAACGTCCCATTAAAAAAGTTTTTCAGTGAATTTCAAAGGTTTTTATTAGTGCAATTAACCATAACGTCCCTTTAACAAAGTTTTTTCAGTGAATTTCAAAGATTTTTATTAGTGCAACTTAACTATAATGTCCCTTTAACACAGTTTGTTCTTTGAATTTCATTTGTTTTTATTAGTCCAACTTAACCATAACGTCCCTTTAACAAAGTTTTTTCAGTGAATTTCAAAGATTTGTATTAGTGCAACTTAACTATAACGTCACTTTAACAAAGTTTGTTCTTTGAATTTCATAGGTTTTTATCAGTCCAACTTAACCATAACGTCCCTTTAACATAGTTTTTTCAGTGAATTTCAAAGGTTTTTATTAGTGCAATTAACCATAACGTCCCTTTAACAATGTTTTTTCTTTGAATTTCATAGGTTTTTATTAGTCCAACTTAACCATAACGTCCCTTTAACAACATTTTTTCAGTGAATTTCAAAGGTTTTTATTAGTGCAAGTTAACCATAACGTCCCATTAACAAAGTTTTTCAGTGACTTTCAAAGGTTTTTATTAGCGCAACTTAACCATAACGTCCCATTAACAAAGTTTTTTCATTGAATTTCATAGGTTTTTATTAGTGCAACTTAACCATAACGTCCCTTTAACAACGTTTTTTCTTTGAATTTCATAGGTTTTTATTAGTCCAACTTAACCGTAACGTCCCTTTAACAAAGTTTTTTCATTGAATTTCATAGGTTTTTATTAGTGCAACTTAACCTTAATGCCCCTTTAACAAAGTTTTTTCTTTGAATTTCATAGGTTTTTACTAGTCCAACTTAACCATAACGTCCCTTTAACAAAGTTTTTTCTTTGAATTTCATAGGTTTTTATTAGTCCAACTTAACCATAACGTCCATTTAACAAAGTTTTTTCAGTGTATTTCAAAGATTTTTATTAGTGCAACTTAACTATAACGTCCCTTTAATAAAGTTTTTCCTTTGAATTTCATAGGTTTTTATTAGTCCAACTTAACCGTAACGTCGCTTTAACATAGTTCTTCAGTGAATTTCAAAAGTTTTTATTAGTGCAATTAACCATAACGTCCCTTTAACAAAGTGTTTTCAGTGAATTTCATAGGTTTTTATTAGTCCAACTTAACCATAACGTCCCTTTAACAAAGTTTTTTCAGTGAATTTCAAAGGTTTTTATTAGTGCAACTTAACCAAAACGTCCAATTAACAAAGTTTTTTCATTGAGTTTCATAGGTTTTTATTATTCCAACTTAACCATAACGTCCCTTTAACACATTTTTTTCAGTGAATTTCAAAGGTTTTTATTAGTGCAATTAACCATAACGTCCCTTTAACAAAGTTTTTTCATTGAATTTCATAGGTTTTTATTAGTGCAACTTAACCATAACGACCCTTTAACAACGTTTTTTCAGTGAATTTCAAAGATTTTTATTAGTGCAACTTAACTATAACGTCCCTTTAACAAAATGTTTTCTTTGAATTTCATAGGATTTTATTAGTCCAACTTAACCATAACGTCGCTTTAACATAGTTCTTCAGTGAATTTCAAAGGTTTTTATTAGTGCAATTAACCATAACGTCCCTTTAACAAAGTTTTTTCAGTGAATTTCAAAGATTTTTATTAGTGCAACTTAACTATAATGTCCCTTTAACACAGTTTGTTCTTTGAATTTCATTTGTTTTTATTAGTCCAACTTAACCATAACGTCCCTTTAACAAAGTTTTTTCAGTGAATTTCAAAGATTTGTATTAGTGCAACTTAACCATAACGTCCCTTTAACAAAGTTTTTTCTTTGAATTTCATAGGTTTTTATTAGTCCAACTTAACCATAACGTCCATTTAACAAAGTTTTTTCAGTGTATTTCAAAGATTTTTATTAGTGCAACTTAACTATAACGTCCCTTTAATAAAGTTTTTCCTTTGAATTTCATAGGTTTTTATTAGTCCAACTTAACCGTAACGTCGCTTTAACATAGTTCTTCAGTGAATTTCAAAAGTTTTTATTAGTCCAATTAACCATAACGTCCCTTTAACAAAGTGTTTTCAGTGAATTTCATAGGTTTTTATTAGTCCAACTTAACCATAACGTCCCTTTAACAAAGTTTTTTCAGTGAATTTCAAAGGTTTTTATTAGTGCAACTTAACCAAAACGTCCAATTAACAAAGTTTTTTCATTGAGTTTCATAGGTTTTTATTATTCCAACTTAACCATAACGTCCCTTTAACACATTTTTTTCAGTGAATTTCAAAGGTTTTTATTAGTGCAATTAACCATAACGTCCCTTTAACAAAGTTTTTTCATTGAATTTCATAGGTTTTTATTAGTGCAACTTAACCATAACGACCCTTTAACAATGTTTTTTCAGTGAATTTCAAAGATTTTTATTAGTGCAACTTAACTATAACGTCCCTTTAACAAAATGTTTTCTTTGAATTTCATAGGATTTTATTAGTCCAACTTAACCATAACGTCGCTTTAACATAGTTCTTCAGTGAATTTCAAAGGTTTTTATTAGTGCAATTAACCATAACGTCCCTTTAACAAAGTTTTTTCATTGAATTTCATAGGTTTTTATTAGTGCAACTTAACCATAACGTCCCTTTAACAACGTTTTTTCTTTGAATTTCATAGGTTTTTATTAGTCCAACTTAACCGTAACGTCCCTTTAACAAAGTTTTTTCATTGAATTTCATAGGTTTTTATTAGTGCAACTTAACCTTAATGCCCCTTTAACAAAGTTTTTTCTTTGAATTTCATAGGTTTTTATTAGTCCAACTTAACCATAACGTCCCTTTAACAACATTTTTTCAGTGAATGTCAAAGGTTTTTATTAGTGCAAGTTAACCATAACGTCCCATTAAAAAAGTTTTTCAGTGAATTTCAAAGGTTTTTATTAGTGCAATTAACCATAACGTCCCTTTAACAAAGTTTTTTCAGTGAATTTCAAAGATTTTTATTAGTGCAACTTAACTATAATGTCCCTTTAACACAGTTTGTTCTTTGAATTTCATTTGTTTTTATTAGTCCAACTTAACCATAACGTCCCTTTAACAAAGTTTTTTCAGTGAATTTCAAAGATTTGTATTAGTGCAACTTAACTATAATGTCACTTTAACAAAGTTTGTTCTTTGAATTTCATAGGTTTTTATCAGTCCAACTTAACCATAACGTCCCTTTAACATAGTTTTTTCAGTGAATTTCAAAGGTTTTTATTAGTGCAATTAACCATAACGTCCCTTTAACAATGTTTTTTCTTTGAATTTCATAGGTTTTTATTAGTCCAACTTAACCATAACGTCCCTTTAACAACATTTTTTCAGTGAATTTCAAAGGTTTTTATTAGTGCAAGTTAACCATAACGTCCCATTAACAAAGTTTTTCAGTGACTTTCAAAGGTTTTTATTAGCGCAACTTAACCATAACGTCCCATTAACAAAGTTTTTTCATTGAATTTCATAGGTTTTTATTAGTGCAACTTAACCATAACGTCCCTTTAACAACGTTTTTTCTTTGAATTTCATAGGTTTTTATTAGTCCAACTTAACCGTAACGTCCCTTTAACAAAGTTTTTTCATTGAATTTCATAGGTTTTTATTAGTGCAACTTAACCTTAATGCCCCTTTAACAAAGTTTTTTCTTTGAATTTCATAGGTTTTTACTAGTCCAACTTAACCATAACGTCCCTTTAACAAAGTTTTTTCTTTGAATTTCATAGGATTTTATTAGTCCAACTTAACCATAACGTCGCTTTAACATAGTTCTTCAGTGAATTTCAAAGGTTTTTATTAGTGCAATTAACCATAACGTCCCTTTAACAAAGTTTTTTCAGTGAATTTCAAAGATTTTTATTAGTGCAACTTAACTATAATGTCCCTTTAACACAGTTTGTTCTTTGAATTTCATTTATTTTTATTAGTCCAACTTAACCATAACGTCCCTTTAACAAAGTTTTTTCAGTGAATTTCAAAGATTTTTATTAGTGCAACTTAACTATAACGTCACTTTAACAAAGTTTGTTCTTTGAATTTCATAGGTTTTTATCAGTCCAACTTAACCATAACGTCCCTTTAACATAGTTTTTTCAGTGAATTTCAAAGGTTTTTACTAGTGCAATTAACCATAACGTCCCTTTAACAATGTTTTTTCTTTGAATTTCATAGGTTTTTATTAGTCCAACTTAACCATAACGTCCCTTTAACAACATTTTTTCAGTGAATTTCAAAGGTTTTTACGTCCCATTAACAAAGTTTTTCAGTGACTTTCAAAGGTTTTTATTAGCGCAACTTAACCATAACGTCCCATTAACAAAGTTTTTTCATTGAATTTCATAGGTTTTTATTAGTGCAACTTAACCATAACGTCCCTTTAACAACGTTTTTTCTTTGAATTTCATAGGTTTTTATTAGTCCAACTTAACCGTAACGTCCCTTTAACAAAGTTTTTTCATTGAATTTCATAGGTTTTTATTAGTGCAACTTAACCTTAATGCCCCTTTAACAAAGTTTTTTCTTTGAATTTCATAGGTTTTTACTAGTCCAACTTAACCATAACGTCCCTTTAACAAAGTTTTTTCTTTGAATTTCATAGGTTTTTATTAGTCCAACTTAACCATAACGTCCATTTAACAAAGTTTTTTCAGTGTATTTCAAAGATTTTTATTAGTGCAACTTAACTATAACGTCCCTTTAATAAAGTTTTTCCTTTGAATTTCATAGGTTTTTATTAGTCCAACTTAACCGTAACGTCGCTTTAACATAGTTCTTCAGTGAATTTCAAAAGTTTTTATTAGTGCAATTAACCATAACGTCCCTTTAACAAAGTGTTTTCAGTGAATTTCATAGGTTTTTATTAGTCCAACTTAACCATAACGTCCCTTTAACAAAGTTTTTTCAGTGAATTTCAAAGGTTTTTATTAGTGCAACTTAACCAAAACGTCCAATTAACAAAGTTTTTTCATTGAGTTTCATAGGTTTTTATTATTCCAACTTAACCATAACGTCCCTTTAACACATTTTTTTCAGTGAATTTCAAAGGTTTTTATTAGTGCAATTAACCATAACGTCCCTTTAACAAAGTTTTTTCATTGAATTTCATAGGTTTTTATTAGTGCAACTTAACCATAATGACCCTTTAACAACGTTTTTTCAGTGAATTTCAAAGATTTTTATTAGTGCAACTTAACTATAACGTCCCTTTAACAAAATGTTTTCTTTGAAGTTCATAGGATTTTATTAGTCCAACTTAACCATAACGTCTCTTTAACATAGTTCTTCAGTGAATTGCAAAGGATTTTATTAGTGCAATTAACCATAACGTCCCTTTAACAAAGTTTTTTCAGTGAATTTCAAAGATTTTTATTAGTGCAACTTAACTATAATGTCCCTTTAACACAGTTTGTTCTTTGAATTTCATTTGTTTTTATTAGTCCAACTTAACCATAACGTCCCTTTAACAAAGTTTTTTCAGTGAATTTCAAAGATTTGTATTAGTGCAACTTAACTATAACGTCACTTTAACAAAGTTTGTTCTTTGAATTTCATAGGTTTTTATCAGTCCAACTTAACCATAACGTCCCTTTAACATAGTTTTTTCAGTGAATTTCAAAGGTTTTTACTAGTGCAATTAACCATAACGTCCCTTTAACAATGTTTTTTCTTTGAATTTCATAGGTTTTTATTCGTCCAACTTAACCATAACGTCCCTTTAACAACATTTTTTCAGTGAATTTCAAAGGTTTTTATTAGTGCAAGTTAACCATAACGTCCCATTAACAAAGTTTTTCAGTGACTTTCAAAGGTTTTTATTAGCGCAACTTAACCATAACGTCCCATTAACAAAGTTTTTTCATTGAATTTCATAGGTTTTTATTAGTGCAACTTAACCATAACGTCCCTTTAACAACGTTTTTCCTTTTAATTTCATAGGTTTTTATTAGTCCAACTTAACCGTAACGTCCCTTTAACAAAGTTTTTTCATTGAATTTCATAGGTTTTTATTAGTGCAACTTAACCTTAATGCCCCTTTAACAAAGTTTTTTCTTTGAATTTCATAGGTTTTTATTAGTCCAACTTAACCATAACGTCCCTTTAACAACATTTTTTCAGTGAATGTCAAAGGTTTTTATTAGTGCAAGTTAACCATAACGTCCCATTAAAAAAATTTTTCAGTGACTTTCAAAGGTTTTTATTAGCGCAACTTAACCATAACATCCCATTAACAAAGTTTTTTCATTGAATTTCATAGGTTTTTATTAGTGCAACTTAATCATAACATCCCTTTAACAACGTTTTTTCTTTGAATTTCATAGGTTTTTATTAGTCCAATTTAACCGTAACGTCCCTTTAACATAGTTTTTCAGTGAATTTCAAAGGTTTTTATTAGTGCAATTAACCATAACGTCCCTTTAACAAAGTTTTTTCATTGAATTTCATAGGTTTTTATTAGTGCAACTTAACCTTAATGCCCCTTTAACAAAGTTTTTTCTTTGAATTTCATAGGTTTTTATTAGTCCAACTTAACCATAACGTCCCTTTAACATCATTTTTTCAGTGAATGTCAAAGGTTTTTATTAGTGCAAGTTAACCATAACGTCCCATTAAAAAAGTTTTTCAGTGACTTTCAAAGGTTTTTATTAGCGCAACTTAACCATAACATCCCATTAACAAAGTTTTTTCATTGAATTTCATAGGTTTTTATTAGTGCAACTTAATCAAAACATCCCTTTAACAACGTTTTTTCTTTGAATTTCATAGGTTTTTATTAGTGCAACTTAACTATAATGTCCCTTTAACACAGTTTGTTCTTTGAATTTCATTTGTTTTTATTAGTCCAACTTAACCATAACGTCCCTTTAACAAAGTTTTTTCAGTGAATTTCAAAGATTTGTATTAGTGCAACTTAACTATAACGTCACTTTAACAAAGTTTGTTCTTTGAATTTCATAGGTTTTTATCAGTCCAACTTAACCATAACGTCCCTTTAACATAGTTTTTTCAGTGAATTTCAAAGGTTTTTATTAGTGCAATTAACCATAATGTCCCTTTAACAATGTTTTTTCTTTGAATTTCATAGGTTTTTATTAGTCCAACTTAACCATAACGTCCCTTTAACAACATTTTTTCAGTGAATTTCAAAGGTTTTTATTAGTGCAAGTTAACCATAACGCCCCATTAACAAAGTTTTTCAGTGACTTTCAAAGGTTTTTATTAGCGCAACTTAACCATAACGTCCCATTAACAAAGTTTTTTCATTGAATTTCATAGGTTTTTATTAGTGCAACTTAACCATAACGTCCCTTTAACAATGTTTTTTCTTTGAATTTCATAGGTTTTTATTAGTCCAACTTAACCGTAACGTCCCTTTAACAAAGTTTTTTCATTTAATTTCATAGGTTTTTATTAGTGCAACTTAACCTTAATGCCCCTTTAACAAAGTTTTTTCTTTGAATTTCATAGGTTTTTACTAGTCCAACTTAACCATAACGTCCCTTTAACAAAGTTTTTTCTTTGAATTTCATAGGTTTTTATTAGTCCAACTTAACCATAACGTCCATTTAACAAAGTTTTTTCAGTGTATTTCAAAGATTTTTATTAGTGCAACTTAACTATAACGTCCCTTTAATAAAGTTTTTCCTTTGAATTTCATAGGTTTTTATTAGTCCAACTTAACCGTAACGTCGCTTTAACATAGTTCTTCAGTGAATTTCAAAAGTTTTTATTAGTGCAATTAACCATAACGTCCCTTTAACAAAGTGTTTTCAGTGAATTTCAAAGATTTTTATTAGTGCAACTTAACTATAACGTCCCTTTAACACAGTTTGTTCTTTAAATTTCATTTGTTTTTATTAGTCCAACTTAACCATAACATCCCTTTAACAAAGTTTTTTCAGTGAATTTCAAAGATTTGTATTAGTGCAACTTAACTATAACGTCACTTTAACAAAGTTTGTTCTTTGAATTTCATAGGTTTTTATCAGTCCAACTTAACCATAACGTCCCTTTAACATAGTTTTTTCAGTGAATTTCAAATGTTTTTATTAGTGCAACTTAACCATAACGTCCCTTTAACAATGTTTTTTCTTTGAATTTCATAGGTTTTTATTAGTCCAACTTAACCATAACGTCCCTTTAACAACATTTTTTCAGTGAATGTCAAAGGTTTTTATCAGTGAAAGTTAACCATAACGTCCCATTAAAAAAGTTTTTCAGTGACTTTCAAAGGTTTTTATTAGCGCAACTTAACCATAACATCCCATTAACAAAGTTTTTTCATTGAATTTCATAGGTTTTTATTAGTGCAACTTAATCATAACATCCCTTTAACAACGTTTTTTCTTTGAATTTCATAGGTTTTTATTAGTCCAACTTAACCGTAACGTCCCTTTAACATAGTTTTTCAGTGAATTTCAAAGGTTTTTATTAGTGCAATTAACCATAACGTCCATTTAACAAAGTTTTTTCATTGAATTTCATAGGTTTTTATTAGTGCAATTAACCATAACGTCCCTTTAACAATGTTTTTTCTTTGAATTTCATAGGTTTTTATTAGTCCAACTTAACCATAACGTCCCTTTAACAACATTTTTTCAGTGAATTTCAAAGGTTTTTATTAGTGCAAGTTAACCATAACGTCCCATTAACAAAGTTTTCAGTGACTTTCAAAGGTTTTTATTAGCGCAACTTAACCATAACGTCCCATTAACAAAGTTTTTTCATTGAATTTCATAGGTTTTTATTAGTCCAACTTAACCCTAACGTCCCTTTAACAAAGTTTTTTCATTGAATTTCATAGGTTTTTATTAGTGCAACTTAACCTTAATGCCCCTTTAACAAAGTTTTTTCTTTGAATTTCATAGGTTTTTACTAGTCCAACTTAACCATAACGTCCCTTTAACAAAGTTTTTTCTTTGAATTTCATAGGTTTTTATTAGTCCAACTTAACCAAAACGTCCAATTAACAAAGTTTTTTCATTGAGTTTCATAGGTTTTTATTATTCCAACTTAACTATAACGTCCCTTTAATAAAGTTTTTCCTTTGAATTTCATAGGTTTTTATTAGTCCAACTTAACCGTAACGTCGCTTTAACATAGTTCTTCAGTGAATTTCAAAAGTTTTTATTAGTGCAATTAACCATAACGTCCCTTTAACAAAGTGTTTTCAGTGAATTTCATAGGTTTTTATTAGTCCAACTTAACCATAACGTCCCTTTAACAAAGTTTTTTCAGTGAATTTCAAAGGTTTTTATTAGTGCAACTTAACCAAAACGTCCAATTAACAAAGTTTTTTCATTGAGTTTCATAGGTTTTTATTAGTGCAACTTAACCATAACGTCCCTTTAACAATGTTTTTTCTTTGAATTTCATAGGTTTTTATTAGTCCAACTTAACCGTAACGTCCCTTTAACAAAGTTTTTTCATTTAATTTCATAGGTTTTTATTAGTGCAACTTAACCTTAACGACCCTTTAACAACGTTTTTTCAGTGAATTTCAAAGATATTTATTAGTGCAACTTAACTATAACGTCCCTTTAACAAAATGTTTTCTTTGAATTTCATAGGATTTTATTAGTCCAACTTAACCATAACGTCGCTTTAACATAGTTCTTCAGTGAATTTCAAAGGTTTTTATTAGTGCAATTAACCATAACGTCCCTTTAACAAAGTTTTTTCAGTGAATTTCAAAGATTTTTATTAGTGCAACTTAACTATAATGTCCCTTTAACACAGTTTGTTCTTTGAATTTCATTTGTTTTTATTAGTCCAACTTAACCATAACGTCCCTTTAACAAAGTTTTTTCAGTGAATTTCAAAGATTTGTATTAGTGCAACTTAACTATAACGTCACTTTAACAAAGTTTGTTCTTTGAATTTCATAGGTTTTTATCAGTCGAACTTAACCATAACGTCCCTTTAACATAGATTTTTCAGTGAATTTCAAAGGTTTTTATTAGTGCAATTAACCATAACGTCCCTTTAACAATGTTTTTTCTTTGAATTTCATAGGTTTTTATTAGTCCAACTTAACCATAACGTCCCTTTAACAACATTTTTTCAGTGAATTTCAAAGGTTTTTATTAGTGCAAGTTAACCATAACGTCCCATTAACAAAGTTTTTCAGTGACTTTCAAAGGTTTTTATTAGCGCAACTTAACCATAACGTCCCATTAACAAAGTTTTTTCATTGAATTTCATAGGTTTTTATTAGTGCAACTTAACCATAACGTCCCTTTAACAACGTTTTTTCTTTGAATTTCATAGGTTTTTATTAGTCCAACTTAACCGTAACGTCCCTTTAACAAAGTTTTTTCATTGAATTTCATAGGTTTTTATAAGTGCAACTTAACCTTAATGCCCCTTTAACAAAGTTTTTTCTTTGAATTTCATAGGTTTTTACTAGTCCAACTTACCCATAACGTCCCTTTAACAAAGTTTTTTCTTTGAATTTCATAGGTTTTTATTAGTCCAACTTAACCATAACGTCCATTTAACAAAGTTTTTTCAGTGTATTTCAAAGATTTTTATTAGTGCAACTTAACTATAACGTCCCTTTAATAAAGTTTTTCCTTTGAATTTCATAGGTTTTTATTAGTCCAACTTAACCGTAACGTCGCTTTAACATAGTTCTTCAGTGAATTTCAAAAGTTTTTATTAGTGCAATTAACCATAACGTCCCTTTAACAAAGTGTTTTCAGTGAATTTCATAGGTTTTTATTAGTCCAACTTAACCATAACGTCCCTTTAACAAAGTTTTTTCAGTGAATTTCAAAGGTTTTTATTAGTGCAACTTAACCAAAACGTCCAATTAACAAAGTTTTTTCATTGAGTTTCATAGGTTTTTATTATTCCAACTTAACCATAACGTCCCTTTAACACATTTTTTTCAGTGAATTTCAAAGGTTTTTATTAGTGCAATTAACCATAACATCCCTTTAACAAAGTTTTTTCATTGAATTTCATAGGTTTTTATTAGTGCAACTTAACCATAACGACCCTTTAACAACGTTTTTTCAGTGAATTTCAAAGATTTTTATTAGTGCAACTTAACTATAACGTCCCTTTAACAAAATGTTTTCTTTGAATTTCATAGGATTTTATTAGTCCAACTTAACCATAACGTCGCTTTAACATAGTTCTTCAGTGAATTTCAAAGGTTTTTATTAGTGCAATTAACCATAACGTCCCTTTAACAAAGTTTTTTCAGTGAATTTCAAAGATTTTTATAAGTGCAACTTAACTATAATGTCCCTTTAACACAGTTTGTTCTTTGAATTTCATTTGTTTTTATTAGTCCAACTTAACCATAACGTCCCTTTAACAAAGTTTTTTCAGTGAATTTCAAAGATTTGTATTAGTGCAACTTAACTATAACGTCACTTTAACAAAGTTTGTTCTTTGAATTTCATAGGTTTTTATCAGTCCAACTTAACCATAACGTCCCTTTAACATAGTTTTTTCAGTGAATTTCAAAGGTTTTTATTAGTGCAATTAACCATAACGTCCCTTTAACAATGTTTTTTCTTTGAATTTCATAGGTTTTTATTAGTCCAACTTAACCATAACGTCCCTTTAACAACATTTTTTCAGTGAATTTCAAAGGTTTTTATTAGTGCAAGTTAACCATAACGTCCCATTAACAAAGTTTTTCAGTGACTTTCAAAGGTTTTTATTAGCGCAACTTAACCATAACGTCCCATTAACAAAGTTTTTTCATTGAATTTCATAGGTTTTTATTAGTGCAACTTAACCATAACGTCCCTTTAACAACGTTTTTTCTTTGAATTTCATAGGTTTTTATTAGTCCAACTTAACCGTAACGTCCCTTTAACAAAGTTTTTTCATTGAATTTCATAGGTTTTTATTAGTGCAACTTAACCTTAATGCCCCTTTAACAAAGTTTTTTCTTTGAATTTCATAGGTTTTTATTAGTCCAACTTAACCATAACGTCCCTTTAACAACATTTTTTCAGTGAATGTCAAAGGTTTTTATTAGTGCAAGTTAACCATAACGTCCCATTAAAAAAGTTTTTCAGTGAATTTCAAAGGTTTTTATTAGTGCAATTAACCATAACGTCCCTTTAACAAAGTTTTTTCAGTGAATTTCAAAGATTTTTATTAGTGCAACTTAACTATAATGTCCCTTTAACACAGTTTGTTCTTTGAATTTCATTTGTTTTTATTAGTCCAACTTAACCATAACGTCCCTTTAACAAAGTTTTTTCAGTGAATTTCAAAGATTTGTATTAGTGCAACTTAACTATAACGTCACTTTAACAAAGTTTGTTCTTTGAATTTCATAGGTTTTTATCAGTCCAACTTAACCATAACGTCCCTTTAACATAGTTTTTTCAGTGAATTTCAAAGGTTTTTATTAGTGCAATTAACCATAACGTCCCTTTAACAATGTTTTTTCTTTGAATTTCATAGGTTTTTATTAGTCCAACTTAACCATAACGTCCCTTTAACAACATTTTTTCAGTGAATTTCAAAGGTTTTTATTAGTGCAAGTTAACCATAACGTCCCATTAACAAAGTTTTTCAGTGACTTTCAAAGGTTTTTATTAGCGCAACTTAACCATAACGTCCCATTAACAAAGTTTTTTCATTGAATTTCATAGGTTTTTATTAGTGCAACTTAACCATAACGTCCCTTTAACAACGTTTTTTCTTTGAATTTCATAGGTTTTTATTAGTCCAACTTAACCGTAACGTCCCTTTAACAAAGTTTTTTCATTGAATTTCATAGGTTTTTATTAGTGCAACTTAACCTTAATGCCCCTTTAACAAAGTTTTTTCTTTGAATTTCATAGGTTTTTACTAGTCCAACTTAACCATAACGTCCCTTTAACAAAGTTTTTTCTTTGAATTTCATAGGTTTTTATTAGTCCAACTTAACCATAACGTCCATTTAACAAAGTTTTTTCAGTGTATTTCAAAGATTTTTATTAGTGCAACTTAACTATAACGTCCCTTTAATAAAGTTTTTCCTTTGAATTTCATAGGTTTTTATTAGTCCAACTTAACCGTAACGTCGCTTTAACATAGTTCTTCAGTGAATTTCAAAAGTTTTTATTAGTGCAATTAACCATAACGTCCCTTTAACAAAGTGTTTTCAGTGAATTTCATAGGTTTTTATTAGTCCAACTTAACCATAACGTCCCTTTAACAAAGTTTTTTCAGTGAATTTCAAAGGTTTTTATTAGTGCAACTTAACCAAAACGTCCAATTAACAAAGTTTTTTCATTGAGTTTCATAGGTTTTTATTATTCCAACTTAACCATAACGTCCCTTTAACACATTTTTTTCAGTGAATTTCAAAGGTTTTTATTAGTGCAATTAACCATAACGTCCCTTTAACAAAGTTTTTTCATTGAATTTCATAGGTTTTTATTAGTGCAACTTAACCATAACGACCCTTTAACAACGTTTTTTCAGTGAATTTCAAAGATTTTTATTAGTGCAACTTAACTATAACGTCCCTTTAACAAAATGTTTTCTTTGAATTTCATAGGATTTTATTAGTCCAACTTAACCATAACGTCGCTTTAACATAGTTCTTCAGTGAATTTCAAAGGTTTTTATTAGTGCAATTAACCATAACGTCCCTTTAACAAAGTTTTTTCAGTGAATTTCAAAGATTTTTATAAGTGCAACTTAACTATAATGTCCCTTTAACACAGTTTGTTCTTTGAATTTCATTTGTTTTTATTAGTCCAACTTAACCATAACGTCCCTTTAACAAAGTTTTTTCAGTGAATTTCAAAGATTTGTATTAGTGCAACTTAACTAAAACGTCACTTTAACAAAGTTTGTTCTTTGAATTTCATAGGTTTTTATCAGTCCAACTTTACCATAACGTCCCTTTAACATAGTTTTTTCAGTGAATTTCAAAGGTTTTTATTAGTGCAATTAACCATAACGTCCCTTTAACAATGTTTTTTCTTTGAATTTCATAGGTTTTTATTAGTCCAACTTAACCATAACGTCCCTTTAACAACATTTTTTCAGTGAATTTCAAAGGTTTTTATTAGTGCAAGTTAACCATAACGTCCCATTAACAAAGTTTTTCAGTGACTTTCAAAGGTTTTTATTAGCGCAACTTAACCATAACGTCCCATTAACAAAGTTTTTTCATTGAATTTCATAGGTTTTTATTAGTGCAACTTAACCATAACGTCCCTTTAACAACGTTTTTTCTTTGAATTTCATAGGTTTTTATTAGTCCAACTTAACCGTAACGTCCCTTTAACAAAGTTTTTTCATTGAATTTCATAGGTTTTTATTAGTGCAACTTAACCTTAATGCCCCTTTAACAAAGTTTTTTCTTTGAATTTCATAGGTTTTTATTAGTCCAACTTAACCATAACGTCCCTTTAACAACATTTTTTCAGTGAATGTCAAAGGTTTTTATTAGTGCAAGTTAACCATAACGTCCCATTAAAAAAGTTTTTCAGTGACTTTCAAAGGTTTTTATTAGCGCAACTTAACCATAACATCCCATTAACAAAGTTTTTTCATTGAATTTCATAGGTTTTTATTAGTGCAACTTAATCATAACATCCCTTTAACAACGTTTTTTCTTTGAATTTCATAGGTTTTTATTAGTGCAACTTAACTATAATGTCCCTTTAACACAGTTTGTTCTTTGAATTTCATTTGTTTTTATTAGTCCAACTTAACCATAACGTCCCTTTAACAAAGTTTTTTCAGTGAATTTCAAAGATTTGTATTAGTGCAACTTAACTATAATGTCACTTTAACAAAGTTTGTTCTTTGAATTTCATAGGTTTTTATCAGTCCAACTTAACCATAACGTCCCTTTAACATCGTTTTTTCAGTGAATTTCAAAGGTTTTTATTAGTGCAATTAACCATAACGTCCCTTTAACAATGTTTTTTCTTTGAATTTCATAGGTTTTTATTAGTCCAACTTAACCATAACGTCCCTTTAACAACATTTTTTCAGTGAATTTCAAAGGTTTTTATTAGTGCAAGTTAACCATAACGTCCCATTAACAAAGTTTTTCAGTGACTTTCAAAGGTTTTTATTAGCGCAACTTAACCATACCGTCCCATTAACAAAGTTTTTTCATTGAATTTCATAGGTTTTTATTAGTGCAACTTAACCATAACGTTCCTTTAACAATGTTTTTTCTTTGAATTTCATAGGTTTTTATTAGTCCAACTTAACCGTAACGTCCCTTTAACAAAGTTTTTTCATTGAATTTCATAGGTTTTTATTAGTGCAACTTAACCTTAATGCCCCTTTAACAAAGTTTTTTCTTTGAATTTCATAGGTTTTTACTAGTCCAACTTAACCATAACGTCCCTTTAACAAAGTTTTTTCTTTGAATTTCATAGGTTTTTATTAGTCCAACTTAACCATAACGTCCATTTAACAAAGTTTTTTCAGTGTATTTCAAAGATTTTTATTAGTGCAACTTAACTATAACGTCCCTTTAATAAAGTTTTTCCTTTGAATTTCATAGGTTTTTATTAGTCCAATTTAACCGTAACGTCGCTTTAACATAGTTCTTCAGTGAATTTCAAAAGTTTTTATTAGTGCAATTAACCATAACGTCCCTTTAACAAAGTGTTTTCAGTGAATTTCAAAGATTTTTATTAGCGCAACTTAACCATAACATCCCATTAACAAAGTTTTTTCATTGAATTTCATAGGTTATTATTAGTGCAACTTAATCATAACATCCCTTTAACAACGTTTTTTCTTTGAATTTCATAGGTTTTTATTAGTGCAACTTAACTATAATGTCCCTTTAACACAGTTTGTTCTTTGAATTTCATTTGTTTTTATTAGTCCAACTTAACCATAACGTCCCTTTAACAAAGTTTTTTCAGTGAATTTCAAAGATTTGTATTAGTGCAACTTAACTATAATGTCACTTTAACAAAGTTTGTTCTTTGAATTTCATAGGTTTTTATCAGTCCAACTTAACCATAACGTCCCTTTAACATAGTTTTTTCAGTGAATTTCAAAGGTTTTTATTAGTGCAATTAACCATAACGTCCCTTTAACAATGTTTTTTCTTTGAATTTCATAGGTTTTTATTAGTCCAACTTAACCATAACGTCCCTTTAACAACATTTTTTCAGTGAATTTCAAAGGTTTTTATTAGTGCAAGTTAACCATAACGTCCCATTAACAAAGTTTTTCAGTGACTTTCAAAGGTTTTTATTAGCGCAACTTAACCGTAACATCCCATTAACAAAGTTTTTTCATTGAATTTCATAGGTTTTTATTAGTGCAACTTAATCATAACATCCCTTTAACAACGTTTTTTCTTTGAATTTCATAGGTTTTTATTAGTCCAACTTAACCGTAACGTCCCTTTAACATAGTTTTTCAGTGAATTTCAAAGGTTTTTATTAGTGCAATTAACCATAACGTCCATTTAACAAAGTTTTTTCATTGAATTTCATAGGTTTTTATTAGTGCAATTAACCATAACGTCCCTTTAACAATGTTTTTTCTTTGAATTTCATAGGTTTTTATTAGTCCAACTTAACCATAACGTCCCTTTAACAACATTTTTTCAGTGAATTTCAAAGGTTTTTATTAGTGCAAGTTAACCATAACGTCCCATTAACAAAGTTTTCAGTGACTTTCAAAGGTTTTTATTAGCGCAACTTAACCATAACGTCCCATTAACAAAGTTTTTTCATTGAATTTCATAGGTTTTTATTAGTGCAACTTAACCATAACGTCCCTTTAACAACGTTTTTTCATTGAATTTCATAGGTTTTTATTAGTCCAACTTAACCCTAACGTCCCTTTAACAAAGTTTTTTCATTGAATTTCATAGGTTTTTATTAGTGCAACTTAACCTTAATGCCCCTTTAACAAAGTTTTTTCTTTGAATTTCATAGGTTTTTACTAGTCCAACTTAACCATAACGTCCCTTTAACAAAGTTTTTTCTTTGAATTTCATAGGTTTTTATTAGTCCAACTTAACCAAAACGTCCAATTAACAAAGATTTTTCATTGAGTTTCATAGGTTTTTATTATTCCAACTTAACTATAACGTCCCTTTAATAAAGTTTTTCCTTTGAATTTCATAGGTTTTTATTAGTCCAACTTAACCGTAACGTCGCTTTAACATAGTTCTTCAGTGAATTTCAAAAGTTTTTATTAGTGCAATTAACCATAACGTCCCTTTAACAAAGTGTTTTCAGTGAATTTCATAGGTTTTTATTAGTCCAACTTAACCATAACGTCCCTTTAACAAAGTTTTTTCAGTGAATTTCAAAGGTTTTTATTAGTGCAACTTAACCAAAACGTCCAATTAACAAAGTTTTTTCATTGAGTTTCATAGGTTTTTATTATTCCAACTTAACCATAACGTCCCTTTAACACATTTTTTTCAGTGAATTTCAAAGGTTTTTATTAGTGCAATTAACCATAACGTCCCTTTAACAAAGTGTTTTCAGTGAATTTCATAGGTTTTTATTAGTCCAACTTAACCATAACGTCCCTTTAACAAAGTTTTTTCAGTGAATTTCAAAGGTTTTTATTAGTGCAACTTAACCAAAACGTCCAATTAACAAAGTTTTTTCATTGAGTTTCATAGGTTTTTATTATTCCAACTTAACCATAACGTCCCTTTAACAACATTTTTTCAGTGAATTTCAAAGGTTTTTATTAGTGCAAGTTAACCATAACGTCCCATTAACAAAGTTTTTCAGTGACTTTCAAAGGTTTTTATTAGCGCAACTTAACCATAACGTCCCATTAACAAAGTTTTTTCATTGAATTTCATAGGTTTTTATTAGTGCAACTTAACCATAACGTCGCTTTAACAACGTTTTTTCTTTGAATTTCATAGGTTTTTATTAGTCCAACTTAACCGTAACGTCCCTTTAACAAAGTTTTTTCATTGAATTTCATAGGTTTTTATTAGTGCAACTTAACCTTAATGCCCCTTTAACAAAGTTTTTTCTTTGAATTTCATAGGTTTTTACTAGTCCAACTTAACCATAACGTCCCTTTAACAAAGTTTTTTCTTTGAATTTCATAGGTTTTTATTAGTCCAACTTAACCATAACGTCCATTTAACAAAGTTTTTTCAGTGTATTTCAAAGATTTTTATTAGTGCAACTTAACTATAACGTCCCTTTAATAAAGTTTTTCCTTTGAATTTCATAGGTTTTTATTAGTCCAACTTAACCGTAACATCCCATTAACAAAGTTTTTTCATTGAATTTCATAGGTTTTTATTAGTGCAACTTAATCATAACATCCCTTTAACAACGTTTTTTCTTTGAATTTCATAGGTTTTTATTAGTCCAACTTAACCGTAACGTCCCTTTAACATAGTTTTTCAGTGAATTTCAAAGGTTTTTATTAGTGCAATAAACCATAACGTCCGTTTAACAAAGTTTTTTCATTGAATTTCATAGGTTTTTATTAGTGCAATTAACCATAACGTCCCTTTAACAATGTTTTTTCTTTGAATTTCATAGGTTTTTATTAGTCCAACTTAACCATAACGTCCCTTTAACAACATTTTTTCAGTGAATTTCAAAGGTTTTTATTAGTGCAAGTTAACCATAACGTCCCATTAACAAAGTTTTCAGTGACTTTCAAAGGTTTTTATTAGCGCAACTTAACCATAACGTCCCATTAACAAAGTTTTTTCATTGAATTTCATAGGTTTTTATTAGTGCAACTTAACCATAACGTCCCTTTAACAACGTTTTTTCTTTGAATTTCATAGGTTTTTATTAGTCCAACTTAACCCTAACGTCCCTTTAACAAAGTTTTTTCATTGAATTTCATAGGTTTTTATTAGTGCAACTTAACCTTAATGCCCCTTTAACAAAGTTTTTTCTTTGAATTTCATAGGTTTTTACTAGTCCAACTTAACCATAACGTCCCTTTAACAAAGTTTTTTCTTTGAATTTCATAGGTTTTTATTAGTCCAACTTAACCAAAACGTCCAATTAACAAAGTTTTTTCATTGAGTTTCATAGGTTTTTATTATTCCAACTTAACTATAACGTCCCTTTAATAAAGTTTTTCCTTTGAATTTCATAGGTTTTTATTAGTCCAACTTAACCGTAACGTCGCTTTAACATAGTTCTTCAGTGAATTTCAAAAGTTTTTATTAGTGCAATTAACCATAACGTCCCTTTAACAAAGTGTTTTCAGTGAATTTCATAGGTTTTTATTAGTCCAACTTAACCATAACGGTCTTTAACAAAGTTTTTTCAGTGAATTTCAAAGGTTTTTATTAGTGCAACTTAACCAAAACGTCCAATTAACAAAGTTTTTTCATTGAGTTTCATAGGTTTTTATTATTCCAACTTAACCATAACGTCCCTTTAACACATTTTTTTCAGTGAATTTCAAAGGTTTTTATTAGTGCAATTAACCATAACGTCCCTTTAACAAAGTTTTTTCATTGAATTTCATAGGTTTTTATTAGTGCAACTTAACCATAACGACCCTTTAACAACGTTTTTTCAGTGAATTTCAAAGATATTTATTAGTGCAACTTAACTATAACGTCCCTTTAACAAAATGTTTTCTTTGAATTTCATAGGATTTTATTAGTCCAACTTAACCATAACGTCGCTTTAACATAGTTCTTCAGTGAATTTCAAAGGTTTTTATTAGTGCAATTAACCATAACGTCCCTTTAACAAAGTTTTTTCAGTGAATTTCAAAGATTTTTATTAGTGCAACTTAACTATAATGTCCCTTTAACACAGTTTGTTCTTTGAATTTCATTTGTTTTTATTAGTCCAACTTAACCATAACGTCCCTTTAACAAAGTTTTTTCAGTGAATTTCAAAGATTTGTATTAGTGCAACTTAACTATAACGTCACTTTAACAAAGTTTGTTCTTTGAATTTCATAGGTTTTTATCAGTCGAACTTAACCATAACGTCCCTTTAACATAGTTTTTTCAGTGAATTTCAAAGGTTTTTATTAGTGCAATTAACCATAACGTCCCTTTAACAATGCTTTTTCTTTGAATTTCATAGGTTTTTATTAGTCCAACTTAACCATAACGTCCCTTTAACAACATTTTTTCAGTGAATTTCAAAGGTTTTTATTAGTGCAAGTTAACCATAACGTCCCATTAACAAAGTTTTTCAGTGACTTTCAAAGGTTTTTATTAGCGCAACTTAACCATAACGTCCCATTAACAAAGTTTTTTCATTGAATTTCATAGGTTTTTATTAGTGCAACTTAACCATAACGTCGCTTTAACAATGTTTTTTCTTTGAATTTCATAGGTTTTTATTAGTCCAACTTAACCGTAACGTCCCTTTAACAAAGTTTTTTCATTGAATTTCATAGGTTTTTATTAGTGCAACTTAACCTTAATGCCCCTTTAACAAAGTTTTTTCTTTGAATTTCATAGGTTTTTACTAGTCCAACTTAACCATAACGTCCCTTTAACAAAGTTTTTTCTTTGAATTTCATAGGTTTTTATTAGTCCAACTTAACCATAACGTCCATTTAACAAAGTTTTTTCAGTGTATTTCAAAGATTTTTATTAGTGCAACTTAACTATAACGTCCCTTTAATAAAGTTTTTCCTTTGAATTTCATAGGTTTTTATTAGTCCAACTTAACCGTAACGTCGCTTTAACATAGTTCTTCAGTGAATTTCAAAAGTTTTTATTAGTGCAATTAACCATAACGTCCCTTTAACAAAGTGTTTTCAGTGAATTTCATAGGTTTTTATTAGTCCAACTTAACCATAACGTCCCTTTAACAAAGTTTTTTCAGTGAATTTCAAAGGTTTTTATTAGTGCAACTTAACCAAAACGTCCAATTAACAAAGTTTTTTCATTGAGTTTCATAGGTTTTTATTATTCCAACTTAACCATAACGTCCCTTTAACACATTTTTTTCAGTGAATTTCAAAGGTTTTTATTAGTGCAATTAACCATAACGTCCCTTTAACAAAGTTTTTTCATTGAATTTCATAGGTTTTTATTAGTGCAACTTAACCATAACGACCCTTTAACAACGTTTTTTCAGTGAATTTCAAAGATTTTTATTAGTGCAACTTAACTATAACGTCCCTTTAACAAAATGTTTTCTTTGAATTTCATAGGATTTTATTAGTCCAACTTAACCATAACGTCGCTTTAACATAGTTCTTCAGTGAATTTCAAAGGTTTTTATTAGTGCAATTAACCATAACGTCCCTTTAACAAAGTTTTTTCAGTGAATTTCAAAGATTTTTATAAGTGCAACTTAACTATAATGTCCCTTTAACACAGTTTGTTCTTTGAATTTCATTTGTTTTTATTAGTCCAACTTAACCATAACGTCCCTTTAACAAAGTTTTTTCAGTGAATTTCAAAGATTTGTATTAGTGCAACTTAACTATAACGTCACTTTAACAAAGTTTGTTCTTTGAATTTCATAGGTTTTTATCAGTCCAACTTAACCATAACGTCCCTTTAACATAGTTTTTTCAGTGAATTTCAAAGGTTTTTATTAGTGCAATTAACCATAACGTCCCTTTAACAATGTTTTTTCTTTGAATTTCATAGGTTTTTATTAGTCCAACTTAACCATAACGTCCCTTTAACAACATTTTTTCAGTGAATTTCAAAGGTTTTTATTAGTGCAAGTTAACCATAACGTCCCATTAACAAAGTTTTTCAGTGACTTTCAAAGGTTTTTATTAGCGCAACTTAACCATAACGTCCCATTAACAAAGTTTTTTCATTGAATTTCATAGGTTTTTATTAGTGCAACTTAACCATAACGTCCCTTTAACAACGTTTTTTCTTTGAATTTCATAGGTTTTTATTAGTCCAACTTAACCGTAACGTCCCTTTAACAAAGTTTTTTCATTGAATTTCATAGGTTTTTATTAGTGCAACTTAACCTTAATGCCCCTTTAACAAAGTTTTTTCTTTGAATTTCATAGGTTTTTATTAGTCCAACTTAACCATAACGTCCCTTTAACAACATTTTTTCAGTGAATGTCAAAGGTTTTTATTAGTGCAAGTTAACCATAACGTCCCATTAAAAAAGTTTTTCAGTGAATTTCAAAGGTTTTTATTAGTGCAATTAACCATAACGTCCCTTTAACAAAGTTTTTTCAGTGAATTTCAAAGATTTTTATTAGTGCAACTTAACTATAATGTCCCTTTAACACAGTTTGTTCTTTGAATTTCATTTGTTTTTATTAGTCCAACTTAACCATAACGTCCCTTTAACAAAGTTTTTTCAGTGAATTTCAAAGATTTGTATTAGTGCAACTTAACTATAACGTCACTTTAACAAAGTTTGTTCTTTGAATTTCATAGGTTTTTATCAGTCCAACTTAACCATAACGTCCCTTTAACATAGTTTTTTCAGTGAATTTCAAAGGTTTTTATTAGTGCAATTAACCATAACGTCCCTTTAACAATGTTTTTTCTTTGAATTTCATAGGTTTTTATTAGTCCAACTTAACCATAACGTCCCTTTAACAACATTTTTTCAGTGAATTTCAAAGGTTTTTATTAGTGCAAGTTAACCATAACGTCCCATTAACAAAGTTTTTCAGTGACTTTCAAAGGTTTTTATTAGCGCAACTTAACCATAACGTCCCATTAACAAAGTTTTTTCATTGAATTTCATAGGTTTTTATTAGTGCAACTTAACCATAACGTCCCTTTAACAACGTTTTTTCTTTGAATTTCATAGGTTTTTATTAGTCCAACTTAACCGTAACGTCCCTTTAACAAAGTTTTTTCATTGAATTTCATAGGTTTTTATTAGTGCAACTTAACCTTAATGCCCCTTTAACAAAGTTTTTTCTTTGAATTTCATAGGTTTTTACTAGTCCAACTTAACCATAACGTCCCTTTAACAAAGTTTTTTCTTTGAATTTCATAGGTTTTTATTAGTCCAACTTAACCATAACGTCCATTTAACAAAGTTTTTTCAGTGTATTTCAAAGATTTTTATTAGTGCAACTTAACTATAACGTCCCTTTAATAAAGTTTTTCCTTTGAATTTCATAGGTTTTTATTAGTCCAACTTAACCGTAACGTCACTTTAACATAGTTCTTCAGTGAATTTCAAAAGTTTTTATTAGTGCAATTAACCATAACGTCCCTTTAACAAAGTGTTTTCAGTGAATTTCATAGGTTTTTATTAGTCCAACTTAACCATAACGTCCCTTTAACAAAGTTTTTTCAGTGAATTTCAAAGGTTTTTATTAGTGCAACTTAACCAAAACGTCCAATTAACAAAGTTTTTTCATTGAGTTTCATAGGTTTTTATTATTCCAACTTAACCATAACGTCCCTTTAACACATTTTTTTCAGTGAATTTCAAAGGTTTTTATTAGTGCAATTAACCATAACGTCCCTTTAACAAAGTTTTTTCATTGAATTTCATAGGTTTTTATTAGTGCAACTTAACCATAACGACCCTTTAACAACGTTTTTTCAGTGAATTTCAAAGATTTTTATTAGTGCAACTTAACTATAACGTCCCTTTAACAAAATGTTTTCTTTGAATTTCATAGGATTTTATTAGTCCAACTTAACCATAACGTCGCTTTAACATAGTTCTTCAGTGAATTTCAAAGGTTTTTATTAGTGCAATTAACCATAACGTCCCTTTAACAAAGTTTTTTCAGTGAATTTCAAAGATTTTTATAAGTGCAACTTAACTATAATGTCCCTTTAACACAGTTTGTTCTTTGAATTTCATTTGTTTTTATTAGTCCAACTTAACCATAACGTCCCTTTAACAAAGTTTTTTCAGTGAATTTCAAAGATTTGTATTAGTGCAACTTAACTATAACGTCACTTTAACAAAGTTTGTTCTTTGAATTTCATAGGTTTTTATCAGTCCAACTTTACCATAACGTTCCTTTAACATAGTTTTTTCAGTGAATTTCAAAGGTTTTTATTAGTGCAATTAACCATAACGTCCCTTTAACAATGTTTTTTCTTTGAATTTCATAGGTTTTTATTAGTCCAACTTAACCATAACGTCCCTTTAACAACATTTTTTCAGTGAATTTCAAAGGTTTTTATTAGTGCAAGTTAACCATAACGTCCCATTAACAAAGTTTTTCAGTGACTTTCAAAGGTTTTTATTAGCGCAACTTAACCATAACGTCCCATTAACAAAGTTTTTTCATTGAATTTCATAGGTTTTTATTAGTGCAACTTAACCATAACGTCCCTTTAACAACGTTTTTTCTTTGAATTTCATAGGTTTTTATTAGTCCAACTTAACCGTAACGTCCCTTTAACAAAGTTTTTTCATTGAATTTCATAGGTTTTTATTAGTGCAACTTAACCTTAATGCCCCTTTAACAAAGTTTTTTCTTTGAATTTCATAGGTTTTTATTAGTCCAACTTAACCATAACGTCCCTTTAACAACATTTTTTCAGTGAATGTCAAAGGTTTTTATTAGTGCAAGTTAACCATAACATCCCATTAACAAAGTTTTTTCATTGAATTTCATAGGTTTTTATTAGTGCAACTTAATCATAACATCCCTTTAACAACGTTTTTTCTTTGAATTTCATAGGTTTTTATTAGTGCAACTTAACTATAATGTCCCTTTAACACAGTTTGTTCTTTGAATTTCATTTGTTTTTATTAGTCCAACTTAACCATAACGTCCCTTTAACAAAGTTTTTTCAGTGAATTTCAAAGATTTGTATTAGTGCAACTTAACTATAATGTCACTTTAACAAAGTTTGTTCTTTGAATTTCATAGGTTTTTATCAGTCCAACTTAACCATAACGTCCCTTTAACATAGTTTTTTCAGTGAATTTCAAAGGTTTT
Organism: Ambystoma mexicanum; assembly: GCF_040938575.1. Classification (NCBI taxonomy): domain Eukaryota; kingdom Metazoa; phylum Chordata; class Amphibia; order Caudata; family Ambystomatidae; genus Ambystoma; species Ambystoma mexicanum. The sequence goes on from NC_090937.1 coordinate 528,836,360, forward strand.
TATTAGTGCAATTAACCATAACGTCCCTTTAACAATGTTTTTTCTTTGAATTTCATAGGTTTTTATTAGTCCAACTTAACCATAACGTCCCTTTAACAACATTTTTTCAGTGAATTTCAAAGGTTTTTATTAGTGCAAGTTAACCATAACGTCCCATTAACAAAGTTTTTCAGTGACTTTCAAAGGTTTTTATTAGCGCAACTTAACCATAACGTCCCATTAACAAAGTTTTTTCATTGAATTTCATAGGTTTTTATTAGTGCAACTTAACCATAACGTTCCTTTAACAATGTTTTTTCTTTGAATTTCATAGGTTTTTATTAGTCCAACTTAACCGTAACGTCCCTTTAACAAAGTTTTTTCATTGAATTTCATAGGTTTTTATTAGTGCAACTTAACCTTAATGCCCCTTTAACAAAGTTTTTTCTTTGAATTTCATAGGTTTTTACTAGTCCAACTTAACCATAACGTCCCTTTAACAAAGTTTTTTCTTTGAATTTCATAGGTTTTTATTAGTCCAACTTAACCATAACGTCCATTTAACAAAGTTTTTTCAGTGTATTTCAAAGATTTTTATTAGTGCAACTTAACTATAACGTCCCTTTAATAAAGTTTTTCCTTTGAATTTCATAGGTTTTTATCAGTCCAATTTAACCGTAACGTTGCTTTAACATAGTTCTTCAGTGAATTTCAAAAGTTTTTATTAGTGCAATTAACCATAACGTCCCTTTAACAAAGTGTTTTCAGTGAATTTCAAAGATTTTTATTAGCGCAACTTAACCATAACATCCCATTAACAAAGTTTTTTCATTGAATTTCATAGGTTTTTATTAGTGCAACTTAATCATAACATCCCTTTAACAACGTTTTTTCTTTGAATTTCATAGGTTTTTATTAGTGCAACTTAACTATAATGTCCCTTTAACACAGTTTGTTCTTTGAATTTCATTTGTTTTTATTAGTCCAACTTAACCATAACGTCCCTTTAACAAAGTTTTTTCAGTGAATTTCAAAGATTTGTATTAGTGCAACTTAACTATAATGTCACTTTAACAAAGTTTGTTCTTTGAATTTCATAGGTTTTTATCAGTCCAACTTAACCATAACGTCCCTTTAACATAGTTTTTTCAGTGAATTTCAAAGGTTTTTATTAGTGCAATTAACCATAACGTCCCTTTAACAATGTTTTTTCTTTGAATTTCATAGGTTTTTATTAGTCCAACTTAACCATAACGTCCCTTTAACAACATTTTTTCAGTGAATTTCAAAGGTTTTTATTAGTGCAAGTTAACCATAACGTCCCATTAACAAAGTTTTTCAGTGACTTTCAAAGGTTTTTATTAGCGCAACTTAACCATAACGTCCCATTAACAAAGTTTTTTCATTGAATTTCATAGGTTTTTATTAGTGCAACTTAACCATAACGTTCCTTTAACAATGTTTTTTCTTTGAATTTCATAGGTTTTTATTAGTCCAACTTAACCGTAACGTCCCTTTAACAAAGTTTTTTCATTGAATTTCATAGGTTTTTATTAGTGCAACTTAACCTTAATGCCCCTTTAACAAAGTTTTTTCTTTGAATTTCATAGGTTTTTACTAGTCCAACTTAACCATAACGTCCCTTTAACAAAGTTTTTTCTTTGAATTTCATAGGTTTTTATTAGTCCAACTTAACCATAACGTCCATTTAACAAAGTTTTTTCAGTGTATTTCAAAGATTTTTATTAGTGCAACTTAACTATAACGTCCCTTTAATAAAGTTTTTCCTTTGAATTTCATAGGTTTTTATTAGTCCAATTTAACCGTAACGTCGCTTTAACATAGTTCTTCAGTGAATTTCAAAAGTTTTTATTAGTGCAATTAACCATAACGTCCCTTTAACAAAGTGTTTTCAGTGAATTTCAAAGATTTTTATTAGTGCAACTTAACTATAACGTCCCTTTAACACAGTTTGTTCTTTAAATTTCATTTGTTTTTATTAGTCCAACTTAACCATAACATCCCTTTAACAAAGTTTTTTCAGTGAATTTCAAAGATTTGTATTAGTGCAACTTAACTATAACGTCACTTTAACAAAGTTTGTTCTTTGAATTTCATAGGTTTTTATCAGTCCAACTTAACCATAACGTCCCTTTTACATAGTTTTTTCAGTGAATTTCAAAAGTTTTTATTAGTGCAATTAACCATAACGTCCCTTTAACAAAGTTTTTTCATTGAATTTCATAGGTTTTTATTAGTGCAACTTAACCATAACGTCCCTTTAACAATGTTTTTTCTTTGAATTTCATAGGTTTTTATTAGTCCAACTTAACCATAACGTCCCTTTAACAACATTTTTTCAGTGAATGTCAAAGGTTTTTATTAGTGAAAGTTAACCATAACGTCCCATTAAAAAAGTTTTTCAGTGACTTTCAAAGGTTTTTATTAGCGCAACTTAACCATAACATCCCATTAACAAAGTTTTTTCATTGAATTTCATAGGTTTTTATTAGTGCAACTTAATCATAACATCCCTTTAACAACGTTTTTTCTTTGAATTTCATAGGTTTTTATTAGTCCAACTTAACCGTAAAGTCCCTTTAACATAGTTTTTCAGTGAATTTCAAAGGTTTTTATTAGTGCAATTAACCATAACGTCCATTTAACAAAGTTTTTTCATTGAATTTCATAGGTTTTTATTAGTGCAATTAACCATAACGTCCCTTTAACAATGTTTTTTCTTTGAATTTCATAGGTTTTTATTAGTCCAACTTAACCATAACGTCCCTTTAACAACATTTTTTCAGTGAATTTCAAAGGTTTTTATTAGTGCAAGTTAACCATAACGTCCCATTAACAAAGTTTTCAGTGACTTTCAAAGGTTTTTATTAGCGCAACTTAACCATAACGTCCCATTAACAAAGTTTTTTCATTGAATTTCATAGGTTTTTATTAGTGCAACTTAACCATAACGTCCCTTTAACAACGTTTTTTCTTTGAATTTCATAGGTTTTTATTAGTCCAACTTAACCGTAACGTCCCTTTAACAAAGTTTTTTCAGTGAATTTCAAAGGTTTTTATTAGTGCAACTTAACCAAAACGTCCAATTAACAAAGTTTTTTCATTGAGTTTCATAGGTTTTTATTATTCCAACTTAACCATAACGTCCCTTTAACACATTTTTTTCAGTGAATTTCAAAGGTTTTTATTAGTGCAATTAACCATAACGTCCCTTTAACAAAGTTTTTTCATTGAATTTCATAGGTTTTTATTAGTGCAACTTAACCATAACGACCCTTTAACAACGTTTTTTCAGTGAATTTCAAAGATTTTTATTAGTGCAACTTAACTATAATGTCCCTTTAACAAAATGTTTTCTTTGAATTTCATAGGATTTTATTAGTCCAACTTAACCATAACGTCGCTTTAACATAGTTCTTCAGTGAATTTCAAAGGTTTTTATTAGTGCAATTAACCATAACGTCCCTTTAACAAAGTTTTTTCAGTGAATTTCAAAGATTTTTATTAGTGCAACTTAACTATAATGTCCCTTGAACACAGTTTGTTCTTTGAATTTCATTTGTTTTTATTAGTCCAACTTAACCATAACGTCCCTTTAACAAAGTTTTTTCAGTGAATTTCAAAGATTTGTATTAGTGCAACTTAACTATAACGTCACTTTAACAATGTTTGTTCTTTGAATTTCATAGGTTTTTATCAGTCCAACTTAACCATAACGTCCCTTTAACATAGTTTTTTCAGTGAATTTCAAAGGTTTTTATTAGTGCAATTAACCATAACGTCCCTTTAACAATGTTTTTTCTTTGAATTTCATAGGTTTTTATTAGTCCAACTTAACCATAACGTCCCTTTAACAACATTTTTTCAGTGAATTTCAAAGGTTTTTATTAGTGCAAGTTAACCATAACGTCCCATTAACAAAGTTTTTCAGTGACTTTCAAAGGTTTTTATTAGCGCAACTTAACCATAACGTCCCATTAACAAAGTTTTTTCATTGAATTTCATAGGTTTTTATTAGTGCAACTTAACCATAATGTCCCTTTAACAACGTTTTTTCTTTGAATTTCATAGGTTTTTATTAGTCCAACTTAACCGTAACGTCCCTTTAACAAAGTTTTTTCATTGAATTTCATAGGTTTTTATTAGTGCAACTTAACCTTAATGCCCCTTTAACAAAGTTTTTTCTTTGAATTTCATAGGTTTTTACTAGTCCAACTTAACCATAACGTCCCTTTAACAAAGTTTTTTCTTTGAATTTCATAGGTTTTTATTAGTCCAACTTAACCATAACGTCCATTTAACAAAGTTTTTTCAGTGTATTTCAAAGATTTTTATTAGTGCAACTTAACTATAACGTCCCTTTAATAAAGTTTTTTCTTTGAATTTCATAGGTTTTTATTAGTCCAACTTAACCGTAACGTCGCTTTAACATAGTTCTTCAGTGAATTTCAAAAGTTTTTATTAGTGCAATTAACCATAACGTCCCTTTAACAAAGTTTTTTCAGTGAATTTCAAAGATTTTTATTAGTGCAACTTAACTATAACGTCCCTTTAACACAGTTATTTCTTTAAATTTCATTTGTTTTTATTAGTCCAACTTAACCATAACATCCCTTTAACAAAGTTTTTTCAGTGAATTTTAAAGATTTGTATTAGTGCAACTTAACTATAACGTCACTTTAACAAAGTTTGTTCTTTGAATTTCATAGGTTTTTATCAGTCCAACTTAACCATAACGTCCCTTTAACATAGTTTTTTCAGTGAATTTCAAAAGTTTTTATTAGTGCAATTAACCATAACGTCCCTTTAACAAAGTTTTTTCATTGAATTTCATAGGTTTTTATTAGTGCAACTTAACAATAACGTCCCTTTAACAATGTTTTTTCTTTGAATTTCATAGGTTTTTATTAGTCCAACTTAACCATAACGTCCCTTTAACAACATTTTTTCAGTGAATGTCAAAGGTTTTTATTAGTGCAAGTTAACCATAACGTCCCATTAAAAAAGTTTTTCAGTGACTTTCAAAGGTTTTTATTAGCGCAACTTAACCATAACATCCCATTAACAAAGTTTTTTCATTGAATTTCATAGGTTTTTATTAGTGCAACTTAATCATAACATCCCTTTAACAACGTTTTTCTTTGAATTTCATAGGTTTTTATTAGTCCAACTTAACCGTAACGTCCCTTTAACATAGTTTTTCAGTGAATTTCAAAGGTTTTTATTAGTACAATTAACCATAACGTCCCTTTAACAAAGTTTTTTCATTGAATTTCATAGGTTTTTATTAGTGCAACTTAACCTTAATGCCCCTTTAACAAAGTTTTTTCTTTGAATTTCATAGGTTTTTATTAGTCCAACTTAACCATAACGTCCCTTTAACAAAGATTTTTCAGTGAATTTCAAAGATTTTTATTAGTGCAACTTAACTATAACGTCCCTTTAACAAAGTTTTTTCTATAAATTTCATAGGTTTTTTATTAGTCCAACTTAACCATAACGTACCTTTAACAAAGTTTTTTCTTTGAATTTCATAGGTTTTTATTAGTCCAACTTAACCATAACGTCCATTTAACAAAGATTTTTCAGTGTATTTCAAAGATTTTTATTAGTGCAACTTAACTATAACGTCCCTTTAACAAAGTGTGTTCTTTGAATTTCATAGGTTTTTATTAGTCCAACTTAACAATAACATCCCTTTAACAAAGTTTTTTCAGTGAATTTCAAAGGTTTTTATTAGTGCAACTAAACCATAATGTCCCTTTAACAAAGTTTTTTCATTGAATTTCATAGGTTTTTATTAGTGCAACTTAACCATAACATCCTTTTATCAAATTTTTTCATTCAATTTCATAGGTTATTACCAGTGCACATTATTTTCCTACAACTACTATTATCATACTTACCCAATATAGCAATATTTGTGTCCAGTTTCCACATTTTCACCTTAATTCACCATTTCACCAATTCGCCATTTCACACCATCTGGACTAATTTTTAACACGTCTATACACTTCTTGCAACTATTTCAACTAGTTTTGCATCCGTAGATGTCTACGAACATCTGACTTCATAGCGAACCTTCCGGACAGTGCCACATGACCATACGCTGGCGCGCGGCATGATGACGTGTCTGACAACCCGCCCGCACTTCACGATAAGATCGCTGCTTGGAGTACAGTTCGGAACTGCATTTTCTACTAATCTAGGAACTTCCAACTTCAAAATTTCCCTTGCACAGCTCCAACACCTATTCCTACTCATTATCCATTAACAATCTAGTACACAGTGCATACTTTTAGCAAAACTGCTATTTATCTTATAATGGCATCAGCTAATGCCATCCCTCCTCCCCAAGAGCCACCACCACTCTTGTAATCAAGGAGCATGAGAAACAGTGCCCCCTAACTTAGAAATAACACATGCGCAACATTTTCCCTTGTCCACCTACCCCTCCATATTAGTGTTTGGTTGCTCTTCCCTCATTTCACTCCCCACCTTTCGTTCTCAGCTCTCCTGCCAAAAAAAATACATCCAAAAACAACAAATGACAAATTCCTTCAGGAACCACCTTTCAAAGTTAAAAAATAGAACTAAAAAAAAAAATGTATAGGCTCCATCTACTTTATATTTCTCAGTAAAGTACATAGACTAAATAACATTTTCCAACATTTCCATTTGTATTTTGTGTTGTGCTAATGTTGTGGCGTTCATCCTATGTTCCAGGGACTGGAACGTGGATACTGGCCCAGCAGCCCAAGGAATCAGCCCAAGTGAAGCGAGGGTGGATAAAAAGGTCTCTGGACCATTGTCCCCCTATTCCAGCCCCTGAAATGCTGGATGAAGGCCATTAGCACCCTAGGTTCCCAAAGCGGGAACGCGGGGTGCTAAAAAATAGGATTTTTCTTCCAACACCGGGAAGCCTGCGGTGTGCCGGTGTAGGCAGGAAAATCCTTTTCCAGGATGGCCACCATGTAAAGGGAAGGTGAGGGTTCCATACAGGGCCCCTCTTTGCTTTCCATAGCAGCCTTCAGAAGGCAAAGAGAGAACCCTATGACCATATTACCACGAGCACATTTGTCTTCCCTTTCAAATCTATCCTAATTTCTAATAACTTTACCACAAAGCCAGACCCAGGTGGACATGGCCACTTTAATCCTATGTTTTGTCCCTTGTGATCAAAGCCAGTAGCCAGATTGTCCGGATCATGACCTTATTCCATGACCCAGACAATCTGGTCACTGCCCATGGCCACAGGCTACCCCTCAGTCACTAAAGGTATACCACTATTTTTTGTAGCTACATTATGACACTTGTCATATAATAAAACACTGGTACATTTGCAAAACCATGCTTGTAGGTCCTTGCCAATGCTCCTTACACAAGTTTGCTGGAAATCCACCCATGTTTTATTTTTTCAAAAGTGTCAAATGTATGCACATACAATTGTCATATAACCTAGCCCCCACTTGACAAAATCTATTCAGACTTTATGAAACCATCTAAATCTAGATCTATAATCTTTTTGCAAACCTTTGTGTAGATTTGTCAAATGGCACCACATTTATAAGCCTTTACAATATTTTGGGACCCCCACTCTAATTTTGCTTGCTCTCGACAGAATCCCACCAAACTGTGCATAGCCACTCGGAATCAGCCCTGGAATATGCATGCAAAATTGCATGCAGTTCTATTAAATGTTGCCAAAGTTATAAGCCATCCAAGAATTGCATTTCACCAACCCTGTAAAGCTAAGGTGTTCGCAAACTTTCACAGGACTGTTCGCGAACATCCGAACGGTTTGAGGACTTTCACGGTAAAAAACACCGTTTTTTTTGCTTCTTGCAGCCATATCCCATCCCATCCTCATCACCCCTCACCTCCCCAGAGATTATTTGATAAGTTTGACAAGTGGAATGCTGTGTTTTTTCATATGTTTTTACTGCGATGTCCGCGGACATCGGCCGCTGTCCGCAAATCCAAGATTGCAGGCGTTTCCGAAAATCTGACACACTTCACGCTCCTCACCATCCAATCAGCGAACATGTTGCATGTCTGCGTGCATGACGCAAGCCGATTAGCCAATCACGACACTGTCCGCGGACCGAACAGGGAAGTGTGTCTGCGGACCGGACATAGATATCACTAATTTGTTGTGACCTACTTTTTGGTAATTTTTATAAAAAAATGCTGAACGGATTTTCACCAAATTCACAAAAGCACGCTTTCGGGACCAAGCTGCTGCTCCTGCCGCAAATCTGGTGAAAATACCAGCGGTTTGGGCTGTAGGCGTAAGCAAAGTTTTTTCCCGATTCAGTCTAAGGGAAAAAAAAGACATTTTGGGACCCCCATATAACTTTGCCCCCCCTGGTATGTTTTTGTTTTTTTTGGACCTTCTTATGAGTTTATAGTGAATTTCACCATTCAAGCACAGTAGTCCAATTCTTGTTTTATTCCATTAACACTATATGTGTTGTAAGGATTGTTGCTTGCATTTCTATGAAGGACTAACATTTGCAAACTCAATTGGTCTATATTGTGTAAGTAAATGTTGTCAACAATCGGTGGCAATTGAAACAGAATGTTTATTGCTACATTTGCGTAGCAATTTACACCAGTTATATTTGAAAGTTTGAATGGTCCAGATAGTTCTGTGTCCAAGTAATTTCTTATGAGTGTGTGTTGCTTCTTTGAAGAAGTACCTGAGTTACTTTGAGTAGTACATTTTTCTTTGGCTGTAGAAATTGATGCCGTATTAGCTTATTTTATTCTCTTTGAAAGATTTGCAGTGAGATCCAGTTGCATTTCTGTTTGAAGTAGTTTTCTTTTACAACGTTTTGCTTTTTGTGGAACAGGATAGGTTTTTAGATGGGGTGTATAGTGTACATAGTCTATTGTATTCTAAAATTCAAGGAATATCAGCGTTTACTTTACTTGCATCAAAGTTGATTAGAAATAGACCGTCAAGTTTACGTAAGCGTGATAGTTCTACGTAGCTCATGCCTTTATTAAAGACTGTGTTCCCAATATCTATCAATGCTTTATCTAGGGTAAGACCTTGTGATCTATGAATGGTGACTGCATATGCTAGAGTTAAAGGAAATTGTTCTCTGCGTATATACATGTCTTTGAAAAGAAGGAATCATACTGTTGAGCATCCTATCCTTTTTACTTCTGATAGTTTTTCAAAGAGAATATTGACAAACTGAATGTTGTTGTCACGTGGGTATGTTTGTAAACCAACAACTGTACCAAGTGCTCCATTAACTAGTCCTTGCTCCACATCAAGGATACGTTTAAGCATTACTCCACAATTTAAAGATCATTTTAATATTTTCTCCAAACCAGCTGTGTTGGAGATAGAGCTTTCTAAGGTATTTAGTCTTGTTGTGGCTTTTTGACACATGGGTAGTGTCATGCCATGTACGCCCAGTTTGTCTGTGTATCAAATTTCAATTATTGGTTACATTTCTTTTTTCAACATTGTTTCATAGAATTTTGAACAGCTTGCAAGAGTTGGCATCAAGGACATACAATTGACATTTTTGTGTGTTAATTGTTCCATGACATCAGTAGCAAATGAGTTATGGCCATAAAGTGCATGGATGTGCCGGGTTTTTAATATTCCTTGTGCTTCTTGAGATAGTACACCAACTCTAATATTTTTTAAAATGTTGGCATAGGTGAGGTTTGCAGACTGGCGCATGTTTTCTGTTAATTCTCTGTTTTGGAAATGTTGCCAAAGGTTAACATTTCCTATGCTGCCAACAGTTTTACAGCAGAGTTTGTGTCCTAAGATTTTAAAAATAGGTTCATATTTCACTGGTGTCAATTGAAGAAGATCTCTAAAAACAATAATGTGTTTTCTTCCAAAGAGCTCTTCATAGATTGTTTTGAGTACTTCTTGTAATCTGAGGTGAATCAAAGCCAACATTAGGTTGGAGACCATGCTCACTTCATCTATTAGTAGCATTTTCATTTGTTTTCACACTCTGCGTAGTTCCATTGCAGCTTCTGTAGAAAGTTTGTAATATTCTAATTTGTTTTGGTGTTCTACTGGAAAGAGTAGAAATTGGTGTAAAGTGACACCACCTATGTTGTAGGCAGCTAAACCTGTGGGGGCAGTTACAATCGCTGACAGTTTGTTGTTTGTCAATTGTTGAAGGAATTTGCTGATGATTTTGATTAAGAATGTTTTGCCTGAACCAGCTTCACCACTGACGTATATTAGTATAGGTTTGTAATTTTGGCAGGTGCATTTTTTTATTTTCATGTTCTACACCATGTGCAATTTCTTTTGTTACTTATTGAAAAATGGTACGCTGCTCTTTGTTCAGTTTTTATTGTAGTACAGTTAAGTCTTCTGTATCTTCTTCATAGTGACACATGGTGTGTTCTACTTCTGTCATAGTTAATTCTGCCTCATTTGCTATTCGTGGCTGTCCCAGTGGTTCTTGGCTTTCTTTTACAGAAGGTTGGCTGCTGTCGGGAGTGTCCTTATCTAGTTGGGCCTGGAGTTCTTCTTCGTGTTGCTGTTCATTGTGCAACATTGTTTTTTACTGTATAAAGTTTACATCGGTTATAGTGCTTTAATTTGCTTTGAAAGCGTCTTCATAGGAGTCATATATATCTAGTATCTCTTCTTCTTTTCTCCATTTTTTAAAAAGTTGTAGCAGGGACATGTAATATAGTTCTTTATGTTGAGGAGTTTTTAATGACAATTTGATATGATTAATTAAGCTTTGTTTGGTAAGTTTCACTAAGCTCCCTTCACAGTTTGTCACTCTGTATCTACCTTTGTTTTCATCGGGTTTTATATTATTTTTGTATGTGAAGTTTTGGGCTATGTGGTATAGACACATGGTTTCCAAAGGTTTACTCCTGTTTGGGTAGTATGAGTCCAGTAAATTGTTTTTCATAATGTCTTGGCTGTTGGGATCATTTTTGGCTATTGTGTCTATGTCGTCGTATGATTTGAGAACTCTTTTTCTAGATTTAGCACGACCAAGACTTTGCCATACTAAATTTTCATTTTTTCCATACAAAGTAATACTGGTTAAACGATCTGCAGCTTCATAGCAGCCACATTCTCTATGAGAGAGCATTTTTATGCCTAAGCTGTATAATTTCTGAGACAGTGTTTTTTCTGATGATAGGTCATTCCAGAGGTCTTGAAGCTCTGTTTTTTCTGCTTTGGTTAAGTAGGCTGTAACATATCGTGCAACAACAGTGGAATTGTCTGAAATGAACTGCACATCTATGTTTGCATTCCATAAGAGGGCAATGATTGCATTTTAATCATTGATATGTTTTGCTTTTTCTGTACTTTTTATGTAATATGTGTTCTTAGGTGATTTACCTTTAACACTATGTCTGACTAAAGACATGAAGTTGCTCACTTCACCTGCTTCTGTAACTGGTCTAGGGAAACCAAAGCGACATTTGGTGTAGTATTTCCCTTTGTTTTTGTATTTGCGACGACAATATTCCCCACATTTGCATCTTTGAAATTGTACAATTTGTGCATGAAGATCGCTATTTGTTGCTTTTGATGGCATTTCACAAGTGACATATTTTTCGATAAACTGTAAAACAGTGGCATCACTGTCTTGACCAAATTTAGGAGCATCTTTAATCCATAAAAGCATGTGGATATGTGGTGCTCCTCTGGCTTGGTATTCTTTTCTCCAAAATAAGTGTTGCACTTCTACGAGGGGAGGAAGAGTTTTATTACAAATAAAGTGTAGCATAGCAATGAAGCGATGATGAAATATCTTGAAACATTAACAGGATCTAGAGAGCCAAGTTCTCCAGGTGTTAGTAAATCCATTTTTGTTTTGTTTTTGTTTGATATGCGTAGGAAATCATGAAAATCTTCCCATGCATATTCTGCACAACTTAATGTAACAAACCAAGCGAGTGGGCCAAGATTTCTTATCAAAAAACGTACATCGTTGTGACGTCGGAACCAGTACTCTTTAGTACCACGCATGTTTGCTGAAAGATTTGTAATGCTTGATTGTAAAACCTCATCTTTTTCTTGCACTTTTTGTAGTAATTGCGTAGCTGACATATTTTGAAAATGGGTTCCTGATTTCAATGTGTGTGCAACTCCGTAACATAGAGTTGCTAGTTCACTTTCAAAGAGCAGGTGGAATATGTATTACACATTTTGTCTAAATCTGGGATCTTCAGAATACATTCATAACGAGCGGTATTCTGATGCTGTTATCTGAATGGGTCTATCATCGTACTTTCTTCCTTTCCCAGTTGGAAAGAGGAGAGGAAAAGGATGTGCTTCTATACTTTTTTTTGCCATATGCTGATTGGGGATCCTTTGGTTTGTCGCATTTGGTACGGTTCAGGTGCATCATCTATGGTGTCATTGGAGTGTAATGGATGCATTGTATAATGGTCTGAAATATCGGATACTGTAGCAGGATATAGAAGTTCAAATTGACCAGTTTCTGGTGACTCTTGAATTATTTCAGTTCTTTACCTTAAGTTTTCTTCAATATTCTTTTTGTGTAGTATTCATTATTGTCTTTTAGATATTGCAAGGCTTGTCTAACTTTATGTAAGTCTACGAGTCGTTGCCACATTGTTTTGTCCTTTGTAGGTACACCATTTACTAAGACAATTAACAATTGCTCCATTGGACTTTGCACTCCCAGAATGTGCACATTTTCTTTTAGATCTACTGGTAAATAAACTACTTTGCCACAAAAACCTTTCACTAATTCAGAGGGAGGTCATTTTGATGTTTTTGGTTGAAGGCGTATTATTGCTTGCACTGTTTGAATTATGATGCTCTCAAATAAATAGAGTTGTTGCAGGGTTTTGGTAGTGGGAATAATTCCAAGTTATTTGTGATAACACATGAAGGAATTTGGTTGTTGTCAAGTTTTGTAGTGCAGTAACTGCAAAGTATTAAGGGATCAGTTATTTCGCATTTGTTTTCTGTAGAGGTAGAGAGCTAATTCAAACCATTTGGAATCTTCACTGTCTTCTATTTTGTATGTTACATCTACCGTTTTTGTGTTACTTTTATAAAAAGTTCTGCGGCAACACACACACACACATGGTTTGGTACTTCAGCGGATGTACTTTAGTATTTCTTTTGTCTATGTGTGTAGTAGAAGGTTGCCATCTGTACAATTGTTGCTAGTCTGTTGTAAAGCTATTGCATTGTGTAAGTGTCTTTCACTTAAAACATATTTTCTCTGGATATGCTCTATTTCTTCAAGTAGGTCTTTGGCTGTACCATGTAGAAGATTGTTATTTAAATTGGCTAGTGCTAAAGCAGTACTTTTAGCATAGTACCGTTTATAGACTAGATTTCTTATAGTTGAATGATGTATAGATATCATTTTGATATAATGGAAGGTGCTTTCGCAAATAGATCCTGAAATGCAGGCTAATGAATGTCCTTGTAGTCCTGTGTATTTGCGCACTGGACAGGTATCCATATTTTGTAGTAGTTTCATGTTGATGTTGTCTCTGCCTTTCACATACTGATTGAGGAACTGGGATAAAGATTTGAGAGATTTTTTGGCAATGTTGCACATTGACGGGCATGGCCATTTGTGTACTGGACGTTCTGGTTCAGTCGAATGGAGAGTTGATACTGAGTTTTCTGGGTTTATTTTTGTAAGCAGTATTTCTTGTTGCATTATGGTATTATTAAGTTTTTCATACCCTTGTCCAATGCTAGGTATAGCAATTGTCTTTGTTTGCTTTTGTTTGTATGCTTCTTCATTGAAATATGGTTCTGTACTCGTGGTGTGACTCCATTCACCTCCACAGATATTTAAGAAGTTATTTTTATTTACATTCTGTTTATTGAGAAGTCTATTTTGTAATTTAGTAGTTAGTTTTGTTAGTGGCTTCATTCTGTTTAACACTAAAATAAATAACTTCCTTTTGAGAAGGATTGCACTGTCTATCAAAGCTTCTAAGATTAATTTCCTACAGTAGGTTTTAAGGGTTGTGCATGATTTGTCTCCTGACTTTATAAGATTCTGAAGGACTCTGTGGCAGAACATTTTTGCTAAAATACTTTTTTTGGTTTGGTTACTTGCCACTACATCAAGATTTATAGGAGCAGTGTTAGCAGTAGTGGTAGCTGAATTCTAGTTAATCACTTTCTGTTTCGTTTTATATTTTGATAGAGGAGGCAAAGTTTCTGTACCAAAAGCTTGTTTTGTTTCGCTTAATGACTGTATTAGCTGTTTTGTTTGATCTTTTTGTACAAATTCTGCTAGAGATGGATGCTTATTTTGGAAACTTTTATTTTCATTTTCTCTGCTTCTGCCTTGTTTTCTATGGACCTACTTTTTGGTAGGCATTCTTTGGGGTATGTTGAAAAAAAAAAGAAGTTATGGGTTGGGCTGTTCTGCAATGTATGTGTGCCGTGTGCATGAGTTTCTGAGTATTATGGTAAGGATGTATGTGGTGGTGTGTGATTGTGCATTGTGCTGCTACAACTAGTTGGGAATGCTATTCTTCTATTTTTGTGTTACTATACTGGGGTTCAGATGACAGTTGAACGTAAGCTTGTGGTGAGGAGAAGCAATAATACTAAATCTAATGGTATAGAATCAAAACAGTTTTTTGTTCTGTAATACTAATTTTCTAGGGGCTGAGTTATATCATTTGTGCGCTGAAAAACGGGGATTTGTGTGACATTCTGCCTGCTAATCCCTGTTTAACCAATGGGGATTTGTGGGCAGAATGGTGCACACATTTCCGTTTTTCGGTGCACAAATTCCATGTATCAACCCCACAGTGTGTTTGAGTAACAGTAAGAATATTATGATAGTATTGTACTTACTCTTTTTGTGTGGAATGAGCAGGTTTCTACTCAGTTGTTGTTTGCACTTCAGATGCTGCTGCTTTTCAGGAGAGTGGTCTTCACTGCAATTGTAAAAGATAGAGTTAGTCATTTTGTGTGTTTATAGCACTGATGTTAATTTAGACATTGATTTTTATGTTTTTGTAGTAGTATTCTTGTTTGATATCTGAACATAGTATGTGCATGCAGTTTCCTTTACCTATGTGCAGCCTCTATATTTTACTTACAATATGTTAGTTCAACATGCTTTCCAAATGAGTAGAATACTAAGTGTATGAAACTCACTTGGTTTTTTAAGGCTGTGTTATTGAATGTTAGGAGAAAGAAGAAATAACAATATACTTATTTTGCAATTTTTATAAGTAAATGGCAGATGCTGTATAGAAAAGCATGGAATGTATGTATTTGTGAAGGTGTGGGTAATAAATCATAAGGATGTGATTTACAGGCAGTTGTGTTATTGCAGCTGCGAGCTTTTCAATGAAAGTGTCTATATGTGTGAGTGTATGAAGATGCATGACCTTATCCTGGCTGTGCGTAATTTGATAATACACTACTAAGTGTTTTCTACAATTATACTGTTATTTCTCCCATCTTCTAATATTATCGTTTTTTTAGATAGCTGTGTGTTTAAAAATAAAATGAGATAGAAGACAGGTTTGGAAGTGACAGTTGATTATAGCAGATGGGAAACATGAAAGTAAATTCATTTTATAGGTTATACAGGTTAAGTGACAGTTGTTCTGTTTATATGATGCATTCATAAGAGTCGTACATGTACTGAGCAGAAAATATGCATACCTGTAGTTTGTATTAAGGCATGTGGATATGCATGCAGCTGCAAGTAGAAATCTTGGAGGCTTGTACAGTAGTTTTTGTAGTAGGTGCTTTCCAATGATATGAGACTTGTACTCAAAGTGATCAACAGTACATTTTAAGTGCTGATGATGGAGTTAGATGTAGAGTCTTAGGTCTTAGATGTGATTGGTGGATGGTTGTGTGACTGCTTAGCTGTATCCAATGAGGGAATAGCACAGAAAGTGATGTGGAAAGTGTAGAAGGGCTGCCTAAGAGTTACGCGGACTGCAGACACCCGCGGATGTCCACGGACAGGGCGTTACACATCCGGGTTTTCCAGCAAATCCAGCATGGAAAGGGGACTGCAGGGATCAGCCAATCAGATGCTGAGTTTGTGGATTTGTGTGAAAGAGACTGTGTGTAGTGAAGATGGCAGAGGTGGAGAAAGTCACGGGGCCTCATTACACGGTAGGCAGTAAGGGTTTACCGGTACCGGTAAGGGCACCAGTACAGGGAAACCCTTACCGCCTTACTACGAGGTCCCATTGCAGGTCCCGACCTTAACGGCTAGTGTAGACCAGCCGTTAAAGTTGGGACCCGCAAAGGGACCTTGGTGCTAATTACGGTACCGCAATTTGCGATACCGTAATTAGCTCATTCCCCATTGAGCCCTATGGGGCAAAAATGGGAATGGGGAAGGACCATGGAGAAAGGGGGAATTACCGCAGCGTCAACCTTGGAATGGGATGGTAATCCCCCTTTTCTCCAGGGTGGTACCGGTATGGTACTGGTGGCAACCATGGTGCTAATAGCACCATGGTTTACCGCATAACGTGTAATGAGGCCCAGGGTGTTGGTGCTTGGAGATATGTTTGTGCATTGTTTACAACAGTATGCTCAATGCAGGCATGTGGCAAACAATTTTGATGTTAAAGGAGTGGAGGTGGTGTGGAGCACTGTGCCTGATTGCAATGTACACGGAATTGTACAAGTTTTTGTAGATATGGGCAGGATGAACAGTCCCCATGTGGTAGTTTTGCACTATGGTGCTTTCCATTTGGGCTATGTCAGTGCTCCTACTTTGTTGGCATATTTGGAACACTTGGTTCTAGCAGTAATGAACATCCTTCCAAATGCCAAAATATGTTTTTCTGGAATAATACCTAGGGCAATATGGGACAATAGTTTTGTTGTTTGTCCTCAGCAAAACATTGCTAGGTGTGCAATCAACCGAGGCATGTGTGCTTTCATTCTTAGAGCTGGTATGTTCTTCTGTAATATTGCGAATATTGATTCCAGTAATGCTGTTTATTTTAAAGAAGATGGCATTTCCTTATCTTTTATGGGAAATGCTATTCTGTTTTGGAATGTAAGGGTTGCTTTGGAGAAGGTTATGTGAAGATTTTAGGAGTAAAGTAAGAAAAAAAATAAAAACAAATATAAAATAACAGGTGTCTGTCAAGCATCTGCAAAACCCCCCAAAAAAACAGCTCTTTTCAGAGCCAACCTCAAAGGGAAATTGGGGTACACTATTTAAATTTACATTCACCACGCTCAGATTTTCGCTGTGTCTGCGGACATGGTGGTAGTCCGCGGACATCGCATATTACAAATGGGGATTATGGGGTGGACAGGCATGCAAATGAGAATGAGCAGAGCAAGGGATGGGTCAGTAAAGTTTACTCGGTGTGTTTTGTAAGGAGAGAGTTTGTCAGAAAGTCTTTATCCTGAGAGAAGAACAGATAGCTATGGCTGTGTGTTTCAGAAAACAGAATGTCTGGGTTTTGGGAGTCTCATGGTTGGAGGCGCATGCAGAACGCTGTGGAGTAGCTGCAGAACTTGGATTCCCTCATGTGGAAGTGCACTGGCATGGAGTGCGTGGTATGAAGCGGCTGGACTTGGTACCGTTCTGTGCTACTTTGGAGACAGAGCATCATCCAGACATAATTATAATTCATTGTGGAGGGAACAGTTTAGGACATGTGTCGGGAATTTCATTGCAATTTGCAATGAAAGGAGGATTTGGGAAGGTCATAGACATGTTTCCAAATTCTTAAGTAATTTTTTCTCGTAGTGCGCAAAGACAAATGTGGCTGCATTCTTCTTCATTTGGTCCACAAATGGAGAAAGCAAGGTGCAATGTCAATAAGGCTGTTTGTGCCTTTCTAAGAGATGTTGGCATGTCCTCTTTTCAGAATGAAAATATTATGTTTCGTAGTACATACATTTTTCACAGAGATGGAGTCCATCTTACTTATGCTGGCAATCAGATTTTTCTGAGAAATGTACCTAATGCATTGTAACCTTTTTTGGAATTACAGCCATCCATTTTGCAGTAGGTGTTGACCATTTTAAGTTTCTCAAACACACAAAAACACCACCAATAGGCTCTTTTCAGAGCCACCACTTCCTCCCAGAGAAAAGTGCAATGGTTTTGCTAACACAGCATCCCAAAATTCCGCTCCATTTATTTGCCACTTCTATTTTTAAACTGTGAAAGGGGGCTCTGAAAAGAGCCTTTTTTTTTTTTTTGCTGTTTTATATTTGTTTTGTTTTTTTACACATGACACACTAGGAGAGGAGGGGAAAGGAGGGTAAGGAAGGGACACCAACCACGGGGATAAGAAAGGGCAGGTGGAGAGAGGAAGATGTAGGGTGGGACTTACTTAGGTAGGTAGCAGGTCTTCTGGTGCTCTGTGACCGCAGTCTCGAAAGCACTTCGAAGACTCTCCCTCCTGCAGAGTACTGTGTCGCAGTACATACACAATATTCTGACACTCGAAAGGTAAGGGTCAACAGCATCATGAATGGCCTGTGAGGCAGCTGGAGGGATGCACTCTTCCACAGGAGTGTCTCTTGTGGTGAGAGGAGAGGAAACAGAGGATGTGGTAGAGGAACTCAACCTACTACGTTGATCACAAGGTACAACCTTGCGAACGGTCCCACTGTGGAACGACCTTAGTCGTCGCTTCATGGATGTTGTACCAAAGCTCTGCGAACCAGGCCTACCACGACTCAGCATTATTTTGCACTGGTTGCAGGTGACCTTGTTCGCACATGCTTTTGGTACGTTACCATGAATGGTAAACAACTGCCACACCCAAGACTCATGGCAAGTGCTGGTAGTAGGGAGTTTCTCGACCTCATTCTCTTCATCCTCTTCATCCTCGTTCTCTACATCCTCATGCCTGTTCCCCTCTGCAGGCCCTTGGGGAGGTGTTGGTGGTGGTGGAGGGTTTGGGGTGGTGCTGAGGCACTAGTAGCACCAGCTGGAGCAGCAAGCATAGATGCCATCAGGTCTGATGGGAAGCAGCAAGAGCAGCAAAATCAGGTCGATTAGCAAAAGTTAGTATAGACTGTGCTTAGTCAGGTAGCCGGAAGCAAAATGAGAATGAGCTCTGGGGTGTGGCCTTTTATAGGGGTGCAGGGGTGCACTCCCCGCACAGCCGCGCTGTCCGCAGACAGATCGAACACCCAAAAAAGGCTCATAAAGTTCCAAAAAGTATGTAGAAAGCCAGGGTCATTGTCTGGGACATGTGCACTGGTGAATTTTAACTATAAAATACTTTGGATTGTCTGAAAAAGTACTTTTAAAATGTTCAGGGACCCGGACAGTGTCCGCAAATCAGGACACACGCTCAGAGTGGGTGCGGTCACACGATGACGTCGCGAACATGTCTGTTAAGGCAACGGGTGCCCGCAGGACACCAAATGCACAGGAACGGTTGTGCGCATGCGTGCGGGTGTTCTACGGACAGTGTTCGGGTCCTCAAACTAATTAAAAGTGTGACACAAGTGAGACGGACAGTTATGGACAGGCATGATGTTTGTAGGAATTATGAGTGTGGTGCGCATGTGCGTAGATGTTCTACAGACTGTACGGACTGGTACAGTGTCCTTAGAACACCCTCATTTTGGTTAATTGCGAACATTCCGGACACCAAGTGTGTTCTAAGAACAGTTCCATCTTGCTTGCAAACGGTACAGACAGGTATAGTGTCCTTAGGACACCTCCATTTTGGGCAATTACAGACATCCCGGACACTGGGTGTGTTCTAAGAACAGTTCCATGGTGCTTGTGGACAATACAAACAGGTGTCGGGGGGAAATTCTGCCGGGGTCGGCCGGGCCGTCCGCAGACCTCCGGGCAGGGAGGCCCCAACTCCTCCTGTATATCCCAAAAGAGATAGAGTATGAGACACACGCAAGAAGCAAGGTGACTCTGCTGTTTATTAGACAAACGGCAGGGATGGGTCAAGGAGCGTACGCGTCCGTCCTGACACACACACAATCGTGGGGCTCGCAGGCCCTTTTTACCTTAGTATGACGCGCTACTTGCGTCACTTGGAAAGTTTAGCAAAAAAACCTATCTCCACTCTGGATTGGTTACTCGAGTGGTAGGGTTAGTATAGCATACATATAGAGAACGATGTTAGTGGTTGAGGGTTAGTCAGGTGGTATACCTGGGCTGTCCCTTCAATTTGATACATGAAAGTTGTTACATGAAGACCTCTGAGGATTGGTCAATGTTAATGGCGTCAGTGATAGGAGCCCCATGTTCTGATTGGTCCGCTCGCGAGCCTCCCAGTCTGGGACTATCGCTGTTCCCAGCTCGCGGTGCACCTGTAATTTGCAACAATGTTTTACTACGGGTAGGTGTAAACAATGTGAGGATTTATTTATATGTTGGGAGGTCGACTACTCCCACTGCTGCAGATGTCCAATGAGTCTTTTAATTGTATCTGCCTGTGTCTTGAAACGTGGGA
This sequence comes from Ambystoma mexicanum, assembly GCF_040938575.1. Classification (NCBI taxonomy): domain Eukaryota; kingdom Metazoa; phylum Chordata; class Amphibia; order Caudata; family Ambystomatidae; genus Ambystoma; species Ambystoma mexicanum. The sequence goes on from NC_090937.1 coordinate 528,856,778, forward strand.
TTCAGGCGTCTCCTTCCTCCTGGGCTTGGCATCTTGTCAGGTTTGGCTTTGTCACGTGAGGTGGGACCGTGTTTGAGGCAAAATTCAACACAATTAATATTGTTTTTCCTACTGTGTGCCTGGTTTATCTTGCAGGTGCGACCTTGGCTTGCAGCGTGCGAGATTGCAACATCGTGCCCTTGGCGGTGTGCTTTCGCCGGGCTCATTTTGCAGGGTCAGCAACCCAGTTCTTGCTCATTCAATGTTCATGGAAGCTTTTGCTTGCGGCCTACTTGGGCCTGGTGCATAGGTGGAACCGTTTGATGCAGAGTGCTTTAGGTTACGGTATCATATTGCTCTATCCTCAGTATCGTGTCTCCGTTATATTCTTCATTATGGTACATGGTTCTTAGAAGAAGCGTGAGCAAGCCTTTTTAGATAAGTTCATGATGCGTCTTGCGTTTCTGCATTTTGAGAGCCTATGTGGAAAATAATAAAGATGCACGTCCGTGAGTATGTCTGTCGCCTACGTCATAGCACTGAGTATATTCTTCGTGTGGATTGGTGTGGGAGTGTCCGGTGTGCATGTTTGCACAGGTGTGCTGACCGTTGGCTAGGTCGTCATGGCATCTCTAACGACGTGTAGGTTTAGTCGAGTTGATCCGTGCCGCAGGTGTCGGCATGGACAGGGCGGGCTGCTGGGCAGGTAGATGGGCACATCCGTATGTTCCTGTACCAGGGTATTTGGTCGTCTGGTAGATAGGCAAACTCCTCTCGTGGCGGGTGTCTAGGCCGTGATCCTCTGGGCCACGCGCGAGAGGGGAAGGGCGGGAGCCTGTTCTTCCATTCTCCCACTTCAGTCCCCCCTCTGGTCGACTTGTCGACCACAAACATATCCTTTTCTTTATCTCCTCTTACTCTCCATATTTTAGTTATTCCTCCCAAATGTCCATAGTGGTTAACATGGTCTTCACATGACCAATACATATATTCACAGGTTCCTCCAGGAGTGCAGTATATCCATTTCCCTATGTAGCTCCTTGGGTTTCTTGGGTTTTCGAGCTTCACAGATGGTGGGTCCAGGTGGTTGGTGATGATCTGGTTGCGCAACTTCTCTCTCTCTTTTATGATTGTGCCTGTGTGTTGGCCGTCATCTGTTGGCATCAAGAGGTGTATACCAACCATTTCGATCATCTCGTCTGTGGTGCGTGCCTTCCGGGCCTTACAAAATCTTATTATGATCAGTGTAGCTCCAGCCAAAATAGTACATCCAACTATAATCTTCAGTCCATCTGACAGCCAAGATGGCATCCATGACCATAATATTGAAAACCAGCTCTCATCCTTTTTCACACCTTTACTTTCATCCATCATTTTTGAGTGCATCTGGGCCAATTGTGATACAGCTTCCGTGAGTGTACCATTGTCAGCATCATTAGCAGGAATGAATGTGCAGCATGATTGTCCTATCTTTGCGCAAACTCCTCCTTCCATTGCTGTGAGGAGGTCCAGTACATATCTGTTCTGTAGTGCAACCATTCTTACTGCTCGCAATTCCTCTTTTATTGCGTTGAATCCATTTACTGTAGAGTTAATTGTCATCATTAGTTCCCACCTAGTTATCTGGAGCCATTTTGCGTTTGCGTAGGCCTGCAGTCCAGGATGTATTTTTGAGGAGAAGAACATAGCTGCTCTGCTGAATAGTCTGTGTTCCGGCGAAATTGAGGTGACTGCTGTTTCCGACCTTCTCCACAGGTAATTTCCTTTCAGAGGTTCTCCTTGTCTTTTTCTTCTGTTGAGGACAGTGTAGTTGCCGTTGCGTCTGTTCTCTGGCCTTTTCCGAGGCTGTGCAGATCTCCTCTTCCTTTTGTTCCCTTCATCCATCTTGGGGAAATTCGCCAGATTCACATGCTTCTGGGGTACCACAAGTGATGGTACATTAACGTGTACTATAGTGCATACACCATTCCACAAAGGGGGCAGTGTGTGGTACGCCTAGTCTCCACAGGCCCAGTAATGGTCCATTACTACTGCTGTTCCTGCTCCCCCCTCAGGTAACTCCGTCACGCTTTCACAGTTGGTGTTGTAACCTACATCCACCTCTCCTTTATGTTGGTAGCATACCTTAGGCGCAGTTAGCGGCAGTATTGTTATTGGGTCTTCATCCTTCTCCATCCACGTGAGCATGGGTACGTACTTGATCCAAGTCATCCAACATCTATGGTTATGTCCATCAATAGTTGAAATATTTTCTCTTGTTACCATGTTGCTGCCAACCACTCCTATGTCCCATTTGTTGTTCATGTACACCTTCCCTGTTATTATCATCAGTGGTCTTTCCCAACATCCGTTTTTACCAGGGACTTCAGTGGCGTACCAATCACATGGTAGGTACTGCAGTGTTACTTTCTTTGTTTCTCCTTTTTCAGGACCACTTGTTATGTATCTGAATCCTTCAGCATATAAACTGCTCTTGTGGTAACTCAAATAAGTCTTGAGGAAGTTGTTTTCATATGGATATGTATCTCGTGTTTTCCACACCAGTTGCACCACTGTCCCTTGAAATCTTTCTTTCGTCTGGAACAGTGCCAGGTATATTATACATCGTGCTATTTTTCCATCTATCTCCATGGCAACAAATGTTCGAGAAGCGCTCATGGCGTATGGGATCAATGAGCAAACGTAGCAGCTGTCGTCTGTTGTCTGCTTACCTATGTGGGTCATGTGTTGGTACCATATGTTGTTTGAGATGTGTGCTGAATCTTGTATGTAGTTGTTAATGCCTTTATTATCTGAATATGTGCTGCGTTTAACTCTATTTTCCTTGTGTGGGATTTTACTAGTACCACCTGACGTAACACCTGTTGCAGCTGGGGGTGGGGGTGCATTAGGTTTGGGTACAGCAATAATATCAATAGCATAGCTGTACTGCCATGCAGAGGCAGCCAAGAACCCGGTGATCATTAAAATCCCTATCAATTTTATTACAGATGCTAATTTCACCGGCATTTTGCTCTTACCTTGCTGCAGTCCGGCAGCTTATTCTTGCGACGTTACAGTTGCCCGCCTGAAAATTCTTAATATGCTTATTATTGGTGTTAGTTGTCGTTTTTTAAGCTCTCCCTATCAGGTAGTCATTCAGTGCCCAGGCGAAGAGCTGTTCCCACGCCAATCTAAGTGATCTATCTCTTAGGGCGGGCAAGTATGGTTGGAGGTGGGGCATTGAATGTTCTATGGCCAAGAGGAAGGCTGTGTAGTAGACACGTACCCTCCTTCTTTTCAGGTACGTTGGCCGTTTTATTTCATACACAAATTGGTGTGACAATTCTTCCAGGTAATTATCATCTGAGGGTACCATCTACTCCTGGGCAGTGAATTGGTTAGTTATCTACTTTCTTAATAGTACAATAATACGCTGTACCTGCATGTGCGAGAGAAAAGAAAGAGAACATTCAGGTGTTTACATGTGTGTTTGTGCAAAACAATGTCCTTCAGTTCAGTTATTACTACAGTGGGTAGGGGGTCAATGGGCAGAGGGTTTGGTGCTCAACTGGCGGAAGACTCTTTACCCTTTGATCGTGTAACCATGGGGTGGGCGGTATGGGGATCACCCCTTTCTTTTCTAGTAATTGTCTCTGGGGAATCTGGGGGGTGGCAGGGTATGGGGACACTTAGGCCGTTAGTTGTGGTAGAAGTCTCTTCCTCCGTTGGTGACGCTGTTGTTGTTCTTCCAGTGGCCCTGTCGATGGCGCTGGGGCGGGTCTGGAGTTTGTAGATCTTTACGTCATGTAGGTGGTTCCAGGCACGTTTGTCCTGTAGCTTTACTGCTCTCGTTGATACCTCCTCTACCAGATGGGGGGCAGTGAATCGTGGACTGTTACACTTTCTGTTGAAATTGCGAAGTAGTAGGTGGTCACCTTTAGCAACTTTGCACAGTCTTTCCTTTTCCAATTCTTTATCCACGTCTTCTTGTTGATCGCTGTTAGACCCGTCCCGCGTGCGCTCGAGCTGTTGAGACACAAACACTACACTAGTAATCAAAGAAGACACATATTGGTACATTTCATCACCAAGGACATCTGCAGTACTCTCGTGGTCGGTAAATGCTCTTGACGTTGGCGTTAGGGCAAGGCGCATTTGACGTCCGGTAACCTCCTCGTGAGGGGTGAGGTGGTGGTCGGAACCTGGTCTATTCCTTAGCTCAAATAGGGCTAGTGGAAGGCAATACAACCAACTCTTCTTTGTTTGCTGTATTTTTGCAATTGCCTCCTTTAATAGGCCATTCAGGCGTTCACATATACCGTTGGCCTGTGGGTGGTATGCACACGCAAATTTATGCTTGATGTTCAGCAAGGATGTGATGTGCTGGAACATTTCGTTTGCGAAATGTGGGCCATTGTCTGACCTCAGTACCTCGCACACTCCCCACCTGGGGAAGACCTCCCTCACTAGGAATTTAGCTGCTCTAAAGGCATCTGGGTGTGAACAGGGCCCTGCTTCAATCCACCTCGAGAATGGGCATACTACTACAATCATATACCTATTTCCTTGACATACGTTGATCATATCAACATAGTCAATATGGAGATGTCGGAAAGGTCTCTCTGGCCGGGGTGTAGTACCTCTTATCACCTTCAGAGTGTGACCGGCCGTAAACTGTTGACATGTGAGACAATTGCTGATAAAATTTGACACATGAGAATTTAACTCGGGGCAGAACCAGTCTTCCCTAATTCGTGCTGCAATTACTTCCTTGCCCGTGTGGGCTGGGTGATGTAGTTGGCTCAGGGCGGTGTTCAATAGTGCCAGTGGTATTACAATCTTTCCAGTGTCACCCTGGCGCCATAGTGCGTCGGTTGGTGACATTGTGCATCCTCTTTTTAGCCATATTTCTTTTTCTGCCATTGGTGCAGCCGCTTGTAGCTCCATTATCTGTGTGGCTGGGAGATGGGTGTAACCTTCTCTTATCAACATCTCCTTAGCCATTCCCCTCCCTCTCCCTCTCTGTGACTCTGGGGGGTTCCATATCTCACCAAAGTACGCAGCATACTTCGCATGTGCGTCCGCTGCTGCATTCCCTTTTGAGATGTGGTCTTCACCATTGGTGTGTGCGGTGCATTTGACCAAAGCTAATTCTTGGGGGTCATTTATTACTTCAATTAGTTCAGCCAATAGGAGGGCATGTTGCACTGGAGTGCCATCAGCTCTCCTAAACCCTCTTCTCCTCCATTTTGACAGCCCTGAGTGGACAGTGGACGTAACATATGCGCTGTCGGAATATATGGTCACTCGTTTGTCAAAGCTTTCCTTCAACGCCAAGATCAGTGCAATCAACTCTGCTGCTTGAGCGGAATAATGCTGTGGTAGTTGTACACATCTCATTGCCACACACGCCGGTACCTCCATCATTTTTACCACTGCTGCCCCAGTCCTCCTTATACCATCCCTTTGGTCGATAGTTGATGACCCATCAATGAACAGGAGCTCACCTCCCTCTAGTGCGTTCTCTTCAACCTTTCTAGTACATGAGTATATTTCAGTTATTTGCGTACAGTCGTGGGCATAGTCTCCCTCCTCAATTACTTCTGCTAGGAACCTTGCAGGGTTGACCGTGCTACATCTAACAATTGATAGTTCAGCTCTGGATAAAATGATCTCATAACCTGATGCCCTTTGCGTGGTTAGGGTGGACTTAGGTTTATTCAATATCGCAAATAGTGCATGTTCCACAAACAGTGTAGTTGGGCACCCCATGGTGATTGCTGATGCTTTCTCTACCGCAAAAGCAGCTGCGGCGAGAGCTTGTTCGCAAGGGAAATGACCTAACATCACAGGATCTAAGTGGCCGCTGTAAAATGCTACTGGTTTGTAGCCCATGCTTGTTTTTTGAGCCAACACTGCTTTCATTACTGCTGAGTCGCAATGTGAGAATATAAAGAATCGTCGCTCATAGTCTGGGGATGCCAGTACCAGAGCAGTTGATATTGCATCTTTCAATTCATCAAAAGCCTCTTTCATTTCCATTGTCCATCCCAACTTTTTCTCCCCTTTATTAGCTTCCTTTAATGCCTCAAGCAGGGGTCCTATGTATGAACTGTAATCAAATACCCATGCTCTACAGTAGTTGCACAGACCCAGGAACTGCTGCAGTTCCCTCACTGTTTGCGGCACTGGTGTGTTTGAAATGGCCTGTGCTCTTTGTGGTGCAATCTTTCTTCCATGTTGGGATATGAGCTGACCAATGTAAAGTACCTGTTCTTGACAGTACTGTAACTTTTCCATGTCTACCTTGTAACCTTTTTCAGCCAATATTGTCAACATCTTTAATGAGTCCTCTCTGCATGTTCTTTCGTTTGTACTGCAAATCATTATGTCGTCGACATACTGCAACACTGTGCTTTCCACTTCAATGTTACCCAAATCCATCTGTATTACTCTGTTGAAAATTGAGGGTGATTCGCAATACCCTTGTGGCAATCTGGTGTGTTTCCACTTGGTGTTTCTGTAAGTGAAGCTTGTCAGATCTTGTGAGTCTGGGTGCAATGGTATTGAGAAGAAAGCATTTTTAAGGACGATTACTGTAAATCGTGATGCTTCTGCTGGAATGCCACACAATATTGTGGCCGGGTTTGCGGCTATGGGGTATTCTGCTTCTACTATGTTGTTCAAGGGCCTGAGATCCTGTATGAAGCGCCAAGACCCCCCTTTAGCCTTGCGCACTGGGTATACAGCCGTGTTACATGGTGATTCTGAGGGAACTAATATGCCATTATCTATAAGGGCCGTTATGGTTTCATATATGCCCTCATCTGCCTCTTTTGATAGTGGGTACTGTTTCACTCTGGGGAGTATTGCACCTTTTTTCAATTTTATCCTTACTCTCCCTATACTTTTTATGCACCCCACGTCATAGGGTTTAGTAGTCCACAATGATGTGGGTACCTTTGTCATATCCTCCTTAAAGAAGGGAACTGGGGTGGATGTAGGTGCCTCAAGTGCCATTGCAATTTTCTGTGCTACTTGTTTGTACGCCACTCTTAGCCATATTTCCACACTCATCATAAACACCATTTCACCTTCCTCCTTTTCTTCTGAGAACAGCTCCTCATCTGACACCTGGGTCAGTCTACATCCTTCTGCTAGTGCTATCACTGCCCTCCATGCTCTTCCTTCTCTGTCTTGGGCATGTACAGCAATATAATCAGCTGTTGCTATAATGCTCTCAATGTCCACTGGAACCACCTTTCCTTCTGGTTCATTGACTGGTGTTTCTGGTCTGAACAAATAGGCTGCTGGCCTCCTCCAGATCTTTCCCTCTATCCTTGGCATCCATGCAAATGCCATGTCTGTCCCGTACTGGAAGAGTTTGCCATCTATTGGCTCCGCCCTAATCGCTGTCTGTCCACAGTATGCTTGCATAATCTGTCGTGCTGTGAGCATGTTAATCCCTGGAGTAGAGCAAATTATGCCGTCTTCAGTGAAGGAGATCGTCATATTCAACCTGTTCATTATGTCTCTCCACAGTATATTTACTGGTGAGGCACTATAATATAAAAGTGGAACTGACATGTCATAATCTCCTATAGATAAGGGAATGTTATCAGTAAAAGGAACCAACCCTCTAGCCCCAGAGAATCCTTGGGTGTTCATGGCTTCGCCTGACATCTTAAATTTACCTTCCCTTATGCAAGACCGGGTCGCCCCGGTGTCAACAAGGAATGATAATTTTTTGTCACCTATCGTTACCTCTATGCGTGGTTCCTCCGCACTATTAGGTGTTACTGACAGGATGGGACACACCAAGGCCGTCTGTGGGCTGTCCTATTGAGGGTACAACGATTGACCATTTCCTGTGTAAGGGTTGTGTCCCAGGACCGTCACCCTACCCAGTTGTGTTTGTTGTGCTTGGGGTTGTTGTGTTATCGCTACCTGTTGTTGTGGCAGTGAATATGTCTGTGGCTGTTGTTGTGTTATTAGTTGTTGCTGTTCATTTCCCTGTTGCAACGTCTGCTGTTGCTGTATGCCCTGCTGTTCCTGTGTGGGCCTTGGTTGTCCCTGTTCACTCCATGATGGTGTTCCTGGTCTTACTCTACACGTGCGTGACATGTGCCCTAATAATCCACAACTCCAACACACCGGTGGTTCCCTACTCTGCCATGGCAAGCTCCCTGTGTTGTCCTGGTATACTGGTTGCCCTGTGGGGTTTGAATTTCTAAGTCCTCCCACCTGCTGTTGTGTGTTATATCCGTATCCTCTCCCTCTCATAATTCCTCCTCTTCCCCTGTTGTAATTATAATACCCAGCTCCTGGCATTGAGTATCCTCCTCCCATGTTGGTCGTGTATGGTTGGAGTGGCGGCACCTGTTGTGTTATAGTCTGTGAGGGTGGTATTTGGGAGGGATCTTGTGCAGCCACTACTTGTGTGGGGCTTTGGGTCATTGTTGTAGGTGTAGTTATTAGTGCCCCTTCCATTGTGTATTTAGTACGTTTTTTCTGTACTAGTTTAGCCTCTTCCGTTTTCCTGTCCTCTTCCTTTTGTTTCATTTTTCCTTGCCAGGTCCTGCAATGATGCACTATTGTCAGTTGTATTTCTGGCCATGCTTTTGCTTCCATTCCCACTACTTTCTTTAGTTGTTTCTGAACTCCTTCTGGGAGCCCTTGTACTAGTATATGATAAAATATTGCTGGTGTTTTATCCCATTGTTCTCTAGTTTCCATGCGCCACTTCTCTTGGATTTCCTGGATATAATCAACAGGATCTTCGTTCTCACGCATCTTGCGTGAGGTAATTGCTCCTATGTCTGATGTGTCTGGGTACTGTAGCCTCAGTGCCTGCCATAGTGCATGTCTGCAGTTTGCGAATGGTGCCCCATCGTGCGATGTGTTTACTATTGTTACCCCAGGGAATCCCGCTCTCTTCCAAATGTCATCCGCTGCATCCCCTAATATCGATATTAGAAGGCCCTTTACATCTCCCACTACCAGTTTCTGTCCTGCGGTTTGTTTTTCCATTTCATATATCCATTTACCCGCACCTACACTTAATGATGGGAGCCTGCACTTTATATTTTCTTTTTCTGTATGCTTCCAAGGGACATACTGTGGTCTAACCCCTCCCCTCTCCAGAAGTGGCATTAAGTTGTGTCTCGTTTTACCCTTTGGGTTCCATGAAATCGAGTCCTCACACCCTTCCTCTTCTTCCCTCTCTTCTACATCGTCAATTTCGTCCGTATTTCCCCTGCTCGTAACTCTTTCTTCTCCATCCTTTCCCCTTCTTCCATCATTTCCTGTATTTAATGTGGGCGTGTGTATTCGTCCTTCCTGCCTGCGTCTAGGGAGGTCTCTAAGCCGACATGCATAGGGTGTCAGTTCATTTGTGAAGGGCGCAAGTTTTATTGTACGTAATGAGCGTGAGGTGGTTGAGCATGTAGGGTGGGATGGGAGAGGGCGTGATGGGGACGGTGTGGCCTCATGTGTCTGTCTTTCCGCTATTCCTTGCTCTTCCTCCTCACTTCTCTCCAGTTCATCCTTTCTCCCACGGATCCATGGTGAGTCTGTGTTGGACCGGGTGATGTATAGTTTATCTAGGCTTTCCCTTTCACTATTTCTTCCTTCCTTCTCCACTCCTTCTTCTTCCTCACTACAAAAGTCAGTCATAAACGGCATCCCCCACTCAGTCTTTTTCCCCTTGATGGTTACTGTTTTTAAGTCTATTAGGTCCAGTTCTCCCTTTTCTCCTTTATCAACCACTCCCCTTTGCGCTGATGTTGTTGCTACTTCTGTGTCTCTATATACATCCCCCTTTACTTCACTCTCCCTTCTCCTATCTTCTCTTTCTCCTTCATTTCTCTCCTCCATCTCCCTACCATTTTCCTCCCTTTTCCTTTTTAATTCCTCCATTACTTCACTACTCACCTTTTCCAATATCCTTTCATCCTCTTTCTTCCTTTCCCATCTCACCCTCTCCCTTTCTAATATACTCTCTATCACCCTCCCTTCTTCGTATTTCTTAGTCGTTTCTGATAGTAATCTCTTCTTCCACATTGCCATTTCTCTTTCTTTCTCTTCTTCTTCCCTTTTCCTCTCTCGCAGCACTGCTCTTGATACCCTTTCTGCGGCTGCTTTTACCCTTTCAGCTTCTCTCCTTTGCTCCTCAGTTCGTTCCCTTATTTTTTCCAATTCGTTCTTACCTTCTTTCCTTTCCCTCGCTCTCTCTCTTTCCTCCCTCTCGAGCTGTTTGATCAGTTCATTCTGCTCATCCCTTAACTCTGCTAGTCGTTCCTCCAAAATCTCTTCCTTTTGTCGTAACAGCTCTTCCCCTCTCATTCCACTCTCCCTGGTATTATCCTCGCCTGTTTTCCTTACTACCTCCTTCTCTTCTCCTGTTAATGAACCTCGTAATTTTAATAGTATCTGTGCAGCTACCCACTCATCATTTCCTATTTCCACAGTTTGTTCTTCTCCAGTCCTCCCCTCCCCTGCTGGCATCTTCCTATGAGCCACATATGGTGGAGGGCTGTATGCCGGGTTCGAGTACCCCTCAGCCACCCTTAACTGTCCTCTTTCTATTTCTCCTAATTCTCTTAAAGGGTACAACCCCCCTCCCTCTGTTTTCACTACCTTTGCTAGGGGTATATCGTTGCTCGGTTCCTTTTTTATTTCATTTGATTTATTATTCTTTTCTCTTCCCTCTTGTCCGTTCCCCGTGTTCTTTGGGTCTTCACTCCCCTTTTTCCCATCCTCTCCTTCCTCCTTAATCTCTTTTTCTTCCGGTATTTCCCCCACAGTGAACATTCCATTTGGTCCTGGTCGGGACCCTTGGAACATCCTCCATAAGTTAAACACCTCCACGTGGTTTGCCAACTTCTTCCCTTTGTATGTATTATGCAGATGGTTTAATAGTGAATGTTGGGCATATGGATCAAAGCTACCATTAGGCGGCCATGGTGTTATCATTTTGTTGTCCGTCCCCTGTGTCCATTCTATGCTATACTTGATCAGTTTCTCCCTATGGGGTGACAGTGTTGTACATATGTGTTGTAGTGGGGTAGTGAGGGTGTTCCCCCACCCTCCCGATCCTGTCCCGTGTGACATAGTAGCGCTCCACTTGTTACCCTTCCCCTATTTGGTAGCGGTTATCTCACTAGCAGTTTACAATATGCAGCCTTATATCGTTACCTGGCCCCGTAAGTTTGGGGACTTGCGATAGTCCGCTGAGGAAAATTATTAAAATATAGTATTTACATTTGTATATTTTCTTCTGTCTTTCTTCCTTTACACGACACCCTTACGGCCCCCTGCGGCCGAGGCGCACGCAGCCCCCTGCGGCTGTGTACCCCTTGTGACTTTCTTATACAGTCGTCCTATTTTCACTTGCTCCTCCTCCTTTTTCTACACTTGCCATGGCCGGCGTTCTCCGTGCGCCGCCACGTCCCCCGTTTCGCCTTTCCTTGATCAATTCATTACCGTTTATCTCCGTTTCCACTCCCTTACAACAGTTCTCTTCCCCACCACTCTCAGAAAGAAAGATGCCTTGTGCTCGGGATATCCTATGAAAGCCCTACTGTGACGTCACCGATCGCTTCAAACTACTGGTAAGTTCTTTATGTATTCTTTAAGTCCAAAATACACTTGCAATCTACCCCAGTTAACCTCACAGCTGTCTTCCTGTCACTCCTGGAACAAGGTAATCAATAATATAATCGGACTGCGCACGCTGCGTCGCCTCGCATGTGATACGCCCCTCGACAGGAGGGCTTAACCAGCCAATTATCTTCCGTATTGGGCAACTAACTAGCTACCGCCTACAGGGAAACGTCATCTACCTATCGAGTTTCTTGCTCGAACAATAGGGATCCTCATCTACTCTTTGATCAATAAATGCCAAATCGTAGGAAACCACACACACACCCTTACACGTAGTCGCGACCTAGGCCAATCAGTGTCTACGAGCGGCCGCACGTGATGTTTTCGTGCTCCGCCCCCTTCTCTCGTGTAACGTAACCGACTGCTCTCGCACTCGTTCGGCTACCATTCATTTCATTGCCTACACTAAATTGTCAAACTTTCGCCGCGCACCTGTGCAACACCACCCACCTCCCGTATTTAAATCCTCCCCCCTCCCTCACAATTTCACATTGCTTGTTGTGCGTGGCATGCTCACCAAGTTCTCTCGATGCGGGGCCGCTCGACTGCGTGCACCCCTCCAAGCGGCTCGCCACCTCCCCTCGTCTGGACCATGTCCGGACACTCGCCAACCGCGGGCGGGATACTTCTCAACTGGCTCCCGAAGGCCAATATCCGGATTGCGCTGTCCGGTCTTCTCGCAGTTCTGCGATCTTAAACAGATCTCAGCAGTGCCTCCAACTTGTCGGGGGGAAATTCTGCCGGGGTCGGCCGGGCCGTCCGCAGACCTCCGGGCAGGGAGGCCCCAACTCCTCCCGTATATGCCAAAAGAGATAGAGTATGAGACACACGCAAGAAGCAAGTTGACTCTGCTGTTTATTAGACAAACGGCAGGGATGGGTCAAGGAGCGTACGCGTCCGTCCTGACACACACACAATCGTGGGGCTCGCAGGCCCTTTTTACCTTAGTATGACGCGCTACTTGCGTCACTTGGAAAGTTTAGCAAAAAAACCTATCTCCACTCTGGATTGGTTACTCGAGTGGTAGGGTTAGTATAGCATACATATAGAGAACGATGTTAGTGGTTGAGGATTTATTTATATGTTGGGAGGTCGACTACTCCCACTGCTGCAGATGTCCAATGAGTCTTTTAATTGTATCTGCCTGTGTCTTGAAACGTGGGATTCAGGCGTCTCCTTCCTCCTGGGCTTGGCATCTTGTCAGGTTTGGCTTTGTCACGTGAGGTGGGACCGTGTTTGAGGCAAAATTCAACACAATTAATATTGTTTTTCCTACTGTGTGCCTGGTTTATCTTGCAGGTGCGACCTTGGCGTTGGCTTGCAGCGTGCGAGATTGCAACATCGTGCCCTTGGCGGTGTGCTTTCGCCGGGCTCATTTTGCAGGGTCAGCAACCCAGTTCTTGCTCATTCAATGTTCATGGAAGCTTTTGCTTGCGGCCTACTTGGGCCTGGTGCATAGGTGGAACCGTTTGATGCAGAGCGCTTTAGGTTACGGTATCATATTGCTCTATCCTCAGTATCGTGTCTCCGTTATATTCTTCATTATGGTACATGGTTCTTAGAAGAAGCATGAGCAAGCCTTTTTAGATAAGTTCATGATGCGTCTTGCGTTTCTGCATTTTGAGAGCCTATGTGGAAAATATTAAAGATGCATGTCCGTGAGTATGTCTGTCGCCTACGTCATAGCACTGAGTATATTCTTCGTGTGGATTGGTGTGGGAGGGTCCGGTGTGCATGTTTGCACAGGTGTGCTGACCGTTGGCTAGGTTGTCATGGCATCTCTAACGACGTGTAGGTTTAGTCGAGTTGATCCGTGCCGCAGGTGTCGGCATGGACAGGGCGGGCTGCTGGGCAGGTAGATGGGCACATCCGTATGTTCCTGTACCAGGGTATTTGGTCATCTGGTAGATAGGCAAACTCCTCTCGTGGCGGGTGTCTAGGCCGTGATCCTCTGGGCCACGCGCGAGAGGGGAAGGGCGGGAGCCTGTTCTTCCATTCTCCCACTTCACAGGTATAGTGTCCTTAGGACACCCCCATTTCAGTAAATTATGGACATCAAGGACACCCGCACTGTCCGCGGACTCCTTAACTGCCTTTTTTTAAAAAAAATAAGACACAAAGGACTGGATAAAACACACATAATATTTTCTTTTTGTTATATACAGATACAAAATTTATGAAAGAGACGGCGAAGCAGAAAATGACACAAATACAGAGGAATTAGGGGTTTGCAGAGGATGGATTGGAGGGGATGAAGGGATGGAAGTCTCATCAAAACGTTTTTCTTGATGTTGAGCGTTTGGGGATAGTTGACTGAGACATGGAGAGGTAGAACAGGTGTATGTGGGAAAATTATATTTAATTTTTTCTTTTATGTGGTCCTCCGCAAAATGTTTCAAAAGATTGACATTTTCCATAAGCATGTCAAGTTTTTGTTCCATGCGCTGCAGAGTATTTTCTAATGTCTCTTTTGGTGTATTATTTTCAATGTTTGTATGGATGTTAAACAAAATATATATGTTAAGTGCACATAAAGTAATGATTATTAATTTGCTTATATAGAGAAGTGTCTTCCATTAGTATCACTGTCTTCAGACATTTCCTCTTGTGGAGTGTAAAAAAAAGAAAATATTACTTTTAGTATACCTAATACAGAAAGTTTAGAAATATACAAGAACAATGAAGTTTACTTACTAGTTTCTGGTAAGTTGTGTTCTTGCTGTTGTGTAGGTCTGCTGTTGCTCCTAGCTTTGCAGTTTCTGTGAGGTAATTATGTTGGAAGCATATCTTTTTTTTTTGGTATATTCCATTTTAGTACATGTGGTATTTAAATGGATGGTTGATGTGTTACATATATAGGTTCCACTTCTTATTTATTATTACATATAATATGTTTATATGCTGCTTTTTGAACTTGTTCAGTGTTTATATAGCATGATAGAACAATCTAAGCTACCACCTACGTTTTTGGGTAGGCTTGTCCGCGTCCGTCCACGGACATAGGCACAGTTCGCGGACATCAAAATCACTAGAAGGGGGTTTGGTATGTTCTATGTTACATGTATATAAAGTAATGGAATCCTAGTAAACATCTATCACATTCACACTATGTATATGTATATTCAGTAAAAACAACTTTGATAAAAGGAGATTATGGTTAAATTGTGCTACTAAAAACCTATGAAATTCAGTAAAAAACTTTGTTAAAGGGACGTTATGGTTAAGTTGCGCTACCAAAAACCTATGATATTCAGTAAAAGAACTTTGTTAAAGGGACTTTATGGTTAAATTGCGCTACCAAAAACCTATGAAATTCAGTAAAAAAAAATGTTGTTAAAGGGATGTTACATTTCAAAGTAAAACTGAAAACCCCCTGAAATTCTCTAGTTACGGTAAGCTAAGCAACCATAACTCGTGCCACCAACATGCATTCTTAATGCACCCAGGACATCAAAGATGACATCACATGTGCATGCACTTTTCATGAAAAGTCTGTACAAGGGATTCTTATTATAATGTTGACAACAAAGTATTAAAGGTCATTGGAATAGATGTCATGAGCTATGTAGTGCATTAAGCAATGCATTGATAAAAATAGCATTCTGTTATGAAGTTCTTTACAGAATAATAATGTACTCTTGTATAAACATAAACATTGTGTGCAGCATACATGATGGAGGTGCAATATTCATAATCTTCTCATGTTAAATAGTGAAATGCTAAATGCTTTCTTATTAGAGTTTTGTGTACTGTGCAGCATGTTATAAGTACCTAATGAAACCCACTTCCTATATAATTTCATTATTACATAGAAAACACAGAAACACAACAACACATACAAATATGAGTATATACAGGGAAAGTGAAGTACGCAAAAAAGCAGCAGTAGAACCAGAAATTGTTCATAACCTCCCTGATTATCTTTATGTTATGTTAAGTTATGTTATTTTGCATTTATAATTTATATACGCCTTATATACCATTGTTATGGTCTGAAGGCGCTGGTAGGTTGAACCCCCTTGGGAACTGAAGTTCAGGTCAGTAGAGAGAGTAGAGAGAGTCAAAGGTGCATGTGAGCACCGGGTATGTGTGCAGCTGGTGCGGTATTCATGTAACAGCTGCTTATTAGCGGTAGGTGTGGTGGTTGAGAGATCAGTAGTATGTGTTAGTTCTGGCTGGATTAATCCAGACCGAGTGTGGCTGCGTTAGGCCTGAGGAGAACGCCTGGCTGGGGGGTGTGTAACCAGCAGTGTTTACTTAGAATGATGAGAAGTGAGCGGCGGATCTTGGTATGAGAACAGTTATACCGAATGGTGTCATAGTATCTCTGTGTTCTAATTGAGTGGCAGTGTAAAGAAGAGAGTAAGCATGGTGGTGTTATATGATGGGTTATATGCTCTTCAAACGTTCCCTGCATTCCAAACCATACTATGTACGTCACACAATTCTATGTGCTCCAGTCTGTTCCATGCACTCATATTCATTCCATGCACCCGAGTCTGCTCCACACACTCCGGTCTGCACGATGCACTCATGTACTCCAGTCCACCCTGCGTGCTCCAGTCTGCCCCACGCATGCACTCTTGTCTGCCCCACGCATG
Organism: Ambystoma mexicanum; assembly: GCF_040938575.1. Lineage (NCBI taxonomy): Eukaryota > Metazoa > Chordata > Amphibia > Caudata > Ambystomatidae > Ambystoma > Ambystoma mexicanum. The sequence goes on from NC_090937.1 coordinate 528,873,004, forward strand.
CACTCTTGTCTGCCCCACGCATGCACTCTTGTCTGCCCTGTGCCTGCACTCTTGCCTGCCCCGCGCCTGCACTCTTGTCTGCCCCGCGCATTCACACGTGTCTGCCCCATGCATGTCCTCGTGTCTGCCACACGCATGTACTCGTGTCTGACTCACGCATGCATTCCTGTCAGCCTCATGCATGCACTCCTGTCAGCGTTATGCATGTACTCCTGTCCACCACTTGCACTCCTGCCGCCACTTGCACTGATGTCAACCACTCGCACTTCTGTCCGCCACTCGCACTCAAAGCCGCTCTATTTATTCCAATCCGTTTAGTGTATTCTGAGTTGTTTTATGCACTTCGTCTACAAATTTTGCCTGTAACATCTTCATAATTCATCCGTTCCATCCACCTAGTTCACCTGTTTCATCCACTTATGTCACCTGTTTCATCCACTTACGGCACCCGATCCATCCACCTACGGCACCCGATCCATCCATATACGGCACCCGTTCTATCCACATATGTCAGCCGTTCCATCAACGTACGTCACCCGTTCCATCCATATATGTGATCAATTCCATTCACATATATAGTTTGTACTACCCATGTAGAATTCATCTACATACTTCACTTATAGTTTGGATACTCTCTCAAGGGTGAGGTTTCTCTTCACTACCGGCCTCAGATGAACTGTAAAAGTTCCATCTTATCCAGCCGGAGAATGGCGTTGCTGTCAAGCCAAGGCCGGGAGTTATCCAGTAGCCACACTAGAATATGGCTACAAGAGCCAAGTGGTTGTGGCAAGCTGGAACCCCCCCACCACAGGATTCCACCAATAAGGGGCCTGCTCTACCACTTATGTCAGAGCACTCAATGACAGTGAATAACCTGCTGCAGGATATAGAGTTTCCATAACACCACCAGGGAAGTGGGTATGCATGCAGAGGGAATCTGCAATTGCTGTGACAGACTAGACATGTGGGGCACAGAGAAAGACTTGGAGGATAAACTTAAGACTGGGAATTCTGGCCCGTCCACTTTTCTATCTCCATTTTTTTTAATAACTTTTCTGTTGTCCTGCCCACACTTCCTTCCATAGCCCACCAAGTTATCTCTCCACATCCTCATCCCACCTCCCTGACCCGTGAATGCAATAAACAAAACTGCCTCAACACCGAGGCTAGAGGGTCCCCTTCCATCTGCAAACCCATGGGAGCAGATCATACTGCAGGCTCTATGGCCTGATTAGACCCTGTGAACAGCCCACCCGTGCCAGTCCATATTTCACTCCATTTTGTATGTTATGTTGTCTTATACCACACACCGTTACCACCACTGGGGCAGTCCCCCGGTGCTCACGTGAGTCTGCAAGAAAGAGGCTGACAACAAGGAGAAACTGCCATCTGTTGGCCTGCAGATGGGTTGATTGCGTGCACTGGCCAGTTAATGATTGTTCTGCTTCAAACCTACTACTTCCCTATGTATACCTATCACATGATGTGACTGCACCCTAAAGAGAGTAATGCGAATACAAATATGAGCATATCCAGAGAAAGTGCAGTAATAAAAAAACAGCAGAACAATAACAAAGTGTTGATAACCTATTGATTGTCTTCATACATAGAAAACATGTATTCTCCTTATTTATATGTTTCATATGCTGTGAGTGAACCCCAAACAAATTACTTTAAGAACATATTGAAGTATAAATCTACAAAATAGTACCTTTTGATTTCTTTGTTCCTAATTATTACTGGGTAAGATATGTCAGTAAAGGAAAAAAGAGGGAACCGGACAAGTGATTTCATCAGTAATGGCATCAATGACATTTGTGATGTCATCTTTGATGTCCAGGTTGTTAGTCTTAACAATGTACGTTGGTGGCGCGAGTTATGGTTACTTAGCTTACCATAACTAGCGAATTTCAGGGGGGTTTCGGTTTTACTTTGAACTATAACGTCCCTTTAACAACGTTTTTTTACTGAATTTCATAGGTTTTTAGTAGCTTGACTTAACCATAACATCACTTTAAATTTTTTTTTTACTGAATATATATATATATATATATATATATATATATATATATATATATATATATATATATATATATATATATATATATATTAAACATTAATCCATAACCGCGGCTACTGCACCAGCCAATTATGTGGTGATGTTTGAGGAGCCGCTAAGCTCAGCAATGACTTATGTGCGTATTTGCGGCTTTCTCATTCGTATTCTATGCTCACTGGCCCCACTCCTCCCTCTTGTCTTCATCTCTGTCTTTGTTTTCTCTCTTTTCACTCTCTCAATATTCTTGCCAGATTTCTCGTTCTGATTCTCTGCTCTGTGACCCCTGCCCTCCCTCTCCCAGTCTACCCCGCCTCCCTCACCCTAGATTGGATGCTCCACCTGTTTCACCTGTGACTAGGATGGTATTCCCAACAGCAGGCCCACATGAGGAATCTGGTGCATTCCGTCCTGGCCTTTGGCAAGGTGAGTGCCCCTCGGCCTCCGTATGCCCCCTCCTCCATCATTTTTCCATCTCTGTCTTTGCATTCTCCCTTTCACTCTTTCTGACTTTTATCTCCTGTTTTATCACACTGGTCCTCTGCTCTGTGACCCTTGCCCTCCCTCTCCCAGCCCGTCTCCAGCCTCCCACACCCGTGATTGAATGCTCCACCTGTTTCACTTGCGACCAGGATGGTAGTTCCAGCAGAAGGCCCATTTGAGTAGAATCTTTGCATTACATCCTGGAGTTTGGCAAGGGGAGTGCCCTTCTCTCCCTTCCTGACCCCTCCTCCATCTTGTTTCAATCTCTGTCTTTGCTTTCTCCATTTAACTCTTTCTCAATTGTGTCCCCTGCTTTCTCGCTCCAATCATCTGCTTACTGACCCCCCTCCATCATGTCTCCATCTCTGTCTTTTGTTTCTCTTTTCACTCTCTCACTTTGTTGGACAGCTTTCTCGCTCTGATCCTCTGCTCTGTGACCCTTGCACTCCCTCTCCCAGCTCCCCTCCTGACTCCCTTGCCCATGATTGGATGCTCCACCTGCGACCAGGATGGTATTTCCAGCCACAGGCGAGTGTGAGCGAGTCCTGTGCATTCCATCCTGGCATTTGGCAAGGTGAGTGTCCCTCTGTCCCCCACTGCCCCCTTGTCTATCTTGTTTCAATCTCTGTCTTTGCTTTCTCCCATTCACTCTTTCGTACTCTTGTCACCTGTTTTCTCACTCCGATCCTCTGCTCACTGACCCCCCTTCCTCCATCCTGTCTCTATCTCTGTCTTTGTTTTCTCTCTTTTCACTGTCTCACTATTTTCACCAGCTTTCTTGCTCTGCTTCTTCTTACCCCCACCTCCATCCTCCCCAATTGCCCAGTTTTGCCTTGCTTCTGCCCTTATGAGGGCAGAAACACATAATGCGACAACCACCATTCTGATTTGTTAAATTGTAACTCTGCCCCCAAGAATTTGTAAAGCAACCAGCTTGCTAGCTCTTCCTTTCTCCTCCTCCCTTCGCCTACCACTACTCCCTGATTGAACAGGAAAGGCAATTTCTGACCTCCACAGGGCATCCTTGTCCAGGCAGCCCTCGACTAAGGGCCCCAAGGCAAAGGGCAGCTCCTACAGAAGCAGCTCCAGACCGTGTATGCCAGTGTCAGCCAGAGAAGCAAGAAGCCAGCAGCTGCAACCAGCAGTGACTGACCATTCGTGTAGTGCAGACAGGGGGCACAGCAATCACTGCTTCCCACAAACTGCCCCACCTCTCTTATTACTCTTACTTAACCCTAAAGCTTGAATACAGATGCACTGTGTTAGCCCACCACAACTAGGCAGACTGTGTAGCTTACCAAGGCTAGTTCTTTGGGTAACCCGGTAGGAATGGCATGGGCCTCTGATTCTATTCAGAGGAGGGCCTTGGGCCCTGAAACTCAGGGCTATATGAGCTGGGTTCACAAACCTCTAGTACCTACTCAATCACATGGCTATACGGGTCGTGACCCTGTTCACAGACTCCTGGCACATCAATCACATGATTTAAGGAAGGGTTTTCCACTGACATGCCCTAACTTGACGCCAATAAGGAATGCCATTATTGGAGGCCCAAATGTACCGAAAAATCACACTGAGGCAAGTGACTGCTGCCCTAGTGTGGTAATGACCAATGTTGCAAGATTAATAGCTGTCAGTTTGAAGATCCTGTGTGCCTGAAAAATAAATGTTCCCATTGGATCAGACATGTGCCTCTCAGTTGTGCATGATGACATTCAGTCTTGTCAGAGGGCTAATACATTAAACTCACAATGGCATTACATTAGAATCAATCTGCAGTCTTGGGATCTGGTTGAGGGGTTATTGAGTATTGACCGTAGATTTCACTCTTCCAATGACTCAAGAATCATGCTAAGATCACTGGAATTCCTATGTTTGAGAGGCCCAACTATAACTACAAATCAAGGGGCGCTGAATTATCATGCGCAAGTATTACATTCTGTGGTAACATCTGAAAGTAATATTAATTTTCCACGAGATTGGTGAACTTCAAGATTTTGTGTGACTGGGCATAGATAGGTACCGCTGGAAAGCGGACAGTGGGACTGTGAAGCTTCTGTCCTGGAATATAGCAGGACTAAATTGAGTGTTGTCAGATCCGTTATTGGACTTGTTTTTAAGAGTTTTCAATGTTATAGCATTCCAGGAGACCTAGGCATTCGCTCCTGTTTCACTCCAAGGGTTCCAGTCCTATTGAAACACTTGTGTATAGGCGCGTTACAAATGCCATATCATATCATATTGTGTCCCAGCTTTAAAGAATCCGAAGGGGAGACCCAGTGGAGGCTTGATAGTCTGGTGGATGCTCTCCTAGGATGGAAGGTAGTGCAAATCGATATGGGCACTCACAACCTCCAATCCTTAAGTATTACCACTGGAGAGGGGGTTGAAATTCTCTTCATGAACATTTACAATAGGCCTTCCAATCTCAAGGGAATGAAGACCCTAACCCTTCTCAAGAACTTCTTAGACCAAGATCATGAGCCTGGGCATACAGACAAAATATTTTGGTGGCAGGGGACCTGAATTTCCGAACAGAACCCATGGATTTCCTAGCAGGACCGTGGGAGGATCAGGACCTAGATTGGGATATCACAGAAGCAGTGGTAGTAGCCCTTGTGTGTACGCACAAGTTTGCAATCGTATCTGCCTGCCTCTTATCTAATCTCAACTTAAGGGCATGCAATGGGAGTACTCAAGAGGACCAACCTGCAAAGAAAACATTTGAAGGGCACAATGGGTCCACTTTAAAAGATTATATAATGATCTCTGCAGCAGACTGGGCGAGGGTAAGCTATTTTGAGGTACTAAACAGAACAGAAATTCAGCATTACACAACAGCACTTCACCTTAGGTGAGTATTGACCTCTGCTTTGGGTGATCAGGGTGATTATGGGACCCATCTAAATCAAGCCCTGGAAATAGTTGGCCACACTCACAAATCCTTAAAAAGGGTAAAAGTCCTAGAAAAAGACTCAAACCCCTCACGTTATGCTGCTATAGTAGGTAACATTGCAGATATCTGCGGTAGTGAGGCTAATGATTAATTAATTTTTAGAATCCTATGGGAACCTAAATAACAAAATAGTTCCCTTTATTTCTACTTCTGTGGGTAATATAAGATCCAAAGTATCATATAAAGAGGGATGGTTCAACAAGGTTTGTCGCAAGACCAAAAGAAAGAGTATTAATTGTGCCACAGTAAAGGAGGTGGTGAATAAAGTGGCTTTGCGCCAAGCATGGCTAGAGTACAAAAAACAAATAAAGTAAAGAAGAAGGAATATGTGTCAGATAAATGGAGGGCTTTGTACGATGCCTTAAACAATGTATTATTTTGGAAATTGGTTACGGACAAAGGACTACAGGGCGATTCAAAATCTGATTGTTGTATTACAGCCGATGACTGGTGGCAGCATTTTTCGACTCTTTATGCCCACTGGATCTGTGAAGTCCCATAATCTTTGCCATGTGCCCCTACCTTGGGGGATGTGGAACATGTTCTTTATGCTCAGAATGCGGCAAAGCCGCAGGGCTCAGAATGCGCCAAAGCCGCAGGCCCAGCTCTTATTCCTGTTGATTATTTTTAGCGATGAGGGTGAAATATGTGCACCAATCCTCTGTAGAGTTTTTCATTCTATCATCAGGAGGGGTCAGATACCTGAATCATGGAGGAAGGCCGAAATAATCCCGCTGTATAAAAAGGGTGGGCGGGGCCAATCAGTAAATTACCAACCAATTCCCCTCCTGGATAGTGCGTGTAAATTATTTGGCAAGGTGTTGTTGTCTCTTCTCCAGGACTGGGCTGATAACAACGAGGTCATCACAGACCTTAAGGCGGGATTTAGGAGGAAAAAGGGTTCGTTAGTCCAATGTTTGTGTTGTATTTGCTGTTCCAGAAGTATGTTGTGTTAAATAAGATGAAATTATATTCAGTATTTCTGGATCTTAAAACCGCTTTCGATTCAGTATCCAGGGAAACACTGTGGAACATCCTTGCCCGTCGGAATGTTCCCCCTGATCTGATTGAAAAGATCGGTTTACTGTACTCAGAAAATAGTGCCTCTGTTCGTTTTGGCCTGGGAGGGGAATCTACAAAGTAATTCCTGGTTAGCAAGGGGGTAAGGCAAGGGTGCTCTCTAGCTAGCTCCTTTACTATTTCATTTCTATATTCTGGAGGTCTAGATGCTTTAGCAATGGGATGTCGGGATTGCCTGAAAATGTCCCCTAACAAATACCCAGCTTTACTTTATGCAGATGATGCAATTCTTTTGTCCACCAACCAACAAGTCTTGAAGGAAGCCCTGGAAATATTCAGCCAGAAATGTAGGGAGTTACAATTGGAACTTAACATTGAACAATCTAAAGTTTGGGTTTTTAGGCCCTGTTTTGCGAAATATACTTCCTTGGTGTTAGAGGTGGAGGCAACACAATTGGCCCAAGTTAAATGTTTTGATTATCTTGGTGTATGTTTTCCTTACGGTATATCCCATTGAAAATGAGTCCTCTGTGTCTTATAGAACAGCATGTACACTGGAAGCAAGAGGTTGATGGTTTGCATAATGATATACATTGTAACAGTGAGATAGGCTTTGTCTGGTCAGTGCATGAAATTACCACCTGTCCTGTGAAATTATTTGAAGTTCTGCTTTAGAACACAAATGCATGTTCAAGGTTGATGTGTGGGTAGCACTGTAACACTGCCATTGTGGTTCATTGTCTCGTATAGTTGAATCATGATCCAAGGGTGGACTTTTTATCCAGCATCCCTTGTGGAGGGTAGATAATGGTGAGTTCATTCGGTAGTATTGAACGTTCCAGCATTTCCGAGGTTTTAGGCATGCAATATACGTGTACACATGCTTATCTGCAGAGCATAGTGCTTAGGCGAGACTCATGTGTTTGTCAGGGAGGAACATCACCATTATATTTCCACCCACATGAAAATGCATTTTGAATTTTTTGAAGTATGGTGATTGCCAGTGAGGTGTTTTATGTGCTTCAGCTGCTTTCAAATGGACGAGATGACTATCAATTTGCAGGCGTATAGAGGGCTTGGTAGTAACTAAAGTGACTACATAGCACCACAATACTACTAAAACAGAAGTGATCACAGCTGTAAAGCTTAATTCACACAATCTGAACAGTATACCTGCTTCACCTTTCAATGTAGAGCAGGCTGAGAGTAGGCTAATCTCTTAGAGAGGTATGTGAATTGGCACAAAAGCAATCCACAAAACGATAGTAATGGGGGACCAAAATAAAAGAAATGTCCAACCAAGGTCCTATAAAAATGCAAATCTTTAATCAGAATAATAGTTCATCCAGCTAATACAGTCCACCCCTTTAAGAGATAATTCATATAATGAAGATTTTGTACTGAAAGGTGACAGTTTGATTCTGGAAGAGAGGAGCCAACAGGCAAGATTTTCTTCAGCAATGTCAAATTCAAAAGGTAAGGAGTGGGGTATAGGGTCCTTTAAAGTTAGCCAAGCAGACAGACCACTAAAAATACCTTTAATTATTGATCTTGTGGGCTCAAGCACATTGAGCCAGGCTTCTAAGAGTTTTTTTTTTTTTATTTCTTCAAATGGAGACGTATTCAGACACGTTGAGTTGAGGTTCCCAAGAAGTTGAGTCAGCTGTACAGGCGAGGTGAAACAATGGGCCTCATTATGAGTTTGCCGGTATCCAACTGGTAATTCGGCATTGATACTGGAAAACTGACCTAACGTTTCCGCTCCTGGTGGCCGAAAGGGCGGTAAATCCCCATTCCATATCGGACTCCATGGAGGGTATTGCTGGTATTTCCGACACCAGTAATACCGGTGCTGGAAATAACGGCTGTTTTTGCTGGTGGGGAACTGATTTAGCTCCAGCTCTTTGCTAGAGGTAAATCAGTGACCCCCACTTGCAAACTTGTTGTTTTCCGGTTTAGGAAAAGTGCCAGCCATAGAATTACCGGCTGTTTTAGGGACACCTTTCAGGGACCGGCAAAAATATAATGACCCCTCAATGAGTTCTAAAGGGACGAGTTGGCAGTTGAAACAGCTTCAACAGGTCCCATCAGTATCAAGATGGCTCAAAGTGAGTAAATGCAAATTGTACCACTTGTAATGCCAAAAGCAGCAGAATAAAGCAAGGTCAAATCAGCTTGAAAATCTTTTTGAGGTGGGCGACAGGGCTTTAAAGGTTTATTATTTTATTTTATGACTTTTGATTTAACCTGGCTCAAGAGCAGCAGAACACTTTCACACTGGGAGAGAGCCTGCATTGGGATTGGCTTTTTATACAGTATCGCAGTACTGTTTGTGGGAAAGGGATTTGTATTCATCCAGCAGGAATAAGAACAACATTTTTAGTGTTTTGCTGAAATGGATAATTGTGGGGAATTTCAAGCCTCTGCTGGGATTCAAATCCAGATGGTCAGAGTGTGGCAGTAGAAAGACAGCTGGCAAGTCTTCTCTTTAAAGCCTAACATAGACTTAAACCTTTTGATCGGTTTTCTACATGAGTCATGACAACCTCCAGAGATGTGGGGATCAGCCACCAAGTATGTAGTTGTTCAATTTGGGACAGTTTTATAGCTCATAGTTCCAGTTTTGATGTGATCGATTGATGTGATAACACAAAACAAGAGAAAAGGAAAGCAGAAAGAAATTGAGTGGAACTTCAGACACACAAGAGCAGAAATAGCTGGAAAGTTTTAGAGAAAATCTATTGGAAAGAAATCTTTAAAGCAAAGCAGGATTATTTTAATACACAAATATTGAATTTAAAAAAATGAATCAAAGAAGCTCTTCAAAATCCTTAAGAATTTGGAAAAACCTCAAGTGCAAGTAAAAAAAAGTGGACCACACGGTTGAAGATTGTGAGGTAGTCCAGAGAGCATTTTTGCGAATACAATTAGGACAGCGCAGGCTAGCATTGCAAATAATCTGGATATGCTTCCACTTGTCTTGGCACCCTTAGCCATCAGGATATCACGGCATATTAATGCCCCTTTGTTTGCCTTTGAAGCTGTCTCTAGAGATTAGCTGGAGAGAGTTCTTAAAATAATGCATCCCACTACATGTATGGAGGAAGTGATTCCCTCAAGAATTGTTTTAGAGCACCGTGATATATTTATCCCTTTCCTGTTGTGCTTCACTAATGCTACATTTGCAACTAACCATGTGCAAGACTTTTAAAACAGGTGATCGTCACCCCACTGATTAAAAAACCTGATCAAGATCATAAAATTTGCAGCAACTTGAGACCTATAACAAATGTGCCTTTTTTGCTCAAACTGAAAGATAAGCTGGCGACAATCCAGCTACAGGACTATGTAGAAAGACAAAAGAACCTCCACCTTCAGCAGCGAGGTTTTAGGCCTGCACATGGTACTGAAAGCGCGCTTCCGGACATACAATCAGAAATGCTTAATATCGTGGATAGGAACAAAGCTGGGCTGCTGATATTATTAGATCTATCAGCAACCTTCCACCTGTAAGGATATTTGGCGTGTTACAGCACAGAGTACAGCACTACTGCACAGGTAGCAATTTTTTTTTGATGCAGCACCACCACATGGGTGTGGTGCATTGCTATATGTGTTGCCAGAGTAACATGGACATATAAGTAAAGACAGGCTATTCAGTCAAAAACGATTTTTACATATAAGATGCAAATCTATTTTTACAGTTAAAAGCACACATGTGCACATTCAAAAATGCACACTATTTTTCAGCTGAAATGCCTATGTTGCAAGAGACACATTTGAAAATTAATAACTAACCTTATTAATAGCTAACCTGACTAATAAAACTTCATTTAACATAACCCACTAATAAAAATGTGTCTCCACTGCAGAATTAGGCCTACTCTGAAAGTGAACTTTTAAACGCACATTCATTTTTTTTTCTCTGCTGCCCTGTCCACATAACTACAGGAAGCAAAGAGCTCGAAGAAACAGGAAATCAGTTTGTTACAATTTTTACTGTAGAAATGAGCCATTGTGTAGTGAGGGAGGAGATGACATGATTGATTCTGATTGGAGCAGCGTCATAGCAAGTATCATGCTAGAGGCTGTGATTAGAGTTTTGCTGGGGAAGCTTGAGGAGAGGGGGAGAACAATCGAGATCTTGCAGAGCTGGGAGAAAGACCTGTTTCCTGGCTGAAGCATTCCTGCTGCAAAAGCTGAGAATTCCAGGCAATAACCCCGGTTTGAGAACGGCAGACGGTTGTTTTCACTGGGGTTAATCTTCAAGGGAACCAAATTCAGAAAGAGAATAGCCGGAGAAAACTCATGCTGAACAGATAAGGTAAGTACAGAAGTGTGGGAGCTGTGCGAAAGTGTGTGAAACTGTTCAGTCAGTGTATTCGAGGGAGTCCCAGTCCCTTATCAGCATATTTAATGTTACCAATTGAATATATTCTCGCAGTTCTCTGTTCATTTTATCACAAATAATGTTGTACCATTTCATTTATTTCTGTAAAAAAGGGTTAAACTGTGTTTAAAGGAAATTTCTATAATACAAAAATATCTGAAAACAGATAGCTAGTGTGTATTATTTCTCTCTTTCATTTTGCATGGGAAAAGATTTAAACGTGGGTAGATTTTTAAACAGTGCAATTGTCATTTTAAAACAGATGTGTGCATGATTATATTCAGTATGGACAGTTGTGAGTGACTGTTTGTAGCATAGCTTGTTGGAGGTACATGAGCCAACGGGAAGAGAGACTCTCTGGACATAGTTCCATACCGTATATAAGGTAGTGGAAATTACCACAAAAGTACCACAATAGCCCATGGTGGCACACAACACTAACACTGAAAATGTGGTATCCCTAAAATGTAGGCCTGAGGTCTCTCTAGTGATCAAGAACAATCTAGATAAAAAACAAGGGATGTTGGATATTGGGACCACAAATAAACCAACCACGCAAATTATCGCGCACATTATCTAAATAGGTCTGAATTCTGAAATAATGCAATGTATTATTGTTATGTGTGATCCAATATGAATATAGAGAGTGATTATTGCTAAAGGTATTTTGGTGGTAAGAAAATACCGCAAAGCCCAAATATCCACAAAATACCCAACATATTTATGGTGCGTTGCAGGCCGGGAATGTGATCATAGAGTACCTACTGGGCATGGCAAGCGTGTCTCACACTGCCATTTGCACATTAAAGGGAACCCATTTTATAATACCAGTGTGCCACTAAAAACGAATTTCAGAATGTCACAAAGGGAAACCACATTTTCAGACCTAGTGCAATATTTAGAGGCAAAGTTGTTTGCACATGGGACGTGGTCGTCGAACAGCACCTTAGAATGGCGTGACCGCATTCAGGGTGAGGTGCAGAAAGAAAAACTAGACAATATTTTTGCAGAAGGCAGCATAATTCAGGTCTGCCTTACAAGATTATTGAATGCAGCCGATAAAAGTGCAGAGAAAGACTGTTTAATACGGCTATGCGGCAAAATATGGTTTATTTTGAATAAGTCCCTGCGAATGCAGGAGAATGATACCCAGCTAATTAACAGGTTAAAGACTGAATTAGATGGGGCAAGTAAAAATCAGGAATTGTTAAGAGCAGAATTGGATATATGCCAAAAAGACATGCAATTAAAATGCAGAGACTTTGATGCTCAGTTATCCAAAAGCAAGAAACAATTTGAGGATAGTGAGCAAGAATTGGTACACTTAAAAGCCTTAGTGGACCACATTAGACAGGATAAAGATGAGGTTGTTTCAGAAATGCAGATTTTACAAAAAGAACATTGTGAAAAAGAATGTGATCTCCAGAGTGCAGAACAAGAAATGATTAAAATGATTCAAGAAAGAGACAAGAGAAATAAAGAGTTCAATGAATGCCAAATGCAAATGTGCGACATGCAGGAGGTGATTAATAAGATGAGTGATGAAAACAACTATTTGCAAAATGAAGCAAACAGACTCCTTAAAAAGTGTAAGGACTTAGAACAGCAAATGTGCATTCCCAGGTCCCAGGAGAGGCGGCAGGGTACCACATTCAATGGAGTGGAGGTGAATTCTAGCTCTGCCCAAAGAGCTAGTGCTCCAGTGACTGGGCCGGTGACTGAACTTGGTTGCAGCGCCCTTGGGGGATTTGATACTCCATTGGGGGCAGCCACCAATCTCATACACCTGAAAACAGGATTGAATCACAAAATAGTGCAATTCCATGCATTGCAACAAGTAGCCCCATAAAAATAATGAAATCCATTAAAGCCCTGATCAAACCATTTAAAAAGGGAGGTGAATGCTGCATTGAGGATCACTTAGAAGCGGTGCATGACATTTTTAAAGCACTCCAGATACCTAAGGAACAGTACAGACAATATTTTCATTTAACTTTAGATGCCCCGACGGCCAGCATCATAAGGGGATTAAATGAACAGCAGAATATGACCTGGTTGGAGTTTGAAAAAGAAATTAGGCGTCATTTTTCTCCTTTTCAGTCATTGCAGGAGGCAAAGAAAGTCGCTTACAATTACTGCTGTACCTAATACATCCCCTCGCCAATTTTTACAAGACTTAAAAAGAGCATTTTCTCGCTTTGATGTATCTTTTGACCCAAATTCCAATGAGTTTAAAACTGCATACTTATATAGGCTACAGAAAGACATCATATCCCAATTGGTCCGTGAATTTGACCGTGACAAGTCCCTTGAATGGATTGTACATCAAAGCACAAAACTATATGAGGTACTCTATTGTCAGGGTAGAGAAAGTGATAAAATGAAAGATACTAGACCTAAATCTAAAGAACCCTCAGCAACAGTAATGGAAATCAGGTCAGCCAAAATGTCCCTTGAGTCTGCTCAAAGCCAAGGTAAAAATAATGTGACACCTGAACAAAGGGGTAATCAACAAAGATCGCCATTTCCTGTACCAATGTTCCAATCACATGATCCTAGTAATAGAGAGAGCTACATCAGCCCTAAGTATTTAGGGGACAGACCCCGGGTAGGATATCGGCCTGATATGGCAGGTATGAACAATAACAAGAGACAAAATCAAGATCAAAGAAATTATGGTCCCTACCAGTCATTGGGGACACAGAGCAGATTTGATCCCAACACCATGATACATGGTAATCAGGATAGACCACGATATGTGGATCGATTTACTGATAATGGAAATCAACATAGGGGCAAGTAACCCACAATCTGAGAGACAGGACATGAGGCAAAACGTGAACTACAATCCACGTCAGTACAATGATTCCCCACCAGGGAACTATAATCAAAGGATGGATGTAACCCGCTCCCCTCCACAAATGAATCAAGAGTCCAGAAACCATCCCAACCGACATCAATCACATGAGAGGTATCAGAATAGATCGAATCAGGGGGAAAACAACCAATATCGACCAAGGCCACAGAAAGAGGATCCTAGAGAGATGGAAAGGTTCCAGTGCCTTGAGGCCCAAGTGAAAATGTTAGCTGAGCAAATAGGAAAGCTCTATACAGCGCAAAAACAACCTTCCAAAGAGGGGGCTGATGGCCATAGCAATGACCGGGGGGCTTCCGAAAAGTGACTAAGTACTCATGATAACTGCAGTGCCAAAATGACAGATTGCTCTGATATAATTTTGCATAACGACTCTGAGATGCCTAATGGATTAAAAATGAAAGTGCCAGTAAATGAACTTGTGACCGAAAGTGCAAATACTTCTAAAAAAGAGGTCCGGTTTAACCTAGAACTAAATAAAACAGTAAAGATTTGCACAAATGAAAAAGAAACATTAGGAATTCCAAAAGAACAAAGGGACAGATTTAAGAAAAATTACTCATGCATGGGGAATACCAGTGAACAGGGAGTAAGTGGGGATGCTATAGCTCCTTCCCTGGGCAAGCAAAACAATGACCAAACACAGACATAAAAAGGAAATACTCAAAAGGAGGGTAAAAGTCAATCACCTGAAGAATTCTTTGAGCCACATATTTTTGAAGAGGCTGAAAGGGCTGGTATCACACTAAATGATCACAAATGCACAGAATTAAAAAATGACAAATTGCTGAATGATGTTGTTACACATGTTCAGTTGGAAGGTTGTAATGTGGTCTCTGATGTTACCCAGATGGATGGGCGAACAGTGGCCACACTCCAAAAAACCTCTGATCATGGAGAAATTAATAAAGTCTCTCGCGCAGAAATGGGTAAAAAGGAGGGAAACATGTCTTTCCATTTACCAATGTGCTTAGCCAAAAGTGAAAAAGACCTGAGAAAGATGAGCCCTGAAATCAGTACGAATTCACACTTCTTATGTGTATTAGAGGAAGTTGAGGACAGATATTATGTACCCATCACTGTAGAAGAAAAATGCCACACCTTTGCTATGATTGACACTGGCACACAGGCCACTATTATGTCTAAGGAACTGGTAAAGAGTACCAAGGAAGGGAGACCCCCACAGAGTCAGATCACAGTGAAGGAAAATCAAGGTCCAGTGCATAACTTTAATGGGGAGGAGGTGCCCATCATAGGTGTAACTGAGGTTGACATAAAAATAGGAAAGCACAGAATGAAACAAGAGGTATTGATCACATCTATTTGTGAAATTCCATTTCTGATGGGGACAGATTGCCTGAAAAGATTGTCTCCTCTCATAGATGGGGTGAATGGAGTGCTGTGGTCCTTAACCAAAAAACCATTGAGGCCTAAGAAACTAAAATCACAAAACAGCAATATAAATGAATGTCACACCGTTGCCAAAACAAATGATGCTGTGGAGGTATATCTCCAGAATAGCTGCATACCTAGTGTCACTGTTATATTAATGTGTCAAGACAAAATGCAGAGCGTCAATGAAAAACTACCTGTACAAATATACTTGGACCCAAGGAAAAATTGGCAGACTGCCATAGATGAGCACACATTACGTTTTTATTTAAAAGAGAAATCATGCAAACAGAATATTGCTCCGAAAACAGATTCAGAAAAACACATTACCACTCTGGCAGAAATACACATGGAAGATGAGCAACCATGTGTTCATGTTGGTATAAATGACTATTTTAAAACAATAAAAGCCACTTTAGCGCTTGGACATGAAAGGAGTTTCATTAATGAGAAATTGTTGCATAAAATAATGGAGAGGGAAGAAATCCCGAAATTTAGGATTAAAAACCAATATGTTTCTGGGTTGGACAGTCCAGACTTTGAAAACCGAATTGCAGGCAGATGCATGCTTAAAATTAGCATTGGGCAGAAAACAATTTACCATAATGCATAGTGAGTGGAGCACAAAATGAATTTTACATGGGCAATGACATCATGCACAGAATGTGTATGGTGTTAGATTTCCTTAATCAAAAAATATGGTCACGCCTAGGTGGTCCGGCACCTGAATTTGAAGACAAAAGAAGGGCTTATCATTGTGCACAACTGGTTCCTTATGCAATCGAACTACAAATGAGGAAAGATACTATTATTCCTGCATTTACAAAACAGTTTGCAATAACACTGAAATGCAAAAATGGACAGCAGATGAAAGGCTCTGATGCATGTGTATGCCTGAATGAATGCATAAAACAGCAAGGCCTGTATTATGAATACATTCCATTGGTAGGCATTGGTGAAGGATCTGTAAAAATTATGGTAAATAATAAAGGTTGTCAGGATATTCATTTAGAGGAAAACTCCCCATTAGGAATGGCCATACAAAAATCACATTATACGGCAGATTTAAATAACATGGTGATTGGAAATATCCCTGAAAAGTATGTAGATGCCAAGGGTGAGTTGCCAGAACACCTGGATTCTCAGCCCAAAGGAATATTTAAAATTCATTCTGTGTATCCTTATGATTCAAATGAGACAGTGTGCTGCCATCAAGAGGATTGCATAATATTTAATTTAAATGAAAATGAAACAGAAAATCAGCCCATTGAAGTGGAAGCTGATATGCCAAAATATTTAAAAGTGGCAGCTTTACAAAAAGACACAGCCAGACAGTTAGAGGAAAGCACTGAGATTCCCTTACCAGAAGATTTTCCAGAATTTTCCAAAATGGTAGAAGAGCAGATCTCCTTAGCGGATGCTGTGAAAGCAATGAGGATAGGGACAATCTGAGGGAGATATTTATGGAGTTTAAGGATGTATTTGCAAAAGATGCTTATGATTGTGGTTTAACTGATTTACATGTGGCCACACTACCAGAAGGGTGTAGCAGAAATCCAGTGTTTGTACGCCAGTATAGACTACCGCTGGCATGTTTAGAATCATTGGCAGAGATTATTAAAAATTTGGAATCGCGGGGAATCATCAGGCCCATCCATAGCACATCCAATACACCTATTTTAGGTGTGTTAAAGCCAAATGGTCAATGGCGGCTATGTGCAGACTTGAGAGAGTTAAATAAAAGAGTACCAGTATCTAGATGGCCACTGCCATTCATTGATCAGGGCCTAGCTCAGGTACATGGTTCAAATGTATTTACCACATTAGATCTCACCTCTGGATATTGGTGCGTGCCATTGGCAGAGGAGATACAACATTTATTTTCCTTTACATTTGACAGGACTCAATACGCCTGGCTTAGAGCTCCGTTTGGGTACATCAATAGTGGGAGTGAATTTGGCATATTTTTGAGAAAGGCCATGCCGGATGCAGCGGAAAGAGGAACAATAGTTTACGTGGACGATGTCCTGATAAAAAATGAAAGCCTGAAAAGCCATTTTGATGAAATAAGACATGTGCTTGGCCAATTGCAGAAAGCAGGCACCAAAGTATCTTTGCAAAAAGCACAATGGTGCAAGAAAAAAGTGAACTTTCTAGGGCATGAAGTGACGGAACATCGGCTAAATCCACAAAAGAAGAAAATAGAGGCCATACAAAGATTAAAAGATCCTAAAAATGTGAAAGGAGTAAAAAGTTTATTAGGGATGACAGGCTATAACAGAAAGTTCATTGAAAATTATGCAGAAATCACTCAACCATTGACTTAGCTGCTTAAACTGAATACTCCCTGGAAATGGGAAAAAGAGCAGTCTGATGCAGTGGCTAAATTAAAGGAATGTCTTGTAAAGGCACCATGTTTAGCATACCCCATAAAGGACAGGGATTTCTTTATAGAAATAGGTTTTTCTGAACATTGTATGTCAGCAGTGTTATCACAAAAACACAATTTGAATCACAAAACCATTGCCTATGCAAGTAAGGCATTTTCCCAAGTTGAAATTAAATTTAATGAATGTGAAAAGGCCCTATTAACCACTGTGTGGGCGCTACAACATTTCCGCCCCATTGTTCAGGGAGAAAAGGTGATTATTGAAACAAATCATCAACCTTTGCAATTTTTAGAGAGTAAAAGAATTAGATCAGGTAATCTAGCGCAGTCCAGAATCACGTCATGGACGCTGGCATTACAAGGTTTTCCTGTAGAAGTGAGATATGGACAAAATTAAAAGATCCCAATTGCTCAAGGGTTAGCTGACTTACATGACTGCGCAGCTGAACAAATACCAAATGAAATGGAAGTGGAAACTAGTTTGCAGGAATTTGAACAATCACCACACAAAGCTTTTGATGAAAAAACATGCAAGGATTTGCCAACTGTATATGTGGATGGTTGTGCTTTTCACATTGAAAATGACAGTAATAAACAATTAGTGGCAGGAATAGGAAATGTCTGGTTGAAATGTGAAGGCGTCCCCAGTATAGGGATGAGGATTGGAGCTAGGAGCAGTCAGGTGGCGGAATTGGCAGCCATTTATAAAGCAATTGCTACTGCAGTTGATAAAAAGTTCAGTGAAATTGTCCTGGCGACTGATTCTGACTATGCACGGAATAGCTTTGTGGAGTATTTGCCTGTTTGGAAAGCAAGAGGCATGGTTACATACAACAAAAAGCCACTTAAACATGGAAAAATGATACAAGCCATAGACAAATTGGTGTCAGAGAATAATTTAACAATATACTGGAGAAAAATTCGTGGGCATTTAAAAACACCAGGAGAGGATAAGGAGGGAAATGATAAGGCAGACCACCTGGCTAAGATTGGGGCTGTGATGGGAGAATTGCTACCTATTGATTATTTAATGGGTGAAATACAAATTGATGCAGTGACACGTTCTAAAGCAACAAAGGAGGTAGATCAACCGGTGGTGCAGTGGAGTCATGACACGCCAGACCAAGATTTGATGGAGGCACAAAAGAATGATCACATTTTGGGAATCTATTATAATCATTTGATAGATCCTGAACAAAATTCTTTAACAGAAAATGATTGTATGGGAAAAGAAGAGTTGAGGGTGCTATTAAAGAACAAAACACAAATTAGATTACAGGATGGACTCATGATTAGAGAGTCCATAACAGGACAAATACAGTGGGTAGTACCCCTTTCATTGAGAGGGCTAATGCTACACCATGCACATGATGCCATAACTGCAGGCCATAGAGGTTCACAAAAAACATTAGAAATACTAAAAGATTATGCTTACTGGCCACATATGTCCCAAGATGTGGAATTATATATTAGAGGATGTCTAGTATGCGCCCAATTTAAACCTGCTTCACCAATGCATAGAGCACCATTGATGAAAAGAGGCCTAACTCTCCCATGGTCAGATCTGCAAATAGACTATGTAGGTCCTTTAAAAAGGTTGAGCAGGGGAAACCGTTATATTTTAAGTGTGGTATGTTTGATGTCGAAGTGGATTGAATGCATTCCTGCACCAGATTGTAGTGCGCAAACAGCAGCCACATTGCTGGTGAACCATGTGTTCTCAAGGTTTGGGTTGCCACAAAGAATTGAGTCAGACAGAGGAAGTAATTTCACAAGTACTCTAATGAGTAAGGTATGGCAAATAGTAGGTGTGAAAAGGAAACTACATATCGCATATCGGGCAGCGTCTTCAGGTACAGTTGAAAGGAGCAATAGGTCTGTTGTGGATATTTTAAAGAAATTTGTGGCAGAAGCAGGTTCCAGCTGGGATTTACGTTTACCGTTGGTTTTGATGGCAATCAGATCAACTCTTGCCAAAGCAACAGGTGTTAGCCCCCATGAGGTCTTGACAGGTAGGAAAATGGTGTTACCACAACACCTACTATACAGAACACATGAGCAGACACTTGTGAGTGCATCCACAGTTCATGAATATATTGATGAACTGAGGAGGCATTTGCAACATGCATTTGCTTTTGTGCAGAGAAATCTGGAAAGAGCTGCTGACAGTGCAAAGTCTTATTATGACAAAAAGACATCAGTAAAGGAATACAGTGTAGGGGATCAGGGGTACAAGTTTCATTTTGGAAAAAGTAAACAGAAAAATTCTAAATTTCTAGCATCCTGGCAGGGGCCATTTCGAATTATAGATAAGGTCTCTCCTGTAGTTAATACAATTTTGAAAAATGAAGGTGAAACGGCAATAGAGCAGTTCGTCCATGTAAATCAATTCAAACCATGCCATCCCAGACATGAGATCAGGCAGCTTGAGCATGTAGAAACAGATAAAGTCCCTTGAACACAAAAAGAGAAAATAAATGGGTACAATCAGGAGGCAGTGACAGAGAAGTTAAAAAGTTGATTGTTATAATTGCACATAAACACTGTAATATATGTAAAAATATATAATATAAAATAAGTAAATAAATAAATAAATATATATATAATGGAAGCTCATGGTTGGTGTGCAGAGAGAAAATGTATAAAATATTGAATGCTGTTTTATATATGCTTGTCTTCTTTTTAACTTTTGTTTAATTTCAGGAAAAAAAAAAAAAAAAAAAACGAAATGTTTTTATCAAGCATGTTTCATTTTTGGCAAAAGGGTGAAGTTAGTTTTGTGCTATGTACTTAATTTGTTTCTTTTCTATTTGATTTAGAAAATTAACATTATTTGGTCGGAGGTTCCGGGATCAGAGGCCACGGGAGACAATGGAGTCCTGGAGTCCCCTGGATGAAGACCAAAAGTTGCCTGCCTCCAGGTGGAGGTGAAGACAAGATAACCAGAATGCCAGAAAAGATGACTCCTATGGATCCAAGATTGCCAAGATGAAAGTGTACTCAAATTAACCAAATGACGTTGCTGGTCGGGACATATCAAAGGCGGACAAGAGTCCTGACATATGGAGTTCCACGTATTTATTATTTTAATTATTTATTTTAATTTGTTATATTAATTATTTGTTTTAGTTAGTTGTTTTATTTTATTGTTTTTAATTGACTTGTAAAATCGAAACTTAGAGTAATGCCACTTCCACTGAGAAGGCAAATGTAGAACATTTTGTAAACTAATGAACTCAGATGAATACTGTGTTGATTGCAACTTTTTCATTGATGCACATGAATATTCATTTTGTTGGATTGCTATATTGTGAAAAGAAGAAAAAGAACAAGCTGTTTTTAGGAATTGGCTTGGATCGTAGCCAAGTTCTAAAAACAAAAGGAGGGTATGTAAGGATATTTGGCGTGTTACAGCACAGAGTACAGCACTACTGCACAGGTAGCATTTTTTTTTGATGCAGCACCTCCACATGGGTGTGGTGCATTGCTATATGTGTTGCCAGAGTAACATGGACATATAGGTAAAGACAGGCTATTCAGTCAAAAACGATTTTTACATATAAGATGCAAATCTATTTTTACAGTTAAAAGCACACATGTGCACATTCAAAAATGCACACTATTTTTCACCTGAAATGCCTATGTTGCAAGAGACACATTTGAAAATTAATAACTAACCTTATTAATAGCTAACCTGACTAATAAAACTTCATTTAACATAACCCACTAATAAAAATGTGTCTCCACTGCAGAATTAGGCCTACTCTGAAAGTGAACTTTTAAACGCACATTCATTTTTTTTTCTCTGCTGCCCTGTCCACATAACTACAGGAAGCAAAGAGCTCGAAGGAACAGGAAATCAGTTTGTTACAATTTTTACTGTAGAAATGAGCCATTGTGTAGTGAGGGAGGAGATGACATGATTGATTCTGATTGGAGCAGCGTCATAGCAAGTATCATGCTAGAGGCTGTGATTAGAGTTTTGCTGGGGAAGCTTGAGGAGAGGGTGAGAACAATCGAGATCTTGCAGAGCTGGGAGAAGGACCTGTTTCCTGGCTGAAGCATTCCTGCTGCAAAAGCTGAGAATTCCAGGCAATAACCCCGGTTTGGGAACGGCAGACGCTTGTTTTCACTGGGGTTAATCTTCAAGGGAGCCAAATTCAGAAAAAGAATAGCCGGAGAAAACTCATGCTGAACAGATAAGGTAATTACAGAAGTGTGGGAGCTGTGCGAAAGTGTGCGAAACTGTTCAGTCAGTGTATTCGAGGGAGTCCCAGTCCCTTATCAGCATATTTAATGTTACCAATTGAATATATTCTCGCAGTTCTCTGTTCATTTTATCACAAATAATGTTGTACCATTTCATTTATTTCTGTAAAAAAGGGTTAAACTGTGTTTAAAGGACATTTCTATAATACAAAAATATCTGAAAACAGATAGCTAGTGTGTATTATTTCTCTCTTTCATTTTGCATGGGAAAAGATTTAAACGTGGGTAGATTTTTAAACAGTGCAATTGTCATTTTAAAACAGATGTGTGCATGATTATATTCAGTATGGACAGTTGTGAGTGACTGTTTGTAGCATAGCTTGTTGGAGGTACATGAGCCAACGGGAAGAGAGACTCTCTGGACATAGTTCCATACCGTATATAAGGTAGTGGAAATTACCACAAAAGTACCACAATAGCCCATGGTGGCACACAACACTAACACTGAAAATGTGGTATCCCTAAAATGTAGGCCTGAGGTCTCTCTAGTGATCAAGAACAATCTAGATAAAAAACAAGGGATGTTGGATATTGGGGCCTCAAATAAACCAACCACGCAAATTATCGCGCACATTATCTAAATAGGTCTGAATTCTGAAATAATGCAATGTATTATTGTTATGTGTGATCCAATATGAATATAGAGAGTGATTATTGCTAAAGGTATTTTGGCGGTAAGAAAATACCACAAAGCCCCAAATATCCACAAAATACCCAACACACCTTGTAGACCATGAGAAACTACTTAGAAGGATTTTTCTTGACAGGAAATCAAGGATAGTTTGGGGGTAACGCATGTTCTAAACCTGAGTTAATTAATTGTGGTGTTGAGCAGGGACCCTGTCTCTCCCCGGTATTATTCAACATATTCTGTCGAACCCTATGTGACCTTCTGGATGACTTGGGTGTGCGATTCGCAAATTATGCTGATGATACTCAGCTCATTATAGAGCTGAATGGGGACTATGATCAAAATCTGGAGAGCATCTAACAAATCTACAAGTCAATCCAAACTTGGATTACAACAAATGGACTCTGTCTTAATGCAGCTAAAACCGAGTCCCTCATTGTTGGCTCCACTCAGATATGTACTAAGCTGCAAATTCAGTATGAAGGCTTCACTATAGATGGGCACTACATCAAAACAACTTCCAAAGTGAAAACATTGGGAGTGATCCTGGAACCATCTCTTGGTGCTGAAGCCCATGTACACAGTGTAGTTAACACAGCTCAATATCATTTAAGACTCCTTAGATTAGTGAAGCCATATATATCGCTACCCAACTGCACAACACTGGTTTGAGCTGTTACAATGCCTAGAGTCGACTACTGTAGTGCATTACTGGCTGGAGCAAGTAGGGGCTGCATCAAAAAAATCCAGATACTCCAGATTGATGCAGTCAGGATTATTAAGGGCACTGCTAGATGGGACTCAGTGTCTGCACACGGGAGGGAACTGCACTGGCTCCCAGTTGAGGCCAGAATAGGTTTCAAGATGAGCACTGTTGTGCATTAATGCCTATATGGACAAGCACAGGAATATCGCCTGGTATTGAAAAACATACCAGAGTCACTTGGTCTATGGACTCTATGGGTCTGACCTGGCCCAGATGTAAGTGAGTTAGAGGCAACAGAAGCTCCTTTATGGTACAGGCAGGGCTGGCCTGGAACATGCTTACCATGGAGATTTGTATGGAAGAAAACAATACCACCTTCAGAAAATGTTTTAAGACACTATTGTTCATGTAATCTGTAAATTGTTTCTGTTGTATCTGTTGCGCCCTGATGCCAGCGGGCTGCGATGCATTAGACATGTGGAGTGTGAGAGACATATGGCTGCAATCAGGTGGGCTGTGGTGTGGTGAGAGTCTCTTATGGGGGTCAGGTATGCAACTGGAAGACTAAAAAGGAGGGTGTTTCCCTTGTTGATATGTGCAGTCATAATGGCTTGGGCCAACATGTCATGCAGGGGGTAAGAATGGCATGATTTTGAAGAGAGTGTAGATCTGTAGCTACACAGTTTGGGCTATGTGATTTTGGGGAAAGTTTACTGTCAACAATGAAGCCCAGATGTTTAGCTGAGTTTGAGAGCTGCAGGGTAAATCCTTCCAGGTACATGTCATCCAGTGAATGTTGAAATAGTTGTTGTTTGACAGGAGACGCATGAGGATAAATTTGGTTTTGGTGGGCTTCAGTTTCAGGCAGGCATTTGACATCTATGTTCAGGTGGTAGGCAGGCCTTCACGGAGTCAAGCAATGTCCCTGGGGCCACTGCCCTGAATGTACATCTGACTGTCATCAGTATACTGATGGATGTTTATTTTGGGCTAATTTAGGAGAGTGTTCAAGGGTTCTATTTATAGATTGAAGATGATTGTAATGATTATGGAACCCTGGGGGATGCCACACATGAATGGGAGTAGATTAGAACTGATTTAGCCCATCTGTGCAGCCAGGACTCCGTCTGATAGATAGAACATAAACCATTTTAGGACAGCTTCAGAGATGCCCATACTTTTGGCGAGGAGTGAGAGGAGTGATAAGTGTTAAACTCTATTGAAGGCAGCTGAGAGCTCCAAGAAGACTCAGAGGTATGTGTGCCCTTTGTTGGTGATTTGCAGTGCATCACCCACCACTTGGATGGTTGCAGAACAGTGCTACTTTTGGGCAAGAATATAGGGTGGTAATCATGCCTTGGCCATGCTCTTTGATTTTTACAAGTCGTTGGGCAGCAACTACTTTCTCGATAAGCTTCTCGACGAATGGAATGCCTGTGATGCATTTGTAGTTATCTCGTTCCTCTAGGTCAAACAAGGATTTTTTGAGAAGGTGTCGTATGAGAACTTTCTTCTTCAAGTCTGGGACTGCACCTTCACTGAGGTAGACATTCATAATGTCGAGGAGTGCTTTGAGTGCTGGCCCATTGAGTTGCTTAATGAGGGAGACAATGTAGAAGTCATGTGTGTATGTGGGTGGTTTAAGGGAAGCAAGTATGCCTAAGACATCCTTCAGAGAGAGGAGGGTGACGTTGGTCCAGGAGAACAGTACCCAGAGGAGATAGATAGAGGGGCTCCATCTGATTATGAGGTATCAATGGGAACTCTGATCTTATCAATTTTCCTAATGAAAAGGTCATTGATTCTGTTGTATGGATTCTGTGTTGCTGTGTGGCCCACTCTCCAGGTTCATGAGGAGCTCTATGTTCTGCACTTCCATGTCAGGATGGTTGCCAGAGAGAACATGCAGATATATTGCACCTCCAGTGAGCAGGAACTTCGTTCCAGTGCTCAGACATAAGATAGCCATTGTCCACATCAGTTACCCCAGATAGTCCCCTGGGATGGTTGCGTGAAATAATGTGTTCCTTTCGTAGAAACCAGGGTCTTAACAACTAGGGCAGAGTCTGTGGATCAGACAGTGCTCTCGACAAGGTTCCAGGTGAATCCTTCTTCCTCGGTAGTCAAAGATGAATCCGATAAGGGAAGGGACTGTCCTCAAAATGACACAGCAGGCTGTAGCATAACAAGCCTTCTGTAAAGGGCCAATCTATGCTGCTATAACAAAGGTCCTTTACCTTGTAATGTCACACCGTGACTGTTTTATAAGCAGGAAGTAGGGAGTGGCATAGAAAGTTTGGAAGCTATAGGAAATCCCAAGATGGTAGAACTATAGTACCTCTAGAAAGACCTCTATAAGTCTATTCTAACTCTGCCTTTTTCCTCTATCTTCCTTTATGAAAGTGTCTCCAGTAATCAGCTCCTTGGTGTGAGATGTCCATTGTATTGCTAGGATCACCTTTGAAGCACTAATTCCCAGCTAGACACAGGGAGATTTCCTGTTACCTGAAGTAGGTGTCACACCTCCTCACGTGGTTCCCTGGTTTGAACCCAAATGGTTGTTTTGGGTGAAACACAGCCCAGACAACTGAATGCCCATAGGGCCATGCCAGGAACGTGTCACTGTTCACCAAGATAATAATAGGACACCAAATACATACGGTCTTTATTATGGTATAGGCCTAGGTGTCACCTTGTAAAAGCACATTGTTTTTATGTATACATTACTCTGCCAGCTTTCCCTGCAGCCATGCAAGTTCAGAGCTGTCCATGTGTAAAGGCAGAACACTGTCAGTTGGAACTTGGTTTCCAATGGCTGATTGTTGTAATGCACATGTTATCTATGCATGCCATGTTGCCAAACTATGTGGCTTCTGCAGGGTTTGTCAGGGGACAGTTCCAACAGAGAGTGCACCTATTCTTTCACAGTAAAGTCTGAAAGTTGGCTTGTTCAACAGATTTGATTTTCATGACAGGATCCATTATTGGATCACCTACAATGTTGACAAATGTGTGATATTCCTCCTCAGCAGATGGACATCTGTCACACCAAGACTTTAAGATTGGTAAGGTGTCTAGGTGTTCTCATTCATGGCTCACATATCTCCCTATGCCACTCCTGAGAAGAATATCAAGTCAGGTATATTTTCTTCTATTCTGTGATTTGTAGTTCTACATTTTGAATTGTTAATGTAACACTGGCAGTCCTCCTCAAGCATGGCCTAGTGGAAGATTTAGAGCTGTGCTTATGCCATCATATATTTTGGTATTTGTGCAGGATGTATCCTGTCAACTCTACATGCTCTCACCCTATTGTTTGCACTGTGTTGTTTCTGGTAGGGCAATGTGCATGGCACATATCTGAGGACACACATTTGCGAGTTGGTATTGTTTCATATAAATACCCAGCAGCTATGCACACCATTGTTACATTATCTCAGTGATGTATGGTAGATTGCTTTTAGACAGCTTTGTTGAGTGATGGGTTGAGCCAGGGCATCATGCACCCACCTAAACGTTGTCAAGTTATTGAGCAAGTCACCAGCTTTTCCCATTATTTGCATTCCAGTGTGGGCTCTCCTTAGCATGCCTCCTATGTGACAAAGTCTTATCCTTGCTCCAGTTTATTTAATTGGGGCACAGGACAGGAGAGGCCTGTGTGTGCACACAAGCTCAGATATGGTTCTTAATGAGGAATGCTGTGGAATGCCAGCAAATACTTTGCTGAAGGTCACTGCAGTGTGAAATATTAGTGCAGGTATCAGCCATTTTCCAGTGGGAACGGATATCCCATGTGCAATTCCGGAGTTGAGCTTGAATTAAAGAATCCCAAGGGCCAGCCAGCTGGATACAGATACAGCAAGAAATTGGGAAATGCCCCTGTTAACGGTAAACACTGACCAGAGGGAGAAGGTGTCAAAGGGGGCTAACATTATCTATAAGTACATATGTGGCACCGGCAAAAAAGCAGTGTGCAGTTATGGTTCTGGTGGCCCGTGTGGTATTACCAAAGGCCAACCCCCGGGTGTATGGGGGCCAACCTTGAATGTGGGCACAGGAGCACTGCTGCTGCAAGGCCAGTGCCATTACTTGTATCACCATCCCCAGCACAATTGGCAGTGAGCAAAAAAGCACTGCAGACAATGTGTAAGTCCCCAACTAAAGGTACATAATGCAACGGGAAGGATCCATTGGAAGGGTGGAGACAACTGAACCTGGTCTGCACATTAAAAGTATTAACACACGGCAATAAAAACTCTTACAGGAGAGCTTTTTTTAAATGAGTTGAGGTTGATTCTTGGTGTGGTTGACATTTCCTTTAAGGCCTTTTTGACAGTTTGAATCCTCTTTGATTTTATGTTCAAGAGGGGGGTGGGTGCAATCCTGGTATCAGGTTTTACAATCCGTATATTAGAGCATTTCTGATACGGTGCACAGAGAAGTTGGCAAGTAAGGGCAAAGAGATATTTTTGTATTCGGGGGCCAACATCTGCCACCGCCATGATGCTTGGCTTCATTCTATTGTACCGGTGGACAAGAGAGGGGGTGGCGTGATATTCGGGTGCCAGGCATAGAGCCCTCAGGTTTACATCTGATCAATATTGCACCAAATGTCCTTGAGTACTCAGTGAACCAGGCATGCCAGACCCTCGTAATCTCCAGAGGGGCTAAATATTCTGTCTATGGTTATTCATCATCTTGTAGGACGGGAGGTTTTTAGTTGAGGTAGCTTAAGTGGGGGGTTCTAATTTTGGTCAGCTAGTCTCTCCACTGGGTGCTAGAAAGAGTAGAGGGGGAAAGGAGTTTGCTGTTGCTGTTAGCCTGAAATCGGCATCTGATAAAAAAGGACCTCTTAGTGGTGAATGCATACCTGCTCCAAGAAATTGCTTTTTGGGGGAGTCCCATGGAGTTAAGGCTGGGAGGTGCTGCTAGAACAGAATGATTATTCCAACATAAAAATGCAAATAAATAAATAAAAATAAACATTGTAATAGCCAGGAAGTTTGATGCCAAACTGGGGCTGATCCCTGGGTGTGGCGCTGATAGTCTCCTGCTGGAAGAGCAGTGTGGAATCCCAGTTAGGAATCAATTAAATAAACAAATTAAAGGTAGGGGTGAGGAGCTGGATCAGCTAATGAAAGGATTTCAACTTGTAGAACTAAATGGGAGGTGCGCTGGGGATTACCCACCAAGGAACCCCTTTTAATGTGGTAAAAGCAGATCAATTACTCACTGTTGTTTGGGCGATAGCTATATGTTCCCTTGGATTACTTACTTTGAGGTGGGCACCCGGTTGGATAGTGATCACTTCCCACTTCTCTTAGAGTTCCAGCATCCTACTCTACCTTCCACACAGGAAGCGGAAGGCATGGCCCCTGCAGAAGGGTATTTTTGCCGCCTGAGGCATGAGCAGTGGGACAATGCTTTTTCCGCCGCTAGATTAAGGGAAATTCTTGTTGACTTTAGCGTTCTGCCAGAGAGCAGAGAGTGGCATGGATATAATTAAAAGTTATAAAGGGTTAGTATTGATAATTATACATGAAAGTAAGAGCCTTCAACGTAGCAGTAGTTATAACACTAGAAAAGGATCAAACAGGGCGGTATGCTAAGATCAGAAATGCAGGCATTTGAAGTAATATATTATGCTGTGAAGGGTTGCGGTTTAAGTGCGAGACAGTTACACGCATTCAGGTATGATTATAAAAAAAAAAACGTTGAGGCGTAAGAGGAGAGAGCACACGCTGAATCAATGGGACCAGTTGTAGAAAACTGTTGCCTCAAAATATTGTAAGATCTTTTAGAGGCTGGTAGTTAGGGGATTTGAATGTAAGAAAGAAAATGAAATAGGAGTAATCCCTGATGAAAGGTGGGTGTCTTCCAATATCCTTTTTGATGTGGATGTTAAGGGAGAAGGCACCAAGGTAGATGGCAGATTAGGAGATAATGGGTCTCATTACAATGTTGCCGGTCCGGTAACAATGGTGCCGGTAAGCTTGCTGGTACCGTTGTTTCCGGACCGGCAAACTACGAGGTCTGCTCACATGTGCCGGTCAGCCCGGCAGGTCTGACCTGCCGGGCGAAACGGCACCCACGAGCAGACCTACACGGTAGCGCCAGCATCGTTAAATAACAGTGCCGGCGCTACCAGCCTCCTATTCCCATTGAGTCCTATGGGACTCAAATGGGATTGGGGAGTAATTTTTACTGGTACCCGACAAAGGGGAATTACTGAGTCTGGCGGGGCCGGAATGCCCCCGGTACACCCCCATTGCCGGGTGCCAGCAAAAAACAGACTCCAGCAGCACCCGTGCCGGTATTTACCGGCACAGCAACTGCCACCCTTATAATGAGGCCCAATATTTCTCCAAAGAGAAGATACTTGCATGTGTTAAGTCCCTCCAAACAGGTAAGGCTGCCGGACCTAATGGGCTGCGGTAAAATTATTTCAAATGGGGGCCCAACTGGTGGCCAAATATTTTGGTCAAACCTTTTATTGCAATCTCTTGTACCGCTGTTATCCCGGTCTCCTGGAAAAATGCTATAATAAAGCTGATTTTTAAGAAGGTTTCCTTTAATGATACTAATTGTTATCGCCCCATCTCACTGTTAGACATATCAAGCAACATTTCTAACACTTGCCTGAAATCTAGAGTGGAAGAGTGGGCAAGCTCTAATCATATGCTTCATTCCATCACTTTCTTATTTTAAATGTTCTTATTGAGAAACATTGTATGTTGAGGGGAGGTTAGTTTATTCATGGCCTTGCAGAACCTGGAGAAAGCATTTGACTCGGTTAAAGGGGAGGCCATGTGGCAGAAACTACAGGACAAGAAGGTCCCACCTGAACTTCTTTACCTGATTTTAAAGAGTTATATGAACACTGTGTCAGTAGTCAAGGGTAGTGATGCAGTACATCCTACAAAGGAGTTCCCCTCAAACCGAGGAGTAGAACAGGGCTGTTCATTTGACCCACTTTTATTTATTTTGTTTGCAGCAGGCTTTATATTGCCGGGGTCGAAGGTTTGCTCTCCGTTATTTGCAAAGATGCCTTTTGAAACCCTATTATATGCTGACGACACAGCCCTAATAGATCAGACCCCTGGGGGGCTGCAGCCTAGCCTTGATTATGCCAGTGAATACTTTAGTAATAACAAGTTACACATGAATATAAATAAAAACAAAATATTTTTTTGGGGAAAAGGTAAAAATAAAAAAAACTATTCCTGGTTTATAAACGGGGCGAACATTGAGGTGGTGGATTATTTCTGCTATCTGGGTGCAGTCTTTGAAAGAAGTGGGAAATGGACGAAAAATCTGGATATGATCAGGGGAAAAGCCAGGATAAGGCTGGGCAGCCTGATAAGATATTATTCCAGGTATGGTGGGCGTATGTTGAAAAAGTGTTTAGAAGTGTACAAAAGCAAGGTAGGGACTGTTTTATTGCACAGTAGTGCACTCTGGGGGTACCTGAAGTGTGTTAGGCTGGAGGCCAGTCAGAACGGGATTCTAAAGAAGTTAACCAATCTTCCAACAGGCACGATGAATAGTGCTCTGTGTTTGGAGTTGCCGGTGCCAAGATGTGCGACACTGTCCTGGATTAGGTTTAGTTCCTTTTTTCTGAACATTTTTCAGGCAGAACCCAAGAACCTGAAGATGCAATACATTTTAGAGGAACTAGGTAGATCACCCCATTGCCCTGAGTGTTGGTGGTTTTACAAAGGCAATGCATTATTGAAGAACTTTGGGGTGGAGGTTGCAAGTGCACTGGCTCATTCAAGTTTGCTTCGCTTAAAATCTGTGTTTACAAGGAGTGCACTCTGCGAGGACCAGGAGGAGGACTGGAGAGAAACTCACTCATTGGGTTCATTGAGTGTGTTTTGCTCATTGAGATGCAGCACAGCAGTTGGGGGAGGTATAGGTCAAATACCATCACCCGACTAGTCGAATACGTATTTTGATGATTTGTTTAAGCGTCCTGCCCCTGAAGGCTTGTACTAACCAGGCCAATGGAGATCCTTTGAAACTGTATCTTTGTGGTTTGGCTGCTCCTGATGATTTGAGCCATGTTTTGCTGATCTGTAAGGGGTATCTGAACCAGCAGAAGGATCTGCTAAGGCCCTTTTTTATCCAAATCCACATTCGGGTATGCGAGACGGCCTTGCATTTTATTATGAATTGATCTGACATGGATTTTATTTTTAAATTGTGTAACTATGTGACATAGGCTTTGTTTCACCGTGGAAGATAGTTGGTATCCTAATCAAATTTGGTTTAGTGGTTTGGATACTGCCAAATGGGCAGGGGGTAGAAGGGTTGTGTTTCGATTGTTACGAGTGGCTTTGGGTGACTTTCATACATTTTTAATGGGCAATGTATTTAAATGTACTAGTCTGTAGTGTGATGTTTTCGATTTTAATTTTTGTTTTTGTTAATGGAAAGACCAGCCTAAAGGGAGTTAAGCTGGATGGTTCTGCCTACCAAAACACAGCTGGACAGGGTGGTATTCCTTTGTTGGATCTCCCATGTACCACCTAAAGCAGCAAGAAGTAGGGCTGCCTTCAACCAATCCCCGGAGTACTTCACACATCACCAATAGTCCACATTATGTCAAATTGCCACAAGTAATGTGCAAACCAGAAGAGGGACTCGCACCAGTCAAAGAGTTTTTTTTTTAATTCATAGAAAACACCTTTCTAACCCTATTGCTAAAAAGGGGGTTCCCTTCCTAGCAAACAATATTAAGGTGCTTGTCAATAATCAAAACAAAGAAATAGTCCTCAGTCCAAACATATCCTCTAAACTGACCCTCCACTTAAAAAAAATATAAACTAGGCAGAGGGCGCTGCCTTCAGAGATGTTCACCTCAATCTCTCTCAGGACTTCCAGGAATCCCTCCTGTTTCAGATCCAATAGTTATCCGTAGAAAACAACTCTCCCTTGTTTAACAGATTTTGACTGTCAAACTTCCAAAAGTTTCTTAAGTTTACAAAATAAACAGCCCGATTCATGGAATTAATGTGCGCTGAAAATTCCTGCGCAAGCGTGCGAAACCGTGCGAATCACAGTGCAAGTGCGAAAATCGCAGCAAAATCCGCGCACATCGATTCATGGAAGTCCGTGCGCGAGTAAAATGTGGGACGTGCGCTGAAAATCTGCGTGGCGCATGCCGGCGCACAGGTCATCTAACGGCGTGCGCTACGGTCACAGCGAAAGCGCACATAGCGCGGCGCACATAACAAAAGTAGGCGTAACAGGGGGCGTGACACGCGGAATGGGGAACAACGCGTGAAAATGTGGGTGTCACGGGGGAAGTAAAGGAAGCAAGTGCGCGGAACGCCCACACGCTCATCTACAACACGTATTCATGGAATCGAATAGGGCAAACCAGTGCACCGGCGAAGACGCGCACAGGCCTAAACATGTACGCCACATGAAGGCAGGCAGTAGCGTCCCTGCGCATGAAAAAGATGTGCGGCAAAATTTGCACTAACAAAAAGCACGTATATACAGCTCTGATGATTGTCCCATTCTGTGGCCCACTAGGACAAATGACGTGCAAAGGGGTACACGACAAACACGAACACCCGCTGTGTCAAAAATAGCGTGTGCGTGTATTTCGGGGGTGCGCGGGAAGTTTCACACGCGATTGGCCTTGGGCGAGCGGGTGCATGTAAATCTGGGGTTGCGTGAAGTTTCACACGCGATAGGCCCTGTGCGAGTGGGGTGCGTGTATTCACACGCGATTGGCCTGGGTACGTGTAAATTTGCGGTGCGCGGGAAGTTTCAAATGCGATTGGCCTTGGGTGAGCGGGGTACGTGTATTTCGGGGGTGCGCGGGAAGTTTCACATGCGACAGGCCTTGTGCGAGTGGGGTAAGTGTATATCTGGGGTGCAGGGGAGTCCTACACGTGAATTGGCAGTGTGTGTCCTCCCAGGTGTTCCCTCTACACCCTCCACGGCCCCTGCAGGCAGCCCACACCACAGGGGACTACCCTGCATCCCTGGTCATGTCCCGCGGGCAGCCCATCCACCATGGGCATGCCCCCCAGCCAAGCCACATGTCACCTTGCACTTCTGATCACCAACGCATGACCCCCTCCACCCCCACCGCCCAGCAGTGCAGTGCACCTGCCAACAGGCCCCCACTCATGTCCCACTCATGTCCCATTGCACCCCCAGCCCCCAGCACTGAGGGGCACCTGCCAACAGGCCCCCACTCATGTCCCCTTGCACCCCTACCCCCCAGCAGTGCAGGCCACCTGCCAGCAGGCCCCCACTCATGTCCCACTCATGTCCCCTTGCACCCCCACCCCCCAGCTCTGAGGGGCACCTGCCAGCAGGCCCCCACTCATGTCCCCTTGCACCCCCACCCCCAGCAGTGCAGGGCACCTGCCAGCAGGCCCCGACACATGTCCCCCAGCCAACACGTCACCACAATCTAGATCCCTGGCCCTTATGGCCAGCCTCCACATGCCAAAGACCCACCCAAGTATTGCATCCACCCACATAGAAATGCCAATTACATGATACAACCCCAATGGCAAGTTTGTAAATGAACACATGTCCGTCACACACACACAATGGGTGCAAGTGAATGTCAAAACCCATATCATGACATGCATGAAACCAATGAGATAATACCACAAATGGAAGTATAAAAAAATATATATTAAAAATAACATGAACGTAAATCAAATTAAACACACAACAATGGGAATAACAAAAGAAATGGTCCATGTCCGATAAATAATGAAAATCCAGAAAACATAAGCAAAAGAAATCCAAAAAGAAATGTTGTCCAAAGTCACAGTTCAAAAAATCAAATCCAAGGGAAAATAAAAAATAAAAACCATTGCTCCATGGTGAACACAAAAAAAAATATTAAAAAAGATCAATCCAACGTAGAACTATGTACAATTGAAGAATCCAGGGTCCATGAGCCCAATTTAAGAAATTAAACCTACCAAAAACTACTACCTAATAAAAAAACTATATACAAAAATGTGGTGCATTGTCCAAGTGATCCAAAATAAAGAAAAAATGAAAGGAAACCTAATACTAACTAACTAACTATTTACAAGGGCAGCGGGCAAGTCCAACGGCTCACTTGTTGATGTCCCGGGCCAGGGCATCATCGAACTCCTGCTCAATGTCCCGGAGGCAGTCCTCTTCCATGGCCCTGAGGGTTCGCAGGGACGATGACATCTGGATCTCCAGATCCCTGCGAATGGCCTCGAGGCACTCGGCCCGCCTCAGGGCCCTACGCATGGAGTTCTCCGCCCTCACCATCGTGAGCCGTGCCTCTTCCGCCCGCTGCCGCTCCGCATCTATCGCATGGCCCAACCGCTGCCACACGGAAGACACTCCCATTCCTGGGTCCTCCTGCCCTATGGCCGATGCCTGCCCCTCCAATGATGAAGGCCCCGAGCCATCATGGCTCCCACCTTGTTGCTGCTGCTGCTGTGCCGCTGCCTGTGCCCTGTCTCCTGCTGCCTGCACATCCTCCTCCAGCTGTAGTGCAGTTGTTGAGGTGGCCACCCCTGCTGGACGTCCGACTCCCGACTGTGGCAGGGATGTGTCCTCCACCAGCCTGGCCGTAGGGTCAGAGGCAGCTCCACAGGGCACCCAGGTGACACATGGGTGGGAAGATGGCACGGAGGACGACTGGCGCATAGGGGGTTCAGTTGAGGAGGGGGTCGGAACAAGGTCCAGAAAACTGAGGAATCCAGCCATGGTGAGCTGTCCCAGTGGGTCAACGGGGTCAACGAGCCATGCGAGAAGACGTGCAGTCTCCTCATGAAAAGACTGCAGGTCAGCTCGCATGGCACGTTAACGCAACGCCACCCCACCCAGGACAGGCTGAACCCGGTGCCGGATAGCCACATCTGCAGGGAGAGGAAGGCCAGTTGGTGTAAGCCGATCCCCTCCCTGAGAACGGGTCTGGACAAAGGAATCCCTGCTGGTGCAAGATGATGCAGTCACAGGATCAGGGACAGGATTACACAAAGGCACCTCCGCGGCGGCCTGTGCTGCCTCCTGTCCCTGCCCCTGCACTGCACCACTAGCACCAGTGGAATCCCCACCTCCAGACCCCGTCTCTGTCCCTTGCACAGCCTCCTCCTCCACCAAACCCCCCACCAACCTGGATGACTCCGTGCCATCTTCCTTCGTCGGGCCCTGTGGGGTCTCAGCTGCCCCTTCGGCTGCCGAGGAGTCCAACTCCAACCTCCGCCTCTTGGACCTCCCCTCGGCAGCTGCGACCTGGGACGTGGCACCGGACTCCTCACCCCCGACGAGATAACAACCTGGGAGGGGAGCCAGGCCTTGTGTTTCCGGCTGGCGGTGCAATCCCTGCCGCTGTGCTCCACAGCACCCTCTCCGCCCTCTTCATCAGTCAACGCTGCAGACAGGGAGAGATAGGACACAGGCATCAGGGCACTGTACAATGGACTCATACACACATGACATTTGCACACGAGTGGCATTGTCAAACTTCAGACATGGCATCACAATCCCCAACACACATGTCATTTCAAATCACAAACATGAGCTATTCCACAGCCATATCGCAACAGCCAGCACCATCCATACACATACAACAGCATGAGCAGGCAAAGGTGAGCCATAAATCACATGAGACACAGGGAGTGCACTAGACATGCACACACGCCACCACACTTACATGCATGTGTACACCTCATTCAAGTGTTGCAGTGATGAGATCGGCATCCATGTCACAACTGGCAATCAGTCTTCTACATATCAGTCTCACATGCATCCATTTGCATGACAGTTGCACACTTGTCAGATACACATACATGCACATGTACACAGTGCAGATCGATGCAGCTGGAACCAACATCCATGTGTGACACCACAACCTTGACAACTGACCTACACAGTCATTCAAACATGTGTGCTCACACATCTGCTTTTGGCCTGCATGCTTACCCACAAATACACCATCCATGTGTCTCACACATGAAAAGACTCGCATGTGTCAGCCTCACGGCCCTGTACATACACATCCATACATGGCCCTACAAAACCACATGTACAACCTGCACACTACTCGCACAGCACCACATGCACAGCTTCCAATCAGTATGCATGTACACTTACCGCTCGACTCCAGACGGGTCTGCCTCTCAAGGACCTGGATGTGGAGCGCTGGGCATACACGTTCCAGTACCCTCATTTGGTCTTCCGACAGGTTACCCCGGTGCCCCTTAGCATCCGCTGCCTTCAAGAGGTGCCGGGCCTTGTTGAGGGTCCTGGACCTGAAGTCCTCCCAGCGCTTCTTGACATGATGGAATTCACGGACTGCCACCCCCTCCGCGTTGATGGCAGTCACAATGTCCGTCCAGATCCTGGTCCGTCCTTCCTTGTCGGCGTGCAACCTTCTGAAGAGGGCATCATACTGCCCCAGGACTTGCTCCACCAGGACACCAACTTCGGTGGCAGTGAAGCTGGTGGCCCTCTGCCTCTCTGGCTGGGGGTTGCCAGTGGTCTCAGATGGTGGTGTGCCTGACATGGCAACCCCAGAGGCAGGAGTGGGTGTGCAACTGGGTCCTGGGGCTGGGCTGTGGAGTGATGGAATCCCAGTCGGGAGTCTTTGGTTCCAGCAGGGGTGGTCACAGCAACAGCACCCCTGGCTGACGTGCAGGCAGCAAATGGAAGGGCACGTGGGCAGCAGGCAATCAGGCAGCAGCAGATGGCAGGTGGGAGCGTGTTCGGGGCTATGGGGGGCAGTAATTCGGCCTTCTGGGAAGGAGCATGGTCTTCCGTGTGCTTACGCGTGGCCAGCTTGATACAGAGTGATTTGACACGTGAAAATCTTGCACGTCAGCATGTAATTCGAGGAATGGCCCTTAGCGTGTAAGCGCGTCAGCGCACGTACGCGATTTCATTGGAACAAAGGCCCTTAGCGTGTAAGCGCGTCTGTGACATGACACGTGCCGTTGTTTCCCTCATAGCATGTGATGACAGAGCACACGTGGAAAAGCTGCACGTCCAAGTGTTAGCGCGTGTAATTGGAGGAAAGGGTGCGTACACGCGTAAGTGATGTGTACGTGTGGGCCAGTTTAAAAGGTACGTGTAGGACGCCATTTCCTTGTACATGCTTTTTGTGGAGAGCGAGTGGGTGGATTCTGTACTTCTTGTCGGTTCACACGCGATTACTTCACAGCGTTTCAAGTTCGGACTCCCTGTTACATCTGATAGCTTTCATTTTTCTACTTTTTTTGGGCCTGTTTCCTCAAACAGTGTTCACTTCTCCTTTTGTCCTGTCTCCTCAGACAGCGTACAATTCTTCTTTTGGCGGGGGTGTTGTCAACGCGCACACGCGTGTATTTTTCACATTCTTTTTCCAGGCAGACGGTGCGTTCCGCACGTACTTAGCAACTGTGCTTGCCCCGTGTGTCGCGTACCCCTTCAGAGGTCATTGTAGGCTGCATGTATTATGCGTACACTTATTTTTGTGTTTCTGGGTGGCACAGCATAGTGCGGGTTCATTTTTCCACACACGTGGTCTACGAGGGGTTGCGTGCACGTTTATTTTTGTTTTTGGGCTGCCTGTGCATTGCGTGACCCGTCATCTTCCCCCAGGGGTCACAGACAGCCTTGTTAGAGCACTATCGTACGAATTCCATCTAGTACCCTACCCCTTTGACCCCCAATTGCCCAGGACAATAGTTTACTGCTCCTCCCATACGCACAACAACATCAGTGCCATGGTTGGGAGGCGACCAAGCGGTAAGGGAGGCAAAGGTGGCCGACCTTCAAAAGGTGGACGTGGTGGGCGCAGTAGGGGACGTGGCCAGGATTTGCAGGGTGCCCGTAGACCCCCATGTGTGGAGGACCAATCAGGGACACCCAAGCCCCCCCCATGGTTGAGGGAAACGTGGCTGAGACCATCCCAGCTCAGCCCCTGTTGGACCAGCCCATTGTGGTACCTGACCTGGCACAGGATGACTCCCTGGCTGACTTCCAGGTCAGCAAGTCTAGGCCACGTGTGGCGGTGCAAGTTGTCAACAAGGCATGTGGATCTGTGGCAGCTATGTCATCTGCTGCCCCAAGTATGCAGGGTGGTGAGGCTGCAGGGGCAGCTGCAGCTCCATCCGTCCCAGCTCTGACTCTCCCAGCCAGGACAGTGTCGGTCCTGGTCCATCATACTGATGTTCCCCCTGCCAACATCACACTTCAGACAATGCCTGCACCAAGTCCTATGGTCAATGTGCATTCGCACACTCCAACAACCCAGTCCACCGGTGATTCTGCCCCTACTGACCAGAGCGGTGTTAGACACTCTGGCTCCACTCCACCTTCTAAAAAGAGGAAAAAGGGTGCTCTGGCACGACAGGCTGAGACCCCAGGCACGGCTACACACTCTGGCACGTCAAGGAAGCCTTGCTTTAATGACGCCGAGCTTAATGAACTTGTGAGCTATGTGTCGCAACATAGCCACGAAATGGTGGTGACTGCAGGGTCCAAGACCACACCTGGTCAACGTAAGGCACACTGGCAGACCATCGGCAACGACATAAGTGCCCTTGGATTTGTGAGGCGCTCAGCTGATGATTGCTACAAGCGGTGGACCGACCTGAAACGCAGAGCAAAGGACAAGCTGGCCTCAAGTCATGCCGCTACTCTGGTGACTGGTGGTGGGTCTCCACAAGAGGACAATAAACTCACTGAACATGAGTGTGTTGCTGGGACCTTCATCACAGAGGAACAGATCCAAGGTGTGGGAGAACTACCCGATTATGAAACATTGTCCGGTGAGTGCCCGTGCGTGTGTGTGTAATGCATGTGTATGTTATTTGGGTGACGGGTTCTGATTGAGTGGCAGGTGAGGGTGTGTGTGACTGAGTAGTATGGGTCACCCATGTGCTTCATCCAAAACATTCTGCGGCCATGAATTTGGGTGTGACACTATCCCTTCTGCCGACAGTAGTAAGTTAGCGCAACATTTCGGCAGTTGCCCTTGAGGTGGCATCATGCAACAACATTGTTTGTATTTTTCAGTGTTCTTTCAGGCTGATTGTTTCAATTCTCCCACTTTTGCAACACATTTCTGAGCCCTATTGTGACATATGTGATATGCTTCTGTCAGTGAAGAACCCCACGTAGGCCCACATGTGTCACCTTGGTAGTTGAAAGATTTGACCATTCAGGCTGAATGAGTATTGTCCTGATCACATGATTTTTTTGGACCTGTTTGAATGTGGAACATGCTAGTTGTTTCCTGTCATGTTGAAGTACACAACCATTGATGTGTGCATGGCCCTGCAATCACTGTATTTTTGTACACTGGATGTGTTGCAGTGTGTGGCACATGGCGTATCTTTTCACACTATGTGGCATTTTTCATCTCTTCTTGTCCATCTCACATGGATGGGTGACAGTACTCATTCACTGACATATGGATGTACTTGTGGAATGTACCATGGCTATGATACATGCCATCTGTGGCATGTGTAATTTATGTGTATAGGACATGCCACTCACAGGCCAATGTGTGATGGCAGTGCTACCCAGCATGCAGCAAATGTGTTGCTCTTCCATCTTGGTGTCATCAGTGTCTGCCATTTGCCTCCCCTTCCAACTCTGTGACAGTGCATGCATGGGAGGCTTATAGTCATGTGGGACATGTGTAAATCATGTACTGGTTCTGTAGCTTGTCAGGTCTATTTGTGTGCTATGGTGCTAGTGCCTGTTTCCATTGTTTGTCTTTCATGTTTTTGCAGGGGATGACGCACTTGATGCTGGTGAGGTTGAGGAGATGGTGCAGACCCAGGAGGAACCTGAGGCACAACCGGCCACTAGTGGGGGACGTGGTGTGGTGGTGGGTGAGAACCCACTCTTGCTGCAGACGATACTGTCAAGGGGTGTCTCTGGGTGCACCTCCCCAGACCTCTATTCAGGTGTTGATTCGGATGATGAGACCTATGTGGCGTCGCAGGTAAGTGTTTCTGGAAGGGGTTCTGTTCTGTCCAACCCACCTGCACCAGGGGTAGAACCCTCTATGGGGATGTCAGTGTTGGTTAGTCAGCCTTTGGCGGTTACGGGTGCAGGGTCACACTCCACAACATCTGATCCTGTTCCTGGGCCAGCAGGTCAGAGGGGGAATGCAGTCCTGCAGCCTCAGGCAGTGCCGGCAGAGCAAGGCGCAGATCGCCTTGCCCCAAACAGGTGTGGTGCCTGCCGACGCGGTGGCCGTACGCCACCAGGCAATACCGCATGGGAACAATCCATTTACAGTATGGCAACCCAACAGGCAGCATCAGTTGAGATGATGGCTCAAGCAATGGAGAGGGTGGCCACTTCCATTGTCCCACCTGAAAGGGAGATGGAGCTACTACAGCAGGCAACAGACTCCATTTGCCAATCACACAGGGAGGACATGTTGGCGTCCAACAGGGACAGACGGGCGGCACTGGAGACTCCACGCCAATCGATTTCAATAGAGTCCCAGGGCCACAGGGAAGCCCTGAGGGTAGAACTGCATCACCTCAGGGAGACTCTTGATGACCTTGAGACTTCCACTAACTTGAAGACAGAACAGAAGCTGGAGCAGCTCACACGTTCACTCTCAGCTGAGATGCAGGTAACTCGGGAGGAGATCCGGGCATCACGTCAGGTGCCTCATGGGGATCTCCGCACTATAATCCTCCAAAACGAGACCTTCCACACCCGCATGCTTGCTGCCATGGAGTACCATACCAGGGCTTTGCGTGGGCTGCCGCCCATAGCACCACCACCTCCTGTGGCAGCAGCAGAGGGTGTTCAGAGCGACAGCAGCAGTTCTCCCACATTGGCATAGACGTGCAGGCCATGAGCATGAGCCCATGGAGGTGTTTTTTTTTCCCAACATCCACACAGGCGGCTGTTGGTGAGCACACTGTCCTCGGACCTCCTGTGTAGCCCCCCACCCCCCTCGCTCCCACATGGCCATTTTTGATTTTTGCTTTTTTGATTTATGATTTTTGATTATTTTTTGACAATGGGCCTCATTACACGGATGGCGGTAAGGATTTACCGGTACCGGTAAATCCTTACCGCCTTACTACGAGGTCCCTTTGCAGGTTGGGGGATTTAACGCCTGCTTTTTGCAGGCGTTAAAAACCAACCCGCAAAGGGACCCAGGGAGCTAATTACGGTACCGCAATTTGCGGTACCGTAATTAGCGCCTTCCCCATTCCCATTGAGCCCTATGGGGCAAAAATGGGAATGGGGAAGGGCAATGGTGGAAGGGGGAATTACCGCCCCACCAACCTTGGAATGGGGCGGTAATTCCCCTTTCCGCCAAGGCGGTGCCGGTATTTTAATGGCATGAACCATGGCGCTAATAGCGCCATGGTTCTCCGCCATCCGTGTAATGAGGCCCAGTGTGTTGCCTTGTGTGGCTCCCGTGGGCATCCACTGTATTCCGGCTGGGCACATGCAGGCTTGTCCTGAGTTTGGGTTCAATGCTTGAGTTCGTGAGACACACACCACTCCTGCTTCCCATTTCCATGGGCTTGCAAAGGGTGTGACCAAGTGACAGTGATGTACACAGTGATGTTGGGCTCCCATGAGCTGTGTGGGCAGTCTGTAGTCAATACTGTGTAGACATTCCTTGTCTATATTGTAGTTGTATTGTACACTGCATGTTGGAATTATGTATGCTTCTGCTTCCATGTCTCCCTCTGAATTTGCAGGTTCATTCCTCATGTCTTCACAAGGCTGTCTACTTTGGGATGGAGTTCATGTTGTATGCAGTACACAGACAAGTTTTGAAGCCTGCAAGACTACAGTTGGAAGGGGGTGATGTGGTGGCATATTCAGTTTGTAAGACTACGACTACTTTAACTTAGTACTGTCATATTTTAGTTATGTTTGAGCTTGTGTAGCTGCATTGTATTGTTGGTAAGTATTTGGTCATGTGTGTTCAACTTTACTGGGAGCATATTGTTTGTGGCCAGTTTCCATTAGGGACACTGTACTTTGTGACACTTGTGTCAGGTTTTCGGGATTGCTTTGTTTGCTCTAACATAGCATGACATGCCATGGTGTGTTGGGTGGTGGAGCTGGGGAGGGGTTGGGTGACATGGCACTGTTCTCATGTTGTATTTTGCAAGGGGGTAATGAATTTAGCAGCATATGTGTCTTTTGATGACACAGCATTGGTGGTGTTTCTGTAGGTAGGTATGCACACATTGTGACACTTCCAGGTGACCAATCTCAGGCTGGTATGGTAGTGACAGTTGATTGTCCCTTGAGTCATCATCATTGATTGTCAGTTGGTATGTGCCAGGGCTGTGTGCACTCCACAGGGGTGTGATTCTAAGTGAAGTAATTAGCCACCAGCTGCGTTCGGGCTGCCTCACTCCGTGCCCTTTCCCCTCCCATGCGCAGCGGGCGTGCATGTGGTTGGGGATGTGGGGGCACCACCATGTCCACCGGCAGGCCCCGGTGTGTTGCAACTTTGTGCAGGACACATGCTGCCACTATGATCCTGCACACTACTGGGGGAGCATATAACAGCTGCCCGCCAGAACGGTCAAGGGATAGAAAGCGTGCCTTGAGCACTCCGAATGTGCGCTCCACTAGCCCCGGGTTGCAATATGGGCTGTGTTGTATCTTACCTTGGGTGGCGTGGTGGTGTTCCGAATTGGCATCATCATGTGGGTGCTCAGAGGGTAGGCACTGTCCCCCAGGGAGGTGGTGATGGGTATCATTAGTAGGGTTGTGACATTACTCAGTATCTGGCATGCATGCATGTGTTGTGGCATTTATACTCACCGAGCAGCGATGTATCACCATGCCACCCAGCTTCTATGTCCCGGTTTAGGGTTGACATTCTGTAAATGAAACTGTCGTGGGTGGACCCTGGATAGTTGGCATATACTGAGATGATGATTCCCTTGGCATCACATACTACCTGGACGTTGATGGAATGCCAGTGCTTGCGGTTTCTATAGATGTGCTCTGATGCCCTGGGGGGACGTAGAGCCACATGGGTGCAATCAATGGCACCTAGGACTTTGGGGAATTGTGCCACCCTGTAGAAATCCTAGACGGCAGCCTGCCTTTCTGCAGGTGTTCTGGGCAGGTATATGTGCCTGCGGACTGATGGGAGTGCAGTCATGATGGCCAAGACCTGGTGTAGGCAGCGTGACTGCGTGGCCTGTGACACCCCCCCCACTATGGAACTTGTCCGCTGAAATGATCCAGTGGCCAAAAAGTGCAGTACATTGAGGACCTTCTGCAGGGGGCTGAGTGCTTGGGAGCAGAGGGTGGATGATGTAAGGTCATCCTCCCACTCACTGACCAGGTCGAGTATTATGTGAGGTGGAAACCTGTACCTCCCATACACCTGGTCATCAGGCATGCCAAAAAGGCTGGTTCTGGGTGTGAAAATTCTGGGCCTGACTATCCTCCTCCTCCTCCTGCGGTATCCCACGACCACTGCTGCTAGGAACGGTATTTTCATCCTGGCGTGTGAGCTTGCTTGTTGTTTGCGCGCACTTTTATGCTGCGCGGGTCCACGTACGCCTGCTTCCTGCTGGCGTACGTGTTTCCAGATTAGCGCGTCTTTTTTGGCGCGTGCGTGTGGCCGTTCCGCGCATTTGCCTCCTGTACTTCCCCGCCCACCCCAGTAATACACGTACCCCTCTCCCCCAGGCCCAATTGCGTGTAAAACTTCCCGCGAGCCCCTGAAGTACACGTACCCCGCTCACCCAGGTACAATCACGTGTAAAACTTCCTGCGAGCCCCTGAAGTACACGTACCCCGCTCACCCAGGCACAATCGCATGTAAAACTTCCAGCGAGCCCCTGAAGTACACATACCCCACTCGCCCAGGCACAATCGTGTGTGAAACTTCCAGCGCACCCCAGTAATACACATACCCCACTCGCACAGGGCCTATTGCGTGTGGAACTTCCTGCAAACCCCAGTAATACACGTACCCCACTTGCACAGGGCCTATCACGTGTGAAACTTCACGCGAACCCCAGGAATATTGGCCCTGTGCGAGCGAGCAGGGTACGTGTAGTTCTGGGGTACAGCGTGAAGTTTTACACGTGAAAGGGCCCTGTTGAGCGGAGTACGTGTATTCCTGGGGTTCACGTGAAGTTTCACCCGCGATTTCAGCAGGGTACGTGTATTACAGGGTTCGCGTGAAGTTTCACCCGCAATTTCAGCAGGGTACGTGTATTCCTGGGGTTCGCGTGAAGTTTCACCCGCGATTTCAGCAGGGTACGTGTATTACGGGGTTCGCGTGAAGTTTCACCTGCGATTTCAGCAGGGTACGTGTATTCCTGGGGTTCGCGTGAAGTTTCACCCGCGATTTCAGCAGGGTACGTGTATTACGGGGTTCGCGTGAAGTTTCACATGCAAAAGGGCCCTGTTCGAGGGAGTAAGTGAATTTCAGGGGTGCGCGGCAAG
Organism: Ambystoma mexicanum; assembly: GCF_040938575.1. Classification (NCBI taxonomy): domain Eukaryota; kingdom Metazoa; phylum Chordata; class Amphibia; order Caudata; family Ambystomatidae; genus Ambystoma; species Ambystoma mexicanum. The sequence continues at coordinate 528,917,603 of NC_090937.1, forward strand.
TTTTACACGCGAAAGGGCAACGCCCATGCACAATACGTCACAGATGCGCTTACGGGCTAAGGGCCTTTGGTCCAATGATATCGCGTATGTGTGCTTACGCGCTTACGCGCTAAGGGCCTTTCCTCGAATTACACGCTGACGTGCATGATTTTCACGTGCCAAATCACTCCGTATCAAGCTGGCCACACGCTCCTGCCCTGAAGGCCATTTTCCTGCCCCCAAGAGCCCCGAGCACGCTCCCACCAGCCATCTGCTGCTGCCTGTCTGCCTGCTGCCCACGTGCTCTGCTATTTGGTGCCTGCATGTCAGCCATCTGCAGGGGTCCAGTTGCTGTGTCCACCCCTGCTGGAACAGAAGACTCCCGACTGGGATTCCATCATTCCACAGCCCAGCCCCAGGACCCAGTTGCCCACCCACTCCTGCCTCTGGGGTTGCCATGTCGGGCACATCTCCATCTGGCACCACAGGCAACCCCCAGCCAGAGAGGCAGAGGGCCACCAGCTTCACTGCCACCGAAGTTGGTGTCCTGGTGGAGCATGTCCTGGGGCATTATGATGCCCTCTTCGGAACAAGACGCGCCAACAAGGAAGGACGGACCAGGGTCTGGACGGACATCGTGACTGCCATCAACGAGGAGGGGGTGGCAGTCCGCAAATTCCATCATGTCAAGAAGCGCTGGGAGGACTTCAGGTCCAGGACCCTCAACAAGGCCCGGCGCCTAGCGGAGGGGGGCCGGGTCAGCCTGAGCAACATCCAGATGAGGGTCCTGGAACGCGTAGGCCCAGCGCTCCACGCCCAGATCCTCCGGAGGCAGACCCGTCTGGAGTTGAGCGGTAAGTGGCCAAGCATTGCTGTGTGAGACAGGGCATGTTGCAGTGTGCTGGTAGTCTGATACTTGCCTGTATGTGTGACATAGGCCATGTATGGATGTGTGTGTGCAGGGACATCATGGTCATGCATGTGGGACCAGTTATGTGTGAACCACATGGTAGGTGCATGTGTTTTAATGCAACATGGTGACCTCTATGCAGAATGCACACCTGAAAGCATGCCAGTCTCTGTTCCTGGACATTGAGGCGGGGCGAGGAATGGGTGCTGATGTCATATACATGTGTGGAGCACGTGTGTTTGTGTGTGTGCCAGAGAAGTGTGCGTTTGACTTTGAAACTGCATGGATGCATGTGACTTTGAAGGCAACATCTTGGTTTACAGGGGCCCTTGTACATGGGTGTTGATTTTGTTTGCAGGCGCCGGGAGTGTTTCTGCATGTGTTGCATGCATTGACCCATGTGTTGTGGAAGGACAGGATGGAAGTGACATTTGACAGTGCCACTCATGTGTTATTGCTTCCTGTCTAGGGTATTTTGTGCTGTACCCTGATGCTTGTGTTCTATGTCTCCCTCTACGCAGCGTCAAGTGAAGAAGAGGGCGGAGACGGCGCTGTGGAGCCAAGTGGCGGGGATGCCTCCACCGGGCGGCGATGCATGGCCCAGCCACCCTCCCAGGAATTACCATCATCCGGGAGCGAGGGGGCTGGTGCCCCGTCTGCCACAACGGCTATGGCGGAAGGGCCGGGTGAGCCCCCACAGGGGCTTCCAATGGCGGAAGACGGTGTGGAGACATCCAGGTTGGTGGTCTCCACAAAGGAGGAGGAGCCCGCTACTGAGCCGCACATAGGGCCTTGTGGGGGTAGTACCACTGGTGCAAGTGGTGCAGTCCAGCGCCAGGGTCAGGAGGCAGCACAGGTCACCGCGGAGGGGCCTGTGCATGTCGCTGTCCTTGACCCTGTGACTACACCATCATGCACCAGCAGGGAGACCCTATCCCAGGCCTGTCCGGAGGTAGGTGAGAGTGCCATATCACCTGCCTCTCCACTACCTGCGGGCGAGGGGTCCCGCGACTGTATGGGATCCGTCCTGGTGGGTGTCGCGTTGCGCACGCGTGACATTCGTGATGACGTGCGTTCTTCCTGGGCGGACAACGCACGCCATCACGAAGAGCAGCGTCGTGACGTGGCACTGCTGGGGGGGCCCTGGTCGGTGGGTTCCAACATGTGACGCTCACTCTGGCGGACCTCTCCTCCTCTGTGGAGGCTATGCGCCGGTCGTTCTCCACATCGTCTTCCGGCCCAGATTCCACCAGGGCCCCCTGTGGACCTGGCCTGACCAACACAGCCAGCTTGGTGGAGATCCCATCCCTGCCACAGTCGGGAGTTGGCGGTCCAGCAGTGGTGGACACCACAACTGGAGACCAGCAGATGGAGGATGTGCAGGCACCATCGGACAGGGCACATGGACAGCAGCAGCAGCAGCAGGAGCAGGCTGTAGGTGGGAGCAATGATGGCTCGGGGCCATCAACATCGGAGGGGCATGCATCGGCCATAGGGCAGGAGGACCCAGGAATGGGAGTGTCTTCCGTGTGGCAGCGGTTGGACCATGAGATAGATGCGGAGTGGCAGCGGGCGGAAGAGGCACGGCTCACGATGGTCAGGGCGGAAAACTCCATGCGTAGGGCCCTGAGGTGGGCTGGGTGCCTCGAGGCCATTCGATGGATGACATCTGGAGATTCAGATGTCATCGTCCATGCGAACCCTCAGGGCCATGGAAGAGGACCGCCTCCGGGACATCGAGCAGGAGTTCGATGATGCCATGGCCCGGGACACCAACAAGTGAGCCGTTGGACTTGCCCGCTGCCCTTGTAAATAGTTAGTTAGTTAGTATTAGGTTTCCTTTCATTTTTTATTAGGTAGTAGTTTTTGGTAGGTTTCATTTCTTAAGTTGGGCTCATGGACCCTGGATTCTTCAATTGTACATAGTTCTACATTGGATTCATCTTTTTTTTAATATTTTTTTTGTATTCACCATGGAGCAATGGTTTTTACTTTTTATTTTCCCTTGGATTTGATTTTTTGAACTGTGACTTTCGACAATATTTCTATTTGGATTTCTTTTGCTTATGTTTTCTGGATTTTCATTATTTATCAGACATGGACCATTTCTTTTGTTATTCCCATTGTTGTGTGTTTAATTTGATTTACGTTCATGTTATCTTTAATATATATTTTTTCATACTTCCATTTGTGGTATTATCTCATTGGTTTCATGCATATGGGTTTTGACATTCACTTGCCCCCATTGTGTGTGTGTGTGATGGACATGTGCTCATTTACATACTTGCCATTGGGGTTGTGTCATGTAATTGGCATTTCTATGTGGGTGGATGCAATACTTGGGTGGGTCTTTGGCATGTGGAGGCTGGCCATAAGGGCCAGGGATCTAGATTGTGATGACGTGTTGGCTGGAGGACATGTGTCGGGGGCCTGCTGGCAGGTGCCCTGTACTGCTAGGGGGTGGGGGTGCAGGGGACATGTGTGGGGGCCTGCTGGCAGGTGCCCTGAACTGCTGAGGAATGGGGTGCAAGGGGACATGAGTGGGACATGAGTGGGGGCCTGCTGGCAGGTGCCCTGCACTGCTGGGGGGTGGGGGTGCTGGGGGATATGAGTGGGGGCCTGCTGGCACATGCCCTGCACTGCTTGGGGGGTGGGGGTGCAAGGGGACATGAGTGGGGGCCTGCTGGCAGGTGCCCTTCACTGCTGGGGGGTGAGGGTACTGGGGGACATGAGTGGGGGGCCTGTTGGAAGGTGCCCTGCACTGCTTGGGGGGTGGGTGTGCAAGGGGACATGAGTGGGGGCCTGCTGGCAGGTGCCCTACACTGCTGGGGGGTGGGGGTGCAAGGGGACATGAGTGGGACATGAGTGGGGGCCTGCTGGCAGGTGCCCTGCACTGAAAGGGGGTGGGGGTGCAAGGGGACATGAGTGGGGGCCTGCTGGCAGGTGCCCTGCACTGCTGGGGGGTGGGGGTGCTGGGGGACATGAGTGGGGGCCTGCTGGCAGGTGCCCTGCACTTCTTGGGGGGTGGGGGTGCAAGGGGACATGAGTGGGGGCCTTCTGGCAGGTGCCCCTCAGTGCTGGGGAGTGGGGGTTCAAGGGGACATGAGTGGGACATGAGTGGGGGCCTGCTGGCAGGTGCAGTGCACTGCTGGGGGGTGGGGTGCAAGGGGACATGAGTGGGACATGAGTGGGGGCCTGCTGTCAGGTGCCCCTGACTGCTGGGGGGTGGGGGTGCTGGGGGACATGAGTGGGGGCCTGCTGGCAGGTGCCCCTCACTGCTGGGGGGTGGGGGTGCAAGGGGACATGAGTGGGACATGAGTGGGGGCCTGCTGTCAGGTGCCCCTGACTGCTGGGGGTGGGGATGCTGTGGGACATGAGTGGGGGCCTGCTGGCAGGTGCCCTGCACTGCTTGGGGGGTGGTGCAAGGGGACATGAGTGGGACATCATGAGTGGGGGCCTGCTGGCAGGTGCCCTGCACTGCTGGGGGGTGGGTGTGCAAGGGGGTAATGTGTTGGTGATCACTAGTGCAAGCTGACATGTGGCTTGGCTGGGGGGGGCATGCCCATGGTGGATGGGCTGCCTGCGGGACATGACCAGGGGTGCAGGGTAGTCCCCTGTGGTGTGGGCTGCCTGCAAGGGCCGTGGAGGGTGTAGAGGGAACACCTGGGAGGACCCACACTGGCAACTTCACGTGTAGGACTCCCCTGCACCCCAGAAATACACGTACCCCACTCACACAGGGCCTATCGCGTGTGAAACTTCACGCGCACCCCAATAATACACGTACCCTGCTGAAATTGCATGTGGAACTTCCCGCGCACACCAGAAATACACGTACCCTGCTGAAATCGCGTGTTAAACTTCCCTGCACCCCAGAAATACACGTACCCTGCTGAAATCGCGTGTGGAACTTCCCACGCACCCCAGTAATACACGTACCCTGCTGAAATTGCGTGTTAAACTTCCCCGCACCCCAGAAATACACGTCCCCTGCTGAAATCGCGTGTGGATCTTCCTGCGCACCCCAGTAATACACGTATCTGCTGAAATCGTGTGTTAAACTTCCCGCACCCCAGAAATACACATACCCTGCTGAAATCACGTGTGGAACTTCCCGCGCACCCCAGTAATACACGTACCCTGCTGAAATCGCGTGTTAAACTTCCCCGCATGCCAGAAATACACATACCCTGCTGAAATCACGTGTGGAACTTCCCGCGCACCCCAGTAATACACTTACCCTGCTGAAATCGTGTGTTAAACTTCCCCGCACCCCAGTAATACACGTTCCCCACTTGGCGTTTGCTGTTTGGCAGCCCTGTATACTGGTCCAGGGTTAGCACAGCCCTTTGCGCTGAATTGGGAATTTTGATGGCTTTTCCTTGCGTGAGGGCGTTCTTGGGGGCGTAACTGGCGCTGCTGCAGGGTCGCTGCGCCACTCTGCGCCACGCAGATATCGATTTTAGCGCACGCGGCTGGCGCAGACATTCGCACGCGCACACTGTGCGCCAGCCGCGTGTGCCACTTTTGTGCGAAATTCTATGAATTACCCTGAAAGTCTCAAGTTCCTGAAAAGATCAAATGCCCAAGTTGCCTTAGTGCTCCCTTCAGATCACTTCTTCAGTTGTCGTAGTGTGCCACTGTGGCTCCCTTGGGTTTCTCTATCCCAATGTCTCACTTATCTCCCAGGGGTATTGGTATCCTCTTTTTCCATCTGCCCCTTTTGGTTCTCTGTAGTTTTTGTGAGTCGTTAGGCTGATTAAAAAATGTAGGTTTCTTGGGCTCTAATAACCCTCGAGTTCCTCTGTCCCAATGTGTCACTTATCTCTCTGGTGTATGGATAAACCCTTTGTCTGTTTGGCTCTCTCAACGCTTGAGGGGGTTTTCTGTGAGCTATGTGGAAGTTTAAAACAATCAGCTTTCTTGAACTACCTTTGGTTCCCCAGTTTCAAAGTTTCACTTATTTCTCTGGGATATAAGTGATCCACCTTACCACCACTTGGGTTTCTTTGTCACAATGTCTCACTTATCTCCCTGGAGTATTGGTAAATTGGTAACCCCAGTATCCATATGCATCTCATGGTCCTCATGACTTTCTGTGAGTCGTTTGACTGATTACAATATTCAGTTACCCCAGGTGAAATAATGTGTTCCTGTCGCAGAAACCTTGGTTTTATGTTCTCGTGCAGAAGGGATGTGACCAAGCAATTTGGGCTGGACTACCCCTTTTGGGGTGGCACTAAGCCTGGTTTGAATACTGTCTTTCCCTTTTGTAAGGGCTTAGTAGGTGAAGAACGATGGTCTGGAGGAATGCCCAGAGAAAATCTAGAGGTTAAGGTGACTTCTAAACCTCCCAGCTATCACCTCTTTTGTGTAGCTGTTGTCACCCCTTGTGGGAGGGTATGCCCAGACGTGAGTCCTGTGCCTGCTGGGCCTAGAGACCCAAACTACTCCTCACTAGTGAAGCCAAATAAGGTTGAAACATGTCTAGGGATACTTGATGTCTCGTGCAGAAGGGATGTGACCAAGCAGTTTGGGCTGGACTGCCCCTTTTGGAATGGGACCAGGCCTGATTTGCATATTGTCTTACCTGTTTGGAAATGACTTGGCAGGCAAAGAACAATAGTCTGGAGCGTTCTCCAGAGCAATGACAGATGTAAACATTCATTCTAAACCTTCCAGCTTTCACCTCTTATGCTTTGCTATATTCAACCTGAGTGGGATGGATATGCCCAGACATGGGTCTGTGTCTGCTGGGCCTAGAGACCCAAGCTACTCCTCACAGATGACACCCAATGAGGCAGAAACACGTCTGGGGATGCTTGTGGTCTCGTGCAGATGGTATTAGTATATTTGTTCGAATATAATTGCCCGAATGGTACATTTGATAGAATTTGGTCTGTACCATTCGACTGAATATATGCAAACAAATAGGCTAATACATACTGAACATGTGGAGCCGGGGTTGTGGGGGTGTCTTCCTCTCCCCATGTGCTGTGTGTATTGGCCTGGGGGGTTGCAGGGGTGTCCCCTGCTTCCTCGATATTGGAGGCGGGGGGAGGAAAAAAAAGAAAGGGGGCCCTGCGGTGTCAGATCCAGCCTGCGTTAGTGGGACGGATCGAACAGCGCAGGGTTGAAGCGTATCAGGCTGTGAGCGAGCAGGAAAGTAGGGAAGGGGGTTTGAGATTTGGGGTCGGGGTATGGTGTCTGGTCATATGAAAAGTGACTGCATGCTAGCTGTATTTTTTTGGTCAGTTTGCCGCTGTCACTTTTGATACGGTCAAACACCCTCAAACCATGCAGATGAGATGTGACAGAGCAGTTTGGGCTGGACTGCCCCTTCTGGTTTGGGATCAAGGCTGATTTGTATATGGTCTTTCCACGTTTGTAATGGTCTAGCAGGTGAAGAACAATGGTTTGGAGGGTGCCCAGAACGATGCCAGAGGTTAAGATTAATTCTAAACTTCCATCTATCCCCTCTTTTGTTTTCCTATCAACTCAACTCAATAAGACTGAAGTCTTATCGAGAATGAACAAGGCAAGATGCCATTTTTTGCTAGTTTGCAAATCAAAAAAACAATAAAATAAATAAACCAGCGGGCATACATAAAACGAGAGACACTTCAAGCATTCACATGCTGTTCCCAAACTCCTCCTCCGACATCATCATTTGCCCACATTTATGACCACTCGTTATCATACGCCTTTATAGCATCATCATAACATAAATCCGGTTCCCACTCTCCCAGGGGACCATCAAGGTTCACATGCCTCAGGCATATAAAATTACACATGGGAATATGAGTCCTTGTCCCCTTTAGGGCAGTCACTTGCAGTAAGGTCCCTGCTTTCCCAAATCCCTAGGGAGGTTTTTGCTGAGGGGGTTCACCTCCCTATTCTCCAAGTGGCTGGATCCCCACAGGTTAGAAGGGGACAAAACCTACAGATTTGTCACAGTATCTAAACATAGTAAGACAAACGTGTGTTTCAAATTAATCTTTGTGTTTGTATGTAGTGGATGGTGGTATCTTTGAGTGCAGAGATCGGTGGGATTGCAGAAGTCTTTATCAACTTTGTATGCATGTAGTGTATAATGAAATTCCAAATAAACATATGCGTATGCACCTCTTTTTATAGGTTCACTGTGAGCATATTCCCTTTCAAGCAGGGTAGTCTGTATGTTAGGTCTACATGCAAGGTCCAGAGATAGAAGCAGAACCATCCATCCCATAGACCACATGCTCATTCAGGGGTAAAATCCCCACTGCCTGACCAGAGTATATGTATTCCAGAACTGCAACAAACAACCATTTCTCTGATCATGGACCACCACCCAAAGGAAAAGCACATAGAGATCCAAATTGGGAATGGTGGAAGCATCCACTTAGGACGAGATGGCAGCAAACAAGCATACGTCCTTTGATGATAATGTCCTCTATGTATATAAAATACAACATGAGTCAGGGAACAAGAAGGCCAAACCTCCACAGTGCAAGGTACACATAAACAACCTGATGGTGTAGACAGTGATTGACACTAGCCTGTTCGTTAATGTGTTACTAGTATCAATCTTTAACCTCATCAATTCTCAACCTTTCCAACAGCAGAAAAAAAGGTGCACAAGTAGATTAATGACATTGATACCTCCTCAGGTCTGAAGTCGGACTTTGAAATACACAGCTTCATGGGCATTGTGTTTTACTGTGTATGTTTTTTTTTTCTCAATTAACAACAATGAGTGAACTCTTCGAAATCTGACCAAGTCCGAAATGCAATGGGGATGGGCTGAACACCACCAAGCAACATTTCAACACATCGCAGATGCCCTGTCACAGGAGACAAAGATGGTATACAATGACACCAAGAGGAAAACATTACTTTTAATGGGCCCCTGTGGACTCAAAGCTTTCATGACCCAGATCAATGTCACATGCCACCCAGAGACAGTCACATATGTCAGCCACACATTTACACTAATGAAGAAGAGATACTCCAAGATTGTGAAGGTAGCCATCAACATCCCCTGGGGTATAAACACATCCAACTCTACACGTATGTGCACCTCTTGCAGGTGGTTACTGACCACAAGGAATTGCTTTGTTACCTCTGGAGATCCACACCTAGACCTCCAAACCCCTCCCTAGATTGTAGATTGGCTGCTACAGCTGCAAGGCTATGACTTCACCATCAACTGTAATCCAGGAGAAAGCAACCCTGCTGAGTACCTCTCACATCACCCTTGTAAAACCATCACCAGTGAAGCCAGGGAGGCAGAAAACACTGAATAAAATATGCACCTGGTGATTGACGCTTCTGCTGTCAATGTCATAGGAACCTGCAGGATAGCAGAAGAAAGACTAATGGAGGACTGCATCCAAGTCATGGTCAGGCCACTGGACCCAGCAATTGGAAGAATTTGCTTAAAGATCAAGACCATCAAACACTTTTTTTGACAACATACCAAGCCACTATTATGAATATCCAGTGAGAGCTGACCAAATCCTCAGATGGACTCCTCTTATGATTTACTTGTATTGTGGTGGCTCACGCCCTCACTGGCTGAGTTATACGACTAGCTCATGAAGACCACCAAGGTTTTGTTAAAAGCAATTCCAGACTCAGAGAATGGTTGTACCTTCTGGATATATGCAGACAGCTGAGGAAATGATATCCACATACCTCATAAGGCAAGCCTCCAGAGTAGACCCCTCTCTACTGCTCAGAACACAGGAGTGGGACATTTAACAATTTAGCAAAGGTAGTGCCCATTTTTGCTCCTTTCAAGAGGAAGATACTAGCTGGTAGTTATAGATGACCATTCATGATTATGTGTAATTTACTTATGTAATAATTTCACTAAATAATTTTACATACAATATGTTTACATATTCTAGTGCCTTGAAACACTTCTGTATATGCACATTATAAATGCCATATCATATAATATACAATATCACCCAAAGGAATCCCAAACACATTGAAGACTGATAACTATCTCGACTATTAAGGGAATACATTTAAGGACTAGTTTAAGCACCTGGAGGTACACCATTGGAAGGTCGCAAATTGCTGGCCACAGCTGAATATGCTATTTATACACTTAGGGTGCCTTGTATGCCTTGATCTTCCAGGCTATCATCAACATATACAAAAGAAAGTTATCAAGGCATCCATGTCACACAATATCCTGCAGCACTCTACCTCATCAACAAATGTTTTTTTAAATCAAAGATACATCCATTTTATTTATATACAAGTTAAGAATTATATCACATCATGTACATATTCCAAAACATCGATACATGGACAATTGTACGTGTAGCATGGTTACAAAAATACGCAATTCAAACAAACACAAAAACCTACAATATTCAACATTAAGACCCAAACAAAGGCCCTCATACATATATAACGTGTAAAAAACACCCTGGTTCATCAGTTGTTTGCAGTGTCTTCATTTTTTCTTAAAAGTTCGACACAGTGTGTTTCGGCTATCTAACAAGCATAAAATGATGTTCTTGCCACTTGTGGCCTTCCTCAGGACATGACCAATTTGTTCAAACAACAAATGTGTTCATTTGTCTACAAATAAAGAAAACATATGTACATGAATTATGTAGGTGTGGAATATGAGTGTGACAAGTATATTCAATAGGACGTATACATTTATCAGTGGCTGTTTCCATTCTCATTTAATGTAAAGCAGAACTTCCTACCTTATGGTAGTAGTCAAGCGACTAGTGGACTCGAATAATGACCACTTGCTACCTTTGGTGTTATGCCACTAACACCTCTACCTATAAACCAATGCAGAGTTCTTATATGGGTGGTAGTATTGTAGAGCCTGTCACTGTGTACATGCTTTCCCATGCAGGCCTCCTGTATTTTACAGCTATGATTCATCTGGATGCAGCTGATTGCAATGCTATAGGTAAGCTGAATGAGAGAGCAGTCCAGGGGCTACTTAGACATAAGGGAGGATCATGCATATAACACTGGTATATATTGCATTGGTTTATAACTAGATGTGTTAGTGGCATAACTTGTATATGAATACAATTAATGATTTTTAAAACATTATCAATGAGGTCGATTGCTCGTGGATATTGTGTAATATGGAGGCCTTGATCACTTTTTTTGTCTACACAAGTGAATATAGACACCTTGAACAAGGTCATATGCAAAGAAAGCGAGAGTCGAAGACATTGAGTATGACAATAAATATAAAGTGTATTGAATCTTAAGCAGCTACTGCACATCACATTTGTCAATGTTGTACAGTCCAATAGCACTACTGTAAAACTGCCTTATTACCACATCTGTTACAAGCCACCCTTCTTGGTCATCCATCATTCTTGACCCTGAAGAAGTTCACGATTGCCAACTCAAGGCTTATGGCACCATGAAAAATGCTCAACATGCCTGAGAAACTGACAGCGGAATCAGAGGCCTGGTCTTTGTGTGGAACTTCTAACCAAAAACGAATAAATACATGCCTTTCGTATGACCGCCTTGGTGCATCACTTCAAAAGACCTAAGGTCCCGCCATGGGGGAGATCACAAGAAGAATCTCAGTAGCCAACTTTGCACATAAAGATGAAAAAGAAGGCCAGCCTGGAGACAATCATCTGGATAGCAGTACTGCATTGAATAACAGCATGAACAAACCAAGTGAGACCTCTAGCCCTTGGCCAGGTGACCTGCTTGAGTAGCAGCCTCACTACAACCTTTGCCTAGAATGGACCTGCCTGCATTGCTGAACGACTATGATCTCAACCAGTTATGTCAGTAGATAGCTTGATCACACTCACCATATCACTCTTAGGGGCTCAGGTTCAATAGAGAAGTCATGTGAATGCAAGGTGTAAAAGCCTTGAGTAAGGCTTTAATGTCTTGAATTGATGACACAGCTCCTTTTCCAGGATTATTATGGCAGAGAGGAGGAGAGGAACTCGTGTTTCTGCTGCTACCTTCCTCTGTGCCCTACAGTTGCTCCAGCATCTGCACCAGCATGGATTTTCATGAAATACTGTAGGTCCCTATGGTGTCTGCCTGCTTTATGCACCAGAATATGGCACACAGAACCCTTAGGTATCTATTAAACATGCTCCCTGCCATGCTGCATGTACAACTACAGTTAAACCCTGCTCAACATGCTTGTATGCTGAGCAGGGTTTTATTGTATTTGTGAACACTGCTTAACATGCCCGCGTGGTAAGCAGTGTTCTCAATTGAAATTGATCCCACCCCTGAAATGCCCAGGATTTAATGGTAATTGTGAGTGTTGCTTGCCATGCCATTATGGTAACTGGTGCTCACAATGAAAAGTAAGTGCTGTCTGGTATGCCAGTTAGCGTTCACTCACTTTACACTCCGGAGTGAAAATGTAAGGCAAGAGGGGTTGTGCAAGCAAGTCAGCGTACATGCTTGTACGCAGCCTTTTGCAGGTTATATTTGCACCCAGCAGTGCACATGATGCACATTTGGCTGCAGGGAGCCAGTTCTGTTGCTGTGTATACATAACGGTTATCCGCCGTACACATTTTCTGAAAATGAGCTCCTCAGACATGTACATTTAGTATGGATTGTGAACTGTTTGAAAGAGAGGTGTAGACAATTCATGATATGCATAGTATTCTAATATTTCAGTACTGTACAGGGAATCGATGCATTCCAACATTATTTGTACTAAGCTCTACAGTTCCATTAGATTCAAAACACAAATCGAAGATGCACTGTGCTTTCTGAAAGCACGGAATGGACCAGACCTACGATCAGAAATAAACGCTGAACGGTCATTTTTTGGTACTGAGGCATTATTTTCTGTAAACATGTATTTTCTATTCAAAGGCGGGCATTTTGGCAAAACACAAGTGAACAATGGGCTCCACTGAAATTGTAGGCATTTTGAGAGTGTTCCTCTAATGTGTTCTGCGTTTCGTTGTTTTCAAATCTATTATCACCAAGCTGTTTTCCCTAGATCAAAGATGACTTTTTTGAATGCTGTCTTCGAACCAATGCCCTCATTTAGCAGATTACCCTTTCCTTAATTTCAAGACAATAGAAAAGCGTGTGTACTTGGAGTGGAAGTGCATATGTTCACCGATGTTCCGTCCAATATGTAAGTTCTGCCCCCATTCAAATGCAATTTGTGACCAGCCGAATGCTCCCATCAGTAGTACAATGGTATAACATGGCCCACACAGAAACATTTGCCTTTCCTTTGCATGTTATTGTAAATGCATTTCTACTTGAATTAGTATTACTCATATTTATAAATAATGTGATACAGGCAAAACAGTGAAAAGCCATTTTTTAAATTTTTTTTTCAAAATCAAGGAATATCTGGAAGTTATTTTTTTGGTATAATGAACACATCAATCATTCAGTTGGAGATCTGATGATGCTTCAATGTGGAATCAACTGCGCTCATTAAATGTCCTAATTTTACAATATTGATCGCATCTTCCCAGTTTTTCCCGACTTATGAGGTGCACAACCGTCCGACTCTTGAATGGAAGGATTAACAGAATGTATTGGCGTTCGGCCGAGCGCGTCACGCCAACAGAGTTAAGTTCTATTGTCATTGCTCAGCTCTACTGCGAGCCCGACACGAGTTTGGTGAAATACAAATCTTCCACGCCATGTCGCTGCCACGCCAAGATATTGATTCAGTGCACGAGCAGATGTCAGCTGACCAGTGCAAGGTCGTCTATAATTACCTTCATCTTTTTTCACCCTTCGCGAGGGAGAGCTCAGAGCAGATCCTCCTTACCTTGCACGTCCTTCTCCAAAAATCACGTTATTGACGCGTGCTGCTCGTAAATGTACCGCAGACTAGACACTGGATCCATGTGCATGTCCAAGGCACCGTGCACTCTAGACGGCTAATGCTCGCAGGTACTTTGGCCGCATTCGCCCATGTCGAAAATCTACAGGAACCAACTAACTTGATATCCGAACAAATAGACGAATGCACGGAGACCAGCAGATAGAAATATAGTACATGCAATATAAAAAACACATTTTTAAAGAGTTCAGATTATCACCGATGAAAACGTCAATTCTACAAACGTTGGGAATGGAAACTTTAAGGTATAAATGTTCAGTCCAAACGATGTAGTCCCATAAACCGAAGTACATCCCACTACACTGGACACACTAAGGCCCTGATTCATGAAATTATCTGCGTGTAAAATCGGGGTAATGGAATCAACCACGCATAATTGTATGGACTTCGTGCAGGTCTGGCATGGTTCTGTGAGCGGTTGAGCGACTTGTGTGAGACTCCTCACAGAGTTTGGGTTGTTCCTAGGCAGAGTCGAAAATAGGGGACGGAATATGCAGAATGAGGAAGAATTCAGTAAAATATGGGTATTGAGGGAGGGTGCACAGCTAAACCAGCGTGCACCCATTCCTACACAAACCCAAATGTATTCATGGGTCTCAACGCGCAACCTCGCAGTGTGAAAAGGTTCACGCAAATACAGTGACCCATCTGCCACATGATATCAGGCATAAACTTCAACGCGCATAGGGACCAATGCATATAAAGCACGCAATGCACACTAAAATAATGCATACAGCCACGATAAACCCGGCAATAGGAGGAGTGGTCGGGCACGGACACCGCAGGAGGAGGAGGATGTCCAGGGCCTGGATTGTCGCACACTGCACCGCACTGTTAGGGATGCCAGATGACCAGGCATATGCTATGTACATGTCCCCCCATTTGATCCAAGACCTCGTCAGGGAATGGGAAAATATCTTAGAATCTCCCACCATTTGCTCCAAGGTCCTTACACCTCTAAACAAAGTGCTGAATGCACTCCATGTATTTGCAACTGGGTCCTTCCATCGAACTATGGAAATAGTTAGGGGGATATCACAGACCACACAATCCCACTGCATGCATAACAGCGCGTGCATGTGTGCCCAGGCACGGAATTCTACACAGCAGCAGACTTATCCTGTGTAGTAGGTACAATTGCATACAGTTGGGCTACGGTCCCACCCGATAGACTGAGCACATATACCGGAATCAAATGCATAGACACTCTATTAATGTGCAGGTAGTGGTTGATGCTAATGGAATTATCATGGAAGTGTATGCCAATTTTCCAGGGCAGCACACATGATAGCTATCTTCCGCCAGTCACCAGTGTGCCGGGCCCAACATCTGGAAAACATGGCAATGCATGACTCATCAGTGAGTATCAACTGTCACGCACATACATCCATGTGTTACACTGAACAGCATAACCTGACAATAAATGCCAATAACAACCATGTACATATTTTCAGGAGACAGTGCATACCCGCTGTCAACATACATGTTGACACCAATCCTGAATCCTACAACACCAACTGAGATGAGATGCAATACCACACATGTAGCCACTATGGCCAAGTGGAGCACACATTCGCAGTGCTGTAGTCACGGTTCCGCTCCCTTGACCACTCTGGTGGGGTGTTGCTATATGCACCACCAGTAGTATGTAAAATCATAGTGGCAGCATGTGTACTGCACAAAGTCGCCACACGGCATGTCACCAGAGGAAATGCAAGTGGGACACCGCCCACACCCACCCTTTCCCTTGGCTGACCAAAGGGCATGTAGCGAGGCTGCACACACCCAGCTAGTGCAATAATACTTCACATAAAAACCTGCCCCTGTGGAGCACACAAAGTGAGGCCACATCCCAGGTGCCGTTCAATGATGAATTGTGACCTATCCTCAGTGCCCATAACAACACTCTGAGAATGTGTCTCTGGGAGATGCAAATTGAGTGTGTCCATTAGACATAAAACAACATGCACAAACAGAGCTTCATATACGATTTGTAAGTGAGAGTATTGTACTCCCTAGTTTTCAAAATTGGGAGTAAAATGATTTTGGAGGCATCAAAAATGTAAGTCGAATTCAGAAATGTGAGAAATTCATAAGCAAGTAAACATATGTTGTAACAGGAAAAATGCATGAACTTGGTAACATTCATTTTTTAGCACTTAGTTGTTCATGCACATCACAGGCTACATGTTTTACTATTGTCTTCCTGTGGTACTAGGTGTACTACTGGCCCAGACTTATCCATGTCACTGTATCGGTCTAAGCAGGGGCGCAAGATTCCACATGTCTTTTTCATACTGTGAATAGGGCGCATTTCTACTGCGTATTTTAATTTCCAGTGAGTATTTGCCAACTTCTAAGGGAGCAAAAGGTGTCTGATAAACCCCTAATCTGTATGGCTGTGCACAAATAATCACCAACAGTCAAAGCAATTTCAACCAACAGTGTCCATGTAGAGCACACAAAAGAACATACACAAGCAACAATATCCCTGACCACCATCACATGGACAACAACTAATCTGCATGTAGACCCCAAACTACACACATGCGGCCACAAGTAGGAAGGCACATTACAAAATAGAAATGAGCAACAGGCACGTGTAAGGGCCACCCTGACCCCCTATACGTGTTCCACAAATAATATACAGGTTGAGTGGCCAACCCATTCCCTGACAACAACTATGCTCACAATACACAGTCACATCAAACAAGTCATGCAGATTTGAAACATGCAAGTGCACTGCAAGAAATATGCACATCTCACCTCACACCTTATCCCTTGTGAGGCTACATTAGCCGGACCCTGGAATCTATGGATGTCCCCCTCTGTAGGCCTGGAAACCAACCAATTCTGATGCTGTGTTCTGTACACACATACAACAGCAACATGCCCTTCAATCGCAGCAACCATCTTCCTCTGCAGAATGTTGAGTAAAACAACACAATGGTAGGGCAGGCAACACATCCATGCACCCAAGTACAGAGCAACATGTGCCTGCCTGAGAGACATGCAACAAATGCAAACAAGAAATCAGCAACCACCCATCAACATGTGTCCCTGCATCCATGCAGCCAGATCTGCTCACCTCATGCAATGCAATATGAATACCCCACACAGTGACACCTTAACCACCCACAACACCTACACTACCTGCTCCCCAGAGTGCCATGCAGTGAAGAACCAGGCAACAATTACCTCTTGTCACTGTGATGGAACATTGTTAAGCCTCTGATCCAGCCACAGTCAATATGGCACTAAGAGGACTCCCTTAAAGAGCTGTGAAACCTAGGATCAGCTTGGAAGCACTCTCAATGCCATGCCACAATATGGCATCCCCTGATTAACGTGGCAGTGCAACAGTGCAGTAAACTCTGACAGTAGAGCTGCTGAGTAGAGTCACAGATGATTTGATGAAAAAATATCCCTAAATGCATAGAAGACATGATCCGGCAAAAGGCAGCTGTACACAAAGGCAGCAGTCATACTGGAAGGCAGGAGACTGAGGCAACTGCCATGAAAGAGACAAGCAGACATGAGAAAGGAATGAGAAACAGAGGCCAAGGACTCTGCCACACAAAAGGGAGCAGCCAACAGCACAGTGGAAGGGAAGGCAGTCCACAGGGACTGGATTGAATGGGGGCCAATGTGCCTGGAACTGAAGGGAGAGTTGATATGCCATGAGCAGCTGTAAACATGCTGCAAAAAACTGCTGGTGTACTGTGCATGGTAATGTTCACCGTGGCAAACAACAACACCTTGCCAATGGTCTGTGCCTGGTGTCTGTAGTGAAGATGGCATCCCCCAAATGGCCAGAAATGATGTCCTGTGTGTGGCATTGCCACAGGACAGCACCCCCAGAAGGGGAAGAAGGACCAAGATAGGACTGCACACTTGGGTAGACATGACTAGTAAAAACTCATTGAACTGGATGCCACACGGCAGGCAAGACACATGTGAAAACTGCAGGGAAACACTCCCCATTGCTGCCATCATCATGTGTCCCAGCACACATACAGCTGGACCTGCCACCCTCATGACAACACACCAACAAAGGCCCTAGAGTGACAGCCTCCCTCACAACTATCCCCCCACCAGTGCCACCCTGATTGTCATGGGAAAACAGCATGAATAGACACACCAGCCTACCGTAGCCATGGGTCACATGCACCCATGATGCTGGACATGCACACCTCAATACAAGTGAAAGAAAAGCAACCCCACACAGTGCCCGACTCCCTGCCACCAACGAGAATGCAAGTGCCACCCTGACTGCCCATCACTTACCTGCACAGGGTTCCCACCGGCTCGCATCCACTGCATCCCACCTGAAAAAAACATTAGAAACTCACAAAGAAATGCCTTGCATCTACATAAAAATACTGGCCAGTCATGACAACTCCTGTATCTAACAAGGAAATAGGCATGGACCTCCCAATGTCGAAGGATGACAGCGAGTGATGATTGCCGAGCAGTGGAGTGGACAGAGAGAGGGGGATAGGTGAAAAGCAGTGCATGGAGGAGACTGGCTTGGGTGGAGATGATAATGGATATATCTGACATCACAGACAGTGAGTGCAGAGAGAAGTTGGTCAAGAGAGGAAGACAGAGACATGAACACCTGTGCAAGAAGCAGCCTGGTCAGAAAACCTGGAAGGCACATAGATAGAAAAGTACCACATGTAGTTGGCAATGGACAAAAGTGGGAGATGGAAAAGGGCAGACTTGCAAAGAATGGCCACCTGTAAAATGTGAATCAGCAGCTCTATATCAAAGAAACAACATGCATCACCCACAATGGCATGCAAAGCAGAAAAAGACCCATGTACACAACATACCCACAAATAGGTGCCTATAGCCAGATACCCATAACCTGCACCAACCAACAAACCTCCCTTGTTGGACACCGCAGTAAATGGACATCAGGAAAACATACAGCTGTTCACTCACCCTCCAATAGACCACACACCCTGTGTGATATTGTCCCTGTTAGTGTGAACGCATCTAAGGGTGCAACTGCAACTCCCACAGGGACAACAGATGAAGACAAGTTGTGGGGAGGTGACGAAGTAACCTGTGCATGGGCCCACATTGTGCAGAAACACCATACAGTCACTCACAGTGTCAGATAAAATGAACAAGTAATGCAAACAAAACTCATGCAATACATCCTGGTGTAGAGAACATACAGAAACAAACAATGTACAACAAGTGAACTGATTGGGTAACACACAAGCAATCCGTTAGGGGTACACATTTGCATATCTGTACAATCCTACATGCAGCAAGTGTGACAAACCTGTCCTGTTGAGTCAACATACACAAATGCCCACAACTGTGTCACCAGAGGCTGTGTCATTAAGTGGTGCAGCTGAAGATGAGTAGACCTGACAATGGACATGTGTGTTACCTGTGGAATAGTGGCAGGGAATGGCAGGTCATGTGAGTAGATAAGGGAGTGAAGTGTGCAGTGGCACAGGTCAAAGAGTAATGTGGACAGGGAATACACATGCCAGGCCCCATAGAAAACATGGGGCGGGGGAGTAGAAGGGTGGCAGTAAGGAGACATCATCACAGTCAGTGAGGCAAGTATCGGAGAAGCATTACATCTGAGTGGGCGATGTAGCTGGCATGTGTTACCTCATCCAACAGATGACATGAGTATGAACAAGTATGCATGTTTCAAGTGCACAGACAGGCCAATGTTTGTGCAACTGCACAACACAGTGATGGTAGTGACAAAGCATGTGCTTGTCAAGTATCAACTGGCAGACACATACAGGTGCTTCAAATGTGAAGTTTATAAGTTTGAACAATCACCATGCACATACATAGAATGGTATGCAGACAGACACACTCATTGCAAGTCATGATGCCCATAACCTTTCACATGGTCCGTCTATGGGCATGTCATTTTCTGATTGCAAGGATGGCTATCTCTGCATGAACACCCACCATCAGTTATTGTTCACCATGTAGTGAATGGCGTAACCCCTTACAGCAAACAAGTGTGATGGCACCTACAACATGCCTGCAACTCAGGGCTGTGGTCTGTGGGCACGGATGCACCTGAACTCTGGGCACATCACCAGGCATGATGGCAGACAGCTCTGATATGCATCATGAGAAGGCATCTCATAGGAGCAGGTGACAAATTGAACATGCAACTCAGCATGAAATTATGTGATTGATCAGCATTTAGTGCATGTACCTGTCAATCAGTGCAAAGTGACATTGCACAATAATCTAGCAGATAAAAGTACATGTAGTTGTGTCATTTCCTGCCCATGAAATAGGGGAGTATCCTGTGGGTGATGTATACCATAACACAGTCATGTGCTACACATGTCCACCACACAGGATACTCCCAAAATTAAGGCCTTGTGACATGAGTCTAAACATCGGCAAACATGCATTCCCCAAGGATGTTATACAACTGTAGCCAGATGTACAACTACACATTTATGGTGGGTCATGCATGATTGGTGAAACATACGTTGCACAATAGAACCCGCTCACAGGATGTGTCTCATAGTTCTCGAGGCATCCCACACATTGCACCTACTCAAGGGTGATGAACTGGCTTGTGGCCCCTTCATGCGGTGTCAGCTACTCCTCCTCTGGTGACGCCCCTCAAGTTGTCCTTGCAGAGGCCAGGTTGACACTGAGCATGTGCTTCTTCCTATGTGTGAGATCATTCAGCTACTTCATGACCTGTGCAGCAGTGCATATCTCATAATTACATAAAGGCATAGATATACATAGGATGCTAGAAAAAGGAAACATATTGCTACTTTTTCTCAGATAGTTTCCTACTAATGATCAGGATGGCACAATATGACAGCAATTCTCCTAAAAGAGTCCACATTCATGAGTAATGGTAGAAAAATGTTGATCATCAGCAAACAGGTGAAGTTTTAGGCAAACAAACACAACCTATGCATTCATGTTGTAGATAAAGGCATGTTAAATTCACTGATAGCTTTCTTAGGGATATGATCCTACAGAATGCCTGAAACATTAACGATTCAGAATAAATCCTATACTAACAAGATTGTATTAACATGTGCTTGGTTTATAGCCAACAAATGGATATTTGCAAAACAAATACAAAATGGTAATTTTTTTTCATTCATTTCAAGACAGACACTGCATGTTGACAATGACATGTTAGAGTTAAGTCCTTATTTTATATTGCGGTATTGTATTTAAGATGATTTTTAATGACACTTGTCTAAGTGTATGATTTTGTTATTAGTATGTTCTCCTATTATGCAATTAACACATTTTTTATACTGATGAAATTATTGTGACAGAACACAGAGAAACAATGATACATTATTAAGTGCATAGGTAAGACGCGCTTATAACAAAAGTGCATTATGCATTTCAAATAAATGTGGTACACAGTTTGAATTATTCACTTATATTGAAGAACATGTTATTAGAGGAATATTTTCTTTATTAGCTCAGTTTAGTGACTAGGGTAATCCCCCTGTATAATTTCATCAGATAATCTGCCCTGTAAAAACTATTTCTGGGTGCCACTGAAATAAACTGTATGATTCCAGCCTTTTTGATATGACCTTTAAATGCTTGCTTTTCGTCAAAACATCCCTACATTTTCTACAGATGCCAAACTGCAGTGTATCACCAAGGCCATTTTCCTTAAGGTACCTTTAGAAAAACGGACTGATAGTTTGCTGGTCTAGTTTGGTCAGCAGTGCATTTTTTTTCTAAAGGATTAGGACAGTTGCAGATTTGATGGAGTAAAAAAAGAGTCTATGCTGAAGGGAGCGATTAAGGAATTCAAACAGTTAAGGACAGGTGAGCACCAAACAGGTCACTAGGAGAGTGAAATTGGTTGCACATATGGAGGCTGGGGGCTAAATCAATAGGAGATGTAAGGGAGTAACAGAGATTTGAAAGGGTATGGGGGAGATGGATGACAAATGGTTGGTTCCGGGAAGGAGAGAGAAGAGGGCTGCATTGACACCAATTTTAGATATATTTGAGGTAAATTAGTGAGCTAAGTCATCAGCAGAAAGCGGATGAGGAAGTAGAGAGCCTACAAAGGTACACACAGGTGTCTACATTTACAAAGCATTTTCAATGTGATTGAGTCTCAGAGAGAGAATATGAGATCAGCATAGTAAGAACATTTGTCAGAGGCTCGAGCATTGAAGGAGGGAAGTATGGAGTTCCTGTAAGCAGCAGGAAGAGAAGAACAGGGAGAACACATTTTTTCTCAGTGATACAAGTCGAGGCACATGGCTTCCCTCTTTGATTTTAGACTGGGACATCCATGTTTGTGAGTATAGGCTGGAATATCATGCTGCAGAGTGAAGGTCAAACACGCTATACAGAAATTTATTGACCTTAACAAATGCACATTTGATTGAGTTGGAAAGTGAGGAGATAGCGAGGGCTTAGAAGAGTTCCTGCCTTTGTTAAGATTGGGGAACATGGAGTCAGGCTCGAATTTCCTTTAGTGATAGATGAAGGAATGGGTGGCGAGAGGGGATGGGGATGGAAATGATGAAGAAGATAGATGAGTTGTCAAAGAGATTCAGGAGACCGACGTGAATATGTGAAGGAAAGGAAGAAACAATTTGGTGAACTGGCAAGTTTATGAGTAGTAAGGTAGTGCAAGTTGATCAAGGTTTGGCCAGAGACAGTGGATTCCATCTGTACTTGATGGGTCTTTTTCATGTTGGGGGGGGGCGGTTGTGGTCACCCATCTTGATGGCAGGAAAATTAGTTGGAGAGATTTAAGTAGCATTTTGAAGTCAGGGGAGTAGAGATTGGTGGTGCTGATTGGGTAGTTGATGAGTGGGATAGTGAGATAGTTTGGGGAAAAATGTAGGAATTAGATGTGTTTAAAGGAAAAATGAGATAAGTCATATGGGGAAAGAGGACTAAAAATGTGTCCTTGCTACTCAGGACAACTCCAATGTGAGGATGGATGGAGGGAGAAGGTAATGAAGTCAGTGTGAAGGGCAGACACCACAGCAGTGTCGAAACATGGAATACAGAATTTACTAATGACCAGCACACAGAGTTTGGGGTGCTGGTCATCCAAGTCATTGGTGAGAGATTGCAGAGCGATCTTGCCATCCAGATGGTTAGACAGAGATGGAGAACGAGTGGGTGGAATTTTGATGGTGACGATTGAAATATATGAGGTTTTAAAGGGTATGTTGCAAATTGAAGGATACATCCGGCTTAGCTTTGACTGATGGAAGAAGAACGGGAGGGTGGCCGACTGATGGTTTGAATCTTAAGAATGTCCATTTGCTCAGAGGAGAGTAAGACATATGACAGTGAGAAGAAGGTATGAAATATGTAGGGTTCTTTTGGATCCTTAGGTGGTCAAGGGATATCAATGAGGGAATTGAGTTATGGCAATGAAACTGAAGGTCGTGCTTCAGTGGTTAGAGTGTGAGAGGTGCAGAAGGAGGAGGGAATGTAGACCTTGTGCATTCCTATTCCAAACAGAAGACATGTCTCAACATATTTTTGATAGACAGTGCCTCTCTGTCCTAAAACAAAAGAAGAGCATACACACAAAAACGTATAGCACTGCCACAAAGTTTGAAACCAATTTCTCTGTCAAAGTCGAGTAATGAAAAAAAACGACATTAACAATGCTAAATACGTTGCACGTAGAAGAGTACATGACATTACAAAGGCAGCACTGTATGTCGCTATGCCCCAGGCACTATATTGTGGTTGGCTTTCTAGGGCTACCCTGCATGATATTAGATTGCGTGATTTGTTAAGAGTGGCTAGACGTCTCTGCATGCTGAGACTAGAATAGTCCAGTTAGTTGTCTGCAGACACGTTAGGCAAACAAGAAGGACATTTGTATCATGTGCCTTACAAAGATGTAGGGTAACTTATAGAGCCTCATTACGAGTCCAGCGGTAACCGAGGCGGTAAAACCGCATGGTTACCGCCGGACTTGTATTACCATTCCGCCTCCGTGATTCACGGAATTACCGGGGCATTACAACCCCGGTTTCCCGGGAATCACGGAGGCGGAATGGTGTTAATCCCCATTCCCATTGAGTCCTATGGGACTCGATGGGAATGGGGATCATGGAAACACCGGCAGCATCTCGTAATGCTGCCGGTGTTTCCTCGTCCGCCTGCAGGCGGGCGGTGTTAAACCCGCCAGGTCAAACCTGGTGGGAACATCACCTCCCGCCTGCAGGAGTCGGGATCGCCCAGCATGGAAACAACGGTGGCGGCGGGTTTACCGCCACCGTTGTTTCCATACTGGGCGATTTGTAGTGAGGTCCATACTGTCATATGGTAGTATGCATTATTATTGGTATTATTATCATGGTACTTAATGAGCGCAAACCTAGCTTCGAGAAGCAACAGAGCGCTTTACAGATGTATACACTAATATGGATACCTAGCAGAGCACTGTACAGATGTGTACTGCATTGCAGGTGCATAACAGAGAGAGGTAACAACAGAACAGATATTCAGCAGGGGATAGGATACAGAGGGGCACAGAGGAGGGGCACATCTCTGCAGGGTGACGTGGAAGAGAGAGGTGGGCTTCGTCTAGCGAGTCAGGTGGCAGGAGGGACAACGTTATTGTCTGGGTGTTCAGGAGGAGAGTCTTGAGAATGTCAATTGAGATTGCAAATGTATAACAAATACTAAATTGTACAATCTGGAAAACTTAGACAGACTGATGAAGTTTGTGTGCACCTTCAAGATCTCTCATACGAGAACGTTTGATATATATAATATTCAAATGTTCCATTGAGGAGTATGTCGAAATGTACTTTTCCGTGGACCTCTTGAAAGCTGACTACGTCTACATGAATTTGTCTTAGTTCTCATGAACTGTGTTTACATTATTTTTCTTCCCTCAACGAGCAAACTCAACAGTAGTCCTGTTCTCTCAAAGTAGTGGAATGTGGCCTATGTGTCAAGTGTCCTTTCATATGAATTGTGCAGACAATGCAATGGGACGGTTTCTGCTGATCCCACACAATCATACGTTGTCTATCAATGACATTTTAAAAAGGATACACTGATGCATACAATCGTCAGGAGTGTGGTTCATTGCTTTCTGCTGGAAAACATACAGCCAATGTCACCATTTTACATCACAGCTCTGCCATCAATCCATAGTACTTAAGTTAGTCTAAAATAAGGTACAGCAGAAGTGACAAGGTGAGCACTGAAGGTTGCCAAATTTAGATCACCTATTACAACATTTGCAATAGCAGCCTGTTTGGCGTGTCAGCGCTAATATATTTATTTATGTGGCACCAAATGAGTATTCATAGCAAACCTCTAAATATTAAACGCAAAATAACAGCATTCCATCTGATTCTATTGGAGGATAGTGTGCGATCCACAGACCAATTGAGCTGATTAATTCAAGTGATGCATTGGTAATTACGGTGAGAAACAGTGAAGGTCACTAGACCTCTGTGATATTGCAGCTTTAAATCCAGCCTTCCGTAAGCTAAATGGCAAAACGGCAGAGTGCCCTGAATATAGATAGGGCTCAAGGAAAGACTGATAAATATACTCTACCGACTTAGAATGAGCAATTACAGGAGCTGCCAGATGCTGACCAAGACAGTGGACGGCAGATGAATTTTCAAATAGCAAAAAAGAAAAAAAAGAAAAGACGGTAGCAAAAGAACAATATCACTTTTAGCATGCAGAAGACGACTGGTTGCTTCGAAATTAAACTTGGAAGCCCAAGGGTACACTATTTATTTGTTTTCTTTACCAATGTAATTAAATGAATCCAAAAGATGATGAATCTTTATTAGGTGAGGTCATTTTCAGGAACATGCTGCGGCATACATGATTACGTTTCCGTGTCCCTCTATCTCAATCTAGCCCATCTCTCCACCCTGCCACAAAGAGACATATTAGCAGGTTCAAAGAACTGTTCCTGCACGCAATTGATAATTGGATGCCTAATGTACAATTGTGGGTATGCAGTTTTCAATTTCTCATATAAAATACGTACCATTATACCCTTCGTATGATAAACCACACCAGACCATGTCCAAGACTCGGAGCTCCTGTATTTGTCATTTAATACAGGGGTCAGGTCCTTGTCCGAAGAGAACAGGTACAGCTTGTATGAAAGCTCAGTGGGCAGGGTTCCTGCACAGAAATGTGTCTATCACACCAGGGGCGTAGGAGACCCATAAAATCTGGGGGTGACAGGGGACACCTTGGGGATTTGCTTTTTTAAATGTATTTATTGGATTATTATAATGTGTTCATACAACAAAAACAGTGGGCGGGGAGAGGCAGGAATTGCCTGCTCGCAGATACTCCTTTACCTCTTTCCCCCGTCACTGACATATGCAGATGATTGTGCTGGAGCTTACCCAAATGTATGGAAATACTTTGGTCTCAATAATATTCCCCCCACGGGCCTTGTTTTTCTCTTCCACCTCAGTTGGTGTGATGATCCGTTTCACTTCTTGTGTTTCTCCAGGTCTCCCAGCGATGGACTTTTAGAGAGATCTTTTATAATACTCTCACATGTGCTTTAAGTGCAGATGCTTTATGCAGTTTCGACAACCCATCCTATCCTACTCCACTTGAACCCTCCATGATGGAACATGAGTGTGCCCCTTTACAGCAGTGTATGAGCGGCAATCATACCTCGGATTTACATGGATAGCGGAACAAGTGCTGTTGTGAATCTCGAGTCTGCTTTATTTTTTTCTGGGTCACCCAGATGGCTTATGGTGGCCTCCATTAAAACCTGTCTACAACTCATTATTCAGCTGATGGTGGGTACCAAAAATTCAGTTGCATCCATATTTTAAAAACAGCGTAGGCATGGAAAAGGCGCTTGCCAGGCATCGCCATAGTGGTATTAGGTACCCACTGATGGTAATAACTGCAAAATGGTGCTAGTACCTGGACATTTAATAGCAGTGCCTGGCAAATGCCCAATACGTATACACAAGCAAACACTTGCCATTGCCAGTTTTTAGCAGGACTTCAGTGAAGGAAATGCATAGTGCTAATAGAGTGGCTGAAGGCATCCCTGGAAAAGACATTTGTATTACACCAGTAGTATGTTCCCAGCTCCAATTAAGTTATTAACTACACAGGGCTTTGTAGTAAACATCCCTAAGTCAGTGGCTTCATCTAAACCAGAACTGGCACTTTACGTGCCTTTACAGATCATTCTACTGTTTTTTTAAAGGAATAGGTTATGATGTAAAATGAGTCTGCGGCCCGCGTGCCATCCATCCAACAAAAACTCATGAAAGTTGCTAAGATAGCCCAAATAACATGATGCTGTGTCGCAAAGCAAGATGCCACACACCCTGGCACCAGCTCCCACTAAAGGACAGGTCAGAAGTGAATATATACCTAATTCAAGGTTAGTCCTGACTTCAGACCTAGAGGGCAGGTAGGATTGAGTGAAAAGGGAGTTGATGCAGGAACAGCCTGCTATGACTGTTCCAGATGACACTGGGGCAGTGGGAGAGCGCCGAGCCTGAGCTTCCACGTCCCTCCAATAAATCCTCCCCATGCCGGCTTGCACCCGGGAGAGGGGGGCCACTATATGTATAATCAGGCCCAATCAATGCGCAGACAGAGGTGGTGTAGTGTATATATCTGCAATTATTTCAACAAACGACTTCTAATTATCCTAGTGCAGGCCTCGTGAGCATGGATCATGCATTAGAAGAAGACGCATTTGTGACTGCACCCTTTATCTGGGAACATGAGGCAAGGCACCATGCTTCCTTGTACAAATCTCACCCCTGTACCATTCTCTACTCCACATTCTCGTCTGCTGTACCCTTTTCTCCCAAGTCCCTTCCCTGCCCCCGACACCAAGTCACTCCTCTGAACACTGCCCTCTACACTTTCTCACTTGTTTGTACTTCTCTCTCATTTGCAAAACCCGAAGCACCTCCTATGCCATTTCTGCCCTACACCACTCACCCTGTGTTCTGGTCTTTCCTGCAGCCCTCTCTCCCCTGCACACACTGGTCACCCCGTGCTGCAAACCATCCCTATCTTTCATCTGCACTCTGTTCTTGTTCCCAACTCTCCCCTCCCTTGCTCCTCTCTTTTTCTGTACTCTGCACCCTTTCTACCCTTTTTCACTTTGCAGTTCCACACTCTACTGCACCCCAGTCCCTCGCTTCCCATTCCCCCACGGCACCCCAGAACTCTCATCTACACTTACTCAGAACGTTCTCCTCAGTCTTCAGAGCACCCTCGATATCCTGGCTTACATTTCACAGGTTTCCTCTTGCACTCCTTGCATGAACAACCACTCCATATAACTTCTCAGAATAAGCTGGAACAGGCATGCCAGATCCATGACCTTAAAAGGGATCATTGATACGTGCAAGCATTAACTCTTAAGAAATAGTCAGGAGCATGGATTTTTGGAAGGGGGGACAGACACAAAAGTCACTTAATCCACGTACTGCAGAGGCTGTACCCCCAAAATCTGATTGCACTGCAACCACTCTCAAGTACGCTGACAGAAACAGCTAGGCTGAAAAAAACAGGGTGAAGCTTAGCCAAGACCAACAGAAGATTAGTGCTTGATTTCTTTTGAGAGATGTGCAAGATGGGCACCAACAACTGGTTTATTTTGGGCAGAGACAGAGTTCAGGTCGTTGCTGGTAATAGTTTATTTTATGGATTATAACACTTTGGTCATAGCGCTTCATCCTAGATGCTTTCAGCTTCTAGGCAATGTAATAGCAGGTATTATTACCCACATTTGAACAGTACTGAATTCTTGAAAGGTTAATTGGACCCTGCTGCTGGGTTTGAACTAGCAAAATGCAGGTAGCCCTCCTGTCAGAGACCAAGCATTAGGTGTGGTACCATCCAAACTTCAAGCAGGTGCGTATTGGTGGGAAGAGGTGGAGGGGTGTGCCTTAAGTGGATGCTACTGATATTAGAGTATGCATCAAGTGTTTTCCCTTGCATACCTTAGACATTACTATGGAAAAGAGCACACATCCCACCTAGCGGCCCTTCTTGAGATTGGCTCATCCTCATTTTACTTTATACGGTTTCATGAGGATTTCGTATACAATGTCAGGCTAATATCTCAGGCAGTGTCTGCACTCTGCAAACCAGGCCTGGGTACAGGGACATCTTGGAGAAAATCCAGTCTTCGCCAGATTGTATGATCCTGGGAGAATCATGTGACCCCCTTACTGTGCATTATTTTCTCTATATGTTTTCTTGGGATCACCTAAAGAGACTCAGTTGGCAGTGTACACTATAACAAAATGCCTCAATCGTAAATGTTCTAACAGAGTTTCTTGTTGCTCCATGTATCCTAAGCATTTTGAGTGAGTGCAAAGAGGGACAAAGTGTCACACCAATAGATGTCACCTCCAGCTGGGGGACCAGGTTTCATTTTGGGAAGCAGTTATAGATACATTCATAGAATATTTATGTTTTTTTGCAGAGAAACTTGTCAGGTGCAGTCAGCGTGATCCAACGTCAACGAAATAAACTAGAAACAATCTCAAATTAACCTGACGGTTTAGTGGCAATAGTATAGTGTAAGCAGCAAAAATAATCATCAAGCCCTTCTCATTAAAAAAGGCAATACATAATATATGAAACTGTGTTGTGACATTTGTATTTACATGTCAATACCGGCTCCCATTGTGCCCTCTTGATCCTCTGCTGTATCGGTAAATGGCCTCCGTATTTTGTTTGTGCGGCCTTGCAAGCCCTTGTTGGCCAATGCTTGGAGCTTAAATGTAAGCCCTGGCTGCCCATCAGTAAGGAACGAAGAGCCGTTCCAAATATGATGTTCCTCGTTGGCAAGGGCACATTTTCAAGAATTGAAAAAACTGAGGGCAGCAGGGCCTCAGGTTTTTCAATTCATGAAAGTGTTCCAACGTCAGATATACAGTTTTTAAACATGTGCAGCGTGTTGCAAACTGTTTTGCAACATGCCACACCTGTTTAGAAACTGTATATCTGACGTTGGCACACATTCCCATTCCTCCCCATGCCGCCCTGCACCTGGGAGAGGGGGGCCACTTGACTGACTTAGCTTACGGTAGCTGAGGTCTCAGGTGGAGGAGGTCAAGTCGCAGTCGGACTTGGAGTCTTTCTCAGTCTGTCTCCCTCAATAACACACGCTGTCACAAAGTCATTGGAGCATGCGTCGCTGCCTGGCTTCTCCTTCGTTAAACAAAGGCTGAGGCTGTGCAGCAGTGCACTGCACAGGCAGGGCACGTGCAGTTTGTTCCCAGGCCTGGGCACATTCATTATGTGCAGGCGCGGGTGGGCACACATGAGCGAGCAGCAGAAGTTCCTTGCAGACAGTCTGCTTTAACTTTTACAACCTGACATGACAACAGCAGACTGCAGTGCAGGCTCCAGTCGTATTTTACATGCTGCAGAGACACAAATTCTGGGGGGGATAAAAGCTATTATACCCTCCACTTAAAATTGTGGGAGGGGTTTGTCCCCCGTCCTCCCATGCCCTACGCCCATGTATCACACATATGCACATTTTCAGACAAGCCAGCACATCCTTCTAAGATCGATAAACTGAACACCATTAATTTGGGTAAGAACAATACCTAATATTTAAACATGCAAGAGTGAGCACAGCTTAAAATGATTTCCTCTGTAATTCAGAAGTACAATATATGCCCTTAGCAGTGAAGGGATCGCCTTATGATAAGCGAGTTAGTTGTGTTTGCTGCATCAACCAGTGCACGAAAGCCTTCCATCAGTAGAACTATATGCATATCATATTCTTATAATGCATGGCAACCTGCAATATCTGTATGCAAACCTTGAAATAATGTTCTTATTACAGGCTCATTTTGACGTCATAATGCCTCCTATGTGTGCCAGTAGAGAGAACATCAACTGTCACTGCAACAGTCAATTAAAGCAATGACAAGCTTTTCAAATTCCTTGCTTGCAGAGTAGCTTTCTGTAACACATTGCAGCTGGTATTTCAAGGAACTGTTTATGGAAGAATGTTCAATTTGTGCACTGCTGCAGTTTAACTCACGTGAGCAAGAATCCACACGTTACCTATTTTAAATACCAAAATGAACTTTTTTTTTGATACATTTAACTGCTTCAACTATTTCTCTGTGGCATAATATGAGCCGCATTTTTGCTTTTTCAAATCCCAAAAAAGTTCTATATTGATTATATGATCAGCAAATGGAAGATCTCTTACATTATACTAAGGAACAGACAGAGGTCCCTTTGCAGTCATTAACAGAAAATTCATTAAACAAAAAAAAATAAATATATGATATTAAGTAAAATAAAACTACCCCGTGCATATCCCTGTAACATTTTCCACAAAAGTAATTATTCATCTGACAAAAATGTAATTGTTCAACTATTGCTATATTATAATTAAATGCTGCAACAATGAAAAAGAAAATAGTATATTATCTTCCAAAATACCCTAAGTACTTTAGCTAATACAAAATCAATTAGCACATTGTATATGCGGTATGAAGTAATGATGTACACCCTACTGCGCATTATAAGCATTTTGCAAGTCAGAAGGAGTTTAGTGACCTTCATAAGGTTAATAAACTTTGAGGTGGAAATGAGGAGGGTTCGGAAGAGGGATAGATCACTAATAGAAACCAAGAGTGTGGAACCCCTCTCTCTGCCCACCTCTTCCTTCTGGCTACTCTAACTCTGCCTCCTCCGCATGCCTGCTGACTTCAAAGTGACTCCAGTGGTCAGCACCCTGGATTGAGTGTGGTATTGTTATGTCAGTGCTGCCTTTGAAGCATTGATTGTCAGGAGTTTTTCTGACAGTTTTCCATCATGTTTTGTTTACCCTGTCTTCCTATGTTGGTTAGTTTCCCTGTATGACACGAATTATGGGGCAGTCCAAAATGATTAGTGTGATGTTAGTACAGTGAAGAGGGAAAATCGAGATCAAAC
This sequence comes from Ambystoma mexicanum, assembly GCF_040938575.1. Lineage (NCBI taxonomy): Eukaryota > Metazoa > Chordata > Amphibia > Caudata > Ambystomatidae > Ambystoma > Ambystoma mexicanum. The sequence goes on from NC_090937.1 coordinate 528,949,294, forward strand.
CCATGCCCCCTCACCCCAGGCGCATGTACAGAAGAACAGCAGGAAGAACAAGGAGCGCACTTATCATTTGAACCAGGCCCCAGCACACCCATGGGTGACAAATATACTGAAACACACCCACTTCACCAACAGTGCAACTTCCATGCTACATTAGAATCAATGCTGCAATATCAGAATCTACAAACACAAAAATCCCTGCTTAAAGGCTTGCAAATGCCTATATGAATTAACATGGTCTAATTGCACAGTGTAAAGCCATGTTTCAGGAAAATTACAGCCAAGTTCATTTCTCTCACTGAACACTGGCTGCAGAAGCCTTCAGCAATGCTCCTCGCAAAACCCACGAGCAGCCAAGGTTGCGCATTCAAGATAAGATTGCTTTCTGCAGACAAACATTTTTAATTCTCCACAAATGCGAGTAAGCCACAGCAACCCAGTGTGTTTTTTTCTTTTCTTTCTGGGAAAGAAAGACATTTTCGCAAAGACTCGCACAACATTAGAAACATAATTGTAACTAGAATGGCTCAGCCCAGCCTATGAGCGCTCAGAGCTCAGGTGCAAAATGCTTGCTTCAGCTAAAAAAGTTATGGGAACAAAGTCATAATGCAACAAGTTAGAATTAGGTAATGGGGGGCTGGCACAGCTAAACCAACCCACTGACGCAAAAGGCTAACATCCAATTGTCAGGCTCTCTATAAGGGCTACATAGGTAACCTATCACTTAGCAGCCAATAGCAGGAGGAGATAGGTTTCTGGGAGCTGATCCAATTCTGTGAGGTCAGCCTGCAGTGTGATTACAAAGCTGGCTTGCAAGCCAGCCCCGGGGGAGAAGGCGCCTGAACTCTCGATGTGCACGATGCTCTGCATGTTTTTTTCTTTTTTGCTGCCCAGAAATAAACGCAGTTTGGAACATGTGGCTGCCTGCTGTGGTCTCTGTTGCATTTCTGTGGGCCATATGGGAGGTGTTGGGGTCTCCCATAGCTGGTGAGGGTATGGCTGCTGGCCCCCCACAGCCCTGGTGGGGGTCCAGCTTCTCCCCAACAACAGATCTTTGCGAGTTTGGGATTATTATGTTCTTTGAATAAAACAATTGAATTTGGTAAACATTCAGATAATATGAGTTTTCCCACTTTGCAAGTCATCCAATATAGCTAATTCTGATGTTTTGATGATTACTGATGAAGAAATAGAAGAAGCAATTAGTGGTCTGTCTGTTTTGGACAATTTATATACTGATAAAACCGATAAGTAAAAGTATCAACTGACCTTATTTTGGACCTAATTAACAGAAACATTTTATAATGGCGCACAACCATTGAAAAATGCACTGTGAATTAGTTCCTTTGAATATAAAAATAAGCTATTTCACAATGAAAAGCGCAGATACTTACTTAAATAATATTTAAAAGGAAACATTTTTCCTCTGGGTCTTCAGGTAAAACAAATTAACCAGGCCTTTTCCTAGATGTGTACAATGTGTTTTGCACAAGTTGCTACTTCATGTAGTCACAATTGGGTCATGTGGACGATTACTACCACTCCATGATTCAGAAAAATATAGCCGAAGAAATTGCAGTGTAGAACACGGTTTCATGTTGGATACATTGAAGAAAGATTTATCAAGTTTAAAAAAAGAGATATGTTTTTTATTATTCAGCAAGTTAATTGCAGAGAAAGAACTACAAAGTTACTTTTAAACAAACTACCAAAAAGAAACGGGTGTCTCCTTCAGATACCACTTCTAGTGAGTCTGAAAATGATCAATTAAATCTGTATAATGAAATACACAACATCACTCAGGCTGGTTTTTTTGACTGATGGGGCCCCAAAAAGGATCATGCAGACCACCGAAACATCAGACAAATCACGAACATGGAATACAACAAGGCATTTTTCAAATATGAGACAGGCTTATGGCAGGTAGAGAGCTCTGTGATTTCAATCATTAATGTGTCTAAAAACGTTTATGTATGGGCAAAGGAAAATTATTGAGTATGGGTTTATTCTTTGTTTGTGATCGAAACCCCCCCAAACCTTGTGTTAGAAACTTAATTATTCCAGTTCTCACGCAACATAAAATACACGTTTTCTGCGTAATGGACGGGCCTCATGAATCGAATGTAGCTACCGATTTTCTGTCAAAATATTATGCCTAAAGAAGTCCTTCCTGGTATGCGTTGTTCTGGCGCGCTTTACACGACACAGAGCGCAACACATGGAAAGGGCAGGCACAAACAACTGCATAGGGGTGGAACATGCAAAATTCCCATTCGAGGCAGAACATGAGGAAGAACATGGGCATGGTGACAGAGGCACCATCCAAACAACGAGCACAACCTATCAAGCTTTAAGGAAACCCTATTCACAGAAGCTATCACACAATTGTATGGAGCGCAAAGGAGAACACACATCTCTTGATCTTACCACCACTCATTACATGTAGCAAAACACAAAGAACAATCAAATCTGACTTATAAAAGGGCAATGCAACCACATTGAACATAGGACCATATGCCGGAACCTGCATTACTAGCCGTGATCCTACTACATGCAAGAAGAAGGAGGAGGATGATGAGGAGGGTCAGAATTGTCCATCCACAAAATACATTATTTGTGATGCCAGATGAGGAGGTTTATGGAAGAAACTGATTTGCTCCCGTTGTCATCCTAGACATGGTCAGGGATTGGGAGAATTACCTGATATCACCCACCATCTGCTCACGGACAGTGACACCCCTGGTGAAAGTACTATCCGCCGTACATTTCCTGGCTACGGGATCATTCCAGCACACCACAGCTATTATCGGGGGCATATTGCAGCCCACACAATCAAGGACCCTCCACCAGGTATTGTACAGCATTCTAGCATGTGTGCATCAGCACATATACATGCCATGCACACTGCAGGCAAGGCAGATAGTATGTCAGGAATTATACGCACACTTTCCGTCGGTCCCGGGAGCCATTGATTCCACATATGTAGCACTGCAGGCCTCCCACAAGAGACAAGCACATATATCACAACAGGAAACATTTGCACTCCATCAATGCCCATGTGATCTGTGATTCCAAGGGACACATCATGCATGTAAATGCCAACTACCCAGGATGCACACATGACAGCTACATCTACTGACATTCACCCATATATCAGGCCCTTGCATCAGGAACATTTGGAAACACTTGACTTCTGGGTGAGTTTAAAATATCACACACACACAAGCAGTCACATGAAACACAGGAACATAAGAAATGACAATAGATGCAAACAACATCCATTTCCCCCTTTGCAGCCAACAGTGCCTACCTGCTCTTACCATTCCTGTTGACAGCCATCAGGAATCCAGGCAACCCAGATGAGGCAAGCAAAAACATAGCACACATAGCCACTAGGGGCATATTGGAGTGCTTATTCAGAGTGTTGAAGTCATGCTTCCGCTCCCTTGACCACTCAGGTGGGGTATTGCTCTATGCACCCCCTGTAGTATTCACGATCATTGTGGCATGTGGTGTTCTGAAAATATTATCACACATAGTGGCATAGCAATAGAGTTACAGGAGGGTAACCACATTCATCCACAGGCACCACCCATTCCCTAAGTAGGCCAAAGGGCACAGGGACAGGACACAAGCAATCAGGTTCTGCAAACATACTTCACCTGAATTGCATTCCCTGTGGAGCACACCCATTGACACCACATCCCTGATGCCCTTCAATGATGCAATCAGATCAATGCAGCTTGCAAACAACAACACCATGAGAATGTTTGCCTGTGAGGCGCAAACTGTTTGTGCCCTATAACACGAAAACCACAATGCCAACCCATCGACATCCATCGCATGAAGTGCAAAAAGCACCAACACAGTCATAGCAAGTGGAAATAAAAGTATCCTTGTCACAGGCACACAATCCTAAACAGTGAAGCCATCCCCAGGCACAATGTCACCATACCATGTGTTCCCCTGAGTGGCATGCACCAAGTGCAAGAAATGGCTCACCTAACTGCCATTTTGATGATGTATCCATCTGCACAATTCTTGCTGCTCCTGCACACCTCCACACACCACTGTAATGTATGTGCTCCTGCAATGGGGACAGTTAACAGCTGCCCACTCACCCTCTCTGCATTCATGTCTCTGATACCCTCAACATGTCCCATGTCCAGTCATGAAGATGGTCTCCACAAATACCTGATAGCAAACTAGCCAACCACAATATAGAAAAACATAAATAAAAAGGTAACACCCCCTCCACCCCTTAACAGTCCTTGACCATATTAATGGGAACACATCAGCAACATGACACATGACACATGAAAATGCAATGCCAGCATCTGAAACCCTGCACCTCACCAGCAATGCACTTCACACTACATGCATCATCCACATGCATACGTTTCAACTGGATCATCCACCTATGTTGAATGAGACAGTCAGGTGTTTTTCATCGCATTCAACATGGACAGGGGTGGACTGGGAAATAAAGAGGCCATGGAAATGATACCCAAAGCGACCCCATATCACACTTCAACTACAAGGCCAAACTGATTCCCATAAGAACATGTGGAACCACACATAATCAAGACCCAGGGAGCAAGAGACCACTGTGAAATTACCAGAGTACCCAATAGGCCAGTTCACCCCTGAACATGGAGTGGCTACTGGACAAGACACATGGCAGGAGATGGAATGCAAGGCTGACATGACAGGAGTGCAAATGGAATGCCAGACACAAATTGAAGCCACTGCATCAGCCCTCACCAAATGCATGTCGCCCTTTGTCTCCCATTGCGCCCTGCATTGCCTGTGTACTGTTTTGGTAATAGCCTCGCATTTCGCCCTACATTGCCTGTGGTCTGATTTAGTAATACCCTCTCATTGCGCATGTTTTTACACATTAACTTAACACGTCAAGTATGTATCTAACCTTTATCATTTTGCATAGCCTTGCGCTGCCCTCATGATTTCCAAATGCTGTATCTAACTTAACCCATCAAGCCTGTATCTGCCTTCACCACTCTCTAGTGTTACTCTGCCCTTCACTGGTTCCGATTCTTGTATTGTGATGAAACCTGCCAAATCAGCAAAAGCCTTTATCTGAGTTGTGTTGCTTTACCCCGTGCCCCCATACTTGCATCTAAATCCTACATAGCTCACCTGCATTAAAGGCACTACCTCAGCCCTACTGCTATGCTCATGCTCTCTATATACTACCCTAGTGTGCCATATTGACATTACTGCACTGCCAACTGATGTTCGCGACTTCTTAACTGTCTGACCACATGCTTATTGCATGTAAATTCATATTCATTTGTATTTTGTATGCTATCAATCTAAATTGCCTAGACTAAATACCATCCTGATTTTATCACGCAAGCACCTTTGCTCATCGTGACTCAGCTTGCTACTCATTATGCATCAGCACCTCTTCTTGTTTAACATCATCTGGCTACTCCCTCTCCTCATCACTATTGCTTATACTAGTTTATACGGCCCCCCCACCCAACACAAGTTCTGCGTGACATCTAAGCTCACCATGTCACACTCATCCGGCACGCCGACTCACCTCCTGCCCCAAGATCACAAGAGACCCGCCCCTACCCATGCCACCTTGACTCTGCACAATCTTTATTTGAACTCACCTGCACTGTGGCTGGAACACTTTGCCACCAAACCAACACTCAATCAACCCTGCTCAGTGACCTTAAGGAACGCAAGACTAGGTTCAAGATTCCTCCGCCATACCCACACCCCAGAGACTCTCCCAGCCACCACAGAGTCCTTCATCCACACAATCTCCTCGTAGTAACGATATACACTCACCACCCAATAACCCCCCTAAAGCAACGCTTATCAAAGGTGCCTTGATCAATGCCAGGTCACTCCCTGCACACGCCTTAGATATTGCTGACCTAATTATAACACAAGACCTTGACTTCTTGGCCATAACTGAGACCTGGTTACATGCCATCCAGGACCACTACTATCTCTCGCCATTCCCGCTGGTTACACTATTATCCAATGCAACCGCAATACCAACCAATCTAAAGGCGGTGGTGTCGCTGTCATCCACAAAATCTCCATTGGCATCAGAAGCATTAACAACCAACAAATCCCATTTGCAGAACTACTTACGGTCAAACTTCCTATCTCCCCTAATCAAATGGCCACACTTCACCTCATATACCGACCACCTGGACCCATCTCCACCTTTTCAGATGACATCATGTCCATCATAGCTGATAAAGCCAAAACCAAATCACAAATCATCTTGCTTGGTGACTTCAATCGGGGATTCCAAGACCCCAATGACCCTGCAGCGCTAGACCTGGCTAACAGGTTAACTGAACGGGGCTTCACCCACCACATTATGGAACCCACTCACTCCAAAGGGAGAACCCTCGATTGGCTAGCTGAATCTAACTGCATCATCAACCTCCAGGACAACACACCGTGTGCATGGTCAGACCATCACACAATCATCTTCAATATTAAAGCATCCAGCCAATGCCCCAAACAAGAACACGCCCCAGCAACACAGACTAGAAACAGAAGAGACATTACAAAGGCAAAACCTCTCCCCCTTATTCTCCTCTCCTATTAAATAACATTGCGTCCTCATGCACAGATCCTGCTGCTCTAGTTGACACCTTCATCCAGTCCATCCTTAAAGCACTGAATGTCATTGCCCCAATCAAACTAAGGAAACCTAAACCCCGGGCCCACCTCAACTCGTGGTTCACCCCACAACTAAGAGAACTCCGCAAAGTAAAACGCTCTGCCTAATTCCAATGGAAAAGTCACCACTCCGACGCCAACAAAGACTACTTAACCATTGCCGCCCTCAACTACAAAGAAGCTATCTTCCAGGCAAAAAATGACACTTACAATGGCTGCATCATGGAAGTCAAATCCAACACCAAAGAGCTCTTCAAGATTCTCAAAGAATGTGAACATCCCTCTACGCCCCAGACACATGCAGTAAGAACAGCTTGTGGTGCACAAACATACAAGCTGCCCTCCTGGGCAAAAATACCACTCTCTAGGCCAAAATTAATGGCAAACTATCTTGTCTCCGGACTGACAACCAGCTTCCTCCCCCCACTCGCACCACCTCCCCCGGCACTACCCACAAGCCTTTCAGCTTCACAGCCCTCAGTACCATTGAGGTTGAAAACATCATCAACAAGCTTAAACTGACCAACGGCCAAGGTGACCTTTGCCCCGCCCTCTAACATTAAGGAAGCGGCACACGAACTAGCCCCTTTTATCACCACCTTCATCAACACATCCTTCAAAACAGGCATTTTCTCTAACAATCTAAAAGATGCCTGGGTCATCCCCTTACTTAAAAAGCCCACTCTTGACCCGTGTGCACCTACCAACTATTACCCTTTAGCACGGTACCATTCTTAATTAAAGCCTTGATCGCGCGGCTTACCTCTAGATTCAGGAATACCTCAAATCGAACAAACTCCTTGGTCTTAGGCAATCAGGCTTCAGGCCCATGCACGGGACAGAAACTGCCCTTATCGATTTGAAAACACAAATCAAGGACATTAAAGACAAAGGGAAACTGGCTCTTTTGCTCCTATTAGACCTATCTGCAGCCTTCGACCTTGTTAACCACCGCATCCTCTGTCAACACCTCTCGTCAGCCGCCAATTTCTTAGACTCTGCCAGCTACTGGATTAGATAATTCCTCGAAAATAGATCCATGCGAGGATTCTCCCCCACCGCAGCCGCCGAACCTTCATCTGTCCTCAGGGCTCATGTGTATCCCCCACATTATACAACGTGTTCACCAAACCTCTCTTTGATATTCTTGATTATCTGGGTGTCACGTACACAAATTATGCCGATGACACCCAGATACTCATCTCCATTCTGCAGGGCACACTCTTGATGCTCTGATCTCTTCTGACCTTCCCCTCTCTGTCTCTCTCTCCACTCCTCTCTCCTGGAGTGATCACTTTCTCCTATCCTCCCACCTCACCCTCCCTACCCCACAGACAAAGCCACCCTCATCACTGCCACCCACCTTCGCGGTCATCCGACCCATGAAGCGCGTGTCAGTTGAGGCTTTCACTACCACCTTCTCGCCCTCCCTCCCCCTTCGGCTGACTCCCACCCTGACACAGCCCTCTCCACTCTCCACTCTGCTATATCTGATACCCTTGATATCCTTGCCCCTGTCATGAGAATCCGCCTGAAGCCCAAAGCCAAATGTAACTCCTGGTATGACTCGGATCTCGTCACCCTTAAACGCAAGTGCAGGGTGGCAGAGAGGAAATGGCGTGCTTCATGTTCATCCTCTGACAAACTGGCCTGCCGCCTGCTCCAAAGGCAATACCGGCTCTCCGTTCTCACTAAGAAGAGAGCCCTTATCCAAGCCCGCATCTCTGCGGCATCTAACAATTCGGCCGAACTCTTTAAAATCTGCAAGGAGCTGGCCAACCCTGCTGCAGTCTCCACCTCTCCTGTCCCCTCCCAGGCCCTCTGCACGGCAATGGCTTCTCACTTCATTTCAAAAACTCAAGACATCCTGTCCTCACTCTCCTCCTATCACCTCTCCTCCCCTATTCCCTGCTCTCCCTCTGGCCTTTCTACAGCCACCCCTCTTCCCTCCTTCTCTGCCTTTCCCCTTTTTTCTGCTGACGAGGTTTCGAGACAAGTCCGATTTATGAAAGTCTCGTCAAAGCAGGTCCACACCTGTTCCTCCAAAACTATCAAGGACCACATCGACTCCCTGGCGCCTGCCCTGGCTGACTTCTACAATCACTCCTTCGCCTCTGGAGTCTTCCCACCCCCCCTCAAGCACTCCCTTGTGCACCCCCTTCTTAAGAAACCTTCCTCCGACCCCTCCTGCCCAGCTAACTATCGCCCAATCTCTATCACTCCCTTCCTGGGCAAGCTCCTGGAGAAACTGGCCATCTCCCAGCTTAATCTCCATGCTGAATCTGTTGGTAGTCTTCATGACCATCAGTCTGGCTTCAGAGCTGCCAGAAGCACGGAAACTGCTCTCCTGAACATCTGTGAGAACCTGCTCTCAAACCTTGACTCTAACACCCCTTGTGTTCTCATCTTGCTTGACCTCTCTTCTGCCTTTGACACTGTTAACCACACCATCCTGCTCAACCGTCTCCGTGATAACCTGGGTATCACTGGTCAAGCTCTGGCGTGGCTGTCCTCCTTCCTCTCCAATCGACCCTCCCAGGTCCAACTGGGTTCCTTCCTCTCTGACATCTTTTTGTCTACTTGTGGTGGTCCCCCAGTGATCTAACCTCTCCCCCTGGTTGTTGAACCAGTATCTGGCACTTCTTGCTCACCGCATCGCCGCTCTCTGTCCCAACTTTCAGTGCTATGCAGATGATACCCAGCTCATTTTCAGGCTACCCTCGGGCCTCCTCTTCCACTTCCCTCATCTCTGACTGTCTTTCTGCTATCCAGGAATGGTGTGCCGCCAACGACCTCTGATTTAATGCCAGTAAGACTGAGATTCTACTTATCGGCACACCCACTTCCTCCTTCCCTGCAGCTCTCTGGCTGGCATCCCTTGGCCCTCTTCCTACTCCTACATGCACGGCAAAAAACCTCAGGGTCATATTCGACTCCACACTCTCCTTCTCTCCTCACATCTCCAACGTCTCTTAGAAGTCACACTACCGGCTACACCTCTTCAGAGGTATCCTTCCTTTCCTCTCCTTCCCCCAGAAGCTCACTGTCTCCAGAGCTCTGGTTCTCTCTAGGCTGGACTACTGTAACAGCCTCTATCTAAATCTTCCTGCCTCTACGCCGCGCCCTTTGCAACTCATCCAGAACAGGACTGCGAGACTTGTCCTTGGCCTCAAGCCCAGGGACCGTATCTCTCCAGGACTGAAATGACTACACTGGCTCCCAGTGGCTGCAAGTATTAAGTTCAAAACCCTCTGCATTGTCCACAAGGCCTTCTGGGGCCTTGGGCTAAAATACCTGCCACTCTCTCTTCCTAAATATCTTCCTTCTCGAGCCCTTCGCTCATCCACCTCCAACCACCTCAGGGTCAGCCGCTTCTCCAAGCAACGAGCTGGGGGTAGATCTCTCGCTGTAGCTGGGGCGTCCCTCTGGAACAGCCTTCCTGCCTCCCTGAAACTTGAGGAGAACCATCTCCAGTTCCGGAAGCCCTCAAAACCTTATTCTTTGCCTCTGCTTTCTCTCCCTCTCTCCCCTGCTAAAATCACCGAACCTGCACTGAATCTGCAACTGGGCCACTCACTGATCTCGTGTCCTGGCCCAGCCACTCTTCCCTGCACTGCCTACCTGCATTACGGGACTGTTCTGTATCCTACAGCCCCTTCTCCCGGCACTTACCTTGCACTTGCCACCAGCTGGCCCTACTATTTATCTCGTATTCTATTAACCATGTACCGCACTTTCCTTGCACCTGCCACCAGTTGGCCCTTTTATTTATCTTGTTTTCTACTAACCATGTACTGCACTTCCCCTCTCCCCTTCCCCTGCACTTTTCCCAGTCCCCCTACTTGCGCGATCTGAATGACACCTGGCCTAGTAGGATCGTTGTCTGTCTCCCCTTGTTCCCCCCCTGCCTCGTCGCGCCTTGAAACACTTGTGTATAGGCGCGTTACAAATATCATATCATATCATATCATATCACGGGAGATGTTTTGGCGGACACCAAATCATTGAATGACATCTACCTGGTCATACAGGCCTGGATGGTGCAATATAAGCTATGCCTCAATCATGATAAGACTGAGCTCCTCATCCTTGACTCACAATATCCCCTAAGCAAACTTGATCCTGCCTTCAAATCTTTCATCATTGATGGCAACACCATCAAGGTCTCTAATGACACCAAAACCCTCGGTATCTATCTTGATTCCACCCTGTCTCTCTCCAGACAAACCAACCCTGTTACATCTGCCTCCGCCTACACGTGCAAACTGATTACCGCTTGTCGTCCCTTTCTCTCCACGGTTAACTGCATTATCTTAGCCAGAACTCTTGTTATGTTCAAGATCGACTACTGCAATGCTCTTTATCTGGGAACCAGCCAACGGAACCTAAACAAGCTGCAGATCACCCAAAACAACGTCATCAGAGCAGCTCTTAATATTCCAAGAAGCAACCACATCTCAGACAGCAGACACAACCTGGGCTGGATCTCTGTAGCCCAAAGAATCTCACTAAAAACCCTACTCACTCATAGGTGTCTCTCTAAGCGGGCTCCAACATACCTTTCCAATCAATTTACACCCCACACATCCACTCATCCGCAGCGATCTGCCCAAGCCAAGTGTCTCACCCTCCCCAGCTTCAAGCAACAGAAAGCGGGTGGTTGCAGCTTACCGGTGCTAGCAACCAAATTATGGAACTCATTGCCCTCCACACTCAGGTCCGAACCCTCCTCTCATGCCTTTAAATGTAAAACAAAACTGTGGCTTCAGTTCAACGACAATTAAGCAGCGGCCCTACTTCCCACCATATTCTGATTCCATCTCTGTACTTTCCTGCTAAAGTAAAACTTTTATGCTTATGACTTGTATATCCCCCCACTGAAAATGTCTGTAAATTGTTATTATATATGTCTCAAGTTCCTTGCTGTACTATATGCTGTATTTATGTATCTTTACCTATCTAAGATATGCACCCAGATGCCCGAGGGCAAGGCACGCTTTACAAATGAAGAAATTCAAATTCAAATTCAAATTTAAATTCAAATTCAAAATTCAAATTCAAATTCAAATGTGCACAGGAATAACAGAAGGAGACTGTTTCTAAGCAGCAAGTCATGAATGTGCAACCAGCAACCCAAACCACATGCATAGCTGATCAAGGAGACATGCACACACTGATCCATGTAGGTCAACTCACATCTTCAGTGACAGTGGCCACCCAAACACCACCAAATCACATCATCCATGCAAACCCTAAGTGTGTCACAACATGCCTTTATTGGGATGCATATCTCACCAGGCAGGAACAAAATTGACAGTGCACAAACGGACCTGCTTGTACAGCTGTGGTGCTTTGAATCACTCACCACCTCAACCTAACAGGCTCGGCTTTGGTTTCAGGAGGGCCAATGTCCAGCTGAGGGAATGTGGACTTGGGTTAAAATAGGGTTCTAAGGGATCCTCTCAGGGAATGTGGGCACTGAATGAGGAAAGAAAACTGAAATAGCACAGGCCATTCATGTGTAACAGCTACAGGTGTCAGTCACACATAACTTTCACATACACATCAATGTGGAATGGAATCTGCACCTGTATGTGTAAGGCTGTAGTAGTCCACAGGGCCATGTCAGTTGACTCGGCTGGTCATGGCCGCATGTCCAGTCCTCCAGAATGAAATGCCCTTGAAAGGGCAATGGCCCTGACATGAGGGAAACATAATAATGACACTATATACCTTGCACGTGGACACAAATAAAATATAGTCCACCTTGGACGGGGGGAGAAAAACAAATACAGTACACCTTTGATGAACACAAAAATAAAATGTAGTCCAATTTGGAAGGGGGCAACACTCCTAATGGGAAAAAATAAAAATAGTCCACCCTGTGCTAAAAATGGCAAGACATAAAGTAGATAAGCATGTTGCTTCTGCAGCTGCAGGCTCAGGGACACGAAGGTGCATGGAGAAGAGGTGGTGGTGGCTAGAGGATAGAGGTGTGTGTGGATGTGGACAATAGAAACACCTACACAGTTTAACTAGGAACAACATCCTGTGGTGGATACTCGGATATGTGCACTCTGACCATGCAGTGCCAAAGCCTGGTCTTCATTGGCTACAACCACTCATGAGAGGGATGCGTGCATGAGGGTCCGAATAGCTACAAGGTTCTAGTGATGCACATCGCCAGTGGCCAAAAACCCATCATGCATGTTAACCTTAAATGTCTCGAACAGCATATTGATAGAGTGGCTCAAGGAATACATCTCTTGGTGGTGGATGCGGTGGTGGATGCCCCTTGTAGCAAACATTTAATCATGAAGAGACTGCCTTAAGTTGTCTGTGTATTGATGGTGGGATTCCCTTAAAGCCATCATCTCTGCCTGCAGGAATTTACTCTGGGCCCCTGAGTCTTGATGGTGGAATTCCCTTGAGGCCAACATATCCACATGAACTGTTTCCCTCAAGGGTCCATCAGCTGCTGCTGGTGGTCCCTGGAGGCCAAAACACATCATGCAGGGATTGCCTGAGAGCCACATCATCCTTCTGAATTATCTGCCTCAGTTGTTGCATGTCCTCTCTCCCCTTCTGGCACAGTAGGTGGAGTTTGTTCGTCTCTACAGCAGTTGAGGAGATGACATTTTCAGTCAGGCAATAAATGTCCCGGGCCATCTCCTGCAGGACCTCGCCTCATTGGGCACTTGCACACAGCAACTATTCCTCCCACTGTGAGTGCCCGGCAAGCACACATCCACCACCTGTGCGGGGCCTATCAAGCCAGGATGCTGAAAAAAAGGCATGTTGCATTAAGTGCACTGTCATTGGCTGACAGTCTCCAACCCTCAGGTTGTCACCAGCCTCCGGTGGTGGTTCGAATATGGGCGATGGCAAAATTGGAGACACTGAATCCACCATTGATGCAGGGCTTCCAACAGCCAGCCCCAGTATCTCCTGGCTCTACTCCTCTGACTCAGCATTTGCAAGGAACTCAAGAGGCTCCATGGCATATGGACTACTCAGTGGTGGACCCTCCACCATGTCCCTCAATATGCCCTCCACATCAGATTTGGTAGCATCATCAGAAGAGTCTGCAGGCCTGCTGATGATTCTCTGAATCATGAGGGGATTTTCATTGGGCACAGAGTCCTGGGCTGTGCTGGTGGATGGTTGTTCATCATCCTAAACCTCCTCCTTTTCCTCCTCCACCCATTCACTGAATCATCACCTGTACAAAGACAGACAACAACAATATCCAGAGGAATATCTACCTGGATGAACATCCATATGTCAATTACAATGCATAGAGATACAATAGGGAAAGCCACACATACATTACACATTGAAATTGGGTACACAGTAACTTGAAAGGCACAGATGCCTGACATTCGATGACCTGTACAATCATATTGGTGCATATGAGACCCTGCATCATGCCATAGTTTGGAGGAGTAAGAGAACATACATACATACAGACATGTATGAGAGTGGAAGTGCTACCAGTGGACAGATGGAGGTCCATCCATCATTGCTGAGCCCCTACTCTATTTCAACCCTGTCTACTTGCATACATGCCAACATTCTGTGACCAAAAATCTGTAGGAATCTTAAAGTTTCAAAAATAGTCAGTCGAGGAGGTAATGATAGGAATAGGGCGCGTCAGCAGCCCATTGTCATTGAATGAGCCCGCCGCCGCGGGTGCATTCAATGACAATGAGGCGCCTGCCACGCCTTCTGCCATCACGCCAGCTCGGGGGAGCCCTTGAAAGACTCACCAGAGTTGACGTGGTGGGGGGGCTAATGGCGCCTTTTGTGAAAGGCACTCGCGGCGGAGGGGCGCCTTTAGCCCACCGCCGTGGACGCCTTTTACATCAAAGGCCTGCATGCTGCGCCTTCTCCCGCTACGCCAGCTCGGGGAAGTCCTTGAAAGACTCCCCCGAGCTGGCGTGGTGGGGGGCTAATGGCGCCTTTGACCAAAAGGCACCCGCGGTGGAGGGGCGCTTTTAGCCCACCGCCGTGGGTGCCTTTGACATTAAAAGCCTGCATGCTGCGCCTTCTCCCGCTACGCCAGCTCGGGGAAGTCCTTGAAAGACTCCCCCGAGCTGGCGTGGTGGGGGGCTAATGGCGCCTTTGACCAAAAGGCACCCGCGGTGGAGGGGCGCTTTTAGCCCACCGCCGTGGGTGCCTTTGACATTAAAAGCCTGCATGCTGCGCCTTCTCCCGCTACGCCAGCTCGGGGAAGTCCTTGAAAAACTCCCCGAGTTGGCGTGGTGGGGGGCTAATGGCGCCTTTTGCCAAAGGCACCCGCAGCGGAAGGGTGCTTTTAGCCCACCGCCGTGGGTGCCTTTGACGTTAACAGCCTGCATGCCGCGCCTTCTCCCGCTACACCAGCTCGGGGAAGTCCTTGAAAGACTCCCCGAGTTGGCGTGGTGGGGGGCTAATGGCGCCTTTTGCCAAAGGCACCCGCGGCGGAAGGGCGCTTTTAGCCCACCGCCGTGGGTGCCTTTGACATTAAAAGCCTGCATGCTGCGCCTTCTCCCGCTACGCCAGCTCGGGGAAGTCCTTGAAAGACTCCCCGAGTTGGCGTGGTGGGGGGCTAATGGCGCCTTTTGTCAAAGGCACCCGCGGCGGAAGGGCGCTTTTAGCCCACCGCCGTGGGTGCCTTTGACATTAAAAGCCTGCATGCTGCGCCTTCTCCCGCTACGCCAGCTCGGGGAAGTCCTTGAAAAACTCCCCGAGTTGGCGTGGTGGGGGGCTAATGGCGCCTTTTGCCAAAGGCACCCGCAGCGGAAGGGTGCTTTTAGCCCACCGCCGTGGGTGCCTTTGACGTTAACAGCCTGCATGCCGCGCCTTCTCCCGCTACACCAGCTCGGGGAAGTCCTTGAAAGACTCCCCGAGTTGGCGTGGTGGGGGGCTAATGGCGCCTTTTGCCAAAGGCACCCGCGGCGGAAGGGCGCTTTTAGCCCACCGCCGTGGGTGCCTTTGACATTAAAAGCCTGCATGCTGCGCCTTCTCCCGCTACGCCAGCTCGGGGAAGTCCTTGAAAGACTCCCCGAGTTGGCGTGGTGGGGGGCTAATGGCGCCTTTTGTCAAAGGCACCCGCGGCGGAAGGGTGCTTTTAGCCCACCGCCGTGGGTGCCTTTGACATTAAAAGCCTGCATTCCGGGCATTCTCCCGGTGCGCCAGCTCGGGGGAGCCCTTGAAAGACTCCCCGAGCTGGCGTGGTCAAAAAAAAAAAAATGTAAAAAAATTTTTTTTTTTTTTTTTTTTTTTTTACAAAAAAAAATCGGTATTTCATGTCAAAAAATCGGTAGGCGGTAGGACTGCTTAAAAAGCGGTATCCTACCGCCTAAATCGGTAGGGTTGGCAAGTATGTACTTGCAACATACATATGTATCAATGCTACTTCTGACCAAACATTCAAGGAGGCATATGTGTTGCAATAATCCCCATTGCCAAATTTCCCTGGGCCGATTCATCTCAACCATGTGTGAGGAGAGTGCAGCATGGACATGACTAGTATGCACTTGCATCACCACTGAACCTTTCATACTCCACATGTGGAATGGACATCACTTAAATGTCTCTTGGCCAACGACTGCAACTCAAGTCAACGGCTAAGCAATTGCATGCTATTTCCCACAGAAACCCAAATGTTTTCATGGATCTCAGCACTCAAAATTGAGTTTTGAAAAGGTACATGCCAACCCCATGATCTATCCGCCACATGATAGCAGGTGTAAACTTAAATGTGCATAGGAACCAATCTGAATAAAGCACACAATGCACACCAAACTAACATATAGAGATACAATGAACCCAGTAGGAGCTAACATGCACAGACACAGCAGGAGGAGGAAGATGCCCATGGCCCGGATCTTCACACAACGCATCACACTGTTTGGAATGCCGGATGACCAGGTATATGCTAGGTACAGGTCCCCACCATTTAATCCTACACCTCGTCAGGGAGTGGGCAGATGACTTATCATCACCCACCATTTCCTCCCAGTTTAGCACACATTTGGAGTGCTGAAGTCACGGTTCCACCCCCTTGACCACTCTGGTGGGGAGTGGCTATATGCACCACCAGTAGTATGTAAAATCATAGTGGCAGCATGTGTACTGCAAATTTTCGCCACCCGACATGGCGTAACATTGGAAATGCAGGTGGGACATCTCCCACACCAACAGGCACCACCCTTGCCCTTGGTTGGCCAAAGGGCACACGCAAAGGCTGCACGCACCCAGCTGGTACAATCATACTTCACATAACTTGCCCCTGTGGAGCACTCATTGTGGGCACATCTTAGGTGCCATTCAATGATGAATTGGGGCTTATCCTCCGTGCCCATAATAACACCCTGAAAATGTGTCTCTGGTAGAGTCAAATTTTGTGCAACCATTAGACATAAAACAAGATGCACAAACAGAGACCCAGATGAAATTCATAAGTGGGAGTACTGTACTCACAACTTTGAAAATTGTGAGTAAAATGATTTTAGAACCTTTAAAAATGCAATTTCAATTCACAAAGGTGAGAAATTCATAAGCCGGTAAAAATACATTTGAACAGAAAAAATGCATTAACATTAATTTCTTAGCACCTAGTTATTCATGGCCATCAAATGCTAGATGTTAACCTCTTCCAATCAGGCAGTCAAAATACGATTGTCTTCCTGTGGTACTGCGTGCACTAGTAGCAGAAACCTATCCATGTTACTGTGAGTGTGAAAGCATGGATGCAAAGTTACACATGTCTCTTTCATACTGGAAATAGGGGGTATTTGTACTCAATATTTTAATTTCCACCAAGTATTTGCCATGTTTTTAAAGGGAGCAAAAGTGGTCGATACACCCCTAATCTCTGTGGCTGTGCACAAACTGTAACCAACAGTGTGCATGTAGTACACCCAAAAGCACACAGCACAAGCAACAAAGTCCCCGACCACCGTCATATAGTCAACAAATAATCTGCACGTAGTACCCATGTGGGTCAATGCTCTACAGCGTACAACACCTGTAGCGTACAACACCAGCAATTGAACAACCTCACAAAACAACACTCCAAACACCTTAAAGTACTGCATACCTCAAAATACCTTAAAAGTGCAAGAAGTACAATCAAATAACCTTCAACCGTAATATCAAATACAAAAGCTACATGCCCACATTTTTTAAACTTAAAAAATACATTAAAAAAATACTTGCCACTCAAACACAGCAAGTTAAGAAAATAATAATGAACACCATCTGATAGCAATGGTCACTACAACTAACACATACAACACTTCAACTAAACCTTCAAATGTGTAAATAAAGATTAATACTTACTTTCACATCAACCACACTGTTGCCATGTGCACAGTCAGAGTTCAGGAATCAGAAGGACAAAACTACAGAAAATTGTGGCGTTTATACCTTCTAAAACACCACCAAATAAAGAGAACTCTAAACCAATAAAACTACTAAGATTGCTGACACATTTTCAGCACAACCCATCACTAAGCCCTACACAAATGCAAAAGTAACAAAAACGAATAACATACAATGAAACTGACACACACACATTTTTACCCCACCTATCATCTTTCATAGACGCGGCTGTTTGACATGGCTACAGATCTTGATTTGTATCTGCGGCTACACGCACAGTTTTCTGCAAGCCCAAAAGCAAACTAAATTGGCCTTCAAACCATCAAATCAAATAAGTGAACAGCTAAGTACATAAAATAACACACACAAATATAATGTTCTACTGTATTATCCATATGAACATACGATTATTGCACAGAACATTTATATTTATAGATGCAACATTAAATACCCATGGTTCCACCCGCAACAATTGAAAAGCAGAATAATATTGATGCACCTACACACAATGCTTTTTATAGATTCGGCTATGAAAGATCCCCTCCTAAACATTTGTTGATAACTGTGGCTATTGGCAAAGACTAAAAATTAAAAATTGCCTTTTCACTCCACCATACCCCAAAAACTGTCCTCCACATGCCTACCAGCCCCCCTCCACTTCTCTTAGTCCTCTTCCACTCCCCTAGTCTCTCACTGTCCCCCAAAACACTCAAATGCATATAAGATGCCACCCCACACAGAATTAGCCATGGCTGCAACGGTTTGGGGGCAGTGGCTGGGGTGAGGATCTACTTGTGAATAGCAATGCCGCACACTGGGCAGTTTTTGGATAGCCGCAAATAATAACAACAGCACCATCGTCCAATTCGAAAGTACAACACACACTCATCACACATAACCTGCTCATACAAACTACTAGAAATATTCAAACTAGTTATTTCCCTAGAAACTGAGAAATAATGCAGATATCATGGCTGGTTTGAAAACTGTGTAGCTGATTACAGACAGTTGGCTGTTTTGGTTGCTCGCTATTATGTGAGAAACTAAATATTAATATAGACCTAGGTTTGAGAGATAGTACAATTAAATGGTTTGGATTGTGTGGAATGAGTTGGTTCCAGGTTTTTCCAAAATTGTTAAATCTGAGAAGTAAAGGGCACCGAGACGTCATACTAATTCATGGTGGATGCAAAGATTTGGGGAAAGTACAAGGGGTGTCCCTTGCTTTAATGATGAAACAAGACATGGGAAAACTAATGGAACCTTTTCCTAAAACCATCATTATCTTTTCGTATCACACTCAGAGATGCAAACATAGAGATGGACCACTAGATTTAATGGTAAAATTGAGAAATCCCAGGGAAACGTTAATAAAGCACTTTCAACATTCATGACAAACAACAACCAATTATTGATTACGAACAACAACATACAGTTCTACATGGTAAATGCAGTGTTCCTTCATAACAGCAAAACAGTAACTTAAAAATAAGAAACCATAGAAAAATTCATAACAGCAAACTAGATAGGCAAACATTGCTACACCCACACAACATAATACCATAAGTGAGAACACACCACCTAAAATACATTGTATGGTGCATCTAAACTTAGACTACAATTGCTCTGTTTTAAATTAATTGTGTTAAACTGTTTTCTTATATCTTTCTCCAAAGTCTGACATGCTCAAAAGTCTGAAAACACACATCCAACATAAAAAAGACTCTCTAATATCTACCAGGTCACTTTTTACACCTGATGTCACTATACCCAAAAAAAGTAGTATAAATCACTGACACTCCAAACTATATACGGCGGATGACGAACTACACATACCCTTGGCTATCTGTAATTCTTTGTAGCCTCGGATATAGCCACAAATATAGGCAAAACTGCCAAAAAAAATAACTTTTTTCTGCCCCGATGCACCTTACTAAGTGTCCCCTTATCTGTGCCAGCTCCCCCAATCCCCAGATGGCCTCCTCACCTCCCCTGCCCTCTCCCATTCCCCCCACAACACACACTGCTTCTGTGACACAGTTTGCTTTGAGATGTCGGCTATTCACGGATATAGCCGATTCTACGGAAATCTTTGTGTTGGCAAACTCGGTCCCGTTCCCCCTCCAACTCCCGCTTTCACTCATTGACCTCTAGCCATCCTCACAACTCTACTTTGATGGCATGTGTATGTTTTTTGACATGCAAATAGCTTTTTACTGCATTTCATTTTCTCATAACCTCAGCTATAGACGCAAATATCTCTTGCATCGAGAGAAAAACAAGATGGCGGTCATTTCATTTCTTAAAACCATTATCCTGCAATTCACCAATCTGAATTATAATTTTTGGGGAAGGGACACCCCCTTCTCCGTCAAATCTTAAAATAACTACGGCATGGAATGACCTCAAAGCATGCATGGGTCGTGAGTCAATGCTTCGTGCCCAAGTTGTTTCAGACCTGGTCCAAATCCGTCCAACGATTTGGGCTGTGCGCCTTGGCAAAAATGTATTTTTTCTGTCAATGGGAAAATAAATAGGAAGTACGCTGCCCTTTTGGGGGGAAAAAAGAACCAAAGCTTAATAACTTTTTAAAAAATTTTTAAACAAATCTTTAGGGAACTTTGCAATCTGGAGGGGGGTGGCACAGACTTATAATAACTTTTGAAATTTCGGCCAATTGCGCTACTCGAGTCAAAAGTTATTAACATTCCTCTTAATTTCCAGATGGGTAAATATTCTACTACAAAACTATTTTCTGCATAATCAGAATCAGTGACTACATCTATGTCTTTAAGTTTATTTTCTGCTCCTCATAAATGGCAGCCAATTCTGCAACTTAACTGCTTTTAGAACTTAACCTCATGCTTACTCTTGGAATGCCATTGCATTTAGGCCACCAGTTTTCTATTCCTGCCCCTAGTTCTTCTTTCAGAATCACCTTGCACGTGGTATGCAGATCCATCTACATACACAGTTGGGAGATCCCTGCACGTTTCTTCATTCAAAGGCTTGTGTGGGAATTGCTCAAAATCATTTAAATTTGTTTCTAATTCTTCCAGTTTTCAGATGGCTGCACAATCATGTAAATCTACTATCCCTTGAGCAACTGGGCTCTTTTTTTCTGTCCATATCTAACTTCCACTGGAAATCCCTGCAATGCTAATGACCATGATGTGATTCTTGACTGGGCCAAATTCTCTGATCTGAATCTTTTGATCGCGCAGGTGAGTTTTGCCCTCCGCATCCTGTGCCCCCATTCTGCGCTCTTGCCTCTCGACCCAACCCGGGCCCTGAATGGCTGAAGTTACATCCTGCTGCACTGAGGATTAAACCCTGTGTTCAGGTGTCCCACCTTGCCACTTTGGCTTGATTGTGCAGGTGAGTGTTTCCGTCCAAATCCTGTGCCCCCATTTTGCGTTGTTTCACCCCTTGGGAGCCCCCTTGTAGGCCACTTTCACCCTGCGCCTCCCAACTCCCTCCCAACCAATTTCCTTGATTCCTGAGGCTGTTCCTGCCTCTTCACCAACCCCATGCCCTGATTGGCTGAATTAACATCCAGCTACACTGAGGGTTAAACTCGGTGTCCAGGCATCCCACCTCGCCACTTGGGCTTGATTGCGCAGGTGAGTGTTGCCCTCTGCATCCTGTGCCCCCATTCTGCGCTCTTGCCTCTCGACCCAACCGGGCCCTGAATGGCTGAATTAACATCCAGCTACACTGAGGGTTAAACCCGGTGTCCAGGTGTCTAACCTCACCATTTTGGCTTGATTGTACAGGTGAGTGTTGTCCTCTACATCCTGTGCCCTGATTTTGCGCTGTTCCACCCCTTGAGTGTCCCCTTGCAGGCTGCTTTCGCCCCACGCCTCCCAAATCCTTCTTGCCCTATTTCCTTGATTTCTGCCCTGTTCCCACCTCTAGACCGACCCCCGTGCCCTGACTGACTGAATTAACATCCATCTACACCGAGGGATGAACCTGGTGTCCAGCGGTCCCACCTACCACTTTGGCTTGATAGCACAGGGGAGTGTTGTCATCTGCATCATGTGCCCCCATTTTGCATTCTTTCACCTCTAGAGAGTCCCCGTGCAGGCTACATTTGCCCCACCCCTCCCCACTCACTCCTGAACCATTTCCTTGATTCCTGAGGCAGTTCCCATCTCTAGACCCACCCCTGTGCCCTGATTGGCTGAATTTACATCCATCTACACTGAGGATTAAAACCAGTGTAAAGGTATCCCACCTCGCCACTTTAGCTTGATTGCAGAGGTAAGTTTTGCCTTCTGCATCCGGTGCACCCATTTTTGGTTGTTTCACCCAATGAGAGTCCCCTTTCAGCCTGCTTTCGCCCTGCGCCTCTTCACTCCCTCCTGACCTGTTTCCTTGATTCCTGAGGCTGTTCCCGCCTCTAGACACACCCTGTGCCCTGATTGGCTGAATTAACATCCAGCTACACCGAGGGTTAAACCCCGTGTCCAGGCGTCCCACCTCGCCACTTTGGCTGGATTGCGCAGGTGAGTGTTGCCCTCTGCATTCTGTGACCCAATTTTGCGTTGTTTCACTTTTTGAGGGTCTCCTTGCAGGCCACTTTTGCCCCACGCTTCCCCACTCCCTCCCAACCCATGTCCTTGATTCCCAAGGCTGTTCCTGCCTCTAGACCCACCCCGGCCCTGATTGGCTGAATTAACATCCAGTTACACAGAGGATTAAACCCTGGTGTCCCGGCATCCCACCTCACCACTTTGGCTTGATTGCGCAGGTGAGTGTTGCCCTCCACATCCTGTGCCCCCATTCTGTACTCCTGCTTCTCAACCCAACCCAGGTCCTGAATGGCTGAATTAACATCCAGCTACACTGAGGGTTAAACATGGTGTCCAGACGTCTCACCTCACCACTTTGGCTTGACTGTGCAGGTGAATGCTTTCCTCTTCATCCTGTGCCCCCATTTTGTGCCGTTCCACCCCTTCAGAGTACCCTTGTAGGCTGCTTTTGCTCTACACCTCCCAACTCCTTCCTGACCCATTTCCTTGATTCCTGAGGCAGTTCCCACCTCTAGACCCACCCCGTGCCCTGATTGGCTGAATTAATATCCAGCTACACCAATGGTTAAACCCAATTTCCAGGCGTCCCACCTCACCACTTTGGCTTGATTGTGCAGGTAAGTGTTGCCCTACGCATCCTGTGTCCCCATTTTGTGTTGTTTCACCCCTTGAGAGTCCCCTTGCAGGCTAGTTTCACCCCATGTCTCCA
This sequence comes from Ambystoma mexicanum, assembly GCF_040938575.1. Lineage (NCBI taxonomy): Eukaryota > Metazoa > Chordata > Amphibia > Caudata > Ambystomatidae > Ambystoma > Ambystoma mexicanum. The sequence continues at coordinate 528,972,589 of NC_090937.1, forward strand.
AACTCCCTCCAGACCCATTTCCTTGATTCCCGAGGCTGTTCCCGCCTCTAGACCCACCCTGGGCCTGATTGGCTGAATTAACACCCAGCTACACTGAAGGTTAAACCCAGTGTGCCGCCGTCCGAACTCACTCTCTTTGTCTTGATTGCGCAGGTGAGTTTTGCCCTCTGTATCCTGTGCCCTCATTTTGCGTTGTTTCACCCCTTGAGAGTCCCCTTGCAGGCCCCTCTACCTCTGCTCCTCCCCACTTCTTCCTGCCCCGTTTCCTTGATTCCTGAGGCAGTTCCCACCTCTAAACCCACCCTGTGCCCTGATTGGTTGAATTAACATACAGCTACACTGAGGGTTAAACCCAGCATCCAGGTGTCCCAACTTGCCACTTTGTCTTGATTGCACAGGTGAGTGTTGCCCTCCACATCCTGTGCCCCCATTTTGTGTTGTTTCACCCCTTGAGAGTCCGCTTGCAGGCCGATTTCGCCCCGTGCCTCCCCACTCCTGCCCAACCCATTTCCTTGATTCCCAAAGCTGTTCCTGCCTCTTGACCCACCCCCGGGTCCTGATAGGCAGAATTAACATCCCTCTTCCAACTGCCCTCCCATCCTGCCACCTCCCCTGATTGGCTGCTACTGTGGAACCTCTTTGGCTTCCCTGATTGATGGAGGACACCCCACTTAAGACATTCACCCAGGGCAGCCCCTTGTCCGTGCAGACCCTGCGGCTAAGGACCCCCAGGCAAGGACTCCAGCTCCTGATGAAGCAGCTCCACACCGTGTTGGCTTGTATTAGTCTGTGGTGCCTGCACCCGTCAACCAGCAGCATCCGACCAGGTAGGAGACGAACACTTGATGCTCCCCTGTAAATTGTCCAAGCACATCGAAAAAAGCATTTAACCCCACCTGCTGAGTCCTATCCTTCTATCTATTCCAACCCTAGCCTTACGTATGTAGCGCTCCTGTCTTCTGTGTTCTTCTTACTGCTGATATTGTACTTAGTACCGCCCCCCTTGTTAGGCCCTTTCTCCCTCTATCCAGGTGTCTAGGCACTGACATTACATTTACTGATTTTGGATGCACTGTTGTTCCCTGTGTTAGGCCCTTTCTCCCTCTGTTATTGTTTTTACTGTTGTCCACTTTGTTAGGCCCTTTCTCCCTCTATTCAAGTGTCCGAAATCTAGGTCGTTGGTATTACATCCTCTGTTGCTGCAGTTACTGTTATTGGATTTACTGTTGTCCCCTCTGTTAGGACGTTTCTCCCTCTATCCAGGTGTCCCAAATCTAGCGCTAATATTACATCTACTGTTCTCATTTTCTGTTGTCCCCTGTTTTAGGCCCTTTCTCCCTCTATCCAGGTGACTCAAACTCAAGGTGCTGCTATTGTATTACCACTCAATACACCCTCTACAATCTTAATCTTGGTACCACGTCACAGATACCGTCCATCCCTGCCCTCTAGACGAGCAGCCACTCTCTGAGCCCCACATTGCCCTGATGCATCCCACATCCGTGACTGACCACCTCTCCCGGATGGAGATACCACATCAACAAAGTCCACCTCTCCGACCCCTCATCCCCTCACCTTCTGCACCATACCCACCCCCCATAACTCACCCCTCCCGGTGCATATCCTCTGCTCTAGCACCGAACTTCATGAACCCCTCTATATCCCACAGCTGGTCACCACCTATGACCCTTGCCCCCGAACACCAATATGCTCTGACCCACCTCGCCCACCTCCCAATCATCGTCCCGCCTCGAACTCTATAATCAGAGGAGCACTCTGGCGTGCCATCCAACACACGCCCCAAATTGTCATCCCACACACCTCAACCCACCCATATCATCATCCCTCTACCCCCTGGCATCTATTAAGTACAACCCCCTATCCCTGTCCATACACCCCACACAATCTCAAACTCACAAGCCAGAGGAGCTCTCTGGTGCTGCAAACAAAACAAGTCCCCAGCCACTACCGCGGCTTCTCTGCACTCTCTCAGGAACTCCTCCCTCAGTCCAACACCTCCACCTCAACCCTCCCTGCAACTGCCAATCCCTCTCTGACACCCACACTACCACACAACCACTCTTGTAGAGCTCTGTGTCACTCCAACATCATCACCCCTCCTCTGACACCCTGTCCATCCACACCCCCTACCTCAGTCTGACACTTCCTCATCCCAACACCTCTACCTTGAAAAAAGCCAACGTCCCCTTGACAGCATAATCCCTCGAGGACAACCACAGCCCGCCTCTCCGCACTGCCTGCCACCCCCCATCTGCACCTGCAAAACCATCTCACCCTACATCCCACACCATCTGCTCCCCCCGCTGTTACTTGACCCCCGCCTACAGAACCACATGTTCATACCCCTTCCCTTTCCTGTAAGTAGCACGTCTCGCCTTTCCCAAAACAGTTGCTTCATTGGATTCTCCCTCTGACCCTCGTACCCTCTCTCACACCTCTCTGGGAGCCAAACCCACAAAACCCAGAAAGGATGAGCAGCCTTCTGCCTTGACTCTCCACACTTTATCAGTTCTCCATCGGTCCAACCTCCCATCTCTCCCAACCCTACCATCATACCCTCCCCTTCTCCCCATCTCCCCCCCTTGTTCTCGACTTCTAACCCAGCACACCTAAACCCCTACTGCCCTCCAGACTTGAACAAAAACCAACTTGCCCAACCTCTCACAGCACATTTGCACCACTCACCTCCGCCGATCCTCCCCACCACGTCTCTCGCATACCTACCACAGCCTGCCTATTCTTCCTGCTCACCAGCAACCTATCCCACTCACCTGACCCACAAAGAGTACATGCATCCAGATCCCCCACTAGCCCCCTCAATCACTCAACCACTCTACCACACCTCCCATCTCACTGGGCACCCATGTCCACCAAGCACTCCCAGCGACGAGCGTCATGAAAATCACCTCCCCTCACGAAGTCACATGCCTCCTTTTTAATGCCCCCTCCGTTGCGAGAAACAGATATAGCATCTTTGACCTCCTATCATCTGACAACCCTGACCTGAAACTTGGTTCTCCGACGATTTTGCCCCAGTCATGCAGGAGGCCTTCCCCCGCAACTTGCTTATCGCCCACAACAGACCTTCCAGAGGTGGCAGAGTATCAATCCACTACAAACCTCATTTATCCATCTCAAATATCGAATCCCAAACATGCAACGCTACCTGTGAATCACTCCTAGTAAAACTCTTGCTATCATCAACACTCACGCACAGCTTCCTACTCATCTACAGACCCCCTGGATATGACAGCCTTTTTGCCAACAATATCTGTGGCTTAATAGCTACCATTCAGGTAAATCACCCAACTCTAAAACTATTGAGAGATCACAATATCTGGTTTGATATGCCCAATAACCCCATGACACTACCCCTGGTTGACAGTCTTGAGGCACTCAACCTCACCCGACATAACACTGGTCCAACTCCCTCAGGAGGTCACACCCTTGATGCGATCTTTAGCACCTATGACCTTGTCTCTATATCCAGTCCCAAACCACTTATCTGTACAGACCACTCTGCCATCCCTTTCTCTATCCACATACCAGCCCCCCTCACAAAGCTCCCCCTGCCCCCACTTTTGATCAGAAATGATGGAACAAAGTCAAGGTACTCTGAGCCCTAGCAAAAACCCTGCTACTCTGTCCCCCTGCAATGCTGACCAGTGGTAGACCCTTAACCATCACATCCTGTGACACCTGGCTTAAAGAATCACTAATTCCTCTCACCCCCTCACGCCCTGCAGCCTCACACAGAGGATCATCCCCCAAATTTTTCATGCCCCATTTGAAGACTTTCAAATGTCAAATTAACTCTCTTGAGCACAAATGGCAAGCATCTGAAACAGCTCTCAGCAGATCTATGTTCACCCACCACCACCGTAATTAAAAATCCAAGATCCGAAAGGCCAAAAAGGCCTATTAAAATAAACAAATTCTGAACTGCGGCAGCAGGAGCAAAGAACTCCACATGATCATCTCTGATTTTGTGAAACCTACTTGCACCTCTGCACAAACCACCCCCACGCAAATGCTCTACTATTTCCTCTGGCTACATTTCTACAACACTCTACAACACTGCACTTAACAGGACAGAACACCCTAACACCAAACTCTCTACCCTCACCCCCTGCCCCACAACTAACCCTCTGATCTCATTGCAACGACGACTCAATGCCAACCTTCCACTCTTTCCAACCCATCTCAAGAAAAGAGTTCCTAGATCTACTATCCGACAGCAGACCGTCCGGATCCCCCCTTGACCACTGTCCTGCCTCTCTTCTGAAAGAAATATTCTCCTTTACTGGCACAGTAGAACATGCAAGGTCCATACTAAATGACTCCCTTACCTCTGGCAACTTTCCAGAGGCCTTTAAAATAGTGCATGTCAAACTGCTTCTAAAAAAGGCATCCCTCGACCCCCTTGACCGTAAGAATTACAGGCCAATCTCCAACACCAGATTTGTCGCAAAACTCATTGACCGGGTTGCATACTCCCAGCTCAACTGCTTTGTAGAATCCAACAATCTACTCGACCCTGCACAATCAGGCTTCAGGCTGTGCCATGGAACAGAAGCCACTCTTATCTTGATATAGGATGATCTTAAGGTCATAGTAGACTCTGTGGGTTCTGCATCACTAATTCTCCTTGATCTGTCAGCAGTCCTTGACACTGTTGACCATTCTATCCTCCTTGACCGCCTCCACTCCATAGGAATCCATAGCTCAGCATACACATGGATTACCTCCTTCCCCAGTAACAGGAAACAAATCACTTTCCTCTCCCCTTTTGTCTCAACTGCCCATGCTTTGAACATTGGAGTACCACAAGGCACCTGCCTCTCTGCTCTCCTTTTCAACCTCTATCTGCCCCCTCTACCAGGAATCATCGGCACACACAACCTCTCCTGTTACATCTACGCTGACGATACCCAAATCATCCTAAGAATCCCAAAACAAGCAGCAACCCTCGTCCCGACCTTAAAGCTTGTGTCAGTGATATTGATTGATGGATTACAAGAAACCACCTCCTTCTGAACCCAGATAAAACTGAAATCATGGTGTGCAGCGACACTGCCCTTCTCCAGCAACCACTCCCATGGTCCCCCTCCCTCGGCACCATCCCCCTCCCTCCAAAATAGTCAAAAACCTTGGCTGCACTATGGACCCTCTACCGTCAGATCAATAATGTATCAAAATCCTGTCACTACCACCTCAAACTCCTAGATGAATTTTCCCTTACATCCCCTATCCCAACAGACATGCTACTGTTATGTCCATTGTTATGTCAAGACTGGACTACGCCAACTCCTTATACCTGGGAACACCAGCATAGCAACTTAACAAACTCCAAAGAACCCAAAATGCTGCTGCCAAGCTGCTCCTCACCCTGGGGCACAGAGAACACATCTCTCCCACCCTTGGCACCCTTCACTGGCTCCCGGTTGGATGAAGGGCCACCATCAAAACCCTGTGCATTACCCACCGAGCAATGCACAAGTCCGGCTCAACGTACCTACAAGACAAGATTAAACCCTACCTGCCATCACATACCCTAAAATCAAGCACTGCCCTCTTACTAGTGATTTCAATCTCCAATTCAGTCAGAATTGGAAGATCCACCTTCTCAACCTTGGCTCCAACTCTGTGGAACTCACTCCCCCCACACATAAGACAGACCCAAGACTACATGGCCTGCCGCAAAGCTCTAAAAACCTGTCTCTTTCCGTAAACCTGATTAAGACCATCTAGAGCTGTCGAAACCCTACATCACCATGGACCACGACTTCAATGACATTACATTGGATAGTAATTATTGCTTGCGGACAAACGACAACCATAGATGACAACCGTAGCATCCTGCAGATGCTAAATATATGACTACTGACTATCACTTCCTGAATCTACTACACATGTCTAGCTGCCTCCTGTGCAATCGCCCTCTGAGTGCAGCTATCATGAAACGTGTGAATGTAATGCGGAACAGTGGGCTGTCACAAGATCGTAAATGCAATATAGATTGTTTTTCCCTCCATTAAGGCCCTGTGCTTGATCACATTTATCAAAATAGGTTCAAACTACACCTCTTATTTTATAATAGCAGTTTGTCTGTGATCGTTATGCCCTGAAACAACCACCCACTTCTTCAATTTGGTCAAGATAAGGGGTGCAAACACTTTTCCCAATACATCAAGGAGGGCAATAGGGAGATCATTTTTTGGATCTGCCCTATTGACCTTCATACAAATCGGGACCACTACAGTCATCTTCCATGAGTCTAGGACCTTCTTCCGTGTCAACATTTCTGTGAAAATGGTAATACAAAGGTCCGGCCATTGATCAGGAGCACCCTTCAGAATATAGTTTGAGAGACCATCTGGACCCAGGGCCCATGAATTACTTGCCTTTTTAATCGGGTCTGCAACCTGCTACCTGTCAAATCACAAGTTCCAATGCTTCTCATCAGAGAAGGTCAGGACAATGTTCATCATTGCTGGAGGACTTGCAAACAGGGCACAAAAGAAATAACCCTATTGGCTTCTTGTACATTGTAATGCCCTATGATTTCCCCAGCCTTGTTCAGCACCAGCAAGGTTCTAGAATCATTAGAAGTGAGGGTTTTTAACATTTGTCCAGCATCGCCTTGCAGCATAATATTTTTATGCAAGATCAACTAGTTTTTATACTGTTGTCTATGCTTTTTAATCTGTGCCATTCCAGCTAACCCTATTAGATGGTACAATTTCCTAATGTCACCATGTAGTTGGCATTCATAGACACAATTGTGCTTTGGTTTAAATTGATGTTTCCACCCACATGATTTAACCTCCTTAAAGTCACTGAGCAAAGGTACATAATCCAAACCTCTACTCGGTTTACCCAAAGTAACAACATATCCATTGTTAAGTAACAACACATCACTGAGTTTCAAATGCAACCTATTTCTTCCCTGTCCTACAATGATTTTGTTCCCCCACAATTCCTCATTCCTTTGAGTCGATAACCTCAATACCAATTTTATTAAATCATGGTCACTGTACTCCATTGGAATGACTTCTACAGATTTTATCAAGGAGGGCACACTTGATGAGACAAAGAAGTAGTCTAAGGTGGTGTGCTGCTTTCTTCTCCCTCAGGTGGTTGTCCTTGGTGTATCCCTTGATGTCTGTCTACTCAGCAAGTGGACATTTCAATCCTCTAAATCCCTCAGCAAAGTCATCGTCCTTGATTTTTTTTTCGCATTCGCCCCACACTGCAACCCTAAGTCTTGCAATTCTTTCCCCATACTATATTACAGTTTCTGCAGAGAATTATCAAGGGATCTGGGAGATGGACATTAACGTTGTCTATCAACGACATTACAGAGTCTACAAAATATGTGTCCTTCCAAACCAACGGGTTCCAGTATAAATAAATAATTACTAGAAAGCTGGTAGCTAAATCATTATGCTGTTCCATTTCTATAGTGAGCAATTGCATATAAGGGTTCAGGTTTCTTGTTTTCACCACTCTCATAACCACAACATTCCTTATCAGTGTTAATAATCAGGTGGTTGGACTACCCTTCACACCTTTGTTAGCTGGATTTAAGAAAAGACTAAAACCATCAACCAATGGGGTGGTCGACAGCCATGTTTTTTGGCGGCATAAAATATCATCATTTTGTAAATTGCCCTTCAAATTATTGAAAACATGGGTGCATCCTCTGGTTTCCCAGCAACCAAACAAAATTGATATTGATATTGATAGTTTATTTGTATAGCGCCTATACACTCACACATGTTTCAAAGCACTTCAAGGCAAGGGAGGGATCAAGGGAAAATACATGGCATTCTTACAAGGCCTTGAGACATTAAGAATGTGAAATTAACTATCGTACTAGGCCGGACGCCATTTAAGATAATGCAAGAGCTTTGACAATGATAAGTAGGGGAGGGATGGGGAGGTAGGAGAGAAGACAGACAACAAATATCATGCTAGGCCTGACAACCTTTCTGGTAGTGCAGGGGAATGACAAAATGTGAGGTTAGGGGGAGAGGGTCAAAACAAGCAAATATCATACTAGGCCTGACGACGTTTCTGATACTGCTGGAGATTGACAAAAGGTGAAGGAGAGGGGGGAGAGGAACAAAACAAGCAACTATCGTACTAGGCCTGACCACATTTTTGGTAATGCTGCACATTGACAAAAGGTGAGGGGAGGAACAAAAAACAAATGACTATCGTACTAGGCCTGACAACATTTCTGGTAGTGCAGGGGAATGACAGAAATTGAGGGAAAGCAGGGAGAGGAATATAACAAGCGACTATCATACTAGGTCTGACAACAATTCTGATATGGTAAGTGCATAGAATATAGTGAGGGCAGGGGGGTGAAGAGAGAGGGGAAAGACAGGTAGAGGAAGAGAATACTGAGAAGCAGTGAGTGTGGTAAAAGAGTGGAAGAAGCAAAGCTGGTGAAATACAGTGTTATAGAGCACATAAGCAAGTGGAGAGAGCACATCAAGTTGCAGAGGTCAGTACTGAACACATAATGTTGCAAGAGATCAGCAAGTGCAAATAAGATACCTAGTGGATGACTCTAAGCATAAATGGTTTGTATTGGCATTCAAAGCCTTAGACATCCACCCCCATTCTCTTCATCACTTAAATTCTGTTTGGAGTGGTCTTGTGCAATTATCAATCTTTTTGAATCTGGTTGCTGATTAAATGTTACCTTTAACGGTATCCTGTTTTCAAGGCAATCACCCTCTATGACGTAGTCATTTTCAACACTAGAGGCTGAGCTACCGTGTACAGCTTCTTGCTTGTCAGAACCCACTAGCTTCTCATAATTTCAGCGGTACACCCGGGCATTAGATGCTCCCCTTGCTGCAAATTGCTCCTGCTGAGAATCACCATTTTCTCTAATGTCAAATCCCATAGGCCATACAGCCTCTGCTGATTCCAACAAAAGATTACAGATCACATAGGAGCTTATATATAAACAAACATGATCATATTGATTAGCTCTTGGGAATTTGACTGCTGCTATGTCTCCAGAATCTATTGCACATAGTTTTGGTACATGTTGAAATAGTTGTAGAACATTAGTGTGATTTAACATCAACCCATCCTCTGACAAGATTCTTTCCAAGATTCTATCTAAGATTCTTTCCAAAGTCACCCTATTAGCCCACTTTTTTTCATCTAATGTTGGGGCTTTATCTCATCCACCTTTGATGGCAACCCGATTCGTGGGGGCTAGAGTAGAATCGACCTTGTTCATTTTATGCCAGCCCATTGGTTCTCTTTCAGGATAGTTCTGGAAGGGGCTTTCTGCAGATCTTTCCTTTTTCTTAGCGAACCAGCCAGTGTGGAGATGATTGTTGTCTTCCCGCAATTACACACCCGTTCATAAGCATTTCTCTTTCTCACATTTTCCAGTATTTTATGTCGGAACTCTCTCTATTTTTAAATAATGTATCAGCTTACCAATCTTTTCCCTTCAAAAGTCTAGAAGCGTTGAACCGTGACGTGAGCAGTTGACTTACACCGATTTACTCTCAATTTGGTTTCCTCTAAAAGTTCCTGCTGGACTAAATTCTCAATGTCTAGTTTTGGAGGGAGCTCCGTCACTAAGCCTTGTACACTTCCATCATCTTCATATACCAAGAAATCTAACAATTTGTGGTCAAAGCTCTGAGGATTTTCACTTCTCACAGACTTCTTACTTTGCAGTTTATCTTCCTCACTTGGCATAGAATGGTTTTGAAGTCAATGAGAAAAGTAGGGGCGGGAGTGCAGAGCTTATTAGATCAAAGGCGATTTGTGTAGTTTCTGAGAGAATACTGTAAAAGAAATACAGAGCAACTAATAGCAGATTAAGTGAAGGGGTATTGATACTATTTCAGGTGCAAACGGGCTGGAGTCACAAGACCACTTGGGACATACAATATACACTAAACCAGAACTGTTCATACCTATTCAACTTGTTCCCCATTACCCTCTCCGTTTCACCTACACTCTCCTTCAAACACATGACCTTTTTTCATATATGTAGCAAAGCTAAGATGCTATGAATCACCTTTGTAGTCAACTCTATCTTATCCCACATGAACCTTTATGTAACAGTCCAAGCTCACTCATATCGAGCATGTCTCGTGCCTTCAGTTATTAATCACAATTTATTGGCGTCCTATCATTTTATCTACCTTGATTCCAATACAATTTTCTCCCCTTTTCTTTTGGACTCCTTGTTTACACCTATTGCCATCATCTACCTTTAAGTATATTCACAGCTATCACAGCCATCACCAGGCCATACATCTTGTGTGCCTCAAATTCAACTGACTCATCCCTTTAGCTCAGCTTACCTAATAGTTGGAAAACCTGTGGATGTGTCATCCACATCCACTAATTTATTCAAATATACATATGTCTAGCAACATAACATTCTATTAATTAGTAAGACCACAATAGTGCGGCGGTGTGTGTGCACGGTGACGTCATCACGCGGAAGCATGGGTGCGCGTGACGTCATCGCGCGTGCGTGTGGCGTCGTCGCGCATGCGTTTTACCGCAAAATTTCTACTATAAAAACACTGCACCTCTTCAGTAGGGCAGCAGAAAACCGAACGGGAAGGACATTCATTCTGACATAGCGGTTAGAACTCATCTTCTCCTTTCATCTAAGTCCAACCTTTCTCTGCCATTATTTTCAAGCATTATAATGCTTCTTTACAAGCAACTGGTCTATAAATTCTATGTACAAAACGAACATATATGTCCAGCTCAGCACTTAGGACTGTTAGCATTTTGATATATAAAATTCTTTCTATAAACAATACTTATGTTTTTTACAGACATATTTTGAGCTAAAGACCATGACAGATTACTTTTGATCAAACAGAATTCACCATATTGACAACATTTATTCCACAAACATGTACGTACCTAATGTTATAGACTTGTCATCGCATAGGGTTACATTGTTCGTATGAAGCACTAGACTTAATGCTCCCCCTCATTTGACCTCCACTTCTTCCTTCTTCCTCTTAGGCTATAACAGTACCAACTCATCCAACAATCCTCTTGAAGAACCGCCTTAATTACACGACAGGGAAACACGTGTTGAGGAATTATATCATTTAGTTCTGCTCTATACCCTCCACACTGAGTCCAACACAGGACCCTCCTTTCAACAGCAATATTTAAACTAAAAAAAAACAATTGTACTCATATCGGAAATAAAGATCAATCAACCACTCAGGCCACAGCCAAATTTATGAATCCATTTCTGCAAGCCTGACTTAGTGACAGCAACTAAGCATATTCCAAGTCTCAGCTAATCCACAACCTTCATTCTAACCTAGTGAAAGCAACTAAGGTTATCTCAAGCCTCGACCAATCTGCAAGCTTTCTTTTCTGTAACTTGTACCATATTTTCAATGCCTAGTGCAAACAACTAAGGACATCAAAGTCTGGAAATTGATTGGACTTTCATCGCAGTACAAGTGAATATAAATCAATCAGGAATTCATCATTGGCTTAGTGCAATCCAACTAAGGACAATACATTCCTGCATGGACAAAATACTTAATCCTGATAAGACTTAAATCTGAATAAGACTATTTTTTCATTTGTGTTCAACTGTCCACTTTTTCTTTTTCTTCCCTATTCAAGACCTGTTTGTCACATACGTGTTCATACTTTGAGACTTGAAATTTACAAATAAATTACTTCCTGCATAACTTATTACTTGTGCCAACATATACCCTTATTTGAGAAGCGCGACAGGATGGCTCTTTTTTCTTCTAATTGTAGCATTGGCCAATTCTTTTTAATAGCTCTCTTCATTCTGATGCTCTGTACCGAGTAGGTGGTGACGTATACCAGTGGTTCTCCGAGCTTGGTTGGTTTGGGTACCAATAGGGTATCTCGATTTATATTTCTGACCTTGCCTGCTACGTCGGAAATTAATGTAGCGTTGTATCCTCTTGCTGTAAATTTGGTTTCCAATGCACTCGCTTGGCATTCATACTACGTATTCTCTGAAATGTTCCTTCTATAACGTAAAAATTGGCTCAGAGGAACACTATCAATAGTTCATTTTGGGTGAAAACTTCTGCCAAGTATTAGACTGTTCCTGTCATTTTGTTTAGTGTAGATCCAAGTCTCCAGTTTGGCTTCGGCTACATACATTTCTACATCGAGGAAATGGATGCTTGTCATACTTGTCTCTGTTGTGAACTTGATACGCGGATTCATGGCATTCATCATTATAAAGAATTCTTCCGATTCATCTTGGGGTCCTGTCCATATACCGAAGACGTCATCAATGTATCTTACATACAGTGCTAGATGTCTCATCCATCTTGGTGAAGTTAAGTCATGTTTGTGTTCTAAATAATATATAAAGGCTTTAGCATAGCACAGAGCCATGGCTGCACCCATGCTAGTTCCTGATGTTTGAATAAAAGAAATTATTGTTGAGTACCAATTGTAAGAGGGTGAGAACAAACAGTCGGTCCCCTTGGCATTTGTCAGATCTGAGTATAATCCATTCAATTGCCTCAAGTCCAGCCTCGTGGGCAATATTCGTATATAAAGACGTGACATCCATGGTAAACATTGGGCCTCATTACGACCCAGGCGGAAAACCATGGTGCTAATAGCACCATGGTCCATGCTGGTAACTTACTGACTCCGCCATGGAGAAAGGGGGAATTACCACACCATTACAAGGTTGGCGGGGCGGTAATTCCCCCTTCCTCCATGGCCCTTCCCCATTCCCATTTTTGTCCCATAGGGCATAATGGGAATGGGGAAGGCGGTAATTACGGTACTGCAAATTGCGGTACCGTAATTAGCACCAAGGTCCCTTTGCGGGTCCATTCCTTAATGGCTGGTAAAACCAGTCATTAAGGTGGGACCCCGCAAAGGGACCTCGTAATTAGGTGCTAAGGGATTACCGTTACGGGTACCCTTACCGGTACCGGTAATCCCTTAGCGCCAGGGTCGTAATGAGGCCCATTGTGTCTCTTCCATTAACAAACTGTATACTCTTAAGTTGTTGCAAGAAATGCATTGTATCCTTAACGTATGTTGGTGTCTCTTGGACCAATGGCTGAAGGATTTTGTCCAGATATTGTCCCAGGGGCTCCAGAATGCTGTTGGTCGCTGCTATGATTGGACATCCTGGAGGTTTTAACAACCTCTTATGTATTTTAGGTAACATGTATATCACAGGCATGATGGGATGTTGGTTTTCCAGAAAACGTTGTGTTTTCTCAGAAATGACGTCATTCTCTTCAGCCTCGTCCAGGACTCTTTTGATCCGGGCTCTCACTGATTCAGTGGGATTCATGGGAACTTCAAGGTAGGTTTCCTCATCTCTTAATTGTCGTTCAATCTCCTCGAGGTACTCTTGTTTTTTCATCAAAACGAGGGCTCCTCCCTTGCCTGCCGGTTTAAAGATAATATTCTGGTTGTTAAGGAGGTTTTTTAATGTCTGACATTCTATCTTGGTGAAATTGCCTTGTGCATCTGTATGGAGTCGTATCTTTTTAAGATCATCCAGGACGGTCTTCTCAAAAGTAGACAATATGTGATTCTGTATTGGGGGATTAAAAGTGCTTTTTGGACTGAGCTCTAAAAACGTATGCGGTTCCTTCTCTGTGTTTTCCTCATCCAAGGAGTTGAAGAAAGCTTTTAGCTTGAGTTTTCGCATCAGTTTAAAGAAGTCAATCTTTTCACGCAATAAAGTACTGTTATTCCTGGGAACAAAGGATAATCCTTTCTTCAGGACTTGTGTCTCCATCTTTGAGAGGTGATATGATGAAATATTCACAATCCTCTTCGGATTGGCTTTTTTCTAAAAAAAGCTGCAGTGTCGTTGTTAGCAGGGTCGCTGAGAGGAGGACCAGGTGTTACTTCTACCGTCTGTCCCAATGTGATTCTAGTTCGGAGCTAGAGGCGTCCGAAGAGGTATCTGCAGCGGGTGGTTGTCCTGTTTTCCATGGATTACTTGTATTAGGGTTATTTGGATAATGTCTGTAATAAGCTAGACTATGTCAAGTTTATAGTCTTGCGTGTCCCGTCTGAACTTTCTAGTTTTTTTAACTTCAAGTTTCTGTTTATAGTTTGCAATTTAAGGTTGGTCTCCTCGAGGATTTGCATTAGTTGATCTGATGTATATGCTTTGCTCAATGAGGATTTGAGACCCTCTATGTCTTCATTTAATGTTGTTAGGGAACGTGCCAACTCTTCAATCGTAAGGATTATCAAATCAAGCGAGCATTTGTTGAGAATTAAGTGCCAACGTTTAACAAAAGATGGGTATTCTTTACACAATGTCGGTTCGAGGCTTACACGTAAGCCTCTTGGAATTCTTTTTGTGGTGTAGTCCTGAGCCAAAGTAGATGAATGTAACTTGAGATTGATCTCCCTGCGGATCTTCCACTCTAATTGGCGAATCAATGCTTCTGGTTTATCAATTGCTGTAAGTTCTGTTCCAGCTGTTTTGATTAGCCCCAGGATTCTTGTGGCATCTTCTTCACTGAAGGCAAGGGTTTCAGCTCTATTGTTTGTGGTCTGGTCTATTTTGGAAAAGGACATATTAAATTACCTAATAAAGGCAGCTTATACTATTATGGTTTTGAATATTGGTTGAGTGCGGGCAACTCCCCTTGTGTGGTCAGAAGGGTAAGTCAATGAGAAAAGTAGGGGCGGGAGTGCACAGCTTATTAGATCAAAGGCGATTTGTGTAGTTTCTGAGAGAATACTGTAAAAGAAATACAGAGCAACTAATAGCAGATTAAGTGAAGGGGTATTGATACTATTTCAGGTGCAAACGTGCTGGAGTCACAAGACCACTTGGGACACACAATATACACTAAACCAGAACTGCTCATCACTGAGCAGTAAGCCCAGATGAACCCCTAATAAACCAAAGTTCAGTTATTCAATTATTACCTTGTAGGTGGGTTCTACACCGCTGCAGGCTAAATGATACTAATTATACTCTTTATATACTAATTATAATCTTGTACACAATTCGTGCTAATAATTCTGACACAGTTTCAATCATGACTTCAATAGAGAATCTATATTCAAAACATAGATCCTAGGTATAAAGCAATGTTTGCAACAGCACATAGAGATATGGTTCCTTTTAATAGACCCATCTCAGTTCTTTTCAAAACATCAAATTCAATAACACATATAAGTTTCCAAACAAGCTTTTCAAAATCAAGAAGCGTAACCAATATAATGAAACACTTGACATAGGCATTCACAGAAACATGCACTTAGAATAGTGTTCCATCTCCATCCACAATTAAGGCTTTTCTTATGTGGAGTTCAGTTCCCTCATGGCAAACTTATTTTTAAGGTAGTTATACAGTTCAACGGCTACCACCAAGGAAGCCCTTTTAGTAGATGTTGCTATTAACCAACGCGTTTCGGATCTAATGATCCATCTTCAGGGTAGGGGCTTCACTGTTCTTGTATGTCATGGGTAATATACAAAGGACAATTTCTTAAACGCTTAACCTATAGGAAATTAAAGAGGACAGGTATTATTATCTGCACTTGTCAAATGAGGCTAAATGTAACTAGCTGGTAAACCACAACGAGGTAAATAGTACTAACCTCTCTCCGAGGAAAGTTATGTTCAAATTTTGACCTATCAAGGGGCAGAAAGTAACTTAGGTAAGTGCCTTATAGTTCAAAAGAGCAGAGAGTTTAAATTTCCAATAACATGCATATGCCAGAGCAGACCACTCACCCAGTCTTGAACTGAAGGCCACTGTAGACTGGGAAGCGGCAAAGTGCGGCTTGTGAGACCCTAAGAAAAGTAAGTGTATTTGTTACACTCGGATTGCTAACTAACCAAACCTACGTCAGGCCGGTATAGAATAGAAACTTGCAGTTAATGATTACTAATAGCCAAGGAGTCAAATGGCTAATCCCATAGTGAGAACTAATGTGCATAGGGGTGCTGTCTTGCGAAGACTGCAGTCTTACCTGATCAGCGAGGATCAGCAGGGAAAGCCGACTGCTACAGGGATCGTGGCCCGGCTACGAGTGGCGTTCTCTGTAGTCCCGGTAACCCCACGCATGCGCGCAGGGCCAACCAGGAGTCGGCCATGTTGGTGTGGGCGCATACTGGGGCGTTGTCATGGCAATGCTTAATGCAACTTGTACAGCTACATAGTGTCGATCCATTTCAAACATATTAGAACTGGATTGAAAATAGTAGCTCAGTAAGCGTAATATACAGGATATGTTCATAAGGCTCACTCGTGTGAATGGTTTTGAGCAAGGTCGGTATCCCTTCTTTTTTCCACCATGTTACCTCTCTGTTTCTGTATTCTGTTTGCAGTTAGTCGATTGATCTCTTAAATTGTGAAGGAATCCTCGGGCACCATTTCTGGTTTTGTTGTTGTTGTTGCTGCTGACATGTATTACTTTTTGCCAACTGTTTCCACTTTCTACACGTGTAGAAAATGTCATAATTATTACTCTCCCCCTGCATTATGTCTTCCATGACCACTTCAGTATCAACTGTATCAGGTTTATCTGTTGTCATGGGCAAGGCAACATCATCCACCTGTTGATGCTTAGTACACTTTCCATGTCTTCTACTAAACCAGGGTCTGTTCCCGTAGTTGTTATAGTTGTTAGAGATTTCTGTGGTACTGAATCCATCATTTCGCCATCATCTTCACCAATATATGCAGTTGAGCTTGTTTGTTCCATATGACAATTGAATGAGTTGTTCGTTGCAGACTAAATTGAGGATTCCTGGTCTTCAGGGGCCACTCTTTTGGATGCTTCCTTTCCCCATTTTAAGATATATTTAGCCACATCCAATTGGAGTTTTTTATTTGCCGCAACCTCCAATGTAATTTCTGGAGAAGGCCCTCAGACTCTGTTTCTCGGTCCAGTCTGCTTTGTATCACAGTTAAGAATGACTCAATGTATATTAGCTTGGAATGAGTCATGGCCAACAGTGTAGCCTGATCTCTGTAATTGTCATTGATTGACTCATACAGCTTTACAAAAGTTGCCAGCAATATTGTTAAAGCAAGCATAAGGCTGTATTGGGTCTCATAATTGGCCATACTTTCTGGTTTATTCATACTGGAGCTCCTCTGGTTTTTACTTCATCTTCTAGTCCTATATTAGTGCTTGGGATACAAGTTGATTCTGAAAATGAGGACTCTGTATCCATCTGAAGGTGACGGTGCACTTTTAATAACTGGACCAGATCGCAAAGTCCTAGGGATCTCCTCCAAGCTGACATTTACTTTGTCAAACAGCTTCTCCTTTAAGAACAAATCCACTCTTCTAGGTTTCTTTAAACAATTTCTTGGAGTGACAGAGAATGGGGACTTAAAAGCTTCATGAAGGATCCTCTTTCTAGGGGGACCCCTAATACTTTCCAACTACAGTGAGATGTTCGTTATGTCCCTTGTCAGCCCTGCGGCTAATACATTTGGTCCATTCCCCACTAGATCCAATTCAGGGTACTGTGGGTTTACCAGCAACTCTGAGGCCAGATTTATCGAAGCTGACACCCAACCACTCATCTGTACTGAGAGGGTGTACCTTGGGTCAATCATACTCCCAATAATCTCCCTGGAAGCTTGCCCCTTTTTCGATAAGATATCGGGCCTCATTACGAGTCAGCGGGTCTGGAAAGAACAGTGGTGGTAATTCCGCCACCACTGCTCTTTCCGGACCGGCTGATCTCGAGTTCTGCAGGCAGGAGGTGTCACTCCCGCCAAGTCTGACCTGGCGGGTTTAACACCACCCGCCTGCAGGCAGACGTGGAAACACCGGCACCATCACGAGATGGTGCCAGTGTTTCCACTTCCCCATTACCATTGAGTCCTATGGGACTCAATGGGAATGGGGATTTACTGAATTCCGCCTCCGGAATTAACGGGTCACCAGGGTCGTAATGCCCCGGTAATTCCGGGAATCACGGAGGCGGAAAGGTAATTACGAGTCCGGCGGTAACCTGCCGGAATTTCAGGCACGGTTACCGCCGGACCCGTAATGAGGCCCACCATCTTCTGTCTCCACCCTGGTAACAGGCACCCTATTCTCTTTGTCCACTAATCCGATAAGAACACTCTTGCTTTCAATTAATTCCACATCAGAGAGTTCATTAGGATTCGGCTCCTCCCAGTCCTTTAACCAGGTTACACAGTTACTTCCACCCTCATTGTCAAGTCTTTTATGCGGCAACCCCCCATCCACTCTTTGCTGGCCAGTGGAATGAAATATAGCTGAGTCACCCACAATTCCCTTCAAAGCTCTTGCCTGAGTTAACTAGCACAGCTGTATCGGGCATGTCGGGCCGGTCGGCTATAGGTAATTGTTTCTGTTCCAGGTGATTTGTTTTGTTTATCGTATCAATTTTAGTGTTGAAGTTAACATTGATTTCCGCTATATCAGGATATCAGGTGACCCCAGTGATGCCACCTTAACCCCACCACAAGTGCTTATACAGTGAGAGCTCAAAGTGGGCATAGACATTACCCTTGCATGGTGTTCCTGAGTCACCTTATCTGCTTTTGGGGGTGGGGGGTCAGTGATGTTCTTAAAATGTAGATGCACTTGACGTCTCGTCCGCAGTCCAGCCCCGGCACAGAGATCCATAGTCAGGAACAGAGGCCAATTAGCCGTAAACAAAGGTCTGTTGCTGACTTCAGGTGGGTGTAAAAGAAGCTGACACTGATGGCGTCACAAACGCTGACCCCCGGATAGCACGTACACCACAGACAGCTACAATAATGTCTCCCACTCTCCGCTACTGCATTGGTAAAAAGGGCGTTTCAAAGGTAGCCTCTGCCTTCAAAACGATCTCCACCAAAAGCAGGCTGCAGCATAGCTCCAAAACGTTCTCCAGCAAAAACTGTCTGCGGCACAGCACAGACAGCCACTCTCCGCCAATCCAAATTGGTATCGCCAAACATTAAATGCTGTGTGGCAACCTTTGGCTTGGCAGTGCACCCTAAACTCTATAAACAATACCAACACCAAATCCAATAACGGTAGGACAATGCTTCATCCATGAGAAACTTAACTTCAGACATAAAAGAGAAGTGCATTTGGTTTCGAAATTCATTTAACGAAATAAATAAAAATGTATTAGTGTTGGTCTGTTTTAAAATATTTCTGGCTATATAGAGAAAAAGAGTACTGTTATTTCTTCATCGTTGCCAGACATTAAGAACACATTTGTCAATGTTTCGTATCTATTACACATATTAGGAGATTGTCTTGGATTTCGAAATGGAATATATTACTTTTCATACAATATCAGCTCGCAGAAAAGCACATAAAAATATGCAAAATATAATTATGCCTGCTACATTAACTCACAGTTTCAAAATTAAGAACAAGTTAAATAACTAAACCTTAAAAACTAGCACTTTTCTTTAGTGGAGAGGCAAAAAAAGTCATTATAAACTTCAAAGGTACTCAATTATCTTTGCCCTTTGAAGTGATGGTTTAAATGTAAACTTAAGGATTATAAAGTGACCCCGTATAACTCTTCTCGCATTAGTCAATTTAACTAATCCAGTCTGTTCTTTTAGCAACTGTCTCACAGTGGCCTGCACTTGTTAAAATGTACATTTTTTTTTCTATCTCCACAATTCGGAATGTTCATTTACATGGAAATGGATGAGCTAATTCCCATTAAAGTACAGTTGGAGAATAAAATAGTGAAACGTTATATATGTATATTCGATAATACTTGACTTTAAGGTTGCTGAAAGAAAACAACACATTTCTCTCTTGGTTTTACTGTTTTTCTGATGGTAAGATATTGCATTATTTTCATATGCTCCTATCCGCTTAACAGTTGCCAAAAGGCATGGCTCACAGCCATTCTCAGAGGTCACTACCTTGTCGGGCTGTACACGCACCTTGCAGGAACTGCATATGAAGCGTGAACTACAGGAATGCCTCAACTATAATACCACTGCCCACATTACACATGACTCCAGTGCTTACCGGCATGGCGTGTGGCTATTCCTAACACTCAAGCCTTTGGTGAAGCTGCAGGTGTACTGTCCAAACAATACGGTTAGGGCATGGTCTCTAACAATCCCTCAATAAGCTTATGCTCGCAATGACCCCTATAATGGAAAGCCAAGCCATGCTGTCCTTGATGAATAAACTGGGCATGTCCTTGGCTTTGCCCAATCCTTAGTGAACAACCTCCTCCACCACTACCTCCAGTCATGAGTTGAAACCATTCCCTGAGTACTTTGCCTGGGAAGTGCGCCACAGCCATGCGTTGGCCACACCATTCTGCTAACACTACCTGCAGGAAATAGCACCCAATCAGCTTACAGGTAGCGTGCCAAGTGCAGCTGCTGCAGGCATGGCTACATGCATGGCTGCCAGGGAACACTTTAACCTGGACTGCTAACCGTGTACTGCTAGGAGCCATTGGGTGGGCACAGTATCCTTGGACGAACTACTCACAGAACATGGTTGAAGAAGCTCTAGGTCAATCCCCATGCAGACACATCCACCTGATAGCCTTCTTCATATAACCCTTATTTATTTGTAATGCCCATGGTCACCATAGGGGGCATGTATTATATTGTCATTCAATGTGTATATAAAAGGATTGTCCTGTCATTTATTCCTTAACATTATCTGAAGCAAGAAGCACTGGTCCACTAACTGAGCTTCTTCACAACAGTGCTGGTTTTCCAATTATGCCACTAATCGTGTAGTTACAAATTCGAATATTTTTTTTAAGTATTGTGTATCTAGTATAATTTGTTACATGCTACATACGTACATGATGCATACACAGATGGTAGCCCCTCCCTTGTTATTTCACACAGCAAACGTTGTCTTCACTTACCTCATCAACATTTACACCACAAAACACATACTCCCAAGCTTAGCACATCTATGAGTCAAAAGAGTATGGGGGCACAGGGGTGCTCTTTGGAGATGATCAAAAATGGGGGCACAGGGGTGCTCTTTGGAGATGATCAAAGTAGCCTCTTCAATTGTTGAGGTTTCAGGCGGTTAGGTCAGAGAATCGTATCTGATGCGTAGAATTATTCTGATCCTTAGAAACTTCAGATGGTTTGATTCCAGTCTTAACTCATGGGGTAACTTATTAATAATTCATGACCATTCATTACTGTGATTTCTTTTTCTTAACGTGTTCATGTCTTTTTTTAGGATGCCAGTGTGTATGCTGTTAAAGAAGCTCTATGAAGTTTTGCCGAATTTTGTTGCCAAATGACAACTTTGCCAATTTCTTTTTACCACAAACAGCGAGGGTCACATGACCCCCCGTTACTCCTCCCACCCTACCCATTACATACCTATTCCAAATTACCATACATATGTGTGTGGTAAAAGAAATCACCCCAAAAACATGCGGCAAAACCGAATTCAGCAAAGTTGACTTTCAGCAAAAGGGAGCTAGAATATTGCAAAAGTTCAACTTAGATATGCATACAACTATTTTTGTAATTCATGGATTATTTGGGCCGGAAAAAAAAGGGATTTGTGCGCCATTCTGCCCGCAAATCCCTGTTTAACAAATGGGGATTTGCGTGCAGAATGGCGCACAAATCCCGTTTTTTTCGGCGCAAATAATCCATGAATTACCCCCTATATTGTCAAGATTGTGTGTTATTTTGATTGTGTTACCACGCAAAGTTGAAGGTGGCATTTTCTCATAGGGACTATCATTTGGGACCTGCAGGACGTGTCCTTGTAAGAGGTGACTCCCAGGTTTTGATCTTTTTAGACTTTGGATGGGGTTAGGTGAGTCCTATTGATGGAGGCCAGAGGCGTGGCAATTGGGAGCATGGTGTGAGCCCAAATAAGGAGATCTCCTTAATTGAAGTGATAAAACTGAGAAAATTGTGTGACATTGAAGCTTTGTTTTGCCTGAAAGCTTAATACTGATGTGGTTATGTGGCAATTTGTATCTTCTAGGGGGATAATTAGGTGGGTGTCATCAGTGTTGTGTTGAGGCATTACTTAAATCTTTGAATGTGGAGGGTGGGTTTGTCGGAATAGAAACAATATTATGCCTCCTATTGTAATAATTGTATGTGTATTGGCCTACGCCAAGTTGTCTAAACATCATGCGCGAACAAACTCCACTACAAGGTCTTGACCTTAGTGAAATCAATGTAAGCCGCCATCTTGGATTAAGCCGCCATTTTAGGTTCTCTTGTTATGTAGAAGTCACCCTGAACATCAAAATGGAGGCCAAATGACATTCTGAATAAGATTCTGGCCATTGTGGCCTACGTACAACTGAATAATTAATATGCCTGCAGGCCACTTGTCGGGGTCGCGAACAGAGACCTTGTCCTACTGTTGACCTATATGTAAATGTACTACTTATATCAGCGAAACTAATCGAAATGCTTATATTAAAGGATTGACCTGGCAAGGAACCCCAAGACCAGAATTATATTTCGCAGAGTGGTTAACCCGCAAGAGGGTTGGCCAAGGGCTGGACAAATTGTATAAAAGGCCCGGGTATTCCAATGGAGGGTCTCTCACTAACACATCGAACCCTCGTTGAAGTTCGTTATGTTATACTGAGAGCCGAATAGCTATCAGTTTGTCAATTGACTTGGTAACTGTTGTAGCTTGAAATAAAGCACTTGTATGTTTCTTTGTAACCTGTGTTGGTGTGTTTCTTTTTGGCCTTCCCGGCCTCATATTATTTTTCTGTTTTCACAGTTGGCGCCCGAATAGGGACCTTCAAGATTGATGCCGGATCATTGAAGATTGACGCAGGCTATAGAACCGGGATCGGACGGTGTGATACTGCGGGCCCGACCGAACGAGACGCGATACCTCGGCAGCGCTGCACGATCCGATCCTTGGACGATAGTCGTGTGGTCTGACACGGCACCTTGACGAGGGTCCATTTTTGAGGCGGGCAGATTTGTCGAAACCACCAAACACAAGGTAAAATTCGTTAGGTAAGTTCTTTGGTAAACCGTACGGTCCTCCTTAGGTTTGGTCAGGTGTAGTCGTGACCCGACTCTTAATTTAACCCTGACAATTTGAATTTGGCGTATTGTATCTGCAGACACAATTATTGACCAGGTAACACCAATTTTTTGTGAAATGACTGGGAAATTGTCTAGCTGCTTTAGGGCACTGTTCCGCAGCGATCGACAATCTTTGGAATTTAGCCGCCTGGCACCACAGGAGGGGTCGCCGGCGTGTACAATGTACTGTAAGCATGGCAGTGTGCGGGAAGTTCCACACGCGATTCCATCAGGGTACGTGTATTACAGGGGTGCGCGGGGAGCACCACACGTGAATTGCACGTGTGGGTCCTCCCAGATGTTCCCTCTACACCATCCACGGCCCCTGCAGGTGGCTCACACCACAGGGGCCTACCCTGCACATGTCCTGCAGGCACACCATCCACCATGGCCATGACCCCAGCCAACCCACATGTCAACTTGCACTACTGCCCACCAACGCATGTTCCCCTGCACCCCCAGCAACCAGGGGCACCCTCCACCAGGCCCCCACCCATGTCTCCCAAAACCCCCACCCCCCAGCAGTGCAGGGGCACCCTCCACCAGGCCCGCACCCATATCTCCCACCACCCCCACCCCCCAGCACTGTGGGGCACCCTCCACCAGGCCCTCACCCATGTCTCCCACCACCCCCACCCCCCAGCACTGTGGGGCACCTGCCAGCAGGCCCCCACCCATGTGCAACTCATGTCTCCCACCACCCCCACCCCCCAGCACTGTGGGGCACCCTCCACCAGGCCCCCACCCATGTCTCCCACCACCCCCACCCCTCAGCACTGTGGGGCACCTGCCAGCAGGCCCCCACCCATGTCTCCCACCACCCCCACCCCGAAGCAGTGCAGGGGCAGCCTCCACCAGGCCCCCACCCATGTCTCCCAGCACCTCACCCCTCAGCCACCAGGGGCAGCCTCCACCAGGCCCCCACCCATGTCTCCCAGCACCCCCACCCCCCAGCCACCAGGGGCAGCCTCCACCAGGCCCCCACCCATGTCTCCCAGCACCCCCACCCCCCAGCCACCAGGGGCAGCCTCCACCAGGCCCCCACCCATGTCTCCCAGCATCCCCACCCCCCAGCCACCAGGGGCAGCCTCCACCAGGCCCCCACCCATGTCTCCCACCACCCCCACCCCCCAGCAGTGCAGGGGCAGCCTCCACCAGGCCCCCACCCATGTCTGCCACCACCCCCACCCCCCAGCCACCAGGGGCAGCCTCCACCAGGCCCCCACCCATGTCTCCCACCACCCCCAGCCCCCAGCACTGTGGGGCACCTGCCACCAGGCCCCCACCCATGTCTCCCACCACCCCCACTCCCCAGCAGTGCAGGGGCACCCTCCACCAGGCCCCCACCAATGTCTCCCACTACCCCTACCCCCCAGCACTGTGGGGCACCCTCCACCAGGCCCCCACCCATGTCTCCAACCACCCCCACCCAATAGCACTGTGGGACACCAGCCAGCAGGCCCCCACCCATGTCTCCCACCACCCCCACCCCCCAGCACTGTGGGGCACCTGCCAGC
Source organism: Ambystoma mexicanum (assembly GCF_040938575.1). Lineage (NCBI taxonomy): Eukaryota > Metazoa > Chordata > Amphibia > Caudata > Ambystomatidae > Ambystoma > Ambystoma mexicanum. The sequence goes on from NC_090937.1 coordinate 528,997,187, forward strand.
AGGCCCCCACCCATGTCCAACTCATGTCTCCAACCACCCCCACCCCCCAGCACTGTGGGGCACCCTCCACCAGGCCCCAACCCATGTCTCCCACCACCCCCACCCCCCAGCACTGTGGGGCACCTGCCAGCAGGCCCCCACCAATGTCTCCCACTACCCCCACCCCCCAGCACTGTGGGGCACCCTCCACCAGGCCCCAACCCATGTCTCCCACCACCCCCACTCCCCAGCAGTGCAGGGGCACCCTCCACCAGGCCCCCACCAATGTCTCCCACTACCCCTCCCCCCAGGACTGTGGGGCACCCTCCACCAGGCCCCAACCCATGTCTCCCACCACCCCCACCTCCCAGCACTGTGGGGCACCTGCCAGCAGGCACCCACCCATGTCTCCCACCACCCCCACCCACCAGCCACCAGGGGCAGCCTCCACCAGGCCCCCACCCATGTCTCCCAGCACCCCCACCCCCCGGCCACCAGGGGCAGCCTCCACCAGGCCCCCACCCATGTCTCCCACCACCCCCACCCCCAGCAGTGCAGGGGCAGCCTCCACCAGGCCCCCACCCATGTCTCCCAGCACCCCCACCCCCGAGCCACCAGGGGCAGCCTCCACCAGGCCCCCACCCATGTCTCCCACCACCCCCACCCCCAGCACTGTGGGGCACCTGCCAGCAGGCCCACACCCATGTCCAACTCATGTTCCCCACCACCCCCACCCCCCAGCACTGTGGGGCACCTGCCAGCAGACCCCCACCCATGTCTCCCACCACCCCCACCCCCCAGCAGTGCAGGGGCACCCACCACCAGGCCCCCACCCATGTCTCCCAGCACCCCCACCCCCAGCCACCAGGGGCAGCCTCCACCAGGCCCCCACCCATGTCTCCCAGCACCCCCACCCCCCAGACACCAGGAGCAGCCTCCACCAGGCCCCTACCCATGTCTCCCAGCACCCCCACCCCCCAGCCACCAGGGGAAGCCTCCAACAGGCCCCCACCCATGTCTCCCACCACCCCCACACCCCAGAAACGCAGGGGCAGCCTCCACCAGGCCCCCACCCATGTCTCCCAGCACCCCCACCCCCCAGCCACCAGGGGCAGCCTCCACCAGGCCCCCACCCATGTCTCCCACCACCCCCACCCCCCAGCACTGTGGGGAACCTGCCAGCAGGCCCCCACCCATGTCTCCCACCACCCCCACCCTCCAGCAGTGCAGGGGCACCCTCCACCAGGCCCCCACCCATGTCTCCCACCAATTCCACCCCCAGCACTGTGGGGCACCTGCCAGCAGGCCCCCACCCATGTCTCTCACCACCCCCACCCCCAGCACTGTGGGGCACCCTCCATCAGGCCCCCACCTATGTCTCCCACCACCCCCACCCCCCAGCACTGTGGGGCACCTGCCAGCAGGCCCCCACCCATGTCTCCCAGCACCCCCACCCCCCAGCCACCAGGGCAGCCTCCACCAGGCCCCCACCCATGTCTCCCACCACCCCCACCCCCCAGCAGTGCAGGGGAAGCCTCCACCAGGCCCCCACCCATGTCTACCACCACCCCCGCGCCACCAGGGGCAGCCTCCACCAGGCCCCCACCCATGTCTCCCACCACCCCCACCCCCCAGCACTGTGGGGCACCTGCCAGCAGGCCCCCACCCATGTCTCCCACCACCCCCACCCCCCAGCACTGTGGGGCACCCTCCACCAGGCCCCCACCCATGTCTCCCACCACCCCCACCCCCCAGCACTGTGGGGCACCTGCCAGCAGGCCCCCACCCATGTCTCCCACCACCCCCACCCCCCAGCACTGTGGGGCACATGCCAGCAGGCCCCCACCCATGTCCAACTCATGTCTCCCACCACCCCCACCCCCCAACACTGTGGGGCAGCCTCCACCAGGCCCCCACCCATGTCTCCCACCACCCCCACCCCCCAGCAGTGCAGGGGAAGCCTCCACCAGGCCCCCACCCATGTCTACCACCACCCCCGCGCCACCAGGGGCAGCCTCCACCAGGCCCCCACCCATGTCTCCCACCACCCCCACCCCCCAGCACTGTGGGGCACCTGCCAGCAGGCCCCCACCCATGTCTCCCACCACCCCCACCCCCCAGCACTGTGGGGCACCCTCCACCAGGCCCCCACCCATGTCTCCCACCACCCCCACCCCCCAGCACTGTGGGGCACCTGCCAGCAGGCCCCCACCCATGTCTCCCACCACCCCCACCCCCCAGCACTGTGGGGCACATGCCAGCAGGCCCCCACCCATGTCCAACTCATGTCTCCCACCACCCCCACCCCCCAACACTGTGGGGCAGCCTCCACCAGGCCCCCACCCATGTCTCCCACCACCCCCACCCCCCAGCACTGTGAGGCACCTGCCAGCAGGCCCCCACCCATGACTCCCACCACCCCCACCCCCCAGCCACCAGGGGCAGCCTCCACCAGGCCCCCACCCATGTCTCCCACCACCCCCACCCCCAGGCCACCAGGGGCAGCCTCCACCAGGCCCCCACCCATGTCTCCCACCACCCCCACCCCCAGCAGTGCAGGGGCAGCCTCCACCAGGCCCCCACCCATGTCTCCCAGCACCCCCACCCCCCAGCCACCAGAACAGCCTCCACCAGGCCCCCACCCATGTCTCCCACCACCCCCACCCCCCAGCACTGTGGGGCACCTGCCAGCAGGCCCACACCCATGTCCAACCCATGCTCCTCACCACCCCGACCCCCCAGCACTGTGAGGCACCTGCCAGCAGGCCCCCACCCATGTCTCCCACCTCCCCCACCCCCCAGCCACCAGGGGCACCCACCACCAGGCCCCCACCCATGTCTCCCAGCACCCCCACCCCCCAGCCACCAGGGGCAGCCTCCACCAGGCCCCTACCCATGTCTCCCAGCACCCCCACCCCCCAGCCACCAGGGGAAGCCTCCACCAGGCCCCCACCCATGTCTCCCACCACCCCCACACCCCAGCAGTGCAGGGGCAGCCTCCACCAGGCCCCCACCCATGTCTCCCAGCACCCCCACCCCCCAGCCACCAGGGCCAGCCTCCACCAGGCCCCCACCCATGTCTCCCACCACCCCCACCCCACCGCACTGTGGGGCACCTGCCAGCAGGCCCCCACCCATGTCTCCCACCACCCCCACCCCCCAGCAGTGCAGGGGCACCCTCCATTAGGCCCCCACCCATGTCTCCCACCACCCCCACCCCCCAGCAGTGTAGGGGCACCCACCACCAGGCCCCCACCCATGTCTCCCAGCACCCCCACCCCCCAGCCACCAGGGGCAGCCTCCACCAGGCCCCCACATATGTCTCCCACCACCCCCACCCCCCAGCCACCAGGGGCACCCTCCACCAGGCCCCCACCCATGTCTCCCACCACCCCCACCCCCCAGCACTGTGGGGCACCCTCCACCAGGCCCCCACCCATGTCAAAGACCATCCCCACCGCCCAGCACTTTGGGGCACCTGCCAGCAGGCCCCCACCCATGTCCAACTCATGTCTCCCACCACTTCCACCCCCCAGCACTGTGGGGCACCCTCCACCAGGCCCCCACCCATGTCTCCCACCACCCCCACCCCCCAGCCACAAGGGGCAGCCTCCACCTGCCAGCAGGCCCCCACCCATGTCTCCCACCACCCCCAGCCCCCAGCCACCAGGGGCAGCCTCCACCAGGCCCCCACCCATGTCTCCCAGCACCCCCACCCCCCGGCCACGAGGGGCAGCCTCCACCAGGCCCCCACCCATGTCTCCCACCACCCCCACCCCCAGCAGTGCAGGGGCAGCCTCCACCAGGCCCCCACCCATGTCTCCCAGCACCCCCACACCCCAGCCACCAGGGGCAGCCTCCACCAGGCCCCTACCCATGTCTCCCACCACCCCCACCCCCCCAGCACTGTGGGGCACCTGCCAGCAGACCCACACCCATGTCCAATTCATGTTCCCCACCACCCCCACCCCCCAGCACTGTGGGGCACCTGCCAGCAGGCCCCAACCCATGTCTCCCACCACCCCCACCCCCCAGCAGTGCAGGGGCACCCACCACCAGGCCCCCACCCATGTCTCCCAGCACCCCCACCCCCCAGCCACCAGGGGCAGCCTCCACCAGGCCCCCACCCATGTCTCCCACCACCCCCACCCCCCAGCCACCAGGGGCAGCCTCCACCAGGCCCCCACCCATGTCACCCAGCACCCCCACCCCCCAGCCACCAGGGGAAGCCTCCACCAGGCCCCCACCCATGTCTCCCACCACCCCCACCCCCCAGCAGTGCAGGGGCAGCCTCCACCAGGCCCCCACCCATGTCTACCAGCACCCCACCCCCCAGCCACCAGGGGCAGCCTCCACCAGGCCCCCACCCATGTCTCCCACCACCCCCACCCCCCAGCACTGTGGGGCACCCTCCACCAGGCCCCCACCCATGTCTCCCACCACCCCCACCCCCCAGCACTGTGGGGCACCCTCCACCAGGCCCCCACCCATGTCTCCCACCACCCCCACCCCCCAGCACTGTGGGGCACCTGCCAGCAGGCCCCCACCCATGTCTCCCAAAACCCCCAACCCCCAGGCACCAGGGGCAGCCTCCACCAGGCCCCCACCCATGTCTCCCACCACCGCCACCCCCCAGCCACTAGGGGCACCCTCCACCAGGCCCCCACCCAGGTCTCCCACCACCCCCACCCCCCAGCACTGTGGGGCACCCTCCACCAGGCCCCCACCCATGTCTCCCACCTCCCCCACCCCCCAGCACTGTGGGGGACCTGCCAGCAGGCCCCTACCCATGTCTCCCAGCACCCCCGTCCCCCAGCCACCAGGGGCAGCCTCCACCAGGCCCCCACCCATGTCTCCCACCACCCCCACCCCCCAGCAGTGCAGGGGCAGCCTCCACCAGGCCCCAACCCATGTCTACCACCACCCCCACCCCCGCACCACCAGGGGCAGCCTCCACCAGGCCCCCACCCATGTCTCCCACCACCCCCACCCCCCAGCACTGTGGGGCACCTGCCAGCAGGCCCCCACCCATGTCTCCCACCACCCCCACCCCCCAGCAGTGCAGGGGCACCCTCCACCAGGTCCCCACCCATGTCTCCCACCACCCCCACCCCCCAGCACTGTGGGGCACCCTCCACCAGGCCCCCACCCATGTCTCCCACCACCCCCACCCCCCAGCACTGTGGGGCACCCTCCACCAGGCCCCCACCCATGTCTCCCACCACCCCCACCCCCCAGCACTGTGGGGCACCTGCCAGCAGGCCCCCACCCATGTCTCCCAAAACCCCCACCCCCCAGCATTGCAGGGGCACCCTCCATCAGGCCCCCACCCATGTCTCCCAGCACCCCCACCCCCCAGCCACCAGGGGCAGCCTCCACCAGGCCCCCACATATGTCTCCCACCACCCCCACCCCCCAGCCACCAGGGGCACCCTCCACCAGGCCCCCACCTATGTCTCCCACCACCCCCACCCCCCAGCACTGTGGGGCACCTGGCAGCAGGCCCCCACCCATGTCTCCCACCACCCCCACCCCCCAGCCACCAGGGGCAGCCTCCACCAGGCCCCCACCCATGTCTCCCAGCATCCCCACCCCCCAGCCACAAGGGGCAGCCTCCACCAGGCCCCCATCCATGTCACCCAGCACCCCCATCCCCCAGCCACCAGGGTCAGCCTCCACCAGGCCCCTACCCATGTCTCCCAGCACCACCAGCCCCCAGCCACCAGGGGAAGCCTCCACCAGGCCCCCACCCATGTCTCCCACCACCCTCACACCCCAGCAGTGCAGGGGCAGCCTCCACCAGGCCCCCACCCATGTCTCCCAGCACACCCACCCCCCAGCCACCAGGGGCAGCCTCCACCAGGCCCCCACCCATGCCTCCCACCACCCCCACCCCCCAGCACTGTGGGGCACCTGCCAGCAGGCCCCCACCCATGTCTCCCACCACCCCCTCCCCCCAGCACTGTGGGGCACCTGGCAGCAGGCCCCCACCCATGTCTCCCACCACCCCCACCCCCCAGCCACCAGGGGCCGCCTCCACCAGGCCCCCACCCATGTCTCCCAGCACCCCCACCCCCCAGCCACAAGGGGCAGCCTCCACCAGGCCCCCACCCATGTCTCCCACCACCCCCAACCCCCAGCAGTGCAGGGGCACCCTCCACCAGGCCCCCACCCATGTCTCCCACCACCCCCACCCCCCAGCACTGTGGGGCACCCTCCACCAGGCCCCCACCCATGTCTTCCACCACCCCCACCCCCCAGCACTGTGGGGCACCTGCCAGCAGGCCCCCACCCATGTCTCCCACCCCCCCACCCCCCAGCACTGTGGGGCACATGCCAGCAGGCCCCCACCCATGTCCAACTCATGTCTCCCACCACCCCCACCCCCCAGCACTGTGGGGCAGCCTCCACCAGGCCCCCACCCATGTCTCCCACCACCCCCACCCCCCAGCACTGTGGGGCACCTGGCAGCAGGCCCCAACCCATGTCTCCCACCGCCCCCACCCCCCAGCCACCAGGGGCAGCCTCCACCAGGCCCCCACCCATGTCTCCCACCACCCCCACCCCCAGGCCACCAGGGGCAGCCTCCACCAGGCCCCCACTCATGTCTCCCACCACCCCCACCCCCAGCAGTGCAGGGTCAGCCTCCACCAGGCCCCTACCCATGTCTCCCAGCACCCCCACCCCCAGCCACCAGGGGCAGCCTCCACCAGGCCCCCACCCATGTCTCCCACCACCCCCACCCCCCAGCACTGTGGGGCACCTGCCAGCAGGCCCACACCCATGTCCAACTCATGTTCCCCACCACCCCCACCCCGCAGCACTGTAGGGCACCTGCCAGCAGGCCCCCACCCATGTCTCCCACCACCCCACCCCCAGCAGTGCAAGGGCACCCACCACCAGGCCCCCACCCATGTCTCCCACCACCCCCACCCCCCAGCACTGCAGGGTCAGCCTCCACCAGGCCCCTACCCATGTCTCCCACCACCCCCACTCCCCAGCAGTGCAGGGGCACCCTCCACCAGGCCCCCACCAATGTCTCCCACCACCCCCACCCCCACCCCCCAGCACTGTGGGGCACCCTCCACCAGGCCCGCACCCATGTCTCCCACCACCCCCCAGCACTGTGGGGCACCTGCCGGCAGTCCCCCACCCATGTCTCCCACCACCCCCACCCCCCAGCCACCAGGGGCAGCCTCCACCAGGCCCCCACCCATGTCTCCCAGCACCCCCACCCCCCGGCCACCAGGGGCAGCCTCCACCAGGCCCCCACCCATGTCTCCCACCACCCCCACCCCCAGCAGTGCAGGGGCAGCCTCCACCAGGCCCCCCCCATGTCTCCCAGCACCCCCACACCCCAGCCACCAGGGGCAGCCTCCACCAGGCCCCCACCCATGTCTCCCACCACCCCCACCCCCCAGCACTGTGGGGCACCTGCCAGCAGGCCCACACCCATGTCCAACTCATGTTCCCCACCACCCCCACCCCCCAGCACTGTGGGGCACCTGCCAGCAGGCCCCAACCCATGTCTCCCACCACCCCCACCTCCCAGCAGTGCAGGGGGACCCACCACCAGGCCCCCACCCATGTCTCCCAGCACCCCCACCCCCCAGCCACCAGGGACAGCCTCCACCAGGCCCCCACCCATGTCTCCCAGCACCCCCACCCCCCAGCCACCAGGGGAAGCCTCCAACAGGCCACCACCCATGTCTCCCAGCACCCCCACCCCCCAGCCACCAGGGGCAGCCTCCACCAGGCCCCCACCTATGTCTCCCACCACCCCCACCCCCCAGCACTGTGGGGTACCTGCCAGCAGGCCCCCACCCATTTCTCCCACCACCCCCACCCCACAGCAGTGCAGGGGCACCCTCCACCAGGCCCCCACCCATGTCTCCCACCACCCCCACCCCCCAGCACTGTGGGGCACCTGCCAGCAGGACCCCACCCATGTCTCCCACCACCCCCACCCCCCAGCAGTGCAGAGGCACCCACCACCAGGCCCCCACCCATGTCTCCCAGCACCCCCACCCCCCAGCCACCAGGGGCAGCCTCCACCAGGCCCCCACCTATGTCACCCACCACCTCCACCCCCCAGCACTGTGGGGTACCTGCCAGCAGGCCCCCACCCATGTCTCCCACCACCCCCACCCCCCAGCAGTGCAGGGGCACCCTCCACCAGGCCCCCACCCATGTCTCCCACCACCCCCACCCCCCAGCACTGTGGGGCACCTGCCAACAGGCCTCCACCCATGTCTCCCACCACCCCACCCCCCAGCAGTGCAGGGGCACCCACCACCAGGCCCCCACCCATGTCTCCCAGCACCCCCACCCCCCAGTCACCAGGGGCAGCCTCCACCAGGCCCCCACCCATGTCTCCTACCACCCCCACCCCCAGCCACCAGGGGCACCCTCCACCAGGCCCCCACCCATATCTCCCACCACCCCCACCCCCCAGCACTGTGGGGCACCCTCCACCAGTCCCCCACACATGTCTCCCACCACCCCCACCCCCCAGCACCGTGGGGCACCTGCCAGCAGGCCCCCACCCATGTCTCCCACCCCCCCACCCCCCAGCACTGTGAGGCACCTGCCAGCAGGCCCCCACCCATGTCTAACTCATGTCTCCCACCACCCCCACCCACCAGCACTGTGGGGCACCCTCCACCAGGCCCCCACCCATGTCTCCCACCACCCCCACCCCCCAGCACTGTGGGGGACCTGCCAGCAGGCCCCTACCCATGTCTCCCAGCACCCCCACCCCCCAGCCACCAGGGTCAGCCTCCACCAAGCCCCCACCCATGTCTCCCACCACCCCCACCCCCCAGCCGTGCAGGGGCAGCCTCCACCAGGCCCCCACCCATGTCTACCACCACCCCCAACCCCGCGCCACCAGGGGCAGCCTACACCAGGCCCCCACCCATGTCTCCCACCACCCCCACCCCCCAGCACTGTGGGGCACCTGCCAGCAGGCCCCCACCCATGTCTCCCACCACCCCCACCCCCCAGCAGTGCAGGGGCACCCTCCACCAGGCCCCCACCCATGTCTCTTACCACCCCCACCCCCCAGCACTGTGGGGCACCCTCCACCAGGCCCCCACCCATGTCTCACACCACCCCCACCCCCGAGCACTGTGGGGCACCTGCCAGCAGGCCCCCACCCATGTCTCCCACCACCCCCACCCCCCAGCACTGTGGGGCACCTGCCAGCAGGCCCCCACACATGTCCAACTCATGTCTCCCACCACCCCCCAGCACTGTGGGGCACCCTCCACCAGGCCCCCACCCATGTCTCCCACCACCCCCACACCCCAGCACTGTGGGGCACCTGCCAGCAGGACCCCACCCATGTCTCCCACCACCCCCACCCCCCAGCAGTGCAGAGGCACCCACCACCAGGCCCCCACCCATGTCTCCCAGCACCCCCACCCCCCAGCCACCAGGGACAGCCTCCACCAGGCCCCCACCCATGTCTCCGAGCACCCCCACCCCCTGGCCAGCAGGGGAAGCCTCCACCAGGCCCCCACCCATGTCTCCCACCACCCCCACCCCTCAGCAGTGCAGGGGCAGCCTCCACCAGGCCCCCACCCATGTCTCCCAGCACCCCCACCCCCCAGCCACCAGGGGCAGCCTCCACCAGGCCCCCACCTATGTCACCCACCACCTCCACCCCCCAGCACTGTGGGGTACCTGCCAGCAGGCCCCCACCCCCCAGCAGTGCAGGGGCACCCTCCACTAGGCCCCCACCCATGTCTCCCACCACCCCCACCCCCCAGCACTGTGGGGCACCTGCCAGCAGGCCCCCACCCATGTCTCCCACCACCCCACCCCCCAGCAGTGCAGGGGCACCCACCACCAGGCCCCCACCCATGTCTCCCAGCACCCCCACCCCCCAGGCACCAGGGGCAGCCTCCACCAGGCCCCCACCCATGTCTCCTACCACCCCCACCCCCAGCCACCAGGGGCACCCTCCACCAGGCCCCCACCCATATCTCCCACCACCCCCACCCCCCAGCACTGTGGGGCACCCTCCACCAGTCCCCCACACATGTCTCCAACCACCCCCACCCCCCAGCACCGTGGGGCACCTGCCAGCAGGCCCCCACCCATGTCTCCCACCCCCCACCCCCCAGCACTGTGAGGCACCTGCCAGCAGGCCCCCACCCATGTCCAACTCATGTCTCCCACCACCCCCACCCACCAGCACTGTGGGGCACCCTCCACCAGGCCCCCACCCATGTCTCCCACCACCCCCACCCCCCAGCACTGTGGGGGACCTGCCAGCAGGCCCCTACCCATGTCTCCCAGCACCCCCACCCCCCAGCCACCAGGGTCAGCCTCCACCAAGCCCCCACCCATGTCTCCCACCACCCCCACCCCCCAGCTGTGCAGGGGCAGCCTCCACCAGGCCCCCACCCATGTCTACCACCACCCCCAACCCCGCACCACCAGGGGCAGCCTACACCAGGCCCCCACCCATGTCTCCCACCACCCCCACCCCCCAGCACTGTGGGGCACCTGCCAGCAGGCCCCCACCCATGTCTCCCACCACCCCCACCCCCCAGCAGTGCAGGGGCACCCTCCACCAGGCCCCCACCCATGTCTCTTACCACCCCCACCCCCCAGCACTGTGGGGCACCCTCCACCAGGCCCCCACCCATGTCTCCCACCACCCCCACCCCCGAGCACTGTGGGGCACCTGCCAGCAGGCCCCCACCCATGTCTCCCACCACCCCCACCCCCCAGCACTGTGGGGCACCTGCCAGCAGGCCCCCACCCATGTCCAACTCATGTCTCCCACCACCCCCACCCCCCAGCACTGTGGGGCACCCTCCACCAGGCCCCCACCCATGTCTCCCACCACCCCCACCCCCCAGCACTGTGGGGCACCTGCCAGCAGGCCCCCACCCATGTCTCCCACCACCCCCACCCCCCAGCCACCAGGGGCAGCCTCCACCAGGCCCCCATCCATGTCTCCCAGCACCCCCACCCCCCGGCCACCAGGGGCAGCCTCCACCAGGCCCCCACCAATGTCTCCCACCACCCCCACCCCCAGCAGTGCAGGGGCAGCCTCCACCAGGCCCCCACCCATGTCTCCCAGCACCCCCATCCCCCAGCCAACAGGGGCAGCCACCACCAGGCCCCCACCCATGTCTCCCACCACCCCCACCCCCCAGCACTGTGAGGCACCTGCCAGCAGGCCCACACCCATAACTCCCACCCCCGCACCCCCCAGCAGTGCAGGGGCACCCACCACCAGGCCCCCACCCATGTCTCCCAGCACCCCCACCCCCCAGCCACCAGGGGCAGCCTCCACCAGGCCCCCACCCATGTCACCCAGCACCCCCATCCCCCAGCCACCAGGGTCAGCCTCCACCAGGCCCCTACCCATGTCTCCCAGCACCACCAGCCCCCAGCCACCAGGGGAAGCCTCCACCAGGCCCCCACCCATGTCTCCCACCACCCTCACACCCCAGCAGTGCAGGGGCAGCCTCCACCAGGCCCCCACCCATGTCTCCCAGCACACCCACCCCCCAGCCACCAGGGGCAGCCTCCACCAGGCCCCCACCCATGCCTCCCACCACCCCCACCCCCCAGCACTGTGGGGCACCTGCCAGCGGGCCCACACCCATGTCCAACTCATGTTCCCCACCACCCTCACCCCCCAGCACTGTGAGGCACCTGCCAGCAGGCCCACACCCATAACTCCCACCCCCCCACCCCCCAGCAGTGCAGGGGCACCCACCACCAGGCCCCCACCCATGTCTCCCAGCACCCCCACCCCCCAGCCACCAGGGGCAGCCTCCACCAGGCCCCCAACCATGTCACCCAGCACCCCCATCCCCCAGCCACCAGGGTCAGCCTCCACAAGGCCCCTACCCATGTCTCCCAGCACCCCCACCCCCCAGCCACCAGGGGAAGCCTCCACCAGGCCCCCACCCATGTCTCTCACCACCCTCACACCCCAGCAGTGCAGGAGCAGCCTCCACCAGGCCCCCACCCATGTCTCCCAGCACACCCACCCCCCAGCCACCAGGGGCAGCCTCCACCAGGCCCCCACCCATGCCTCCCACCACCCCCACCCCTCAGCACTGTGGGGCACCTGCCAGCAGGCCCCCACCCATGTCTCCCACCACCCCCACCCCCCAGAAGTGCAGGGGCACCCTCCATCAGGCCCCCACCCATGTCTCCCACCACCCCCACCCCCCAGCACTGTGGGGCACCTGCCAGCAGGCCCCCACCCATGTCTTCCACAACCCCCAAACCTGCAGTGCAGGGGCACCCACCACCAGGCCCCCACCCATGTCTCCCACCACCCCCACCCCCCAGCCACCAGGGGCAGCCTCCACCAGGCCCCCACCCATGTCTCCCACCACCCCCACCCCCCAGCCACCAGGGGCACCCTCCACCAGGCCCCCACCCATGTCTCTCACCACCCCCACCCCCCAGCACTGTGGGGCACCTGCCAGCAGGCCCCCACCCATGTTCAACTCATGTATCCCACCACCCCCACCCCCCAGCACTGTGGGGCACCCTCCACCAGGCCCCCACCCATGTCTCCCACCACCCCCACCCCCCAGCACTGTGGGGCACCTGCCAGCAGGCCCCACCCATGTCTCCCACCACCCCCACGCCCCAGCCACCAGGGGCAGCCTCCACCAGGCCCCCACCCATGTCTCCCAGCACCCCCACCCCCCAGCCACAAGGGGCAGCCTCCACCAGGCCCCCACCCATGTCTCCCTCCACCCCCACCCCCCAGCACTGTGGGGCACCTGCCAGCTGGCCCACACCCATGTCCAACTCATGTTCCCCACCACCCCCACCCCCAGCACTGTGGGGCACCTGCCAGCAGGCCCCCACCCATGTCTCCCACCACCCCCACCCTCAGCAGTGCAGGGGCACCCACCACCAGGCCCCCACCCAAGTCTCCCAGCACCCCCACTCCCCAGCCACCAGGGGCAGCCTCCACCAGGCCCCCACCCATGTCTCCCAGCACCCCCACCCCCCAGCCACCAGGGGCAGCCTCCACCAGGCCCCCAACCATGTCTCCCAGCACCCCCACCCGCCAGCCACCAGGGGCAGCCTCCACCAGGCCCCCACCCATGTCTCCCACCACCCCCACCCCCCAGCATTGCAGGGGCAGCCTCCACCAGGCCCTCACCCATGTCTCCCACCACCCCCACTCCCCAGCCACCAGGGGCAGCCTCCACCAGGCCCCCACCCATGTCTCCCACCACCCCCACCCCCTAGCCACCAGGGGCAGCCTCCACCAGGCCCCCACCCATGTCTACCACCACCGCCACCCCCCAGCAGTGCAGGGGCAGCCTCCGCCAGGCCCCCACTCATGTCTCCCATCACCCCCACCCCCCAGCAGTGCAGGGGCAGCCTCCACCAGGCCCCCACCCATGTCTCCCACCACCCCCACCCCCCAGCATTGAAGGGGCACCCACCACCAGGCCCCCACCCATGTCTCCCAGCAACCCCACCCCCCAGACACCAGGGGCAGCCTCCACCAGGCCCCCACCCATGTCTCCCACCACCCCCACCCCCCAACACTGTGGGGCGCCCTCCACCAGGCCCCCACCCATGTCAAAGACCATCCCCACCGCCCAGCACCTTGGGGCACCAGGCAGCAAGCCCCCACCCATGTCTCCCACCACCCCCACCCCCCAGCACTGTGGGGCACCTGCCAGCAGGCCCCCACCCATGTCCAACTCATGTCTCCCACCACCCCCAGCCCCCAGCACTGTGGGGCACCCTCCACCAGGCCCCCACCCATGTCTCCCACCACCCCCACCCCCCAGCACTGTGGGGCACCTGCCAGCAGGCCCCCACCCATGTCTCCCACCACCCCCACCCCCCAGCCACCAGGGGCAGCCTCCACCAGGCCCCCACCCATGTCTCCCAGCACCCTCACCCCCCAGCCACAAGGGGCAGCCTCCACCAGGCCCCCACCCATGTCTCCCACCACCCCCACCCCCCAGCAGTGCAGGGTCAGCCTCCACCAGGCCCCTACCCATGTCTCCCAGCACCCCCACCCCCCAGCCACCAGGGGCAGCCTCCACCAGGCCCCCACCCATGTCTCCCACCACCCCCACCCCCCAGCACTGTGGGGCACCTGCCAGCTGGCCCACACCCATGTCCAACTCATGTTCCCCACCACCCCCACCCCCCAGCACTGTGGGGCACCTGCCAGCAGGCCCCCACCCATGTCTCCCACCACCCCCACCCCCAGCAGTGCAGGGGCACCCACCACCAGGCCCCCACCCATGTCTCCCAGCACCCCCACCCCCAGCCACCAGGGGCATCCTCCATCAGGCCCCCACCCATGTCTCCCAGCACCCCCACCCCCTAGCCACCATGGGCAGCCTCCACCAGGCCCCCAACCATGTCTCCCAGCACCCCCACCCGCCAGCCACCAGGGGCAGCCTCCACCAGGCCCCCACCCATGTCTCCCACCACCCCCACCCCCCAGCAGTGCAGGGGCAGCCTCCACCAGGCCCCCACCCATGTCTCCCACCACCCACACCCCCCAGCCACCAGGGGCAGCCTCCACCAGGCCCCCACCCATGTCTACCACCACCGCCACCCCCCAGCAGTGCAGGGGCAGCCTCCACCAGGCCCCCACTCATGTCTCCCATCACCCCCACCCCCCAGCAGTGCAGGGGCAGCCTCCACCAGGCCCCCAACCATGTTCCCCACCAACCCCACCCCCTAGCACTGTGGGGCAGCTGCCAGCAGGCCCACACCCATGTCCAACTCATGTTCCCCACCACCCCCACCCCCCAGCACTGTGGGGCACCTGCCAGCAGGCTCCCACCCATGTCTACCACCACCCCCACCCCCCAGAAGTGCAGGGGCACCCACCACCAGGCCCCCATCCATGTCTCCCACCACCCCCACCCCCAGCCACCAGGGGCAGCCTCCACCAGGCCCCCACCCATGTCTCCCACCACCCCCACCTCCCAGCCACCAGGGGCACCCTCCACCAGGCCCCCACCCATGTCTCCCACCACCCCCACCCCCCTGCACTGTGGGGCACCTGCCAGCAGGCCCCCACCCATGTCCAACCCATGTCTCCCACCACCCCCACCCCCCAGCACTGTGGGGCACCCTCCACCAGGGCCCCACCCATGTCTCCCACCACCCCCACCCCCCAGCACTGTGGGGCAACTGCCAGCAGGCCCCACCCATGTCTCCCACCACCCCCACCCCCCAGCCACCAGGGGCAGCCTCCACCAGGCCCCCACCCATGTCTCCCAGCACCCCCACCCCCCAGCCACAAGGGGCACCCTCCACCAGGCCCCCACCCATGTCTCCCACCACCCCCACCCCCCAGCAGTGCAGGGTCAGCCTCCACCAGGCCCCTACCCATGTCTCCCAGCACCCCCACCCCCCAGCCACCAGGGGCAGCTTCCACCAGGCCCCCCCATGTCTCCCTCCACTCCCACCCCCCAGCACTGTGGGGCACCTGCCAGCTGGCCCACACCCATGTCCAACTCATGTTCCCCACCACCCCCACCCCCAGCACTGTGGGGCACCTGCCAGCAGGCCCCCACCCATGTCTCCCACCACCCCCACCCTCAGCAGTGCAGGGGCACCCACCACCAGGCCCCCACCCATGTCTCCCAGCACCCCCACCCCCCCAGCACCCCCACCCCCCAGCCACCAGGGGCAGCCTCCACCAGGCCCCCACCCATGTCTCCCAGCACCCCCACCCCCCAGCCACCAGGGGCAGCCTCCACCAGGCCCCCAACCATGTCTCCCAGCACCCCCACCCGCCAGCCACCAGGGGCAGCCTCCACCAGGCCCCCACCCATGTCTCCCACCACCCCCACCCCCCAGCAGTGCAGGGGCAGCCTCCACCAGGCCCTCACCCATGTCTCCCACCACCCCCACTCCCCAGCCACCAGGGGCAGCCTCCACCAGGCCCCCACCCATGTCTCCCACCAACCCCACCCCCTAGCCACCAGGGGCAGCCTCCACCAGGCCCCCACCCATGTCTACCACCACCGCCACCCCCCAGCAGTGCAGGGGCATCCTCCACCAGGCCCCCACTCATGTCTCCCATCACCCCCACCCCCCAGCAGTGCAGGGGCAGCCTCCACCAGGCCCCCACCCATGTCCCCCACCACCCCCACCCCCCAGCATTGCAGGGGCACCCACCACCAGGCCCCCACCCATGTCTCCCAGCACCCCCACCCCCCAGCCACCAGGGGCAGCCTCCACCAGGCCCCCACCCATGTCTCCCACCACCCCCACCCCCCAGCCACCAGGGGCAGCCTCCACCAGGCCCCCACCCATGTCTCCCAGCAACCCCACCCCCCAGCCACCAGGGGCAGCCTCCACCAGGCCCCCACCCATGTCTCCCAACACCCCCAACCCCCAGCACTGTGGGGCACCCTCCACCAGGCCCCCACCCATGTCAAAGACCATCCCCACCGCCCAGCACCTTGGGGCACCAGGCAACAAGCCCCCACCCATGTCTCCCACCACCCCCACCCCCCAGCACTGTGGGGCACCTGCCAGCAGGCCCCCACCCATGTCCAACTCATGTCTCCCACCACCCCCACCCCCCAGCACTGTGGGGCACCCTCCACCAGGCCCCCACCCATGTCTCCCACCACCACCACCCCCCAGCACTGTGGGGCACCTGCCAGCAGGCCCCCACCCATGTCTCCCACCACCCCCACCCGCCAGCCACCAGGGGCAGCCTCCACCAGGCCCCCACCCATGTCTCCCAGCACCCCCACCCCCCAGCCACAAGGGGCAGCCTCCACCAGGCCCCCACCCATGTCTCCCACCCCCCCCACCCCCCAGCAGTGCAGGGTCAGCCTCCACCAGGCCCCTACCCATGTCTCCCAGCACCCCCACCCCCCAGCCACCAGGGGCAGCCTCCACCAGGCCCCCACCCATGTCTCCCACCACCCCCACCCCCCAGCACTGTGGGGCACCTGCCAGCTGGCCCACACCCATGTCCAACTCATGGTCCCCACCACCCCCACCCCCCAGCACTGTGGGGCACCTGCCAGCAGGCCCCCACCCATGTCTCCCACCACCCCCACCCCCAGCAGTGCAGGGGCACCCACCACCAGGCCCCCCACCCATGTCTCCCAGCACCCCCACCCACAGCCACCAGGGTCAGCCTCCATCAGGCCCCCACCCATGTCTCCCAGCACCCCCACCCCCTAGCCACCAGGGGGCAGCCTCCACCAGGCCCCCACCCATGTCTCCCAGCACCCCCACCCGCCAGCCACCAGGGGCAGCCTCCACCAGGCCCCCACCCATGTCTCCCACCACCCCCACCCCCCAGCAGTGCAGGGGCAGCCTCCACCAGGCCCCCACCCATGTCTCCCACCACCCCCACCCCCCAGCCACCAGGGGCAGCTTCCACCAGGCCCCCACCCATGTCTACCACCACCGCCACCCCCCAGCAGTGCAGGGGCAGCCTCCACCAGGCCCCCACTCATGTCTCCCATCACCCCCACCCCCCAGCAGTGCAGGGGCAGCCTCCACCAGGCCCCCAACCATGTTCCCCACCAACCCCACCCCCCAGCACTGTGGGGCAGCTGCCAGCAGGCCCACACCCATGTCCAACTCATGTTCCCCGCCACCCCCACCCCCCAGCACTGTGGGGCACCTGCCAGCAGGCTCCCACCCATGTCTCCCACCACCCCCACCCCCCAGCAGTGCAGGGGCACCCTCCACCAGGCCCCCACCCATGTCTCCCAGCACCCCCACCCCCCAGCCACCAGGGGCAGCCTCCACCAGGCCCCCACCCATGTCTCCCACCGCCCCCACCCCCCAGCATTGCAGGGGCACCCAAAACCAGGCCCCCACCCATGTCTCCCAGCACCCCCACCCCCCAGCCACCAGGGGCAGCCTCCACCAGGCCCCCACCCATGTCTCCCACCACCCCCACCCCCCAGCCACCAGGGGCAGCCTCCACCAGGCCCCCACCCATGTCTCCCAGCAACCCCACCCCCCAGCCACCAGGGGCAGCCTCCACCAGGCCCCCACCCATGTCTCCCACCACCCCCACCCCCCAGCAGTGCAGGGGCAGCCTCCACCAGGCCCCCACCCATGTCTACCACCACCCCCCAGCCACCAGGGGCACCCTCCACCAGGCCCCCACCCATGTCTCCCACCACCCCCACCCCCAAGCACTGTGGGGCAACCTCCACCAGGCCCCCACCCATGTCTCCCACAACCCCCGCCCACCCGGCACAGTGGGGCACCTGCCAGCAGGCCCCCACCCATGTCCAACTTATGTCTCCCACCACCCCCACCCCCCAGCACTGTGGGGCACCCTCCACCAGGCCCGACCCATGTCTCCCACCACCCCCACCCCCCAGCACTGTGGGTCACCTGCCAGCAGGCCCCCACCCATGTCTCCCACCACCCCCACGCCCCAGCAGCGCAGGGGCACCCTCCACCAGGCCCCCACCCATGTCTCCCAGCACCCCCACCCCGCAGCCACCAGGGGCAGCCTCCACTAGGCCCCCACACCTGTCTCCCACCAACCCACCCCCCAGCAGTGCAGGGGCACCCACCACCAGGCCCCCACCCATGTCTCCCAGCACCCCCACCCCCCCAGCCACCAGGGTCAGCCTCCACCAGGCCCCCACCCATGTCTCCCAGCACCCCCACCCCCCAGCCACCAGGGGCAGCCTCCACCAGGCCCCCACCCATGTCTCCCAGCACCCCCACCCCCCAGCACTGTGGGGCACCTGCCAGCAGGCCCCCACCCATGTCCAACACATGTTCCCCACCACCCCCAACCCCCAGCACTGTGGGGCACCTGCCAGCAGGCCCACACCCATGTCCAACTCATGTTCCCCACCACCCCCACCCCCCAGCACTGTGGGGCACCTGCCAGCAGGCCCACACCCATGTCCAACTCATGTTCCCCACCACCCCCACCCCCCAGCACTGTGGGGCACCTGCCAGCAGGCCCACACCCATGTTCAACTCATGTTCCCCACCACCCCCACCCCCAGCACTGTGGGGCACCTGCCAGCAGGCCCCCAACCATGTCTCCCACCACCCCCACCCCCCAGCAGTGCAGGGGCACCCTCCACCAGGCCCCCACCCATGTCTCCCAGCACCCCCACCCCCCAGCCACCAGGGGCAGCCTCCACCGGGCCCCCACCCATGTCTCCCACCACCCCCACTCCCCAGCAGTGCAGGGGCACCCACCACCAGGCCCCCACCCATGTCTCCCAGCACCCCCACCCCCCAGCCACCAGGGGCAGCCTCCACCAGGCCCCCACCCATGTCTCCCAGCATCCCCACCCCCCAGCCACCAGGGGCAGCCTCCACCAGGCCCCCACCCATGTCTCCCACCACCCCCACCCCCCATCAGTGCAGGGGCAGCCTCCACCAGGCCCCCACTCATTTCTCCCACCACCCCCACCCCCCAGCACTGTGGGGCACCTGCCAGCAGGCCCCCACCCATGTCCAACTCATGTTCCCCACCACCCCCATCCCCCAGCACTGTGGGGCACCTGCCAGCAGGCCCACACCCATGTCCAACTCATGTTCCCAACCACACCCACCCCCAGCACTGTGGGGCACCTGCCAGCAGGCCCACACCCATTTCCAACTCATGTTCCCCACAACCCCCACCCCCCAGCACTGTGGGGCACCTGCCAGCAGGCCCCCACCCATGTCCCCCACCACCCCCACCCCCCAGCAGTGCAGGGGCACCCTCCACCAGGCCCCAACCCATGTCTCCCACCCCCACCCCCCCAGCACTGTGGGGCACCTGCCAGCAGGCCCCCACCCATGTCCAACTCATGTCTCCCACCACCCCCACCCCCCAGCACTGTGGGGTACCTGCCAGCAGACCCCCACCCATGTGCAACTCATGTTCCCCAGCCAACATGTCATCACAATCTAGATCCCTGGTCCCTATGGTCAGCCTCCAAATGCAAAACACCCACCCGAGTATTGCATCCACCCACTCATAATTTGCAATTACATCACAGAACACCAATTGCAAGTTCCGAAACAAACACATTTCCCTCACATACACCCAATGGGTGTCAGTGAATCTCAAAACCCATATCATGAAATGCATGAAACCAATGAGATACCACACATTGAAGTTCACCAAAAAAAATATGTATTAAAGGAAACATAAATAGAATCAAAAATAAAGAAACAGAAATGTGAATGTACAAAAATTAAAAGAAGCATGTCCGTGAAAAAAAGCAAAACCAAAAATAAAATTCCAAAGTAATGGTGTCCAAAGTCAATGTCCACAAAACAAAATCCAATGGGAAATAAAAAAGAAAGCCATTGCTCCATGGTTAAAATGTGGAAAAAAAATACAATCCAACAGTGAACTATGTACATGGGAACAAGCCAGGGTCCATTATCCCAACAAAAGAAAGGAAACCTATCTAACTACACTAACTAATAAAATAAACTATATACAAAAATGTGGCCAATGTCCGAAAAGGTCCAAATAAAATCAAAACAAAAATGAAACCTAACACTACCTACATAACTATGTACAAGGGCAGAGGGCTAGTTTGACGGCTCACTTGTGGATGTCCCGGGCCAGGGCATCATCGAACTCATGCTCAATGTCCTGGAGGCGGTCCTCCTCCATGGACCAGAGGGTGCGCAGGGCCGTCGACGTGTCCACCTCCAACCCCCTGCAGATTGCCTCAAGGCACTCGGCCCGCCTCAGGGCCCTCCGCATGGAGTTCTCCGCCCTGACCTTTTTGAGCCGTGCCTCTTCCGCCCGCTGCCGTTCCGCATCTATGGCGTGGCCCAACCGCTGCCACACAGAAGACACTCTCTGTCCTGGGTCCTCCTGCCCTCCGGCCGATGCCTGCCCCTCCGATGTTGAAGGCCCTGAGCCTTCATGGCTCCCACCACATTGCTGCTGCTGCTGTGCCTCTGCCCGTGCACTGCCTCCTGCTGCCTGCACATCCTCCGCCGGCTGGGGTGCAGTCGTAGATGTGGCCACCCCTGCTGGACGTCCGACTCCCGACTGTGGCAGGGATGCCTCCTCCACCAGCCTGGCCGCACCGTCAGAGGCAGCTCCACAGGGCACCCAGGTGACTGATGGGTGGGAAGATGGCACGGAGGATGACTGGCGCGTAGGGGGTCCAGTTGTGGTGGGGGTCGTAGCAAGCCCCATCAGACGGAGGAATCCGGCCTGGGTGACCTGTCCCAGCAGGCTGACGTGGTCAACGAGCCATTCAAGATGATGTGCAGTCTCCTCATGAAAAGACTGCAGGTCACCTCGCATGGCCCGTTGACGCAATGCCACACCAGTCAGGGCAGGCTCAACCCAGACCCGGATAGCCACGTCCGCAGGCAGAGTAAGGCCAGTTGACGTGAGCTCATCCTCTGCCTGAAAACGGGTCTGGACGTAGGCATCCCTGCTGGTGCAAGATGATGCAGGGACAGGATCAGGGACAGGATTGCACACAGGCACCTCCGCGGCGGCCTGTGCTGCCTCCTGTCCCTGGTCCTGCACTGCACCACTAGCACCAGTGGGATCCCCACCTCCAGACCCCATCTCTGGTGCTTGCACGGCCTCCTCCTCCACCAAACCCCCCACCAACCTGGATGACTCCGTGCCATCTTCCCCTGTTGGGCCCTGTGGGGTCCCGGCTGCCCTTTCTGCTGCCGAGGAGTCCAACTCCAACCTCTGCCTCTTGGACCTCCCCCCGGCAGCTGCGGCCTGGGACGCGGCACCGGACTCCTCACTCCCCGACGAGATGACAACACGGGAGGGGAGCCGGGCCTTGCGTCTCCGGCTGGCGGTGGGATCCCCGCCGCTGTGCTCCACAGCACCTTCTCCGCCCTCTTCATCAGTTGACGCTGCAGACAGGGAGAAACAAAACACAGGCATCAGGGCACTGTACAATGGACGCATACACACATGACAGTTGTACATAGTGGCATTGGCAAACCTCAGACATGTCATCACAATCCCCAACACACATGTCATTTCAACTCGCACACATGAGCCATACCACAGCTATATCGCAACTGCCAGCACCATCCATACACATACAACAGCATGAGCAGGCAACGGTGAGCCAGACATCACATGCAACACAGGAAGTGCACCACACATGTACACACACCACCACACTTGCATGCATGTGTACACCTCTGCCAAGTGTCGCAGTGTTCAGACGGGCATCCATGTCACATCTGCCAATCAGGCTTCCACATACCGCTGTCACATACATCCATGTTGCATCACTGTTGCACCCTTGTCAAATACACACACATGCACATGTACACAGTGCTGATACATGCAGCCGAAAACAACATACATGCGTGACATCACGGACATGTCTACTTACATACACATTCATCCAAACATGTGTGCCCACACAACTGCATTTGGCATGCAAGCCTACACACACAAGCACCATCCATGTCTCACACATTCCAGCCCTCGCATGTGTTAGCCCCAAGGCCCTGTACACCCCCACCCATACTCGACCCCATACAAACAGATGTGCAACCTGCACACTACTGAAAAATCACCACACGCACGGCTCACAATCAGGATGCATGTACACTTACCGCTCGACTCCAGACGGGTCTGCCTCTCAAGGACCTGGACGTGGAGCACTGGGGATATGCGTTCCAGGACCCTCATCTGTTCTTCCGACAAGCGGCCCCGGCGTCCTTTGGCATCCGCTGCCTTCAAGAGGCGCCGGGCCTTGTTCAGGGTCCTGGACCTGAAGACCTCCCACGGCTTCTTGACATGTTGTAAGTCGCGGACTGCCACCCCCTCCGCGTTGATGGCAGTCACAATGTCAGTCCAGATCCGAGTCTGTCCTTCCTTGTCGGCGCGGGAACTTCCGAAGAGGGCATCATACTGCCCCAGGACTTGCTCCACCAGGACACCAACTTCGGTGGCACTGAAGCTGGTGCCCCTCTGCCTCTCTGGCCGGGGGTTGTCAGTGGTCTCAGTTGGTGTTTGCCCCAACATGACAACCCCAGAGGCAGGAGTGGGTGGGCAACTGGGTCCTGGGGCTGGGCTGTGGAGCGATGGAATCCCAGTCGGGAGTCTTCGGTTCCAGCAGGGGTGGTCACAGCAACAGCACCCCTGGCTGATGTGCAGGCAGCAAATGGCAGGGCACGTGGGCAGCAGGCAGTCAGGCAGCAGCAGATGGCAAGTGGGAGCGTGCTCGGGGCTCTGGGGGGCAGTAGTTCGGCCTTCTGGGCAGGAGCGTGGTCTTCCGTGTGCTTACGCGTGGCCAGCTTGATACGGAGTGATTTGGCATGTGAAAAATCTGCACGTCAGCGTGTAATTCGAGGAAAGGCCCTTAGCGCGTAAGCGCGTCTGCACGCATATGCATTTTCATTGGACAAAAGGCCCCTCAAGCGCAAGCGCCCCTGTGACATGACGCGTACAGACGTGCATGGGCATTTCAGCGCGCGTGAAAAACTGCACATCCACGTGTAATACAAGGAAAGGGCCCATGCGCGTAAGCGCGCGTGAAAAACTGCACGTCCGCGTGCAATACGAGGAAAGGGCCCATGCGCATAAGCGTGCGTGGAAAACTGCACGTCCGCGTGTAATACAAGGAAAGGGCCCATGCGCGTAAGTGACATGACACGCGCGTGCGTTTCCCTCAGCACGGGTTAAAGGTGAGCGGGCCCAGCAGTTCGCTGTACGTGCCTTTCGTGGAGACGTGTGTTGCTGCTTCCTGTTGTTTCGCGCGCCATCACAACTTCACAGCTATCAAGGACGTATCTCTTCTTTTGGCGGAGGTATTGGCTATGCGTGTTTTTCTACATCGTGCTAGTCAGGCGGTTAGTCGCACACGCTCTTTTTCCCACTGCGGGGTCCCCTGGGTATCGCACCCATTTTCGATGTCATAGTAGCCTGCGTGTCCCACCCGTACGTTTTATTCGTGTTACTGGGTGCCACCGTGTACTGCGGGAGGTTGAATCCACGCACGTAGGCTGCAGGGTTGCGTGTACGGTTTTACTGCAGTTTTGGGGTGCCTGAGCGTTGAGTGACCCGTCACCACATCACCAGGGTCACATACAGCCTTGCTGGTGCAGGGGGGCTGTTAACATCTTGCTTCCCACCCCCTTCACCCCAATTGCCCAGGTCAATTGTGCTGTACACCTCCCATTGGCACCACTCCATCTGTGCCAGCACTACTACATCTGTGCCATGGTTGGGAGGGCACCAAAGGTGAGGGGTGCCCTCCTCGTGGCTGGCGTGGTCGGGGACGTGGCCGTGGTGACCAGGGAGTAGCAGGACTCCAGGGTGTCCAGGGCAGCCACAGAGGGGGAAGAGGCAGGGGTGCGCCACTTGAGCACAATGTTGTGCCATGTGTCGGTGCAGCCATGCCACCACCCCCTATGGTTCCGGGGGATGCAGCTCCTGCATCTGGCACTGGCACCCGTACGACCCGGCAGTCCGTTCCATCGACTGCCACAGGCCCAAGGGTAGTGTTAGCTGCAGGTGCAGCTGTGGACACCGCCACCCAGGCTCAGGGTCTGCCAACGCAGGCTGCGTTGGCACTTGAAGAGCCTGTGGTAGATCTCCAACAGGCCAGGGGGGAAACCATAGGGGTATGCCGGGCTGCTCAGACCAAGACACGTGTCCCTGGGGCAGTCGTGTCATCTGCTGCCTCCCTGGGGCAGTCATGTCATCTGCTGCCTCGAACAGCCGGGTGTTGGCAAGTGCAGGGGCAGATGCACCCAACAGCACCCTGGTTGTGAGTCTGCCAACCAGGAACGTTGCAGTCAATGACCCTGCCACAGCTGATGTTGCTGCGCAGGGTCCATTAGTGGGCACCCAGCTGCCACTGATACAAGTCAGGCCTTTGGTCATCCCTCCACCTGCCACTCCCTTGGCTCAATCCACCGAACCCACTGGCCATACTGGTCAGGGTGGCATTAGCCAGCCAGGGTCTGCGCCACAGTCCAAGAGGAGGAAGGTTGCACCTGCAGCACAGGCTGGGACCCCACACACAGCCACGACCACCTGCACATCGAGGAAGAAGCCTTTCTGTAAGCAGGAACTGGACTTCCTCGTGGACTACGTGCGGGGCCACAGCCGTGACATGCTAGTGGGTGCCAATAGTCAGACTACGGCTGCCCAACGTGACACCCACGGGAAGCATGTTGCGGAACATGTCAGTTCATTCGGCCATGAGGTGCGCACGGCGCAGGAGTGCAAAAAGCGTTGGAATGACATCAACCGCAGCACTAAGGCTAAGCGTGCCTCAAATTACAACTTGACTCTGGTGACTGGCGGTGGGCCTGCACCAGAGGAGGAAGAACTCACTCCGCATGAGGCTCTCGTTGCGGAGTTCATACCACCTGAATTGGTCGAAGGAGTGGGAGAGATGCTGGACTTTGATGCCCAGTCCAGTGAGTGTTGATGCGTGTTTGTTGAGGACGTGTGTGTTTCACTTGTGGGATGTGTTGTGCATGATTGCTGCTACATGTGACGTATACATGGTTCTGATGTGTAAGTAATGCAATGCTTCCGTCATGCATGTCTCCTCTGCCTGCATGCGGGACTCCATGTGGGCATGCTCCCTTGCCCCTTCTCCGCCACTCTGCACCACAGTTCCACCTTTGCACTGGTCTGCTTCAATCTTGCCAATGTGTAGTTTCTTGTTCATGTGTTCTGTGTAGATGCTAACTTCCAGCGTAGAAACTGCCAGACATATGCCGTGTGGTACAGCCTTAGTACTCGATGCAGGGTATCTCACTTGTACTGTGCATGGGTCAGATGTCCCGCAGGGACATGAGTGCCCATTCATGCTCCATGTGCATTGCACGCATGCCCCTATGTGTCGATGACTGGATGATCACTGTAATATGAGTCCTTGGTTACATACATTGCCTGCCATCTCATCGGCCTCCCCATGTCAACTGTGGCTCAGTCCTGCGTTGCACACATGTTTAGGCTCTGACAATCTGTGTGGCTCACAGGCCTCAGCCTGTTCAATGGCCAATGACTCTGTCCAACTCTTGTTGTGTCTTCTTCACACGTGGGCGGCCTCCAGAGTTTTCATCATGTGTCCTGCCCACTGTCCCAGCATCATTTGCAGTGTTGTAATTTGAATCACATTAAGCTGTTGATGCCAGTCAACACTGCCTGTCAAACACAGGTGTATGGTCAGCCTTTTGATACCATTCTAGGCATCCCTGCTTTGGTACTGGGGTGGAGGGGTGCTTGGCTTCTAGACATGGTACACATTGAATGCACAATGCACGTGATGTGTGAATTTGACATTGCACTGCCTTCACATTTCCTGGCACACACCATGGAGTGCTTGTACATGTAGGTAGTGAGTGGCGTACACATTTTCTGCACTGCATAGACCCACTTCCATGGAAACTGCCACCTTTCAACAGGTCTGATCACAGAAGCTATTCAAAGTAGACCCAGCATGCATGCCAGGTCATATGTTGTGTGTCACATGTCTGCCGGATGCCTTTGCTGTCGGTGTGTGTGTGTCATGTGCTTCTGACATGTGTAGTGACCTTTTTTCTCTCTATTTTTCAGGTGATGACGCAATGGAGGCGGAGGATGGTGTTGTCATGCCAGACACAGGGTTGGTAACACCACATCAACCCGGCACTAGTGGGGGTCGTGGGGTGGTAGGCCACGAAAACCCCCAAGTGCTGCAGTCCATCTTGTCTCTGGCTGCCTATGAGTCCAGCCTTGATGACGACTCTGACGTCCATGTTGAGTTGGATGAGCATCAAGTCCATGTGTCAGGGGTGAGTGATTCTGATGTGGACACTCCTCTGTCTACGACACCTGCACTGAGGGATCAGAGAGTCTTGGTTCCTCCGCCCATGGTGGATCGGGACGCAGGGTCACCCTCCACACCAGTCACTGATGTGCCTGGGACATCACGTTGACGGGGGCATGTAGTCGTGCAGCCGCAGGTGGTGCCAACACAGCGAGGACCCCCGGTCCTTAGGTCCCGCAGGGGTCAAGCCCGGCAACGCGGTCGCCGCGCGCAACCGCTGTATACTGAGTGGGAGCAAGACATGTCTGCCAATTCCGAACGGCAGGGGGCAGCAATGGAGAACATCGCTGAGAGCATGGAGCGTGTGGCCCGATCTGTGCTCCCCCCTGCTAGGCAGGTGCTTCTCCAGCAGCAAGCGGCACGGTCCACGGCCCACTCGCTCAGGCTGGGCATGGCGGCCTCAGACAGGGCACGCCAGGCTGAAATGTCATCTCTGCGTCAAGCAATTGCTGCTCACGCAGAGCCGCACATGGATGCCCTGAGGGAGGAGTATGCTTCCCTCAGATCCACTCTGGGTGTCCTTATGATGTCCCAGAGGCAGCAGGCAGAGGAGAGGTTTGCACAGCTTGCGCGTACCATCTCGGCTGAGCTACAGGCTTGCCGGGAGGTGCAGCGGTTGTCCAGCCAGGCCTTGCAGGAGGAACTCTGTGTTACACGTGCTACCTTGCAAGAGGAAGCACGTGTATCACGTGAGGTTTTGCATGCAGACCTATGTCACATCGCCACACAGAACCAGGCTCACCCGTCCGGCAGACTTGCTGCCGACGAGGGGCAAGCTGCGGCTAGGCGTGGCCAGGCTACTGTGCCACGTCCTCCTTTCCAGGATGAGCCAGACTCGGACGACCATCTATCTCCCACATAGGTCGGGCTGTGCAGGCGTTGAGCCCATGGAGGTTTTTTTTGTTGGCTCAGCATCATCGCATGTGGATGTTGAGCAGCACCCTGTACCTCCCCCCTCCTGGGTGCCTCCCCTCCCCCCTGGGTCATATGTGGCCATTTTTGATCTTTCTTTTAGTTTAGTTACTTAAGTTTCTGTTTAATAGTTAGTTTAAATACGTAATGTAGGTTTTCCATTGTTAGTGCAATTAGTTAATAGTTGATTTAGTTTAAAATTGCTAGTCTATTGTGCTTTCATGTGACGGTGCGGTGCTTTGTGGCTTTTGAAGGCATCCACTGTCTGTTCCAGCTGGGCCCTTCATGGTTGTCTTGTGTATGTGTTTGCTGCTTGCGGTCCTTGACTCACATATGCCACTCCTGCCTCCCTTATCCATGGGCTCGCAAGGATGGTTCGGTGTTACAGCATTTTACACAAGGGCTTTGGACTGTCATATCTGTGGCATGTCTGGTGCTGTGTGACTTGTGTTTACACCCCTAGTGGGGATGATTTAGGTGTCATTGTCCACTGTTCAGCTTTTGCTAGATGCGGTGTGTCATGATTAATGTGTACATTGATTGCTATGCATTGTGTAGTATGTTTCATATCTTTCCTGTACACGTGCTTGTTGCAATTCATGCTGTAGATAGTGTACCACACTTTGGATGTGAAAGACGGACTGATGGTGTGATTTGTGATGTGACTCTCTGACATGGTCAAGTAATGAGATGCCTGATGAGACACACACAGATGACTTTGAAGCATTAATCATGTGTTTCATGCCCTTTCTGCAGGGGGATGAGCCTCCAGAGCACCTTTGCCAGCAGACATGGCCCATTGGACGACGGAAATCTGGACCCGTTTCTTGGTGCCCACATGCACATGTGTGCACAAGCAGAGGCACAGTGATTGCAGACCCACATCCTAGAACTGCTGACATGTTCCAAGGAACTCCAGGCAAGGTGAGCATCACAGGGGGGCCACGACACAGCAAAGCTTGCAACAGGCGAGTTGCACATGCAGGCTTAGTCACAGCACTGAGGGTGAGCTTAGACGAATATTGTTGTTGAAGCACACAATGCAGCTCAGATGTGTTTGTGGACTGATGGCTGTTAATAGTAGGGTTGTCTGGGACACATGCAGGGGCAGTGGCACATACCCTCCGGTACACCAAGGTCCATTGAGGCACTTGTATCAACCATGTAGCCTTCCGAGACATGGAAAGGGGCAGCTCACAGGGACATACAGCAAGGGACATACTCGGGTGCAGTGCATTTCATTTCCATGTACTTTATGATAAATGCACTGCCAACTTTGTTTCGGTCATGGTGGTACGCAACTTGCACTGAAGTCATGGCTTGCTATATGGGTCTGTCTGCTTACCCAGGGAACATTGCATGTTGTGTGAATTGTTACACATTGTTGTTCCATTTGCCACGCACCCACCGGCGGCTGACTTACTGCATTGACTGTGTATGACCCGTCACAGGGGTACATATATATGTGGGTACAAAGCATCACACCAGATTGTCTGTTTGTAGAGTACTTTGTTGCTATGGGGCATGTTTGGTGGTATGTTTTTGTGTAATTGGCACGTACTGGTTGTTGACTGTGGCTCTCTTTGCAGCATTGCAGTGCTCCTGTAACCGGACCTGAGAGTGCGCAGGCAGGAGGCCAGCACTCAAAACCACAGCTAAGTGTCTTGTTGTTTTACTTTCAAACTGCTCTGTATTGGCTTGCTGGGGAGGTGCACTAATGCATGGATGTATGTGTGATTAAATTTGGTATGTTTTTTTCCCCCTAATCACCCGGAATCCTATGCAATTTTGAACCCTGTACCCTCTACCCGGTGTTCCTGCTTCCCATACCTATCCAAGCAACGTTCCCTAACCCTCTTTCCCCGCTGGGGTTGCGGATGCCTGTGTAAGCCCCGAACTTGCAGGCGCCAAAACCCTAGGGGGGGTGGTTGGTTCGTACCACTCCTAAGCCTGGACTACAGAAGGCCATAACAATGATGTCCAAGTTTGTTTGGATTGTGTATGTGTTCATGCAGGTAGTACATTTTCGTTCATTTCCTACTTTCATGTGTCATTGCTCCTCCCCTCTCCTGCCACTCATTCCAGTTATCCAGTGTGCCAACACCTGTCCCGACTGCATATCCCTGATCCTCCTTCCCCACCAGGGTCTCAGGGGCCTGTGTGAGTTTGACCTTGCAGGCACCCGGGACATGGTGGGGGTGGTTGTTTCGTGACACTCCCGCGCCTGTACACGGGACCTGTGACAATACACATCCGTTCATGATGCATCATCCTATGTTATGTACCACACATGGTTCACATCCTGTTGTGACTTTGTTTTACTGTGCTACCTTGGTTGTTGCATCATTGTGGTAGTACTTGGCCTTTGTGAGGTACTGCTACATCAAGTCATCTACTGGAGGGTGTTCGGGTTCGTTTTTATGCCTTGGATTTTGTGATTTTGGAAATGAGTGTGGATTCTGAGGGTTCAGGCATCTTTTTACACACAAGGTGGGAGATGGTGACGAAGGGTAAAGGTGATCCTGTGGCCAGGTGGAATTGAGGGTTGGAGGCTCCATGACCCAGGTGCAGTTGTTCAGGGGGTCATGGTCATTTGTGAGGGAGTGGGGGGTTGTTGTTGATAGTTGCCTTGCCCTGCAGTGTGATGGGAACTCTGACATTGTAATGGTGGTATCCTATGTACATGTTGTGTTCTGCTGATCAATGCCTGTTCATGTGTTGTGTTTTCCTTTCAGGTGCGAGGGGATAGTTGTGGTTTGACATGCTGGGGTGTACACATGGTGAATGTTCACATGTGATGTGTAGGGAACACTGATGGTCACTTGAGTGCACATGCATATGTGGAGTGCATGTCCTTGCAGAACCACACACTTGCACTCTTATGCACTACATGTACTCCCACCCTTGCATATCCACGTGTACACTGTTTGCCTTCTGGTGCCCACTGTGTCCCTGCAGCACATGTTCTGTGACCGATTATGGATCCAGTACATGCCTAATTTGATGTTTGATGTGGTCTGTCACTTAGATGTGATGCCCAGGGTGTGCATCACACACAATGGCTGTTCACTGTGCTGTGCGCTGAGCAGTGTGTTGCAGGAGTAGGACACTGCACACATGAGCTGCAGTGTTGATTTTGCAATGCATAATGTGCATGTAGACAGGCATTCATTGTTATGTTACGTCTACGACTGTTGTAATGCATTTGGAAATTACTTATTTTGAGTGGGAGATTTTGTTGGTCTGTCATTTCATCTGATTCCGGGTCAGGCATCATTGTCTGATGCCACTGTACATTTAGGACATGGCAATGTGTACCTTATCGTTACTGTGTTGGTGTATGGGTATTGCTTGCCATGTCATGTTGATGTTTGGGAGGGTTTGAGTGACATGACAGTGATTGCCATGGCCTGTTTTGCAGGTGTGTGTGATGCACACCTTGCATGTCAGGGTCATCCGCTTCTCAGAGCAAATAGCTGGGGGTAGATTTCTCTCCGCGGCAGGGCCCTCCCCCTGGAACAGACTTCCTGCCTGACTTGATCTTGAGGGGAACCATCTCCAGTTCTGGAAGCACCTCAAGACCTTCCTCTTTGCTTCTGCTTACTCTCTGCCTCTCCCTTGCAGAATTCTTCACTGGAACTGCACAGGAGCTGCAACTGGGCCACTCTCACCGACCTCGGTCCCTGGCCCAGCCACTCTCCACTTGCATTGCCTCCCTGGCAACCCCTGCACTGCAGTACTGTCTCTCTATACCTACAGCCCTCCCTTCCCAGCACTTGTCTGCACTTACTTTTGCAGTTGCCACCAGCCGACCTATGTATTATTTTTTTGGGCTACTTCCCCTCTACTGGACTCCCCCCCCACCCTTCCCCTTGCACTTTTCCCTTCCCCCTACCCCTGCACTTGCACGATCTCAATGACACCTGGCCTAGTAGTACCGTTGTCTGTCTTCCCTTGTTCCCCCCTCCCTGCCTCATTGCGCCTTGAAATACTTGTGTATGGGCCATATTATGTCATATGTCATATGTGTGCCTTTTGGTCACACAGGATAGCTTGTGTTTAAGTAGCTAGGGATGCAGACGATGTGGCACTTCCATGGCAACTATCTCAGGGTGGTAGGGTTGTGACAGTTGACTGTCTCTTTGTCATCATTGATTGTCACCTGGTATGTGCCAGGCCTGTGTGCACTCCACAGGGGTGGGAGTTTAGGTGAAAAATGTGGCCACAAGTTGGTTCCGGGCTTCCTCGCCACGTGCCCTGTCCCCTCCCATGGGCAGCGCCTGTGCCTGTGGTTGGGGATGTGGGGGCACCACCATGTCCACCGGGACGCCCTGCCGTGTTGCAAACATTGTGCAGGACACATGCTGCCACAATGATCCTGCACACTACTGGTGGTGCATAGAGTAGTTGCCCACCAGAGCGGTCAAGGGAGCGGAAACGTGACTTGAGCACTCCGAATGTACGCTCCACTATGCCCCTGGTTGCAATATGGGCGGCGTTGTATCTTACCTGGGGTGGTGTGGTGGGGTTCCGGATTGGCGTCATCATGTGGTTGCTCAGAGGGTAGGCACTGTCCCCTGGGGAGGTGATAATAGTTGAGATTATTAGGGTTTGGATATTTGTCTGTGTGTGACTTGCATGCATGTGCAAGGGCATTTGTACTGACCTAGGAGCCATGTGTCACCATGCTGCCCAGTTTCCAGGGCCCAGCTCAGGGCGGACATTCTGTATATGAAACTGTCATGGGTGGAGCCAGGGTAGTTTGCATAGACAGAGGTGATGATTTCCTTTGCATCACAAACCACCTGTACATTGATGGAATGCCAGTGCTTGCGGTTTCGGTAGATGTGCTCAGTGGCCCTAGGTGGACGTAGGGCCACATGGGTGCAATCTATGGCACCGAGCACTTTGGGGAAGTGTGCCACCCTGAAAAAATCCAGGACAACGGCCTGCCTTTCTGCAGGTGTTCTGGGCATGTATATTTGCCTGCGGATTGAGGGGCACGCTGTCATGATTGCCAGTACCTGGTGTAGGCAGCGTGACTGCGTGGCCTGTGAGACCCCCCCACTATGGCAGTGGTCCGCTGAAATGACCCAGTGGCCAAAAAATGCAGGACATTGAGCAGCTTCTCCAAGGGGCTCAATGCTTGGGAGCAAAGGGTGGGGATGTGAGGTCATCTTCCCACTCCCTGACCAGGTCTAGGATGATATGGGGTGGAAACCTATACCTGCCGTAGACCTGGTCGTCAGGCATCCCAAAAAGGCTTGTCCGTGGTGCGAAAATGCGTGCCCTGGCTATTCCCCTCCTCCTGCGGTGTCCCACGATCAGTGCAGCGACAAATGGGGCATTCATCGTAGCTGTAAATACGCATTTGTTGTTTACACGCACTTTTAAGCTGTGTGCGGGGACGCCTCCGCCTGCCTTCGTGTGGGCGGACGCGTTGACGCCTGTGCACGTCTTTTGCCGTGCACGGGTTTCCCGTATTCGGATACGTGGTAAGACTGTACGTCCGAGTGTCATCGCGTGTGATCGGAGGGGAGTGAGCGTACACGCGATTGGCCTGGGTATGTGTGTTTCGGGGTGCCGGGAACTTTCACACGCGATTGGTGGAAATCCACGTGCGTTCTGTCATCACGTGCAATGAGGGAAACACCTGCGCGCGTCACGTCACAGACGCGCTCACGTGCTAAGGGCCTTTGGTCCAATGAAATCGCATATGCGTGCTGCCGTGCATACGCGCTAAGGGCCTTTCCTCCAATTACAAGCTGACGTGCAGATTTTTCACATGCCAAATCACTCCGTATCAAGCTGGCCACGCGTAAGCACACGGAAGACCACGCTCCTGCCCAGAAGGCTGAACTACTGCCCCCCAGAGCCCCGAGCACGCTCCCACCTGCCATCTGATGCAGCCTGACTGCCTGCTGCCCAAGTGCCCTGCCATTTGCTGCCTGCACATCAGCCAGGGGTGCTGTTGCTGTGACCACCCCTGCTGGAACCGAAGACTCCCGACTGGGATTCCATCGCTCCACAGCCCAGCCCCAGGACCCAGTTGCCCACCCACTCCTGCCTCTGGGGTTGTCATGTCGGGGCAAACACCATCTGAGACCACTGACAACCCCCGGCCAGAGAGGCAGAGGGGCACCAGTTTCAGTGCCACCGAAGTTGGTGTCCTGGTGGAGCAAGTCCTGGGGCAGTATGATGCCCTCTTCGGAAGTTCCCGCGCCGACAAGGAAGGACGGACTCGTATCTGGACTGACATCGTGACTGCCATCAACGCGGAGGGGGTGGCAGTCCGCGACTTACAACATGTCAAGAAGCACTGGGAGGACTTCAGGTCCAGGACCCTGAACAAGGCCCGGCGCCTTTTGAAGGCAGCGGATGCCAACGGGCGCCGGGGCCACTTGTCGGAAGAACAGATGAGGGTCCTGGAACGCATATCCTCAGCGCTCCATGTCCAGGTCCTTGAGAGGCAGACCCGTCTGGAGTCGAGCGGTAAGTGTACATGCATCCTGATTGTGAGCAGTGTGTGTGGTGATTTTTCAGTAGTGTGCAGGTTGCACAACTGTTTGTATGGGGTCGAGTATGGGTCGGGGTGTACAGGGCCGTGGGGCTAACACATGCGAGGGCTGGAATGTGTGAGACATGGATGGTGCTTGTGTGTGTAGGCTTGCATGCCAAATGCAGTTGTGTGGGCACACATGTTTGGATGAATGTGTATGTAAGTAGACATGTCCGTGATGTCACGCATGTATGTTGTTTTCAGCTGCATGTATCAGCACTGTGTACATGTGCATTTGTGTGTATTTGACAAGGGTGCAACAGTGATGCAACATGGATGCATGTGACAGCGGTATGTGGAAGCCTGATTGGCAGATGTGACATGGATGCCCGTCTGAACACTGCGACACTTGGCATGTGTGTACACATGCATACAAGTGTGGTGGTGTGTGTACATGTGTGGTGCACTTCCTGTGTTGCATGTGATGTCTGGCTCACCTTTGCCTGCTCATGCTGTTGTTGTATGTGTATGGATGGTGCTGGCAGTTGCGATATGGCTGTGGTATGGCTCATGTGTGCGAGTTGAAATGACATGTGTGTTGGGGATTGTGATGACATGTCTGAGGTTTGCCAATGCCACTCATGTACAACTGTCATGTGTGTATGTGTCCATTGTACAGTGCCCTGATGCCTGTGTTTTGTTTCTCCCTGTCTGCAGCGTCAACTGATGGATGAAGAGGGCGGAGAAGGTGCTGTGGAGCACAGCGGCGGGGATCCCACCGCCAGCCGGAGAAGCAAGGCCCGGCTCCCCTCCCATGTTGTCATCTCGTCGGGGATTGAGGAGTCTGGTGCCGCGTCCCAGGCCGCAGCTGCCGGGGGGAGGTGCAAGAGGCGGAGGTTGGAGTTGGACTCCTCGGCAGCAGAAGGGGCAGCTGGGACCCCACAGGGCCCAACAGGAGAAGATGGCACGGAGTCATCCAGGTTGATGGGGCGTTTGGTAGAGGAGGAGGCCGTGCAAGCAGCAGAGACGGGGTCTGGAGGGGGGGATCCCACTGGTGCTAGTGGTGCAGTGCAGGACCAGGGACAGGAGGCAGCACAGGCCACCGCGGAGGTGCCTGTGTGCAATCCTGTCCCTGATCCTGTCCCTGCATCATTTTGCACCAGCAGGGATGCCTACGTCCAGACCCTTTTTCAGACAGGGGATGAGCTCACGTCAACTGGCCTTCCTCTGCCTGCGGACGTGGCTATCCGGGTCCAGGTTGAGCCTGTCCTGACTGGTGTGGCGTTGCGTCAACGACCATGCGAGGTGACCTGCAGTCTTTTCATGAGGAGACTGCACGTCATCTTGAATCGTTAGTTGACCACGTCAGCCTGCTGGGACAGGTCACCCAGGCCGGATTCCTTCGTATGATGGGGCTTGCTATGACCCCCTCCTCAACTGGACCCCCTACGCGCCAGTCGTCCTCCGTGCCATCTTCCCACCCATCAGTCACCTGGGTGCCCTGTGGAGCTGCCTCTGACGGTGTGGCCAGGCTGGTGGAGGAGGCATCCCTTCCACAGTCGGGAGTCGGACGTCCAGCCGGGGTGGCCACATAATCGACTGCACCCCAGCCGGCGGAGGATGTGCAGGCAGCAGGAGGCAGTGCACGGGCAGAGGCACAGCAGTAGCAGCAATGTGGTGGGAGCCATGAAGGCTCGGGGCCTTCAACATCGGAGGGGCAGGCATCGGCCGGAGGGCAGGAGGACCCAGGACAGAGAGTGTCTTCTGTGTGGCAGCGGTTGGGCCACGCCATAGATGCGGAGCGGCAGCGGGCGGAAGAGGCACGGCTCACAATGGTCAGGGCGGAGAACTCCATGCGGACGGCCCTGAGGCGGGCTGAGTGCCTCGAGGCAATCCGCAGGGGTTTGGAGGTGGACACGTCGACGGCCCTGCGGACCCTCTGGGCCATGGAGGAGGACCGCCTCCGGCACATTGAGCAGGAGTTCAATGATGCCCTGGCCCGGGACATCCACAAGTGAGCCGTCAAAGTAGCCCGCTGCCCTTGTACATAGTTATGTAGGTAGTGTTAGGTTTCATTTTTGTTTTGATTTTATTTGGACCTTTCGGACATTGGCCATATTTTTGTATATAGTTTATTTTATTAGTTAGTGTAGTTAGATAGGTTTCCTTTCTTTTGTTGGGATAATGGACCCTGGCTTGTTCCCATGTACATAGTTCACTGTTGGATTGTATTTTTTTTCACATTTTAACCATGGAGCAATGGCTTTCTTTTTTATTTCCCATTGGATTTTGTTTTGTGGACAGTGCCTTTGGACACCATTACTTTGGAATTTTATTTTTGGTTTTGCTTTTTTTCACGGACATGCTTCTTTTAATTTTTGTACATTCACATTTCTTTTTTTGGTGAACTTCAATGTGTGGTATCTCATTGGTTTCATGCATTTCATGATATGGGTTTTGAGATTCACTGACACCCATTGGGTGTATGTGAGGGAAATGTGTTTGTTTCGGAACTTGCAATTGGTGTTCTGTGATGTAATTGCAAATTATGAGTGGGTGGATGAAATACTCGGGTGGGTGTTTTGCATTTGGAGGCTGACCATAGGGACCAGGGATCTAGATTGTGATGACATGTTGGCTGGGGAACACGAGTTGCACATGGGTGGGGGCCTGCTGGCAGCTGCCCCACAGTGCTGGGGGGTGGGGGTGCTGGGAGACATGGGTGGGGGCCTGGTGGAGGGTGCCCCTGCACTGCTGGGGGGTGGAGGTTTTGGGAGACATGGGTGGGGGCCTGCTGGCAGGTGCCCCACAGTGCTGGGGGGTGGGGGTGGTGGGAGACATGGGTGGGGGCCTGGTGGAGGCTGCCCCTGGTGGCTGGGGGTGGGGGTGGTGGAAGACATGGGTGGGGGCCTGGTGGAGGCTGCCCCTGGTTGCTGGGGGGTGGGGTGCTGGGAGACATGGGTGGGGGCCTGGTGGAGTGTGTCCCTGCACTGCTGGGGGGTGGGGGTGGTGGAAGACATGGGTGGGGGCCTGCTGGCAGGTGCCCCACAGTGCTGGGGGGCGGGGGTGGTGGGGAACATGAGTTGGACATGGGTTTGGGCCTGCTGGCAGGTGCCCCACAGTGCTGGGGGGTGGGGGGGTGGTGAACATGAGTTGGACATGGGTGGGGGCCTGCTGGCCGGTGCCCCACAGTGCTGGGGGTTGGGGGTGGTGGGAGACATGGGTGGGGGCCTGGTGGAGGCTGCCCCTGCACTGCTGGGGGTGGGGGTGGTGGGAGACATGGGTGGGGGCCTGGTGGAGGCTGCCCCTTGTGGCTGGGGGGTGGGGGTGGTGGGAGACATGGGTGGGGGCCTGCTGGCAGGTGCCCCACATTGCTGGGGGGTGGGGGTGGTGGGGAACATGAGTTGGACATGGGTGTGGGCCTGCTGGCAGGTGCCCCACAGTGCTGGGGGTAGGGGGTGGTGGGGAACATGAGTTGGACATGGGTGGGGGCCTGTTGGCAGGTGCCCCACAGTGCTGGGGGGTGGGGGTGGTGGGGAACATGAGTTGGACATGGGTGTGGGCCTGTTGGCAGGTGCCTCACAGTGCTGGGGGGTGTGGGTGGTGGGGAACATGAGTTGGACATGGGTGGGGGCCTGCTGGCAGGTGCCCCACAGTGCTGGGGGGTGGGGGTGGTGGGGAACATGAGTTGGACATGGGTGGGGGCCTGCTGGCAGGTGCCCCACAGTGCTGGGGGGTGGTGGTGGTGGGAGACATGGGTGGGGGCCTGGTGGAGGGTGCCCCTGCACTGCTGGGGGGTGGGGGTGGTGGGAGACATGGGTGGGGGCCTGGTGAAGTCTGCCCCTGCACTGCTGGGGGGGTGGGGTGGTGGGAGACATGAGTGGGGGCCTGGTGGAGGCTGCCCCTGGTGGCTGGGGGGTGGGGGTGCTGGGAGACATGGGTGGGGGCCTGGTGGAGGCTGCCCCTGCACTGCTGGGGGGTGGGGGTGGTGGGAGACATGGGTGGGGGCCTGGTGGAGGCTGCTCTGGTGGCTGGGGGGTGGGGGTGGTGGGAGACATGGGTGGGGACCTGGTGGAGGCTGCCCCTGGTGGCTGGGGTTGTGGGGTGCTAGGAGACATGGATGGGGGCCTGGTGGTGGGTGCCCCTGCACTGCTGGGGGGTGGGGGGTGGGAGACATGAGTGGGGGCCTGGTGGTGGGTGCCCCTGCACAGCTGGGGTGTGGGGGTGGTGGGAGACATGGGTGGGTACCTGCTGGCAGGTGCCCCACAGTGCTGGGGGGTGGGGGTGGTGGGAAACATGAGTTGGACATGGGTGTGGGCCTGCTGGCAGGTGCCCCACAGTGCTGGGGGGTGGGGGTGGTGGGGAACATGAGTTGGACATGGGTGGGGGCCTGCTGGCAGGTGCCCCACAGTGCTGGGGGGTGGGGGTGGTGGGGAACATGAGTTGGACATGAGTGGGGGCCTGCTGGCAGGTGCCCCACAGTGCTGGGGGGTGGGGGTGGTGGGAGACATGGGTGGGGGCCTAGTGGAGGGTGCCCCTGGTGGCTGGGGGGTGGGGGTGCAGGGAGACATGGGTGGGGGCCTGGTGGAGGCTGCCCCTGCACTGCTGGGGGGTGGGGGTGGTGGGAGACATGGGTGGGGGCCTTGTGGAGGCTGCCCCTGGTGGCTGGGGGGTGGGGGTGCTGGGAGACATGGGTGGGGACCTGGTGGAGGCTGCAACTGGCGGCTGGGGGTGGTGGGAGACATCGGTGGGGGCCTGGTGGTGGGTGCCCCTGCACTGGGGGTGGGGGGGTGGGAGACATGGGTGGGGGCCTGCTGGCAGGTGCCCCACAGTGCTGTGGGGTGGGGGTGGTGGGGAACATGAGTTGGACATGGGTGGGGGCCTGCTGGCAGGTGCCCCACAGTGCTGGGGGTGGTGGGGAACATGAGTTGGGCATGGGTGTGGGCCTGCTGGCAGGTGCCCCACAGTGCTGGGGAGTGGGGGTGATGGGGAACATGAGTTGGACATGGGTGGGGGCCTGCTGGCAGGTGCCCCACAGTGCTGGGGGGTGGGGGTGGTGGGGAAC
This sequence comes from Ambystoma mexicanum, assembly GCF_040938575.1. NCBI lineage: Eukaryota > Metazoa > Chordata > Amphibia > Caudata > Ambystomatidae > Ambystoma > Ambystoma mexicanum. The sequence goes on from NC_090937.1 coordinate 529,036,422, forward strand.
ATGAGTTGGACATGGGTGGGGGCCTGCTGGCAGGTGCCCCACAGTGCTGGGGGGAGGGGGTGGTGGGAGACATGGGTGGGGCCTGGTGGAGGGTGCCCCTGGTGGCTGGGGGGTGGGGGTGCTGGGAGACATGGGTGGGGGCCTGGTAGAGGCTGCCCCTGCACTGCTGCGGGGTGGGGGTGGTGGCAGACATGGGTGGGGGCCTGGTGGAGGCTGCCCCTGGTGGCTGGGGGTGGGGGTGCTGGGAGACATGGGTGGGGGCATGGTGGACGCTGCCCCTGGTGGCTGGGGGGTGGGGGTGGTGGGAGACATGGGTGGGGGCCTGGTGGTGGGTGCCCCTGCACTGCTGCGGGGTGGGGTCGTGGGAGTCATGGGTGGGGGCCTGCTGGCAGATGCCCCACAGTGCTGGGGGGTGGGGGTGGTGGGAGACATGGGTGGGGGCCTGGTGGAGGCTGCCCCTAGTAGCTGGGGGTGGGGGTGGTGGGAGACATGGGTGGGGGCCTGGTGGAGGGTGCCCCTGCACTGCTGGGGGGTGGGGGTGGTGGGAGACATGGGTGGGGCCTGGTGGAGGCTGCCCCTAGTGGCTGGGGGATGGGGTGGTGGGAGACATGGGTGGGGGCTTGGTCGAGGCTGCCCCTGCACTGCTGGAGGGTGGGGGTGGTGGGAGACATGGGTGGGGGCCTGGTGGAGGTTGCTCTGGTGGCTGGGGGGTGGGGGTGGTGGGAGACATGGGTGGGGACCTGGTGGAGGCTGCCCCTGGTGGCTGGGGTTGTGGGGGTGCTGGGAGACATAGGTGGGGGCCTGGTGGTGGGTGCCCCTGCACTGCTGGGGGGTAGGGGGGTGGGAGACATGGGTGGGGCCTGGTGGTCAGTGCCCCTGCAATGCTGGGGTGTGGGGGTGGTGGGAGTCATGAGTTGGACATGGGTGTGGGTCTGCTGGCAGGTGCCCCACAGTGCTGGGGGGTGGGGGGGAACATGAGTTGGACATGGGTGGGGGCCTGCTGGCAGGTGCCCCACAGTGCTGGGGGGTGGGGGTGGTGGGGAACATGAGTTGGATATGTGTGGGGGCCTACTGGCAGGTGCCCCACAGTGCTGGGGGGTGGGGATGGTGGGAGACATGGGTGGGGGCCTGGTGGAGGGTGCCCCTGGTGGCTGGGGGGTGGGGGTGCTGGGAGACATGGGTGGGGGCCTGGTGGAGGCTGCCCCTGCACTGCTGGGGGGTGGGGGTGCTGGGAGACATGGGTGGGGGCCTGGTGGAGGCTGCCCCTGGTGGCTGGGGGGTGGGGGTGCTGGGAGACATGGGTGGAGGCCTGGTGGAGGCTGCACCTGGTGGCTGGGGGTGCTGGGAGACATGGGTGGGGGCCTGGTGGTGGGTGCCCCTGCACTGCTGGGGGGTGGGGGTGGTGGGTGTCATGGGTGGGAGCCTGCTGGCAGGTGCCCTACAGTGCTGGGGGGTGGGGGTGGTGGGAGACATGGGTGGGGGCCTGGTGGAGGCTGCCCCTGGTGGCTGGGGGGTGGGGGTGCTGGGAGACATGGGTGGGGGCCTGGTGGAGGCTGCCCCTGCACTGCTGGGGGGTGGGGGTGGTGGGAGACATGGGTGGGGGCCTGGTGGAGGCTGCCCCTGGTGGCTGGGGGGTGGGGGTGGTGGGAGACATGGGTGGGGGCCTGGGTGAGGCTGCCTCTGGTGGCTGGGGGGTGGGGTTGCTGGGAGACATGGGTGGGGGCCTGGTGGTGGGTGCCCCTGCACTGGGGGTGGGGGGGTGGGAGACATGGGTGGGGGCCTGCTGGCAGGTGCCCCACAGTGCTGGGGGGTGGGGGTGGTGGGGAACATGAGTTGGACATGGGTGGGGGTCTGCTGGCAGGTGCCCCACAGTGCTGGGGTGTGGGGGTGGTGGGGAACATGAGTTGGACATGGGTGTGGGCCTGCTGGCAGGTGCCCCACAGTGCTGGGGGGTGGGGGTGGTGGGGAACATGAGTTGGACATTGGTGGGGGCCTGCTGGCAGGTGCCCCACAGTGCTGGGGGGTGGGGGTGGTGTGGAACATGAGTTGGACATGGGTGGGGGCCTGCTGGCAGGTGCCCCACAGTGCTGGGGGGAGGGTGTGGTGGGAGACATGGGTGGGGGCCTGGTGGAGGGTGCCCCTGGTGGCTGGGGGGTGGGGGTGCTGGGAGACATGGGTGGGGGCCTGGTGGTGGGTGCCCCTGCACTGCTGGGGGGTGGGGGTGGTGGCAGACATGGGTGGGGGCCTGGTGGAGGCTGCCCCTGGTGGCTGGGGGGTGGGGGTGCTGGGAGACATGGGTGGGGGCATGGTGGAGGCTGCCCCTGGTGGCTGGGGGGTGGGGTGGTGGGAGACATGGGTGGGGGCCTGGTGGTGGGTGCCCCTGCACTGCTGGGGGGTGGGGGTGGTGGGAGTCATGGGTGGGGGCCTGCTGGCAGATGCCCCACAGTGCTGGGGGGTGGTGGGAGACATGGGTGGTGGCATGGTGGAGGCTGCCCCTGGTGGCTGAGGGTGGGGGTGGTGGGAGACATAGGTGGGGGCCTGGTGGAGGGTGCCCCTGCACTGCTGGGGGGTGGGGGTGGTGGGAGACATGGGTGGGGGCCTGGTGGAGGCTGCCCCTGGTGGCTGGGGGATGGGGGTGGTGGGAGACATGGGTGGGGGCCTGGTGGAGGCTCCCCCTGGTGGCTGGGGGGTGGGGGTGGTGGGAGACATGGGTGGGGGCCTGGTGGAGGGTGCCCCTGGTGGCTGGGGGTGCAGGGGGACATGTGTTGGTGGGCAGTAGTGCAAGTTGACATGTGGGATGGCTGGGGGGCATGGCCATGGTGGATGGGGTGCCTGCAGGACATGTGCAGGGTAGGCCCCTGTGGTGTGAGCCACCTGCAGGGGCCGTGGAGGGTGTAGAGGGAACACCTGGGAGGACCCACACATGCAATTCACGTGTGGTGCTCCCCGCGCACCCCTGTAATACACGTACCCTGATGAGATCGCGTGTGGAACTTCCCGCGCACCCCTGTAATACACGTACCCTGATGGAATTGCCTGTGGAACTTCCCGCGCACCCCTGGAATACACGTACCCTGCTGATGTTGCGTGTGATACTTCCCCCGCACCCTGAAATACACGTACCCTGATGAGATCGCGTGTGTAACTTCCCGCAAACCCCCGAAATACACGTACCCTGATGAGATCGCGTGTGTAACTTCCCGCGCACCCCCGAAATACACGTACCCTGATGTGATCGCGTGTGTAACTTCCCGCGCACCCCCGAAATACACGTACCCCGCTCAATCGCGTGTGTAACTTCCGGCGCACCCCCGAAATACACGTACCCCGCTCAATCGCGTGTGTAACTTCCCGCGCACCCCCGAAATACACGTACCCCGCTCAATCGCGTGTGTAACTTCCCGCACACCCCCGAAATACTCGTACCCCGCTCAATCGCGTGTGTAACTTCCCGCGCGCCCCCGAAATACACGTACCCCGCTCAATCGCGTCTGTAACTTCCCGCGCACCCCCGATGTACACGTACCCCGCTCAATCGCGTGTGTAACTTCCCGCGCACCCCGAAATACACGTACCCCGCTCAATCGCGTGTGTTACTTCCCGCGCACCCCCGCAATACACGTGCCCCGCACCCCCGCAATACACGTGCCCCGCTCGCACAGGCCCAATTGCTGTATGTTGCCACTTTTGTGATGCGCTGGGACTCTACTGCCTGCCTTCGTGTGGCGGACGTGTTTCAGCTTGTGCGTGTCTTTGGCTGTGCGTGGCTTTGCCCTATTCGATTCCATGAATACGTGTGGTTCGAGTTCGTGTGGGCGTTCCGTCTGCTTCCCTGCAATATATCCCCAGTTATGCCCTTATTTTCGCGCGTTGTTCCCCATTCCGCGCGTTATGCCCCGTGTCCCGCCCACTTTCTGGTGTATGCGCCGAGGTTGTGCGCTTTCACTGTGCGCATCGTGTACGCCTTTCGGGATGTTGCAGTGACTTGTGCGCCATGCACGGGTTTGGCGCACATCCCGAGGTAAACACGCGCAGGGACTTCCATGAATCGCACACGTGCGCGTGCGCCTGGTTTTTTTTGCGCTTGCGCCTGCTTGCACCTGCTTGCGCAAATATTTTCGGCGCACGTTTGTTCCATGAATCAGCCTCTAAATGTGTACTGTCCACTGTCATTTCCCCTGCACATTTGAACTCCACCATGCAAATGAGCAAACACAGGCTACCATTCTTGCACTTGCGATAGTGTTTACAATTACAATTATACACTGCCTTCCATGCACGCATGGCAAGGCAGCATTTAATTGTAATTGTAAATGCTGCCTGCCATGCTCTCATGGCAGGCAGCATTTACAATAGATCCCTATGGAGGCTGGCTCCTTTTTGCTTGCCAGCATTTGCGCTGTCATGAAAATACAAACCAGTGAATATGCTGGGGCATTTGTTTGGCAGAGGAAGAGAGGCAGTGGTAATGCAAGTTCCATTCTGCCCCTCCTCTTAATCATACACATTAAAGACAAATATTCTGGGGCGTCAATGGAAGGCGTAAAAGCCTTACGCAAGGCGTTTACATCTTCCATTGTACAGCTCACTGGATAATGATCTCCAAGGTGTGAAGTGTAGCGAAGTATGAGACGGACATTACAGCTAAGCTGAACTCATTAGGTGGTGGTTTCACACGTTGGCTTTACAATTTTAAGACCTGTGAAATCGTTACTAAAATAATTTAGCACTACATTCAATAATGTATCTTATTTACTAATATGCAAATGAACTTTTTGTTTTCTAGTGCCTCGGATGATGATATGAGATAAATCCCGAGATCTGCTTGGTGTAGACGAACGGCATATTCGAACATGATTCTTGACTCTTTATTAATAACATTTAAACTATTTCTTATCAATTATTTCTTATGTTTTGAAAATATAAATTATGCTATCAGTGTTTGCTGACCTTTAGAAATAGAAGGTGATATGAAGTTCATAAGGCAAATAAAGAAGAAAAACAAGTTGTCCAAGTTGTATCCTTTCACACAGTGCTAAGAATGCTTCTATTCATTGTCCGAGTTTAATAGGATATTGGATTTAGTTTAGTAAGGTTATAAATGAGCAAATCTTACATCATTATGCTTTTTGAGGATAATATGTACAACAGCAATAATGGCTGACCTATTCCCATGTCACCCTTAATGATCTCGGGAGATTATATAAAAAAAATCAGGAAACAACATTTAATAAATATTCGGTTTGCTACACTGCATACCCAAAATGTTCAACAACCCAACAGTTCACAAATATGTTTCACAAGTATGTCTTGTTTACGTTGACACAAGGTTTGCACAACGTCTTTTAATGTATCTACATGTGTTATTACATCCATGCCTTAGCCATGTGTAGACTCTTATATTGCATATATAAGCATAACCTTAAAAAAATCAGAATGAGGAAAATATTTACATGAGTAGGATATTTAGTGACTCATCGCGGGTGTGCTGAGAGTTCAGGCCCCTTCCGGCAAAGTATTGCCCCAATCACTGGCACTGGTGCTACCAGTGCCAGTGAGTGTGGCAAACACATTCCATGGAGTCCTATGCAACTCCATGGAATGAGAATTTACCACTGTTGCCAGCACCCGTAATATCCTGGTAACACTGGGATATCGGGCGCCGGAAAAGGTAAGGCGGGTTTGCCAGTAACCCACTGGTAGTACAGGCGGGTTACCTAGACAAACCCGTAATTACCACCTTAGTCTTATAAATGTGTATTAGACAGAAAGAATTAAGCAATAAGCCCCGAGCTGGTGGGGCGTTACTGCTTCAGGTAATCCACCGGGGCCCATAGTTAACCCACGCCCCCGGGCATTACCTGAAGCTATAATGCTCCACAGCAAGGGGCTTATTGTTATTAGGATCCCGTTGGACCAGGGTACTAATAGAATATTTTCGGGTTGTGGACAACTATTTTCTCTCTTTGTAATATTCGAACAGGGATGGTATAACAACAAGTATAGCATCACTTTTTAAAAAGAGCCATTTCTTTTTTTTTTCCTTGGTTGTTTTCATTAAGGACATTTTAATCCCAGAACTATGGTCTGCGACTTTTGGGCATGTTACTTAAACATTGCTTTTGCAATAATTAGTTGTTTCCAAGATTAATAGATGGAGTCACCACAATAATATATATTTTACAGTTCACAGCATGCAATTTGTAAATCCAATGACATACTTCCCAATACATTGATGATATTTAATTACCATTTAGAAGATTTAGCAACATTTTCTAAGATCATAGGGTTGCTACAAAATAGCATATAAGAGAATCAGTAACTGGATTCTTGTACTCACTGCAACCGGAAGACCAAAGTATTGGCACCAGATTCTCAAACAATTTGTCCAGCTGATAAGCCATTTCTGTAAATAAAAACATGAAAAATGTGGGTACTTCAAACTGTGCTACAAAAAAAGTGCGAACATACTGCAAATTTTTAGCACCACCAAAAGGATTGCACTATAAAAACATATTGAGCGACAAGCTGATTCACAGAATAAAGTCAGCACAGAAATTAATGATGCAAAGTAAAAACTTTAGTACCGGCCATGACCCCAACATTCTCGCAGCGCAGGACCAGATAGCGCCTTGGATCTGCGTTGCACTGCAATGGAAGCCACAGGTGATTGCAATCATACAAAAGAAATGATCGGATTACTAACCTGTTTTCTGCATTACTTCCACTCCTGCTCTTCCTCATCACAGTAATTACACCATGAAAGAGCTCCCTTGCTATCATCCTCGGTAATCCACAGTACTACTACACCTACTCTTACTCTTCACAGTAATTACAACAGTAAGGGGCTCCCTAAGCATCATGCTCTGATGATCCACATTAGTCATATACCCACTATTCCTCCTTAAAGCACTTACAACATGAAGGCACATTATGATTATTATGCACCAGTAATCCACACTACTCTTCCTGCTTACAATGCTTACACCTTTATGCTGCTCCCTGACGATCATGTTCTGCTAATCCATAATACTCCTACATGTTTTCTTTCTTGTAACAGTACTTACACGGTGAAGTGGATCCCTGACTATCAGGCCCTGGTAATCCAAATTACTCCTACAACTACTCTACCTCCTCACAGTACTCACACAATGAATGTGCTCCATGACTATCATGCCCGATAATCCACTTTACTCTTAAATGTACTGTTCCTCCTCACAGTACTTACTCCATTCAGTCTCCCCCTGACTATCATGCCCCGGGAATCCACATTACCCCTATACCTACACTTCCTCCTTAAACTACCTAAAAAATGAAAATGGTCCCTGAGCATAATGCCCAGTATTCCATATTACTCATACACCTACTCTTCCTCCTCACAATACTTACACTATGAAGGCACACTGTGGCTATCATGCCCCCGTTATCCACAGTACTCATACACCTACTCACAGTAAACACAACATGAATGCACTCCCTGACTATCAATCTCCCGATAATTCACTTTTGCTCCTAGACCTACTCTTTCTCCTCACGGTACATACACCATGCAGACAATCTATCATGCTGTGGTAATCTGCTTTACTTCCACTCTTACTCTTCCTCAACACAGTAATTACACCACAAAACTGCTCCTTGACTATCATGCCCAGTAATCCACAGTACTCCTACATGGTTTCTTCCTCGTCACAATACTTACACAATGAAGGTGCTCATCAGCTATCAGGCCCTGGTAATACACATTTCTTCTACACCTACTCTTATTCCTCATAGTACTTCCACAATCAATGTGGTCCCTGACTATCATGCCCTGTTAATTCACTTTACTCTTAAATTTACTCTTACTCCTCACAATACTTACACTATGAATGTGCTTCCTGACTACCATTCCTTCGATAATCAACTTTCACTCCTAGAACAACTATTCCTCTTCATGCCGGTAATCCAGATTACGCCTATATGTGTTCTTCCTCGACACAGTACTTACACAACGAATGTGCTCCCTGGCAATCATGGCCGGTAATCAACATTACTCATATGCTTACTCTTCCTCCTCACAATAATTGCATGAAGGCACACCTTGGCTATCATGTCCCGGTAATCCACAATAGGTATACACCTACACTTCCTCCTCATAGTGCATACAATATTAATGTGTTCCCTGACAATCATTCCCCTGTTAACCAACTTTCACTCCTAGACCTACCCTTCCTCCTCACAGTACTTAAACCATGCAGACACTCCAATGGTGACATTACCCACAACCGAATTCAGAATATTTAAATCAGCGACCACTTGCATAAACTCATTCCACCCGATGGAGGCATTCATTTTAGAAGTGGGGTGTCGGTTTGTAAGATCCCATACCAGATCGTGCAAGTTTGAGCCTCTGACAACCCTGCCTTTGTAAATAAAGTATCCCCTATCGGTCCACTTGGCAACATCCGTTGCAAGTTTCATTTTATGTTCCAATAGTTCTGCATTAGGTTTATAGTGTTGGCTTAGAGTGTTTACCACATTAGCCACACTCAGATCTGCCTCTGGCGGGGTCTTCACACCACTATATTCTTTGAGAGGTATATATAAAGGTTTGTTTGTTTTTCTCTGCATTGTTGTGTGGCGCATGGTTTAAGTATATATGCAGAACATTTGTGTTTGAGGCTCCTTTATCTTGCACCACAAAATCAGATCTGTTTAAAATATCTTTCCTTTGCATGGTGACAACTTTTCGTATATCCCAATCCAGCATGGGTGTTGTAGTAATCAGGCTTTCTAAGTGACGCTTGTCCACCAAGTAACTTTTATGCGTGTGTTCCATTATTGCCCCAGAGCAAGCTGGACATTAGCGGTAAGACTATTCCTGTGAGTGATCCTATGAACCATCTGGCCTGCAAGAGCACTTTTCCTTTAGCCCTTAGCAATATTTGCTTATTGCTCAGTTGTTTAATGGCATTTTATTTGTTTTTCAACACACTTATTTGCTGGTGTGTTAGGGGCATGTGTCCTTTTAAAGTGCTCTGAGCAATCTCTGAAAATAGTGGCCACCAAATCAACAGAAGCTGCAGCTAGAATGGCCTTGCGTTGTTGAGGGTTGCATATACACGCATTTTGAGCAGCTCAATGTTCCTTAGTATGCGTGTTGACATGGTGAAAGCGTGACTGGATATTGACGCAATATTGCTCTTAATTTTGTTTTTCAGAGATTTAAACAGTTGGTAACCCATGTGGAAATATATTGGTGAAAAATCTATAATCAACTGCACTGGTTGTTTTTAAATCAACCGGGAGATATCCATAGAGCTTATTGGTCGCATCTTCAAAAGCCTCCATGAAAAAATGTATTTGGTCAGATACATCTGTCGAGCTATCACGGCAAGTTGTTGTTTATTATGAGGGTTATTAAAAACACTATGTAGTTAGTGTTTAGTGTTATAGATCTGTTGCACTTCTCCTTGTTAATACTTTTTGCATGATATAGAAAATGCTTAGATTGCAATGATGTGAATATTGAATAAAGGCGTTTTTTGGTTCCGTCTCCTGCCCCCCCCCCCCTCCCCGGTCATGAAATCATCCACAATAATCATATAATCATATTCACCATGCTCTGGAGGCAATAAACGATTGTCGTTGAAACTCTCAGCATACACTCTACAAACCGCAGGTGTTTAAACTGATGTTGCAAGGTGTTGTATAGAGGTTGGTAGTAACTGTAGAACCCGATATTATTATCTGGTACATGTGATATTGCAGTGTCATTTAAAGGTGTGTGGTAGCCTGGTAGCCATGATAACAAATACTTTAACATTAACAAACCATGTACAGATATCTAAGTGTCAACTTTTAGGGTGTGGTTAAATCACAACAGGTGTCTAGCCTGTCAACATTCTAGAAGTTGATAAAACAGAAACTGCTATATTTGTGCATCTATATTTGGCGTTTAAACACGTAAGCGCTACGTAAACACTTACAATGAAATGTACATCATGTTTTACCTCACCTCGAAGCTGTGAATGACAGGCATGTTACACCTCTTAAAAACAGAATAGAAGTTACATTAAATCATTCAACATTTAGTGCCCCTCTCCTCAGCCCTGTAAAAAAAGATTCCTCATACATCTGAGAGTAATAGGCAGTACGCTCAACAGCACACCTGTGGTCACCGAGAAGGCACAACCGCTTATTCTAAAGCAGAGAAATGTAGGAATGACTACAATATGGGCATTTCTAGAACGCAGGGTCTTATCAGGAATGTTATGAGGAAATTTGACTTTTAGGTACTCAGCGCCTTACCAATAGTAACACCAGAACCTGTGGGAGTGGATCAGATACAGTAAGGCTGAACATAGATGTTGAAGAAAATAGGGGACAGTGCTGAGCCTTGAGGGACACCACTAGACAGTGAGTTAGAAGGAGGGTAAGAAGGAGAGTGAAAAGATGGGAGAAACAGAGATTGACCCCTATCTGTCAAGAAGCATTAAAACCAGGCCAGAGCAGGACCAAAGAGGTCTGCTACAGCCCTGCGATATTGAAAGCAGCCGACAGATGAATTAATGTTAAGGTTCCTATCCCACCTTGATCTACCAGCATGTCTAGATCGTCAAGCACAGACACCAGGACAATCTCTGTTCCTTGCCCCGGTCGGAAGCCTGACTGGAAAGGGTCAAAGAAAGAAGTTTCCAGAGAAGAAGAAAGAAGCAGTGATACCAGAGATTCTAAGAGTTTCCTAGAAAAGAGTAGAAGAGAAATAGGGGGTTAAAGTTGGTCAAGACAGTGTCATCCAGTGATGTTTTTTTTTTTAAGAGTGGTATCACAGTGGCTTGCTTCAGCTCACGAGGGATAATACCAGTCAGACAAGAGAGATTGACTGCCTTGGTAAACCAGGAAATGATACAGGGCATAATGTCCTTGATCATATCAAGAAGCACTGTATCAGATGGAGTAGAGGACTTAGGATGACTCAGTGCATTGAGTACATCCTCAGCAGAGAATTTTCTGCCCACAGGTGCAAAACAGGAGCCTCAGCCTCTGCATCACAATCATGAGCTAAGTGATCACCATTTAAAGAAATAAAAGAATGTACATTTTCAATTTGGGTAATAAAGAACTGGGACAAGGAGTTACAGAGATTCTGTTAAGGCACAACAATACATATAAAGAGAGCAGAAGAATAACCTTATTTAACCACTGAAAAGAGTTATTTCAATTTGTTTAAGGCCAGCTCAACTTTATTAGCGAAGAAAGCTTGTTTAGCATTTACAATAGCGGCATGGTAATCACAAGTAATCTGATGTAAAACAGGTTTGTGCATAGGTTCATAAGATAAACGCCATCTGTGTTCAGCTTGTCTAACCTTCAGATCTTGAATTCTTAGCTCATCCGTATACCAGGGAGAAGAAGGATGCTTCCTACTGTGAGAGACTGCCATCTCGCCAGTTATTACAAGCAGAGTCTGTGAAAAAAATTATAAATCCACTATAGATGCTGCTTGACATTTCTCATTAAATAAAGATGATATTTGATCATTGGACCTACAGATTTGGTCCTGGAATGACGCAGCCACCAAGGAAACTTGGGAACCCCATGCATTTCTGAAAATAAGACACCCTTGGGTATCCACAGAGCAAAGTCCAGAATTTAGGGAAAGAAACACAATTTTTAGACATTTGCCACCAGGAATCCACCGAAACACGCTGTCAACAACTCATGTCCTACCATTCCACATTCTCACAGGTGTCGCATTGAAAATGGTACCACACATGCGTGGGTGCACCTACCTGGACACAAAGGGAAAAGGCTAAACCACTGGTATCACAAAGGGTTTTGGGAGAGCACATTTTTTACGATTTTGGTCTTGTGGACAACCTCCAGATTTGGTCCTGGGGTGTTCCAACCACCAAGGAAATTAGGGAATCGTGTGGATTCTGAAAAGAAGACACCCGTGTGTATCCACAGAGGTCTCACTTGGGTGAATCGCTCTAGAGTTTATTACCCCACAAGCCCAGGTAGAGTCCAAAATGTAGGTAAAGAAACACCATTTTCAGACATTTGCCACCAAGAAGCCACCGAAACACACTGCCAAGAACACATGTCCTACCTTTCCACATTCCCACAGGTGTCGTAATATAAATGGTACCTCACATGTGTGGGTGCACCTACCTGGGCACAAAGGGAAAAGGCAAAATCACTGGTATTCCAAAGGGAGTAGGAAGAGGACATTTTGATGGCATTTAAAGTAGTAAACAATGCACAGATCTGAGCCTGGGGTGTTGCAGCCATTTTTTAAAAGAAGACACCCAGGGGAATCCAAAGAGGTCTGACCTTTGCCAATCGCTTTATAATTTATTCCCCACAAGGCATGGCAAACTTCAAAAAGTGTCAAAAAACCCTCAATGTTCAAATATTTTCCACCAGGAAACCACGGATATACACCGACAACAACACATGTCCTACCTTTCAACATTTCCACAGGTGTCCCAATGAAAACGGTACCTCATATGTGTGAGTCTACTTACCTGGGCACAAAGGGAAAAGGGTAAACCACTGGCATATCTAACACCTTGGGAAGACTGGATTTTGCTGTCTGGACAACCCACAGATTTGGGCCTCGGGCGTCAAAGCCACCAAGGAAAACTGGGACCCCATACATTTCTGAAAAGAAAAAACCTGGCGAAATCCAAAGGGGTCTTACTTTCGCCAATCACCCTACAATTTATTACCCAAAAGGCCTGGCAAACTATAAAAAAGTGGCAAAAAACCCACAATTTTCACACATTTGCCACCAGGAAACCACCGAAACATGCCAGCAACAACACATGTCCTACCCTCCCACATTTCCACAGGTATTCCAAATAAAATGGTACCTCACATGTGTTGGTGAACTTATATGGGTGCAAAGGGAAATGCTAAACCACTGGTACACCAAAGGGTCTTGGAATAGGACATTCCGATGGAATTTAGAGTTATGGATAATCCACAGATTTGGGCCTGCGGTGTCGCAGCCACCAAGAAAACCTGGGAATCCCATGTCTTTTTGAAAAGAAGACACCCGGGTGAATCCACATATGTCTGACATGCGCAAATCACTCTAGAATGTATTACCCACAAGGCCTGACAGAGTCCAAAATGTATGAGAAAAAACACAATTTTCAGAAATGTGTCACAAGGAAACCACTGAAACATGCCACCAACAACACATGTCCTACCTTCCCACATTCCCAAAGGTTTCTCAACAAAAACTGTACCTCACATGTTTACGTGCACCTACCTGGGCACAAATAGGAAAGGCTAAACCAAGGGTATCACAAAGAGTTTCAGCAGAGCACATTTTTAGGATTCTGGTCATGTGGACAACTTAAAGATTTGGGCCTTAGCATGTTGAAATCATCACAAGACATGCTTGGTCAGTGCTTCGCTACGCGACGCTGGCTCGCTAGAACAGTCTCCATGCTGTAGAATTACAGTTCATCAGAAACGGCCACAGATTGAAAGACTTTAACGGATTACTGGCGAGTGAACTGTTGAATGCAGAGAGTTTTGTACTCCAGAATGATGTTAGGCACCGCAAGAGATAACGAAGAATTAATTGAATTGAACAGTATGGTTAACCCCTGAAGAAGGAGATTCGCTCCGAAATGCATTGGCATTAAAACATCCATACGAAAAATTAACCAAGTCTGCTTCTTGCCTGATAAATACCTAGCAGTTCATCAGTTAGTGACTCAAGAACTATTTATGAGACCAATTTTGAGTTTTTCCTAACTCCGCTCTGGACATCTACCTTTAAATTGCATACAAACTTCCAGTTGGTTCAAAACCTTTATTTAGTTTTGCACGAACGTATATCAAAATAAACGAACGAGCTCCCCAAGAGCTCTCACAGTGTGCCCCAGACTTAGTTGGATGAGTTCATCCAGCTTCTTTTGCATGGGAAATCACCAAGGAAACCAGGGAACCTGATACATTTCTGAAAATAAGACACCTGTGGAAATCCACAGAGGTCTGACTTGTGGAAATCGCCCTAGAACCTATTACCCACAAGCCCTGGCAAAACCCAGAAATTTAGGGGGAAAAACACAATTGCCAGACATTTGCCACCAGGAAACCACTGAAACATGCCACCAACAACACATGTCCTATCTTCCCCTACCACAGGTGTCCTGAAAAAAACAAACAGTACCTCACATGTGTGGGTACACCTACCTGGGCACAAAGGAAAAAGGCTAAACCACTGGTATCCAAAGGGTTTTGGGAGAACACGTTTTTAGGGTTTTATTCTTGTAGACAACCTACAGTTTTGGCCTGGGGTGTCACAGCCACTAAGGAAAACAGGAAACCCCATGCATTTCTGAAAAGAAGACACACGTGGGAATCCACAGAGGTCTGACTTGCACAAATTACCCTTGAATGTATTACTCACAAGCCCCTGCAAAGTATCAAAGGTAGGGGAAAAATTAAAATGTTCATGCATTTGCCACAAGCAAGACACCGAAACACACTGCCAGCAACACATGTCTTACCTTCCCACATTCCCACAGGTATCCCAACAGAAAATTTACTCACAAGTGTAAATGCACCTACTGGGCACAAAGGGAAAAGGCTAAACCACTGGTATCGCAAAGGGTTTCAGGAAAGCACATTTTTAGGATTTTAGTCTTGTGTACAACCTACAGATTTGGGCCTGGGGTGTCACAGCCACCAAGGAAAACAGAGAACCCCTTGCATTTCTGAAAAAAAGACTATTGTGGGAATCCACAGAGGCCTGTCTTGAGCGAATCACCCTAGAATGTATTAGCCACAAGCCCAGGCAAAGTAAAAAAAGTAGGGGAAAAAACACATTTTCAGACATTTGCCACCAGGAAACCACTGAATCACGCTGCTAAAAACACATGTCCTACCTTCACACGTTCCCATAGGTGTGCTGTTGAAAATGGTATCTCAGATGTGTGGGTGTACCTACCTGGGTGCAAAGGGAAAAGGCTAAACCACTGGTATCCCAAAGGGTTTCGGGAAAGCACATTTTTTTAGGATTTTGGTCTTGTGGACAACCTACAGATTTGGGTGTGGCGTGCCGCAGCCACCAAAAAGAAAAAAAAAATGGGAACCCCATGCAGTTCTGAAAATAAGACACCCATGGGTATCCATAGAGGTCTCACTTGGGCAAATCACCCTAGAAGTTATTACCCCACATGCCCAGGCAAAGTCCAAAATTGGGGGAAAGAAACACAATTTTCAGAAATTTGCCACCAGGAAGCCACTGAAACATGCTGTCAACAACACATGTCCTGCCATCCCACATTCCCACAGGTGTCACATTGAAAATGGCACCTCACATGTGTGGGTGCACTTACCTGGACACAAAGGGAAAAGGTTAAACCACTGGTATACCAAATGGTTTTGGGAGAACACATTTTTTTTGGATTTTGGTCTTGTGGACAAGCTACAGATTTGGTCCTGGGGTGTCGCATCCAGCAAGGAAAATAGGGAACCCCATGCATTCTGAAAAGAAGACACATGTGGGTATCCACAGAGGTCTCACTTGGGCGAATCGCCCTAGAATTTAATACCACACAAGCTCAGGCAGTGTCCAAAATTTATGAAAGAAACAACATTTTCAGACATTTACCACCAGGAAGCCACCGAAACTGCCAAGAACACATGTCCTAACTTCTCACATTCCCACAGGTGTCGCAAAAAAAACAGTACCTCACATGTGCGGGTGCACCTACTTGGGCAAAAAGGGAAAAGGCTAAATCACTGGTACACCAAAGAGACTAGGAAGAGTACATTCTGATGGTATTTAAAGTTGTAAACAATGCACAGATCTGGGCATGGGGTGTCGCAGCCACCAAGGGCCTCATTACAACTCAGGCGGTAAGGGGTTTACGGCAGCGTTAACAGCGCCGACCCTTACCGCCTGATTACGAGGTCCCCTAGCGCCATGGTGCTTTTAACACCTGCTTTTAGCAGGTGTTAAAATCCATGGCGCTAAGGGACCATGGAGTTAATTACGCCACCGTAATTTACGGTGGCATAATTAACGCCTTCCCCACTCCCATTATGCCCTATGGGGCAAAAATGGGAATGGGGAAGGGTAAATGGGGATTGGGGACTTACCGCCCCGCCTAGGTCGGAATGGGGCGGTAAGTCCGCCAACCACTATGGCGTAAACGTAGTTTACGCCATGGTGGTAAAGTCACGGCCCAGGCGGTAACTTACCGCCTGGGTCGTAATGAGGCCCCAAGGGAAAATAGGAACACTATACATATTTTAAAAGAAGGCACCCAGGGGAATCCAAAGATGTCTGACTTTTGCCAATCGCCTTACAATTTATTACCCACAAGGCCTGGCAAACTTCAAAAAGTGTGGCAAAAAAACCTCAATGTTCAAACATTGTCTTACCTTCCAACATTTCCACAGGTGTCCCGATGAAAACAGTACCTCATATGTGTGAGTCTACTTACCTAGGCACAAAGGGAAAAGGGTAAATCACTGGCATATCTAACGCCTTGGGGAAGACTGGATTTTGCTGTCTGGACAACCCACAGACTTGGGCCTGGGCTGTCAAGCCACCAAGGAAAACTTGGAACCCCATACATTTCTGAAAAGAAAACACTCCAATCCAATCCAACGGTGTCTTTTTTTCGCCAATCGCCCTACAATTTATTACCCGAAAGGGCTGGCAAACTATAAAAAGTGGCACAAAACCCACAATTTTCACACATTTTCCACCAGGAAACCACTGAAACATGCCAGCAACAACACATGTCCTACCCTCCCAGATTTCCACAGGTATTCCAAATAAAATGGTACCTCAAATATGTTGGTGCACTTACTTGGGCGCAAAGGGAAAAGGCTAAATCACAGGTACACCAAAGGGCCTTGGAATAGGACATTCTGATGGAATTTAGAGTTATGGATAATCCACAGATTTGGGCCTGGGGTGTCGCAGCCTCCAAGAAAACCGGGGAATCCCATGTCTTTTTGAAAAGAAGACACCTGGGTGAATCCACAGATGTCTGACTTGCGGAAATTGCTCTAGAATGTATTACCCACAAAACCTGGCAAAGTCCAAAATGTAGTGGAAAAAAACACAATTTTCAGAAATGTGTGACAGGCAAACAACTGAAACACTCCAGCAACAACACATCCTACCCTCCCACATTTCCAAAGGTATTCCAAATAGAATGGTAACTCACATGTGTTGGTGCACTTACATGGGCGCAAAGGGAAAAGGCCAAACCACTGGTACACCAAAGGGCATTGGAAGAGGACTTTCTGATGGAATTTAGAGTTGTGGATAATCCACAGATTTCGGGCTGGGGTGTTGCAGCCACCAAGGAAAATGGGGAACCCCATACATTTCTGAAAAGAAGACACCCAGGTGAATTCAAAGAGGTTTGACTTTCACCAATCACCCTATAATGTATTACCCACAAGGCCCAGCAAACCCCAAAAAGTTGTGAGAAAATCCAATTTGCATGCATTTGGCACCACGGAACCACCGAAACATGCTGGCAACAACACATATCCTACCTTCCCACATACCCACTGGCATCCTGAGGAAAACAGTACCTCACATGATTCTGTGCACTGACCTGCGCAGAATCGAGTAAGTCATCCATATGCCAAGTGCATGTGAATTCACTAATAAATGTTTATCAGCCATCGCCACCCTGTTTCTCGTCAAGCCCTTTGGCAGGAACTTTTGCTCCCTCTCCTCATAAATACAGTGCATAGTGCAACAGGACATGATTAGTTGGATTTGGCACAAGTGAAAAGGAACTTGTGAGCAGTAAAGCCACATCAAGGCACCAACCCCTTTACTGGCCATTCATATCCCTTTTGTGTCTACAGTCACTAGCCATCCATTTCAGCATTAGCAGCATGATAAATCGCCAGCTCCACAATCACCACATCTGTAAACTCATAGCAAGTGGACATCCACTCACATGGTGTTAGGGAGAATTCTCAGAAATGTGCTAATTCCCTTCACCTTAGAGACCCTCAACAACTTGGATTTTGAGGACTTGATTTTTTTTAACCTGGAGAGAGTGAGACATGTGTTCCCACTCTCTCATGTATCTTTATGTGAATTTTACCTCTGTGGTTCTTTTGGTTGTGGAGTCTGACAAACTCCAAAGGCATCATCTTTTACATTGTATCACAAAGCACCTTCAGTGCAGTGACACAGGGAAGTCTTCCTTATTTCCCAAAGGTTTAACTACCTTCTCTGTGATAAACTACTGTATCCCAGAGCAATAGAGTGAAATTGACTTTTCTTACCGTTGTAACTTTCTAGACCCAACACACACTAGCTTACAATAGAGTGCTGGAGGGGTTACTTAGTATCCCCTTTGTCTAGCTTCTCATGTAACCTTTTTTATGTTACCCTTTCCTCATAGAATGGCTGGTGGCAGTGGTTTTGTTTGAACTACCATGGTGTGCATTTACTGCAGGCTGCGGTCAAAGCTGCTGTAGAGCAACCATGGTCACCATCTTTGTCAAAATGGCAACTGGTCTTCTTTTTTCACCATTTCTTAGTGAAAAGGTCCTTCTTGAGATTGACCCTGTGCGCCAAACCAGGTTTGGTCTCTGTTAATTTTGCCTTTGGCCGGCTTCACAAGTGAAACCCGCCTCTGGCACCAGAGTGTCTGGGGTAGGCAGGCGGTGAGGGAGGTGCCCAAAACTCCCTGTGCTTAGTCTCCTAGGAGACCCAAATACACTTTCTAGTGATTGGCCGGCTGACTGTCTGGCAAGGACAGCCACACTGCTGGGTGATTGACAGCTAGGCTATAATGAATGGGACAGAACTGAATAAAATGCAAGTCCTTTGGCTGGGAAGGCAGGGTCGACCACCGGACCAAGGAACCAAAGAAGAGCTTGAAAAGGACGCCTGCTGCAACTCCTGGACCATTGGTTTGTCTGGCAAAGCCCTGCTGCAGTGCCAAAATGCCAAGTTTGCATCGATAGGGAAGCCCTGCAAGGACACTTCTCCGTTTGAATTGGTGGGACCAATCAACTCCAAAGTATGCCACCTGGACATCCATCTCAGAGCTGTTTGAATTTCCACAGAGTTGCTGCTGGAAACCGTATAGCCAGGGAGAGGAACACCAGATTGTGTGTGTTGCTTTTAAGCAGGCCTAGAGCTTTGGGATGATCCTCCTGACTCCCAGGAAGCAGGACTGACCAAGCCTGAGCCCCCTCAACAGAGTGCGGGACACCAGAAGCAAGGAAAGTCCATCTCAACAGACAGGAGCCGCAGTGTTGCTATTTGCGGTAGACACAAGGAGCTGAAACACTGAATAGTCACTGAAAGTGAAGTTTGCAGGTTGCAAGTTTTGACCATCCCAGTGAATTGCAGGAGTCCCCCGACCTCCTCCCTCTTGTCCCCACAAATGAGGCCCAGGAACAATGAGATCTGCAGAGCTGCACAGGAACAGAGGTCATCAGCTGCATTTTTTCTTCATTTTTAAGGTACTGTAAAACAAGTCTAAGAGAACTTACCTCTTACTGTAGAGTTGCTTGAAACGTCTACAACTCACAAGCTTAATCAGCTTGTGGCCTTACATTTGATTCGTCTTTTCATCAAAGATTCTTAAGAACTTGTGCAAAGACTTTTCCATTTATTTACCAGAAGTTCTTCATCCTATACACAACTTTTGCCCATTGACTTTGGCTTAGCCTATTGAATTGTATGACTCTTCTTGTGGGATCCACAAGTATTTGCCTGCTTAAGAATGTTTGTGTTCTCTTGTTGTTCTAATAACCTTTGCCTTTTATCAATTTCTCAAAGTATTCTAAATGCCAACAGTAAGATATTAATGTCCCCAGTAGCATAGTTATTAAAGTCACCTGTGGGTGTAGGTGTGTCTGTGGGCCATCCCAAAAGGGACTTTACTGATTTAGAAACTAAGAGTGCGCAGTGTTGAAGTGTATTTGTGTGTTACTATCATATTGTTCCCTTCTGAAGAAGGCTTTCTAACTGACTGATAAATACATGAATAATTGTTTATGCAAGAAACCTTTAGTGTAAGAGTTTATTTGAATACCTGTAACTGTAAATCTCTGTGTACCTCCACTACAGCTCACATTTACCTCTCTTGAGATAATCCTGGCTGCTCAACATGCTACCAAAACTGTGTAGTACAAGCTTATACCAAAGATTGGGTTGCCTATACCTGTAGTCAGAGTTGTGTGTAGTGGTCCAAAAGGGTATTGCATACAGACTTTGCCTAACACATGGCGACCTCGATTCCAGGTGAAGTCTTTCACACTAGCTCTATGTACTCACATATCAACCGTACCTGCATTCAACAGTCATGTTTGCACCAACCGTATCTGCACACACATAGCAAGTGGAGATCTGCTTGCAAGGAAATCCCGTTTACAGGTCATGTTTTTCACACCAACTTCATGTAATTGCATATGAAATATGCTTGCATTCCACAGTCATGTTGCACCAACCATATCTGCAAACATACACACACCACTTTCACATCCACTAATATGCAAACCATTTCTCCAGTGATGGAAGAGTACAGTCACAGCAATTATATCTGCATAGACATCTCAGCCTCGCCTCACTCATACACCAATCACATCTCAATCATTCTAAAATAAGACATTCCAGTTATACAACACATGAACTTTACTAAAAATAAATCATGGCAGGGTGGTACGATTTATACAAGACATTGCTGCCACATAGATGGTGTCCAGTTCCCATCTTTATTTCACTTACCCCTCAAGGGGAGAGAGCCAAACTGCCTTTCTCTTATTTTGAAAGACTACCCCTCAAGGGGAGAGAGCCAAACTGCCTTTCTCTTATTTTGAAAGACACTCCTTGAGTGGACAGAACCGGAATGGTGTCCCCTTATTGCCCAAGGCACGCCTCAAGTTGAAGGAGCTGGACTGGCATACCTTTCCAATGCATGTCTCAAGTGGAGGGAGCTGGACTACCATTGCTTGTCAAGGACCGCCTCAAGTGGAAGTAACCAGAATGGCACTCCTTTCGAAAGCACAGCTGCAGTGGAAGGAGCTGGAACAGCGTTCCTTTCCAAGGCACGCTTCAAGTGGTAGAAACCAAAATGACATTCCTTTCTAAGGCATGGCTGCACTGGAGAGAGCTAGAGTGACGTTTCTTTGTAAGGCATGCCACAAGTGGAAGGAGCCAGAACAGCGTTCCTTTACACAGTATTCCTCAAGTGGAGGGAGCTGGAGTACCATTGCTTGCCAAGGCACGCCTCAAGTGGAAGGCACCAGAATGGCATCCCATTCTAAGGCATATCTGTAGTGGAGGGAGCTTGTGTGACGTTTCTTTGTAAGGCATACTTCAAGTACAAGGAGCCAGAACAGCGTTACTTTCCAAGGAACACCTCAAGTGGAGGGAGCTGAAGTAGCATTGCTTGCCAAAGCTCGCCAAAGATAAGTTAGCCGGAACAGTGTTTCCTTCTTGTTGAAGGATGCCTCCAATGGAGGGAGGTGCAGTGGCGTTCCTTTCTAAGGCACGCATGAATTGAGAGCCTATGGGTCCCTTTGTAGGAATGATGGGCATTTCAGGAAATCACTCGATCTCCCAATACAGTTTCTTTGTATGATACAAACAAAATCTCGGCTTTAGGCAGAGGGCTGGCATGGAAGGGAATTGGGACAGTATATCTGAGAATCCCTTCTTCTTCCTTGTTTTGTATGGACCTTACATTTTCTGTATGACTGTATCTTCATGGGTTTGGCAGCAGCATAATCAGCAGTGTTGACCGTCCAATTTGGCTACATCCTCTACTTATGGAAAGTAGGTAGTTACTACATGGACAACAGTCAGGGAATTTACAACTGCTTTTTCAAAGTTCAAAAAAGTCAGTTTGTTTTCTGGAGCAGCTGTACCATATACAGCATACGCATTGTATGTAGCTGCATGCATAAGGTGTGTTGCCAACTTCTTGTACCATATGCAAGACGTTCATGTTGCATGGTATGGCTTAAGTAATTGGTCAGTTTTATCTACCCCTCCCATGTACCTGTTGTAATCCAGAATACACTTGGGCTTTCACACTATCAGAGCCTACCCCCACACAGTGACAAGTGAAGTACTTTCATCATGAATAGCACTTAGCATGTGCACATCCCTTCTGTCACCAAATTTTACTTCCAACAGTTCATCACGCTGCAATGCCATACATGCTTCCTTGTCCAGCTTCTTACGAACAAGTTGTCTGGAGAGGCCTTTGCAGTTACTGAAGATTGTACCACATGCTACTGTGCCCACATTGTACAATTCACTGAACAGTGGTATTCCTGTGTAGAAATTGTACAGAGGCAAATGGGGACCCTTGTGGAACAATGTGTGGCAAGATCCAACTCAATCCTCTCATTTTTCCCTAAATTGGCTGTCCAGCAAAATGGGTGTATGTTTTAGGCTTTCCCAGTGTAGACTCTTGTGTTGCAGGGATACCTAGTGGTACTTTCATACAACATGTACAACTTGATCCCATGTTGTGTTCTTTTGCTCTGAATAAACTGCTTGAGCACTAGCTGACCATTGAACAATATCAAAGTTTTGTCATGGATATTTTCAGGCTTGGAACATACACCTCTGAAAATCACAATGCAAAGTGCTTGAGTAATGGCTGAATTATGAACAGCCCATCACAATTTAGGTAAGTTTGTGGTAATGCTGCAGAGTTGTCATTGCAATTCAGCATACGTTGCAGTGCTAGGAAACAATATCCACTCATTATTGCTGGAACAAACGGGTTTAATAATAAAGCTTCAGTTGACCAGTACATTGAGATCGACGGCTTCTGCACTATTCCCATTTACAGAGTGAAACCCCAAAATTTTCTCAACTCAACAACCGCAGTTGGAACCCAAAACTGCACTCTGGAATGGGGTCTCAAATTGCCACCCTGTGCCCTCAAGAACTGTTCAGTATACAGATTGGTTTGCTCTACCATATCTGAAAGGAACGCGTCATCCACAAAAAGGTTGAAAAAGTCAATCGGTTGAAAACCGTTTTTATTCTCTGTGCACCCCGACAAAGTGAAAGGTGGCACAACAGACTGAGACATTGCTGGAAGAATCCAGTCGGACTCATCAGTCATGTCATGAACTGGCACGTTCCTCCCACGTGCTGCATGTTCCCTTAACCTTGCAGCTAAAGTTTGTGTGAGAAGTGTCAGATGAGGTGCATATACCTGTTTGTTCTCTTGCTCATCAGATGGGGAGCTGGAACTAGCCCCAACTGAAAACTCACTTCGCAAATCTACTGCTTGCTCCCCCTCAGAAGCAGATTTTGTTTCAGATTCTGCATCTGGCTCTGTGTCTTGCTCCGACTCAGACAGCATCAGTAAGTTGAAAGCGTCCTCATCAGACATCTTGCATGAAGCAATGAAAACTGTGCCCATCTAAACATTTACTGCCCAATCTACAGAGAAAGATTGAAACACCAGGTAACATTTATTTTCAAAGTAAGGAAACCACTACAGAAATTGTTCTTCAATAAAATAGACCAAGAACACACAATTACGCCAAAATGTCTAAAATCTGCTGACAACATGTAGCAGCCCTCCAATTGAAAAGGAATACTTATTTATTAGCACTCACGTGTTATAAACAAGTATAACACACTGCTTACTTTCAAGTGGTTGGACAGCAATAACGCACCTGCACCTACAACAAAGAGAATGAAAAATATAAGTAAGATGTCATCTTTACATATTCATTAGACAAATTCAACTGTGGGGAAGATGATGGACCCAACACTAACAAATCAAATACACCCATCATGCAGCAAACCTTCCACTCCCCCAAGGGGTGCTGGTGGGTGGCAAATGCAGGTGAGAAACAACATTGCAAAGTATTTCTAATTGGGTGAGGTGAAAAGATATTGGACACAGAAAGTAAAGAATGGGAAGGTACATGGCAAACCCATTTGAAAATATTGCTTCCACCTTTTCCACAAAACCCGCTGCTCATTGGCATAGGGTAGGCGTAAAAGGGGGAAGGTCACAAGCACCCACCGACTACAAGAGCCAGCAATTGGAAATAAGCTACATAACGTGGTGACACTTTGAAAAGAAATAGTCAGCATTAACATATTGAATAGATGGACATTCCACCAAAAACAGTACAATGAGTTGCTAAAAAGACAGAGGGCTTCATTACACGGTATGCGGTAAAAACCGGCAATTACCGGCATGGCGTAAATAGCGTGTCCGCCCTCGCAAGAGGCCGCAAATTGCATGCCATTATGAGATCGCGGGCACGAGCCTACCGCCATGCCGGTAATGAGCCTACCGCCATGCCGCAAAAGTCCCCAAAAAGTCCCTTAACGGCATCCTCGAAAGCGCTGTTAGCATTTCCGCCCTGCCGCCACATGCAAATAGCGGTTTCCGCAAATAGCGGTGACCGCCATTAGCGGTCACCGCTAATAGCGGTCACCGCTATATTGCGGAAACGGAAATAGCGTCATCGCACCGGAACGGGAAAGAGCACGGCGGCCATCTTTAAAAACACAATCCATTGCCATCCCCCTTATCCAGGACACCTTACCAGGAACCACGTTGGGAAATACACCAAGGACACCGTGAAGATGCCCAAGGCCATTAAAAAATCGTCTGAGCGGCAACGCAAGGAGAGGTTTTGCAAGGAGGAGCTCCTGATGCTAACGCAGACACTAGCAGACAATGCTCATGTCGTCTTCAACAACGACATGCGTCGGGAGACCATTGTGAAGAAGAAGGCCATCTGGGAAGAGGTAGCCCACAAGGTCAGCGCGGTAGGCACCACAACCCGCACAGTCAAAGACTGCCGAAAGAGGTGGGATGACCTCCGGCTCCGTGTGAGGAACATTCTATCCGTGAACCGCAACCTGGCTATAGGCACAGGAGGAGGCAGTGAATCGCCAATCAAGCTCACCGAGTGGGAGGAGACATGCGCATCAACCATCGGGGTGGAATGCATTGAGGGAGTTGGACAAATGGAGCATGGCGTGGCTGTTTCATCCGATGGAGGTGAGTGTATGCATCAAACAATGCACAGTGAAGTGTGATGTTCCCCCCAATCATGTGTCCATATCAATGCCGTGGCTCCAGCCACAAACAGACATGCATGCATCACCACATACCCAAACAACACAGACCCATTCATGCATGACCCACCCAACATCCCCATTACCTGCATCCACACTGAAGAGCCCGGAATGCATAGAACGGCATGACGTATTCATTTTGCTCAAGGCAGGTCGACCCATTACTGATGGTTGTCAACATTTCTCACCCTTGCAGGATCACACACTGACACTGAGGAGGCACGCACTTCCACACCTGCTCCCACATCCAGCAAAAAAGCAAGGAGGGATGCCACAGGGGACACCGCCACATCCACAAGGGCAGCCAGGATGAGTGTCCATGACCACAGGGACAGAAACAGCCGGAACACCAGTTGCACGCATCCACAGGCCATGGCTGCTCCCGTCGTGGCACCCACGGAAGTGTGTCTCCCAGCAGGTGAGGGCAGCATTGAGGGAATGCACTCTGCTGCCACCAGCTCAACGGGTGAAGCAGCAGCCACGGCCCCACCTTCAGATGAGGAGGACACACCTGCCATTGATACTGATAGCCAGAGCCCCAGACCAACAAGCCCCTTACTGGCAAGCCCGAGGTACTCCTCAGGTCTGGGTAGTCATGGAGATTCACCCACCCCTGAAGGGATATGGAGCCCCCAGATATCCTCTCCTGATGCAAGTGCAATGGGACCAGGTGCATCTGCCATCCCACCAGCACCCACCATGCGACATGACCTCTCGAGCATCTACCAGAGGCAGAACGAGATGAGTGGCCTAGTAGGTCAACATGTGGCAGAGACAGTCCGCCTGAGGGAGGACATTGCTACATTGGCACAGCAGAAAAGGGAGGGCATGGAGGCATGCACCAGCCGAATCTGCAGTGAAATGGCCCAACTGCGGCAGGCCATGAACCGCATAGCAGACGCTATTGAGCGTCGGTGCCCACTCACGGCCCAGGAAGAACCAGGCCCCTCCTCGTCTGGGAGTTCACGCCAGACTAGTCCCCTGCGCCGGTCTATGCGGAACCTGCGGAGCACGGCTTCACAACCACCAGATGACGATGCAGGCACTGGCAAATAGGGCCACCAGGATTCGTGTGCCACATGTGACGATGGACACAATCACGTCATGAGACTCGCATGGGAGTGTTGAGGGGGGAGGGGGGTAAGGGTCTGTTTGGGTGTGTTGAGGGGGGAGGGGGGTAAGGGTCTGTTTGGGTGTGTTGAGGGGGGAGGGGGGTAAGGGTCTGTTTGGGTGTGTTGAGGGGGGAGGGGGTAAGGGTCTGTTTGGGTGTGTTGAGGGGGGAGGGGGGTAAGGGTCTGTTTGGGTGTGTTGAGGGGGGAGGGGTGTAAGGGTTTGTTTGGGTGTGTTGAGGGGGAGGGGGGTAAGGGTGTGTTTTGGGAGTTTGGGTAATGCACTTTCGTACCACAATATGTTCAATATACACTGTTCAGAGTTTGAAACCCAAGCGTGGTCTCCATTATTGTGTATGTGTCATTCATTGTGGACAGGGTCCTTTGTGGGCCTCGAAACATGCACCAGGGCAACAATTCCCATCTACGTCCATGCTATTTCACCTTGGTGCATGATGAGATTACAGAATCAGATGCTGATGTACATCGTGTGCCTCCTTGGCACTGCCTCTTTCATGTCCTGCCGGGGCATTCCACCCGCACTCATCCTCAGCCACATCATATTCTTCTGGTGGTTGCATGTCAATTTCAGGTGGCATAGGCACGTTCCATCATATGCACATTTTGTGATGCTCTACACATGCCATGGTTGTCTTTGCCACTTTGACACGGCCGTACAGGAGTGCCACACCCAGGCCGCTTAGGCAGCGGAGCACTGTCATTGGAGGGATGTACTATATTGTTGTCCTCTTCCTGCTGGTTCTGTGGGTTCCGTACAGGTGTTGGGAGCCACCTCCTCAGTGGATCGCTGGCATTGCCTGTATGGTGTGAGGAATGGGTACCTGTTACGGGTCACCTCTGGTGTGGGCTGTTGTTGTTGGTGCTGCACTGCTATCATGTAGTCAAGGCTGTCATGTCATGCTGCTGCTATTGGCACCATCTTGGTGTAGGAAGGGGTGTGGGTAGGGGTGTGGTGTGCTCTTTTGTGCTGCCTGTCTCCATTGCATGCACCTGTGCTGATTGTGTCCACCTGTAGTTGATGGGTACACTGCTCAGGCCTCTTAATGGGTGCTTTTCGATGCCGTTATTAGAGCCATGCCGGTAAGGGTTTTTTGGGTGTTTTACATGCCGCTAATACCATGTCCGCATGGCTTGTGATGGCCTGGTATTAGCGCCATGCTGCTAATTCCGGCCTGGGGGTCGCGCGCCCGCGGCCTTGTCGCTATTAGTGGCACCGTAATTAACGGGTGCGCAGATAGCGGTGGGTTCGGGTCGTGATTGGCTTAGGGAATTAACGGTAGCGGTAAATCTTTACCGGTACCGGTATTCCATTACCGCACAACGTGTAATGAGGCCCAGAGTCTCAACGTCAACAGATGTTCTCACAGTTTTCTTAAAATACCACACAACCCAGTAAGTGCATCAATAATTGGGATGCCCCCTCACCCCCAACATGTATGGGCAAAGTTCATTATGTCTGCAATGAAACCTCCATGCCTCGCTTAGATAGGGGCACTCCGTCTCTGTGAAACTTCACATCACCTTTGATGAAAACATGGTGAATTGTCCGAATTTTGTCATTTGACCTGGCACATTTTGCCATCTCGCCATTAGGTTTCCTTACTGAGGAGTTGATGGCCTTTTCCTTTCCTGGAGTTGTCCAATCCCCTCTTGGAATCATTTGAGATCAATCAACCATATTGTTTGGAAACCTAAGCAACATCCACTGCAGTTCACCCATAAGTAGTTCCCGTACCTCTCCCCGTCCCAAAGATGCCATGCCATTTCCAGCCAGATGCACTACAATCAGGAATGGGCTTGGGACTTATCTTTTTGCCTGGGCATCTCAGATGACTCTTCTCAGCTGGTTAAGGCACATTTGTTCAACATTAAACCAGTACAGTGACACACGATTCCTCTGAGACACATATGTGCTTGGGCCTGTGAAATGTGAAATGTGCTTCTGCTCTTCGGATGAAAGAGTGCTCAACAATCCATACAACCCTCATCCTCACTAGGAATTGCAGAAAGAACAACTAACATGAATAGGGCCTGACATACAGTCCATCCATTACGACAGCAAGTGCATTCCCACATGCCACTTGCAACTATCCAAGACACACAATTCCACCATTGTCATTATAGCCATTTCACATGCACGGGAACCCTGTATATATTACTTCAATGTTATTATGTAATATACACCTGTTTTTCTGGGAAAGAAGTGATGGACACATTATGTCAGCTATTGCAATACCACAGGTGTGCTGGCATGATTGTAATCGGTGAAGGTTTCTGTTCCCACGGCACACTGTGTGTACTTCAAAGTAGTAAGGAGAGTTGCACATTTTACACTGCTGTCTCAGGGAGCCCTAGCCAGGTCCCCATCCTTTCCTGGAGTGAAATTCTGTAGGATGATCAGGGGTAATGTTCTTGCCCCTGGCTGGCTGTCTAAGATGTGGGTTAACCGTCCCCAAGCCCAGCGTCAGTTCCAGGGAGCCATGGCAGTGTCAATGTACTTTCCCAGGGGGAAACTCTGTAACGCAGCCAGCACTCCAGGATGGTCGGAGGGTGATATCCCGGCCTTGGGAACCCATCTCCCATGTGGGTTGACCATCCCCCAAGACCAGCGGCAGGTACAGGGAGATCCGGCTGGGTCCCCATCATTTCCCAGAGGGAGAATCTGTAACGCAGCCCAGCCAGCGCTACAGGATGGTTGGGGGTGATGTCCCTGTTAGGGAAAATTCTCATTCTATGGCTAATTTCCCTTACCTATAGAGTGCCCCAGCAGCTTTGCTGGATTTGAAGGGGATTTTTTTTCCCACTCTTAGGCATATTTGCTATGTGTGTTCTAGTCTGTTTTTTGTGTTTAATGTCTATGGGGTTTATCTCACTCCCATAGGAACCATCTGTATCCACATGTGTTACACAGCACCCTCCGTGCAGTGACACAGGTGTGTCGTAGCGACCCCCAAACATAGACTCCATACCCTGGGATGAATTACTGACTCCCAGGGCAGGTAAAGTCCCCATTGACTTTACTAGTCAATCTTTCTGAACAAAACCAGTACAACCCATCTTACTATGGAGGTACTGGCAAGGGTTAATAGTTTTTCCCTTATGTTCATTTTCGAGAGGGTACCATACAGTCTCTCTCTCAAAGGTTTCTGGCTGGTGGCAGTGGTTACTACCAAAAATATAGAACCGCGAACATTTTTCCCATTGTTGGAGGCTTCCACGTTTACTAACAGCCTCTAACATACCTCCGGTTTATTTTTATATTAACTTTACTCCGGTATGTTTTATCTGCCGAAACTTTGATATACATTTTTTCTTGTGTCTTTCTCTAAACTCCTAACCCAGGTCAGGGATCCTGTGTTCTGACAAGAAGCTCTCCTTTCGGCGCCACTGAGTCTGGGGGGCATCCATTGTGTGGGAGGGGGAGTAGGACCCCTGGACAGGGTTGCACTCTGCCCTGAGAGGCTGGATGGTCTCCAGCCAGGAAGACCACTCCACTGTGTGAGTGACAGCTAGGCTGTATAAATGGGGATCTTTTTGCATAAAAACAGGGTGCTGAGGACTGTAAAAGCAAGACATCGCCACTGGAACTAAGAAGCCGAAGAGGATAGAAGCCAAAGATATCTGCAACGACTGAACCACCGGTGAAGCCCTGCTGCAGCGTCTCACCACTTTTCTCCACACGACGAGAGAAGATCTTCATCTGCAAGAGCCTTCTTCCCTTGAGCTGGTGGGGCCAACCAGTTTTCCAATTGCCTTCCTGGACCTGCCTTGGTCAAATCGCCAGTACCCTCTACTCAGAGACCGGATAGCCAGGCCCCCGTCCACCCAGAACGCAATTTATAGGAGCGTACCTTTTAGTTGTTGGGCAGAACCGCAGCTGGTTTCATCCCTGGCTGTGCAGTATCTCGATCCTTCCTCCACGACAAGAGACTCGCTTCCTCTGCTGGATCACCCGAACTGCAGGAACTGCCAGGAACAACCGCCACCGCAGGATCCTCTTCTACATTTCAAGGTACATTGTTCCGCCAGGCTGCCCTTTTCGCGTGGTACTGCTAAAGGTGTTTTACATCATTTACCTACCTGTTGGGTTGGCCGCCCCTATCCTTTAACATTGTCTTTCACTTCTGCACCCACCTTTTCGAATCGTTAACCAAAGACTTGACTGGAGCTACAAGAACATTTTGCTCCTGGGCCCTTTGCCCTGTACCACTGACTCTGGCACAGGCCTATTGACTCTGGCTAAATTTGTTAGAACTGATTTCTCTAGATTGCTTCTCAACTAGAACTGTGTTGGTGCACCTACTTCTTATAACCACCTTGTTCTTCCAATTTTTAAAACTTGTGAAGTGCTGTTTTGTTCGGTTTTCATTTAAGTATTATATAAACTAAAGTGTTGCCTTGATTAAACTTGTTCACAAACCTATGGGAAGAGTTGCTAGGGTGTGTACGAAGATATTCCTGTACAATTTGTGTTTTCCCTCCCTTGTGAGAAATTGCTAGAGGCACCTTTGTGTTTGGTTTTTACTGTGCCATTTTGCTCTGTTTTCTCTCTTGCTCAAACTTGTCTACAATTTAACTAGGGAGTTGTGTATACTTTTCTTGACTGATTTTAACTTGCTTTAATAACTGTGATTAATGTGTTGAACTAGAAGTGTGTAAAAAATACATATATATATATATATATATATATATATATATATATATATATATATATATATATATATATTCAGTAAAAAAACTTTGTTAAAGGGACCTTATGGTTAAATTGCGCTAATAAAAACCTATGAAATTCAATGAAAAAACGTTGTTAAAAGGGACGTTATGGTTAAGTTGCGCTGCTAAAAACCTATCAAATTCAGTAATAAAACTTTGTGAAAGGGACGTTATGGTTCAAAGTAAAAACCGAAAAACCCCTGAAAATCGGCAGTTATTGTAAGATAAGCAACCATAACTGGCGCCACCGTGCACTGCTAACACTAACACCCAGCACATCAAAGATGAAGAAGGGGGGTTACAAATACAATTTAAAATCCCTAGATGTTGCATCCTTTGAGAATGATCACAAATTTATACAGTAGAACAGATTAAAACAAGTCCAAGAATCTCTGTGTTGAAAGGGCCACTTAGAATAAGTACCAAAACACTTACAGCTACAGGGTAAAAACAATATTTAAAAACACTCAATCTGTAAGAGAAAAGACCTGAGCCGTGATTATATGTGTATATATATCTCAACACCTATTCACTCAAAAAATAATGGAGTGAAAGAGATATTCATACATAGGGAGCATAAATGCAGTTGATCATAACATAGCTCGAGGCATAGCAGAAAATGTATATATAACCTTGTCTATACTTGGAAAGAATGACAGCAATGTAATGCATGTGAAATCTAATCCGAGCAAACCAGAGATGGAGTCTACCAAAAAAACCCTCATGTACCCAGGAAGGTATATAATTCCTCATCGAGGTTATGACCCCTGGGTTTTTTTGTCTAGAGGTCTAAAATACATTTGGTTTCCAATTGTCTTAATGTTAGTTCGTGATTACCTTCTCTGAGTGGTTTGGTTACTGTGTGCATACCAAAGAAGGTAAAACCCTCAAGTATGCCTCCATGTAGGTTCTTAAAATGAAGGGCCATTGGATAAGTCGGATCAGCATTCTTGCCCTAATGTGCTATAACATCGTCAATTTTAGTTTTCCTTTGGTGCTTCCGACATACCACTTGTTACATGGGCAGTTTAACACGTATACCACATATTCAGTTTCACAAGTTATTCTAGACACAATCTTGATGTTCTCTCCTAAAATGGGATGTAAATAACAATTAGTGTTAGCAGCATAGGTACATGCTTTGCATTTAGAACATTTTTGGAAGCCCGGTCTTTTGGTGTTCATCCAACTGGCTTCTGATTGGTCATAAAGAGGACTCATTAAACTAGGTACAAGGGTGTCTTTAAATGAGGACTATCTACGAAACGTAATGTTTGCTTTGGATGCCAGTAACTCACCAAGATGTTAATCTAGATTTAGAATGTGCCAATGTTTCTGTATTACTTGGCGAATATTCTGGGCACCATTACCGTAGGTCAGAATCAGACGTGTGTCTGCATTATCCGCGATCTTGGCTTGGACAACATTGGAAACCAATAGTAGGGAACGATCCATGTCCCTGGCTTTTAAAAACGCTTTCTCCAGTACTTTAATCGGATAGCCACGGTTTTTGAACCTATGAGCCATCAAGGCACATTCGCTGTCAAAAGTGTTAATGTTAGAGCAGTTTCTTCGAATGCGAATAAATTCCCCATACAGGATACTCAACTTCAAGACTGTGGGATGGCTACTCTTCGCATGCAGTGGAATATTAGAGCTGGTAGGCTTCCTATATAGGCTGCTAGTAAGTTCTCCGTGGGCCACAGATACTGCAATGTCCAAGAATACAATATCTGTGTTACTGTGGCTCTCAGTGAATTGTAGGTTGAGCTCATTAATATTCAATACACTGACAAAGTCTAGCCATTCCTGATCTGTACCATCCCAGATCACAAACAGATCGTCAATGTAGCATAGCCACAGTGCTATTTTGTCTGTGTGTTTGATATTTCTGGGATGCCAAACAACAAACTTCTCCCACCAGCCCATTGTCAAGTTCGCATATGGGGGAGCAAATGTAGTGCCCATAGCAGTGCCTTTGAGCTGGATAAAGAACTCTTTGTCAAAGAGAAAACAGTTATTTGTTAAACAGACTTTAATCATCTCTAGTATCATGAGGCCATGTTGCATGTAATTCATGTACCTGGTATACAGAAAGTGCTTGCATGCTTTAAGACCATCAGAGTGTCTGATTGATGTATAGAGAGAGACCACATCTAATGTTGTTACTAAGTAAGACGATTCCCATGGTATACCTTCAATTCTACTCAAAAAGTATTTTGTGTCTCTCAAATAGGAGGGCAGAGTAGTAACAAAAGTAACCAAGGTTTCATCTACAAACCATGATAGATCTTCCAACAATGCCCCACATAATGTAACTATCGCTCTGCCTGGGGGTTTAGTCAGGCTCTTGTGGACTTTTGGCAGAAAGTAAATTGTTGGAATGATGGGGAATATGGGTTGTAAAAATGTACAGATGTATTTGTCCAGCAAATCTCTCTCCTTCCAAGTTTGTAAAAGGTTAGATAATAGAACACTCACGGCTTGTGAAGGATCGTCTTGTAATTTAGCATAGCAATTCTTGTCCATTAGTTGTCTGTGGGCCTCCTTAATATAGTCATTCCAATTCATAATGACTATGTTGGTCCCCTTATCAGACGGTTTAATTATGTACTCCGTCATTGCACCTAGTTGTTTCACTTTGCGTTGTTGTACCGGGGTTAGGTAAGTTCTAGATGGGGCCCGTTTTTTCCGGATCTTTTTAAGATCATTAATAAGCAGTTCCTGAAAGCCTCTAAATGGCCTCCCGGATTAAACATAGGGTTAAATCAGAATTTAACTTTTAATGCTGTTTTCCCTGGCCAGCTGGTGTCAGCATTCATTGGTTCAAGTTCTTGGTCCGTATTATTTGTATGGATTGCATTTTCAAATTCCAAATCTTCAAGATTATGTAAGGTGAGAGTGTCCTGAATCGAGATGTCTGTGTATCCTGGGTGGCAGACTTTAGGTTTTGGTTTTGGTGGGTAGATGGCAAAGAATTTTTTTAATCTAATTTTGCGCATACATTTGTCAAAATCTATGCGGGTTATATCAATGCATCGTTCAATGCACTAATTAGGGTATGATATTTATTGCAATGATCCTTGACACTTGTTTCGCAACATTATAATAAGAATGCCTTGTACACATATTTCATGAAAAGTACATACACTTGTGATGTCATCAGTGATGTCATCAATGACATTTGTGATGTCATCTTTGATGTCCTGGGTGTTAGTCTTAGCAGTGCACGGTGGTGACACGAGTTATGGTTGCTTAGCTTACCATAACTGGCGAATTTCAAGGGTTTTTCAGTTTTACTTGGAACCATAACGTCCCTTTGACAAAGTTTTTTCACTGAATTTCATAGGTTTTTAGAAGCACAACTTAACCATAACGTCCCTTTAACAAAGTTTTTTCACTGAATTTCATAGGTTTTTAGTAGCGTAACTTAACTATAACGTCCCTTTAACAAAGTTTTTTCATTGAATTTCATAGGTTTTTATTAGTGCAACTTAACCATAACATCCTTTTCAATAGATGAAGACCACTAACATCTTATGTCCTCAAAGTGGGAACGCCAGGTGGTAAAAAAAACAAAAAGATTTTCCTTCCTACTACCTGCGGCGTCCCGTTGTAGGAAGGAAAATATTTTACCAAGATGGCCACCATGGAAAGGGAAGGCGGGGTGTATAAAGAACACAACAGGGCATGAGCAGGGGGTGGGGGGGAACAGGGGAGACACATGGGCATGAGCAGGGGGTGAGAGGGAACAGGGTACAAATGGGGCATGAGCAGGGGGTGGGGGAAAAGGAAGGAAACACGGGGCATGAGCGGTGGTGGGCGGAACACGAGAGAGACACGGGGCATGAGCAGCGGGTGGGGAGGAACATGAGGGAGACACGGGGTATGAGCGGGTGGTGGGGAGGAACACGAGGGAGACACGGGTCATGAGCGGGGGTGGGTGGGGGTAACACGAGGGAAACACAGGGCATGAGCGAGGGGTGGGGGGAACACGAGGGAGACACGGGTCATGATCGGGGAGTGGGGGCAATAGGAGACAGACACGGGGCATGAGCGGGGGGTGGAGCCAACAGGAGAGAGACACGGGGCATGAGCGGGGGTGGGGAAAACAGGAGACAGACACGGGGCATGAGCAGGGGGGTGGGGAGAACAGTAGACAGACACGGGGCATGAGCGGGGGGTGGGGGGCAACAGGAGAGAGACACGGGGCATGAGAGGGTGGGGGAACAGGAGACAGACACGGGGCATGAGCGGGGGGGCAACAGGAGAGAGACACGGGGCATGAGCGGGTGGGGGGAACAGGAGACAGACACAGGGCATGAGCGGGGGGTGGGGGGTAAAGGAGACAGACACGGGGCATGAGCGGGGGTCGGGGGCAACAGGAGACAGACACGAGGCATGAGCGGGGGGTGGGGGGAACAGGAGACAGACACAGGGCATGAGCGGGGGATGGGGGAACAACAGAGACAGACACAGGGCATGAGCAGGGGGTGGGGGGACAACAGGAGACAGACACGGGGCATGAGCGGGGGGTGGGGAGAACAGGAGACATACACAGGGCATGAGCGGGGGGTGGGGGGCAACAGGAGACAGACACGGGGCATGTGCAGGGGGGTGGGGAGGCAACAGGAGAGACACAGGGCATGAGCGGGGGGTGGGGGAACAGGAGACAGTCACGGGGCATGAGCGAGGGGTGGGGGGAACAGGAGACAGACACGGGGCATGAGCGGGGGGTGGGGAGAACAGACTCAGGGCATGAGCGGGGGGTTGGGGGGCAACAGGAGACAGACACGGGGAATGAGCGGGGGGTGGGAGGAACAGAAGACAGATACGGGGCATGAGCGGGGGGTGGGGAGAACAGGAGACAGACACGGGGCATGAGCGGGGGGGTGGGGGCAACAAGAGAGAGACACAGGGCATGAGCGGGTGGGGGAACAGGAGACAGACACGGGGCATGAGAGGGTGGGGGTAACAGGAGACAGACACGGGGCATGAGCGGGAGGTGGGGGGCAACAGGAGATAGACATGGGGCATGAGCGGGGTGTGGAGAACAGGAGACAGACGGGGCATGAGCGGAGGGAGCGGGGAGGGAGAGAGACACACGGGGCATGAGCATGTGGTGGGGGGAGGGAGAGAGATACACAGGGCATGAGTGGGGGTTAGGGGTCAGGAGGGGGAGAGACACACGGGGCATGAGCGGGGGGTGGGCGGGAGGGGGAGAGACACACAGGGCATGAGCGGGGGGTGGGCGGGAGGGGGAGAGACACACGGGGCAGGAGCGGGGGTGGTGGGGAGGGAGAGAGACACACGGGGCATGAGCGGGGGTGGGGGGAGGGAGAGAGACACACCAGGCATGAGCGGGGGTGGGGGGAAGGGGAGAGACACGGGGCATGAGCGGGGGTGGGGGGAAAGGGAGAGACACACGGGGCATGAGGGGGGGATGGGCGGGAGGGGGAGAGACACATGGGGCAAGAGCGGGGGTGGGCGGGAGGGGGGAGACACAGGGGGCATGAGCGGGGGTGCGGGGGAGGGAGACAGACACACGGGGCATGAGCAGGCGGTGGGGAGAAGGGGAGAGAGACACACGGGGCATGAGCGGAGGTGGGCGGGAGGGGGGAGACACACGGGGCATGAGCAGGGGTGGGGGGGAGGGAGAGAGACAAACGGGGCATGAGCAGGCGGTGGGGGGAAGGGGAGAGACACACAGGACATGAGTGGGGGGAGGGCGGGAGGGGGAGAGACACACGGGGCATGAGCGGGGGGTGGGCGGGAGGGCGAGAGGCACACGACGCATGAGCAGGGGGTGGGTGGGAGGGGGAGAGACACACGGGGCAGGAGCGGGGGGGAGGGAGAGAGACACACGGGGCATGAGAGGGGGTTGGGGGGAGCGAGAGAGACACAGAAGGCATGAGCGGGGGGTGGGGGGAAGGGGAGAGACACGGGGCATGAGCGGGGTGGGGGGAAGGGGAGAGACACACGGGGCATGAGCGGGGGTGGGCGGGAGGGGGAGAGACACACGGGGCATGAGCGGGGGTGGGCGGAAGGGGGAAAGACACACCGGGAAAGAGTGGGGGTGGGCGGGAGGGGGAGAGACACATGGGGCATGAGCGGGGGTGGGGGAGAGGTAAAGAGACACTCGAGGCATGAGCGGGGGGTGGGGGGAAGGGGAGAGAGACACGGGGCATGAATGGGGGTGGAGGGGAGGGAGAGAAACACACGGGGCATGGGCGGGGGTGGGGGTCAGGGAGAGAGACACACAGGGCATGAGCGGCGGGTGGGCGTACGGGATAGAGACACACGGGGCTTGAGCGGGGGGTGGGTGGGAGTGATAGGGGTATGAGCGGGGGGTGGGCGGGAGGGATAGAGACACACGGGGCATGAGCGGGGGTTGGGAGGGTGGGGAGAGACACGGGGCATGAGCGGGGGTGGGGGGAGGGAGAGAGACACACGGGGCATGAGCGGGGGTGGGGGGAACGGGAGAGAGACACACGGGGCATGAGCAGGGGGTGGGCGGGAGGACGAGAGACACACGGGGCATGAGCGGGGGTAGGGGGGAGGGAGAGAGACACACGGGGCATGAGCGGGAGGTGGGGGGAAGGGGAGAGAGACACGGGGCATGAGCGGGCGTGGAGGGGAGGGAGAGAGACACACGGGGCATGAGCGGGGTGGAGGGAGGGTCGAGAGACACACAGGCATGAGCGGGGGTAGGGGGGAGGGAGAGAGACACACGGGGCATGAGCGGGGGGTGGAGGGAAGGGGAGAGAGACACGGGGCTTGAGGGGGATGGGGGAGGGAGGGAGGGAGAGAGACACACGGGGCATTAGCGGGGGTGGGGGGAGGGAGAGAGACACACGGGACATGAGCGCGGGTGGGGGGAGGGAGAGAGACACACGGGGCATGAGCGGGGGGTGGGGGGAAGGGAGAGAGACACACGGCGTTCGTGTGCAGGCGGCAGATCCCGCTCCTCTGCCCTCCGCTGGCCACAGTGTGCCGATGGCGTGAGCGGTGGGCTGGAGGAACAGGGGAGACACGGAGCATGAGTGGTGGTGGGGGGAACAAGAAGGACACACGGGGCATGAGCGGGGGTGAGAGGAACAGGAGACAGACACAAGACTTACTGTGCAGGCGACGAGGAACAAAGATGGCGGGCGTCTCTGAAGCCAGACGCACTGCACGCTTTTACTGCATCCAATGAGAGAGCACGTCAGATGTCCGCGGACATCACGCAAGCTGCTTTCCCAATCACCGTCCTGTCCGCGGAGTGAACAGGGAAGTGTGTCCGCGAAGCGAACACAGATATCACTAATTTTTTTCACTTACATTTTTGTCATTTTTTTAAAAACTACTGGACGGATTTACACCAAATAAACCAAAGCACACTTTCGGGACCAAGCTGCCACTCCTGCCGCAAATTTGGTGTAAATTTGGTGTAAATCCGTCCAGCGGTTTGGGCTGTAGGCGTGAGCAAAGTTTTTTCCCATTATGTCTATGGGGGAAAACAAAGTTTTGGGACCCCCCCTATAACTCTGCCCCCCCTGGACGAATCCTCACCCAAAAATTCAGAGTGACCCAAATACTTTTTTTGCAAAGTTTGGTGAGGATTCGTCCAGGGAGAGAGAAGTTATAAGCCGCCCAAAAAGTGCACTTCCTATCGAAACACCAACTTAACCATAACTACATGGCCACTACCGTGGACATGTAATATTAATATATATATATATATATATATATATATATATATATATATATATATATATATATATATATATATATATATATTCTTTTTAACACAAAGCTTTGGTCAGTGTTTCCTTGTACCCTAGTATTGTAATCCTATTGTGTAAACCCTGAATACTGCTCATCTCCCTCTTGAGGTAAGTCTGACTGCTTAGCCACAGCTACCAACTAAATCTTTGTGGTACAGACTGATACCAAAGGGGATTTTATTGCTCATACCTGGAGTCTTAATCTTCTGTAGTGCTCCCTAAGGGAACTGCACAGGATTCTGCCTAACACTGGTGTACAGCAGTGAGGATAAAAGTATTGGATTTACATTTTAGTGTACTGCTAATACCTTGGTTCAATTAAGCACAAGGCTAACAATCACAAAAAGTTTATTTTAAACAAAGCCAAAGTATGGAAACTTGCAGCCAGTAATACTGCTGATTATTTAAGGGATCTGTGTAGAAAGAAAGTTCTTCCTGTCAAAGGCAAGAAATCAGAAATGATTGATAGACTGTTAGAGAAACAAAGTTTGGATAGTGGTGCTGGAGTGCCTACTACTCCAGCAAATGTAGCAACCATTGAGGTTGATAATGTTGAGGATTTTATTGTTGAAGCACATGAGGAAGAAGAGGATAACAGTGTCAACCCCTCTGGCCCTGTGCCTGCTCAAATGCCTCAACCT
Organism: Ambystoma mexicanum; assembly: GCF_040938575.1. NCBI lineage: Eukaryota > Metazoa > Chordata > Amphibia > Caudata > Ambystomatidae > Ambystoma > Ambystoma mexicanum. The sequence continues at coordinate 529,075,762 of NC_090937.1, forward strand.
GTGGCTACTGGACCTGTGTCAGGTCGAACATTAAGTCCTGAATTTATCAGCTTAGAACAAATGAGAGTTGAGCTAGAATTTAAAAGAATGAGTGCCCAAACTGAATAGAAACATCAAGAACTAAGGCTCAAAGAATTAGAGCTCAACGATGAGCTTGAGATGAAGGAATTGTCTTTGGAAAATGCTTCTCTACCCGAATCCTCTAGATCTTCCAGTCCAAAAAGACCCTGGATACCTAAAGAGATTGTGGGTATGAATGAACCGAAATTGGATGTATTAGATTGGTTAGCTATGTTTGAATACAATCATGGGCTCCAGGATATCACAAGGAATCAGTTGTTCCCCTGGTTATTCTCTAGGCTCCTCCCTGTTGCATCTGATGTGGTAATGGACATGGGGGAGGTGGATAGGATGGATTATGAATGTGTAAAACTAGTTTTAATAGCTAGATTTGGGAAGACTCCTTCCCAGTACCTTAAGAGGTGTAGGACCCTCAAAAAGCACAATAGTACCCCTTGGGCTACTTGGGTGAATGACTGTTTGAAGAAATTAGAGGGATGGATTAAGGGTTACAGAGTTAACACTTCTGAAGGAATGAGAAATCTTGTAATGTTAGAGTCTATCTATGATGGCCTGCTCTCCTGAGCTCAGACAGCACTTGGCGGATTCAAAAGAACTAGATTCTATGAAACAGGCTAAGGCTGCTGACTTGTGGGTTGCCAACAGGGCTACTCACAAGGATTAAGGGGACACTCAGAAAAAGGATGAGGGAAAGCAGCCTAAGAAAGACAACAAAGAGAATTCAAATAATTCCAATTCCAAAGAGGCCCCCAAACAAAAAAAGGGTAAGCAACAAGGGAAACCTAATCAGGCTAGTGTACCTTCTGGTCCCAGACCAGAAGGAGGTCAGAACAAGCTCCCATTCATAAAGACATTTGGGAAATGTTATGTTTGTGGCTCTACTGATCATGTGGAAGGGGATCCCAGATGTAAGGGTAAACCTTCAGGGGTCCACATTTTCTCCTTAGCCTTCGCTCCAGAAGAGGAAGTACATATGGCTAGTGGAAACTTTCAACTACTAGCTGAAGACCCCATCAGAGTATCAGTTAGTGTATCTTTAGTATCCCTAGGGTTGTGGGAACAACAGAATTTAGATGTGTATAATTCTATCCCTCCTAATGCTAAAGAATATTACAAAGACAGTGTCCTACTAAATGTTCAGGAAACCCCTTCCATTAGAGACACTGGGGCCAGCATAATTGTGGTGGATGAATCTTTTTTCAAGGTGGACGATGTTGCTAAGGCACACAAACGCCTCACCAAGTTAGCTGGAGGGCCTATACAGATGCTTCCCCGATTACCAGCTCTCATCCAGTGCAATGAAATGACTATGAGGATACCTGTTAGTGTACAATCTGAAGTACCTGCAAGGGTTCTTTTAGGGAATGACCTAAAGAAACTGGGAGTAGTGTCAAGTACTCACAGACCTCCCAGCAAAACATTGCAGGAACACACCAGACCTGCAAGGGAGAGGACCTTGAGGGGCTCTCCTGAGGGGAAGATAGAAAAAGAAATCACTCCTACTCCACTGTAGTTACTAAATGCTATTTCAAAGCAACCAGAAGCAAAGGTGAAACCCAAGACTTCAAAGAAGAAACCAGCCGAAAGCACTCCAGTTCTTCCAACCAGGAAATCTCCTAGGTTGTCAAAAATCAAACCTGTGATTCCTCCTCCAGCTGAGGCAGAGAGTGAGGTACAACCCTGTGTGGTTGAACTAGAGCCTGAGGACTCAGATCTAGTAGAAGGCCAGGAACTCATTGGAGATCTTGACCCTCCGGACCATCCTGAGCTGCAGTCGTTAGTGGCAGAAGGTGGCCCCAGCAGGGCAGACTTCATTAGGGGACAAAGAGAATGTCCAACTCTGAAAGGTCTTCGCCACCAGGCAGCTTCTCAGCTTGAAGGGCAAGAGCCTAGGAAGTATAGGTTACACTGGGAAGATGGCCTGTTCTATAGTGAACCAACAGATTCAATCCTTGGAGACTACAAGAGACTTGTAGTGCCCCAAAAATACAGACTCAAATTCTTGCAACTAGCCCATGAGATACCTTTGACTGGTCACTTGAGTTTCAAGAATACCAAGGAAAGGCTCTCTCTCTACTTTTATTGGCCTAAAATGGGGGCTGTGGTAGATAAGTATTGCAAGATTTGCCACATTTGCCAAACTTCTGGTAAAAGTGGCTCCAAGAATGTGGCACCTTTAGTGCCTCTCCCTGTGGTGGGAGTACCATTTGAAAGAGTAGGGATTGACATTGTTTGTCCTCTTGACCCTCCAACATCTTCAGGCAATAGTTTTATACTTGTTGTAGTAGACCATGCTACTAGATACCCTGAAGCAATTCCTATGAGGACTGTTACAGCTCAAGCTGTGGCTAAGGACCTCCTTGGTATTTTTACCAGGGTTGGGTTTCCTAAGGAGGTAATATCTGATAGGGGGTCACATTTTATGTCCCACTACATGAAGGCCATGTGGAAAAATTGTGGAGTTACCTACAAGTTCTCAACAGCATAAAACCCTCAGACAAATGGTTTGGTAGAAAGGTTTAACAGAACCATGAAGAGCATGATAGGAGTTTTAGAGGACCCCCATAAGAAAAAGTGGGATCTCCTACTGCCATGCCTTCTCTTTGCATATAGAGAAGTCCCTCAGGAGGGAGTGGGTTACAGTCCCTTTGAACTACTCTTTGGCTATCCAGTCAGAGGTCCATTGGCCCTAATCAAGGAGGGGTTGGAGAGTGCTCCTTCCCCCACACCAGTCAGATTTACTGACTATGTGATAGGACTCCGGAGGAGAATGTCACACATGATGGCTGAAGCAAGTGATAACTTGAAAACAGGTCAGGATCTGGTGAAGCATTGGCATGACCAGAAGGCCAACATGGTTGAGTTTGCTCAAGACCAGCTAGTTCTTGTTATGGTACCAACAAGGCAGAGGGCCTTGCAGGACAAACGGATGGGTCCCCTCAAGACTGTGGGAAAATGTGGAGAGGTGAACTATCTGGTGGACTTAGGCAATCCTAAAGAGGCTCCTAGAGTCTTTCACAACAACTGTCTAAAAGCTTATGTTTCGAGACCAGAACTGGGAGCATTGCTTCTAGCTTCCGCTCAAGAGGAGTAAGAGAGTGAACCTCTACCTGACCTCCTCAGGGGCAAACCATTAGATGAGAACGTAGAAGGAGTTAATTTCTCTTCTAATCTGACACCTGAGCAACAGGAGAAGTGCAAAGTTTTGTTAAATCAATTCGCCCCTCTGTTTTCTCTAGCACCAGGCTTAGCTCCTTGGGGCCAGCATGATATCAATACTGGTGACTGTTTACCTGTCAAAAGCAGGGGTTACAGGATGTCATAGAATGTAAGAACCCACATGAAAGGAGAGGTCAACAAGATGCTTGATCTTGGGGTAATAGAGCTCTCTACGAGTACATGGTCTAGCCCAGTTGTGTTAGTACCAAAAGCAGGATCCAAGGAGTTGAGATTCTGTGTGGACTATAGAGCTATACATGCAGTCACCAAGACTGATGCCGATCCTTTGCCAAGGACAGATGAGCTGGTGGATAGACTTGATTCAGCCAAGTTCCTCAGCACATTTGATCTCATGTCAGGCTATTGGCAAATAGCCCTGACTGACCATGCCAAGGAGAAAGATGCATTCTCCACACCAGTTTGCTTATACCAGTTTAAGGTTATGCCTTTTGGACTAAAGAATGCACCTGCTACATTCTAGAGGATGGTTAATCAGGTTCTGAATGGGATGGATGACTTCTGCATGGCATACTTGGATGACATTGCAGTGTTCAGCCCTACTTGGAAAGAACATGTTGACCACTTAGGATATGTTTTGCAGGCTCTTGATCAGGCCCATCTGACCATAAAGGCAAGCAAATGTCAAATTGGTCAGGGTAAAGTGGTCTACCTTGGGCATGAGGTAGGAGGAGGTGAAATAAGGGCTTTGCTCAGCAAGATTGAATCTGTGTAAAATTGGACAACCCCTTCTACTCAAACCCAAGTGAGAGCCTCCCTAGGCCTCACTTGGTATCACAGGAATTTCATTGAGAACTATGGGTCGATAGCTTCTCCTCTGAATGTAATCTCCTCTCCGAAATTCCCTAAAAAGGTCAAATGGAATGAAGAGTGCAATCAGGCCTTTGAAAGCTTGAAGAAAGCTCTTTGTCAAGCTCCAGTTCTCAGAGCTACTGACTACCACCAACCCTTGTTTGTGCAGACAGATGCTTCCAATATAGGTATAGGTGCATTCCTCAGTCAACTGGATGAGAAGGGTGGGGAGTACCCCATTTGCTTCATCAGTAGGAAAGTGAAGGAACCTGAAAAAAGGTGGGCAACTATTGAGAGAGAATGTTTTGCCATTGTGTGATCTTTGAAGAAGTTTAGACCATACTTGTATGGATCTACTTTCATTATTCAAACAGACCACCAACCCTTGAGATGGTTGATGCAAATGAAAGGGGAAAACCCAAAACTGCTAAGATGGTCAATCTGCCTCCAAGGGTTTGATTTTACCATTGACCACAGATCAGCATGTCACCACCAAAATGCTGATGGTCTCTCTAGGATGTTTATAACCGACTAGAGGTAAGAGACTCATCCAGGAGTGGATTAGATCCTCCTGTCCCTTAGTCTGGGGGAGGGGCGTTAGGGAGAATTCTCATTCTATGGCTAATTTCCCTTACCTATAGAGTCCCCCAGCAGCTTTGCTGGATTTGAAGGGTTTGTTTTTTTCTCCTGCTAAAACTGTGACTCTTTTTCCCACTCTTAGGCATATTTGCTATGTGTGTTCTAGTCTATTTAATTTGTGTTTAATGTCTATGGGGTTTATCTCACCCCCATAGGAACCATCTTTATCCACATGTGTTACACAGCACCCTCCGTGCAGTGACACAGAGGTGTCGTAGTGACACCCAAACATAGACTCCATACCCTGGGATTGACTACTGTCTCCCAGGGCATGTAAAGTCCCCATTGACTTTACTAGCCAATATTTCTGAAAAAAAACAGTACAACCCCTGTTACTAGGGAGGTACTGGCAATGGTTAATAGTTTTTCCCTTTTGTTCATTTTCGAGAGGGTACCGTACAGTCCCTGTCTCTCAAATGTTCTGGCTGGTGGCAGTGGTTACTGCCAAAAATATTACACCGCAAATATTTCTCTATGGGATTTTCCCATTGTTCGAGGCTACCACATTTACTAGCAGCCTCTAACATACCGCTGGTTTATTTTTATATTAACTTTACTCTGGTAGGTTTTATTTGCCAGAACTTTGATATAAATTCTTTCTCGTGTCTTTCTCTAAACTCCTAACCCAGGCCGGGGATCCTTTGTTTGTCCTTTTGGTGGGCTTCTGCCAAGAAGCCCTCCTTTCGGCACCACTGAGTCTGGGGTGCATCCATTGTGTGGGAGGGGGAGTAGGACCCCTGGACAGGGTTGCCTCAGCAACCCATGTCGCACTCTGCCCTGATAGGCTGGAGGGTCTCCCGCCGGGACGACCTCTCACTTTTCTCCACACGACGAGAGAAGCTCTTCATCTGCAAGAGCCTTCTTCCCTTGAGCTGCTGGGGCCAACCAGATTGCCAAGCACCTTCCTGGACCTGCCTTGGTCGAATCACCAGTACCCTGTACTCAGAGACCGGATAGCCAGGCACCCGTCTATCCGGATCGCAATTTAAAGTAGTATACCTTTTATTCGTTGGGAAGCACCGCGGCTGGTTTCATCCCTGGGCAGTGCACTAACTCGAACCTTCCTCCACGATGAGAGTCTCTCTTCCTCTGCTGGATCACCCGAACTGCAGGAACTGCCTGGAACAACCGCCACCGCAGGAGCCGCTTCTACATTTCAAGGTACATTGTTCCGCCAGGCCGCCTTTTTCGCGTGGTAGTGCTAAAGGTGTTTTAAATCTTTTACCTACCTGCTGGGTTGGCCGCCCCTATCCTATAATATTGTCTTTCAACTTCTGCATCCACCTTTTCAAATTGTTAAAGATTTGACTGCAGCTACAAGAACATTTTGCTCTTGGGCCCTTTGCCCTGTACCACTGTCTTTGGCACAAGCCTATTGACTCTGGCTAAATGTGTTAGAACTGCCTTCTCTAGATTTCTTCTCAAATAACTGTGTTGGTGCACCTACTTCTTATAACCACCTTTTTCTTCCCATCTTTAAAACTTGTGAAGTGCCATTTTGCTCGGTTTTCATTTAAGTATTATTCAAACTAAAGTGTTGCCTTGATTAAACTTGTCACAAACTTATGGGAAGTGTTGCTAGGGTGTGTAAGAAGATATTCATGTACAACTTGTGTTTTCCATCCCTTGTGAGAAATTGCTAGAGTACCATTTGTGTTTGGTTTTCACTGTGCCATTTTGTGCCTCAGTTTTCTCTCTTGCTCAAACTTGTCTACAATTTAACTAGGGAGTTGTGTATTCTTTTCTTGACTGATTTTAACTTGCTTTAATAACTGTGATTAATGTGTTGAATTAGAAGTGTGTAAAATAAATATATATATTCTTTTTAACACAAAGCTTTGGTCAGTGTTTCCTTGTACCCTAGTATTGTAATCCTATTGTGTAAACCCTGAATACTGCTCATCTCCCTCTTGAGATGAGTCTGACTGCTTAGCCACAGCTACCAACTAAATCTTTGTGGTACAGACTGATACCAAAGGGGATTTTATTGCTCATACCTGTAGTCTTAATCTTCTGTAGTATTCCCTAAGGGAACAGCGCAGGATTCTGCCTAACAGTCCCTCACGTTGGGCACCTCTCTCCCATTTGGGTCGACCTTCCCCAGGTCCATCTGCAATTCCAAGGAGCACCGGAAGAGTCCCTATTCTTCCATGGATGGAAAAGCTGTTACGCAGCCCAGCCAGAGCTCCAGGCTGCGCTTGGGGCCAGTCAGCCCACATGGGAGACAGGGGTCCAAAGCCAGAGGCATCACCTCCGACCACCCTAGAGTTCTGGCTGGCGTGCATTACAGCTTTTGCCTTCAGAAGAGGATAGGGACCCTGCAGGGGCTCACTGGAACAGCCGCTGGGCTTAAGGATGGTCAACCCACATTGGTGATGGGTGCGCAAGGCCAGGGACATTACCCCTAACCATCCTGGGGCTCTGGCTGGGCTGTGTTACAGATTTCCCATCCGGTTAGGGATGGGGACCCTGCCAGTGCTCCCTGGGACTGCTGCTGCATTTGGGTATGGTCAACCCATGTGGGAGACAGGTTCCCAAGGTCAAGGACATGATCCCCAACTATCCTGGAGCTCTGGCGGCTGACCTGCGTTACAGCTCATCTGCCCGGAAAAGGATGTGGTCTATGCTGGGGCTCCCTGAGACTGCTGCTGGGCTTGGCGATGGTAGACCCACATGGGAAAAAAAGGCCCAAGGCCAGGGACATTACACCTAACCATCCTGGAGTTCTGGCTGGGCTGTGATACAGCTTTTACCCACTAGGGAGCCCAGAAGTGTGCCAATCTCTCCTCGTGAGGGAAAAGCTGTAACACAGCGCAGCAAGAGCTATAGGACAGTTAGGGCTGATGTTTCTGGCCTTGGGCATTTGTCTCCCATGTGGTTGTAAAGTCCCCAAACACAGCTGCAGTCGCAGGGATATCTGGCAGGGTCCCTGTCCTTTCCCGGAGAGAGAAGCTGTAACCCAGGCCAGCCGTAGCTCCAGGATAGTCAGGGGGGATGTCCCTGGCCTTGGGCACTCGTTTCCTATGTGGGTTGACCGTCCTCAAATGCAGCAGCAGTCCATGGGAGCCCTGGCAGGGTCTGCATCCCTTCGAAAGGGAAATTCTGTAAGGCAGTCCAGCCACACCTCCAGGATGCTCAGGGGTGATGTCCCTGAACTTGAGCGGCTGTCTCCCATGTGGGTTGATCGTCCCCAAGCCCAGTGGCATTTCCATGGAGCCCCGGCAGGGTCCTCGTTCTTTCCCGGAGGCTAATCTGAGACGCATACCAGCCATCGCTCCAGGATGGTTGGAGGTGATGTCCCCAGCCTTTGCTCCTATCTCCCATGTGGGTCGACTGTCCCCAAGTCAAGTGGCACTTCTGGGGAGACCTGACAGGGTGCCCATTCATACTCAGAGGGAAAAGCTGTAACACAGCCCAGCCAGAGCTCCAGGCTGGGCTTGGGGACGGTCGACCCACATGGGAGACAGGTGCACAAGGCCAGGGAGAGCACCCTGGACCATCCTGGAGCTCTGGTTGGGCTGCGTTACAGCTTCTCCCTCTAGGAAAGGATGTTGATCCTGCCAGGCCCCCCTGGGACTGCGGCTGTGGTTGGAGATGGTCGACACACATGGGTGACAGCCGCTCAAGGCCGGGGACATCACCCACTGACCATCTTGGAGCTCTGGCTGGGCTGCGTTACAGCTTCTCCTTCCGACAAGGGATGGAGACCCCACCAGGGATCCCTGGGCATTACCTCCACACCACCCATTCCCACGCACACCACTGACACTTCAGCCATAGTCCCACCAACCACACTAATAATCCGCAACCCAATTGTAACATCATTATTATAGTTATAGTATAATAACAAAAGGACCTTTTGACTACTTACATAAGAGAGCAAAAGCTTCTACCTGCCACAACTGTAAACAAAACAAAAAAACATTAAGTATCTGTGGTCAGCCCACCAAAAATAAATCCAAACTCTCATGTTCATATCACCGCCACCCCTTTCATACAAACCATCCCTGGTGGGTGATGTCCCCGTCCTGGGGTGGATGTCTCCAATGTGGGTCGACTGTCCTCACGCCAAGGCTGCAGCTCTGGCTGGGTTGTGTTACAGATTTTCCCTCCAGTGAGGAATGGGAACCCTGCAGGGGCCCCACCGATCTGCCACTGGACTTGGGGACAGTTGACCCACATAGGAGACAGGCGCTCAAGGACAGAGGTATCACCTCCAACCATCCTGGAGTTCTGGCTGGCCTGCATTACAGTTTTTCCCTCCTGGAATGGATGTGGACACTGCTGGGGTGCCCTGGAATGACGGCTGGGCTTGAGGAAGGCCAACCAACATGGGAGACAGCCGCTGAAGGCCAGGGACATCACCCCCAACCATCCTGGAGATCTGGCTGGCCTGCATTACAGCTTCTCCCTCGGGGAAAGGAGAGGCACCCTCCTGGGGCTCCCTGGGACTGTCGCTGTCCTTGAGGATGTTAGACCGACATGGGAAACGAATGCCCAAGGCCGGGGGATATCACCCCTAAACCCCAAGGAGCCCCGGCAGTGTGTCAATCCCTCCCTGAAGGGAAAAGCTGTAAAACAGCCCAGCCAGAAATCTGGGACGGTTAGGGGTGATGACCCCGGCATTGGGCATTTGATTCCCATGTGGGTCTACATCCCCAGGGTGAGCAGCAGTCCCAGGAATCCACTGCAGGGTCCCCATCCTTTCCAGGAGAGTGAAGCTGTAACGCAGGCCAAGCATAGCTCAAGGATAGTCAGTGGTGATGACCCTGGCTTTGCGCACCCTTCTTCTATGTGGGCCAACCATCCCCAATGGCAGCGGCAGTCGCAGGAAGCCTCGGAAGGCTCTGTGTCCTTTCCTGAAGGGATAAGCTGTAATGCAAGCCAGCCAGAATTCCAGGATGGTCTGAAGTGATGACGCCAGCATCGGGCACCTGTCTCCCATGTGGGCCGACATTCACCAAGTCTAGAAGCAATTTACGGGAAGCCCTAGCAGGGTCCCCATTCTTCCCCAGAGGGAAAAGCTGTAACACAGCCCAGCCAGAGCTCCAGACTGGGCTTTGGGAAGGTCGACCTACATGGGAGATGGGTGCCCATGGTCAGCGACATCACTACCGAACGTCCTGGAACTCTGGCTGTGCTGGAGCTGTTGCTGGCCTACGTTACAACTTCTGCCTCCTAGAAAGGATGGTGACCCTACCGGGGCTCCCTAGAATGGCTGCTGGGCTTGGGGGCAGTCAACCCACATTAGAGACGACAGTCATCCAAGACCAAGGACATCACCCCTGACCATCCTGGAGTGCTGGCTGGGCTGCGGTACACAATATCACTCTGGAAAGAGATGGGGACCCTGTTAGTGCTCCCTGGGACTGCTGATGTACTTGGGGATTGTCGACCTACATGGGAGTCAGGCATCCAAGGTCAGGGACATCACCCCTGACAATCCTGGAGCTCTGGATGGCCTGTGTTACAGCAACATCTTCAGCTTGCCTCAACTGTAAAGAAAACAAAAAACATTCATTATCTGTGGTAAGCCCAGCAAAAACAAATCCAAACGTTCATGCTCCTATCATCCCCACCCCCATCATACAAGCCATCCCTGGTGGTCTAGTGGTGGTCTAGTCCAGTAAAAAACACATGCACCCCTTCCTAGGTGCAGATTGCCAGATTACACTAGCAATCTACCCCTCGAGGGGCTATATTACATTCCCCATCCATTTTGTGCAGGATGGGGAGAGGCCCACCCCTGCCACTTTCATACAAGCCATCCTTGGTGGTCTTGTGACCCCACCCCGAGTAAAAACACACATGCCCCTTCCTATGGCCAGATTGGCAGATTACACTCCAGGAAAATGAGGAAGGGATACTTTACAAGACCCATCTATTTGGTGCAGGAGGGGGAGAAGGCCACAGCCCTCCCTTCATATAAGCCATACCTGGTGGTCTAGTGAACCTCCCCCAGATAAACAAGAGTACCCCTTCCTAGGGGCAGATTGCACTGCCAATCTACCCCCAGGGAGGTCTACACAACATCTCCTTCCATCTAGGGTAGGTGGGGGAGAGGTCCAGCCCCCTTTCAAATAGCAAAATCCTTGGTGGCCTAGTGACACCCCATCCCCCAGTAATCCTACACATTTTTTGTTTTGCATGTTTTCTTTCTTTGCTCCTTCCCTAGGGGCAGATGGCTAGATTAGTAGACCCATCTGCCCCCAGGTTGCGCACACTGTAATGCCCCATACTTTGGGAGCCAGAGGGGGAGAGGGCCACTTATATATTAAGTGGCCCCCACACCCCCACTTCAAAATAGATCCCTGGTAATCTAGTGGTGCTTGGATAGAGCGATCCATGGTCAGCAAAGCTTCAAGGTAGGGGCCGTTGGAAAGGCGAGACTATCCCCTTTCCAACGGCTCCTCCCTCAATCAGAACATCATAGAAATACCAGAGATCGAGAACCTACCTTCCTATTGACAGATGCAGCCGAAAATGTCAAATTGGGTCTAACTGGAGAAGTAATGAGTCTCCAACACTCGTGCACTCTCCCTACCACCTCTCAACACCCATCCATAACCCTGACCATCATGGGTAGCTTACTGGGACTAACCCTCACTCTCCAAATTTCCTTTTTGACTAAATGCCCACATGCAATTTAACCCTTCTGACAATTTCCAATACCTTGGACACTGATCTCCCAAGGGTGTTCCCACCAACAAGCGTACTGAGGCAATACTAATGGGATAAAGGCACTTTAAAAATGGCAAACTCCTAAACTACTATGGGGCATTGCTAACTGGCAGTCTTTCACGTTGTCATTTTCCCAACAACGCCTGGGAGAAAGATCAAATATGAAAAAACAAGGAAACTGCATTTTGAAATTAATCGCGTTGCATTGGAGTGAGTAAGCATTGTGATGTATATCTGTTATTTAATAGTATATTTCAGACTATGTAGGCAGATCTGTGACAGAATGCCATATGGAGTGGTTGGAATATCATGAGCTTGTTTGTGTTTTTTTTAGTAAACAAAATTGTGCACGTAATTCTGATATTAAAAGGGGGTCTGCTAAGCAGACACATCTTTCATACATTTTCCATGCCACAATTACAGTCCTGACATGTGCCCTTGCTGAGATACTCTAGAGGCACCCTAATCACCAGCCCTGCAGTCGCACATGGCAGGTTCAAAAATCACATATGCATTTCCTGAAAGCTGCTGTACGAGTAGGCAGAGGTGGCTTATAAATCTTCAGGACCTATGAGTTAAAACCTAATAATTATGTAGGTTAGTCAGCCTGGTGGCACATGAATATTTAAATGTAACCCATGCCTCTGTGTGGCACTATGACTGCTAGTGTCACACAATGATAAAGCCATTGTAATTTGATATCCTACTAGGGTCAGCTCTGTGAGCAGGGATCAGTTATAGCAAGTGATAATGTGTGCTAGCCTTCCGACTGAGATGTCCCCACAGTGTCCATGTGGGACAATGATCAGAGAGTGTCCTTCTCTTATCCCCCTAAGGAGGGCCACCACCTTCCTCCAGCACACAGGAACCATATGCTGGAGATAACCTGGGAACAGGTGCTTCATAGTCAGCACTGACATAACAAAGCCACACTCACACCAGTCACTAGAGCTGACATGGGGATGGGTATGGGTGGAGTAATAGTAGCCAGAGGAGAGAGGTAGGCTCAGAGAGGTCTTCCTCCACATTGTTTCTATTATTATTATTATTATTAATAATAATTATTATTTCATTTATTGAGTGCAAGCCTAGCTTTAGGGAGCAACGGAGCACTTTGCAATTGTAGGTAGAACATGTTGAAGGAAGCAGAGTGAAGGGAGTGGGAGATAACAATAGGGTAGGGGGAGGATGGGCAATTTGGGAGCAAGGGATCTACATAAAAACTGGGAGGAAACTGGGGAGCCAATTACCCAGTCTCACGATGAGTGGAGAGTTGAGAAGGTGTGGTCCTAGGAGTTAGGGAGGAACCATTCCTCAAAGAGGAGGGTCTCGAGCTTCTTCCTAAACTATAAAAGCAAGGGGGTGAGTTTGATTTTGATAGGGAGGCGGTCCCAAAATCTTCCAGCATAGATATAGAAGGTCTGCCATCTGGTTCTTTCCTTCCTGCACTGGTGGAGTTCAAGTCTGGCCATGTCCTTGTGTGAGGAACCCATGGTGACAACAAGTAAAACAGATACAAGTGATCACAGTTCAAGGGTGTTTATTGAACAATGAATTATGTATGCAGGTTGGAACAATCTAAGATGGGAGCAAGCGTCGACCATCAACCATCAAATGAAAAATAATGCATTCCTGGTGGCGTTGTGTCAAATAAAAGGGCCTATACTAAGAAACCTATTGCCAAACCTTATACCGAATACACAAAATGGTGTGGGATAGTTCTCAAGAAAAGAAAGAAGTGTTCTCAAACTATATGTCAGGATGTGGCAGACTGCATCTCCCTCTGCCACGTTTTGAGCACAGGGTCAGGTGGGATCTTGGAGCACAGTACAGTTTCAATCTTCTCCAGCATGAGAAAACAGTTCTAATGGCAGCACTCAGGACACACTCTCGAGCTTGTCTAGCAAAAGATGACAGTTCAGCTTTTAACTCTCGGCCTTTCAGCTATCAGGGCAGTCGAGGGCCAAGTCTTGTTTCACTTGAAAGTCTCTTGCCTTCAAGGACCAGATGTTTTCAAATAACAAAACAAATGATCCTTTAACAAATTTAAGTTTGGTTCCGATGTTCGCTGGGTGATGGGTTCACCCATGGGTCCCCCTATTCTGGGTGCTGACGCCCCTCAATTGTTTACCACAGTTTCACGTAGGGTCATGGTTTCACCCCTGTATCCCCCTTGTGGGTGCTAACCCTTCTTAACTTTCAGCCACTGCTCACGTAGGGTGATGGCTTCACCCCTGGGTCCCCCTCTTCTGGGTGCTGACACTTCTCAAATTTTAGCCACTGTTCACGCAGTATGATGACTTCACCCCTGGACCTCCTTCTTCTGGGTGCTGACCCTTCTTACATATCTCATTTCACAAATTATATGTTAGTTCTTTTCTCAATTTTGAGTGATAGCTTCACACCAGGATCTCCCTCGGTCAGGCTCGGCCCCCTCTTGGATGCCAGTAGTTTGGTGATGGCTTCACCCCTGGATCTCTCTCAGTCAGATTCAGACCCCTCTTGACTTCACAATCACTTTACTTTCAAGTGTTACAGGATTCACGTCCCTTGCTTTCTCCCAATGCATGATTCAATTCCCTTGCTTACTCTCAATGTGAGATTTACTTTCCTTGCTTTCTCATAGTTTTCAGATCAAAGTCTTTTGATTGTATGACGATTTTACTAGACCTCCTGTATGACCACTCTGGCCTCTTTCAGTGACTCTCCTACGGCCTTCTGGTACCCCGTAGTTTTGTTCTGATGGGGATCGACCAAAGTCTCTTGAATTGGTACCCACATGGTGCCGGTTTTCCCTCTGCAGTTGTTCTCTCAACACTTTTTACAGTTATTGACACAGTTAATTAAACTTGGCTCAAACTTGCTATTTGCAATTCTCTCTCTCAACACAGCCCGGTTCTTACCGATTCTCCCCTTGACTCACTGGCTGGGATTAACCGCTTGGCTTTCCTAGAGTCAAGGCCGGTACCACAGACATGGGAGCTTCCCTCAGGCCTGCTTATTGGCATAAACTTGTCCCATGTACCGTTGCCATCTGCTGCAAGACACTTGTGCTATTGTTTGCAGTATAAGGCTCTCTTCCACAGAGGTTCTGTGGCCCTGGGATGAAAAGGGCAATGTCATTTTTCTCCTCACCATCCTCTTGATTCCTGCTGCCTTTCTCCTTCTCTTGAGCTGCCAAGCCTGCGTAGCTGTGGCGTTGGTCTCTGCCGTGCTCGCCTTGCTCGTACTGTGCTCTCTGGCTCCACCTTTTCTCTCTGTGGGGAAGGGAAAGGGCCATCAGGTGTGTGTGATTCTGAACAATTGCCTGACTTTGCCTTACCATTGTATTAGGACATGTCAGGTAAACAACTCTGGTGTTAGTCCATTGTCCTTTGTGTTGTGCAAAATTGTGCATGTTAGAAGGGGGGGAGGCTGTGGTTTGGAATGTCCTACGTAAGAGGATGGGGAAAAGGTGTTAAGGAAAGGGGAATACCGTGTCTCACCCATTGGTGTCCCACTTACATTCACAGAGGACCCCCATCCAGGTGATCCTTCCTCACTGGTCCACCCCCAGGAACTGGATCCAATAGCAATGGATGTGTCCTGGCCACCTGGATGACAGATCTCCAGAGACTAGCCAGGGAGACACCTTCAGGTTTCTCACACTCACTGCTGGTGAATTGTAGGCCTACAGAGATGCTGAGTTCTCAGTGAAGTAGCATTGGCACTACAAGGTGACAGCCTTGTAGATGATGCAACAGGAGTTGTAGAAAATACTAGTTTGAAGTCGAAGCAAGTGCAGTTCAATTAGGGTCACCTGATGTGGCCGAATTTGTAGAGTCCTTGATGAGTCATGCTGCATCATGCCAGACACATATCAGGGGTGCAAGGGTTTTCACCGGAAGACCGTCCAAAAGGTCATTGACACTGTCAAGGTGGGAGAGGACCAAGGCTTGAACAGCAGATCGGAAATTGTTTTCTGGGATGAAGGGCTGGATTTCTCACAGGAGAAAAAGTTGATACTAAGATGTTTGTGTCTTCCTCGCCATGTAGTGTGTGAAGCAGAGGTGTCTGTCAATGTCAAACCAGAGGGACTTGGTGCAGGTGGCCATCTAGGGTTTTCCGGCCTAAAGTTGTATAGCAGAGAGACCGGTGTGTATATCAGGGTGTTTGGTACTGGTGGTCAGCAGAAGGAGTTCAGTCTTGGATGGGTTGAGGTTCAGGTAAGGACTTGACATCCATGAAAGGATAAATGTGAGGGAGACCTTGAGCCTATTGATGTTTTTGATGGACAATATCTTGTGATACAGCTGTGTGCAATCTGTGTGCTGGTGGATGTGGGTGTTTTGTGGAGCAAGGACAGTTCCAATCTGTTCCTTGTAAGAAATGAAGATCACAGGGAGTGGAAGGATCCTTGCAAGCTCCAAAGGTGATAGGTAGAGTTGGTGAAGTGGAGGAATCTATTTGTTCTGCTAGGGCTCTCTACAACTTTCTATCCCCAACCCCATTTCCTGCAGGTCACAGCACTCTAGGTATAATGTCAGAAGGCAAAGGGCTTATTATAGCGGCATGGTTTGCACCCCTTAAAGCATGCTTGCTTTGAAGCAATCTCCTGTGACATTTTGGTTGATATTTTGACTCTCAAGGTAGTAGGAAGGATTCACTAGACCTGTGTTGGTGGTACAGCCTATCCCAATGTCATCTGAAAGAAAGTTGAAGACAGAATGCATCCAAGGCAGATGCAAGCTCCCCGAGGGATAGTGAGGGTAAGGTGCTAGCTATGGCATTGGATCCAGGATCCTGCCTACAGGATGCAAAGGTCTTCCTGTATGTGCACTCCAACTTTCTGGAATGGAGGGATAAGGGCTCATCTTTTCCTGGAGAGCATGGAATTGGCCTCCTAGAAATCCAGAAGTACTGAAGTAGCATGGACCCTGCTTCACCACCTGTTCAACACACCTTTAATCACCACAGAACCTGTGGTACTGCATTTGGCATTCTGTTAACCTTCAAATTATTTGCTGCACTTCGAGCCATGACAGACCCTTGCTTGACCTATTTCCATGGTTTATCATCAATCGACCCAATTGCCCACAACAGTTCTTAGAGACAACTGATTTGCCTGCCGAATCAACCTACTGGAAGCTATCAACTTGCCAATCTCGAATTTCATCTCTACCCAGCATAAGCATAATTGTGCCACTGGCTCGACTGCTAACGCTGAATTATTGAAAGCCATCAACTCGACACAATGGGAGTCCATACATTGAACCAACTCAGCACTGTCTAACCAGTTGGAGGGAATTACTCAAAACGACTTGACATTGGGTCAACCACAGCAAAAGCATCTAGATGCCAGCTCAATACTGCTGTGCACCCAAAGACAAACATTTCCCATAGTGACTTTTAAGCCCCTCTTCTATATCTTCCAAAGACATAATGGTAAATAATTGACATTGCTGCTAAGTCTTTTCCCAAAGCACTCCTACCTATCAACCCAGAGTGCCCTTTCACATACAATTGTAATTGGTTATTTAAAACACGCTTAATACCCAGAGGTTTCCAAGCAGGGATCAAACCTGCGTTGTTCCGTGTTGTCTTACTTCTAAGGCGAGTGTGTTTCCCCTGAGCTATCCTCTGTGTTTCTTTTAAAAGGTGCAGTTGGTAATAATGGGCCCTATAGGGGTGGGTTATTATGATATGTTAAAAAAAAATTAAAACATTATATCATTGAGGGGTACAATTCATTTGAGACAGCAGCAATTTATATCTAAATAGGGGCGCGGGAATTGTACAATTTGGGAATTTCAAAGAGTATTGTATTGTGAATTTGGGAGGCTCTTTGAAATGCACAGAAATACCACCCCATTAGCGCACAAGGTTTTGAATAAGGGCATCTAAAAATGTCCATCTACGACCTGCATATTAAAACACCTTGAAGAAAAGGGAGAAAGGTATTTTTACCTAAGGGATGAGATGCAAAAGTGTATCTCATCTATTGCCCCAAAAAATATCAGCATCCGCCCCATCCATTCCTAAAACCTATGTGAATATTGAACGTTTTTTAATCCATTTCAAGCCATGATGATCTATGGCTCGAATTCACTCTGATTCCAGCCGAATCAGACATTTACTGGCCTGGCTAGATTGGACTTGTGAGCCATCTCTATGGATGTTGGAGTGGATCTAACCAATTCAAGCTTTTTCTTCTAAGCTTCAACCTGGCATTCGAGTCATGCACATTAAAGTTCGCCCATCCCTATTTTTAACTTCATTTGCACATCTCATTTTTCTAGCCCGCAAGTTGTGCACCTAGGTGGCTTTTTGCAGGATGGCTGTTGATTCTCTGAGTGCATCACACATTCACAGTTTAGTGCACGTTAAGATGCCACAGTCACTGTACTGGTTTCCATTGCAGCTGGTCTCCACTATCACAGGCCAGGACAAGAAAAACGTGTAATTCAGATAGAGGGATCTTTCCATCTGAAACAGAACACCAACATACTTGGAGGCTAAACTCCACACCTCTTGAGGCTCTTCCACCTCACGTAGAAAAATTATCAATAGGTTGGAGTCAAAGCTAGCCAGCAAAGAAATGACTCACAAGCAGTCTTTTCCTGCCATGCCCGACCATCTGGTACTCAATCTCGGTAGAGGCTCAAAATGACCCTAGCATCCTACAGTTCTGCAAAACACTGAAAACTTGTATTTTTCAACAATACTTGCATGGTGAATACAAATCCCTCTCTCATTCCACCAACAATACTGTGTTACTTTATAAAATGCCAAGCCCAGTTTTGACACAATGCCACTGGAAAGCGCTCTGCTTCCCATGAGCTAGGTTCGAGTTGCAAGCAATAAAATCAAATAAATATATATGTTTCTTGCCTCCATAACAACGCTTGAACTTCTCATGAGCCTTTCAGTGTTTTTTTGTTTACGGCAGAATGCAAGTTACATTTGGTACCACGCATCTACTTTAACTTGGCCCTAGAGAAATGCAGTAAATGTGACCTGCATAGGACAGTGGAATATGAAATAAGTTGGTGTCAACTTTCCGTCCAGAGTTTATTTTGTTCTGTTTATTCTGTTTATAACTAACATCATATTGCCAAACACTTAAGCAAGAGAATATTACAAGCGCTTCTCAAAGATAGATTGTGTATCAAAGACACAGAGTCTGCAACTCCATAAGTTTGATCATCTTTTTGGATGATGTGGCAGAAAGTCCTGTCTTCTGGCTGGACGATCTTATGAAACATTGAACTTGGATTAAGTGGAAAAAGGGTAGTATAGAGCTTACAATGTCAATTTGGAAGAACACTAGATCTATATCCAGCCTGCAACAATCAATCCTTCTCATTTTTTTGGCAATAAAGCAAGTATTGCCTCTAGCACAGTAACAACAACCTGTCCTTCTTGATGTAAGAAAACAAACTGGATTTTAAGGCTAGGTACTAGTACATACACAAAGAGTAAACGAAACAAAATGTATAGCCCCTGTTTATCCGCTTACTACCCATATGCAAACAGGCATATTCCCAAAGAAAGTTTCTCTACTTGAGTGTGTGCTAGCTAGCAGCAAAAAACACCCACATTCTGTATATATGCTGATTCACAGAAGTATGCCTGCATGCGCCAGTTTCTTCCTTCTTGCAGATGCATTGAATCAGCATTGGGGGCATGCTACCGGAGTCGCTGCCGCACATAAAGGTTCCTCCCTGTTCAAAATAGCATGTACTTGGATCTGGGCATTCCTGTTGCTGTTTACCCTGTGCATGATAATCAAACACAGGATAACGCAAAGAAGAGCAATGCTACTTTTCAGACCATTGCAAATTGAAACACAATTACTTAGTATGGGGGTATCATTGTGTTATTTCATTTGCAGAACTAACCAAGCAATGGCAATGCCAATAGTTTTGGCTTCTGTTACCTGCCAAATGCCTAATGTTTCTACACTAGCCAAAACTATTGGTGTTTGGCAATGTTTGTAACAAGACTTCATAGAAGGACATGCAGTGCTTACAAATTGAGTGGGTGAAGCAGTCCTGGTTTTATTACACCAATAGTGAGTTTACAACTCCAAATTAAGCCATTGGCCCTCATTACGATACTGGGGCTAAACCATGGCGCTATTAGCACCATGGTTGGTGCCGGTATCGTAACGAGTCTGCCAATGTTCGTGGGGAATTACCACCCCATTCCAAGGTTGGCGGGGCGGTAATTCCCCACTGAACATTTGCCCTTCCCCATTCCCATTGTTGCCCCATAGGGCTCAATGGGACTGGGGAAGGCGCTAAGTACGGTACCGCAAATTGCGGTACCGTACTTAGCACCAAGGTCCCTTTGCGGGTCCCTACTTTAACGGCTGGTCTAGACCAGCCGTTCAGGCCGGGGCCGGCAAAGGGACCTCGTAGTAAGGCGCTAATGGGTTAACGGCGCCGCAGCCTTTTACGGCGCCGTTAACCCATTAGCACCAGGGTCGTAATGAGGCCCATTAACTCTCACATGGCCGCTTTAAAAAAACACTGGCCGGCACTTCAAGTACAAAGTTTGATGGTAAGGCTGGAATAAAGTGAGCTCAAAGACTTCCCACGAGGCGATGTTTTCGATGGGGAAGGGTAGGAACTGGTTGGCAATGGCCATAGCGATTAGCATGCCAGCCAATAGGTGGGCACATAAAAAAACAACTAAAATGGTGTGTTCCTCCTAATGTGGCATGTTTCCCTATCTGGGTCACCTAATAGCTCAAATTGAAAAAGTCACTAAGCATCCCGGTTCGTACTCCATTCCTTGGAGAGTCTACAGACACGGTTGGTCCAGAAACATGAATTGTACTCAAAGATGAGGGACTTTTGAACCCTTCTACATTCCCTACATTACAGGGCTATGTTACCAGGAAGCCCGATACCAGGTCTGGTTTTGCATGCTCAGTGCAATGAATATGAATATTGTCTGCCTAGTATTTAACAAATTGTTGCAGCTAGAAAGCGTGATACACTCACTTGCTTTCTTAACAGTATATTAGACTGCTGTGTTGCTTGGTGGCTTCTAAATAAAAGAGCCTCCTCTGGGTTGATATGTTTCTAGTGCATCATCTATGGTATCTTTGGAGTGTAGTGAATGAATTGTGGCAAGTTGGTGAGGAATCCTGAATTAGTTTGGTGGTTTCCCTTAGGTTTTGTTCAATGTTTATTTCTTTGTAGTACTCTTTGTTCTCTTTAGGATATTGTAGGGCTTCTCTAACTTTGTTTAAGTCTACTAGTTGTTGCCAAATTGTGTTTTCTTTCACTGGTACACCATTCACTAGGAACATCAAATATTGATCAATTGGCCATTGCACTCTTAGAGTGTCTACATTTTCTTTAAGATCGAATGGCAAATAAACTACCTTGCCACAAATGCCTTTCCCTAATTCAGAAGGAGGCAGTTTGGCAGTTTTGGGTTGAATGTGTATTACAGGTTGAAATGGGTGTAATGTTTGGATTATAATGCTCTCCTAAAAATTAAGCTTTTCAGAGGTTTTGGAAGTGGGAATATTGACAAGTTACTAGTGATAGCCTGTGAAGGCATTTGGTTATTATCAGGCTTTATATTGCAGTGTGTGCAAAGTATTGAAGGGTTAGCAAGTTTGTATTTGTTTCCTACTACAAGATAGAAAGCTAATTGAAACTATTGGGATTCCTGATTGTCTTCTATTTTGTACATTATATCTTCAGTTTTGGTGCTCTTTTTATAAAAAGTTCTACAACAACACACACACACACTTAGTTTGGTACTTCAGCAGCTGTGCTTTTAAACTTTGCTATTTCTTTTTTGTACATGTTTATTTGAAGATTGGCATTTGTAAGGTTTTCGCTACTCTTCTGTAAAGTTACTGGATTTTCAAAGTGATCTTTACTTCCACAATACTTACTTGAATGTAGTCTATCTGTTGAAGACAAGACGTTCTTTGGCTGTGCCATGTAGGAGAATGTTAAGGCAGGACATTTTGCATAGTACAGACTCTGGACGAGATTCTGTATAATAGAATGATGTGTTGATAACATTTTGATGTGATAGAAGATGCTTTTGCAAGCAGGTCCTGAAATACAGGCTAATGAAAGTCCTTGCAGTCCAGTGTAATTAAACACTGGACAGGAGTCTATGGTTTGCAAAGTTTTTATTCTAATGTTCTCTTTTACTTTCACATAGTGATTGTGGAATTGGCATACAGATTTGAAGGATTTTTACCGTACGTTACACATTGAGGTTCAAGGCCATTTGTAGTGTGGACGGATTGGTTTGGTGGAATAAAGAGTTCATTGTAAATTTGTTGGGGATTTTTTTCAATGAGGGTTTCTTGTACTATAATGCTATTGTGTACCATTTCATACCCTCGGACACTTCTATCTATGGCAATTGGGTTTTTCTGCTCTTGTTTATATGCCTCTTCTTTGAAATATGGTTCTGTGCTGCTTGTGTGAATCCAGTCACCTGCACAGAAGTTTGCAAAGGTATCTATACTGGTATTGCGCATGTTTGGAAGTACTCTTTTGTAGTTTCCTTATTAATGTTGTTAGTGGTTTTATTCTGGTTAAAATTAACATAAACAATTTTATTTTGAGGAGCATTGCGCTGTCAATGAGAGCTTCCAGGATTAGTCTTCTGCTGTCATGTTTAAGGGTTGAGCATGACTTTTCTCCTGTTTTTATAAGATTGTGAAGTACTATATGGTGGAACATTATTTGTAAAATTATTTTTGTGGAATGCTTATCTGTGGCTACGTTGACATTGGTAGTTATAGTGCTAGTGCTATTAGTAGTTTTATTCTTCGTAATACATTTCTTTTTATTTTTACTTTCTGGAAGAGGGGCCATAGTATGTTTTTAAAGCTAGCTGGTTCGGTTTCACAATGTGCAAACTGTTATTTTCTTCTTTCATTCTGTCACTTTAAAAACCACTTCTCCCACAATCAAAGCTCCAATGCACACTCAAAACGAAAACTGGATGTCTGCTACTAAAGCCTGGCATTTACATGGAATGAAAAATGACAAAAACCAATGGGCCTCATTACGACCCAGGCGGTAAGTTACCGCCTGGGCCGTGACTTTACCACCATGGCATAAACTATGTTTACGCCATGGTGGTTGGCGGATTTACCGCCCCATTCCAACCTTGGCGGGGCGGTAAATCCCCATTTTCCCATTTTCCCTTCCCCTTTCCCATTTTGCCCCATAGGGCATAATGGGAGTGGGGAAGGCGTTAATTACGCCACCGTAAATTACGGTGGCGTAATTAACTCCATGGTCCCTTAGCGCCATGGATTTTAACACCTGCTAAAAGCAGGTGTTAAAACCTCCATGGCGCTAAGGGACCTCGTACTCAGGCGGTAAGGGTCGGCGCTGTTTATGCCGCCGTAAAACCCTTACCGCCTGAGTCGTAATGAGGCCCAATGTGTTTAAAACGAATCATTTCAGCACCATTTGAAGGAAACCAAATATGTCTTGTGAACAAAGGAATATCTTCTTTTTTTGTGCAGTGTTGAAATGTCCTCTTTTGAGAATGAGAACATTCATTCTCAGAGCGTGAACATTTTTGCTGTTGACGGCATGTATTTGTCAAATATTGGAAATTCAATTTTCCTTTATAATGTAAGGAATGCTTTGAAGAGGTTCCTGTAAGCCAGTAAGGAAAAAAACAAAACAAGAGAAAAGCGAAAATAAAAAGATTAAAAAAGGGTGTTTGTCTACAAGCCCCTTAACAAAGGCTCTTTTCAGAGCCACCATTCGGGAGAAAATACTTTACCTTGGGTTTAATTTCTCCCCCGCTCCCTTGAATTGCACGATATGTCAATGGGCACCGCAGTAGTCCACAGACAGCGTGTGCCACATCTGGGGCTTTTGAGGATGGGAAGCATGGAAAAGGAACTGTGGAGCTCAAGGGATTGGTCAATACAGTTTCCTGGGTATGGTATTGTGAGGAGGATAGCAGCAAAGGACGCCGGGAGAACCGACAATGTACGAGTAACGGGTGGTCATAGGGAACCGCATGAACAGGGTGATCCGACACGTGAAGAGCACAACAAATACACCAGGACTAGAAGAGCCGCAGCGGAACGCTGCAACATGCTCAGCTACTCACCATGCGGGAGTCCCAGCCCGCATTGGAGAACGTCATGGAGTCAGCGACCCGGACTAGGGAGGGGGCGGAAGCATTGCCAGGAGACGGTCCGTGACAGCCATGGCCCGCGGCTGAGATCGGGAGGAAACCCAGGCATCAGGGTCCACCCATAAACTCTCGAGGCCCGACGCCACATGGGCCGCACTGGTGCAAACGCCATAGCGCTTTCCCCTATGCTGCGGGGGCAGGCAGAAATGACGGCAGGGAAAGTCAGCTTTGTGGGAGGCGGGACTAAGCCGTCCCATCCAATGACGGATGTGCTAGCCAGAAAGGATCCTCATTGGTGGGGGTTTGAAGCCAGGGAAAATCATAAAAGCCTGCCTCTTCTAACAAACTGTGTCTCATATATCCACAGGACGCAGAGAAGGAGGACACAGTCAACCCCGAGTGGTGGGCCTATCCGGATATCACAAACTAAAGGACAAGACCCTTCTGCAGGAAAGCATTGGGGAAGGAAGCCCCACGGTGAAGGAAACCGACAGAACTTTTAGTTTATTTACCACCAGAACTTTCACTTAATTGACTCTTGACAACATTTAAGTCAGCAATAAATATTATTTCAGCAAACCGCCTTGTCTCCAGCCTGCTATTTCCACAAGTGGGGATGAAGGTGGGATATCGGCGGCGCTATGAAGGCATTGATCAAAACCTTGTCGGAAGGACAGCAACAACTGCAACAGTTAGCACAGTTACAGAGCCAACAAGCAGCTGCCGATCGCCAAGCCTTCCAACAGGCTATACAGTTGCAGAGCACAGTACAAACCACTGCACAGGATAAACATCATGAGACCATTTCTAGGCTCACAGATATGGTGGCTAGCGCTAGGACCCAACCAATGGTCCCATCCGCCCTACTCCAAAAGTATAAAGACGGCGAGGACCATGCTTTCTTTTTTACAAGTTTCAAAAGAATAGCCAGGAATGCACAGTGGCCCCCAGAACGATGGGGACAATACGTCGCCCCCTTCTATCCGGCGTCATGCGGGGAGCCTACCAGGCAGTGAACCCTACCGGCAATACTCCCTATGGTGAAATTAAGGCGGCTGTATTGGACCGCCTTGGCCTTGATGAGGAGGCATGTCGAATCCAACTAAGGGGCACCAAGCTACGGGCTGGGGAAAGCCCGCGACAGCTATATTATCGGATAAAGGACTTGGTGGAGAAGTGGCTGTTGTCTCTGACACCGGCAACCCAACCGATACTGGACAAAATCATCCTCGAGCAGTTTGTGGAAGCCCTACCAGGACAAATGCAGAGGTGGGTGAGGCAACATCACTGGCCCTCCCTAACCGAAGCCATGGATATCGCCTCGGCATATCAAAAGGCAGAATACCACAAGTTGCCACCCACTGGGATAACAGCCCGCATAGCAGTATCGGTAACTGACCCTCATCTGATCAGAGGGGTCCGACTTCAACCACTGAGATGGAGACAACTCGACGAGGGCGTCCGGAGACGAGAAGAGAAGAAGTCTAGAATTGAAGACAAACCCGCTGGGGCCATGCAGGGATATCGGCAGCCTCAGTGCTTTGAGTGTAACGAATGGGGCCATATAGCCCGCTTCTGTCCCAGGAGAAGAAAAGCTGAGCCAATGGATATTGGATACCTGAACCTGCTGGCGGAAGAAAGCATACCTGGGCCATACGTCATGGATATACGAGTCGACGACAGACCTACTCGCACTCTACTTGACAGCGGCAGCTGGCAAACAGCCATATCATCCACTGTAAGTAGTAAACCTAACTTACCTAATGTGTCTGTGCCTATTAAATGTATCCATGGGGACATAGAAGAATACCCGATGAAAAAGGTGGCTATTGAAGTAAGCAGGGAACTATCGCCCTTGAGGGCTGCCGTCCTACCTTTTCTGCCTGCACCAGTAGTCATAGGAACCGATTTACCTAATTTTGACAAGGCCCTGATGACCTGGGAGGGAAAAAGGGAAGCAAGACCCGGTACGGAAAAAGGAAGGGAGATAGCTAGCCCGAGAACCCTAATCAATAAGAAGAGACAAACCCGTATGGACTGGTGTCAGGCAAGTTATATGACTACACCCATCAACTGGAAGATAGAGGATAACGAGGACAGCATTAGGGGAGAGACCCTTACAGACAATACACTGAGAATAGCTCGGGAAAGGGCAGCCCAAGAAGGGGATCCAGATGTTTCCAGAGGGCCCGGATTTGTGCTTCATCAGGGTTTACTATAGCGAAGATACAAGGGCAACAATGGAACGGTTAAGGAGCAGTTAGTACTACCAAAAAAACAATGCATGGTAGTAATGCAGTTAGCCCACAACCACCCATGTGGAGGCCATGTGGCTTCCTTAAAGACCCAGCAAAACATTCTTAAATGGTTTTACTGGCCAGGGCTCTATGGCGAGGTGGCCCAGTTTTGTAAAAGATGTCCGACCTGTCAGCTAACGAGCGGAGTGAAGCCCGCTAAAGCTCCCCTACAGAGGATGCCCCTTATCGCAGTGCCATTCCAGAGGATCGGCATGGATATAGTCGGTCCATTAGATCCAGCCAGTAGAGGGTATAAGTATATGTTGGTCATAGTTGACTACCCCACCTGCTACCCAGAAGCTTTTCCCTAAGAGGGACATCGGCCAAGCACTTATGTGATCAACTCATACCCTTCTTTGCACGAGTCGGCTTACCCTCAGAAATCATCACAGACCAAGGGACCAATTTCATGTCGGATCTCCTACGCCAGGTGTGCGAACGTCTACAAA
Source organism: Ambystoma mexicanum (assembly GCF_040938575.1). Lineage (NCBI taxonomy): Eukaryota > Metazoa > Chordata > Amphibia > Caudata > Ambystomatidae > Ambystoma > Ambystoma mexicanum. Next base: position 529,102,073 of record NC_090937.1, read on the forward strand.
TCAAGCAGCTAAGAACCTCTGTGTACCATCACCAAACTGACGGCTTGGTCGAACGATATAATAAAACAATAAAGAAGATGCTGAGAAGGGTAACAGGGACAAATGCCAAGAATTGGGATAGGGTGATACCTCTTGCTCTGATGGTCCTAAGAGATACGCCCCAGTCCTCCACAGGTTTTTCTCCCTTTGAGCTGTTGTTCGGGAGACAACCCCAAACAATCCTAGACCTTGTTAAGGAAGAATGGGAGGCCTCCGAAGAAATGACCTTAACCGAATACACCGAGGAACTGAAGGAACATTTAACAGCACTGCGTGCTTTGGCAGAAGCCAACCCTACTCATGCCCAGACAACACAAGAAAAACATTACAACAAGGGAAGCCGAATGAGGAGTTTCAACCCGGGCGACCAGGTACTCGTACTCTTACCTACCAGCGCCAATATGCTATTGTCCAGATGGAGAGGACCATACCAGATCACAGATGTTCTCAGTCCCGTAACATACAGGGTGCACCAACCAGACTGAACCAACCCGGACCAGATATACCAAATCAATTTGTTGAAGGAGTGGAATGAACCCCTAGTAGCTGCATTAGGAACCACCGGGGACATAGAAACAGTGGAAACAGCAAACCCTGATACCGGTTCTTTGGACCATGTCCAGTGTGGAGACACCCTACCACCAAATATGAGAACTGAGTTATTGGATAGGTTGCTAGCCTACAGGAAAGCCTTTTCCACCTTACTGGGCGAACAGAGATGCTCGAACACGAAATAAAAACAGAACCCGGACAGGTGGTACGACTCAGACCCTATCGAATACCCGAAGCCCGGAGCCACATCATAAACTCAGAGGTAGTTGAAATGTTGCACTTGGACATCATTGAGCCCTCAACCAGAGCTTGGTCTTCACCCATAGTACTTGTCCCTAAACCAGATGGCTCAATTCGCTTCTGCATGGACTACAGGCAATTGAATGCCGTGTCTCGATATGAAGCCTATCCAATGCCACAAATGGACGAGTTATTAGAAGGACTCGGAGCTGCCCAATACCTGAGCACGCTAGATCTCACGAAGGGATACTGGCAGATCCCTCTGCGACCCCAGGATAAGGAAAAAGCTGCCTTTTCCACACCACAAGGACTCTACCAATTCAAGGTTCTACCCATTGGCCTGCATGGGGCTCCTGCCACCTTCCAAAGACTTATGGACATCATACTATGACCTCATGAGGGGTATGCAGCGGCCTATCTGGACGACATCATAATATACAGTAGATCCTGGGAGAACCATCTAAACCACTTAAACCACTTGGAACTGGTCGTAGCCGACCTACATAAGGCAGGTCTACACATTAATCCCCGAAAAACCGTGACACTTGGTGGGTGGTGGAGTCTTAAAACCACAGACGTCCAAAACGGAAGCCATACACAGAATACCAAAGCCCGTGAACAGAAAACAAATCCGGGCTTTTCTGGGACTCATTGGTTATTATAGGAGGTTTATTCCAGATTTCTCTTCCATCGCCGCCCCGCTCACTGATGCATTGAGACTCAAGGGGAACCCGAACTTGACTGACAACGAAGCAGCCGTAAGGGCCATAGCCCTCCTAAAACTAAGGATCACATCAGACCCCGTACTGTGTTGTCCAGACTTTCAGAAACAATTCTTTCTCCAAACTGATGCCTCAGACCAGGTCTTGGGTGCCGTGCTTTCTTAGGAACAAGGGACGGAACTACGGCCCGTATGCTTCATCAGCCGGAAATTACTGCCGCATGAGTCGGCCTACTCCACTATTGAGAAAGAGTGCCTAGCCATCAAATGGGCGATTGCGTCCCTCAAATACTATCTAGTGGGTCGCCAGTTCATGCTGTTCTCGGACCATGCGCTCTTACAATGGCTTGCCCGACACAAGGATACCAACCAAAGAGTCCTACGCTGGTTCCTCTCTCTCCAACCATTTGACTTTCTAACACTCCATAGACCAGCCAGGTTTCAGCTAGTGGCAGACTACCTGTCCCGGTGCTCTCACTGGTCTGATTGGCCTGAACCCGGGGTGAGAATGTGTGAGGAGGTACCAGCAACGGACACAGGGAGAACCGACAATGTACAAGGAACGGGCGGTCATAGGGAACCGCATGAACAGGGTGATCCGACACGAGACGAGCACAACAAATACACCAGGACTAGAAGCGCCGCAGCGGAACGCTGCAACATGCTCAGCTACTCACCATGCGGGAGTCCCAGCCCGCATTGGAGAATGTCATGGAGTCAGCGACCCGGACTAGGGAGGGGGCGGAAGCATTGCCAGGAGATGGTCCGTGGCAGCCACGTCCCGCGGATGAGATCGGGAGGAAAGCCAGGCGTCAGGGTCCACCCATACACTCTCGAGGCCCGACGCCACATGGGCCGCGCTGGTGCAAATGCCATAGCGCTTTCCCCTATGCTGCGGGGGAAGGCAGAAATGACGGCGGGGAAAGTCAGCTTTGTGGGAGGCGGGACTAAGCCGTCCCATCCAATGACGGAAGCGCTAGCCAGAATGGATCCTCATTGGTGGGGGTTTGAAGCCAGGGAAAATAATAAAAGCCTGCCTCTTCTAACGAACTGTGTCTCATATATCCACAGGATGCGAGAAGGAGGACACAGTAAACCCCGAGTGGTGGGCCTATCCGGATATCACAAACTAAAGGACAAGACCCTTCTGCAGGAAGGAATTGGTGAAGGAAGACCCACAGTGAAGGAAACCGACAGAACTTTTAGTTTATTTACCACCAGAACTTTCAGTTAATTGACTCTTGACAAAATTTAAGTCAGAAATAAATATTATTTCAGCAAACCGCCTTGTCTCCAGCCTCCTATTTCCACAGGTATGCAAGGAGAGACTGTGGCAGAAGGTCTGTTTGCTGAGAGGAGTGCAGATGGCTTTGGCTATGGCTGTGTTCACAGGAGACAGAGTGTGTGGATTGTGGAGGACTCATTGATCCATTGGTTGCAGGTGAATGAAGAGCAGTGTGGAGTGGCTTAACATCTTGGATTTCATCATGTAGCTGTGAAGTGGTATGGAGCGTGTAATATGAAGTGGGTAGTCCTAATCCCATTTTGTGTCATTTTGTTCATGCTCCAACATACAGATATTATCGTTATTCATTGTGGAGGGAACAGTTTAGGCCAGTTAACTGGAATTTCATTGCAGTTTGCAATGAAGGAGACATTTGGGAAAATGATGGACATGTTCCTGAACTCCCAACTATTTTCGCCTCGCATTGCCCTGAGACAGATGTGGCTGTGCTCCAGTTCATTTAGTCCACAAATGGAGAAAGAGAGGTAAAATGTCAACAAGGCTGCATTTTTGAGAGATGTTGGCATGATGTCATTTGGTAATGAAAATATTAAATTTCATAGCACCAATATTTTTTTGCAGAGATGGAGTACATCTTTCTGATGCTGTTAATCAGCTTTTTTAGCAATATATCCTAAATGCTTTGCAGCACTTTTTGCAAACATATCATACATTTTGCAGTAGGTGTTGCCTACTTTACTTAAAAACTTCAAAAACACTTTCAAAAACAAAAAATACAAAAAGAAATTATTTTCAGAGCCACCACTTTCCCACACAAAAGATTGCAATGTTTTCTGATGGCACCACCACCCACATTTATTTAGATGTCCGTGGACTACTGTGCTCTCCATGGACTTTGCAGGCTCCGTAGTGGCCTGCACCTTTATTTGCTACTTCTATTTTTGTACTGTGAAAGGTGGCTCTGAAAAGAGCTTTTTTATGTTTTGCATTTTATAATTGTTTTGGCTTTTTTACTCGGGTGACACAAGGGCGGGCACGAAGGGAGGGTATGGAGAGGGCACCAACCACAGGGACGAAGGGGCAGGTAGAGAGAGGAAGATGTTGGGTGGGCCTTACTTAGGTAGGGGACAGTGTTTCTCATGTTCCCGGAATGCAGACTCAAAAGCACTTTGAAACTGCCCCCCCTGAAGAGTGGTGTGTCACAGTGCATACAGATCACTGTCAACCTTGAAAGGTATTTATTTATTTATTTATTTATTTATTTATTTATTTATTTATTTTTAAAGCACACATCGGCCCTTGGGCATCATGGCACTGTTACAGAATACTTGCTTTGACAAACAACAGTTAGTGTACTTTTGACAGGCATTTCCTGGCAGTTTACCGTGTGTGTTCCTACTCATACAAAGGTGAGATACATTGCAAGACAGTCACATTTGGTTTTCATATTTTTACAGAAGGGTGTGATTGTAGGACAGAGGCTAATGGAAGAGTTGAGTTTTCAGAGCTTTGCAGAATATTGTGCGTGAGGTACCTTTTCTGAGTGCTGGTGGTAGTGTGTTCCAGTTTTTTGGAACTAGGACTGCAAAGCTTGCACCTCCTGCTTTGGCCCTTTTAAAGGTCGGGACTGCAAGCTGGTTGCAGTGTTGGGCCCACTTGGGTCTTTCTGACGAGGCACAGTGAATGGTTTCTGAGTGGTAGGGAGGTGCTGTGTTTGAGAGGCACAAGTGTGTGATTGAGAGGGTTTTAAAGAGGATGCGCTCTTTAACTGGCAGCCAACGGGCGTCCCTCCTGGCTTGGGATGTTTGCTCCCCTTTGGGTATGCTCAAGCTGCTCTGAGGGCATTGTTTTGTGTGGTTTGGAGTTTCTTCAGGTTTTTGGATGAAGTGCCTAGGAACAGACATTGCAGTAGTCCAGCCTTGCGCCTACTGTGGCTCTGGCTATGGACATGCAGTTTTTCAGGGAGAGGTAGGGTTTGACAGCGTTTATGATCTTTGTTGTTATTGCGGCTGATGATGCAATGGCGCAAACTTGCCTTGACATGGATAGTGTGGAGTCAATGTAAACTCCTAGGGTTTTGGCTGCCGCTGATGTGGTGATGGTGGTGTTGTCAATGATGAATGATGAGTATTTGCTGTCCAATATGTTAAGGATTTGTTTGGGTCCTACAAGGAGTATTTTGGTCTTGTCTCCATTGCGACATAGGCCATTAGCTCCCATCCAAGCTTGTATGATTCCTTACGTCTTACTGAGCGTGGTCTTGTTCATAGGAGCCAGTGAGTGGGAGTAACACTTGCATTTCATCGGCATAGTTGGTATATGTTATGCTGTGTTCGCCCAGGTCGCTGAAGAGTGGGAGAGACAAAATGTTGTAGAGGGTTAGTTATGTACAGGATCCCTGTGGGATTCTGCAGTGGATGGGGGTGGTGCATGATTGGTCTGAAAATACTCTCATTAATCTTCCTTCCAGGAAGGAGGTGATCCAAGAGGTGGCTTGCTGGGAGAAATGGGCTGCCTCCTTGAGGTGTCTGCATAGCGTTCTGTGATCTACTAGATCAAAGGCTTCAGACAGATCAAGGAGCAGTAGTAGAGCAGGTTTTCCTTTGTCTGTGGTTTGTTCAATTTGCATTTTTAAATCAAGAAGGGCGGTGTTGGTACTGTGTCGTGGCCGGAAGCCTGATTGCCTCTTACCCAGGATGTTGTTTTCTTCCAGAAATTGTTGAATCTGGAGGTATGCCGCCTTGTCCAGTATTTTAAGCAGGAAGGGGACAGCGGGTATAGGTCTATAGTTGTTTGGCATGTCTGGATCAAGTGAAGTTTTTTTTAGAAGCGGGTAAACTCAGGCTTCTTTGAGGGAAGGGGGGACGATGCCATTGGAGAGTCACAAATTGATGATGGCTGTGACCAACGGTGCTAGTGGCTCTGCACAGTCTATGATGAGAGACGCAGGGCCAATATCGCTTTTGCAAGAGGAGGGATTCATGTTTTTCATGATAGCTATAACTTCTGTTTCAGTAACTAGTCTGGAGGAGAATGGTTTAGTGTCTTTGTTGTTAGGGTTGTGAGCATGGCCATGGGGTAAATTGGCTTTAGGCAGGGCGCTGAGGTGTTTTATTTTATTTTCTTATTAAGAGCGTTTATTTTGTGAAGCATGGCTGTTTGTATATTGTTGCACCATGTTTCATCTTTTACAGTTTCCTGGGTGTTGGTTGGGGGGAAGCGAGTTATTTGTAGATAGCAAATAATTCCTTTGCCTCTGAGTTTGCATTTGAAATTCTAGTGTTGTATGATGCGGCTTTGGCTAGGTGATTTCTTTTTTATAGCGAGAGGCAAGGGATTTGTATGCTTCTAGTGTGGATTGGGATGGGCAGGCTTTCTATGTGGTAAGTGTTGCTTTCTTTAGGGATCTTAGGTCTAGAAGCACTTTTGTAAACCAAGAGCTGCTGTGTTTCCTAGTTTTTGCTTTTTTCTTGGTTAGAGGTGCAATGGCTTCTATGGATGCTTTGATGGTTGAGTTGTATGTGTCAGCTATTGCAACTGGGTCAGAGGAGAAAGAGGGCCTTAGGGCTGATGAGGCCTCTAGAAGAGGAAGTATTCTCTCTTTTGTGAGGAGTCTGGCTGATCTGGTTATAGCTGAGGGGGCTGGTACATTAGGCTTAGACATGGTTTTGGTGGGGATAAAGAAGTGTATGAGGAGATGGTCAGTCCAGGGCAGGTGTGATGGAGCTGATGTCTATGGCACAGTTGTGGTTTGTCATCCAGTCAAGTACACAACCTTTGGTGTGGGTAGGGTACAATGACTCTCTGGATGAAGCCTAGGTCGAGGAGAGCTTTATCCAGGGCTTTACTTTGTTTGTCCTTGGGGTCTCTAAGGCCAAGATTTAAATCTCCTAGGGGGATGGCTTTAGTGTTGTTTTTCAGGTTGTCCCCTATCTGATGGAGAAGGTTGGCTTGGAATTCTAGTAATGGGCCTGGCGGACGGTATATGGCATGTATGATAATAGTCTCGTTGGTGGAGTGGGCAAGTTTGACCAATAGCGCATCCGTGTGTTCATCGAATGATGAGCTGATCTGTCTGATGGTAAGAGAGTCTTTGGCGATGAGCGCCACTCCAACTCCTTTGTTGGTGGTTCTATCCTTATGGAACATAATGTATCCTGATGGTAGTGCGAGGCTGATGGAGGGACCAGATGCTTTGTGTTGCCATGTTTCTGTGAGGGTGAGGATGTCTAGGTCTAGGTCAGTGAACAGGTCGTGAATCTATGTGGCATGGGCTGTGAGTAATCTAAAGTTGATCAGGGCGCACTTGAGCGGTGAGTGAGGTGAGGCTGGTGTGGGTGCACAATTGTTTATGCTAAGATCGGTGGGGATGGCTGTTGTGGCGAAAGATGGTGCCTTGGCCGTTTTGGCTGAAGAAGGTGCCTTGAACTTGTGTGTGGTAGGTGCAAGGGTGTGAGTTTCAGGTCTGTCTGGGTGGTCTGATGTCAGAGTGAACTCCTAGAAGTTGGTTTCTCATGGAGTTTGGTCTGGGGTGAGAGTTGGGCATGGGGGGTGGAGCAACTGAGAGATTTGGCTTGTAGACTGTTAGGTGGGCTTCATCATGTATGGCCTGTGAGTCGACCACAGGGATCCTCTGCCCCACAGGAGTGTCTCTTGTGGTGGCAGGAGCAGATGATGAGGATTTGACATGGAAGTCAACCTACTCACCCCTTCGAAAGGTACAACTCTCTGAAGTGCTAACTTGTGATTTGACCTTAGGTGTTGCAGCATGGAGGTAGTCCCATAGCTATAAAGACCAGGCTTTACGCGACTGAGTACTAAGTGCATCAAACCTTGTCCACACATGCCTTTTGTACCCCCCAAGGGTGGTTAAAAGCCTCCACACCCAAGATTCACGCTGGCAGCTGGTGACAGGGATTTCCACTAACTCATCCTCTTCGTCCTCTTGATCCCCCTCTGCATCACCACACCTATTCCCCTCTCCTGGCCCTCCAAATGGTGGAGGTGGTGGTGGTGGGGCAGCTGCAGTGACCATGGATGCCATCTTCTCACAGAAGGACAAAGAATCCCAAAATCTGCAGCAGGTGCTCACTCCTGCACAGCCAGAAACACAATGAGGAGCAGTGGTGGGTGTGTCCTTTTATAGGGGTGCTGTCTGCAGACCGTGCAATTGTCCGCAGACATTTTGAACCTCAGGTTGGGCTCAAAAAGTTATAAAAAGTCTCGAGATCAACAAGGACATGGTCTAGGACCTCTGCAAGGGTGACGTTTCAGTTTAAAACACCCTGATTTGGCCCATATATTCACTTTTTAACTGTCTGGGGTACGGGCAGTATCCACGGACACTCCTGACGCTCAGCACGGGTGCGGTCACATGGTGTTATCCCAGAAAGTAAGCGGATAGTATGGGTGAAACCTAATGCACGGGATTCATTGTGCGCATGGGTGGGGACCCAAACTAATTAAAAGTGCGACATATGCAAGTGGACAGCTCCAGAGTTCGGAAAGCACAGAAAATCAGATGTGCATGTGCCCAGGTGTCCGTAGGACAGGGGTTGGGCACCCAAACTAACTAAAAAGTGTGTCACAACTTTATGGACATCTCCGGACAGGTGCTCTGGTTGGGGGCACCAAACAGGGTTTTACAAAAAAAAAAACACACACATACACAAATATTTATTAAGACACAGAAATACACCCAATTAGGAAAAAGAAGGGGTACGTGAATGGGAAACATATCATGGGGAATTGGGGTTTTCTACAGACTGTTCCTGAGGGGAGTAAGTGATTGAGGTTTCATCATAGCATTGTTGATTCAAGGAATTTGGAGGGATGATTGGTTGGGATAGGGTGAAGGGGCACAGGTACAAGTGGGTCAGTGGTATATAATATTTTTTTTAATATGACCTTTGACAAATGTCATTAACTGTACAAAATTAATGTTCAGTTCATCCATTTTTGCAGACAGACTTAATAGTTAATTTGCTGTATTTGCACTTTGGGGCTTTCTGTGGCCATCTTCTTGCTCATTTAGCAGTAATTTGGGGCCATTTTCTTCCTTTGCTCTATGAACTGATGAATAGAAAACTTTGTTTTAGTAACATGTGGAACAATTTACATCACTTACTTTAAAAATTGGATTGTGTACCATTAGATGTATTTCCTTCAATCATTTTATCATGGGGGAAATCTTCTTCTGACCACTCCAGGGTGCTTGCCATTTCTATTTAAAGAAAACAATACTGTTATTTCTTGCAAGTCATGTACATACAACAAAGTCTAATGTTACAAGAAGAAATATAGTGTACTTACTTTCGTTACAGGTTTTTTCCGAGTAGCTTGGAGTTGCTTCTGAGTGTGTACGCAAGGTTGCACTAATGTAATACTGTAAGATGTACTGTTCACTTTTGTGCTTGGTGCATTCCATTATGTTGTGCAACCTATGATACTGTGCTTCTGGTTTCATAAGTACCAAATTTGTATACATATTTCATTTTTGCGTGTGCTATATATATATCTATTGTAGTTTAACGTACATGTCTTTGTTGCAGGATATATTAATGTAAGGTAACCCCTGTGCTTTTCGGCAGTGTGAATTCTCTCTGAAGTCCACGGACAGTCGCACAGTCAGCAGAATCTGTGGCTATCATGTTGGGGGCAGAGGAGTCAGTATGATGTAAAGGACATGTAGAAAAATGATGGGTATCCTGATAAAAACCCATCAAATTAATTGAAAAAACTTTGTTAAATGAATGTTATGGTTACGTTGCACTAATAAAAACCAATTGAATTCAGTGGCAAAACTTTGGTAAAGGGACCTTATGGTTACAAGTAAAACTGAAAAACCAGAAATTTGCCAGTTATGGTAAGCTAAGCACCCATAACTCGTGCCACCACTGTGCACTGCTAAGACTAACACTCAGGAAATCAAAGATGGCATCACAAATGTCATTGATGGCATCACTGATGACATCACATGTGAATTAGTGTTGATGAAAAATCACTACAAGGGGTTGTGTTGATAATGTTGGTAACAAGATGTCAGGGGTGATCAGGAGACCTATCATGAACTACTAAATCTATTAACAAATGTACTCATCTAAACAACATTCTATTGGAGTGCTGTTGTTAATACAGGAACCAAATCATACTTGAACATATGCAATGGCTATTGCATGTATCATAGAAGTACAATATTTATAATCTTGTAATTTTGGATAGTAAAATAATGAATGCTACCTTATGAGAGTTTTGAGTAATGTTACACATGAAAAAATAGCTAACAATTCAAGTACAAACAATACATTTAAAGACCCACAATGCATACAAATAATAGAGGTCCCCGGCTTTCCCTTTTTTTTTTTTTTTACACAATTTTGAAATCCAGTATCACAAAAACTGCATTTTGTCAGACTTCATATTAAAACATGTACTTAATGAATACTTCATTATATTTCTGTGAACCAGGCATACTCCTCTTCATGAATCTGGCCGAGGTTCAGCCAGCACAAGGATACAACGTTTCCTCGATGTAAGTCTAACTTGTGCATTGAAAAATATGTGCAAGTCACTCCCCAAGTAGAATGTTTTGGAACCATTACAGGTAATGACAATTTCTGACAAAAAAAAGAGAGCACAAGTAGTTGGAAAAGAATGGGAACAAAGACATCAAGGTCTCTCACAGTACATTGCAACCCCAGTTTTCCTACACAGAAATGTCTACAATACTGTCAGATTGTGTGCTTAAAAACCCATGAACGTATCCTTCTGTAGTTTCATGGAGAGATGAACAACATTTGGAGCACTGTGCGTAGGACACATTCAACATTCTCAATCTGTCATTGTTTAGTTTTTAGGCTCTAAAATAAATAGGTAATGGAAAATATCACTACATATTTCGGGGTTCACAATAGTATTCATAATTAAGTTGTGTCAACCGTAAGGAAATGATCTATCAAAGAGAGAGGTAGCGAGCTAGAGCAACACAGACCTATCAGGAAACAGCAAGGTTGCAACAGCATGCAGGTATCGAGTAAGCAGTTCACAATGCAACTGAGAGATGATCAGAATAGCCCATTTTCATGAATGAACTCGTGGCACATGTGATGAGGCTATCGGTTTCGCACCTATGTTTGTTCCTGGCGGCACCGAGCGTAAACACTGGAATATGTCAGACACACCTATGATGATATGTTGGTATGATTAAATTGCATATTGCATTAGTAGCACTCTGCAAGCCGGGTCCCATCCTTTGCAATGACACAGCGCTACTGAAAAGTGCCTTCATAGGATGAATGGCTTCTTGCGACTGGACGCTGCTCTGTATGAATGCATGCCATTCACTGTGCTTAGCGATCGCCACAATAACGAATCAGCGGGTGGCAGATAACTTTAATGATGAGGGGCAGTTTTAAATGAATACAAACATTGTGAAATACAAACCTTGTGATTACAAAAAAAAAAAAAAAAAGGAAAAACTTTTTTCCAAAAGTTTGCTAGACATGCTGCTGACACGGTGCCCAGACAACTCTGAGAAGGGATATTTGACATCATGTTGGCTATGCGCCTTGCATACCTGCACCGTGAGAGGGATACGCACTGCAATGCATGCACGTGCCACGCACTCACACGAGAACACGCTGTGAACTTCGGGACCTTGAAAGCTAATATGGCAGAAACAATAGTGGAAAGACGGGAAGGTAGGAAAAGTAATTATTGAACTGCTGCTAAATAAAAAGCCTTTTGGGCCCTGGTATCTGGAAATATCAAACTTAATTTGCGGGCTGGAAGGCTATCAGAAAGATACATTAACCCAAATCATCTCGGACTGCAGAGAACATTCATTTCCTTGTTCAAGGATATTTTTGTTCGGTGAAGTGAATTTGGTGTTTCTGAGCAAAGAGTCATAATCGCCCTACTTCAGAAGTCTCTGAATCAGGGATATAAAGACGCTTTGATTTGAAAAGGAGCATTTAAATATTGTTGTGATTTGACGTTATTTTGTAATAGTAACGTGGAAAGTTACATATTTTAATGCCCTAACCCATTTAAGAGGTAAAGAGATAGCATTTGTAATAGACTGCATGTCAGATCGGTTGTTGTACTTGCCAAACACACACCCAGTTTAATGCAAGGCGTTTAAAAAAAAAAGGTCTCAGTGTGTTCGAAAATATAAAAGCAATAAAAGCAAAGGAAAAGCAGAAAAACTTCCAAGTAAAAACAGGAATGCAAACTAAGGCCAGAGAAGAGGAAGAACATGCAGTTTATTATGCTGCAAGGCGACTCTTTTGATAGTGGGCACACAATGATTACGCGATCACTAGCTAGATACTAACCAACAGAACACTCAGTTGGTTAACGCAAGAAATTAGTAGGGTTCTTCAAACCAAACACAGCAGAGGTTTTACCAGGACACGAGCATTTGAAAAAGTATTGGTCATATTTTTTTTTCTTTAATTTGTTTGCATTTTTAAAGCACTCACACAGTCCAGGGCATTGAGGCCCTGTTACAGAAATTGTTGCGTAATTGTTCTTTTTTTTTTTTTGTCTTAGTTGCGTATTCATAATGTGGACCCCAGGATCGAACCTGTGTTGTTTCCTGTAGTCTTGCTTCCAAGGCAAACAGGTTGCAGTTGTGCTATCCTCCCGGGACATACATCTAAGGCTTAGTTACCAAAGCAATCACAAAACATACACGCTCAAATGCTGCTTGTGCACACAGGAAGCTGGATATGCGTCCAGCTCCATTTATTAATCTGTCACCTTTTGTGATTTTTTTAATTCACTTGATTGTGCACTGGAACAATTGTGTGCACGTTTCAACTGCAGAGTAATATCCCATTACTACCATAGCATAAGTATCATAGTAGCAAAGTTCAATCATTTCTATCATCATCACATTGCATGTGGAGATGTTTAGGCATAGACAAGACGTCTCAGATCTAAGCTATTTTTAGGGAGGGGGGTGGCTTAGTGGAGCTGTGCCTTAGATTGGCTTTAATTAAGATAACATTATCTCTATAGATTTGAAGGATTGGAATAGGTATAAAGCTGATTTTGCGAATGTGCTAATTGTCCCAGTAGATAGAATCCAATTATGGAATACAGTAACTCCTAAAATCAACTTTGCTTCTTCAAAGAGGCAACTATGCCTGTGCAGGATTAACTCCTCCATAATGGGTGACGGGGTGCCGAACCACCCCTATTATGAACGAGCCAAAGTGTAGGCCACAACACCAAACAACCAGAAAATAAAAACAATCCTCTGAGGAAAAAGGTTTGGTGCACATCTTGCCAGTATACCAAGGTTTATTTTGGATACAAAAAGGAAGAAGGAATCAGATGGTGTTATGAACCCAACTGCCACAGAATTCTCTGGCCTTGTTCAAAGCAAACAGAGCATTTTAAGAGACAGTGGGATTTACTGGCTCCGGACTTGCTGGGGTTACCAGGGCATTACAGCCCTGGGGATCCAGTAAATCCCAAACCGGAATTCTGTAAATCCCCATTCCCGTGGAGTCCAATAGGACTCCACGGGAATGGGGAAGTAGAAACACTGGCACCATGTTGTAATGGTGCCAGTGTTTCCACGTCCATCCGTGGTCCTGTGATGTTATGCCTGCCAAGTCAGACCTGGTGGGTGTACCACCACACAGTCACAGAACTCGGAGTTAGCCAGTCCGGAAAACGGTGCCGGTACGGTTTTACCGGTACCGTTATATCCAGACCTGCTAACTTCTAAGGAGGGCCAATGTCGTCATTTGTTATGTAAGCAGCATACAGTATACATTTCTCACCCTCATTGGCTACCCCCTCATTTCATACTACCAGTCCCCTATGGTAGCTCGACCGATTGGCCACATGCAATTACGCCTGCTGGCCACACACCCAATAAATGTCCGTGAGCGCTGCTGTGCCTATGCTGAGATGATAAATGTACCATGTCTTGGTGCATTTACCCAAAAAACAAAACTGATACTGTTCTGCTGCTTGTACTTTTACTAGTGTTTCTTTTGTTTCAATCCATATCAGTTTCGGAACATACATTGCCCATATAGTCAGACAGTTGATGTTCCATATGACTTCTTTGAACCCCGCCAACCCCTCTGCTGTGCAGCTCATTACCGCTTCTTGCCACCTGTCTGATAACAGCAACACATTGTCTATTTTCAATAGCGGGCATGTTTTACATTGTGGGGCTTTGTCTTACTTGCCACATTTTTCTTCATCAATGTCCATCACCACAAGTCACATTCCGTGCCCCTGGAACAAGCTGCAAACCCAACACAATGCTAGATAAACTAAACACTGGGAATCTAGAGATGGCATTTCTTGGTGCACTAACATTTTGGGTGCTCCCGAGTCATGGGGGGTCAACGAGCCGGCATAGCAGCTCCCATTTGCCCTCTGCTTCACCACTGTGTGCATGTGGCTGTACCACACATTACTAAATTCTGGATGGTGGATATAAGACAACTCCTGCATCAAATACAACTCCTTTATATTGGTCATATTTTCTTTCTTCATCCACCCCCTTTTCCCTCTATGTTTCCATTATCACATAACCGTGTCAATTACCCGTGTTTGTTGTACATTAATGTACCATCCCAAAAAGGGTCATCTCCATTTGCTATACAGCCCCCCTATAAGATAACCCCTTCTTGATATGCCTCGAACGTATAACATGGCGAGTGTGTAAATGCTAAAACCTAAAATAAAGCCACATCATATATATAATAATATATTCATTACTCAATGAATATGATGAGAATCCTGTGGAAATCTAGAAAACTAGTTAACCGTACATTTTAAAAAGTGTTCATTATTTTTACAAGTGCAGCAAATATTGTCTGCAAACATTCAGGGAACATTGTAGCAGACAAAATCCAGAGTTATCGATGATATCGTTGTTACTGCTGGGTTAGATGAGGTAGTTGTGCTGTGTTGAGCTAAAACGGTTGCCAGAAATATAATAGTAAAAAAACAATGTCCAGGTAGAAGAAAGTGAAAAACCAGTAAAAAAAAGGTAACTGAGAGGAAAGAAGAGTCATCGGTAACATTGATGAAATGTACTAGTCTTTTGTAAATGCATAGGAAAAGAAGCAATAATGACATCAATTAATCCTGTACTGCAGATTCAGATGCCAGAGGTGTTGAATGGGGGGAGAGTCCACCATCCAAGTGGTGCAGCCAATACTAAATCTCCTTCAGTTTGACCACAAATGGAGTGGCACAGCTGACCGTGAATGGGCCATTGTACCTTGGTTCACTCCATCTGCAGACAAAATTCCTAATATACACTTGTCGCTGGGAGTCAGCTGGATGGGTGGCGAGCTTGCAGATTTCAGTGCAGTGCTATTGTTCTTCTTCTGATCTGTCGAGAGATAAGCTTTGTTAACTTCATAAACTCTGTAGCATACATATTAATTCATCCCCCAAAATGCACGCTTTCCTGTGAGCATCAGAAGTGCTTCATACAGTTGAAAGTGCTGGATGCATGAGCCACCCTGTCACTATTTCATGAGGGGAGAGATATTGGTCCTTGCAGGGCTCTGTCTGCATACTGAAAAGGAACAGGGGCAAACAGTGGACCCAATTCTTTTTGAGGGTGACACACAACTTAGAGAGTTTGGCCTTTAGGACACCATTGATTTATTTTACAATGTTGTTGGCTTGAGGGTGATAGATGGAGCACAATTTGTGCTTGATGCCGAACAGATCTGTTCTCTCTTTGAATAGCTCATTAAAGAAGTGGGTGCAATTGTCAGACTGTAGTACTTTGCACAATCCCCTGCAGGGAAACACTTATCTTACTAGTAATTTAGCTGCATATTTAGCATCTGTGTGTGCACATGGACCAACCTCAACCCAATAGAAGAATGGGCAAACCACCACTATCAGAGAATGAAAAGTGTTGCACCTTTCTCCCATGTTGGTGAAATCAATGTGCACTTCACGGAACAGCCAGCTGGGATGCAGCAATGTGCCTTGTAGAGTCTGCAAAGTTTGCCCCATATTGTAGGTTTGACAGATGACACAGTTAGAAATTAATATATTTAGTAACTCATGTAGGTTGGGCACGCACCAGTACTCCTCTT
This sequence comes from Ambystoma mexicanum, assembly GCF_040938575.1. NCBI lineage: Eukaryota > Metazoa > Chordata > Amphibia > Caudata > Ambystomatidae > Ambystoma > Ambystoma mexicanum. Next base: position 529,117,968 of record NC_090937.1, read on the forward strand.
TGTCCACAGCAATGTGCTGTTTCGACATGTGGGAGGGGTATTGTAACTGCTAAAACGCTACCATTACCAATTATTGGGTTATTACCATCTTTTCTGCCATAGCAGTTCTTCACCAGGCAATTCTCAGCCCTCCAGTTCAAATGTTTGAGTAACTGTTAGCAAAGTGAATGGAACTTGCAATTTTAATTGCAAACTTGCTATCTCACGGCATTCTGTAATGTCTTGTACCTGGAGATACGCTACTATATTTCCTGCCTGGTCTGCTGTATCATTCCCAAGATAGTTTGTGTGCATGTTATTCATATGAACAGCACATTTAACCACTGCTACTACAGTGGGCCCGACAAGGCATACATTAATCTGTGTAACAGGGCAGCATGTTATACTGGGGACCCGTCTGATTATTTAAATCCTCTCCTTTTCCAGTGGGACAGACCTGAGTGTGCAGTCATAGTAACATAAGCCAAGTCAGAATACATGGTCACCCTGGGATGCTTCTTGCACCTGAGCAATGGGCTCAGCAGCTTGGGCAGAGTAATGCAAGGGTAGTCTTTTCTGTACTAGTACTTACATTTCTCAATCTACCAGTTGGACCACTGCTGCTCCTGTATGCCTTTTGGTGGTCTCCTGGTCAATAGTTGCTGACCCATTAACAGAGAACACTTCTCCATCACCAAGTTCACAATCTTGTGCTTTCGGAATATCATTGACAGGTCCTTCGTACATGGCAAAGTCGTGTAATTCATCAAAGTCAGTGATTGGTTCGGTCAGGAATGTGGCTGGATTTACTGTTTTACACTGGACCATGTGAATGGACAGGCTGGACAATCTGACCTCATACGCTGGTGCCCTCTGTGTGACGATGGTGGATTCTGATCATTCTAAGATGTGGAATACGGCATGTTCTACATATAGTGTTGTTGAACACCCCATTGTAAAAGTGGCTGATTTCTCTATGGAAAAAACTGCTGCAGTGACAGTTTATTCACACTTGAATAGTCCCTGCATTTCTGAGTCCAGCTTGCCACTTTAGTAAGCCAAAAACTTGTTGCCGATGGTGCTTTTCTGTGTCAGGACTGTCCTCATCATCAGACCGTCTGAGTTTGAAAAGAGATCAAAATATTGGGAAAAGTCAGGTGTTGCTAGGATAGAGGCTGTGGCAACAACATCATTTAATTCTTGAAAACTAGTAAGCATTTCATCTGTCCTTGTGATTGTGCTTTTTGTCTTTTGGACATTTGTGGGCGCCTGCAGTAGTGGTTGTGCATATGTGTGTAGTCAAAAATCCATGCCCTACACAACCCCAGGAACAACTGCATGTCCTTAGCTGTAACTGGTTGTGGTGTGCTGCATACTGCAGCTGTGCACTCTGGAAATATTTTCTTTCCATTAACATAGATGAGTTGGCCAAGATATAGTACTACCTGTTGGCAGTATTGCTAATTTGCCCTGTCCATCTTGTACCCCAGTAATTCCAATAGGGTGATATAATCGTCCTTGCACTGCTGTTGATTGGCACTATGTACTAACAAGTCATCCACATACTGAGTGATAATTCTCAGCAAGTGTTTGTTCCTCAAGTCTGCATGTAGCACTCTTTTGAATATACTAGGGGGACTCACAATAACCTTGGGGAAGCCTCTTGTGTTGGAATTGTCTTCAGCCATGTGTAAATGTTGTCAGATATTCAGAGTCAGGATATAAAGGGACAGAGAATAATGCATTTTTCAAATCAATAACAGTAAAATGGGTCACTGTGGTAGGTATGCTTCATAGTATTGTTGCAGGCTTGGACACAACCGGACACTCAGATTGTATTAATCAGAGGATGCAAATCCTGAATCATCCTCCAACTAGAGCCCTTTGATTTTTTGATGGGGTATATGGGCGTGTTACAAGGAGAGTTTGAGGATACAATAACACCTTGGTGCAAGAGTGCTCTAATGGTGTCATTAACTCCCTCAACTGCTTCCTTGGACAGAGGCTATTGCTTTACTCGGGGCAATACTGATCCCTGTTTAAGAGTAATATGTACTGGTGCAATGCTCTGCAGGACTAGCATGTCATGGAGAGTTGTTGTCCATAAATTGTCAGGTACCTGTACTAAATCTTCTTTGGCAAAGAATGGGATCTTTCTACCACAAACATGGGACATGGGACCTGGTGATATAGTGTCATGATCCTGCAGGGAACTGACACTGCTAGGATGAACTTCCCCTCATCGTCCTTGTCCTCAAATAAATCATTGTCTGTCACCTCCTTTAAAGGTTGGACTGACTCTGTGCACAACACCTTGTGCCACTCTCCTCCATCTGTATCTGTCCCAATTAGGACAACCTTCTCTTTTGCCACCAAAACCCCTTCTAGATCTTACATAATGATAGTCCCTGCAACATATTCTTGAGGCTGAGCAGGCCTCAATAAGAAGTTGGATGGTATTCACCAGCACTTATTAGATACTTGGGGCACTGCTCTGAACAACACTGTGACCCCATAAATAAATATACTGGGGTATACTGGTATCCCTCTAGCTGCTGTCTCACTCCCTAGTGTGTGAATAACAATGTTTGCACTTATGTGGAACATTGCTGGTGTCGAGCACTCCACTCCTCAGTCGGTGAACAAGACAGTCATGTTCAGCTTGCTGAGAACATCTCGCCCCAACAGATTGACAAGGGATGTTATTGAGACCAACAACAGGATCCATACCACCCTGCCCCCAAATTTAATGACACATTCCTCTGTAAATGGAACACATTTCAATGCCTCAGAGAAGCCCTGTGTCTCCATAACCTCACCTGACAAAGGGATGCTCTGTATAGGTTGATGGGCTGCTTTGTGCTGGCGCTGGCAACTGCAGAAACTGTCGAGGGGGGGCAGGTGGGGCTGTGGGTGGTGGCACACCATACAAGGAAGCTGTGGGCAGGGGCCAGGGGGCATAGGGCTGTGGGTATGAGGCTGGTGTTCCTTGTGCATACAGGGGCATCTGTTGTTTATATGAAGTTGTTTGCCTGCTCCTACATTCCTGTGAATAACTTCCCAACCTCCTCCAACACTATCCCATATTGCCCTCACACCCCCGTTGAGCCCATTCCACCGGAGCCTCCCCTTCCTCCTTGGGACCCTGCAAACCCTCGTCTCCCCTGCTGATACCATCCTTAGGGCCATCCTTGATATTGGGGTTGTGGGACTGTGTGTTTAGTGAATGCAGTGTGAGCAGGCCATTTTCTAACACAGATCATTTGGGAATCCTCTGCAGTCTGTTTACAATTTCATGGTCAGAAGGAGGAGCTGCACCTACATGCACACATACACCTGACACAGCACGGCGTGCAGCACTGTGTGTTTAGTGTTTCTTGCTTCGGGAGAGGAGCCTTTGCTTGGATCCATCTGACACAGTGAGACATTATTTAAGTTTACACTTGTGTGACACTCTACTTGTTTGGCAAACTTTACATCTGAATACAAGAAGCCCTTATGGTGCTGGAGGTGAGGTAGGTGAGGTCCTATCGGCCAGTTAAGATTGCTGTCTAGGACCGGCTGAGCACTTGGAGGTAATATCCTCCCTGTTCCCCCATTCCCTTAATTCTTCCACCGAGTAGATCACTTGGCTCTGAACTCCTTATTTGGGGATCTGTCTAAAAATCAGAGCCCAGTGCAATAGCTTCGGCGGCATTTAGGCGAGAGTGGTTGAAGTGACTGGTGTTTAGAGCAAGGGGCTTGGCTCAAGAGGCCCCGGGTGACCCCGCTGTAGACGGCCTCGTCTCTCCCTAACACCATACTTTAAAGTCACCTCATGAAGCGCACTACTACATGAAAATACGTCCTCCATTGTGCGGCAGCTCACGCCGGTAAAAGAATCAAGAGTCTGGCTACCTACACTAGAAATACCATCTTGGACTTCTGTCTGAAAAAGCCCAGGCTTGAGGCTATTTCTTACACTCAGCCCACCATAACACTCTTCTTTGACTCCATCCAATCCACTTCAAAATCTCATCTACCTCATTAACCTTGAAAAAGTATCTCCGTAAATCTCTCCTACTATAGACAATAATACTTTGTGGCTTAATATGTGCATAGGTCTACGGCACACTTCACTTGGCAGTGAAAATACTTTACCACAGAGTAATGGCAACAAGACCATCATTGGTACTAATTTATCGTAACCATTCTAGTGTGCTTGCCATTTCTGTGGCAAATAAAAAGGGCTTCTGCCTTAAAACAAATGTTTATACAATGAAATCTAATAATAGAGAAATAAATGCAATGAACCTACTATTTACTGAGAGTGTGTTGTCCAGTAAGCACCTGATGTTTCTCAATCTGTATGCAGAGTTGCAGTGAGGAGATTATATGAAGTGTACAGCTATGATTTGTGATTAGTGCAGTCCAGTGTAATGTGTGTTAAATAAAACAAATGATCTTTTTTAATTTAAGTGTTTGTACAAAAAGGTATATCTGCATGTTGTTAAAATTAGTTGCGATTTTAGGTACATGTGTTTGTTGGTTACTGGGTGCATCTCTTTTGGTTCTCCACTATGATTCTGAGCCTTGTAAACAGCCCGATGTCCACGGACTACCACACTGTCCGCGGACTTCATATATGACAAGTTGGGGGGGCATACAATATAGCAAACTTGTAGCAGATTAAAGGGGCACTAGTAAAAACCTATGAAATTCACTGTAAAAACTTTGTTAAAGGGACATTATGGTTAAGTAGCATCTACAAAAACCGATGAAATTCACTGAAAAAAAACATTGTTAAAGGGATGTTATGGTTACAATTAAAAGGAAAAAACCCTTGAAATTCACCACCTCGGTGCACTTCTAAGACTAACACCCAGGACATCAAAGATGAAATCACAAATGTAATTGATGACATCACTGATGACATCATATATGAAATTAATTGTGATATAAAGTCTCTAAAAGGGGTTGTGTTTATAATGTTAGTATCACGTCGTGAGGGGTGATCAGGAGATCCATCATGAGCTACATAATGTATTGAAGAATGTAGGGTGGGATGCATCTTAACCGTAACATCCCTTTAAAAATGTATTTTTTCTGTAAACTAAATAGGTTTTTATAAGTGAAAATGTTTCGTGGTGTTACATCACTGTGTATAAATTATTAATAATTCCTCTTTTCATATAAACAAACCGCCTTCCTCTCCCTTTTGTCTCAACTGCTCACCTTGTGAACACTGGCGTACCTCAAGGCCATGCCTCTCTGCCCTCCTTTTCAACCTGTATCTGACCACAGCACCAGGAATCATCCACGTGTGCAATCTCTCCTGTTGCAACTAAGCCAACGCTACCCAAATTATCCTAAGAATACCTAAAACAAGCACTAACCCACGTCCCGACCTTGAAGATTTTCTCCATGATATTGACCGATGGATGACAAGTAACCACCTCCTTTTGAACCCTGATGAAACTGAAATCATGGTGTGCAGCAATACTGCACTTTTCCCACAACTGCTCCCATGCCCCCCCTCCCTCAGCCGCCCCCTCTCTCCAATATAGCCAAAAACCTAGGCTGCACTATGGACTCAGGCCTAACCCTCATGCATCAGATCAATAATGTTTCAAAATGCTGTCACTACCACCTCAAACCTCTTAGATGCATTTTTCCTTACCTCTCCTAACTCAACAAACTTTCCACCTCCATGTCTATTGTTATGTCGAGACTGGCTATGCCAACTCCTTTTTACCTGGGAACAGCGGCATACCAACTCTACAAACTCCAAAGATCCCAAAACGCTGCTGCCAAACTCCTCCTCTCCCTCGGACACAGGGACCACATCTCACCTGCTCTCCGAACCCTCCACTGGGTCCCAGTTGGAAGAAGGGCCACCTTCAAGACCCTATGCATTACCCACCGAGCAGTGCACAAGACCGGCCCAACATACCTACAAGAGAAGCTAAAACCCCACTTCCCATCTTGCACCCTAAGATCAAGCACTGCCCTCTTTCTAGTGATTCCAACCTCCAATTATGTCAGGATGGGGGAGCCGTCTTCTCAACCTTGGCCCCAACTCTGTGGAACTCACTCCCCCCACATATTCGACGGACCCAAGAGTACATGGCCTTCCGCAAAGCTCTAAAAACCAACCGCTTTTCATAATGCTGACTAAGAACATCTTAGGCTAATGAGACCTTACAACCTGATTACAAAAGCTCAAAGAGATCCCGAGCAATGACACCACTGAATACGGCTATTAAGTCACTAATACATTTACTCTGAATGCAGCAATCGCAATCGCGCACTAGAAATCCGGATTAGCAAACTTGTTAAATAAAAACCTCCAGTCAGACACTCATCTCTCCTATCACTATGCCCACTCTCTACTCTACACAAACACACAATTCGAGCACAGCTACACCCCTCAATCAATTTCGGCCTAGCTGCTCACATACGAAAAATACTCTATGAACACCTCAACATTCTGATAAATTGCAGAAAATCGGCCTAGCTGCACACATAAGCATCCTATACAGACCTAACACAGCCAGAACCCAGCCTTGGGGACGATTCTCCAGACTGCACACATTCAACTGATATCAAATAGCACCACACCTAATGCTAGGATGCAGCTACCATTAGGCAATCGCATCAGCTGCATACATAATCGGTGCACCCAAGCACCCTTTGACACCTTACTCGTTCGACTGACCTGGACTGCGGTCTCCGAGGGCGTTCAACCTACCAGCGGTTTGAGTTCATACCAATGATATATAGAGCACTATATAAATCCAAATAACAAATGTATATGAAAGAACTACAAACCTCCTTTAAGAAACATATTAATGCAACACATACTTATCAGGGCGATTCATGGAATAAATAGCGCGGCGCAAGTGGGCAAAAACGTGCGAATCGCAGTGGAATTGCAAAAATCGCACGAAAAGCAGCGCACATCGATTCATGGAAGGGTGTGCGTGAAAAAACCATCTGATGTGCGCTAAAAAAGTGCGCGGCGCACGTTGGCGCACATGCCATCTAACGGCGTGCGCACAGGCCACAGCGAAAATTGCACATAGCGCGGCGCACGCTACAAAAGTAGGCGGAACACGGGGCGTAACACTCGGAATGGGGAACAACTTGCCAAAATGTGGGCGTCACGGGGGAAGTACAGGGTGCAAGTGCGCAGAACGCCCACATGCTCGCCTACAACACGTATTCATGGAATCGAATAGGGCAAAGCAGCGCACGGTCAAACAAGCGCACAGGCACAAACACGACCGCCACAAGAAAGCAGGCAGTAGCGTCCCTGCGCCTGTAAAAAATGTGCGCCAAAAGGTGCGCCAACAAATAGCACCTATGTACAGCTATGATGAATGTCCAATACTGTGGCCCTCCAGGACAAATGACGTGCAAAGGGGTACCCACAAACACGGACACGCGCTGACTGAAAAATAACGTGTGCGTGTATTTCGGGGTGCGCGGGAAGTTTCACACGCGAATTGGCTGGGTACGTGGATTCCAGGGGTGCGCGGGCAGTTCCACACGCGATTTGGCCGGGTACGTGGATTTCAGGGGTGCGCGTGAAGTCCAACACGCAATTTGGCTGTGTACGTGGATTTCAGGGGTGCGCGGGAAGTTCCACACGCGATTTGGCCGGGTACGTGTATTTCAGGGGTGCGTGGGAAGTTAAACACGCGATTTGGCTGGGTACGTGGATTTCAAGGGTGCGCGCGAAGTTCACGCGCGATTTGGCCGGGTACGTGGATTTCAGGGGTGCGCAGGAAGTTCAACACGCGATTTGGCTGGGTACGTGGATTCCAGGGGTGCGCGGGAAGTTTCACACGCGATTTGGCTGGGTACGTGTATTTCGGTGTTGCAGGGGAATGCTACACGTGATATGGCCATGTGGGTCCCCCCAGGTGTTCCCTCTACACCCTCCACGGCCACTGCAGGCAGCCCACACCACAGGGTACTATCCTGCACCCCTGCTCATGTCCCACAGGCAACCCATCCACCATGGCCATTCCCACCAGCCAACCCACATGTCACCTTGCACCACTGATCACCAACACATGTCTCCCACCACACCCACCCCCCAGCCACCAGGGGCAGCCTCCACCAGGCCCCCACTCATGTCCCCTATTACCCCCACCCCCGCAGTGCAGGGGCACCCTCCACCAGGCACCCACTCATGTCTCCCACCACCCCCACCCTCCAGCAGTGCAGGGGCAGCCTTCACCAGGCCCCCACTCATGTCCCCCTGCACCCCCACCACCCAGCCACCAGGGGCAGCCTCCACCAGGCCCCCACTCATGTCCCCCTGCACCCCCACCCCCCAGCCACCAGGGGCAGCCTCCACCAGGCCCCCACCCATGTCTACCACCACCCCCACCCCCCAGCAGTGCAGGGGCAGCCTCCACCAGGCCCCCACCCATGTCTACCACCACCCCCACCCCCCAGCCACCAGGGGCAGCCTCCACCAGGCCCCCACCCATGTCTACCACCACCCCACCCCGCAGCAGTGAAGGGGCAGCCTCCACCAGGCCCCCACCCATGTCTCCCACCACCCCCACCCCCCCAGCAGTGCAGGGGCAGCCTCCACCAGGCCCCCACTCATGTCTCCCACCACCCCCACCCCTCAGCAGTGCAGGGGCAGCCTCCACCAGGCCCCCACCCATGTCTACCACCACCCCCACCCCCCAGCCACCAGGGGCAGCCTCCACCAGGCCCCCACTCATGTCTCCCACCACCCCCACCCCCCAGCAGTGCAGGGGCAGCCTCCACCAGGCCCCCACCCATGTCTCCCACCACCCCCACCCCCCAGAAGTGCAGGGGCAGCCTCCACCAGGCCCCCACCCATGACTACCACCACCCCCACCCCCCAGCCACCAGGGCAGCCTCCACCAGGCCCCCACTCATGTCTCCCACCACCCCCACCCCCCAGCAGTGCAGGGGCAGCCTCCACCAGGCCCCCACCCATGTCTACCACCACCCCCACCCTCCAGCCACCAGGGGCAGCCTCCACCAGGCCCCCACCCATGTCTCCCACCACCCCCACCCCCCAGCAGTGCAGGGGCAGCCTCCACCAGGCCCCCACCCATGTCTACCAACACCCCCACCCCCAGCCACCAGGGGCAGCCTCCACCAGGCCCCCACTCATGTCTCCCACCACCCCCACCCCCCCAGCAGTGCAGGGGCAGCCTCCACCAGACCCCCACCCATGTCTACCACCACCCCCACCCCCCAGCCACCAGGGGCAGCCTCCACCAGGCCCCCACCCATGTCTCCCACCACCCCCACCCCCCAGCAGTGCAGGGACAGCCTCCACCAGGCCCCCACCCATGTCTACCACCACCCCCACCCCCAAGCCACCAGGGGCAGCCTCCACCAGGCCCCCACTCATGTCTCCCACCACCCCCACCCCCCAGCAGTGCAGGGGCAGCCTCCACCAGGCCCCCACCCATGTCTACCACCACCCCCACCCCCCAGCCACCAGGGGCAGCCTCCACCAGGCCCCCACCCATGTCTACCACCACCCCCACCCCCAGCAGTGCAGGGGCAGCCTCCACCAGGCCCCCACCCATGTCTACCACCACCCCCACCCCAGCCACCAGGGGCAGCCTCCACCAGGCCCCCACTCATGTCTACCACCACCCCCATCCCCCAGCAGTGCAGGGGCAGCCTCCACCAGGCCCCCGCCCATGTCTACCACCATCCCCACCCCCCAGCAATGCAGGGGCAGCCTCCACCAGGCCCCCACCCATGTCTACCACCACCCCCACCCCCCAGCCACCAGGGGCAGCCTCCACCAGGCCCCCACTCATGTCTGCCACCACCCCCATCCCCCAGCAGTGCAGGGGCAGCCTCCACCAGGCCCCGCCCATGTCTACCACCACCCCCACCCCCCAGCAGTGCAGGAGTAGCCTCCACCAGGCCCCCACTCATGTCCCCCTGCACCCCTACCCCCCAGCCACCAGGGGCAGCCTCCACCAGGCCCCCACCAGGTCCCCCTGCACCCCCACCCCCCAGCCACCAGGGGCAGCCTCCACCAGGCCCCCACTCATGTCCCCCTGCACCCCCACCCCCCAGCCACCAGGGGCAGCCTCCACCAGGCCCCCACGCATGTCTACCACCACCCCCACCCCCCAGCAGTACAGGGGCAGCCTCCACCAGGCCCCCACCCATGTCTACCACCACCCCCACCCCCCAGCCACCAGGGGCAGCCTCCACCAGGCCCCCACTCATGTCTTCCAACACCCCCACCCCCCAGCAGTGCAGGGGCAGCCTCCACCAGGCCCCCACCCATGTCTACCACCACCCCCACCCCCCAGCAGTGCAGGGGCAGCCTCCACCAGGCCCCCTCCCATGTCTACCACCACCCCCACCCCCCAGCCACCAGGGGCAGCCTCCACCAGGCCCCCACTCATGTCTCCCACCACCTCCACCCCCAGCAGTGCAGGGGCAGCCTCCACCAGGCCCCCACCCATGTCTACCACCACCCCCACCCCCCAGCAGTGCAGGGGCAGCCTCCACCAGGCCCCCACCCATGTCTACCACCACCCCCACCCCCCAGCAGTGCAGGGGCGGCCTCCACCAGGCCCCCACCCATGTCTACCACCACCCCCACCCCCCAGCCACCAGGGGCAGCCTCCACCAGGCCCCCACTCATATCCCCCTGCACCCCCACCCCCCAGCCACCAGGGGCAGCCTCCACCAGGCCCCCACCCATGTCTACCACCACCCCCACCCCCCAGCAGTGCAGGGGCAGCCTCCACCAGGCCCCCACTCATGTCCCCCTGCACCCCCACCCCCAGCCACGAGGGGCAGCCTCCACCAGGCCCCCACCCATGTCCCCCTGCACCCCCACCCCCCAGCCACCAGGGGCAGCCTCCACCAGGCCCCCACTCATGTCCCCCTGCACCCCCACCCCCCAGCCACCAGGGGCAGCCTCCACCAGGCCCCCACCCATGTCTACCACCACCCCCACGTCCCCAGCAGTACAGGGGCAGCCTCCACCAGGCCCCCACCCATGTCTACCACCACCCCCACCCCCCAGTCACCAGGGGCAGCCTCCACCAGGCCCCCACTCAAGTCTCCCACCACCCCCACCCCCCAGCAGTGCAGGGGCAGCCTCCACCAGGCCCCCACCCATGTCTACCACCCCCCCACCCCCCAGCAGTGCAGGGGCAGCCTCCACCAGGCCCCCACCCATGTCTACCACCACCCCCACCCCCCAGCCACCAGGGGCAGCCTCCACCAGGCCCCCACTGATGTCTCCCACCACCCCCACCCACCAGCAGTGCAGGGGCAGCCCCCACCAGTCCCCCACCCATGTCTACCACCACCCCCACCCCCCAGCCGTGCAGGGGCAGCCTCCACCAGGCTCCCACCCATGTCTACCACCACCCCCGCCCCCAGCAGTGCAGGGGCAGCCTCCACCAGGCCCCCACCCATGTCTACCACCACCCCCACCCCCAGCCACCAGGGGCAGCCTCCACCAGGCCCCCACTCATGTCCCCCTGCACCCCCACGCCCCAGCCACCAGGGGCAGCCTCCACCAGGCCCCCACCCATGTCTACCACCACCCCGACCCCCCAGCAGTGCAGGGGCAGCCTCCACCAGGCCCCCACCCATGTCTTACCACCACCCCCACCCCCCAGCCACCAGGGGCGGCCTCCACCAGGCCCCCACTCATGTCCCCCTGCACCCCCACCCCCAGCCACGAGGGGCAGCCTCCACCAGGCCCCCACCCATGTCCCCCTGCACCCCCACCCCCCAGCCACCAGGGGCAGCCTCCACCAGGCCCCCACTCATGTCCCCCTGCACCCCCACCCCCCAGCCACCAGGGGCAGCCTCCACCAGGCCCCCACCCATGTCTACCACCACCCCCACGTCCCCAGCAGTACAGGGGCAGCCTCCACCAGGCCCCCACCCATGTCTACCACCACCCCCACCCCCCAGTCACCAGGGGCAGCCTCCACCAGGCCCCCACTCAAGTCTCCCACCACCCCCACCCCCCAGCAGTGCAGGGGCAGCCTCCACCAGGCCCCCACCCATGTCTACCACCCCCCCACCCCCCAGCAGTGCAGGGGCAGCCTCCACCAGGCCCCCACCCATGTCTACCACCACCCCCACCCCCCAGCCACCAGGGGCAGCCTCCACCAGGCCCCCACTGATGTCTCCCACCACCCCCACCCCCCAGCAGTGCAGGGGCAGCCCCCACCAGTCCCCCACCCATGTCTACCACCACCCCCACCCCCCAGCCGTGCAGGGGCAGCCTCCACCAGGCTCCCACCCATGTCTACCACCACCCCCGCCCCCAGCAGTGCAGGGGCAGCCTCCACCAGGCCCCCACCCATGTCTACCACCACCCCCACCCCCAGCCACCAGGGGCAGCCTCCACCAGGCCCCCACTCATGTCCCCCTGCACCCCCACGCCCCAGCCACCAGGGGCAGCCTCCACCAGGCCCCCACCCATGTCTACCACCACCCCGACCCCCCAGCAGTGCAGGGGCAGCCTCCACCAGGCCCCCACCCATGTCTTACCACCACCCCCACCCCCCAGCCACCAGGGGCGGCCTCCACCAGGCCCCCACTCATGTCTCCCACCACCCCCACCCCCCAGCCATGCAATTTGCCTGGGTACGTGTACTTCGTGGTGCGCGTGAAGTTCCACACGCGATTGTACGTGTACTTCGGGGTGCGCGTGAACTTCCACATGCGATTTGCCTGGGTACGTGTATTACTGTGGGTGCGCGTGAACTTCCACACGCAATTTGCCTGGGTACGTGTATTACTGTGGGTGCGCGTGAACTTCCATATGCGATTGGGCCTGTGAGAGTGGGTCACATGTATTCCAGGGGTGGGCGGGAATATTTACCTGCGACTGTGCCTGTGAGAGCGTGCTACATGTATTCCTGGTGTGGGCAGAAAGATTCACACGTTCGCCTACGACGTGCCGAAAAAGTGTCCAATCCTGACACACGTACGCCAGCATGAAGCAGGCGTACGTCGACCCGCGCAGCATAAAAGTGCGCGAAAACCACAAACAAGCTCATACGCCAGGATGAATATACCATTCCTAGCAGCAGTGGCCGTGGGTTACCAAAGGAGGAGGAGGAGGATAGTGAGGGCCCAAATTTTCACTCCCAAAACCAGCCTTTTTGGGATGCCTGATGACCAGGTGTATGGGAGGTACAGGTTTCCCCCACACATGATACTTGACCTGGTCAGTGAGTGGGAGGATGACCTCACATCACCCACCCTGTTCTCCCAAGCACTCAGCCCCCTGGAGAAGGTCCTCAATGTACTGCACTTCTTGGCCACAGGATCATTTCAGCGGACAAGTGCCATAGTGGGTGGGGTGTCACAGGCCACGCAGTGACGCTGCCTACACCAGGTCTTGAACATCATCACTGCACGCCCATCAGTCCGTAGGCCCATATACCTGCCCAGGACACCTGCAGAAAGGCAGACTGCCACCCTCGATTTCTACGGTGTGGCACAATTTCCAAAAGTGCTAGGTGCCATTGACTGCACCCATGTGGCACTACGTCCCCCCAGGGCATCTGAGCACATCTATAGGAACCGCAAGCACTGGCATTCCATCAACGTGCAGGTAGTATGTAATGCTAAGGGAATCATCACCTCAGTATATGCAAACTATCCAGGGTCCACCCACGACAGCTTCATTTACCGAATGTCTACCCTAAGCCGGGACCTTGAAGCTGGGCGGCATGGTGATACATGGCTGCTTGGTGAGTATGAATGCCACTGCACATGCATGCATGTCAGATGCAGAGTAATGTCACTACCCCACTAATGATACCCATCACCTCCTCACCAGGGGACAGTGCCTACCCTCTGAGCACCCACATGATGACGCCAATTCGGAACCCCATCACGCCTCCAGAGGTAAGATACAACACAGCCCATATAGCAACCCGGGGCATAGTGGAGCGCACACTCGGAGTGCTCAAGTCACGCTTTCGCTCCCTTGACCGGTCTGGCGGGCAGCTGTTATATGCCCCCCCAGTAGTGTGCAGGATCATAGTGGCAGCATGTGTCCTGCACAATGTTGCAACACGCCGGGGCCTGGCCGTGGACATGGTGGTGCCCCCACATCCCCAACCACATGCACGCCCGCTGCGCATGGGAGGGGAGAGGGCACGGGGTGAGGCAGCCCGTACGCAGCTGGTGGCTAATTACTTCACATAGAAATCACACCCCAGTGGAGTGCACACAGGCCTGGCACATACCATCTGATTAGCAATGATGACTCGGCCTGACAATTAAGACGAACAAAGGGACTGTCAACTGTCAGAACCATAGCAGCCTGAGATTGTTCATGTGGAAGTGTCACAATGTGTGCATCCCTACCCACACAAACACCACCAATGCAGTGTCATGAAAATACACTTCCATGCTGCATAAATGAATACCCACTTGCAAAATACTACATGAAAACAGTGCCATGTCACCCACCCCCTCCACGGCACGGTCACACAACACACCATGGCATGTCATGCAATGTGAGAGGAAAGAAATGAATCCCCACAACATGCCCCAATTGTCAGCAGCTACAGTGTCCCTAATGGAAACCTGTCCACACATGAAATGCTCACAGTAATGCAGGACCTACAGCCCACATTACCAAATACTTACCAATAATACCAATCACCTACACAACCTCCAACCCACCTTAAACATGACATCACAGACTTAAAAATTAGCTAGCCTTACCACCTGATGATGACAGCCCTCCGAACACTTGCAAGTATACAGTGTTGGCGCCACGCAAGAGTGTAGGTGCACTGCTTACAACATGGACTCCAGTTCCAAGGTGGACCACATTGTGAAGACATGAGGAATGGACCTGCAAATATGGAGGATGTGATGGATGCAGAGGCACATATGAATACACCACGCAGTGTACAATACAACAACAATATGCACTATGAATGTATACACAGTATTGACTACAGACTGCGCACACAGCTCATGGGAGTCCAATGTCACCATGTACGTCAATGTCACTTGGGCACACCTTTTGCAAGCCCATGGAAACGGGAAGCAGGAGGGGTGTGTGTGACAAAAACCCAAGCATCTGAACCAAATCCATGACAAGCCTGCATGTGCCCAGCCACAATGCAGCGTATGCCCACGGGAGCCACACAAGGCAACACACTGTCCCAAAAAAAAAAAAAAAAACGAACAATTAAAATATAAAAAAAATAAAAATGGCCATTGATGGCCCAGGGGGGTTGGGGAGGCCACCCAGGAGGTCCGAGGACAGGGTGCACACCAAAACCCACCTGTGTGGATCTTGCGAAAAAAAAACACCTCCATGGGCTCATGGCCCACACGGCTACCCTATTGTGGGAGTATCACTGCTGTCGCTATTCTCACCCTGTGCAGCTGCATCCGGAGGTGGTGGCACTATGGGAGGCAGCCCACGCAAGGCCCTAGTCTGTTCCTCCATGGCTGCAAGCATGCGGGTGTGGTAGGTCTCGTTCTGGAGGATGAGTAAGCGGAGGTCCCAATGCAACAACTCACGGGATGCCCGGACCTCCGCCCTAGTTGCCTGCATCTCAGCTGAGAGCGTACGGGTGTGACCCTCCAGCTGCTGTTCTGTCCTTCGGTCTTTTGAAGCCTCAAGCTCAACAAGAGTCATCCTGAGGTGAAGGAGTTCCAGCCTCAGGGCTTCCCTGTGGCCCTGGGACTCCATGGAGATGGCTTCCTGCAGAGTCGGCAGTGCCGCCCGCCTGTCCCTGTTGGACGCCAACATGTCCTCCCTTTGTGACTGGCAGATGGAGTCGGTTGCCTGCTGTAGTCGCTCCATCAGCCTCTCGGGGGGGACAATGGAAGTGGCCACCCTATCCATGGCCTGAGCCATCATCTCTGATGATGCTGCCTGTTGGGTTGCCATACCGTAAATGGATTGCTCCCATGCGGTATTGCCAGGTGGCTGACGGCCACCACGTCGGCGGGCACCACACCTGTCTGGGGCAAGGCGAACTGCGCCTTGCTGTGCCGGCACTGCCTGAGGCTGCAGGACTGCATTCCCACTCTGATCTGCTGGCCCAGGAACAGGATCAGATGTCACGGAGTGTGACCCTGCATCCGTAACCACCAAAGGCGTACCTGCCAACACTGACATCCCCATTGAGGGTTCCAACCCTGGTGCAGGTGGGTCGGACAGAACAGAATCCCTCCCAGGAACACTCACCTGCGACGGCACGTAGGTCTCATCATCCAAATCAACACCTGATTACAGCTCGGGGAGGTGCAGCCAGAGACACCCCTTGAGAGCACGACCTGCAGCAGTTGTGGGTTCTCACCCAACACCACACCACGTCCCTCACTGGTGGTCGGTCGGCACTCAGACCCCCCCTGGGTCTGCACCATCTCCACAACCCCAGCAGTATCAGGTGCGTCTTCCCCTGCAAAGACATAAAAGAAAACAAATGGAAACAGGCATTAGCACCATGGCACACAATGAGGGCTGAGAGGCTACAGAAACAGTACTTGATTGACACATGTCCCACATGACTAAAACACTCCCATGCATGCACCGTCACTGCGTGTGATGGGGAGGCAGATGCCACACATTGATGACACCAAGATGGAAGATGAACACATTTGCTGCATGCTGCCTAGCAGTGCCATCACACATTGGCCAGTGATTGGCAGGTCAAATACACATGCCATCACACAGATGGCATGTACCCTAGCCATGAAGTGAAGAGGGAGAGGAGGTCACCAATTGTTCATTCAGTCCAGTTTGTTCATATGATTGATCATTTTCATTGTAATGGTTCTAATGTTTAACATGCAGCTGCCAGTCAAAAATGGTCCTATAGCACAGGGACATGTCCAAACTAATCATGTCCACGAAACTGAGCCAGTCCACTGTACCATAGCCATGTCAGACATGTGACAATAGGACTGAGAAATCCCGAGTAAAAGTGGTGGTATGCAAACAATCTGCCTGAATAAGCAGAGGTAAATAAACAACAGTGTAGTGGCAAGATGACACTCCAAGGGCAACTGGCGTGGTGTTGGGCTGGATGTCTAATGTTGGCCGAAGGGATGCTGCTATACCCAAATGCTGGTGCAAAGAATGTTTTGGAAGAGGCACATGGGTGAGCCGAACCACTCAGGCACACACACCCTCCCCTGGCACCCAAACAGAAGCCCTCCCACACACAACGTGCACATGGATGACACACGTATGCATGTGCACTCACCGGACAATGCTTCGTAATCTGCCACTACTCCCACGCCTTGGATCTGTTCCTCCGTGACGTAGGTCCCAGCAACCTGCTCATGTGGAGTGAGTTCTATGTCATCTGCTGGAGACCCACCTCCAGTCACTAGAGTTGCGGCATGACTTGAGGCCAGCTTATTCTTTGCCCTGCGCTTCAGGTCATTCCAGCGCTTGTAGCAATCATTAGCTGTGCGCCTCACGATTCCAAGGGCACTTATGATGTCCGCAATGGTCTGCCAGTGTGCCTGACGTTGTGCAGGTGTGGTCTTGGATCCTGTAACAATCACCATTTCGCGGTCATGTGCGGACACATACTCTACAAGTGCATTCAGTTCGGCCTCATTGAAGCTGGGCTTCCTTGACGGGCCGGACTGTGTAGCCGTGTTTGGGGCATCAGCCTCTACTGGACGAGCACTCTTCCTCTTCCGCTTGGAAGGTGGTGGGGATCCGGCGTGTCCTGGGCCGCTCTGGACACTAGGGGCAGGAGCGTGGGATTGCACACTCAGCATGGGAGTTGGTGCAGGCATTATCTCAACTTTGATGGTGTCAGGGGGAATGTCAGCATGATGGACTTGGAACGACACTGTCCTGGCTGGGTGTGTGAGAGGTGGGGCGGATGGAGCCGCAGCTGCCCCTGCAGCCTCCCCAGCCTGCCTACGCGGGGCAGCAGATGACCTAGCTGCCCCTGATCCACGTGGCCTGATGACACCAACGTTCACCGGCGCACATGGCCTAGACCTGCTGACCTGGGAGTCAGCCATGGAGTCACCCTGTGCCAGGTCTAGTTCCACAGTGGGCTGGTCCAACAAGGGCTGATTATGGATGGTGTCAGCCACGGTAACCTCAACCAGGGGGGGGGCATGGGTGTCCCTGACTGCTCCTCCACACATGGGGGGCTAGGGGCACCCTGCAAGTCACAGCCACGTCCCCTACCGGATCCACCACGGCCACCACTTGGGGCTCGGCCACCTTTGCCACCCTTACGGCTTGTTCGCCTCCCAGCCATGGCACTGATGTTATTGTGCATATGGGAGTTGATGTGAACTATTGTCCTGGGCAATTGGAGGTCAAAGGGCTTGGGTACCAGATGGTAATCGTACCCTAGTGCTCTAGCAAGGCTGTATGTCACCCCTGGGGAAAGATGACGGGTCACGCAACGGACAGGCAGCCAAAAAAAGGAAAGTAAGGTGCACGCAACCCCTCCTAGACCACGTGTGTGGGAAAAAAAACCTGCACCACGCTGTGGCACCCAGGAACACAAGAATGAACATATGCGTGTCACACGCAGCCTAGAATGACCTCTGAAGGGGTACGCGACAAACGGGGCAAGCACAGATGTTAGATACGTGCGCGACTCACCGTCTGCCAGGAACAAAAGCGTGAAAAATATGCACGTGTGCGTGTTGGCAAAACCCCCACCAAAAGAAGAATTGTACGCTGTCTGAGGAGACAGGACAACAGTAGTAGGGGAGCTTTTTGAGGAAACAGGCCAGGGAAAAGAGGAAAAGAGAAAAAACTGTCAGAGGTAACAGGGAGTACGAACTGGAAACGCCGTGAAGTAAATCGCGTGTGAACCAACAAGAAGTACAGATTTCACCCACTCGCTCTCCACGAAAAGCACGTACAAGGAAATGGCGTCCTACACGTACCTTTTATACACACGTCACAGACGCGCATACGCAATGAGGCCATTTCCACCAATTACGCGCTTTGACACTCGGACGTGTATCTCTTCATTTGTACACGCGCCATTCTCTACGGCCATGCGCGTGATGTCACAGCTGCGCATGGTGGCCTTTGGGCCAATGAAATGAAACTGCACGTCCGAGTGTCATCGCGTGTAATCGGAGGGAAGTGAGCGTACACGCGATTGGCCTGGGTACGTGTATTTCTGGGGTGCGCAGTAAGTTCCACACGCGATTGGTGGAAATCCACGTGTGCTCTGTCATCACGTGTAATGAGGGAAACACCCGCGCGCCTCACGTCACAGACGCGCTCACGCGCTAAGGGCCTTTGGTCCAATGAAATCGCATATGCGTGCTGACGTGCATACGCACTAAGGGCCTTTCCTCGATTTACACGCAGACGTGCAGGATTTTCACGTGCCAAATCACTCCATATCAAGCTGGCCACGCAAAAGCACACGGAAGACCACGCTCCTGCCCAAAAGGCCGAATTACTGCCCCCCAGAGCCCCGAGCAGCCTCCCACAAGCCATCTGCTGCTGCCTGCCTACCTGCCTGCCTGCTGCCACCGTGCCCTGCCATTTGGTGCCTGCACATCAGCCATCTGCAGGGGTCCATTTGCTGTGTCCACCCCTGCTGGAACAGAGTACTCCCGACTGGGATACCATCGCTCCACAGCCCAGCCCCAGGACCCAGTTGCCCACCCACTCCTGCCTCTGGGGTTGCCATGTCGGGCACTGCTACATCTGGCACCACTGGCAACCCCCGGCCAGAGAGGCAGAGGGGCACCAGCTTCAGTGCCACCGAAGTTGGTGTCCTGGTGGAGCAAGTCCTGGGGCAGTATGATGCCCTGTTCGGAAGTAAGCACGCCAACAAGGAAGGGCGGACTCGGATCTGGACGGACATCGTGACTGCCATCAACGCGGAGGGGGTGGCAGTCTGCGACTACCAACATGTCAAGAAGCGCTGTGATGACTGCAGGTCTAGGACCCTCTTGAAAGCCCGGCGCCTCGTGGAGGGGGGCCGGGGCCGCATGAGTACCATCCAGATGAGGGTCCTGGAATGCGTAGGCCCAGCGCTCCACGGCCAGATCCTTGAGAGGCAGACCCGTCTGGAGTTGAGCGGTAAGTGGCCAAGCATTGCTGTGTGAGACAGGGCATGTCGCAGTGTGCTGGTTGCCTGATACCTGCCTGTATGTGTGACATAGCCCATGTATGCATGTGTGTGTGCAGGGACGTCATGCATGTGAGACCAGTAATGTGTGAACCACACGGTTGGTGCATGTGTTCAAATGCAACATGGGTTGCCCTATGCGGAATGGCCACATGAAAGCATGCCAGTCTCTGTTCCTGGACATGGGTGAGGGATGGGTGCTGATGCCATGTACATATATGCTGTCCATGTCTGTGTGTCTGACCAGCGTGTCTGTGACTTGTGAATGCCTGGGATGCATGACACATGTCTGTGGCAATGTTCCCTTTCACTGATGCAGCCTAGTCATCCTTGTATCCACTGTGTCTGTGGTGTACGAGGTCAGATGGATGAAACTAAGGTGAAGTGTGTGCATGTGATAGGCATGGCACATGATGCATCTGAGTTCCAAAACAACAGTGTATGTTTAAAGAATATCATGGACATGTATGCTAATGTCCATAGCATGCGCCATGCCTGTTACCGCATGTGTTTTACCTGCACTGAGCCATGTGTTGTGGAGGGACATGATGGAAGTGATCTTTGACAGTGCCACTCATCTGCTATTGCTTCCTGTCTAGGGGACCATTGTACAGTACCCTGATGCTTGTGTTCTATGTGTGGGGGTAATAGGGGACAGGAGTGGGGGCCTGGTGGAGGCTGCCCCTGCACTGCTGGGGGGTGGGGGTAATAGGGGACAGGAGTGGGGGCCTGGTGGAGGCTGCCCCTGCACTGCTGGGGGTGGGGGTAATAGGGGACATGAGTGGGGGCCTGTTGGAGGCTGCTCCTGCACTGCTGGGGGGTGGGGGTGGTGGGAGACATGAGTGGGGGCCTGGTGGAGGCTGCCCCTGGTGGCTGGGGGGTGGGGGTGGTGGTAGACATGGGTGGGGGCCTGGTGGAGGCTGCCCCTGCACTGCTGGGGGGTGGGGGTGGTGGGAGACATGAGTGGGGGCCTGGTGGAGGCTGCCCCTGCACTGCTGGGGGGTGGGGGTGGTGGGAGACATGAGTGGGGGGCTGTTGGAGGGTACCCCTGCACTGCTGGGGGGCGGGCGTAATAGGGGACAGGAGTGGGGGCCTGTTGGAGGCTGCTCCTGCACTGCTGGGGGGTGGGGGTGGTGGGAGACATGGGTGGGGGCCTGGTGGAGGCTGCCCCTGCACTGCTGGGGGGTGGGGGTCATGGTAGACATGGGTGGGGGCCTGGTGGAGGCTGCCCCTGGTGGCTGGGGGGTGGGGTGCAGGGGGACATGAGTGGGGGCCTGGTGGAGGCTGCCCCTGGTGGCTGGGGGATGGGGGTGGTGGTAGACATGGGTGGGGGCCTGGTGGAGGCTGCCCCTGCACTGCTGGGGGGTGGGGGTGGTGGGAGACATGAGTGGGGGCCTGGTGGAGGCTGCCCCTGGTGGCTGGGGGGTGGGGGTGGTGGTAGACATGGGTGGGGGCCTGGTGGAGGCTGCCACTGCACTGCTGGGGGGTGGGGGTGGTGGGAGACATGAGTGGGGGCCTGGTGGAGGCTGCCCCTGGTGGCTGGGGGGTGGGGGTGGTGGTAGACATGGGTGGGGGCCTCGTGGAGGCTGCCCCTGGTGGCTGGGGGGTGGGGGTGCAGGGGGACATGAGTGGGGGCCTGGTGGAGGCTGCCCCTGCACTGCTGGGGGGTGGGGGTAATAGGGGACATGAGTAGGGGCCTGGTGGAGGCTGCCCCTGCACTGCTGGGGGGTGGGGGTAATAGGGGACATGAGTGGGGGTCTGTTGGAGGCTGCCCCTGCACTGCTGGGGGGTGGGGGTGGTGGGAGACATGAGTGGGGGCCTGGTGGAGGCTGCCCCTGATGGCTTGGGGGTGGGGGTGGTGGTAGACATGAGTGGGGGCCTGGTGGAGGCTGCCCCTGGTGGCTGGGGGGTGGAGGTGGTGGGAGACATGAGTGGGGGCCTGGTGGAGGCTGCCCCTGCACTGCTGGGGGGTGGGGGTGGTGGGAGACATGAGTGGGGGCCTGGTGGAGGCTGCCCCTGCACTGCTGGGGGGTGGGGGTGGTGGGAGACATGAGTGGGGGCCTGTTGGAGGCTGCCCCTGCACTGCTGGGGGGTGGGGGTAATAGGGGACAGGAGTGGGGGCCTGTTGGAGGCTGCCCCTGCACTGCTGGGGGGTGGGGGTGGTGGGAGACATGGTTGGGGGCCTGATGGTATCTGCCCCTAGTGGCTGGGAGTTGGGGGTGGTGGGAGACATGAGTGGGGACCTGGTGGAATCTGCCCCTGGTGGCTGGGGGGTGGGGGTGGTGGTAGACATGGGTGGGGGCCTGGTGGAGGCTGCCCCTGCACTGCTGGAGGGTAGGGGTGGTGGGAGACATGAGTGGGGGCCTGGTGGAGGCTGCCCCTGGTGGCTGGGGGGTGGGGGTGGTGGGAGACATGAGTGGGGGCCTGGTGGAGGCTGCCCCTGGTGGAAGGGGGGTGGGGGCGGTGGGAGACATGAGTGGGGGCCTGTTGGAGGCTGCCCCTGCACTGCTGGGGGTGGGGGTGGTGGGAGACATGAGTGGGGGCCTGGTGGAGGCTGCCCCTGGTGGCTGGGGGGTGGGGGTGGTGGGAGACATGAGTGGGGGCCAGTTGGAGGCTGCCCCCGGACTGCTGGGGTGTGGGGTGGTGGTAGACATGAGTGGGGGCCTGCTGGAATCTGCCCCTGGTGGCCGGGGGGTGGGGGTGGTGGTAGACATTGGTGGGGGCCTTTTGGAGGCTGCCCCTGCACTGCTGGGGGGTGGGGGTGGTGGGAGACATGAGTGGGGGCCTGATGGTATCTGCCCCTGGTGGCTGGGGGTGGGGGTGGTGGGAGACATGAATGGGGGCCTGGTGGAATCTGCCCCTGGTGGCTGGGGGGTGGGGGTGGTGGTAGACGTGGGTGGGGGCCTGGTGGAGGCTGCCCCTGCACTGCTGGGGGGTGGGGGTGGTGGGAGACATGAGTGGGGGCCTGGTGGAGGCTGCCCCTGCACTGCTGGGGGGTGGGGGTGGTGATAGACATGAGTGGGGGCCTGATGGTATCTGCCCCTGGTGGCTGGGGGTGGGGGTGGTGGGAGACATGAATGGGGGCCTGGTGGAATCTGCCCCTGGTGGCTGGGGGGTGGGGGTGGTGGTAGACATGGGTGGGGGCCTGGTGGAGGCTGCCCCTGCACTGCTGGGGGGTGGGGGTGGTGGGAGACATGAGTGGGGGCCTGGTGGAGGCTGCCCCTGGTGGCTGGGTGGTGGGGGTGGTGGGAGACATGAGTGCGGGCCTGGTGGAGGCTGCCTCTGGTGGCTGGGGGGTGGGGGTGGTGGGAGACATGAGTGGGGGCCTGTTGGAGGCTGCCCCTGCACTGCTGGGGGGTGGGGGTGGTGGGAGACATGAGTGGGGGCCTGGTGGAGGCTGCCCCTGGTGGCTGGGGGGTGGGGGTGGTGGTAGACATGAGTGGGGGCCTGGTGGAGGCTGCCCCTGGTGGCTGGGGGGTGGGGGTGATAGGGGACATGAGGGGGGGCCTGTTGGAGGCTGCCCCTGCACTGCTGGGGGGTGGTGGGAGACATGAGTGGGGGCCTGATGGAGGCTGCCCCTGCACTGCTGGGGGGTGGGGGTAATAGGGGACAGGAGTGGGGGTCTGTTGGAGGCTGCCCCTGCACTGCTGGGGGTGGGGGTACTAGGGGACAGGAGTGGGGGCCTGGTGGAGTCTGCCCCTGCACTGCTGGGGGGTGGGGGTAATAGGGGACAGGAGTGGGGCCTGGTGGAGTCTGCCCCTGCACTGCTGGGGGGTGGGGGTAATAGGGGACATCAGTGGGGGCCTGTTGGAGGCTGCCCCTGCACTGCTGGTGGGTGGGGGTAATAGGGGACATGAGTGGCGGCCTGGTGGAGGCTGCCCCTGGTGGCTGGGGGGTGGGGGTTGTGGGAGGCATGAGTGGTGGCCTGGTGGAGGCTGCCCCTGGTGGCTGGGGGGTGGGGGTGGTGGGAGACATGAGTGGGGGCCTGTTGGAGGCTGCCCCTGCACTGCTGGGGGGTGGGGTGGTGGGAGACATGAGTGGGGGCCTGGTGGAGGCTGCCCCTGCACTGCTGGGGGGTGGGGGTGGTGGTAGACATGAGTGGGGGCCTGTTGGAGGCTGCCCCTGCAATGCTGGGGGGTGAGCGTAATAGGGGACAGGAGTGGGGGCCTGTTGGAGGCTGCCCCTGCACTGCTGAGGGGTGGGGGTGGTGGGAGACATGAGTGGGGGCCTGATGGTATCTGCCCCTGGTGGCTGGGGGGTGGGGGTGGTGGGAGACATGAGTGGGGGCCTGGTGGAATCTGCCCCTGATGGCTGGGGGGTGGGGGTGGTGGTAGACATGGGTGGGGGCCTGATGGAGGCTGCCCCTGCACTGCTAGGGGGTGGGGGTGGTGGGAGACATGAGTGGGGGCCTGGTGGAGGCTGCCCCTGGTGGCTGGGGGGTGGGGGTGGTGGGAGACATGAGTGGGGGCCTGGTGGAGGCTGCCCCTGCACTGCTGGGGGTGGGGGTGGTGGGAGACATGAGTGGGGGCCTGATGGTATCAGCCCCTGGTGGCTGGGGGGTGGGGGTGGTGGGAGACATGAGTGGGGGCCTGTGGGAATCTGCCCCTGGTGGCTGGGGGGTGGGGGTGGTGGTAGACATGGGTGGGGGCCTGGTGGAGGCTGCCCCTGCACTGCCTGGGGGTGGGGGTGGTGGTAGACATGAGTGGGGCCTGGTGGAGGCTGCCCCTAGTGGCTGGGGGGTGGGGGTGGTGGGAGACATGAGTGGGGGCCTGGTGGAGGCTGCCCCTGGTGGCTGGGGGGTGGGGGTGGTGGTAGACATGAGTGGGGGCCTGGTGGAGGCTGCCCCTGGTGGCTGGGGGGTGGGGGTAATAGGGGACATGAGTGGGGGCCTGTTGCAGGCTGCCCCTGCACTGCTGGGGGGTGGGGGTGGTGGGAGACATGAGTGGGGGCCTGATGGAGGCTGCCCCTGCACTGCTGGGGGGTGGGGGTAATAGGGGACAGGAGTGTGGGCCTGGTGGAGGCTGCCCCTGCACTGCTGGGGGGTGGGGGCAATAGGGGACAGGAGTGGGGGTCTGGTGGAGGCTGCCCCTGCACTGCTGGGGGGTGGGGGTAATAGGGGACATGAGTGGGGGCCTGTTGGAGGCTGCCCCTGCACTGCTGGTGGGTGGGGGTAATAGGGGACATGAGTGGGGGCCTGTTGGAGGCTGCCCCTGCACTGCTGGGGGGTGGGGGTGGTGGGAGACATGAGTGGGGGCCTGGTGGAGGCTGCCCCTGGTGGCTGGGGGTTGGGGGTGGTGGGAGACATGAGTGGGGGCCTGGTGGAGGCTGCCCCCGGTGGCTGGGGGGTGGGGGTGGTGGGAGACATGAGTGGGGGCCTGTTGGAGGCTGCCCCTGCACTGCTGGGGGGTGGGGGCGGTGGGAGACATGAGTGGGGGCCTGGTGGAGGCTGCCCCTGCACTGCTGGGGGGTGGGGGTGGTGAGAGACATGAGTGGGGGCCTGTTGGAGGCTGCCCCTGCACTGCTGGGGGGTGGGGGTGGTGGGGGACATGAGTGGGGGCCTGATGGAGGCTGCCCCTGCACTGCTGGGGTGTGGGGGTAATAGGGAACATGAGTGGGGGCCTGTTGGAGGCTGCCCCTGCACTGCTGGGGGTGGGGGTAATAGGGGACAGGAGTGGGGGCCTGTTGGAGGCTGCCCCTGCACTGCTGGGGGGTGGGGGTGGTGGGAGGCATGAGTGGGGGCCTGATGGTATCTGCCCCTGGTGGCTGGGGGGTGGGGGTGGTGGGAGACATGAGTGGGGGCCTGGTGGAATCTGCCCCTGGTGGCTGGGGGTGGTGGTAGACATGGGTGGGGGCCTGGTGGAGGCTGCCCCTGCACTGCTGGGGGGTGGGGGTGGTGGGAGACATGAATGGGGGCCTGGTGAAGGCTGCCCCTTGTGGCTGGGGGGTGGGGGTGGTGGGAGACATGAGTGGGGGCCTGGTGGAGGCTGCCCCTGGTGGCTGGGGGTTGGGGGTGGTGCAAGACATGAGTGGGGGCCTGTTGGAGGCTGCCCCTGCACTGCTGGGGGGTGGGGGTGGTGGGAGACATGAGTGGGGGCCTGGTGGAGGCTGCCCCTGGTGGCTGGGGGGTGGGGGTGGTGGTGGACATGGGTGGGGGCCTGGTGGTGGCTGCCCCTGCACTGCTGGGGGTGGGGGTGGTGGGAGACATGCATTGTTGATCAGTAGTGCAAGGTGACATGTGGGTTGGCTGGGGGGCATGCCCATGGTGGATGGCTGCGTGCGGGACATGAGCAGGGGTGCATGGTAGTCCCCCGTGGTGTGGGCTGCCTGCAGGGGCCGTGGAGGTTGTAGAGCGAACACCTGGGAGGACCCACACGGCCAATTCACGTGTAGTACTCCCCAGAACCCCTGAAATACACGCACCCTGCTGAAATCGCGTGTGGAACTTCCCGCGCACCCCTGAAATACACGTACCCTGCTCGCACTGGGCCAATCGCGTGTGGAACTTCCTGCGCACCCCTGAAATACACGTACCCTGCTCGCACGGGGCCAATCGCGTGTGGAACTTCCCTCGCTCCCCTGAAATACACGTACCCTGCTGTAATCGCGTGTGGAACTTCCCGCGCACCCCTGGAATACACGTACCCTGCTCGCACGGGGCCAATCGCATGTGGAACTTCCCGCGCACCCATGAAATACACATGCCCTGCTGAAATCGCGTGTGGAACTTCCCGCGCACCCCTGGAATACACGTACCCTGCTCGCACTGGGCCAATTGCGTGTGGAACTTCCCGCCCACCCCTGAAATACACATACCCTGCTGAAATCGCGTGTGGAACTTCACGCACACCCCTGAAATACACGTACCCTGCTGGAATCGCGTGTGATCCTTCCCACGAACCCCTGTTATACACGTTCCCCGCTTGGCATTTGCTGTTTGCCAGCCCTGTGAACTGGTCCAGGGTTAGCGCTTCCCTTTGCGATTATTTGGGGATTTTGAAGGCTTTTCCTTGCGCAAGGGCGTTCTTGGGGGCGTAACTGGCGCTGCTGCAGGGTCGCTGCGCCACGCTGCACCACTGCTGGTTTTGGATGCGAAAATCGATTTTAGCGCACGCGGCTGGCACAGACATTCGCACGGGCATGCTGTGCGCCAGTCGCGTGCGCCACTTTTGTGCGATTTTCTATGAATTACCCTGTATGTGTGTCGTTCTCAGCAGCGCATGTTGGGAATGCAAATCATCGTTCAATTGCCTACGACAGACGGCTCAACCATGACCCCAGCCGAACCAAACAACGCATGTTATTCACTGCACTTACCCTGCCCCTCGTCGTCATGGCCAGTAGCCTGATTGTCCAGCTGTACCTCACAGGCTATACCTCAGCCACCAAAGGTATATCACTATTTTTTGTACCTACATTATTACACTTTTAAAAAATAAAACACAGACCCATTTGCAAAACCATGCTTTCATGTCCTTGTCAAAAGTTACGTACAAAAAATAGTCATATAACTTAGCCCTCACTTGACAAATTCAGACTTTGCACAAACATTTAAGGTTGGGTCTACAATCTTTCCGAAACGATTTGTCCTTATTTGTCAATTGGCAGCAAAGTAATAAGCAATTAAAACATGTTGAGGCCCCCCTCTAATGTTGCCCCCTCTTTCATATCTAGGTCTAAAATCGTTTTGTCCAGATTCATCAAATGACACCCCATTCATAAGCCTTTAAAATATTTTGGGACCCCCGCTAATTTTGTTCCCTTTAGGCAAAACAGCAACAGACTTTGCAGAATCATTCAGTCAGGTCAAGAATGAAATTCCCAAATTTCATGCAGTTTCATTGAGTGGTGCCAAAGTTATACGCCATCCACAAACTGCTTTTCACAAACCTTGTAATGCAGAAATAGGCAGAAATGTACCCGAACATCTGAGATGTTTGCGAACATCACAGGACTGCCACGGATATCCAGACTGCTAGCTGACGTCAGAGTTGAAAAAACACCTGTTTTTGTGACTTTTTGTGACCCATCCTCGCCATCCCTCATCTCCCCAGAGATTGTTTAATTTGTTTTACAAGTGCAATGTTGTGTTTTTTAATATGTTTTCACTGCAGTGTTTGCGGACAAATGGTGCTGTCTGCGAATCTATCATGGCAGGCGTTTTCAAAAATCTAACGCACCTCACGCTTTTCACTATCCTATAAGCAGGCATGTCCAATGTCCGCAAACATAATGCTGCCCACTGGACCAATCTGAGGCCTGTCTGCAGACCAACGCTTGAATTGGTTCCGCCATCTGAACCCAGATATCACTAATTTGTTGTACCTGCATTTAAAAAAAAAGCTACTAGACGGATTTAAACCAAGTTCACAAAAGCACGCTTTCTGGACCAATCCACCATTCCTGCCACAAATTTGGTGAAAATCTGTCCAGTGGTTTGGGCAGTAGGCGTGAGCAAATAATTTGTCTCCATTGCATCTATGGGATCAACCACACATTTTGGGACCTCCCCTGAATATTTGTCCCCTCTACGAAACCTCAACAAACTTTGCAGAATCAATCTGATGGGCCATATACTTTTCTTGCAAAGTTTCTTCAGTATTTGTCTGGGGGGGGCAAAGTTATAAGCCTACCAAAAAGTTTTCTACCTATGGCTTGTGCAACTTAACCATAACTACACAGCTGCTACCAGAGGCTGTGTATATATATATATATATATATATATATATATATATATATATATATATATATATATATATATATATATATTCAGTGAAAACAACTTTGTTAAAGGGACGTTATGGTTAAGTTGCGCTACTAAAAACCTATGAAATTCAGTGAAAAAACTTTGTTAAAGGGACGTTATGGTTCCAAGTAAAACCGAAAAACCCTTGAAATTCGCCAGTTATGGTAAGCTAAGCAACCATAACTCGCGCCACCACCGTGCACTGCTAAGACTAACACCCAGGACATCAAAGATGACATCACAAATGTCATTGATGACATCACTGACATCACATGTCTGGCTCACTATTTTTTCTTTTGCTGACATATCTAGGCCACATGGTTTTCTTCAGTAACAGTCAGAAACTAAGAATTTTATTTTATTTGTAGACATATCCTTCTAGTAGGTTCTTACAGTAATTCCCTTAGAGTACAGTCACATCATATGAAACATATACATATGGGAAAACACAAGCTTGAAAGACAGCAATCCTTTTTGTGCATAAAGATAATCACTAGACTTATGAGAACTTTCTGATAGTTTTGTTGTTTTTTTTATGTCTGTACTTTCCCTGTATATGGTCATATTTGTATACATTGTACTCACACTACTTTCCTTAGGGTCCAATAACATCAAGTGATACATATACATAGGGCAAATAGCAGCTTTGAAACAGAGCAATCATTTATTTGCATGAAACTAATCAGTTAAGTTATGAATTGTTTCTCCTACTACTTGTGCTTTTTTGCTAACTTCACTTTCCCTGTATATACCCATATTGGTATGTGTTCTTGTGTCTTTGTGTTTTGTCTATAGTAATGCAATTATGTAATACATGGGTTTTATTAGCTACTTATTACATATTTCACAGTACACAAAAATCTATTAAGAAAACAATTATCATTTCATTATTCAACATATTAACATTACGAATATCATACCTTCATCTTGTACGCTGCACACAATGTTATGTTTCTGTATGAGTAGCTTAGTATACTAGATAGAACCCCATAATAGGATGCTATTTATATCAATGCATCGTTCAATGCACTTATTAGGGTATATTTCTTGCAATGATTCTTGACACTTTTTTCGCAACATAATAAGAATCCCTTCTACACATATTTCATGAGAAGTACATACACATGTGATGTCATCAGTGATGTCATCAATGACATTTGTGATGTCAGCTTTGATGTCCTGGGTGTTAGTCTTAGCAGTGCACGGTGGTGGCACGAGTTATGGTTGCTTAGCTTACCATAACTGGCGAATTTCAAGGGTTTTTCGGTTTTACTTGGAACCATAACGTCCCTTTAACAAAGTTTTTTTCACTGAATTTCATAGGTTTTTAGTAGCGCAACTTAACCATAACGTCCCTTTAACAAGGTTTTTTCACTGAATTTCATAGTTTTTTAGTAGCACAGCTTAACAATAATGACTTTGACTTTATATACATGTCATATGGAACTGACTAGATCTCTTCTTATGAACTTGATGTCCGCGAACTTATTTAATGTTCGCGGACATGTTCGGAGAACAGTACCACTACCTAAAAACTGTGGGGGGGGGGGTGGTGGGGTATGTTTGATTGTTATATCATGATATAGGAACATTTAACAAATTCAAAAAGCAGCACACAAACACATTATATATAGTAATACATAAGAAATGTAACCCATATATGTAACGCACTAACCATTCATTTAAATACAATATGTTCTGAAATGGAATATACCACAAGAAGATAAATTGGCTTCCAACATAATTACCTCACAGACACAACAGAACTGAGAACAAGACCAGACCCACTGAATACATAGGACTTATCTTACCAGAAACAGTAAGTGTACTTAATTTTACTCATATATTTATAAACTTTCTGTATTAGATTAAAAAATATATTATCTTTTTTTTTTTCTCACAGAAATGTCTAGTACTCTGGAATGGCTAGAGGACAATTTCCCACATGAAGAAATGTCACAAGATAGTGAAACTAATGGTAAACACTTTATAATATAAACCATTTATTTATTATTTTTTTTATATACATTTGACATATATATTATTTATTTGTACAGAGCATACCAAAATAGAAAAAAACTTCAGAAAACCCTGTTATGGATAACAGTCTTCACAATATAGAAGAAAAAATGGATGTATTGTTGGCTAATTTTAATAATTTAAAAACTTTTGTAGAAAATCATTTCAAACCAAAAACCTCGTACCATTGCCCCACATGTACTTGTCCCTCCTCAACATATCCCAGTCAATTATCCCCAAACCCTCTCCGTAATCCAAAACGTTTTGATGAGACTTCCATCCCTTCTTCACCTAATACCAATCATGTTGAAACCCCAAATTCTCCTGTTTTTGTTTCTGTTTCTGCCTCACCTTCTCTGTGATACATTATTAATATATGTTAAATAAAATGTAATTTTT
The DNA here is from genome assembly GCF_040938575.1 of Ambystoma mexicanum. Classification (NCBI taxonomy): domain Eukaryota; kingdom Metazoa; phylum Chordata; class Amphibia; order Caudata; family Ambystomatidae; genus Ambystoma; species Ambystoma mexicanum. The sequence goes on from NC_090937.1 coordinate 529,149,222, forward strand.
ATATTGTATTGTGAATAGTTTCCGTTTTTTTTTTAAAAACAATAAAAGTGTCCGCGGACAGTGCGAGTGTTCTGAAATGTTCGTACATAAACGAAAATGGAGGTGTCCTGAAGAACACCACACCTGTTCGTACTGTTCGCTAGCAAGTTAAAACTGTTCTAAGAACACACGTGGTGTCCTGAAATGTTCGTAAAGAAACAAAAATTAAAGTGTTCTAAAGAACACTATATCTGTCTGTAATGTTCGCTATCAACTTAAAACTGTCCTAAGAACACAATTGGTGTCCTGAAATGTTCGTAAATAAACGAAAATGATGTGTCCTGAACAACAGTACAACTGTTCGTAGTGTTTGCTAGCAACATGAAACTGTACTAAGAACACACGCGGTGTCCTGAATTGTTCGTAAACAAACAAAAATTAAAGTGTCCTAAAGAACACTATACCTCTCCGGTACTGTTCGCTAGCAAGTTCAAACTGTTCTAAGAACGCTATTGGTGTCCTGAAATGTTCGTACGTAAACGAAAATGTAGGTGTACTGAAGAACACTATATCTGTCCTTACTGTTTGCTACAAAGTTTAAACTGTTCTAAGAATACACGCGGTGTCCTGAAATGTTCGTTTCACGTGTGACGCACTTTTAATTACTTCAGAACCCGAACAGTGTCCGTAGGACATCAATGCGCATGCGCTAACCAATCTCCGTGCACTTGGTGTCCTGCGGACAGGCGCTTCCTTCGCGGACTAGTTCGCGAACGGATCATATGACCGCGCCCACGCTCATCGTGTGTCCTGAAATGCGGACACTGTTCGTGTCCCCGAACAATTTAAAAGTACATTTTCAGTTAATCCATAATATTTTTCAATAAAATCTCACCATGGCACAAGTCCCACATAGCAATCTTGAGTTTCTATAAACCTTTTGAAACTTTCCGATCCTTTTTTTGTGTTCGATCTGTCCGCGGACAGTGCGCATGTCTGCGAACCGTGCACAAGCACCCCTATAAAAGACCACGCCCAAGAGCTTATTCCCATTGTGTTTCTGGCTATTCTTCACAACACAGTGATTTTTGCTGCCACCTGCAGACTACACCATCATCGAGATGGCATCCTTGGCTGCTGAACTGCCACTTGGTGCTGCACCTGCTTCAGCACCACCCCCACCACCACCACCTCCCCAAGGGCCTGAAGAGGGGAACAGGAGTGAGGATGCGGAGGAGGAAGAAGAGGATGATGAGAATGAGGTAGAGGAAAACCCTACTACCCGCACTAGGCGTGAGTCTTGGGTGTGGCGGTTATTTACCATTCATGGTAATGCTCCTAAGGCTCGTGCGAACCGTGTTACCTGCAATGAGTGCAAAATGATACTCAGTCGCGGGAAGCACGGTAAGTACAGCTTTGGGACCACTACTATGAAGCGACACCTGAGGTCATTTCACTCTGGGGCTATTTGCAGGGTTGTACCTTGCGAAGAACGTAGCAGGTTGATTTCCTCTACTTCATCCTCTGTTTCTGATACTGTCACCACAAGGACCACCTCTGTGGGACAGCGTCTTCCTCAAGCTGCCTCACAAGCCATACAGAATGCTGATGACCCTTACCTGTCGAGGGTCACAGTTGTAAGTATGTACTGTAACACAGTACTCTGCAGGGGGGAGCGACTTCGGAGTGCTTTTGAGACTATCGTCTCAGAGCACGAGAAGACCTGCTCACTACCCAAATAAAACCCACTCTACATCTTCCTCTCTCAGCTCGCCCTTTCTTATCCCTGTGGTTGGTGTCCACCCCTTTACCCTCCTTTACCCACCTCTCCTAGTGTGTCGTGTCTGAAAAACCAAAAAAAAATACAAAATTACAAAAATCAAAATAAAATGAGGCTCTTTTCAGAGCCACCTTTCCCAGTTAAATAAAAGAATTGAAAATAAATGAAGCAGGGCACTTTGTATTTTTTAGAAGTCCGCAGACAGTTCGCGAACATTAAAAAAATTGGGTTGCTACTCCATCACAAACATTGTAATTTTCTCTGGAAAGAAGTGGTGGCTCTGAAAAGAGCATTTGGGTGGTGTTTGTAAGTCAAAAATTGTAAATGCTTAACATCTACTTCAAAATCGTTGTTGTAATTCCATAAAAGGTCGCAATGCATTTTGTACATTTCTCAGAAAAATCTGATTGCCAGCATAAGTAAGATGGACTCCATCTCTGCGAAAAATGTATGTACTACAAAAAATATTTTTATTGTGAAAAGAAGACATGCCAAAATCTCTTAGAAAGGCACAAACAAGCTTATTAACATTGCGCCTTGCTTTTTCCATTTGTGGACCAAATGAAGAAGAACGAAGACACATTTGTCTCTGCGCAATCCATGAAAATATCACTTGAGAATTAGGAAACATGTCGATAACCTTCCTAAGTCCTTCTTTCATAGCAAATTGCAAAAAAATTCCAGTCACATGTCCTAAACTGTTCCCTCCACAATGAATTACAATTATGTCTGGATGTTGCTCTGTCTCCAAAGTAGCACAGAGAGGTAGCAAGTCCAAACACTTCATTCCACGTACTCCATGCCAGTGTACTTCCACATGTGGGAATCCAAGATCTAGAGCTACTCCACAGCTTTCTGTATGCACCTTCACCCAATGTATCCACAAATCTCCTAAAATCCAAACTATATGTTTTCTGAAACACACAGCCATAGCTATCTTTTGTTCTCTCAGCAAAAAGAGTATCTGAGTAAATCTCTCCTGGCACAACACACCCACCAAACTTTCCTGACCAATCCCTTTCAGTGCTTATTCTCATTTGCATGACTTCTGAACCCAAAAATCCCCGGATGTAACTCCCGATGTCCGCGAACTACCGCCATGTCCGCGGACATATCGTAACATGAACAGCCCTTCTACCATTTCCACTACACTCTCTCTGCCATTCCCTCATTGGATGTACCTCAAAAATCACATGACCATGCACCAATCACATTCAAGACCTCTACATCTAACTGCATCATCATAGATCAGCACTGCAAATGTACTCTGAATCTCTCTGAGTACAAGTGTCATATCATTGGCAAGCAGCATCTACCAGAAATACTGTACAAGTCTTCAAGATTTCTACTTGCAGCTCCATGCATATCCATATGCATGAACACAAACTTCAGGTATGCATATTTTCTGTATAGTAGATGAACACATTTTCAAACAGACTTTTACCTTGTAAAATCTGTAAAATGAATTTACTGTACTTTTTTCAATTTCCTAAAATCAACTATCACTTATAAACCTTTATACTATTTACTTTCTTTATACACACACACTCAAATCATGTTAAACTAACATTTTTTAAATGAAATATATAGACTACATATATTCAAACAAAATTGCATGCAAACACAATCTATGTTTAAACCTTTATAAAAATACTTATACAATTTCATATTTTTTGTTTTATTTATTTATTTACTTAATTACTTTAAATTAGACATGACATTGAGGCGCTATTACCTAGAACAGTTTACTTACAGAAATAGTGGTATTCACTAATATATTATAAATTTCACAAGACATAGTAAAGATATTTTTTTTTTTGCTACAGTTAGTCATTCAATACAATTTGTTCATTAAGAACATATCATATGTACTGAACTGATGCAATGTATCTTATGTAAATAAATTAGTTTAATGGTTTTACAGAAGGCACTGAGGATTTCAATAAAAAAATCAATATCTAAATTAAAAACAGTTCTATATACAAACAAAGTTACTAATTTGAAGCTTTTACAATTGCAGTGAAGACCAGTTTCCTGAAAAGAAGCAGCCGAATTCGAAGAAGAAAGAAAAACTAAGAAGTTACCTGTTAATTTAAAAAAAAAAATAAGTAAAATATCATCATAATATTTGTATTATTAATCAAATATACTATAACGTTAATACGAGCTATTTCGGTTTCTAAAAATAGAGATTTTGTACCATTTTGTCCAAAAATGTCCATGTCTTAAACAGCGATTTACAGCCAGAATTGCACACAAATTTCTATTTTTGGACACACAAATTACCCAACTGAACCACTACAATTTTCATATTATAGAACAAACAGCTGTTTTAATTGTATACATTAGATTTACTATTTATACTTTTCCACACCACTAGCTTACTTTTTTTTTGTCATCTGAACCCCAGTTTAGTAACACATAAATTCAAGAATACCTATCCCTACTAGTTTTAGTTCCCAATGCACAATCACACACCATTACATGCATCTTTATCATCTTACTCAAACACTCATGCACACAGCACACATACATTCCAGAACACCCTAACCCATATCTTCTTTATTTTTTTCAACAGACCCTAAAGAATGCCTACCAAAAGTCAAGTCCGTAGAAAGCAACGCAAAAGTAGAGCAAATGAAAATAAAGGTGTCCAACATAAGCATCCATCTCTAGCAGAATTTGTAAAAAAAGTTGAAACAAAACAGCTAATACAATCATTTAGTGAAACACAAGAAGTTTCAAGTACAACAACTTCGCTTCCTCTATCAAAATGTAAAACAAACCAAAAAACAATTAACAGAAAATCAGCTATCAGTACAGATAAAACTACTTCTTCAAATTTTAATATAGTGCAAAGTAAGCATACCAAGAAAAGTATTTTAGCCAAAATATACCGTCACAAAGTCCTTCAAAATCTTATACAAACAGGAGAGAAATCAGGTTCAAAGCTTAAAACCTATCGGAGGAAATTAATCTTAGAAGCATTGATGGACAGTGCAATTCTTCTCAAAAGAAATGTATTTATTTTACTGTTAAACAAAATGAAACCACTAACAAAACTAATAACTAAATTACAAAAAAGACTTCTCAATAAGCGAAATATCAACAGAAAAAACTTCTTAAGTATCAGCGGAGGTGAATGGAATCACACTACAAGCACAGAACCATATTTTAATGAAGAAGCATACAAACAAAAGCAAACGAATACGATTGCCATACATAGCAGTGGTCGAGGTTATGAAAAAGTGAATAATACCATAATGGAACAAGAAGTACTTCTTACAAAAATATGACCTGAAAACTTAGAATTACCCCTCCATTCAACTGAATCAGAACGTCTAGTGTACAAATGGCCATGCACGTCAATGTGTAACATTCTCAAACAATGTTTCAAATCTTTACGCCAATTCCTCAATAAATATGTAAAAAGCAAAGACAAAATCAAAATTAAATTACTGCAAAATATAGATACCTGTCCAGTGCGCAAGTACACAGGACTACAAGGACATTCATTGGCCTGCATTACAGGACCTACTTGTAAAACCACTTTCCATGATATCAAAAGGATATCAACACATCATTCAACTATAAGAAATCTAGTCTATAAACTGTACTATGCTAAAAGTCCTGCTTTAGCACTAGCAAAGTTAAATAACATCCTTCTACAAGGTACAGCAAAAGACCTACTTGAAGAAATTCACTATATCCAGAAAAAATATTTTGGAAGTGAAAGCCATTTACAGAATGAAATAGCTTTAAACCAATTAAGCAACAATTCTACACATGGCAACCTTTTGCTAAACACATACAAAAAAGAAATACTCAAATTTAAAAGTACATCAGCTGAAGTACCAAACCATGTATGTGTATGTTGCCGTAGAATTTTTTATAAAAGTAACACAAACACTGTGGACCTATCATACAAAATAGAAGACAATGACGATTCTAAATGGTTTGAATTAGCTCTCTACCTTGTAGCAGAAAACAAATATGAAATAACTGAGCCCTTAATAATTTGCAGTTATTGCACTACAAAACTTGACAACAACCAAACTCCTTCACGTTCTATCACAAATAATTTGGAATTATTCCCAGTACCAAAACCTCTACAACAACTTAATTTATATGAGAGCATCATAATTTAAACAGTACACTCATTTCAAGCAATAATACGCCTTCAACCAAAAACAGCAAAATTACCTCCCTCTGAATTGGTAAAAGGCATTCGTGGAAAAGTAGTTTATTTACCATTATATCTAAAAGAAAATGTGCATACTCTAGGAGTGCAACGCCCAATGCAGCAATCTTTAATTATATTAGTAAATGGAGTACCTACAAAAGACAAAAAAATATGGCAACAGCTGGTAGATTTATATAAAGTTAGACAAGCCTTCCAATATCTTAAAGAGAATAATGAATATTACAAAGAAATTAATATTGAAGAAAACTTGAAAGATACAACTGAAATAATTCAATAAACGCAAGAAGTTGGTCAATTTGAGCTACTAGATCCTGCTACAATATTAAATACTTTAGACCATTATACAATTCATCCTTTCCACTGTAATGACACCTTACAAGATGTACTGAAAACTTCCCAAATGCGTCAAACAAAAGGATCGCCAATCAGTATATGGGAAAAAAGTATAGAAGCACGTGCTTTTCCTCTACTCTTTCCTACTGGCAAAGGAGGAAGGTATGATGATAGACCTATTCAAATATCAGCTTCAGAATACCGCTCATTACGGATGTATTCTGAAGATCCCAGATTTAGACAAAATGTGGAATACATATTCCACCTACTATTTGAAAGTGAACTAGCAACTTTATGTTACGGAGTTGCACACATATTAAAATCAGGATCACACTTTCAAAATATGACAGCTACACAATTATTAGAGAAAGTGCAACAAAAGTATGAGGTTTTACAATCAAATATTACAAATATATTAGCAAATATGCGTGGTACTAAAGAGTACTGGTTTCGACGTCATGGAGATGTACGTTGTATGATCAGAAACCTTGGCCCACCCACTTGGTTTGTTACATTAAGTTGTGCAGAATATGCATGGGAAGATTTACATGATTTCCTACGCATATCAAATGAAAACAAAACAAACATAGATATTCTAACACCTGGAGAACTTTGTTCTTTGGATCCTGTTAATGTTTCAAGATATTTTCACCATCGCTTCATTGCTATGCTACATTTTATTTGTAATAAAACTGTTCCTCCCCTTGGAGAAGTGCAACACTTCTTTTGGAGAAAAGAATACCAAGCCAGAGGAGCACCACATATCCACATGCTTTTATGGATTAAAGATGCTTCTAAATTTGGTCAAGACAGTGATGCCACTGTTTTACAGTTTATTGAAAAATATGTCACTTGTGAAATTCCATCAGAAGCCACAAATAGTGATCTTCATGCACAAATTTTACAATTTTAAAGACACAAATGTGGAAAATATTGTCGTCGCAAATACAAAAACAAAGGCAAATACTACACCAAATGCTAAATGGCCATGCACCCAAGACTGTATGCCCTGGCAACAACCACCGCAGCATATCACATCCATAGAGTCAAACATTTCAACTATGATCTATGGGAAACTTTTAATGTCCGCGAACAATGTGAGTGTTCTTAGAACACTTTGAACTTGCCAGCGAACAATACGGACACCGTTTTCAGGACACCCCCTACGAACATTTCAGAACAACGCGATAGTTCTTAGAACACTTTCAACTTAACAACGAACAATAAGGACAGCGTCCTAAGGACACCCCCTACGAACATTCCAGGACACCGGGAGTGTTCTCAAAAACGTCTTCAGAACACCCCTATTTTGTTTATTTGCGAACATTTCAGGACACCGCGGGTGTTCTTAGAACACATTCAACTTGAATGAGAACAATACGGACAGCGTCCTCAGGACACTCCCTACAAACACTCCCCGGACACCGCCAGTGTTCTTAGAAGCGTCTTCAGAACACCACCATCTTGTTTATTTGCGAACATTTCAGGACACTGCGAGTGTTCTTAGGACACATTCAACTTGACAGAGAACAATACGACAGCGTTCTCAGGACACCCCCTACGAACACTCCCCGGACACCGCAAGTGTTCTTAGAAGCGTCTTCAGAACACCCCCATTTTGTTTATTTGCGAACATTTCAGGACACCGCGGGTGTTCTTAGAACACATTCAACTTGACAGAGAACAATACGGACAGCGTCCTCAGGACACCCCCTACGAACATTCCAGGACACCGGGAGTGTTCTTAGAAGCTTCTTCAGAACACCACCATCTTGTTTATTTGCGAACATTTCAGGACACCGCGAGTGTTCTTAGGACACATTCAACTTGACAGAGAACAATACTGACAGCGTCCTCAGGACACCCCCTACGAACACTCCCCGGACACCGCGAGTGTTCTTAGAAGCGTCTTCAGAACACCCCCATTTTGTTTATTTGCGAACATTTCAGGACACCACGAGTGTTCCTAGGACACATTCAACTTGACAGAGAACAATACGGACAGCGTCCTCAGGACACCCCCTATGAACACTCCCCGGACACCGGGAGTGTTCTCAAAAACGTCTTCAGAACACCCCCATATATTGTTTATTTGCGAACATTTCAGGACACCGCGGGTGTTCTTAGAACACATTCAACTTGACAGAGAACAATACGGACCGCGTCCTCAGGACACCCCCTACGAACACTCCCCGGACACCTGGAGTGTTCTCAAAAACGTCTTCAGAACACCCCCATTTTGATTATTTGCAAACATTTCAGGACACCGTTGGTGTTCTTAGAACACATTCAACTTGACAGAGAACAATAAGTACAGCTTCCTCAAGACACCCCCTATGAACACTCCCCGGACACCGCGAGTGTTCTTAGAAGCGTCTTCAGAACACCCCCATTTTGTTTATTTGCGAACATTTCAGGACACCGCCGGTGTTCTTAGAACACATTCAACTTGACAGAGCACAATACGGACAGCATCCTCAGGACACCCCCTACGAACATTTCAGGACACCAGGAGTGTTCTCAAAAACGTCTTCACAACACCCCCATTTTGTTTTTTTGCGAACATTTCAGGACACCGCGGGTGTTCTTAGAACACATTCAACTTGACAGAGAACAATACGGACAGCGTCCTCAGGACACCCCCTACGAACACTCCCCGGACACCACGAGTGTTCTTAGAACAGTTTCACTTTGCTTGCGAACAAAACGGACACATATTGAGTCCTTAGAACACCCCCCAGTCAGTTTATTTAGAACATTTCAGAACACCCGTGATGTCCGCAAACAAATCGAACACAAAAAGAACGTCTAACACATAAAAAACACAACTTTCATCCTATCTCATACACTCCCACCCTCCCCAAACACTCCTACACACCAACACACTCTACAAAATACACATTTTGAACAAAGTTTCACCGCGCTGTCCGCGAATCCAAGATGGCGGGTGCTACCAAAAAATCTGACGCCCTTCACGCTCCACGCCGTCCAATCAGTGAACACATTGCATGTCCGCGAACATCACGCAAGACGATTGGCCAATCAGGACACTGTCCGCGGAGCGAACAGGAAAGTGTGTCCGCGAACCGAACACAGATATCACTAATTTTTTTTGACCTACTTTTTGGTCATTTTAAAAGAAACTACTGGACGGATTTTCACCAAATTTGCAAAAGCACGCTTTTGGGACCAAGCCGCTGCTCCTGGTCTAAATTTGGTGGAAATCCGTCCAGCGGTTTGGGCTGTAGGCACAAGCAAATTTTTTTTCCCATTTAGTCTATGGGAAAAAAAAAGTTTTGGGACCCCCCCTATAACTTTGCCCCCCCTGGACGAATCCTCACCAAACTTTGCAGAAAAATTCAGAGTGACCCACATACTTCTTTTGCAAAGTTTGGTGAGGATCCGTCCAGGGAGAGCGAACTTATAAGCCGCCCAAAAAGTGCTCTTCCTATGGAAACAGCACCTTAACCATAACTACATGGCCACTACCGTGGCCATGTAATGTACTGAGAAACCATTGTTAAAGAGATGTTATGGTTATGTTGTACCAACAAAAACCCATGAAATTCACTGAAAAATATATTGTTAAAGGGACGTTATGGTTTAGTTGCACCAACAAAAACCCATGCAATTCAGATGTTGTTGTTACAAGTAAAACTGAAAAACCTTTGAATTCTGCCTGTTATGGTACACTAAACAACCATAACTCGCGCCACCTCCATGCACTGCTAAGACTAACACCCAGGACGTCAAAGATGACATCACAAACAGTGTGTGTGACCGTGGACAGTTTAAAAGTGCAATTCAAGGCAATCCAGGGTGTTTCAAGCAGAAACTTTACCCTTCCACACCTCTCAGATCCATTTTGGTTGATCTGGCAACTTTTTACAACTTTTCAGGTTTCTTGCAACTTGGTAATCTGTGGATACTCTAAAGGGACCCACCTTTTGACTAGAAGCGTCCAGGTCCAGCAAAGGCAAATGGAAAATGAATGTGAGCCTCTTTTTCGTAATCCCAACAAGAAGAGGCTTCTTCAATACCCCATGAAAGACTTCCTAGCTACACATTTAGGCACAAGGTGTCACAGGGTGGTCCACCACAAAGAACCACTCTGATTTGGGTAGTCTTTATTGAAGACTTACCGAAAAGTTGCTGTAATTTCTTACAAATGGTCTTTTGGGAATACTGAGTTTTCTTGGGACGTTTTGCACTAGGGCCAGCCCTGTCTTGGTGTTTCCTACTTTCCTAGCCCAGGCATCCTTAACAGGGGTGCTAGTTCATGCCAACGGTTAAACCTGGCTGTTTTTGATGTCTTACTCTAGTGGTGGATCCCCTAAGACATAGTTTGACCAACTCCCTGGGGATTTTCTAGACTTTTCCTAACCTAGCTAGCTTAGTAAATTTAGGGAGTTAGGGATGGTGCCTTCTTTCACCCTGTGTCACTCTCACTTCTCTCACATCGCTTTCATACTTCATCCTTCACAATACTGGTCCCTTCAGATGTTCTCCCCCCACTGTACTACTGTCCCTCTGATCACTTACTCTGCATTTCCACCTACACCCTTTGATGTGACTTCTACCCTAACCTCTTAACTTTATCACTTCTTACCGTTGCTACCCCCCCGTTAGCTCTGTTGTTCCTTTTCTCCCATTGTACTTCCTTGCCTCTTGCTATAATTCTTTTATTTTCTCTCTCTCTACTCTTACCACTGACTAATACTATTCTCCCACTCCCTGTCCCTCCTATTACTCTTCCTCTAATACCATTTTTACATGGATATATGTGAACACATCGAAAATATCATGGTTTAGAATAGGAATAGACCAAATGCATTTTTGGTGCAATACTATTTACTCAGTTACTAACACTATCTCTTTTCTTCCTTTACATCCTACTACTACTACTGTCTGTAAATTCTACTAGCTACTGCATTCTCCTACGAACTAGCATTCCACTGCTTATTTCTCTCACACGCTATTCTGCTACTCCCACTACCTAAACTCTCAACCCCCACCTACTACAACTACCACTACTACCACTGCGCCACTTCATTATTCATGCCCTACCACTACTCACACTCTCCATTCTCAAACAGAATAACTTTGCAGACCCCTTCCTTCTAATAACCTATACACTCCTTTTGTTCTCTCCTCCTCTGGTCTCTCGGACATCCTCTTCCAGCTCCTGTCCTCACCCAATGAATCCACCCTAAATCATAAATCATTCACATGCGCGCACACACACACACACACACACACACACACACACACACACACACACACACTTAAATACTGCACCCACTCCCAGAATTGGCCACTAACCTAAACCAATAGTTTATTTATTTATTTATTTATTTATTTTACATTTATAAAGCGCTCACACAGCCCGCAGGCATCGAGGCGCTGTTACAGGAATTGTTAGTTTTTCTTAGTTGTGTAATTGTGTTTTTTCTTTGTCTTAGTTACGTATTTATAACGCGCTTAAACACTCAGAGGTTTCTAAGCGCGGACCCGGGGATCGAACCTGTTGTTGCTTTGTGTCGTCTTGCTTCCAAGACGCGCACGCTGCCGCTGTGCTATCCTCCCCTTACCTGGCTCTATGGAGTGTGCTTGGGAGGATTCATACGAGTGTGCAAGCCCCACCCCTTTTCCAACATGGACCCTGATGGTGTCCAGCGACGTTGGATGTCACTGGTGGTTTAGTGGGGTAAAGGCATTCGTGGAGTCCTTTATTTAATAACGAAAGATTCCCTGGTGGGCTAGTGGACATCCTATTCATGCAGGCTCTTGGTGGAGCTGTGTCAGTGTTTTTGTTGTCATGGCACCCGCTGATTCAGCGTAGAACCTTGCTGCATCCTCCAGTGGCCATTGTTTTCATGTTCAAAGCACTCCCTAGATTTTTGTGGACCGCTGCTTTGCGCAGGGTGCTGTGGCGGTCTCTCCTCATGATGCCGCCATCAATGCAGGTAAGGTGGGGTGGGGAGGGGGCCTGTCCACGCTTGTGCATGGTGTTCGGGTTTGGGGTCCCTCCCTCCCCCTGATTGGGCCACAATGCCGGTCCTGTCACAGTGGTTGCTAGCAGCACACTATGGGCAGTTGGGAAAGCATACGGTCGGGGTAGATCACTGCAGGATGCATCAGGGGAGAAACAGAAGATGCATAGACGATTACATTCTTTAGAAAGGAAGGTAAAATCCATAACACAGGACTATGCAAAGTACCCCTGAGTCCCCACTTTAGACAAATTAACCAGAGAAAAATCTGTCCTTAATTAACTAAATTCCAAGACAGCTGGGTATGCACTGTTTCGACTGAGAGTGGGAAAAAGGCAGGCAGGCTCTTAGCAGCACAACTGAAGCAAAGGGAGCATTGTATGACAATACTGATAGTAACAGCTAGAGTCGTCTGATATCAGAACCCATATTAATCAACTGTGAATTTCATTCATTTTATCAAGACCTATGAGAGACACTATGATGCCGCAATCAAACAAGAAGGATTCTTAGACTATCTGGAACTACCCAAACGGTCCCAGAATGGCAGATCTTGGCTGGGCCGCAATATCACATTAAAAGAGATTCAAGAAGAAACCAAGTCACTACCTACAAGCAAGGCTCCCAGGGTTGATGGTTTACGCCCGGAATAGTATTATATGTGAAGTCCCACAATGTCTCCTACAGTAGCCGAACTATTCAAGGAGGCGGTGCAGGGACATTCCCTCCCATCGTAACTTAAAAGAGCACTCATAACAGTACATTATAACCAGGTACAGATCTGACCAGCTGCTCAAACTACAGGCTGATCTCTCTCATCAACTCCAATATAAACATATTAGCTAAAATGTTAGCCTTTAGACTGGAATAGGGAATTCCCTTGTTGATACAGGGAGAACAAATAGAATTTGTCCCAGGAAGAAAGGCTAAAGATAAATGAATAGTCCTTCTGCACACCATTTGGCAGGAACAAGAGGGAAGGGACCCAGAATATATTCTGTCTCTAGATGCTAAAAAGACCTTTGAGAGATTTGAGTGTGAATACATATAGGCTGCCATGGGCAAGTTCAGACTGGAACGAGTTTATCTCCACAATTAAATCGTTATACCCTGATCCGACGGCACAAGTGAACAGTAATGGTTTTGGCTCGGATCCCTTCCCTATCCTATGAGGCACCCAACAAGGATACCGGTTGTCACACCTGCTATTCCTATTGGTGTTTGAACACATGTCTATAGCAATTAGACAGGACAGGGACATCTCATAGACTATTTCCACTGTAGGGGAATTGAAGGAATGAGACTACACTGATGACATTGTATTAATAGCTAGGCATCCCAGAGAGTTATCAAATGCATTATATCCCTAATCATTGACTTCTCCCTGTTCCTTGGATACAAAATCAACTGACACAAAATGTGAAGCCCTGTTTTCTTTCATTTAAATCTCACCTGGACGAGTTAGGTTTAAGGTAGGTGGGTGGACAAGGTGCTCCAATACCTTAGTATAAAAATAAAAAGAGACTTGCACACTGTTATGGAGTACACTCTTAAGGAGACCTGGCAAAATATTACAGTCAATCTTCATCAATGGTCATCCCTCAATATTTCTTATGGAGTCTTATTCAATGCATTAAAATGATGGTAGCACCAACATTACTATATATATTTACCATGGTAAAGTGCAATAGTGTAACTTGGGGTGCAGGAACAGAAAACATGAAAAATAACACGACATAAATATGTCATACTTATGTATAGTAAATTGTTATTTTCATTCATTCTGGTTCCTGGAGCTCACGAGAGGTGGGAGGGCGAGGTGGAGGGGAAGTGAGCGGAGACAGTGAGGACTGAGTGGGCACAGAAAGAGGTGAGTGAGGTGGTGAGAGAGGGATACAGAGTGAGGAGTGGGTACGCACAGAGAGGGACGAGTTAGCGAAAACTTAAGTCAGGTGATGAGAAAGTGGATACTTAGTGAGTAGTGAGTGGACACAGATAGGGTGAGCAAAGGAGCACATTAGTGGGGATAGGAACATGCCCTCAGAGGGAGGAGTTAGCAGATGTGAGTGTGCGATGCAGCACATAGAGAGGTGACCAAAGCAGAACAGGGAAGGCTAGCGAGGACCACGGAAGAATGAGGATAGCAGAGAAAGTATAGTTGAGGGGAGTGAGTGAGTGCTGAGTGAGGAGAGAATGCGCACAGGGAAGGTGAATGAGGGAACACAGCCTGAGGTGAGTGCTTCGGCCCACAGGAAGGGGGGAGTGAGGGACAAGTATAGGGGTGTCACTGATGACTGGCTTCCATTATACCTTATACTGGCCTCTCTGATGTCACTGCGACCCCATAGAATACATATCCATCAAAACGAAAAAAGGATATTATTTGTAGGCACATGTTATTTTAAAGAAGGCCACTAGATGGGGGTGAAGCACTTTTGCTGCACGACTTTCAGAGCTGCAAAAAAGCAAAGTTCAAATATGCAGGCTATAAGGACACTCCAAGCCTATATGGGCTGTATAGTCCGCAAATTGACCAATGGGGAAGGGGTATTCACCCTTCCACGGTTCTAATTACACACATGACACTTGTGTCTTGTGAGTTATTTTATTAGATTAGTTGCTACAAGATGAGGCATGTTTGTCTTGGTTAAAAAAGAATACATTTTGATTTTTTTATATTTTCATTCAGACATTTGGAGTCTCGTATGCAGTTATTGAAGTGTTGGCTGCATATTGATTCATAAGCTGAGGAAATTATAAACAGGAGGAGGGGGCAGCGTGTGGCTTTTGTAGTGTTATGATATGTTAAGTCCCTGTTTTGAAACATGCTACTCGTTAACATAAAATGAAGGGATTGACATGTTGTTATAACTAATCTCTTCTTTTGAAGACATGGTACGGTTCAACATGTTATTCAGAAACGTAATTCGTCCTGGAAGTATGTAATTCAAAAGCTGCCTGAAAAGGACGCACAATCAGGCCCTAAAGGGGACCTTCCCATTGTCCCACTGTCCCTGTTTACAGAACAACACACTAATCAAGCCAGTAAAACATCAGCCTTCTACTCACTCCTGCTGAAAGAACACATGAGAACATGTCAGGAACGTTTGAGCTCTAGAAGGGAAAAGCACCACCAATACCAATTCTTGGATACTCACATAGCAATGGTGTAAGGGGGGCCAGTCAAAATCAAACTCAATTAAACATTTTACAGATTTGGCACTGGGCTCCTGGAAAACTGTACAACTCTAAACTCTCTGCAACTTACAAAATGCTGGAGGCGCACCCAAGACTTAGAGAGCTTGGTGCACAACTTATGGAGTTGACCCAAGTTTGACGGTCGCAGATCAAGGAGACGTTTTTGGAGGGGATGAGCACACAGTTACCCAGACAGCAAAAGATAGCCTTACTACATGATTTCTTGGAAGAAGGCCTATGCAACTACCCAGGTGGCAAGTCCTAACATTAAAGTGGGGGAACTCATCAACAAACACATTGGGATGTGACGTTACCAGAAATTGGCATATCAAGGTCAAATATGCACATTTCATTAAATTGGCTTTGCATAACCACCCAAATTGCAGAGGACAAATGGCATTTGCCTTTCATAAAATCAACAAACACACAAAACCAAGAAAGAATATTTTCTTCTAATAGTTTTTTGAAAACGTGAAAAGGTGTGTATCTTTTAAACTCCAAGTTCCAATACAAATGTTTTCCCTGGGACTTGCAGTACCGAAATGGGACATTTCACCTTTAGTTGTTTGCTATTTTTCATCAGGTTATATAATGCAGTGGTGAAGTGTCTAGCCTGCAAACCTGACAACTGCATTTCAGTCCCTGAGGCCGGCTTTAATTCATAAATTAAAATACGACATTCAATGTTTTTCATTTTAGCTGGAGGGGACTGAATCCAGCCTCTGAAAAAAGTGGGTGGTCTCCCTGAACCCACACATACACTCGACTTGAGCCCGGAAACTCACACGAGGGATGCTGGGACATTCCTGCAACAATGACAGCCAAAACGGAAATCCTCCAATTATGGAAAATAACATATCCACCTGTCATGCAAGAATGGGTGAAGGAAATGCTGAACATTGCAGCATATGAAAACAGTATGGGTCTGATTTATGGAATCATTTGCACCGTGCAAAAAAAAAAAACATGTAACAGGCCCTACAAATAGAGCTAAGAATCAGGAGCCCTGTTTTGGGAAAACGTGTGAATACTTGCTTTCATCCAATCGATAACGGTTATCCTCACCTAAAATGAGAAATGAGAATTCCAATCAGCTCATTCAATGCCATACTTCACAGCAGTAACTATATAGCACACTGTGGAGATAAGAAGGCACCTTCTAACGGGGATAGTTGGGCACCAGAACAATAGGATTGTACTACTTTGGTGTGCGTGTTTGTCTGTATGATTTTTCTATCTGTTGGCGTGATGGCATCTTTCGCAACTCGTAATTTTCGCTGTTTATCTAAATAGTTAATGGGCTCTACTTTTCTGGAACCAACAATCCAGCGACGATGACATCAAGTTACAGACACTTGTAGAATACTATTATTATCGAGCTGTGGGTTCTCCGCCACAAGCGACACTGAACTATTAGCCTATTCACAGGTATTTACGATGCTTATGGCTCTTGTTTTATGGTTATAGAAATGCTACATTACTTAGTTGTGTTACTTGTGTTACTTGTGCTACTGGGGAAAAAAAGCCCAATACGAATGGATAATGATGAAAACATCCATCATTGAAACGTGGGTGCAATTTTTGGCAAAATATTGTTGGGAGACATTTTTAAAATCATTGTATATTCCTTACAGATTAAAGTTATTAGTGGAAAAAAGACAATATAGTTGAAGGCCACTCACTAAAGGATTTTAGAACGGTAAGGTAGAAGAGAGCCCAGTCAGTAGAAGGAGGGATGTTTGGGGACTGAAGTGTTTTTTTAATTTTTTTTTATGCTGGGGATGACATATCCTAGTTTATAGCAAACACACCAAATACTGGTGGATAGAGAGAGATGTGATTAAAAAAAACTGAGGGTGAGAGGAGTGTTTTAATAGACTGAGATGAAAATGGATTAACACGTGCACAGGATGTCTTTACCTGAGCTGAGTGCCTATAGGAGTTCAGCAGAAGAGCTTTGGGCAACGTGAGATATATGAGAGTGGGAAGGGCTGATAACAGAGGAGAAAATGAGGGCAGATGTAGGACAGCGTATCTTGTATCTGTTATTCATGAGAAGAATTAGGAATACAAGTAATCACTTGGTAGGTAGTAGGACAAGAATTCTTCTTTGTAGAGGGAGTATATTGTATAGAGAGAGGGTCATGAAGAGCTTGCAAGCGTAGGAGCAGAGATATGATGTCGTCAGCATATTAAGGGGATATTGCACAGTCGATGCTGTTAGTGAGGGCAAAGAAAGGGTCTTTATTGGCATTGGCATGAATGGGGGAGTAGTCTTTAAAGTAGTTGGATTGTAGTGGCACATGTATATCCTCAACTGCTGGATGACTGGGGTGATGCATGGTTGTGGGTTAGGCCAGAAAAGTGGTGAAGGAGCATGCACGATTCTCATAGTGAAAGGAGGGAGCAAGTGTGTCATTAAACTTGGCGAAGGCTAAAACAATGGAGGGGGCAAGCAGAGGACAGAGGACTTGGAAGGAGGACTTCACTTGTCTAGCTATGGAGCAAAGGAGCACGTTGTAAACTTACCCTACCTTCTACTTTCACCCTGACTCACATACACTTCACAATCACTCCCCTCACTTCCTCACCTGACCCCACACAGCACTCTAACATGCCCACTCACAGTGCAGCACCACTTGCACTCACTAACTAACATCTCACCTGATTTAGAAATCACCTCAACCCTTATCTCCACCTTCCTTTCTCCAGCAGGTCTCCTGGTTTGCCACCTCCACCTCCTGAACAACCCACAACTTCCTCCTTCCTATTTATCCCTTGATACTCTACCTCCTGTTCCCAAAATCTGTCATGCCCAGACCAATATAATCCTGCTTTATCCTACCAGATGGTGTCACAAAAAGAAAAGCAGATAACTAGTTGGCCAAGCCCCGTCCCTTTTCTCTGCATGAGCCCGCCATTACTGGGTTATGATGGACCTAGTTTTTCCAAGTCACAGATCGTGTAAGGTGAATTCTACCAGACATCCCACCACCTTTGGTAACTCTCTATTTGGAGTCCCCGGCCCTTTTCCATTTCCCTGGTGGTCTTAGACTTTGTCCACATGGCCATTTGAGCATCTGTCAGTGGCTTGGAGCAGAGCACCATTCTCTCTGCGCTCGCATGTGCTCTGTCTCTGCCACCTGACTATCTTTCTCACTGGGTGCTGCTCCGAGTGAGAGGCTCTGCTTGCTTGCAGTGCTGTTGGGTTGTTGCTGCTTCTCATGTTTTTTCGCTACTCTGGTCTGCAATGGTTTTTTAAAAAGAATACAGAAGCTCCGGTCCGCATCTTGCATGTGAGGTAGGGTATGAAATAAGATTGTGCTGCACAAAGATATGAGTGCACATGGGGGGGGCAGGACTAAGGGCCCTTTCAGATTCCTCCATCTCCCTCACTCAGGGAATGGACTGCCTGTATATTTTCAGTTAGCCTTCCACCTCAGCTGAGATGAGTTCCCATCACCAGGGTACTTACCTTGTCATACACCTCCATCCTTTCATCTGACTTCTCACACTCTTCCTGTCCTCTGGCTGATTTATAACCACCCCACAGAACAGTTTTGGGTCTCTTTTACGTCCTGTAGGCAGAGATTAAAAAAAGGAAGGAGACTCAGTCCATATAATAACCTCCTCTGTGAATCGAGGAATGACCAGCATGGACATTGACATTGTCCTTTCCAGGATTTTGATGTCAACAATGGCTTGTGAATATACATCAGTGTCACCATGAAAACACATTATTTGTGTTAGGGAGTTGGGGTGGTGCTCTTTTGTGTTTAGAATTGCTGTTTATTTACTCTCTGAATCAAGGATGACTTTGGCGGGAAGACCTTGCATGATCACGGGAAAGTTACATTTATGATCTGTTTCTCCCATAGTATATAACAACCGGGTCCCTGAGCTTGTTCCCGCCTCCTCCTCCTGGAACAAATGTGGCAGCTATTCTTGTCTCTGTCCAGTTTGGGATTGTCTTCATAGGGATTAGATCTGGTATGGGGGATGTTCAATTTCCATTGGCTCTTCTTTTGAATTTTGTGGACAGAATCTCATCCAGGTTTGTCTCAAGCATAACATCTTATGGGGAGAAGGTCCAGATTTCCCCCAGTCACTGGAAGCAGTTGTCCATTGATTACTCCTTTTTTGGGAGGGGGAGCTGTTTTTTTTAACAGGTTTGGCTGCCTTCTCATACTCATACCACAGGGTTTATGTCGCTTGGTTTCTTGGCGATTCCCCTGGTCTCTCCCAATTAGATGGCTCTCTGGTGGGTTTGTGTGGGCCATTTGACATCTTCCAGGGACGTTTAGTGTAGCTCTCATGTGGCTTATTGGAGGAGTGGGAATAGAAAATCTATACATTTTTCTAAAACCAGCATATCCTTAAACTTATCATAGGTTTTGGCCATCAACCACCTTTTGAGTAAGTTTCTCACTTGGTAAGATAGCTGTTGGAGTGTTTCTCTTTGTTGTATTCATAGGTGACAGAGTCTGATCCAAAAGTGTTCGCTACCCTGCACCAGTGTCTCCAAAATGCCAATGTTCAGTCCTTTATTGTGCATTCATCTGTCGCGGCTGAGGACTTGAACACTTTGTTGTGCCTCTCCTGTCAATACGGTGGTGACATGTCTGGCCTATGATCCCAATGCTGCCCTGAAGATTCAACACCTCTGTTGCAGTTTCTAAAAAAGGTGGCAGGGTCCTCACCTGTTCCCAATGTTTGTAGGATGACTGAAGGGGTTCCTGGATGTTCTCGTCTCTCCCTCACCAACCCCTGCAATGCTGTCAATACTTCTTGATGCTGTCAGTTAATAACATGCTCTTCATCCATCAGTGCTTTCAACAGGTCCTCCATTATGTGATCTCTGGTAAAAAGAGCTCCTTCAACATTTGCTTGAACTATCACCTTGTTTTCCTCACATGAACTGATAAGGATTTTCCCCTGACTGAAGGCTGGGCTTTTTGTAAAATTTTGTAGTGTGATTTACTAGCCTGGGCCCTTCTCCACTGGTTGATCTTCTCTGGAGCCTCCTGTATCTGGATCCTCCTGTATCTGTACTAACAGATTGTGTGATGGAAACTCTCTGTTCACTGGTCTCAATGAGATGATGTTAAAATTCAGTGGTCTCCCAGGAAACATTGTCTTCTAGCAAACGCTCAAGATTTAGAATGTGTGTTCTACTCCCAAATCCCACAATTTCTGATCTACAAATGCAGTGCTGACAGTCACCCAGGAGTCCTTGGTATCAGTGTTCTCTTCTATTCCTGTGACATATGCAGAATTTATATTGGGGCTTCAGGAATCCCACTTCTTACACCACATGTCACATATTGCACAAGAACACTGCAAGGCTCCCAGATGGTTCAAGGGTCTTAATTGTTTTGTATTTTTATTTTGAATGGGCCCCATGACCACCCCTCTCTCTATTGTCTTGTACAGCAACACATCCCTAACCCAGGCATGCCTCATCCCTGGTTAGTAGATTGTGTGTATTGATCCACATTGTCTGAATTCTGTCTTTGCCTGAATGGACATACAAGCTGTGCATTCTCCTCCAAACTTCACCAGGGAAACCTGCCACTACTCTATCCAGCTGTTAGTTTCCTAAAGAAGGATAGGGAATGCTGACTTACAGTTTCTCTGCCTAACTTAATCTTCTATCTATCATGCTCATGTTCTCATTATTTTCCTCTCCCCTTTCTCTCTCTCTACTCACCTCCTTCAAATATACACCTCTACTCTCTTATCTCTCCTTTTCTGACCCTGTGGTGTCCCTGGTTCCTTCTATTTATCATATCAACCTTTTGATGTTGCTATCCTTTCTCGAATCATTTTACTACTCACCTCTCCCACACTAATACTCCCTCCTCCACACTACTACTCCTCCTCTACACTGCTACACATTCCTCTAAACTACTACTCCCTCTTCCACTCTAGTGCTTCCCCCACGTTCTACTCACACCATCAATCAAAAACACACGTAAAAATCGATCCCGATGCTTCCTCTTCCTGACCCCAAGTGTTACTCTAGTGAGGCCACTCACACCACAGTACCACTTGAACTCACTAGGAAATACTGCTTCTGATTTAGAAATTGCCACCACCATCTTCTCTTCCTTCCTTCCGCGTGCTGGTGTCTTGATCAGCCACTTCCACCTCCTCTGACCTCAACTGAACAAACACAACTTTCTTTCTCCTCTTGCTACCTTTGTATGCCCCGTCCTGGTACCATGGGGTGTCTTGCCCTGTGCATTCTAATCCTGCTTTCCCCTCCAGAAGGTGTTACAAAAAGAAATATTGACAAATATTGGACTAAGCTCTGCCCTTTTTCTCCACACAAGCTCATCATAACGTGGCAATGGCAGCCTGTCTTTCTCCAAGTCCCGGTTCCTATTAGGTGGCTTCTTACAGGTGCCACCACATATTTATAAGTATCACTGTGGGGTCGATGACCCTTTTCCATTTCCCTGGTGGTCTACGTTTTAGTCCATTTTGCCGGTAAAGTACATGCCAGTGATTGATATCAGACTTCTGCTCTCTCAGCAGTCATGTGAGATCTGAATCTGCAGTACCACTCTCTTTATCGCTGAGTGCTGCTCCAAGAAGGAGGATCCACTTGTGTGTGGTGCTAATGGGTAACTGCAGCATTTCTGATTTTAATTTGTACTCTGTTCTGCAGTGTTTCTGAAAGAAGTAAACTCAATCTGATGAGCATCTTGACCCTAATGAAATGAATACAAAAAACATGCTAAACTTTTCAAAATCAAATCCTTCTTCCCACTTCAGGAATTCCAGAGTGCTGGCCCTTACCTTGTGATCTCACATCGATGGTGGAATGGACCTACTGACATGGCTCAACACTATTTGCCTGCCTCCCCTGAAGCCAGTCTGCCACGCTGCAGCACGTCTTATTACGGGTGCACAGAAATTGTACAGAATCACCTCTGTCCTACGCAAACTACATTGGTTTCCTCTCCATGCCAGTATACAGTTTAAATCTGCATATATTCTCTACAGAGCATTAACGAGTGGCACACAAGTGTGCCTGGCAGCTAAGCTTCACATATCTGGTGGCACTTGATCCTCACCCAGAAAATTGACCAACTGTTTTGAATCACAACTCAGCCGCAATGAAGGGACCCACAAGCATGCCTTTTCTTTTCAAGAATGCACCATCTGGGACTTGACCCCGTATGAACTAGGAATGCTCTCACAATTCTCCAAATTCCCAAATCTTCAAAATGTGGCTTTTACAAAAAACCTAAACAAGGACACATCCAATAGACGCACAGATTATAACTCACAATACTGAGCTACTTTTAAAATATACTATCCCAAATGCTGGCTTCCCACACCTTGTACAGTGCATCACTGGTCTTGATCTAGGTCAGTGCTTTAAACAATAAAATATCATAAAATAGTGGAGGGTCCTAGCTAGGATGATGAGATCAAGGGATTTCCTGCAAGTGTGAGATGGGAGTAGATTTACCATGTAGTGATCAGAGAAAGCAAATTCGATTTGACTGGTCTTCATTATACTGAGAAGATTGATTTCGCGTGTTATTATCAGGGGGATGTCAAATGAATAAACAGACGTCAATAGTAGTTCAAGGTTAGAGAAGTTGAGATTAGTATTTCCAGGTTGGTGATCGGTGAGGATCTTCAGGGAGGTGGGCTAAAGGATTTGGAAAGCAGTCTATTTGAAGGAAGAAGAGGAAGTTCTATGGGATAGTGGTGCAAATATGTTTTTGCTAATCATTAGTAGATTGTAGAGTTGATTGTGAGACAATATTGAAGTCAGTATGCAGTGCAGCGAGAGTTGCTATGCTGAATGGGGAAATCCAGGTTTTTCTGAGATGTTACGATATGTCACGTTGATCACCTTCCGCCCCCTGCTCCTCACCTGAAGATTCTTCTTGGCTTTCTTGGACACTGGATGGCTTCTTCCGTAGTACCTTGGGTTGTTCCTTCGATGGTTTCTCCTTTGACTTCCTGTCATGCAAGTAAGGCCTGGCTCCCTTGGAGGCTACCTCGACAGGGAGTGGGACCTGTCTTAAGGGGGGCCCCGAGGAGCCAAGCCCAAAAGACAGGGAAAATGCCGATGGATGGCACCAAAAAACCCTGCAGACTGTTCCAGGAAGGATACTCGCGTAGAGTATAGTTGCAAGAGGCTGGACAGTCAAGTTCTGGGGTGACTTTCTCTTCTCAGGATCAAATAAGGTAGCAAACAGGCAAAGCCCCAGGAATAGTGTACAAATAAAGTGTCCGGTGTACTGGGAGAAGCTGTAGACTACTGTAAGATCCGTAGCAATTTCCAAAGAGAGCTATGAAGCAGAAAGGATAGAAGGAGAGAGAGAGCGTAGAAGCCAGGTATAGTCCCTAACCCAAAGAATTGACAGAACCCCGAAATGAATAGAGGAGAACGCGAGGAGGCGCGAGAGTGGCGGAGGAGACCGTGAGTCGGAACGGTGAGGCGCTGAAGGTAAGGAAACAGATAGAAATGACGAGCGGCAGACGCCGCAGAAAAGAGGAAGCAAGGCTAAATCGTAGGCTGAGCAAGTAGAGTAATGCGCGGGTAGAAAACTGTAGAAGGCTTGGAGGAGGCAACTCGGAGGAGTAGCCGAGCGAGCGTATCGTAGAAAATCACAGATACAACGCGCAGGTAGGTGGGCGGGGCTAGTTTAAGTAACGGTGGCTGCCCTGTTGGTTGAGGGCTAGGCCGTTACTGTCAGGTTCTTCGTGGCAGTGCTTTCCAGTCGTGCCATAGCTTCCAGGGGCGGATCATGACAGTATGGCCTCTTCCTCCCTGGAACCCCCCTGGTTTTCCTGGATACCTCAGATGAAACCTTCTTACGAATCTGGGTGCGTGAAGATGGTACCTGGGTTCCCACGTCCTTTCATCTTCGGAATAACCCTTCCAATGGACCAGATATTGGAGTCTCCCTCGGTGGTAACGTGAATCCACTAAGTAATCAACCTCGTATTCTTGGGATTCCTTTACCTCCGGAGTCTTAGTCTTCTGAGTCTTGCGGTGAAAAGGATCCTCCTTGTATTCTTTGAGTAATGAGGTGTGGAAGACTGGGTGTACTCTTTGAAGACCCTTAGGTAAGCGTAGTTCATAAGCTACGGGGTTGATCTGTCTGATGATGGGATAAGGACCCAGGAATCGAGGTGCAAACTTGCCTGTGTGTATCCATCTAGGAAGATGTTTGGTAGACAACCAGACTCTCTGTCCTGGCTTCCATTCTGGGTTGGACTGCCGACTTCTATCCGCCCATCTTTTCTGTGTGAGCTGACTGCCTTCCAGTGCTTCTCTAGCCATTCTATGAACTTCCTTGAGTTCAGACAACCTGTCGTCTATGGCGGGAGATCTGGTAGGTTGCATTCCGGTCCAGGGCAGTTGTTGTGGATGATACCCGTAAGTGCAGTAGAATGGACTCATGCGAATGGACGTGTGGTAATTGTTATTATAGGCGAATTCGGCCTGAGAGAGAAAGGCTGACCATTTTTCTTGTTTGTGGCTACAGAAACACCTCAAATATTGCTCCAACCCAGCATTGAGTCTCTCGGTCTGACCGTTTGTTTTGGGGTGAAACCTAGAGGAAAGTGCTCGGCTGATACCTAATTGGTGACATAGTAATGTCCAGAATTTGGAGGTGAATTGGGTTCCGCGGTCCGAAATGATGGTCCGAGGCAATCCATGGAGACGAATGACGTCTCTGAGAAAGATTGAAGCCGTCTCTGGAGCTGACGGAAGACCTGGAAGTGCAGAAAAATGGGCCATCTTACTGCAGGTGTCTACAGTGACCATAATTGCTGTCTTATTCTCGGATTCCGGCAGGTCAACAATAAAATCCATAGAAATCGGTTCCCAGGGTCTAGTGGGTAGGATGGGCTGCTGCAACTGGCCCAAAGGTTTCCCTGTTTGGTATTTGTTGGTGGCGCATACGGGACAGGTGGTTACATGTCTTTTTACATCCTTGGGTAGTCCTGCCCACCAGAATCTGCGGCTTATGAGTTCCTGTGTCTTCTTGATACCTGGGTGTCCCGCCAGGGGGGTATCGTGGCACCATGATAGTATCTGTTCTTGAAGCTCTCTGGAAGGGAGAAACAGCTCTGTACCATGGTAGTATAGACCGTCATTGGCCTGTGTGACGGAGGCTGGTATGGCCGGTAGATGACTGTATTGGGTTACCAGATCTTGTAGAAGTGGCACGACCCTAGCCATAATCTTCAGATTTGGGAACAAGAGGTCATGCTCTTGCGGTAAGTTAATTTCCTCTCCTTGGCATCTGGAGAGTGCGTCTGCCATCTTTTTTTCAGTACCAGGTACATATAAAATGGTGAACTCAAATTGGGAAAAGTAATAGGCCCATCTGGCATGTCGAGCATTGGTGCACTCCATCTACTGCAACACCCGGAGGTTGCGGTGATCTGTAAGTATTTGGAAAGGATAAGCTGCTCCCAGGAGTAGGTGCCTCCACTCTTGACAGGCTGATTTTATGGCAAGTAATTCTCTTTCCAGAACTGAGTAATTACGTTCACTTTTCGTCAGAGTTCTTGAGTAATAGGCGACTGGATGTTTGAGGCCATCGTCCGTTCTTTGTAGAAGTACGGCTCCCAGTGCTCCTCCAGACGCGTCTGTTTCCACGATAAAGGGTTTTGTTTGATCGGGTTGTACAAGTATGGGAGCCGAAGTAAATAACTCCTTAAGGCGTAAAAATGCCATCTTCTGTTCTGGACCAAAAACGTACTTGACTCCCTTCTTGAGAAGACCTGTAATAGGTAACATCAGGTCGGAAAAGTTAGGGATGAACTGGCGATACAAATTGGCTAAACCCAAGAATATTTGAACCTCCTTTACTCCTCTGGATTCTTTCCATTCGATGATAGCTCTAATCTTCTCGGGTTCCATCTGGATTCCTTCCTTGGATAGGATATAGCCTAGATAAAAAACAGATGTTACTTCGAACTGGCATTTCTCGGGTTTTACCAGAAGGTGGTTAGACTGGAGTCGGTGTAGCACCTGTCTGACATGTTCTTGGTGTTCTTGAAGCCTTTCAGAGTAGATAAGGATGTCATCAAGATAAATGACAACTGACACAAACAACATGTCAGAAAAGATCTTATCTATAAATCTTTGGAAGACAGCTGGGGCATTCACGAGACCAAAGGGCATGACACGGTATTCATATAACCCAAATGGGGTACGAAATGCGGTCTTCCGTTCGTCCTTATCCTGAGAAGATGATAGGCTCCCCTGAGGTCTAGTTTCGTGAAATAAGAGGCCCCTCTGACCGCTTCCAGAATGTCTCTGATTAAAGGCATAGGATAGCGGTCACGAACAGTGATCTGGTTGAGTCCCCTGTAATCTATACAAGGCCGCAATTCGGTGGTGTCTTTTTTGCGGATGAAGAATAACGAAGCTCCCCCTGACGATCGGGATTCCTGAATGAGTCCGTTCTGAAGGTTATCGTCCAAGTAGATCTGTAAGGCTAGTTTTTCGGAAGGAGACAAAGGATACATTCTACCAAAGGGAACCATGGACCCTGGATGGAGATCTAAAGCACAGTCCTCTGGTCGATTGGGAGGTAAGAGCTTGGGTACAGTGTCCTGAAACACCTCAGCATATTCCTGGTATCGCAGGGGAATGGCAGCTACCACCTTAAGCTGGGGTGCTCGGTGCTCCTTGTTCTCTCCCTGGGTAGGGGGATTGATGGTACAGTGGTCCTTACAATAAGTAGAGTCAAAACGCACAATATTGGTGGTCCAATTGATCTGAGGGTTGTGACGCCTAAGCCACGGAATACCTATCACCAAAGGAAAATGTGCTGCTCGAATTAGGTCAAATATCATAGATTCATGGTGTTCTCCCAAGACCAAGTGTAAGGGTAAAGTCTCGGAATCTATGGGGCCTGAGGACAAGGGTTCACCGTCTACCCCTTCTACAGAGATAGGTTTCTCCTTACGTCTAATGGCGATTCGTTGTGCCTTAGCCCATTCAATATCCATAAAGTTTCCTGCGGCTCCACAGTCCAGCATAGCAAGAACGTCTATGGGGGAGGAATCTGTAGTCCATAGTTGAACCCGAAAGATCATCAGACTGTTGTCTTCCCTTAGTTCCGAGGGTCGGGTAAGGTTGCAAGAGCTGCTTCTTGTTCCCCCGAGACCACCCTTGCAAAGGACAGAGGGTTGGAGTTTTCCTTTCTTCGTGGAGGTACTTCAGGGCAGAGGAACCGCAATATAAACAGAGACCAGAGTCTCTCCTTCTTTTGCGTTCTGCAGGCGTCAAAGGACCTCGGGCTGTTCCTGTCTGCATTGGTTCTTCTGATGTAGGCATGTCTTTGGGAGGATGTGGAGCAGGGCTAGGTGACAGTAGATTGAGCCGAGGTCTCCTTCTTTCCTATCGGCGTTCAGATAGCCGGTATTCCAATTGTAGGGTCAGTGTCATGAGATCTTGGAACGACGGTGGGCGAGCTACCCTAGCCAACTCGTCATTTAGTTCGTCCTGGAGACCTCTCCTAAATATCGTTTGCTTAGCCGAATCAGGCCAGTCCGTCTTCGCCGCTAGTCTCAGAAATCGGGATATGTAGGTCTGCACATCTGTGTTCCCCTGTTTCACATCGAGTATTGCCTCAAGAGAGGTGTATAGGACCTCAGGCCGATCGAATCTCCCTTTGAAGAGATCCACAAACTGGTCATAGTTGGTCAGAGCGGGATCGTTACTGGTCACCAAAGGGGTAGCCCATGCCAAGGCATTCCCCGTTAGGTTGGTGATAAGGAAACCGACCCTAGCTCTGGCAGATTCAAATGCATGAGGTCGAAAGATGAAGTGAACTTGGCAGGCGTCTAAGAATTCCTTTAGACCGCCGGGATAACCATCATATTTTCCAAATGTAAGAGGCATAGGCGGCAAGTCCCCTTGATCATCTCTACAGAGGACCACTTGTTGGCGTAAAGCGGCGTTCTCAGTTTTCAGGGCTTGAACTTCTATGGTTAAACCCTGTAAGGCGGCAACCAACTCCTGGTACTGTTCCAAGGAAGCCATGGTTACGTTCGGGCGTTGTATTCTGTCACGTTGATCACCTTCCGCCCCCTGCTCCTCACCTGAAGATTCTTTTTGGCTTTCTTGGACACTGGATGGCTTCTTCCGTAGTACCTTGGGATGTTCCTTCGATGGTTTCTCCTTCGACTTCCTGTCATGCAAATAAGGCCTGGCTCCCTCGGAGGCCACCTCGACAGGGAGTGGGACCTGTCTTGAGGGGGCCCCGAGGAGCCAAGCCCCAAAAGACAGGGAAAAAGCCGATGGATGGCACCAAAAAACCCTGAAGACTGTTCCAGGAAGGATACTCGCGTAGAGTATAGTTGCAAGAGGCTGGCCAGTCAAGTTCTGGGGTGACTTTCTCTTCTCAGGATCAAATAAGGTAGCAAACAGGCAAAGCCCCAGGAATAGTGTACAAATAAAGTGTCCGGTGTACTGGGAGAAGCTGTAGACTACTGTAAGATCCGTAGCAATTTCCAAAGAGAGCTATGAAGCAGAAAGGATAGGAGAGAGAGAGAGCGTAGAAGCCAGGTATAGTCCCTAACCCAAAGAATTGACAGAACCCCGAAATGAATAGAGGAGAACGCGAGGAGGCGCGAGAGTGGCGGAGGAGACCGCGAGTCGGAACGGCGAGGTGCTGAAGGTAAGGAAACAGATAGAAATGACAAGCGGCAGACGCCGCAGAAAAGAGGAAGCAAGGCTAAATCGTAGGCTGAGCAAGTAGAGTAATGCGCGGGTAGAAAACTGTAGAAGGCTGGGAGGAGGCTACTCGGAGGAGTAGCCGAGCGAGCGTATCGTAGAAAATCACAAATACAACGCACAGGTAGGTGGGCGGGGCTAGTTTAAGTAACGGTGGCCGCCCTGTTGGTTGAGGGCTAGGCCGTTACTGTCAGGTTCTTCGTGGCAGTGCTTTCCAGTCGTGCCATAGCTTCCAGGGGCGGATCATGACACGATGGTGGGAGCACAATTGATGGGTGATGAAATACGTTTATTTGCAGATGGTTTAGAAACTACAGAGTTCCAAAGTTAGTTTGGTTGTTGACTCAGGTCCAGAGGAAGAGAATGGTTGAGTGGTTGCGGGCTGGCAGATAGGATAGAAGAGGTTTGAGTGGGTTGTGTGTGAAATAGAGGAGTGGCTAGATTATTGTTTTAAGGGAAAGTGGAGATAGGGAAAGATGTGGGCAGAAGACATGTTTTGTGGAAGGAGTGGGATGAAATAGTGGCTATGTCAAAACGGTGCAAGAGAGGGAGTGAGAGAACAATGAGGAGTATGATACATAGGAGCATACATGTGAAGGGTAGATGAGTTTGCAATGGAAATAGAAACTAGCGGACGTTCAGAGAAAGTGTAGGGGAAAAGATACATTTCAGTAGTGACCTCCACGAGATACAGATTTAAGTAGAGGACCACATTGCAGTAGCAGTACAATCAGGTTCAACAGGACCGTAGGCAACCAAAATGAAGTCACATCAAAATCTGGGTGCCCAGGGCCAGAGGCTTCCCAAATGCAGACTGATTATATTCAGGGTTAATAGGGCATCAGTGACTCATAAGCACTTGATGTACAATCAGGGTGTGCAGGAAACCACCATGCAGAGTTAATGTCATCATTAGACCAAAATACTGGCATTATACAATCAGAGTACCTAGGGCCAAAGGTGACCAAACATCAGTCTTTGTACAACTAGGGTGCAAGAGCAGTAGGCACTCAAAATATGTCACAATACAATAATTGTGCATAGGGCCATAAGCTACCAAAATACTTAGCAATCAGGATGCCATGAAGAAGAGGGGGTGGCAAGCGGCAGGAGGGCAGTAAACAATAGGCATGGACAGTGTTAACGTACATTCTGTGGAGCAGACATTTAGGCCCTATCAGGACCAAACAGGACCTAACGTTATGTTTGCTGGCCCCTTATGCAGGGAGGGCAGACAGGGTCATGCAACCAGTAGACTTCAGAGGTCTTCCCCAAACCATACTGGGATGAGGGTGAATGGCGCTGTCCATGTTGCCCAAACTCCTCAGCACAGGACTATGGAGACAAAGGCCTCTTTGTCAGCTCACACCTCATACTCTAACTCTCTGGTTGAGTCTCAGTCACTCTTTCCCATCCCATCTCTCAATTAGCACCTAGATCTCTGGACCGAACCGACTATGTTTATAGGAATGCAGGATAACTGCCATGCTTTAATTAATGGGGTACAACACTGAGGGGCATACATATATGCAACACAAAATGGGTGTGATGTCAGAAGGGCAAAGTGCACTTCTTTCAAGAACAAGGGTTGGGCCCCTAAGGTGGGCTAGATTTAGTGTAATCACCTGCAAACCTTTACCTGTAATAGAAGGGGTCTCCCACACCTTCTTTAAATCATCTTGGGAATCATCTTGGTATCATCTTTTGGACTTCAACCCTTGAAGAATGTTTTGTATGGACCCTACTGGATGTTCTTTCCAGGTTCCTCCAATTATGAGGTGAAGTCAGGGGTTCCAAGCCATTTGGGAGCTCTGTCCCCTAACCATCGCCAGGGACCACTGGGTGTGAACCTGCTGCTGGAAAAAGACCTGCTTCTGTGCCACCCATAGCAGTACCCAGGACCTCAAGGTGTTGAAAAACCTCTGCATTTGTGTGTCAGCCTCCCCCTGTGTTTGGGAGCACAAGCGAATGACTCATCTTGGCCCTGTGCCACTGGATTGGGGCTCATAGCGCCCCTAAAGTCAAGACAGCAGTGGGCGTATTGTTTTTCGCAGTTGAAATGCTTGGAGACTTGGTTCCGGATCCGTTTGACACACCATATGTTGCTGTGCAAGCAGTGGCGTACCAATACAGGGGGAAGGAGTGGGGAGGTTGGATTCCCCCCCGTGACTCTTTTAAGAGTCAGCCTGGGAAATTTGGCAGTGGGATACTTCTCCAGTTCAGCACCTCAATGAGGGTCCCGAACGGGAAAGGTGTCCTGCTGGCAGAACAATGAGGGTGTCAAGAAGGAGTGTTCCTGCTCAGCACCCTCATTGTCCTGGCAGCAGGACAGCTTTCCCGTTCAGCATCTTCATTGTCAATGAGGGTGTGGACCGGGACGGGCGTCCCTCTGCCAGGAAAATGTCCCAGTAGCTCTGGGCAGCAGAGGGTCTCTGCGATGACCTGACACATTGCTCTGTATCAACAGAGCATTAGAATGGGAGCCATTAGGCACTGATGGGAGGGAAGGGTGACTATTACTACAGTGCCGTTTCTCCCAAAGATCCTAGATAAAATGGCATACTCCCAGATACAAAAATACTTGGAAACCAACTCTCTACTAGGAACTAGGCAATCAGGCTTCCGGCCCCAACATGGGACAGAAACAGCTCTCATAGACCTCAAGTCACAGATAGATGAACTCTGGGATGAAGGAAAATCAGCCCTCCTTCTGCTCCTAGATTTATCAGCTGACTTCGACCTGGTCGACCACAGGGTCCTATACAGCCATCTGGATTCGGCAACTCATTTCTCTGAAGAAGCCACTGCATGGATACAATCATTCCTAACCAACAGGACTATGAGAGTCTTCTCTCCTATGGCAGCAGCCAACCCCATCCCCATAACTTGCGGAGTGCCCCAGGGATCTTGCGTCTCACCCACCCTCTACAATATATTTACCAGGCCCCTGTTCGACAATCTGGACCTTCTGGGTGTCACCTACACTAACTATGCAGATGACACTCAGATTCTCCTACCGCTTACCGGTGATTACGACAAGGATTTGGCATTGGTGAACAGGATATATCTCATCATCCAGGCATGGATGGCCACCCACGGTCTATGCCTGAATGATGCCAAAACAGAGATCATCATCCTGGGCACTCCCTCGGCCCTCAAAAAACTCAGCCCCGAATACTCAGCATTCAACATAGACAATAATATTATTACTGTCGCCAAGGAGATCAATCTGGACTCCACTCTCTCCCTCAGCAAGCAGGTCAATGCCTTGGCCTCGGCCACGGCATACACATGCAAGTTGATCAGAGCAGGCAAGGCCTTCCTGTCTCAGGACAGTTGCATCACCCTAGCCAGAGCCCTCATCTTATCCAGGCTGGACTACTGCAACGCGCTATACATAGGAGCCAATAAACAAACCATCAAAAAAATCCAACTCCTACAAAATAATGCGCTAAGAGCAGCCCTAGGAATCCCCAAGAGAGAACATATCTCTAACACCAGAAGAGCCAACAGCTGGCTCTCCACTCACGACAAAATAAAACTAAAAACTGCCTCCCTCACGCACAAATGCTTGAACAATGCAGCACCCCGCTACCTGTCCGACAGATTCACTTTGAAGCCTACCACAAGAATCACCAGACTCGCCAACACCAACTACCTCTGGATCCCCAGATACAAACATGTCAAAATAGGAGGCAGCAGCGTCCAGGTCAAGGCAGCACTCCTATGGAACTCACTACCTTCCCCCCTAAGAATCAATCAATCCTATCACAAGTTCCGTCAAAGCATCACTGGTTGGCTCAAAGATGCAGACATCTAGGCATATACCTTGCTGACTTTGCCCGGCACCTCTCTCTACAATGCATGCACCAACCACTGTGTAAAACTATGCATGCCATCAATGTACCCACCTGTATATATCGTAACTTCATTGTGCCAACATGTAACCAAGCGGCACTTGCACATAATTGTATTTTACATGTTGTAACCAAGCTTTGAATATCTTTATGCCTTGGGCCTGAATACCCTCGGGTCTGGAGCGCAATACAAATAATAAACTAAACTAACTAAACTAAACTATTAGCAGGATCTTTTGTTCCTTGTGAAATGTGAATGGGGTGATCAGAATTGAGAAGGGTGCATAATTCTGTATCCTTTATGAAATAATGACTATGGCTTTAAAACACAAGGGGGATTTGTTAGGCTCACACTAGTCTGCATGAAACTATTGTGACTGCATGCAGGATGGAAAAAATACAACTAAAGCCATACTCATATTGATCAACACATGTCTATGATAATGTATACAGTGTATAGTTAGATTACTATGAAATTCTAGTTTATTATGTAATTAGGGTTTTTCCAAGGCATTGCTATAAATACAGTATTATTTAAGCACATGAAATGCAAAGCAAAACCTTAATAAATATCTATATCAACCAAACTTGGAAATATGTTTGCTTAAATTGCCCACATCCTGGTTTTACCATTTAACCAAAATGTGTGCTCTTGGACAAATCATGTAATCACACTGGCCCTCATTACGACCCTGGCGGAAATCAACCGACCGGACCGCCATAGCGTAAATAGCGTTTCCGCCATTGCACGATGGAGCAAAGTGCGGCTCATTCCGACCCATCGGGCACGAGCACCACGCCATGGCGGAAGTG
Source organism: Ambystoma mexicanum (assembly GCF_040938575.1). Taxonomy (NCBI): domain Eukaryota; kingdom Metazoa; phylum Chordata; class Amphibia; order Caudata; family Ambystomatidae; genus Ambystoma; species Ambystoma mexicanum. Next base: position 529,183,114 of record NC_090937.1, read on the forward strand.
CAAAGTCCGCGATGGCGGAAATGACCCCAAAACGGCCCACACAGCCGCCGTACGGCGCCCTAGGTGCAATACCGCCACCCATCTCAGCGGACACCGCAGTGAGCGCCAACCGGAAAGTACGGTGACCGTAAATATACGGAAACGGAAGTAAAAGCATGGTCCCGGAACGGGAAACATCACGCCGTACACCTATAAAACCACAAATTCCACACAACCATTAAAAATACTACCCTGAGACACATCCCAACCCGTCATCCACCCTAGTGAAACCAAGAAAAATGGGAAAAGTAGCGAAGAAAGCGAGCGACCGCAAGCGGCAGGTCCACTTCTCCCGTGAGGAACTCACCGTGCTCACAGAGACCCTCCAGGAGAATGCTGCCGCCGTCTTCTCCACGCAAATGACCAGGACGGCACTTGCGAACAAGAAGGCCATATGGGCCCTGGTGGCACAGCGGGTAAGTGCGGTGGGGACTGCACCCCGCAACCCACAGCAATGCAGAAAGCGATGGGACGACCTGCGGATACGCGTCCGTAGCATACTTTCTGCCAACCGCAACATTGCCACAGCTACCGGGGGAGGATCGGAATCACCCATCAAGTTGACCCCCTGGGAAGAAATCTGTGCCTCCACCATTGGAATGGAGAGCATAGAGGGAGTCGGAGGGATGGAGAAAGGAGTGCAGACATCCGAAGAATCAGGTAGGTGTCCCAAATAAAACAATGCCAAAACCACAATGTCCAATCATGTGAAGTACCACGTGCCCACATAGTGCAACAGTAACACATGTCCAGGAGAACGTCCACATACATAGGCCTGATAGCACACTTTAAAACTCACATCAAATACATAAATAATTAAAAATCCTAAAAACACCCTCTACACGTGCAGCAGGCACACCCTAACTGCAGGCTGCCAAACAACTGCACCCTCACTCCACACACAAATGAAACCACCTCCAAGGCCCCGACCCAAATCACCCTCAGGTACCACCCCAATGCATGTGATACATTGCCATTCCAATTCCCACAGACCCATTAATAACGCTCGCCCTCCTTTACTCCACCACAGGGTCCGATCCAAACGACGAGCTCCAGGACACCCCTACCAGCACACCTGCAAAGAGGGCCAAGATCAACGGCCAAAGACCCTCCACCTCAGCTGCACGCATCAAGACACGGAAGCAGCACAAATCAAGTGGCAGCACAGAGGAGGGAACTCCAACAGGCACCCCAGCAGCCAGCATGCCCACAACACCACCACCACAGGTCCCCCCAATGGATGCCACAGTAGGCACTGCTTCTGGTGGCAGCAGCACCATAGGTGACACTGCATTAATGGCAGCATGCTCCGACACAGAAAACGGGGATGTCGAAGTCAGATCCATCCATGGCCTGTCCCAATCCCCCTGTCTGTTCCATCCCGTACACCATGAGGATACCACGCAGGGGCACCCACAAGACGACGACTGGCCATCCCCCACAAGCCCTGTGGCAAGGCAACATGAGGTGAACAGCCACTCTGTGACACCCCCGCAAATGGCCATGGCCCAGCAGAGGCAACAGTCCCTCGACCAGTTAATCGTGCAACAGCAGCAACTGGCCACGCTCCTCAAGGACCATGCCGATGAATGTGGGGGCACTAAGGCAGACATAGAAACATCAACTGAGACACTTAGGGCAGAAATGGAGAGAAGTACAGAGACACTAAGGGCACAAATGGAGAGTAGCACCGAGAGCCTGAGAGTACAAATGGAGAGAAGCACCGAGAGCCTGAGGGGGGAACTGCATGCGACGTCCAAAGACGTATGTGCCGAACTTGCCGCAGTGCGCCGTGTGCTCACTGAGCTCTCACAAACCCTTAGGGACATGCATGGACGTGAGCAGGCAGAGACATCATCCGTTGCAAGTTCCGTCCAGGGCAGCCCCCAACGTAGATCTGGGAGGAACCTGCGCTCCACAGGCAGGGGTGCCCCTGATACCCGCAGAGGGGGCTTGCAATAGCGACTGCCCACTGACAATGAGCATCTTTGGACACTGGTGTTCGGGGGGGAGGTAGGAGGGTGGAGGGGGTGTGTTGGGCTCACTTGGGTGGCGGGTCGATAGGGTGTTTAACATGATATCACATATGCCATAAACAATGCACGATCATCCAATGAGATGTGTGGACATTGATCTTTGTGTACGAGGCCATTATAGGCGTACAGTCCATATTGTGCATGTTCCAGACACACACAGTGCCACGAGTCCCGTGTCCATGTATCAGCCACCAGGCGTGAGTGCTAGAAGCATGCATCTATGAGATGCTGACGAATGTCACGGCCCTCCTGTGCCTCGCAGACTCCTTGAGGTGCTGCCACATCCCCACCCTCATCATGACCATCTTCAGGTGCTTGCAGTTCTGCGTCAGGGGGCATGGGCACATTTCTACATACGCACATGTTGTGTAGCATGACACATGCCATGACCATCTTTGCAACCTTCACATGGCGGTACAGGAGTGCCCCGCCAGACCTGCTGAGGCATCGGAAACGAGTCTTCAGTAGGCCGAATGCCTGTTCTATGACTACACGGGTATGTGAGTGGGCATGGTTGTAGTCCTCCTCATGCTGGTCCCGTGGGTTCCGGACTGGTGTGAGGAGCCATCTCTTCAGTGGATACCCGGCATCACCTGTATGTGGACAATAAACGAATTATGTGGAATGCCATTGCTACGTACGCACCCCCCCCCCTTCCTGCCAGGTCATTGCCGCATCACATACCCCACATCATCATGCATGAAATGAGACTCACCGAGTAGCCAGGATCTGTTCCCTGCATGTCGCTCCATGTAGCGTGGTATTGTAGAGTTCCTCAAGACCATAGAATCATGGGTTGATCCAGGGAATCGGGCACAACAATGTGTAATGATCCTGTTGGAGTCACACACCATTTGTACATTCAGAGAATGAAATTGTTTTCGGTTGCGGTACTGGGCCTCCATGGCATGTGGGACGACCAATTCCACATGGGTGCAGTCGATGGCACCAATGCAACCCGGTATGCCGGCAAGTGCATGGAATCCCACTTTTGTGTTGGTAATTTCCTGCTCCGAGCGTGGTAGAGAGATGTAGTCGTCTGCGTGCTGCAGGAGGGCATCGAGCACTTGCAATAGTGTCCGTGAGAACAGTGGCTGTGATATGCCATGCAACTGTCCGACTGTGTGCTGGTAGGTGCCTGTGGCCAGGAAGTGGAGTACAGACACCACCTTCAGTAGGGGTGGGATGGCAGTTGGGCTATCTATCATGCTGACAAGGTCAGCCTGTGTCATGTCCACAATGGCGGTTATGGTGTCCCGGTCCAAACGGTAGAGGGTGTGGATCTGCTCATCAGTGAGGTTGAATGGATGTGCTCGGAGGCGTGGGATTGCGGGCTGCCTGCGTGGTGGTAGTGGCTGTGCTGGCGGCCCTTGCTGGCCCTGCCTTGCCCTCCTCCTCCTACTGCGTCTCCTCCGTGCGGCCGGTTGTAGTTGGTGTTCGTCTTCTTCTTGAAGTTGGAGTACTTGCAGTGCTATCAGGTCCCCCAGGGCCAACATAGCTAGTCCTGCCGGTAGCATTTCGGAGTGGGTGTGGTTGTGGGAGGAGACTGGGTGTGCAATTTATGTGTTTTCAGGCTGTATGGCCTCCACCTGTGGTGATTCATTCCACCTGTGCAAGCTGCTCTCCCCTTTGGGCGAGCACGTCCCGCACACAACGCTGCAATTCGACGAATGGCATCTTGCTATTACAATCATGTATTTGTACCCGATGGCAGTGTAACATTGGTTGATATGTTCATTCGGCTATGGTCCCATTGTTTCACATACTATCTTTGCAGTCGCGAACAGACTTGTGAAGGGTCAGTGGAACGTAGTACTCGAGTAACGGTGGACCCTCATGCAACACTGTACCGAGGTTCACCGACGGGCGGGGCCTCCCATTTGTGAGGGAAGGCAGTTTCCATTTTCACACACAGCCGCACTAGATGGATTAATTTGTGATTTCAAGCGGCCACAGATGCCTTTTCGACGTGATGTTGCAAATGAGGAATTCGAAGGGCGGCGCTTTCGGTTTTCAGCTAGCGGCGAGGAGATGCCCACAGGTCTGACTGCAAATATAACGTTCTATTGTTCAATGTCCTTGGGACAGGGGCCATGGTGAGGATGCAATGATTGATATGAATAGTTTGGGATGCGCAATAGCGAAGTGGGCGATGAGGCCGGACGTTCCCAAATACATGTTACTTCACAACACTGGAATTACGGGCTGGGGCACAGTGGATTTTGCAGGCTGCATAACGCACAGACTCAATGGAAATTTCACATGTTATGTGAGTATGGAAACAGGCGTTTTCATTACGGGATGAGGGAATGATGTATGGATGCATGGACAGATGATTTGATACAGAGTTTGCCATGTACAGGGCTTCTTGGAATCTATCCGCCTCAACTGCGCTATGTGATGCAGGGCTGCCATAGTGGGACCATCGTCTATCTGGCCTTGTTGAGCCCTCCCTGTCTCGACGCGCCTTCAGACACTTGTGTCTATGCACGTTACCAATCCCATCTGATGGATTCTGTTTTAACAGACGCATGCACAGGTACACTCGTTTGTGATAGTGTTTTCACCTCGATATAGATAGTTATGATTCGCAAGTGGTTTTTGGGTGGTGATGATCCTTTGGAGTGGGCTAGCATGCATATGGCTGTGGATTTAGTGTGATCATTGAAGTGAGTAATTCAAATGAAGTTCTGATGGCCATACTATTCTTTTTCATTTCATTTGGTTGACAGGTATCTCCTCCCCTTTTGCCACTGCCATCTGTATGCCACTCCTGCAGATGGATTTTACTCCCGACACCTGCTGCTTCGTGTTAATCAGTGGAGCAGCATTACGATCTTATGGGACGATCGCCAATGGGCCACATGCCCTTACGCAGTACTAGTGGCTAGGAGCAATATTTCGGCCTTTCAGCTGGACTAGTGCCTCCCTATTGGGACGGCCCTGCGGTTCTAGGCGCTTCCATGTTGCCTTTTCGTACGAGAATGTAGCCCCTGTGTACCATGAAGGAACAGGGCGTCACACAAGAAGTAGCTGGTCATTTATTGCGGATGCAGCCCACAATGGTGAAATGTGTTTTGGAGTTCATGGCCTAATGGCTGTATGGGCTTGGTGAATTTGTTGTGCATTAAATTTCTATTCTGATATGAACCGTGTAGCGTTCTTCTTTGCAAGTGATGTGGCATATTCCTATTTGGGGAGCGATGTATTGTGAGGAGATCTGCATTGGGTTCCAGCTTCGGAGTATAGTTGCGTGGTACTGTGCTGGGCGCGTTTGCCTACGAAGCCCAGTGAGGTCAGGGATAAGGGCTGCCAATATGACTGTTTTGATGATGTCATGCTCAGGGGCGGGGGATTAGCTTTTGTGTAACAGATGCCGGTCAGCCAGTTGGATTGGTGGAATGATGTGATTATCGGAATATTGCTGGTCACAGGTGCCTGTGTTTGCGTGCGTTTCTTGGTGGGAGACTGAGGTCATGTCCATTTGTATGGCTTCTGTATTCGTGCCATCTGTGCCCTGCAGCTCCCATTGGCCCCTCTTGAGATTCATTTGTTCGTTGGCAGGCATGGATGACTAGTACATTTCACTGGTTGCATTGTGTGACTTCATTGCACCTACGGGGAGTTGTACAATGTGGCCAGGGAGCGGTGTACAGGCACTCAGTGGGGCCGTTTACGGTTGGTTCGCGATGCCGTACTTCTCACCATGGTGGAATGGTACTTTCCGCCGTGCTTGATGGCGTTAGGTGCATGTCCGCTAGGGTCAGAATTCGCGTACCGTTGCGCCATGGTGGTAATTACGGTTTGGCATGGCGCGCGCGCGTGTACTTGGTGCAGTTAGCGTTGGCGTTCACTACGGTGTCGCTAATGGCATCGTACTTTGCGGTGACGGGTCATAATCGCACCGAGCGCTATTCGATGGCGGTATTGCATTTCCGCCATCGTTTTTCGATTTCCGCCAGGGTCGTAATGAGGCCCACTGTGTCTTAGCTGCAGCTCCATAAGTCATTTACTTCATAGCTTATGTTAATATATTATTCTATTATAAAAAAGGCCTAATGACTATAGAGTTGCTCGAGATATAATATTAGTGCAATTTAGGTAGCTTGCACCACAATGTTATGTGCGCCTTGGCTCACTTATGGCATTGTAGTCTAAAGTCACTTCCATGTTGCCTCCAGTCCATTCGAAGGAGCATCATCAGTCTTTGATACTTGGAGCCTCCAATTATCAAAGAGTGATGATGCTCCTTGCAATGGCCATTTCTGTGAAGAAACATCCTTTGGTGCAAACCTTATGCATATTAAGAGTTTTGCATGCATTTTGTCCAACAGAGTATGTCCATAAAGTGCATTGGTTAAAATGCCAGCCACCACTAATGTTACCCAAAATGTTGATTGGCAGGGGGATAGGGGGATCATGGTGGTGTGAATGAGACCGCATGCAAACTGACTGGTCTGAAGGGCATTGGGACAATAGGTCCTATTGCCCTTCAGGCCAGCCTGTGCCTGCCTCTGAACTACAAGTCTACAACAATGCCCCTGGTAAGTAGAGTCCCCACCACTGCATGCTGCAGGAGGTTGTATGCACGCTTGCATACCCCATGCAAAGCGCTGCAGTGGGAGACACCCTACGCAGGGGATTGGAAAGCAGAGGGGATGGCGAGCATCAACCAGGCAGAGTCTTCAGAGAACGGATGCTGGTGCTGGAATTAAGGCCTGAGACTCAGGCCTTAGCTTCAGCGCCAGCATCCGTTTTCTGTGATCATCGTATGCTTTGATATTTTGAATAGCAGGCGGCCTACTATTCAAAATACAAAAGCAGAAGACCACACAGGAGTTTTTTGCATATAAACTCAGCTGGCCTGAGTTTATATGCACAACATCACTTGTGTGAACGATTGTCTGCTTTTGTGTTTGGAACAGCTGGTGGTGCGCAGCCCCTCTCACATAGTCCGAGTTCTTTGGTGTAGAGCAAGGAATGCAGAACTCAGAAGAGCCAAAGAAAAGCACTTACCATCGGATCCCCAGTTGACGACAACTGACAGCCTGCCCCCGTCCTTCCTCTGGTCCAGTGCCAAATCCTCCATGCTGCGACTCTCTCTCTGGCCTGAGTATGGACTACTGGCGTTCGACGTTTCAACCCCCTTTGGGAAACGAAACCAAACAGAGCATTAGTTTTTTTTGTTTCTTTTTTTTTTCTGTGAAGCTCCTGCTTGTTGGTAGGCTCCACAGTGACATCACTGTGTCGTAGCCCCGAGCCTCCCCAGCCTCTGAGTAGTGGCCCTGCTCCTTGGAGGCGGGTGGGGGGGTCAATGCTCAGAGGCTGGAACTGAGACATCTGACCCTCCCTCAGCTCCATACCCCATGTCCTATCTCTTGTACAGACTGGGATGCGGTCTGCAAAGTATTTTCTTATCCTGGTAAATTTGAGGGACAGAACAGGTGGCTGGGTGAAGAATAGGATGCCTTGGGGGCGTTTCTTTTTTACGCCCCCAGTTATCATTTTCATCTGGGTTTATCAGCTTTTATTGCTGGCCCAGGAGGGCCTGTGCTGTGCATGCGCAGCAGGGAGGGCTTATTACGACCCTCCCACTGCACATACAGTGCAGCTTCCACCAAATCCATGAGTAGCAGGATGTTGATTTTATTCATGGGCATAGTGGGGGTTGTCATTGTTGGTGGTGCTCCGCACCTCCCGCCCCCATGGGCTAGCGGTGCCTGTGTTTTACATCCACCACAGTTAGTTTGTGGTTTTCTAGTATGACTCTTGTACGTCGATTTCTTTTCGTTTGACATAGGATTTGCACAGCCTCATTGACCCAGGGCTATTCCCTGCAAGCTAATAACCTACCAAGAAATATTGTAGTCCATCTAGTGATAAAATATTAAAGTGAACATGTCCTTTCTTGTGCCTCTTCCTACATCATTTTCTTATTTTCTCCTCACAACTAGGTTGTTCTTTTCACACCAACCTCCCAAGGTACGATTCTGCCTTTTCACCTTTCTCTTTCCACTCTGCCCACTAGTCTACTGACTCCCTCAAAGTTTAGCCAGCATGAAATTCCTTTTGACATGAGTCGTTCTCTATGGCTTTTTTCCTTGTTTGTCCTTGATAAATGTATATAGTTAAACACATGCCCGTCCCTTTTCCTTCACATTGTTGTTGGTCTTCCCTCCTGTTCTCATCTTCTTATAGGTTATAGGTTAGATGTCACTTCCACCGCCCTTTTTTCCTACTTCTCAGCCTCGTCCTCTTTTTTATTCTCTCCTTCTTTGACTTGTCTCTCCATTGATTTTTCATTCCCTTTCCATTTGTATGTCGCAATCCATCCTATTTTACTTTGCAAATTGTTCTTTTACTACACTTCTATTTTGGCCTTCTTCCTCATGTTTGTTCTGCATGGATTTTGCTTTTTACGACACTATGGGCCTCATTACACGGAAGGCGGTAAACCATGGTGCTATTAGCACCATGGTTGCCGCCGGTACCATACCGGTACCACCATGGAGAAAAGGGGAATTACCACCCAATTCCAAGGTTGACGGGGCAGTAATTCCCCTTTTCTCCTTGGCCCTTCCCCATTTCCATTTTTGCCCCATAGGACATAATGGGAATGGGGAAGGAGCTAATTATGGTACCGCAAATTGTGGTACCGTAATTAGCACCAAGATCCCTTTGCGGGACCCAATTTTAACGGCTGGTCTACACCAGGCGTTAAGGTCGGGTCCCGCAAAGGGACCCCGTAGTAAGGCGGTAAGGGTTAACGGTCAACGGTACCCTTACCGGTGACCGTTAACCCTTACCGCCTTCCGTGTAATGAGGTCCTATGTTGCCAATAAGGTTTAGTTAAATGTATTTCTTTTGTCTTTTTTTTTCTTTTCAACCCACACTCCTGAGTGATTATCTCGTCTCCTTTGATACACTGCCCCCCATACATTTTGTGTACAATCCCTCTTCTGGGATCTCTCTTTTTTTTTTCTTCTCCCCAGTCACTTATTTGTGACTCACCCACTACTCAAAGCTTGCCTCTCGCATTCACCACACTTGCTCATGTCTCACCACCAGGTTCTGGAAACAGTCAACACGACCTGCATCTCCCTATTCTATTAATCTGTGATTGGTGCACTGGGGGGGAATGGGTATGTTTTGTGGAGTATGGAGGCTCCTGTCTGTGCGCCTTAAAATGGAGATTTCGAGCATATGGCAGAGACAACTTGCACCACTGGTCCTAACTTAGATTGGGAAGGACTTGTACCAGGCCACTTTGCTATGTGCATCACACCTTGCTCCTGTTGGATGCTAATGAGGAGAATACTGGGCTGTACCACCTGGCAGACTGTCCTCTTTTCTTCTGCCTTCTCTCCCCCTCTCCTCTGCTGATCTGTTCTCTCTTGGCACCATGCCCCTGGCCACCCTCTGACCTCCGGGCCCGGATACCTCCTAACCCTGCCACCCTCCCGCACTGCCTCCCCTTGCACTGGGGTCTGTATCTGTACCCATACAGCCCTCCCTTTTTCTTCCTGCACTTATCAGACCTACCCTGTCTGCTGCCTTAAACCCAGCACTTGCAAATTGCTGGCTGCACTACCACTGTTTGTTGCCTTTATTACGTATTTATTTATTATTATTGATCTGCTTCTCCTCTGCTTCGCACTTTCCACTTCTCCCCCTTCCATGCACTTTTCCCCTCCCCCTCTCCCATGCACTTGCGCATTCTCAATGTCACTGGGGCTAGGTAGATTGCTGTTTTGTTCTCCCCTGTTCCCCTCCCTTGCTTTGTCGCGCTCTGAAACACTTGTCTATGAGTGCGATAGAAATGAAATATCAATATCAATATCAATCCTCAAAGACCACAGTAGGTCCTTGCTTCTCTCGCCTGTCAAATAGGGGGCTGTTATTTGCTGGAATGACCTGCGGGCCAGGCATTATTCCCTAAATATGGATTATCGCTTTCTCAACTTAAAGCAGCCTAGGGGATACCCTGATAAATGACAGTCTTTTTAAAGTACTTCATAGAGTCCTAAATTCCATTTTTCCATGGAATTATGTACAATCAGATTCGTTTGGGAGTTTTTATGATCATGTGCATTATCTCCACAGGCATTAGGAAGCGGAGACCGGCAGAAAAGTTTTTGTGATTCTCAGTCAAGTCTCCCAGAGATTTCAACTTCTTTGCAAATCTGTAACGGTAGTTGAAAAGATTTCCTTAAAATGTCTAGAAAGTGAATTGTAATTTCTTAACACTATATGTTATGTTTTGAAATATAAGGTATATTTCAGTCACAGTTTCTTCTGCAATTGAGATGGCAGTACCCACACCCAGAACAAAAGCAAATAAAACGCCATGGATCATTTTCTTCCAATTCAGTTTCAAAACCATTACATTCTGAGGAAAAACGATATCCATACAAATGAATTTGATTCTTATATGAAGGCAATTTCCTTAACATAATGTACTGTAAAACAAAGTGGATTACAGCTGAATGTGTTTCTCATTCATGAGTCAGAAGGCCATACATTTTCCTATAAGGGATGGACACTTTCGTTCCAAAATTCCATAGCCCTTAAAGTAAATCTAACCTTATAAGGTGTGCAAATGGCAAATGTGTCTCTGATCCATGGATCAGAGCAATACACTGTCCATTGTTGTGGAGCAAGATTATTATGGGCCTTGAGATTGAGAAAGCTTAAAATCACTTTTTTTTTCATTCGATGCAAACCATTTCACTGCCATGTGTGTTGTCAGGAGAGATATGCTTGTGTAACTCTGCTGTGAGCAATTGCGTGGAATATTTCACAGGAGCCCCATACTTTTTCTTACCAAAGTCAATACTTTGTGAATCGCTTTTACCTCAGACAAAATGTTCCCTGTTTCAAACATTGCCATTTGTCTTGAATTAAAATATAGACACTCTCCTTAAAACATCTGAAAAGTGATTTTTCATTGCAAAAGTATTGGATAATTTGAAAAAAAGAAACTGAAGTAGCGAACGCTCCGTTCACCCTGAAATGAAACAGGATTTCGGGTACTTGTTCTCTCCTGGTGATTGCTTTAGGTTATCTGTCCTAAGCAGAACAGAAAGTGCATATTTCTTTTTCTCCATCCTGATTGGTTCCTTCCTACAGCTTTATTTCGGGTGACCCAGACCAGTGAGAAGCAGAACACGTCGTTTTTTTGTTCTGATTGAATTGGATTAAAAACATATATATGTTTTTTTCAAGAATTAGTATCATTCAGGGAGCAAAGACGCACTGTGCTTCGATGTTTGTTGACGATGTGTTTCAAGTTTGGACGTATGGGAAGTCACTTTTAAAATCAATTCACCAGGAGGTACTGCTGTACATCAAACTAGCCGCAGCACAAAAGAAAAAAAGTTTCTGCTGTGTTTGAACTGTTGCTAATCTGATATCACATGTGCAACTAGTGTTTGCCCATGTCCAAATTGATCATAATACTGACACCGTTTAATTTCTTTATAATATATTTTCAACATTTTACCAATTAGGGACACTTGTTATGTAAGTTTGGGAACTGGCTTCATCTGTGTGTGTTTTGTTGTGCCTTCATATGGTGTTGGTCCTGGATGGAAGGTTGTCTGTTTATTTTAAATTTTATTTTTGTATCTCTTTTATATTATTATGTACACTGTCGTTTTTTAAACGATGTTTATTATCATGTTTTCAACACCTGATTTGTGTTGGGTTCTCATTTCTGCTTATCCATGTTTAACATAAAATATACAACCTGACCAGTGTTCTTGTTGTTTAGTTTTCCGGAAATGTATGCCTTCTTTTCCGAAGTCACTTTGAGTTTTGCTAGATATGTCTGTGTGCCTGTACTCTTTTAGTTATAAAAGAATTCTGATTGAGTTTACCTCTTTCTGATGCTTAATGATAGTTAATGTGGCATATTAGTATCTTGTATACTAGACAGATGATTCAGACAGGGTTGCATAAGTAACAACTGTTAGCTGCCGGAGATGCAACTATGTTTTAAGTTAGATGAGATCTTGGGCAAAGAGCCAAGTTTTGAGGCCTTTGCGGAAGGACCATAGTGATGGGTCTGTCCTCAAGGCTGCAGGCATGGAATAACTGCAATCACTAGGAAGCTGGAGCTGTAGTAGGTGTGGAAGTGTTTCCTTATCTTTGATCAATTTGTAGTCTACAGTTTGCACACATTTCTCCAAGTCTGTTTCTGGCACTCTGTAATTCTTTCATTGGATATAACTTTAATCTAAATCTCATATATGGCCTTCTGTAAAAGCTGCTCTGGAACTTCAGTAGATACTTTGAGAGTGTATTGTAAAGCCTGCACAAAGGGACAGATTGGGTACACTGTTTGTAAAGTTGTCTTTGCTCCTGTGTCTCCATCCAATCTTTTTGCCATAGCTTGATTTTTTCAGAAACTTAATTTGTTAACAACTGTTCCTCCTTAGTATCCAAATTTGGTAAAATCCCAAGTAGACAATCTTCCAGTCACGCAAGGAGGTGGGCCTCTGGTGGCGTGGAGACAGCTAGTTGCCTCGATGGTTGGACCCTCCCAGGCTGACCATAGTGAGGATGATACGGGAGAGATAACTGAGGTAGACACACCTGGAGATAAATAAGACATTGATGAGGAATTAGGGGCTTGAGTTATGGGGCGGGAGGGGGGAAGACCGACACGTTTAACTTGTAATACAATATTGTGAAGCTTACATGGGGATGTCCTCAACGTTTGTATTGTTTGGAGTGTTGTTAATAAAATAATAAAAATATTTCTTTTAAAAAAAATCTTCCAGTCACGCAGAGTGGGTTGTTGTTATTGATAAGATCTCTCTTAACTAGTTTAAATACTCTTACAGAGCTCACTGATATGCATGCGCAGGATAGTGATAGCTTTTTCCGATCAGACCCAATTCTAGCCTTATCACTTGTATCAATACACAATTTGGAACTGTACAGGAGGGCAGAGCGACCTCTCATGGGCCCATGGGATCAGAGCTCACCCTCGAGTGCTTTAAGACGAGATAGCTGCACCTTGAGGTGCATGGGGTGCAGGAATTTCTTACTCCAACACCAATCAATAAGGACAACTCAAATGGTTTGCAAAGGGAAGTCCGTTTAATGACAAGTACAAAAAATCATTAGGAAATCATCTGTGATTCGATCGCCCGTCTCGCTTCAACTTCCAAAATCTTCATTCAAACAGCAATTCTTATAGGCAATATTCGTCATCATTGACGTTTAACACTCGAAAGTTTGTCATGCAAGTCTATTGGTTGGAAAAGGTAAATTAAGTATAGGTAAGATAACTGTATATGGTAACGGGGTGTGAGAATTGGATAACTCTTATCTGGTGGGTGTCTACGCCCATCCCTCTACATCACTCATGCTAGACGTTACTACAAGTACGACATCACATTGGTTCTACTAGTTATAGGACCCTAGATTATTTGGTCCATTGTGATTCGGTCGGTTACACCCCTACGCATAAATCTCCACTTTAATTAGGAGCTTGCAGAATGGTTACCCAGATGCAGCATGCCCCACGATTCACCATGCCCCCCTTCCATCAATCAGTTCTTTAGGGCTATGTGTCAAATAGTTGGCTGAGGATGGCCTTAAAACTGTAGCTTCTTATCGGGAAAAGTTATGGCATCCTCTAGTTTTGGGTGACATCAGACGTCGGTACCTTTTTGCGCTTGGCTGGTCACGTGTCAGTACACCGTGAAGCTGCTTCATTTTCCATCTATTTGCGTATTTGATTCTCCCTTCGGGCTCGCCATCTGCCTGGGCCTCCTTATCTCGACCTTCACGGGCAGGCTGCTATGCTCTTAAGTTTCGATTCTTCGGAGTTGCCGCTCTCCTCCCTTCCTTGGGTTGACCTTGAATTCCTAGGCATGAGCTGCTTCTTGCTAAGTTTCGATTCCGCTCTTTCGTCTGGCTTTGTGCTGGTATATGAATCCTGGCCTGTTTGACCCCTACCATCCTGGGCTTAATTCTGCTTTCATGTAGAGTGGACTGCACTTATTTAATGTGCTTCATTGAGATAGATATCTATAGTTGGCGCTTGCCTCTCTATTCTTCTACTAAGCATAGCAAGCCGCACTGTTTTCTAACTTCTTCCATTACAAGCCTATGTACAGGCGTTAGCTGGTTGTATACTTTCATCTTGTTTTATGGTTATGTTTCTTTATATTTCAACATCGTCTCTTCTTCTATGTCTGTGATATCTTTAGCCATGGTGTTTTGTCTTGGTGTGTCATATTTTGGTTGTTGTTTGTTCATCTGTACGTCTGTCTGGCCCCTTGTGACGTCACCATTCGCATTCGATTAAGGCCCTTTGGGTCTCTTCTGCGACAGTCTGAAAATAGTCTTCATGTCGTGTCAGCTGTTGGTACGGTTGTCTCAATGGGTACCGTGCTGCCCATGGTTGTCTGGTTATTGGCACTTCAACAGGTATTTCTCTTCGGTTGGACACTGGGCAGAGCCCCAGTGTGGCTCTCTGTTGGTTTATTTGCTCCTCATATGTCACATATCTCGGCGAGTATGTTCCTGGTATTTCAAAATGGGTGGCTGGAGTGCAGGCCATATCTGGGACCTCCTCTACAGAACCTTGAGGACTCTTTTCCAAAATAAGCCCTTAAGGGTCTGCCATACTTTATTTGGAAGTGCACAAAAGGCTTTGGCGCTGTATGTTAATATCGGGATTACCTTCATTCTATAAAAGGTTACCACCAGAGAGATAGAAAATCTCCTGTATTTTCTCAATAAAAGGCATCCTTGTGCTGCCAAACTTTTAGTTTTTGATCTAAATAGGTCTTCGCATGGGCTGCATCTCAAACAGATGTTTAAGCACATCCTCATGTAATCAATTGAATCAACTCTAGTAAGTCTTTCGGTGTTTAAGTACCACAATGTTTTGGTGGATTATTTTCCTTTTGCTTTAATAAGTGATCAAGGGGCTTGCGGTTGATTTTAGGTAGGGATGTACCGAATAGTGAAATTACTATTTGCCGAATACCGAATAGTAAGCAACACTATTCAGCTGAAGCCGAATAGTGAACCGAATAGTTGGCATGAGATGCCATAAAGCACACAGGGACAGATCAATGGGCGCACAGTGTCTCTTCTACTACAGCTCTAATGTGGTGTTTTCACATTACTGCCTGGGCCCCACCAATACATTTATGAAGTTGGCACCCATTGCTATGGGCACATGAGATCTCCAAATGTAAGGCTGACGTTAAGCCACTGCCTATTTTTTCAGTTTGCTGAATCCCAAATACAAGATTGTGGCTTGGCACACGTTCACACGCCATTACTACCAACATTGATTAGGATCAGTGTGAGAGAAGATAGCCAATCTGAGAAAGAGAACAATGGGAAAGCAGCAGTAGCCAGTAAGGAGTCAGTTTACTGGCTGCTGCAAGCAACACAAGGAAAGAAGGAAAGATACCCTGCAATACTACAAACAGCAGAGTAGGAGAGGCTGGCCCAGCAGTACGGAGGCTAGACAAATGCTCCCCCAACCCACCAACTGCAGGGAGTTGTTCTTACGCCCCCCTTCCCCGTAGAATCACTTCACTCACTCCACTATTTATTGCTGCAGTAAACAAACATTGCCTCATTAACGTTCTTGGAGCTTGTTACCACCAAAAAGGATATAGGCCTAAGACACCAGGGTCAGAAAATTGACTTCTAAAAGTATTTTCCGTTTTTAGCAACTATTAGTCATTTCATTAATCTTAAGCATATTACTTTTTTTATGCTTAAGGGGCATGTGACTTCACCACTTGTGGCATCACTGGGTACGTTATGGCACTTCGGCTACTCCTAGCATTTTGGTGTAGCCACTTCCTGGACATGTTTCTATAATAAATGATGTTTTTATATTGCACTTCATGCCATATCATTGGCACTCCGCCATCTGAGTTTCTGAATACCAGTTGGCCAATTTTACACTTCTCAATTTATTTACCTCGGAAGTATTAAAGCGACGACCGTACTGGGTTTCGGATCTGTTCCCTGCAGGCTGGCGTCCGGGGTTTCCTTTTCTTTGAAAGGGGCAGTGGCTGCCTGGGAGCACAACTGGCCTTTGTTCCGCCATGCCTGTAAGGCCTCCTCGCTGAACCAGATTCCAGTCGGCCCGGCCTGAGCATTTCACTTCCTAGTCAGAAAACGAAAACCTCAATAAGTCTGGGAAACCTCTTGGTGTAAAGAGTGCTGGACTGGCGAGGCCTTCGCTACAGGCCTCCTCGCCTCTCCCATTTTGCTGTGTCAGTCCCCAGCTGGATGTTTGCCACAAACCTCACTATCATCAGTCACCGGGGGAGAACTTGGCTCCCATCCCCCAACGTGAGCAGCCAGCAGCTTAAAGGAGCAGGCTTCTGCACTAGACCTACAGAGCCCTGCAGTGTACTGCCGAGTCTGTCTGTACAGCATGCACGCGTCGGAGCCCTTCGGGTAGGCAGATGGGGGAACCGAAGCACATGCAGCTTAAAGGTTTTAATGAAATATATCTGTATCATGCGATGTAGTAGGAGAAAGACGCTCTAAAAAAAATGAAAATGCATTCACATGTCCCAAAGCAGCTCGTAACGTAAGGCCTGGAATATACGTTCGCACATTGAGCGGCGGCCGCCTTGCGCACAGCATGCTCTCTGTTTAAGTGGCGTTAGGTCACAATAAATACAGGTCTGTTTACACAGAACCTGGTGCACAGGTTTTTCTGCCAGCTCAGTGAGAATGCAGTGACAAAGCCGACATGCTTTTTGAACTATACACATAATTCCCTTTCAGTTCTACAAATTAACAGAAGCCTCACCCTGTTCACTAAACGTGAATGCAAGCAACCACTGAAGTCTTTATACAGGCGAGCCCCCTCCCCCACAAGAGTTTCCTCGCAATACATAACCAACCAACTTCGGCTTCGAGTAAGTATTCCAGGAACCTTCGGTTGAAGCCGAATAGCTGATTTTAAGCCGAAATTCGGCCGAATACCTACTCGAAGCCGAAGTTCGGTACACCCCTAATTTTAGGTGAAAGTTCCTTCCCCCACTCACATTTTCTGACAGGTCCAAAACACACAAACTAAATAAGGCAAGTGGACAGCCCTGTTTTATTCCCTTTCTCATTTCAAATGGACCTGACAACGATTCAACCATATCCAGTCTTACTTTCATAGAGGTTCTGAATACAAATCTTTGATGGCTTCTAGGAAGTCCCTCGGGCAAGGCCAACTGTTAAATTTAGACCAAAGAAGCTTTCTGTTGATGGAATTAAAGACCTGGGGCAGATGGATAAACGCCAAATATAATTTTTTGTTGTTTCTGATAGCCCACATTTTCAAGATGTCAATCAGGAAGATTTACCTACCTCCTTTACAAATCCTGACTGGAAGACATTGGCCCTCATTACAAGTCCGGTGCTGGACCATGGTGCTATTAGCACCATGGTCCATGCCGGAGTCCGGCATGGTGGATGGCGGAATTACCGCCCCATTCCAAGGTGAGTGGGGCGGTAATTCCCCATTCACCATTTGCCCTTCCCCATTCCCATTTTTGCCCCATAGGGCATAATGTGGATGGGGAAGGCGCTAATTACGGCACCGTAAATTACGGTGCCGTAATTAGCACCAAGGTCGCTTAGCGCCTTGGACTTTAACGCCTGCAAAAAGCAGGCGTTAAAGTGTGAATCAGGCATTAAGGGTTAACGGTGCCGACGGCGCCGTTAAACCCTTAACGCCTGACTTGTAATGAGGGCCATTGTGGTGACCCAAGTATCCCACCGAGTCCAGGAGGGCCTTCAAAATCAATGTAGCAAATATTTTACATGCTACATATAATAGGCTATATTGCGGTAATTTTAGGGATCCAACCTATCCCCTTCTTGAAGATTGGGACAACTGTAGATGATTTGCAGGACTTTGGAATTTTCTTTCGTTTTTTGATCTTTGTGAACAATATTCACAGGGAGTTGTCCCATAATTCTGGATTCCTCCCTGAGGAGTGCCTTTGTCAGGCCATCGGGCCTAGGGGCCCTTGAGTTATTTGCTTTCCTAATCAATGTCAGGATGTCCTCCTTATATGTTGCAAATGTTCATTCCACTGGTGCCTCCCCCTCCATTGTGTGGTTTGAATCTAAATTTTCTATGTTAAACAAGGTTGAAAAATGTTGCATCCAGGTAGCTTCAGCTATCACGTTTTTTTCGGATAGCCAGCTGAGGGACATTGAGCAAGTTTATTATTACCTATTCTCCCATTCTTTTTTGCAATTTTTTGCAACATAAACTCTGATCCTGTTAAAGCATTGTGCTTTTTCTTTTTCTCACACAGGGACCTCATTTAGGTGTAACCAGGGGTTGCACCTTCAACCCCTGAGATCTCCCTTGCTAACCCTGTGGTCTCCCTTGCTACCCCAAAAAACAGAAGCTCCATTTGGCTCTTTATTTCTGGAGTGGCTGGCCTTCTTGTTTAGGACTTTATTTATTTTTTTAAACAGGAGGTTCCACAATGTACCATTTTGAGCCATGACCATAAGTAAGAAAGAATAGCAATAACAAATAATTTGTCTTTCTAGAATTCTATCCAATAATTGCTAGACTCATTAAAGGTTTAGTTCAGGCACACTTCAGGGGTGGGTCAATTGATTTAGTCTGTTCTTAAACACCTCAAATTCACAATGCAAACAAAAACCTCCAAAAAGCATTTAAAGTAGAATAGGCATCCATTTTGGACTATGGATTTTGCTTTTTGCAAGTTGCAGTTGAAACATTTTTTTCTGCTGCTGTCTTCTCTGTTATGATCATCACAAGACATTCCATCTCGATGTCCTCCATCACTTGAAAAATCCTTGTGCCTAAAAGCTTGTGTGCAGTGTAGAAATGCTGATAGCACATAAAGTGGCCCATGATTTAATTGTGCCAAAATGAATGCCTTGGTGCAATGTGTCTATCTTTCCTATCTCCATGGCATGCTGTTTGGGATGTGTGTTTGTATGTATGAGGTAACGAATGCCCAGAGTACAGGATGCCATGTGAGGCCAACCTCTGAAGCCTGAAAAGGAGATCCATGCAGGCACTGGCGTAACAGGGGCCCCCGCAGCCCCCGCAGTGCGGGGGGCCCCGCCAGCACATGTCCTGGGAGGAGCCCCCACTTGCAGAAACATTTTTTTTTTTTTTTGCAAAAAAATAAATATTTTTTTTTCTTTTTGAATTCACTGCATTTATAAAGAACCTATTTCTGTAACAGAAATAATTTCTTTATGAAGTCAGAGTGACTTCAAAAAGAAACAATGGGCCTCATTACGGGTTTGGCGGCAACCGTGCCATTGCTACCAGCAGGTTGCCGCCAGACCCGTAATGATTTACCGGCGCCCAACTTCCCGGTAACAACGTGGAATTACAACCCGGCGGTCTGGAAAGTCAGGTGCCGGCAAATGGTCAATCCCCATTTCCATAAAGTTCTATGGCAATGGGGACCACAGAAGCACCGGCACCGTTGATAACGGTGCCGGTGCTTCCGTGAAAACTATGCGGGTGGGTGCCGTTCTGCCCGGCAGGTCTGACCTGCCGGACAGGACGGCAACCGCCCGCAGAGCTGTAATATGGCAGCCTGGAACCAACGGTGCCGGTGAGCTTACCGGCACCATTGTTTACAGTCCGGCATAGTTGTAATGAGGCCCAATTTCTTTTTTAAGTGTTAGGGCTCCCATCAACCCCATGATGTGTGCGTGTGTGAGTGTATGTTGAAGGGGTTCACACTTAAATGTATAGGTGGCTGCCTGTGCGAGTGTATGGTGAAAGGGTGCACACTTTAATACATGGGTGGCTGCCTGGGTGTGCCTGTATTGTGAAAGGGTGCACACTTAAATGTATAGGTGGCTGCCTGTGTGAGTGTATGGTGAAAGGGTGCACACTTAAATATATGGTTGGGTGCCTGGGTGTGTGTGCCTGTATGGTGAAAGTGTGCACACGTAATTTTATGGGTGGCTGCCTGGGTGTGCCTGTATGGTGAAAGGGTGCACACTTAAATGTATGGATAGCTGGGTGTGCGTGTGTGTATATGGTGAATGGTGTGTGTGATTGCGTTCAGGGGCGCAACAAAACCTACATTTCGGGGGCTAACCCTTCAAATGTTGGGAGTGGTGCCAACTTCATGGGCGGTGGGGGAGGGGCAAACTTATTTGTTTGGGTCATCTAATTTCTTTATGCATTTTTATGAGACTATTCTAGTGCAGCTTCAATGTTACAATCAGTTAACTCTTTCCTTTAAGGTTTAAAGCACCCACTTATGGACTGCTGTGAGAATGAGTGGTCTCCTGTTCCCTCTGTACCCTTCCAATCACTCCCCTGGCATGCACGTATTAAACCCACATCACGATTTCAATTGCCTAAAAAAATTGGCATTTGAATGCAGGTACTAACAGTGAATTGCTTTATTTTAGTAATTGGTAGGTTCTTGTTACAGAGAAACCCAGGTGCCGTTTAACATCTGTGTCATTTTCTGTCTGCCAACTGCTCTGAAGGTCAGCCAGGTCTAGTCAACATGGCCCAACATTTCAAGGGGGGGGGGGAGTGCTGAATCCCAGTCAACTCAATGGTGTTGCACCAATACTTGTGTTTAATGCCTGGATTACTTATTGGTAATCTTCATTACTCCTAGCCCTATTCTTCCTCGTGCCAGTGTGTATGAGACAGTACTTGTGTATGAGGCACTCTGCCTCATACACAAGTACTGGGATGAGGTAGAGGTTGTGATGCTGGAAATGCATCAGAGGGACAGGGCCACTGTATCCTTGACCTTTACTGCTTTTTATCATGTGTTCTGTCATGTTTTCCGCGCAGGAGTTCATGTGGGACTCCTGGCGGTGCAGCTCTCTTTCTTTTGGTTTGGTGAACGGACCCGTGGGATACCCTTATGGCACCCATTGGTGGGGGTAAAACCCTGTGCACCTAGTGTATGTTTTTAGGCACCTGTGGGTGGCCCACAGAGGAGGGTATGGGCTGGTGGCTGCTCCATGCTGAATTTGACAGGTGCGCGGAGTATCCTCCATTTTGGGATACCCCGGCCCTGCCATTGGGATCAGTTGATTCCTGATGGAAAACAAGATGGCCCCGGTGGCCTCTTGCTTTCTATTACCCATTACCTTGTTTTCCCAAAGTCCTGGGAAGCCCTGACTCTGTCCCTTCCCCCTGACTGGCTGTTGGATGGAAGTGCCATATATGGTGTTGTTGTGAAGGCCCAGTCTGACTAGCTGGAGCCTTCCCGGTGATGTATGTTATGGGTACCTCCTGTAGGTGGGACCTGGGTGAATAGAGTGTGTGACGAATATGCATTCTGTGTTGTGGGTGTCTAGTATCTGGTGGTTGACACAATGACTGAGACAACCCTGCCCGAAACCGGTATGAATGCAGCTCGGAGTGTTGAATGGCTCGGTACTTGTTGTGAGTGTCTGGAGAGAAGTGAATGGCCTGAATACCTCGTGTGCCTGATTGGCTGCCTGCCTGCATGAATGCCCGTAGTTGTGATTGAATGCTTGAGTGTGGCCAGCGGAATGAATGGGAGATCAACAGTATATCTGGGGACCTCTCACTGCTAGGAATCATGTTCAGAAGCTGAAGTCCACTACAACGAGTAACGGGATTAAATGACGCTTGACCTTGAAGCCCTGCTGGATGAGAAGAATTGCTGTTGCTCTCCTTCACAATCTGAAAGCTGCTGTGTCTCCAAGGACTGACCCAGAGAGGACCTGGTAAGGCGCCCTCTTCCCGAACTACGAGGGACCATCGTGCACAGCTGATCTTTGCCAACGCTCCCTGGTAGACAGACCTACGACAGGCTGCCAACCCGATACGGGGACTGCTGCGGAACTCCAAGGAGAAGCACTCGGACTGTTGTCCGCCACTGTCGACGACCGCAGTCGCCGACCGGAGCCGCCGTGCTCCCGTTTGCCTAAGAACTTCAATTGATCATCGGACGCTCTCGTCTGCATCATCACCTGCTTGTCTCCCGCCGGAGAAGGCCCGACCGTCGACGCGCCAAGGAGCATCCACCGGTGGGTTTCCCGCCACCTAAAGACAGCAGAGACGCCGATGACTCGACGCCCTTGCTGGGCCACAGTTCTTCATCATCTCTTTGCGGTCCAGAACTATTGTCACTGAGGTGCCCCGCATGCCTCTTCCTTGCAGGACGGCAACGCTCTGTCGTCGACGAGCACCGCTAGGAACAAAGCTGTCACTTCCTTGCCGTAGTTCACCCTGTTCACCGCCGGACGTTCGACGACCCGTGACTCCCACCTTAAAGGGAGGGCACTCAAGAAGGGCCGTCCATTCCCCGACACCGAACGCCAAGTTCCCCGACACCTCTCGACGATCTGTGGCTCCCGCCTGAAAGGGAGGCACTCAAGAAGGATCGGTCGACGCATCGTCAGAGAACTCTACTCCACCAGGTACATTGGGGGGGTAAAACCTTAATAGGAAGAAGTAAGACTATCGGACAATATATGGACTGGGCTTGTGCTATAAATCTTTATTCACAGGTTGCCCAGGTGGGGGGATCTCCACACAGAACTGTGCCTAGTGGTAGGGGTCAGCATTCTGCTTATTGTTTCCACCATCTTACATTCCTGCCTATCTCTATTGCTGGTTTACTCGTTATTGATCTGTGTGACATTTTAACCGTACAGTTAATGCACTTTAATGAGATTTGATAACATTAGTGGTACCACTCTTGACGTGTATATATTTATCATTATTGACTTCCAAGTACAAAGTGCATTATTGTGATTGTGTACATACTTTTGAATATTAATTATATAAAGACTGTGTTTTCAGTAATACAGTGTGTGGACATTCCTTTGTGGGGGTTCGGGGACTACACTGTACTTAAGAACCAGCCCGCATCACCTCCTCAGAAGCTAGGCCTCGATTGCTCGTCCATTGCTCCCGAATAGAGAATCTTGGCTGGGGTCCGCTGTGCCTCTCCTCTACCATATAGAGAGCGGAAGTACAGACACCCCCTACCAGTCTGTACATGGAGGTAATGCTTGATTTAGCTACCTGTAATCTTCATTACTCCTAGTCCCACTCTTCCTCATCCCAGTACTTAGCTATGATACAAGGAGCCTTAACCGTAAACTCTTGGGCAAGGAAGAGGGACATGGAGGTAATTCTGGGCCAAGGAGCTGATTTTGGAGGTTGGGGTGGGATGGAGAGGGGATCTGTGGGGGGGCAAGATTATACGACAAATTATAATGGCTGTCCATGTTCAGGCTAAGCAGGCATGATATGTGGTATTAGTGGCTAGAGATGCATTTTGGTGCAGACAGTCTAGTCATTAGTCAGTTTGGTATGACTTTTTTTAATGAGGCATTTATGATAAAGCAGTCCTCCTAAGTGAATTACCTGGGTAGACTGCCATTTGGGTACAACAGTCAGCCGTTTCTTACTGTGGCATTGTATATTTTTCTGGGCATCTTTGATCAAATGATATGATATAAGTCAATTATAACGCACCTGCACACAAGGGTTTCTAGGCGCGACAAGCCAAGGGATGGAAGATCGAGGGAGGACAAGACAAAAGATCTTACTAGGCCTTGTGTCATTCAGATCGTGCAAGTGCGATAACGAGAAGCACAAGGGGAAAGGGACAGGGGAAGTGCAAGGGAGAGGGGAGGGGAAAAACAGGGCAGCAATGCTCTGAGTAAGTGCTGTCAGGGCAGCACAGCTCTGGGTAGTGCTAGGAGAACAAAGGACTGTAGGGTTACAGTTACAGCCCCTAAGTGCATGGTAAGACCAGAGGCAGTGCAAGGGTGACTGATCAAGAAAGAGTCTCGACTCAGTGAGACCCTGAGGGTAACCAAGCAACCAGTCGGTACAGCAGACAGGTAGGTCAGGTAGGCCAGCAGGGAGAGAGAGAAAGCAGAGGAGAAGAGGAAAGTTTTGAGCTGCTTCCAGAACTTCATGTGGTTTGCTAAAGCTTGAGAGGGGCACGGAGGCTATTACAGGGGGAGGGACCTGTAGAGGAGAGAGATCTATCCCCCATTCTCTTCCTGGAGAAGCATCTAACCCTTAGAGAGTTGTAGGTAGCTGAGCGATGGGCTTGAGAAGGAAGATATTTTGGAAGAGAGCGTTGGATGTAGTGTGGGCCCCGGGCCCAGAAAGCCTTGTGGACAATGAAAAGGGTCGTGAACTTGATACTTGCAGCAACTGGGAGCCAGTGGAGAGATTTCAGGGCTGGAGAGATACGATCCCTGTGCTTGAGGCCAAGGATAAGTCTTGCAGTCCTGTTCTGGATTAGTTGCAGGGGCTGGATAGTAGAGGAAGGCAGATTGAGAAAGAGGCTGTTGCAGTAGTCCACCCTAGAGAGAACCAGGGCTCTGCAGACAGTGAGCTTCTGGGGAAAAGTGAGAAAGGGAAGAGTCCCTTTGAGGAGGAGCAGCTGGTAGTGGGACTTCTTGGCGACATCCGAGATGTGAGAAGAGAAAGAGAGAGTGGAGTCAAAGATGACACCAGTGTTGTTTGCCTCACAGTAAGGCGAAGGAAGAGGGCCAAAGACGGGCGGCCAGAGTGAGAGAGGGAAAGCAGGGGCAGGAGTCCAAATGAGACGGATCTCCATCTTACTGACATTAAGGCAGAGATCGTTTGAGGCACACCAATCCTGAATCGCGGATAGACAGTCGGGAATGAGCGATAGATGAGAGGAGTCTGAGGGGAGCCTGAAGGAAAGCAGAGCGCCATCCGCATAACACTGAAAGTTAGAGGAGAATGTAGAGATCAGGTGGGTCAAAGTTGCCACATAGTGGTTGAAAAACCAGAGTGCGAGGATGGAGCGGGGAGAAAGGGACCAAGTTGGACCTGGGAGGGGCAGTCCAAGAGGAAGGAGGTCAGCCACTCAAGGGCCTGATCCCTGATGCCCAGGTTCTCATGGAGTCGATTGATCAGGATTGATCAGGATGGCATTGTTGACCGTGTCAAAAGCACAGGAAAGATCAAGGAGGATGAGGTCAGAAGGAATGCTGGAATCAAGGTTAGAGAGCAGAACTTCACAGGTATTCAGGACAGCAGTTTCCGTGTCTCTGGCAGCTCTGAAGCCAGACTGATGGTCATGGAGACAACCAACAGATTCCGTGTGGAGAGTAAGCTGGGAGATGGCCAGCTTTTCCAACAGTTTGCCCAGGAAAGGGGTGATGGAGATTGGGCGATAGTTTGCCGAGCAGGCAGGATCAGCAGAAAGCTTCTTGAGGAGTGGGTGCATAAGGGAGTGCTTAACAGGAGAGGGGAAAGAGTGATTACAGAAATCGATCAAGGCTGGAGCGAGGGTGTCAATATGGTTCTTGATGGTTCTGATGGAGCAGGAGAGCACCTGTCTGGATGACACTTTCATAGATCGGACTTGTCTAGAAACCTCGTCAGGTGTTGTCAGAGAGAAAGAGCAGAAAGGAGGAAAAGAGGTAGAGATGGCCAAAGGGGGGCCGAGAGAGGAAGAGGAGATGGAGGACAGGATGTCCTGAGTTTTAGTATAGAAGTGAGATGACAGAGCCATACAGAGGGTCTGGGAGGGAACATGAGATGTAAAGACCTCAACAGGATTGACCAGTTCTTTTCAGATTTTAAAGAGTTTGGCCGTGTTGTTAGAGGCCACAGAGACACAGGCTTGAATGTGTGTTCTATTGTTGATGAGTGTTATTGCTTCGATTGCCATTTTGGTGTGATCAGTCTAGATATGTCTAAATGTGCCCTGGCAAGCTTTACTATATTGTTATTACCTGTCTACACTGGTCTACCTTGTGCAGCGAGTTGGGCATGTTTTCATTGTGGCATGGCATTTTTAATATCAAAGCTTTAATGTTTCTGTGCACTGCTGGTGACTTTCATCTATTGGATTGGTGTTACCCTAAAAAACAATTGCAAACACTCTGGCTTTTTAGCCAATTTTTCTCAGACAGTGTGCTGTATATTATATTAAAACACATATTTATATCTTTCTCCTAGTGCAGTGTGCAGC
This sequence comes from Ambystoma mexicanum, assembly GCF_040938575.1. Taxonomy (NCBI): domain Eukaryota; kingdom Metazoa; phylum Chordata; class Amphibia; order Caudata; family Ambystomatidae; genus Ambystoma; species Ambystoma mexicanum. The sequence goes on from NC_090937.1 coordinate 529,209,182, forward strand.
ATATACGTTCAGCAGCACGTTTGTGCGTATTGCGCAAGTGTGATAATCTAGGCCGGCCAAGAGTGTGGCGCGACCCTTGATTTGTTGCTGAGTTGGGGGGCCCCCTCAGCATGGCTCGCAGGGGGGCCCCCACATCTTGTGTTACGCCACTGCATGCAGGCTTGACATGTGGACAACTTTGTACCAGACCTGCAGATGAACTGGCCTGCTTTTAAATCTGTTACCAGTTTATTGTTATCCACTACAGAGTGTAATTAGCTTTCTGACTTATAGAACATTCAGACATGCAATTGCTCATTTTATCATAGTTTGTAAGATATCTATAGATGGTAAGATAGCTAAGGGGGTTGAGCGCTCGCTGCAGCAATGTGTGTGTGATCGGCAGGTTGCAGGTGCGAATCCTGACAAGGCCAACTCAGCCTTTCATCCTTATGAGGTTCATAAATGAGTACCAACACAGGTTGGGTTATATTGTGTGTATATTTGTTCTATATAAAGCGTGTAAATGCGATGTAATAACACATCATTATCATTTGGCCTTGGCCGTCTGCTTGCATTCCCAGTAATTTGGTAATATGGGTTTATACACATTGATATTAACAATACACATTGTGATCCATTCTTTTATGAAACGTATATCAGATTACAGGGATATCGTAACCATATTTTCCGTGGTGTACTTAAGAACAATGCCACTTCCTGTTTTGTCAAGGGGTGAAAGGTTGTGTTCTATTGCTTCCCATAATGTCACTTCGGAGTGGGCTCAAATTACATCACTTCTTGTAATGTCATCAGAGGTCAAGGGTCATGTGATGTCACTTCCGCTACCCCAGGCATTTCAGTGAAATGACGTCAGTGATCTAACCAAGTTTTTGTCCTGCTGCTTTCTGCTTTTCAGACATACTAATAACTCCTGAGGTGTCTCTGTTTTTTACTTCTTCAAATCAAGTTTTAGTTTCCTTTTTTCCACAACTAATTTGGCATCATGATATGATATGGTATGATATGGCATTCATAACGCGCCTATCCACACGTGTTTCAAGGCATGACGAGGCTAGAGAGGGGGAACAAAGGGAAGACAAAGACAAACGATCTTACTAGGCCAGGTGATATTGAAATTGAGCAAGTGCAGACGAGGGGGGAAAGGGTAAGTGCTGGGATCAGGGTGCAGTGCAATACATAGGATCAACAGTAAAGGATAAAGAAAATAATAAAGCAATCAGTAAAAGTGTGGCCAGCTAGTGGCAAGTGCAGGAGTAAGTGCAGACATCCAGTGTCAAGAGCTGGTGGGGACTGTAGGGATATAGAAACAGTGCAGGTGTGCAGCTGGCAGGGGAGTGGACATGGGCCCGAGAACAGAGGGTCGCCAGGTGACCAGTGCAGTTTAAGTCAGGAGTTCAGCCAGGGAGAGGAGAAGAGAAAACAGAAGCAAAGAGGAAGGTCTTGAGGTGCTTCCGGAATCAGAGATCGTTCTCCTATAGTTTCAGGGAGGCAAGGAGGCTGTTCCAGAGGAAGGCCCCAGCTGAAGAAAGAGATCTACCACCAACTTGTTGCTTGGAGAAGCTACTGACTCTGAGGAAGTTGGAGGTGGATAGGCGAAGAGCTTCAGAGGGAAGGTATTTAGGAAGAGAGAGTTGGAGGTATTGAGGCCCCAGGCCCCAGAAGGCCTTGTGGACAATGCAGAAGGTTTTGAACTTAATCCTGGCAGCCACTGTGAGCCAGTGTAGAGATTTCAGTCCTGGAGAGATACAATCCCTGGGCTTGATGCCAAGGACAAGTCTTTCAGTCCTGTTCTGGATGAGTTGCAGAGGGCAGAGAATGGAAGCAGGCAGATTTAGAAAGAGGCTGTTGCAGTGGTCCAGCCTAGAGATAACCAGAGCTCTGGAGACAGTGAGCTTCTGGGGGAAGGAGAGGAAAGGAAGAATACCTCTGAGGAGGTGCAGCTGATAGTGTGACTTCTTAGAGACGTCAGAGATGTGAGGTGAGAAGGAGAGAGTGGAGTTGAAGATGACCCCAAGGTTTTTAGCCTCACAGGTGGAAGAAGGAAGAGGGCCAAGAGAGGCCGGCTAGAGAGCGACAGGAAAGGAGGAAGCAGGTGTGCCGATGAGAAGAATCTCAGTCTTACTGGCATTAAGGCAGAGATTATTGGCGCACACTACTCCTGGATAGCAGACAGACAGTCAGAGATCAGAGAAGCAGAAGAAGTGGCAGAAGGGAGCCTGAAGATGAGCTGAGTGTTGTCAGTATAGCACTGATGGTTGGGGCAGAGAGCATCAATGAGTTGGGCAAGATGTGCCAAGTATTGGTTGAACAGCCAGGGAGAGAGGTTAGACCCCTGGAGAGCATCACAGGTAGAGATAGAAATAGAGGAGAGGAAGGACCCAAGTTGGACCTGCAAAGGTCGATCAAAGACAAAAGAGGTCAGGGTCTGCTAAGTGATATCCAGGTTATCACAAGATGGTTGAGCAGGATGGCATGGTTGACCATGTCAAAGGCAGAAGAGAGATAAAGTAAGATGAGGACACAGAGGGTATGGAGTCAAGGTTGGAGAGCAGGTCTTCACAGGTGTTCAGGAGAGCAGTTTCCGTGCTTCCGGCAGTTATGAAGACAGCCTGATGGTAATGGAGACAACCAACCAGTTCAGTGCAAAGATTAAGCTGGGGGATGGCTAGCTTTTCCAGGAGTTTGCCCGGCAAAGGAGTGATGGGGATAGGGCGGTAATTTGCATGGCAGGAGGTGTCGGCTGAAGGTTTCTTAAGAAGAGGGTGCACAAGGGAGTGCTTCAGGGGGGAAGGAAAGACACCAGTAGTGAAGGAGTGGTTGAAGAAGTCAGCCAGAGCTGGAGCAAGGGTGTTAGTGTGATCCTTGATGGTTTTAGAAGAACAGGGGAGAACCTGTTTTGACGAGACTTTCATAGATCAGACTTGTCTAGAAAACTTGCCTGGGGAGAACAGGGAAAAGGCAGATAAGGAGGGAGGAGAGGTGGCCACAGAAGGGCCAGAGGAAGAGAGGGGAGTAGAGGGAGGAAGAGACGAGGAAGAAAGAGAGGACAGGATTTTGTTCTGAGTTTTAGAGATGAAATGAGAAGCTAGGGCCGTGCAGAGGGCCTGGGCGGGGACCGGAGAGGTAGAGACTGCACCACGACAGGCTTGGATGAGGGCTCTCTTCTTGATGCGGACAGAGAGACGGTATTGCATTTGAAGCAAGCGGAAGGCCACTTTGTCAGAAGATGGACAGGAAGCACACCATTTCATCTCAGCCACCCTGCACTTGCGTTTAAGGGTGACAAGGTCTGCGTCATACCAGGGGTTGCACTTAGCTTTGGGCTTCAAGCGGATCCTCATCACAGGGGCAAGGACATCAAGAGTATCGGATATAGCAGAGTGAAGCATAGAAAGGGCTGTATCAGGGTGTGAGACAGCCAAAGGGGGAGGAGAGGTGAGAAATTGGCGGCGAAAGCCTCAACTGACACACGCTTCATGGGTCAGATAACCGAGAAGGTAGGTGGTAGTGTTGGAGTTGGCTTGGCCAGAGGCGTGGAGAGAGTGAGATGGGAGGAAAGGAGAAAGTGATCACTCCAGGAGAGAGGAGTAGTGAGAGGGATAGAAAGGGGAAGGTATGTAGAAATCAGAACATCCATAGTATGCCCTGCAGAGTGAATTGGGCCAGAGTGAGAGCGAATAAAAGAGGTTGCAAAAGAGTCCAGAGGAAGGACAGGAAGCATCCAGGTGAATGTTAAAGTCTCCAAGATGGAGGAGTTGAGTGGTCGAGACCAGGAAGGAAGAGAAGAGGTCTGCCCACTCACAGAGGAAGGAAGAGATCTGACCAGGTGGCCGATAGATGGTAGCCATGTAAGGGAATGGCTAGGAGAGAGAGAGAGCCTGCAGACGAGGCATTTAAAAGAGGAGTAGGCCTGCATAGGATTGACAGAGGCAGGAATCCATCAGATCAAAGCTACACCCCCTCTGGAATGATTGGACCTGGGCACAGAGAGGATCTTTTAGCCATCAGGGAGGAGAGTGTAAAAGCTTGTGACAGAGCTGGACGTGAACCATGTCTCAGTGAGAGCGAGGACATTGAGGTCAAGTTATTCAAGGAGGCGGCAGATGTCAGAGGAGTGTTTGACAGCTGAGCAAGATTTTAGAGTGGCAATATGGAGAAGATTGCCACCCTTGAAAGATTTCCAGGAGGGGTATAAATCAGAGGTATGCCCTGCAGAGGTGTAGAGGAAGCCCGAGGGGAGGCAGAGGAGGAAGAAGGAGAGGGCATGGTAGCCATGGAAGAGACAGCAAGGGGAGGCAAGGAAGCAGTGTAGGGAAGAGAGGGGACAGGAGGACAGTAAAGGAAATTGATGAGGTGCGGGAAGTGTCTATCAAAGAGGAGAAGGTTGACCTGAGGGCCTTGAACCAAGATGGTACCATTCAGGTGAACATTAATGATGACCTTAGAGGAGTGGAAGGAGGCCAGGAGAGCCTCCCACCGGGTGGCACCATTAATGGGAGAAGAAGAGAAAGGAGAAGGCACAGAGACCCTATGAAGGGTCTATAGGTCTGGGGAGGGAACAACAAAGAGGATGTTGGTGTGGGTTTGCCTGGAGAAGGCACTGGTATAGGTATCAGCGATAGGGAGGCCTGGGTTGGAGACCAGGATGTCCATTTTAAACTTCTTCCTACCAGATTTAGTGAGGAGAGCAGGATAGTCAATAGAGGAGCAGCTAGAAACGATATGAGAAACAGAGAGCATCACAGAGTATGTAGGGAGAGAGGAGATGAAGAGGGGGCCAGGGGGTGAGACACTAGGGAAGGGCACGAGCAGACGAGACGGAAAGAGGCGAGACAATAGTAGACAGTTGAACAGACAACAGGAATTTAGATAATGGTATAAAAAGTTTGCTAGATAAATTCTTTGCTAGGTGGCAAAACCACTGAACGGCACTACTCCACAATGCAATTTAAATAACAGAGAAAAACACACCTAAGTATGAGAGTCCTGTATAGAGGAGAAAAAGGCCTAGGTTTCACAATGCAATTTTAAAGACATTCACTATGCAATTTAAATAATGGAGAAAAACACACCTACGTTTGAGAGTCATGTATGGAGGAGAAAAGGGCCTAGGTTTCACAATGCAATTTTAAAGACATTCACTATGCAATTTAAATAAAAGAGAAAACACACCTAAGTCTGAGAGTCCTAAGTTTCCAATTGAGTTGCTGGGTTGTCTCCCCGAGTGTGGCAATTTAGTAGATGTTAACTCCTCATACTTATCTCCTCAGACCAGGCATGTCCTTTTTTCTGTCAGGGTGGGGGGCACATTCTCTTCAATTCTCAACCATGTGCGCAGTCTGGACTTCTCATATTTAAGTCTCCAGAGATAATTATAATTGGGCCTGGCTGAGAGTCACAAAGCTTGTAAATTATACTCATGATTGTGTTTACAAAGATTGAATCTTTGATTCCCGATGAGTTCTGTTAAAGATTACACACTATCAACCATTCTGGGCTTCAATTTCTTTTTCTACTTCTTCAAATCTGCAGCACTTGAGTGTATGCATTTGGGTTAAAAATCAGTACAGAACGTAACCAAGTTTCCTGCAAGTCAATAATACCGTAATCATCCCATTGCAGTTCTTTGTTTCCAAATAGGTGGCCACAGCCTCTCGTGTTCCAGCTACCAAGTACTCAATCTTTCCTTGGCTTTAGTTGGTATAGTTAGGCTTTTATTTTGTTAAGTACTAACACTTCGGCCAACCAATTTGAAGACTCTTTCTGTTGGCCTTTGGGACCCACTATCTGGTGTAGTATCACTTTCCTAATAGAATGATCAAGTCCTCCAAAAACGAGCTTAAACAGAGTATTTGCTTTTTCTGCAAGATCTATTCTTCCAATATGATCAGTGTTTTGTCTAGTTGTCTTCCCGCTACACAATCCTTCAGTCTCTTCACTGACTTTGATCTTTTTTCCTGCAACTTTATGTGCCATCTTATCATTCGTCCATTTGTGTGCAGTTGTCATTTAAGCAGACACCTCTACCATGTCAAAGCCCAATAGCAAACGAAGCTGGGATTATTCTACAATGGCCTGCTTAATTAAGTTGGATCCAAGATGAACGACTACCTTGTCAAGATGCCCCTCATTTAAAAATTCGACTGTTGCTATATCGTTGGTCATGATTACTCATATTTTTAGACTATGGTGTATCAGCCTCCGCATGTTTGCCCTGTTCATTATCAAACCATCATGAAGATGTAACATTCTTTCCAGTATGACACATTTTTTTTCTCAAGATTTGAGTTGATTGAGCACAGTTCCTCTTCAAATCTGATGTCTCGAGTGGAGTTTTGTCGGGGTACTCTGAAGTAATCTGGATAGGTTTTAAGGACATGGCTAAATGCTTCTCTTCTAGTGTTAGAAATCGAGATATGCTTGCCTTCTCATTTTGTAAAGGGTCACTTTTTTTGCTACCAGCAATGTTAGATACTTGTGCCTCGTTGCTTCTGCCGTGACAACTCTGTTCCACAGTCATAGTCAGAGGTTTTTGGTCCAGAGTTTGGAAAATTTCAATATTTTTCACTGTTGGCTCTTCCTGATGATGGTCAAATGTATTTCTTAAGATCGACACTGTCTGCTGAGCCACCAAGTCATCAGCCAATAATGGATTGAATTTTCTCGTGCTTTCTACATCGTCCTCAATCGAGTACATTGATATGTTTTGGAGGCTTTCAATGGATTCCTTCCACAGGAATCTGAGTTGCTGTTGCTTCTAGAGGGATTTATTCACCCGTTCTTCATCAACATCCCGCTGACCATCATGCCTGGCATTTAATTGTTGACCAGAGGTTTCCTTTGTGCTGATTGAAATATTCAGGTTTCTCAGAAGATATCAAGAATATTAGGTTTGAGTCTCAAATTCTATTTTTTTTATTTTTTTGCTGTTTCAGTTGCTGCTGCTGTTCTGTTTTTGAACCTGTTTTACCTCTTTTACTTTTTTTAAATATGGGATACTCTTTGATATGCTCTCTAGGATTTGTCAGGATTTCCAGCGTGTCTTGGCCTTGAAGTAGCAGCCCTGCGTCATCTTCTACTTCCGATTTAGTGAATTCCAATAGTGACAGATCCTCACCACCTCTACTGGTGGTTCAGCACTCTCATTTTGGCTCCATGTATTTGAAATTGCAATCACATCACTTTTAGGGACATATCAATCATGTTTCTGTTTGTCCTATACATTGGATTCCGCACTTGCCAGCTGATTTAGTGCCCCTAAGATGCTTTGATTGCTTAATTCATCCCTGGCTCTCAATTGTCTTCTTGTATTTCTCTCCTCGCAGTTTGCAATTAGAATTATTTAGTGAAGTGCTTCAAAGTGCTTCAAGGCGGGAAGGGAACAAGGGATTACAGTCGTCATTCGTAGGCCTTGAAGATTCCGAATGATCAGACAACAATAACTAGCATACTTGGCCATAGGCATTTCTACTAGTGTAAGTGTGTGACAAAGAGTGAGGGGAGAAGTGGGGGAAAAGGAAAGGAACAAACAGCACAACAAACTACGGTACTAGGCCTGGCTATGGAAGGAAGACAGGACAGACAGACTTGCTAGGCGTAGTACATTCGAGGTTGTGCAAGGCAAGTGTGCAGGGACAGAAAGTGCGAGGGAGGGGGGGCAAGTGTGTCCAGTCCAGCAGGGGCTAGGGTTAAGTGCAGAGTGGTAGCCCTTTTCATGGAGCAAATGACATAGTGCCAAGCCAAGTGCAGACGCCCGGAGGCAAGTGCAGGACTGGCGGGGAGCCTGGGACCTGTAGGACTCTGAAGGTGCACCAGGTGACCAGTCAGCAAGCTGAGCTGGTTAGGGAAAAGAAATAAGGAGGGAAAGAAGCGAGGAGAGAGGTGGTTAGCAGGGGAGAGGGAGAGAAAAAGAGGAAGAGAAAATGAAGGCCTTGAGGAGTTTCTGGAATAATGAGGAGGACTGGTTCAAGACTCAGAGAGGCAGGGAGGCTGTTCCAGAGGGAGGCACCTGCAGAGGATAAGGATCTACTCCCAAATATCAGTTTGGAAAAATGGCTCACCACAGAGTGTTGGAGGAGGCCGAGAGGAGGGATCTAAAAGGAGAGCATTTGGGAAGACAACATTGTAGTTAGTAGGGGCCCCGGCCCCAGAAAGCCTTGTGGACTATGCAGAGGGACTTGCATTTGATCGTTGCAGTCACGGGGAGCCAGTGGAGTGATTTCAGTGCTGCAGAGATGTGGTCCCTGGGCTTGAGGCCAAGGATAATTCTTGCGGTTCTGTTCTAGATAAGTTGAAGAGGTCGGAGAGTAGAAGTAGGAAGATTTAGAAAGAGACTGTTGTAGTAGTCCAGAGGACCAGGGCTCTGGAGATATTGAGCCTCTGGGGGAAGGTGAGAAAAGGTAGAATACCTTTGAGGAGGTGCAGCTGGTAATGAGATGTTTTGGACATGTCCCAAATGTGAGAAGAGAAGGAGAGCGTATAGTAAAAGATGACCCACAGACATTTTGCCACACTGAAAGGTGGGGGCGCAGGACCAAGGGAGGCCGGCCAGAGTGGGAGTGTAAAAGCGGCAGTGGGTGTCACAATGAGGATGATCTCTGTCTTGCTGGCATTAATGCAGAGATAGATCATTAGCAGCACACCAGCACTGAATTGCGGACAGACAATTTGGAATGATCGAGGAGGAAGATCAGCCTAAGGGTAGCCTGAAAGATAGCTGTGTGTCATCTGCATACACATTAAAGTTGGAGGTGAGGGCAGATATTGTGTGGCCAAAAGGGGCCATGTACATGTTGAAAAATCAGGGAGATAGAGTATATCCCTGGGGAAGACAACAATTATAGAGAGTAATAGCGGAGAGAAAGAACCTAGGTTCCACCTGGGTAGGACGTTCAGAGAGAAAGAATGCAAGGCATGCCAGGGCCGTATCTGTTTTACCCAGGTAACATGGAGACAGAAGATCAGTGTGCTGTGATTTATTGTATCAAAAGTAGAGGAGATGTCAAGGAGAATGAGGAAACAGGGAAAGTTAGAGTAAAGGTTTGTGAGCAGGTCTTCACTGGTTTTCAGAAGTGCAGTTTCCATGCCTCTGGATGCTCTAAAGCCAGACTGATGGTCATGGAGACAACTGAAAGATTAGGTGTGGAGGCTAAGCTGAGAGATAGCCAACTTCTCCAGGGGTTTGCCAAGGAAAGGAGTGATGGAGATCGGGCAATAGTTTGCTGGAATTGCAGGGTTGTTAGAGGGTTTTTTGAGCATAGGGTGCACAAGATAATGCTTGAGAGAAGTGGGGAAAACTCCAGCAGTGAACGAGAGGTTGCAGAGGTCTGCCAAGTTTGGAGCTAGACAGTCAATGTTGTCCTTGATGATTTTGTAGGGGCATGGGTCCACCTGTTTGTAAGAGGCTTTCATAGACCGGACTTGTCTAGAAAACCCCTCATGTGTGACAGGGGAGAGGGAGGAGGGAAGAGCCGGCATGGGGGGGGCTGGCCAAGGGGGGGCCAAGGAAATGATGGTGCATGAGTGGGTGTGGTGGAGAGAGAGTACTGGATGTCTTGTGTTTTGGTGGTGGAACGTGCTGCCAGTGCCCTGCAAAGGGCCTGGGTGGGTGCAATAGAGGATGAGGCTGCAGTAGGGTTGGCCAGCTCCTTACAGACTGAAAAGTTCAGCCGTGTTGTTGGATGCTGTGGAGATGTGGTCTTGAATATGGACTTTTCTTGACCCGGATGCAGAGTCTATATGGCCTTTGCAGAAGGCGGCAGGCTAGTTTATCTGAAGATCCCCATTTCCTTTCCGCTGCCCTGCACTTGCTTTTAAGGTCAGCCAAGTCTGAGTCATACAAAGAGTTTCACTTTTTGGGAGGCTTCAGTCAGACCCTCATGACAGGCGCAAGGATGTTGAGAGTACTGGAGATGGAAAGGTGAAAGTTAGAGAGGGCTGTGTCAGGGCGGGAGTCAGTTGCAGGAGTAGGAGGTGAGGAGTAGATGGAGGCAAAGGCAGCTACTGACACTTTTTTCATGGGTCAGAAGACCTTGTAGGTGGGAGGCAATGCAGGGTCTGCCATGTAAAAGGAGAATACCACTTCAAGTGAGAGCAGAGAAGAGAGTGATCAATCCATGAGAGTGATGTAGTGAGAGGGATAGAGAGTACAATGTCTGTGGAGATGAGAGCATCCAAGGTGTGGCCAGCCCTGTGTGTCGGACCAGAGGGTAGAATGGTGAGAGAAAGGGAGTCACATAGGTTGCGGAAAGCTCCTGAAGAGTCAGGGGAGTCAAGGTGGATGTTGCGATCCCCCAGCAGAAGAAGTTGGAAGGAGGAGGAAAGGAGATAAGATGCTAGGTCAGCCCATTCTGAGAGGAAGAGGGTGGACTGGCCTGGCGGCCGATAGAATGTGGCCAGAGTAAGAGAGGAGACAGGAGAGAGGGAGAGCCTGCAGATAAGGCATTCGAAATAGGAATAGGCCTGAATGGGAATGGTAGAAACACAGATCCACTCTGGAAAGATCAGGGCACCTCCCCCTCCTGGCCTGTTAAGCCTGTGCTCAGAGAGGATTGTGTAGCCTTCAGGGAGAAGTGTATCAAAACTTGTGAAGAAGCTATCCTTACACCACGTCTCAGTGAGAGCAAGAACATCAGGGTCCAGGTGTTTAAGGAGGTGGCAGATTCCTGAGGAGTTAATTGTGGCAACGTGGAGCAGATTGAAATTTTTGAACTACTTACGGAAGGGCGTGCAGGGGGCAGAAAACCCACCCGTAAGCGGCATGGGTGCCAAAGAGATAGTGGCAAGAGAAAGCAAAAGGGTCAAAGGGAGTGCAGGCAATGGAGCCGTGACAGTAATAAATGGCAAGGTCGCCAGTGAAGGAGGGACCTCAGAGGGCAAGGGAGCCACAGATGCTTTGGCGGTGGGTGGCAGGGCACCACCAGCGTGGGCGAAGACATTAAAGGAACCATAGTAAGAGCAGCAGTGTGACCCGATGGATGCAAGGAGGCCAAGGTGTGCCTAGCAAGCAAGGGAGCCAGTGAGGCTACAGCTTCAGTTGGCAATCATCTTTAAAACCATCCTACACTTTAGAGAATGCAAAATGGAAACCTCACCTGTATATGAACCTCTATCCCTGAAACTAGCCATTGACCCCAAATCCACTGTAACTTTCTGATAGTATATAGAGCACCAATAACCCAGACATTGACTTACCGCTACTCATTACCCCTCTCCCCAAACCTAAAACAAAATTCATCCTCCTAGGAAACATTAATCTAGGTTTTAATGACTTAACAGACTACAATGCCACAGCCTTCCATAATGCATTCCGTGAAATGCTATTTTCACAAATTGTCAATGTCTCTACCCACTCAAAAGCTAGAATCCTTCACTGGATACTCACCTTGAACCCAACAGTCACCATAGAAGGCATCCTCAAGATACCGTGAACTAACCATTGCTTAACCAAATTTAATCTCACCATAACCACTGACACATAAATAAACAAAACCCCCCTTGCTCTGATCCTGGTGAGAAATATACAGAGACTCACCTTGGAAAACCTGACCTCCAAAATCACCAAATTACCCAACTCTAAACCATTAGACAACACCAATTCAGATAGTATCTCTCTTCACTACCATCATTGCCTGATAACAGCTATAAATGAAGTAGCTGCACTCAAATCTAAACCTTCCAAGACAAAACACAGCACACCCTGGTTCAATGACAAACTTATTGAACTCAGAAGGAAAAAAGAGCCTTATAACACCAATCCAGTTTAAAATCCACCACAGAATTCAAAATAACACTCCAGCAGCTATCCAAAACCTACAAAGTCAGAGTGATCACCCACAAAGAAAACTCATTAAACTTATGCATCTCCAATGCCGCCTCAAGCACCAAAGAATAATGTGCCATCATCAGAGAACTTGAATCTCCCATCCCACCACCTAGCATAGTCACAGCTAGCAAAGCATGGTGCACCACCATCCAGGATGCATTGACCTCCAAAGTGAATACCCTTCAAAACAAAATAACTCTGCAAAGACCACCAACCCCCTCTCCCCCTCCCACCAGGCACAGAGAACATAGTTAATGTGCCCGAATTCCACTTCACTTCAGTTACTAATGACCAGGTACTCAAAACTATAGCCTCACTTAAACCCTTTAATTGCAAAGGAGACAGCTTTCCAGCAAAAACAGTTAAAGACTGCACCTCGACCTTAGCGCCCATCATCACCAAGTTTGTAAATGATTCTTTTAGCAAAAATGAAATCCCAGCTGCTATAAAAGAAGCCTGGGTCACACCCCTGCTCAAAAAACCAACACTAGATCCCACCACCCCTACCAATTATAGACCTATCACGACAGTCCCCTTCCTCCTCAAAATCATAGACATAATTGCTTATGCACAAGTCCAAACCCATCTGGAGGAAAATCATCTACTAGGGGATAGACACTCAGGCTTCCGCCCCAGGCGCAGCACTGAGACAGCAGTGCTGGACTTAAAAAACCAGATGGATTCCACCAGGGACTCAGGGAAACTATGTATCCTACTACTACTCGACTTGTCCGTGGCCTTTGATTTAGTGGACCACAACAAACTATGCAAAACACTAGTAAAAAACTTCCATAGGCGATGAAGCAGCAGACCCCATATTAGTCCCATTGGGCGTCCCTCAATGATCGTGTCTTTCCCCCACACGCTATAATGCATACACTAAATTACTCTTTGCCACACTAGATGCAATGGGAGTAATTTACACCAACTTTGAAGACGACACACAAATCCTTAGTCCTATCTCAGGTAACATTGAACCGGATACTATTTTTATCAATAAAATCTATTCCCAGATTCGATTCAAACAAGGATGGATATTAACAGCCTTTGCCTCAATGGAGAAAAAACAGAGATCCTTATAATAGGCGCACCTGCCGACCCAGAATACACCTCCATTGTCATAGATGGTATCCCAATCACTATATCACTCCAAGTCAAAACCCTAGGACAATACCTTGATTTCAGCCTCACCATGGAAAAACATATCAGCTCACTCTCATCCCCCACGGCATATATAGCTAAATTGATCGCACTAAGCAGACCGTTACTCACTACAGAAAACTGCATCACGCTCGCGAGAGCGCTTATCTTGACTAAGATTGACTACTGTAATATTCTCCTACTAGGCACCAAGAAGAAAACTATAAACAAAATGCAATTAATACAGAATAAAGCTCTCAGAGCAGCACTGGGCATAAACAGGAGGGAACACATATCACAACATAGGAGAGAAGCTCACTGGCTACCAGTACAAGCAAGAATACTTTACAAAAAAACTCACCACTATACATAAATGCATCTTCAACAAGGCCCTGATTTACCTCAGCCCAAGCGTATCATGCAAAACCACAGCCAGAACACTTAGATCTAGTACCAACACACATCTAACAATCCCCTGCTTCACTAATACCAGAACAGGTAGGTCCAGCTTCCCCATAGCAGACCCAAGAATCTGGAACTCCCTCCCCTCATACATCTGCAAGGAGACTTCTTACCCTAAATTCAAGAAATTACTAAAACATGCCTTTTCAATAAAGACTAATACCCACTGTCACTCCAGCTAGACCACCCACCCTACCTTTGAGCCTTAACCGTTTGTCCTTCCCGTATTCTGTATGTAACATATGTAACTACTGTATGTAACTGCTAAGATCTAAAATATTCTTGTAAACCTACGCCATGGTACCCAAGGGTTTGGGCGTAACATAAAATGTAATAAATACATAAATAGATAAAGACATACATTAATAAATAAGAGTGCCAGTGAGGAGGAAGGTGGAAAGTTGATAAGGCGAAGGAGGAGGCTATCAAAAAAAAGGAGGTTGGGTTGAGGCTCTGGTACCAAGATGGAACCATTATAATCAACATTTATGATGACCCTGGAGGTCTAGCAGGAGGCAAGAAGGACCTCCCAATGGTTGCCACCATTGATGTGTGAGGAAGAGTAGGGAGAGAGCAGACCAACCAGATGAAGATTCCATAGGTTGGGGAAGGAACGACAAAGAGGATGTCCGGGAGAGTCTCTCTGGTGGAGGCACTGATGTAGGTGTCAGCGATAGGAAGGTCTGGGTTGGAGCCAAGTGTGTCTTTCTTAAGTTTCTTCCTGCCCGCCTTGATGAGCAGTGAACCATAGGAGATAGAGAAACAGTTGGAGAAGATAGGAGAGATAGAGAGTACGATAATGAGGTGGCACGGAGCGTGCTACACTTAAGCAGGCTGAGCAGCTGAGGCACACAGGAGGGAGTTAACAGGAGGGCGTAAGTGAACAAGGATACAATAGGAATGGGAACAGACAGTGGGAGCTAAAGATATGGGGTACAAGGGAGCAAGGGACAGAAACAAACAGAGAGCAAGGAAGTAAGTCCGATTTTAACTAGCAGAACTAGACACATGCAGGCTGGGAGCACACCTAAAATCGAATCGATTTTTAAACTAACAGTCACAATTAAAGCAATAAGAAAACACACCTGCATGTGATTTTTAAACTAACAGTCACAATTGAAGCAAGAAGAAAGCACACTAAATTCCATTTTTAAACTAACAGTCATAATCAATGCATGAAGAAGATACACCTAAATCAGCACAGCAGTACAGGTGTGGGCAATGTGGTAGAAGCTCCAGAAGAAAGGAACTAATTTAAGAGGTAGATTGCCCCAATAATGGAACATAAGACAACAGAGATAAGGCAATGAAATGCCAGGAGGGAGAAGGGTAGAGTCCAGGACAGATGAAGCATGCCACTGAGCAAGATTCAACACTCACATGATGACAGGAGGGATGACACAGTCCAGGGGCACTGGGATGTAGATCCCAGCATAATCCATTTCTTTGCCAGCAGTAACAAGGAGTGGGGTCCATGCCCAGCGAGGCCCTGGCAGGTACAGACAGGGCCATAGTTCTGGTCCTTTGTGTGGGGGCTACCTGGCGCATGCCGGTGCCCTGATTGTGTACATGAAAGCTGCCCTGGCCAATCCGCAAGCATGAGGAAGCTCACAGTGCTTCAGAGGTGAAATTAAAATGAAGAAAGCAAGCAGCGACCATGTTGGAAAGGCCTTGAGGTGCCAGTGGATACAACAACTCAATACCCAGTTAAAAAAGAGTAAAGTCATGCAGGAGTTGGACTAACTCACTCAGGAGTATCACGGCAGCAGATGGTGAATGCCAATAAATGCAGATTCAGCATTTAAAAAATAAAGAAAATCTGAGATAAATATTATTTTCTTTTTTTTTAACTTAAATTAACAATTGGTTATGCTATTACAACGCAAGACTCACCATTTGATGCTGTAGACGGAGAGAAACCTGCTGTCACAGGAGAAGCATAGAAGGCATTGTGGCTGCAATGCCGGGTCATGGACAGGACAGGGTGGCTGAATCTGGACCCCTGTGTGCAGAAGTGGATGGCAAGAAGAACTTCGTCCAGGTCGAGGGGCCTAGATGTGGGCCTTTGTGTGGGGGTTGGCTAAAGCCTCCTGGTGCCCTGATTGGGTACAAGAAAGCTGCCCTGGCCAATCTGCAAGCATGAGGAAGCTCACAGTGCTTCAGAGGTGACATTTAAATGAATAATTGGTCTTTCAATTGATCACTTATTTTCTCGTACAGTTTTGTGTATGGTGCCATGGTGACAGTTAAAGCCACCAACGTGCTGGTGTTAATGCATGTGATTGGCATTAAAGTTTCAGACCGTTTTAATTCCTTTGTTGATTTAGATATTCATTAAGGTGTGTTGGGTGATTCTGTTGTCATCAATTCACTTGATGATGAAGTCAAGGAGCTATCCAAATCCTCCTTCTCTTTCTTGTTCCTTGGATAGCTTGTTTTTTTAAAAGCTCTGATGTTTTCAAAGTTGTTTGTCTATTGTGCAGTTTATTAAGTTCAAGTGAATGAGACAGCTGATTCTCACCCTACACTAGGTATTGAGCTTTATTCAAGATCACAGGGTTCTCATCCCAGTTCACCATGTTCATGGAATTGATATTCTGATTTATTGTGTCTTCCTCTAAAGGTTTGGTTATGTTTGAAGTATCTAATAATAGGCGGTCATCTTGAGCATGGGTCAGCTCCACTGAATTCAAACTTTCCAATAGCACTGCATCTTCAAATTCTCCTGCACTTTTTATTTTAGGCGGTGGAGTTGCTTCAGATCCAGTGTAGTTAATTGTGATTGAATTTTGATAATACAAGCTTTGCTTTAGAAGCCCCTCATTGAACCCCAAGCCAAATGGTTGCAAACTCAAGGGTCCTTTAGAAGGTTTTTAATGTTTGTATTTATCAATTTCCTTTGAGGGGGACTTCTAAGCAGCTGAGTAGTTGATTGTGTTGTTGATTCTGAAGTCGTCCTTTAGTGTATTAACTTTAAAGGTATATGCAAAGATCTTAGTTGTGTGGCTTGTGGCCACATATCTCTGTGAAGTTGCTGGTGCTGAGAGGGAGGTTGCTCTGTCCTCTTGCTCCCTCTGGCACGTTTGCGGCCGGTTTGACAGCACTAAGTGCAGTAGCTTTTTCTTTTAATGACAAACTTTTCAAACTTTTTGCCATTGTCTATGGTCCTTCCCTCTTGGCCCATGAGGGTACAAACTCTACTTAGTGCCGATAGAACAACTCTAAAGGATGACTCAACAAGACCGTCAACCTTGCCATGGTGACAGTTTTTACTCATTTTCTCTTGCTCCACTTGGCAAGACACCATACTAGCGGTTACTAAAACATTTATCATAAAAGGGGCAGGGGGAGTACTGTTTGTCCCGGTGCCACCAGTGTGATAAAAAAATGATCAGTACGGTCCATGTGATCGATACAGTCATTGTAATCTGGCTATCAATTACTAAAGCGTTACACGCATTCTCACTGTCCTCAACAGAGACAAAGGGCCTCATTATAAGGTTGCTGGTCCAGTAACCATGGTACCAGTAAGCTTGCCAGTACCGTTGTTACCGGACCGGCAAACTACAAGGTCTGCTCGTGGGTGCCTTTTCGTCCACCAGGTCTGACCTGGCGGGCGGAATGGCACCCGCGAGCAGACCATGTTGGATGCACCAGCACCATTCACGCAACTAACCTCCTATAGGGCTCACTGGGAATGGGGAGTAATTATTACCAGCACCCGGCAAAGGGAATTACCGGGTCCATCGGGGCTGGAATGCCCCGGTAGATTCCCATTGCCGGGTACCAGTATTTACATGACTACGGCATAATGAGGCCCAATGCCTTTCAGATATTGGCCCTCATTCCAAGTCTGGTGGTCCGGAAATAAGGGTGCCAGTAGCAACTTAACGGCACCATTTCTGGACCACCAGAATACAAGCAAACCTGCAGGGGCTGTTGCTCATGGCAGGTCTGACTCCATGGGACGCCACAGTAATGGGGACTTACACTTTATGCCATCTGACATCCTGGGCTGCCAGGGCTTGTAATGTCCTCATGGCACCAGGATATCAGGCGGCGGAACAGTGTTACAAGTTCGGTGGCAACCCGCAGCCAGCACAGGTGGGTAACCCTCAAACTCGTATTGAGGACCATTATGTCCAGGTCTGCTTCCATAACATGCACCCTGCTCGGGTTAAGGCATGGTCAGCATGCTCGTCATCTCCCTGCCTTGATTGCCCACTTTCGCTAGTTCTTCCTTTTTCCCCAGGTGGCGCACAGACTTGATTCCCTTTAAGGAGCAGTTGTGATTACGCCTTCCTCTCATGGAACTGCAGCCAAACTGCACTCGTGCAGGCACTCGTGCCTGCGCTTTGCACCAAAATGTCCCTATGGGCAGAAATCTGAATTAAAGGCAGAGCAGTCTATTTTCCTGTTCCACAATGGAGAGAAGAAAAAAACACCAGCAGAGTCTCCCACAGCCACAGCCAGACTGCACTCCTGCCAGAAGTCGCTCTGATGCTTCATGTCAAAGGGTGCTTATAAACAGAAATCTGAATTAAATGCACAGCAGTCTATGTTCCTATTCCACAATGGAGAGAAGAAAAAAATACCAGCAGAGTCTCCTGCAGCCACAGCCAGACTGCGCTCCTGCCAGGACTCGCAACCCTTTTATTAGAATCTGGTCCTATGGTAGCCAAGACAGCTCCTAGGACAGGGGTGAGTTTTATATCATGCTACATTTGTTTAAGGATTGAGCTAATGGCAGTAGTAATTGATTTGTTGCTTCCGCAGGGGTGCAGGTCAATTTACCACATTAGTAGCCCAATGTATCTTTTTGGTAGCCTTTGGTGTACTAATGTAGTTTTAAGCTCTGCTCATGCCAATTTTGTTTTTGGGACATTGTTTTCTCATGGGAAACAATAGAGGCTTACTTCGAACCCAGCTCTGTGCCACTGTATTGTGGTTGGACTCGTTTAGATCAGTCTCTAGTCCTACCCTGGCCATTACACAGCCTGGGTGGATGGGCCTGACTGTTTGTTGGTTTATGGGGAAATTCTGATTGGATGCCCACCAAAATCTAGGTATGGTAGTTTTGGTTGTGCAGGTTTGCTTAGCTGCAGGAGCATTTTTCACCAATCGGCTGCTGTTCCAAATTTAGGTCAGGTTTGGACATAACGGCTGGGCTTGTGTCCTACACCTATAGCTTTCGTTTGTTTTTTAATACCAAACAACCTTTCTGGGCTGTCTTCAATCTCCCCCCGGTACTCGACATTGCTAGGGATGTGATTTCTTAACTGGGACTTCCTCTGGACCATGTTACCATTGCTTTCTAGTTGTACAGACAAGCCAGGGCCAGTGCTACCACTAGGCAGGGATAGGTGCTTGCCTATAACATACAAATGTAAGGGCGGCAAAGGCTGTTGGGCTTGCAATTAACCCTTTTTGTATTGTATAGATATTTTATTTTCTATTATTTCTCGGCAGCAGTGCAGACTGCAGCAGCAGGCAGGCCAGGCAGCATGGCGGCAGGCACAGTGAGGAGGTTGGGGTCAGGCTATGAGTGGGCATGGCACTCGCATTTGTGCATTAGCAACGCACATGCGGCCGGCAGTGCCCTCGACCCTCGTGACTGACGCTAGGCTGAGGCTAGTACGATGGGAAACACTTTGTCTGTGACTTGCTGGCTATGGCTGCAACTTCCCACCTGTTCCACCCCTGCACTAGCTGCAGTGGCCAGGGCTTTCCTTCCGTGTGATGTGCCAGCCCAGGCACAGCCCCTGCTGAGAGTGAGACTACGAAACTCACTCACTTGGCTGGAGCGGAGACACACCCGACCCGACGCAGGTGAGGAGATGCGTTCCATAGTTTAGTAAGAACAAATCACTGGGGTCTGAAATAATTGTTCGATAGTGCTGGCTGCAGACCCTGGGCCTCATCACCACTTTGGCAGTAACCCTTAAGTCTGGCGGTTGCGCTATTACCGCCGGATTTAAGGGTCTGCCAAATCAGGGCTATTGCGTATTTTGCCCCAACTCTGAGCTGGGGGAAATCCGCAGAAAATTCGCGCTCATACTGCCGGCGGGAAATCCGTATGAGCGTGAAAATTCCCCATTGAGGCCAGTGGGGAGTGGGGCATTCCCGAATGGGCTCAATCGGGAATGGGGAATACCATTACCGCCGAACTCGTGATCCGGCGCTATTAGCGCTGGTGGGTACGGCGGTAGGGCAGATAGTCGTGATGAGGCCCCCTGTATGGTCGATGCTGGTTTTAATAGCCCCACCATCAATTCCAGCTCAGTGTTCCTAGAACTATGAGTGGTCACTTCTGTTTACAAATGACCATGTTATCTCTTTGCTTCTTCGAAGAGAGATCCTATGTTTATTTCGAACCAGGCTCCCCGGACTACAGCATGCAGCACAGTGACATTCCACCATGCTCTGCGCCTCTGAAATCTGTGGCATTTATTTGGGAGGTAAGTGTGAGCGAACACACATATCTGGGTACTGGTTGCAGCCACCTGTCTATATAATAAGAAAAGAGAAAGTAGCGCTGAGTGACAGCTGGTTAGTTTTACTTCAACCAATGCACTGAGCGTTGGAATTCATTTAAATTGTGATTTCAATTTTACTGTGGATGTTATTATTCCTCTTATTGGATCAATGTACAGGTGTGAAAAGCGCACGTGAGCTTTGGGCACCAAAGACGTTTTTCTTCAGATGATTATATACTGAATGGACTGATCACGCAGTTAAGTGTCCGGCGTGGGGAATCAGTGCAGGGCATGGTTTGTTGAAGGGATTGGTCTGAGGGTAATATACTGGAGGTATTTGTGAGCAGCCATTTGGCGTACACAGCATATTTCATCGTCACATGGATAGTATGGGTAATAGAATGGTGCTCTGATCACTTAGATAACAACATAAAAACGTCTGCGATCAATGACGTTGCGGTTGTGGCAGGCTATGGCTGGTTCCAAGCTAGGCTGTTTGAGAACAATGAAAGCTTGGGGATTCTGGTTAAGTTAGTGTGTAAGTGCATGACTGCCGACTGGTTCTCCCGGGAGCCGACACTGTGCATGCTCCATTATTTTGTTTTAAACTAAAATATTTTATGCCTGGCTGCCTGCCTCTGTTGTAACCTGTATCCACCCTATGGTTGGTGCCTAGGTCTCTTGAGTTAGCCTCTTGCCATGTGTGAATTTTGGTAGGCTGGCAACGAGCAGTATCTACTAGTGATGTGATGTTGTTCCATTAGCGTAAGCGTCAGTGACCAGTTACACAGCCCCCGCCAAATCCTCTTCGAGACATGCAATGACCCCACTTAAGGAATGAAAGGATGTACGAGGACCACATGAGCATGAGCTCTCAATTATTCCACAGCCCCCAAAAAATACAGCACTCGAAAATCCCTTGCTAGTTGGATCTGTAATCAAAATGCCAAGAGGAGGCCTTCTGTAAGTTTTCATTGTCTTTCTAAAATCTGTTAGGGAAATAACAGGAGAAAAAAGTGAACAGCAAGTTGCATTCGAAAGAGACGTCTGACGGGGCTTCTTTTGAAATATCTGACATTTCGCTAATGATAATGTTCAGGCGTCACCCACTCCCCCTTCTTCCTCACCAAGTAGTGGGGTAGTGGGTAAGGGTGCATGCTGTCAATGACCTAGACTGGACTCACCAAGGTAAGGCCGTCAGTCTGCAAGAATATTGTTAACTCAGTGCCGCCTCCATTTCAATGCAAAGAATGATCAATCACATGTTAATCTCCCTGCACAGCACAGACGTGTGGGGAATGAATGAAGCACTTTCAAATGCTCAACATCGAAAAGTAAAACATGCTGTTGTTCTTTCGCCCTCTTAATATAGCTATCAGAACTGATCTTTCTTTGTAAATTGCTTTAGCCTGAGTGTTGTGGATGATATTAGTAGTCAGGTGTAGCATATGTATGGGGTGCCTGTGAGAGACATGTCCCCTGTGACATCCGCTGGGTGTGCTGGGTAATTAGTGTTTTGTTGTTTTTGTTAGTGGTTTGGGTGCTTGGTGGTAAGCCAGGGAACTGAGAGTGAATCATTACTGTTAGATGCCAAGGGTAACCCAAGCAGCAACAAAAAAAAAAAGCCAGGATCGTAACCCAGACTGCTCACATACCAATCTTGTACTCGCAGGTGACCACAACGTTCAGCACCAGAGTGTTCTCTTAATCCTATTCCAAAGTGGGAGGCGCAAAGTGTCAGGCCATTATTGTATGAATAGCTACATGTTCTGGCCCTTCCAGAAAGGGCAGTTGGATTGGAATTAAGCAAACCCACAAAGGAGGTGGCACTACACCTGGGGAGAGAGAGAAAGCATTCAATCCAGACTCCAGAGTTGTCCTGTAGACAGACACATCAGCAGGGCCTTTCAACCTTTTCAGATGAAACGGCCTGAGCCTCCATGTTGCCAGCTTTTTTTTATGACATGGCAATATCTGCCTATCATTTGGGACTTTGAACGGTTGGTTGAGAACGTTTAGGCCCTGGAAGGGGGGGAGTGCCAATCTGACAGTTTGCCTAAGGTGGCAAAATTCCTTGTATCAGCCCTGAGACAAGCATTAATACAGGAAGCTCCCGTGTCCACAAGGGTATTGGGACACTATTACCCTACTTCTTTTATTGTGGGCCGCAATGGGCCAGCTCCACAGTTGTTTCCTTCATGGGACAGCTTCGGCTGGGTTGCTGCCTCTCTTTGTACTTTGAACTGCCATTACTTTCCTGCCTAGGTGCTTACTTCCTCCTGAAGTCAACTTCATAATTTTTCTTCTCCATGCTGGTGGGCCCCACTCCAAGGCAGGCTGATTATTCTTTTTTTTTGGTGCTCTGGATAACCATTGCACCCTGCAACAAAAAAAAGGCAGTAGGCCAGATTCTCAATTATGAGTGCAACTGAAAGACATGCAGCGAGTGCGTACCTTTCGTATATGCTCATTGTTGTAATGTTCAGGTCACCTTATTCTCAAAGGTGACCATCTCAGTGAAATGAAAGAGAAAATTAAAATATCATTTTCATCCCCTGTTGGCGGATGTAAATGTGAGTGTGAAAGCCGCAGTTTGAGACTGCGGCTTTCTCACTTAAAAAACAAATCATGGCACGGTCAGAAATGACCCTGCCATGATTGGCGCCACCCCAGCTCTTGTTTCAAAAGGTGCAGGAGGATGACCCTTGTTGCTGGACATTTTAAAGCGCAACCCCTTTTAAAATGCCTAGAAACAACCCCTGCAAAGTGGGGAAAAGGGCGTCTGAAGAAGTGTATTTAAGATGCATCGATTCAGAAACCATTTTGTGAATTGGGTTGCCACATTTTTTAAATTTATTTATTTTTTCAAATGAGGAGATTCGCTAAAGCATCTCCGCACTTGCACCAACAAATGTTTTGTGAATCTGACCCAGTGTACCATTGTACTGACTAGGTTGTTTTGCCATCCCTGAAGCATGTCTTTTTTGAGAGCCATTGTCCTGACTAGTTACCTCTGAGTCCTGGGTTGGTGGGTTATCCATGAAACATACTCTCAAACATCCCTGTGATCCAGAGTTGCTTCAAATCCTCTTCAATGCCATTCACTTACTTTGGCCCCAATCCGGCTTGGCTTCTCGTCTTCTTGGGACGTCTATAACCTGGTAATGGAAATCATGAAGAGGTTCTTATCTGGTGTCTCCTGGGTTCGGATGCCACCTTCTCCACACCTGTGTGGTGAAACAGAACATTGTGCAATTGATTGAAAGGTGGTGGGTATTTTTTGTGGCTATGGCCTGGTGCTGTTGTAAGTTGTTAACCCTGTGGTCAGCTGCTGGCTATCGCAGAAAAACGGCGACTATAACCGATGGTGCCACACAAGGACCCTTTTTCAACATTTTCTGAGTGATACACTGAACTAAACCCATAGCAATGTTTTTTTTTTCTTTTTTCTGACGATGAGCTCTGATAATCTACACATTATCAGAAATCAAATACTCGAGAGAAATAAGTAAAACACTTTAACATGTTTTACTATAAAAAAAAGATATATTCATAAGGCTCAAAACGTGTATACCAATTATGGTTTTGAGCAGAAATTAATTCATTCTGATAAACTCTGGCAAAATGTGGTACACTGGTTTTGAGCTTCACCAGGTCCTTAACAATAGTCTCATAATATCTCCAAATACATAAGTAAGTTTAAATTTGACAAGCAATATTCAGTTAACAGGCACTATACATCCAAAATGATTTAATTCAAAAAAGCGCAAATGTAATTGCTTCAATAGGGAAAGGAAAAAGAAATGGGAAATCATGTGGGTAACAAAATATGTAGGAATTTGAAAGAAATATATTGTGAGCATGAATGCCCATTAATGCTTTCCTCATTTGTAGAATTTCTCTAAATGCAGGATTGATACTGAACATATTCCTACACTGTCCACATTGAAGCCTCGTGTTACCCTCATTAGAGCATGACATTTAGGGGGTAATTCATAGAATTCAGCGCACAAGTGGCGCACGCGGCTGGCGCACAGTGTGCGCGTGCGAATCCCTGCGCCAGCCGCGTGCCCAAGAATCCATTTCCGCGCACAGCGTATTCATGGATTCCAGCCACCAAAACCAGCCGTGGCGCACAGTGGCGCAGCGACCCTGCAGCAGCGCCAGTTGTGCCCCCAAGAACGCATCTCGCGCAGGGAAAAGCCATCAATATACCCAAACCAGCGCAAAGGGCTGCGCTAACCCTGTACCAGCACAGCAAGCGTGCTACGTGTATCACTGGGGTGCGCGGGAAGTACCTCACGCGATTGGTCCCGTGCGAGCAGGGTACGCGTATTTCAGGGGTGCGCGGGAAGTTCCACACGCCATTTCATCATGGTACGTGTATTTCAGGGGTGCGCGGGAATTTCCACACGCGATTGGGCCCGTGCGAGCAGGGCACGCGTATCTCAGGGGTGCGCGGGAAGTTCCACACGCGATTCCATCAGGATACGTGTATTTCGGGGTGCGCGTGAAGTTCGACACGCGATTCCATCAGGGTACGTGTATTTCGGGGTGCGCGTGAAGTTCCACACGCGATATCAGCAGGGTACGTGTATTACAGGGTGCAGGGGAAGTTACACACGCGATTCCAGCAGGGTACGTGTATTTCAGGGGTGCGCGGGAATTTCCACACGCGATTGGGCCCGTGCGAGCAGGGTACACATATCAAAGGGGTGCGCGGGAAGTCCCACACGCGATTCCTCCAGGGTACGTGTATTTCGGGGTGGGCGTGAAGTTTCACACGCGATTCCATCAGGGTACGTGTATTTCGGGGTGCGCGTGAAGTTCCACACGGGATATCAGCAGGGTACGTGTATACCAGGGGTGCGCGGGAAGTACCACACGTGATTCCATCAGGGTACGTGAATTTCAGGGTGCAGGTGGAGTTACACACGCGATTTCATCATGGTACGTGTATTTCAGGGGTGCGCGGGAATTTCCACACGCGATTGGGCCCGTACGAGCAGGGTACGCGTATCTCAGGGGTGCGCGGGAAGTTCCACACGCGATTCCATCAGGGTAAGTGTATTTCGGGGTGCGCGTGAAGTTCCACACGCGATTCCAGCAGGGTACGTGTATTTCAGGGGTGCGCAGGAATTTCCACACGCGATTGGGCCCGTGCGAGCAGGGTACGCGTATCTCAGGGGTGCGCGGGAAGTTCCACACGCGATTCCATCAGGGTACGTGTATTTCGGGGTGCGCGTGAAGTTCCACACGCGATTCCATCAGGGTATGTGTATTTCGGGGTGCGCGTGAAGTTCCACACGCGATATCAGCAGGGTACGTGTATTTCAGGGTGCAGGGGAAGTCACACACGCGATTTTTGCAGGGTACGTGTATTTCAGGGGTGCGCGTGAAGTTCCACACGCGATATCAGCAGGGTACGTGTACTTCGGGGTGCGCGTGAAGTTCCACACGCGATTCCATCAGGGTACGTGTATTTCAGGGGTGCGCGGGGAGCACCACACGTGAATTGCACGTGTGGGCCCTCGCAGGTGTTCCCTCTACACC
Organism: Ambystoma mexicanum; assembly: GCF_040938575.1. Classification (NCBI taxonomy): domain Eukaryota; kingdom Metazoa; phylum Chordata; class Amphibia; order Caudata; family Ambystomatidae; genus Ambystoma; species Ambystoma mexicanum. The sequence goes on from NC_090937.1 coordinate 529,234,640, forward strand.
CTCCACGACACCTGCAGGTGGCTCACACCACAGGGGCCTACCCTGCACATGTCCTGCAGGCACCCCATCCACCATGGCCATGCCCCCCAGCCAACCCACATGTCAACTTGCACTACTGCCCAGCAACGCATGTCCCCCTGCACCCCCAGCCACCAGGGGCACCAACCACCAGGACCCCACCCATGTCTCCCACCACCCCCACCCCCCAGTCACCAGGGGCAGCCTCCACCAGGCCCCCACCCATGTCTCCCAGCACCCACACCCCCCCAGTCACCAGGGGCAGCCTCCACCAGGCCCCCACCCATGTCTCCCACCACCCACACCCCCCAGCAGTGCAGGGGCACCCACCACCAGGCCCCCACCCATGTCTCCCACCACCCCCACCCCCCAGCCACCAGGGGCACCAACCACCAGGCCCCCACCCATGTCTACCACCACCCCCACCCCCCAGTCACCAGGGGCAGCCTCCACCAGGCCCCCACCCATGTCTCCCACCACCCCCGCCCCCCAGCAGTGCAGGGGCACCCACCACCAGGCCCCCACCCATGTCTCCCACCACCCCCACCCCCCAGCCACCAGGGGCACCAACCACCAGGCCCCCACCCATGTCTCCCCCCACCCCCACCCCCCCAGTCACCAGGGGCAGCCTCCACCAGGCCCCCACCCATGTCTCCCACCACCCACACCCCCCAGCAGTGCAGGGGCACCCACCACCAGGCCCCCACCCATGTCTCCCAGCACCCCCACCCCCCAGTCACCAGGGGCAGCCTCCACCAGGCCCCCACCCATGTCTCCCACCACCCCCACCCCCCAGCCACCAGGGGCAGCCTCCACCAGGCCCCCACCCATGTCTCCCACCACCCCTACCCCCCAGCAGTGCAGGGGCACCCACCACCAGGCCCCCACCCATGTCTCCCACCACCCCCAGCCCCCAGCCACCAGGGGCACCAACCACCAGGCCCCCACCCATGTCTCCCACCACCCCCACCCCCCCAGTCACCAGGGGCAGCCTCCACCAGGCCCCCACCCATGCCTCCCACCACTGCCACCCCCCAGCCACCAGGGGCACCAACCACCAGGCCCCCACCCATGTCTCCCACCACCCCCACACCCCCAGTCACCAGGGGCAGCCTCCACCAGGCCCCCACCCATGTCTCCCACCACCCACACCCCCCAGCAGTGCAGGGGCACCCACCACCAGGCCCCCACCCATGTCTCCCACCACCCCCACCCCCCAGCCATCAGGGGCACCAACCACCAGGCCCCCACCCATGTCTCCCACCACCCCCACCCCCCCAGTCACCAGGGGCAGCCTCCACCAGGCCCCCACCCATGTCTCCCACCACCCCCACCCCCCCAGTCACCAGGGGCAGCCTCCACCAGGCCCCCACCCATGTCTCCCACCACCCACACCCCCCAGCAGTGCAGGGGCACCCACCACCAGGCCCCCACCCATGTCTCCCAGCACCCCCACCCCCCCAGTCACCAGGGGCAGCCTCCACCAGGCCCCCACCCATATCTCCCACCACCCCCACCCCCCAGCCACCAGGGGCACCAACCACCAGGCCCCCACCCATGTCTCCCAGCACCCCCACCCCCCCAGTCACCAGGGGCAGCCTCCACCAGGCCCCCACCCATGTCTCCCACCACCCCCACCCCCCAGCCACCAGGGGCACCAACCACCAGGCCCCCACCCATGTCTCCCAGCACCCCCACCCCCCCAGTCAACAGGGGCAGCCTCCACCAGGCCCCCACCCATGTCTCCCACCACCCACACCCCCCAGCAGTGCAGGGGCACCCACCACCAGGCCCCCACCCATGTCTCCCACCACCCCCACCCCCCAGCCACCAGGGGCACCAACCACCAGGCCCCCACCCATGTCTACCACCACCCCCACTCCCCCAGTCACCAGGGGCAGCCTCCACCAGGCCCCCACCCATGTCTCCCACCACCCCCGCCCCGCAGCAGTGCAGGGGCACCCACCACCAGGCCCCCACCCATGTCTCCCAGCACCCCCACCCCCCCAGTCACCAGGGGCAGCCTCCACCAGGCCCCCTGGCCCGGAACACCACGGAGTGAGCCGCTGGACTTGCCCGCCGCCTTTGTATATAGTTCTTTAGTTTTAGGTTTCCTTTGTTTTTTCTTATGATTTGGAGTCGACGGACACTGCTCCACTTTTTGTATATAGTTGCATTTTAGTTAGGGTTTTTTGTAGGTTTCCTTTGTTCAGTTGGGCTCATGGACCCTTGGAAGTTTTGTACATAGTTCTTCATTGGATTGATTTTATTTTTCATTTGACTTTGGACAACATTTTTTTGGATTAGGATTTGGTGTTTTTAATTTTTTAAACGGACATGCAGCTTATCTTTTTTTCATTGCCATTGTAGTTTGTTTCATTTCTTTTGCATTCTTTTTTTTTAATACAATTTTGTTTTCATACTTCACTGTGTGGTATCATCTCATTGGTTTCATGCATGTCATGTTGGGTGTTTTCCCATTCAATTGCAACCATTGTGTGTGACGGACATGGGTTCATTTGCTTTATGAACATTGGGGGTGTAACATGTAATTTCCATTTCCATGTGGGTGAATGGGTTACTTGGTAGGGCTTTTTGGCTGTGGAGGCTGACCATAACGCACATGATTGGGGATTGTGAGGACCTGGTGGAGGCTGCCCATGGTGGCTGGGGGGTGGGGGTGATAGGGGACATGAGTGGGGGCCTGGTGGGGGCTGGCCTTGGTGGCTGGGGGCTGGGGGTGGTGGGAGACATGGGTGGGGGCCTGCTGGCAGGTGCCCCACAGTGCTGGGGGGTGGGGGTGGTGGGGAACATGAGTTGGACATGGGTGGGGTCCTGCTGGCAGGTGCCCCACAGTGCTGGGGGGTGGGGGTGGTGGGGAACATGAGTTGGACATGGATGGGGGCCTGCTGGCAGGTGCCCCACAGTGCTGGGGGGTGGGGGTGGTGGGGAACATGAATTGGACATGGGTGGGGGCCTGCTGGCAGGTGCCCCACAGTGCTGGGGGGTGGGGGTGGTGGGGAACATGAGTTGGACATGGGTGGGGGCCTGCTGGCAGGTGCCCCACAGTGCTGGGGGGTGGGGGTGGTGGGGAACATGAGTTGGACATGGGTGGGGTCCTGCTGGCAGGTGCCCCACAGTGCTGGGGGGTGGGGGTGGTGGGGAACATGAGTTGGAAATGGTTGGGGGCCTGCTGGCAGGTGCCCCACAGTGCTGGGGTGTTGGGGTGGTGGGGAACATGAGTTGGACATGGGTGGGGGCCTGCTGGCAGGTGCCCCACAGTGCTGGGGGGTGGGGGTGCTGGGAGACATGGGTGGGGGCCTGGTGGAGGCTGCCACTGCACTGCTGGGGGGTGGGGGTGTTGGGAGACATGGGTGGGGGCCTGGTGGAGGCTGCCCCTGGTGGCTGGGGGGTGGGGGTGGTGGGAGACATGGGTGGGGGCCTGGTGGAGGCTGCCCCTGGTTACTGGGGGGGTGGGGGTGGTGGGGAACATGAGTTGGACATGGGTGGGGGCCTGGTGGCAGGTGCCCCACAGTGCTGGGGGGTGGGGTGGTGGGGAACATGAGTTGGACATGGGTGGGGGCCTGGTGGCAGGTGCCCCACAGTGCTGGGGGGTGGGGGTGGTGGGGAACATGAGTTGGACATGGGTGGGGTCCTGTTGGCAGGTGCCCCACAGTGCTGGAGGGTGGGGGTGGTGGGGAACATTAGTTGGACATGGGTGGGGGCCTGCTGGCAGGTGCCCCACAGTGCTGGGGGGTGGGGGTGGTGGGGAACATGAGTTGGACATGGGTGGGGGCCTGCTGGCAGGTGCCCCACAGTGCTGGGGGGTGGGGGTGGTGGGGAACATGAGTTGGACATGGGTGGGGGCCTGCTGGCAGGTGCCCACAGTGCTGGGGGGTGGGGGTGGTGGGGAACATGAGTTGGACATGGGTGGGGGCCTGCTGGCAGGTGCCCCACAGTGCTGGGGGGTGGGGGTGGTAGGGAACATGAGTTGGACATGGGTGGGAGCCTGCTGGCAGGTGCCCCACAGTGCTGGGGGGTGGGGGTGGTGGGGAACATGAGTTGGACATGGGTGGGTGCCTGCTGGCAGGTGCCCCACAGTGCTGGGGGGTGGGGGTGGTAGGGAACATGAGTTGGACATGGGTGGGAGCCTGCTGACAGGTGCCCCACAGTGCTGGGGGGTGGGGGTGCAGGGGTACATGGGTTGCACATGGGTGGGGGCCTGCTGGCAGGTGCCCCACAGTGCTGGAGGGTGGGGGTGCTGGGAGACATGGGTGGGGGCCTGGTGGAGGCTGCCCCTGGTGACTGTGGGGGTGGGGGTGGTGGGAGACATGGGTGGGGCCTGCTGGCAGGTGCCCCACCGTGCAGGGGGGTGGGGGTGGTGGGGAACATGAGTTGGACATGGGTGGGGGCCTGCTGGCAGGTGCCCCACAGTGCTGGAGGGTGGGGGTGGTGGGGAACATGAGTTGGACATGGGTGGGGGCCTGGTGGCAGGTGCCCCACAGTGCTGGGGGGTTGGGGTGCTGGGAGACATGGGTGGGGGCCTGGTGGAGGCTGCCCCTGGTGACTGGGGGGGGTGGGGGTGCTGGGAGACATGGGTGGGGGCCTGGTGGTGGGTGCCCCTGCACTGCTGGGGGGCGGGGGTTGTGTGAGACATGGGTGGGGGCCTGGTGGAGGCTGCCCCTGGTGACTGGGGGGTGGGGGTGGTGGTAGACATGGGTGGGGGCCTGGTAGTTGGTGCCCCTGGTGGCTGGGGGGTGGGGGTGGTGGGAGACATGGGTGGGGGTCTGGTGGTGGGTGCCCCTGCACTGCTGGGGGGTGTGGGTGGTGGGAGACATGGGTGGGGGCCTGGTGGAGGCTGCCCCTGGTGACAGGGGGGGTGGGGGTGCTGGGAGACTTGAGTTGGACATGGGTGGGGGCCTGCTGGCAGGTGCCCCACAGTGCTGGGGGGTGGGGGTGGTGGGGAACATGAGTTGGACATGGGTGGGGGCCTGGTGGCAGGTGCCCCACAGTGCTGGGGGGTGGGGGTGCTGGGAGACATGGGTGGGGGCCTGGTGGTGGGTGCCCCTGCACTGCTGCGGGGTGTGGGTGGTGGGAGACATGGGTGGGGGCCTGGTGGAGGCTGCTCCTGGTAGGCTGGGGGGTGGGGGTGGTGGGAGACATGGGTGGGGGCCTGGTGGAGGCTGCCCCTGGTGACTGGGGGGGTGGGGGTGGTGGGAGACATGGGTGGGGGCCTGGTGGTTGGTGCCCCTGGTGGCTGGGGGTGCAGGGGGACATGCGTTGGTGGGCAGTAGTGCAAGTTGACATGTGGGTTGGCTGGGGGGCATGGCCATGGTGGATGGGCTGCCTACAGGACATGTGCAGGGTAGGCCCCTGTGGTGTGAGCCACCTGCAGGTGCCGTGGAGGGTGTAGAGGGAACACCTGGGAGGGCCCACACGTGCAATTCACGTGTGGTGCTCCCTGCGCACCCCTGTAATACACGTACCCTGATGGAATCACGTGTCGAACTTCCCCCGCATCCCGAAATACACGTACCCTGATGGAATCACATGTGGAACTTCCCGCGCACCCCTGGAATACACGTACCTGCTGATTTCACGTGTGTAACTTCCCCCGCACCCCGAAATACACGTACCCTGCTGATATCGCGTGTGGAACATCACGCGCACCCCGAAATAGACGTACCCTGATGGAATCGCGTGTGGAACTTCACGCGCACCCCGAAATACACGTACCCTGATGGAATCGCGTGTGGAACTTCACGCGCACCCCGAAATACACGTACCCTGATGGAATCGCGTTTGGAACTTCCAGCGCACCGCTGAGATACGCTTACCCTGCTCGCACGGGCCCAATCGCGTGTGGAAATTCCCGCGCACCCCTGAAATACACGTACCCTGCTGGAATCGCGTGTGTAACTTCCCCTGCACCCTGAAATACACGTACCCTGCTGATGTCGCGTGTGGAACTTCATGCGCACCCCGAAATACACGTACCCTGATGGAATCGCGTGTGGAACTTCACGCGCACCCCGAAATATACGTACCCTGATGGAATCGCGTGTGGAACTTCCCGCGCACCCCTGAGATACGCGTACCCTGCTCGCACGGGCCCAATCGCGTGTGGAAATTCCCACGCACCCCTGAAATACACGTACCCTGCTGGAATCGCGTGTGTGACTTCCCCTGCACCCTGAAATACACGTACCCTGTTGATATCGCGTGTAGAACTTCACGCGCACCCCGAAATAGACGTACCCTGATGGAATTGCGTGTGGAACTTCACGCGCACCCCGAAATACACGTACCCTGATGGAATCGCGTGTGGAACTTCACGCGCACCCCGAAATACACGTACCCCGATGGAATCACGTGTGGAACTTCCCGCACACCCCTGAGATACGCGTACCCTGCTCGCACGGGCCCAATCGCGTGTGGAAATTCCCGCGCACCCCTGAAATACACGTACCCTGCTGGAATCGCGTGTGTAACTTCCCCTGCACCCTGAAATACACGTACCCTGCTGATGTCGCGTGTGGAACTTCACGCGCACCCCGAAATACACGTACCCTGATGGAATCGCGTGTGGAACTTCACGCGTACCCCCAAATATACGTACCCTGATGGAATCGCGTGTGGAACTTCACGCGCACCCCAAAATACACGTACCCTGATGGAATCGCGTGTGGAACTTCCCGCGCACCCCTGAGATACGCGTACCCTGCTCGCACGGGCCCAATCGCGTGTGGAAATTCCCGCGCACCCCTGAAATACACGTACCCTGCTGGAATCGCGTGTGTAACTTCCCCTGCACCCTGAAATACACGTACCCTGCTGATGTCACGTGTGGAACTTCACGCGCACCCCGAAATACACGTACCCTGATGGAATCGCGTGTGGAACTTCACGCGTACCCCCAAATATACGTACCCTGATGGAATCGCGTGTGGAACTTCACGCGCACCCCGAAATACACGTACCCTGATGGAATCGCGTGTGGAACTTCCTGCGCACCCCTGAGATACGCGTACCCTGCTCGCACGGGCCCAATCGCGTGTGGAAATTCCCGCGCACCCGTGAAATACACGTACCCTGCTGGAATCGCGTGTGTAACTTCCCCTGCACCCTGAAATACACGTACCCTGCTGATGTCACGTGTGGAACTTCACGCGCACCCCGAAATACACGTACCCTGATGGAATCGCGTGTGGAACTTCCCGCGCACCCCTGAGATACGCGTACCCTGCTCGCACAGGCACTATTGCTGTATGTTGCCACTTTTGTAATGCGCACGGACGCTACCGCCTGCCTTTGTGTGGCGGACGTGTTTGGGCTTGTGCGTGTCTTTCGCTGTGCGTGGCTTTGCCCTATTCGATTCCATGAATACGTGTGGTTCGGGTGCGTGTGGGCGTTCCGTCTGCTTCCCTGCAGTACATCCCCAGTTACGCCCTTGTTTTCGCGAGTTGTTCCCCATTCCGCGCGTTACACCCCGTGTTCCGCCCACTTTCTAGTGTATGCGCAGAGGTTGTGCGCTTTCACTGTGCGCGTTGCGCACGTCTTTCGGGATGTTGCAGTGACGTCTGCGCCATGCACGTGTTTGGCGCACATCCCGAGGAAGACACGCGCAGGGACTTCCATGAATCGCACTGTTTTTTCCGCTAGCGCCTGCTTGCGCGTAGATTTTCGGCGCACGTTTGTTCCATGAATCGGCCCCTTAGACTTCTGAAATGATTGCACATAAATTAATTAATATTAGTTATGATGTAACCCCGTCTGTAAATTGTATCGTTCCAAATTTAAAATGAAATATTTTATCTTACAATACTACTGCAGATGTGTAGGGAGATAGCAGATGCATACACAGATACCCACATCTTACCTAACCTTAAAGGAAATCTGATATTGGTAATACTAAGGGGGTAATTCATAGAAATCAGCGCACAAGTGGCACACGTGGCTGGTGCACAGTGTGCGCATACGGCAGTCTGCGCCAGCCGCGGGCGCCAAAACCCATTTCAGTGCACAGCGTATTCATGGATTTCAATATCCATAACCAGCCGTGGCGCAGAGTGGCACAGCGCCCCTGCAGCAGCGCCAGTTATGCCCCCAACCCGGCTCCATGTGCCATGAACAGCGCACAAATCCAGTACATGGCGCAAAGGCCAGTGGACCAGCATACAGCCCCCCAACCATGAAAACGCGTGTAAAACTTCCCACGCACGCCCCCGAATACACATACCCCGCTCGCGCCAGGTAAATTGCGAAGAAAAAGCACCCCCTTGTGTCGTGGGCTGCCTCTCGGGCATGCCCAGGGAGGATGGGTTGCCTGCGACACCTCAACATGCACAGCGTCCAATCAGTACGCATGGACAGTTACCGCTCGACTCTGGACCGGTCTGCCTCTGAAGGATCTGGAGGTGGAGTGCTGGGTGTATGCGTTCCAGGACCCTCATCTGGATGTTGGTAAGGCAGATCTGGCACCCCTCTGCATGCTTTGCCTTCAAGAGGTGCCGGGCCTTGCTGAGGGTCCTGGACCTGAAGTCCTCCGAGCGCTTCCGGACGTGTTGCATGTCGCGGGCTGCTACCCCCTCCATGTTGATGGCAGCCACGATGTCCTTCCAGATCCCCTTCCGTCCTTCATTGTCGGCGCGTGAACTTCCAAAGAGGGCATCATAATGCCCCAGGACTTGCTCCACCAGGATGCCAACTTCATTGGCACTGAAGCTGGCAGCTCTCTGCCTCTCTGAGGCAGGTGTGGGTGGGCAATTGGGTCCTGGGGCTGGGCTGTGGAGCGATGGAATACCAGTCGGGAGTCTTCTGTTCTAGCAGGGGTGGTCACAGCAACTGGACCCCTGCAGATGGCTGACGTGCTTGCACCAAATAGCAGGGCACATGGCCAGCAGGCAGGAAGGCAGCAGCAGCAGAAGGCAGGTGGGAGCAAGCTTGGGGCTCTGGGGGTCATGAAAATGGCCTTCTGGGCAGTAGCATGGTTTTCCGTGTGTTGTCGCGTGGCCAGCTTGAGACGGAGTGATTTGGCACGTGAAAAAACTCCACGTCAGCGCGTAAGCACGTCTGTGACATAACGTGAACGGGCATTTCCATCAACACGGGTGCATGTTGATTGTACACGTTCACAAACTGCATGTCTGGGTGTCACTGCATGTAATTGGAGGAAAGGCCCTTAGCGCGTGCGTGCATAAGTGACATCGCACGTGTGGGCTGGCTTATAAGGTACACGTAGGACACCATTTACTTGTACGTGCTTTTTGTGGAGAGCGAGCAGGTGATTCTTGTACTTCTTGACGGTTCACACGCGATTACTTCAAAACGGTTCCAGTTCGTACTCCTTGTATATTCAGACGGCGTTCAATTCTAATTTTGGCGGGGGTGTTTGGCGTATTTTTCACATTCTTTTTCCAGGCAGACGGTGAGTTGCGCACGTATTTTTCAATTGTGGTTCCCCCCGTGTGTTGTGTAACCATTCAGAGGTCATTGTAGCCTGCGTGTACCACGCGTACACTTATTTTTGTGTTTCTGGGTTCCATAGTGTAGTGCAGGTTCTTTATTCCATGCACATGGTCTACCAGGGGTCGCATGCACGTTAAATTTTGTTTTTGGGGTGCCTGAGCGTTGCGTGACCCGTCATCATCCCCCAGGGGACACAGACAGCCTTGCTAGAGCTCTAGGGTATGTATTCCATCTAGCACCCTACCTCTTTCACCCCAATTGCCCAGGACAATCGGTTACTGCACATCCCATTCGCACAACAACATCAGTGCCATGGTTGGGAGGCGACCAAGCAGTAAGGGAGGCAAAGGTGGCCGACCTCAAAGAGGTGGGCACGGTAGGGGGCGTGGCCAGGATGTGCAGGGTGGCCCAAGAGGCCAGTGTGTTGAGGACCAATCAAGGACACCTATGCTCCCCCCAAATGGGTCAGGGAGATGTAGATGACACCATCCCAGCTCAGGCCTTGTTAACCCGGCCCATATTGTCAACCAAACTGGCACAGGATGACTCCCAGGCTGACTTCCGTGTCACCAAGTCAAAGCCACGTGTGGCAGTGAAAGTTTCTGTCACCAGGCCACGTGGATCTGGGGCAGCAATGTCATCTGCTGCCCCAAGTAGCTAGGGTGAGGAGGCTGCATGGGCAGCTGCAGCTCAATCCACCCCAGCTCGAAGTCTCCCAGCCGGTACAGTGTTGGTCCAAGTCCATCACACCGAGATTGGTCCTGCCAACATCACCCAGCAGCCAATGCCTGCAGTGAGACCTTTGGTCATCGTGCCTTTGGCTACTTCCAGTGCCCAGTCCACCTGCGCTTCAGCCCCTACCAACCAGAATGGCGTAAGCCACTCAGGGTCCGCACCACCTTCCAAGAGGAAGAAGGGTGCTCTTGCGGTACTTTCTTGGACCCCAGACACGGCTACCCACTCCGGCACGTCAAGTAAGTGTAGTTTCAATGATGCAGAACTAGACACCCTTGTGGGCTACGTGTCGGCCCATGGCCACGAAATGCTGGTGACTGCAGGGTGCAAGACTATGGGCCTCATCACGAGTTGGGCGGTAATGCCGGCGCTAATAGCGCTGGCGCTATCTGCCCTACCGCCAAGCCCACAGGCGCTATTAGCGCCGGATCATGGGTTTGGCGATTTGGAAATCCCCATTCTCCATTGAGCCCATTCAGGAATGCCCCATTCCCCATTCGGCTCAATGGGGAAATGTTGCGCTCATACCGCCGGCGGATTTCCCGCCGGCGGTATGAGTGCAAATTTTCGGCGGCTTTCCCCCCAGCTCAGAGCTGGGGAGAAATCCGCCAAGGCCATGATTTGGCAGACCCTTAAATATGGCGGTAACAGCGCTACCGCCGGATTTAAGGGTTACCGCCAAACTCGTGATGAGGCCCTATGACTGCTCAATGTAGGGCCCACTCGCAGTGCATTGCGGACCACATTAGTTCCCTTGTTTTTGTGAGGCACACAGATGATGATTGCTCTAAGCGGTGGAATGACCTCAAACGCATAGCAAAGAACAAGCTGGCTTCCAATTATGTCTCTACTCTGGTGACTGGCAACGGGTCTCCACCAGAGGAGGATGACTAACAGAACATGAGGCAATCGCTGGAGAGTTCAACCTAGAGGATCAGATCCAAGGCGTGGGAGACCTACCAGATCTTGAGGCAATGTCCGGTGAGTGGCTATGCATGTGTGTGCAAACCATGTGTATGTTGCTTGGGTGATGTGTTGTGATTGAGTGCCAGGTGAGGCTGTGTAGTCATGACTGCTATGGGTCACCCATGTGGTGCCACCCAACCATACCCCAGCCCTGAGTTAGAGTTTTCAAGTATCCCTTCTGACTGCAGTAGACAATTTGCACCACATTACTGCACTTGCACTTCAACTGTCATCTTGCCATTTTTGTGCCGTACTGCCCCAAATGTTACATACTTCAGTCATAGATTACACCCCACAATGGCCCACATTTGTTACCTTATTATGGGAATGATTTCACCAATCAGGCTGATTGAATAATGTGCACCTACACATATCCTGCACACAATCATTTTGGGGCCCTGTTTGAATGTTCAACATGACAATTGTTTTCTGTCATGTCGAAGTGACCAACCATTGGTGTATCCATGTGCCTGCCATCACTGCATCAGTGAACACTGGCTTTGTTGCAGCGTGTGGCACATGTGTGTTTTGTCACACTATTTTGCATGTTCAATTTCATGATGTCCATCTCACAGGGATGGGTGATAGTACTGATTTGCTACCATCTGGGTGTCCTTGTCAAATCTGCCATGGCTATGCCATGTGCCATCTCTGTGCTGGCATGTGTCATGTATGTGGATTGTCCATGCCACTCACAGGCTAATGTGTGATGCCAGTGCTATCAACCAGGCAGCACATGTGTTGCTTTTCCATCTTGGAGTCCTCAGTGTCTGATTTTTGTCCCCTTCCAACTCATTGACAGTGCATGCATGCCAGAGTTATTGTCATGTGTGACATGTGTCATTTATGTACTGGATTTCTGCCTCGTCATGCCTATGTGTGTGGGCTATGGTGCTCATGCCTGTTTTCATTACTTTTCTTTTATGTTTTTACAGGTGATGAGGCACTTGATGCTGTTGAGGAGGAGGAGATGGCGCAGAGCCAGGAGTACTCACAGCCACAACCGGGCACCAGTGGAGGACGCGGGGTGCTGGTGGGTGAAAACCCATTAGTCCTACAGACCATACTGTCCACAGGTGTCTCTGGGTACACCGCCGGAGACCTCTATGAATCAGGTGCTGAATCGGACATTGATACATATGTCCCGTCGCAGGTGAGTGTTTCTGGCAGGGATGCTGTTCTGTCCAACCCACCTGCACTATGGGGCATTCAGTGTTGGAAAGTCTGCCTGTGGCGGTTACGTATGCAGGGTCACACTCCACAATATTTGCTCTTGTTCCTGGGACAGCAGATCAAAGGAGGAATGCAGTCCTGCAGCCTCAGGCAGTGCCAGCACAGCAAGGTGCACATCACCTTGCCACAAACAGGTGTGGTGCCGGCCAACGCGGTGGCCGTGCGCCACCAGACAATACTCTGTGGGAGAACTCCATCTAAACTATAGCAGCACAACAGGGGGCATCGTGTGAGATGATGTCTCAGGTCATGGATAGGGTGGCCACTGAAAGGCAGGTGGAGCTCCAGCAGCAGGCAACAGAGTCAGTTTGCTACTCACACAGGGAGGACGTGTTGGCGTCCGACAGGGACCGACGGGCTGGACTGGAGACTCTGCGCACAGCCATATCTGCAGAGTCGCAGGCCCACAGGGATGCCCTGAGGTTAGAACACAGGTCCCTCAGAGATACTCTGTGTGAACTTGACGTGCCCCGGAGTACAAGGTCAGAACAGCAGCTGGAGCAGCTGACGCGCACACTCTCAGCTGAGCTCCAGGCAACCTGTCAGGAAATCCGGGCATCACGTGAGGCCGTGCAGGCAGAAATGCGTGCTACCCGTGAGGTGCTGCATGGGGATCTCCGTACCATCATCCTGCAGAACCAAACCTTTCACACCCGCATGCTTGCTGCCATGGAGGAGCATGCCAGGGCTTTGCATGGTCTGCCTCCCATATCACGCCCACCTTCTGATGTAGCACCAGAGGGTGATGACAGCGACGGCAGTTCTCCCACTGTAGCATAGCCGTGCAGGCCATGAGCCCATTGAGTTTTTTTTTCTTCTCAACATCCATGCATGTGGTTTTGGGGTGCACCCTGTACCTCATCCCTCCTGGGTGGTGTCCCCCCCCCCCTGGTCCACACATGGCCATTTTTTTTCACATTTCATTCCAATTTGCAAAATGGAAACAGTATTCAATTCATTTGTTATCTTTATTTCTTCTTCTTGTTTTTTCTATTTTTTATTTTCATTTTATTTTCATACATTTATTTTTATTTGGTAATGCTTCTGTTTTTTACTTTATTATTTTAATGTGTTTGTTTTACTTTACATTTACGTTTGCTTTTTCTATATTTCATTTGCATTTACATTTGTTTTCATAACCATTTCCTTTAAGATTGTGAATTAATGTTACAGTGTGTTGCTTTGTGTGGCTCCCGTAGGCATCCACTGTGTATTCCAGCTGGGCACATGCAGGCTTGTCCTGTGTTTGGGTTAGAAACCTGGGTTCCTGACACACATACCCCTCCTGCTTCCCCTTTCCATGGGCTCGCAAAGGGTGTGAACAAGTGACAGTAACTTACACAGAGACATTGGGCTCCCATAAATTGTGTGGGCAGTCTGTAGTCCAAACTGTGTATACATCCCTAGTGGGGATTGTTGTTCATTTCTCCACTGCATGGTGGATTTATATATGGTTTTACACCCAGGACTTTTTCCTTATATGCATGTAGCTTGTTCATGTCTTTACAAGCCCATCTCCTTTGAAGATGCAGTTCATGTTGTATGCAGTACACTGGCACATTTGCCTACCAGCAACACTCTGCACTTGGAAGGGGTCTATGTGCTGCCTTAGTCAGGTTGTGACACTTGTTCTACTTTCATTTTTTACAGTCATATGTTGCCACTGTTGGATCCTGTACTGATGTTTTGTCTTGCTGCTAAGTATTTGTTCTTGTGTGTTGTTTTTTATTCATTACTGAGAGGAAATTGTCTCTGGCCTGTTTCCATTTGGGACAGTGCACTTTGTGACACTTGTGTCATGTGCTGTGCATTCATTTGGTTGCTTTCACATTGCATTCCATGCCATGGTGTGTTGGGTAGCTGAGATGGGGAGAGGTTGGGTGACATGCCACTATTTGGAAGTGATATTTTGCAAGGGGGTACTCCTTCATGCTGCATGAATGTGTGCCTTTTTATTGACACAGCATTGGGTGTCTTTAAGTAGCTAGGGATGCACACAATGTAGCACTTCAAGGTGAACAATCTCAGGGTGGTATGTTTGTGACAGTTGACTGTCCCTTTTGTCATCATCATTGATTGTCAGCTGGTATGTACCAGGCCTGTGTGCACTCCGCAGGGGTGGGATTTTAGGTGAAATAATTTGCCACAAGCTGGGTACGGGCTGCCTCACCACGTGCCCTTTCACCTCCCATACGCAGTGGCCGTGCATGTGGTTGGGGATGTGGGGGCACCATCATGTCGACTGCCATGCCCCGCCGGGTTGCAATGTTGTGCAGAATACATGCTGCCACTATGATCCTGCACACTACTGGGGGCGCGTATAGCAGCTGCCCACCATAGCGGTCAAGGGAGCGAAAGCATGACTTGAGCACTCCGAATGTGCGTTTCCCTATGCCCCGGGTTGCAATATGGGCTGTGTTGCAATATGGGCTGTGTTGTATCTTACGTCGGGTGGTGTGTGGGGTTCTGAATTGGCGTCATCATGTAGGTGCTCAGAGGGTAGGCACTGTCCAGTTCTAGGATTATTAGTGGTGGAAACCTGTACCTCCCATACACCTGGTCATCAGGCATGCCAAAAAGGCTGGTCCTGGGTAAAATAATGCGGAGCCTGGCTATCCTGCTCCTCCTCCGGTGTCCCACGACCACTGCTGTGAGGAACAGTATATTCATCGTAGTGTATGAGCTTGTTTGTTATTTGCGTGCACTTTTATGCTGTGCGAGGCCGCTTACACCTGCTTCCTGCTAGCGTACGTGTTTCCGGATTAGCGTGTCTTTTTTGGTGCAAGGCTTTCCCCTGTTCGATTCCATGAATACGTTTTGACATGTTGTTCCCCATTCCGCGTGTTATGCCCCGTGTTCCACCCACTTTTCTTGTGTGCGCTACACGATGTGTGCTTTCCCTGTGCCGTCGCGCACACCGTTTAGTGATGTGTGTGCCCTCGTGCACCACCCACGGATTTGGCACACATCCCAGGTTTTACAAGCGTAGTGCATTCCATGAAACGATGAACGGCTGCGTGCGCAGCTTTAGCATGCGTGCCCTGCGATTTTCACGCTTGCGCTTCCCTTTTCGGCGCACATTTATTCCATTAATTACCCTATAAGTATCTCCAATTTACAATTAACAGGATATTTGGATTTAGGGTGTCCCTAATGTTGAGACGTGAACAATGAAGACTGGTAAAGTTATTTAATGAAGAATATCATGGTAAATTATAAATACTTTATCAAGTTGGACAAGTGTCTTATGATAATGTCATATAAACCATTTGTTTGCGCTATGTCTCCACACTGCAAGGTAGCAGCAACAGTTTAGAGTACATGTAGTTCCTGCGCTTGTACGTTCAGAAATGTTTGTAATGACTTGTTGTCTGCTTCAGATACTAAACAACTTCCTGATTTCAATTATATTGTTTGATCAAAAAAACATAATTACAAAATTCCTTAACCTCATAGGCTTTGGAATGAAATCTAACTTCCTATGCTTCGATGACTGCTAAATTGAGAATGGGCCTCACTATTATAAGTTTGCCAGTCCGGTAACAACGGTACCAGTAAGCTTGCCAGTACTGTTGCTACTGGACCGGCAAACTACAAGTTTTGCTTGAGGGTGCCTTCCCACCCGCCAGGTCTGACCTGGCAGGCGTACCGGCACCCGCGAGCAGAGCATGTCAGATGTACTGGCACCATTCTGAATGGTGCGGGTGCATCCGACCTCCCCATTCCCATTAAGCCCGATGGGTCTCAAATGGAAATGGGGAGTATTTCATTCTGGCGCCCGCGAATGTGCAATTACTGGGTCGGCAGGGCCATAATGACCCGGTAAATGCCCATTAGCGGGCACCGGAAAAAAAATGATACCGGCGGCAGCTGTGCCGGTTTTACCGGCATGGCTACCACCGGTCTCATAATGATGCCCAATGTATGTTAATAGATAAACAGCACATTTCCTGTCCTTTCTTCTCAGGAAATAACAGTGTCCACCACTGTGCCATTTAAGGTATACATTATAAGGGGTTCTTTAAAATAGAATTCTCCGTCTGACATCAGATTAATCGTTCTTCCAATTTCTTTAGAGAACATAATGGGTTGAACTTTTGAAATGCCATTGTCACACAGTCTATGCGGGAGCACAAGGAACAGAGATAGAAAACTGCCAAAGGTTCCAAAGACAAGCAGATATCATATGCCGACGAGTGCAGAACACATTTGTCCAGCTCTGAAAAAACAACTATATATTTCATGTATTATACTATAGGACATTTGAGACGATGAAAGGAAGCAATCACAATCATACAACTAAGGCACTGTGTTAGTGAAATAAAGAGGTATAGGAAAACACAACTGCATTCAAGATACGTGAAGAGTGTATTACAAACACTAATGTGGCTTTAAAAGCGAACGATTGAACCATTCAGAAATTGTACAGACATATGCGGGTAAACTGCCCGGTTACTAATATGCAAATCTTTGCAAATAAATGCCAAATACATGGAACAAAAAGATCAATGTCTCTTAGTTTAAAATGTTAACATTGCTTTAAGAGTTTTTGATGGAGTAGACAGCGATAAATATACGAGATGCAGATTTATTCATAAAAAAGAATGGGGGAAACCATCACCACGTTAGGTCATCAACTCATTTATTTTGTCAGCTGATGTCCGCGGTTGCAACAGTATGATAAAACCAGGATGGTATTTAGTTGCTGAGAAAGCCGTCTCATTACAGAATAATTTAAACTCAGTTGTACCTTAGCTGTGTGTTTTGAATGCACTCCGTTGATTAATAGTAGCATCTTTTCCTTATAGATGTACAACATGGGTTCTGTTGAAAAAGCATTATGCAATATCTATGATATGATATGATATGGCATTTGTAACGCACCTATACACAAGTTTTTCAAGGCGCGACGAGGCGGGGGGAGGGAGAACAAGGGGAGACAGACAACGATCCTACTAGGCCAGGTGTCATTCGGATCGCGCAAGTGCAAGGGTAGAGGGGAAGGGAAAAGTGCAGTGGGGGGAAGGTAGAGGGAAAAGTGCAGTACAGGGTTATAGCATACAGGATAAATAACAAGGGCCTGCTGGTGGCAAGTGCGAGGTAAGTTTAGACAAGTGCTGGGAAGGGGGGCTGTAGGGATACAGACACAGTCCCGCAGTGCAGGGGTTACCAGGGAGGCAGTACAGGGGAGAGTGGCTGGGCCAAGGACCGAGAATGGTGAGTGGCCCAGTTGCAGATTCAGTGCAGTTTCAGTAATTTTAGCAGGGGAGAGGGGGAGAGAAAGCAAAGGCAAAGAGGAAGGTTTTGAGGTGCCTCCGGAACCGGAGATGGTTCTCCTCAAGTTTCAGGGAGGCAGGAAGGCTGTTCCAGAGGGAGGCCCCTGCAGCGGAGAAAGATCTGCCCCCAACTTGTTGTTTGGAGAAGCGGCTGACCCTGAGGGAGTTGGAGGCGGATGAGCGAAGAGCACGAGAAGGAAGATATTTAGGAAGAGAGAGTTGAAGGTATTTTGGCCCAAGGCCCCAGACGGCCTTGTGGACAATGCAGAGGGTTTTGAACTTAATCCTCGCAGCCACTGCGAGCCAGTGCAGAGATTTCAGTCCTGGAGAGATATGGTCCCTGGGCTTGAGGCCAAGGACAAGTCTCGCAGTCCTGTTCTGGATGAGTTGCAAAGGGCAGAGAGTAGAGGCGGGCAGATTTAGGTAGAGGCTGTTACAGTAGTCCAACTTCGAGAGAACCAGGGCTCTAGAGACAGTGAGCTTCTGGGGGAAGGAAAGGAAAGGAAGGATACCTCTGAGGAGGTGTAGTTGGTAGTGTGACTTCTTAGAGATGTTGGATATGTGAGGAGAGAAGCAGAGTGTGGAGTCGAAGATGACCCCGAGGTTTTTTGCCTTGCAGGTAGGAGCAGGAAGAGGGCCAAGAGAGGCCGGCCAGAGAGCTGCAGGGAAGGAGGGAGTGGGTGTGCCGATGAGTAGAATCTCAGTCTTACTGGCGTTAAGGCAGAGATCGTTGGCGGCACACCATTCCTGGATAGCAGAAAGGCAGTCAGAGATGAGGGAAGGAGAAGAGGAGGCTGAGGGTAGCCTGAAAATGAGCTGGGTATCATCCGCATAGCACTGAAAGTTGGGGCAGAGAGCGGCGATGCGGTGGGCGAGAAGTGCCAGATACTGGTTGAACAGCCAGGGAGAGAGGTTAGAACCCTGGGGGACACCACAGGTAGATAAAAAGATGTCAAAGAGGAAAGACCCCAGTTGGACCTGGGAGGGTCGATTTGAGAGGAAAGAGGTCAGCCACGCCAGAGCCTGACCAGTGATACCCAGGTTATCACGGAGACGGTTGAGCAGGATGGTATGGTTGACAGTATCAAAGGCAGAAGAGAGATCAAGAAAAATGAGAACACATGGAATGTTAGAGTCAAGGTTCGAGGGCAGGTCCTCACGGATGTTCAGGAGTGCAGTCTCCGTGCTTCTGGCAGCTCTGAAGCCAGACTGATGTTATGAAGGCTACCAACAGATTCAGCATGGTGATTTAGCTGGGAGATGGCCAGTTTCTCCAGGAGCTTGCCCAGGAAGGGAGTGATAGAGATTGGGCGATAGTTAACTGGGCAGGAAGGGTCGGAAGACGGTTTCTTAAGAAGGGGGTGCACAAGGGAGTGCTTGAGGGGAGATGGGAAGACTCCAGAGGCGAAGGAGTGATTGCAGAAGTCACCAAGGGCAGGAGCCAAGGAGTCGATGTGGTCCTTGATAGTTTTGGAGGAACAGGGGTGGACCTGTTTTGACGAGACTTTCATAGATCGGACTTGTCTCGAAACCTCATCAGCAGAAAAAAGGGGAAAGGCAGAGAAGGAGAGAGGAGGGGTGGCTGCAGAAGAGCCAGAGGAAGGGCAGGGAATAGAGGGGGGAGGTGATAGGAGGAGAGTGAGGACAGGATGTCCTGTGTTTTTTAAATGAAGTGAGAGGCCAGTGCCATGCAGAGGGCCTGGGAGAGGACAGGAGAGGTAGAGACTGCAGCAGGGTTGGCCAGCTCTTTGCAAATTTTAAAGAGTTTGGCCGAATTGTTAGATGCCTCAGTGATGCAGGCTTGGATAAGGGCTCTCTTCTTGGTGAGAACGGGGAGTCGGTATTGCCTTTGGAGCAGGCGACAGGCCAGTTTGTCAGAGGATGAACATGAAGCACGCCATATACACTCTGCCACCCTGCACTTGCGTTTAAGGGTGACGAGATCCGAGTCATACCAGGAGTTACATTTGGCTTTGGGCTTCAGGCGGATTCTCATGACAGGGGCAAGGATATCAAGAGTATCAGATATAGCAGAGTAAAGAGTGGAGAGGGCTGTGTCAGGGTGGGAGTCAGCCGAAGGGGGAGGAGGGGGCGAGAAGGTGGCAGCAAAAGCCTCAACTGACACTCGCTTCATGGGTCGGATGACCGAGAAGGAAGATGGCAGTGATGAGGGTGGCTTTGCCTGTGGGGTAGGGAGGGTGAGGTGGGAGGATAGGAGAAAGTGATCACTCCAGGAGAAAGGAGTGGAGAGAGGGACAGAGAGAGGAAGGTCAGAAGAGATCAGGGCATCAAGAGTGTGCCCTGCAGAATGAGTCGACCCAGACGGGAGAATAGAGAGTGAGAGAGAGTCGCAGAGGTCACAAAAGAGTCCAGAGGGGGGACAGGAGGCATCCAGGTTGATGTTGAAGTCTCCAAGAAAGAGGAGTTGAGTGGTTGAGGACAGGAGTGAGGAGGAGAGGTATGCCCACTCAGAGAGGAAGGAGGAAATTTGACCAGGTGGCCGATAGATAGTAGCTACGGTAAGGGAATGGCTAGGAGAGAGAGAGAGTCGGCAGACAAGACATTGTCAACAGTGGCAGGAATCCACTCAGGGAAGATAAGGGCCACACCCCCCAGCACGGTTGGGCCTGGGCACGGAGAGGATCTTGTAACCGTCAGGTAGGAGTGTGTCAAAGCTGGTGACAGAGCTGTCCGTGAACCATGTCTCAGTGAGACCAAGTACGTCAAGGTCCAGTTCCTCAAGAAGGCGGCAGATATCAGAGAAATGTTTGTCGGCAGAGCGAGAGTTAAGAGTGGCAATGTGGAGAAGGTTGCCATCTTTGAAGGACTTCCGGGAAGGGGTACAGATCAGAGGTACACCCTGCGGAGGTGAAGAAGGAGTACGGGAGGGGGCAGGGAGGGAGGGTAGAGGCAAGGTAGCCGAGGACAGAGGAGGAGGTACAGCAGGAGAGGAAAGGAAGTTGATGAGGCGCGGGAAGCCTCTATCAAAGAGGTGAAGGTTGGCCTGAGGGCCTTGGACCAAGACGGTCCCATTAGCATAGACATTAATGATGGCCTTAGAGGAGTGGAAGGA
The DNA here is from genome assembly GCF_040938575.1 of Ambystoma mexicanum. Classification (NCBI taxonomy): domain Eukaryota; kingdom Metazoa; phylum Chordata; class Amphibia; order Caudata; family Ambystomatidae; genus Ambystoma; species Ambystoma mexicanum. Next base: position 529,255,409 of record NC_090937.1, read on the forward strand.
GGCCAAGAGGACATCCCAGCGGGTGCCACCATTAATGGGAGAAGAGGAGAAAGGAGAGAGCACAGAGACCATATGAAGGGTCCATAGGTCAGGTGAAGGCATGAAAAATAGGATGTCAGTGAGAGTTTCCTTAGAGGAGGCCCTGGTGTAGGTGTCAGCGATAGGGAGGCCTGGGTTGGAGACCAGGATGTCCTTTTTAAACTTTTTCCTACCAGATTTAGTGAGGAGTGCAGGATAGTCAATGGAGAAGCAGTTAGAAAAGATAGGTGAGATAGAGAGCACCATGGCATAGGAGGGAGTGGGGGGAAGACAGGACAAGCACAAGCAGACAGGAAGAAAGCGGCAAGCCCTAGTTTACCACACATTCAGAGCACAGTGAACACAGTAATGCATATCAGGTACCCAGTGGAGAGTCCACCTAAGTTTGAAAATCCTGCGAGGGGAGAAATACCCTAGTTTACCACAAATTCAGAGCACAGTGAGCACAGTAATGCATATCAGGTACCCAGTGGAGAGGCCACCTAAGTTTGAAAATCCTGCGAGGGGAGAAAAACCCTAGTTTACCACAAATTCAGAGCACAGTGAACACAGTAATGCATATCAGGTACCAAGTGGAGAGGCCACCTAAGTTTGAAAATCCTGCGAGGGGAGAAAAAACCCTAGTTTACCACAATTAGCAGGGCACAGTGAAGTGAAGGCACCATGCGAATGAAGTGAACAGGTGTAGGTGCGGCGGGCCAAGGGAGCAGGTGGAGCTAACAAGGTGGACCTGGAATTAGAGCCAAATGATGAGTTTACAATCTGCCCTAAACCACTGGCGCAATCAGTAATTCCATTCAGTAATATGTGCACCAGAAACCCATTATGATCAGTAAATCCTTCCATTTTGGGCGGCATTAGTACTCAGTGGAAATCTGTCACGACCAAAATGGCAATGTGAGCTGTGGTTATCTTTGAAAACAGAATCCACGTTAAGCCACCCACTTCTTGTTGCCATCCACCCGGTGAGGAAGCACAAATCATTTCAGGTGACAAAACAAAAAGTAGAGGGACAACTATGGGGCTCAAGAAGCCAAAATCCACTAATACAGAGCTAATCTACTTGGCAGACAATGTCATGACATATGCTGATGAGCTCTTTGGCCAACTAAACAAACAACCATCAAACCAAAGAAAGACTGCCACCTGCAATTATTAGCAGGAAAAAGTTGTGGGAAGGAGAGCGATAAAGATTACTTAGGGTTAATGTAGACCATGATGTAAGTAACAGATTTCCCATGCATTATTTCCAGACCTGTCCCTACATGAGCAGTATGAGAAACCTGAAAGTGCCTCACCCACTAGTCCCCAGGGATCTGTCATCCAGGTAGTCAGGACACGGCCATCACTATTGGATCCAGTTGCTGGGGGTGGACCAGTGCGGGAGGACCACCTGGATGAGGGGTTTTTTCGGTGAGTGGAAGTGGGACACCCAAGGGTGGATACGGTATATCCCTTTCCTGTAACACCTTTTCCCCATCCTATCAGGTAGGATTCCTAGAAGCTATACCCCCTACCCCCTTTCCTGACACAAACACTTTCCCATGGACAGTTAATTGTGAGCGACAACGGACTAAAACCAGATCTGTATACCTGGCATGTCCCAACACATTGGTCAGGCAAGGTCAGGTAATTACTAATCATTACACACACCCGACTCTCATCACATTTCCCACACGGATAAAAGGTGGAGCATGAAAGCACACCCTGAGCGAGGAAAAGCACACGAGGATGCAGCTGTTCCAAGATGGTCATTTAAAAAGGAGAAAGGCGGGAGGCCGAAGAGGGATGCAATGAGGGAAGTGCTTTTGACCTCTAGAAACCGTTACTCTCACGAGACTTGGAAAGTGAGAAGCACAAGACTGGGAACTGATGCTGATCTATCCATCACTGTGCATCAAAGGTATCCTGAGTGCTCCTTTGTTGATAATCCAGGCCAGGAGGAGTGATTGCTGCCGTGGTATTATCCTTGGCTCTTGCAAGAAAGCCGCACCAGTAAAAAGCAGCACAGCCGTTGAGTTGAAGAAACCGATACAAAATCAGCATGTGTTTGAACCAAGGTTGCAAGTGGCAACATTGTATGAAGAAATCCACAAAGCACAGTGTTTCAAGTGCATGTGATGAGAGGCATGAACAAGTGGAAAATGAATGTACTTTGAAAGCCAAAATAGGATACCATGTACAGATTTGTCCAGCACCACGTGGGCACTCAATCAAAGGTCTCTGTTAGATATCCAATTTAATAGTAACTATTGTAAAAAGGAACTACATATCAAAGTGTTCCGGTGACAGGTTGAGATAAACCGCATGCACATTTGAAAGTCTTCAATATGTATAAAGTGAATTGCAATTGGTCCGAGCCAGGCTGAGGGAAACTAATTGAATCAGAAGACCATCTGAACCCAGCTGAGGGGGATCGGAGCTGAACCATGAGTCTCCCGAAAAGGAACACAATAAAGTGTACTAAAATTGGTCCAAGCCCGGCTGAGGGAGATTAAATTGAATCAAAAGAAGTGATCTGAACCTGGCTGAAGGGTATCCAGGGTGAACTGTGAGTCAGCCGAGACGGAATAAAATAAAGTGAACTGCAATTGGTCTGAGCCCGGCTGAGGGAGACTAATTAAATGTGAAGAAGGGATCTGAGCCCGGCTGAGGGGGATCTGGGGTAAACCGTGAGTCACCCGAGAAGGAATACTTTTGAAATCATAAAATATAGGGATCTGAGCCATCTGAGGGGGATCCAGGGAGAGACACACACATCATGTAATTATAATAAGAAAAAAACTTTATATTTTTGTTTTGTACATCAGGCCCTCCAAATCAAGAGACTCTGATGGAAAAAAAGACTTGAGCACAGAAAGTACTGATGCTGGAATTGGAACTGTATCTTCATTTCAAGGAAGCCAGAGTGTGTGCTGGGCTCGAGTGAACTGCCTTGCACCATGCTGAAAACGTAGTGAAGGGAGGCCAACGGCCGAACATCCTAGCTTATCATTTTGTGAACACTTCTTTCTTTTTCATGAACATTCCCCACACTATTTGTAAATTAGCAGTAAGGATTGCCAATAGGTTTTGTAGTATAGGCCCTTTAATGTGACTCCAAAAGGACTGCTATCTTTATTATTTGATGGTGGTAGCTTGATCCCATCTTAGATTTAGGTTTAGATAGGCATTTATCACACCCCTTTGAAAGTTCATTAAACACCCTTGAACTGTGGTCACTTGTGCCTGTCTTACTTTGATACCATGCCTTCCTTACAGCAGCGATCTGCATAAAAAGAGCATGACTGTAATGAACACTCATACCAGCAAGAGAACTGCATTTGACAGCATGTTAAACTCTTCCAACATGAGCATAAGCAACCAAAGTGTCAAGGAAGGTGCCAGCACATCCACCACTTCACCGACCTCCAACACTGACCAGTCATCCAGTGGTGCAAAGCACAGTTCCACCAGTAGCCAGAAAAAAAAACAAGTAGGGCATCCACTGGCATCTTTCTGCCTGTAACCACCAGATATGCCTACAGAGATCCCATGCCTACACCAACCACCAGTAATATCTCCACCCTATGCATCAGAGACAAAGATGGTCCAATCCCCACCATCACCCACACCACCACAAATAATGCCAATAATGTACAGCCTGCTCTGACCACTACAATAACCATTGCTTCTGCCAGCAGTCATGCTGAGGCAGCTCTCACCACCACTGAGTACATTGCCACCCCAACCTCTCCTCTGCCTGCACCTGTCACAATCTCCAGTATACAGACTCAAGTACATCCAAGTCTGGAAATTCACCTGCTGCACTCCTCTCACATTTGTACCCTTTTCCAACTGGCCCCTCTCCTGCGTGGCAGGCAACACTGCCACCCATGGGCTTCATGTACTTCGGAGATGTTCTGCCTGCCTCTGAGCTGGGGCACATCCCCCTCTATACACGTTCCTCCCTGTTTGTTGCGGAACCCTGTCGACTATGCATCAAACAGCACACACTGATGTGAGGTGGCGGGATGTTGGAAGTCTGGCCCCATCACCTCTCATTATTGTGCCAACAACATTGACACATTGTCTGACAGGAGAGGAGTCTGCTCTTGTCATTTGGCTTGTTTACATTGTGGATAGGAGGGGAGGGCCATCTGGTCCACCCTGTGGCTGCAAAGGAACATGTGGAGGCTGCAAGCAGGTAAGTGTTTTGTTTAGGCAATGAATGTGTATGCATGTATGTGCACATTATTATGTTTCTTTTAATGTATGTGTGGTGAGAAAGGAAGGGAATTCATTCCTTCTCTCCTGTGAGGCTGGGAGGTGATCCTGCTCTGCAACACACTCCATTGGGGATCTAGGCAAGTGGTACCACACTGGTAGAGACTGGGACAAGGATGAAGAACATTTATGCCATTTTCAAAGAGAAAGAAAAGCTGTCCCTTTAAAGGGAAGGCCCCGGTATGTAGAACAATTGAAGGATGTGGAGATGATGTAGATGGCAAAGCAAGTGAAGTTCAGAACTGTTTCGAGCTGAAGCAAGACACACTAGAAGCCCGGCATGTCACGGAAACAGGGAACTGAGGCAGCTGGGCTGGAGATCTTGGTGGTGCTCTGACAACAAAGCAATTGTGGTGGGCAGGTTGACCTCTAAATCATGCTGACACCACCTCAAAGTGGAAGCGCAGTACAAACAGATTACCCTCAGCAGTATCGAGATGACAAACATGAGACAGATTTGCACACAAAGGAGACATCAGACATTACGGAAAGCAAAACTAGAAGCAAACCGAAGGAAGGACAATATCCCAAGTACCTATGGGCACCTGCAACGTTCCCCTACAATAATGAAGAGAACAGAGATCACAATGCCAAAAGGGACCCATTATAGAATTAATGAAACTCATACCAGTACAAATGACAAAAGAGTTGAAAACAAGTTGATAATGTTGAACTACATTAATGTGGTAATGATAAATACAGAAAGTACCAAGAGTGGAAGGAATGGAATGTGAGTGTTGATACCTTGGGAAAAGGGGAAGACCACCCAATATCCAAGTTACAGAGAGTGGAACAAAATAAAGGGAGACACTTGGGAACCAAAGACCAGAACGTTCCCTAAAACAAACCTTATACAAGAAAGACAACTTTTGGAAAAGAGGAGCCATAATCATTTGGACAACAAAAACATGATAGAAGTACATTCAAAATCAAATAATTAAGAGAGAAGGATTCTGACAAGATCAAGGAAGAACCCTAACTGAAATGAGACAAAGAGTATCAATCTTCTATGGGACTGAAAGAAACTAATACAGAGAATATCAAGAGACTATTTGAAGATTGAGTATTTATCAGATCTGTGGAAAGAAGAGAACATAAATTCACAAGCACAACTACCAGAAGAAGAGAGACATTCTCTTGAGTTTAATTGATTTAAATAGTGGTAGGGTCAGTTAGGTTAGCTTTGGACAGCAGACTATTGCTTTTGGACATTTATTCATGACTGTCAAGCACCTTAGTTAGTAAAGTAGACAGGGAACACCCCATTGTGATAGGGAAAGATTTGCACACATGGCAACAGTTATTTGCATTTTGAGTGAATGCGTGTGTAGAAGTATTGTATGTAAGTGTGTGTGTGCCAGCCCCCAACCATAGGTTTCGAGCCCTGCCGGTCCACCAAAGTTACAGGTGGGTGCTGCTGGAGGCATCACATTATTTGTTACTTTACCCGTGATGTACTTTTATCTACGCCATTCTATCCACGTAATAACAGTTAACATGTTTGGTTTACACATGAGTACTGTGCATGAAGGGTACATAAGCATGACACACTGGCCTATGTTGGTATACCTGTCTGATAAATTGTTTCTGTGGCAGGGCCTATTTTACTGACAGCGAGCCATTATGAGGTACGACTGCAGCCAACATGGGCATTTAAGGGCACAGCCAGGTGGCATATTTAGTGAGCAAACACATCTTGAAAATGCATTGGAAACTGTCCTCTGCACTGTTGGTGACTTGCATCGATTGTGATTTTTCATGTGCTACCATCAAAAACTGATAGAAAACTGTGTGCCGTTTTACCCAATTTTTGAATCTTTATTTTTAAAGGTTTCTCTGGGAACACCTCGCCAAACCACCCTTGTTCTGTTTGTTCTCCCTCGCTCCGCTCGGTCACTCACAAATATTCAGCACATACATTTAGGCCGCTCAAATTAATAAATTAAGCAGCCACCACTGAATCACTCCCTCACCTTTCCACTGGACATGCACTTCTGTGTCACCATCTGAAGGACATCAGTGACAAAACTGATTACGATGACACAGCATTGCATACAAAAGGTGCATAAGGAAGGGATCAGCCCCGTCATCAAGCACCCCCAAAATGATAACTAATGTCATTTGGGAAGGGCTCAATGAGGTTCAGCAATGTCATGATTGCAACAGAACAATTTGACAGGAACAAAAGTGCCATTCACAGGCAATGAGTGAAACAATTCAGTGGGCATCGAGGCATGTGGCCAATGCAGTGGAGAGGATGAGCAGTAGGATTAGTGATGGGACTGCAAGCATTCCTGTTGTTGCACAGAGGGTGCGTGAGTTGGCACATGCAAAGCCTTCTTCTAAGAAGATGGTGATGATAGCCATCACAGTCCCACTCCTGATCTGAGGCACCAGCTCTATATCAGCCACTCCTACAAAGAGATTGGTCCCCAACACTCCTTTAGTGTGAATTCTGTCAGGTGCCAAACAGCTACACATGAAAATGTCAAACACCCTGGGAAATAGGGCCTTGGGTACTGGGGATTGGTGAGGAGGGGGGTGATGGTTGTTGGGTATAAGGGAGGAGGGAGAGCATGATTGTTGGGGATATGGAACCCGAGAGGCCATCCATTTTATTAGGCCTGCAAATTAAAGTGATTAAGGAACATGAAATGCGGATAGCACAGTCATTTTTGAGTGGGAGTGAAACATTTACTGTGTGACTGTATACAATCATGTGAAGCATGTGCAATCACATGTCCTTAAAATAAATTCTCAATCAATGTTTACTGCATTAAACATCTGTCCCTGCCTTCATCATGGTCACTGTGTGGCGGTAAGTGGTCCCTAGCATGTGTGTCATCTTCCTCCTCTGAGGTGCTATGTCGACATCCAGGGGCCTGGCATCATGTGTCCCAACACACATGTTGTGTACATACTACACAATTGTTGCCCACCTTGTCTGGCATGCACATACAGAACCTGGTCCTAATGTGTGCCTAATTGCTTGCCACTTAATGTGCTGTATGTGGACTTAAGAGAGTGTCATCACCCACGGGAGATGGGGATATCGAGATTAACCTTACAAGGCAATGGGGATAGGTGCTGGTTTCAGAACAATCAGCAAGTTTACCAAGTAGTCATGGAAGTCTAAAACTCAGGTCATATAAGTATGCAACATGTTTATTCCACCAAGTGGTCGCTGTGTTCCTAAATTATGGCATGCCTCATGATCTGGTTGAATGAAGAACTAAATGGCTACATGGACTAGGGGAATCTTTAATTTCCAACATCACAGAGCCACTAGAGGTAACAGACATATGCTGTAACAAGACTGCTAATAGACATGTAATCTGTGGATCTTTGTTTGCACTTTGTGATTGTAAAGAAGCACTTTGGAAATGGCATGCCTATGTTTCAGCCTTTATGCCATATTTTTCTTTTTTTTACGTGGTTGAAACAAAGAACAGTATCAACCTTTCAATGCATGTCATTACAAATAATAACGCCAAAAATTAATGATAAAACATCACACACATTTAAAAGGGAAACATAATGTGGAATCATTGTACATTAGAAAATACGGAACTGATCTGATACACTTAATAAGATATTTCTATTTTCAGAAATATCAATTGTTTCAAACAGAGTTTTCCAAATTCATAACCTACTGGAGATAGATTGGATTCCATGATGTATGCTAATTTCAAAGATAGAAGAAATGTAACAATTGCAATTCTAACTGCTGTACGCTAAGTTTGAAATATTTAATTCCACAAGATCTCAGCTGTAATAATTCTAAAATCTTTAAAGTACGGTTTTAGATTTTTGATTCGCTCGTTCATTAACATTGGGCACATTATCAGCAAATGCTTTAAAGTTTTCGATTGGTTAGGCTTACAACAGAATCTACATGCATTGGGCCTCATGACAGGTTTGGCGGTAGCCTTGCCGGTAAAACCTGCAGGTTGCCACCAAACTTGTAAATATTTCTGGTGCCCGCAAAAGGGCAATTACCGGGTCATTACAGCCCTGCTGGACCCGGTAATTGTCCATTTGTGGGCCCCCAAATAAAATGCTCCCCGTTCCCTAAGGACTCAATGGAAATTTGGAGGTTGGATGCATCAGCACCATTCAGAATGGTGCCGGTGCATTCGACATGCTCTGATCTTGGGTGCCAGTACGCCCGCCAGGTCAGACTTGGCAGACAGGAAGGCACCCGCGAGCAGAACTCATAGTTTTCCAGTCCGGCAACAATGGTAGCGGCAAGCTTACCGGTACCGTTGTTGCCGGACCGGCAAACTTAAATCGAGGTCCATTGTCACATTTGCATACGATTTTTTGTTTAGCCAGAAGATCTTTTGTTTGAAAAAACATAAGAATGCATTTCTGTAGACTGGCGAGGGAAACGTGGTTAAGTATAACTCAGGTACACAAAAGGTTTTTGGTTTTTTAAGGCATGTGGATTGTCTTTAAATGGCTTTGAAAGTATACACTCCCCACAATACCAATACATTCAGAATAAAGGACACATCCCAGTAGGGAATGAGACCATGAGAGATGATTGCAAGTTGTCAAAGTTTTATATGAAATTCAGCATCCAGAGAACTCTGCTACCTCGAGAGCGCTCTGGCAAACAATACAATACAATACATTTTTAAAGTGTTACAGCGTCATCAGTGATGAGTTCTATAAAGTCTAAAAGTTACAATATCATTGGTTAGAAAGGAGGTGCAGAAATAGTTCTTTATGGGTCGGCTCCACGGGATTGGCAGATGACTTGGCGGGAGGTTGGACATCACGTGATTCAGCTGGGCCGATCCATGCGAGGTGAAAGTTAGGCCAGGTCGGAGAGGAGACTGGACCTCGCTAGCTAATCTATACCCTTATTCTCGACATGCAATAAACCATGAACATCAATATACCTTTGAATAAATATTAGAGACCTGTAAATTACACACACATTATTATATTGTCATACATTGGGTTATTCAATAGGTGAGATGTGTGGGGGTCTTCCCTTCTATGATAACCTGGGGACTGGGTTGGTCTGGCACATCAGGGCATGGCGGAGAGTGTATTGACACATGTGAGGTTAGGACAGGATATACTGTGACAGGGGTATGGGTTTATTGGGGGCACTCAGGGGTGGTCAACACAGTGGGGGTGCCTCATTAAAGTATATAGTTGAGGAGAGTTCTCAAATAAATGTACCTTTATGTAAAATATACTGTACATTTGTTGAACTGTGTATTGTGTGTCTAAGTACACATTTGAACTATTGTAGATCTCTGTTTAACATTAGAACATGCATATATTTTTTCAGAATGTCAGTGTGATGATTGTACCTTTGTGTCAGCGTACTACCCTTTCCTGGGAGTAAAGCAGGTTCACTCTGCCATGCTACATTCCTTTAAGAGAGGTTTGGATTCCCTTTTTGCTTATTATGCTTTCAACAGCCTCCCCACCCCAAGGTTTATGGTTATGAAGCCCTGACTAGAGGATTGTACAAAAACTGCCATAATAGTAACCATAAGTTATCATTTGTTGGCTTTCTCTATTACTGTAGGCCTGAAGATTGATGTTGGTACTGATGTGTCTCCTCTAATGTGTTTGTAATGTAAGGAGGGACACCAAACCCCCAGTGTGGTAACGTGTGGGTGATTTATTAAGAAATATGGGATACAGAGCTCTCTCTCCACAAACATTGCTGTCAGTTTAGGGGTTGTCCTCCCAGTAGTGCCGGGAGTAAGCACTACACTATACATCCCTTTCTCTTCTTAAATTTTCTAAGTTCATACAGTGACTGGAGCACAGTGCAGTCATTCGGGGACTTCCTCCTAAACATACTCCTTCAGATACCAGGGCCTCTGACAGCACCTCCCCGACCAAGAGCAGAAGGAGCCTACATCTGTATGACTAGGCAAGGAAAACTTACCAACTTTCTCATTTTTTTTTAGCAACATACTCCCCCTCTCTCTCTCTTTCCCCCCCTCCCAAATTTCTCACAAGGGACACTCTCTCCATGTTCCATACTCTCCCATCATCCAATCTGACCGCATGTTTAATAACCTTTCTCACTGTGTCAGGATTGGACCACTTGCAACACCCATTTCTGAGAGTGGGTGGTCATTTTATTCTCACTATGTCTCCTACCCCAGGACGAACATTGCTCTTTCACTCACCAACACCATCACTCGCTCTCTTGTTTCTCATCTGGCACGTGCTGATTCTTGCCACCACACTCTTCAATTTGTTCCCCAGATCAATGGCCTTGCCCATCCAAGCTAGTACCAATTTTGTATTGGCTTTCCTCTCTCTGCTAAGTTCAAAGGGAGAAACACCTGTTGCACAATGTGGGGTGAATCTGTGAGCAACAATGACATCTCTCACCACCTCCTTCCAATCCTTGCCATGGACCCAAGCCCGCCTGATGGCTTCTTTAAGAGCTTAATTAAAGCAAACCAAATAGAAGGATTGTACACCAATTTCCCATGCAGGACCTAGCACATCCATTCCCAGCTTTCCCCACGGTCCTGAAGAAATATCATTAACAACCATGGTATGCTTTGAACTGACACACACTTTGTCACTCTTATTACAAAGGATACAATCCCTGACTGCCATCTCGATTGCATGCCTGCCATCAGTAGTCACTTCTGATTATCTGTTTAGTCTTGATGGCCCTCATCGGCAAGGCTTTTGAGTTGCTTTCAGTCCTTCTTCACCACGCATCACTTTTCCTTCTTGGACATATAAGTACTTTATCACATTCCAGAAGGCAGACAGCCGCAACTTATCGAATATTTTATTTCTAGAAAGGTGTGTCCTCCTCCAATTCTTGCCTGAGAATACTTGCATTTGCATCTTATTCCATTGCTTCTTCACCCTCATCTCACGGAACAGGTACAGATGTTATCTCCAAAACTGCCTTTTGGTTTGTTTCTTCATTGCTTGTCTCTACTGTGGATGTCATCCTTGAGAAGCAATCTGCCACAAAGTTCTTCACTCCTGGTAAATATTTAACTGCAGAATTATATTCCTGTAACTGAGACACCCATCTCCTGATGCGAGCAGACACTTTGGCTAAACCTTTGGATGTAATTATTTCTACAAGTGGTTTGTGATCAGTACAAGATTCAAAACGTGTTCCCCGAATAAAGATCCAAAGTTTTTCTATGGCCCACTTGATAGCAAGCACCTGCTTTTCAATTGTAGACTATGCCTTTTCAGCTCCCTTCAGGAGTCTTGTTGCAAAGGCTATAAGAAACTCTTTCCCTCTCTTCTCTTGCATCACCACGGTGCCTAGGCCAACGTTGCTGGCATCTGACCGTCTTCCTGTCCGCCCTGAAAGGTTGTAGTATGAGGGCTCTTGCCAAGGCTTCTTTATATAAACTCAAATTCTTTTTCACATTCTCTGCTCCAGACAAAAGTGATCCTCATTTTGATTGGTTCAGACATGGACATGGTGTGTAAAGTCGCAAATAAATTTGGAGTAACACTCTGCCATAACTAGAAAGGTTTGAACCTCCTCGCGACATGTGGGTCTGGGCATATTTTCAATGGCTTCAGCCTGCTTTCTTTTGGGACGTATCCCTTCAGCCGTAATAACATGACTCAGATAACCAATTTCTCATCTTTTAATCTTGCATTTCTCACGACTAACCGTCATTCCTGCAGTATGTAGTTTCTTGAATACTCTATTACATCTCTCATTGTGGAGTTCAAGATTGTCTGCATAAATTCAAATGTCATCTTGAAAACATAAAACTCCCTCGTCCTCAGTGAACAATTTGTGCATAACTTTCTGGAAGACTTATGGCAAGGATACTAGACCAATTGGCATTGTTTTGTATTAGAAAATTCCTCCAGGAGTGATAAAGCTGTCAAACACTTGGATATTTCATGTGATCTTACTTGATAGTAGGCAGAGGTCTTATTCAAGGTTGAAAAATGTTTTGCAGACCTATAGGTGATATCATCTCTTGAATGTTGGGTAATGGGTATCTCTCTGGGACTATGCACTTATTGAGTTCTCTCATGTCTACACACATTTTTCCTGAGTTCTTCCGTAAGACAACTAAAGGTGATACCCAATCCGCTGCATCTATACTCACTACAATGTCTTAGTCTTCCAATTTCTTTAGTCCTCTCTTGACTTCCTCTCTCATAGACAAAGGGACATTACGTGGTTTCTGTGCAACTGGTATGCAATTGTCTTTCATCTTTATCATATGGACAAAACCACGCAAGCAGCCTATTTTATCTTGAAATACTTCACATATCATTTTCCTTCCATCTTTCGTATTCTCAAAGACAAGTACTGTTTCATCTGCATTGGGATCTAATTTCTCTTGAAATTTTCTTTGGTGTGTCCAATTCAATAAGGTGTTTTTTCCTTTCTTCGTCACATATTCTCTGCGTTGTACTGTTTCTTCCCCTGGTACGAAAGGGTATTCTGCTCCTCCTGTCTTCCCTCCATGTGGGTCTCTGTATTCTTTTCATCCTATCCCGTCTTCTTCCTTGTATGTGTAGTTTCATAAACATTCAATATGGCATCCTTGGTATTGGGTGTGATTGTAGGCTGTTGTGCGACATCTGTCTTTAGGTTAGAATCTTTTATTCTGTTCTCAAGAGCTTTGACACACTTTTCTGTGTGTTTGTCTTCCTTGGCAACTCTCAGGACAGTGTCTAACAGGGGTTCATCCCCTGATCATAGTTTCTCTCATAGTGACATTTCCAGTGCTACCCTCTAGCGTGAACTGGTCCCAGAGACCTTCATCAAGTTGATTATTGAAATTGCATGTTCTGCCCAGCTTCCTTAGGCTTGTGATATATATCGCTCCACACTTTCACCGTCCTCTTGTATTCTTTTTCCAAATCTGCATTGTTCCAGTATAGTGCTTAACTTCTTTTTGGAATGTTTACTCATCTTCTTGACTGCTTTTCTGTATTCATTGACATCTTCAGCCTCGTTTTCAGGAAGATGTGATATATACTGAGACAGTGTGATAGTAGGGATCAACACTTTAATTGATAACACATATCACACTGGCATCGTGTTCAAATGATTTCATACACCTCTTCCAGGGAACTATGGGTTCTCCAATCTCTGGTAGAAAGAAGGTGGGTGGAGGAACACCTCCAAAATGCCATTGTTATGGTGAGTGGTTGAGAGGATGTCTGATTGGAGCTGTTCTATCATGTGTTGTTGTGGGCATTGTGTTTTACTGCTTGTATGTACTGTACAGTTCAGTAATGCTGGCCTGCACCTTCAGAGGGCATAATAGTGATGTAGGGATAGTCTTGTGGGCTCATATTAGGGCTACAGTGGTAGGCCCCTAATTGTACTGATGTGGGTGTATAGGCAGGTTTGGTTAGTAGAAGGGAACAGAAGTGATTACCTGCATATTAGGGCTGTTACAGTAATTTCTCTAACATTTCCTGAACGTAGCACGTTGCATGCATGTGCACCTTCAGGGAAGCGTTGAGTATGGGGAAATGATACTGAAGCGGTCACAACACGATTATGAAGGGTGAGGGTTTAAAGGAGAATTAAAATGAATGGTATGTCCTACCATGAGATGATGCAGGATCTCGTCCCTCACAGGAGTTCACCATCTGTAAGGCGGCTGCGAGGCTCAGCGAATCATGAGTTTGCAGGTTGCCACGTCTGTAATGTAAGGAGGGAAACTGAAGCCTCAGCGGTGTAACGCATTGGGTGATTTATTAAGAAAGATGGGATACAGAGCACCGCCAGCCTTTCTCCTTCTCCCTGTTCTTCAACCATCTCTCCACGAACGTTGCTGTCAGCTGTGGGATGACAGCACGGGGGGAAGCACTATACTAAATCTCCTCAGAACAGCACCGTTTCCCTTAGGATTAACATAGGAGCAATCTGTCTGACAGGGTGTGATGATGAAAACGATATTAGCTCATTGGGACAATTGTTAGTGGTCAAGTGTTTCACCTTCAGTAGCATGTTATCGTATTGCATAGCTGACTTTACTTTTTCTTTGCTGAATACTTGGGAGCATTTTCCACATATGTTCACTGATACATCTACAGCACTTGAATCATGTTAGAATCTGTCTGTGGTTGCCTTTATATTTGATAGGTGGCGCCTGCAGTTGGCTTCACTAAATTTCCATTGAGTATTTGTTGAATGCAAAAATCGTGGCAAAACAAGGTTGAGTATGACGTTGTATTTCTTCTGGACTTATTAAGTGAATCGAGTTACTCTGTATGTAGATTTGACAATCCTGTGGAAAGTACATTTTTCAATAACAGACTAATTCTGTTCTTCTATGGAGACTGTCTTCAAGGGGAACTCCGCATTGTGTTCAACATTATGTTTTGTTTGGTTTAGGGAGGGTGCTGATCTGTAGAAGCTCCCTTCTTTCGTTATATATTTCTCCAGCTTTAGTTTGATGGGTGTCAGAAATGAGTGTGAAGGAGAAAATATTTCATTTTTTAAAAAGTCTTCGGATGGGGGCTTTGCCATTAGATTTCCAAACTCCCTTTGAGAAGAGACAGAAGACTGCATACATCCTGGAATAGAGTTGCACAGGGGAGCCAGTGAATCTGCTATGGTGGTCATCTGGTTGAGCTTGTATTTGATGCATTTGATGCTATTTGTTGGCAAGGTGTATCCCTAGTTCTTACTGGTGCAGTCTGGAAGACACACTTTTCCTGCATGTGCCCCTAGTATGTTGCTTCTGCAGTGAAATTTTAATTGCATGTTTGTAACTTGATTACGATCCAGCAATGTCCTCTTATTAATGTGGTAAATTTCCAAGGTAGATGAGAAGAGAGTCTATCATTGGTTGAAAGTCTGAGTATGCAGAAGAAAGTCTAAAGTTGTGAATATATGCCTTTCAATATGCTGAAATGAATGTAAAATGCTTGATTTTGTTTAATGCCTTTTGGTGTTCTATCAGGTATGCATCTCTCCTATATAAGTTTGAGTATATCTTGCAATTGAAAAGCATCTTCACTAACCACAGAGCATTTGGAAAGGCTTCTCAAGTGAACACAAAAGTGAAGTCTGCTGGAGAAGGTTGTTTCGTCATTTCCACAAAGTTTTACCAGTTAGTGGCATCTACTGGTGCAATGGTATCATCATCTTGTAGTGTTCATAGAATTTCTTAAATGCTTTGTGAGTTGTTGCAAGTACACTGTGGACCTCAGGTTTTTTATTGGGACTGTTATTGAATGCACTTCGGTTCTATCAACATAATTCTTCATGCAGCCCATCTATCTATTGAAAGGGTATTTGTGGTCATCTGCTATGTCTTCATATCTGGTTCTATGCAGATTGCTTGTTTTTTACTGCTGGGATATTGGCTTATGTTCAGGTTCCCTTAGTCATTGCATCCCAGTAATTCTTGTACTGCTTGTACATGTTCTTAAAATATTAATGGTTGCTTCTCCTTTGAATAGTATGCTGCAATTTGTACACCCTATACCCCAGCTCCTCTGTATGCTGTGGGCTTTAGATTTACTTCTTGACTTATATTTGTTTTCTTCTGGTCACGACCATGTCTGCTGCAGCAGGTATCTTTCAGAGGTCACACTCTGAGTCAGCCATGTGATCCAATGTATTTGTCTTTGCAAGCTATAGAATGTGGCATTACCAGATTGTTGTGTTCTTTATCTATAGCTAGTATGAGGGGTTATTTATAAGAATGTGAACATTCACTTGATCCTTCACCAGCATTACAGCAATTGTTTTCTTTCTACTTTTTATTTTCCCATGTGACCGCACCCTTCAAGCTACTGGGGTTTTGTGAGGCGTTTGCGTACACTGGCAAGCAGATTTTCACTTGCACATCGGTGGGATGATTTTTCCACAACTTTTTTCTTGCACACCCTTCTTGAACAGGGGATGCTGTGTGGTTCAGTCATATGTACTTCTGAGTTCTGTGTTAATGCTGCACTAAACTTTCTTCAATCTATCATCTCCTCATATGAGCCTCTTGTTGTTTCAAAGTAGACTGTGTCATTATTAGCTTTGCCTGGTGGGCTTCTTTCATGAATCCACTAACCTTAATTTGTCCAACCTCCCCGTGGGCACTAAGTTGCATGGCTTTCTTCCTTTTCCCTGAACATCATGTGGCCTCAGTCACTTCTAGATGAGTCAAATAATGGTAGCCATTGTATCTATGATACTGGTGACTTACCCAGTGCGGGAAATAATGTCAGTGGCGGAGGAGCTCCCTGCATCCTTCTGCATACACTGGCACTGTGAAGTTGGTTGGTCAGCTCATTGAGAATGTGGTTTCTGGAGAATGTCTGGATATAATCTGCGAGGAAAAGGTAATAATGTTTTGAACATGCTGTATTTACAGCAACAGAATTATGAAGTGACCTGCTAAAGATAAGGTATGAACAGGGTATATCCATTAGAGCAGGCAGGAAGATCATGCTCTCAGCTCTGTGCTAGGCACCAATATCAATGTTCTGTGTGCTACTGTCTACCACTGACATGCTGTCCCAGTGAGCCTTGTTCTTGTGTCACCACATCACAAGCACATAGGGGGGACGCATGGAACTCAGACTCATTCACCGTGATGTTGCAGCTGGGTAAAAGTCAGCTCATTGAAAGAGTATTTTTTAGTAGCCTCACTGTACACAACACAAATCAACCATTACCATGTCAGATTGAACTTCTCTCTTTGGATATGTTAATGTTAATGCTAATGTTAAAGGACATTTGTACCGCGCACTATCACCACCGGAGTGGTCCCCTGGTGCTCTGGCGGCTCTGAAAGAGGAGGGGAGGTTGAGTTAGTGGGAGGAATTAGGAAAAGTGCAAGAGAGCAGTGATGTGCTGTTGGCGGCCTCAGCCCGGTGGGTCCGTTGGCTGGGCCTGGGGTGTTTGCGGCCGGTAGTCGTTGTGTAATGTTGTGCAAGACTATGCATGTTTTTGTTTTGTTGTTGCAATGTAGTGAAGTTTGTGCGGATTGTTGTGCTGTAGATTCTGGTTGTGTTTGGTTTGGAGTTTGAGAGGTGTATGCCAAAAGGGAAATTGTTAGTAGGGTTGGTTAGTTTGCGTCTCTATGCTGAATTCAGGCGCTCGGCTTGCACAGTCTCCCGTGGTGCGGCTCTGTCCTGATCTCGGTCCGACTGGCATACAAGGTTCCTTACTCCTCTGGCCCCCACCTCTAACATGCTCTCTCATAGCTCCCCTTATCCTCCCGTCATACTCCTGTGGCCAGTGCACCTGCCAATGTCAACCTCTCAGGTAGAATTGTGATTATCAATATCTCGACAATTCCACACCACTGTGGTACCTGGCGGTAACTAAGGGACGGGCGAAAGTGTTGGTGGGAATGTCTGGGGGAGTTGGCTCAGTCTTTGTGCGTGCCGCCTGTGTTCCAGTCTATCCGGTGTCACCCGTCCAGGTGCTGTGGAAGCTACCCTCTCGGGTTGGGGATATCCGTGTCCCTTCTGGATTAGTCATCTTTTTTCCAGTTTCGGTTTCCAGATTTAGTCTGTGGTGTTGAAGAGCCAGGTTTTTAGTGATTTCCTGAATTTTAGGTGATCTTCAGTGTTTCTTATTTCTTTTGGGATGTTGTTCCAGGTTTTTGCGGCTAAGTGGTAGAAGGAGGTGCCTCCAAGTTTTTTCTTAAAGTATGGTTTGAGTTCCAGGCGGATTTCGTTGCTTGATCGGAGGGGTCTCGTTGGTTTGTAGACTGTTATTTTCTTTTGTAGGAATTCTGCTCCTTGTCCGCTGATTGCCCTGTGCGTTATGCACATTGTTTTGAAGGTGATGTGAAGTTTTACTGGGAGCCAGTGTAGTGTTTTTAGGGCTGGAGTGAGGTGGTCTCTTCTGGATAGTTTGAGGAGTAGAAGGAATGGAATGTTTAAAGGTAACACACACATGGGTTTTAAAGGGTTGGGTTGAAAGGAAAAAAAAATGACGATAGAGACACTTATTTTTCAAAGGAAACTCATTCAGTTTTATATTACAGGCGGGGAGAAAGAGAACCCTATATATACCTGGAGAATTGGCAGCACTTGAACCTATGAGCAGAGAAAAGGGTCAATGGACCTAACCAGATGCCCATACACAAATGTGTCTGCTGTGCAGTTTTGACAGTGGACAAACTCCTGTGAAAACTCCCATATCATTGAATGGACTAAGTGGCCTATGCAGTGAAAGTCCCAGGAACTTGCTGCAAAGCATGCCTAAAAAGAGGACAAATACAACCGGACGGACGATCTATGGAGTCCAAACCAAGATGATTTGGGTGGAAGAAATACACAATGAATAAAGAAGAGAGGGAAAATCAACGTGTAAAAATGCAAATGGGGAACCAGGAAATGTTATGGGATGGGAGCGATGGAACAAATGTGGAGTATAAGCCACACGTGAATAAAGTGGGACAAACGGGCTGGTGGGTTACCTCAAAGCATGATCTTCTTTCAAATTCTCATAGTGGCTGTAAAATTATCTGAGGCATATAGTTAGTTTAAAGTTAACTGGGTAATAGTGGTGGGATTTAGATAAAAGTAAACAAAGGTATTCTTTAGGGACACATACATGTTTAGACTAGGAGAATGTAATGTGTTAGTACTGACATTGTAGAAATGTTGTAGGATACCTCCCATATTAAAATAAATTATATCACAGAAAAGGGTGATTAGGTGATTATATTTCTGTAATATAAGAAAGATAAAAAAACAAAACATAACATTTGTACATTCAATTACAAATTACAAATGCATATGTCATCCATCATAAAAGTAAGAAAAATGACACCTAAGAACAAAATACAGTGATTCCAATGCACTTGTGTTTGATATCTGAACACCATGATTACAAGCTATTTCCATAAACGGTATAAAGTATAAGACAGAGCACATAATTTCCCACCTGCAGCAGATCATGCCATTTTTCCCAATTTCAAAATTTCTAACAAAACATACTGATAGTTGTTTGGATCAATGCCACTGGAAGCCCATGATTTCGACTTAGTGGATCTTGCACATGTATAGGGAAAATGCAAATTATATCTACTTCAGTTCTAGTTCATTGGCGTTCTCCAAGGCCAGAGCCATCAAGAAGTTTGCAGTTGCAATTCTAATGCTGATGGAAGGTGAGGCACGCCTCAAGTGGAGGAAGCCTGAATGGTGTTGTCTTTTCCAAGACACAAGTAAATTGGGTGTTGCATGAATCAAGAGTTTATGGGTCACTTTGTAGGAAAGATGGGCATTTCAGGAAATCACTCGATCTCCCAATATTTTTTCTTTGTATGATACAAAGCAAAGCAAGGCTGTAGGCAGAGGGCTGGCTTTGAAAGGCATTGGTGACAGTACACCCGAGTATCCATCCTCCTTCCTTGTTTTGTACACACCTTACATCTTCTGTATGGTTGTGTCTTCCTGTGGGTGGCAGGCACATAATCAGCAAAGTGTTGTTCTTGCAATCTGGCTACATCCTCTACTTCTGCAAAGTTGGGAGTTGATACATGCACAACGGTCAGCAAAGTTAAAACTGCTAATTCAAACTTCAAAAATGTCAGTTTGTTTTCTAGAGCGGCTGCACATTATCAACATATGCATTTGTGTGTAGCTAGATGCATAAGGTAAACTGCCAACTTCTCGTACCACGTGCAAGTCTTACGCTCTACATGGTATAACTCAAGTAATTGGTCTATTTTGTCTACTCCTCCCATGTACCTGTTGTAGTCCAGAATACACTTGGGTTTTGCACTTGCTGAGCCTGCCCGCGTACAGTTGTTACTCCAGCTGCCATGCTATCCAATGCACATCTTCATTCAGTTACACGTCTGCTTCCCTGTTTCCTTTTCCTACTCATCAGATTTTCTGTCAGTGGGCAGGACATTCCTCTCTCCCCTGTACACTGCACCCAGCATTCCGACTTTCCTGGGACACTGCCAACGTCTCCCCAACTGGCATCTGCTATCCTCAGGTATGTAGTTCGCTGCACGTTGGACATTTTTCCCATGCTTGCACACTTGTCAATATTTGTCAGTGTCATTTCATGAAGTGTAAAGACATTCACAATCTTTGTTTTGAACACCTTACTCAGGATGTTTACAGCTGCTGCTACTATGTAATTCCAAGTTTGCTGTTTACTCTTTTATGATAAGATTTCAAACATAACACGAAACAGTAGATGCCTCATTCTCTGAATTTCAGTGTGTGGGTACAATGCATGGACATCTTTCCTTCATGTGCCTCACACTGCATTCTGGGCGCCAGGTTGAGCTTACTCATGTTAAGAATGTGAAGCAAAGTTTTCTCTATAGGTGTTGACAAATGAAACACATTTGGGAGGCATCTAAATTCAATGTCTCCTTGGAACATCTCTGAGATTTTAGCTTATAGGCCATATTTTCAATTTACGATGCCATATTGTGGGTTTCTGTAAAAGGCATAGATCCCAGTCCTCAGCGAGATCAAAAGTAGGATTACAAAGATCTAGGGGCTTTGTTGGAGCAGATGGAGTTCCTAATAGATCCAAAAGGAAAAAAAAAGGTTCTGTGTTGTATCGTTAATGTACATATCTAATGCTTTTCTGCAAAAGGTTGAAATGCATATTATTCTCATTATTCGCATATTATTATTAATATTATTATTATTGTTGTAAAAATGATGTTGATACACATATATGTGCATTTTATATAGTATTACACTTCACTACGAGATTGGTCAGCAAAACATTTAAAACGCTATATTTAAGAGATCAAAAGATTTTACACCAGGTGATCCGATGCCACAGAAATGAAAGTCTGCCTTTACAGCCTCCCATCTCCATTCTCTATGCTGCACAGTTCTGTATAATTTATAATCAAGCAACTCTGCCCCTTCTGTTGTATTGTCTAGCAAACTTTTGCGTACACTGGATCATGATTATTTTCTTATTTTATCGTTTAGATTATAGCATTACATGACTCGCTTTAAAATGATAAGCATTCCAAAGGGAATGTATTTTATCGTGTTCCATGATACCATCATAATATTTCTTATACATCAAGATATTTTTTGATGTTTGTGCTATCACAGCATTTTATGAATTAGTTAATTGCCACCGACTTGCATAACAAGTAAGAAAAGAAAAGATCATATAAACAAAACAAAAAAAGCCTGTTTTGCACAATGCTTTACTTTTGACTAAAAACAAAGGTCATTTTAAACAATTCTTTATTCTGAGATATAGACAAGTTGTCCTTCTCTCACAAGGACAGTTCATCAATTACCATAACATTGGGTTTGCTATTTTTCAGTTGCCTCCCTCCACCTGCTTTTATGATTAATGATGTTTTTTAATCAATAAAATGTATGTAGATGAATGTACTCGCCTTATAATTAGACAAGCTTAATCTTGGAATGTGTTCTCTGGTCTGTGGGGACATGCAGAGGGATTCCAATTAGAGCCTTATAGTGCATGTTCTCAGAATGGCAATTTCCCCTGCTCTACACAACAGAAGACTGTGGAATTTCAATATGACGGGAAATTATGGCTCAAACAAATGCATGCTTCAACTAGAAACCATTGTTCACGCAGCCCTGCTCTTCCATGTTTCTGATGAATGTATTAAATCTTTTCTTTAACCTTCTTCTTCAGCCATCAAAATGATATTTTAAAGTATTGTTTTCATGTGAATCTAATAGTTGAGTTGTTTAATCTCTTAAATCTCGGATTCAATGCTTGTCAATGTCATTTTACTCTAAGGGAGGTCCCCAATAGAAGTGGCACGTATAGGCAAAAGAAATACATGCAATATGTTGAGCACATAGCAGAACATTTTGGGAAAGCAAAGGCAAGTCCTGCCCCACTTAGCAAATCAGGGCCCCCAGGAGACGGTATTTGTTACATGGTTGATGTCGCCTCAGAAACAGTGGTGTGTCCAGGTAGCGGCCTGGGATGGCTCATACTACCCCTGGCATCTGATTGGCCAACCCAGGTGTTACCCCATCATCCTAATCTATGATCAGTTTGTGTGTGTGCACTCATACTTCATGCACCTGCATAAGGCACCCACTTGCGCCACCCCAGTCAAAAGAAACTGAACATGCCACTGCAGCAATTCAAACACCTCGGCCCAGATTACAGAAACTTTGCACTTGTGCAAGTGTAAAGTTGCATGGTATTAGCACTAGGGCAAAGTGTGGCCTATTTTCTAAAACACTGGGACACATTAGAAAACCATTGTGCCATGACAAGTGCAGTTTGGCATGGTAATAGCACTAGGGCAAACATGGCCATAGTACAAACGAGATATATTTTCACTGCATTTTTGCACCAGGGCAAAGTTTGCTCTGCTGCTAATACAGAATAGTATTAGCACTAGGGAAAACTTTGCCCTGGTGCAAAAATGCATCGGAAAGATATCTTTTTTTGCACTAGGGCAATATTTGCCCTGGTGCTTTTACCATGTCAAACTGCACTTGTCATGGGGCAATGGTTTTCAAATATATCCCAGTGTTTAGTGTTAATAACATGCAACTGTGCACTTGCACTGGTGAAAAGCTGCTGTAATCTTGCCCCAGATATGTATTCAAGTTGTCCCTACCCGTTTGGCTTAGTGGGTTTGTTTGGGAAGGGAGAGACAGACAGTTGTATTACCTTTTCGTGAGAAGTCAATTACATTCTATTGAGCACTTTAGGTCTTTAGGCTCAACATTTTTGTTCCCATAGGGGACTGGATATTTAGGCACATCTCCTTCAATGGCTAAAACAAAAAGGGTTTTGACCAAATAACAAAGGACATTTGAATGTGAGCATCTGTGATGCATAAAAGCAACTTTGGCCGGTGCAAGTGCAATAATGTTCTTTTATTCCATTTATTTTTCTAGGACAACCACTATTGCTGTATCCGCATTGAGGTTAGCAATGGACGTTTCTAGAAGTGTCACTCATACTCCAGCCCTTCCACTAGATCCATAAACAGCAGCAAGCATGTAATCAGTTGCTTTTGTATGGTTCATGGTGATATATCAGCTGCAGTGGCCAAATCCCTAAAGAGGTCACGCAAACATGGGCCCGGATCTCGGTCCAATCTCACCATTATCAATCATTAGGATCATAATTATTACTGACAACATCTGCACCAATGGTAATCCAGGAAATGGCCTCTAGATGTTTAATTCCAATTTAATTTCCAATTAATTCATGTCATTCATCTGGCTGACTGAACGGCTGGCTGAGGGACCATTCATTGATAATTTGGAGATGCATTGGTTTTCATGATTGTTTCTTGCAGTCTGAAGGATTTGTTCCCCGCTCCTTAATCCTATGAAATAGCCTTATTGTGACACAACAAGTTCTGTAGAAGCATCACAGTGTGTCATAGCTTTAAGGTAACAGTAATCCAACCAATATAGTCGCCTGCAGCAGTTCCTCGCAGAGGAACCCTGCACCATGCAGTGACTGCACTCTCAAGCAATATATCTTAAAATAATCTAAAGATTCCACCCTCCTTCTGAATGTCAGGCTTGGAAATTATCCCAGTATGTGATCCCAAAATGAGTAGCAGCCCACCCTGTTTTATTTTTTCTCCATTCACATTTACCTTCCATAGTATTTCCTAGACCAGGCCACATCGAGCCTACTGAATTGGCAGTTAGGAATATTACTATCCAGGAATTTACCATGTAGAATAATTTAAATGGTAATCCCTGGCCAAAGAGCTACCACAAGTTAAATGGGTGGTTGGAGGATACTTCAAGCCCATCACTGCAAATACAATGGGTCTCATTCCGACTAAGGAGGTAGACATGCTGCTATTTGCGGCATGGCTACCCCCATACCGGGTACCGGCTCTGGGTTCCCTGAATGGGGAAATACCGGGCCATTCTGGCCTTGGAGGGCCCGGTATTTCCCCATTCAGGGAACCCGGACACAATACATCCCCATTCCCATTTGAGCCCCCATAGGGCTCAATGGGAAGGGGCAGGATGCGAACAATGGGCCTGTTAATGACGGGCCCGTTGTTTGCATCCTGGTCTGCTCGCGGGACCCGCTAAGAACACCTCATAATAAGGTGGTAGGGGGTTAACGGGGCCGGTAGCTCTACCGCCCCATTAACCCCCTACCACCAGGGTCGTAATGATCCCCAATGTGTTATTAGCTACCTCATTTCCTTGCCACTCAATCATACTCTGTGACACAGGATTTTTGTTCTTGGATTGGATTTCCATCCATTTGCTGGTGTGCTGGGGATGATATATTTGACCATTTGGATAAAAGACCCACAGCCAATGTGCTCCTTGAAGAAGACCAAAGACATTATATTCCCACAGACGACTACAGCACCAGAAACATTCTTGGAGATCCTCTCTCCAGACATGCATTTTACTGGGTGCTTCTGCCGTGGTTTACTTGCCAGGTTCCCTCTGTTCCAAAATGCCACCCTGTTGAATATTTCAAGTTCAACAAAAGTCTCTTTTGAGAACAGCATGTTGTCAAAGTCCTGCCTGTCTCAGGCCACTGTCACACTTGCAACATCCACTTCGCATTGTAAATGTCAGAAATCATAGTTGAAAGCCAAGAATGTAACAGAATCACACCATCACTGCACTGTACAAAGACACATAGATAAACAACACATAGCAACACAGCACAACATGTAAGGCTGCTATTTTACCCTATCAAGTTACAGCACAACCAACCAGATCACAATTGTTCAGATTATAAAATCAGGACCCCAAGCCCAAGAATGCAAAGGAAAAATATAGTACACTGAGCACATACAGACTGTATTGGAATTAACTATGTTTGTGAGTACTGTATGTCTACTTTTGACATAGTTGGCATAACCACAGGAAAACCATACTCCATAAGCTTGAGGTCAGTATTAAAGTCCGAATCATGTTGTGAACTGCCATTTACAAAGAAAAGCTCATGAGCATGGTAGAGGTCTTCATCCATAAATGTGATCCTGTAACAATTAAACAGTAGAGATTTCAGCTGGGCCACAATCCCCTTGTCATCTTCCAAACCAGACCGTCAGCGATCTCACTCAGGCATCTACAAGTACAAAACATAAAGAGATATGGGCCATCCAAATGTGCCCATTGACTTGCATTGATGTGTGTTGTATTTTGGTAGGAGAAGCACAAGTTGGAAATCTACCTCCTACTGTTAATTGTGGTGGATCATAACCACCACGCCTGCTTCTGCTGCCACCACTTGAGTGTCAAAGAGAGAATAACAAATTTAGAGGCAGCCACAGATACGCAAGAGGATCAGAGGGAAGTCACCCTTGCATGGATGGATTATTCTACAGGTGCATTTGTATACAAGGAAGACCATTATACGAGAGGACCTGAAGAAGCACAGGGGTTCCGTTTTTCTTTGGCAGAAGAAGCTTTTCGTGACTGACAAGTAACTGCAACAACAAAAGGCCCCTTCAGTTCAAAGGACAATTCGATGATTTCCTATTTGTTCTTGTGACCAAAAAAAGGTGTAGCTTTGTAGGCAAAGTGCTCCTCTATATAAGTATCCTTGCTGAGACGGTGCCATGGACTTTTGTGTGTGACCGCTAGCCCCTGCATTATGTTTTTAAAGCATAAACCCCCTTAAGGCACTAAAGATCAGAATTTGGAACAGTTCATCCCACCTGAGTCGCCTTCCTCGTCCTCTGAAAGAAGAGATCCAGCAAGCGGCAGAGCCAAACAGACGCTCTGAAACTCACCGAAAACGCGAACACAGAGAGTGTATTAAGACGCCTCTGTCCTTTGGAATAGCAGGCTTATGAAGACTGTCCTTCCTGAACGCTGTCTCCTATGGCAGATGTGGTTGACAAGGCAATGCAATATGCCTCGTACCGCATTGTTTTGAGCCTGCGCATGCACCCTGGAACCAGGAATTGAGGTGCTCGCACCACAGGTGCAGCTGAGGCCCCGAAGCTGCTGATGATTGCCGATCGGGGGAACATTGCTGGAAATACGCCTGTCGACTCTTCCAGGCCCAGATGCCATTGTGAGTAGAGGTGCCAAGTAACAGGGCACCGGCCATGGCAGGACCGGGACATGACAAATATGTGAGTTACATCATAAACATTTAATATCAATGAAATAACTGATAAACCACTTATTTTATTTTTACTTTCTGTTATGTACCCTTGTTTTCCGAATTTTCCTTGAAACATTCAAATTAGATTTGCTGACCACCAGACCAAGCTGAAAAACATCAATGCTTTTTAGTGTACTGTGATTGTTCGTACATATCTTCTGAGAATTGCAATCTGCAGGTGCTGAATTGATTGCCCCTCACGTAATCCAAGACATCCTTGGCTCTGCTTTCAATTTTGGACACTGGAAATCTGCATCAAGAGTTATGTTCTTATTAAATTTAAAACCTTTGGAAATACATGCACTGTACTCTGACATTTATCATGGCTGTTATTAGTGTAACCCAAACCGATACGAGAAGGAATTGGTAGGTTGTCCATATGATCTGTTAAATAAATATAAATCCATATTACTATAAAAAAAATATCACAGTGAGTAAATCAAAAATCATATTCCTTTGATAATAAAAACAAAAATTACTTTATAGAAAATGGCACCTAAAGCAAACATGCATTAAAACATGCACAATGAAAAAATACATATGGAAACAATACTCTGTAATTTAATGTGCTAATTACAGAGATAAAAATGTATAGGACGGTTCATAATGGTGTAGTCTTTTTGAATAAAATAAAGTGAGAATAGGGTGTACATTGAGTATAAAGCTATAGAAAATGGCCTAGCAGAGAACGTTGACACTACTGAAAACAATATTAAAAGTTGACTATCCGTTACTTAGAAGAACAGATGAGCCGACTCAGCAAGCAAGGTAAAAAATTGAGAGCTGGCGATATCCACTGTCGATCGCACAGATATTTTCTTGTTAAACCCCACATTGTTTATAAAGGATTACAGAAGTGGGTTTGGATGTTAATGTCTGTCGTGTTCATTCACACCCACCAGGCCTCTATGAAAATGTTTGACCACAATCTTGCCATTGCAGCCCCCTTGCGATCACACGCCTGCAGGTGTGAACTTATATTGATATCGATATTGATAGATTATTTATAATGTGCCTATACACAAGTGTTTTAAGGTGCAGCAAGGCAGTGAGGGGGAAACAGGAGAGAACAAGGCACACTTGACTTTAGTATCATTTAGATCAGGCAAGTGCACAGACAAGAAATTGCAGGGGAGACGAAGGCGGCGAAGTGCACCCAGTGGAGCAGTGCCCTGGGTTAAGTGCCGGAAGGCAGGGCCTCCAAGGGGAACATGGCCAGGAAGTGCAAGGAAGGCCAGGTGTTAGTTCAGGAAGGCCCGGAGGCAAGTGCTAGGGACTGGCGAGGGGGGGTGGCAGGTGTCCTATATGACTGAGAGGAGCACCAGGCAGCCAGTCAATGTTACAGCAGGAGGAAAGGAAGGATAACAGAGAGAAGGTAGAGAGAGAAGGAGGTGGGGAAGGTTAGCAGGGGAGAGGCAGAGACAAGGAAGTGGAGAAAAGGAAGGTCTTGAGGAGCTTCCAGAACTTAAGGAGGTCTGGCTCAAGGTGTAGATGGCAGGGAGGCCATTCCAGAGGGAGGCACCTGCAAAGGAAAGAGTTCTACCACCCAGTCTCTGCTTGGGTAAGCAACTCACCCAAAGAGAATTGGAGGTAGACGAGTGGAGTGCTCTGGAAGGAAAGTACTTAGGATGAGAGCTTAGTCGATAGTAAGGGTCCCTGCCCCAGAATGCCTTGTGGACAATGCAGAGGGTTTGAACTTGATCCTTGCAGCCACCGGGAGCCAGTGGATGGATTTCACATACTGAGAGATGCGGTCCCTGGGCTTGAGGTTAAGTAAACGTTTTGCAGTCCTGTTTTGGATGAGTTTCAGGCAGCAGAGGAATTCGGTAGATTGAGAAAGAGGATTTTGAATAGTCAATCCTAGAGGACCAGGGCTCTGGAGACAGTGAGTTTATGGGTGAAGGTGAGAAAAGGTTGAATACCTCTGAGGAGGTGCAGTTGGAAATGGGACTTTTTAGAGACATCCGTGATGTGTGGAGAGAAGGAGAGAGTGGAGTCGAAGATGACCATGAGTTTTTTTGCCTAAAAGATGGTGAGGGAGCACGGCCCAGGGACGCAGGCCAGAGTGAAAGGGGAAAAGCGGGAGGGGTGTGGATGTGAATGAGACGAGCACAGTTGGCACTGAACACAGTCAAAGTACACAGATATATGTTGATTGCAGGGACAGGATCTCCAGACAGGAGACTGGAAACACCAATTCTGGGGTGGCCATGTGGGTATGAGTGCCCATGCGAAAGGACCCTTTGTGGTGTACATGGTATTCGGTACCTTAAGCGGTCCCATCCTCCAGCCCCCTTTGCGAGGACACACCCACAGGTGCGAACTGTCATTGATAGTAGAGGAGGATAGGTGTGGATGAGGCCAGCACAATAGGCCTGGTACACAGTCAAAGCACATAGACATTTGTTGTTTGCAGGGACAGGGTCTTCAAAGAGGAGTATGGAGACACCCGGTCTGGGGTGGCTATGTGGATATGGGTGCCCATGTGAACCATCCC
Source organism: Ambystoma mexicanum (assembly GCF_040938575.1). Classification (NCBI taxonomy): domain Eukaryota; kingdom Metazoa; phylum Chordata; class Amphibia; order Caudata; family Ambystomatidae; genus Ambystoma; species Ambystoma mexicanum. The sequence continues at coordinate 529,284,244 of NC_090937.1, forward strand.
TTTGTGGTGTACATGGTATTCAGCACATTGAGTGTTCATATCCTTCAAACCCCCTTGTGTGCGCACACCTACAGGTGCAAACAGCTATAGATAGTGGAGGGGGCATGGATGTGGATGAGGGGAGTGTAAAAGGGCAGTAAAATTGTTAGAGCACACCAGTATTTTACAATACTTTTAAATGTTTGGATGTGTTGTGGACATACAAAAAATGTCTAACAACTGTTCAGATTAACTTATTTATATTTTTATTTAGTTTGGTAAAGTGGGTGCAATGACACTAAAATTATACTGCTGGGGTCAATGTATGTCTGTATGAATCCATGGTATTGTTCGTGGTCACTGCGGAATGCATCACCTATGGCTTAAAACACGCAGGCAGATATTACTCATCAAAGGTGAAATCCCAGTCTTCCATGAATCCACTATGTAAAGGCACAATATGCCACAAGTCTGTACCACCTGTGTAAGAGATACAGAAATAGTTTACTTGAATGAACCCATTAATTGTACTTTTTTGTTTCTACAACCTTGTAAAATGTAAGGAGGTTTTATGCTTTAAAAAGTACCTTTGAGCTCTCTTCCCAAGCAATCTGGTGATAGGCTGAGGAGAGGTCCAGAGTTGTAAAGTATTTTGCAGGTTTCATGGTCGATAGGAGTTCAGATATATTGGGAAGTGGGTGTCTGTCAACCCATATGTTTTTGTTTAGGTCTCTCAAGTCGACGCACATGCTTATGGAATCGTCCGGTTTTTTTACTAAGACAATTGGGGCAAGCCATTCTGAACTTTCGATGGGCTGTATGATATTTTCATCGCAGAGGCGCTTAAGTTCTTTCTTCAACGCCTCTTTTGTTCCAAAGGGAATACTGCAGACTCGGTGGGCCACTGGGACAGCACCTCTTTTGAGGATTATTCTGTGTTGGAAACCTTTTAGGAGTCCAATCTTGTCGCAGAACACCTTGGGGAATTGTTTTGCTAGATTAGATTTGACGTCCATATCATTATTGAGCACACTCAGCACAGGGATTTCTTCTCCAGGGTGTATTCTTACTCGAAGAGCGGCTTGTTCTTCCCATCCCACAACGGAGGAGCCATCTTTGGCTACAAAGAGTTTGCAATATGTTTCTCTGTCATGGAACTTGAGGTTCACCCACACATATCCCATTATCTCGATGGGCGTTTTTCCATAACCGGTAGCTCTTACACAAGTGCTTCGCAGGTCATGTATCTTGCAAGAGAGTACACTCAAAAAGGTCTTGAGATCCACGATGGTGTAGGGGGAGCCAGTGTCTACCATTACAGGTAATGATATGCCGTTGATTTGCATTTTGACCCAGGGACCATTGCTCTGTTGTTGGGATGTTACAGTGAGTATTTGTACCTTTTGTTGCATTGGACTGATAGATAACATGTCATTGTGCTCTTGGTTGCTTTCAATTACTCTCACAGAGGACGGTCTGATGAAAGGTCGCCTGGTGAGATTGCCATATCTGGTTGTCTTTCCCCGTGTGTTCTTGCAGACTTTGGCAAAGTGTCCAATCTGGCTGCACTTATAACACTACACAGCGATGATGGGGCATTCTTTGTCAGGATTTGCATGCTTGTACCATCCGCACCTCTGGCAGCGCGTTGGATTCTGGGAGTTGTATGGCCTCGCTCTGCTTGAGCCAAATTTCGAACCCCTTGATGGCAGAGCCTTTCTTACTGCTGCTACTAGAGGCTCGTAAGGCTCGGACTCAGGGCTGACACATTTGATTTCCACACTGGTCGTGTGGTCACTTCTTTCCCTCATGCATCGATCTCCCAATTCCATGCTCCTTGCTATCTCCGTGGCTTGGTCCAGGGTGGGATTTTTAGTTTGCCACAATTTTTGTTGGATGCGTGGATCAGCCACATTCAGCACCAATTGGTCTCTCAAATACTCATCACAGACACCTGTGAAACTGCAGGTTGACATAAGCGCCCTGAGGGACGCTATGTATGAATCAGTAGACTCGCCTTTGAGCTGCTTTCTGGAAAAGAACCTGTATCTTTCCAGTACTACGTTGGTCTTGTTGCCAAAATGACTGGTGAGTTTGGCCAATGCTATGTCAAACTTGCGGTTGCCATCTCCTCCTATGTTGCCGGGTTCGGGAAGGGTCCTGAAAAGTCTCAGTGCTTCTGCCCCTATGCAGTTCAAGAGGGTCGCCTCCTTGAGGTCATCATTGAATTTGCTGCCCCCAATGGCTCTGAGGTAGACGTGGAATCCATCGATCCATTGTTCCCATGGGCAGGTTGGGCTCCCAGGGTATGGAAGAAACTTGGTTGGAGGCGGAACGCCCTGCATGGTGGTGTGCCTAATTCTAGGTTGTAAGTGGTGAGGAATGGCGTTGAGTGGCACCAGTTGCTGTAGTGTAGGCAGAGGTTTTCAGTACTGTTGGCAGTTAGCAAGGAGGCGCTGAGATACAGTCTTTATAGAATTGCTTGCATGGCAGGGTGGGACCCGATTCAGAGAATGCCCAGGTGTATCTGTACTGCAGAGTCTTTAGGCTTCAGTGTATGGATGGTCCTTAGTACAGATTGTGACCTCACAATGGGCTGGGAGCACAGGTTGGCTGGTTCAGGGAAGACCTGATGGAATGTTCAGTTGTGATGTCACAATGGACCAAGATAGTGAGTGATTAGTCCCGGAAAGTCAGAGTAGCCATTGAGAGAATGAAGACTGCTAATGCTGTGTGTGTGTTGCTGGGCAACAGCTAGCAGCTTTTGAAAATGATGCAGGGTTCTGCTCAGGGTAGCAGTGAGGGTTTTACACAAAAAAAATGCCAATAAAAGGAAAGCATACGTTTCATTTTGTCCGTTTTACACATAAAATGCCAAATGAAAGGAAAGTGTAAGTTTCACTTCGTCCTCCCCCCTCCTCTGACCTGATAGATGGACAGCTCCTGCTGTCTGAAGCACTTTTGGAGTAGGGCAGGAGTGCAATGTGCGCCGCTCTAAACTCCCAGCGGGGAGGAGCGGCACCCTTTACAGTGGAGAACTGAAAGGTGATGTCGAGGCCTCTCCTGGCTGTTCCTCTTGGCTGTCCACAGCTGACAGGCAGGCCGCTGCAGGCGCTGGAAGCAGAAGTCGGCGGCAGCGAAAAAAGGGGGGGGCTGCGCCCAATCAGGTGACCTAATACGCTCCCGGGGGCCTCGGGGTACAGTGCCTCGTCGCCATATGAAATAAAGAGGCACAAAGTATGGGAGAAGAGAATAGCTTTATTTGAGGCCCCCAGGTAGCTGCAGTGGAAGCATCAACTGGCGAGGCACTCTCAAATGGAATCTACATGCACAAGGTTCTAAGGAGACTTGTGCATGTATTACCATAACAATAGTACAGGTAGTGCATTTGAGATGTTCCTGGCTTAGTTCTTCACGCTATCGCGAAATTTACTCCCTGAGGCACAAAAGTCCTCATTTTGATCTCTAAAGCTCTGCTATCCGATACTTTTTTACAAGATATGAGGCAAAGTGACATTGCCAGCTTCCCTGACAGCTGTTCTAGGGATAGGTATCTGTCCGTTGGCCAGCTTTCTATCAGCCGCAGAACAGCGGTCACGTCCCATAACATACTGTACTTGGGTTCAGGTGAAACCTTAAACTTAGCTCCTCTGATGAGTCTAACTACTGCTGGATGTTCTCGTGCTGGCACTCCATCTATCGGCAGATGACCCGCTAAGATTGTGGATCTATACACTCCTATGGTACGGAATGCTTTACCACCTTGCAGGAGCTGCGCTAGGCAGTTCAGTATAGCCACTACAGGTGCTGAAATGGGATAAAAACTTCTCCCCTTGCACCAGCTAATCCACTTGGACCAAGCCACGTCATAGCTCCTCCTAGTGGATGGCACCCAGGATTCTGCAAAGAGCTTTGCAGATTGCATCAAAATGCCTGGCAGTTCCCATCGCTTCCTGATATTCTGCACACGATGAGCGGGAGTGTCACTGGAGCTTGCCCGACGAGTCTTGCAGGAATGCATCTGTCCCTTGAGCTTCCAGGTCTAATCTCCAGCTGAAGTATCTGGCTGTCTGAGTGTTGAGGCGAGATGCAAATAGGTCCACGTACACTGGGCCCCATCTCTGATTCAGTATCTGAAACACTGCTGGATCCAGCTTCCAGGCGCTGGAGTCTGTGAGGTATATGGAGTTCAAGTCTGCTATTATGTTCAGTGCTCCCGGCAAGTATGCTGCTGTCACTGACGTCCCCGTTTGTAGGCAAAAATGCCACAGGTCTTTCGCTAGCTTCACTAGTATCTTGGACCTTGTTCCTCCTAGGTGATTTATGTAGCGAACTACTGAGATGTTGTCCATTTTTAGCAGAACACATGACTTCACTCTGTCTCTTGTGAACTATTTGATTGCGAAAGAGCCTGCTAGGAGCTCCAGACAGTTTATGTGAAGACTGAGCTCCTCTTCACTCCACTTGCCCCGTCTGCAAATCACTGCATCTTGCTCCCCAACCTAGACGGCTGGCATCTGACTCTATGATCAGGTCCGGTCGGTCTCCGAAAATGGCACGGCCATTCCAGGCGTCCATATTCTGCAACCACCAATCCATTTCCGAGACGGACTCCGGGTCCAGCAGTATCAATTGATGAAATTTCAACCCTTGTTGCAGATGCCTTATTTTCAATCTTTGCAATGCTCACTAATGCAAGGGACCTGGAAATATGGCTTGAATGGAAGCCACTAATAAACCTACTATTCTTTCGAAAACTCTCAGCGAAATCACTCGCTTCTGCAGACATAGTCTGATCTCTCTCTTTGTGAAAACAAAGAGAAAATATCAAGGTTGAGTACCCCAAAAGGAAATACTCTGAATACGGGTTACAAAGGAACATACACAGAAATACTCTGAACACGGGTTACAAAGGAACATACAAAGAACTTTATTTTATACTGAACAGTTTCAAAGGACAAAGCAACAGATAGCTATCAGCCCTCAGTACAACACAGCGAATTCCAGCATGGTTCGGTGTGCTCAGTGAGTGGGACTGTACATTAGAATAGTCGCACCTTAAATACCTTTGAAAACATGATGTCCAACCCTACTGTGGGTTAATATGTGTTAATACATTACGGATCTAGGGTTTGTGCCGAGTTCACACATCTATAAGTTTACGGTTTGCCTTTAATACATTCGCCAACAAGCCTTAATGGCAACAGTGTACTTTAGGATTTCTTATAGAGACCTTCTCAAACATCTATACAATGTAGTTTAAACAAATGTTCACATTTCAATATTTGAATACATTGTTCATAACATATGCTCGCGGATTAGCTTCATTGGCACGAGTAATCCTTTACACACAGGTCAACGAAGGACAAGGTCTCAGTTCATGACCCTAACAAGTGGCCTGCAGGCAATTTACACATTAGTTTATACATAGAGGTCAAGACGGCCATGTTACATTTTCACAATGACACTGTCCACCATTTTAGCTCACAAGGTGACTTTGCAGAGAGAACCTAAAATGGCGGATTGACCTAAAATGACAGCTTACATTGATTCTAAGGTTGGGACCTTGCAACACGGATTTCTTCACAAGTGGCTTACAAGCAGCTTGGCGTAGGCCAATTTACATATATTCATTACAATAGGAGGCACGATATAATTTCCCATTTGACAAACCCTCCTTTTGGCCTAAGCCAAGTGCTAAACTACTTCTGATCCTCTTGCAAACAACTCCATGTATCATCGTCCATGCACCCTGATTCACTGTCGGGAAATATCTATTGTCATTAGATCAGTTGATAAGATTTCTTTTAACACATATTCTATGGAGTTTTTATCTGGGGCATGTACCTTATGTCCTATTGTACCTATCGCCTGTGTGCAACATCCCCCTAGCATCGAACATATACTAGGTAAACACTGGATACAACAGCAAAGAAACAACAGAATTTCCAAAATGATCAGTAAAACCGACAGCACCTTCCAAACCCAAAGAGCGCAAGAAGTCCCAGAACCAAGCGCTAAGATCATAGTTTCCCTCGGGAACATGAAATAAGGAAGTGCAGATTCTGTATTGCCTTGAAGATAGTTGGGGAGGAATCTGGCACGAAAACACAGCATGCGGACCCCACTAATTTACACACTCCACCACGTTCAGCCAGAATGACATCTAATGCCATCCGGTTCTGAAGTGCTACTAATCTTATTGCGTTCTGTTCTAATGTTATATTATAGAGTATGTCTGTGGTCTGGTTGATGGTTCTCTCCAGTACTCTCGCTAGTCTTCTGATGTCTTCGGAATTCACTATCTGCTCCCAAAATGGCACAAATGATTTTGCTACATCTCCCAAGACCTGTGCTGGAGTGTCACCATTCTCGTCCCGCCGTGGATGAGCCTTTGAAACCTCTTTAGTACTAACTATGAATACCCCGGGTAACAGGATCCCTAAATATCAAGTTCCCTGCCAATCCCTGGGTAACCATGGAAATGCTACATTACCGCAAACAAAGTAGACAGGTTTGCCTACATTACAAAGGTCTGTCTTCCCCAGTCAAATTTGCAACATTGGCGCAACCTTTAAAGTTTCCCATTGACTGAGTACCATTCCTCTATATGCAGAAAGAAAATGAATCGGGGCTATGGTTAACAGTGTACGAAGGAGGCATGGCATCTTTATTGCCTATTGGAGCCATCTTGAAGGAAATAAAAGATTGAAAAGGACGAGACAGTCTATCAGAGGGCCTAATAGAAGCAACGTTAAGCTTACTCCTATTTGCGAACAGTGAGCATCCCAGGGGAGTCAGAACACGTTTCTCAAAACTATTCAAATTAGTACCATCAAAGTTCCCTGAGATGCTATCGTTCCAATGGCCAAAGAACAGTGCTCTAAGAGAAGCATAACAAGCAGTTGTTAAAGGTAAAGGATGAATATACCAACCTAGCCCCTTATCCCATGTTGCGGTAAATGCGAGCAGACCCAACAGTTGGACCTATTAAAGATGGCATGTGTGGCATTCATGATAAGTAACAATGAATTATTGTGATATCTTTGTCTATGCTGAGAGTCTCCAGGAGACAAAGGCCCTCATTACGACCCTGGCGGTAAGGGGTTTACGCCAGCGTTAGCTGCGCCGACCCCTTACCGCCAACTACGAGTTCCCAGAGCGCCATGGTCACTTTTCCGCCCGCTTTTTGCGGGCGTAAAAATCCATGGCGCTATGGGACCTCGCTGTTAATTACGCCACCGTAGTGTACGGTGGCGTAATTAACACCTTCCCCACTCCCATTGAGCCCTATGGGGCCGAAATGGGAATGGGGAAGGGTAAATGGGTCAATGGGGACTTACCGCCCCGCCGACCTCGGAATGGGGCGGTAAGTCCGCCATCCGCCATGGCGTAAAGGGACTTTGCGCCATGGCGGAAAAGTCCGCCGATGGCGGAAAAAATCCGCCAGGGTCGTAATGAGGGCCAAAGTATGCAAATACACAAAAGGAGTAGAAACAGTGCGTACATTTTCAGTCGGTAACAAGGTTTTGAATGGATGCACTTCTTCCAGGTACCAGAGACTTAGCACAGTTACTGTTATAAAACCAATCAACATTATAAAAAGACAGCAATATGTTTTCGGGGTCCAAGAGATTTGTCCATTTTCCCGGCCGGTCACACGATCATTTATAAGTCCAGTATGAGCGGTAGCGGTTGCAGGCATTGCAGTCTTCAAATGAAAAACCCCAATGTTATTAGCTGGCGACCTCCCGGCTGCGCGACTTCTTAGTCATTCCACAACACTAGCCAACAGAATCCCCTTTTTCTCAAACAATTACTTGGGCAAAAAGCAAGCCCTTGATGAATTTCCTTTCCTCTTCGAATGCACAGCCGAATTGTGCCGTAAGTCTATTTCCTTGGACGTAAATTGTACCTTGCTGTTCCCGGGACTGATTAATCTGAGAACAATGTGTTGTCACTTCCCGTAGGAAGCGGCGTATCAAGAGCAAGTGAAGATGCGAGTTCCGGAACGATAGTTTCTGTAAACAAATCTTTTGGAGAGTGTGGAGACAAAATGGCAGGTTCCCCAAGCCTCACGGGCTCAGAGAGATTCTCCGATGCACTCTCAACGCTATTTACTGCTTCGGGATCATTGGTTGCAGTGTTAGCGAGGGGTTCTGTTTATTCTGTATCGTGTGGCACTGGGTGAGGAAGTTTCTTGAGATGCATCACGTGGGTCCAATTTGTTCGGCCTGCGACACGCACCGCAGTCTGTGTGATGACCAGCAGGACCTGGAATGGGCCCCGCCAACGAGGTGCAAGGCAAGAAGAACGCTCAAATGCCTTGGTGAGCACCCAATCTCTTGGCCGAGTACTGTGGCCCAGGCCCTCGTATCGCACAGGTAAAGCCTCTTGCACCTAGTGATAAATCTAATACAGGTTTTTAGTCAACTGGGTACAGTTATTTGAAAGAAGTACATTTTCGACATTCTTTAAAGATCGACATTTCGGAAGGTTCCAGATATTGGCAGGTCTCTCCATTACCACCTCAAATGGAGAGAGCCCAGTCTTAGTTTGAGGGTTTGAACGCATGGCTAGTAACACGATCGGTAAGGTGTCCGGCCATTTTAGTTTGGTGCCGGCACACGTCTTAGCAAGCTTGTTCTTGATGATGCCGTTATGTCTTTCTACTATCCACCCAACACCCATCATCATCAAGTTTCCCCAATCCTTCTTCCCATCTCTTAGATTCCTCTAACGTGGCATCGGCTTGGATATCCCTAACAGACCCAACACCCTCGTCCATTGCATAGGCATTTACAGTCTCCCTTGAAACATACATCTCCGTAAGATGCTGAGAGCAGTTGTACTATTAGGGAGCTATTCTGGATCTTTGTACCATGTGAAGTTAAGACCCCTCTCTCTGAGTGGTTCTGAGTTGTGAACCACCCCAAAGGCATACTGAATATCAGTATATATGTTTACTGTAAACCCTTTGGGAAGTTCACAAGCTCGGGTCAATGCTATAATCTCTGTGGTATGTGTGATTCTCTTGGTTTCCACGACCATGCTCAATGTGTTGATTGCATAAGCAGCTGTGGATGTACCATCCGGGAGTTCGAAGCAGGAGCCGTCACAAAACAACTCCCCTTGTGGATTGTTCAAAGGAGTGTCTTTCAGGTCAATTCTACCCTTTGTCTCTTGTTTGGTAGTATACAGACAGTCATGTGACTCTTCGTCACTGCAAACAGTACCTTGCGGGAAAGGTAAGAGTTCAGCCGGATTAAGAACACAACACCTCTAAATTGTTTGGGTTCTGTTCAGTAGAACATCTACAGAGTTAGGCACCATCAGGGTTAGATCATGGCCTAGAACCATTCCCTCACTCTGTTTAACAGACGCAGCAGCAGCAGTGACAGCTCACAAACATCTTGGCAAAGCGCATGCTACAGGATCAAGGGCGCAACAAAAGTACCTGCAAGGCCTATTCTTCCCTCCATGTTCCTTCGTTAATACAGCCAAAGCACATCCATCACATTTATGCACAAACAACACAAAGGCCTTTTCATAATTTTGTGTGCCCAAAACCGGTGCCGAGCACAGTGCAGTCTTGAGTAGTGTTAAGGAGAATTCTCTGTTTAGGCTGAATTTCCTAACCTAGTGAGTACCCAGCAGCTTTGCTGGATTTCTGGGTTTGTTTTTTTCCATCCTGCCAAGAGTGAGACTCTTTTTCTCCCACTCTTGGACATGAATGGGTGTAATTCCTTTTAATGTCAATGTGTTCGATGGGCTATGGGGTCTTTTACTCCATAGGGTCTCATATGTTTTTCTATTTGTGTTACACCGCAACCTCCGTGCCGTAACACTGGGGCGTCCTAATGGATCTCCATCATAGACTCCATACCCAGGGACTGACTACTGTCTCCTTGGGCATGTAAAGTCACCATTGGCTTTACTAGACCTAAATTTACTAACAGGACTAGTACAAACCACCCTCTTGTGGACGTACTAGTAGGGGTAATTCGATTACTCCGGGGTCTGTTATTCGAGGGGGCACTGTCCCGTCCCCCCTCGTCAAGTTTTGGCTGGTGGCAGTGGAAACTACTTGTTATATTCGACCCCGAACATAACCCTATGGGATTCTTCCCATTGTTGGAGATTGATACCTTTTTTCCCGTTAATCTCTAACATACCACCGGTTTACTTATCTTAAATAAGTCTATCGGGTGGTATTTTCTGCCAGAACTCGGTTTTTAAAATGGTGCCTGTGTTCGTCTCTGTGACTCCTAAACGAAAGGTTGAGACCTTTGTTCCACTTTTGGCGGGCCTCTACACAGAGGCCCTCCAAAGTGGTGCCATTCTGTCTGGGTACCACAGGGGGTGTGGGAGGGGGTTTAGGCACCCTGGACTGAGTTGCCTTGCCAACTCCAGTCGCACTCTGATGTGATTGGCCCAAGTGGTGAGCCACCCCGCTCACCACTTAGCGTGTTTTGATTGACAGCTAGGCTGAATGAATGGGGGTTTTCTGCATAAAAGCAGGGCTTTTGGGACTGGATCTTCAGAAGTCACCACAGGACCTAAGAATCCGACGAGGGTAAAGCTGAGCCGACCTGCAACGACGACACCTCCGGTGGAGTCCTGCTGAACGGACTCACCACTTCCCGACGACAGAGGAGATCTCCCCGCCGGAGAGTCTCTTCCCCTGACTGGTGGGAACAACCAGTCCCCTTTGCTTTTTCTTCGCTTCAGGGTACAGTGGTCGAATCGCCCGTGCAGAGCACAGCGGCAACCGGATAGCCACTACCCCTGTACCACGACCAAAAGGTGGTGCCTTGTGACGGAGCACTCTGCGGCTGGTCTCTTCCCTGGTGGTGCACCGAACCTCAACTTTCCTTCGACGACGAGATCATCTCTTCTCTTGGCAAAGACCCGACGTGCATCCACCACCAGAAACAACTGGCCCCGCCGGAGCTGTCTCTCCACAAACAAGGTACTGTGTCTGCCTGGCTTCACTTGTTGCCGGATAGAGTGGGGTGTTTTAATCCTCACCTCTCCATAGGGTCGCCTCCAAGCTTCTATACCGTTTTGTTCTGAACTGGTCCAATCTGCCTATAACAATTTGCGACAAAGACTCGAAGCGCATTTCCACTAAGATACTTTTTGGGACATATCGCCTTGCCTCTCTCCGAGTGGGCCTGGCCTCTGAACTTTGGAATCTACAGTGGTTCCTGTCTTCTTGCCTTGCATCTTTGTTCTTACAAGTATTGGTATAGAGTGATTTCTTAACCCACCTTTTTCTCTCCCATCCTAACGAATACTAGAGTGCCATCTAGGTTAAAGCATACACCCCTGTCTGCAAATAAGTGATGCCGTTGAATCTAGACTTGTCGAACTATTGTAAGGGGGATTGATCTTTTTCTTATAGTAATTGCGATTGAAGTTGTTTGCCGTATTAGTGCCCGAGTGTTTTCCATAGATGTGTTGTTATAAATAAATACCTTTATATCTTTACACCGAAGCCTTGTTGTGTGTTTGCTTGTCTTACTGTGTAGAATTGCCCTATGTTGTATACTCCAAATACTGCCTAACTCTTCTTGAGGGAAGTCTGACTGCTCAGCCACAGCTACCAAGTGAATCTGTGTGGTACAGACTGCTACCAAGTGGGTTTACTGCCAAACACATGTAGTCCTAAATCTTTTGCAGTGGTCCCAGAGGGAACTGCACAGGTTTCCGCCTAACACTGGTGTACAGCGGTGGGATTTGTATCGAGTATATAGTTTAGAGTGCTCTTCGACACTTTAGGATAACTAACCACAAAGCTTAGCACTAAAAAGCAACTTTCAAAAACATGTCTACTATGGAAGTTTACAGTCAAGAGTCCTTGTCAGGTGGAAATACTGAGAGATTACGAGCCCTCTGTAGACAAGAGAATCTTTCTGTAAAAGGCAAGAAAGTGGAACTGATAGCAAGATTGCTGGCGAACCAAAGTCTGGGTACTGGTTCAGAGGAACCAACTTCTCCAGCAAATGTAGATAACAGTAATGGTGTTGATCTAAATCAAAGTAATGATAGTGATGAAGAGGCTGAAGAGGAAGGAGAGGCTAACGAAACTGTCTCCCCTGCTCTTCTACCTGCCTTACCAGCTGTACCTACGGGGCCCATACCAGGTCCCACATGTAACCCTGCTTATTTTGAACTTCAAAAAATGATGCTCAAATTAGAATACAAACGGTTCTTGGCTCGATCTGAAAGAAACCAAGAGCTCGAGTTCAGACGGATGAATGCCCAGGCTGAGCAGAAGCAAGCTGAGTTAAGGCTCAGGGGAATAGAACTTAATCACGAGTTAGAGATGAAAAAGTTGTCTGTGGAAAATGCTTCTCTCTCCTCTGGTTCATCTAGGAGCTCCAGTCCCAAAAGACCCCGGATGCCGAAGGAATTAGTGGGTATGTATGAACCGAGATTGGATGTGTTGGATTGGGTAAAGCTGTTTGAGTACAATCATGGGCTCCAGGACATCGCCGGGAATTATTTACTTCCCTGGTTGTTCTCTAGGCTCCCCCCTGTTGCGACTGATGTGAAAATGGAGTTGGGGGAGGCGGATAAAATGGATTACGAAAGTGTGAAACTAGCTTTGATAGCTAGATTTGGGAAGACCCCTTCCCAGTATCTTAAGAGGTTTAGAACCCTCAGAAAGCATGATGGTACCCCTTGGGCTACCTGGGTGAGTGAAGGGTTGAAAAACTTAGAGGGATGGATTAAGGGTTACAAAGTGCACACTTATGAGGGTATGAAGAATCTTTTTATGTTGGAGTCTATTTATGATGCCTGTTCTCCTGAGCTCAGACAGCACTTGGCTGGCTGGATTCGAAGGAATTGGATTCCCGGAAGCTAGCTAAGGCTGCTGACTTATGGGTTGCCAACAGGGCTACTCGTAAGGATTCTGGGGCAACTCAGAAAAAGGATGAGGGAAAACAGCCTAAAAAAGACTCAAAAGAGAATTTGAATAACTCAAATTCCAAAGAGGGCCCCAAACAAAACCAGAAGGGTAAGCCACAAGGAAAACCGCAGCAGAATAGTGTGTCTTCTGATGCCAAACCGGAAGGAGGCCAGAACAAGCCACCATTCCAGAAAGAATTTGGTAAATGCTTTGTTTGTGGCTCGACTGACAACGTGAAAGGAGATCCCAGATGTAAGGGTAAACCTTCAGGGTCCAGCTTGTCTCCTTAGCCTTCGCTCTGGAGGAGGAAGTCCAAATGGCAAGTGGAAACTTTCTACTGCTAGCTGATGAACCCATTGGAGTCTCAGCCAGTGTTTCTTTAGTATCTCTGGGGTTGTGGGAACAACAGAATTTAGATGTCTATAATTCTATCCCCGATAATACTAAAGAGTATTATAAGGACAGTGTCCAGGTGAATGGTCAGGAGACCCCTGCCATTAGGGACACTGGGGCCAGCATAACTGTGGTGGATAAATCGTTTTTTCAGGCTGAGGATGTTGCTAAGGCACCCAAACGCCTCACCAAGTTAGCAGGAGGGCCTGTGCAGATGCTACCCCAATTACCAGTTCTCATCCAGTGTAACGACATGACTGTGAAGATACCTGTCAGCATACAGAGTGAGGTACCAGGACGCGTTCTGTTGGGTAACGATTTGAAAACTCTCAGAGTTGTATCACACACCCCCAGACCTCCTATTAAACGGTTACAGGAGCTAACCAGACCTGCAAGAGAGAGGACCATGCGCGGTACTCTACAGGAGATGATGAAGAAAAAATCACTCCTGCTCCACTGGAATTGCCGGCAGCTGTCCCGAAGAAATCAGAAGCGAAAGGGAAACCTAAGACTTCTACCCCGAAACCAGCAGCCAGCATTTCAGTGCAGCCAACAAGGACTTCCCTGCGGTTGTCCAAAGTTACACCTGTAACTCCACCTCCAGCTGAGGCTGAGAGGGAGGTACAACCCTGTGTGGTAGAATTAGACTCTGAGGAAGAGCTAATGGAAGGCCAGGAACTCATTGGAGATCTGGCTCCTGTTGACCATCCTGAGCTGCAGTCTTTACTGGTAGAAGGTGAACCCAGCAGGGCAGACTTCAGTAAGGGACAGAGAGAATGTCCAACTCTGGAAGGTCTTCGCCACCAGGCAGAAGCTCAGGCTGAAGGGCAAGAGCCTGGGAAATACAGGTTGCACTGGGAAGATGGCCTCTTCTACAGTGAACCGACCAAGTCTGCACCTGGAGACTACAAACGACTTGTAGTACCCCAAGAGAACAGACCACAGTTCTTGCAGTTAGCCCATGAGATTCCTTTGGCTGGTCACTTGAGTTTCAAGAAGACTAAAGAAAGGCTCTCTCTCTACTTCTATTGGCCGAAGATGGGGGCCGAAGTGGAAAAACACTGCAGGAGCCGCCACACCTGCCAGACCTTTGGTAAGGTTGGCTCTAAGAATGTGGCACCTTTAGTGCCTCTCCCAGTTTTGGGAGTCCCATTTGAGAGAGTAGGGATTGCCATTGTTGGTCCCCTTGATCCTCCAACCTCCTCAGGCAACAGGTTTATACTTGTTGTAGTATCCTGAGGCAATTCCTATGAGAACTGTTACAGCTCCGGCTGTGGCTAAGGCCCTCCTTGGTATTTTTACCAGGGTCGGGTTTCCTAAGGAAGTAATCTCTGACAGGGGGTCAAACTTTATGTCCCACTACATGAAAGCCATGTGGAAAACCTGTGGAGTTACTTACAAGTTCTCAACGGCGTACCACCCACAAACCAATGGGTTGGTAGAACGGTTCAATCGAACCATGAAGAGCATGATAGGTGCTTTAGAGGAACCCCTTAAGCGTACGTGGGACCTTCTACTGCCATGCCTTCTCTTTGCTTATAGAGAAGTCCCTCAGGAGGGAGTAGGTTATTCTCCCTTCGAGCTTCTCTATGGTCATCCCATCAGAGGTCCATTGGCCCTGATTAAGGAGGGGTTGGAGAGTGCTCCTTCCCCCAAGCCAGTCAGAGTGACTGACTACGTGATAGGTCGCACATGATGACATAAACAAGCGATAACTTGAAAGCTGGACAAGCCTTGGTCAAGCACTGGCACGATCAAAAGGCTAACATGGTTGAGTTCGCTCAAGACCAGATCGTTCTCGTTATGATCCCAACAAGGCAGAGGGCCTTGCAAGACAAATGGATTGGACCCTTCAGAGTTGTGGGTAAACTCGGAGAGGTCAACTATCTGGTGGACTTGGGCAACTCTAAGGAGGCTCTGACAGTCTTTCACACCAACTGACTCAAAGCGTAAGTCTCAAGACCTGATGTAGGAGCGTTGCTTCTAGCATCAACCGAGGAAGAAGAAGAGAGTGAAGCTCTTCCGGATCTCCTCAGAGGCTTACCTTTGGATGAAAAAGTTGAAGGAGTAAATCTCTCTTCAAATCTGACACCCGAGCAACAAGAAGAGTGCAAATCTATGTTGAATCAGTTTGCCTCTCTGTTCTCGCTCTCACCAGGCTTGACCCCTTGGGGCCAGCATGACATACTCACTGGTGACTGTCTGCCAGTCAAAAGCAGAGGATACCGAATGTCAGAAAACATACGAACCCACATCAAAGGTGAGGTCAACAAAATGCTTGATCTCGGGGTAATAGAGCCCTCTACTAGTCCATGGTCTAGCCCAGTTGTGTTAGTACCAAAGGCTGGATCTAAAGAGCTCAGATTCTGTGTGGACTATAGAGCTCTTAATGCAGTCACCAAGAATGATGCCCACCCTTTGCCAAGAACAGATGAGTTGGTGGACAAACTTGGCGCAGCCAAGTTCCTCAGCACATTTGACTTGACGTCAGGATATTGGCAAATAGCCCTGACAGACCATGCCAAGGAGAAAACTGCATGTTCTACCCCCGTTGGCTTATACCAGTTTAAGGTAATGCCTTTCGGACTGAAGAATGCACCTGCTACATTTCAACGGATGGTAAACCAGGTTCTGAATGGGATGGAGGACTTCTGCATGGCATACTTGGATGACAAAGCAGTGTTCAGCAATTCCTGGGAAGAGCATGTAACGCACCTGAGAGATGTTTTGCAGTCTCTTGGACGAGCCAATCTGACCATAAAGGCGAGTAAATGCCAAATTGGACAGAGTAAGGTAGTCTATCTTGGACATGAGGTAGGAGGTGGAGAAATAAGGCCTTTGCTCAGTAAGATTGATGCTGTGCAAAATTGGACAACACCTACTACTCAAACCCAAGTGAGAGCCTTCCTAGGCCTCACTGGGTATTACAGGAATTTCATTGAGAACTATGGGACCATAGCTTCTACACTGAATGTCATCTCCTCGCCCAAATTTCCTAAGAAGGTTAGATGGAACGAGGAATGCAATCAAGCTTTTGAAAACCTGAAAAAGGCTCTTTGCCAAGCTCCAGTACTCAGAGCTCCTGATTACCGCCAACACTTCATTGTGCAGACAGATGCTTCAAATGTAGGAATAGGTGCCGTACTCAGTCAACTGGATAGGAAAGGTAGGGAGCACCACGTTTGCTTCATCAGCCGCAAGCTGAAGGATCCTGAAACAAGGTGGGCAACAATCGAAAGAGAGTGCTTTGCTATCCTGTGGGCTCTGAAGAAGTTTAGGCCATACTTGTATGGTTCTACTTTTGTCATTCAGACTGACCACCAACCCTTGAGATGGTTAATGCAAATGAAAGGGGAAAACCCAAAACTATTGAGATGGTCGATCTGCCTGCAAGTGTCACCACCAAAATGCTGATGGTCTCTCTAGGATGTTTGTCATCGACTAGAGGTATGAGATTCATCCAGGAGTGGATTAAATCCTCCTGTCCCTTAGTCTGGGGGGGGCGAGTGTTAGGGAGAATTCTCTGTTTAGGCTGAATTTCCTAACCTAGTGAGTCCCCCAGCAGCTTTGCTGGATTTCTGGAGTTTTTTTTTTCCATCCTGCCAAGAGTGAGACTCTTTTTCTCCCACTCTTGGACATGAATGGGTGTAATTCCTTTTAATGTCAATGTGTTCGATGTGTTATGGGGTCTTTTACTCCATAGGGTCTCATATGTTTTTCTATGTGTGTTACACTGCACCCTCTGTGCTGTAACACTGGGGCGTCCTAACGGACCTCCATCATAGACTCCATACCCGGGGACTGACTACTGTCTCCCTGGGCATGTAAAGTCACCATTGGCTTTACTAGACCTAAATTTACTAACAGGACTAGTACAAACCACCCTATTGTGGACGTACTAGTAGGGGTAATTCAATTACTCCGGGGTCTGTTATTCGAGGGGGCACTGTCCCATCTCCCCTCGTCGAGTTTTGGCTGGTGGCAGTGGAAACTACTTGTTATATTCGACCCCGAATATAACCCTATGGGATTCTTCCCATTTTTGGAGATTGATACCTTTTTTCCCGTTAATCTCTAACATACCACCGGTTTACTTATCATAAATAAGTCTATCGGGTGGTATTTTCTGCCAGAACTTGGTTTTTAATATGGCGTCTGTGTTCGTCTCTGTGACTCCTAAACCAAAGGTTGAGCCCTTTGTTCCACTTTTGGTGGGCCTCTACACAGAGGCCCCCCAAAGTGGTGCCATTCTGTCTGGGTACCACAGGGGGTGTAGGAGGGGGTTTAGGCACCCTGGACTGAGTTGCCTTGCCAACTCCAGTCGCACTCTGGTGTGATTGGCCCAAATGGTGAGCCACCCCGCTCACCACTTAGCGTGTTTTGATTGACAGCTAGGCTGAATGAATGGGGGTTTTCTGCATAAAAGCAGGGCTTTTGGGACTGGATCTTCAGAAGTCACCACAGGACCTAAGAATCCAACGAGGATAAAGCTGAGCCGACCTGCAACGATGACACCTCCGGTGGAGCCCTGCTGAAATGACTCACCACTTCCCGACGACAGAGGAGATCTCCCCGCCGGAGAGTCTCTTCCCCTGACTGGTGGGAACAACCAGTCCCCTTTGCTTTTTCTTCGCTTCGGGACACAGTGGTCGAATTGCCCGTGCAGAGCACAGCGGCAACCGGATAGCCACTACCCCTGTACCGCAACCAAAAGGTGGTGCCTTGTGACGGAGCACTCCGCGGCTGGTCTCTTCCCTGGTGGTGCACCGAACCTCAACTTTCCTTTGACGACGAGATCATCTCTTTTCTTGGCAAAGACCCGACGTGCATCCACCACCAGGAACAACTGCCCCCGCCGGAGCTGTCTCTCCACAAACAAGGTACTGTGTCCGCCTGGCTTCTCTTGTTGCCGGATAGAGTTGGGTGTCTTAATCCTCACCTCTCCATAGGGTCGCCTCCAAGCTTCTATAATGTTTTGTTGTGAACTGGTCCAATCTACCTATAACAATTTGCGACAAAGACTTGAAGCGCATTTCCACTAAGATACTTTTTGGGACATATCGCCTTGCCTCTCTCCGAGTGGGCCTGGCCTCTGAACTTTGGAATCTACAGTCGTTCCTGTCTTCTTGCCTTGCATCTTTGTTCTTACAAGTATTGGTATAGAGTGATTTCTTAACCCGCCTTTTTCTCTCTCGTCCTAACGAATACTAGAGTGCCATCTAGGTTAAAGCATACATCTCTGTCTGCAAATAGGTGATGCCGTTGAACCTAGACTTGTCGAACTATTGTTAGGGGGATTGATCTATTTCTTATAGTAATTGCGATTGAAGTTGTTTGCCGTATTAGTGCCCGAGTGTTTTCCATAGATGTGTTGTTATAAATAAATACCTTTATATCTTTACACCGAAGCCTTGTTGTGTGTTTGCTTGTCTTACTGTGTAGAATTGCCCTATGTTGTATACTCCACATACTGCCTAACTCTTCTTGAGGGAAGTCTGACTGCTGAGCCACAGCTACCAAGTGAATCTGTGTGGTACAGACTGCTACCAAGTGGGTTTACTGCCAAACACCTGAAGTCCTAAATCTTTTGCAGTGGTCCCAGAGGGAACTGCACAGGTTTCCGCCTAACACTGGTGTACAGCGGTGGGATTTGTATCAAGTACACAGTTTAGAGTGCTTTTCGACACTTTAGGATAACTAACCACAAAGCTTAGCACTAAAAAGCAACTTTTAAAAACATGTCTACTATGGAAGTTTACAGTCAAGAGTCCTTGTCAAGTGAAAATACTGAGAGTTTACGAGCCCTCTGTAGACAAGAGAATCTTTCTGTAAAAGGCAAGAAAGTGGAACTGATAGCTAGATTGCTAGCGAACCAAAGTCTGAGTACTGGTTTAGAGGAACCAACTTTTCCAGCAAATGTAGATAACAGTAATGGTGTTGATCTAAATCAAAGTAATGATAGTGATGAAGAGGCTGAAGAGGAAGGAGAGGCGAACAAAACTGTCTCCCCTGCTCCTTTACCTGCCTTACCAGCTGTACCTACGGGGCCCATATCAGGTCCCACATGTAACCCTGCTTATTTTGAACTTGAAAAAATGAAGTTCGAATTAGAATACAAACGGTTCTTGGCTCAATCTGAAAGAAACCAAGAGCTCGAGTTCAGACGGATGAATGCCCAGGCTGAGCAGAAGCAAGCTGAGTTAAGGCTCAGGGAAATAGAACTTAATCACGAGTTAGAGATGAAAAGTTTGTCTGTGGAAAATGCTTCTTTCTCCTCTGGTTCCTCTAGGAGCTCCAGTCCCAAAAGACCCCGGATGCCGAAGGAATTAGTGGGTATGTATGAACCGAGATTGGATGTGTTGGATTGGTTAAAGCTGTTTGAGTACAATCATGGGCTCCAGGACATCGCCGGGAATGATTTACTTCCCTGGTTGTGCTCTAGGCTCCCCCCTGTTGCGACTGATGTGGTGATGGAGTTGGGGGAGACGGATAAGATGGATTACGAAAGTGTGAATCTAGCTTTGATAGCTAGATTCGGGAAGACCCCTTCCCAGTATCTTAAGAGGTTTAGAACCCTCAAAAAGCATGATGGTACCCCTTGGGCTACCTGGGTGAGTGAAGGGTTGAAAAACTTAGAGGGATGGATTAAGGGTTACAAAGTGAACACTTATGAGGGTATGAAGAATCTTTTTATGTTGGAGTCTATTTATGATGCCTGTTCTCCTGAGCTCAGATAGCACTTAGCTGATTTGAAGGAATTGGATTCCCGGAAGCTAGCTAAGGCTGCTGACTTATGGGTTGCCAACAGGGCTACTCATAAGGATTCTGGGGCAACTCAGAAAAAGGATGAGGGAAAACAGCTTAAAAAAGACTCAAAAGAGAATTTGAATAACTCAAATTCCAAAGAGGGCCCCAAACAAAACCAGAAGGGTAAGCCACAAGGAAAACCGCAGCAGAATAGTGTGTCTTCTGGTGCCAAAAGGGAAGGAGGCCAGAACAAGCCACCATTCCAGAAAGCATTCGGTAAATGCTGTGTTTGTGGCTCGACTGACCACATGAAAGGAGATCCCAGATGTAAGGGTAAACCTTCAGGGGTCCAGCTTGTCTCCTTATCCTTCGCTCCAGAGGAGGAAGTCCAAATGTCAAGTGGAAACTTTCTACTGCTAGCTGATGAACCCATTGGAGTCTCAGCCAGTGTTTCTTTAGTATCTCTGCGGTTGTGGGAACAACAGAATGTAGATGTCTATAATTCTATCCTCGATAATACTAAAGAGTATTATAATGACAGTGTCCAGTTGAATGGTCAGGAGACCCCTGCCATTAGGGACACTAGGGCCAGCATAACTGTGGTGGATAAATCATTTTTTCACGCTGAGGATGTTGCTAAGGCACCCAAACGCCTCACCAAGTTAGCTGGAGGGCCTGTGCAGATGCTTCCCCAATTACCAGTTCTCATCCAGTGTAACGACATGACTGTGAAGATACCTGTCAGCATACAGAGTGAGGAACCAGGACGCGTTCTGTTGGGTAATGATTTGAAAACTCTCTGAGTTGTATCAAACACCCCCAGACCTCCTATTAAATGGTTACAGGAGCTAACCAGACCTGCAAGAGAGAGGACCATGCGCGGTACTCTACAGGAGATGATGAAGAAAAAATCACTCCTGCGCCACTGGAATTGCCGGCAGCTGTCTCAAAGAAATCAGAAGCGAAAGGGAAACCTAAGACTTCTACCCCGAAACCAGCAGCCAGCATTTCAGTGCAGCCAACAAGGACTTCCCCGCGGTTGTCCAAAGTTACACCCGTAACTCCACCTCCAGCTGAGGCTGAGAGGGAGGTACAACCATGTGTGGTAGAATTAGACTCTGAGGAAGAGCTAATGGAAGGCCAGGAACTCATTGGAGATCTGGATCCTGTTGACCATCCTGAGCTGCAGTCTTTACTGGAAGAAGGTGGACCCAGCAGGGCAGACTTCAGTAAGGGACAGAGAGAATGTCCAACTCTAGAAGGTCTTCGCCACCAGGCAGAAGCTCAGGCTGAAGGGCAAGAGCTTGGGAAATACAGGTTGCACTGGGAAGATGGCCTCTTCTACAGTGAACCAACTGAGTCTGCACCTGGAGACTACAAACGACTTGTAGTACCCCAAGAGAACAGATCACAGTTCTTGCAGTTAGCCCACGAGATTCCTTTGGCTGGTCACTTGAGTTTCAAGAAGACTAAGGAAAGGCTCTCTCTCTACTTCTATTGGCCGAAGATGGGGGCCGAAGTGGAAAAACACTGCAGGAGCTGCCACACCTGCCAGACCTTTGGTAAGGTTGGCTCCAAGAATGTGGCACCTTTAGTGCCTCTCCCAGTTTTGGGAGTCCCATTTGAGAGAGTAGGGATTGCCATTGTTGGTCCCCTTGATCCTCCAACCTCCTCAGGCAACAGGTTTATACTTGTTGTAGTATCCTGAGGCATGCTACTAGGTATCCTGAGGCAATTCCTATGAGAACTGTTACAGCTCCGGCTTTGGCTAAGGCCCTCCTTGGTATTTTTACCAGGGTCGGGTTTCCTAAGGAAGTAATCTCTGACAGGGGGTCAAACTTTATGTCCCACTACATGAAAGCCATGTGGAAAACCTGTGGAGTTACTTACAAGTTCTCAACGGCGTACCACCCACAAACCAATGGGTTGGTAGAACGGTTCAATCGAACCATGAAGAGCATGATAGGTGCTTTGTAGGAACCCCTTAAGCGTAAGTGGGACCTTCTACTGCCATGCCTTCTCTTTGCTTATAGAGAAGTCCCTCAGGAGGGAGTAGGTTATTCTCCCTTCGAGCTTCTCTATGGTCATCCCATCAGAGGTCCATTGGCCTGATTAAGGAGGGGTTGGAGAGTGCTCCTTCCCCCAAGCCAGTCAGAGTCACTGACTACGTGATAGGTCGCACATGATGACAGAAACAAGCGATAACTTGAAAGCTGGACAAGCCTTGGTCAAGCACTGGCACGATCAAAAGGCTAACATGGTTGAGTTCGCTCAAGACCAGCTCGTTCTCGTTATGATCCCAACAAGGCAGAGGGCCTTGCAAGACAAATGGATTTGACCCTTCAGAGTTGTGGGTAAACTCGGAGAGGTCAACTATCTGGTGGACTTGGGCAACTCCAAGGAGGCTCTGACAGTCTTTCACACCAACTGACTCAAAGCGTAAGTCTCAAGACCTGATGTAGGAGCGTTGCTTCTAGCATCAACCGAGGAAGAAGAAGAGAGTGAAGCTCTTCCGGATCTCCTCAGAGGCTTACCTTTGGACGAAAAAGTTGAAGGAGTAAATCTCTCTTCAAATCTGACACCCGAGCAACAAGAAGAGTGCAAATCTATGTTGAATCAGTTTGCCTCTCTGTTCTTGCTCTCACCAGGCTTGACCCCTTGGGGCCAGCGTGACATACTCACTGGTGACTGTCTGCCAGTCAAAAGCAGAGGATACCGAATGTCAGAAAATGTACAAACCTACATCAAAGGTGAGGTCAACAAAATGCTTGATCGCGGGGTAATAGAGCCCTCTACTAGTCTATGGTCTAGCCCAGTTGTGTTAGTACCAAAGGCTGGATCTAAAGAGCTTTCATGACCCTGGAAACAGAGCGATATAAAAATATCCACGGAGCCTTTTCTCACGGACTTGCGTTTACTGGAGTCTCAGTGCTGGCAGTTTAAAACAACCACTGGAGGACGTCTTAAAGTGCAACACCAGCTTGCCTGGACCTGGGAAAACCAACAAAGATCTTTCCTGCACTTTGGCTCCACCTCCCAACAAGCACGTCTTGTTGTAAATCTTTAAGATCCCACGTCACTGCGCACCCGCGCGCGCACCCGGCAAGTACTACAAGTACTGTTTGCTGTGCCGGTAGTCTGCGCTTTCATGACCCTGGAAACAGAGCGATATAAAAATATCCACGGAGCCTTTTCTCACGGACTTGCGTTTACTGGAGTCTCAGTGCTGGCAGTTTAAAACAACCACTGGAGGACGTCTTAAAGTGCAACACCAGCTTGCCTGGACCTGGGAAAACCAACAAAGGTGACTGCTTTTGTGCACGTTGTGCACGTTGTGTCCAGTGACTTACACGCACGTTGTGTCTAGCAGTGCTTAAATGCACGACAGTCCTTCCCTGTTACATTTCATTAATTATTATTTATTTCTTTTCTTTTCTTTTTTCTTTAATCAAGATCTTTCCTGCACTTTGGCTCCACCTCCCAACAAGCACGTCTTGTTGTAAATCTTTAAGACCCCACGTCACTGCGCACCCGCGCGCGCACCCGGCAAGTACTACAAGTACTGTTTGCTGTTCGCGGGTCGCCGGGTCGTCGTGGTCTTAGGTACTTATAAAAATGATTTATTTTATTTTATTTTTTCAAATTTATATTCTAGTTTTGAACCTAAATTGAAATCTTATTTATTATTTAAATTTAATTGTGAAACTTGACGTATTTTGCTGAATTCTAATGTCTGCATACACTCTAACTACTAACATGCCGCCCACCATAGCGATTAGAGAAAAACTGGGTGAATCAACTCGGGACGCTACCATGAGAAAAGCCTTGCATCAACCTCGACTTACGAGTCTGTTACCAAAAGTGGGGCGCATGACTACTCAGCGCTCACACTCAGTTTCAGCTAACGCTCGATTATGCCCGAGGGAAGTGATAACAAGCGAGGATGAGGCAAAAATTAATAATCCATTTACCACGGCCCAATCGGCTCCCACAGGCTCATGCACGGCAGCTCAGTCATCTGATCCCATAATCACGGATCTCATACACACGGTACCTATTGACATCTCATGTACGGCAGCTCAACCATCTGATCCCATAATCACTGCACCTATTGATATCTCATCTCGAGAAATCAGTCTGCACGGTGCCCCCACTGATAGCACTCTAATAGCGGCTTGTTCGGCCGGAGACCTACGATCTGTTGTAGCCCTCTTTCCTGGGGACACTGTACCACAACCTGTTTTAAGCTCCGTTCTGGCCCAACAAAATCTAAGACAAGCGTATATCCACCTGACCATGATTGGCGAAATAGAGGAAGATGATATTGAATTCATGAACCTTTCCAACCGTACTGATAAGTGCTCTGAAGAAGCCCTATACATTTGTTCAAATACTGGTGACCTAATTCAATTAGAACAAGATACTCATAGCCTTTCTAGTACAAATGATGAAATCTTGTCACCTGTTCCATCCCACAAGGACGCCCCGGCAATAGAACCAATGGTCTCCCCCATAATGGCATTGACTCCCTCACCCGAATCGGTCGAAGAAGTAGTCTCCTTTATAGCTCCCACTCCGAGACAGCCACGCTTTGAACAGGGGGCTTGTGTCTCCGACTTCTTCCTGAACCCTGCACACAGGGAGAGATATTCATTCCCGGAGGCCCCTGCCCTGAATAACACACTAACAGCCATGAACACTGCTTTATTGACCTTGGCAAAATTATATGAAGGGCTGGACTTTAAAATCTCTAATCAGACAGTCTGTTTAGAACATTTGTTGCGACTACATTCTAAACGCATCACTCAAAATAATACATCTTCTCAAACTCAGGACTCATGGATTTCTAAACAATCATATACAGTCCACACGCAAACGCGTGACAATGATCACTCTGTATCTGCCGGCATAGTGCAAAAACCGGCATCAGAAAAACCGGCATTAGAACAATCGGATATCTCAGAAGCTAAATCTATTCACATCGACGTTACCCCTAAGAACTCTGAGGTCCCAGTAACCGTCACCGTGCGAGACCCAGCCACTTTTATGGCTGCGTCTGTGCCGGCTGCTGTCTCCAACACAAAGGAAACACAGATCTATGACATTCCAGTTTCAAAAAATATGTTTGAGGTTTTCAGCACAACCTCTGTCAAAACCAGCAATTCACGACCAAACAAAAAGAGGAAAGTGCACTTAGCCAAAAACAAGCCATCGGTTCCAAAACCAATAGTGGGGAAAAAAAGGAAAAATTGTGTAGATCCATTATCGGATTCGGTGCTCATATCTACACCGGAATCTGATTCTCAGATGCTGGGAGCAGTTCCAACGACTGTAGCGACAGTGGCACACAAACCACTAGATGATTTAGTGCAAATGGTCGAATCCAGCAATGAACAGCGAGTTTCTCAGTTAAAAAGTCCAGAACCACCTTCCTCAACGTCCCCAATGGTCACAGTACCCGCCCTGGTGGAGTCATTGAATCAAACCTCCATTGTTCAAACTGCTCCCATTTTAGTAGCTATCCAAACACAGATACAGAAATCTATTGATTCATACATGAAATTATTACCAAATAATCTCTCACAGATAGGTAGACAGGCACAGCCGGAACCCTCACAAATAACGACAACAGCCAGTCAAGCCAAAATCCAAGATGTACAATCGGCTATTTCACAAGTACCACAATTACATGATCTCACCACACAGAACACAATGGTCACTGCTCCTCCCGTAAAAGATGATTGTTTAATAAAAAATCTACAGGGTGAAATTAAAGCTTCAGTTGAGGCCTATATGATGCGAAACTCCAATACTAATATACAGCTGAAGTGTGCGCATCCATCTCAAGTCCGTACCCCTACCCCTCCCTCCAATCAAGCCCTACTATCGCGACACGAGATACGAGAAGAGATTAAAGCATCTATTGAAGCCCTTATGTACCACCCAAAAGAACCTAACTCACACAAAGCATCGGATCAAGGGTTCCCCTTACCTATGCCCTCTATCACTCATCAAGATAGAAGGACACGATCTCCAGTAAGGTTGCCAATACAGGCAAAAGAAAGACCTGCACAGACCAAGACAAAACAAATTAGACTGCCCCATCGCTTCATAATCAAATGTCGCGAGGCTCCATATAAATCCTATGATTTAAATCGGTCCAGTATTTTGAACATATGTACAGAGATACCAGCTTTATCAGCTATTTCATCACTGGATATCGAGCAAATAGAATTTATAAACCATATGGATCTATCTATTGCACGCCTGTACATTCGATCATCATTAGTAGCTGAGACTTTGTGGCAAGCCAGAATGATGTTATTCGACTTGGGGTTTAATCTTACCCAAGAAGTAGCACATGGTTCGGCTACACCGCAGGGACATAGCTCACGCATCTTCACCTCAGCTTATAACATTACTTCTCATCAAAGCCCACCGGACCAGACAAAGTCCACATAACTAGGTGTAAGTGCCAAAGTCCTCAAGTTGATCTCCTGGAATACAAGAGGGCACAATCACCTCAACTTTACAACAGTGGGAGGTTTGATTGATATGGATGTAGTTGCCCTCCAGGAAACCTGGCTTATTCTACCACCGATTTGGGACTCAAATAATATTCTGTTCACACCAGCCGAAAAAGGTGTCCTTGGCAGACCCAAAGGTGGACTTATCATAGCAGTTAAAAAAAGTTGTGGTCTGAAATCAATAATTCGGAAATCTCCTTCTTTATCATTTCAAGTGGCGATACTATCCAATTTCGGTAAAAAAATAGCCATTGTTAATATCTATTGGTGCAGCAATACTCTGAATGCAGATGATTTCTTTAAGCAATTTGTGGATATATTGGATGCTTTGGCCCTAGAGAGTGATCTATCGTGTATTTTGATATTGGGCGACCTCAACTTGCATCTCATCCCAGAAGGGAATATCGCCCCAACAAGAGATGAACTGCAATGGTCTTTGATTATGAGTGAGCGCAATTTTCAGATGTTAAATGGTAATGTGACAGGTGACTGTCCCGCACAGACCACCTGGCAAAGAGGAGATCAACATGCAATAATCGATTACATCTATATTAATGCAAAAGCCTTTAACTCTGTACAAAAATTGGAGGTTATTCACACAAGTGTAAGTGATCATCACAAATTAAAATTGTCACTGCAAATTGATTATATTCAACCGACACAATGGCGGAACTCAAATGTAACTGATGTAGTTGTAAATAATGGGCAAAATAGATTATCTTGGAATACAGAGAAGTTGAGAATATTAGATTCGAATCTAGAGACTATGTACCAGAGAGAGGATCTACTGGTTTGTGACTATACAAATGCCATGCAGATGTTCACTCGAGTAGTCACTGGTAGTGGGATAACTGAGCACCAGCATACCCATGCCTATGACTCAGAAATAGCCCATCGTAAATCTGAGCTAAGACAAGAAATTCGGCAACTGCGGAAATCAGAGAAAACTGATTTGGCCAAAGAAATAAGATCAGTCAAGCAAAACTATAAAAAATGGCTCAGATTAAGGAGAGCCAAGGTCTACGAATTAAATGGAAAAACTATACTTAAACAACTTATCCTGAAATCTACAGCTGGCATATGGGCCCTTCTCAACAAAACATCTGAGACTCCCAAATTTACAGCCCAGGTAAACTCGATTTCTTCTGAAGTATGGCAGCTGTATTTTCACAAACTCTATCTATCACCCTTTCCTGACATATATTTAAATCTTCATGCGTTTACTGCCTCTGGAACATTTACATTTGACATTGACGACATAAAACTTTGCATCAAGAAACTGAGCTCATCCCGGGCAACAGGTCCAGATGGGTTGCACAATATGATGTTAAAAAGCCATGTAGATGAATGGGCGAAGATTCTCTATCGGATCTTTAATCAGGTGCTGAAGGGTGGCGTTATCCCTGAAACGTGGAGGAAATCCATTATTCTCCCGATATATAAAAAAGGCAATCGTGAGAACCCCAGATCCTACAGGCCTATAGCGCTCCTGGACTGTCCGGGTAAATTATTTGCCCGGCTGATCTTAAAACAATTTAACATCTGGTTACAAGATAATAACTTGAGAGATCCTTTCCAAACAGGCTTTTTACAAGGGGTAGGCACTGGCATAAATATTATTACCTTATCAAGCCTTATTCAGAAAGCATACCAACAAAAACAGCCCTTGTACCTTGCTTTTATTGATTTCCAAATGGCATTTGATGCCGTTCCAAGAGAACGGCTCTATAAGAAATTGGTTGATGCTAACTGTCCATGGCAAATTTTAAAATGGATAATTCAATTACATACTAATACCTCAATCCAGATTAGACTCACTAATGATGGTTTATTAACCCCCCCAATACCAACCGCCAGAGGTCTAAAACAAGGCTGTTTATTAGCTTCAGCCTTGTTCAATTTTTTTCTTTCTGATATCTATCGCAGCTTTACAACACTGATCTCCGACTCTCCGAGGATCATGGGTGTCCAGATACAATGGTTACTATATGCCGATGACATGGTACTATTATCACATACCCCAAAAGGGTTGCGACATCTCCTAGGTGCGCTGGACGAGTACACAAAAATAAATGGCATAACAATTAATGTTGAAAAGACAAAGGTCATTCAATTTGGCACCAAGAAACAAAGTAGTGCCCATTTATACTGGCCTCTCCAAAATTGTAAGATTACCAGCACCAATTTCTATGTGTATTTGGGTACAACTGTGTCCAACCTGTGTGCTGCTGATCACTATAATCAACAAGGACTTCTGAAACTACAAACGTGTATCTCACAAGCCCGGATCATCAAGGCAAGATATTGTAAATTTTCCTTACTTCCGATTATTACATATTTCAAATTGAAAGTGGTGCCGGTCATCCTCTATGGTGCAGAAACCCGGTTTATCATGTCATACTCCTACTGGGCCATGAGGGAAGGGCGGTTTTGGAGGCAAGTTTTGAACTTACCCACCTCACAACCACTACCAACATTGAGATATGAGCTGGGCCTAATTTCTCTATACGCAGCCTACAAATGGCGCCTGTGTGCCTTGTATCGCAAATGTCTCATGAACAAAGCTACAACAGGCATAATCAATACCATTTCCATATATTTATTGAACTCTATGGACGTTTTTCCAAAAACATGGCGCCAAAAAATTAACTTAATTTTAGCTAAAGCGCAGATTAATCCAACATTGCTCATGGAAAATCCAAACAAAGCCAGAACAAAAATCTGGGAAGGTGATTGGATCTATACACGCTCTGCATGTTCCAACTATAAACATTTTGAGGCTTCTCCATTTGAATTAAAGCGTTATAACACAGTGGCTGATTACATGGTGAGGTCCCCCAGCTCCAACCATAGAAATGGCTTCATGAGATTCAGACTAAATCTGTGGCTGACCAATGAAGTGATGAACAAACGGAATAATGCTGATATCCCTCAGCCCTGCCGGTTTTGTAAAAATCAACCAGAAACTCTCATGCACCTGTTTTCAGAATGTGAAAATTTAGCATCAGTAAGGAGTGTCCATTTTAAGCCTCTATTTAAGGATCAACTCATCCTGACTCCAAAAGAGCTTTGGGACTTAATTTTTCATACTAATAGAAAGGCTGTACGATATGCAGTTGTCAATTATTTGCAACAGTTGAAAATCTCAATGTATGCAGTACCAAGAAAATAATGACCTTGTTACATACGCATTAATCTGTGTTGTAAACCACTTTGTTTATTGTTCAATAACTCATACAATGTTTTATCTGATTTTAGGTAATTTGTAAATGTGATTTTATGTAATTGTTCTTTTCTTACAAGTTGAAAGGTTGTGAATTATGCTCACGACCAAAACAACTATATAAAAAAATAAAAAATAAAAAGAGCTTAGATTCTGCGTGGACTATAGAGCTCTTAATGCAGTCACCAAGACTGATGCCCACCCTTTGCCAAGAACAGATGAGTTGGTGGACAAACTTGGCGCAGCCAAGTTCCTCAGCACATTTGACCTGACGTCAGGCTATTGGCAAATAGCCCTGACAGACCATGCCAAGGAGAAAACTGCATTTTCTACCCCCGTTGGCTTATACCAGTTTAAGGTAATGCCTTTCGGACTGAAGAATGCACCTGCTACATTTCAACGGATGGTAAACCAGGTTCTGAATGGGATGGAGGACTTCTGCATGGCATACTTGGATGACATAGCAGTGGTCAGCAATTCCTGGGAAGAACATGTAACCCACCTGAGAGATGTATTGCAGTCTCTTGGAAGAGCCAATCTGACCATAAAGGCGAGTAAATGCCAAATTGGACAGAGTAAGGTAGTCTATCTTGGACATGAGGTAGGAGGTGGAGAAATAAGGCCTTTACTCAGTAAGATTGAAGCTGTGCAAAATTGGACACCTACTACTCAAACCCAAGTGAGAACCTTCCTAGGCCTCACTGGGTATTACAGGAATTTCATTGAGAACTATGGGACCATAGCTTCTCCACTGAATGTCATCTCCTCGCCCAAATTTCCTAAGAAGGTTAGATGGAACGAGGAGTGTAATCAGGCTTTTGAAACCTGAAAAAGGCTCTTTGCCAAGCCCCAGTACTCAGAGCTCCTGATTACCACTAACACTTCATTGTGCAGACAGATGCTTCAAATGTAGGAATAGGTGCCGTACTCAGTCAACTGGATGGGAAAGGTAGGGAGCACCCCGCTTGCTTCATCAGCCGCAAGCTGAAGGATCCTGAAACAAGGTGGGCAATAATCGAAAGAGAGTGCTTTGCTATTGTGTGGGCTCTGAAGAAGTTTTGGCCATACTTGTATGGTTCTACTTTTGTCATTCAGACTGACCACCAACCCTTGAGATGGTTAATGCAAATGAAAGGGGAAAACCCAAATCTATTGAGATGGTCGATCTGCCTGCAAGGGTTTGATTTCACCATTGAGCACAGGTCAGGGTGTCACCACCAAAATGCTGATGGTCTCTCTAGGATGTATGTCATCGACTAGAGGAATGAGATTCATCCAGGAGTGGATTAAATCCTCCTGTCCCTTAGTCTGGGGGGGCGAGTGTTAGGGAGAATTCTCTGTTTAGGCTGAATTTCCTAACCTAGTGAGTCCCCCAGCAGCTTTGCTGGATTTCTGGAGTTTGTTTTTTTTTCCATCCTGCCAAGAGTGAGACTCTTTTTCTCCCACTCTTGGACATGCATGAGTGTAATTCCTTTTAATGTCAATGGCCCTCATTACGACCCTTGCGGAAATCGGAAAACGATGGCGGAAATGCAATACCGCCATCGAATAGCGCTCGGTGCGACTACGACCCGTCACCGCAAAGTACGAAGCCATTAGCGACACCGTAGTGAACGCCAACGCTAACTGCACCAAGCACGCGCGCGCGCGCCATGCCAAACCGCAAACACCACCATGGCGCAAGGGTACGCCAATTCCGACCCTAGCGGACATGTACCTAACGCCATCAGGCATGGCGTAATGTACCATTCCGCCATGGCGAGAAGTACGGCATCGCGAATCAACCGTAAACGGCCCCACTGAGTGCCTGTACACCGCTCCCTGCCCACAAAGTACAACTCCCCGTAGGTGCAATGAAGTCACAATGCAACCATTGAAATGTACAAGTCACCCATGCATGCCAACGAACAAAAGAAACACAAGAGGGGCCAATGGGAGCTGCAGGGCACAGATGGCACGAATACAGAAGCCATCCCAATGGACATGACCACAGTCCCCCACCAAGAAACGCACGCAAACACAGGCACCTGTGACCAGCAATATTCCGAAAATCACATCATTCCACCAGTCCACCTGGCTGACCGGCATCTGTTACACAAAACCCAATCCCCCGCCCCTGAGCATGACAACATTCAAACTGTCATATAGGCAGCCCCCATCCCTGACCTCACGGGCTTAGTAGGCAAACGCGCCCAGTACAGTACCACGCAACTAAACCCCGAAGCTGGAACCCAATGCAGATCTCCTCACAATACATCGCCCCCCAAATAGGCATATGCCACATCACTTGCAAAGAAAAACGCTACACGGGCCAAATCAGAATAGAAATTTATGCACATCAAAGTCACCAAGCCCATACAGCCATCAGGCCATGAACTCCAAAACACTAATCACCATTGTGGGCTGCATCCGCAAGAAATGACCAGCCACTACTTGTGTGTCGCCCTGTTCCCCCATGGTACACAGAGCCACATTCACGTACGAAAAGGCAACATGGAAGCGCACAGAACCGCAGGGCCGTCCCAATGGGGAGGCACTAGTCCAGCTGAAAGGCCGAAATGTTGCTCCGAGCCACCAGTACTGCGTAAGGGCATGTGGGCCATTGGCGATCGTCCCATAAGATCGTAATGCTGCTCCACTGATTAACACGAAGCAGCAGGTGTCGGGAGTAAAATCCATCTGCAGGAGTGGCATACAGATGGCAGTGGCAAAAGGGGAGGAGATACCTGTCAACCAAAAGAAAAGAAAAAGAACAGAATGGCCATCAGAACTACATTCGAACAACTCACTTCAATGATCACACGAAATCCACAGCCATATGCATGCTAGCCCACTCAAAAGGATCATCACCACCCCAAAACCACTTGCGACTCATAACCATCTATATCGAGGTGCAAACACCATCACAAACGAGTGTACCTGTGCATGCGTCTGTCAAAACAGAATCCATCAGATGGGAATGTTAACGTGCATGGACACAAGTGTCTGAGGGCGCCTCGAGACAGGGAGGGCTCAACAAGGCCAGATAGACGATGGTCCCACTATGGCAGCCCTGCATCACATAGCGTAGGGGAGGCGGATAGATCCCAAGAAGCCCTGTACATGGCAAACTCTGTATCAAATCACCTGCCCATGCATCCATTCATCATTCCCTCATCCCGGGATCAAAACGTCTGAATAATTACTCACATAACATTAGAAACATCCATTGAGTCTGTGCGTTATGCAGCCTGCAAAATCCACAGTGCCCCAGCCCGTAATTCCAGTGTTTTGAAGTAACATGTATTTGGGAACGGCCGGCCTCATCGCCCACGTAGCTATTGCGCATCCCAAACTATTCATATCAATCATTGCTCCCTCGCCATGGGCCCTGTCTCAAGGACATTGAACAATAGAACGTTATATTTGCAGTCAGACCTGTGGGCATCTCCTCGCCGCTAGCTGGAAACCGAAAGCGCCGCCCTTCGAATTCCTCATTTGCAACATCACGTCGGAAAGGCATCTGTGGCCGTTTGAAATCACTAATTATTCCATCGAGTGCGGCTGTGTGTGAAAATGGCAACTGCCTTCACCCACGAATGGGACGCCCCGCCCGTCGTTGCAACTCGGTACAGTGATGCATGAGGGCCCACCGTTACTCGAGTACTACGTTCCACTGACCCTTCACAAGTCTGTTCGCGACTGCACAGATAGTATGGGAAACAATGGGACCACAGCAGAATGAACATATCAACCAATCTTACACGGCCATCGGGTACAAATACATGATAGCAATAGCAAGATACCATTCCCCGAATTGCAGAGTTGTGCGCGTGACGTGCTCGGCCAAAGGGGAGAGCAGTTTGCACAGGTGGAATGAATCACCACAGGTGGAGGCCATACAGCCTGAAAACACATAAATTGCACAGCCAGTCTCCTCCCACAACCACACCGAAATGCTACCGGCAGGACTCGCGATGTTGGCCCTGGGGGACCTGATAGCACTGCAAGTGCTCCAACTCCAAGAAGAAGACGAACACCAACTACAACCAGCCGCACGGAGGAGACGCAGGAGGAGGAGGAGGCCAAGGCAGGGCCAGCAAGGCCCACCAGCACAGCCACTACCACCACGCAGGCAGCCCGCAATACCACGCCTCCGAGCACATCCGTTCAACCTCACTGATGAGCAGATCCACACCCTCTACCGTCTGGACCGGGACACCATAGCCGCCATTGTGGACATGACACAGGCTGACCTTGTCAGCATGATAGATAGCCCAACCGCCATCCCACCCCTACTGAAGGTGGTGTCTGTACTCCACTTCCTGGCCACAGGCACCTACCAGCACACAGTCGGACAGTTGCATGGCATTTCTCAGCCACTGTTCTCACGGACACTATTGCAAGTGCTCGATGCCCTCCTGCAGCACGCAGACGACTACATCTCCCTACCACGCTCGGAGCAGGAAATTACAAACACGAAAGTGGGATTCCATGCACTTGGCGGCATACCGGGTTGCATTGGTGCCATCGACTGCACCCATGTTGAATTGGTCGTCCCACATGCCATGGAGGCCCAGTACCGCAACCGAAAACAATTTCATTCCCTGAATGTACAAATGGTGTGTGACTCCAACAGGATCATTACACATTGTTGTGCCCGATTCCCTGGATCAACCCATGATTCTATGGTCTTGAGGAACTCTACAATACCACGCTACATGGAGCGACACGCAGGGAACAGATCCTGGCTACTCGGTGAGTCTCATTACATGCATGATGATGTGGGGTATGTGAATTGGCAATGACCTGGCAGGAAGGGGGGGGGGGGTGTGCGTACGTATCAATGGCATTCCACATCATACGTTTCTCGTCCACATACAGGTGATGCTGGATATTCACTGAAGAGATGGCTCCTCACACCAGTCCGGAACCCACGGGACCAGCATGAGGAGGACTACAACCATGCCCACTCACGTACCCGTGTATTCATAGAACAGGCATTCGGCCTACTGAAGGGCCGTTTCCGCTGCCTCAGCAGGTCTGGCGGGGCACTCCTGTACCGCCATGAGAAGGTTGCAAAGATGGTGATGGCATGTGTCATGCTCCACAACATGTGCGTACGTAGAAATGTGCCCATGCCCCCTGACGCAGAACTGCAAGCACCTGATGATGGTCATGATGAGGGTGGGGATGTGGCAGCACCTCATGGAGTCTGCGAGGCACCGGAGGCCCGTGACATTCGTCAGCATCTCATTGATGTATGCTTCTAGCACTCACGCCTGGTGGCTGATACATGGACACGGGACTCGTGGCACTGCGTGTGTCTGGGACATGCACAATATGGACTGTACGCCTATGATGGCCTAGTACACAAAGATCAATGTCCACACATCTCATTGGTTGATCGTGCACTTTTTATGGCATATGTGATGTCATGTTGAACACCCTATCGACCCGCCACCCAAGTGGCCCAACACACCCCCTCCACCCTCCTACCTCCCCCCCGAACACCAGTGTCCAAAGATGCTCATTGTCAGTGGGCTGTCGCTATTGCATGCCCCCTCTGCGGGTATCAGGGGCACCCCTGCCTGTGGAGCGCAGGTTCCTTCCAGATCTACGTTGGGGGCTGCCCTGGACGGAACTTGCAACGGATGATGTGTCTGCCTGCTCACGTCCATGCATGTCCCTAAGGGTTTGCGAGAGCTCAGTGAGCACACGGCGCACTGCGGCTAGTTCGGCACATACGTCTTTGGACGTCGCATGCAGTTCCCCCCTCAGGCTCTCGGTGCTACTCTCCATTTGTGCCCTTAGCGTCTCTGTACCTCTCTCCATTTCTGCCCTAAGTGTCTCAGTTGATGTTTCTATGTCTGCCTTAGTGCCCCCACATTCATCGGCATGGTCCTTGAGGAGTGTGGCCAGTTGCTGCTGTTGTTCGATCAACTGGTCGAGGGACTGTTGCCTCTGCTGGGCCATGGCCATTTGCGGGGGTGTCACAGAGGGGCTGTTGTCCTCATGTTGCCTTGCCACAGGGCTTGTGGGGGATGGCCAGTCGTCGTCTTGTGGGTGCCCCTGCGTGGTATCCTCATGTTGTACGGGATGGGACAGACAGGGGGATTGGGACAGGTCATGGATGGATCTGACTTCGGCATCCCCGTTTTCTGTGTCCGAGCATGCTGCCATCAATGGGGTGTCACCTATGGTGCTGCTGCCACCAGAGGCAGTGCCTTCTGTGGCATCCATTGGGGGGACCTGTGGTGGTGGTGTTGTGGGCATGCTGGCTGCTGGGGTGCCTGTTGATGTTCCCTCCTCTGTGCTGCCACCTGATTTGTGCTGCTGCCGTGTCTTGATGCGTGCAGCTGAGGTGGAGGGTCTCTGGCCGTTGGTCTTGGCCCTCTTTGCAGGTGTGCTGGTAGGGGTGTCCTGTAGCTCGTCGTTTGGATCGGACCCTGTGGTGGAGTAAAGGAGGGCGAGGGTTATTGATGGGTCTGTGGGAATTGGAATGGCATTGTATCACATGCATTGGGGTGGTACCTGAGGGTGATTTGGGTCGGGGCCTTGGAGGTGCTTTGATTTGTGTGTGGAGTGAGGGTGCAGTTGTTTGGCAGCCTGCAGTTAGGGTGTGCCTGCTGCACGTGTAGTGCGTGTATTAGGGGTTTTTAATTATTTATGTATTTATTGTGGGTTTTAACGTGCGCTATCAGGCCGATGTGTGTGGACGTTCTCCTGGACATGTGTTTCTGTTGCACTATGTGGACGCATGGTACTTCACATGGATGGACTGTGTGGATTTGGCATTGTTTTATCTGGCCCACCTACCTGAATCTTCGGATGTCTGCACTCCTTTCTCCATCCCTCCGACTCCCTCTATGCTCTCCATTCCGATGGTGGAGGCACAGATTTCTTCCCAGGGGGTCAACTTGATGGGTGATTCAGGACCTCCCCCGGTGGCTGTGGCAATGTTGCGGTTGGCAGAGAGTATGCTGCGGACGCGTATCCGCAGGTCGTCCCATCGCTTGCGGCATTGCTGTGGGGTGCGGGGTGCGGTCCCCACCGCACTTACCCGCTGTGCCACCAGAGCCCATATGGTCTTCTTGTTTGCAAGTGCCGTTCTGGTCATTTGCGTGGAGAAGACGACGGCAGCATTCTCCTGGAGGGTCTCTGTTAGCACGGTGAGTTCCTCACGGGAGAAGTGGACCTGCCGCTTGCGGTCGCACGCTTTCTTCGCTACTTTTCCCATTTTTCTTGGTTTCGCTAGGGTGGGTGACGGGTTGGGGTGTGTTTCAGGGTAGTGATTTTAGTGGTTGTGTGGTTTTAGTGTTTTTATAGGTGTACGCCGGGATGTTTCCCGTTCCGGGCCCATGTTTTAACTTCCGTTTCCGTATATTTCCGGTCACCGTACTTTCCGGTAGGCGCACACTGCGGTGACCGCTAAGAGGGGTGGCGGTATTGCACCTAGGGCGCCGTACGGCGGCGGTGTGGGCCGTTTTTGGGCCATTTCCGCCATCGCGGACTTTGCACTTCCGCCGTGGCGTGGTGCTCGTGCCCGATGGGTCGGAATGGGCCGCACTTTGCTCCTTCGTGCAATGGCGGAAACGCTATTTACGCTGTGGCGCTCCGGTCAGTCACTTTCCGCAAGGGTCGTAATGAGGGCCAATGTGTTCGATGGGCTATGGGGTCTTTTACTCCATAGGGTCTCATATGTTTTTCTATGTGTGTTACACCGCACCCACTGTGCCGTAACACTGAGGCGTCCTAACGGACCTCCATCATAGACTCAATACCCGAGGACTGACTACTGTCTCCCCGGGCATGTAAAGTCACCATTGGCTTTACTAGACCTAAATTTACTAACAGGACTAGTACAAACCACCCTATTGTGGACGTACTAGTAGGGGTAATTCAATTACTCCGGGGTCTGTTATTCGAGGGGGCACTGTCCATCTCCCCTCGTCGAGTTTTGGCTGGTGGCAGTGGAAAGTACTTGTTATATTCGACCCCGAATATAACCCTATGGGATTCTTCCCATTTTTGGAGATTGATACCTTTTTTCCCGTTAATCTCTAACATACCACCGGTTTACTTATATTAAATAAGTCTATCGGGTGGTATTTTCTGCCAGAACTCGGTTTTTAAAATGGCGTCTGTGTTCGTCTCTGTGACTCCTAAACCAAAGGTTGAGCCCTTTGTTCCA
The DNA here is from genome assembly GCF_040938575.1 of Ambystoma mexicanum. NCBI lineage: Eukaryota > Metazoa > Chordata > Amphibia > Caudata > Ambystomatidae > Ambystoma > Ambystoma mexicanum. Next base: position 529,322,205 of record NC_090937.1, read on the forward strand.
CTTTTGGCGGGCCTCTACACAGAGGCCCTCCAAAGTGGTGCCATTCTGTCTGGGTACCACGGGGGGCGTGGGAGGGGGTTTAGGCACCCTGGACTGAGTTGCCTTGCCAACTCCAGTCGCACTCTGGTGTGATTGGCCCAAGTGGTGAGCCAGCCCGCTCACCACTTAGCGTGTTTTGATTGACAGCTAGGCTGAATGAATGGGGGTTTTCTGCATAAAAGCAGGGCTTTTGGGACTGGATCTTCAGAAGTCGCCACAGGACCTAAGAATCTGACGAGGGTAAAGCTGAGCCGACCTGCAATGACGACACCTCTGGTGGAGCCCTGCTGAATGGACTCACCACTTCCCAACGACAGAGGAGATCTCGCCGCCGGAGAGTCTCTTCCCCTGACTGGTGGGAACAACCAGTCCCCTTTGCTTTTTCTTCGCTTCAGGACACAGTGGTCGAATTGCCCGTGCAGAGCACAGCGGCAACCGGATAGCCACTACCCCTGTACCGCGACCAAAAGGTGGTGCCTTGTGACGGAGCACTCCGCGGCTGGTCTCTTCCCCGGTGGTGCACCGAACCTCAACTTTCCTTCGACGACGAGATCATCTCTTCTCTTGGCAAAGACGCGACGTGCATCCACCACCAGGAACAACTGGCCCCGCTGGAGCTGTCTCTCCACAAACAAGGTACTGTTTCTGCCTGGCTTCCCTTGTTGCCTGATAGAGTGGGGTGTCTTAATCCTTACGTCTCCATAGGGTCGCCTCCAAGCTTCTATAATGTTTTGTTCTGAACTGGTCCAATCTGCCTATAACAATTTGCGACAAAGACTTGAAGCGCATTTCCACTAAGATACTTTTTGGGACATATCCCCTTGCCTCTCTCCGAGTGGGCCTGGCCTCTGAACTTTGGAATCTACAGTGGTTCCTGTCTTCTTGCCTTGCATCTTTGTTCTTACAAGTATTGGTATCGAGCGATTTCTTAACCCGCCTTTTTCTCTCTCGTCCTAACGAATACTAGAGTGCCATCTAGGTTAAAGCATACACCTCTGTCTGCAAATAAGTGATGCCGTTGAACCTAGACTTGTCTAACTATTGTGAGGGGGATTGATATTTTTCTTATAGTAATTGCGATGTAAGTTGTTTGCCGTATTAGTGCCCGAGTGTTTTCCATAGATGTGTTGTTATAAATAAATACCTTTATATCTTTACACGAAGCCTTGTTGTGTGTTTGCTTGTCTTACTGTGTAGAATTGCCCTATGTTGTATACTCCACATACTGCCTAACTCTTCTTGAGGGAAGTCTGACTGCTCAGCCACAGCTACCAAGTGAATCTGTGTGGTACAGACTGCTACCAAGTGGGTTTACTGCCAAACACCTGTAGTCCTAAATCTTTTGCAGTGGTCCCAGAGGGAACTGCACAGGTTTCCGCCTAACAAGTAGATCAAAGGATTGCTGGTGTTCCCGGTTCCACGGCAATGGTGAAGAAATGCTCTGCTTCATCAAAGCCAACATCGGCTTAATCACTAGTGAGAAGTTTGGGATCCACAACCTACAATAAGACGCCATGCCTATCAAGGCTCTAACTTCCTTCTGCGTATTTGGGACAGACATGCCAGAAATGTGTTTTATTCGTTCAGGTGTCAATCTTCTTCCCTCCTTTGACAGGAGATAGCCTAAATAGGCGACCTCGTGACAACAATATTGAAACTTTTTAAGTGAAGCTTTGTGACCATGTTTAGCCAGATGAATAAGCATCAACACAGTGCCCTCCTTACAAGCACTCTCAGAGTCAGCAGCTAAAAGCAAGTCATCAACATACCGAAGCAATGTACAAGAAAAGGGCAATTCAAGGGTATCAAGCTGTTCTTTCAAAGCCCTACTATAAATGCTATGACTTTCCGCGTAACCTTGCGGTGCACGGGTAAAGGTGAACGAGCGTCCCCTAAGGTGAACGCAACCAAGTATCTACTGTCCTTGTGTATAGGAATACTAAAGAAAGCATTCTTCAGATCCACAACACTGAAGTAAATAGCTGAAGCCGGAATCATAGTTAATATTGTCGTCACATCAGGCACAATTGGAAATTGCAGAGCGACGACCTTGTTGATGGCACGTAGATCAATTATAAAACAGAATGGAATTGCATTATCGCTTTTTTTGTACATGGGTAGAATTGGACTACTGCACAAACTACCTGCAGTTTCCTCAATCACCCAGCAGTGCACACAATTGGAAATGATGTATTTCAAAGCTTGCTCGCCCTCAACTGAAATCTCATATTGTGGAATGCGTGGCAGCTTTATTCCATGTTTCAAGTCTATTTTATCTGTAAAACACCAACATCATTGTTGTCAATTGACCCTAAACTCTCTGGTACATCTCTGAATTCTGGTGGCAAAGGTCTGGTTAAGAATTGAGAGACAGAAAGTTGCTGTGGTGAAATCGTCAAACGCACTCCAACAGAAGAACAATGAATTACTGCATTTAATTCTTTCAACAGATTCAACCCCAGTAAATTCTCTCCGCAATTCGAAGTCAAAAGGAATGGACAATGGTCCGTGAAGGGACCCAAAGAAACAGGTACCGGCGAAGAAACTGGACAAACAACTGGTGTGCCAGAAAACCCTACAGAAACATTGGTGTGCCCTGACAGTGGAATGTTTGGAACCCGAGAATGATCAATGGAACACTTCTGTGCCCTTGATACTACCAAGAATAGATGTTTCTTATTTCCCCACTACCATTTCAACATAGCGACCTTTCTGATTAACGGGAATAGGCGTAGGTTTCAAACCCTGCTTCGGGCAATCCTAACGAAACAGAATATCGTCAAAAAACAGCTTTTCAGAGAGGTAAGCAGCAGAAGGATGATCAAATATGTTTCTAGTATCCACACTTGGAGTCTGATTATCCTGCAAAAAAGGTTGCTGTGGATCCTGTGCAAACTGACCTCTACCATGGCCCCCTACACCCGGGCGACCTCTGGATTGTCTACCCATATTTCCAAATGTGTTATTCAACCTTTGTCGAAGGACGGGGCATTGTGCACTCCAATGACCCTCTTGCCGACAATAGGAGCACTGGTTAATGTTCACAGGACCCAAGGACACATTCCCTTCTGGAGCATACTGACCTCTAATCTGCAAACTACCCTCCCTAGGGCCTCTAACAATTTGCTGTAATAATACTTTAGTATTTAAATCACCTTTTAGCTTTGCTACTCTTTCCTTTTCATTATTGACACGATTCTCGTAGTACTGAGCCATGTGCAGTACTTCTGATTGGGACTTCACCTGCCAAGAGCTCTCAGAAGACATAATTTGTGACTGGATGTCAGGCAGCAATCCACGCTCAAATGTGTCCGCAAATAATCTTTTCCCAGACTCTGTGCCTAAGTCTTGTCCAGAGAATACCTGTTCGAACCGATTACAGAAATCAGTAGCACCCTCAGACTTTCCTTGGACACAGAACGTAAGCTTGTCCCAAATAATTCTCTTTTCGGGAATTATGGTTTTCAATTTAGCGATAATTCTATCAGGCAAAGTTAGTATCACCTGGGGCGGTCTCTCACCAGCTGGCCTTTCTCCATCAAGTCTAATTATGTTAGTCCATGTATCTCCCAACCCTGGTACGTCATCTACAGTCCTAACCTGTTTCCACAAATCTACGGGCAGGAGTACAGGAAATAACAGATCAATATCACCCAAGGTGAATACTGAGGACTGCAAGACAGTCTCTATTTCTTTATAGAATCCTGTCGGATTTTTCCTAATGTCAGGAATGATTCACTTCCTGTCTCGAGAACGGGACGTGAAAAGCTGCGATACATAATGTGCAGGAATGGTCACAGCAACCGCATTTGTTGCAGGATCGGTCGCAATCTCAACCTTTGGGACAAATGTCGGAGGAACCTCTCTCATAGGCAACCGAGAAGTAGGCAACTCCGAACGCTTACTAACCAACAGAGCCAAGTCGAGCGCTAAAGCAGTCGAAGAAGTGTCAAGTGAAAAAGCTCTCTTATAAATACTCAATAGCTCTGTGGGACAACTAATCTTTCTCTTTACACATTCATCTTGCAGGTACTCTATCATTACTTGTATCACTTTCCTCTGCATTTCTAGCGTATACTGACTATATGTGTCATATACCTCAACTGCAGTTATCGACATATCTGAGATCCATCTAATCGCATCTTTCGTACAAATTTGTGTTTCTTTGGATATCGATTTGCGACAAGGAAGGAACCGTTTCTGTACATACACACTACCCTCATCGTCATCCTCATTCTGTAACCTTTCCAAATCCTTTCTATACTCTAATATCCTCTCAACATGCTCATGTACTTTCTACACAGTGTCTCTTGAAAAAGCTAAAGTGTTCAGATACCTCGACCCTTGTGGGAGATCTGCATTATTTAATTTGCCCCACATTACACATAAATGAATTCCAAAACCTTCAATAAAAACATTTTTCTCAGGACAATTATCCATATTAGAAAGTGTGGCAAAAATATTAGCTCGGTCATCTCTCTCGATACAATGCTTAGCCCATGAAATCAAATCATGTTTCTTTTCGGGAGGGACAGTATTATGAGTGACAACCCTTGACCCCGCACCCTAATCGACTACAAGGAGGAGCAGGCAAATTCAATGGAGGTACTGTTACTGGTGCAATAGGAAGAGGTGGAGGAGTAGGTGGAAGAACAACAACTGGAGGAAGAGGAACATTAAGAGGAGCAGGAAAGGCAGGAATAACAGCAGGAAGAGGCAAAGCGGCAGGAAAAGGAACATACAGAGGTAGCACAGAGGCACCAGGCCTTTCTTCATTTACCAATAAATTAATCGGAAACATGGAGGTCTTTGGAAGGATAGATTTTCAGAATGCCAAGTGACAAAGCCCTATCCATATTCCTAGCCCACTCACAATGTTTATCTTGGTCATATAACAACGCTTTTTCGGTGTTCGTCTTATGACAGCGGGCATGTTTTTCCCTACTCTTAAGCTGCTGTAACGCTTCTTTTTTCGAGTTCTGCAAAACATCAAATGCTGCAGGTCTAGCCTTTTTCTTTAATAGAATTGACTCTAAATACTCAATACGAGGGATTTCAAAACTAGCATTTATTGGCCACTGAAGTTCGGAGGCATGTCTGGTTTGTCTGTGCCAAATATCATTAAACACTATATTTCCAATGCCACGCTTACAGTACATAGTCAAGCCGGCGACCCCACCTGTGGTGCCGGACGGCTAAATTCCAAAGATTGCCTATCACTGTGGAATAACGCCCTGAAGCAGGTAGATCATTTCCCAGGCATATCAAAATATTGGTGTTACCTGGTCAATAATTGTATTTGCAGATACAATGCACCAAAACAAATGATCAGGATACTTAAGAATCGGGTCACTACCCGCCTGATCAATCCTAAGGAAGTCCGATCGGATTTCAAAATTCTTACTTAACTAATCTTACCTCGTGTTTGGTGATTTCGGCAAATCTGCCCACTTCGATAAGTGGACCCTCGTCAAGATGCCTTCTCGAACCACAAGCTAATCGTCCAGGGATCGGGTCGTGCAGCGCTGCTGAGGTGTTGCGTCTCTTTCAGAAGGGTCCCCTTATTTTGTCACACTGTCCGATTCCGGTCCGATAGCGTGTGTCAACCTTCGACAATCCAGCATCAATCTTGAGGGTATCTATTCGGGTGCCAACTGTGAAAACAAAGAGAAAATATCGAGGCTGAGTACCCCAAAAGGAAATAGACCGAACACCGGTTACAAAGGAACATACAAAGGTCTTTATTTTATACTGAACAGTTTCAAAGGACAAAGCAACAGATAGCTATCGGCCCTCAGTCCAACTCCAGCATGGGTTCGGTGTTCTCAGTGAGTCGGACTGTACTTTAGAATAGTCGCACCTTATATACCTTTGAAAACATGATGTCCAACCCTAATGTGGGTTCATATTTGTTAATACATTACGGATCTAGGGTTTGTGCCGAGTTCACACATCTATATGTTTAGGTTTTGCCTTTAATACATTCGCCAACAAGCCTTAATGGCAACAGTGTACTTTAGGGTTTCTTATAGAGACCTTCTCAAACATCTATACAATGTAGTTTAAACAAATGTTCACATTTCAGTATTTGAATACATTGTTCGTAACATATGGTCGCGGATTAGCTTCATTGGCACAAGTAATACTTTGCACACAGGTCAACAAAGGACAAGGTCTCAGTTCATGACCCTAACAAGTGGCCTGCAGGCAAGTTACACATTAGTTTATACATAGAGGTCAAGACGGCCATGTTACATTTTCACAATGACACTGTCCACCATTTTAGTTCACAAGGTGACTTTGCAGAGAGAACTTAAAATGGCGGATTGACCTAAAATGGCGGTTTACATTGATTCTAAGGTCGGGACCTTGCAACACAGATTTTTTCACAAGTGGCTTACAAGCAGCTTGGCGTAGGCCAATGTACATATATTCATTACAATAGGAGGCACGATATAATTTCCCATTTGACAAACCCTCCTTTTGGCCTATGCCAAGTGCTAAACTACTTCTGATCCTCTTGCAAACAACTCCATGTATCATCGTCCATGCACCCTGATTCACTGTCGGGAAATATCTATTGCCATTAGATCAGTTGATAAGATTTCTTTTAACACATATTCTTTGGAGTTTTTATCTGGGGCATGTACCTTATGTCCTATTGTACCTATCGCCTGTGCGCAACATCCCCTTAGCATCGAACATATACTAGGTAAACACTGGATACAACAGCAAAGAAACAACAGAATTTCCAAAATGATCAGTAAAACCGACAGCACCTTCCAAACCCAAAGAGCGCAAGAAGTCCCAGAACCAAGCGCTAAGATCATAGTTTCACTCGGGAACATGAAATAAGGACGTGCAGATTCTGTATTGCCTTGAAGATAGTTGGGGAGGAATCTGGCACGAAAACACAGCAAGCGGACCCCACTAACTTACACACTCCACCACGTTCAGCCAGAATGACATCTAATGCCATCCGGTTCTGAAGTGCTACTAATCTTATTGCGTTCTGTTCTAATGTTATATTATAGAGTATGTCTGTGGTCTGGTTGATGGTTCTCTCCAGTACTCTCGCTAGTCTTCTGATGTCTTCGGAAATTCACTATCTGCTCCCAAAATGGCACACATGATTTTGCTACATCTCCCAAGACCTGTGCTGGAGTGTCACCATTCTCGTCCTGCCGTGGATGAGCCTTTGAAACCTCTTTAGTACTAACTATGAATACCCCGGGTAACATGATCCCTAAATATCAAGTTCCCTGCCAATCCCTGGGTAACCATGGAAATGCTACATTACCGCAAACAAAGTAGACAGGTTTGCCTACATTACAAAGGTCTGTCTTCCCCAGACCTAAAATGACGGTTTACATTGATTCTAAGGTCAGGACCTTGCAACACGGATTTCTTCGCAAGTGGCTTACAAGCAGCTTGGCGTAGGCCAATATACATATATTCATTACAATAGGAGGCAAAATATAATTTCCAGTTTGACATCTTGATATCTCGTAATTTCCTTGGAGGGAGCTCTAGTGTGGCCTTCATTGTGTCTAACACAAAACCCAAGAAGTCCATTCTCTGTGCTGTTTTGGTATCTGACTTCTCAGTGTTCACTAGGAATCCTAGAGACTGGATCAGCTCGAGCACCCAGTTTGTCTGATACTCTAGCGCTTTTCGATCTTCTGCTAGCAGCAGTAGATCATCTAGATATATTATTAATCTTATCCCTTTCTCTCGGATCGCCGCCGCCACTGGTTTCATCAGCTCGGTGAAAACCCAGGGCATCGTCTTGAATTGCCAGAGTTGCTTCCTCCAGCGAAAAGCTAGAAAGGTCCTGAAATTATCCTGTACTGGGATTGTCAGGTAAGCGTCTTTCAGATCTAGTCTTTTCAACCAGTCCCCTTCTCTCAGGCAATCTCTGAGCTGGTGGGTACCTTCCATCTTGAAATGATGGTACACCACCCATCTATTCAGCTCTGTCAGATTTATCACTGGCCGCACTTCCTCCTTTCTGTGTATGAGAAACATGTTGCTTATAAAAGTGGGGGCCTCTGTGCACCTCTCTATGGCTTCCTTCTGTACTAGTATCGATAGCTCGCGGTCTAGGTATTCTTGCTCTACTGTTGCTAGGCACTGCTGATGGGGGGGTGCGATGCTGTATCGGTGGCTGAATAATTCTATCTGCAGACCTCTGACGGTTTGCAAAATCCAGGCATTGCTGGAAAGCGTGCGCCAGTTTTTCCAGAACATGCTGGTTCTCCCTCCCACTGGGGGGTATGCAATCACCCTTGCCTGTTATAAAGCCTTGTCCTTGGCTGAAACCCCTTCCTCTGCATCCTCTGGGGTTATGACCTCTGGCTGGGAAGAAAGCGTCCTGCTGTCTGTTCAACCAGTCTTGTGCCCTCTGGTTGGGGGGCCATCTTCTTCCCTGCTGCCGACCGGTTGAAAGACATCTGAAACGACCGGTCTCGGCAAAACTCTACTCAGGAAAATCTTCCTGATGGAAGCTTGAGATTTCTCTAAGGATGTGTAGGTCCCTACGAAGCGGCCCATCTCTTTCCCAAACGTCTCTCTGAATAGCAAACCTTGCGCTGCCTCTCCAGCTTCATAAGACGCTAGGTCACTGAGCTTTGGGTCTATTTTTAGCAAGAGTCCTCTCCTTCTTTCAGAGGCGATGGCACAGTTAGTGTTTCCCAGTAGGCAAACAGCCCTTTGCGCCCATCCAGCCAAGGCCTCTTGATCAACTTCTTCTCCAGTGTCTCTCGCTCTTTCTGCTAGATCCATGATCTTAGCGAGAGGGTCAGCTAAGTCCAGCACTTTTTCTTTACAGCTCTTCCAATGTCTGTCTATTCCTTTACAGGGGTCCTTGCTGGTCTTGGATACAAAAGTGAGCATCTTAGGGTCCAGCTTGGGAGTCTCTGCTACCTTTCTGGGTAAGTCTGGACGCGGACATTCCGCTCGAAGACGCTGTCTAACCTCCTTGCCTAAGGCTTTCCTCAGCCTTACCGTCATATATTGAGCTACTCTGGGTGATGGCTGCCAGTCAGATGATCTTGCGATCCGGATGCTGTCCGGATCAAACATATCATCCTGTTCCTCTTTGAGGTGTTTCTCCTTGCGGGCTCGCTTGCCTCCGCTGGGTTTTTCCCATTCCTCCTCGACTGACTCTTCGGTGCCTGGGTGACAGGGGTCTCCCTCTGATGGCTCCCCTTCTGAGCCTGGATCAATATCTCCTTCATTGCTTCCCCGGGAGAGGGGGTCGTGAGGTCTGGCACTGCTTGACGCTGAAGATAGGCTTCTTTAAGCTTAGCAGAAGTGCCTTCCAAAGGGCTCTGGGGGTCATCAGAGGATTTCTTCTTCTGTGCCTGAGTACTCCGCTTTGACTCTGAGGGTCCGGTCGGCGTGCTGTTTGTCCTTATGGTGCTCTCCTTAGGCTTATTAAGCATAGCTTCTAGGGTGTCAAGCCTGTCTGGTAGGGGTCTCACCCCTTGAGCCACCGCCTCTACTAGCGAGCTTCCCAGCACCTCCTTGAAGCTGGCAGCCAGGTCTAGTGATTACTCCTCCACGATCCATTCATACTCAGAAATTTTCAGGAGCGTGCTGTGTGCCCAGGTACCTGAGAAACGTGTCTTTGCACGCCCACAGCGCTAGTAGTTGTCTTGTGTAAAAGTTCCTCAAATGTCTTTATTTTTTTTTTTTTCTTTTATTTTTTTTCTCTATGTGTGCACCGGACATTTGGCTTTCATTGTGCCTGTGATGGCCTTATTTCCAATATCTAGCCTCCTATCTTGCTGTCTGAGGCTCACTGAGATTACCCTGTTTGTGAGGGTTTAAGAATGATCTTGGTTTCTTCACAGCTGCTGGAGGCGTTATGTGTCGTGAGACTAGCCTCTTAACGCTCCGGTCGATGAGCGTGGTGGGATCTTTATCAATCCGTCTTGCAGCGTGTGTAAGCAGCATGTCTACTCGGCGTAGTTATATTTGTATAGCGTAATGCACCAAGCCATGCCTCCACAAAGGAGGAGGCTTGAGCGTGGGTCCTTTCCCTCTAACGAGGGCTTCCTATGATGCGTGGAGTCCGGCCACGCCTCCCCAAAGGTGGGGGCCAGAGTCCTCCGGGTCCCTGCCCTCGCGTGAGGGCTTAGCTGTCTCCGAGGCGGACCGAAACCCCTGACATGCTGGCCATACAGCATGGGGTGTAGGTCGCCAGAGCTCTGGTAAGAATAAACGTACTTACCTTTCCTAGATCGTGGCGCTAATTCGGCATGCCGGCAGGCGTGTGTATCTTTTAATGTCACTAAGCACGACACGCGCACACTAACATGTGAACATGTGAATCAACATTAAACAGTACATTATATAGTAAATGAACTCTACGTGCTGTGGGGAAATCTCTATCAATCTCTACTTATGCGCTCTCTCTTCCCATATCTATACATTTAGTAGGATAAATCCCCTCTAGTACATTACTCAACGGGAGGGAAAAGAAAACATTACTTATCTGCTTGAAGAGCAGTAAAAGAAGAGGAGAAGCTCAGGGACAGGAAGTGGTCATATGCTGAGTTGGAGGGTTAAGGACTACAGAGACTATGGGACTGGTAGTTCAAAAGGAAGAAAGTCACTTTGGATATTTCAAAAGTTTTTGTTTTTTTTATAGTTTTGTTCAAACTGCTGAGAGTGGTAATAAAGAAGTTGAAGCATAATGCTCACCTCCAGTCTTGCCATAGAAGTACCGGTTCTCAGTGTGTCGTACTTGGCAGATAGCTGAACAGGGCAGAAACAAGTCCTGGAATCTTAAAATGAAACGGACTGACATGAAGGTAGAAGAAAACCTAATGTTGTGGGATCAGAAAGGGTTTAGAAAGGGTTTATTTACACTTGTTGAGGAACAAGGCGTCTTGCCATTTCCATGGAAACATGTCAATAGATTGCGTACAAAGGACGTTGAAAAGAGAAGTGCATTGAAATGGTGAAAAGTGGCATGTACGTCCAGTGATGTCAGCTTGAGGGGCGGGTGAACGGAATTAGTGCCGTATGGGCACTTGAATTTAGGGCGATGGATCAACGGATAAGATTAGGACAAGATGGCGGTACCCGCATCATTGTTATCGCATGTTCTAAAGTGAGAAAAACTTGGGTAAGTAGAATTGGATTTTTTTAAAGAATGATCTATGTATGCTCTAAAATACATGCTCGATTGATTGGGCCATTAACATTTCTGACCAAACTACCCCTTTAATGTTAGTTTCCGTTTAGCCTGTCCCATTTGAATTTTGGGCAGGGATCCATATATTATATTGCAGTAGTCACATTATATTACACTTTGTCCTTGGTTGTCAGAGCCCCTAAGCAAAAGCACATTTGGAGCAGTTGTGGATGAAAAAGTAGAAAGTCACAGAACTGCACTGCCAACCGGCCAATTGACTGTGTGTCCCATTACATGACATTTCATTTTTGGCTGGTGAATATGTCTTATGCAATGTTGCTCTTATGATGTAAATTAACCTATTTGACGGTTGTTAGAATGTTCGTGCTATGTAAGTGTACATCTGAAGTCTGCAACTTGTCGCTGGTGTGTCATGAACCGCCCCTGTCATTTGGGATATCAGCCGTGGAGATTATTGAGTGAATTGTTGCAACTGCATACTCAAGTCTTCACTTAAGAGATAGAAAGAATGTGACAAGAAATGTGCCACGACACCAAACCAAATCTTATTTCATGTTTTCTTTCAACAAAGATAGAGGCACATGCAGTCAATATTCTAGTAATACCATATCAGTGTTTCCTCTTCCAAAACTGCTAACTCCAAAATAGACCATCAGTATAGATCTTATGATTTGAACATGGATGCATGAAATAATACAAAAATAATTAATCTCACTGAATTTAGTACGATTTACCCGTGCATTGCTCTAAAAAGTACTGTGATGCTTTATTCTAAAAGCCAAAGTACTGTGCCTGCTCTAAAAATGGTTCAATAGGTCTACATCCAAATGCTTTTAAAAACCTGAAGATATTATGATTGTATTTTGAAAGTAACACATTTATAAGTTAAGGTGTCAATTGTACGTAATTAAATAGTTCAAAGATTGTTAGGGATAATTGTATTATGGCAGTTATTATCTCTCAACTTGCTTGAAAGAGAAATGATTTGGCTAAAAAAGGAACATTAAAATATGCTAATGCAATATCGAACAATATATTTTGAAGATGGATGTTCAAACATGACTTGTCTTTCTCCAGAATAGGAAACATATAATTATACTATAACGCAACCAAAATGGAACAAAACACCTTAATTTGCCCTAGCTTGCAACACAATACAAAAGAATAGTATATACATGCATTGGTATGCCTTGTGCTGTTTGTCAAAATATGTTCTTTGTTAAACGTACCATTTTGAGTGTAAAGACAATTCTGTGCCTGCATTTCTGTCCAAATCCAAATATATTCATACTCAAGATATCACAAAACGCCACCAGTTTCGGAAGTGCTAAAGCCACACCAGCAACAGGCAAAAGTCTACTGACAACACAAAACTTTGACAGGTTAGAGTGAAGAACTCCTGCAGAAGACGCTAATCGGAATACACCTCTAGTACAAGCTGATTAGGTGCTGATTCATGGAAAAGTATGCATTTATCCCGCAAAGGCTGCATGCCAAGAATGACATTGCGCAAGCCTGCATGCAGAATAAAGAATGCACGCCCTGTGTATTCATAGAATTTTCTACACAAAGTAACCGTATACACAAGTTGCAGCCCGAATGCCCCTGACACGCCCCCACGCAAAACAAAAACAGCCAAAACAGCTACCTTTGCGTGCTCCCCTGGGTGCGAATACAAGCACCCTTCAAACATTGAGTGGGGTCCTGCACAAGTGGCCCTGCATCTTGGGGAACCTGCATGGGGTTCTTCGTACCCCGACAACATGTGTACGTTTTATCGTAATTCAGGGGAAACTCTGAAGATTTGTATGCAAACCCCTGTAAACCATTCCTGCACTACACTTCATGTGTACCCTTAAGTCGGATTGGGCAGCGACTGCGTGCAAGCACCCCTAAATGTGACAAGCAAACCCACCTCTGCACTGTGATTCCAATGTGCAAGTGTACGCCTGCTTACAGATGATGGAAAGAGGGAGGGATTTGCATTGGCATTTCCCTGCTGAGAGGTTGTAGGCTCGGATCCATGAATACGTATACTTACATACAATAGTGGCCGCGCTATGGACTGCCTGATGAACTTCCCTCGTAACACCTGCTTTTTCACTTGTTCCTACTCATTTTCCAAGTTCTGCCCCCTACTCCACCCTCTGTGCAGGCCTCTACCATTCTCTGTCTGGTGTCTCATGCAATGCAAAGTCCACACAAGTTATGAAAAAGTGCAGCACAGTTCATTCCTTGAATCGACGAACAAGGTTTTGCATGCAGAATGGTCCATACATCCCCAATTTACCACGCAAATAATTCCACAATCGCCCCTAAGGATAGAGACAGGTCAAATTAATCCTTCCTCGGCACAATACAAAAAGTGTTGATTAATTAAATCAATACACATTTTTGTTTATTAAAAATGCCCATACATTCGTTAAAAAATAAAAACTTGTATGCAAGGACTGTAACAACAATGAAAGTGTCATTGCTTAACCTCCCACAAAAGGATAGCTGAGGGGATTTACGTTTGTCTTGGATGCCAGACAATGCAGAACCAGATGGGTTCAAACGCAAGGCCTGGCTTGGAGAATGTTTTAAATGATAAATGGATTAAATAAAACAAGTTACGTTAAGTTATGCTTATTTATAAAAATGGCTACAAACGATTTCCTTTAGTAATTTGGGCTGTTTGTGGCACGTGGGGTCTGTGCTTCAAGTAAAACAAAGGTAAATGTATCAAGATTTTGGTTTTACAACAGAACTTTCTACAGCATCCAATTTATAAACCAGATATACTCCTTGGGAAAGTTAAAATTAAAACAATGGTTTTTGCTCTCATAGGGAGTCAGAGAGGAAATGTAGTCATATTTGATAGATATTTTATAATCAAAATATGGATTCGGGAGGCGTGGTTGGAGAAGAGTTTTGCTCCCGCCTCAATATATTACAAGTACATTACTGGAGATGTTGTCTGATTTGATCTTTGGGTTACTATGGAGGGACTTGCCATTTCAACTGGTGTGCTTTTGCTCCATTATTGCTTTTCTGGAGCCTGTGGGGTCGTCTGCTGTGCTGGAGCATAGCTTCATGACAAGTGCTGCCTTGTTTCCTGTCAGCATCTGGGGAACGTGGAACATGTAGCAGCAGTCCTTCCTTTGGAGGTTGTTTTTCTTCACATGCCCACAATACAAATGCACATCTATGGGAGAGAAAGAGGTATTTTATTTGACATTATGGCCAGAAGCTGTGAATGGATCTTTGTGGTCACACTGTTTGTGCTCTCTCCTGAGCTTTTGATAAACATGGTGACTGGAAAAACATCAACATTATTTAAGTGTTCTACAGAAGTAATTTTTGCTCTGGTGACAGTGTACGTGAAGTAATATTTTAAATGGATTCTCAGAAAGGGTCAGCAAAAGGTTCTGGGAACAAGGAATCCTCTTACTCTGGGGCTTCTAATCTCAAGCGGCCAAAAGGTGACTATCCCCCCCTGCTGCTTCAATCATGATGGTGGCTAACATGGAAGACATTGTATTGGAAATAAGAGCACTTAAGCCTTGCATGGAAGTTACAAACAGTGCATTTCAACAACTAGAAGACAGATGGTCTAATTTTGAGGCCAGAATAGGAGAACTGGAAAGAATAATGGAATGGCGGACAATATTAGACATTGAGTTGTATGGTTAGAAAAATCTATACTAGCTCTTCAAAAGCAAAATGAGGATATACAAAATCGAAACAGCAGAAACAACCTATGGCTATTTGGTCTTCTGGAAGGAGCTGAGGGAGAGGATGCAGCTCGATTTAAAAAAGAAAAATGCTCCCTAACACTCTCAAATCACTTTTCTATTACTTTAAATGTACAAGGTGCACACAGGATGGTTTTAAAGAACATGATCCTGTTAAAAATTCTAGCCCACTGACAATTATATTTTTACTCTTTGAACACACACAGCTTCAACTGATGATTAAGAAAGCAAAGTAAAGCAATCTTCTAATATGGAATGGCCACATCATTTTCATATCTTAGGATGAATCTAAGGCAACTGCGCAGCGGAGAAAAGAACTACTATCATATTGACCATCTCTCAAGCAATTGAATGCCAGATTTGATTTGATACTCCCTGCACTTTCAAAGTTACTATTAAAGGCAAAGCTTTGACATTTGATGATCCTGCAGATCATCAAAAATCTATCAGAGCATGCAAGATTTAAGATCCAGCATCAGCAACCGTCCATCACATGAGCGGACTGGTAGGTTTATTGATTTTATTAACATGTTCTTTAGACTTTGGTAACAGTTATCTACTCTGAGAGAAATGAGCGATCATAAGAAATGTGGGTGCCAGCTTTTCCACACCCTGTTGGGTGTACCCAGTCTCCACATACAATTTTTGTCTGCATATTTGTTAATAGCTATCTTTAAGATGGTATATTGTTTGCTTATTCTCTGCTATAAGTGGTGTTTGTTCATATTCCACAGTGACAAATGCAGAAGAATAATAATGCCAGGGCATCAAGTATTGCAATGTTCATCCGTCTCTCCCCTGATTCTTCCTCTTGTGTCATGTTTGTTGTGTCTAATGACATATAAACTGTTACAATGCACTAGGTTCTTGGTGTGTCTGGAATGGGCTCTTCTTCTAATATGTAGTGTTCAGATGGATCTGATTAGATTTATGTCTAATGAGGAGACTAAACTTCTTACACTGTTATGAGAATGACATTAAAATGTATCACTTGGAAGGCCAAAGGCCCGAATGATGTGGTTAAGAGTTAAAAGGTTCTTGCAGATTTGAACAGATTTAAATAATCTGTAGCTTGTATACAAACAACACTTTTGTCTTTACAGGAATCTAAGAAATTGAACAAATGTTGGGTGGGGGAAGTAATTGCAAGCCAATCTGAAGGAAACTGAAATTGCATTGCAATATTGATTAGAATAGGGATGAATTACAAAATGTTGTGTAGATGGGCCTTAGTTAAATTACAAATGAAATCTCAGGTCTGTTTCCATTGTAAACATTTATGGTTCCACAAATCTGGATCCCATATTTTGGGCTGAGTTGAAAGAAAATGTTAATGGAGTCTGATTTACCGAATCATGTAGTTTTTGGATATTCTAACAACATTATTGATTTGTTTTATGATGGAAGATCTACGTGTCAATTTAAAAGCAACAAAACACATAAAGGGGGTAATTCACAGAATTCAGCGCAGAAGTAGCTCACGCGGTCAGCACAGGAGTAGGGCACGCGGTCAGCACAGAGAGGGAGCATACGCCAGTGTGGGCCAGCCATCTGCGCCAAACGGCATTCAGGCGCACCGTGTATTCATGTATTTCCCAAGCCATTTACAGCCGTGGTGCAGCGAACATCCAGCAGCACTAGTTATGCCCCCAAGAATGCCCCTTGCACCATAAAAACCCATAGAAATCCCCAGTAGCAGAGCAAAGTGCTGCACTAACCCTGGAGAAGCTTACAGGCCCCCTACACTGTAATTGCATGAAAAACTACGCATACCCCACTCAAGACAGCCAAAACGCATGAAAATCTACTTGCGCACACCCTTGAATACGTGTACCCCACTTGTGGCAGCCAAAACATGTGAAAATCTATTTGCGCATGCCATTGAATGCGGGTACCCCACTCCCGGCAGCCAAAGCGCATGAAAATCTCCCCGCGCACCCCCTTCAATACGTGTACCCCGCTTGCGGCAGCCAAAACATGTGATAGTCTACTTGCGCACCCCCTTGAATATGCATACCCACTTGCGCCTACAAAATCACGCGGAAAAGGCCTACCGTAACCCTGCGAATACGCGCACCGTGCATGGGCAGCCAAATCACGTGAAAATCTCCTTGCACACCCCCTACAATACGCGTACCCGACCTGTGCCAGGCAAATTGCATGGGGCAAGTCCCCCCTGTGGTGTGGGCTGCCTGCGGGGCATGGTCAGGGTTGATGGGATGTCTGTGGGGCATGGTCAGAGGTCTAGGGGGGTCCCCTGTGGTGTGGGCTGCCTGTGGGGCATGGGGCAGGGGGAGAAATCTCACAAACGAAAAGCAAACATGACACGGATAAATGAAAGTGAACAGAACATAAATGGCAATTCCAAAAAATATGTCATACAAAAATAAGAAAAAAATCCCAGTGGTCCATGTCCTGAAAAATTAAAATCAGATTCCAAAAGGTAAATGAAAAAAAAAAAAAACATTCCACCATGGGTGTGAAAAATCAGAAAATAAAAATGTCCACAGTTCCCCAACTATATACAATGAAAGTCCTCAAGGTCCATGATCCCAAAACCAAATGAAACCTACCAAAATACCTACAGAAAAACAACTATGTACAAAAAGTGGAGCAAAGTTCATAATCTCCAAAATAAAAATAAAACAAAAGGAAACCTAAGCCTTATAAACTATATACAATGGCGGCGGGCTAGTCATTGGCTCACTTCTTGATGTTAATGTCTTTGGCCAGGGCATCATCGAACTCCATGTTGATGTCCCGGGATGTGTCCTCGAGGGCTCGTAGGGACATCGCCATGGTCCCCACCAACTCCCTGCAAGTCTCCTCAAGGAATGCTGCCTGCCTCAATGCCCGGTGCATGGAGTTCTCCGCCCTGACCATTGTGAGCCATGCCCTCTCCGTCCGCTGCCACTCTGCATCTATCTGCTGGCCCAACCGCTGCCACACGGAAGACACACGTAGTCCAGGGTACTCATGCCCAATGGCCGATGCTTTCCCCCATGATGTAGATGGCCCTGTGGCCTGACGCCTCCCACCTCGAGCCTTGCCAAATGCCTCTGCAACCACAATGGCCACTGGGACGATGGAATCCCCTGGGGCCGCCATGCTCATGCCCTGTTCGGAGGTGCCTGCACATCCTCCATTGGCAAGGGTCCAGTTGTTGGAGTGACCACATCTGCTGGTCCTCCGACTCCCGCTCTGGCAGGGATGTGTTCTCCACCAGCCTGGCTGTGGTGGATGGGGCAGATCCACAGGGTGCCCAGGTGAGTCATGGACGGGAAGACGCCATGGAGGATGACTGGTTCATAGGGTGTGCAGATGAGGAAGGGGTCACAAGAGCGTCCAGCACATGGAGGAGCCCTGTGCCAACGACCTGTCCAAGCAAGTCCACGCGCCCACACAGCTGTCGGAAATGATATGCCTTGTCCTGCCTGGAACCACACACATCATCCCGAATTGCCCGTGTGCGCAACGCAACTCCGACTAGGACAGGCTCAACCCTGTCACGGATTGCCTCGTCCGCAGGTAGAGGAAGGTCAGTAGATGTAGACGCATCCCCTACCTGGGAATGGGCCTGGACAGAGGCATCCCTGCTGGTGCAGGTGCAGGATGATGCAGTCACAGGATCAGGGAAGGGATTACACACAGGCACGTCCACGGCGACCTGTGCTGCTGCCTGCACCTGCCCCTGGACTGAACTACTTGCCCCAGTGGAAATACCCCCTCCAGGCCCCATGCATAGGTCTGATACAGCCTCCTCCTCAACCACACCCCTCACCAACCTGGATGACTCTGTGCCGTCTTCCGTAGCATGCTCCTGTGGGGCCTCACCAGTCCCTTCATCTGCCAAGGAGTCCACACTCAAAATTGACCTCTTGGACCAGCCCTCGGCAGCTGCGGCCATGTACGTGGCACCAGTTTCCTCACTTCCGGAAGATATTATTACCTGGGAAGGGGGCAGGGCCTTGTGTCTCCGGCTGGTGGTCGCATCCCCGAGGCTGGGCTCCACAGCGCCGTCTCCGCCCTCTTCATCAGTCGACACTGCAGACAGGGAGAGACAGAACACAGGCATCAGGACACCGTACAATGGTCTGCTAGACACATGACTATAGCACATGAGTGGCAGTGTCAAACGTCACAGGTGGCATCACACTCCCCATCACTCAGGTCAATTGAACCCACACACATGCAGAAACAAGCAGGGAACGTGCAACAGGCATCTGCATCAATTCTCATGGAACTGCATGAACATCCTAAGGGTGGCATGACATCACAATCATTATGGAGCATGCAATTCACATGCACACAAGCCACCAGACAGACATGCATCTGGACATCTCTACCTCCTGTCACAGTGCAATCATCGTCCACTATGTCACATCTGCCAATCGGGTACCTACATGTCCGTGTCGCATGCATCCATGGCGTCTCACAGTCACACACACACCAAACAGACACACGCACATGTCCACTGTGCACGTACATGAAGGTGGGAAGAGCATCCCATGTGTCACATCCCAAACATGGCTGAGTCCACACACAGGCATGCAAACATGTGTGCATCTTCACATGCAGTTGTGCATCATGCATTGCAACACATACACCATTGATCTGCAGCACACATGACTGGATGGACTCACATGCAGCACAGTCCTGTCTCTGCACATGCACATCCATACATGGGCCATGTCAGACAAATGTCCAAGCTGCACACTCCAGCCACACCTCAACATGCACTGTGTCAAATGAGAACGCATGTACACTTACCGTTCGACTCCAGACGGGTCTGCCTCTCGAGGACCTGATGGTAAAGCGATGGGCGAATGCGCTCCAGGACCCACATCTGGTTGGTGGTAAGCAAGACCCAGCGCCCCACTGCATCCACTGTGTCCAAGAGGCGCCAGGCCTTCCTGAGGGTCCAGGACTTGAAGTCCTCCCATCGTTATGGACGTGTTTGCAGTCGCGGGGTTCCACCCCCTCCACGTTGATGGCACCCACAATGTCCAACCAGATCCTCTCCCATCATTGTCGGTGTCTGAATAGGGGATCATAATTCCCCAGGTCTTGGTCCACCAGGATGCCGACTTCTTTTGCAGTGAAGCTGGCAGCCCACTGTCTCCCTGTCGGGGGGGTCACCACTGGTCCCAGATGGTGTTTGGCTCAACATGCAAACCCCCGAGGCAGGTGTGGATGGGCAACTGAGTCCTGGGGTTAGGCTGTGGTGCGATGGAACACCAGTCTGGAGTCTTCTGTTCCAGCAGGGGTGATCAAAGCAACTGGACCCCTGGTGATGGCTGATGTGCAGGCACCTAATTGCAGGGCACGTTCACAGCCGGCAGTGTGGCAGCAGCAGATGGCTCATAGGAGGCTGCTCGCGGTTTTGGGGGGGCAGGTAAATGGCCTTCTGGGCAGGAGAATGGTCTTCCATGTGTTGTCGCGTGGCCAGCTTCATGCAGAGTGACTCGGCACATGAAAATTCTGCACGTGTGCATGTAATTCGAGGAAAGGCCCTTAGCGCATAAGCACGTAAGTGATGTGGCGCGTGTAGGTGTTGCTATGCGCACACGGTTAAAGGTCGGCTTAGGAAGCCATTTCCCTGTACATGCTTTTTGTGGAGTGCAAGCGTGTGATTCTTGTACATCCTGTGGGTTAACACACGATTACTTCACAATGGTTGCAGTGCATACTCCTTGTTTACTGTGGCAGAGCTCACTTCTTGTTTTGGCGCTGGTTTTGCCAACACGCACACGCGTGTGTTTTTCCATACATTTTTCCAGGCAGACGGTGAGTCGTGCACGTATTTTACCACTGTGGTTGCCCCCTTGTGTTGCATACCCATTCAGAGGTCATTGTAGCCTGCGTGTTCTACACGTACGCATATGCATTATTTGTGTTTCTGGGTGCCACGGCGTACTGCAAGTCCTTAATTCCACACACGTGGGCTACCAAGGCTTCACGTGCATGTTTGTTTTTGGGGTGCCTGAACATTGCATGACCCGTCATTTTTCCCCAGGGGTCACAGGCAGCCAGGCAGGAGCACTGGGGTACCTATTCCATCTAGTACCCTGCCCCCTTCACCCCAATTGCCCAGGACAATTGTTTTCTGCACCTCCCATTCGTACAAGTACATCAGTGCCATGGTTGGGAGTTGACCAAGTGGTAAGGGAGGCAAAGGTGGCCGACCTCCAAGAGGTGTCTGTGGTAGGGGATGTGGCCAGGATGACCAGGGTGGCCAAGATGGCAGCGGTGGGCAACGTGGGCAGGGTGGCCCAAGAGGGCAGGGTGTCCTGGACCATTTAGGGACACCTATGCCCCCCAGTGGGTTGGGGAGATGCTGCTGCATCCCAGCTCAGGCCCTGCTAGCCTGGCCCGGATTGGTCATGGAACAGGCACGGGATGAGTCACAGGCCGACTTCTGTGTCATGAAGTCCAAGCCATGTGTGGCGGTGAAAGTTGCTGTCACCAGGACATGTGGATCTGGGGCAGCAATGTCATCTGGCTCCTCACACCAAGGCAGTTGTTCCACTTGGTCCTGGCAACAGCACCCAGCAGCCAATGCCTGCAGTGAGACCTTTGGTCATCGTGCCATTGCCTGCTTCCAGAGCCCAGTCCACCTGCACTCTTCAGCCCCTACAGAACGGAGTGGTGTAAACCACTCAGGGTCCACGCCAATTCTCAAGAGGAAGGAGTATGCTCTTGCGGAACAGGCTGGGACCCCAGACAAGGCTCGCCCCTCCGGCACATCAAGGAAGTGCATTTTCAATAATGTGGAGCTAGACACACTTGTGGGCTACGTGTCGGTACATGGCTGTGATATGCTGGTGATGGCAGGGTGCAAGACTACACCTGCTCGAATAGAACCCACTGGCAGTGCATCGTGGACCACATTAGTTCCTTGGGATTTGTGAAGTGCACAGCTGATGATTGCTCAAAGCATTGGAATGAGCTCAAATGCTGAGCAAAAAACAAGTTGGCTTCTAATTATGCCTCTACTCTGGTGACTGGCAGTGGGTCACCACAAGAGGAGGATGAACTCACAGAACATGAGGCAATCGCTGAAGGGATCAACGCAGAGGATCAGATCCAAGGTGTGGGAAACCTCCCAGATCTTGAGACAATGTCCGGTGAGTGCCCATGCGTGTGTGTCCAGACCATGTGTATGTTGCTTGGGTGATGTGTTGTGATCGATTGCAGGACAGGCTGTGTAGTCATAACTGCCATATGTGACCGATGTAGTGCCTCCAAGCACCTTGGGTTTGGGGTTCACTGTATCCCTACAGACCACTGCAAACACTTTGCACATGATGACTGCACTTGCCCTTGAACTGCCATCATGCCACAACACTGTTATTACAGTTGTTTTCTCTTTATTCTGCCTGATTCATGGAATCATTTGCATGAAAAACTCAGACTTGTGTGCCTTTCTGCCCGAAAATCACCATTCCTTCAGACAGGAATTTTCAGCAGAAAGGCACGCAAATGTGTGCTTTTCACCCAAATAATTCCATGAATCAGGCTGATTGACTGCTGAGCACCTGCACCCGCTAACTTCTGAGCCCTGTTTCAACCTTCAACAAGACAATTGACATGTCTCATGTCAAAGTGACCTACCATTGATGTATCCATGTGCCTCCCATTACTGTATTTGAAAACACTGGCATTGTTGCAGCTTATGGCACATGTGTGTTTTGTACCACTCTTTTGCATGTTCTGTTTGATGATATGTGTTTTACATGGATGGGGGACAGTAGTGATTAACTCCCATCTGGGTGTCCTTGTCAGTTCTGCCATGGCTATGCTACGTGCCATCTGTGTGCTGGCATGTGTCATGTATGTGGATGGTCCATGCCACTCACAGGCTAATGTGTGATGCAGGTGCTATGCACCATGCTGCACCTCTGTTGCTTTTCTATTTTGGAGTAATCCGTGTCTGCTTTCAGGGTACCCTTCCACTTCATTGCCACTGCATGCGTTGCTGAGTTTTTTTCATGTGTGACATGTCTGATTAATGTATTGGATGTGTACATTGTGATGCCTATGTGTGTCGGCTATGCTGTTTATGTGTGTCTTCATGACTTCTCTTTTCGTTTTGTGCAGGTGATGAGGCACTAGATGCTGGGGAGGAGGAGGAGATGGCGCAGGGGCAGGAGTACTCAGAGCCCCAACCAAGCAACAGTGGAGGATGTGGGGTTTTGCAGCATGAGAATCCATTGCTCATACAGACCACCCTGTCCACGGGTGTCTCTGGGTACACCTCTTAGGATCTCTATGGCTCAGGTGCTGAATCAGACATTGGCACAAATGTCCCATCACAGGTAAGTGTTTCTGGCAGGGATGCTGTTCTGTCCAATGCACCTGCACTGGGGGGAGATCCCTCAATGGCCCATTCAGTGTTGAAATGTCCGCCTGTGGCGGTTACGGATGCGGGACCACACTCCACACTATTTGCTCCTGGGGCAGCAGATCAAAGGAGTAATGCAGTCCTGCAGCCTCAGGTAGTGCCAGCACAGCAAGGTGCACATCACCTTGGGCCCGGCAGGTGTCATGTCCAGCAACGAAGTGGCCGTGCGCCACCGGGCAATACTGTGTGGGAGAACTCCATGTATGCAATTGCACAACAACAGGGGGCATCATGTGAGATGATGACTCAGACCGTGGATAGGGTGGCCACTTCCATTCTCCCCCCAAAAGGCAGGTGGAGCTCCAGCAGCAGGCAATGTGGTCCACGTGCCGCTCACACAGGCAGGACATGTGGCCGCCAACAGGGACCGACGGGCTAAACTTGGGGCTCTGCAGACAGCCATATCTGCAGAGGCATGGGCCCACAGGGATGCCCTGAGGGAACATAACACCTCCCTCAGAGCTACTCTGGGTGCACTTGAGGTGTCCCAGAGTAGACGGTCAGAACAGCAGCTGGAGCAAGTAACATGCACCATCTCAGCTGAGCTCCAGGCAACCCGTAAAGAGATCCGTGCATCACGTGAGGCCTTGCAGGCAGAACTCTGTGCTACCCGTGACATGCTGCATGGGGACCTCCGGACAATCATCCTGCCGAACCAAACCTTTCAAACCTGCATGCTTGCTGCAATGGAGGAGCATGCTACAGCTTTGCGGTGTATGCCTCCCGTACCACGCACACCTTCTCATGTAGCACCAGAGGGTGACGACAGCAACGGCCGTTCTCCCACTATCGGGTAGGAGTGCAGGCCATGAGCCCATGGAGGGATTTTTTTTCCTCAACATCCACGCATGTGGTTGTTGGGGTGCACCCTGCACCTCCTCCCTCCTGGGTGGTCCCGCCCCCCCAAGTCGCCCATGGCCATTTTTGATTTTTGGTTTTTATTTTTTCATTTTTATTTTTCCTCTTTTTTTGTTTATTGTGCATTCATGTTACAGTGTGTTGCTTTGTGTGCACCCGCAGGCATCTACTGTGTGTTCCAGCTGGGCTCATAGAGGCTTGTCTTGTGTTTGAGGCTTGGGGTCCAGACACATATGCCACTCCTGTTTCCCCTTTCCATGGGCTTGCAAGGGTGGAACTGTGTGACAGTAACTTACACAGAGGCATTGTGCTTCCATCAGTTGTGTAGCCAGTCTGTAGTCCAAACTGTGTATACACCCCTAGTGGGGATTCATGATGGTTTCTCCACTGCATGGTTGATTTGTATATTGTATTCAATATTGCTCATTATGCATATTTACATGCAGCCTACCTTGACTGTCTCCATTACAGATGCAGTTCATGCTGCATGCAGTATCCTGCCACATTTACCTACCAGCATCACACTGAACATGGGAGAGGTCGATGTGCTGCAGTTGTCAGATTGTGACACTTGGACTACTGTGATTGGTCACTGTCAGAAGATGCCACTGTCCTGTATTCAAGATTTTTCATGCTGTTAAGTAAGTATGTGTTCATGTGTGCATTTTTTTTTGTCATATGTGAGACGGAATTGTCTGTGGCCTTTTTCCATTTGTGACTGTGCACTATGCAACAGTTGTGCATTGTGTTGCTTTCACATTGTATGCCATGCCATGGTGTGTCGGGTGGGTGACGTGAGGTTTGGGAGGGGTTGGGTGACATACCAGTATTTGGGTGTACTGTTTTGCAAGGGTGTAGTCCTTTATGAAGCTTGAATCTTTGCCTTTTGCTGACACAGCATTGGCTTTCTTTAAGTAGCTAGGGATGCACACAATGTAGCACTTCCAGGGAAACAATCTCAGGGTGGTAGGGTTGTGACAGTTGACTGTCCCTTTGTCATCATCGATTGTCATCTGGTTTGTGCCAGGGCTGTGTGTATTCCGCAGGGGTGGGAATTTAGGTGAAAAATGTTGCCACATGCTGGGTACGGGCTGCCTCGCCACGTGCCCTTTCCCCTCCCATGCGCAGTGGCCATGCATGTGGTTGGGGATGTGGGGACACCACCATGTCCATTGGTACACCCCGCAAGGTTGCAATGTTGTGCATGACACATGTTACCACAATGATCCGGCACACTACTGGGGGCGCATATAGCAGCTGGCCACCAGAGGGGTCAAGGGAGCGGAAACGTGACTTGAACACTCCGAATGTGAGCTCCGCTATGCCCGGGTTGCAATATGGGCTGTGTTGTATCTTACCTCGGGTGGTGTAGTGGGGTTCCGTATTGACGTCATCATGTATGTGCTCAGAGGGTAGGCACTGTCCCCTGGGGAGGTGAGGATGGTTGTGCTTAGTTGGGTTTTGCCATTTCTCTGTGTGTGACATGCATGCATGTGAACACGCATTTGTACTCACCAATGAGCCATGTGTCGCCATGCTTCCCAGCTTCCAGTTCCTGGTTTAGAGGTGACATTCTGAATAGGAAACTATCATGGGTGGCCCCTGGATAGTTTGCGTAGACAGATGTGATATTCCCATGGCATTGCATACCACCTGCACATTGATGGAATGCCAGTGATTTCGGTTGCGATAGATGCGCTCAGTGACCCTAGGAGGATGTAGAGCCACATGGGTGCAATCAACGGCAACAAGCACTTTGGGGAAGTATGCCACCCAGTAAAAGTCCTGGACCACGGCCTGCCTTTCTGCGGGTTTTCCGGGCATGTATATGTGCCTGCAGACTGAGGGGTGTGCAGTCATGAATGCCAACATCTGGTGTAGGCAGCGTGACTGCGTGGGCTGTGAGACGCCCTCAACAATGGCATTTGTCTGCTGAAATGACCCAGTGGCCAAGTAATGCAGTACAATGAACACCTTTTCCAAGGGGCTCAGTCCTTTGGAGCACAGGGTGGGTGATGTGAGGTCATCCTCCCACTCAGCGACCAGGTCTAGGATGGTATGGGGTGGAAACCTGTACCTGCCATAGACCTGGTCATCAGGCATCCCAAAAAGGCTGGTCCTGCGTAAAAAAATGTGGGGCCTGGCTAGCCTCCTCCTCCTGCAGTGTCCCACGACCACTGCTGTGAGGAACGGTACATTCATCGTAGCGGTATGAGCTTGTTTGCTGTTTTAGTGCACTTTTATGCTGCGTTAGGGTGTTTATGCCAGCTTTCGCCTGACGTACGTGTTTCCGGCTTAGCGCATCTTTTGTGGTGCACAGG
Organism: Ambystoma mexicanum; assembly: GCF_040938575.1. NCBI lineage: Eukaryota > Metazoa > Chordata > Amphibia > Caudata > Ambystomatidae > Ambystoma > Ambystoma mexicanum. The sequence goes on from NC_090937.1 coordinate 529,348,731, forward strand.
TTTACCCTGTTCAATTCCATGAATACGTGTTGTTAGCGCGCGTGTGGGCGAGGATTTGGCAGCCATACTTCCCCCATAACACCCACATTTTCGCGTGTTGTTCCCCATTCCCCGTGTTCCGCCCCCATTTTGGGTGTGTGTGCTGGGTGGTGTGCACCTTCACTGGCCGTCTTGCGCACAGCCTTCAGAATTTTGCAATGACGTGTGTGCCACATGCAGATTCAGTGCAAGTCACAGGTAAGCCAAATGCAGTGCCTTCCATGAATCGCAAAACAGGAGCTTGCGCGGCTTTCACCTACGTGCGCTGCGATTTCCACACGTGCACCCCGTTTTCAGCGCACATTAATTCCATGAATTACCCTGAAAGAGTTGCTGCGCTGTTTATTAAAAACTGGTTTGTAAGATTCCTGGATGCTTGTACATCCTACAGATTTTGATGTCATGTTTCATTCCATCCCTCATAATACAGGGTCCTATAGTGACTACATTTGCATTTTGAAATCTAATAGTAGAATCTAGGATTGAAAGCCCAGTAATATCGGATCATTCTGCAATAATCACCATTTTGGACTTGTTGTCGAAAAGGGATGGAAATGTAATAATTCTTTATCGGCCAATCATACATTTGAAAAGTCATGTCTCAAATGTCATCAATATTTATTTGAAATTAATAAAGATGCTGATAGTACACCTTAATAATTGGGATACTTATAATGCATCTCTGCAAGGTCATATCATGTGTCCAAAGTAAATAAAAGAGGTGAAGAAGACTTTAAATCATTTTAATCATTTGAATACGCTTGAAAAAAGATATAATTCCAATGCAGACGTCCGCTTCTTTAGGGACATTTTGTTCAGAACACGCTCGCAGACTTTTATTTAAATATAAATCAACAATTTATCAAACGTCAACTAAGATAAGTAAGGCACTTGCATCATATTTAAAAATCAGAAGAGAAATGTCAACAATGTCATGTTTCAAAAATTATTCAGGGTGTTAATGTCGGCCGAGAAAGCTATCTTAGACATTTTTTTCAAGTTTTACAAGAATCTGTACCCATCATAACATACTGACTCATAAATTGATTTTAATATTCTATTTGGTCTGTTAAAAAGAAATCCTCACTCAGATATTTATTTGAGGGCCCTTTTTTAATCCTATACATGTTGATGAAAACCTTAAAGCTGTAAAATATTTGAACAAGGGTAATGCACCTGGCCCAGAGAGTTTCTATATAGATTTATTTGGTCGATTTACTTCCACCTTCCACCTTGACCCCAAAATTAGATTCCCTATCTACATATTTTTCATAGATTGGTAGACCATCTGGCATGTTTATTGAAGCCCTTTCGATTCTTTTCTCAAAATCGGATAAGGATAATGAACTTCCTTAAACTTTAGGCCAATATCACAAATTAACTCACAGTGTAACATTTTTGCTTAAATATGAACTAATAGAATCAATTTATTCACTCACAATTATTAAATCCGGTCAAGTAGTTTTTGTCAGGGGAAGGAATATATATTAAAATACCAGACATTTTATGGATGTGCTTCATATTATGAACACAAAACAATACAAAGAAAATGTATAGTTATATGCCAATCACTTTGAATGATGAAAAAGCATTTGATCATGTAGAGTGGGATCATCTTTTTGAGGCATTTTAGTGGCATGGCATTGTGTGAGACTTTAGGTCGCTAGTTAAACTATTATATTCAGACCCCCAAACCATCTATTTTTATGAATGATCAAGTTCCTCTTTCTTTTTCTTCCAAAGAGCTACCCGGCTAAGGTTGTCCTTTAAGTCTAAGGGCCTCATTACACGGTAGGCGGTAAGGGTTTACCGGTACCGGTAAACCCTTACCGCCTTACTACGAGGTCCCTTTGCGGGTTGGTACATTAACGCCTGCTTTTAGCAGGCATTAAAAAACGAACCCGCAAAGGGACCAGGGTGCTAATTACAGTACCGCAATTTGCGGTACCGTAATTAGCGCCTTCCCCATTCCCATTATGCCTATGGGGCAAAAATGGGAATGGGGAAGGGCAATGGAGGAAGGAGGAATTACCGCCTTCCCAACCTTGGAATAGGGCGGTAATTCCCCTTTCCTCCAAGGCAGTACCGGTAAATTACCGGCATGAACCATGGTCCTAATAGCGCCATGGTTTACCGCCTACCGTGTAATGAGGCCCTAATTCTGTGATCAATTTGTGATCCTCTCCTTTCTACTCATTAGTCAAAATCAAAACGAAACACACACTAGAAGCAGAAACTATGCTTGTCAATGTGCAGCTCAATTTAAAATGACTAGGGTGCTCTGATTTGCTGGTCTTATTCCCCCAATTGTTTCTCTCACTTGTAGATGAATAGCTGACCTTCAACTACTCCTTGAGACATGCCCAGCAAAGCTCAACCTTTCTGGAAAGTTCCAACACTTCTACCAGATTTCGTTTCCCTCCAATTGCATGTCTGCGTCCGTTTAGCGTATTACTCCTGAATGAGTTCTCATTTCTGGCATGGATTTAAAAGCACAAGGAGGTGATGGAATGAGCGCAATTACATGAACACTTCAGAGAAAAAAGTTATTCCAAGTTATATCCAAGTTCACTTTGTTTGTAAAAGTTAGGTAATTTTAGAAATTGATTTATCATGCTCGCTTCCCTTGCATTGTGACAGTATACCTCTTTCGAATGGAATTGCTTGCTCATTCATTGTTGCCGATCTTTGGGAGATACGCATGGTATTTATGTTTTTTTGTTGAACACGAATGTCACTTCACTTTTTATTTGTTGTTGTAATTGTTGTATCAGGACTAATGAACCACTGAAATGTTATACAGAAATAAAAAGAAAAAATGCATCTACAGCAAAATAATAAATGCTGGATGAACAAGATTTAGTCCAAATGCTTGTCTATTCTATGCTAAGTTGATTATAAAGACAGCAAGTTTCCTGTTTTTGAGTTTCATTTGAATGATTAATATATTTGCATAAAGTGCATGTAAACACACAAAATACTGATGGTAGGACGCCCACCTTCGTTGCACATCTTTGTGAGGAAGGACAATTGGCCTGAAGGCTTTCACGACCCTGCTCATGGGCAGACATGGGGTTTAATGGCCCACTAGCCCAAGCTTTGGTAGGCCTGAGTCAAGCGAGTGCCTCAGCTCGCTCTGTGGGCTGTTCAACCCCATGTCTGTCCCCCAGCTGCGGCGTGAAAGCTTTTTGCACCCCAGGATTTAACGAGGTGCGGATAGGTTTCTTTTTTTGTTTTCTTTTGATGGGAGATGAGCTCAGCACGAGCCAATCTGCCGTCGGAGGGAAGAAAATGACATAAACCACCACCATTAAAATGGGAAAGGACTAGGTCCCTTTTTGGATGAAGGGGGTCATGGAAAACATGTTCCAAAATGGCCACCATCATCTGAAAAAGGACATGCCCTCATTACGACCCTGGCGGAAAGCGACTGACCGGAGCGCCACAGCGTAAATAGCGTTTCCGCCATTGCACGAAGGAGCAAAGTGCGGCCCATTCCGACCCATCGGGCACGAGCACCACGGCATGGCGGAAGTGCAAAGTCCGCGATGGCGGAAATGACCCCAAAACGGCCCACACCGCCGCCGTACGGCGCCCTAGGTGCAATACCGCCACCCCTCTTAGCGGTCACCGCAGTGTGCGCCTACCGGAAAGTACGGTGCCCGGAAATATACGGAAACGGAAGTTAAAACATGGGCCCGGAACGGGAAACATCCCGGCGTACACCTATAAATACACTAAAATCACACAACCACTAAAATCACTACCCTGAAACACACCCCAACCCGTCAACCACCCTAGCGAAACCAAGAAAAATGGGAAAAGTAGCGAAGAAAGCGTGCGACCGCAAGCGGCAGGTCCACTTCTCCCGTGAGGAACTCACCGTGCTAACAGAGACCCTCCAGGAGAATGCTGCCGTCGTCTTCTGCACGCAAATGACCAGGACGGCACTTGCAAACAAGAAGGCCATATGGGCTCTGGTGGCACAGCGGGTAAGTGCGGTGGGGACCGCACCCCGCACCCCACAGCAATGCCGCAAGCGATGGGACGACCTGCGGATACGCGTCCGCAGCATACTCTCTGCCAACCGCAACATTGCCACAGCCACCGGGGGAGGTCCTGAATCACCCATCAAGTTGACCCCCTGGGAAGAAATCTGTGCCTCCACCATCGGAATGGAGAGCATAGAGGGAGTCGGAGGGATGGAGAAAGGAGTGCAGACATCCGAAGATTCAGGTAGGTGGGCCAGATAAAACAATGCCACATCCACACAGTCCATCCATGTGAAGTACCATGCGTCCACATAGTGCAACAGAAACACATGTCCTGGAGAACGTCCACACACATCGGCCTGCAAGCGCACGTTAAAACCCACAATAAATACATAAATAATTAAAAACCCCTAATACACGCACTACACGTGCAGCAGGCACACCCTAACTGCAGGCTGCCAGACAACTGCACCCTCACTCCACACACAAATCAAAGCACCTCCAAGGCCCCGACCCAAATCACCCTCAGGTACCACCCCAATGCATGTGATACAATGCCATTCCAATTCCCACAGACCCATCAATAACCCTCGCCCTCCTTTACTCCACCACAGGGTCCGATCCAAACGACGAGCTACAGGACACCCCTACCAGCACACCTGCAAAGAGGGCCAAGACCAACGGCCAGAGACCCTCCACCTCAGCTGCACGCATCAAGACACGGCAGCAGCACAAATCAGGTGGCAGCACAGAGGAGGGAACATCAACAGGCACCCCAGCAGCCAGCATGCCCACAACACCACCACCACAGGTCCCCCCAATGGATGCCACAGAAGGCACTGCCTCTGGTGGCAGCAGCACCATAGGTGACACCCCATTGATGGCAGCATGCTCGGACACAGAAAACGGGGATGCCGAAGTCAGATCCATCCATGACCTGTCCCAATCCCCCTGTCTGTTCCATCCCGTACAACATGAGGATACCACGCAGGGGCACCCACCAGACGACGACTGGCCATCCCCCACAAGCCCTGTGGCAAGGCAACATGAGGACAACAGCCCCTCTGTGACACCCCCGGAAATGGCCATGGCCCAGCAGAGGCAACAGTCCCTCGACCAGTTGATCGAACAACAGCAGCAACTGGCAACACTCCTCAAGGACCATGCCGATGAATGTGGGGGCACTAAGGCAGACATAGAAACATCAACTGAGACACTTAGGGCAGAAATGGAGAGAGGTACAGAGACGCTAAGGGCACAAATTGAGAGAAGCACCGAGAGCCTGAGGGGGGAACTGCATGCGACGTCCAAAGACGTATGTGCCGAACTTGCCGCAGTGCGCCGTGTGCTCACTGAGCTCTCGCAAACCCTTAGGGACATGCATGGACGTGAGCAGGCAGACACATCATCCGTTGCAAGTTCCGTCCAGGGCAGCCCCCAACGTAGATCTGGAAGGAACCTGCGCTCCACAGGCAGGGGTGCCCCTGATACCCGCAGAGGGGGCATGCAATAGCGACAGCCCACTGACAATGAGCATCTTTGGACACTGGTGTTCGGGGGGGAGGTAGGAGGGTGGAGGGGGTGTGTTGGGCTCACTTGGGTGGCGGGTCGATAGGGTGTTCAACATGATATCACATATGCCATAAAAAGTGCACGATCAACCAATGAGAAGTGTGGACATTGATCTTTGTGTACTAGGCCATCATAGGCGTACAGTCCATATTGTGCATGTCCCAGACACACGCAGTGCCACGAGTCCCGTGTCCATGTATCAGCCACCAGGCGTGAGTGCTAGAAGCATACATCAATGAGATGCTGACGAATGTCACGGGCCTCCGGTGCCTCGCAGACTCCATGAGGTGCTGCCACATCCCCACCCTCATCATGACCATCATCAGGTGCTTGCAGTTCTGCGTCAGGGGGCATGGGCACATTTCTACGTACGCACATGTTGTGGAGCATGACACATGCCATCACCATCTTTGCAACCTTCTCATGGCGGTACAGGAGTGCCCCGCCAGACCTGCTGAGGCAGCGGAAACGGGTCTTCAGTAGGCCGAATGCCTGTTCAATGACTACACGGGTACGTGAGTGGGCATGGTTGTAGTCCTCCTCATGCTGGTCCCGTGGGTTCCGGACTGGTGTGAGGAGCCATCTCTTCAGTGGATATCCAGCATCACCTGTATGTGGACGAGAAACGTATGATGTGGAATGCCATTGATACGTACGCACACCCCCCCCCCCCTTCCTGGCAGGTCAATGCCAATTCACATACCCCACATCATCATGCATGTAATGAGACTCACCGAGTAGCCAGGATCTGTTCCCTGCGTGTCGCTCCATGTAGCGTGGTATTGTAGAGTTCCTCAAGACCATAGAATCATGGGTTGATCCAGGGAATCGGGCACAACAATGTGTAATGATCCTGTTGGAGTCACACACCATCTGTACATTCAGGGAATGAAATTGTTTTCGGTTGCGGTACTGGGCCTCCATGGCATGTGGGACGACCAATTCAACATGGGTGCAGTCGATGGCACCAATGCAACCCGGTATGCCGCCAAGTGCATGGAATCCCACTTTTGTGTTGGTTATTTCCTGCTCCGAGCGTGGTAGAGAGATGTAGTCGTCTGCGTGCTTCAGGAGGGCATCGAGCACTTGCAATAGTGTCCGTGAGAACAGTGGCTGAGAAATGCCATGCAACTGTCCGACTGTGTGCTGGTAGGTGCCTGTGGCCAGGAAGTGGAGTACAGACACCACCTTCAGTAGGGGTGGGATGGCGGTTGGGCTATCTATCATGCTGACAAGGTCAGCCTGTGTCATGTCCACAATGGCGGTTATGGTGTCCCGGTCCAGACGGTAGAGGGTGTGGATCTGCTCATCAGTGAGGTTGAACGGATGTGCTCGGAGGCGTGGGATTGCGGGCTGCCTGCGTGGTGGTAGTGGCTGTGCTGGCAGCCCTTGCTGGCCCTGCCTTGGCCTCCTCCTCCTCCTGCGTCTCCTCCGTGCGGCTGGTTGTAGTTGGTGTTCGTCTTCTTCTTGGAGTCGGAGCGCTTGCAGTGCTATCAGGTCCCCCAGGGCCAACATCGCGAGTCCTGCCGGTAGCATTTCGGTGTGGTTGTGGGAGGAGACTGGCTGTGCAATTTATGTGTTTTCAGGCTGTATGGCCTCCACCTGTGGTGATTGATTCCACCTGTGCAAACTGCTCTCCCCTTTTGCCGAGCACGTCCCGCGCAAAACGCTGCAATTCGGGGAATTGTATCTTGCTATTGCAATCATGTATTTGTACCCGATGGCCGTGTAAGATTGGTTGATATGTTCATTCTGCTGTGGTCCCATTGTTTCACATGCATTCATTGCAGTCGCGAACAGACTTGTGAAGGGTCACTGGAACGTAGTACTCGAGTAACGGTGGACCCTCATGCATCACTGCACCGAGGTTCAACGACGGGCGGGGCGTCCCATTCGTGGGTGAAGGCAGTTGCCATTTTCACACACAGCCGCACTCGATGGAATAATTAGTGATTTCAAACGGCCACAGATGCCTTTTCGACGTGATGTTGCAAATGAGGAATTCGAGGGGCGGCGCTTTCGGTTTCCAGCTAGCGACGAGGAGATGCCCACAGGTCTGACTGCAAATGTAACGTTCTATTGTTCTATGTCCTTGAGACAGGGCCCATGGCGAGGGAGCAATGATTGATATGAATAGTTTGGGATGCGCAATAGCGAAGTGGGCGATGAGGCCGTCCGTTCCCAATAACATGTTACTTCACAACACTGGAATTACGGGCTGGGGCACTGTGGATTTAGCAGGCTGCATAACGCACGGACTCAATGGATGTTTCTAATGTTATGTGAGTAATTATTCAGGCATTTTGATCCCGGGATGAGGGAATGATGGATGGATGCATGGGCAGGTGATTTGATACAGAGTTTGCCATGTACAGGGCTTCTTGGGATCTATCCGCCTCCCCTACGCTATGTGATGCAGGGCTGCCATTGTGGGACCATCGTCCATCTGGCCTTGTTGAGCCCTCCCTGTCTCGAGGCGCCCTCAGACACTTGTGTCCATGCACGTTAACATTCCCATCTGATGGAATCTGTTTTGACAGACGCATGCACAGGTACACTCGTTTGTGATGGTGTTTGCACCTCGATATAGATGGTTATGAGTCGCAAGTGGTTTTGGGGTGGTGATGATCCTTTTGGTTGGGCTAGCATGCATATGGCTGTGGATTTCGTGTGATCATTGAAGTGAGTAGTTGGAATGTAGTTCTGATGGCCATTCTGTTCTTTTTCTTTTCTTTTGGTTGACAGGTATCTCCTCCCCTTTTGCCACTGCCATCTGTATGCCACTCCTGCAGATGGATTTTACTCCCGACACCTGCTGCTTCGTGTTAATCAGTGGAGCAGCATTATGATCTTATGGGACGATCGCCAATGGGCCACATGCCCTTACGCAGTACTGGTGGCTCGGAGCAACATTTCGGCCTTTCAGCTGGACTAGTGCCTCCCCATTGGGACGGCCCTGCGGTTCTGTGCGCTTCCATGTTGCATTTTCGTACGTGATTGTGGCTCTGTGTACCATGGGGGAACAGGGCGACACACAGGTAGTGGCTGGTCATTTCTTGCGGAAGCAGCCCACAATGGTGATTGGTGTTTTGGAGTTCATGGCCTGATGGCTGTATGGGCTTGGTGATTTTGATGTGCATAAAATTTCTATTCGGATTTGGCCCGTGTAGCGTTTTTCTTTGCAAGTGATGTGGCATATGCCAATTTGGGGGGCGATGTATTGTGAGGAGATCTGCATCGGGTTCCGGCTTCGGGGTTTAGTTGCGTGGTACTGTACTGGCCGCGTTTGCCTACGAAGCCCAGTGAGGTCAGGGATGGGGGCTGCCAATATGACAGTTTGAATGTTGTCATGCTCAGGGGCGGGGGATTGGGTTTTGTGTAACAGATGCCGGTCAGCCAGGTGGACTGGTGGAATGATGTGATTTTCGGAATATTGCTGGTCACAGGTGCCTGTGTTTGCGTGCGTTTCTTGGTGGGGGACTGTGGTCATGTCCATTGGGATGGCTTCTGTATTCGTGCCATCTGTGCCCTGCAGCTCCCATTGGCCCCTGTTGTGTTTCTTTTGTTCGTTGGCATGCATGGGTGACTTGTACATTTCAATGGTTGCATTGTGGCTTCATTGCACCTACGGGGAGTTGTACTTTGTGGGCAGGGAGCGGTGTACAGGCACTCAGTGGGGCCGTTTACGGTTGATTCGCGATGCCGTACTTCTCGCCATGGCGGAATGGTACATTACGCCATGCCTGATGGCGTTAGGTACATGTCCGCTAGGGTCGGAATTGGCGTACCGTTGCACCATGGTGGTGTTTGCGGTTTGGCATGGCGCGCGCGCGCGTGCTTGGTGCAGTTAGCGTTGGCGTTCACTACGGTGTCGCTAATGGCTTCGTACTTTGCAGTGACGGGTCATAGTCGCACCGAGCGCTATTCGATGGCGGTATTGCATTTCCGCCATCGTTTTTCGATTTCCGCCAGGGTCGTAATGAGGGCCTATAGTCCCTTTTCTATTTTAATGGGACAACCATTTATTTTTTCCTCTAGCATCGGTCGTGAATGCACAATTGCATCTGGGAAAGGCTGATTGTGACTGATGAAATGATATCAAAACTTGCTGAATTAATGCCAGTTTGCTATCTTTGCTGTGGGTGAAGGTTCCTAAACCGTCAGATAAGCCAGCAAGGAATACAGTAAGCTTGGATTGTCATTGTTTGCATTGTGCAGGAAGTAGGTCTGGGTTCTGTTCATGGGCTTTCATTACTACAATGTATCTTCTGAATCGGACCAGATCAACTTGATCAACCTGTAGTCCAACATACTACTACTGGGCAAAAAGGAACATAAGGAGACATGTTCAAGTGAACGCTTGATAATCATGCTGGGTCTCCATCAATCATTATATTGGAAATTGTGTATATTGAAATGGAAACTTATTGTATTTGCTGCACTCAGCCACGTCTTACAAGTGTGTGTGCTCTTTTGATCTTGCAGAGAGTTATCACCTGATTGAGTTATACAGGTTTTACTCTTTCTGTTTCCAGTTAACTTGACACTGAAAGCTTTGGATGCCATGCTCTTACTACACAGTGCATTGCACGCAGTGCTTAATTTGTAAGAAAATAACTGCCAGGGCCCAAATATTTGCTAGCACGCTTGTTACACTGCAGACGAGCAGTTCCCCACCATTGATGCCACCACCAACAGCTGCACTCCACAATGTTGACACATTCGGGGTTAAACTACAGCACCCACCTGCTCATTGGGGTTGATGGATGCTCTGGCCATAATTACTTCATAATCAATCTGAGACTGAGATAACAAGTGCTGGTGCTCAGAAGTAAGTGCCAGGGCTATCATTTGAACCCTCCTCCCCACAAATTAAGCGCTGATTGCATATACCACGTGTCTCATAAAGACACATCTCCCACTACTCTTAGACTCTCCTGAGATTCTGTGAGTTAAAATCTCAAATACTGGCAAGATATAGGCACATATTTAATATGTTCAGTTATATACTTCTAGCCTGAGCCTTGTAGCGTCCCTGTGAGGAACCCAGACACTTCATCATATTCAAATAGAGGTTTCTGCCAAGAGCAAAGACATTATGAGACGCTTCCTTTCATTATGTAAATCTACTTACTTTCCTTTCTTTTGCAGTGGTTTAAGGCGAAATTCAGGCTTTATTTAGTGAGACGATTTTGTTCTTATCTTGTCAAAAATCTAGTAAGTCGTGTTTGGAGATGCAAATGAGATGCAGTAATAACAGCAATCAAATATTGTTTTAAACTCAACTTGAGTATTGTGTAAAAGTAAAAATACCAGGACACAGCTTGCTACACAACAACAGCATACGATTAGATCACACAGAATGTATTTGAAAATAACTCATTAATGTGAGATTTTTAAATTAACTGATTTGTTGGCGCGTCCTTAGACTGACATAGCCTAGATCTGATAATATTTTAAAGAGAGTAACTTTATTGTAAATCATCAAAACGCAGACATCGTCTTCTGGAACAGCACTGTTCATGTTTTCGTTCGAGGGAAAGAAAGTCAGCTATGGCTGATCAAAAAAGCTTGTATGTCTAGTTCATGGGCAGATGCCTAATAGTCAAATGCTGAATTCAGCACAAAAATGAAATATCACCAGTTTTAGCTTACTTTTGAATTGATGTGAGGGAGTTGTGCAGTTGGACTCAGTGAATATTTTTTTTTTACATCCACACATTATTTTTCTTGTGGGTGTCGTTCTTCAGGAAGTAATTACTCTCAATTGCGTATACAACACAATGGCTGTCTGGAAATAAAGGTGCCGGTTTCCAGACCACCAAACTATAAGTATGCCATTAGGAACACTGAAATATGTGCAGGCCTAACTTTCCAGTAGTTCAGGCCCCTACCGGCATGTTTTTCACTGAAGCACTGTATCCTGTCTGATGCGTGCTTGATGCATGTTTTAATTTGACCATTGGTCCCATAAACGGGACACTTTGTTATTTAACATCCAGGAGTGACCTATAGATTCTCCTCAAGCCTGCTACCTAGATGTTGAATAAAGCTATATAAAACTCCCCTAGGCAGTACATATCCTGAGAACACGTATCAGACAGGATTAACTAAGCATACTCGTCTGAGATCACCCCGTTTGGATTTAGTGTGTCATTGGATTTTAGGGACAGCCTTCTCTCCCGCTATCCCTTTTAGATAGGTGGCGCATCACTGAGAACCTAGGGAGAGCTCCCCCCTGACAGGGTATGGGTGTGCTTCTTTTTGACGGACAGCTTCAGTGGTCTTGATGGATTTGCTTGCACGATTATGAGTATGCATGTTTTAAGATATTTCTCTACAGTCCGTTTTTGTGTGTTAAAAAGCTACGGGATATCATGGCAGGTATGCAATTGTTTTCCCATTCAGACTTATAATTGTCTACCCTGCATTTATTACAAAAAAGCCATAATGCCTCTAGTCACCCGTCTCTCATGGCCAGACCACTCTCTTCTTTCGTCCCACCTGGGTCCCTTTGGCCCACTGACCACACCCCCTAAAGCACTGCCAACCTCATTCACGGACATCCGCTTAATGAAACAAGTGTCAGCTGGTGCCTTTACATCCACCTGTATCCACACTTGCCCCCTAGCTCAGACTCAACCACTGACACTGCTCTCAGAAACTTCCAACTGTGCATCTCCAACACTCTTCACATTCTTGCCCCAGTCATGAAGATCTACCTAAAACCTGTCTCTAAGCGTAACAGCCGGTACTCCTCCAAACTTGGAGCCCTATACAAAAGTGAGGAGCGGTGGAACTGAAGTGGCAAACGTCAAGCTCACCTTCTGACAAACTGGCCTGCCGCCTGCTCCAAAGGCAATACAGACTCTCCATCTGTGCCAAGTAAAAGGGCATACGTTCAGGCATGGGTATCTGGTGCAACAATATGGCTGAACGTTTCCAAATCTGCAGGGAGCTAGCCAACCCTTCCGCAGTCTCCTCCTCCCTCTTTGTTCTCAGGCCCTCTGCAACACACTGGCCACTCACTTTGCCACCAAAGCTCAGGACCTCCTAAACAGCCTTGTGACTCACCCTCCCAACACATCCCACACCCCCATTGCCTCCCTTGGCCCCTCACCCTTCTCCTTACTCCTTATACTCCTTCCCCCTTTTCACACCTGAAGAGGTCAACAGAGTTCTCTGCTCCATGAAGGTCTCTTCCAAGGAGGTTTCCCCTTGCTCATCCAGAACCATCAAGGACAACATTGGCTCTCTTTCCCCCACACTCGCTGACCTCTGGAACCACTCTTTTGCCACTGGTTCTTTCCCCTCCTCCCTGAAGCACGCCCTTGTGTGCCCACTGCTTAAAGAAACTTCAGCACACCGTACCTGTCCTGCCAACTATCGGCTGATTTCCCTCAACCCCTTCCTGGGGAAACTGCTGAAGAAGTTGGCCTTGCCCCAACTCAACTCTCACACCGAACATGTTGGTGGTCTCCACGACCATCAATCTGGATTCCGAGCATCCAGAGGCATGGAAACTGCTTTTCTGAACACCTGTGAAGAACTGCTCACATCCCTGGATTCCAACTCCCCAGCTACCCTCATCCTACTTGATTTCTCCTCTGACTTTGACATGGTCAAACACTCCATCCTCATTCAAAGTCTCCATGACAACCTTGGTATCTTGGAACAGGCACTGGATTGGCTGACCTCCTTCCTAACTGTTAGGCAGAATCCTGTGCAGTTCCCTTAGGGAGCACTACAGAAGATTAAGGCTACAGGTATATGCAATAAATCCCCTTTGGTATAAGTCTGTACCACAAAGATTTAGTTGGTAGCTGTGGCTAAGCAGTCAGACCTATCTCAAGAGGGAGATGAGCAGTATTCAGGGTTTACACATTAGGACTACAATACTATGGAACAAGGAAACACTGACCAAAGCATTGTATTAAAAATAATATATATTTATTTTATACACTCTGATGTTCACACACAAATCACTATTATAAAAGCAAGTTAAATCAGTCCAGAAAAGTATACACAACTCCCTATTTCAATTGTAGACAAGTTTGAGCAAGTTGAAAACTGAGCAAAACGGCACAGTGAAAACCAAGCAGAAATGGCACTCTATCAATTTCTGAAAAGGGAGGGAAAGGCCAAGTTATACAGGAATATACTCTTAAACACACCAGCAACACTTTCCAAGAAGATTGTGAACAAGTTTAGGCAAGGCAGTACTTTAGTATGTATAATACTGAAGTGAAAACTGAGCACAATGGCACTTCACAAGTTTAAAAAGAGGGAAGAAAAAGGTGGTTATAAGAGTTAGGTGCACCAACACATTTCTAGGTGAGAAGCAATCTAGAGAAAGCAGTTGTAACAGATTTAGCCAGAGTCAATAGGCCTGTGCCAGAGTCAGAGGTACAGGGCAAAGGGCCCAGGAGCAAAATGTTCTTGTAGCTGCAGTCAAGTCTTTGTTAAATGATTCGAAAAGGCAGTCGCAGAAGGTGAAAGACAATGTTAGATGATAGGGGCGGCCAACCCAGAAGGTAGGTAAAGGATTTAAAACACCTTTAGCAGTACACAACGAAATGGGAGGCCTGGCGGAACAATGTACCTTAAAAGTAGAAGAGGCTCCTGCGGTGGCGGTAGATCCTGGCAGTTCCTGTAGTTCAGAAGCTCCAGCAGAGGAAGAGAGGCTCTCATTGTGGAGGAAGGTTTGAGTTACTGCACTGCCCAATGATGAAACCAGCCGCGGTATTGCCAAATGAAATAAAAGGTATGCTCCTTTAAATCGCGGTTGTGGTGGACGGGTGCCTGCCTATCCGTTATCTGAGTGCAGGTCACTGGTGATTCGACCAAGGCAGGTCCTGGAAGGCGATTGGAGAACTGGTTGGCCCCACCAGCTCAAGGAAAGAAGACTCCTGCAGGCGAAGATCTTCTCGAGTCGTTGGAGAAAAGTGGTGAGGATCTGCAGCAGGGCTTCACCAGTGGTTTGGTCATTGCAGATGTCTTTGGCTTCTCTCCTCTCTGGCTTTTTAGTTCCAGTGGCGGCGTCTTGTCCTCCAGTCCTCTGGACCCTGCTTTTATGCAGCAAGACCCCCATTCATACAGCCTAACTGTTAATCACACATTGGGGTGGCTCTCCTGGCGGGAGAACCCACCAGCCAATCAGGGCAGAGTGCAACTTGGGTTGCGTAGGCAACCCTGTCCAGTGTGCCTATTCCCCATCCCACACATCCTGTCTACCCAGACTCAGTTGCGCCGAAAGGAGGGCTTCTGTGCAGAAGCCTGCCAAAAGGACGAACAAAGGATCCCCAACTTGGGTTAGGACTACAGAGAAAGACACGAGAAAGAAATTAAATTGAAGTCTGGCATTAAAAACCTACCAGAGTAAAGTTAATAATAAAATAAACCGGCGGTATGTTAGAGGCTGTCAGTAAAAGTGGTAGCCTCGATCAATGGTAAAATCCCATAGGAAAATATTTGCGGTTGAATATTTTCAGTATTAACCACTGCCACCAGTCAGAAACCTTTGAGAGAGGGACTGTACGGTACCCCCTTGAAAATGAACACTAGGGAAAAACTATTAACCCTTCCCAGTACCTCCATAGTAAGAAGGGTTGTACTGGTTTTGTTCGTAAGATTTGACTAGTAAAGTTGATGGGTACTTTACATGCCCTGGGAGACAGTAGTCAGTCCCAGGGTATGGAGTCTATGTTTGGGGGTCGCTACAACACCCCTATGGTAAGGCACAGAGGGTTCTGTGTACCACACATAAAAACGATGATTCCTATGAGGGTGAGAAAAACCCCATAGACCATAGCACACAAGATAGCCTAAAACACACACTAGCAATCTGTGTTATGCTCACCTGGTATTCACAGGGACGCACCCAGCCGGGTTATTCACTGGTATGCTTCTCAGCTTTGCCCTGATGTGGTCTGCGGGGAAGGTTCTGCCTGAAAATACAGGAGGACTGTATTCAAGACTGACCGACTCGGGTAAGTATCCTCCATCCACCCGCATATGATTTCAGTCCCTCTGGCGCCCTCTCCTCACCTTGTGGTAGAATTAGGCGTGCTCTCCGTCCTGCCTACCTTTGCAGGGGCACGTTGTCTTTCATGGGCGAGTGCGGTCCAGTTACTTCCCTGACGCCGGCTAGTTTGATATTGTTCAGGTAGTCTTATTGCTGTTCTTTAGTTTTGTTGCTATCCTGCATGCCTTTCTTTGTTTAAAATGTCTCTTTTTTTCTCCCTCAGGTATGCGGAGCTTCATTGCGGCGAACTGGCTTGGTTGAGCCCCGCTGGTAAATGATGGCGCATTAAGAGCACTATGATGCGGTAAGTAAGCGCTATGCGCAGCGCTGCGAAGTCTTGTCTTTGCTAACCTGTGTTTTCCTTCCTTGTAGGTTGCGGTGTTCTTCAGCACGAGTGGAATGTCCGGAGTGGTGCCAGCCGAGAAACGACCAGCCAGGTAAGCCTTTTGAGCAGTTCGTAATTTGTAAATGTCTCTACTGCTTTTTTTAATGTTGCCTCTATCTTCCTCTTTGAGGTCGTTCTGTCCGGGAGGCATGCAGATTCGAGGAAGCTGTTCTCAGTAGCTGAGAGTGTTTAAAGATGAAGACTGCAGGTAAGATGCTGCTGCTAATGATGTTCCTTTTGTCTCCTTGCAGGTTCTGCTTCTCCGAGGTTCGAGGGAATAGCTGGATGCGGAGAGCGTCACGTTGCAAGCTGCAAAGTAACGCAAAGCGTGTTGTCTTGCTCGGGTGTGGTTTAAATAGCCCCAACGAAATAGTCCAGGTAAAGTAGTCCCTAGGATACTATACCCAAAACACTAGACTGCATAGCTTGGTTCTTAGGAACCAAGCTATGTGGATGCCTCCATGTTGGCTGACAATACAATAAAGTAGTTCCCAAGCACATTGTTTTTCATGGTGTATGAGCCTGGCCCCATAGGTCCATTTACTTTGGTGTCCAACAGGGGTGAGTGTTGGTTGGTGCAGGGTATGTCCTACTGAAAATGTGTTTAAGAAGGCAATTCCACCGTATATTGTGGGTACAGGCATCAAAGACTAAAATAAATTCTCGAAACAGACATGAAAATGTGATCAAAACATGCATTCTTGCAAGTATTGTGGCCACAATGTTCATGCAAATGGGGCTTGCATGGCCATGTTAACGTATATTGTGGGTGCAGGCATCTTTAAAATGGGCTCAAAGTGGTAAAGTCTTTTATGGTGGCACTGCTGGCATATATTGTGGTCCAAGACATAATGAAAGTTCTCTTTACAATGCCAGTGTTTGAATCCATCGTGAGCACAGGAATCATGAACGTCTATTGCAAAGGCATTGTAGGCACATTTCGTGGCCAAAAGGATGTGAATACAATGTTGCCACAGGCATCATGAAAGGGTACTTTGTGGTGTCATTATTATTCGATTCAATCTCGCTTACTGCACTGGCTCTATCAGGCACATTGGGAGAAAATATATATATACACCCATCCACTTTCAAAATTCCCCACCTTCAATTGTGATAATTAGTGTCAATGTTTGCAAAGGTCAAAACTACTGTTCAACTGCCCATATGGATCCTGAAGCACACGATCATAGTTCAAATATCAGGGCATACCACAGAGAATTGAATCAACAGTGAAACATGAAAATAAATGGAAAATATATATGACCATCTGTATATGCAAAGAAAGAAAGGGTAGCAACTGAATCAGGACTGCCCTATCCTTCCATCCCAGTGCTGTTGTTGCCACCAAGTGATTGACACTGCCTGTATTTGTATTGTATGTTGGTGGCTATTTTCTTATTTGGAAGAGTGAGCAATTTATTTTTGCATGAACACATTATTTTTGCAAAAGCTGTTGGTGCTAGATTTGTGAGAAAGTGTCCTGTTACTCGAGAGGCACTTGCAGAGGTTGCTAACACCATGTTGTGCTGCATAGATCAGTTTATCTTATTTCCCAATGAGCAGGTGATTTCATATGATAACATATCATTGCGGGATTCCGCAAAGGTGTGGGTCCACTTAAAGCAAGTCTCATTCCTCTCTAAACCAAGCAAAAACCCGACCTCCTCGCCTCTGTGTCACCCTCTTAACTTAGCTCTCATCTACCTTCTAGCTAACATTTGTCCCTTACCTCAAACCTGTCTCTGTCCCTCATTTTGTCTGTCTCCACTCTAGCATTTCATCCATCATGGTTACATCCCTAACACAGCTGACCGTACAGCAAACCTGCATTTAGAAATGTCTAATATTGGTATGTATGTATGTACACCCACGTGTTGTCGCTGGTGACTGTTCCATTTGCTCCCCTCCACAACCTGGTTAGACTGTCACTCGAAGTTACCCTATTGTAAGATGCTCACTGTTTCCCATCATATCTGATTTGTTACCTATTGTATGTTTTTTTGTGATAAAAAAAGCATTGTTTCTCCCTGGGCATAAATAAATAAATGAAAAAATAAAATAAATAAGCATGGAATGATGTGGTCAAATTGCTTAAAGCAGCACAAATGCATGGTTAGGGCCATAACGATCAAATACTGTGCCTCATTCCCTTGGCCCGCCCTCAAACTGAACAACTGAGGAACAGCAGCATGCTGCAACACACCAGCGGCAACAGATGTTGCTACTTGAACTATACACATTGGGTGTCACAATCTGTAAATGTCACTACTCAGTTAGCATAATGATAACTCCCTGGGTAAACACCACCCTCTCCCAGAGACTTCCCAAAACCTGGCAAAGTCATTTAGGGCCTGATTGATGGAATATTGGCCTGGTTCAAAGTGAATTTGCACTGCTGAAAAGTGACTTTGCACTGCCGACATTTGTCTGTGCTTGTGAAACAGAGTAAATCCAAAGAACAGACATATTAGGAGAGCAGGCAGGTCACATTGGAACTCCCATGCTGCACTCAATGTCTACACACAGTTCATGGAAATGTGCAGCTGCCATGGCTTACTCCATTCCCTTAACCCATGGCACCCTAAACAACGTACACATCAGAACATGGGCTAACTTTGAACGTGCGCTACTCCGATTCCACTCAAGGCAACTTCCCATGTTAATATAGGGCCTTATGGTGCATTACAACCCTTGATAATGGCCCATCCCATTGCACAACATGGATGGCAGTACACTACTATGTTCCCATCTCATCAATAAGACATGGTCAGGGCAGTGAACACGAGAAGGGCTCTGATTGTCTCCACCAAGCCAGCAGAGTGTGGCAGATAGATATCTAGATACTGATCATTGCAATCACATGAGAGCGGGATGAAATGCGCACACCATTGACAGACTGAATCATTGGCACATGTACATAGTGCGCTAAATCTTCTTTTGCCTAGTCCTTAGACAGTTGGCTTGGATAATGCATATACAAATAGAAATATCAAAGATACAGTGCAGTTCACTCTGTGTAATATCTGAGGAGAAGCAATCAGGGCATGCATCCATTTTGCAGCACCAGATCCCTACAACCCAAGACTCTTCTCTGACCTTTTATTCTAGTAATTTTTCCATTAGTGCAAGCATGTCTGTAAAAGTAGGTGCTGGGTAAAATGTAGACACGTACTGCGTTCAACAGATCAGACCTGTCAAGAAATCAGAATCTCCATGCTGTTGAATCGACGTCTGTGGCAACCCCTTAGTGACCTGGGCTTCAAAAGCACTGTCAGATGATCCTCTCAGGACAGAGGGCCACCTTTCACTTTGTGATGTCTCACACCCTAATGATTGAAGTCTGATTCAAAATGTGAAACACCTGCAGAAAGGTGGAACCAGGGAAGACCCTTATCCTCAGCCTGCGGTGTTCTTTACAAGAGCGGATGTTTCCTTCAGCCTAAGGCATGGACATACGAGAGCACATTGCTCTCACCCTCCTTCAGCCTAGAAAGAATGTCTGAAGCTAGAAGCTCCCTCCAACAATAATGAAAGACCTGAAGTCGCACCTGCAATCTCTCAGACCGGGTGTGATATTGGGCAGAGGGGTGTAATCTGAAGCTTCCATTGAATACCATTGGAAGTGTACTATTACGGATCAGCAGACACAGAGAGACGATACAGCACACTGGGTAGATCTTGGTGACTGTGGCATGTCCTTTTATCACAATTTGTATTCTATTGTTGAATGTTTGCAGACATACACGAGACACGTAACTAGACAAAATAAAGTAGAATGTTCACACTTACAAGGAGTGATACATTCCCTCTGGGTGCAAACATGAAAAGGTGAAAATATGGGGTGGAAGTTAGATGAAACGTTACTTTAAATCATATTGAAAACGTGACAATGTTTTTGCTGATCTGTCCTACATTCTGGACATCTTAAATGACCCCCGCCCCCCACTTAAGGATAGAGGGAATTTAGAAGACGAGCAATGCCCTTTCCCTCTTTTCTGTGTGATTTCCATTACCTTATAACAAAGATTACTGGGGCCTACTTGTTATCAGCCTAAAAGGATACATCCAATGCGTGCCAATGTCATAAGGGGCTGCCAGTGAACATGTTTGATGGGTCTTCTTAAAGAAGCACAGGACACATTGAAGCAGGTCTACTATATTCATGCAGTGTCTCTCCACTTATGCTGCAGCTCTCAATTAAGGGGTGCTGCGAGGCAGAGCCCTGAGATGAGCCCCCCTGGAAGAGTAACATGCAGAGAAGCACCACCATCCGCGGGTTGTGTGTGCTTCGTTTTTTGTATCTTACATTTGCTGTTTTTTACAGTTTTATGAATGTTTAAGGAACTGATCAGTAAAAGGTTTTAGATTGCTTTATACTATTGATACTTTTATGTTTTACACTTTACATGAAAAGGTTCTTGGAGCCAAAAGTGATCATAAAGATCTATCTATCTATCTATTTATCGATCTGTCTGTCTGTCTATCTATCTATATCTATCACCATCCTTCATCAAGTGCTCTGTTTCCACAGTAACGTTGAAAGCCTTTATCCAGGAACCTGTGTGCTCTCTTGTTACCAGGGTTCGCGCTCATGTTGCAGTCTTTGCAAACTCCATCATGCATGGCTGCTCATCTAGTCAGAAAAAGAAAACCAAAACACTTGGAACTTCTGGGCATTTTCTTCCTCGTGCAAGCCGCAGGCGTGTTCCTTTCACCTCCTGCACATCTCAATCAAGGGTGTCTCTCCCATTCACCAATCACTCGTGGAAAGCAGTCGAGGCCTACTGAGGTCTTAGGAGGACATTCTTTCAAATGCTCTCTTTCTCCTCGTGTTTCATTGTTTCCTGCAATATCATATGTGCTGGAAAGTGATCATAAGATCAAATGCCAAGGTGGTGTAAAACAAATATAATTGCATAGAACTATGCAATTCAATATAAAGACATCTGCTTCACCCTTTGCAGCTTGATTTTACATGCGTTTCTTTTTGTACATTATGTCAATGGGACTTAATTTATCAGACACACATGCATTTCCCAGGAAAGATAAAGAACCGGCCCATAATGGTACTGATAGTCCAGCAGCCATAACACATATGAGTAACGCGCGCTTCATCTAATGATATCAAAGGAGTATTAACCAAGTGCAAGAGCCACTCATTTTGTGTTGTTATTAGTCGATATAACAAGACAGGCTATGGATTAGTGTATACATGTATTTCAATGATGTTTACTGCAGGATTCACTGATGCATACCAATATATTCATGTTTGAAACTGCACACCTTACAGACTATCCTCGTTTACATTGAATTCTCCTTAAACAGTCCAACGAAAACAACAGCCCTGCTCCAGTAATATGTTTCTCAATTCTTATTCATGTAGCAAAGTGACTTTAATATACTACGGTCAAGGGTGGCCACTTAGGTCAACTAGAGCTATACTAAGTTCATTCTGAAAAGCCCTATAACACGGTATCTTGCTTTTATACTAAATGAGATGTGCTTGTGGATGATGAAGCATCTGCTTCCAAGCAGATATTAATAATTAGACTAATTATTGTGATTGCAGAAGTGCTGCTAGATTAGCAAATGGAGAGAGGCAATCACAAAAGAAAACACATCCCTCTTATAGGAAGTAACCTACATTGCCTGAGTGTTCACGGCAGTTCTTCTTTAATCATTTTATAATTATATTTCTACAGATAAAGTACCTGTATCTCGAGAAGAAGAACTTCTCTATAATTAAGTTTTCCAAATCTGTCAAAGGCAGGGGAAAAGGTGATAAAGCTGCTCGTTTCTTGTGACAATGGCAGGGTTATTACAAAACACATCTAACAGTTATTGGTTTTGAAGAAGGATTCATGATGAAGAAAGTTCAAGAAACTGTGAAGACTATAATTATAACAGAATCCACCTTAGAAATATACTAAATTTGAAAAAGCCACAAACTTGCAAAAGAAATTGCTGGCACGATAGAATCTAATTTAAGAGCTATAATTTGCAAACTTTGCATAGACCATCAGCCACGCCATACGTATCTTGTTTCAGTGAGAACAAACTTTTTTTTTTATTTTTATTTTTTTAATTATTGGAATTTTAGAAATTGGTAATTATTGATTTAACGCATTTGATTTCAACCATCTTGAAATGTGAATATGCAGAGACTGGGCAAGAGCAATTATAGTCTATTGTTATAATCAACAAGCACATGCAATGATTATCATTTCTTATGTATTAAGCACTTTCGCCAAATCGCTCTACACATACCATTTTTACATACAATAACCAACCACCTAACATGCAATTACCATCATTTCCATACACGTGCATTGTGGTACCTCAACTGCTATTCAACCAGCATGTTTCCAAAATTAATATCTATGAAAAATATCCCCACAAAATACATAACTACAGATTAAAACACACACCAGCCTCATAAGCACAATCCCTCCCTTCATCTGAATAATTAACAAGTGAAACGGCTGTCACCTTTGCAATATAATTGTTAAGCTATATTGTGACACCTTGCTCATACTATCACTGTACTATCTTTTGTCTACAATGATCACACAACTATCCATCACAGATTTCTGATTTTCTTGTGCTACTTCTCTATGTATTGATTGCCCATTGTACACAACCTCAGATCTCAAACTACCTCTACAGCATATACTCTGCTGCCATGGATGTTCAGCATGTGACATATCACCTTCAAATCACCGGCACCAATTGTTTTCATCCATGTCTACATCATCTGTAGCAGTATTAAAGTGATATTGCTCCAGTGCAAATGCAGTTAACACTAGGGGAGACATGGTGCAAGTGCAAACATCATATTCTTGCAATGCATTTTGGGACAAGGGCACTATTAAAACTGTTCCTAGCTCTGGTCTTGGTGCAAGATTGCATTAAACTGGCACTGCCCTTGCCAACCTTTACCACTCCATCTCCAACACTCTGGATATTCTTGCCCCTGTCATGAGGATCCACATGAAGCCTGACTCCAAGCGCAACCCTTGGAATGATTCCGACCTAGCTGCTCTGAAATGCAAGTGCAGAGCTGCTGAGCGGAAGCAGCAGACTTCGAGAACATCCTCTGACAAACTGTCCTGTTGCCTGCTCCAAAGGCAATACTGACTCTTCATCCGCTAAAACAAGAAGGCCTATATTCAAGCTGTCTTCTATAGGGTCAATAACAACATGGCTGAACTGTACAAAATCTGCAAGCAACTCACCCATCCTACTGCAGTCTCCATTTCCCCTCTGACGTCCCTGACTCTCTGCACTGCACTGGCCCCTCACTTCATAACCAGAATTCAGGACATTACCAAAAGTTTTCCAGTCTCACTGCAACAATACAAAGAATTTCAAAACACTGCTTAAATTGCAGATTTATTATTTGAAGCGGTGAGCAGCCTGACACGTTTTTCGAGCAATCCTTGCTCTTCCTCTGAGGCAGTTACATATACAATATACAGTTTATTCCCACAAAAGCATTTATTTTGCATTAAAGACAATTTGTTGGTACAAAGCATTGCATATAACCATACAGATGAAAAATGAATTAAAGTGTGCATGTTATGACATAAGCGATTGGGTCCGAGTGGGGCAGGCTTTATACCACACCAAAGTTACAGGGCAATTGCCCAATTGGTTAGCATAGATGTGAGAAAATGAACGTTTTGCGAAACCACAATTACATGTTAACAAACAGTCATGATTAAATAGCCAGTTTAGAATTCAATGAGAGGAGTTGTAAATACCGTACATTTGAGGAATTGCAGAGGCAATTGTGAGCGTAGTTAAAAATGAGTTGTTTCATCATGAGAAGGAAGACACAATAAGGGGAAGAGAGGGAACGGAGACAGAGCGGTAACCTATTAAATGAATCCACTAGTTGTGGTATCTATAAGTAATCGAGACATTACAAAGTAATTTGAAATTGAATATATTGAATTACAGTTAGGCTAAAGTACCTTGTGTCATTGGGGGTGCTGATGCAGTCGAACCTAAATAAAGCAAAGTTTCACTTAAATAGTACAATGTTTAATTGTATTATATATTCAACCAGTGGTGTTAGCCATGATCAGAGATTAGCTTTTGTACGCTGTTAGTAAACAAGAGTTACATTACTCAGCAAAAAAGTAAGGTATACCTTATTTAAAATTCTTCGCAGTTGCGGCAAAATGATACTTGAAAACCGGACTGTGTATGTTACAGGGGTTTTGAAAATTAATTGCGACCGGGTGGGTGCATGATCAGTACCAATTGTGGGGAGGAGACAAAGGAGAAAGGTAAACAAATACTATTATTTGCATGATAGGTGATCTACGTATCAATAGCTCTAAGAATGCCTTGCTGACAGACCACTGTAATGTGCCAGTGTCTGAGGGACCGTAGAAAAGAGCTTACCCTGGTGGTCAGCTTGCGATGCGGCTAGTCTCCACAAACGCGCCGGTCCACCTGACTCCTAATTATTAGTGCATGCCCATAGTGTACAGACGGCGTCCGAGAAAGGCTTAGTTTCTTGGTCCGCCATCTTGGGAGGGGGTAAATTGTGTGTCTACCCAATGGAGCTATGCAAGAAATCATGGTGAAATACCATTGTACTAAATGGATTATTGGGTCCTGGATAAATAAATTGAACAATTTAAATCTGATGCAAGAGTTACAAATTACGATTACTTAATCTGTAAATCTAGCCAGAAAAATCGTTTAATTCAATTCTTTAATTTAGGATGATATTTGAGCATGGATATGAGATATGTCTGCATAAATTACAGAGAACGAATAGAAGCAGGATTAATAGATCTGTTTAATTGAGGAAAATTGAGCTGAATTACCTGAGGCTGAGAATTGGTCTGACGCACATGCCTGGTGGACGAGTCAATTACAATGGCTGAGCTAAAACACTTGGATGTTCTGTTGTGCATCTCATCATTACTAATAATGTGGCGTTTGGTTAACGTACCCCTCTCTAACAAGGTGTGCCCAAGGTGGGCAAATTAATTGTTCAAACAACATGATGAAGTTATTGATTGAACATGCTACACGCGAACATCCTCGCATTGAGATCGATAAGCTAAAAGAAGAAATCAACCTTTATGAAGCACCTAGTGCCATGATTGATAAAAACTTTCAGACATTATACAACGTCCTGAGGAAACATCAAGATGAAGTGAAATTCTCTAGAGTTGACAGAGATTACCGAGACAATAGAGTATATACTTACTAACCTAAATATCACCAGGCATCACGTTCCAGATCTAGCAGTACAGCATCATCTGCATCATCTGCAGCCAGCTCTGATCCAGACAGTGAATCAGAAATCCAAACTCCCGCTACCTCAGACAGTGGCCAGGAGGAAACATCTGCAACCCATGCAGAAAGCAGAGATGCCACTGAAGACGAGATCCCCCCACGTCCTCCAACTGCACCTCACGCTTTTTTAGAACAAATCAAGCATTACAAAAAAGGGAAACGGCAAGCCCTTCTTGCCAATACCAAAAAACAGTACTCTTCCAAACTGTAATTTATGTAGACATATCTCATATCCATGCTCAAATATCATCGTAAATTAAACAATTGAAGGTTATATATTTCCTAGCGCTCTTCCGTCTTCTAGCTTCAACTCTCTGCAGATCAGACTTTTCTCCAAGCAGAGAGTGAGGGGTAGATCTCTTTCTTCCACAGCAGCCTCCCTCTAGAATGGCTTCCCCGCCTCTCTGAGACTTCAGCCGGATCTCCTTAAATTCTGGAATCTTCTCAAGACTTACATTTTTTCCTCCTCCTTCCTTCCCCCTACCGTGCTAATGTCCCTTCCTTGACCAGTCCCCCCTAGCATCCCCACTCCCACTTGCCTCCACGCACCCCTCCCAGACCAGCCTGAATTTGGTCCACTCTTCCCGTAGAGCATTTGACCTGCAGAGAGTTGGAGCTAGAGGACCGAAGAGCTCTAGCAGGGAGGTATTTAGGGTGAGAAAGCTGGATCTAAAGAGGTCCCTGGCCCCAGACAGCCTTGTGGGTGATGCAAAGGGTCTTGCATTTGATACTTGCATTCACCGGGAGCCAGTGGAGAGATTTCAGGGCTGGAGAGATGTGGTCCCCGGGCTTGAGGCCAAGGATAAGAGTAGCATTCCATGCTTCATGTTTTACCTTCCATGCTGAAGTAAGCATGAGTTTGGAAAGTGGAACTTGGAAAGTGAAGGGAAAGATGCAGCAGTGAAAGTCAGTTGATGAGATGGTGCTGATGAGCCAGTGGGTGTTGCATGAACTAAAGTAAACAACGTAATAGTTGTATTGTGGATCCTTTCAAAAAGTCGTGCAGCGCTGTAGTTAGAGAGGGCAAAGGGAAGAAAGAGGCAGAATGAGGAAGAGGCTGTTGCAGTAGTCCCGCCTAGAGAGAAACAGAACTCTGGAGACATTGAGCTTCTGGGGAAGGTCAGGAAAGGGTAGATGCCTCTGAGGAGGTGAAGCTGAAAGCTGGACTTCTTGGCAAGGTCTGTGATGTGTGGACAAAAGGAGAGAGAGGAGTCAACGATGACCCCAATATTTTTTTTGCCTCATTATAGGGTGAGAGTGGGCACCCAAGGAGTGTGGCCAGAGAGGGGGGGCAGGGAGAAAGTGACCCTAGGAAGGATCTGTCTTACTGGCATTAAGGCAGAGTTTGTTAGCAGAGTACCAAGCCTGAATAGCAGTCAGGACATAAGGTATGAGGGAGGACAGGGAAGAGGTAGAGGATGGAAACTTAAAGGAAAGCTGAGTGTTGTTGACATAACACTGGAAGTGGGGAGAGAAAATGGAGATCAGATGTGCCAGGTGTGCAAGGTAGATATTAGAAAAACAATGGTAATAGGATAGACCCCTGAGGGAAGCCACAGGTAGAGAGTGAGGTGGAGGAAAAGGAAAAGGGCCCAATTTCACTTGGGAGGGATGGTTAGAAAGGAAGGAGATCAGCCATGCCAGTGCCCGGTCGGTGATGCATAGGGTATCAACGAGACAATTTAACAGGATGGCAGGATTGACCGTGTCAAAGGCTGAAGAGAGATCAAGAAGGATCAGAACAGAGGGAGAGATAGATTCCAGGTTTGAGAGTAGGTCTCCATGGGTGTTCAGGAGAGGACTTTCCATGCCTCTGCATGCTCTGAAGCTAGATTGGTGGTCGTGGAAGCAGCCATCCAATTCAGTGTGGTGGGTCAGTTGGGGATTGACCACCTTCTCCATGAGTTTGCCCAAGAAAGGGGTGATAGAGATATGCTGATAGTTGGCAGAGCATGATGGGTCTGCAGATGGCTTTTTTTGGAGAGGGTGCACAAGAGCGTGCTTGAGGGGTTGATGGGCAGGGGAGCACCTGATTGGAGGAGACTTTCAGAGAACAAACTATTCTAGAAACTTCATCCGGTGCAATGGGAGAGAAGGACGAGATAATGGGAGGGGAAAAGGGGTGTTCAGAAAGACATATCCGAGTTTTGGTGGAGAAATGGGTGGCAAGATCAGTGCAGAGAGCTTGGGAGGGCAGAGGAGAGGAGGAGACTGCATTATGATTGGCAAGTGTCTTGCAGATTTTTGAAACATTCAGCCATGTTGTCTGTTGCCCCAGAGATGCAGGCTTGGATATGAGCCCTCTTCTTGGAGCGGTTTGTGAGACAATAATGCCTTTGGAGCAGGCAACAGGCCAGTTTGTCAGAGAATGTGCCTGAGGCATGCCATTTACACTCGGTAACCTTGCACTTATATGGATAAAGTGCATGGACTTAGTCATCTATTTCAACCTCTGATGTACATTTCTCAACAAGAGCATAATCAGTGAACCATTTTTGAAATCTCGGATATACACATACTACTTCCTTATAATCAAAGCTATGACTGAAGTATCCCCAATCCAAGCAAAAAGTGTCCAGAAAGTTTTTGTTTTCTACACCTCTGGTGCATTTCATAAAACGCTTTGGTGCATGAGATGAAAGTAGCGACAGTTCAAATGGTTGCTATCCTTTGGACTTATTCACTAAGACACTAGAAATGTAGGTGTTCCTCAGAAGCCCTTTATGGTAAAGTAGAATAACTATGAATGCAAAGTGTTACATCAATTACGGACACCAAACCAAAGCAACCATAGATCAATGAGGTTATTTTGAAATTACATTCTACGCAATGCCTCATAATATGATTCATATGTAATTTGATGTCCCCTGTTGAGCATCTCATTGGCTTTCCTGTGAAGAAACTCATACATGGGTTTGGACGCATTCTGAAACTGATGATAAGGAATGGCCCGAAAACCATGTGGTTGGATGACCTTTTGACCTGTGGATGTTTGGGAAATATAAGAATGTTTTGAGTACTGCTGAAGACAGTTTGACAGATATCTGGGTAAAATAACCATAATGTCTGGCTCCTGCCACAATTCCAGCCTAATAAATGTTGTTTTCCACCTGAGGAGCATTGCCCCGATGGACAAAAATCCCAGGCGGCCTCACTGGGCACAGCATGTGAACCTCAAAGGTCGACACAACTCCAATTCTGCCACCAGTAAACTAATACAGTAGAATGTTGACTTGTGATTTTCAATTCAAAGGCCTATTTTCTCTAAAACAATGTCTCATGCCATACAAAGTGCTTTGTGTTGCTCCTATGCAAATGTGAGGAATCGATAGGCAGTTCAATCATAATGTAGCTGCCAACATCTGGTCTTTGCTTCACGCTTTGTACAATGTACCTATTAAAGAAGAAGCAAAAGAAAGAGATAGGAGTTATTGACGTCAGCATAAGAGAATGAAAGTGGATGCTGTCTGCATAAGTGAGCGGTAGGAGGCCATGCTGTGCTTTTGTATGACTTGCTGTGACTTTATTTTTGCCCTTTCACGCTTGTATGCCTTGATGTGTCTTTTATTCCTTGTTCATGTCTGTTATGCATTGGTATTCTATATGATGAAATATTGGGCTATATCACAATGTCAGGCAAAGCTATGCCAGGCCCCGACTCCAGGGCCCACAGTTTTTAGTAATTTAGCCAAGGCCATTGATCCGAGTGCCAAGGAATGTCTGACATCTAATCGAATGACATCGATCAGTTCTTGGGTTGAACATTCAAAGAGGCTGTACATGTGCCATGCAGTCTCCCATTTGCAGTCCATTCTGTTCGTATGCAATTCATCAGAACAAAAGGAATTGTGTCTGTCTTCTTTGTACATGGCATTCAAATGAGGTTTATGTAATAAACAAATATGAAGCCCTGTGGAACTGAAACACCGTTAATGCTGTATTTCTTCCATAAAAGTGGAAAAAGCTATGTAGGCAATTTTCTTGATCTGAGTGGAAAAACCACCCCTAATGTTAGTCCACACATAATAATCAATTAATATGTGTGGACTAACATTAGGGGTGGCTTTTCCACTCAGAAGCAAGAACATTGTAAGCTGCAAAGTCTTGAAGAAAGTTTCATTACGTTTATGCTGCTTTACTTATGTTTTTTGCACAAAAATGGTTTAAGGTTAAAGTCTTGGGAAAATAACTTTGTGTGTAAAGAAGTTTCATTGTATGTTTAAAAAACCTTTTATTGAATGTTTCCTATGATGTTTTTAAAAATGAAAAAATATAATTGAATGAATTATTAATGCTGCAGTTTAATCTTCTCTCTGTAGCTTTTTCCATTTGTATGCAACAAACATAGCATTAACGGTGTTTCAGTTCCACAGGGCATCATATATGTTTAATACATAATAGTTTTAACCCCAGATGCTCGTGAAGAAGGGGTTTCCCACCATTAGATTTAGGATACAGGTGAGTTTCAGCATTATCTGAAGCCAACAGAACGAAAGAAGGGTCTTTGTTGGTTATACTCATAACGGGAAATGGCAAAGTCTATCCAGCACCCATATAGGCAGAAAGGGTGTTTTGGGTTGGGAGTTACTTATCACAATGGGAGTCCTTGTCCCAACCCGGAGAGTCACAGTGAGGTACCACATTGCCAAACCCCTAGGGAGGGTCTTGCTTTGCTGGCTCACATTCCTAACCTCAAATAGGTTGGCTCCCCTCTGGGGAGAAAGGACACATTGTCCAGATTTGTCACAACTCATTCAGTAAAGATGTACTTGCAGCTATACTTAGAAATGATTTCAGTCAAATGAAGATGTCCAATTCCAAATTAGGGAGGCAAAATGGTAGTTTAAGTTTACTGAGATCTCTGGCCATATTCAGGTGAGCTAATGATCTAGTGTCCCCTCTCTGTTGCACATATCGTTTTGCCATGATTTATGCTCTGGACATGTCCTCCATTGTCCAGACATAAGACAAAGATCATCATGTTTGATAGTACCATCCAAACGCAAAATCCAGAATTTGCCTGGACATATCAATCTCCATTGCATTTGCCTGGACATATCAAGCTCCATTGCATAGTGATTCATCAACAGTGTTTCCCGTGTATCTATAGTCAAGGCAATCAAATGCATCTATACATTGGGTTCCAAAGATGTTGCTGTTTTCCAGGACTCGTTTAGGAACTATACTGGCATAGAAAGGTACAGTGGCAACCAATCTAGAAGTTATTTGATCAACCTAACAGAATTCCTAAAGATCAATATCAGAGCACTTGATTGCCCTTTAAACACGGTTCGGTTTAGAAATCCCCAGTTGATTCAGTGTGCCTTTTCCTGTTCTAAATTCAAACATGGGAATAAAATCGAATTTCCTCAGCTGTAGCCCTCCGTCTACTAGAAATTAATGTGTGCACAGCTCCACTTTGCTCTCTAATGTGTGGATGCCTCTGTCAAGCCTCCCAGGTAAGATATGCTGCATTCAAACTTAATGGACCACCCACTGGAAATAAATGACTTGTGCTGTTCACAGGTCCTACTCCAGGTACTCAATTGTTCTGATTCGTGAAGATTTTCATGTTTCTTTTTTCTTTTTAAGCAGGAAAGGGGCATGTGACAGACTAACCATATCTGACATGCTGCTCTGCTTCAACACACCACATGTTTTAATGCCAAGATTTATTTTCACGATGGTGTTTAATTAATGTTTGCCGCTGGAATTCTCTGGATGTTTACACCTGATAAAAGCAGGCAGATTCCATAGGAATTGATTGCAAATACCTCTTAAAATTATTATTTCCTAGAGGTATTTACACATTTCCAGAAATGTAGCACACGTGTAGCGAGCAAAGGTAATTACACCAATGTTTAACACTTGAATTTTCCCCTACGTGGTTATGAAAGGAAACATTGCATGGAGTCGACCTTTTATACTAGAGTACAAATAGAAGTGCTTCCCGTCATGCAATTTAGGATGCAAATGAAAGTGTCTCCCAATAACATAGATTGCATACTGTTAATCCTAAGGAAGCCTTTTGTAATATTTGTTTCCATTATGTTTCATATTAATGCTATGAAAAAAGGAGTATTTGGGGAGTGAACACACACAAAGCTCAGAAGAGTCAGACTTTTAAGTGAATATTACTGGTGTTTATACCAAGTGACTCTCAGCCAGAAGTTACAAATAATCAAATTATAAAGGAGTTCCCACAGAGTGCTATGTAGGAACAGTGTAGCAATCTCACAGGGAACAATCCCAAATGCAAGTAATAATAAGTATGTACTAGAGTGTATAGTGTTATGAATTCAAAAGACATAATTGTAGAGCACTGAATACAGAATAGTAGTAGCGCAATGTTTACAAACCAAAAAAAAAACTGATTTTCAAAACAGTACATTTTCATTTTTCAACAAACAAAATCAAGAATTTTCATTTTTGTCAGAAGATGAAGTTCATCCATGTTAAGTATCCCATGATGTTACACAACACATATTTCGAAAACCCTTTATCAGGGGAACAGCCACCTCCATTCTTGCATTATCGACAAAAGTCGTAAAAGACACACTCAAATAATATATAAGGTACCATCTAGTAAAGAGGTATGAATTTCAAAAGAGATTGCGTATAGGATTTGCTTTACTCATGGCAACCTGAACTCTAATGTAATAAACTGCCTTTCAGACAGGAATACTCAATAATGTCCAAATCAACGGTGGCTGGCCCAACTCATAAATCACTGCTGTGAGTTCTACTGTTCTGTAAAAAGAATATCAGAAAAAAGCATTTGAACATATTTAAATTATATAAAGTGGACTTTACAAATCTTGAAAGTGCCCTATAAGTGAAAATAGTTCTTACTTGGTGCAGGAATGGTGACCCAAAAGAGTCTTTGATAGCCTGGGGCAGCATACACAGCATGGGGCCCAAACCAGTGCCCTGACCCAGGCTGTGATTGTCTGGACCAGCACTGACAATTTCTGGTTGATAGAAGCCATTCCAAGGAGTCTTTGGTGCCAGGCCATGTATGCCATGAGATGGCCCAGTTAGTGAGGCAGGAGCCGGATGGGCCCCAGAGTGAGTTGTAACCAGACCACATATGCCAGGAATGGCCTATGATTATGTTGCAGAGAGAGAGCCAACAGTGACATCCTTGCCTCAGAACAACCCAGGGCTTGTGGGTGGGTCAACCAGCCAACAGAGAGAAGTCCTCTATGGAGGTGTCTATGGTGCTCGCTCAGCACCACGAAGCACTGCATCAAAGTGTCCTTGCCAACGGCAAAGATTTGCACAGTGCCCCTCCAGGAAAAGGGGTGTCACATAAAATAAAGGAGGTCCAGTCAGCAGAAGTGTTTAAAACACAACTCTGGCAATAGGGAGCCAAACGATGAGGCAAGATAAACTAGGTAATTCACTGAACCGGTCACACAGACCGGCACAATCTCGGTCTTTCTTTTCTTAGTGATTGTCACAATGAAGCTTTGATCCCCATGCCTCAGATAAGGTTCTGTATTTCTGTTTCAAGTATCCTTCGCATGCACATGCGCTGAGTAACCCTTCACACTGGTGCAGCCAGAGGGGATCATGGGCTTTACAAGGAAGCCCTCTTTGTAAGGGCCTGTCGGGAAGAGGAGAGGGTGTTGCATGCTCCACCGTAATACTATCTTCACCCCAAGGATAGCCTTTGCATTATAAAAGTGTCCAACCATAAAAACATGATCATGGGTTAAATGTCACAGATTGCAAGAAACGACCCTGTGTCTCAGGCACCTCCAACAGTACCCCAGAACGGTAAGCAACCTGCTCTAAGGATTCTGGAATGGAGAGGAATGCACAGTGGAAACCTTGTAATTAATCCCTTGTGAATCATATGTTAATTTCATAACTACTCGACTCTTCTTGATTGAATGATAGAGAGCCTAGGCTGTCTTCCTGAACTGGTAGGGATCTGTTCACCAAGAAAGGATATCTATCATCTTGTAAAGGCAATGGTAAGTCATCTTCCTCAACATCCATTATATTTTACATTAGGGATCTCAAGAGGAACAGCCATAGTTTAGAGTTCATACTTTTTTTTTGTTCATCTTATTCCCAGGCTGCAGATCAACATAGAATTGCAAGAGGAAAGAGCATAGAAACAAGCATTGGCATCATTGCAGCATTTGCTGTTTTCTGCTATCTTCTCTCTATCAGTCTGCATGAACTAATGGGCTTCCTGTAGCTGACATTTAAACTGCTTCATGTATCTGGCATTCTTCACACAGCCTGTTCCGTTTGAAGATACTTGAAAACAGAGGTATGCAAGCAGTCAGACATTCCTTCTGAACATCAAGTAATGCAGAGTAAACCCAGTGGTATCATTCTTTGAAAGGTTTTAGGAATGGGTTAGAATAGCCACATACTGACTCCACCTGATCTTCTCTTATTGCAGCAGGGATCCCATCATCACCAACAGAATACAATTAAATCTCCCCACTTAGGCATCTCCCTGGGGGTGATGTTGAGTTTTAAATGTTTTCTTATAGACAACCAGCTCCAGCATCAGCATCTACATGATGAGAGTCAATTCAACTTGAAGCCTGGTCCTTGGTCTGAATGGATATTGGCAGGTCAACTATAGTGCACTCGTCCAACAGCGATGGTTTGCTTTTCTTTGGGGGAAACAACTGTGTGCATGGGGTACAGTGGTCTGTCATGACTAGGATGTTTTGCACCCCGTGTTGATTCATCTGTAAACTGAGAACATTGATGCAAATCAGCTCCATCAGCCCATAGCCCAGCAGGTGATATAGATAAGCTGTGGAATGAGTCGTTGTCCTAGTGACACACCTGCCACAGTGCTATCAGTAGTAGATAGTAGCTCATCCTGAATGTACCTTCTTCTACTCATAGAGCCTCCTCCTGAATCTACCATCTTAAAGTCTGCGACCCCTCCAGCTAATTCAGAATAGGGCAGCAAGACTTATCTTTGGCTTCAAGCCCTGGCACTGCATCTCTCCTCCCCTAAAAAGTCTTCACTGACTCCTGATTGCTTCACAGATTAAATTCAAATCCCTCTGTATCATCCACAAGGGGCAGGGGACCACACGATTTGCAACTCTCTCTTACTGAATATTCTCCCTCTGGACCTTTGCTAAACAGAGCCCAGGAGGTTGATCTCTTTCCTCGGCTGGCTCCCTTCTATGGAACAGCCCCCCCTCCCTCCTCATCTTGAGCAGAATTTTCTTAAATTCTGGAAGCTCCTCAAGACTTTCCTCTTTACCTCCTCCTTCCCCCTTCTGTCCTCAGCTATTTTCTCAGTTGCTTTGATTGGTGTCCAGGGCCTTTATGCATCCTCGGGGTCCTCACCTTCCACACCAATCACCCCCAGCTTTTGTCTTTCCTCAGCACTTGCCTCAGCACACCCTCTGTCCTGGAGGCTCGCACTTTCCATACCTTGCACTTCATCTGTTGCTCACCCACGAGCAATGGCACCTCAGCACTTAACAAAATTGTCCCCTCCCTTCCGCACTTGCTCGTTCTGAATGCTCACAAAAGGTAGTAGGTTTGACCTTTTCCCCACCCCCATTGTATTTAATATCTCTATGTGTGTAATGTGTCTCATTCCCATGTCCCATCCCTGATGTCCTGTGGGTGCTTTGAAACAGAATATACTTGCTGTATAAGCGCCTAACAAGTGAACAATACATTAATAAATAAATAAGAACAGAAATACCTTGAGTGGACCAAATCAAAGGTCCTGTCTTTGATGAGTTATCCATGCTGGTCATGCAGTGCATACAATGTAGCATGGTGGAATCACTGTGGTAACACCAGGCAATGCACTCCATGATCGCCAACATCACTTTCCTTGCATAGGAATCCATACTTCTTCACGCATATCTTCCACTCCCTCAGCATTGTGGGATGAATGTGATCTCCTGTGATAGCTCTGGGCACATCCATTCCAATGGTCTTGGCTCAAATGAATGGAGTGATGTCAGGATATGCTAGTTGGGACAGCAAGATTTCACCTCAGGTCATATGTGGTGGCTCAGCTACTTTCAGGCTGGTGATACGGCAGTAGACAGCTGTCACAGACTCAGACAGTGATCCAAACCAGCCAACGCTCCTAGCAACCAACCTTGTTGACTTTGGCACATCTTCAAAAATCTTTAACTGCTGGAGCTGCCCCCAACCAGTTTACCACCAAACCCCACATCAGCTCAGCAGGTTGACTGGCCCAGCTCAAACAAGAATCTCAATTCTATAGAATACGTCAAACATCCATGTTTCAAACAGCACCTCGAACCACCATCTTTTTCATCACTGATCCAACCTTCAATACCAAACCCAAACTGGTGGGCCATTGACCCACATCTTTAGAATGCCATATCAAACAGCAACACGCTCAGGTTTCAAACATACTCAATGCAAGCGCCACATCTGGATCTCCATGGCTCACCAAATGCGGACCTGGTTCAACACTCTTGCACAACTATAAGAAGCCTGGTTCAATGCTCTTGAACCACCAAGATTGAGACACATACTTTTGGAAAGCCACAGCCATCTTGGTCCATTTGTTGGGACCCAGGAGACTGGCTAAACCCCCTTGTGTACCCTTTTCCCCAAATACATATCCTTTTTACCATCAATAAAGTGATGTATTACATGTTCCTCCCTCCTGAGTATCCAAAATGCTTGCATTACAATATATACACATGTATATGTATCTATAGATCCATGAATTGACATATTTTGGACTTTTGGACTATTGCAGTTTGGATGGCTACCGTCCCACATTCAGACCACTCTTAAGAGTATAGCCTTTTCCCTGCACACAAAAGGCAAGGGAATTATATCTCTTATCTTTGCCTGTTTCACCTTTATGATTGGGATCACTCTTGTTTTGTAAAAGTGTGAGGGGTGATGAGTCATTTAGCCAGTACTCATACTTGTACAAAGGTGTCACTGTAATTATTTCAGCAAATCTAACATCTGATGAATTTTAATCTTCACTAGCTTACTGTCTCCATTGTCAACAATATGGATGCACCAATCTATTTTAAATGGAGTTAGTGATAACAGGCCCATCTTGTGTAGCAAGTCAGGAAAACCCCTGAGTTATATATCCTTACATATTGGTAAATCTATTGACCTAAAATGTGTGGGAAGGTGGTATTAGGGTGCAACAGAAGCTTAAGTGGTGCAGATGCATGTTTTGAATAGCCTTTGTTTGATTGGACACGTGTGCCACGTGCTTAAACAATGAATATCTCAAATTCCTAAGCGCATCAGCAGTGAAGATATCTCCATTCTCCCATTTCACTCATCCCAGTACTATGTTAGTAATATGTTGCATTTCCCCGACCTCCCTCTTCCTCGTCGTAGTACCCCAAGCGTAATCCGTTGCCTATCTCCAACCTCCCTCAACCTTGTCCCAGTACGTCATTAGAAATCATTAGAAATCATAACTTTATCACCACTGCCCTCTACATTGTCCCATTCCCTTATTAGAAATATATTAGATTACCCCACCTCTCTCTTCCTCCTCCCAATACTCCCTTACTGCCACCTCGCTCTTCCTCATCACATTATTCCAATAGAAATATGTTGCATTACCCCACCTCCCTTTTCTTTGTCCAAGTACCACATTAGAGATCTTACCTTGACCTTCACCTCCCCCTACCTCATCCCAGTACCCTATTAGAAATCCATTATATTACACCACCTCCTTTCCTCATTTCAGAACTTAATTACCACCACCTCTGTCTTCCTCCTCTCTGTACACCATTACCCCACCTCCCTTTTCCCAGTACCCCAATAGAAATCCAGTGCATTACTCCCACATTTGTCTTCCTCATCCCAGGACCCCATTAATAATATGTTACATTATCATCAGAAGCCTCGTCCAAGTACTAGTGATCCAGTATCCCTGCCTCCCTCCGCTTCATCCCAGAACTCCATTAATCCCCCTTCTCCCTCATCCCACTACTCCAATCTACCTCTTTCTTCCTCATCCCAGTTCAACATGAGTAATCCATTGCATTGCCCCCTGTTGTCCTTGTCCCAGTACTCCATTAGGCTCACCTCCATCTTCCTCATCCCAGTACCCCAGTACCCCACTAGCAATATGTTACAATACAACAACTCTCTATTTCTTGTAACAGCACCTCATGAGGAATCCATTACATTCCTCCTCCGTATGCCAGCCCAACCCGTCTCTACCACCACCTATTACTTCATTACCTCCACCTCTCTCTTCCTCGTTACAGTACCCTGATATTAATTGGTTACATTACCAGCACCTCATACCATACTCCATAACCCCTGCTTTCCTCCTCCTCATTTCAGTACTCCATTACACCCACCTCCCACTTCCTCATCCCAGTACTCCATTAGTAACCTATTGCATTACTCTACCCCCTGTTCTTCTCCCACTACCCAATAGTAATCCATTAGATTACTCCTCCTGCCTCTTCTTCTCCTCATTACTGCATTGCCCCACCTTCCCATTCCTTAGTCCCAATACTAAATCTCAAATATGTTGCTTTACCCCACCTCCCTATTCCTCATCCCAGTAACCCAATTCTAATCAGTTGCATTACCCAAGCATCCCTCTTCCTTGCGATATTATCCCATTAGTAATCTGTTACATTATCAATATCTTTTGTCTTCCTCTTAGTTCTCCATTACTCCTACCTTCTTCCTCATTGTAACAGCACTTCATTACCACCACCTCCTCCACCACCTCCATCACCTCCTCCATACTGATGCACTGCATTAGTAATCTCTTACATTACTGCCACAACCCTGTATCCTGTCCCAGTACCCCAGTACCCCAATAGTACCCCAATAGTAATCCATTGCATTAACCCAACCACCCTTTTCCTCTTCCCAGTAACCCATTAGTAATACATTACTGCTACATGCCTCTTTCTCGCCCCAGTACTTAATTACCCAGCCTCTCCTTTCATTTTCCCAGTATCCCATTATTATTTCATTTCATTACTAACACCTCCCTCTTCCTCTTCTCAGAACCCATTTAGTAGACCATTAAATTAACCCCAATTCCATTGTCCTTATCCCCAACCCTCACTTTCTCATTCCAGTACTCTATTAACCCATCTTGTTTTTCCTAGTCCCATTGACCCAATACTAATCTATAACATTATTGACACCTTTATCTTCCTTGTACCAGTATTCCAGTCCCCTTCCTCCTTCTTCCTCGAACCAGTAATTAATTACCAACACCTAAGGATTCATCGCCTGAGTAGCACAGTAGTAATCTCTTACATTACAACAACCTCCCTCTTCCCTGTGACAATGCAACAATATGTATCTATTGCATTACCCACACCCCCATCTTCCTTGTCCCAATAGTTTAATAGTAACCTGTTGAGTTAACCCAACATCCTTCATCCTCCTC
Organism: Ambystoma mexicanum; assembly: GCF_040938575.1. Classification (NCBI taxonomy): domain Eukaryota; kingdom Metazoa; phylum Chordata; class Amphibia; order Caudata; family Ambystomatidae; genus Ambystoma; species Ambystoma mexicanum. Next base: position 529,387,463 of record NC_090937.1, read on the forward strand.
CCAGTAGTAATCTGTGACATAACCACTATCTATCTCTTCATCATCCCAGTACTGCATTACTCCTTCCCCTCCATACCTCTTCCCAGTACCCATATAGTAATACATCACATTACTGACACTTCCCTCCTCCTCATCCCAGAATACCATTTGCAATCCATTTTTATACCCACAACACACTCGTCCTCATCCCAGTACGCCATTACCACCACCCCTCACTTCAACATGCCAGAATTCTATTAACCACACCTCTGTCTTCCTCTTTCCAATACCCCATCCATCATATACTCCACTGACACCACCACCCACTTCCTCATCCAAGTACCCTATCAGAAATCTCTTGCACTGCCCCTACCTCCTTCCTCATCCCAGTACACTAGTAGTAATCAGTGTCATTACCCACAAATCCCTCTTCCTCATCCCAGTACACCATTAGTAATCTGTTACATTATCACCACCTCTATCTTTCTCGTACCAGTACTCCATTGCCTGCATCCCTCCTCCTCCTCATACCAGAATACCATTAATAATCTGGTACATTGCCCCTCCTGCCTTTTACTATTACCCCATGTATAATCTGTTGTTTTTCCATGCCTCTTTATCCCTCATCCCAATACCATCTGTTGCATTACGTGGCATGCCTCTTCCTCTACAAAACACCCATTTAGAAATTAATTGCATTCACACTACTTTCCAATACCCCATCCATCATATACTCCACTGACACCACCACCCACTTCCTCATCCCAGTACCCTATCAGAAACCTCTTGCACTGCCCCTACCTCCTTCCTCATCCCAGTACACTAGTAGTAATCAGTGTCATTCACACTACTACCATCAGTCTTGCCAACCTGCCCTGGACAATATTTGACATGATCCATGTGTCTGGGCCTGCCAGAGTAGAAGCATCTGATGAAAAAATCGTATTTTTCCTGCAAAGCACCTCATTTGCTCCTCAAGGGATTAATGGATTTCATTTGTGGACATACTTGCTTGACTACAGTGCCATGAGCTTTATGCATGCTTGCCTTAGTTATTTCCCTGAGAAAGCATGTGGAGTACTGAATTGTTTTTATCATGGCTATAACCTTATCAATTATGTGGTTTCCTTTGAGCCAGATCTTCCTCTGAATCCTGTTTGTATATATATATTTATGTGTGGATTGAGGATTAGTGTGACTTTCATGCACCATGCCAACATCACAGCTGCATCATAGCTTCTTATAATGGTGTGGAAATCCTCTATGATATTCATGTTGCTCAGAAACACCAAAGTAGTAACTTTCCACAGTTATGCCCACTTTCGGGGCATAGTATAAGTGCAACTTTGATCAACTTACTTCAAACTCAAACCGCTTTATCTCACCCTCATTCTCTACTTTTATTAACACATGGAAACTAGTCAATACACGTCTGCCTTTCGACCCTAAGCAGTGAAGCAGTTAGGCGTCCCTTTGTATGCCATTCTGCCAGAATCAAAGCCTTCTTTCCAGACTAGACATTTTCCTGGACAGTAAATGGCCGAAAGAAAAATAATATTTGGTCTCAGGAAATTCTACATGGTCTTAGATGAAACCTGCAAAACTGCATACATGGGAAAAGACTGCCTAGATAGAATAGAAGAAGGCCAATAAGTTTCACAAGACAAGTGGGAATCCACTGTTCATACAATACAACCCCACATTTCTGGGTCAAAAACCAGACTGTAAATGTATTTAAATTAAAGGAAATCAAAGGTGATCGCCTAACTTTCTGCTGCGAAAGTCACCATAATGGAAAATCTAGACTTCTAGACATCTAGCCAATATACAGAAAGAGGGATTTGTTTGGGACATCCCACAAAGAAACCCATGCAGTCACACTGTTTATCAAATTATTATATTTCTAACATTTCTAATCTGACAATCTAATATCTATGCAACATCATACAATTCACATTTCCTTACACAATGTGTATTGACAAATAGTTTTTTAGACATTGAAAAGGTTTGCACATCACATTAATTGACTTATAATAAATAACTACTTTTAGAACACAATATTTACTCCAATATCAATAACAAATATTGGTACCAGAAAAAAGGTTGAATACATATCAACACTATTATCATTTGATAGAAATCAATCGATCCCCCTGTGTAAATATGGTGTTGTGGGTTGCTAGACACGTACAACGTATTTTATAAGAATATTCGCTATAAATGAGCTCACAAGGTTAGTTGCATCTCAGAGGCTTTTTCTAGATGTTCTTTCTGACACATTTGGGCCTATTCACATTTTTGAATATGCAGCTCCATTATTTATAGGGAATGATGTTAAATATTGATGAAATGCAATGTTGCTATGCATTTTATAAACATTTCTTGTTTTTAGAATCCTGTAATGTGTATTATTGTTATAGAGAAAGGTGTGTCTCAAAATCCATATCACTTCAGCTGCTATAGATTGCACGAGGCAACGTCTCTAGGCTTGCTTTATCAATACAATGTGTCTACTTATAATTAAAAACATGCACCACACTTCAGAGAAGTAGTGCAATACTTCTAGGTACCATTCATCTCCACAGTTCCTAAAGCAAGGCTCTGGGGAATGTTGGGTCTCTGTGCTTTAGTGCAAGGGAAACTACTATGCAAGATCATCTGACAGGCATACAATTGGACAGCAATATTACCATGGGTCTACTGTGGGTGAATCTGTCTATCAATGCTTATTACCCTAGTATGCATGAGAAACATTAGATGCTATCAACATCTTCCCTTAACAGCATTATCACTAAACCAAAAAGTGTTTGCACTATCAATTTGGTGTCTTTTACACTCAGGAATAGAAACACATTTTAAATGCAGTCACTCTCTTGGTTATAATATATGCATATGTATTCTCGTGTAGAGATAACTTGCTGATATACCCGGTGTTGCCAGCATTTTTATTTTCTTATAGGTGCTATTTGTTAGAAATACCTTAAGAAATACCTTAAGGCAGCTTTACGCTTTTTGGAAAGGCTCCATGAAAAGAAAAATCCACTACATTTTTCGATTATTTCTCATTTAAAAAATATTTTCTCATAAAGACTATGCAACACAATCGATTGTTCTTCTGTTATATTATGTTAAGTTATATTATTTGGCATTTATATAGGGCTCTATATATCATTTGTATGACCTCAAAGCACTGGTGGGTTGAACGCCCTATGGAACCGTAGTCCAGGTCAGTTGAAAGAGTAGGGTGTCGAAGGGTGCTTGGGTGCACCAGTTAAGTGTGCAGCTAATGTAATTCCTTGATGGTAGCAGCATTCTAGTATTAGGTGAGGTGGTATTGGTATCGGTTTAATGTGTGCAGTCTGGCGGATGGACACCAAGACTGGGTTGTGGCTGCTTTAGGCCTCTGGGACACTTATGTGTGCAGCTAGGCCGGATTTTCATGGGATATAGCTGTGTTTTATTAGAATGATGAGGTATTCATGGGATAGAGTTTGTATGAGAGCAGCTAGGCCGAATTGATCGAGGGGTGTAGCTGCACTCTAATTGTGTGATGGTGTAGAGTAGAGAGTAAGCATAGTGATATGATGTGGTATGATGGTTCATCCACACTGCATCCTTACATAATACGCTCAACTACAATTTAATACAAAAATAGCATAATCCTTAAAAACTTTTAGTACAGAATGAACTAAAGAACAGGAAAAACAACCATATCGCATCAGTGACAATATAAGTACACCGGGAGACAGAGGTGTACGTGTAAACCTAAAAAGCCACAGTCAAGGAATACAAAAAACACAAAAAAAACACAAAATGAAAAAAAAAAAAAAAAAAAAAAAATCTAAATCAATATGTTGCTAATAAGCCTAACCACAATGGTTAGGTTAGGGAAAAGAAATTATATATCACACAACTAAAATAGCTACTAACTACCACACAGCTTCACTACCATTTAACCCGACATGTTTCATTCCTCACTCATTTCATACAAACACAGTCAGGGGAAATTCATCAGGGGTATATACTTAAAAAGCACGATGTGTCTCAAATGGTCGTTTTATGCGGCAGAGCTGTAGTTAACGCCTCGCAACCTAAATGGTTCAAGGTGAATATTTAATGTATCACACATATTAAGCCAGATTAAGCGTTTTAGAAATTACGTGAAAAACTGGCTTTAACAACAGCACCTGGATCAATGCACTTTGCAAAAAAACTGTAAGGGTATGTCCGTTACAAAAACATTTAATTTCTTGAGGTTAGAGTAGAGTTCGGACTGTCCTCCCGTAAGGAGCGGACGCGTGACACCTTACGGTTGCTTGCAAAAAACTTCAACCAACAGCAATATGAGGTGAGTATCTGAGTAGATTCAAATGTCCTCTATCGCCTCTCTTAAATTCAAGGCGTAGTGTGTCACTCTAATACGATTGTACAATTGGCTAAACAGTTGCCGTGTTATACCGCCCAGTCAGGTATGTCGTTACAAAGTCGACATCACTGCAGCACAATTAATCAACTGCTCGTAGTGCTTTTAGTAAAGTGCAGCCCGATTGGGTCTGGGTCTCGTCGTCGCGTCACGTTAGTCATGATGTGAAGACTAGCCACTGCAATCGGTTTAGCGACACCAAGACAGTGCAAGTGCCAAGATGCAGACGTGAGGGAACAGTGCACGAGGTCAGGGGGGGCTGGGCACAAGCAACACCATGGGGGAATAGAGGTATGGTGGGTGGCTGGGTCACAGAGAGATATCATGGGCACCAGAGTGGCTGGTGTGCACAGCGAAATGCAAGGGAACCAAAGGGGCTGGGGCATACAGCGATAGCTCGAGACACGTGAGGGGCAGGGGGCACACAGTGATATTGGAGCAGACCGTGGGGAGCTGGGGCTCACAGCGACATTGCAGGGAGACAAGGGGTTGGGCACATAGTGACATCCCCAGGAACCAGGGGGTACGCCGTGGGCTTGAGACAGGAACCATAGGGTCTGGGCACACACAGAAACATGGGAACCTGAGGGGTTGTGGGTACACAGCGACATCAGGAGAAACAAGGGTCTGGGGCAAACAGTGACATCGCAGGTGACCAGAGGGGCTGGGGGTATTTGGCAGCAACACGGGGGACTGGAGGGGGAGGGGAACCAGGGGGTTGGCATCTCAGTTTCGAGACAGGAACCAGAGGGTCTGGGCAAACACTGAAACATAAGGGGTTGTTGGTACACAGCAAAATCAAGGGGAAAACGAGAGGCTGAGGCCAGACAGCGACGTCACGGGGGACAAGAGGGGACTTGGGGTATGTAGCAACAACACAGGGGACTGGAGGGTGTAGGGGCACAGAGGTACATCAAGGGACTAGAGGGAGCAGGTCATACAGCGACATGATGGGGAATCAGAGGGTACACAGTAACATCACAGGGAACCAGATGGCGGGGGTAGACAGCGACAGCACTGGGGACTAGAGGGGTACACAGCGACAACACAGGAAGCCAGAGGGCAGGGGGTACAAGCAACAAGATGGGGGACCAAACAGGTATCCTACACATCGACACCACGGGGCAAGGGGTACAAGCAACAACATAGGGACCAAAGATGTATGGGGCACACAGGTACGTAGTGACATCATGGGGACTAGAGGGCTGGGCATAGAGTGACAGCACGGGGGATGGGAAGGGTACAAGCGACATCACGCGAACCAGAGGATAGGGGACTAGAGGACTAGGGGGATACAGGCACATTGTGACATCACAGGGACCAGAGGGCTGGGCATACAGTGACAGCACTGGGGACGGGAAGAGTACACATAGCGACATCACTGGGCAGGGGGTAAAAGTGACTACTCAGGGGACCAAAGTGCTAGGGGGGCACACAGGCACATAGTGGCATCACGGGGACAAGAAGGATGGGTATACAGTGACAGCACGGGAGACGGGTAGGGGACACAGCGACATCACAGGACCAAAGGGGTGGGAGGTACACAGCAACAGCACAGGGGACCAAAGGGGCTGGGGGCACACAGCGACATCATGGGGATCAGAGGGGCATGGGTGCTCACAGTGATATCACATGTACCGGAAGGGCAGCGGCATCTTGCGACATTTACGTGAATTTGAGGGGAACGGGGGAACCAGCGATAACACAGGGAAGCAGAGGGGCTGGGGGTACATGGTGACATTGCGGGGGCGAGAAGCGTACCTGAGGTGGGCAGGGAGTTGACAGAGGCTTTGTTATGGGTCTAATATGCCAAATTATTGAGCGTAATCATAGATGACATTGTTGGGAGTTTCAGTCAGCATTAGTCATCGGGTTGCTATGGTCTCAATCGCTTCAGAAGCTTGTGGTTGGTATTTCGGAAAGAGCCACGTTTTTAGAGCTTTGCAGAATGTCATATAGTCTTGAGTGTGTCGAATATGTTGGGGAAGAGAGTTCCACAGAGTCAGGGCTAAGGTTGAGAAGGCGGATCCTCCGTGGAAGGGTTTTTACCTGGTAAGAGTGTGAGCCTTTTTTCCCACTCTTACATGTGTGATCTTGGGCACTGGAGCCTCGCCTTCTCCATGTGCACCACTTTTTGTGCGTGTTACAGAGCACCTTCAGTGCAGTGACACAGGGTTGTCTTTGAAACTTCCCACTGACTCCATTTTTCTGGGGCTGACTACTGTCCCCCAGAAACAGGTAAAGTACCATTAACTTTATATAGTCACTTTAAACCACAGACCCAGTACACCCCATCTTATATGGAGTATTGGAAAGGGTTAACTCTTATCCCTTTTTGTCAGTGCCTCTTGGAGCCGTGTTTCGCTCCCTTAACATTAAGACTTGGCTGGTGGCAGTGGTATCTACCCTAACTTTTCTACCGCAATTATCTTATATAAACGTGATAATGTTTTAGGCTATTATATTAGCCTCAAACATAAACCTGCTTGACCATATATGTTTTATTTTGGTTCCGGCTGGGTTTAGTCACCATTTCTTTTTGTTAAAGTCTTTCTCGTGTTTTTCTCTGCGTGCCAAACCGGGGATGACTTCTTTGTTCGCTGTCTTTTCGCGGGCTTCTGCACAGAAGCCCTCCTTAAGGTGCCTGATAGTCGAGGTAGGCAGGATGCGAGGGAGGGATCTTCAGACCCCTGCCATGAGTTCCCTTGGTAACCCAAGTCACACTCTTATCTGATTGGCTAAGGGGACTGGCCTTGCCAGGCCAGCCACCCTGCTGTGTGATTGACAGCCAGGCTGTATGAATGGTGGAAAACTGCATAAAAAGCAGGTCTCTGGGACTGTAAGAGCAGAGTCACCATTGGAAAGAAAGAACCAATGAGGAACTGGAAGAAGAGGACCCCTACAATGACTGAACCGCCCGATGAAGCCCTGCTGCAGGACCGAATCTCCAAATCAGATGACAAAGAAGATCCTCCAGGAAACTTCTTCCCTTGAGCTGGTGGGACCAACCAGTTTGCCCAAACTACAAGCCAGGACCCCTCCTCTGGTTGAATTCGCTGTAAAGAGCTACAGTGGGCCGGATAGCCAGGACGGTCAGACCGTTCTTGGGTTTTAAGGAGCGCACATTTTATTTGTTGTTTGGCTCTGCTGCTGGTTTCCTCCCTGGGTAGTACAGGACCCTCCAGTCTTCCTACTTCTGATCAGTCTGACAGTCGCTTCAGGAACCGTGAGACTGCAGGAACTACCAGGAAAGTCTGCCTCAGCTACAGCCCCCTCTCTGTTTTAAGGTACTGTGCAAATCCGGTTGTGCGTTTAGGTCAGCCGCGGTGAAAGTGTTTGAAATCTTTCTCCAATCTAAGGGCTTGTCCTTCTCTTCTCTTTGAACTAACTTTTCTACTAACCAACCGCGTCCGGAAGCTGTGCCATGATCTTTACCACAAACTACCCTGAACTGTGTGATCTTCAGCAAACGACTTTTGAACTATTGACTTTGGCCCTAATCCTTTTCTAGCTGATCTCCTCACTGTAGTCTCTCTTGTTCAAATTGCCCAGAATACGTGCCTGCTGGTTTTGTCTAATTGCTAATAACTTTGTCTGTCCCTCTCTTTTAAATTGCTGGAGTGCCATTTTGCTCCCACTTCATTTTGTGAGCTTAACTTGTCTAGAATTTAAGGGAAGTGGTGTAGTGTGTTTATGATAGTGATTTTGATCTTGCTTAGAATAGTGGAATGTTATACAACTGTTGAGTAAATAAATATATATTCTTTTACTTAGAAACCTTGAGCCAGTGTTTGCCTGAATCACAGTAATTGCTGTCCTTTATGTAACTATTTGTACTGCTCACTTACTCTTGAGATAAGTCTGGCTGCTCCACTACTGCTACCACTATAACTGTGTAGCACAGGCTTGTACCAAAGGTGAAATTGTACTGTCACTTGTAGTCTTAATTGTGTGTAGTCTTACCAAAGGGTACTGCATGTAATTCTGCCTAACACCCCGATCCTGACAAAGTTAGAGGTTGGAATCACTAAAAGGAGGGGAGTGCTTGATTTTAGGGAGCGGGATGTGAGGTAAGGTTTTATCTTTTCTTGCACGTGTATAGGGCTGGTCTTGTGCACTGCACGGTGAGTCATGAACAGGGTCTTGAAAGTTACCCTTCACCCGACTGGGAGCCAGTGGAGGGTTCGGAGAGCTGGAGAGATGTGGTCTCTTTAACCCAGGGCAAGGAGCAGTTTGACAGCAGAATTTTACGCTCTTTGGAGTTTGTTAAGATGCTATGCCAGGGCTCCTAGGTGTAGGGAGTTGGCATAGTCCAGTCTCGATATCACAATAGACTTAACTGCAACAAGTCTGCTCGGGAAAGAGAGTTAGGGAAAGATGGGTCTGAGAAGTTTGAGATGGTAGTGACAACATTTTGACACATTGTTGATCTGACGGGAGAGGGTTAGGCCAGAGTCCATGCTGCAGCCAAGGTTTTTGACTGTGTTGAAGGGGGCTAGAGGGAGGGCCCATTGACGGGGGTCATGGGAGAGGATGGGGTAGAAGAGCAGTGTTGCCACACACCATGGTTTTGCTTTTAGTGGGGTTTAAGAGGTGGTTTATTGTCATCCATTGGTCAATATCTTGAAGACAGGTTTCGAGGTCGGGCTGGGGGTTGGTGCCAGATTTTGGAATTCTTAGGATGATTTGCATATCATCAGTGTAGTTGTAGTACAAGATGTTGTGCAAGAAGCTGATTCCACGAACGGTGGTCATATAGAGGTTGAACAGTAGAGTGGATAGGCATGTGCCTTGCGGTACTCCAGTGTTTACCGCACAAGCAGTTGAGACAAATGAGGAGAGGAGGGTTATTTGTTTCCTATTGCTGAGGAAGGAGGCGATCCACTTGAGAGCATTGCCACAGATTGCTAGGGAGTGGTGGCTGGTAAGGAGGATTGAGTGGTTAACCGTGTCAAACGCTGCAGATAGGTTGAGGAGAATTAGTGCAGCACATCCTTAAAAGTCTGCGGTGACCTTAGGATCATCCCAAATCAAGGTCAGAGTGGTTTCAGTTCCATGTCGTGGTCTGAAGCCTGATTGTGGGGGGTCGAGGCGGTTGTTTGCTTCTACAAGGGTGTTGAGCTGGGAGTATGCTGTTCAGTCGATGAGTTTTTCAAGGAATATGGTGTTCGAGATGGGTCTGTAGTTTTTGAGGACAAGGGGGTCGAGGGATGGCTTTTTAAGAAGAGGCTTGACATGTGCAATTGTGAAGGCATTGGGAAAGATGCCAGTGGTGAGAGAGTCATTTAGTATGGCTCTTGCATGTTCTCCTGTGCAGGTAGACAAGAATATGTCTTTTAGGACAGAGGCAGGACAGGGGTCGAGTGGGGACCCAGATGGTTTGCTGGCAGATAGTGGGTCAAGAAACTCATCTCTGGAGATGAGTTTGAAGGAGTTGAAGGTGGGGGAGTTGTGGTTTGGGGCTATGGGGTAGGGTTTAGTTGAGTGGGGGGAGAGGAAGGACAATTTGTTGTTAAGGGAGGTTGTCCTATGAAGAGCGGTGGTGTAAAACTGAAGGGAGAGGGAGTTGCAGAGTGATTGAGATGGGGTGGATTGGGTGGAATGCAAGTGGGTTTGACAAATACAGATATGATTCTGTGGAGTTCTTTGCTCCGGTTGCCGCAGTTGAGAATTTGTTTATTGTAACAGGCTTTTTTGGGCTTTCGGATTTCAGCTTTGTAGTTACAATTGTGCATGGCAAAAATGGACCTGCTGTGATCGGTTTTAGATGCTCACCATTTACATTCTAGGGAGTTATTTTGACTTTTGGCGTTCTTCAGGTGGGACATGAACCATTTGGGGAATGGTCCATTGCGTGAGGAAGTGGGGCATGATGGGTGAGTGGCATTAGTGAGTAATTGAGGAGCCAAGAGTCGAAAGAGTCCATGGTTAGGGCTCTGTCTGGGGGGGGGTGCTGTAGGGGATCTAAGAAGTAGAGTTTTGGCGAGGTTGGGAAAGATCTTCACTTTGTTCCAGCATCTGAGGACTTGGGGGGAGCACAGAGGGGCTTTTGGGGGGCAGGGCCGGGGTGATGATGAAGAAGGAGATGAGACAGTAGTCTGTCCAGATGAGTGGTTTGGGCGGGATATATAAATCAGGTCATGGGAGCTGAAAATTGCATGAAGTGTGTGACCCCTTGAGTGGGTTGGACCAGCCGTATGAAGGGAGAGGTTGAGCGCATCTAGACTGTCGACCAGTGAGTGGGTCATGGGGTTGTTGGGAATGTCCAACCAGATATTGAAATCTCCAAAGAGTGTGAGAGAGGGGTGATTTACTTGAATGGTGGCTACAGAATCACAGAGGTTGTTAGTGAAATGTCTGTCATAACCAGAGGGCCTGTAGACGAGTAGGAATCTGTGGGAAAAAATCAGAGGTACCGAGAGTTTAACTAGAAGGGATTCACATGAGAGTATGCATGTCTGAGATTCAGTGTGAGAGACAGAGAAATGAGAATTGAAGAGGACTGCACTCAGCCTCCTCTGGAGGGTCTATTGTGGTGGATGAGCGAGTAGCCATGGGGGAAGGCATCATGTGCAACAGGTGCAAAATCATCGGAGAACAAGGTTTAAGTGATAAAGATGAGGTTGGGCTTGTCCGAGGACAGGAGGTCGAAGATGCTATGTCTGTTTCTTGCTACGGAGCGGGCATTAAAAAGGATACAGTTGACTTTGTGCGGGGATGTGGTCGTAGTGGAGGTCATTGGAGTAGCAGCATGAGGAGTTTGGAACATCGGAGTGGAGGAGCGTGAGGGTGGAGTATTTGGGGTCATTGATACAGGGAGAGATGGGGTGGGGTGGGAGCAGAATGCCAGTGGATTTTGAGTGACGGGAGATGGGGTTATGTCATGGAAGATGAGAAGAGTAGGCAGGGGGAGGAGGAGGATATATGAGGGGTGTTTGTAGAGTCAAGGGGGAAGGGGCAAATGGAGAGATGGTCAGTGGGTTGAGGGGGTGTAGGGGGCCAGGCATTTAAGTGAGTCTGGAAGGAGTCAGGGGCTCTGGTGTGCAGGGTTAGAAGTTAGGAGAGAGGGGGTGGAAGTAGGGCAAGGGCAAGGGGAAGTGTGAGGGTGTATGCGAGCGAGTGATTGGGAGGACGGGTTGAGGTAGAAGTGGTGAAGAGTAGAGACTCGAGGCAGAGGACCAGTCTCATTTTCTTGTTAATCACTTTCTGTTTCGTTTTACATTTTGAAAGAGGAGGCAACGTTTCTTTACTGGAAGCTGTTTTTGTTTCAATTAGTGACTGTATTAGCTGTTTTGTTTGAACTTTTTTGTACACATTCTGCTAGCGGTGGATGCTTACTTTGGATACTTTCATTTTGATTTTGTCTACTTTTGCGTTGCTTTCTACGGAGTTGCTTTTTGGTAGGCATTCTTTGAGGTCTGTTGGAGAAAAAAAGAAAGTGTGGGTTGGGATGTTGTGCAATGTATGTGTGCTTTGGGCATGAGTTGCTGAGTATGATGGTAAGCATGTATGTAGAGGTGTTTGATTGTGCAATGGGCTGCTACTTCAGGTTGGAAAGGCTATTCTTGTATTTGTGTGTTACTATACTGGTGTTCAAATGACAATACAAAATATGTAACTGCTGAGGGACAAGCAGTAATACTGAATTTAATGCTGCAGGGTTTATGCAATTGTTGCTTCTACTATACTAGAATTCTATACTGCTTTAGTAAAAGTTAGGACAGTATGGCAGTATTGACTTACTTTTTAGGATGGAAAGAGTAGGTTTCTTCTGAGTTTTGGTTCTCACTCTAGACCCTGCTGGTTTTCAGGAGAGTGGTCTTCACTGCAATTGTGAAGAGAAGAAGATGCCATTAACTTATTTGCACCAAAAGGTAGCAATACACACTTGTTTGCATCCAATCTGCCGAAACAGAAGGAAGATTTACGCTGTAAGTTTGTGAAATTGGAAAGATTATCCAAAAAAGAAGTAGACAAATACTGGGAAATCAAATCTCTAAAAAACTATATTTCCAAGAAACAAATCCCAAAAGGATTGAGAATATAAATTTTTCCGGACTTTACAAAGGATGAAGATAAGGATTTAGCAGAATCTTGGGAAAGAAATTTGAACCATGATGCTTGAACTTTTAATAGAACATGCTTCCAGGGAACACAAACGAATAACAGATCAAATTGAAGAAACACAGAAGGAAATTAAAGAAGCAAAGGCCTTAGAAGTAACGAAAGATAAAAACTATCAAAAAATGTTTGAGATATTAAAGGAATACCAAGATGAGATCAAACTTAGAAAAATTAGATTTTTTTTTTGAGACAATAGAGACTATGAGGACGACAAGGTGTACACCTTCCAGGATAAATATAGACAACTCACTAAACCACATTTGCAAGAAAGCACACCCAACACCTCCCCAGGCAGTTCGGATGCAGATTCCGAATGTGACCTAGAGAAAGACTCATCAACTACAACAGAAAAAAAAGAAGGACAGCGTTTTTTAAACCAAATTAGGAGATATAAGAAAGGCAACCGACTTACCCCTCAAAATCAAAAACAAGTGCGTTTTTATTGCCTCAACAAGCAACTCAACAGCAACCACCTACAGGAGGAGGGGGAAACGTGGGAGTGGCAGAAACAGGAAACCCAGACGCATTAGAAGACTTCAGAAGACTGACGAGAGCAAGAGAAAGGGACGCAGTGAAAAAGAACAAGTGAATGAACTAGTTCTGAACATATCTAACCATCAACTCAAACCGGAGGAAACATCTTCACTTAATAAAGGGTTTACTTTTGCACCGACCACAAACTTTGACAACGTGGAAGTACATATAGATTTATTCAAATTTGTAAGAAAATTGAAATACATTTTTTTTTTTTGATACACAAACAACGGTGCACCAAACCAAAGAATTACCAATACAAGAAAGTGAAATAACTATAGAAGATTTGGCCAATATAAATGTACTGTGATCTCTACAAGAAACAGAAGAAATACCAATTCATAAGACAATACAGGAGCTTCAAATAAAACAAACCAGCCTTTCCGCCAAGGAAATGAAAGCTAAATCTAAATTCACGCCACAACTAATGCCAGAGAATTTAGTAGACACTTTTTACAAAACTGTCACCAAAGATTTAAATGAGTACAAAGATGCAAGATCCAAAAAGAGTTTGTTACCAAAATATCACTTTGACAATTTAACAAGTATGGAGAGAAAGGCACTTTTTCAACTCAAAAAAGACCATAAACTGTTTTTTAAAGGAGCAGATAAAGGAGGAAAGATAGTAGTAATGAACCGAGAAGGTTATGTAGAAATGGCAATGAATCATATAAATACACCACATTGTTATATCAAATTGAAAACCAATCCAAAATCGGAGATATTGTCTGAATTAAAAGAAGCTATCATAACTTGGCACAGACAAGGACTCATCACGGATGAAGAAATGCATTTTTTGGAAATGTAACAACCAACCATACCAACTGTATACTTTCTACCCAAAATACACAAGGGATACGAAAGGATTCCAGAAGGAAGACCAATCCTGAACAGGATCGGATGGGCCACCATGAACATTGCCCATTACATTGATGACATTTTAAGACCCTTGGCTACTCAAACCAAATCTTACTTAAGAGATACAACAACAGCAATTAACAAATTAGCTACCATCACATGGCAGGAAGATTACCTTTTGGCTACTTCGGATATACGTTCCTTATACACATCGATTAGACATGACACTGCCATAGAAACTATAGATTACATCTTTTGTAAAGAAACAGCATCTAATTACCAAGCAGTAAACATGCTGAAGGAAATGTTATTATTGACATTACAGAACAACGTATTTTTATTCAATGGCCAATTCTTCAAACAAACCAGAGGGGTGGCTGTGGGGATAAAATATGCCCCAGCACTTGCAAACCTGACAATGGCAATGTACGAGGACAAACACATCTATACATATGAAGCTTATGAAACAAATGTGATAATATGGACGCGGTACATTGACGATGTTTTGCTTATTTGGAAAGGGGATAAAGAAGGATTAGAAGAGTTCAAACAAAGAGCGAACCGTAACACAATGGGGATTGAATTCATTGGGAATGAAAGTACGAATGAGATACACTTTTTAGATTTAAACATCTATGTGGAAGATAATCTCCTCAAAACCAAAACTTTCAGGAAAACCACTGAGGCAAACTCAACATTATTTTCTACAAGCTGCCATTTTAACTCTGTGATCAGGAATATACCGAAGGGTGAATTCATCAGGGCCCGTAGAAATTGTACTGAACAGAAGAGCTTTGAGGACGAATGTAAACTATTAACCAGGACATTCAAAACAAGAGGGTATGGAAACAAATTAATAGCACAAGCTCAAGAAAAAGCGTCAAAACAAAATAGAGAAAGTACTCTCATGACAATCAAACCTAAACCAGTCAAAAGAAAAGAAATCAGCTTCATTACTACCTATTACGCTGACAACAAAGTGTTGAGGAAAATTCTGAGGAAAAACTGGCACTTATTACAACTAGATCCGAATGTGAAGAAGTACATAGGGGATCACTCAACACTAATTTACAGACGAGCTAAAACTATCAAAAACATTTTGAGCCCTTCTTTCCTTCCGGAAGTGAAAAAAGAAACCCCAACAACATGGCTTCCACCAATGCCAACCTGCTTTCAAAAATGTGGTACATGCACAATGTGCAAATATGCTTCAAACAATACTGTGACCTTCAAAGACAAATATGGAATAACACAAAGGATTGTTGATCACATTAACTGCAAGACAAAGTTTGTGGTATATGCAATAATTTGCCACTGTGAGGAAATCTACATAGGCAGTACCATAAGAGAACTCAGGACCAGAATTAGGGAACATCTATCGACCATCGGAAGTCAAGACATAAATTTACACTTAGCCCAACATTGGCAAAAAAATCATCAATGCATAGACAAGAAACAACTGAAATTCATTGGTCTTAAAAAAGTGACCTTGGGACCAAGAGGAGGAAAAAATGAAGTCAAACTCAGGCAGGAAGAAGCTAAATTAATATGTAAATTTCGGGCCGTCGAAAGGGGCCTGAATTCGGACCATGAGATGTCTTTTTTCTATAAATCAATATGAATAATGAGACTTTTGTATTTATGGATATGCTGTAATTAATCATATCTGAAGGAATATGTATATACTGCAATTCTTACTTTTTTGTAAATGTCCCATTCAGAGTAATTCATGTCTAGAACATACCAACGTGTTAAATTCAAATTCAGCTACAACATAAGAATTAAGGATTAGGTTGAAACAGATTTAATTTCATTATTAAAATTCAACATTGGGAAGACGATGTAACTATCATGCTAGAAACCGTTCCATTGCCCAAAATATGGCCGCGCTAATAGAAATAGAAAAAGGACTATGAGGAACGCGGAAGTTTTGCAAATGTTTTTTATTTAAAATAATCCATTAATCTTCAAGTTTGCAAATAATAATTATGAATATTGTCATCTAACTGGAATCATAGTAGAAATCGTAATGATATAAAAACATTGGAAAATACTGTTCAAATACGAAGTATTTTCCCATTTGAACATAGTCAACATGGTCATCCCTGTAAAAAGAGAAGTAGGATCAAGGAACCGAGTAATTAATGATAATGAGTACACGGCACTGAGCGTACGAGGACTGCTTTGCACGCGACGTGCTGTATGAGGTAAGCGCATGAGAGGGGCTTCTGAGGGGGTCTTTTTAGCATGACAGTTTTTCACGTGGGTCCTCGTGTTGACACAAGACCAAAAAGAATGCCGGAATAGAAATAAAAGCTCAAGCAGTGTAAAACGGCATGGACATAAGCTCTAGGTCCTTCGCTTGGCATTTTGTTTACATTTAAATAAGAAACTACAAAGAATTGTAATGATTACACGGTCCACAGCCCAAAGTTCGGGATAAGAAGCAGATCAGTCACAATCAGACTTTATTTAAGGAAACATCTTTACTGAATTAAAATGAGTCGTTTAAACAAAAACGACCAACATACATTTCTTGATTCCTTCTATTTCAGGGATTTAACCCATGATTTATGAATAACACTAAAAAATGAAATTTGAACCATTAACACTAGGTAAGGAGTTTAAAAGAACGTGTACTATAACCATAAACCTATAAGGAATACATTGTCTGAACATAAAAAGATGGGTTTACAGTCATTAACCAAGTGATCTATATTTTTCTTTTCCTTTTTATTATTTTTATGTCTTTTCTGTCCAATTATTGTATGTCTTTTCTCAACCATCCCTAACACTCCTACCCTTTACCCCTCCCCGAAAATGGCCATCCAAAATGTATGCATTTATGAAATGAATATGCAAATTTCATATGATACTCTTACACAACCTATATCACAATTTTGGTGAAATTATTATTTTTGAAAATGTATTGCACAAATTGCATATGTAACATGATCAGCCCTGATTTGAGAAAGACGTTGTGAACGTCGAAATACGTGTCATATCACAAAGGGCACCATAAGGAACATTGAATATGTTTAAATAAAAGTCACATCTCTTACAAAATACGAGGAAAAAAGGGTATTTGTTCTCTTTTTTCTCGGAGCAAGAGGGCGCATGACAATAATCTCAAGTAACGAAAAGTTTTCTTGTGCGTAGTAAATATGTGCGTTAATGGCACTGTTGTTAATGTAGACATGATTTTGTTTTTTTTTTGTTGCAGTAGCAGTGCTTTCTTATAACTGTGCATAGCATGTAGATGCACTTTCCTTTGTCTATGTGCATTCTGCATATTTTACTTAGAATCTGTTAGTTGAAAGTGCTTTAGAAATTATTTCAATAGTAAACACACAGAGTACAGTTAGCTTTTTAAGGTGGTGTTATTGGATGTTAGGAGATATGAGAAATAACTGTTTGCTTCTCTTTCTATTTATACAGGGTAAATGGAAGTAACTGTTTGGAAAAGCATGCAATGTATGCATTTGTGAAGGTGTGGGAAATAAAGTAGCAGGATTCGATTGCTTCAACAGCTTATTACTCTCCAGGATAGTTGTAGGGGAGTAGGATGAAATAAGAAAACCTGGAAAAGTGGCAATGGGACAAACCAAGTTTACCTGACTGCAGGTGATTTGCAAACAACCGGGTGATCCTGTGGTGCTTGGAGATGGGAGAGTCTGAAATAAAGTGAGGGTTGCAATTAAGAATGTGATGATTGTGTTGCAGACTGAAGGGAAGGGGGAGATGTAAGTGTTGGTTTACAAAATTGTCCGTACATAGTTGTACATGATTTGTATGTGATAGAGATGCCTGCACCTGTGTATAGTTGAATGCTGGGGTAAATTCTAAAACGGAATGGGCAACCAGCTGGAATGAGATAGCTGTGTAGATTGGAAGAACAGTTGTAGATGCAGTGGTGGTGTTTCAGCTGGAGCAATTCAAATGATATTGGCTATCTGTGTGCATGAATAAAGATGCATATACTCATCAAGGCTGCGTGTCATTTTATAACACACTACAATGCCTTCTCCCCCAATTATACTGTTATTTCGTACATCTTTTAAAATGAAATGCAACTTTGTTAGACAGGTGTGTGTGTTGTGTCTGATTACTATTATAATAATTTCTAAAGGAAGTTCAAATGATAGATTGTGTAGAAAGGAAACTGTATATACTTCCTATGCACTATAAAGCATTAAATGCTATTATAGTTGAAAAGTGGATACATAGGTGGCAGTGGTTACACAAATGACAGAAAGATTGAAGAGAATAACAGTTTGCACATTACATATAGTTTAATAAAAATTTGGAGAGCAGACAGCTTTGGAAGTGACAGTTGATCATAGCAGATGGGAGGAATGACAGTAAGCTTTTTTCACAGGTTATACATAGCTCTCAACTCACCCGCTTTTGATGGGTGTTACCTGCATTGCAAGCAGCTGAATCACCCACCAAGTCCTTCATAAGCCCATTCACTTCTATGGCCTCTCACCCACCAAAAAGAAAATCGGGTGTTGTCACCCGCCTTGGTGACACAAAAGGTTGGGAGCTCTGGGTTATACAGTGTAAGTGGCAGTTACCCCATTTATATGCATTTATACAAGAGCTGTACATGTACTGTGCAGAATATATTTTTATCTGTAGTTTGTGTTCATTCATGTGGATATGGATGAATCTGGAAGCTGAAATCTAGGAGAGTTTTGCAGTAGTTGTTGATGTACGTGCTTTGCAATCACAGCCCAATTGTACCGAGAGTGATCAACAGTACATCTAATGTGCTGAACTGTGATGACGGAGTTAGATGTAGAGTTCTTGGATGTGATTGGTAGATGGTTGTGGGACTGCTTAACAGTAGCCACTGCGGGAATGGTGCAGAGAGTGAAGCGGAAAGGGTAGAAGGGCTGACCCAGTGTTACTTATGCGCTCCGCAGACTCTGTGGTTGTTCGTGGACAGGGCGTGCCAAATCCAGACTTCTGAGCATGAAATGAGAGTGTATTCTGGGGATTAGCCAATCAGGTGTTGAGGTTCTACTTCGTATTGAGAAAGGCTGTGTGTAATGAAGATGGAAGTGATGGAGAAAGTCAAGGTGTTGGTGGTTGGACATATGTTTGTGAACGGTTTGGAGCAGTATGCTTAAACTTGGAATGTGGCTAACAATTTTGATGTAAAAGGAGTGGAGGTGGTTTTCCTGCTTTAAATTTGCAGGCAATGCTAGAAATTTGTCAGGATATGGCTAGGTTTAATAGTCCACACTGTGGTAATTTGCATTTGGGCTATATCAGTGCCCCTACTTTGTTGCAAGATCTGGAAAACTTGGTTCAGGCAGTCATGAAAGTACTTCCAAATGCCAAGGTTATTGTTTCAGCTTTGGTACCTAGAGCAGTATGGGACAATAGTTCTGTTTTTTGTCCTCAGCAAAATGTTGCTAGGCGTTTAATTAACCAAGGCATGTTCGATTTATGATTAGAGCTGGCATGTTGTTTTGCAATAATGACAATGTTGATTCTGGTAATGTTGTTACTTTAAAGAAGGTGGCATGTCTTTATCTTTTATGGGAAATGACATGCTGTTTCGGAATATAAAGATTGCTTTGGAGAAGCTAATTTGAAGATATTTGGAGGGAAATAAGAAAAAAAAAAGTGCAAAATAAATGGGGTTTCTGAAGCATCTTAAAAAACAAAACAAAAAAAAAGGCCACCATTAAAGGGGAAATGGGGCACATTCCCCACATTCCTAACTCTCAGATTTTAAGATTTGTCCGCGAGCGCGCATAACATACGGGCATTTTGAGGCTGAGGGCATGCAAATGAGACTTAGCAGGGCAAGGGATTGGTCAATAAGGTTTACCGGGTGTGATGTGTAAGAAGAGACTTTGTCAGAAAGTATTTTTCATGAGAGGAGAAGAGATAGCTATGGCTGTGTCCTTCAGAAGGCTTATTGTCTGGATTTTGGGAGACTTGTAGATAAATTGGTTGGAGGTGCATGCAGATCCCTGTGGAGTGCCTGCACATCTTGGATTCCCTCATGTGGAAGTGCACTGGCATAGAGTGTGTGGAATGAAGTGGCTGGATTTGGTACCTCTTTGTGCTACTTTGGTGACACAGCGTCATCCGGACATTATTATAATTCACTGTGGAAGGAACAGTTTAGGACATGTCTCTGGAATCTGTTTGCAATTTGCAATGAAAGAACGACTTGGGAAAGTCATGGACATGTTTCCAAAGTCCCGAGTAATTTTTTCCTCCTATTGCAGCGAGACAAATGTGGCTGCGTACTTCTTCATTTGGTCCACAAATGGAGAAAGCGAGGTGCAATGTCAACAAGGCTGTTTGTGCCTTTTTGAGAGATATTGGCATGTCCTCTTTTCACAATGAAAATATTATGTTTTGTAGTACACACATTTTTTGCAGAAATCTTTCGCAGACATCTTTCATACATTTTACCTATGCTGGCAATCAGATTTTTTCTGCAAAATATACAAAATGCATTGCAACCCTTTTTGGAATTACAGCAATCCATTTTGCAGTATGTGTTGACCATTTGAAGTTTTCGAAACACAAAAAAAAACACAAAAAGGCTCTTTTCAGAGCCACCACTTCCTCCCGGAGAATGGTGCAATGGTTCTGATGGGGCAGCACCCAAAAAGACTCTCTTGGGACTTCTGAAAATGCAGAGGGCCCTGCAGCATTGCATTTACACATCTATTTATGAACTTTGGGGGGTGTTGTTGTTTTATATTTTTGTTTTTTTTTAAAAACATGACACACAAGGAAAGGAAGAGGAAAGGAGGGTAAGGAAGGGATACCAACCATGGGGATAAGAAAGGGCAGGTGGAGAGAGTAGGATGTAGTGTGGGCCTTATTCAGGTAGGTAGCAGTCCTTCTCATGCTCCCGGACTGCAGCATTAATAGCACTTCAGAGGTTCTCCCCCTGCAGTACATGCACAATATTGTGACCCTCGAAAGGTAAGGGTCATCAGCATCATGTATGGCCTGCAAGGCAGCTGGAGGGATGCACTGCTCCACAGGAGTGTCTCGGAATCGAAGGATGCTGCAGGGGAACTCAACCTACTACGTTTATCGCAAGGTACGACCTTACAAACATCCTCACCGTGGAACGACCTTAGGTGTCGCTTCATTGAGGTAGTACCGTAGCTGTACAAACCCGGTTTGCCACGACTCAGTACTAACTGGCAATGAGTGCAGCACACCTTGTTTGTACAAGCTTTTGGTACTCCATCAAGAGTGGCAAACAACCTCCACACCCAAGATTCACTGTGAGAACTAGTAGTAGGGACTTCCACTACCTCATCCTCGTCATCCTCTTCATCAATCTCCTCTGGATCCTCACGCCTGTTCCCCTCTACAGGCCCTTGGGGAGGTGGTGGTGGTGGAGGGACTGGGGTGGTGCTGAGGCAGAAGTAGCAGCAGCAGGAGCAGCAGCAGCCATGGTTGCCATCTTCAATGGTGTCAGGAACCACCAGAATGTTAGAAGTCTGCACACAGGAAAGAGCAAGAGCAATCCAATGCAACAATGCAACAAGGAGCACTCTCTGTCCTGGAAGCCCAAAAACAGAATACAGAGCAGGTCTGTGGTGTGGCCTTTTATAGGGGTGCTGGGGCGTGCTTCACCCGGACCAAGCACCCAGACCAAGAAAGGGCTCAAAAAGTTCCAAAAAGTTTGTAGATTGCCAGGGACTCTGTCTGGGACATGTGCAAGGGTGAACTTTCACTGGACAATACCTTGGATTGTTAAAAAAATCACGGGGGCCCGGACTATGTTTGCAAACAAGGACCCACGATTAGCATGGGTGCGGTCACATGATGATGTCACGGACACATTCGCGAATGGGACAACTGTCCGTAGAACACCAAATACAAGGGGTCAGATGTGCGCATGCATGCGGGTGTGCTACGGACAGTGTTCCTATCCCGAACTAATTAAAAGTACGACACACGCACGGCAGACAGTTGCAGACAGGCTCGATGGTCGTAGGATCCAAGGGTGTGATAAGCATGCGCCCGGGTGTTCTACAGACAGTGTTCAGGTCCCCGAACAAAATAAACGTGCATCACAACTTTGCAGACAGGCGGACAGGATATGTTTTCTAAGGACATATTAATTCTGGTTGCAGACAATGCGAACTGGTGGAATGTTCTTAGGATACCTTAATTTGAATAGTTACGGACATGCAGATGGATTTAGCGTCCTGCAGACACCCCCATTTTGCCTCTGAACAGTGCAAACAGGTACAGTGTCCTTAGGACACCCCCATTACGTTACATTTGGCACAGGAGGACATCCTGTGTGTCCTAAGGACACCTCAATTTGGATTGTGGACAGAGCAAACAGGTGTAGTGTCCTTAGTACATCCCCTTTTCAGTTAATTGCAGACAGGTGGACATCTTGTGTGTCCTAAGGAAACCTCCATTTTGATTTCGAACAGTGCAAACAGGTATAGTGTCCTTAGGACACCCCCATTTTGGTTAATTGAAAACATCCCAAACACCTGCACTGTCCGCGGACACCCTAACTGCCTTTTTAAAAAAAAAAATAAGACACTGAGGAATATAGTAACATCACACATAATATTTTATTATTGTATTATTATACAGAAACTGATACAAATACAGGGGAATTAGGGATTTGTACATGTTGCATAGTAGGGGAGGAAGGGATTGAAGTCTCATCATAACGTTTTTCTTGCTGGGGAGTTTTTGGGGATGGTTGGCTGGGATATGGAGAAGGGGTACAGGTACATGTGGGACAGTGATATTTATTTGTTTTCCGTTATATGGTCCTCCACAAAGTGTTTTAAAAGAATGACATTTATCATTAATAGAGGTATTTTTTGCTCCACACACTGCAGATGATTTTCCAAGGTGTTTGTTTCAGTATTATGTTTAATGTCTGTATTGTCTGTTAAAAAAAAATATATGTTAAGTACACATAAAGTAAAGGTTATTAATTTCTTTATTTACAGAAGTGTAGTGTCTACTATTAGTACCACTGTGTTCACTCATTTCATCCCGAAGAAAATGTTCTTCTAGCCATTCCAAAGTACTAGACATTTCTGTGTAAATAACAAAAGAAAAATATTTTTAGTGTACGTAATACAGAACGTTTATAAATATATAAAATTAATGTAGTGTACTTACTAGTTTCTTTTAGTTTTGCTGTTACTGCTGCGTAGGTGTGCTGTTGATTTTTCCTGTGCAGTTTCTGTAAGGTAATTCTGCTGGAGCCATATTTATTTTCTTTTGGTATGTTCAATTATGTTGCATATGCTATGTAATTGGACTGTTGGTTCTTACATATAGAGTTTCCCTTTTTTTTTTCATTATTGAATGTAATTTATGTGCTGCGTTTTGAACATGTTCAGTGTTTTTATTGCAAGCTATAGCAATGTAAGATAATCCCTGAGTTTTTGGATAGTGTTGATGTTGACCGAGTCTGTCCGCGGACATGCGCAGGGTCAGTGAACTTCGGAACCACTAGCGTGGGACAGGGGGTTCAGTATGTTATATGTTACATGTATTTAAGCTAAGGGAATCCCACTAAACACCTATCAAATTCATGCTATCCATATCTATATAAATTCAGTGAAAACACTTTGTTAAAGGGGCGTTATGGTTAAGTTGAGCTACTAAAAACCTATGAAATTCAGTGAAAAAAACATTGTTAAAGGATGTTATGGTTACACATAAAACCAAAAAACCCCTGAAATTCGCAAGTTATGCACATGTGATGTCATGAGTGATGTCATCAATGACATGTGTGATGTCATCTTTGATGTCCTGGGTGTTAGTCTTGGCAGTGCACGGTGGTGGCTTAGCTTACCATAACTGGCGAATTGTAGCGGGTTTTCAGTTTCATGTGTAACCCTAACATCCCTTTAACAAAGTTTTTTCACTGAATTTCATAGGTTTTTAGTAGCGCAACTTAACCATAACGTCCCTTTAACAAATATAACATATATATTATAGGGCATTGATAGCTACACTATAGTTAAGGTGAGTCAGACACCCAAAGGAACCACTCAAAATTCTATTGTTGTTTAACTTTTGATTTGAGTAACGGATTTGAGCGACATTTCAATCAAAAGTGCTTAAGAACCAGTGCCTCACTCCCCACTCTGCAAAGTTTTGAAAAGATTAATTCAAAAAGAGTTCTTCAGAAGACAAACTTTTTTTTTGGTTTGCCAAAAGTGTGCCCTACTTCCCATTTATTTTCCCATAGTGGACAAGGCCAATCTTTGTGAAAGCGCACAGTCCCAACCCCCTGGATGGATTTCGATCGGGTCTGAAACAACTCAGGCACAAAGTGTTGACTCATGACCCATGCATGGTTTGGGGTTATTCCGTGCAGTAGTTATTTAAATATTTGACGGAGAAGGAGGTGCCCAGATCTCAAAAATGGATAGCTATATCTCAGGGATTTATTCAAAACCAGGTGTTTTTAGAAATGAAACAGCCATCTTGTTTTTCTCTCCATGCAAGATATAACCCTGATTATAGCCGAGGTAATGGGAAAATAATTGCAAATGAGTTTAGTCTAGAGGTGGAGGTGTTGTTAGAGGACACTAAATGGAATTTGGAAGTTATAGGAGGCCCATGGACTGAATTTACAACACAAAGCTTTCTGTAGCCGTGGCTATCGCCTCAAAAAGCCGACTTCTCAAGGAAAACTGTATCACAGAAACAACATGTGTTGTGGGGGGAAGGGAGAGGACAGGGGAGATGAGGAGGCCATCTGGGAAGTGGAATGATCTGCCACAGTTGAGGGGGCAATTGGTGGGGCATGGGGGTGGCACACTGAGGCCATGGTCAGTGACACGGTAGGCATTTGGGAGTCTTATCTATTTTGGATGTCTGTTTTCAGACTTTCGAACATGTGAGACTGTGGAAAGAAACGGTTGAACATTGTTTAAAAAATCAATACAAAAAAGAGCCACCCTACTCTAGATTTAAATTCCCCATAAAATGTATTTAAGCATACGTATTGTCACCCATGCTATTATATCCTGTGTAATTGTGTGCTCTTCTTTCTTTGTCTTCTCCTACCTTACATAATTGCATGCAAAGTAATTTACTGTATTGATATTTTAACTTATATTGTATTATAAAACCCGAATGGTTATAAAAAAGTCAATAAACCCTAACTGCAGTTATATGAAACATGTTTCAGGGTATTATTTTATTGTATTTGTGTATTTATATGTGATGAGTAATCCCTAAAAGGACTATTTTAGGGTACACTGAGTGTAGTATTGTAGCACATTTCGAGTACTATTTGATGTTATGAACACTGTATTTCCAATATCGGTTAGGTGGAACCAATGCATTCCCCGCAATTCAAATCATTTAATTGTAAAATGTCGCAAAACAAGGTCCATGTTAATAAATTGTTTCTCACAAAAAGCCAGTAACCAAAACAATTTTGAAACCAACCATGATATGTGCAGTCTTTCTCTATTTCCAGAAAAATTAGTCCTAGTTTGACTTTCTAGTAATTTCTATGAATAGGCTGTGTATGAGTTGTGTGTTTTGCTGTTTGTAATTGGCGATGTTACTATTGTAATTCTGTATTTGTCTGTGTTTGTGATAGGTTACACTCAAAATGTGTCAGCCATTTTTGTATTTTGGTTAGTAAATTCAGCCCTCTTTCAAAGGCTGTGCCCCCTGGCCCTGGCCAAAGAACATGCATAGTTCTGGAAGCGTTCCAAAAATCTATGGAATAACAAAACCCTTGAAATTCAAGGAAGGAACTTTAAGTTGCAGGGACATTAAGGTGAGCAATACATTGTAACAAAACCTTTGAAATTCAAGGAAAAAAACGTTAGTTGCAGGGGCATTAAGGTGAGATACTAATGCAACAAAACCCTTGAAATTCAGCTAATTCCAATTTAACTTTGCAGCTCTTGTTGCGTAGCCTATGAAAACAACAATGCCATCTTGGTATGATCTATATTTGTGCAAGATTGCTGATGAATGATCAATGGACAGACACACTGCAACAAGGGTGCTAATGCATGGTTCTAGAAAACAGTGTGCTATAAGGTAAGTGACAATTAGGGAGTATTGAGGAAAACGGGCTGGCTGCCATAGAACATCAGTTTAATATGTGAAAAGTATTCAATGCTGATAATGTTCCCTATGGTGGTGAACATATAGTCAAATTGTACATGAGCACATGTCTTTTGGTGTAGAGAGTTAGGACAACATTGTCTGTATTCCAGGCAATGGCATTATATGGTGCAGTAGGGCAATGGTGTTGAAAGAGTCCTAACATATTATAAACCATGTTTGACTTTAATATATGAACAAAGAGAATATTCTATCTAATTTTAATGCCAGACATTTAATCATATTCATGGCATTTACATTCACCAATAAAACTGGCCTTTAATGGCCCCACATCTTGGTATATCTTCTGTGATGGGGTGCTCTGGGTCTTTTGGCCCAATTGATTGTTCTACTGGAGGTGTTTAAAAAAAAAGGATCTCTTGACTTGGGCATGTAGGGGTCAGGAATCTAGTTATTCCTAAAACGAGGCAAACTGTTGGTTTATAATGGGAATATCCAAGATGTCCTCTCCTTGTTTGGACAATAACTGAACTTATGATATAAGATTAATATTGCCACTTTAGATGAAATGACAATATGAACAGCAGTCTGTCTAATTTAACAAAATAATGTAGCTTCCTTCCTAGGCAATAGTGATATCATTTAACTGATTGCTCAGCTTTCCTAGATTAGGCAGTAACCTTGACAACACACATGTTTGTGCACTTCCTCTCCTGATCCTGAATGTCTTCTAACAACTTAGCCTCCAGAGCTCTAAGTGTACCCATCCTGCTGGCCTACTGGAATAGGAATTTCCAAATAAAAGGTGTGTTGTTGCATCCCAGCACAAATGCACATGCAATTATTGATCACTAGTACCATTTAATGCAAAAACCACCTCTCCTTTTGTCAATGCAGCAACCCTTTTGGAAGGAACTATACAGACCTTAATTATCAACGTCTATAACCCACCTGGTGGGACAAATGTTGACATTATAAGTAGCATTGAGTACATTCTTGACAAATTTAATGAATTGTGCCCTAGTGGCAAAATTGTTGTTGTTGGAGATTTTAATGCTCCTAAATTGATAACACTCCTACTTACCGTTTTTCGGATTATACTGTAACTCAGTGTGGCAAGGGAAAGCTATTCACTACATCTACCATAGGAACAAACTGGATTCAGTTGTCTGAAACTTTTGATTTATTTTGTTTAAATATTTTTAAAAATAACAACAATGCAGTTCCCAAATCGACCTGGAATAATGGGGCTAGTTCCACACGTATTGATTAAATCCGGGATGATAGAACTACATGGGATAACGGCATTAATTCTAATATACTAATTAATTCACTTAGTGACCATGCCATCCTCAGCTGGTCTACGAGGCCAGCAACACTTTCAGAATATTGCTTGAAATTAATGCATGTGCCACTATCAATATACAGGGAAATTGTATTATTAGAGTGAAATTAACCACACTACATTAGGTAACTTTGTGCATCGCAATGAATCTGCCTTTGCTGAATGGCTCCAAGGTCAGAATTGGAATGTTTTTAAATTCATGCCCATGCTGATTAGCAGCTTAATATTAAGCCATCAAAGTTCTTCCTCAAGACCAAATCATACCAACAACTTTGATGATGCTGTACACCATGTCAAAAAAGCTCATCGCCAGCAATGAACTAATATCAAGAGAGCGTATTCAAATGCCAGACAAGAGAAAAAGATCATGTTAGCCCACCCCTCGACAAAGTATACAAAATGGCTGCGTAATTATAACTTCTCTGTTAGTTGCGGCAACTGGTAGCTCATATTTAGACACCTTCAGAGCAATGATAATAGAAAGTTCTGGAATATTGTCAGAACATTCTTTAATGGTCAACGTGAATTAGAACTTAATTCCATTAGTATGCGTACATGGTGTGAAGCCATCTCAACATTTTTCTATAATCCTAAAATTACAGAGAAATCTAATCCTTATATTCTTACCCCTTATTTCATGGCTGGTTTTGAGGTATAGGATATCCTGGCCTGAATATGCTGTGAAATATTACAGTTAAGGATAATATTTCCTTATTGGTCCTTCATACTGGATATTGAAATCAGGGTGGATTCCTGAAAGTTGGAGGAAATCGATACCTATGCCTATCTTTAAGACTAATCCCTCTGATGGTAGAATACTAGCTGTGCAAGGCATTAGTTTAAAGATTTTCTCAACTATCCTCTCTAAGAAACTCCCCATGTGGGCCCTTTCATGTAACTTACTCTCACTGTTTGAAACTGGGTTTCGGAAGAGCCACAGTACACTTCACAATCTAAGTGTACTACACACTATTATATCACCGTATTGTAGTGCTTGTGAAGGCAACCAATGTTTGTTTTGTGGATTTCACCAAAGCCTTTGATACTGTGTCATGTCCCTGACTTCGGTCCAAATTGGTAACTGGGGAATTGATCCCACTCTGCTGTATTTTTGTATCTCTCTTTACCTAATACAAATATTGGTCTCAAACAAGGATGCACCCTTACCCCTTTGCTTTATAATTTAAATGTCTGTGATATTGCCTTGACCATTGAATCTACACAAAACCTCCCTCCCCATATCGACCGAGTCCCAGTTCCTTGGTTAGGGTATGTAGATGATACCATTCTACCTGACAAAACTCCCATTGGATGACAGCGATCTTTGGATTCACTTGCAATTTATGCTGAGGCCAACTCTCCTAAAATGAATAGCTTGAAAACCAAAATTATGGTATTTGGCAAGAGTTCTAAAAAAAATGAAGAAATGTGTTTGGACCCTTAATGACCCCCCCTCAAGATTGTTGATAGCTATATCTACGTGGGTGCCCCGATCACTAATAAACCAATGCTGAATTTGTATGGTGATATTGTGAAGACAATAATATGGAAGAATTGTTGCCATTAAGACTGTTTATCAATAATAGGGGTTGATATAATATTGAGGGACTTGTCTACATTTACCACACTAGTATTCTTCTTGGGATTATTTATGGCTTGGCAGTCCTTCATGGGCCTATGATAAGGTGGGTAGAAAAATTTGAGAGTAAAATTATTTGCTCCATTCTCTGAGTGCCCTCCTCGGTTTCATTGGAGGCATTACGTTGTGAGCTTGGTGTCCCCTCTATTTGCTCCTTGTGGCTTCTTAAACACTCAAAACTCTTCTTGGAAGGAAATGTGTGCTGTTATTGCAGGTATGTGAATCCAAAGAGGAAACAAGGGATGCTTTGACCAGATGTTCATAATGTACTGTACAGTACTGGTGCCAGTACAGAGTCCGGGTAGATAGTTTGTAGGTTTAGCACTTACCTGCTGCTCAGAAGACTATGGGTAAAAAATGTAGTCTACGCTCTACTAATTTCCGAGCACCATGCAAATGGCAGAAATACATTGTGCATTGTTATCATTATACATCTCAGTAATACAATATAATAAGCCATGGCACAGTGAATGAAGCACATGACCTAAGCTAAGTGTATATCACTGAAAATGTGAATTGCCGAATTCTAATGCATGAACATTCAGAGTGCATGCAGGTCTCAAGCCAGCATTGTGCCCACCCCCAACATATGTAATATACATCGGAGCATCTTTCCAGCCTCACACCTATGTGCCCACTACTAGCTCTCTTTCAACCGCTTAAGTTGCATGCCTAACCACAAGCTCTACCGATTCACCCAATTGTGATACGCCCCACGCCATGTCCAACATTAGTCATACTGACCAAATGCCCATTGCCTGTATGCCCAAAGGCAACACCGATTTCAATGCGAGTGCATGCATGCCTTTCACATGCATACCTAATGTCAAGGTCTACCGGCCTAATTAAGATGGACCAACTGCCTTTGCATGCCTCCTAAGTGTGATGGCCCAAATGCCTGTATGCCTTTTGTGACTACTTGTCCGCCTGCTATCTATTCCTACTTTCCCAATGCAATTGCCTTAACGAATGGTAGCGGCTATACAAATATCAACTTTATGCATAATGCCAATGCCTATATTCCTAATGGTAATGGACCCAATGCCATTGCCATGACCCCACCTTCTGCATGTGTGCCCATTGACAATGCCTGCCTGCCTACTACGACTATCTGTACGCCCACAGCCACTACCTTTGTGCCCCCCTCCAGCATGCATACCCTGCCTCCCCACCGACTTCCACACACCATCAATAGAGAATTAGTTGCCCCCCAGAGCCCTTCACTCAAACTAGCCCTCATCAACGCCTGAACCCTGCCAGCTCAGGCTCTCGACATCCTTGTTCTCCTAACAACCAATAATTTAGATGCACTCGCAATCACTAAAACTTGGCTCCATGCTGCCGCAGGGCCAGCCCTCTCCCTTGCCATATCAACAGAATGCACCATCCTCAGGAATGAGAGACTGAACACCAAAGGTGGTGGAGTAGCCATTATCAGTAAAGGCGACCTATGTATCAAACAAGCAAACACCTCCCTGAACAACAACTGTGACAACCTCTCACAAAAAATGCACATATCACCATCCAAAACTATCACTGCCCAGCTAGTCTACAGGCCGCCCGGCCCCATCCTCAGTTTTGTGGAAGACCTCCTTCAAATCCTACAAGCAAATACAAAACCGTCCTCACAAATACTCCTGGGTGACCTAAACTTAGACCTCAACAATCACGATGACGTATCAGTCGCCTCACTCGCCAACTCACTATCTGCCATTGGCTTTAGTCACTGCATCCACAGCCCCACACACAACAATAGATGACCCTTCGACTGGATAGCTGACCTGAACTGCAACATCCATATCATCTCTAACACCCCGTGCTCATGGTCGGACCACCATATCATCGTGTTCACTATCCCCCCTCGGCCGACAAAACAGAAACCAGAACGATGCCCCGCTCCCTATCTTGCAGTGCCCACAATCTAACTAAATAAAGCCTCAACCCAGACATCCATATCAGCCATGACACAAACAATCCTGTAGGCCTATACACTAAGACACTAGCAAATGCTATCGAACTGGTTGCCCCATTAGCTCCAGAAAACGCTAAACCACTAGCACAATCGAATTTCTGGTTTACCCAGGGCATCTCAGACCTCAGAGCAAAAAGAGACAATACAAAATCTTCTTGAGAAACCTGCCTTCTGACACCCTCAAACAAGAATTCTTAAATGTATCCAAACAATACAAAAACACAATCATCAAAGCCAAAGCCAATACGTTCAATGACAGAATCACCAATGCAACCTTTATTAGCAGAGACCTATTTTTCATCCTTAATCACATTACTCCAAATTAAAACAACGACAAACAAAACACCTTGAATCACTCCAAACAAACCACCTTGACTGATACTGTCCCTGAGAATCCCCACTTTTCCCTGCTCAACACACCACTGTTATTCAAATGCAACACAATATCGGTCCAAGATATCCTACACATCCTGAAAAACCTTAAGCCATCAAAAGGCAAAGAAGACATATGCCCGGCCACCCTGATCAAAGATTGCGCTGAAACTTTGGCCCTGTTTATCATGGCAGTCATAAATTCCTCCTTCGCCACAAGCCTGGTACATGAAAGCCTAAAAGAAGCATGGGTCTTAACACTCCTAAAGATACAAACCACGACCTAACATCCCCAACAACTATCGCCCCATCACGACCATACCCTCCACAGAGGAGCCTATGTCCAAATACAGTGACACCTAGAGCAAACCAGATACTCGAAATATGCCAAACCGGATTCCGCCCAGGGCATGGAACAAAATCTGCCCTCCTTGACTTAAAAAATCATATAGACAACATCTGGGACAAGGGTAAACTTTCCCTTCTGTTGTTACTAGACCTGTCAGCAGTGATCGACTTAGTTGACCACAGTATACTCTGCCGACACCTTACCCAAGCAGCATCCTTCTCACCAGAAGCAACATTATGGATTGCCTCCTTCCAATAAGATAGCAGAATGAAAGTCTTCTTTGACAATGCTAGTGCTACACCATCACTAATCAACTGCGGAGTCCCCCAAGGCTCATGTGTCTCCCCCACCCTCTATAAAATATTCACAAAGTCCCTCTTCAACCTCCTAGATTCCCTTAACATTGCACATACAAATCACGCAGATGATACTCAAATTCTCCTCCCTCTCTCCGGCACATATTCAGAAGACACTGACACGCTAAACTGACCCAAGCATGGATGCCCTCCTGCAGCCTATGCTTGAACGATGACAAAACAGCATTGGAGAGGCCTTCTTGCATGAAGCTCGTAATCGCATCATAGTCCAGGCCGAGGATCCTCGATCACTGCCTGCGCCTGCGCATTTGGAACGACAGTACACAAGGGAACATGTGGTGCCAATTACCTCAATACGCAAGCACACCCTGGTTGTCCCCTTCATGCACACCAGAGCAAATGCATTTTTCAAGCAAGACTAAATCAGACTGACATGCACACTTCACCCAAACTGCCTCAGCCTGCCGGCCCCCGCAGGTCACAAGGAGCACAACTCTCAGAGAGAGAGAGTCATTATCATTCTAAGTCCGCATTCATCCATGTATCCTTCCCATCCAAAAAAGAGGCCCATCATGTGCCAGAGGGATGCGGCCTACTTGGAAAACAACCGATATCCCGCTTACTCAATCTAGGCCTGAGGATACCCAGATGTATCCTACCCTTCAGAGACCTGCCATTCATGAGATACGTTTACATATAATGATTCTAAATCTATCCACATTTTATCTCATGAATATTGATGAGGGATATCCTGAAATCCATCAGGATCCCGGTCCTCGAGACGTGAAGATGGACAACCCTATGCTAGACCATTATGTTCAACATTACCGTCAATTAATGGTGGTTGCAATGCTAAAGGTTTGTTTCGCAAAGGAGACATATCTGTGCTGTAGATTCATAGTTTTGCTATGGCACTAAAGAAATAAGCTCTCAGATGGTAATCAATTAGGTGCTACAGACTATAGGGCTAACACTGCTATATGGAACGTCTGGCGGCAGGTGCTCAGGTTGCTCGATTCATTAAACACTTTGAGTCTGAATGTGTACCCTAATGACTGCAAATGTTCAAGCTCAAACTACCGTGCTCTTGATACATTTGACTTTGCATTTCCTGGCTAGAGGCAGACCTCTCCTCTGAGGGGCAAAAGACAAACAGTCGAACACTTTCCACTTCATTTGCCTTGGGCACTTGGCAATGTTGGGCCACAAGATTATGGACATGTATGTGGCTTGAAGTTCTTCACCGTTCTGAATTCATAGGGTGGGTAGAAATCGTCTAGACCTCCTCCCGAATGGCTTTCCAGAGTGAGCATGTTGTGTCCCATCAAAACCACACCTCCTCCTTCATCTTTCGATTCTATGTGGCTGCTCATCTTTACAAGATGGCCTTAAGCGCTGCTGCACACTGGTTGTCAGGAACTATATTGAAATTCAAAATGTTTGTCGCACCACTTCCTGTTTCGCTTACAGACGGTAACCATATTTCCGAAAACAGTAACAGACTTTTCCTATGAACCGATGCAGACTTTAGACAATATCATTATGCAGTAATTAAGGTGACCGCAAGACCAATGGCGAAGTCCCCGTCATACGGTAATTCAGTAGACAATAGTTGATTTTCATACTTTAAGAACATTATTGTTATTCTTAAATAAAAACGAGATAATCGTTGTGGAGTCCGTGCTGTATTTATCCCTTTATATCCATGAGATGGGGAAAGCAGAAGATAGGCGCACACTGACATATCATCATATTTTCTGAACTCAAACCATTGTATTCTTTTTTCCTAGATAATAATCTTTGTGCGAAAAACAGCATCCCTCCTATTTTTACTACTGACCCTTTTTGCAGATTCCTAACTGATCTAATTAGGAGAAGCTCTGTTACTACAACTTACATGAGGCCTGAAGCCGGCTCAACAAGATACTTTTGTTCTGTAGCAATTAGTAGACACTGCATCAATGTCTTACATCCAGGCATATTCGTGTGCATGTGGCCATCGCCTATTCACTTAATTGAAGGTTGTCAAAGGGCATATGCAGATTTTGACGCTACACCTTAATTAAATGTGTTAAATCTATTCCTCCTTCACGATTAATATTATTATACTCGCTTACTGTTTCGGTGACAAATTCACACTTTGTAGAAAAGGCATATGTTTCCGGAGAAACAACAGAGCAGAGTCGAATTAAAGATTTTAAAACGATTGAAAATACACGGTCAACATTTTATTGTAAATGATTTGTTTGTCACAAAACGCTTCAAGGATACATGGAGATAAATTGCAACCCAATAGGTGATTTGAAATCGTACCTACCAACTACATACACTCTGACGGCATCTTATTACTTTAAATTTATTAACTACTTCTGTGCCCACGGATGCATTTTTGCCACATTTGAAAATACTGAAGGCCCAATATAGACGAAGGTCTAACATGCCAGATATCATTCACTTAGGCCCTTTACTAATGATTGTGGAAAATGTGTTTTGACATGACATATCGCCCTTGGACAGGGAAAATGATGCCTGCACAGAGGGCGGAGTAGGGGGCGGGGCTCAAAAAATGAGAAAGAACAAGGGAAAAAGTGGGCGTTACGAGGGACAAATGTGCACGACAAAGCATATGCATGGATATGGTCGCGCAACCTCCTGCCTGCGAAATCCCCACACAATCCCTCCTTTGCCACTCGAAGGCAGGCTTACCACCACTTGCGCATAGTGGGTTTGCATGTTGGATTTTGGGGTGTGTGTATGCAGCCGGGGATGCAATCGAACTTAGGTGTGCGTGTACGCAGTGTAGTGTGGATTAGGAACGGTTTACGGGGGTTCACACACAGATTTTGCGAGTTTCACCCGTGTTAGAATACATTGGGTCTCATTATAATGTTGGCGGATACGGTATGAACGGTGCTGGTAAAGCACCGGCACCGTTCATACCGTACCGCCAAATTACGAGTTCTGCTCGCGGGTGCCTGACAGCCTGGCACCCGCACCGTTATTAACGGTGCCGGTGCAACCATGCTCCCCACCCCCATTCTGCACTATTTGGCAGAATGGGGATCGGGAGCCCGGCAATACCGCCACCCGTGAATGGACAATTACCGTCCCATTCAACTCGTAATGGGCCGGTTATTGCCCAATCACGGGTGACTGTGGGGTAGTGAGTTTGAACTCGTAATGAGGCCCATTGTATGCATGTTGTCGGGATGCCAGTCACAGTTAAGGGGGGTCCTGCGCAGTGTCCCCGACATGCAGGCCCGCTTGTGTGGAACCCCACGCACTATTTGAAGGTTGCGTGTATTCGCACCTGGAGGAGCACGCAAAGGTGACTGTACTGATTGTTTTTGCTTTTCATGGGGGCATGTCAGGGGCGTTCCTTCCGCGACTTGTGTATATGGTTACTTTGCGTAGAAAATTGCATGAATATGCGGGGCATGCATTTTTATTCTCCGTACAGGCTCCAGCAGTGTCGTACTCAGCCCACGGTCCTTGCTGGAGGTGCTCTTTTCCATGAATCTACCCCAAAGGGTGTTCCCATGATTTCTTCCACTTTTGCAAAGTGTTATGTTATGTTGTTGTTTAGGCTGTCAGGCCTGAGTCTGAGCTCTCTGTAAAATAAATAAACTTGTCATTGCTTGATGAAACGATACTTTACTTATTGACACATATTCTGAATTGTGTCATAAATGTAGGAGAACATTGAGCAAATTAGAAAAACTTTGGTGCATTATGAAATTACGGTTTTCTCATTTTACATGGAGCTCAGAATCAGGCCCTGAATCAAGGTACCTGGGGCAGTGACAGTCCCGGCCGCCCTAGTTAAAGCACGCCGTGCTGGGGGCGATTTGGCTAGAAAAAAGTGTGCAAAGTGAATTACAACGCAGAAAACATACATGTGTGCAAGAAAAAAATAATGCAAATCACACACAAAAGAAATACTGAGCTCCAGCTTCATTTTCAAGAGTTGCCGAAATTGTAGTAAAATCCGCAATTGCTGCTGTCACCTGAGACAAACGATGAAGCACAATACCAGCAGAAAAGGGCGTATCCTAGGGGATGTGTTACATCACACCATTCCCCATTCCATGGCCTGCCATGGCCACCAGAGAACAAGGGGGTCTTCTGGGGGTCCTACAATGCACGTGCTGTATGTTCACGAGCGCTCAAAGGACTTCTTCATGTGCTTTGACATATTCAATTCCTCTTTCACTTTGTGGTTCCCTCTGTCCATGCACATATTCAAAGATTTGGATTGCACACTGTAAGGAACACTGCCTTTATTTTAGTTGGCCACTCCATAATGGTGAACGCATATATGACTGACCGATGGCATCAGGCGAAATGCATATACTTAGAGCGATGACACATAGCCCAAGCATATTACTCTACAAGTATTTTAGAACTATTTTAATAAAACTTGTTTCAAACATGCAGGTTGTCAGAGATGTGGCATTGTGAGATAATAGGTGTCATAACTCAGAATCGGATAGTTACAGAGGTAACTCTGTTCACATGTAATACGCACATGCATCTTTAGTTTTAGTTACAGTTTTCTTGTTAGCCTTCTGGGGACATGCCGGCAGTAGTGAGAAGAGCAGGACATTGTGGATGGCTCAATATTATACCCTACTCAGAGTCCCCTTCTCAAGGGTACCTGCCTGTGTGTTGTCACCTTTTTGCTAGATTGTTAAGGACTTTCACATTCTGATTTCCTGATATTTATGTGCTCGGGAACAACCATTAGAGATGTCATTAGCCTTCCAATGTTATCTGTTCATAGTACAATTGACTATGACATATTTTCAGTGATCTTGATTTTTCATCTTAAGACACAACTTCATTACGGGGTTGGAGGTAGCCTTGCCGGTAAGAGTGGCAAGGCTACCGCCATACCGGCATGAAAGTCCGGCACCCCTGAATGGGCAATTGCTGGGGTATTCTGAGCCTGGTAATTGCCCTTTCACGGGTGCCAGTGACGGTAGATCCCCATTCCCATTTCAGCCTCATAGGGCTCAATGGGAATGGGGATGCCTGTAGCACCGGCACCGTTCATAACAGTGCCCATGCTACAGGCATGCTGTGCTCGCGGGTGCCTTTCATTCCGCCAGGGCAGACCTGGCGGAATGAAAGGCACCAACGGCACAACTCGGAGTTTGGCAACCTTGTAATGAGGCCCACACAAAGGGCCTCATTACGACCCTGGCGGAAGCCGTGCCCTAATTAAGGGCACGCCTGCCGCCGGTAATTATTTTTTACTGGGTCCAAGAAAACCCGGTAATTGCCCTTTTCTTGGACCCGGTAAAAATCAATCCCCATTGCCATTGAGCCCCATAGGGGCTCCTCCCCATTCCTCCCCATAGGGCTCAATGGGGAGGATGCTAACAACGGGCCCGTTAATGATGGGCCCTTGTTAGCATCCTGGCCTGCTAGTGGGTCCCGCTTTTCACGTCTGGTCAGACCAGACGTGAAAAGCGGGACATGCTAGCAGGCCTCGTAATAGGGCATCCCGTAATGAACGGCGCCATTCCTGTACCAGCACCGTTCATTACGGGAGCGCCAGGGTCCTAATGAGGCCCAAAGTCTGTTGTTATGCTTGAGAAGTCTTTCATTTTCAGGTGAGTAGGACATAGGATGCATCGGGAAAAACTGCCATTTATAGAGTTAACTAGCTCGTAAAAGGCCCAATGTTGAGGCATTGGTGTTGGTGGAGAGATGGCCCGTAATCTGCATGCTTTCAGGGGTTAAGAGGAGACCAACACCAAGAAGGAGACTCACACTCTGGTGAGGATAGATATTAATGTAAGTCATGTTATTACAGCCTTATAGACAGAGTGAGGAGTCATTGGGTCTCATTACGAGGCTGGCAGCCGCGGAATGAACGGTGCCGGTAAGGGACCAGCACCGTTCATTCCGGGCCCCCACATTACGAGGTCTGAAGAGGGTCATTAACAGGCCCATTGTTAGCTTCCTCCCCATTCCCATTGAGCCCTATGGGGGCTCAAATGGGAATGGGGACATACCGGGTCCGGGTCTGGGTCCCCCGAAAGGGAATTACCAGGCTCCCAGGTCGGAATGGCCCGTTAAGTCCCCTTTTGCAGGACCCAGATCATTTTAGTTTGCCGCTAAAAACGGCATGGCTACTTCCAAACTCGTAATGAGGCCCATTATCTCAGGATAATGACCCGCCACCAAATTAGGGCCCGAGGCAAAGCTGGGGGCCATAAATTGGGGAAGAGACATTATCCCAAGCAATAATGCTAATGACCCCTACCTCTTTAATGCTATTAGCAAATGTAGTAGCAATGTTTTAGAGTTGTGGTGAAGGAAAGCATATCACTTTAAAAGTGAGTAAAGAAATTCGACTGAGTAAGTAAATTAAATGTGTTTTTATTTTGTAGCATTTAAATAACATGCTCGTCTTTATAAGTTAAGCAATTTAATTGCAACTCGGTTGAAATGGAACAGATTTTACATGAGCATGTATTAGGTGTCATGTAAGAGTAAACCTTTTATCTATAAGAAATTGAAAGCATTACATAATCATTGGCTAAAATGATACACCTTATCATCCAATAATAAAGCTTGGCAAGAAATGTACGCCATTCTAAATATGGCAACATGAAGGGGTCTCGAATACGGTTATGAAAGCCAATCCAGAGGTGTGGGCTAACAAAGTCTGTCTACTATTTGACAGGATCAGAAAGGCGTGGGATATTCCAGCACCTGGTGAATGGACAATTTAGAACCAGTTCATAAGAAGGGAAAAAGGACGGAATGTGAAAACTGCCACCGTCTGTCACTTTTAGATTCTATGAGTAAAATGTATGCAGGTTTTATTCTGCGGGGGTTGAATAAGTGGGTGCAGAGTTGTCAAGTGTTAAGCCCATGATAGACGGGTTTCAGAAAGAGTATGACAACACACGTCAACATGTTTGTGTTAAATATATTAGCTGAACAAGCGTGAGGCAAAGATGGTGAACCATTATATGCCCTATATGTAGATTGTTCTGCTGCCTTTGATTCTGTGGACAGATGATGTATGTGGGCAAGGTTGACCGAGATGGGTGCCCCAGTAGGATTGCTCCATCCATGCAAACTCCTCCACTAAACAATAATACATACAGAATATATCTTAATGGATCTGGAGGGCTCTCTATTCCTGTGGCGACTGGAAGGGGGCCAGCCGAGTGTGTGTGCTGGGCCCCCTTCTTTTTGATCTCTACTTTACGCAATATTGTTGACACACTTGCTAAAGTTGGACCTGTGCCACCTAAGCTGGGCCATACCAAAATGTAATGCCTCCCCTACGCGTATTATAGTGTTCCTTTTGATAGTACCTACATTAGCATCTGTAGGAGCGTGCAGGCCATATTGAACTTTGCAAAAGATAATGCAATGCAAGTAGATATGAACAAAACTAAGTTGATGTGCTTTGGCAAGGTTAAGATGACTAAGAGCGTGATTCACACAACAGAGGACGCCGTCCAAAGTGTCAGCAATTGCGGCTATTTGGGTTATGAGATGGAGAAGAGAAAAGGTGGTAGTGCACTTGTGCGGAAAAGAAAACTGAGAGCATTATGCAGCCTGTTAATGATAAAATAGTTTGCCCAACGTGTGGTGGGCTAAAGCCTCCTGCGTATTATATCTTTCTATAAGCAGACATTGGCGGCAACTATACCATATGCTATAGAAGCGCCCTGTATCAATCTGGATGTTTGGTTGAAAACGTTGAAGGGTTTTATTTGAGGTAGACTACTTGGTCTCTCTAATGGTACTCCGACAGAGGCTGTTAGGATCGAACTAGGACTTACATCTCTAGCATTTCCTGTGACGCTAAGGAGAGGTAATTTATTTATAACAATTATGAATGCTGATGAAAACTCTCTTATTAAAGAGGGCTTTGCAGAAAAGTCATTTTTGCACACTGTGAGAATTCAAGAATGCTAATGAACCCTTTATTGTATCAAATTGCATGGGCTCCAAAGTGGGATGAAGTACAGGAGCTCTGATGAACTTCCTCAAAACGAATGCTGAGAGATGGGATTGGGCGCCCAGCCATGATAAAGTATCTAAATTTAAATCATTGAGTATGGTTGCTTGAATGTTCTTCCCTTTTAAGATACCACAACAGAATATCTATCAATTTACTTCTCCAAAGATCAGAAGGATTTATATGTTAATAAGATTTAACAAACTGAACTTCCTGACAATTAGAGTTGCGTGGCTATGTTTACCTATTGCGCAACAAATATCTTGTTTATGCTGTAACCCTGATTCGGTGGAAACAGTGCGACATGTGCTGACCTCTTGCCTAACCCTACTAAGTATGTACACACTACACTATGGGCCACATGTTGAACAACTTAGTGAGATTCAGAGGGAGGTCTTGGGGCTACGTTGTGTCTCTGACACATGCTTATCTATGATCTCAGCTATAACAAGGGTATTGATGGTAGTGGAAGGGAAGCTTAATATACTAATGCCAGCAGT
Organism: Ambystoma mexicanum; assembly: GCF_040938575.1. Classification (NCBI taxonomy): domain Eukaryota; kingdom Metazoa; phylum Chordata; class Amphibia; order Caudata; family Ambystomatidae; genus Ambystoma; species Ambystoma mexicanum. The sequence goes on from NC_090937.1 coordinate 529,427,952, forward strand.
GCCCAATAGTAGCCATTTGCTCTGGATTTAAGTGTGAATAGAGTAAAAAGATTGGAATGTGTGTGATTGATATGCAATGGTTGAGAACTCATTGGAAACTATCAATGTGGCATTGATAGTGTGCTAAGCATAATGAAGATTTATATTTTAATTGCTGTCACGTATAGATATGGAAACATGCTATTCGTGTTTTTAAGTTGGGTTGAGGATGAGCCAAGTACCCATACTCCAACGGCCCGCCCATATTACCTGTCTGTTGGAAACCAGAGTATGCGACATATACGGATCAGTTGAACAGACAAAGAGCAGAGTATGGACTGTGTGCAGTGCCAATATGAGTACCAATACCTACAAAGATCTGGGAGGCAAGGCACCCATTGAAAAAAACATACCTGCATACAAGAAAATATGAAGGCCATTTAAATCAGATTCCTGTAGAAACAAAGCAGATAAATGACAAAGATGAATGGTGACGTCACAGAGAATCGAGCTGATGTCTGTACAAGAGATGCAGAAACCAGAGAATGCAGACATTCTACTAGGCATCAAGAAAGTACCAAGGATAAGTGACATCTTGGGATCAAGGTGAAGAAGCTTAAGCCACAGAAACAGATGAAGATACTAAGCTAGTTTATACATGTACAGATGAAACAGAAACGCAAGCAGAAGAAGTAATCTTGAGGCTAGCTTTATAGTAAATAGATTGGGGCAAGCGCCAATATACATATATGTATATGGACGAGTAAAGGTAGGGTGTTTCCACTACGCATTATAAGCAGTGCTGAACATTAGCAAGAAGGCCTCACTTCAGTGTGTTGCAGTTAAAAAGCAAATTGAATTATAAAATAAATCTCAGCAGGAGGAGTTGGATGAGCCAAAGAAGCTAAGGTCTTATCAAACTGGAGTGAGCTGACATTCAATACAATTCATGTGAAACAACAGAAACTCCTGTCCAGAAGGCTTTATCAAAACAAAAGACGTCAGATGACTATTAGAAAATAATATTAAATACACAAAAAGGCTCGATTCCATGGTCTTCAGAGTGGGATATTTCAACCCACTAGTCCATGCCCTGCAACATTACTGTGCCCTGCTTGCATCAGAAACCTCAGAATGGCCACTGGAAAGCATTATGCACACTATAATCACCCAGAAGTGGGCAGGAACACCTGTAAAATAGGCTGCCAATCCATGTTTGCCTATGTCAGTGGCAACACAGGAGACCACTGCCAAAACCCATCATTTGGCTGCCCACAGAGGAACATGAAACTATTTGAAAAAGCAGTCCTGCATTGAAAGAGAAACACAGAGCTGTTTAAAAATCTGTTTTTTCTTGGCTGTTAAATTTGCAAAAATCATGGTTCCCAAACCTCACAAAAGATCCAACCTCCTCGTTGGGTGTTAAACATCACTTTACTTCAAGAATCCACCTAAGTACAATGTCATCAGAAGTACATTTATCATAAAAAAATCCACATTGAAAGATGCTTGCTTGGAAAAATATGTTAGAAATGGGCGCAGTACCTTCACTCGCCTGTGTCAGAAGCTGGCTTTTACTTAACCTGTCCTTTTAAACTTCTACATTAAGATCTAAGTATGGAAAATAACTCCAATCAAAAGCAATAGAGGTGGATACAATTCAAAACTATATTTTAAAAAGGCTGGCATTAAGAGATTTGTGGATCTATTTCTAAAAATGTTGTTTGTATTTTAGGACAAGACTATTTAAACACTGTTTTAAAAGTGAGTAAAGTTGGCCACACTGAGCTTCAAAGACATTCCACACCTTCTACCCAACAAAGGAATCCCCCCCCCTGCTCTGCTGAGAAACTGGCAGGGGTGTGTGAAAGGAACTGGGAGGGGGACTGTGGCCTGTAGCTCTGCTAAGAGACAATGGGATTCTTGAACTGAAAGGGAATGCTAATTTGGGGCGTCAACAGAAAACAGCTCTGGCAGGAACAAGCTCAGGTTGCATCTCTGGCTCAGCCAAGCCTTGGAGGCGGGGCTAGACTGAAAATGTGGATTGGGAACTGAAGGAACTATATGTTTGAGAAAAAGACTTAAAGAAAATCGTGCTGAACTGGTAAAACTATGTAATTTAGAGGTCATTAAAATGAAAATGTCGCTCACAGTTTAAAACTACTCTGGAAATTGTGCGATGTTCAGAGACTGAAACACGAAAATGTTAAGATTAAAGCTATTGTGATTATGCTAGGAATATGAAAACTTACAGGAATTTGCCCAGACGATATGTGCATGTATGTGAAAAAATTGTTACAGAACTGACACTGAGTAACCGACCAAAAGCGGGAAAAACTGTCATTTGTGAAGCAAAGCTCTCCAGAAGATGGGACTTTGACAGACACGTGCCTTAATTAATCTGTAATGTAAATATGTAATATTAGCAAGTTTGGGATATTGTGAATATGTTTTTTATGAAACATAGATTTTCTGGTTAGACACAAAGGGGAGTTTTTTCTCCCTGGACCATAAACATGACACATCATGACACATTGGTTCCTTCTCGAATCAGGAGAGAGGGAATACTTAGAGCAATCAATTTCCTAGAGGGTGGGCTTAGTATAATCAGCCTCCCCACCCCCTTTGGAAATACATAAATAGGGACTGTTGAACTTTTGAGGGCACAGACAGACAGACTTTCACCCATCAACTGATCGACTGGCAAAGCTCTCTGCAGGAAGAACCCATATCCAGACTCCAGAACCCACATCCAGACTCCAGAACCCTGAAGCAAAAGGCCCAATCCAAAAAGCTGAACCCTTCTAAGCTGGCCTTTAAAATCTTGCAACCTGATTTTAACCCCAAACTTCCAAGGGGCATTACAAATCCAACAGCCTGGCTGTGCTGTTTTGCTGCATCTGGCCAAGAACCCTTGCTAGAACCCAGAGATCCAAACCAGTAGAGCACGCTGTACTCGGAACCAACCTGTCAGATCCAGTCCAAGAGGCCATGCAGTAACCAGAGGCTGCGCTGAGTGCAGAACCAAGCGTCTGAAACCTGTCCGGTGGCGAGCAGATCCCAGTCCAAACCTTTGACCAGATCTTTGACAGGCCCATTCCTATCCCAAGCCATAGTTGTGAGTATTTAGCATAGAATTGTTCATAACCAATCTCTTAGCCTTAAGTAATCCTATCCAACCCATTCCAACATATCCAGAACTGCATTGTAGAATCTCTTTTGTCTACCTGACTCCTTCTCTCATCCACATAGTCCTATGATAATTGTAGTGATAAATCATCTTTGCGCTAAATATATTTGCTGAAGAAGGACAAGTGTTTTGGCAGACAAAAGTCAGAGCGGAGGCGCCGCTGTTCTGGTGGCTGACCGTTGGGTATCTTGCATCTTCATAGCCCCTTAGTGTTAAGAAATCCGTGTTTGTAATCTTCAACATCGCATCTCTCATTTGAAATCTTGACTCTTTTGAGAAAAATTGACCTAGAGCTGGAGATCAAAGCAGTGTTTTAACACTTGCCTATCTGCCAGTCATTCAAACATCATTGCTAGTGTCTACCTGAACCTATCCAAAGCAGCTCCCACTATTTTTCAATCCCATTTAGCGAATTCAATACATTTTTAGCATTTTTCCCATTCATTTAAGATCACATTCAAAAGCATTCGACCTGTTTAAAATCATTCCTGTTCTATAAGCTTGCTGGGGGAATTGGGAGTGAACTTGCATTTGTTGATTGTATATTCCTGAAACCTGTGTGCCCTCATTCCATCCCTTCATATTGCATATTAGGGGGGATTGAGGAGTAACAGGGGGAAAGAGTGATTACATTGTCTTTGATTGAATTCATATCAAGTTTTATTTCTGTGCTGCATTAATTTCATATCATTGCATTTCATTGAACCCACACAATGTTTTATTCTCTGCTACATTATTCTTCTCACCCATACTCCTTTTGATTAAAGAGATTGTTGATTATTGTAATATTACCCAATGCTGATCAATGTATAAATATTAATAGTGTGATATCCCGATACTGTTCATAATTCATAAAAGTGTGATATATATGTTGTTTAATTCATCAAATAAATCTTTTAACTTTGCAAAACAAACCTACTTCTTGGTTCAGTGAGACTGGGGGGGGGGATTCAAAGAGAGGGGCATTATATAAGGGTACATCATCCATAAATAAAAGAACTTTTGACATCAAAATATATAAATAAGGGTTCCAACTGGGCATCACACGCTAGGCATTGACTTAGGTGTAGTGCTGGGTTGAAACCACTTACACCAGTCACGTGGAAGAAAGAAGTTGGACGATCGAGATGGTCACACCTATGCACAAGGGCAGGCTGTGCCCACACTCCCTAACATTTCTCAGAGAACAGTACAAACTCAAGGCCGAGTTCAACGCCCTAATTGACACTGGACCATTGAAGTGATGACGGATTGATTAGCTAATTGGTGGGAAGCTAGTGTTAAGGCAAACTCACCAGCACCTGGATGTTCAGCCTGCTGGCTGCTAGACATAGGTGGAAAAGTACTGACGGGGTTTAGAAGCCAACCAATTGTAGAGGACCACGTAAGAGTCCTATAGTTTGTGTAGCCAATGGGACATTGTGTATTTAGTGATGTTCATAGTGGCCATTTTAAGGGGAGTGCTTAGTTGCCCCACCTGATGTTAAGTACCCTACCACTTTCCTTCACTGTTCTATAATGATATGGAACTTATACTTAGATACTCACTTAGAGCCTATCACTTTCTTCAATAGGTTTTTGTAGTTTGCCACGGAGGATTCTGTTGGTAATGACGCAGGTCAACACGTCACTAATGACACATTTCCCTTATATAACCTCAGTTTCAACTAAGATGCGTTGAGTAAGAGGATCGAGCGAGTGCTGATGTTTGTTGTACTCCCTGTTTTAGATAAATTGACATTAAAACAGACATTCCTTTTTTCCAAGCTACCTGAGTCGTCTTTATTATTGATGTGTGAATAAAATCTGCATCCCCATCCATCTCCAGGGTAATCGCTACTCATCAAAGGGGCTGAGATATCCAGTTCACTTGGTAGCAGAGAGAGGATGGTTTATTAAAAAATCCATCGAGCGTCGACATAAGTAAACTTAAGAGTCTCTGCAATATCGCACAACCTTGACATTCGGCTGACAGGACGTGAAGCTCCCCGTAGATAGTGGTTAGTGTAATTACAAAAAACTTTGCACGGTGGGTGTGACGGATCCCCTAGTTTCCATAGAATCCCTTCCCACGTCTACGAGAAGTGGATTGGACAACAGTTTGAAGATACGGTAACAGAGGCAGGTGATCCCGAGAATCAGAAGACAAACATGTGAATGGTGAGTAGAAACTGAGGAGTGTGGCAAATTGAACCATGCGTAGTAAATAAAGGGAAGTGATAAGGGAAAAAGAGAGTAACGGAGGGAGGGAGGGAGGATAAACATAACATGAGAGTAAGGGCCTCATTACGAGTTGGGCGCAAAGGGATACTGGGCACCAGTAAGGACACCGATGCCGGTAATCCCTTTGCGCCCTATTCTGAGTTCCCTTAGCAGGTCCCTTCCTTAAGGACGGGACCCGTTAAGGGACTTCAGAGCTAATAACGGTACCGCAATTTGTGATGCCGTTATTAGCGCCTCCCCCTTCCCATTGAGCCCTATGGGGGCTCAAATGGGAATGGGGAATGACTTTTTTAATGGAGACTTACTGGTCGCGCAAAGGTCGGAATAGACTGGTAAGTCCCCATTGAACAAGGGCAGACTCTGTACCGGTTTTGGAGGTATCATGGTGCTAATAGCACAAATGATTACCTCCAAACTCGGAATGAGGCCTTAAGAGTGTAATATATATATGGGGAATGAGATATTGACTTGAATGTGGCCGAGCAATATATATATCATAAGAGAGGCCAAGATAAAGGGGATACACCCATACCTAAGTTTTAAAGAACGTTAGAAGAAATTTGTACCCAGAGTCCTGTTAAGGAACACATAGAAAACGGATTTGATCGAAGCGAATCTAAAGGGGTAATTTACACTTCATGTGAAGTATTTTTAGAGGGCAAGACGAGTCTTAGAGAAAAGATCATAGGAGATAATTAATGTGACCGGTCAAGTTTGTTTGTTTGTTTTATATGGGTTTCGAAGAATGATGATGTCATAGCTGAATAAAAATTGATGATAAATAGAGAAACGCGAAGTTGAAAAAGAAATTGATTGTTTTAAATCACACTTCATGGTTGTTTTTTAGCAAGAGTAAAGTAAAAACTGTGACCAAAGGGATTGGCGCGTGTGACTATTGTTGCTCTGCAAGCAACTATGGAAGCATGCACCCAAACTTAGAAAGTACAGTGCAGAATGGGTTAAACGAACCACAGACAAAATGTTTATGCCTTGGCCGCAAGGAGGGTTACTATCGAAGACAGTCCTGCAGCATATGACAACATATTTGCATGCAGCGTATACTAGGAAGAAGCTAGATAAACGCCTAGCGAGCTTAAAGCTCTGGAAGATGTACCAAGCGGAGCGAGATGAGCCGCCTCCTTTAGATTGGATACTTAATGTATGCAAAGAAGGGGGTGAAGAGCCCTCTGCTCCATCTGCCCCATATGAAATAAAAAACGAGAATAAGAAAGATGATGGGTTATACCCATTAAGGGAACTTAAAGCAGAGGCAGGGTATAGCAACCAAGCATATGAGTCACCTACACAAAGTAGTACCAAGGGCCCAGAGAAAAATGCTGAGAAAGATGTAATCTCTAAGGTCCCAAGGGACAAGGATAGACGTGATAAGGAAAGAAGCGATCGAGCAAGCACATCTCTAGACATAGGAAGAGAAATAAAGAGATGGAAAGGAGAAAGAGACAAAGCTGATGAGATAGTGCTCTTACAAACAAAGGGATGGGTGGTCAGATTTTGCTTAAACTCGATGGAAAAAAGCACTGAGGACGTAAGACAAAGAGAAGATCAAGACAAGCAAGATATAAAAGATAAAGAAATGGAGGAGTGATTGAAAGACGAAGAGGTGAAAAAGAAAGATAGACAGAGATGCGAGCAGTTGCATCAAGATGAGCATATTTGTTCTGTTGATACCTCTGAAAAGCACAATTTAATGCATCTGTATTGTTGTATACCTCTGTAAAGCACGCTATTGCTTCTCAAAGCTAGGTCAGCGCTCAATAAATACAATAATAATAATAATAATAATAATAATAATAATAAAACAGGAGAAGAAGAATAGTTATGAAGAGCAGTGAGATAGAGCTGGAGATCAAAGCAGTGTTTTGACACTTGCCAAGTGCAACACTTTTTCTGCATTGTTGGCTCCAGGATGCAGATGAGAGGTGTAATCCAGGGCCATGGAGGGGAGGATTTTGGATTGAGTCTTGAAAGAGGGTAGTGAGAGGAAAAGAGAGCATAATGAGCAGTTTTAAAGTTAGAAATGTTTCTTCAGTGGATGGAAAGGTGAGTTCAGTGTAGGAGAGAGAGTGTTGTAGGTCAAAGAGGTGGACAGGGAGATAGGAGTTGGGAAACCTGTTCTCAATAATAATTGTAATTCACGGAGAGATAGACGTAAGAGTGGAGATTTAAGCAAAGACGATAGAGTGATCAGAGTGAGAAGGTTCAATGAATATGTTGGAGGCAGAGAGCTGCGAGGAGATGAGAATAAGGTCAAGGGAGTTTCCATTTGAATGGGTGGTCAGAAGAGAGTGAGTGGTTAAGAAGTAGAGCGATAAAGTCAGTGTATATAACAGCAGAGAGAGAGGGGAGGTTTAAGTCACCAATGACAATTAGGTTTTGATCAGGAAGGAGGGAGTCAAATAGTTATCAGATGTGGTCAGATAACTGACCTGCCAGACCAGTTGGCAAGTAGAGAGATAATATGTATGAAGTATGGGGAACTGATTGTGGAGATAGTATATTCAAATGATGGATAATAAGCAGGAGATAGCGAAATATAAGAGATGGGCAGTTTGGGGGTTCAAAACAGTTATTTACCACAACCTCTGCTAGTGGGTGAAGGTGTAGGCAGGGTGATGAAGGCCAGTGAGGGTTGCAGAGTCAGAGGGAGTGATCCAGGTTTCAGTAAGGATAATGTGGTCAAGAGAAGGAGAAAGAGAAAGGAAGAAGTCAGAGGTAAAGGAGGTTTTATTGCAAATAGATTGTGCATTCCAGGGAGCAATAGAGAAAGAGGGAGATACAGAAGCATAGCAACATTGAGTCTGATAAATAGAGAGACGTTGTTGGTATATGTAAGAAGAGGATGTGTAATGGAGGTTAGGGTTGGAGAAGGTTTTGTTACTAGACAGAGTAGTGGAACGAGAAGATTGGTGGAGTTGAGCAGAGATGATACGGATGGGGAGAAAGATGATATGGTTCTGAGCAGAGGAGAGTGAAGAGAGAAGTAGAAGGGGAAGGAAGAGATAGCATGAGAAGTGTGTGATGAGGAAGCTGATAAGAAGCAATAATGGGTACTTACAGACAAGACAGGACACAGCAAAGTAAAGGCTCATAGATGAAAAGGCAAATATGCTGCTCCATGGCTGGTGTTCACTATTCCTCCCCTGTGGGTGTTGACACATGCTCTCATCACCTTATCATTTACTCCATCAGTGATTGCTCTTGCTGATATTGTCCATGCTGTTGCTGGTGTGAGACAATGAATTCCTGATTGAATTTCCCACATGAGCCTGTTATTGCTTTCAGATGTAGATAGGGCTGATCCAAGATGCACACAGGAAGTGATGTTGCCGATCGAAGTTGGCAAAATGTAGCGGTGTCACCATTCCAAGATGGCCACTGGCAGTGAATTTCCAGACAGACAGTGAAGACAAAAAACAGAAGGGATAACACCCACTCTCATCACTTGATCACCTACTCCATCAGTGGTTGGTCTCTCTATTATCATTAGCGTTGCTGGGATGAAACATTTTTTTTTCCTGAATGGTTTTCCCAGTGGAGCCTATTGTGGGTTCGGCGGGAGGTAGGGGAATTCGAAATGGCTGCAGGAAGTGATGTCACAACCCCAAGATGGTCACTCCAGTGAAGTTCCAGACACAAATTGAAGCTGACCTCCTACTCCATCAGTGGTTGGTCTCTCTGAAATTGTCCCTGGTGTTGCTGGGATGAGGCGATTTATTCCTGATTGGTGTTCACAGAGAAGCCACTTGTGGCCTTCAGCTGGATGTAGGGCTGATCGAAGATGGCCACTGGAAGTGATGTCACCAACCCGAGATGGCCATTGAAGTGAAGTTCCAGGCAGAAAGTGAAGCTGACCTCCTACTCCATCAGAGGTTGGTCTCCCTGATATTGTCCATGGTGCTGCTGGGGTGAGGCAATTTCTTCCTGATTGGTGTTCCCAAAGGAGCCTCTTGTGGCCTTCAGATGGAGGCAGGGCTGATCCAAGATGGCCGCAGGAAGTGATGTCAAATATCCAAGATGGCCACCGGAGTGAAGTTCCAGACAGAAAGTGAATCCAAAAACCAGAAGGGATAACACACTTATCATCACCTGATTGGCTACTCGATCAGTAGTTGCTCTCTCGGATATTGTCCCAGCTGTTACTGCAATGAGGTGATTTCTTCCTGATTGGTGTTCTCAGAGCAGCCTCTTGTGGCCTTCAGCTGGAGATAGAGTATGTAGCACCATGGTGTGAGGTTACTCCTTTTGAATGGGTTTGATCCTCTGATCCTATGCCCAGGACAGCTTGCTGTTGCATGACTGTCTCTGGATGAGGGTGTTATCTACCCTAACAAAGCGATCAAAGAAGAGGCGTTGTGGTGCCTGTTCTGCCATTCAACATGGATGTAGCTGCAGTGATTATGAGCTGTGCACCGTGCCCTATCTCAGGCATGGTTTACATTTAACGTTTACCCTGACATGGGCTACTCATAATCATGATTTTTGAAAAATAGGTGCATATCTTAAATGCCAGTCTTTGCTGCAGTGACTTTGGATGTCACTTGAGCTGTTAAGATTGCCCCTGTGACCTGAACCTGCTCTCTACCACTGTAGGGCAGGCACTGCATTCAGACTACTGATGCAGTAGTGCAAAGGTATACATAATACTTTTGGCATGTAACTTATATAACAGGAATCTGATCAGCAGATTACCCTTTCAGAGATGGAAATACCTGCATCAATTTATTAAATGAATGAAAATATTTTTTTTAAAAAAACAGGGTTTCTACACTCTTGCCAAACAGCAATACGTCACACACCCTCACAGCCCAAACCTCTGAAAACACCCTCAGAACCTTCTGAGAACAAATCCCTACTACACAAAGAAAACTTAAAAAGCAATCGAACCAAAACAACAGAAGGTCGGAAGACAAGATGACAACAAAACCAAATGCAGGGTGAACTGGGAAAGCATAAATCATGTTTTGTTGAGTAAATGGCAGAACCAAGTTTTTTATGCGGAACAACTTTCAATACACTGAATGAAAAATAAGAAATAATTGACATAATAATGAACAACAAATCACACACCTGAAACCACGGGAGTGCACCCAGAGTGCTGTTAGTACTGAAAAGATTGGAAGTGAACATTGAGACCTCTCTGGAACTTTCACTAACGTGCCGTGAGATTCTGTTAATTGTGGACTTATATTTTATAATGTTCTTGTTTTTTTTTTTTTGCCCATGCCCCCTTTTAACAGCAAATTGCTGCAAAACCAGCGGTCACGCACACCAGCACGCGCCTACCACATACTGCTCCCAGAGTGCTGTTATTGCTGGAGGGACTGGAAGTCAACATTGAGACTTCCCTGGAACTTTCACTACCATTCCGTGAGGTGTACTCAAAGTACGATGATCATTCCTTGGACTGCTCTAACCTTGACGGATTGAGTAGATATTAAACTAAAACCATTTTGCTTGTTTTATTTCTAGATTATGGTCATTGTGGACTTATATTTTTAAATGTTTGTTTATGTTCTTTTTTTGGCCACGCCCCCTTTTACCAGCAAACTGCAGAAAAACCAATGGCCACGCGCCCCAGCGTGCATGCCCCGCGGAGTGCACCCAGAGTGCTTTTAGGCTGTTGGGCGGCAGGGAGTGGGAGGAAAAAGGTGAAAATATCGATGTATTACTGGTTTTAGTGTTTCAATCTCTACATAAGTATATAGTAGGATCTGAGTAGGTCTGCATTGATTTTGGCGTCACCTTATTCCTACTATTGCAGATCTTTGTTAATACTTGTGTGCTTTGTGCTGGTGTAGTGCGCATATCATACACCACAAGTAAAGGCCAGCGATTACAAAAAAAATATATCAGCTGAGGAGCAATGCTAGCTTGGCCTGTGAACGCCAGCTACGTGTTGCGGGCATTAAGACATTGATTTCCAAGAAAAAAAAAAGTTAATGATAACATTAGGAAATTGCATACAGATCGGGTGTAATTGGGGTTTATTGAAGAAGTTTGGGAAACACGTGGGGAGCCCCTAACGGCACAAGATAAAATTACCACTTACCTAAAACCTAAGCCAAAGCAAGTTGCACAAGTTGTGACTGTGGATGTGGACTTGAACACACCGGGTAAGGAAAATGAGAATGGGGAAACATTAGAAATGGAGCCCATAGATAACTCCTTATTAAATATGGTTTTCAAACTAAAAGAGGTGTCTAATGTGGGAAATGCCTTGAATGACCGCAATCTGCAGGTGAGATATTTTCTACTAACTTGGATAGAACTCCTGAACTGAATGAAATAGCTAACAAGGTTTATGCATCGTCGCTTATTGTGGATGACTCGCTCTCCTCAAGTGAGCAGCACCATTAGAAGTTAATTTGAATTATGCGGACCATGAAAAAAACATGTTTTGCTAGGAATATACGTCGATAGATCACATACTTTTCCCCAACTCAATGTTAGTGCTATGGGCCATTTGTCTTCAAACCCTACAATCCTAAATGACCACGTAGTTAAGAAATATACTATTCAAGTTCGTTGCTATGAGAAAGAAACCATGTCGAGTGGCTGTATGGTAAACCAAGGTAGTAATCGAATCCACTGGTCAACCAAGGATACTGAGCGATACATGTCTTTTTTTGAAAGCCTGTTGTAAGAAAAATGCTCTGCAGTAAATATTGCACTTGATATGTTCATAACATGCTCAGAAAATGCCAAACACTACTTACATATGTGTATTTTTAGACATGATGATAAAGTCGCAACTAAGAGGAAAACATATGAGATAGCTGTGGATAGAGAAAAAAAGGAGATGTAACAGAGAAATCAAATTGATAAAGAGGAGTATGTGCACTGATCACATGTGGAGAGAAGAAATATCTAATTTACCAATGAAATATAAAATCTTTGTTGAACGACCTTTGATTCCGCAATACAATTGCACAGTATACTCAAAAACACAGATGGTTGGAGATTTGGGGAATTATACAGCTCTCATTGTAATAGTTAAAATTAGACACAAAATAAATAAACCCAATATCTTAGCTGATATGGATGTATCACATCTGTCAATTGTATAATAGATCTAATTATATTACTGCAAATAAGAAAATTGTGAGGAACAGTGATGCATGCGCCAATTTGGATTTCCGTATGGGCAATCTTGAGAAAATGATTGTAAACTTGAAACCATCTAGATCTGCAGGCCCTGAAGGGATACCAAGCCTGATTTACAAGTATAGGCCTGTATTTTGGTACATCATTTTCTCTCAACTGTTTTCCACAATTACAAGTATGGGAATCATCCCAACTAGCTGGAATGGATCAATTCTAATTCCAGTATTTAAAAAGGTTGCAGGGGACAATCCCAATAATTATAGAATGCTTGCAATGTCTGATACATGCTCAACAATGTTTGCATAAGTTTTATTGTCAGAACTAAATATCTGGATTAAAAATAATAACATTATTTAAATTGCAAACCGGTTTCAGGTGTGGATGGGGACACTATCCAATGTATGGACGCTTCTGTACGTAATACACCAGAGATTTAAGGAGAGTGGTACATCTTTATACATTTGTTTCATAGATTATAGAGGAACTTTTGACACAGTAGATAGAGAAATCCTGTGGTATATGCTAAGAGAAAGAAGAATAAGGTCTATTGTTCTATTTTATTTAGGAGCTGTATAGTGAAAATGTAATCCAGGTATGTCTTAATAAGGGGGGTAGTTTGAGTGGGGAAATATCTACAAACTTTGATTTGAAACAATGGTGCCCACTTGCACCCACTGTATATAACCTATATTGTATCAAATATGTGTAATGGTTTGAGTGAAGCCCATAATTTTCCTCCCAAGATTGGTATATCACCTATAAACTGGCTAGCCTACGCTGATGACACCCTACTGATTTTTCAAACCCGATTGGGTTGCAGCGAAGCATGGATACATTATGCCAATTTTCTAAAGATGATAATCCATGTATAAACTACAGTAAAACAACAATTATGATGATCGGTTCTTCTAAGAGAAAGTCTCATACATTTAATTGGAAAATTGAGAAAGACAACATTGAGGTAGTACATACTTATATCTACCTAGGAATATTTATATTGGATTCTGTGAATGTCTCTTTGTTGGAGAACTTTGTATCCCAGAAAATTGAAAAAAGGTTTCACATAATAGTGAACATTATAAGATATAAGAGTGGTCTCTCAATCGAAGGTTTGGTGCAACCCCCACAAAGCTGACTGTTTCTACAACAATCAACAAGGTATTGTGGCACGTTGTCGTAGTAAGGATTGCATGGGTACCGTAACACCATCTGTTGCTATGTCTAAGAACAGAAGTATAGTGAACACCGACGGAGGCTGCAAGCTGTAGTGGGTATGGGCCCCGAGTCAGCATCCTCAGCACTTATTGGCCGGTGACCAAGCACTAGTGATATTGATAACTCATGTGAAAACAATTCTAGACATGCTGTTCCCAAAGTTAATCTCAGAAATACTGGTTACTCACACTCCACTATCTGCCCACTTATACAGTCAGCTTCTGCAGAGCCTGAAAAACCGCAGTCACCTGAATCATCACCTTGCATTTCCCCCAAACCTCCTTTCTCACAGGGGTTAGAGCCAGCCCGTCCACAGTCCTCCCACTGCACCAACACATCCTGTCTCAAGATGGCCCTCCTTGAATACTCGCTCCCTTGTTAAACACAGGGTCGAGGTGGAAGACTATCTCAACAGCTCTGACACCGATGTGATGGACATAACAGAGACATGGCTGAATGATACTACCAACATGACAGCGTCCATCTCTGTCCCTTAGAATTTTAACATCCTACAGATTAATCATCTTAATCAAAGAAGTGGGTCACATTCCACATCAGGAAACATCTTAACTGCCATATAGTCTCGCTTACAGGTATAGATGGCTGAGAGAGCCTGCTTGTTAAATTACAAATCAGCTCCAATACCTCTGTGGCGATTCTGCTTATCTACAGATCTCCTAAGGATGTACCTTTATTTAAGGAACAGTTCTTAACTCTCATTAATAGCATTACTAAACCTAATTCCACTATTGTCATCTTTGGTGTTTTTAACTATTGGCCAGAGGATGAAAAGCACAAACCTGCTAAACCCTACTCCCAGCCTTGGATGCCATAGACTATTTGCAGTGGATTAAAGAACCCTCACACAAGGAAGGTCATATCATTGACTTAGTCCTTACCCATAAGATGAACGTTCTCAATCCTGCCTCTTCTTCCTGCCCAGGTAGCCGAGGTATTTGCCTCTGAGATAATCAAAGTCATTAAACTTGAGACTCTAAACACTGCCTGGCTAAATGAAACGGTGCTAGAATACAGGTCCATAAAAAGATCCTGTGAGAGAGAATGGCGCAAGAATTTCACTACTAAAGCCCTCTCAGATATAAAACCGCAGTGAACAATTACAAAAAAAGTGATCATTGAGGAAAAATCCAAATATTTCAACACAAGAATCCATAACACCAAGTCAAGATCTCATCTTTTTAAAGTGTTGAAAGAAGTGGAACGGAGATCTCATCTTTTTAAAGTGTTGAAATAAGTTGAAGGGAAAAATACTCCTACCCATAACATCAAGCAAGATTCGCCTGGTGTCAAATGATCCAAGAGGAATTTTACAATAAGATTCTTGGTCATAAAAATGTCCAGTTGAAACAATGCCTACCCCGGCAGAAAAACTGTGTGGCACTATAAGCCACTCTTATTGGCTCACTGACACCTGAGTTTGGTTTTATACAGTGCTCAGAGACAGAGATCCGCATAGTGAACATTCTGAAACCTACCTCCTGTAGCACTGAACTTTGTCCAGCCACTTTTCTCAAAGAAGCCATATCTATTCTCATTCATTGGATTACGAGGATGGACAATCTCTCATTTACAGAGGGTATAGTGCTGACCTCCGTTAAAGAAGTGTGGATAAGCTCCGTAATGAAAAAGAGCTATTTTGCAAAGAACTATCAGCCTATCACACGCGTCCCTTTTTTATTGAAGTTCTTGGACAAAATGGTCTATCTCAAAATTCAAAAATTCTTGGAGCAGAACAACATTTTGGGCGTGTATCAGTCCAGTTTTTGGGCACTACACAGGACCGATACAGCCCTCATGGATTTGAAAACCACCATAGCCAGCATCGTGGATAAAGGCCATCCATCATGCTTGAGCATCCTATACCTTTCAGCTGCTAATGACCTTGTCGACCATTCCATTCTTGTCGACAGGTTTAAGAGCCTGGTGGGCTGTTCCCAGGGGGCATTGGACTGGATAGCCTCCTTTCTTGGTTCTCGGGTATCAAGGGTTGCGGTGGAAGATGCACAATCATGTCCCAAGATATTAGTGCCAGAGTTCCACAAGGTTTGTGCATTTAACATTTACATAAGACCACTTCTGGACCTACTGATCCACCTGGTTGTCTGCTATACCAACTATGCTGATGACACCCAGGTGGTCTTTCACCTATCAGGGAAATTCACACAAGACAAACTTGACACTTCATACAAAAGCTATGATTAACTGACAGCCAGATTCCATTATCAACCAGTGTCAAAACACTTGGTGTTCATCTGGACACAGAGTTGAACATGAAAACCCATGTATCCCACAATCAAGCATCATGTGGATAAGTAATCAAACTCCTGAATCAAATCAGGCCTTACATCTCCATCGAAAATAGATTATGTTTGACTCAGCATTGGTGAATTCCAGGCTTCATTGCTGCAATAGCCATCTGTCTGGGACTACTAAGTCTAACATACAGTCCCTTCAACTTTTCCTGAACAGCATAGTGTGTGCTGTCTGCGGTCTATGCAAACAAGACCATGCATCTGACTCCAGGAGGTCATTTCACTGGTTGCCTGTGGCTCACAGGATCTTGCATAAGATCCTGTGTCTGGTTTACAAATACTGGTCCGACATTGCTACCTCTTGCCTAATGAGAGAGTTTCTCCCTGACCACTCTGCTTGCTCTCTTCACTCAAGTGACCATCATAAATTTAAACAAGCCCGCTTTAATCTGATGAATTTGACAGTTGCAGCTTTCCTGCTCAGGCACCCAGAGAGCGGAATGCACTTGTTCTGTTAAATCCTGGGTAACTCTCTGACTTTCTGATTGTTTGTTGCTTGTTTGTTGTTTTGCTGTCCTTGTTTTTATGAGCAACCTGAGGCCTTTTGGCATGTGGTGCATATAAATAATGTGTGATGCTGGATAATAGAAAACACTAGATAATATTGCTGCTGGCTAGCAAAGCATTGACTGTAGTAGTTAATGTATTTGAGAAGACAAATTCAGAATACGTTATAGTGACAAATCGTGAAAAAATGCAAAGGACTAGTACAAACATGATTGTTTCATCAATTTAATTATAATCTCAAAATAATTCTAGTTTTGTAAAAATATTTTTAAATGTAATAGTATAAGAAGGGAATAGACCAATTCTGTAAGTTGTGTTCATTGTGACCTCATCTGACCTCATGGTTGTGAGGTTCAGATAAAACTATATATGTTTTAAGGGTTCAATTAGAAATATACCTGATTACAGCAAACAATGATATTTGTATTAGCTATTTGCAATTCTTTCAGAATTGCCATTATCATGATATGTGCATGTTGTGGGTATTGCGTTTTTTTTTAAAAAAAACGTTATTTTTGGTTGCATAACACGGCTATCTCGCTGAGAAACTCACACATTCTTTACAAACATGTTATGTACATTCAGATTTGCACAGTTGTTCCTGATTAATGTTATATTTTCGGACATACGACGTCATAGATACAAAACAGACAGAAGTGTGCATAAGGGGAGAAAAGGTGCTACATAGGGTTGAAAAGCATTATAGTTCGTTTACACTGTCACTATCAGAGCTCTCTGTATCCGAGGAGTTTTCGGTTAGATACGTCCTGAGCGGTGCCCAAATGTCTTTCGGTTTGCATGGAGTGGGCAACAATCCCACATACTTTTCTTCACATTCATTCACATATACTAGTGTAGAGAGAAATTGTCCCAATATCGGGGCCTGCGTACTTTTCCATTTCTGTAGGATGCATTTCTTTGCAACTGCACAGGCAACATTAAATAATCGCCTAATTTTTTCCGAGACCTTTCCGATGTCTCCAAATAGGTATTTCGGGGGGTAAAGGCTTGCAGGGATTTGTGTGATGCTTTCTAGGGTATTTGCTACTTCACTCCAGAATTTTGCTACAGGAGGACAATCCCAGTACATGTGGAAGGAGTCTGCGCCAGGGGCGTGGCATTTTGGGCAGGTGTGAGGCACATTAGCGTAGCACTTTGCCATCTTTGCCGGGGTGAAGTGAAGTTTGTTCAGGATTTTGAACTGTATTAGTCTTAAGCCCGCATTTAACGATATCTTTTTGGATAGGAGACAGTATCTAGACCATTTCCCTGTTTCAATAACAGTGCCCATATCTTTTTCCCAAGATGCCTTAATGGTGTTCAAGGTGTCAGTATGTGTCTGGACTAGGGTATACAGTTTGGACACCCCCGTGCCAGTCTGGGAGTGCAAGGATTGGTAACATGCGTGCTCTGGAGGTTCGTCTGGAAATGTGGGCCAGCGCTTCTTGAACGCTGCTCTCATTCTGTGGAACTGCAGGATTGTTAGGGGAGTCTCACCGACCGATTCTGCGAAATCTTCGAGAGTCACAAATTTACCGTTTGGGAACATAGTTTTCATTGTGAAATCATATTCTGGGAGCCAATTCTTTTGAATACCAATGTCATATGTGGGTGCGATGCCTGGGAAATTCCAAAGCGGGGCTTGTGAGTCGTAGGGGACATCTATGCCAAGTCGTTTACTGATTGCATTCCATGCTGCGATCGTGCAGGAGGTTGGGTCAAATCTGCAGTCATCTCTATGTCTTTTTGAGTAAATGATTGAACGCAGGTCTGTTGGGCGGACTGAGTGGCGTTCTATGGGTACGTGTGGTGTAGTGTCCGAGGGGTCCTGTCAGAATTTCACCTAGTGGGCTTGTGCTACTTGACAATATAGTTCGAAATCAGGAGCCGCGAAGCCTCCCTTTTCATAAGGTTCGACCAATTTGGCCCAGTTTATCCTATTTGCCCCTCCATTCCAAACGAAGGTTGTAGCCATAGATCGAAGGTTGTCGAAAAATGGTCTGCCCGGCCAGATAGGGACGTTGCAGAAGATGTAAAGGAGCTTAGGTAACACGGTCATCTTGAGCACCGCTATTCGGCCAGCGAGGGATATGGGGAGATTAGCCCAGATCTGGAGTTTTGAATATATGATTTGTAGAGTGGTCTCATGATTGTCTATATATAGAGAGGTGCTGTCACGGGAGACCTGTATACCCAAATATCGAATGTGTTCAGGAGCCCATGCGAGACCATACGTGTTTGTGGGACAGGTGGTGGCATTGGTCAATGGAAAGATTTCGGATTTGGTCTTGTTAACTTAGTACCCCGAATGTAGGGTGAAGTCATTTATTACGGCCAGTATGGGAAGTAAGTTTTTCTCAGGTTCTCGAACATATAACAGAGCGTCGTCAGCATACAGCGAGATGGCTTGGTACGCCCCTGACATACATATGCCTCTGGATTCCTGTACTGCCCTAACGTGGACATACAGGACAGTAGGGGCCACCTGATAAGTAGGAGTGATTAGAATTAAGTGGTCTTTCTACTTCCACATTCTACTTTCTACGTTCATACTAATTCCCATTGTTTCTGTTAACGTAATGAATTTGAAAAGAAGCCTTCATCTAGTATACTACTTTGTAACAAACCTCGTGTGTGTGCTCTAATAGATTGTGTACATTGTTTAAGGGGTGGGGGGTCCTGAAAAGTTTACTAGAATTGTAGAAGGCCTTTAAACAGAAATATCCATGCTTCTCAGTTTTATGGGCAAAAGAACAACGGGCCTCATTACGAGTTTGGCAATAATATGGCAGTACGTTTTCAGAATTACAGCAAAAACCATGTACTGTTACCACCACTTGATCGCGAGGGTTTACCATGGGATTACAACTGGTGGAAGGGTGGTGTTAGTCACCATTGTTGGAGTCCATAGAACTACATAGGGATTGTGGCAGAATTTCTGCGAGTGGTAATTCTTGCACAGTAATTAAGCTAATATTTGGCTGCTGATTCATGGAATTAATTGTGCAGGACATATGGAACTTGTGTGCCAAACTGTGTGCAAATTAACCTTTGTCCATTCATGGAATCAAATGTGCAGGACTTTTCCAGGACTTACGTGAAGTTTGTCCGGCTCGGCACATCTCTGAGACGCTTTGAGCGCCTTGCCAGCATGGGCCTGGCATGCGCAGAGGACTACGAAGGGGTAGGAACACAGAAAACAGGTAAGAACATGCGAAAAAGTGCCCATTCCCAGGGATGGCCTGCAGGCAGTCCCTTGCAGGCCCACAATTGTGCCAAACAACACGTCTTCATGGAATCACCCGTGCACACTCTCGCCAAAGAAATGACCACGCAAATCCCTCGATCTCTATGCCACTGGAAGGCAGGCACTTGCGCATGGAAATCGCAGCATAGAGGTGGCTTTGCATGTAAGATTTAGGGATGTGTGTATGCAACTGTGGTCCCGATCCAGTTTAGGGGTGCGCCTATACAGTGTTGCATTGTGCAGGAATGATTTATGGGGGTTTGCATGCAGATTTTCCGAGTTCAAGCTGAGCTACGAATGTTCATACGCATGTTGTCGGGGAGCTGGCAACAGTTATGGGTGACCCTGTGCAGGGTCCCAGAGATGCAGGCCTGCTTGCAGGTTCCCGATGCGTTGTTTGGAGCGTATGTGTATTCACGCCCGTGGGAGCAGACAAAGGTACCCGGTCTGGCTGTTTATGGTTTGTGCTCGGGCGTGTCCAGGCGCAACTTGTGAATACGGTTACTTTGCGCAGTGAATTCCTTGAATACGCAGGGCACACATTTTGTTTTCTGTGCACTGTCAACAGTGTTGTTCTTAGCGCATGGCATGATGGAGAAATGTGCACTTTTCCATGAATCGGGCCCATGGTGTTAAAGTGTAGAGTTTACCTCCAGCATGATGCTGGAGATAAATCCTCTACTTCAAGGGCACATTTGTAGTTTGCCGGTGCAGTAAATATGTCAGGTTGTAACTTCCAAAACAAGAGGCAGCAACAACAGTTTCGCGAATCACCAAACTGGAAATGAGGCCCAATGTCTGATAACCCTTTTTGCTTTTGAAAATTCCAACTAGGATCCTGCTATTGTTTCACTTGTATGTACATGCTGGGATTAATGTAGTACACACCTAGCTGGCGTTTTGTACAGACAAGCGGTAAAATAATCATGGATACAGTTAGAGAAATATTATAGTAATGGTACCGTTGTAAGGATGCGGACAGAAGGATCCAGATGTTTACAGATAGAAAAAACAGGTAAGAAGGGAAAGTTCCACCAGGTCTTCATTATTTTGTTGGTGTGTTTGCATCTGCACTTGCAGTAAAGTTATGTTTTCATGATTTTGAAATAAGCTGGCATTCTTAACTGCACTATAAAATACCTGGTTCGGAAAAAAGCTATTAAATCACTTGGATTGACTTGCTGCGAGAGGCGAAGCAAATCATGGGGCCAGATTACAGAAACTTTGCACCGGTGCAAGTGCGACGTTGCATGGTATTAGCACTAGGGCACATTTTGCCCTATTTTTAAAAACACTGGTACATATTAGAAATCCATTGCTCCATGACAAGTGCAGTTTGGCATGGTATAAACACATAGGCAAAAATTCTCCTAGTGCAAAAAAGATACATTTCCGATGCATTTTTTGCACCAGGGCAAAGTTTGCCCCAGTGCTAGCACTAGTGCAGAAATGCAGTGAAAATATATGCAGCACTGTATATGCACTGCTAATATGGCCCATTAATGACTCCTCTTTAGGTCTATAAGGATATTAGCACATAGTGGTAATAGCCATACATGGTTTGGAATTTTCGTTGATGAAGTAAAACATTGTAAAATAGCAACTAAAGGAAAGAAAAAACTGTTAGCAAATTAAATGTGTTTTTATTTTGTAGTATCTAAATAACAAGGTTGTCTTCATAGGTCAAGCATTTTGAGTGCAAATCTGGTTGAAGTGAGAGCGTTCCGAAATGAGCATTTATTAAAAAAGTTAAAGCATTTTCCCATGTTTAGTATTCTCTTTGGTGTGTTAACTTGAAAGTTGCAGTGAAATAAATATCTCTCCAGAGAGGGAGCGTATTGTTTTAAACATATCTTGCCATGCAATCATGCAATTGCATTGTTGCTGCACTGTCTGCTTGGGAACTGAGCATGTTCAGAATTCAGTCAATAGCAGTAGCTATTGACTGCTTTCTGAACATTCTGATTGGCTGAGAGGAGGTCAATAAAGATCTCTATGTGTTCATTGACACGTTGACCTCCACTCAGCCAGTCGTTACATTAATGTATACCGTTCGCATTACTTTTGGTATGGAATATTAATTCCCGTACCTTTCTATGTAAACGTGCTTTGTCTGCTACAGCATCCTTTCCACTTTTTACATGATATAGCACAATCCATCTCAGTTCCTCTGCTTTACGCAGATTATCTATAAAGTGCTCAACCAGAGGCACCATCAAGATTCTATTTATTATGCAGTTTTTATGTTCCGTGATTCTTACCCTCACTTTTCTTTCCGTTTTGCTTAAATACAGCTGGTCATAGGAAAAACCAGATTGCATTGATAACCATATTTGAGTCGCAATTGGAAAGCTTGAATTGTTTCCATGGCCTTGATAAACCTATATCCACTGCAGTACTTCTCACAGTTTGGATTTGTGATTCTTTTGTATGCAAATAATGGCTTCTCAAAGGGAGCACTCCCACCTTCCAATGTTTTCCAATTTATCAGGGTTATGTTTTTGATGTTGTTTGACAGATTAGAAAAAGTTAAAAAATTATATTTTTTGAGTCTTTATTCTTCCTCCGATGCTCTAAGAAAGCATTCCTAGTGTTATGTTTTGCTCTTTTTAATGCTCTATGTACTAGGGTTCTTGGACACCCTCTGAGTACTAATCTGTCTCCCAATGATTTTGCTTCTTCTAAAAACACTTCTTTATGGGAACTGTTTCTCTTCATTCTTAAAAATTGCCCGATGGGCGGTGGCCCCTAGTGTATTTTCAATGGAAGCTAATGTAGCACAAGAGTGAGTTTGTATCTGATCGTTTGTTAAAGGGCTTCACATACCCACACTCTCATTCCTATGTAACTGGAAATTGGCATCGAGAACATTAATTTCTTTGTTCATATAATTAACTGTAAATTATAAACATATATCTAGACTGTTTAGCTATATGATAATTGATGTAGTTGCTTCCTCGCTTCCTTTCCAGATTGAAAACATTTCTGTAAGTCATTTACATGCACCATAAAATGAATTAATTTGGTGTACCCTGGTTTATTCATTTAGGATACAATATATTGTCTACCATAGTCAGTGTTGCTGTCTGCGGAATCATGGTATATAAGGATGTAATATCTAGCTCAATTAGCAAATTCCTCATTTGGATCAAACTCATACACTTGATAACTCTTATCATCTCTGTGGTGTCCTGTACAAGGGATTTCATAGATTTTACAAATAATCTAAGAAACACATCAGCACATTTAGATAGTGGTTGCAACACTGAATCAATGCTGGTGACTATTGATCTTCCCAAAGGGTTGGTAATGCTCTTGGATCTTTGTATTTTAGAAAGGATATAGAATCTCGGAATTCTCAATGTATTCATTTTTTATCAAGAACTGTGCTTCTTGTTGACTAATCCAATTTCTGTGTAACGCTTATTCAAGTTTATCTGTAATTACTTGTTTTAATCTTTCTGTAGGTTTTGCATCAAGATTCTCATAACACTAAGTGTAATTTAATTGATGTTTGCATTCTGAACTGAGGTTATTTCTATTTAAGATCACAATGGCACCTATCTTGTCTGCCTTCCTAATAACAATGTTGTCCTGTTGCTCTAAGCTACAAATTGCTTCTCTTTGACCACCTCATCTGCCTGTATGCCAACTTCCCCCTCCACAGGGACACATGAACATTCAGACTCTCCAAAGGTGGGGCAGGGGCAGAGGAGGTTGTGGGGTTGGCTGACATGGAGTCCTCAGTTGAGGTACAGATGATGAAGAGTGTGAGGGGCCATTGCAGTGGCCTGTCCAGAGGGGCCACCACGAAGCTGTGCTGATGCTAGTTGTGAAAAGAGGTGGGCCATCTGACCATAAATCTGTCCAAGCAGCTCATTAGTTGCATGTACAGCATGATGGAGAGCTACCTGCTGCCTCAATCCACCCAGTAGCAGTGGCAGCACTGCATCACGCAGGGCCTCATTGGTCAGAATTGTGGGATCTGTCTGAGTGACGGCATCAGCAAAGGTGGATAAAGCTGCTGTAGATGGCCCGGGGACAGGAGGATTTGCTGACACCTCCAAGGCTGACTGATCAGATTCCTGTCTCAGGGCCAGGTGTGAAGCCTGCACATCCCCATCTGCACCCCCACTTGACACCATGGCAGGCATGCAATGGCCTCCTCCTCGTCCTCCTGCATCAACCCTGGCACCTCTAATTAGGTGTCTATGCTGTGGAGACTCTGTCTGGTTACGTCACCACTACCCTGTCCCTCTGCAGCTGAGGTGCCCTTCATGGCAATTGCATCCAGTAGCTCCTCCTCAGCAGCAGTGCGGTCAGATGTTGGCACTCCTGCAAGCACATCGCCCTCAGGTGGAGGTTGATAATAATAATAATTTGGCATTTATATAGCGCTATGAACCCTCAGGTATCTGAGCGCTGCTTATTATTACCCACGGTGTGTGGTGCTCATTTATCGACCTCGGAAGGATGAAAGGCTGAGTTTTGGCCCCGCCGGGATTCGAACCTGCGTTAGCAGGCTCTGCACGGATGTCAAAGCCAGCGCTCTACTCGCTGTGCCACTTGACCGGATGTAATTGGGTGTGCCTGGGGTCTGCAGTGGCAAGTCTTGGCCCTGACATGTAGCTCCATAGCACATGTTGTTGCCTCTTCCTCCACATCTGCCACTGAGGAAAAGGGAAAAAACCACACAGGAATTAATCACAAGTGTGTATGCATGTGTAAATCCCTCAACTGGAAAAGTAGCATGCGTCATCATAAGTCAACATGCAACTGCCTCACACACACAGGCCCAAGACTGGAAGTCTGAATGAATCCAGTCTAACCAGTGAAAGAGAAAATAAAATGTACAATAATGAGACATTCATATTTGAACATGGCACCTTTACTTGTGCCCACATACCCATGACAACTCCTTTGATATTACAAAAACAATGAAGGAGTGACCCAAGTGGATCATGCAGGTTGCTTCATGGAAATGGCACATGGACCTCTCTGTCAGCAGCATCTTCATCCCACCGCATCTTGCTTCATGCATCCCTGAAAGTACATCATGAAAGTATGCAATACCTAAATGCACCCATTTCAGAGGATCAAGCAGCAATGCTGTTAGTCCTTTGCATGACATATCATGTATACCGCTCATTCAGTCGACTTACCTGGCCGGATGGTGAACCTGAATGTCAAATTCACAAAATTGCCAAGACACAAATGTCCAACACTTGTCAGTCACTCCTGCTGAGTGGGTATGATGCAATTTTAATTCCCAAAATGAACATCACGCAGAGGAGGTGTTTGAATGTACACATTGTCTAAAAATCGCAATCTGTATATTGTGCCTGTCCAAGGCCTTGCCATCAGCATTTCACATTATATACACAGAAGGCTTCTTCATCTCACAAAGTTGCCTAGTAGGACTTCTACACATCGCTGCTTCACCAATGTATGCCATGACCTAGTTTCAGTGTGTGCACGAGGCTGCAATCTATTCACCACTTTTGCAAAACACATGTCATGGAAAGCATTGACGTGCTAACTTTGTGCATACAACTCCGGAACCTTATAAATCAGTAGTACTATTTACCCTGCCAGAAGTTACCAACAGCTTGGATACAGGTCTGCAGGTCAAGGAACTGGTAATGAAGTGCTGGATTGACCCCCTCCACGATCTGCCATTGAAGTGGTGTTACACAATAGTATCATGCCGAGTGCACCTCCACGGAAACCCCTGCCTCAATGTACGCCCTCGCCTTCCTCTAGCTCAGCATTCTCAGATCATCGCAGTGATTTTTGATGTTGTCCACAGTACAGACTGCCACCCCCTCAATGTTGTTGGCATTCATGATGTCTTTCCAGATCCTTTGATGTCCACAGTCCCCAAGCTGTTTCTGCAGATTGACGAGGGAAGCGTAAGGGGTCAGGACATTTTCATCCAGGATGCCAACTTCAGCAGCAGAGAAGTTGGTATCCTTCACCCTCTCCGCCTTGCAGTCCTGGTGGATGTATTGTATTTTATAGTATTTGGTTATTTATATAGCGCTCTTTCCAAAGTTGTGTAACCTCAATGTGCTTAGTGATTGGAACACCCTCGGTGACCGTACTCAATGTGCTGGAAGTTCTAAGAGTTTTTAGATTGGGAGATGCATGTGTGCGTTTTTGCCATTTTATGACTTAGGTGGCTGGCTAGGCTTGACAAAGCAACCCAAAAAGGTCAGGTACGTGATTGGGTGCTGTTGGTGGTTAGCGAGAGATTGCTAATGTTGGTAGTCGATTTATGCTAGTGGCAGAGGTGTTGAGGTACGTCGGGTATTTCAGTGTGGATGGCTATATTTGCTGCTAGACCGGCTGAGCATATCCATAGCTGCATTCTATGGTGCATGGATGTTTGGCCGTGCCTAAGGCCTGTGTCCACAGACGTGGTGTGAGGTATACTTACCGTTTGCTCCGAAGTTGTTCAGCAGGAGCCATCTTTGTCCAGTGCAAACGGCATGGTCTCATTGTTCGTGGCCCCTCTGGTGTGATGTCTGAGCGGTGAGGATGGGTGAGTTTATTGCGGTGCACCACAGCGAAAGCTGTTGGTTTCCCTGGTTTGTGTATTAGGTAGGAATGTTGTTGTGTATGGGGCAACAGTATGTCAGGTGAGCCGCTGTGAATGCTGCCTGCCTCTGTGGTGTATTTGGTGTAAGGGGTTGTTGGGTTCAGCAGTGTGGTTTCGAGAGGGTAGGGTTCAGGGGGATATTAGGGCCTTTCTGAATTTCAGGTGGTTTTCAGTGTTGTGAATGATTAGGGGTAGGGAGTTCCAGATGATTGGCGCTTGGACAGCGAAGGAGGATCCACCCAGCCTGGAGGAGTTGTGAGGTGGGACCACTAGGCAAAATGCTGTGCAGGATTTGAGTATCCTTGAGGGCTGGTAGGGAATGTTGTCTCAAAGGAATTCCAGTCTGGTGTTGTGGAGGATGTGGTGGGTGATGCACATGGCTTTAAAGGTAGCGCATCGACCAATCGGGTGAAAATGGAAGACTTTTAGTATTGGCCCAATGTGTTATCTGGCGGGTAGGCTAATGAGCAGGCGTGCTGCCACATTTTAGATTCTTTGGAGTTTCCTTAATTGAGATGCTGGAGCGCATAGAGACAAGCAGTTTGCATAATCTAGGTGGGACAGGATGATTTAGTTGATGGCTGAGAAGTGGTGGGGATTGGTGAGCTAAGAGAAGATACAACTGAGAATCTGTAGGTGGAAGAAGCAGGTTTTAGAAACAGTAGTGGTGTGTTGGGTGAGGGATAGATCTGAATTCAGTGTGCATCCAAGGCTTTTTACCACATTAGAGACTGCCGATGCTTGTCCTAGGGGTTGAGGCCATGGAATTGGTTTGGGGAGGAGGGCTGTTTTCCTGCAAACTAGGATTTCAGTTTTTCCAGGGTTGAGGGTGAGGTGGTTGGTCATCATCCAAGGGTCAATATCCGAGAGGCATGATGACAGGTCCAGACTGCAGGAGCCTTGAGATTTGGGGATTTTGAGGATGATCTGGGAGTCATCTGCATAGTTGTAGCAGGTAAGGTTGAATGAGCGGATGAATGAGGGCAGGGGTTTCAGGGAGAAGTTGAAAATTAGGGGATACAGGGATGCTCCTTGTGGGACACCTTGGAGATACGTGATTTGTGATCGATTTGAGATGAAAGAGGAGATCGATGAGAGGGCTGTGTTTCTGATCCTAGTGTTTGTAGTCTGTCTAGAAGGATGGTGTGATTGATGGTATCGAAGACTGCAGAGAGGTCCAGCAAGATGAGTACAGTGCAGCCTTCTATGTTGGCTGCTCTTTTCTGGTCATCCGCCTTATTGCGCAGGGTCTAGGCAGTTGTTGGTTTTGGCAAAATGGCCAAGTTGTTTGTAAGCTGTGCAGTCCATGAGATTGGCGATGAAGCGTGTGTTGGAGAGTCGCTGGTAGTTCTGGGGAAGGAATTAATCAAATGTTGTTTTTTTGAGGATAGGTTTGATGTAGGAGGTTTTTTGGGCTTCACAGGAAAGATCCTGATGTGAGTGAGTGGTTGAGGATTGTGCTTGTGACAGTACCTTCACAGGTGGAGGCTAGGATGTTTTTGATGGGTGAGGGTGGGCATGGGGTCACCAGGGGAGCCTGAAGGGTGGTTATCTGCTACGAGCGAGAGGAACTATAGTTGTGTGATACAGAGAAAGAGTCAAGGATTTGTATGAGGATGGGGTTTTGGTGGTGGGTCAGTGGGTGGGTGGCGGGGGCATTTGTTTTAGTTTAAAGATGAAGGCAGAGTGTCTGTCATTAGCGACATTGTGGAAGTGCAGAGATAAGGTGTCACATAGGCCTTGGGATACGGTGGAGACATGCACAGCTAAGGTTGGTGTTGTGGAGCTGGGCCCAAACTATACCTGATGCATGGAGCTGTGATGGTACTAGGGAGGTGTTGAAGTCAGTAAAAGGCAGATGAGGTGGTCATGGAGCTTGCCAGGTGACCCAAAGGAGAACAAGTTATGGAGGAATACAAGCACTCAAAGGCAGTGCAAGTGGTCAGCAACCAGGGATGCACGACCATGCAGCAGGGGATGTTTATGTAAGGAGGAACACTATGCCAGGATGAGGCACAAAATGGCAGAAGTCAAATGGATGAGCAAGCCACAGGGAGTCTCAAGTAGAGTAAATAAATCAGAGGAATGGCCCTGTGTGCGTACATTCCACACAGCATGCAGCAAGCACCATGCATGCAATAATACACCACATAATGCTGCAAATAATGTTCACACATGCACATCACACCAGAATGGTGCTTTTCTATCATCCACCAAAGCTGACATGTTTTGGGTTATGCAGCGGAAACGTTGATTACTTTGAACTCTGCATAAACCTTTACCCTAATATTGTGTGAGAGTGATTATCAGACCAAGCCAGGGAACAGATCAGAAGAACTGGCCACCTGCAAAATGCGGTGGTTAGGCTAAAGGTGCCCCAGTACCACCAAGGGCAACTACGGCTAAGCGGGGCCAGCCTGCAGTGCAGGCACAGTCAGGAACCCAGGAACAGCCACAGGTTTGGGGACAGATCCACAAAGTCAATGAACAGAACTGTGTGCACCCAATCTGTGCCGGCCTTTCACATGATGCAGGGTTTGAAGACTCCAGAAAACCATAGCAACTTCAGTGCAAAGAAGATGTGCAATACATTGTAATGGGCTTTGTGGGTACACACTCATTAAGTTCCTGTACTGTATATGAGTGGACAATGCTCATAGTACGACACAACTATTTCGAAGTGCAGAAGGTACAGACAGGCCATGTTATGCAGAAGGAACCAGAGAACAGTGTGTGGAATCTAAAACAGTTTGTACAGTCTTTCCTGACATGTTCAAGAGCAATAACACATTAAAACATGGACAGCAGGATTACATGAACAACAGAAATGTTAAGTGTAGTGTGTTTTAGCTGCCATTGTGCTTGGGCTAACAGTGACTTTGATGGCAGACATTACTGAATGGTCAGTATGATTGTCTTATGCATGCGTAGCAGGCGCACTGTGTCTGAATGAGTTTGAAGGTGAATATGCAAGTTCAGTTGTGTAGACCTTTAAATATTTTTGTGTGACTTTGTTCAGGCGAGGACATACCAGATGTGGTGGAGGAGGAGGAGGTACAATCATCCACCAGTACAGTCCAGAATGCTGTGTCTGTTGAGAATATCCTCCTGTTGTGGGCTGTCATCAGCAGGTGTGCTGACTCGTATACTCACGATGGTGCAAAATCTGATGTGGAAGGCATACTGAGTGTTAAGAGGGATTTCTTAACTCTGACCTGGAGGGGCAGAGGTTCAGAAGACCAACCTAGTTTCTTGGAACAGGGTAACCTCTGGACAAGCCAGACCAATGTATTACAAGGCCTTTGAAACATAGACCATAGCAAAGAATCACAGCAACACTAGCATAAACCAATACATCACAATCAATACAATATATATACAAGACCAATGGGGTGTAAGGGGTTAAAAGCACTAAATATGTAGACCACCTAGATGGGGAGGAAAACAGGCAGTGCAAATAATCTTTAGACCCAGTTCAACATCAAGAATACACCTAAGAGGCAGTCCAAGCCCTACAAAGAGAGGAGCCTTATGCTCAATAGTACATGGACGCACTTGTGCCAATGGACAAAATAGGGTCTCTCCAAGGGTCTCTAGCAGCTCAGGAAGGTGGATAAGGCGATGAAGAACAAGTTCCCACTATTCAAGCTAGACGTCCACTTGAGGGCAAAGGCAGTTTGAGAGTGCGGGATGGAGTCGCTATTTCGCAATAGCTGTGGAAAGGAAAGGGGCCTTCAGGGGCCACTTTTTGCATAAAAATGGGCTCCTGCGCCAGGGGCCACCGGTTCGGGTAAGGACTACTCACCAGTCCCCGACGCAAGAAGACCCCAACTTCACCAGTACACTCCACTTCACTGGCAGGTTTGAATGCGACAATCAGGACATCTCAACACTGTGTAGTTCCCGAGATGCAGCGAGGATTACCAAACGGGACAGTGGTGATTTCTCCGCTCCGAGTGGAGGAATCAGACCAATTCCACTGCAGCAGGCTTCAGGGGCAAGGGGGTCACAAATGCAACAAACTTGCACAGGACGTTGCCACAGCAGGGCAACACGTTAACCGCATTTACTCCGGTCCGAGCGCACTCGTCTCACTCGAGACATTGGAATGCCAAGTGTCCAAAATTCAGTGTGAGGGTGCCGTGGACACAGAGCTAACAAAACAGCATGGGTAAAAGAGCAAATGTCCCGTGTAAGCTGGTCAGCCCACTGTTTTGCCCAGGGACACTTCCGAAGAGGCTTAATTGCAGGGTTTGGTGAAGGTGCCGAGAGTAGTTGATCCCACCATTCCAATGGGTTGAAGCGCCTTCACAGACCTTCTAGGATGATCAGATGCAGAGGGGTCCCACAGGACGACAGTGGGTGCAGGGTGCCAAACCCTCCAGCGGGTCACCAGTGGTTCCTTGACTCGGCTTCTTGTTGCAGGATACTTAGCTCCTTATCCTTTGTTCGTGTGAACTCAGGAGATCGACATGTTAGTGGTGTTTTCAGCCTCATCTTATCCAAAGTTCCCTTTGCGCCGAAACAGAAAGGACCCAATGGGAGATCTACTCACAAACACTCACTCTATACGTGGGTCAATCATGGACCACTGTGGTCCCAGGCATCCAGGACACTCCAGGCTCTCTGGCACCCAGGATGTGTATTGGGAACAGACATCCCAGCCCACATCCTGGAGGCACACACACAAGGCATGCAGAAGCCCGCGAAGCATTGGGTTTCGTGGTAAAGTGCATGACCAAATAAGGACTGACCCGGGTCGACAAGACCTGGGGAAGGTGAAGGGGCAAGATTGCCAAAGGACAGGACCAAGAACCTCGTTGCATGGCCATTTTGGAGCCAGCCCACCTATTTGTGCCAAACACGGTAAATGTGGTTAACATGGCAAGAAAGGGTTAAAAATATAAGGAAACAATAGCTGCCACCAGTCCTGTCCATGACACATCCGCACAGTTCATAAAAAAGTCCAGTGAGAGTTTCTAGGGCCTTTGGAATGACTAGAGACCCAAGTGTGCTATAAGGTAAGTTACATTGCATACTTGTTACATGTCGCACAGAAAACATGAGGAAAGGACTAAGGGAAACAAAGTCTCCCAGTACTGACTGTCTAAAGGGCATGTCAGTTTCCCCATAAAAAGTGAGCAAAAGCCCAGAGGAGTGCAGTTTAGGGCTGTGCTTCTCTGGCAAAGTTTAGTTCAGGGTGTCAAATAGCAGCAAAAGGTTGGGGGTTGACACATGGAGGGAAAATTACATACAGTTATGAAATCTTTCCTAACACTGAGGGACAAGGTGGAGGTACCAGCACCGAGTAGTCTGAATCCTATGGAACTCGTAGAGGCTGAGTATGAGGCGGAGAGCCAGTAGGCCTTGGGCCTGGTAGTGCAGAGTCCTGCATCATAAGAGGCTTCTGTGTCTGCACCATTGCCTCCTCCAATCATAGAGGCTGCAGGGGGGCAGATGGCAGTGAAGAGTTGTACCCCACCAGCCAGTGACAGTGCACTAATTGAGACAGGCCTTGACTTTGGCATCCCAGCATGGTAGCCCACGTTCACGTGGGTGATATGGTATGATATTTTATTTGTATCGCGCTCATACACAAGTGTTTCAGAGTGTGCCAAGGCAAGAGAGGGCAATAGGGGAGAACAAAACAATGATCTTACTAGGCCCTGTGACATTGAGAACTTGCAAGTGCATGGGAAAGGGAAATGGGAAAAAGTGCATGGAAGGGGGAAGAGTGGAAAGTGTGGAGCAGAGGAGAAACAGATAAATAATAATAAATAAAATAGATAATGGAGCAATAAACAGGGGTTGTGCAGCCAGCAAGTGGAAAGTGCTGTGATTAGGGCAGAAAAATTGGGTAAGTCTGTTAAGTGCATAACAATAAGAAAATGTGGGGTGGGGGACCGTAGAGGTACAGATACAGTCCCCAATGCAAGGGATGGCTATGAGGCAGTGCAGAAGGGTGGCAGGGTGAGCAGATGCCTGGGACCAGGGGACAGAGGGTGGCCAGGTGCACAGTGCCAAGAGAGACCACATCAGCAAGGAAGAGGGGGAGCAAAGGCAGATGCAAAGAGGAAGGTCTTGAGGTACTTCCGGAACCAGAGATGGTTCTCCTCACCATGTGCCTGCTGGACACTCGGTGTTGGAAGAGGAGTTGCTGCGTGCCAGTGCCCAACAGGGCGAGGTCCTGCAGGAGATGGTCAGGGACATCCATCATCTGGCTGAAAATGTCATCTCTTCTGATGCTATTCACACTGCCAAAATCTGCCTATTGTGGGAGGAGAGGGGACATGCAACACCTGAGTCAGGTGATTTGCCTGGAGGCAATCCCTGCATGATGAGATGTTGGCCTCAATGGACATCCAGTGGCAAGAGATGGCTGCATTGAGGCAATCCCTACACAAAGAGTTGTTAAGACATAATTTCCTTGAGGCAATGTCTGCATGAAGAGATTTTGGCCTCAAGAGACATCCATCACCAAGAGACAGCTTCCTTGAAGCAAAATCTCAACATGCGGCTGATGACGTCAAGGGTCTGCACCCATGCTGACACATTGGCCACTTGTGATGACCATTGTCACAACGTTTTTGCCATTGAGGCACTCATGCATGGTTGCCCACTAGCCAATGAGGAACAGGTGTTGTCCATGCATGGTCAGAGTGCCCCATCTCTGGACCCAATACATTATTGGTGGTTTCAACGAAACCATGCAGTTGATGTCATTGGCCATGTCCCCTCCCACCCCTATCCGGTTTTCACCACCACCACTACATCATGCACCCTGATGTCCATAAGTCCATGGATGAAGTTTTATTGTATTTATTTTCTGCCCAAGCTGGACTGTATGTTCAATAGAGGGCAGTGACTTAACTATCTATGCGACTGTACATATGATTGAGTTGGGAGACTGTCCATTTGGACATGCTCAGTGAAGTTAACTTACATGGCCATCTTGATAGTAACAGGCTCCCATATACAGGTTAACATTCCATTGAACAATGATTTCTATGATATGTGCAGTCTGTCAAGTCCTAGCACATGTCCAATGTCATTTCAGATATCCTAGCACATCGCACACCCACCCTCCCTGTGAATACACCCAAGCCAGATCTTTTGATCCATCTCCCTATTCCCCCTGCTGGACACTGACCCTTTTAGCACCAATGCGGATGCCCAGCGTTAGGCCGAGGTGTCGAGGGATTCATAGCACACCAGCAGTACCACTAGGCAAGGTTCTGCACTTTCATGCTTTAGCATGGCTTTTGATCTATGCATCCCAATAGTGGCATGATCTGGCACACGTAGGGTAGTGCATGAATAATTAAATCTGGTAATGTATGGGTGACGGTCACTGTCATGAAGGATGTGAGTTCTCCTACCTTATTATGTCTGGAAAATACTTTTTGATCTTCTATGCATGTGCTATGTTTTGTTGGTTACAACTCCTCAAACTGCAGCTTGGAGTCAGTCTCCTTGGTATGTTTATGTGCACATGACTTTGGTTACGGGTGAACTAGAAGCTTATTTGTTATGCAGAATTACATTTACACTGCTGTCATGGCAGCCTTGCATGCCATCTCATGACATATTTCATGTCAAATAGCCACTGCATTGTGCACGAGCATGCAATACACTTGATTCTCACAATGCATGTAAGAGGAAGATTCAGATGACAAGTGTGCATGTAGATGATGATTGGAAATGCTGTGCATTGCTGGTGAAGTGAAGATGTCAGAGGGCAACGTGTCTTTCTCATTTCTTGTGTGCAATGTTCCTGCTGTGTTCACCTTAATGTAAAGAAGTACTGTTGATAGTGATGGGTGTGAAATCTTTCATCATATTGATACCGTTGTGTATTTTGTGAAAGGCTACATTGCTTTCTGGGAGATATGCAGTACATCTAGATGATAAGTCAATGGGCAAGTTTATGTTATCAGAGACATGCATGAAAGGGAGGATGGCAGGGGAGGGAATGGCTAGTGTATGCCCATCAAGGGTTGCACTACCAAATGGGAGAGATTACCGGGGGGTGACTGGAGGTAGAAGTCGGAAAAGGGAAAGTGACATAAGTGGTTAAGGCGCAGGGGTGAAAAGGTTGTTTTTGTTCCAGGGATTGTGCAAAGAGAGCTTTGCCTCCACATACCTATGATAGGGATTGCCTGTGGCAGTGGTCAGGGGTGGATAGCAAAGGTGTTTGTGAAGGCCTTGATACGGTGCTGGGGTGCTGACAGAGCAGGGGTTGTAATAACGGAGCATGGGGGCAGGAGTACACACAAGGACCGACAGGGGTTGAGGTTGGGTGAGGAATTGTGGTGGTGGGGGTTTATGAGGGCCATGGAAAGGGAACATGGGTGCACGCTGGGAAGCAGGAGTGAGAGTGGGTGCATGGGCTGGGCTGCATCAACCAACATGTCCTCAGATGACAGGCAAACTGGTCTAAACCTGGCAACGGTAATGGCAGAGCAGGAGAGGAGTGGGGCATCACTGTGGTGGGAGACAGAGGTGGGGGCATCAGGTGCTATGCCCACACCTGCGATGAGCAGCAGGGTAGTGGTTATGCAAAACCCCACCCGGGTAGGTGCAGGGATGTGTGGGGGTGTCCTCACACTGGTTAGATGTGGAAGAGGCAGTCAGTAGATGTATGCATCAGGTGAAGTTGTACAGCGTGCTATAGGAGTTGTGAGGGGGCATTGATGTATTTTGAGGAAGGACATGATGATGACTGGAGGAGGAACAGAGCATTGAAGAGGGTTACATAGTGGAGATGGCATATGTAGATGTAAGTGGCCAGGTAGAGATGTGATTGGTGTAAGTGAAGAGAGGGAAACAAATGTAAATAGGTACAGTGGCTGGCCAGATGTTGTTTTTTTCACATTCCATGATAACGCACATGGCGGAGGTGAGCAGTACCAGTAGCAATTGTGCAGAGGGACCCATCATCAAAGTGGCACTCAGATGAGCATGCCACTAGTGGTCTATGGCATTGCGGATGGGATGGAGTTGGGTGCACCATGGTGTGTGAAGGAGGTTGTGGGCCACTGGTGGGGCTGAAAGGCTGGGTGAGGAGAGGGGTGCATTTGCAGGGTCATCTGGTGTTGAGATAGTGGATGTGGATGTGGAAGTGCAGGTGGGGGATGAGAGCAAGAGGATGGATTTTGCATGGAAGACTGCTAGAGGAGGGGGTGTGGTGAATCTAAACCTCTGGCATTGCTCTGAGCAACCCCTCCTGCACCTCTACTGCTATCCCACAATGTGTGTCAATATTATGCAGGACACAACATGCCACAATGGTCCTTCACACTACAGGTGGTGCATTTAGCAATATGCCACCTGAGTGGTAAAGAGAGCGGAAGCGTAACTTAAGCACACCAATTGTGCACTAGACTATGCCCCTAGTGGCTATGTGTGCTGCATTGTAGTGAGTCTCACCAGGGGTGGCTGGATTCCTGATCGGTGTCAACAGGAGTGGTGACAGTGGGTAGACACTGGGCCTCATTACCAGTGTGCCAGCCTGGTAACAACAGTGCTGGTAAGCTACCAGCACTGTTGTAACCGGGCCGGCACACTGCGGTCTGCGAGCAGGTGCCTTTCCGCCCGCCAGGCCTGACCTGGTGGGCTGAACATCACCCGCTCGCAGACCTTGACGGATGTACCTGCACCGTTATTAACAGTGCTGGTGCATCCGTCCTCCCCATTCCCATTGAGTCCAATGGGACTTAAATGGGAATGGGGAGTTCTATTTTCTGGCGCCTGGCAATAGGGAATTACCGGGACCACCAGGACTGTAATGCCCTGGTAGGTCCCCATTGCTGGGCGCCGGAAAAAAAAAATTACTCCGGCGGCAGCCATGCCAGTATTTACCGGCACAGCTACCGCCGGACTCATAATGAGGCCCACTGTCCCTACAAAAGAGTAAATGGTTATTTTATTGTGGATTCATGTGACATGTGACTGTTTGCGTGGGTGGTAGATACTCACAAATGAGCCATGTGTTGCCAAAGGGTTTGATGCCAGGGCCTGGTGTATATGGGAATGATGCCAGATGTAGCTATAATGTCTGCATCCTGGGAAACTTTACATTAAAATGCATGATGTGTTCCTTGGCTTCACAGATCACAAGCACATTCACGGATTGACCCTTTTTCTTTTTATGATAAATTTACTCAGTGTCTCGGGTCGAGGGAGGTTATGCTACATGGTTGCAGTCAATGGCTCCCAGGACCCGGGGAAAGTGGGTGACTGCATACAATTCTTGCACACTGTTTTCCTTGCCTGCAGAATGTGTGGAATGTCAATATGCCTAAGCACATATGCTAGGATGCAGCGCACAAACTGATGGAGGCTGTCATATACCACCATTAATGGCAGTAGTATGCAGGAATAATCCAGTGGCACGGAAGTGTAAGGCTGATAGCAATTTTACCAGAGGTGTCATAGCCTCTGTGAGAACATAGCGGGGGATGCCAGGTCCATTTTCCACTCCCTGACCATGTTTAGGATGACCTGGGGGTGAAACGTTATGTGCCATACACCTCCTCATCCGGCATCCCAAATATTGATGTTCGTGTATGGAAGTTTCTGACCCTCGACCTCCATTTTCTCTTCCTCATTCTCCTTCCATGTAGTAACATCACTTCTAGAAATGCGCGATGTGGCATTGTGGGAATTGCTTGTTTGGTGGAATTGCATTTTGTTTTTTATCTGTGGGGTTTCATTTTGCATTTGTGCTTTGCAACGGCTGATGAATGGCGGTAAGATATTTCTCCTTTGCAGTCATCACGGAAGTGCTATTGTTTCTGTGAACATGGTTTACTTAGAGCTTGATGGGATGTGTTTGTAGTTTGCACAGTGCCTCCCTTCACAAACCATGTTATTTCTCATGTTCCTCTCTTCATGAGGAGTTTTGCATGTGTTGTCCCCTTCTACTCCTTTGCACTGCAAATCCCATTCTGTGATTTCAAGACTGCGCTCAACGCTCCTACAGGGTGTAAAGTGGGATTGACCAGCATAAAGTGTGATCTGTGAATCGCCAACTGTTTTTAGCGTGGCACAAAGTCAATCTCTGTCCCGCAAAACATTTTGTAAATTAAGCCCTGTGTCTTCAAAATCAGACAGGGAAACAGCAGTGCAAGGTCTAGGCGAGATTTCTTTCAACAATACACTTCCTCCCTGAGAGAACATTTTTCGCTGCACCATCCTATTTAACACATGAAATAGAACGCTAACACTGGGGGAAATGCGTTCACTTTCTTATAGAGGAACCGTTTACTTTTGCATGACAGCAAATGCATGCTTATGTTAAACCGTTTCATTTCAAGCATTTACGTTACCCAAAATTAATGTAACATGTTTTACTTAACCGCAAAAACACCAAAACATGTATTGCTACTACCACTCTCTGCTAATAGCGTTGGCCATAAGTTGGGGAAGGGTAGTTATCCGTGATAATGACCATTTCCTTGGTATATAATATTATTGTTAAACAAAATGCTGCACTCTTCATCTTGGTAATTCAGTATTCCATCCACTTGTTGAATACTAATCGCTATTCAAATCAGTGTAAGTGTTAAAAATAATTGATCCATGATCCAGTGTTTCTCAGTGTCTTCCCCTATGTTGCTATACACTTGTCTTTAACACTGTATCTGCATAGTGTTGTAGAAGTAGTTTTCCCAAATATTGTGGGGTCGTTATACTTTGCAAAATACGTCATGCTTCTTTTTAAATGGTGGAAGCACACTGCTTTGGCTCATACAAATATGCATATTGCTTTATTAATGTGTGCTTTTGGTTTCATTCCATGCTTTTATTATCCACGTAATTTTTAAATGTGTTTATTCAAAAGCATACCATCGGATCATTTCTAATTAAAACAGTAGTTGTTGTCAAAATGAATACAATCAACTTGAATATACATTAGACAGTCAGCCACCACCGAGCGCAATGAAAGACCTTACAAACAATGTTCCTTAAATTAGCAAATTCGAAAATGATTTCTACAGCACAATGGTAATGCTTGTTAAGTTAATACCCATCTTCAAAATGAAAATTGTGCACCTAGGTTTTATGTTGAGTTTCTCTGTCTGAAGAACAGAAGGTGACTTTACGTAACAAAGTGTTACCAAATATGATTTTCATACAAGAATTATGAGGATCAAGTGTGTATCCTAATATATGACAGTGGTCATAAGTCTAATGAAAAATAGAGGATTAGGGAAAGGATTTCGCATGGACAATCCGTGAGAGCCAAGCCTCTAAACTGATGATCAGATAGTCATAAAAGCCGAAGTCCATTAGCTAAATATCACAGAAACAATAATGGCTGTCTATTCAGCTAGGCTCAAAATTGCTTTTTTAGGTATTAAATACATTCTCCATTTTCTCTATTACCTTGTCATTTCTCCGGCCACAGCACAGCAGTGCAGCATTTAAAATCTTCTTAAACAGGGGAATGCATTTCAAACTATTTTTGGGAAGTTTACATATATTAAGGTGGGCACCATTTTTACTGACTTATAAAAGAATCTATGTGATCACTACGCTGCCCTTAACAGCGGCGACGTAAAAGTCGCACAAACCTTCCCAGTATTAAACACGAGGAATATGGATATCAGTTTTCATCAATGTCTCTGCTCTATGAAGAACATAGAGTAACTAAAAAGCCATTTGTCACATCCCGATGTTCAAACACATACTATCTATTATTATTAATGTGTTCCACAGAATAGAGGTCACCAGAGCTGTGGTGTTGTCTTGCATGGATTTTTGCAACAGTGTTGGGACATGGATGCAATTGCAATGACCTAGGCAGGCTAATAGATTTAGATTATGCGAGACATATTAGCAGGCAGCATAATGTTAGCAGTTTTTGTTGGGTGTGGCAGAAAGCGGATGTATTCTCTTGTTGTTAGCTTTGACACATGTTAGAAACACCCTCTAACTACACAGAATAAGCGACAAATGTAATTGTGTTGCAGTTGCAGAGGTCAATGTGATGTAGTGTGTATCTAGTGCTAGTGTATGCAGTAGGGTACTTAGAGATATGCTTGTAGGCAGCTAGTAGACTTAGATGTGTGAGAAGGCTTCAGGGAAGCATGGCGACTCAAACATGGTCCGGGGCTACGGTATCAAGAGTTCTGCCATGTTGGAAGTAAAGGCATATAACAGAGAGAAGTTATGCTGGTAAGGTCACAGCCAGCCAAGCTGTGGCAATAACCCTTAATTGGGTACACCTGCAGTGCTCAGCAGCGCTGGGAAGGAATGAATGCTGAATAAAGGGGAGAAAGGGCTGGGATGTACCTTTGAAAGTTAACTTCATGTGAATAGGGCACAGCGTTTTGTGTTGCCAATAGGCCTGATAAAGATTTAGAGCACTACTGCCCTCACCCGAAGAGTGGTCATCCTATTTGAACTGCATGTATTGCACTCAAGGGTATTAATAAATAAAAGAAATTCAGACAGAATAGTGGTGCACCGGTAGGCTCACCCCTGGGCACCTGGGTTCTCAAAGTAATAATTGAGGAGACGTGCTAGAGTTGTACTGTGATTTGTGGTTGGAAGTGCAGAGGTGATGCCAATAAATCCATTCACAAGCTCAGGAGGTTGTCTGTGCGTGGCACAGTGTCTGGTATAATGAAGAGACCCATTGTATTAGCAAAGCAGAGTTGTCCTCACTCTTCCCACTTTGATCAAGTACCGACAGAGGGGTGCACATCACATGGTAATAAAGAATGTTTATTCAGCAGTGGAATATATTATGGCAACAATGTACCTGCTAGTCAATCAACTCTTAAGTTTCATAGTGACGATGTAGTAAGTATTGAGGGGAATCGACTGTAGAGAAACATTTGATTTGTGTATAGATGTTAACCAATGGGGAGTACAGGATTATGT
This sequence comes from Ambystoma mexicanum, assembly GCF_040938575.1. Classification (NCBI taxonomy): domain Eukaryota; kingdom Metazoa; phylum Chordata; class Amphibia; order Caudata; family Ambystomatidae; genus Ambystoma; species Ambystoma mexicanum. The sequence continues at coordinate 529,468,265 of NC_090937.1, forward strand.
TGTACTAACTATTATGCATAGTTCTGTTAATGTGTGGTTATCGCTATAAAAAAGATGTAATTTATTTGAATGGGACAAGCACTGTGTTAATTCGGATCTACGGGATCATCTGATTCTTTTGCATGTAATAAACCTCTGTTTTCCAAACAAACGGTGGCTTGATTATTTGGCCTACTTCGAATTGTTCGGTCTACTCAAGAGTCTTTAAAAATCTGATTCTCCATATCCAACTCATTCATCAAAAATTGAGGTTGGTAATACTGGGTCCTAGAGGCCACATCATGCCCTTTCTGAAAGCACTCCACTGACTCCCGGTGAATCATAGCTTTAAGTTGTCTAATAAAATACAACCCTCTAAGTAATCACAGATTCGCAAATGATAAGAAACTGTCCATCATACATTTCAAAATACTTTCAGAAGAAGTAGGCTTGCAATCAATCAAACACCCACTGAAAAAACATTCCCCTTAATCTGCTGAGTTGGTTCAGGCAACATTTAAAGAATAGGTTCAGGCAACATTTAAAGATTTTTCTAGTCAAAACATATTTTGTAGAGTAGATCCTTAAACCCTTATATCACTACCACATAGGAGTTACCTGGTTATGTACCCTGAGTCCACTGTAGAGTAAATGTCTGCAATCTAGAACATTCCATAACTTAAAATGGCCAGTTGTAGCAAATATCTCCTTGCTGCGCGACCCCTTTAGGGGCTGAGTCTGTAAATCTGAGGAAGAACTATTACTGCTTGCTAAAAAAAGAACCAACATCATCTGGAACTCTGCAGCACCACCATCCAATAATGATATGCTCTTCTTGTCAACATGTATTGTACTTCTCCCTTGTGATCTTACCTGATTTTAATTGCCCACAGGACTCTCAATAATCAGTTGTATCTAATGCTATAGTTTGTGCACCATTGTGATCCCTGCCTTTGTTGTCCAGCCCCCCTTTTTACCTGTGAGGCACCATAAGGCTGTGACACAGGGGGTGCCTTACAAGTCAACTGCATAAATACAAAGAAATAATAAATGAACAATAAAGAAATAATTTTAAAAAATGAGTAATGAGTCAGGTATAAACCCAATAGAATATTAAACGTGGTCAAATCATGTACTTCACAAAACACCACACTGAGGCAAATAACACAATACAGCCTTTTTTAAATGCACTTCTTCCTTCTCAGAACATAATGGAAATCTGGATGAATGGTCAATCAAACAGATCTTAACAAGAGGTTAAACAATGCATAAGCGTCAAACGTGTGTTGGCATCTGAGATGGCAAATACACAATCTAGCGCCCTCAATGAAATTAGGTACTTTGACCCATTCAAATGGTAAATAATATCTCTCCATCCTTGTAAACCAAATATGATTAATTGACCCTTCTCATCAAGATAAACATGCCAAATATTAACAACATGATACTGTGCATTTATCAATGTCTTTCTCACACTTTACTGAAAAAGGTGGTAAATTCCTCACACCACACATGTTTTCACTCCACTTCTGACACGTTTGGTTAGAGTGCATTTTACCAAAGGTGCCTTCTGCATCCTATTGTTTGGATTACCATAGTTTAAACATACTCCTACCTTCAGGAATGACTTCCTTTGGAACATAATTAATAGAAGTGCACACATGCACATTTTATATGATGTTTAAAAACTGGGCAATACTAATGAAGGTGTATATGCTTCTTACTCTACCATAGCTTTAGCACTCAATTCACTTGTATCTTGTAGGCTTTCCTGGAGATTTTGGTGAAATGGGAAGTTACTACGGGCCTCATTATGAGTTTGGTGGTATTTTGAGGGTAACTATGCCAGAATACTGCCAAACTTAACTACTGTTACTGCCACGTGGTCCAGCAGATTTAGAGTGGGATTACAGGTGATGGTAGGGCAGTGTAAGTCCTCATTTCTGGAGTCTCTAGGACTCCAGGGTTATATCAGCAGAATTGCCATTGGTGGTAATTCCGCCGGTGGTAATTCTGCTGATTTAGCCAATTTTTGCCAGTAAGGTGGAGGATTTACCTCCAACTTTTAGCTGGAGGTTCATCATGCACTTTACCATCAAACTCATGGTACGGTTGTGCAGTAATGCAGCAGTAACTGCCACATTACTGCATTTTTAGTGCACTGCTGTACTTGTAATGAGGACCTATGATTCTTCAGTCACTTCACTGTTTATACCATGTAGGACAATTTTCATAATTGAAGCTATGAGATCCCTTTGCTAATCAGAATAACAACCCACTCACCCCCACAGTTTTAAAAGTATATTGATGGAAATATGTCCACCCCCACCGCTCACCCACCAAATCCCATTTGCCCCTGATTTCCTCTCATGATACCAAACTGTCCACCTCCAATGGGTCACATGACCTAAGCCAAGCGTTTTGTAAGCATAGATAGGTTCCTCATATCGGGATTTGCCAGTATTCAGGAGCTTTCCGTTTTTCTATATACATTTATTAATAATTGTACAAGACAAATTCGTAAAGGTACTTTCACAATCTATCTTATCTGTACTTAACTTATTATGTCTGTTATTCATATCACATTTAAGGAGTACATATATGTTCTAATTCCATGCTCCCTTTACAGTTTCTTTTCAACATTTTCACAGTGTAATCTCAATCTTGTAATTTGGAGAAGAGTTGATTTGTTTCTTCCTCATAAACCTTCTTAGAGCTACCATTCCTTGTTAACATAAGGAAGTGGAGAAAAGGAAAGTTCTCTTTAAAATGTCTTGTATGATTACTCTAAATATGCAAGACCACAGTCACATCAGTAGACTTGTGATACAGACTCCTTCAAGACACCATCATAAAGCTGACAAACAGTTTAATCTGAGAAATTAATATGATTGGTGCAGATTCGAGATCTAAATTAAAGATTACTATCTTGAGAGTTCAATCATTGGATACACTAATCTGATGCAACCCTGTTATCCTTTCATATGACTAGGATGTGGTTGATGTTTCTAATCCATTTCATACTGCTAGTCCTGAAAATGTTGTTCTCGGAATGTATATTTTAACACCAAAAATATTCCATATGTATACTTAATGTGGAGAAATATTATGTTGGTTATTATTATTATTATTAGTATTATTATTGTTAATAGTAGTAGTAGTAGTAGTAGTAGTAGTAGTAGTAGTAGTAGTAGTAGTAGTAGCATTGACCCCTGATGAATGACTGGGCATTAATAATGAAAAAAGCCAGAAATATGTACATGGTTGGTGGTTATATAGATGGGAATCATAGCCATCTGAGTAGTGAGTATTAGATGGCTTCTATTCTATATATGTTTCAGCAAATTAGTTACTTTTAGTTGAAGGTTACTTGGTCACAGAGCACTTTTGTAGTGTTGATGTTGATAATACACTGTATATCAGTGATTTATGAGTATTATGCTTCTTATTATACATGGTTTTTGTTGGGAATTCCTCTTACGACGGGATTCATTTAAGATGTATCATGTGTATTGAATGTAATGTGTACTTGTTTTATGAATTACTAATTGATTGTATGCTTTCATAATATATTCAACAGTTTTGTACTTGATAGAATCAGTAATCGGTTATGCTTGTGCACTAGAAATCATTCAATTTATATTAGCATTTTGAATACTGGGTTATAGGCCAGAAAGAACTATGTAATATTCTTGTACTTCACAGTTTTCTGATTTGATGAATTCCAATAAGTTCCCACATTGCATTCATTATTGCCCACTGAATTTCTAAATTTGAATTGTTTTTCTGCCCTTTTGTGTTTCATAGTAATTGTTCTCCAGTGTAAGTGCAATAGTTGTTTCCCATGGTATTGTTGCTTAAGGTGTCCTAGTTTAATTTTCCTATTTTATGTGTCCTTTCTGCTCTCAGATTATTTTCACTAGACATTATTAATTGTTTTCCTATGTAACACTTCTCCCACACATTTGTTTCCCATTGTATTAGATACCTCCCACTTTATTTCTTTATTTCGACTCACAAGTGTTTATGATTATTATGTCCATTGTTTTAATTGCTGCCCATGTTACTCCTGTTCACTTGTGTCCTTGTATTATTTTCTTCAAGTTTTAAATTGTTGTTCTGTTGACCCAGTTGAATTGCTGCTCACTGTATTAATTGTGTCCAATGTATTTCTTCGTCATGTTATCCTTGATTATTTTCCCTACCTTTAGTGTTTTTTTTTCTGCTCTCCTGTGTATCACGTTTATTTCTCTCCTCTTTGTTGATTGCTGAACACTGTACTTCTGCTCCCAGGAGGATCAGTGTAACTGTACTGCAGTGAAATCATGTGTTGGTACACTGCACTTCTGCATTGATTGTTGCCCACTCTATTTCATCTCCCATTTGCACCAGACTAACTGTTCTCTGTTGCTTAGATTTTTGTCTTACTGTATTCATGCATTCATGTACTTTCCCACTGTTTTTCACCAGCCTGTTATCCTATTTTAAGTTTTCAACATTTGTATTTGTTTTTCTGCATTGAGGTGTCCTAGATTGATTGATCAACACTTAAATGATAGTTGGGAATCCCGAGACCTGGGTCCCTTTAAGATGAGGTAGCAATACTTAGAGATTAATGGGGATGCAGAACTTACTCATACATCAATAATAAGACTGACTCAGGAAGTTGGAAAACACTGCACAGTTTTATTAACAATTATATAAAACAGGGAGTTAAACGGACATCAACAGACGTTTGCTCGATATCTCTCAAAGCATCACATGAAAAACCAGCATGTGTCACTACTGACGTCATCCCATGTGGCAAATTAAGAAAACCTACTGGGGGATGTGATAGGCTTAAAGGTAACATCTATGTATACGTTCCATTCTGTTGAGATTTGTGAATGGATCTCTAAGATCAGGTGGACAACTAAGCCCATCCCAAGTGCAAGTCATCATCTGTGTCATACTAATACACAACACCCTATTGGTTACACAAACTATACAGACTCTTTAATATGTGGCCCTCTATAATTGGTCGGCATGCTTGTACCCTTCTGGAATATTCCACTTGCTAGCAGCATGCATGCTGGTTACCCCAGATGCTGGGCGGGTTGGCCTGGTCATGCCTCCCACCCAATTAGCCCTCATCTATCATCTATCCTGCGGTCTGCCATTCAATTAAGGCTTTGAACTCGGACATGAAGAGGCTCACTGTGCCTGAGAATAAAAGGGAGTGTGGCATGGTTGTATCTTCTGGTTTCGGTGTAGCTCGACCAAAAGTCTGTTTCCATCTTGACCATGTGATTGGAGACCATGTTTTTGAGCTCTTTGCTGCATAACATACTATTAAATGAAGAACTCTTGGCATGTTCAGTGTTTTTCCATTACACCTCAAACAGGAATTTGCTTCTTTCTCAAGTTCATGTAGCATATTAAGCAGATAACCAGGCTCATGGTGGCCCCGACTCTTAATACTGGGCCACCCAGAATTTCTTGAATTCACCTTCACCATCAGTTATTTTTAACTGTGCCACACTTCTAGCCCTTTGTATTCACATGGCTTGAGTTTACTAAAGTGCATTGTGGAACATCCAGATTATATACATTCCTATCAACATACATTGGTGCATCGCCACCATTTTTTTAATACGTAGCCAGCTTCAGGATTACTTTGTCTGCTTGCATTACAGCATCTGTACAATTGTAAAATGACTTTGCAGTACTTCAGTGTTTTTTCGCATGAGCAATCTTCATTTTGATCCTGAAATGTTGCTTTACATCGATACCTCCTCAAATCTAATAGAATGTCTATATTCTTTCTTCATTTGTGTCTTTTCTGGGTGTGTTATGCTTTGTATGACGTCACCACTCTTCTTTCTTATTCTTTTTCACACTTCTTCTGGTATCTTCTCCGGAAGATCATTATTTATTTGTGAATGCATATAGGGTTTTCTCAATGGATAACATGCCTCAAGAATTCTTTGTGGTATAGGTATCCTCAATGGCACTGCACATGTTGACATTTCTGGTTCCAAACATATAGGTAACATGGGGGCAAAGCTTATGGTAGGGGACTTGGCTCCTCCTCTACAACTGTCCCTTTCATCTCTGATTCCAGGTATCTTGGGTTATTTGTCTCAACTTTCAAATGTTTCCTTTCTGCTCCCAGGTGATTGTTCACTGTTGTTCTATTAACAGCCCCAAGAGTAATTATTTCCCACTGTGTTAGATTGCTCTAAACATATGTTCTGTATTATTTATCAAATTAATTAATATATCTTACTGCATCTTTTAATTCTGCTGACATCTTATCTTTGACCCCTTGTATTAACTCCTACACCACTGTATTGCTGCTCCCTTGTATCCTTGATTAACAATTTACAACTTCAATCTTGTTGTCCACTACATTTCTTCCAAGTGTCCAAGATCAAATTAGCCTCACTTGTAAATACTTCAAAAACATATATACCAATCACTGAAGAGTGTTTCATCACAGCACCACCCTATTTCTGCTTTCAGGTATCCTAGATTAATTGATCCCCACTGAATTAACCATTGCCAGCTACTATCCCTGCTCCCTGATGTCATGGATTCGTTCTGCGGTAATGAACTATGTTTCCACTAAGTTCCTGCTCTGCTCTTAGGGCTCCTTGATTAACTGTGTTCCATTCAAATAACTGGTGCCTGCTGTATGTCTGCTCACTGGGAGAATATAGTATGTTTTTGGCCTTTTTTATTCATTGTTGTCACACTAAAATTGAGCTCATAAATGTTGAAAATCAACTACTCTAGACTCTATTATTGCGACACCTTTGCATTTCTGCTCCCATGCATCCTTAATTAATTGCTCCCCACTAACTAATGGGTGCCAACTAAATTCCTACTCCCAGATGTCCTAGTTTAACTATTCCCCACCATGTTCCACTCAAAGTTGCTACAACTCACACTGAATATCCACCTAGACCACTCCCAAGAGCATAACTCAAGACACAAATTGTGATGTCTAACTGCAAACTACATGAAGACCAAAGACTTCATGGAATTAATGTGCGCTGAAAATTCCCGCACAAGCGTGCGAATCACAGCGCAAGTGCGAAAATCGCAGCGAAACCCGCGCACAGCGATTCATGGAAGTCCGTGCGCGAGTCAATCCCTGGATGTGCGCTAAAATCCTGTGTGGCGCACGCTGGCGCACAGGTCTCCAAACAGCGTGCGCTACGCTCACAGCGAAAGCACACATAGAGCAGCGCACACAACTAAAGTAGGCAGAACAGGGGGCGTAACACGTGGAATGGGGAACAACGCGTGAAAATGTGGGCGTCACGGGGGGAGTACAGGAGCCAAATGCACAGAACACCCACACGCGCGTCTACAACACGTATTCATAGAATCGAATGGGGCCAATGCGTGCGCCAAAAAAGACGTGCTAATCCGGAAACAGGTAAGCCAGCAGGCATACGTGGACCCACGCAGCATAAAAGTGGTGCAAACAACAAACAAGCCAAGATACCAAGAGGAATATACCGTTCCTCGCAGCAGTGGTCGTGGGATACCGCAGAAGGAGGAGGAGGATTGTCAGGCCCAGAATTTTTACACCCAGAACCAGCCTTTTTGGGATGTCTGATGACCAGGTGTATAGGAGGTACAAGTTTCCACCTCACATAATACTTGCCATGGTGAGTGAGTCGGAGGATAACCTCACATCACCCACCCTGTGCTCCCAAGCACTGAGCCCCTTGGAAAAGGTGCTCAATTTACTGCACTTCTTGGCCACTGGTTCATTCCAGCGGACAACTGCCATAGTGGGGGGGGTCTCACAGGCCACGCACTCACGCTGCCTGCACAAGGTGTTGGCCATCATGTCTGCATGCCCATCAGTCCGCAGGCACATATACCTGCCCGAACACCTGCAGAAAGGCAGGCTGTCGTCCAGGATTTTTACGGGGTGGCACACTTCCCCAAAGTGCTAGGTGCCATTGACTGCACCCATGTGGCTCTACGTCCTCCCAGGGCAACTGAGCACATCTACAGAAAATGCAAGCACTGGCATTCCATCAACGTGCAGGTAGTATGTGATGCCAAGGGAACCATCACCTCAGTATATGCCGACTATCCAGGGTCCACCCATGATAGTTTCATTTACAGAATGTCAACCCTAAACCGGGACCTAGAAGCTGGGCGGCATGGTGATACATGGCTGTTTGGTGAGTATAAATGCCCCTGCACATGCATGTATGTCAGATACTGAGTAATGTCACAACCCCACTAATGATACCCATCATCACCTCCTCGGGGGACAGTGCCTACCCACTGAGCACCCACATGATGACAACCCCACCTGAGGAAAGATACAACACAGCCCATATTGCAACCCGGGGCATAGTGGAGCGCACATTCGGAGTGCTCAATTCACGTTTTCTCTCCCTTTACCACTCTCGTGGGCAGCTGCTATACGCGCCCCCAGTAGTGTGCAAGATCATAGTGGCAGCATGTGTCCTGCACAATATTAATATATTTATTACAATAGGAGGCATGATATACTTTTTATTCCGACACGTGGACATGGTGGTGCCCCCACATCCCCAACCACAAGCACGGCCGCTGCGCATGGGAGGGGAAAGGGCATGTGGAGAGGCAGCCCTTACGCAGCTGGTGGCTAATTACTTCACCTAAAATCACACCCCTGTGGAGTGCACACAGCCCTGGCACATACCAGCTGACAATAAATGATGATGACATAAGGGACAGTCAACTGTCACAACCATACCAGCCTGAGATTGGTCACCTGGATTTGTTACATTGTGTGCATCCCTACCTGCCGAAAGGCAACCAATGCTGAGTCACAAGCTTCATGAATGACTACCCCCTTGCAAAAAACAACATGAAAATAGCTCCATGTCACCCAACCCCTCCCCAGCTCCGCCACCCATCACACCATGGCATGTCATGCAATGTGAAAGCAAACAAAGCAATGCACAAGAACTGACACAAGTGTCACAAAGTGCACTGTCCCAAATGGAAACTGCCCACAGACAATATGCTCCCAGTAATCAATAACAAACAGCACACATGAACAAATACTTACCACCAACACAATACAGCAACACACCATGAAACATTGCAAAAACATGACAGTAATAAATCAAAGTAATGGTAGTCTTACAACCTGAATAAGTCAGCACATCGACCCCTTCCAACTCTAGAGTGTTGCTGCCATGCAAATGTTTCAGTGTACTGCATACAACATGAACTCCATCTGCAAAGGAGACGGCCATGTGAAGACATGAGGAAGGAACCTGCAAATTAGGAGGAAGACATGGATGCACAAGCACATATCAATACACCATGCAATGTACAATACAACAACAATACCCACTAGGGATGTACACACAGTATTGACTACAGACTGCCCACACAGCTCATGGGAGCCCAATGTCACTGTGTAAGTCACTGTCACTTGGTCACACCCATTGCAAGCCCATGGAAATGGGAAGCAGGAGGGGTGTGTGTGTCACAAACCCAAGCATCTAACCCAAACTCAGGACAAGCCTGCATGTGCCCAGCCAGAATACAGTGGATGCCCATGGAAGCCACACAAGGAAACACACTGTAAAAAAAAATATAAAAAAAATAAAAAATGGCCATGTGGGTGTCAGGGGGGGGCACCCAGGAGGTTCGAGGACAGGGTGCACACCAACACCCACCTGCGTTGATGTTGCAAAAAAGAAAATACCTCCATGGGCTCATTGCCTGCACGGCTATGCCATTGTGGGAGAACTGCTGTCGGTCGCTTCACCCTCTGCTGCTGCATCAGGAGGTGGTGGCACTATGGGAGGCAGCCCATGCAAAGCCCTGGTATGGTCCTCCATGGCAGCAAGCATGCAGGTCTGGAACACCTGATTCTGGACAATTAAAGTGCAGAGATCCCCATGCAGCACGTCACGGGTTGCCTGCACTTCTTCACGCATGGCCTCGCGGGATGCCCAGATCTCCTCACGTGTTGCCTCCAGCTCAGATGAGAGCGAACGTGTGAGCTGCTCCAGCTGCTGTTCTGCCCTAACATTTCGGGAAGCCTCAAGTTCAAGCAGACTCTGCCTGAGGTTATGGAGTTCCACCCTCAGGGCTTCCCTGTGGCCCTGTGACTCTATTGAAATGGATTTGCTCAGAGTCTCCAGTGACGCCCGTCGATCCCTGTTGGACGCCAACATGTCTTCCCTGTGTGATTGGCAAATGGAGTCTGTTGCCTGCTTTTGTTGCTCCATCTGCCTTTCAGGGGGATAATGGAAGTGGCCACCCTCTCCATTGCCTGAGCCATCATTTCTACTGATGCTGCCTGTTGTTTTGCCATACCGTACATGGAGTTTTCCCATACTGTATTGCCTGGTGGCACACGGCCACCGCGTCGGCAGACACCACACCTGTTTGGGGCAAGGCGATCTGCACCTTGCTGTGCTGGCACTGCCTGAGGCTGCAGGACTGCATTCCCCCTCTGATCTGCTGGCCCAGGAACAGGATGAAATGCTGTGGAGTGTGACCCTGCATCCGTAACCACCAAAGGCGGACCTACCAACACTGACATCCCCATAGAGGGCTCTACCCCTGGTCCAGGTGGGTTGGACAGAACAGAATCCCTGCCATAAGCACTGACCTACGACAGCACATAGGTCTCATCATCTGACTCAGCACCTGAATAGAGGTCTGGGGAGTTGCACCCAGAGGCACCCCTCGACAGTATGGTCTGCAGTACCAAAGTGTTTTCACCCACCACAACACTACGTCCCCCACTGGTGCCTGGTCCTGTCTGAGAATCCTCCTGGGTCTGCACCATCTCCTGAACCTCACCAGCATCAAGTGTGTTGTCACCTGCAAAAACATGAAACACAAGAAATGTAAACAGGCATCAGCACCATAGCACACACATAGTCCTGACAAGACAGAGATCCTGCACATGGTTAACACATGTCCCACATGACCATAACCCTGGCATGCATGCACTGTCAATGATTCTAAAGGGGAGTCAAAAAGGCAGACAATGAGGACACCAAGATGGAAAAGCAACACATTCGCAGCATGTTGTGTAGCACTGGCATCACAGATCAGCCTGTGAGTGGCATGTCGAATACACATACATGACACATGCCAGCACACAGATGTCATGTAGCTTAGCCATGGTAAAATAGACAACTACAGTGATATGTTAGTGAAGGAGTACTGTCACACATCCATGTCACATGGACATGATGAGAAGATTAATGCAGAATAGTGTTGCAAAATAGGCATGTGCTGCATACTGCAACACATCCAGTGTACAATCAGACAGTGATTGTAGGCAGATGTGCACATCAATGGTTGGTCACTTCAACATGACAGGAAACAACTATCATGTTCCACATGCAAACAGGCCCTAAAAATAAATTTCAGCAGGCCAATACTCCCTCGCCCTGAATGGTTTAAACATTCACATAACCAGGTAACTAAAGTGGCACAATGTGGGGTGTAAACAATGTCATACCCAAATCAAAGGCCCATGAATGGATTGGGGGAAGCACATGGGTGACCCATTACACTCAGGAGTACACACCCTCACCTGGCACTCAATCAGAACCTGTCACCCAAACAACATACACATGGATTACACACACATGCATGGGCACTTACCGGACAATGCCTCATAATCAGGTTGCTCTCCCACGCCTTAGATTTGTTCCTCTGTGATGAAAGTCCCAGCAACAGACTCATGTTCAGTGAGTTTGTTGTCCTCTGGTGGAGACCCACCGCCAGTAACCAGAGTAGCGGCATGATTTGAGGCCAGCTTGTTCTTTGCTCTGCGTTTCAGGTCATTCCACTGCTTGTAGCAAACATCAGCTGTGCGCCTCACAAATCCAAGGGCACTTATGCGGTCCGCGATGGTCTGCCAGTGTGCCCTACGTTGACCAGGTGTGGTCTTGCACCCTGCGGTGACCACCATTTCACGGCTATGTGCCAAAACATAGGTCACAAGTGCATCAAGTTCAGGGTCATTAAAGCTAGGCTTCCTTGACGTGCCGGACTGTGGAGCTGTGGGGTCTCATCCTGTAGTGCCAGAGCACCCTTCTTCCTCTTCTTCAAAGGTGGAGCAGAGCCTGAGTGGCTTGCGCCGCTCTGGTCAGTAGGGGCAGAAGCGCAGGTGGACTGGGTACTGGGAGTGTGCGAAGGCACAATGACCATAGGTTTTGGTGCAGGCATTGGCTGAAGTGTGATGTTGGCAGGGGCAACGTCAGTTTGATGGACCTGGACCGACACTGTCCCGGTTGGGAGACTCAGAGCTGGGGTGGATAGAGCTGCAGCTGCCCCTGCAGCCTCCCCACCCTGCCTACTTGGGGCAGCAGATGACATCACTGCCCCAGATCCACGTGGCCTGGTGACACCAACTTGCACTGGCACACGTGGCTTAGACTTGCTGATCTGGAAGTCAGCCTGGGAGTCATCCTGTGCCGGGTCAGGTGCCACAATGGGCTGGTCCAACAAGGGCTGAGCTGGGATGGTCTCAGCCACGATTCCCTCAACCATGGGGGGTGGAGCATGGGTGTCCCTGATTGGTCCTCCACACATGGGGGTCTAGAGGCACCCTGCAAATCATGGCCACGTCCCCTACCGCGCCCACCACGCCCACCTTTTGGAGGTCGGCCACCTTTGCCTCCCTTACCGCTTGGTCGCCTCCCAACCATGGCACTGATGTTGTTGTGCGTATGGGAGTTGCAATAAACAATTGTCCTGGGCAATTGAGGGTGAAAGAGGTAGGGTACTAGATGGAATTCGTACCCTAGTGCCCTAGCAAGGCTGTCTGTGACCCCTGGGGGAAGATGACGGGTCACGCAACGCACAGGCACCCCGAAAACAAAAAGTAACATGCACGCAACCCCTCGTAGATCACGTGCGTGGAAAAATGAACCCGCACTACGCTGTGGCACCCAGAAACACAAAAATAAGCGTACGCGAGTTACACGCAGCCTACATTGACCTCTGAAGGGGTACACAACACATAGGGCAAGCACAGTTGGTAAATGCGTGCGCGACTCACCGTCTGCCTGGAAAAAGAACATGAAAAAAACGCACGTGTGCGCGTTGGCAACACCCCCGCCAAAAGAAGAATTGTACACTGTCTGAGGAGACAGCACAAAAGAAGAAGTGAATGCAGCTTGAGGAAACAGGCCCAAAAAAAGGTGAACGCTGTCAGAGGTAACAGGGAGTACGAACTTGAAACGCGGTGAAGTAATCGCATGTGAACCGACAAGAAGTACAGAATTCACCCACTCGCTCTTCACGAAAAGCACGTACAAGGTAATGGGGTCCTACACGGACCTTTTGAAGTGGTCCACACGTACAGCGTCACTTACGCTTGTACGCGCTAAGGCCCTTTCCTCCAATTACACGAGCTGACACCCGGACGTGCAGTTTTTGGACGTGTACAATGAACATGCACCCGTGTAGATGGAAACGCCCGCGCTCGTCACGTCACTTACGCGCGTAGGCCCTTTCCTCGGATTACACGCATTCACACGCGGACGTGCAGTTTTTCACGTGTGCTGAACCACTATGCCCACGTCACAAGGGAAACGCCCGCGCGAGTCAGGTCACCGAAGCGCTTATGCGCTAAGGGCATTTGGTCCAATGAAACCGCATACGTGTGCTGACACGCTTACATGTGAAGGGCCTTTCCTCGAATTACACGCTGACGTGCAAAATGTTCACGTGCCAAATCACTCCATATCAAGATGGCCATGCAACAACACACGGAAGACCACACTCATGCCCAGAAGGCCAAATTACTGCCCCCCAGACCTCCGAGCATGCTCCCACCTGCCCTCTGCTGCTGCCTGCCTCCCTGATGCCCATGTGCCCTGGTATTTGGTGCTTTCACATCAGCCAGGGTTCCAGTTGATGTGTCCACCCCTGCTGGAACAGAAGACTCCCGACTGGGATACCATCGCTCCACAGCCCAGCCTCAGGAGCCAGTTGCCCACCCACGCCTGCCTCGGGGATCGCCATGTCGGGGCAAACACCATCTGAGACCACTGGCGACCCCCCGCCAGAGAGACAGAGGCACACCAGCATGTTGCAGTGTGCTGGTAGTCTGATACTTGCCTGTATGTGTGACATGGGCCATGTATGGATGTGTGTGTGCAGGGACATCATGTTCATGCATGTGAGACCAGTAATGTGCGAACCACATGGTTGGTGCATGAGTTCCAATGCAACATGGGGAGCTGTATGGCAAATGCACACATGAAAGCATGCCAGTGTCAGTTCTTGCATATAGTGGGGGTGTGAGGGATGGGTGCTGCTGTCATGTACATGTATGGTGCACATGTGTGTGTGTCTCATAAGTGTGTCTGTGACTTTGATACGCCATGGATTCATGACACATGTCCGTGATGATGTGTACATTCACTCATGCAGTGCGGTCACAGTTTTATGCACTGTGTCTATCCAATGTGTCTGTGGTGTACAAGGCATGATGCATGACCCTCCGGTGATGTGTGTGCATGGGATCAGTGAGAGCCATGATGCATGTGAGTTTGAAGGCAACATTTGGATTAATAGAGGCCCTTGTACATGGATGCTGATGTTGATTGCAGGCGCAGTGCCTGTTTATGCATGTGTGTTGCGTGCATTCACCCATGTGTTGTGGAGGGACAGGATGGAAGTGACGTTAGACACTGCCACTCATGTGTTATTGCTTCCTGTCTAGTTGAATATTGTACTGTACCCTGATGCTTGTGTTCTATGTCTCCCTCTACGCAGTGTCAAGTGAAGAAGAGGGCGGAGACGGCGGTGTGGAGCCAAGCAGCGGGGATGCCTCCACTAGGCGGCGACGCAAGGCCCAGCCACCCACCCATGAGTTGCCATCATCCGGGAGCGATGGGGCTGGTGCCGCGTCTGCCACTACGGCTGTGGTGGAAGGGCCGGGTGAGCCCCCACAGGGGCTTGCAATGGCTGAAGACAGTACGGAGACATCCAGGTTGGTGGTCTCCACAGAGGAGGAGGATCCCGCTACTGAGCGGCACATGGGGCCTGGTGGGGGTAGTACCACTGGTGCAAGTGGTGCAGTCCAGGGCCAGGTTCAGGAGGCAGCATAGGTCACCCCGGAGAGGCCTGTACATGTCCCTGTCCTTGACCCTGTGACTGCACCACCATGCACCAGCAGGGATGCCCCGTCCCAGGCCCGTCCGCAAGTAGGGGAGATTGCCATGTCATCTGCCTCTCCACTACCTGCGGACGAGGGGTCCAATGAACGTATGGGCTCCGTCCTGATTGGTGTCGCGTGGCGCACACGTGACATTCGTGATGACCTGCGTTCTTCCTGGGCGGAGAACGCATGCCATCACGAACAGCAGCGTCATGACGTGGCACTGTTGGGAGGGGCCCTGGTTAGTGGGTTCCTACATGCAATCTGGCAGACCTCTCCTCCTCTGTGGAGACTATGCGCCAGTCGTTCTCCCTGCCGTGTTCCGGCCCAGATTCCACCAGGGCTTCCTGTGGACCTGGCCTAACCAAGACAGCCCGCTTGGTGGAGATCCCATCCCTGCCACAGTCGGGAGTCAGTGGTCCAGCAGGGGTGGACACCACAACTGGAGACCAGCTGATGGAGGATGTGCAGGCATCATCGGACAGGGCACATGGACAGCAGCAGCAGCAGGAGCAGGCTCTAGGTGGGAGCAATGATGGCTCGGGGCCATCGACATCAGGGGGGCAGGCATCGGCCAGGGGGCAGGAGAAGCCTGGAATGGATGTGTCTTCCGTGTGGCTTTGAAGCGGGCAGAGTGCCTCGAGGTGACTTGCAGGGAGTTGGAACAGGCCATGAGTGCCTCCCTGCGAAACCTCTGGGCAAGGACAGAGGCCCGCCTCCAGCAAATAGACATAGAGTTCGATGATGCTCTGGCGAAAAACATCACTGAGTGAGCCGCAGGACTTGCCCGTCGCCATTGTAAATAGTTTATTGTGTTAGGTTTCCTTTTTTTTCTTTATTTTGGGGCTTTTGGACTATGCCCCACACTTTTGTAAATAGTATTTTGTTAGGTAGGTTATTAGATAGGTTTCATTTGTTTCGTTGGGCTCATGGACCGTTGGAAATTTGATTGTTGGACGTTGGATTGATTTTGATTTTGTACAAGGATTAATGGATTTTATTTTTTGGACAATGGATTGTACATAGTTGGACAATGGATTATTTTGAACTTTTTCTTTTGATTTCACCATGGATCAATGGATTTTTTTTTAACGTTTCCTTTGGGTTTGCGTTGGTTGAGGGAGAGTTTGGACTATTTTTCTTCAGGATTTCTTTGTATTGGTTATACTTTTCATTTACTCTTCTTTTGCACATGTTTTTCATTTCATGTTTGCTATTTTGTTATGCTTTAATTTTATTGATTTATTTTTGTACATAATACATTTTCATATTTTAGTTCCATGTGTGGGATTTGCTCATTGGGTTAATGCATGTGAAAATGTGGGTTTACACAATCAATGCCAACAAGTGTGTGTGTGTGACGGACATGTGTTGATGTACATAGTTGACTTTTGGTTTGTGTCTTGAGATGGGCATGTCAGTGTGGGTTTGATTGGGAAATCATTGCATCTCAGTAATGGGGTGGCGTGCTATGGTATTTTGGTGTAGAAGTGGGCCATGATTGTGCATCTTTTTTTCATGTGGGGGGGCATGAGTTGGGGCCTGCTGGCAGGTGACACTCACTGCTGGGGGGTGAGGGTGCTGGGAGACATCAGTGGGGGCCTGTTGGCAGGTGACCCTCACTGCTGGGGGGTGCGGGTGCTGGGGGACATGAGTGGGGGCCTGCTGGCAGGTGACCCTTACTGCTGGGGGGTGGGGGTGCTGGGGGACATGAGTGAGGCATGAGTGGGGGCCTGCTGGCAGGTGACCCTCACTGCTGGGGGTGGGGGTGCTGGGGACATGAGTGAGGCATGAGTGGGGGCCTGCTGGCAGGTGACCCTCACTGCTGGGGGATGGGGTGCTGGGGGACATGAGTGGGGGCCTGCTGGCAGGTTACCCTCACTGCTGGGGGGTGGGGGTGCTGGGGGACATGAGTGGGGGCCTGCTGGCAGGTGCCCCTCACTGCTGGGGGGTAGGGGTGCTGGGGGACATGAGTGGGGGCCTGCTGGCAGGTGACCCTCACTGCTGGGGGTGCTGGGGGACATGAGTTGGTGATCACTAGTGCAACGTGACACATGGCCTGGCTGGGGGGCATCCAGACGAGCTTCCAGGGGGACATGTCCAGGGGTGCAGGGTAGTCCCCTGTGGTGTGGGGGGTAGAGGGGACACCTGGGAGTTGCCAATTCACGTGTAGGACTCCCCGCGCACCTCACTGGATACACGTAACCCGCTCTGACAGCAAATTCGCATGTGAAAGTTCCTGTGCACCCCAGTAACACACGTACCCTGCTCGCACAGGGCCAATCGCGTGTGAAAGTTCCCGCGCACCCCAGTAACACACGTACCCCGTTCGCACAGGGCCAATCGCGTGTGAAAGTTCCTGCGCACCCCAGTAATACATGTACCCCGCTCGCACAGGGCCAATTGCATGTGAAAGTACCCGCGCACCCCAGTAACACACGTACCCCGCTCGCACAGGGCCAATCGCATGTGAAAGTTCCCGCGCACCCCAGTAACACACGTACCCCGCTCGCACAGGGCCAATCGCGTGTGAAAGTTCCCGCGCACCCCAGTAACACACGTACCCCGCTCGCACAGGGCCAATCGCGTGGGAAACTCCCCGCGCCGGGGTGTACATGTATTTGGAGGGGTGCTCGGGGAGTTTTACTGGCGTTTTTCCTGGTTCGGGGCCTGTGCGCCATGTACGGGATTTGTGCGCTGTGCATGGCACACAGGGAGGGGTTGGGGGCGTAACTAGCGCTGCTGCAGGGTCGCTGCGCCACTCTGCACCACGGCTGGTTTTGGAGGCTAAAATCCATGAATACGCTGTGCGCGATAAGGATTTTAGCGCACACGGCTGGCACAGAAAGTCGCATGTGCACACTGTGCGCCACTTGTGCGCTGAATTCTATGAATTACCCTGTCTATGTATCTCATTTTGCCATTTAACTTACTGAACATCCAATTTACAGCACAAAAAAGATCAAGGGAGAACTTGCTGGGAAAAGACAAGAGGACCAGAACTATCAGTAGATGCCAACAGACACAATAACGTAAAACATTGTGATCAGCACATATTTATGCAGGCAAGTACCCCAACAGTAATGCTCAAGTCAAACAGGCAGATATGAACAAAATGCTCCTACAAAACGAATAAGGATCTCAGGACACCAGCAGAAACTCACCAACCAAAGACACCCTTCTCCATTAGGACTGACATGCCCACATACCATTAATTGCGGATCCCTGTTCAACCCCAGATCAAATACTTGATTCTCTGGGTTGACAGGTTAGAGCTCAGAATTCTATTATTTTGGAACCAACAATGTAAATACAGTATATTCAATATTTGAAGGGCGAGAGGTCCGAAACGCATCGTAGCATAAAAGTCAAGTCTACCAATTAGGATTAAATATCCTCTACCATAGCCGAACAAATCACAGACACGCAAGAAAATGGACTTGTAGATACTTGACAAAGTCATGTGAACCTCAAAAATCTGTTTATTATTGTTCGAATCAGGACAATGTGAAAATATTTTATGTGAATTGGTTGTCCTAAATGATTGGGAAGGGAAATTTAACTTCTTTGAAGTCAGAGCATTTCCCCTATGATTGTTCTGTTATTTTTGTTGAAAATAATTTGTATAATTTCATTACTGTTTAATTAAATGTGATAAACCAAAATAAGCATTTCTTTGCATTGATTAGATCCACAAAAATATGCACAGAAAACTCATTGCAATATTTTCAGTGTGCATGTTTAACCTTAACTGAAAACTTGTTTCTGTATTGAAATAAATGTTATTAACAAAAAAAGCAACAATATCACATGGGGCATGCATTGTATTTGTCATTTATATAGCGCCCTTTCCCCATTTGTATGACCTCAATGCGCTTTGTGGTTGGAACACCCCCAGGGACCAATGTCCATGTGTGAGAGATTGTAAGAGTTCATTTTTAAGATGCGTGCTTGTATTTTGCCAGGTTAGGACGTAGGTGGGCTGGCTACGGTACAGTTAGCAGCCCGTAGGTCAGGGACGTGGGGGTGAGGGGGCTGTTGGTGGTTTAGGACAGAGTGCTAGTGCAGAGATTTGATGTGTGCCAGCTGGAACACAATTATTGTGTAGGTCATCTCTGTATACTAATGGCAGAGTTGTTGAGGCACGTCAGGGGTTTTAGTGTCGGTGGCTATGCAAGCTGCTAGACCAGAATTGCATTGCCACAGCTGCATTCTATAGTGCATGGATAGGTGGCCGTGTCTGCAGCCTGTGTCCACAGAATGTAGTGCAAGGTATACATACCTTAAACTCGGGTAGAGTTCATCTTCGATGTCTATTCCTTGGTCCAAACCGATTGGCTGGCCTTGACAGTTGTGTTCTCCCTAGATTGAGTCTGAGCAGTGGGAAGGGGCCCAGAAGGATGGGGGAGTGATCTATGGTCATCGGGGGGCAAACAGGGGTGAGTTTATCACGGTGTGCCGCTGCCAATGCTTCCTGCGTTGTGGAGGACGAATCAACTAGATTTGAGATAACTCAGTAGAGGGAGAAACATCTAAAATGATGGCACAACAGAAAATGCAGAAACACTTAGATTTGGGATACCGGGATAGAGGGAGAGATGCCTAAAATGCGTGCATAACAGTAAAAGTATAACCACCTAGATTTGAGACACCTGGACGGAGGGAGACATGCCCAATTGGGGGCACGACAGTAAATATAGAATCGCAGTAAATGCAGAAAAAAACTAATTTGAGACAAGTGGCTAGAGCAAGAAAAGCTTAAAATGGGGCACAACAGTAAATATAGAAATACCTAGATTTTGGATACCTAGCTAGAGGAAGAAATAGCCAAAATGGGGGCACAGCAGTAAGGGCCCGATTTATGGATTCATTTGCATGGAAAATAGGGAACCTGCGTACCAAACTGCGTGCGTAAACCAGTTAGCTGACTCATGGAATAGAATGTGCAGCATTTTCCTCGTACTTGCGTGCATTTCGCAGTGGCCCAGCATGCTCCTATTAGGGCCAAGTATCTTGTGTGAGACACCATGCAGTGCATGGGCGTGGCTTCCGCAGAGGGCTGGGAAGGGGCAGAATCCAGAAAATGGGGAAGATCATGCGAAAAAGAGGGAGTTGCGAGGGACAGCCCGAAGGCCGTCCATCGCATGCCCACAATTTCACGAAATGACACCTATTGATGGACCCACCCACGCAGCCTCTCAGCAGGGGTATTGCCAGTGCTCGGCCGTTGCAGGATTTCTGAACACTTTTCCATGAATCAGGCCATGAATGTAGAAATACCTAGATTTGGGATACCTGGATAGAGGCAGAGACACCCAAATGGAGCATAATATTAAATAAAGAAACACCTAGATATTGGACGCCTCATGGAGGGAGAGATGCCCAAATGGGGCACAACAGTAAATATAGAAACACATAGATTTGGGATACCTGGATAGAGGTAGAGACATCCAAATGGGGCACAACAGTAGATGTAGAAACGCCCAGATTAGGAATCCATGAATAGAGGGAGCAATGGCCAAAATTGTGGCATAACATACATGTAGAAATACCTAGATTTGGGATCTCTGGATAGAGGGAGAAGTTGCCAAAATGGGAGCACAACAGTAAATGTCGAAACACCCAGATTTGGTATCCCTGGATAGAAGAAGAAACTGGCAAAATAGGGGGCACAACATAAATGTAGAAATACCTAGGTTTGGGATACCTGCATGGAGGGAGGGATGACGAAATCGGGGCACAACAGTAAATGTAGAAACATCTAGATTTGGTATACCTGGATAGAGTGAGATATGCCTGAAACGTGGGAACATCAGTAAATGTAGACATACCTAGGTTTGGTATACCTAAATAGAGGAAGAAACGCCTGAATGGGGGCACACAGTAAATGTAGAAATACCTAAATTTGGTATAACTGGATAGAGGGAGAAATGGCCAAAATGGGGGGCACAACTCTAAATGTAGAAACACCTAGATTTGGGATACCTGGATAGAGGAAGACATGCTGGAAATGGGGTAAGTACATGTAGAAACAACTACATTTGGGATACCTGGATAGTGGGAGATCAGCCTTAAATAGGGGCACAGCAGTTAATGTATAAATACCTAGATTTGGGATACCTGGATAGACGCAGAAAAACTGAAAATGGGGCACAACAGTAAATGTAGAAATACCTACATCTGGGATACCTGGATAGAATGAGAAATGTCTAAAATGGGGGCAGAAGAGTAAATGTAGAAATACCTAGATTCGGGATACCTGGATAGAGGGAGAAAGACCTACAATGGGGCACACCAGTTCATGCAGAAACACCTATGTTTGGGATACCTTGATAGAGGGAGAAATGTCTAA
This sequence comes from Ambystoma mexicanum, assembly GCF_040938575.1. NCBI lineage: Eukaryota > Metazoa > Chordata > Amphibia > Caudata > Ambystomatidae > Ambystoma > Ambystoma mexicanum. The sequence goes on from NC_090937.1 coordinate 529,489,750, forward strand.
AATGGGGTCACAACAGTGAATGTAGAAAAAAAATTAATTTGGGATACCAGGATAGAGGGAGAAACACCTAAAATGGGGACACAATAGTTAATGTAGAAACACAAAATGTGGGATACCTGGATAGAGGGAGAAACACCTAAAATGGGTGGATAACAGTGAATGCAGACACACCTAGATTAAAGAAGGGTGCCTAAGGTGAGGACCCACAAGTTAATGAAATGGTACTTAACAGCTGGAGTGCCACAGTTTTAGCACTATTACTTACTAGCTAGTAACCCTGGTAAGCTATGTTATGAAGCTGTGGGAGGTGATAGAGCTTTCTGGAATACAGTAATTGCTGTATTCCCCACCTAGACCACTCGTATCTTGTCAGTTGCTGTTGGTTGAAGGCAGCAGGCTTCCCAGGCGAGCCCAGGCAAACACTGTCTGGAGCTGCTTCTACAGGAGCTTCCCTTTGCCTTGAGGCTGTTAGCCAATGAGGCTGCATGGGCAGAAGTGCTGCATGGGCAGGAGAGCTGCCCTGGGTTGTTGTACTAATAAGGATCTAGGTAGCCAATGGTGCTGGGGGCAGAAAGAGAGAGAGAAGGAGGGAGACAGAAGGGGACAAAGGCCTAAATGGATGAGGAGCACTCACCGGAGGCAGGCCAGTGATGGAGCAGCAGGACCCACTTTCACAGGCCTGCTGCAGTGATATGGCTGTCCTGGCCAGAAGCAAGTAGTGAAACTGCAAACACAGCTGGACCAATGACAATGAGAGAAAGAGAAAGAGAGAGAGAGAGAATGAGAAAGAGAGAGAGAGAGAGAGAGGGAGAGAGAGAAAGTGAAGGGGATCTAGGCAGCCAAAGTGCATCAGGTGGCGGAGTAGCAAACAAATATAGATAAACAGAGGGCAAAGAAAAGGAAAAAGGAGAAATGAATGCGAGAGAGAGGGAGAGAGAGACAGAAAGAGAGAGAGAGAGAGAGAGAGAGAAAGAGAGAGCAAGAGAGAGAGAGAGAGAGAGAGAGAGAGAGAGAGAGAGAGAGAATGAGATAAGGGGTACAAAGGCCGAAATGGATGGGGAGCGCTCACCTGAGGCAGGACCAGGGACAGAGCAGCAGGAGCTGCTTTCACAGGCCTGCTTCAGTGATATGGCCATCCTGGGCCCCGCAGACGCAGGTAGGGGGGCTGCAAATACAGCTAGACCAATCATGGGAAGGAGGGGGGGAGGGGCAGTGGGGAGAGTTATCTGGGTTGAAAAGTGTGTTGGTTGTGGGGAGGGAGTATTTATTTATATAGTGTGCATTTATAAGGTACTTATACAGCAAGACATTGGACCTCATTACGAGTCTGGAGGTAACTGTGCCGGAAAAAACCAGCAGGCTGGCGCCGGAATCGGAGTGAATTAACGCCTCCATGATTGCTAAATCACCGGGGCATTACAACCGCGGTGACCCGGTAATTCCGGAGGTGGAATTATGTTAATCCCCATTCCCATGGAGTCCCATAGGACTCCATGTGGATGGGGACCATGGAAAAACTGGCACCATAAATAACGGTGCTGGTGTTTCCATTTCCGTCTGCAGGCGGGTGGTGTTACTCCCGCCAGGTCAGACCTGCCGGGAGTGACACCACCCGCCTTCAGAACTCTTAATCTGCCGGTCTGGAAACAAAGATGGTGGTGGGTTTACCGCCACCGTTGTTTCCGGACCTGCAGGGTCGTAATGAGGCCCATTGTGTTTCAAAGGAGCCGCAGGGCAAAGGGAGGAATCGTGCAAGTGCAGAGAGAGAGAAGGGCAGGGGAGGTGGGGGTAAGTGCTAACGAGATTCCCCGGGGGGATGCCAGGGAGTACGTTGCTAGGTATCGGTTAAGTGCTAGGCAAATGTTGCATAGAAACTATGGTCATCTGCTGGTAGAAACTGCAGTCCTGTGACGGGCAGAGACCAGGGGGTGCTCAAGGGCAAGTGCTTGGAGTAGGAGAGGCTGCAGGCAATAGGGAGGATGGCAATGACCCAGGAAGACACATAAGGGCCGGAGTCAACAATCTCACAGACTGAAGGGATGAGCACTGGAGGGGGAGGTAGACAAAGAAACAAGTAAAAGAATGGAAAAGAAAAGCAAATGGGAGTAATGCATGTGGGAGAGAGAGAGAGAGAGAGACAGGGAGACAGAGAGAGAGAGAGACAGAGAGAGAGAGAGAGAGAGAGAGAGAGAGAGAGAGAGAGAGAGAGAGAGAGAGAGAGAGAGAGAGAAGTGGGACAAATGCCTAAATTTATGGGTGACCACTCACCTCAGACAGGCCCAGGGATGGTGCAGCAAGACACACTTTCACAGGCTTGCTGCAGTGATCATGAGCCTGCCAATATCAGGGGAAACCAGATATTGCCAACTTATATATGAAACACTTTGAAAATATGTTTATATATGGTAGATCATCAAATCCATACAATCACAAAATCTCTAAGTGGAAAAGATACGTAGATTGCATTTCTATGCTTTGGAGCAGAGACAAGCAGAGATTAGAAAGATTCTACCGATGGCTGAACAACCAATTTTGCATTGTCTCACAACATGGAATGTTTACCTTTTCTGGGTATGCTCATTGTTTTAAAAAGACAGCAAACTGCATAGAAAAACCATAGATAACAATAGTCTACTCCACAGTCTCCACCATGCAGACCTGAAAACAAATGTACTTTTTGGCCAATTTCTAAGAGTTTGACAAAATTTCTCCTTGAAGGAGGCCTATCAAAAACACATCAAAGAGCTACAATAACGTTTACAATATAGAGGTTAACCCACCAAAATTGAAAAACAAGCTAAAAAAAGAGCAGCCCATATAGATAGAGATGTATCATTGACTAAAAGAGATTAATAAGCTGGTCTGTGTAACAAATTTCAGTCCGGTTTTTAGAACATTGTTAAAAACTTTTCTCAAAAAAACATATATTTGACTTTACGAAATGCAGTAATTTATGTCTAAGATTAGAGCATACATACATATAGTCTGATGTATGTCATTCAGTCACAATGCTCTGGGGGCACCAACCCCATTCCTGGTCATTACAAGTATGGCAACTGTGAATGTAACAGCCCCAATATGATCTATCTAATACAGAGTCCCTGTCATGTGGTTCTATGTCAAGAAAACCACCTGACCGATAAAACAGAGCATCACGGAGCATAGATCATGCATTTGCAAACACAAGCCATTGGTAGACCACTATATAAGATTGAAGCACACAATCACAGATCCTAGACACAGAGATTTAGATCAAATGCTTAAAAGGGTGGAACAACAATGTATATAAATACTGCCTTTACGCCATAACATGTGGTTTAAATATCAGCATGGATTGGAATTATCTAATTTTCTGAAAATTAAGGAAAATAAGAAACCACAAATTCTCAGATTCTTTAATGAATGGATTGTATTGCAACTAACATGATCAGTTTACCATGTAACAAAATAAACAGAAAACTGCACTGTATAAAAAAATATGACATACGCTATTGTTGCTGCTATTGTTGGCTTTGTAACACTGTTGGCATTGATTGGGTCGTTTACTTGATTTGATGAAAATCAACTTCTTCATGTAACAAATTGAAAACTGTAATGTATATAATTACACAACAGAAGCCATTATGATACATATAATATACATATAATACAAATCCATACTGATAATCTATAGACAGTGCATTTATGAGGCTGCTCTGATGAATGTTCTCATGCAAGACATACAATTCTTATTGTGTAAAACCATATGACTGTGCTCAGGGTGAGTATTGTCAACATCCATAGTGCACCGACTTGGACATATTCGATAAAATAAAGCTTTCATTGTTAGACTCTGCATATATTGTATGCCATTTGGCAAATTAATTGAAGATAAGATGCAAACACTGATAGTAAATAAATGAAGAGGCATTCAACTCATTGCTCAACGCAGTTGCATGTACTATATAAATATGGCTGCCCGCAGTATGAATAGATTAGTAGATTATACCACAACTATTATTTTTCTATGTCCGAGTTTAAAATAATAATGCCTCACTGTGCTCAGTCTGTAAAGAAGATTGAAGCTAGTGCTGCAAAGTGACTGCTGCCACATTATTTGGAGGCAAATCTTTCTGCACAGTGGTAAGGCTCAGTAATGTGATCAAATATGATAAAATCCAGAACTAAATGTTTCAATCAGGGTGTACTGGCTAGTGCATTTTCTTACTGTGGACAGCTGAACAAACATCTTCTTTACTCTAACAAGACATGACCTGCTTTCTGGCACATACAGATATTCACTAAATAGGTGTGGCCACAACAAACACCGGTTTAAACTTTGTAAACTTTGAGTAAATGTGGTGAGCTTGTTTAAGGATTGTATAATGGTTCCAGTGAACGACAGGGACAACACCACAGAGAAACATTTAATATCAGCATTACTTCTAGCCAGGCAGAAGTAAACAAATGAAAGAAATAAGTGCTTGAAAATCGCAAGGGATGAACCTCTGGCACTGTTTGAAGATTGCTTAATGAATGGGAATGCAACAGCCTCCATCAATATACAACGACTATTGACTATATGAATACTTTTTGTGGCGTAAACTGCATGGGTCACTAGTATAATCTTTTCATTAACTTTGTTGTAGAGGTTTTTGGTGAATGAAGAAAAGAATACATCATGTGAGGGGTCAGAGATGAGATGTGGACACAAAGTGGTAATATTCTCAAAAGTAGCCATTTTATTAAGAGAAAGGAGTTTGGATAAAGGCCTAACTTCCCGATACTAACATGAACGTACCTTCCTGTGAAATTAAAAATAAAGCAGACTGACCTTGTGTCCAAATTAAATGTGACCCTCACACTAGCATACACAAGCAAAAGGTGCAAGGTAAATGTTACAAAGTTCAACTCAACAGAAATGTACAAAGACTTAAACATACACCTTTAACCAAAACAATCCTGTGTCCAGGGGTTGGTCCCTTGCCCTGGATTATTTCAGGAAAACTGTTCACAATGTTCTGTGTGAAGACCAGTCTCTTAAAGGCAATACACATTTCTCTTTTACCCATTACTTCCTTCAGGATGGCAAAACAAATGTTCCTTCCATAAAGCTAGTGTAATAGAGCAAAGAGGAAGTCTTTCCTAATCTTTCAGGATGGCAAAACAAAATGTCTTTTCCACAACACTTGTTGGAATATAGCAAAGGAAAGTCCTTCCTACTTTTCAGGATGGTTAAAAAAAATGTCTTCTCTTCAATAGTGATTCAAGTATGGCAAAAGGCAAGCCTTTTCAAAGTCTCTAGTTGACAACATGTTCAATTGAAACAACTTAATGTTTTTTTTAATTAATATGCTAATAGCCAATACTGGATTTATATATGACAACAGAATATAAACATTCAAATACATCAATCTTTTATACAAAACTAAAAAGAGTCTCTAATAAAATCAATCACGTTTAACATCTTCTCTTACTCTTACATTTTAATAATATAAAATCCCTGTTGATAATTCTTTTGCAATCACGAAAACAACCTCATAAAATGTCATCATGTGATAGATCAAGTTTAAATTGTTACCACCTAACAAACTTTCCCATATATCGTTTATAGTTCCAATCTTTCTAGTATTATCATATGCTAACAAGTGTTTCATGCGCAGGTTCTAAAGCCTTTCGCACTCACATATTATGTGCTTTGCAGATTCAATACACATCGATCCACAGAGTCTACAATATCTGGATTCTCTTGGTATGTTCACTTTTGGACCTAGAATTTCCATAGTGTCTCTCATATTAAATTTAAATAACAAATATCGTCTAACGGTATGTGCTCAGGAAATGCCATCTGGTAACTAAGTTTGCTTTTTGCTCTAGACCAAGATTCCAAGTATAAACCACTATTTCTTTTAGTTGCGAGGTTAACTAGATTTGGTTCTCTGATGTGGGCATATATCGCTCTTTTCAATGACCATTTGAGCTTGTCAGCAGAGAAGGTTAGCCAACTATTTACATCGTCTTTGGACCATGTATGATATTTATCACTCAGCCTATAGAGTATTTTCAGATCTTGTTTCTTATCCATGACTACAAAATTGTTCATCAGATCTACTATAATCGTATCATTATCCAATTTTGCTAGTTTGCCCATCTTGTATTGCACTATATCACTCACACTATTCATCTGACATTCTAACAGCATATATTCCCGAGGTAAACATTTGGGCAGTCTCAACAGTATTCATAACATTTTCACTTAGAATCTTTCCAATTCTTTTATGAACCATATTCCTCATATTTCTGCCACATATTATACACATGACGCAATCTTAGTGGAGTATAACATCACTATTGTACTAACCGAGCAACCACCTTGACCTCCGATAAAGTTGCTCAATGCTATTGCCACAATCATACACCTCTGTTGTGTGTCTTGCCAGTGTGTTTGCTGGGAGAGTAAAATGTCTTTTCCACAACACTTTTGGAATATAGCAAAGGAAATTCCTTCCTACTTTTCAAGATGGTTAAAAAAAATGTCTTCTCTTCAATAGTGATTCAAGTATGGCAAAAGGCAAGCCTTTTCAAAGTCTCTAATTGACAAATTGTTCAATTGAAACAACTTAATATGATAAAGTCTCTCTTCAGCACACCATTTAAAATTGAGATTTACCCCTACTTGCCTAGACTTACACACCAGTTCACTGGTTCACCGTGCAGCTTTTGTGAGGAGCTTGAGCGGGGGCAACTTTTCTTCTCAGCAGAGTCTTGTTTGGTTCCCTGTGTCGGCTTCGGTGTCTTTCGCCGCCAGATCTAGTGCAACTCCGTAGGACCGCACCTCCCTGGTACCTGCTGCACACCGTTCACCTCAGTGTCACTGGAGATCCTCTTCTCTGGTCTCAAATGCTGCCAATCTGCTATTGGCAGACCTATCCTCTTCTCCCCACAGCTCTTCTCCATGGGATTGCCTCTGCCACTGGTCTTACTTCCCGCTCTGCGCACTCTGCAGCCTTTCTACTCTCTCCTTCTTCATTCCTCCAGCTGCATGTGACCTTGGGTGTAAATGTCCCGCACATCTGACTAAGTTCTTGGCAACTAAACTGCACATTACTCTGGGTGTCACAATTCCTCCAGCTAGACTCCATGATCTTCTTTCTGGGACTTGGAGTCCAAGGTAGTTTCAACTGATTTTAAGTTACATTATTGAACAGTTGCATTTAAATTACAATCACCATAAATGTCAGATGGTCCATTTGTATCAGGTTTATCATGTACACATGAAGACTGAATAGGGTTTTGTTTAAACAAAATGTCTTTCATAGCTTTATAATTATGTGGATCTCAATACTGACAACATGCCATTAAACATCCCAGAATTAAGGTTATTTCTCATCAGAAAGACAAATAAAGTGCTTCTCTCCTGTTGGAGTCCCCACTCTCCCCTGACAGCCATCTCCTTGCACGTGATTCACCCTCAGAAAACCACCTCTCTGGTCAGGATTAGATAGTGGCTGCCTTACCCTCGACACATGGGCGGAGACTTTAGACTGGGGATCAGTGATGACTCTGCAGGATTCATCACAATTAGGATATTTTGAAAATATTGCCATTGGTGCACCATTGTTGAGGAAATAATTGTTTCTGTCCTGATGAAGGCCAATTCACAAAAAGAGAGAACAATCCATTAAGCTCTAAGAGGCTGAAACACAATGGGCCTCATTACGACCCAGGCGGTAGAGGGTTAACGGCACCGGTAGAGTTGCCGTCCCCGTTAACCCCCTACCGCCTCATTACGAGGTCTGCTTGTGGGTCCTGCTAAGGACGCCTGGTAAAACCAGTCATCCTTAGCGGGTCCCGTGAGCAGACAAGGATGCTAACAACAGGCCCCTCTTTAACGGGCCCATTGTTAGCATCCTCCCCATTCCCATTGAGCCCTATGGGGGCTTAAATCAGAATGGAGATGTACCGGGCCCTCCAAGGTCGGAATGGCCTGGTATTTCCCCATTCAGGGAACCCAGACCTGGTACCCGGTAAGGAGGTAGCCATGCCGCTAAAAGCATCATGTCTACCTCTATACTTGTAATGAGGCCCAATGTGTCAGCTATTGTTGTAAACAATAGCAATTGTAAGTAGGATGTCAAAGTAAAATGTATTTGTTGAAGCAATGGGCCACAAAATTCTTTCAAGCTGTTCCTCCAAAACAATAAATCAGGCTGTTTTAAACATTTCCTATTGACATGTGCAGTTAACAAGGAAGATAGAGCGCAATTTAACCTGGTAAATGACACTCTTGTTTTAGGACGTCTGGCCCTAACTGCACAGAAGCTGTGAGATCATTTTGATTATTTCTCAGGTGCAGGACTCGATTTTACTGGAACTGTCACCAACCCACATACATCAGCAAGAAATTTGACAATGGCCAATTTTAATGACACAGATTTCCCGTGTAACATATTCCACCAGACATCATCGATGTTGACACACTCTGGGTTGACCACAAACTTAGTGAAGCACTCAAGCGTTGTGGCTTGATTGCATTGCATTCCAATAGGAGATGCTCAACGTTTCAATTGCTGAAGGTCTTTTTACAGAAGCGACAGGGAATGTGTTTTCCTTTCCCCCGTCTCTAATTTCTACGAGTTCCCCAGTCAGTAAGACGTTAAAATGAAATCTCAGGTAAGCAATGTGCCAATTGTGATCCAGAAATTCGAGGAAGATATGATTCTGGGTTTCCCATAAGTTTCCCATATGGGACTAGATGGTAATAGATCCTGGAAGCGCAAACAGAATCTGTTGTTAACGCCCAATCTTTATATTGAACAAGTTGTTTTACTCTAGTAGGATTGGACATCAAAGTAGTGTGTGATATCCCTATATTGTCCAAGGTTTTTAAACAATCTAGTTCTAGTGTCAATAACCAACGCGACTCTGAAGAGCACATTTTCATTTTGTCCCCTATTTTGGCATAAAGACAATTATGCTTAGCCATAAACACGTTTATACATAATGCAATTCTTCTCCATTGGACCATGCAGTGACAGAAGTTCCAGTTCATATCGCAAGGTGTTTAGTGGAACACATTTTGGTAAATAACAAATCACCTTTCTCCAAATTTTGTATTCAAGCTTGTGCAGAAACGCAGGAGAAAAGGTTGGTAATATCTCTCCAGACTGTATATGATTTTGGGAACTACTTTAAGCTTATAAAACCTAAATAGCGGTGTCAAAGAGTATTTAAAAAACTTGTGCCACTTTTTTCATCTGCGATATCGAATTGGCTATTCTTTCCAGGACACAATTCCAGTACAAGGAGTTTTTATTGGTGTCAAATTCGGGGAAGCCCAGATATCTCATTGATCCTTTCTTTGTGAGAATGTGATCATTTAAGCTCCATTTAAAAGTGTTTATTATTAAGTCATTTTCTTTAATATAATGAGAAAAGGCAGTGAGTTTGCACTGCAGGCTGATTGGAGTCCCTTCGATCAACAAAAAGTCATCGGCATGGGCGCACCAGTTTATTTTATTTCCCTCAATTTTAGGTGAAATTAATGAGGCAACATCTAAGGCCTTACCCATGCCCGACACATAGAGATTGAAAAGTGTCGGACCAAATAAACATCCCTGCCTAAAACCATTGGAGGTTTTTATCGGACGAGAAAGATAACCCTCAACCTTTAATCTTACCTGATTTAATGACCCCTCATGAAGATGAATTAAGATGTCTTGAATTCCCCGGGGAAGCCCAAGATGTAGGAGCTTAGACCACAGAAGAACTCTATCCACCTTATCAAATACTAAAAAAAGGTTGATAGCAGCCATACATATAGGAATAGCTGATTTCCTGCCGACTTTTTCCAAAAGTAGGCTAAATATTAGGCCTCCAAATTCTGTCCCCATACCTTTTTGGAAGCCAAACTTTGTGTTGGATAGGATGTTATTAGAATCTGCCCATTCTACTATCTGTTTGAGGACTAGTCCTGCAAACATTTTAGATTCTGCATCCATAATTGCAATGGGCCGATAGATTGAAGGTATCCATCTGTCACCTTTCTTATAAATGGGAATGATGTATGAGACGTTCCATGAGGCGGGAGTGTATCGGTTTAACTTTATGTCGGGGAATAGTAAGGTAAGTGCTTTTGCCAAGACCTCTGTGTTAGCCTTTAGATTGTAATTGGCCAGGCCATTAGGGCTACACACCCTCGAGGGATTAGAGGATTTAATCTGTTTTTCAATGTCTGAGACCGAAAAATTACATTCACATGGATGATTTCTAAAATCCTTCAGTTGATCTGGGATAGAAAACTTGCCTGCATATAGGGCATCGAAACGGATGATCCAGGTATCCTGCATTATACAATGAGATTTGAGGGCGGCCTGTGATGATTCCAAATGATGTAATAGGCTCCAGAATTGTCGACCAGAGCTCTCTCCTAGTGCCTTCAACATAGCTCAGTTATCAGCTTGAAGCACAGATGCCTTATGGGACTTCAGACAGTTATTCAAGGGCTGGTTTACTAAACATGTTCTTTTTAATTTTAATTCTGGCTTTATAGCACTGTTAATGATTCTTCTGATATTTCAGTTGGACACATTTTTTTGTGTCTCACTACAGGGTCAAATACGTGTGATTGGGATGCTTTACAGATGGTTATATCATTATTTTTATTAGAATATACAATCAAGGATTGCACATACTCTGGAAAAGAGGCCACTGAGAACAAAAGTTGTCTTTTGGCCCATGGATTCAAATGATGTTCGTGGAGAAAGGTGACATTTAACTTACTAACATTTCCCTTGTGCCATTTAATATGATTACCAGACTGATTTACTATCACTCCGTTTTTCATTTTGCCATAGTCAGAAGAATTAGATGCCCGTATTAGCTCCACTTCCAGATAGAGTGGAATCTACCACAGAGAACTTCACGCAGGAGTCAAGCAATTTTTAAGATAAAAAGACGTGATGAATACATGATGTTTTAGAACTGTTGGACCACATGTGCAAGTTAATGGAGGTATTAAATAAATCATGTGTGTGACAAAGGCCCCAGTTTTCAAATAGATGATCCCAATTGTGACATTGAACTAGTTTCCTAGGACTTCCACACAGAGCTCCTTCAATGGTCTGATTTTTTAAGCTGTTTCTTATCGTAATTGATCCCATATCTTTGCTCGCAACAAGACCTGTTTTATCTCTGCATTGAGGTCGCCCACAACTACATCATGCAATCCTCTACATTTCAACATCATGTTGATCAGGCAGGCGTTTAATCTAGCTATGAAATCTGCTAACTCACCAATCGGGTTCCAGTAAATATTTATTGCCAGAACATATAATGGGACAGAGTCAATGTGGATCTCCAGGACCACTGCCATGGCTCCGGTTATTATATCGAGGGATTCCAAAATGTTTGTTCCGCCGGTGTCCTTTATTACAATAAGCAGTCTCCCTGAGGGTCTGCCGTGGATCCCTCTCCTAGCTAGTTGATGTTTGCATTCAAAGCCATCAAGTTGGAGGTTGGAGGTCATCCAGGATTCTTGGATGCAAATCACCTCGAATTATTTAAACTTAGCGCACAAATCGTTTAAGGTAGGAAAATTGGAGTTCCAGGAAAGAATATTCTATTTACTCAGTGAACTGAGAGGGTTATAGCTTTTGGTGTAAAGATTTTATTTGGGATATGGATTCCCTGAGCGAGAGAGCAAGCCATCTCCAACCTTGGTCTTCCTCCCCCTGCATCTGGGATCTCTCATTGTTTAGATCAATATTATCTTCTTCATTAATTTGTGGTCTGGTAAAGCCCTCATCACCACATCTTGTGTGTCCTGATCCATTGCTTAAAATGAGAATATCATATACCATTCGATTAAATTGTTCGGCTTCCAAGAGAATAGTATCAAATAGCTTTCTAGAATGTAAAACAATCCTCACATGTTCGAACCTTGTGGGATGTATTAAGTCAACATGTTGTAAGTCAGCGGAAGAGATTTGTCTCAGGCCAGAAATGTTGTTCACTAAGGCCAGGATACATGATCGATGAAGAGAGATGGGCCCCCATCGTTGCAGAGATTATACAAAAGAATGCTAGGTAACTTGGGATGTGTTGTTTTTCGCCATTTAATGTTTCGCAGATCACTGTTATTAATGTGGTTTGGAAGCTTGGGCTTGTATTCTGCTGAGACCGCAGCTGCCCCAGAGTCATTCTCCCGCACTGCCAAATGTGGTTTTGGCTCAGCCAGACTAGAAGCCCCTTCTCCCTTTACCCAGTCTGCACAGGGAGATCTAATAGATGGAATTGTATTCTCTAGTGTGTTTTTGGCCTCCCCTGCTTCAAGTGCAGCACCAGGGGTGTTGTTTCTTTTGGGTATAGCACACTTAGCCTCTGGGCCACTTAGTCTAGACAATCCTGGTAGGAGATCCATCATGGTAGACTTTATTAGGTTTACCAAGGCTTTATTATTCGCCTCACTGTTTCCATGGGCAGAGGTATTTAGGGCGTGGTTTGGGATGGTCTCCAAACAAACCAGTTTTTTTTGTTCTTTCCTTGGATAATTCCTTAGGCAAAGAATCGTGGTTGGGATCTACAGACACCAATTTAACTTCAGTTACTGGGTTCGGCTTTGGATCTGCTGATTGTGCCTCATACTCCCATATGTTTGGTTGCCGTGACGTACTAGAGGTAATGTTTGATGCATCTAATGCCCCTGTGGGGCCCAGCAACCCTTGCCTAGAGGTGGATGTTTTAACCACATGATAAAATGTAGATAACTGATTTGTTTTGATTCTTTGGGCTCATTAAAATGTTTATCACTTAATAATGACTTAGTAGATGTCTTGTTGGGTAAAGTTGGTTCCCCCTGAAATATTTTGTTTGTTAAATTACTTTGTATATTGTTTTTTTTTTTTCATCAGAGACTTCTAGATTAGTTTCGTGAAGTTGAAGTGCCCTGCGGCTTTCTTCATCTAGCTGGTCTAGGTCAGAGATGGCTACCTCATTTGAAGATGTGTTTTCATTTTTTGTGGTGCAACTATTCCTTTTTGGATTTTTTTGTGCCATCCTTTTTCAGGCCCTTTTTCGGGCCCTTAAGTCCAAGTGTGTCTGGTGCCAGGTTAAATAGCAACCCTTAGAGTTTGTATTACTGTCACCTGTGAGGTTGGTATTGATATTTTCGGATATCTCCAAGCTGGCATTCACCTTTTGTAGTAAATTAGTTAATGTGTGGGGCTATAAGGAGAATTGTTAGTTAAATGCTCAACACTGGGGGGACCTGTTCATCACAGAGTCAGAGAAAAGAGATATGGTGGTAGCGGGCTTGACGAAGCCCTGTTCAAGATTTGACACTTTATGCGACTAACCTTTCAAATGTTCCAATATTTTAGCGTGCTCTAGATTTTTCGTAGGCAGACCAAGTCTTGGAATTGAAGCTAGAGCATCAGCATACGAACCCAGAGGTGACAAGTCCTGTTTCAACCCCACATTCATTGGTGAGCCAGGCAGGCTCTCCACCTTAGGATTTGTTTGCGGGCCAAGCGACCAGGAACTTTTTTGGAAGGAACCACAGTACCTTGGCTCACTCACTTCAGGACCTACGGCCTTACCAAGCATGAAGCCATCTAGTTTATTTACTTTTATTAATGTGTCAGAGGCAGTGTGTTTGAGCTCTCTGATCTCCAAATGTGTGAGCTTGTGTCCCTTGTCTTAGAGATTTAAAATTCAAGAAATCACAGGGAACAATTTTTCAAGGTTTTCATTTTCAACCATGAATGGTGAACTAGTTAAGGAAGCAATAGATGATGCTTCCTGTGTGGTGTCTTCCAGTAGGGAGCTCCACAACGTTGTAGGAGGGGCTCCTGGGGTGTGATCTTCTCCCCGTTATGCAGTGATTTCAAACTGACACATTGAAATAAGGGGGCGGAAGGTAGTGGAATATTACTGATCGACCCTAACATCCTGTGAGAAGAAAATCTGCCTTTGAGTGGTTGAATGTTAAACAGATGTACATTATCAAAACCATTCCTCTAGGCATTTACTGTGGTAGAGGGAACTAAAGAGAGTCTGGTACTTTTACCCAGCTCTAACTAAACGGCTGGAGCCATCATGGAGACGTCAACAATGGGGTTGTTATCAATCACTGGACTAGTATCGGTCGGAGATAAATGTGAGAAGTCCTCATGGACACTGAGGAAGCTATTTTGTGTGGGCCGTGCTGAATCAGGAATGATTTTGAGAGCAGGGGGCATGACCTGGGGATCGTCATGCCGTGGGGCGTTGATTTGGTCCTGAATTTGGTCATGCAAACTCAAACACCTGTACAATCTTCACCTTTATTCGGTTTTGATTCTGATAAGGTAGTAGCCTGACTTCCTAGAAATGACAAAGCTTGTGGGCTAGGAGAATTTGGGGCGGCACTAATGTCAGTATTTAGTTTGTTGTGGGTGATTTCTGAGGGCATATCAGCTGCTGTGTTGTTTGGCGCTTTTACCAGTGACGCACAGACTTTTCCGCTCCTCAGAAGGGTTGCCATAGCTAAGTAGTACTCCCCTGATCAAGTGTCAATTGTGCCTAACGAATTAAAGAGACAGATCGAAGAAATCACTATGATAATAAACGAGTGTTGTAAATCAAAAATAAAATAAAAGATAATGCAACTTTAAATCAGACTGAAAGAAAACGATAGACAAACCAACACCGCCAGGATAACCTGGTATACATTATAATGCTGATGTTGGAAGCGTAATCAAAATAGGTTTGCAATAATATTAATAATAATTGTCCGCCCCTGCACATCCTGCCAGCCTAACAGCAGAACAGCACACTTCCTAGCACTTTGAAAGCGCATGCGAAATGCACGTACCCTCAACACTATGTAGGAATGCTGGGAGCCTTGGGGGCAGAGCCAGAACACGGAAAGGATCTCGGATGTAAATGAAAAATAAAAATAAATGTAAATCACGCAAACTGCAGTCGCAAACAATCGCATCTACAATGGATGCCTATGCAGCCCAGCCCACTCCCAGCCCACTTCGTCTTAGCCCACTCCCCACCCCTAACCCTTAACATCACTAAGAACAGTGAAGCTTTTCAGTACAATTAAATAATTACGTTGGTTAATGGAGTCCTTAGATGTCCTTGTGGCGTTTCGCCTCAATGATGATAGTTGTCCAGAAAATATTCCAACAGTGGCAACAAGGGTCCGCAGCACAACAGCACACTCCCTAGCACTTTGAATGCACGCGCAAAATGCGCTTACACCCAACACTATGTAAGAATGCTGGGAGCCCTGAGGGGCGGAGCCAGAGCATGCAGAGGATGTTGGTTAATGGAGTCCTTAAATGTCCTTGTGATGTTTCGTCCCAATGATGATAGCTGTCCTTCTCCTACTCCTTACAGCATATTGTGTAGTTGTGAAGGCCCAGCAAATATTGCAACAAGGGTCCACAGCACAACAGCACACTTCCTAGCACTTTGAATGCCTAATCCATTTCCATTGGCTCCCCAGTGCCCCGATCATATTAGCCCCCCTTTCCTTCTTTTCACAGGGCTTACCCCGGTATCATCTGGTCCCTTTGCCTTGCTCATCTCCTGTCCCTCCTCTCTGCTCCCACTGTCCTTTCTTCAACCTCAACATGCATGCACCTCTCTTCTGTCACATCTGTGGCATGTGAGGGACATACCCAGATAATGCATTGCCTTCTATCCCTTTAGCCTCCCTCCCTTGTACTACCCATACACCTGCATCCCGCAACCATACACACCTGCAAACCTATAGCGGGAACCGTTTATCACCTAGTGTTTTACACCTGCTAATTTGGATCTACATAATTGTAGTCATTTAAAACAAGGGTTACAGCTGTCACAATGCTAGCATTGTAAATAATTGACTATGCAAACAGAATATACCTTAGCATAACAGATTATCTTAGAAATACACTTCACTGCATCCAGAACACAGCATCAAGACATCTTCTGAGTCTCAAAAGGAGGGACTTCAAAACATAGTTTGAAAATCTATCCATTGGCTACCAATCAAGAAGTATCCCTTTCAAAGCACTCTGCATCACCCATAGAGTCATTTATGGCTATGGAGCTGATTTAATGCAAGGGAAAGGCATCACACACTATGTTAAAAAAAAATACAGAAAAACTGCATTCTCTAACATCACTGGCAAACTCTAGAAATCTCTCTGTAAAGAATTCCACATAACCAGGATCACCTGACTTTCAGGAAGACTTGGCACTTTGACAAACTTAACTAGCCATCACAGCATCATGGCAATCCTTTAAGCATGTACTTGTTGGGTCGACTAAGGTGGTCATTCCGAGATTGGAGGCAGCCATGGTGCTATTAGCACCATGGCTGCCTCCAATACTTGGTCCGGTCTGGTTGAATGGGGACTTACTGGGACATTCCGACCTGTGCGGACCCGGTAAGTCCCCTTTCAACCAACAATTCCCCATTCCCATTTGAGCCCCATAGCGGGCCTGTAATTAGCGACCTAATTAGTGACGTCTGACCACACGTCCTTTGCGGTTCCCACTAAGGGACCTCAGAATTGGGCAGTAAGGGTTTACCGGCACCGGTCTCCTTACCGGTGCCCGGTAACCCTTACTGTCCAACTCGGAATGAGGGCCTAAATCTCCGATCGGGCCCTCCTTTAATCTCCTACCTACCATGCTCAAATGCTAGAGTTTCAGATCAAGTGCTTGGTCTGCAAAGGCATGATAATCACCCCCTTCTGTCAATCAACACAGCACTACCCTGCTATGACCACTTTACATACCTCAAATCCAGCAATTGCATTTAAGAACCGCATGCACATGTGGCTGCCCTGAGGTCATAAACAGTTCTATGCAATGGACTGCAGGCATCAGCACAACAGCAAATCTTCCTTGCAATGTCCCTTTCCTTCATCTAACCTAGCTCTTGACCCTTGTTTCCATTTCTGCTACTTCGCCTGGATACTGTGCAAATGGCTGCATTGTTTCTGTAGAAATCCAAGTAACAACATAGCATAGACGTGGGTGATCAAGATAGAGTTAGTATCAGTGTAGAGTTCACACCAGTGTTGATGATTCCAATGACAATGATTTTGACAGACAGATGAGGATTGTTTTATTCACTGTAGATGTCAGCAGCCTATATACCAGCATTTCACAAGACCTTGGGCAGGAGGCTGTGGAATGCATATTGTTAACACACCCTCACTCCATCAGGGCAGCCAAAGGGTTCATCATGATTTTCTTTTTTAACTTCTTCTGACAAAATTCCTATTTAAATATAACAATCAGTACTTTTTGCAAACATCCGGTACGTCCACAGGGGTCACATGTCACCTGCATATGCCAATTTATGTATGCATCGATTTGAGACCACCCATATTCTAGAGCACCCTGTTTGGCATAAATACCTATCTAAAAGTGTGGGTTTGTTACATTGACAATATATTTGCAGTATGGCACAGCCCACTCAAGGCACTACACGACTTTCATGGATTCATTAATGCCATATACTCTCGCATCCAATTCAAGGACGATATTGCTGATATTGGTGCACCCAATGTATACTCTCAAGACGTACAGATTTTAGTGCAGAACAACACCATCTCTACCACTTTATACTTGAATGCAACTGACAGGAATAATCTACTTCATTGAATAAGTTTCCAACCTCATAACAGCTTATAGAACTTACCTTATGGCCAGATGCTAAGGATTAAACGCATTGTGAGCTACCTTAACCAGTGTGAGGCAGAATGTGGCAATGATTGCATCCATTTAAGGAAAGGGGATACAGTGAAGACATGTCAGCTGCACTAGATATAGTTTCCACCACTATCCGCACATCATTGTTACAGAGCACCACTAGGAGGGAGTCTCTGCCCTTAAGATGTATGTCAAATTATCAAGAGAAAGTCAGAACATTAAAATATCCATTGTAAAGTATTGGTAAATTCTTACCGATGATGAGCGTACAAAAAGCCTTTTTCCCAAACTCCCGGTGTTTGCCTCTACATACCAACCATCTGATCCCTTACACAATTCATCATACATCAACAGCTATGGTGATTAAGCAAGTTATCACCTGGCAACAACAGTTCCAGGTTTGTGTGCCATTAGTCTCTTTTACATGACAATAACAGTGTAATGGCTATGTAGTTTTCATTGCAAAACACACATGGTTGATTTACAGTTCAATGAATCAATGAATCAAGTGAAACCATTACAGCTGAACAAACAATTGCCAACTATAATTCTGGCTCCCTGGTTCATCATTCCTTTGCCACGCTCTAGCCTTCCTCAGGGCACATCACCTTCCAATTGGTTGGAGGAAACATGTTCTTGATACTCTCACAACATCATAACCGCACAGTTGACTGAACTGTCAAAGGGTGTCCGGAGGGACCTCACATGGAAAGGTAGCGGCAGTGCGCTACTTCAATGGGTTTTACTGGGTAGACAGCTCATCTGCAGATTTTGCTGTATGGAGGGCCTTGGGGGTGGATGGAAAAAGGTGGAGGTGTCACAGAGGGACACAAGACAGCCACTGAACCTGCAGAAGCTAATGTTGTTAGTCCATGCACTGAGGAGGTTCTGTAGGGATGAGTATGACGACAAGATGTTTATAGCTGCCTTAGTCAGAGCTTTTTTGGGGGGCATTCAGGATTGGTGGGCCGGTGGATTCTTTCACAAGGGGAGGGGGTGTCTAGCTTATACTGATGTGTCTATCATTGGTGGGTTCATGGTCAATGTTTCCTCTAATTATTTTTCCCTAAGTGTGGATATGGTTAGCTTTTATGTGCAGATTATTTTCCATGTGCGCAATTGAATAATGAGGTAAGCCACTTTGTGAGTATGTGTCGTTAGTGAGCCAACATCTCAAAGAGTTTGGAAGGGAATTACACAATCCAAACTACTGCAATTATTTACAAATCAGTGTAAAATGTGCATCTTTAAACACTTTTCCAAACATAGGCAAATAAAAAATATTTGATTATAGGGAAAGCTCATCATCCAGTCCAGGACTTCAAGATATGCCATAGTACCTACCAAAAGTACTGCTGTAGAGAGAAATAAATGTGTATGTGCAAAAACAAAAAAGCTTTGTATGCTCAGGATAAACAATAGGTTTAGTTCTGGTTATTAATTTGTTCAGAGACATTGCAGAAAGTGTCTAATGCCATTGGTTAAGAACACTCGTTTATTGCAAAAAACACTTATCGCTGATGTGGCTTACACAAAATGTAGACAGGATGCAATTTTTGCAAATGAAATAATACCAACTAAAAGGAAAGTGTCACAAAACAATAGCAGTTAATGTGTCTCTGTAATGGAGTAGCTCAAGGGCCAAGAGAACATGCCTCTCATAAATTGTTTACTGACAGAAATTGCATCAGAATAACTGCACCACAGAATACAATTATCAGAATTCCTTGTCCCTTGCTTACTATCCACATTACATTGTCCTGTGAGTTGTGACAACATTTGCTCAAAACCAGCCTTACAGCTAAGAGGTATATATACCATCTATTTTGTAATACCTAAAAACAGGAAAATGTGGCCAACAAAAATGGGAATCCATGAACATATAGGAGCCTATGCCCTGCTTCTACCCTCAAAGTTCCACTAATATGTTTTCGAATCGGCGACCAGCAGAGCAGTGGCATTGGTAGGAACTCAAATAATGTTACTGTCTGATCGTCTGAGGAATTTTAAGGAGAAATAATATTTATTAATAAGCATGAAATAGCTCTACTGGCAAAGCTAATTACTTTCTTACTGCCTGTAAAATCATTTGATTCCAAGTAAGGAGCAAAATCGTATCAGAGCCATGCTTGCAACCCTGACATAGGAAGTGAAATGACAGAACACATAACACAGC
Source organism: Ambystoma mexicanum (assembly GCF_040938575.1). Taxonomy (NCBI): domain Eukaryota; kingdom Metazoa; phylum Chordata; class Amphibia; order Caudata; family Ambystomatidae; genus Ambystoma; species Ambystoma mexicanum. The sequence continues at coordinate 529,509,608 of NC_090937.1, forward strand.
TTACAGTTTTGCCCACCCTCCCTCGCCACAGCCTAGACTAAATTCAACAAGAGCCTTACTGACGTTTCTTCTGGAGCCCCATTGAAAAAAATCACATTTGTTTTCCATGCTCAGAGGTACAACAGATTGAGAACCTTCTTCCTTAACTAGGGACGTCTCTTCTGAAATTCACTGCTATCATTTGAAAAAGATGCATTAGGGTTGCTAGAGGCATTAACTGCAAACACATGAATATATTGAAAAGCCTTCAGCAGTTGAGCATAGAAAAAAACAGAAGTTATATTTTCCTAGACTGTTTTTAGCGTTTCCTATCTTTTTTCGGAGAGACACCACATTTCCTTCACTTTACTGTAATGCCAAATCCTCTGATTTATTTTTTGAAAGTTGCTGATTTGTACTTCAATCCGAAGAAGTCTTCTCCTGTGCGCTTCCACCCATACCCTCTATGGCTCCTGTTCTAGCATCCAATATTTGTTGACAGGGCTCTGTAAACTGTGAGGGATTGCTGCAGTAAACCACTAACTGGGATATTTGCATACCCACACTACTTAGCAAGCATAATAATTGTAAACCCTCAAAATGATATTATGTGCAGTTCAAGAAAATGTCATGAATCAGTATGGCCGCAATTACTATGAAGTGCATACAAGATTGTTTGCAACAAAACCCATCTTTAAATTGCTGGGTAGAATTATACAAGTGCCCAGTGAAACTGTTTTTGTACAGCAGCATGTTACCATACCATTTGTTACGCTCTATGCCCCATGTAACTCTGAAAACTTGGAAAGGCTGCAGATTGTGTGAAAAGCATTATAGTTATTTGAATACACATTGCCCTAATAGTATATACGAATAATGCCAGACATAGTCCAAACCAAAAATTGCTTGCATGGCAAGTAAATGATGTTGCAATGTTGCTCTCCACTTATAGGATAATATTAGCAATGGTAAAGTAGGAGAAACAGAGCATGACATTTGCCTACTCCAAATCCTTAGAGGGCAAATTAATATTTTAGTTTTGTAATGCGCTAACTTACATGGGCCACTTCAAAGTGCCTGGGTGACTTATGCACAAAGAATAGGAAGCATGGGATGAGGTTACACATCTTAGTAGCCTGCTTACTTACAGTCAGTAGCTGATATTTGAGCTGACAGTTGGGGTGCACAGTCTGGTTGACGCTTTTGCTAAAATGGATGTACTCGATTACATTGGGTATGATTACATCTAAACTTAATTCAATGGAAAATAATGCTCAAACAGCCACTAGCGTGGTAATGTAATGTCCGAGTTATAAGGCAACAGACAATTGCCGCGCAATATAACATAAAAATGGTATTAAATGAAGAGATTACCTTTTTTTGCAGGATCGGTGAAGTTTAGGAAAAAACGATTTCTGTGTTTGTGAAATGTTTTGAGATTTCAGGAAAGTAGAAAAAAAGGTTTGAAAAGCATACATCACTATCAGGGGATCATGTCCCAAATATTATTAAAAATTGCAACAAAAATCATGTTGTTCCAATTGAAATTCTCAGAAGAGAACCCATCTAGAACACAGCAGAGAGAGCCCCAGCTAACCACATGCATAAAAAAAGACCAAACGCAGGAGACAGAAGGATAGACGGAAGTTCTAACTATCCCTACCTGTTAACCCTCTAATGCTAGGATGCACTGGTGTGCTACTTAACTAAAAGCAGGCAGAATACAGAATGGAAATAAATAAACCACAATGCTAATATGCAGTTTACAGTGATTAGTAGGAGCTGGGGCTACCCTCTGCTGAAACAATACATCAAAGGAACTGCATAAGAAGTGCTGTGTGTGGCGTCAGAGTCAATGTAAAAAACGCACACATACTTGAGTGTTCTACTTATGGCGACACATTACTTTTTAATAGCTTGTAGACCCAAACTTATGTGTGCTAAGAAATCTAAAAGATAATCCAAGTTATCAGTTACCTTGTGCAATCAGGGGTTTTGTATGAACCCTAAAAGTTTTAGAACATTTCACTTGTTCGTACTGACATGTAAATCATGCAGTTGGTGGAGAAGACGCAGAGAACCTGTCACACACTCAAGAAACCTATAAAACCTATGAAACTTTGGCCCCTACTAAATATCGGAGATACGTATTTACCTCTGCTTAGATTTGCCATAAAGAAAAGGAAGAACTTAGGAGACATCTTGGTTCAATCATACCAAGGGGAACACATCATGAGGATTGGGAGATGGAAGTTGAGTGCGTTAAAGGGTTACATGAAACCACACCTGACTAGCTGACAGGGAAATTTGGTTTGTCATTGGTAGATATATTCCTTTTTTTAGCAAAGTCTGGCGGTTGGACTAATGTGTTCTTTCTCTTCTATTGTCATCTAGATGATGTGATCTGGAAGAGTTGTTTGGGTGGTCGGTCACTCCTTCATCAAGTGCATGAAGCGAACAGCAAGGGAACATCCTGCATTGTTGAAGTGCTTGGGAGTGGACATTCATTTGATCGTTGATGTGCCACATAGTGGACATTCATTGTATAGAAGTAGGGGGCATGATGGTCCAGCAGGTCTGCTAAATCATATCAAAGCAATGCATGGAACACCAGTTACCTGACATGGACTTCACAATTCTCCACATTTGGGGTAATAATTTGGTGCACTTGGAGAGGAGAGAGGTGTAGGAATCTCTGGACTCTGTCTTCTCTTGGATGGGAAGATATTTTCCTCAGGCACTGATTGCATGGTCACAGATCATCCCAAAGGCAAGATGGGGCTTGCCTGGACCAGAGCACCCCCTGAACATTTAGGCATGGAAACTGAATAATTAAGTGGCTCAGGTGGTATCTTGCCACGGGTGCTTCGAATTGTGGCCAACGGGCTAGTGAGGGGCTCAAAAAACATTGATCAAGACAGGGACACCTGTTTAAACTCCTTACCAGACCTTTGCTTCTTAACATTTCAGAATTCATACACACGGGGGAGTGCCCCAGACCGGGTGGTCCAGATCCCTGTGTCAAGTGGGGGAGATGGATCATAAGGACACTGAGTTGCCCCTTGCGGGGACCCCGAGGCTGGTTAGGTACAGTGGTGAGGGCTGCCTGCCTCTAACTAAGAGCGGCAGGGTCAGGGGGCAGTCAGTAACAGTGTGAGGTAGGGTGGATCCTGGTATCACCCCAAAGATGGCATGGCCGGGAGCCCGGGCAAGGAGATGGTCCTCACCACTGTGCAGCACCCATGGGAGAGGAGAATATTGTCCACCTGGGCAACCTGGTGGAATATGAAGGACATGTGATTTGCTGACAATTGTGAATGCCTGATGTTGTTTTTTATGTATGCATTGTATTGTTTTTTTTATTAGAAACATTTATGAAAAATGTAGTGTAGTTTGCAGTGTAAATAAATGTGGCCAGTTTTTAAATCCAGAGATTTCTTCCACCCTTGCACTGCCCCTGCAAAGCCTACCCCTCATATGCTTGTACTTCATGCCCTCGCATGGTCGCTGACCTCCCTCCATCTTCACTAACCAGGACAACAGTTTACCTGCCTTATCACTGTCTGAATGCTGCTTGGCCACACACCTGGCATTGTCCTGAGTTCCAGACATTCCCTTTCCCCCAGCAATGTTCATGTAGCATCAGTCACCACCAATGAGGATACCTTCATTTCAAGACCTTGCACTTCCTTGGATAGGACCCTGTGTGTCCCAAGCATGCCGAGATACATGTCCATCTAATGGAAACCTTCAGCATTACCCACTCAGTGACCCTACCAGCCATTGAGCTTCAATTAACCTTCAACAACTGCACAATATGTTCACCCACGAGGTCCTAAAACTCCATCCAATTGCATTCTTTAATCAAATGTTCATTTGGGAATCAGTGCTCCAACTGTTTTCCTAATCAGATCCACTAGTAGTGGTGCATGGTCTGACAGAGATCTGTTGAAAAATTCTGACGATTAAATCAAATCAAACCGCTCCTCCCTCCAGAACGCATAGTCTGTGTGCGAATAGGACCCATGTACAACACATTTTATCGGTCACCCGCACCAGAGTTTTGGTTGCCATCCTCTGAGGTCGAACTATTGTGCTCTTGACATCCACCATCGGATCCACCACACAATTAAAATCTACAAGCTAGAGAATCCAAGCTGTTCCATATACCACTGATATTCTGCATCCCCTGGAAGAACTCGGCCTGGGACACGTTGGGGCATATCTCCCAAGAAAAAATATATTACATCCCAGCATTTCACCCAACAACGCCTCATATCTCCCTTCCTTATCAACAATGGAATGCGTGATCTTTAGCAAAGAGTCACATGTGAGGGGTCAGAAATCTGATGCAGACAATTTTCAAAAGATGGCATTTTATTAAATTGAAAAAGTTGGATAAACGCCTCCCTATCCCTACCCTGACGAGGATTCCCATGCCTAAAATAAATTAACGGAAACTCTCTAACAAAGGATGTCTGTCCCTCACACTTATAGATATAGTAACTCAATAAGGTAGTCAAAGGCAACAGCTTGAAACAGTTAAATTCACAATATGACGATAGTCTCTCCTTGTAATCTGGGTGGATTCTGCTTACCCAGATTCAAGCAAGGTTGTGCTCCACAGTTCCAAAAAGAAAGACGAAAATCCTGGTTTGTAGCAAAGTTCCAACACAATCCCTTGTGACTTTCTATTCCTCTTGCAATAGTAAGATTCCAAATTATCTTCTTCACATAAACAAATAATATTTCCTTAGTTCATCAGTAGCAACATCATTTGTATTTGTCAGGATGCTTTGCTATTTCTGAAGACATATAACACTTCTGCAACAGTTTCATACAGTTCTTTCTCAGCACCGAAAGTCTGCCAGAATGACTTGTTAACACCACTTCACAGCACTTCATCCACCTCTACCTAGTTTACTCCCATGCCAGACCTACTACTTCAATCACACTTGGTTTAATCTGATGCCAGGACTACTACTTCAAAGATTCACTGATCGGGCATACTCACCTGCCCAAACAGTAATTCACAAACAACAAGTGCCTGTGTGGTTAAGATCAGCTTACACATGCTTTGAAGTGTTCATTTAAAAAATAAATCAGACTTTAACCAAGGCTTCAGGGAAAACAAGATTCACATTGGTGCTCTTTAGTACTGTTTTGCACTTTCCAAAACCTGTGCCATTTATCCTCCTATCCTTCGGATATAACTGTTTCCAGAAGGGCAGCCTTCTTGCCACTCTTGTTTTCCCACTGCGTTAACAACCAAACACTGGCAAGGATATGGTTTTATTCTGCTTCTTCCTGCTGCCTTTGGCAATATCTGTCGGTTGTAAATTGCCATGATTTTACATTATTTTGGCGTGGGTAATGGTTGCCTGCATTAGGTTTTAAAAGTATTGACCCATCTTGTTGCTGGGTTCTCAATAAACGTGCGTGCTTAAAGACACAGGGACTCATCAGGAAACTCACCAGGAAACAGCCAGTGCAAATAGCGTTACCGATACTCAGTCTGGAGTATTAGCCCCGGATCACAAGAAGCGGTACAGCAGTAAATTCCCATTCCCCATTGGATCTATTGGGCCCAATGGGATTGGGAGCACTATTACCACTGGCGGTTTTCGTGTTGGCTGTAATAGCACTGAAAACATCCAAAAACAAGCAGTAACATTTTTACCTACAGCAAAAAGCTGAAGGTAAAAGTCCCACTTACTTCCCGACTCATCATTGGGCCAACCGTAATAGCGTTACTGATGCATTTAAGGGATAAGGCCCAACTCATGATGAGGCCCACAGTAATTTGGCTTTGAAAAATACTGTGTTCTCTGGTTTCTGATAGTTTGGTATTCAAAATTGCCTTTGATTTTACTTTCAGTCACACGCAAGTGTTTTCTACTCTGATGACGCCTGTATGGAGCACACAGGCAATCTCGGAGTGCTGTGGGGTCACTATCAGCTGGTAAACTCACTGGGTAAAGGCAAGTGCATCTGATTACCTCGCTGCTTACAGGTACTCGGATTCAGTGGCTCCTCGCGACCCAGAAATCTGCTGCTTTTGGTTTGCCACCACCCACGTCACTTATAGAATGGAGCTTCCTTCACTCTGGTAGCTCTCTTGTGATCACCAGCCACCAAAGATAGCCTTTTGGGGAAGAAAGCTTTTCACGCTTTGACTTCCTGCTAAGCAGCCTCTGAGAAACAGGTCTTCGGAGGGGAAGATTCCCTCTTTCATGCTTCCCGCTGCACAACCTCTGCAATTGGAGGCAAAGACCCTTCCAGGACAGGCTACTCTTCTCAACAGTTGTCCCAGCGTCTTCTCCCTCCTCCAGGTTCTGCTTCTGCTGCTCACACTGCTCTCTCTTCTCACTCTGCTCTCTCCGATCTCTCATGGCCTGCACCTCAGGGTGCCTTTTAAGCCTTCCAATCTTACTCAGGTGAGGGTCATTTCTACTAACAAGCTGACCACTTCTACGGTTCTGTTGCTCTTTGGCCCTCTTCCTTGTCCCAGTAATTCGTGAATTACGGGACTTGACGTCCCTAATGGAAAAGTTTGTTTTTCTAACTTGATTTCTGATCTCAAACTCATTTCTGTTCCCCCATAATATTCTTTAAAGGAATATCATGAGGATCAATCACAATAATGGATTGTAGAGAGGAAAAAAGTTCTTTAGAGTATGAATTGTAATTATTCACAAACTTCCTTTCCCTGTAGCTTTGGTAGTCATGGGAGCTTCTAGCATTATAAGTCTGCAGGGTTTTAGAAGGGTTTTTATTTCTCTCAATGCCTAATGGTACATGATTGTTTTACCCACATTATGATGTTCAACTTGAGGAACAAGAAGATTGTTAAAACAACAAGCCAGTACATACTTTGGTATTGAGAGGATGTCCTCCTTAGAGGAAAACACATACTTTGTCTCACCCCACGGAATCCTCTAATTCCCCTTGGCCCTTTCTCCTCACATGTGATCTTCCTTCAGAACACCACCTCCCAAACTCAGGATCAGAAAGCACCTGCCTTTCCCTGGCCACTTGGGAGGAGACTTCAGACAGGGGTTTAGTGAGGAGTCCATAGGATTCATCACAGCATTCTGGATTGATACAAGCATTCCACTGGCATATGAGGAGAAAGCCATACCAATCACTCTACCTTTAAATCATGCCCCGATTGATCTTAGCCCCTGCATGTCAAGATGAGTCTCCTGCAAAACCACCACATCGACCTTATGCCTGCTGATGTATGAATGAGCCATTCCTCTTTTCACAACATTGTTTAGCCCTCTAACATTCCAGCTGAGTACATTTAACAGAGCCATGGGTCAGTTCCCATTTCCTCAAAACCTGTCCTCTCCCCACCACGTACTAGATACAACGTCCCTAGTGTAAAATAAGTTAACATCAAGCCAACCAAACCTCTAGACACTTTGGGGGCAAACTTCTAATTACCTTAAACCAAAGTGGGTCCACCACCTGAGGAACGAGTGCACATTTTGTATGCAAAGCAAGTTTATTGTACAATCGTCCGGGGAGCAGTTAGATGGTGCCGTGTAGCCAAACTAACCCAAGTTTCTAAGAATCAAATCAGTTGATGCATTATATGAAATTGCAATGGTTAAGACACTCCCAGATACTTTATTTATGATCCACCCACCACAAATGACTGGACAATACATAGACAAATAAGCTCCATGTTTCTGCAATTCTTTCCTTTTCATTTGTCATCAACAATCTTAACTACCATCTTCAGATCATATTTGTGGCAAACCCTTTCTCAGGATTTATCTGTGGTAGGTTTTGACATCATGACATAATAAAACCTTCACATACAAATATAATGTATTACTAGTAACAACTGGTATAAGACCTTAAACTTTAGTTGTGATCTCACATGATCTGCATGGATACTTTTAGCAATATGAGGAAAAGCTGAGCAAACAAGTTCTCTTTGAACTAGCGATGACTATCTCATCGGCCCACGATTACTGGACACATTGACATTCTAATTTTTACGACTACCACTTCAGCACCTATGGCCTTTAGTTCCACCCTGAGAAAACAATTGAGTATCGGACACCATGGCCTCGGATGCCGTTTCACCTCATCTTTATTGCTGGCCCAAGCAAATGGCCAGAAAGAATTCAATGCATCTGGTACCTGCAGAACTACTAAACGATACACCTGTGTCCAGTTTACAGACTTACCCTCTGCTGGATTACTAATTATTTCTCAGTCAACCTCCAGGCATGCATAACCAGGACTTCCTGGTTACCGTAAATTCATCACGCAAACTGCTAGTTGCAAAAGTCAAAATAAATCCATAAAACCCCACTACATGCAGATTTATTAGGTATCCGTACATTTCACTAAATCCCTTTTCACCTAATGTGGGGTAAGTGGGTACATTTTAAAACATAGACAGGGTGGGTTAAGGGGATAAGATATGGTAGGGGAAGTTGGGGGGTGCTGGGGGTCTCCCCCGCATAATAATTTCAAAGATTTCGCTTTTAGGTGAAGTAAATTCGGTGAAATCACAGACATCGGATTTATGAATGCCATTTGTATGTTTTTCAGTGTGTGTATATGTTTAATAATTTGATCTCTTCATTACAGTGAGTTCTTCAGGACAGACTGCTTCTTCGCATGCATGTTTGAAACCTCCCTGTCTCTCAGTTTTGGCGCACTTCGAAGCACCCCATGTGTGAATCATGTTTATGTTACATTTAAGAGTTTCAGCATTTCATCTCTCTGCGCATGTGCACATTTAATATGCACCAATTCTAAACAGAAAGTAACACTTACTGTAACATATCCCATCCATAATTAGCTAAACTGTATACACATGACATTGCAACCTAATGCTCAGTTTGCAGCTCCCCCAGCCATCAATATGGTGTGCACAACATCAACCCCTTCTTCTTGTGGGGACCTTTCCTGACCACCCCAACCTTCCCCGCTTAAGACAATATTTTAATTGATAAATCAAAAATATCTTCTTGAAGAGCAACCCTACAATCATCTCTAATACCGAACCCAACATGGGCATACTCCTCTGCCGCACAACCACAACTTGTCCCCCCGCCATATCCGCAGTCTTCCCACTGATACACACAATCATCATGACTTTGTGGCGGACATAACACATCTTTCGTCTGAATACCCATATGATATAAAATGGTTGTGGTTCTAGCTTTGGACATCATAGCAGCTACGTTTGGTACCTAGGCAGAACAACATCATAAGAGCATTTGACAAGAACAGAAACGAATAAGAAAAAAGACAAAAATAAGCAGGAAGATCTTCGCAGAGAGGCTCATCCAAGAGGGTACCCAGGGGAAAAGAGAGTCACAGCATGAATCATTGCTAACTCCTGCCTCATGTTCTATGATCACTTAGGGTATCATTTTCTGTATCATTAGGAGGCACAAATGTGACACCCTCCCCCACATTGCTGTTAGGACTTTGAGGATGTAACCATTTTGAAGTCAGAAGCCTCAGAACCATGACTCTTACTTAATGGCACTAAACACTGACTCAGACGTGTTGACAAACAATAAAAGTCCATATCTGGTCACCTGGAGCCACTTGGCATTTGCCATGGATTGGACACCAGGTGCCAGAAGAGAAGCAAAGAAGATTTCTAAAAGCCAAAACAGGCATTAAGGCTTTTGATGAGGCTGCTAAAAGGTAATTAGAGTGTCTGGTCCATTGTAATAGATCCTGTACCCTGTCGTCGAAGAAAGTCATTGGTGTGTCCATATGCGGCAATGAAGGTTGCGCAAGGGGCACAGAGGACAAAGGGGGCACAGATCTAGCTGTGGGCATTGGACAGACCAGGACTAAGTGTTCCTCAGGAATGATGAGAACTGGCATGTGAAGTGTAGAGAAACTGCACACACCTCACCAGGCTGGAGGCAAATGCCTATAGGTGTTCAAACCACAGGTCTAGAAATTGTACAGAAGGGCAGCCATACCACCTCCAATTAGATCAGCGATGTGAAGCGTGCGACTGCAGTTCTAATTTTTCCAATGGACACTATGCCATTGCCCTTAAAACACAGAGATAAATGGGTAATTTTCTATATCTTAACAGGTTTTTCTGGCTCTTTGAGCTATGTCAGATGCTGCAAAGGATTTTGCCACACAGTCCCACATTGTTGTTTTATTCGTGCTACCGCTTCTTCTAGGAATCTCCAGATTCCTCCAGCTCTGCAACTCTTCAGCCCTTGCTCCCATCAATTTTTAGAAAAACATAGCCCCTTCTAGACTCAACTGGGCTCTTTGGGTACACCGAATATTTTTCAGCTCTTTACAATCGGCAAATGAACAATCTTCATTGATAGGTATGAGTGATGCCATAACTTACTGCCTTTTAAACTCCCCTCAGACCCTGCACAATGATAGGTGCACTAGACTTCTGCTACCTCTACTTTGTTTGGATAAACAACCTAGGGACGCCAGAAGCATGGGAGATGAGAGAGCAGATGTAAGAAATATCCTACTGATCTCTCTCAACCAATCTTCCTCATATGGCTATACCACACATTATCCACTGCAAAAACATGTGCATTTGTTGTTTGATCTAGTTAATCATCCCCATTTTTCAAAAAGTCAACATCAAAACTTATCTTTTCTCTTGACAATGCACATTTGTGTTCACTAAAACTAGATACATTTGAACCTTCTATATTTACACTTGTTGCCATCTTCAGACATGATGACATCAGAACCATAAAGATCATAAAAACACTCATGTTGACACACATTATACATTTCAATATGTTCTCTATTTCTAAACAGAAAAATTCAAGTCCCAGATCTTTTTTCTCCCCCCAACCCTCTTCACTGGAATGAACGACGGATCCTTAGCGTGTACATACCTTTGTACCTGCTCCTGCTCCTGTGCTCGTGGAGTGGTGCTGGTATCCCTTCGGGTATCACTGAGGTGGAACAAATTCTTGTTGCCCTCCACCTTCACAGCAGTCAGAGTTGCATAGATAATGTGGTGAAGCCCATGGACACGCCACTCATTTCAAGTACGCACAAAGGTATGAATGAAGAAACCAGAGTAGCTGTGGCTTTCATTGATCGTCAGTTTTTATTGCCATTTTCTCCTGTAGTCTGTGGTGAGGAGACACAACCTGTGAAGTTATAATCTTGACACTTTTGCTTAAAGCCCTAAGCCACTCCCTAAACTCCTCTCCTAGGATCTCTGCAATTCTGTGTGCGTCTGATGCAGCGCGTGCATGTGAAAGAGGTATGTGTAACATACACCCTGTCACAATTTTGTGGGGGCTAAAATGATAGTCTTTTCCTGACCGATTTCTCAAATAAAACAGTGCTAGGGGAAGACAGTGGTACCAAGACTTGTTTCAATTCAGTGCCAACGTGTCCTATTCAGGCCTTAAGAACCCCAATGAGCTTCTCCATGATTCCGTTTTCCTCAGGTGGTACACTGAGCACAACCTGTGCTTGGTCCTCAAAAGCATAGTAATTTCTATGAACAAGGCATTAAATAAAAGTGGGTTTCATTGTCAGATTGTAAGATGTCACACATTTCCCACCATGGAAATACCTCTCTCAGCAGAAATCTTGCTGCTGATTTAGCATCCGAATGCATGCAGGTACCACCCTCAAGCCACCGTGGACAAGCTAACACAATTACATAACGATAATTGTTGCACCTCGTGATCATGTCCACATATCTATATGGAGCTCCCAGAATAGCCAAGGCAAGACTCCCCTTACTGACCTCATGGTGTTCCTGGGATTTAATTGTTTGCCCACTACACAGTTCCCAATGAATTGACTTACCTGTTCCCGTATGTTCGGGATAAACTATTCCTCCTGGAGCTCTGCTGTAATTTGTTGCAGAGAAGTGTGTATTGGGTTGTGTAGTTGTTCTAGAGCCAAAAGAAGGAGCTCTGCATGCATTACTACCTTCCCCATCAACTCCTATCTCCACAGCAAATCGTTGTGCGAGAGGACATATCCTCTCTTTTTCCAGAGCTCTATTATCTGAAGCACTGTGACTGCAGTGTATGTGGCTGGGAACTGTACCTGGTGGGACACAGTTTCCATTTTCTTCGAATCTGTAGATGGTAAGTATTCCACTTCTTTGAGCTATTGGATTAGTACAATTAGTATGCACAGCGCATTTAACTTACCCTATCTATGTAGACCAAGTTAGCACCTAAATTAGTCAGGAAAGCAGTGCAGCATACTGTACACTGTTTCCGTCAGACCTCTCTGCCACCTCAATAACCCTGAATGCACAGTGGAGGTGACGTACACAGAGTCAGAATAAATAGTAACTGGCTACCCCTTACTCATTTCTAGTGCCTCTTTTAGTGCCACTAGTTCTGCCACTTGTGCAGAGTAATGCAAAGGCATCCATCTCTACAGTCTGAGCTGGTATTCCCTGATACAAGGCCCACAACAGCTGCACCTGATTGATGACTGAAGACCACTCAATGGAAAATACCTTCATCCTCTCTTCCTCTTCTCCCTCATACATGGAACAATCATGGACAATGACCTCAGGTTTCACTGGTTAGGCTATAAATGTTGCAGGATTGACTAGATGACACTGCACTGGACTGCACTGGATGTATTTGGTACAAATAACCTCATATCTTAAAACTTTTGGGTTGTCAAAGCAGACTTGGATTTTTCCAAGACCACGAAGACTGCATGCTCTACATACAATGTCACTGTGCAACCCATAGTAATAGTTGAAGACTTTTGAATCAGAAACGTGTTGCTGCTAAAGCTTGCTCTCAAGGGAAATGTCCCTGCATCACTGGGTCTAAGAGTCTGCTATTATACACTAAAGGTTTATGGCCTAACAATATCTGCTGGGTCTAGACCACTGTCATCGCTTGCCCATTTGAATGTGAAAACAAATAGAATGGTTTCTTGTTATATCACCAAGACCAGAGCATTACTGATCACTGCCTTGAGTTCCTGAAAACACATTGCCATCTCCTCAGATTACTCTATTGGACCTTTCATTTTGCGCTTCCATGAGTCCCCACGGTAAAGGCCTCCCATAACTAGATTAGTCAAAGATCCATGATCTCCAATAGTTACATAGTCCCAAAAACTGCTGCATTGTTTTCACTGTGACTGCCTGAAGTGTATTTTTAACTGCAGTGGCACCCTCTGGCATTACCTTTCTTCCTGCGGGTGATATTACTTGCCCCAAATAGATTACCTCTGTCTGGCAATACTGCCATTTTTCTCTGTCCAGGTTGTACCCCTTCTCCGCAAGCAGGGTAGGAAAGTTATTGAATTTCCATGACCCTAATCCTCTGAAGTACTACCAACGAATAACACCTCCACGTGCTGAATTATAGTACTGGACACATGTAAATTCTTCAAATTCATTTTAACCACCCGGTTAAAGACACTCAGAGATTCACAATACCCCTGGGGCAACCTTGTGTGCTCAAATCTCTTACCATGCTGCATGAATGCTGTGAGGTACTGAGAATCAGGGTGTTAAGAGAACGAGAAGAAAGCATTTTTAAATTGATCACCGTGAAGTGGGTCATCCCAGAAGGGATGTTACAGAGAATGGTGGCAGGATTCGGTAAAACCAGAAATTCATATTCAACAAAATTATTGAGAGGCCGCAAATCCTGGACATCCTTCAACTGGACCCATTTGCTTTCTTCACAGGGTAGATGTCTGTGTTGCATGGGAACACAGAAGGTTGTTTTATGCCTGGCTTCAAAAACGCCATAATGGTCTCGTAAATCCCTTTGTACACCACTGTAGACATGGAGTACTGCTTAACCCATGGTTATATCACATTTTTTTCCATACTGCTCCAGCACTCTTTAGCAGCTCCACATCAAGAAGATTGCTAGTCCATAAATGGTCCAGCGCCTTTTCTTAATCCTCCTTCCAGCGAGGCAATATATTTCTAATGTTGAGCATGCTCTATGGTACTTCCCTTTGCTCTATTGCTATCTGGCTGGGTTCCCCAATCTAAAAAGACCATCTCTCCTGTGTCTTTGGTGTCTTCGAAAAATTGCTGGTCGGACACGTCCCTTAGCAATAAGGTTGGTTCGATGCACAGAACCGAGTGACACTCTCCACCTTCCTCTTTTGCGCCTGAGAGAACCACTCTGTTCTTGTTGATAACTATGGCCTCTTAGAGACTTATAACAATGGTGCCTAGTGTTACTTCCTGCGGCACAACAGGCCAAAATAAAAACTCAATCGGTACCCACCTGTTTTCTGATTTCTGGTACCCAACTCAATAATACCAACACCCCATAAAGAAAGAACGTTAAATGTACAGGGACCCAACCCTAATCATACTGTAACTACAATATGGATGAAACACGCTGTTTCTCTTACCGAATAAAAATCTGGGGTCGAGCATAGTATACTATCCTCTGTGAAAGTGATCAACATCTGCAATTTGCTCAGGAGGTCTCTTCCCAAAAGATTTGCCGGGTCTCTGCACAATTAAACAAATGGACAGATACATTTTTAATACCTACCTTAATACTGAGATCTTCAGTATAATAAACTGACAGGATAGCCCCAGAGAAACCCTTTGTGTCCATCGTTCTGCCTGACAAGGGGAACTCAAATTCCTTAATGCAATATTTCATAGCCCCTGTGTTAATCAAGAATGAGAATGTTTGGTCACTGACCTGCACACCTGTCTTGGGTTCCTTTTTACAGATCAGTGTTAATGGACAGGACTGGGCACATCAGCGACCCCTGTGGACTGTCCTACTCCTGGTACACATTAACACTGGGGAGCGGAAAAGGACTCCCTCCAAAAACACTTGCTCCAGTATAGTGAGGCACGGTTCCTTGGGGTGTAGGATTTTTCTCCCATGTCTGCACTGATGTTTGTGTTGGCATGGTCATTGGGTTCCCAGAGGTCTTTGAACTCCCAGTTGCTAGGTTATGTTTAACCTGTACCTGCTCTGATTGTACAGAGCCTGCGGCATATGGAAGGGCCTGGGATTGTATCTGCTGAGCTCCCAGGTTAAAATACTGTGGCTGGTCACAACAATCTTGTCACACATATCCCAACCTTCCACACGACCAACACTGAATCCCACACAATCCTCCATAATTGTATCCCGTTGGCCCATTGTACTGAGGACCCATTCCTCTGAACCCGTCAAAGTACACACTTCCTCCCAGAATTCCTCCCCTGCCCCTCGAAAACCCTCTTATTTATCCTGGACCGGGAGCATACCCATCCATCCAACCCTATGTCATACCCGATTCACCCTGTCCATGTTGTCCCTATTGCCCCTGCTGTCCCTCCATATGATTCATAAATGCTGCCCTTCCAAACAAATCTTTGCATATTTCTTCTGGATAAGCTTAGCCTTTGTTTTTTTTGTTTTTTTTTCTGCCTATTCTATTCTTGCCTTGTCTTGTTCTTGCCTCCTTGTGGTCTTGCATTTCCAGCCAGCTCTTCACCTCCTTTCCTACCACCATATCTAATTTGTGTTGGACTTCCTTGAGGAGTCCCTTCTTTAACATGTGGTAAAGAATTGCCACACTTTTTCCCACACTTCTCCCGTCTTTACCCTCCACTTCTTCTGAATTAACTGAATGTGTGCAGCAGGATCATCATCCAATTTCATTGTTTTTGTTAAAATCAAATTTATATCCGATGTGTCAGGATACATCATTTATAGGGTCCCCCAAACATCTGCCCTTTAATTATTAAAAGCTGCTCCCTTGTGAGTATTTGCATCTACCTGAACTCTCAGATACCCCACTCTTTTCCAAATCTCATCTGACCGCTCCCCAATCGGAGCCCCACATAGGCTTTTCATATCACCTATGGCCAATATGACACCAGCGGCATGTTTCTCCAATGCATAAATCCACTTCCCTGCACCTGCAGTGACTTAAAGGAGGTTCTTCATCAATTTATTCAAGTCCTTGCGTGACCCTGGACATAATCCACACATTTTCACCCTTTTAGAGTAAGTAAAACTGAGTTACACCCGTTTTTGTGGGGCTTCCCCCATCTCTCCCCTACTACTTTCAATGTAGCGTGTCCTACAACTCCCTGGTGTACTTTCTATCACTGCTATTGGAGCGGGAGGTAGGGCAACTACAACCTGCTATCCCTGCTCATCATCTGATTCCCATCCCTCATCATCGTCTACTCCAGTTACAACATCCCCTAACCCTTCAACAGGCACCAAAGCATACTCAGCATTACCTTAGAATGCCATCTCCCATCCTCTCTGCTCACCCCCGGTACATGTGACAGTATCACTGTCCTCCATGTCCACCTCAACCATTTTGATAACTGATGTATCCAACCTCACAAGAACCTACCCATGTCCCCACCTTCCTTCTTCATCATCCCTTACCTGTCTTCTCTCTACTTCCCGCTGTTCATCTCTTTGTCGCCATAGCAGCACTATCTCTTCCTATGCTAGCCTCAGCTTTTCTTTCATGTATTTTAGCTCTTGTGTCTCTCCCGCTCTTCCTTACCTATCCTTTAACCTATAAGGAAAAGGGCAAATCTCCCACCTTCTCGATCCTTCATCTGCGCTTCTAGCTGCCGGCCTCACTTTCTCTCGTTCTTCCACAATTAATCTGTCTACTAAAATCTAGCAGTTGGGGGAGTTATTCCCTTCCTGCACACCATTCTCAACCTCTCTGCAGCCATAAGCATTGAAGGAGTTACGCTTCCACTTTTCTCAATATCCCATTTTTGCTGATGGAGGCATTACCTGTGTCCATCTCGCAACCACTGGAGTAGTCGCGGGGGGAAATGGAGGTTCAAACTCAGGGTCTGTATACCTTTCTGCGGGCGATAAAGTATAGCACCAATATCAGGGTAGTGCAGAAGGAATTCTCTCTCTCTCCTTTTTCGACCCCTCTTCAATGGATGATTTGAACATTATTTAATGTATATATTTCTATAGCACTGGAGCCCGCAGGCATCAGGGAGCAATACGAGAAACTCCTATAGAAGACAGAAGAGGGTGATAAAAACAAATTATTCAAACAGTAGTTTTTAATTGTTTCCTAAAAAGCAGTGGGTTTTGGGTAGTACGCAGATTTTCTGGTAGGTTGTTCCATGCCATTGCAGCCTGGACCGGGAAAGCATGACCGTAGCCACTCACCCGCTTACTCCTTGGACAAATCAGGCACATGGTGTCGGTAGACCAGGTATTTCTTGTTTATTTCTGTACCAAAATGCAGTCCTTAATATACCCAGGTGCTGCTCCATATAAATAGTAATGGACACTTGTGAGTATTTTAAGGAGAATTCTGGACTTAACTGGGAGCCAGTGTAGCTTTCTCCTGTAAGGCAAAATGTGCTCATGTCTTGGAACACCCATGACAATCCGGGCGGCATCATTCTGTTGAATATGCAGTTTTCCCAAACATCCTTTGTTTGAAATATATGGCGTGAATAATCTCAGCATTCTGAGGTGATATTGGGTTTTGCATATAATGCTGTTAATTTGAACTTCCATATTCAGTGAGGAGTCCAAAATAACCCCTAATGTTTTGATTTTCTTGGCTGTTGCGATACAAGAACCCTCAATGGCAAAACCAGTGTATGAATTATGCAATCTGGCACGTGCCTGGGGGGAACCAAATATCAGGAGCACAGTGTTATCTCTGTTAATAAATAGAAGATCTCTGCGTCCTTTGCATAATCTCCACTCAGCTCCATAAGGAGCTGAGTGTCGTCAGCATAGTTTGTGAACCAGACTCCTAGCTTTTCTACAAAGTCACATTACAGGCAGCAAAAAGCATTAAACAAGGATGGAGAAATACAGGCGCCCTCCAGAACTCCACATTCAAGCAATTCCGGTCCAGAACACACATCTCCCTAATCACTTCTAGACAACCTGTTGCTCAAGAATGATTTGATACAGCAAATCGCCTCTACAGAGAAATTACCTATACATGTTATTTCTCTCTCATAGTTTCTCATGGTCTACAAGATCGAAGGCTGCCGATAGATCTAAAAGCATCAACAGCCCTGACTTGCTCTTATCCATAGTTTTGAGCATTTTGGTTTGAAGGTCTAGTAGAGCACTCTCTGTGCAGTGAGAGGATCTAAAGCCTGATTGTCTGTTGTGAAGGAATTCAGTGTCTTCTAGATGTTGCAGAAATTGCAAAGTGGCTAGTTTGTCCCTGACACAAATGATTTAACAGAGTCTCCATGCTCCACAAAAAAAGTGATTTCTCAAAAGATAACACCAAAGTCGAACCTGCGGCACAAAATCACCACCCAAAGAACCCCACTTTTTACCCCTACCCAGGTTCTTAGTCATTCCCCACAATCACTCACCATACTCGTTTATACCACAATCACCTCTCTTAGCTTCTCCTTTTAATGATACGTCTTATTCTCACACAAAAGACAGCATCTCATCAAAAAACACTTGTCGGTCAATATCTCTGAGATATCTCATTCACTCAAGCATACAAGTAGCAAATTATTTCTACTACAGCACTGCAGGTCTCACCCGCTTCATCACTAGTATCTGTGGCTAGTTGTTATTCAGAATGCTTCATTTTTAAGGTTAGGAGGAAATTAAGGCTTTTAGTCATTTCAATATGAGATATTCAAGTATTGCAACACATTTTACTTTGTCCAATCAGCAAAATATATCTAAATAGTCAGATTTATACATTAAATGAAAGGTTTCTAAACTAAACCTTATAGGAATCGCCTTGGTTATCATACTCAAAAAAATGCCAGAAATAAGATGGTTAGAAAATGGTTAGACCCAATGTCTACTGAATCTTTACTTGTCTGTGGGGACATATCAACAATTGGTTCAAGTGTCCAGTATGTGTCATCTAAACATGTACATTGTGGCAGGTGGGGAGCTTACCAAAGAAAAGGAGTCTTTAATACTTCCAAGTGGGCAGTAGAAGATAGGATGTATAGTCTCTCAATCTCCAAATGCCAAAGTTGGAAACTTGATGCATCAGCCAGTGGATGGGGTATTCCAGCCAGGATCAAATTTTGAAGCCCTACCCGAGTTCTGAAACAATGGTAAGTAAAAAGGAAGTGTCTTGTCTTAAAGACAAAATTCTACTCTGCTATTCTAAAGGACTTACTTGTGTTTTGTTCAATAAGGAACAACGAGGTACCACAGGAAACGTCCGTGAGCAGGAGCCAGTAGAGCGGTTTCTGCCATTATGGAAGGGAGGCCATATTTATATATACGAGCCATCAGTGGCGTCACTTGTGCATGCGCAGGTGACGTCACGCGAGAATTAACATGGTGCTGATGTTTATAGAAGAAACACCACCAATGTAATGAAAAAAACGTATGTTTGTAATGCGGGTAAGAGTTTGTCTGTCATTTTGGTTACACGGAAAAAAGCCTGCATATCGTTCTGTGCTTAAGAAGGTGTATGACTTCACTTTGCGCATGCACAAATGATGTCATGAATAACTTATTATCTTCTTGGTATTTGTAAATAAAGACTTCACAAATGTTTTGGTATAAAGGATTGTCTAGTGAAGGGAGCACTTGTGATACCATTATGAGTTACATAATAATTTAGTTTAGATAACTAAATGCACGTGTATAGATAAGTGCCTTATAAATTTAAACAGGCCGTCACTTCGAGCTAACGCGGGTGACATCTTGATTGCAGAGCCCATAGGTTATAAGAAAAAATACTGTTTGAAAGGTGAATGAGTGCAGAATATCCGCTTGATTAAATGTCTAAAGAAGGAAGGACATGACGCTACTTCGCATATGGAGTAAGATTACAAATCCTGAAAATAGGAGTGATAGTTAGCTAGAGAGGGTAAACTCAGATACATTCACATACCTTTTGGTGAGTTTGCAAGGAATAAGGAATGTGTTCAACTTAACAAATGTGTCTCTATGCAAATGTAGGCAACCACCTTAAAACAAGAGGTGTGGTATTGAATGTCACTTACAAATCCTAAAACAAGAGGTGTATGAGATTTAACGTACCGATAAGAGTGACCATGTCAGCCCTATTGAAAAATATACAAAATTTAAAATACAGTAGATTGCTAATGTATAGTACTTGTATGTTCAACATAATCATGCATATCTCATTGCCAGCATTTTCAATGTTTTCATCTAACCCAAATGTGAGGGTGTGCAAAATACTAATATGACATGCTATTATGACACAATCAGTATTTCAAAAAGGGTTTGTCCATCTCTTGAGAGATGTGTCAAATGAAAAAAATGTCTACATTAAATGACTTATTGTTAGCACATGTAAGTCAACAGAAATAGCTAAAGGGACAGATGGAATAAAGGGGAGATCATAATAGCTCTGTAGGTTAAAATTAGGGGGTTGCTGATTTGGAGAAGCCACTTCCTTAAACCATTACTGTTTCTGTTGTTTTATAAATAAATGTCCTAGGTAGTAGTCTTCATTAATTCCGAGTGGGGTCATGGCATCCAATCTGTGGATCCAGAACAGTTCCCTTTGGGCTAGAATCTTTGGTAGATTACCTCCTGTTGGTGGGGGGTGTAGCACTTCTAAAATGACCACTCTCATCTCTGTGATATTGTGTTTATTATCCCTGAAGTGCCTGAATACAGGTGATTTAATACTTTTAGTCCTAATGCAGTACTTATGTTCTGTCCACCTTTCCTTGGCATTTCTGATTGTCTTGCTTACATAATATTTGCTACAAGGGCAGCAAAGTGCGTAGATCACAATTTTCGTGTCGCAAGTGGCATAGTTTTTTAGCATTATTTTTTTACCAGTATTTGGGTGTCTGATATGCTCACATTTAATAATGCTGAAACAATGTTGGCAGTTAAGCCAGGCAAATGTTCCAAATTTCTGTTTACAAAATGTGCCTTGGGTAGGTTGTTTTGGTTTTTCTGCTTTAATAAGCTTGTCTCTGGGGTTTCTTCCTCTCTTGTATGCCATCATTGGCGGATCTGGAAGCTTGTCTCTGGGGTTTCTTCCTCTTTTGTATGTCATCATTGGCGGATCTGGAAAGAGTTGCTTCAATGTGTTGTCTGATCTGATGCGGTCGCAATTTTTGTGAATTATCCTTTTGACTTGGAAGCTTTGACTTGAATATTCTAACAAGTGTACCAGACTTTTTTCTTCCTTGTTGGTATTACTTTGCAGTAAGTCGCTCCGCTCCTGTGCATTTGTTCTGACAATAGCTTTATTGATGGTTTCCATGGAGAAATTCTAGAAATCTCTCTTTCATGGTGTCATACTCATCCTGTAATTTGTCTGCATCAGATGTAATTCTTTTGAGTCTATGTAACTGACTGTAAGGTAAATTTTCCTTGAGATGTTTTGTATGAAAGATATTGTGTTGTATATATACAGAAAGGGGGCCACTCAGTGGCCACAGTGGTCTGCCTCGGGGGGTAACATACCAGTAGGGGGCGGAATCTATACTCTCAACAAAACAAGGGTACTGGTATGTTAGGTGTAAAGCCAGTGTGAAGTGTAAATGAATTAGAAATATTCACCCGGTCTAAACCCATGTAACCTTAATGGTTATCGATATTGCATGCATATGTGTGTCCTAGAACACTCCTTGAAAATAAACAGATTTTTGGAGAGGTTGATGTTAAAACTTTATATCAAAAAATTGGTGCATATAATAAAATCCAAATTGGAAGGACATATATAATCAAGAACATAAACATAGAGATAGATCTCCCATTTGTAGATTGAATATAGAGACTTTCAAACAATCACAAAATGAGAATTAATACAACAAAGAAAAACATAAAGCAATTTTCAATATTGACCAAAAGAACCAGTTATTTATCACTGGGATGCTTGATTAAATCAAAAAAACACAACCCAACAAAAAGTAATGAATACACTTTTGGTGATTAGAATCAATTCCCAAAACTGAAGGTATTGTGTGTCGGGATAGGGTCTGACATTGTGGTGTAGACAGCTGTTAATATCTGATGGCTTTCTATATATTTTGGTGTTGAATCCTGTTCCATTTCTTTCTATATTAACATCATGAAAATTCACTGATGGTTTACCCACTTCTATGGTAAAGCTGATTCTCTTGTTACATCCGTTGTGCCAACATTGTGTCATTTAATTCTCTGTACCAATCCATATTCCAAAGATATTGTCTATGTACCTTTGCCAGCATTTAATTTTGTCCTTCCATTGTGGATTCTCCAATACATAGCTATTTTCAAATTGATGCATGACGATGTTGGCATACGAAGGGGCCACTGAAGAGCCCATGGATGTGCCAGCTATTTGTAAGTAGTATTGTCCATTGTATCTGAAAAAATTGTTGTACAGTATGATGTTAATGAGTTCCAATGCAAACACTTTGTGAATAGTGACTTTGTTATGTCGAAGTAAAAAACGTTTGAGTGATTCAATTCCCTCTTTGTGGGGGATGGAAGTGTAGAGACTATTTACATCCATTGTGAAGTGGATAAGGTTTTCCTCAGTCAGGGTTAATGAATTGATTATTTGCCAAAAAAGAGTAGTGTTTAGTTTTTTGAATTAATGGTTGTAATGTTGTGTCCAAAAAGATTGCCAGTGGTTGAAAGACTCTCTCAGTTCCAGCGACGATTGGTCGCAAAGGCAGGTGAATGTGTTGCAATACTTGAATATCTCATATTAACATGATTAACAGCCTTAATATCCTCCTAACCTTAAACATTGAGTATTCTGAATAGACACAGATGTTATGTAATATACGTTTTTATTAGACATGTACTAAAATCTCTTTATAAAATGTGTTTCTCTTTATAGAAATTGATTGAAATGAATGTTTGCCCCTGGTGAAGAGTGAATAATACTCAAAACGTGGTGGGCCAATTCCATAATAAAGAAACTAATTGTTTTTACATTGTCCAACTGGTCAAATTATATTATTGCCATTTTTTAAAATAATTTTATGTTATGATGTGACAAGACAAAGTTATGAATCAATATCCTGCAACAATCTGAAAATACACAACAGTCTATACAGTCCCTCTCTTATTGGGGGGAACAGACATAAGACTGTACCTTATAAATACCTCTTAGGCTTAGGCCATTGAAATAGTGTGCAGGGGACGCAGGTTTCCTAATTAGGAAATGTTTTGTTTTGTACCAGCCATCTGATTGCATGTGTACTGTCCCTGTGCCCTTCGGCCTGCTAAGGGAATAGGTGGTGCCTGTGGATGAGGGTGAAGTCCAACCTGAGTGCTACTGCTTTACCACCACGTGTAACAATATTGTGCAGGACACACCATGCAACAATAATGTTTCACACTACAGGCAGTGCATATATACATACACTACCTAAGTGATCAAGGGAGTGGAAGCGTGACTTGAGCACCCCTGAATGGGCACACCACAATGCCCATATTGGCTTTGTGTGCTGTGTTGTAGTTACCTCATCTGGGGTGGCTGGATTCCTCAAGGGTGTCTACAGGAATGGTGAGAGCGGGTAGGCACTGTCTTCTGAAAAGTTGGAAATTGTTGTTGTTAGCATTGATTGTCATTGCTTGTTTTTCTGTGTGTCATGGGACTGCTTGTGCGTGTGTCATAGTTGACACTCACCCAGCAGCCAAGTGTTTCCAAGGGTTCCCGATGCAAGGTCCTGCTATATCGGGAAATGGCATAAGATGTAGCTGTCATGAGTGCATCCTGAGAAATGTATATTTACATGCATGATGTGTCCCTTGGCATCACTGATAACCTGCACATTAATGTAATGCCAGTGTTTCATATTTCAATGGTTGTGCTAATATTTTTCAGTGGGCTGGAATGCTAAAAGGGTGCATTCAATGGCTCCCAGAGCCCATGAAAAGTGTGCTATTGCGTAGAACTCCTGGCACATTCTCTTCCCTGCCTGCAGTGTGCGTGGCATGTATATATGCCTACGCACATGTGCTAATATGCAGCACTATCCCTGGTGGTGGCGCCTGGATTGTGTGGGCTTCGATATGCACCTGACAATCACTGTGGTGCACTGAAATGATCCAGTTGCCAGGAAGTGAGGAGATTATAGCACTTTCTCCAAGGGTGTCAGTGCGTTGGTACACATGGTGAGTGATGCCAGGTCATTCTCCAACTCCCTGACGAGCACTAAGATAACATGGGGAGGAATCTGTATCTTGCATATGCAGTGCTTTAAGTGGGGTAAGAAATTGAGGGGGGCCCTCGTTTGGGGGCGTGGCTTTCATTGTGGGCGTGGCCTAAAAGTGCACAAATCACAGTAAGGTGCACAAACAAATATATAAATGTATGTGAGCATTTATATGTTTGTATGCGTACTACTATGGTGTGTGTACTTTTCAAACCATATTTTATAAACATAGCAATGTTTCATATTTCTATGTTTATAAAAGGTGGCTTGAAAAGTGCACAAACCATAGTATTTTACGCACACTTGTGTGCTTACCTTACTATGGTTTGTGTACTTTTCAATCCACCTTTTATAAACATAGCTATTTGTAACATGTTTCTGTGTTTCTAAAAGATGGCTTGACACGTAAACAATTCAAGGCATCTTTTATAAAGGGTTGATGACGGACAAAACAAACCGCAAGGTGGCTTTGTCCGTCGACAAAGCTTTATAAAAGATGCCTTGAATTGTGCACGTTTCAAGCCGTCTTTTATAAACATAGAAATATTTCTAACTTTATAAAAGATGGCTTGAAACGTACACAGTTCAAGGCATCTTTTATAAAGCTTTGCCAACGGAGAAAGGCACCTCGGGCTCTGTGATCTATCTGCTCAGAGCACATAGATCACTGAGCCCGAGGCGTCTTTCACCCTCTGTGAACCCGCGGGCTCCGTGATCTAATCTGCATATTAGATCACGGAGCCCGCGGGGGTCAGTGACCTGGGGAGGGAAAACAAAGGCACATTAACTTCCTCTGATGACCCTGATGAGGGGTCATCAAAGGGAGTTACACTGACAGAAGTGCCGCCAGCCTCAGCGTCGCTGTGGCTGGCTGGCACTTCTGTCAGCTTGGCGACATAATGACGGGTGCATCTCCCGTCGCGGCTGCGGCCGCGCGGGATAATGCATCCCGCCAATGTTGTGTGGGACGGGGGGCCCCGGCTGGTCCCCGGCTCAGCCCCACTTTCTGGAGACTGCCGGGGCCCGGCCCCGGCAGGCCGCGGCCCACTTTAAGCACTGTGCATATGCCTCCTCATCTGGCATCACACATAAAGTGGTTCATGCATGGAGGACTCTGGTCCTTCCCCTTATCCTCCTCCATCTTTTTCCATGCGTTAGGATCGGTGCTAGTAAAGCATGGTGTGCCATTGTGGAAGTCTTATATTCAATGGTGTTGCATTGTGCTTTTATACTTGAGCTTTCATTGTGCTTTGTAGTTTGCGACGTGCACCAGGTGGCAGTAAGATCGCAAGATGTGTATTCTCCTTTGGAATCCAGACAACTGTGCATTGCTTTCTATGAATAGGGTTTCCTTAGTGCTTAACAGGATGTGCTCATTATTTACAGGGTGAGCCCCTCCCCACGGCCATGTTATTCCTGAAGCACAACGCAAAGTGGGGTGGACCAGCGCAAAGTGATATCCATGAATTGGATATTGGTATTTTGCGCAGCACAAAGTACACTTTTAAACTTTGAAATGATGACATCGTAAGTAAATGGTATCCAGTGAAGCACGCCCCAGATGTATAACTCCTTCAGCAGGCATGCTTCCTTTGTCACTATGCTTCAGTAAGACCCTTCCTAATATGCTAAGGTGCAAGATCACATTAGTCTCATTTGAAGTTATTTTTGGCTTCAAAGACAAGAAGAACGTAAGCAGTACTGATGACTTCTTTCCTCATTCCATCTGGTGTGCATGCACCTGATTCCTCAAAGCTTCACACAACGCAGTGGCACAGAGGAGAATGAACTGAGGAGATTTCAGGGGCGGGGGCAATAATGAAGGGTGGGTAGAACTAGATTTTGACTGTAGGAGGTTATAGTGATACCACCCAGCAGAGAGATGCTGTTTGACCTCAAGAATACTAACTAGAACAAAGGACGATTATGAAATCCTTAAAGTAAGTGGTAACATTGAATGCATAAGAATATATATGCGCCTGTCTGCCAGAGATTATACACATTTTATTTAAAAGGATTCTGCATTATAAACGAAATCAAACTCCGAAAATTCCACATGAGGTGACAAGTGGGGAATTTACATGTTGCAAATAGATTTTGGATCTTTGCCTATATTTTGGGAATATCTTTTGGGATCAGCTGCCTAATCCAGGTGTTCGACAGCCCTCGAAGAACCCACTATGTTATTTATGTTTTCTTTTCCTTTTTTTAACATGCTTATGGCTACAACAAGTTTTAAGGCCATGAGCGTTGATGTTTTTCAAAGTTGTTCATGTATGTATTGACGATTAATGTTTGGAATCATAAAAAACCTGATACAAAATTAAATAAATGACACCACTAAAGGTAAAACTGCCTGCCACTATTTCCAAAATTATCTTTATTATGCTGGGAGCAAGGGCAAGGACAGTGGGAAACACTTTGACCAGGGCAGCAGTGTCTTTAGAAAGCCGAGGAGATGACTTAATGACAGAATTCATTGATGGCAGTCAAGTCATCAATGCAGTGTAGATAATGTAATGGTGTTATACTTAGGCTGCTACAGGTAAAACTGCACCCCATGTGGGTGGGATATGACAAATTACCAGAATGCTGCTTTTCTTTCCCTTTAATTTTCCACCGCTTGACAATCGAATAAATAAATATATAAATATATAAATTCTTCCACAGCTTTTCGAAGTCAATAGAATTTGGAATTTGCTATGCCTGTCGGATCGTCAGACAGTGTGTAGAGTTGATTGTAAATGTCGCATCACTATATCAGAAGATTGATAGGTGAAAGGCCCGCTTCTTTCCCGCCTTCTCCCCACGACCTGTATCAGCGTGTCAACAGCTTGAATCATCGCTCCCTCACGATTGAATAACTATGCCAGTCAAACGCTTATGATTTTTAAAGCTGGAATTTTTGGAAAGCACACATTTTTGTGGCATACGGCAGGTTTCATTTGCAAACCTTCTGCGCCTCCTCTTAAGCTTGCATGCCTGATTAGTTACTTTGTGAAGGAGAGGCTCAGAACCTCGCCAAATATTCCAGTTGGATGATTACAAGTTGTGCATTATTTACTGCACACATAATTGGTGTTTTCCAAATGTTCCGGGAGATTCATGTAAAAATGAACACAAACTAAAGTGTACGTCACTAAGGCACCAGTCTGTCATTTTCTTCTTTATTTTGAGCAACTACACATACATTTAAACACGTTTTATAGGAAACAACAGAGCAGTTAAAAGCCCGTATTGTGGTATGGGAGTCATTGTCCCTAATCCTTCTGCAGCAGGGGGGCCAGATTGCTTCCAAGTGTACAGAAAACAGACATGCACAGCGAGAAAGGATGCATAACACGTGCCACTTAGTTACTCACAACTTTTTCTCTGATCTCGTGTGGGGCAGTTGTTTTGCTTCAATTGTCATTACATACTAAAGTCAGGGTTCTTTACACCTCGTTACACCAGCTCGCATTTTGCTCTCGATGTACATTCCCATGTCGCATTTAACGAGGGCTTTACTGCCTGGGAAACTGTCAGGCACATACACTGGTTGCCTAACGAGGACTGAGGGCCTCATTACGACCCTGGCGGTAAGGGGTCTACGCCAGCGTTAGCTGCGCCGACCCCTTACCGCCAATTACGAGGTCCCCTAGCGCCATGGTGCTTTTAACACCTGCTTTTAGCAGGTGTTAAAATCCATGGCGCTAAGGGACCATGGAGTTAATTACGCCACCGTAATTTACGGTGGCGTAATTAACGCCTTCCCCACTCCCATTATGCCCTATGGGGCAAAAATGGGAATGGGGAAGGGTAAATGGGGATTGGGGACTTACCGCCCCGCCTAGGTCGGAATGGGGCGGTAAGTCCGCCAACCACCATGGCGTAAACGTAGTTTACGCCATGGTGGTAAAGTCACGGCCCAGGCGGTAACTTACCGCCTGGGTCGTAATGAGGTCCTGAGTCAATTTGAGTAAAGCGAACATTAATCGCATTGGCCCTCATTACGACCCTGGCGGTAAGGGGTTTACGCCAGCGTTAGCTGCGCCGACCCCTTACCGCCAACTACGAGTTCCCAGAGCGCCATGGCCACTTTTCCGCCCGCTTTTTGCGGGCGTAAAAATCCATGGCGCTATGGGACCTCGGTGTTAATTACGCCACCGTAGTGTACGGTGGCGTAATTAACACCTTCCCCACTCCCATTGAGCCCTATGGGGCCGAAATGGGAATGGGGAAGGGTAAATGGGTCAATGGGGACTTACCGCCCCGCCAACCTCGGAATGGGGCGGTAAGTCCGCCATCCGCCATGGCGTAAAGGGACTTTGCGCCATGGCGGAAAAGTCCGCCGATGGCGGAAAAAATCCGCCAGGGTCGTAATGAGGGCCATTGACTATATTTCCATTTTCCTGGGTAGTGGTACTCCTGTGATGCGTTCACCACATTCAAGTATCTCAGTCATGTTAAAGACATGCCAAACCCAAAAGGGTGGATTGTATGCAGTGACTCCCATAGTCCGAATAAAGCTACACATCTAAATGCTCAGGTTCATGTGTCCATATTTCATGATTGCGTACAATTAGGCATTATAACAGAGACGCTCATATAACTTGCACACATATGTTCTGTGACACTGCAGACGGTGACTGTTAGTGCGCCGTGCTTGCTGAGCATTCCCATCAACATGTAACCAGAGAGAGAAAGGCCCTGCTCTAATTAATAAAGCATCCTCTTCCGAAAAGGCAATGCTGCCACACAGGCGCGTTTACCTGCGGTAAAGCAGCAACCTGGGAAAGGTTGGGGGTAGACCTGCTGCTATGTAGGAGAACGGTGGCTGGGGTGAGAACAAGAGAGCTTTGCTTTGCCTTTAACCAATCTGGGGTGTATCCCTCCTCCTTTGCAATACGTGTGCAGTTACCCAAGCTCCAGAGTGTCCTGCTGTTCCACAGTGAATGGTGCAACCAACAGACTGTAGATGTGCGCAGTTTTGTGGTAGACCATATTCCCTGCTTTGCTTATTCCTCCCTTCGTCCTGTGTTCACTTTGATAGCGATCATTAGCAAAACCGTCTTTTCCTCTCCTCTTTTCTATAATCTGCATTTATAATTTTCACCTGCCTCCAACGAATCCAAATGCAAAAGGAACTACTTATTTTCCTTCCAGCTGAATTCCTTGGCAACTACCTCACTCAGTACATGTTGCTTGCTTCCCTTGCTCTTTCCTCTTCGACTCTGAATTATAGTGATTGCACTGGGTGACGTGCATGTGGCGTTTTCTCGGGCACCAGTCTTGTTGAGCCACCTTTTCATTATTTCTTTCTTCTCCCTATTGTGGAGAAGTCAAACAGTGAATTGGCCTAATGACTCCACTGGCTTTGTCTTTTTAGAGTAGACCGAAATCACTCGTTTGGGCATGCTCACCATGGCACCTATTCAGTAGAAGAGCAGCAGAGAATCCCGTTCCCAGAAGGAAAACGATTTAGCAAAAAGTATTCAGTCAGTTGAAAAGAATTCAGACAGTAAGTACTGTAATATGTGTAGAACTGTGGATCTTCATTGCTGTTCTGGTACTAGTGCCCACATTTACTGCATTCTGGCCTCCTGCAATGCAGGTCCAATGGGCATGCTACTCATGTCTGCTTGAACATGACCATGATTATTCAACTCTTGCAAATGTATGACTATGAAGAAAGCTGAGATGGTACGTATGGCCATGACCATGATTATCTCTATACAACAGGTTGTATCCTATATTTCTGTTTTACGAGGGGTTTGTAATGTATCAGGGTGCTAGTTCTATGAACAGCAAAAAAGAACCACAAACTTCCTCCTACTCCGGCATTTTAGCTGATTGTCAATTATCATAACCAAGTGCACACCTTCAAGTTATATTCATTCAAGTGCATACATGCCACTTCTGGCAGCATCTCTACAGGGCAGGAGCCCTCCTCGCACCGGGAGGATCCAGCCTTTGATGCCTCCCCCAGCCCCAATCGACCGCCTACCTTCCACACGGTCTGCAGGAGCAGCTGTGCCCATCTGTACAGCGCTGCTGGAGCAGTCGCTGTGAAGCACTCCCTGTGCTTCTTTAGGTGAGCCTCACTCACGAGTCACGAGTGCGCAGTGAATCTCCTCAGGCACCCGAAGCCCACTGCCTGCACCACGCCGCCGAAAGAGCCTCCCAAAATGGCCGCCGCCATTGTTTACTGCGTTGCCTAGCAACGCGTCTCGTTCTTCTGCATGCCAGCCCGCCGGCAGCCGGAAGCTGGCCCAATCGAGGAAGGCCCAGAGAGCAAGGCCCTTCCTGTTTGCCCCTGCCCCTACTTCTGGCAGCATCTCTACAGGGCAGGAGCCCTCCTCGCACCGGGAGGATCCAGCCTTTGATGCCTCCCCTAGCCCCGATCGACTGCCTACCTTCCACACCGTCTGCAGGAGCAGCCGTGCCCATCTGTACAGCGCTGCTGGAGCAGTCGCTGTGAAGCACTCCCTGTGCTTCTTTAGGTGAGCCTCATTCACGAGTCACGAGTGCGCAGTGAATCTCCTCAGGCACCCAAAGCCCACTGCCTGCACCACGCCGCCGAAAGAGCCTCCCAAAATGGCCGCCGCCATTGTTTTCTGCGTTGCCTAGCAACGCGTCTCGTTCTTCTGCGTGCCAGCCCGCCAGCAGGCGGAAACCATCCCAATCGAGGAAGGCCCTTCCTGTTTGCCCCTGTTCGCCTCTGGAGTCACAGAGCCAGCCCTCCCTGGACTCGAAGGCTATGTGAGTAGAACACTTCACACCAAGACTGCTCTGCATTGCCCCCAGACTCTGAATTGCGTAAATCACGATATGATTCTATCTTGTAAGTCATTCCTTGTACCAGTAACTTTGCCTAGGTCTGCACATGTCGCATTGCAATGCTAAAATCTCATACTCATGATTCAAAATGCCTCATTACGTATTTGTAGACAGTGAATGCTTTTTTCACATTTCTGCCATCTGACATCCTCTAGTCAGCTAGCGCGTCGCACTACCAGAACCACCGCTGCTCAGTCTCGCCTCCCTGCACGTGCAAGTGCACAACAGAGTACTCCAGCATGTTACCAGGGCTGCACCACCAGATTAACACTCTACTACTCATAGGCACACTCCTCGCCACCACAATATATGGACGACATTATCTACACTCTTGCTTACCTAGCTCCAGCATCATGACGCCGTCCAACACAAACTCAACACCTTCTCACTCTAGTCCCGACACCACGCATCCTCACACCTCTATACCTAATAGCTGCACCAGACTGTGCAGACTGAGGACGCGCACACTACCTAGGTCCTTCTCTTCGCAACACATCCCAACATCACACAGAAACTATAGACTAGGTTCCCGCACATCCGTCTCCCACAACCTTATGGCCAGGATTCCTCACATCCTCACACCGTGAACTAGCCTCACACCCACTCCTAAACCATTCATCCCATCCAACCTCAAGCAGAAAATACAAACAAAACAGCAGCCTCCCAACAGAAGTCAGGTAGAGCCAATACTCAAATGCGCATTACTTAACACTCGATCGCTCACTGCCCATGCCTTAGAAATCAATGAGCTCATCTCCAGTCTCGACTTAGACGTGCTAGCCATCACAGAGACCTGGCTACATGAAGCTTCAGGCCCCGCCATTACTTTAGCTGTGCCAGTAGGCTACTCCATCCTTAGGCAAGACAGACCTACAAAATCAGGGGGGGGTTGCCCTAATCTATAAAGACATCCATCATATCAGACCCACACCCCGCACATGGGAAGGGAATGCAGACATACTATCGGCCAAACTACCCCTCTCTCACAACAACACCATTAACATTCATGTCATCTACCGGCCCCCAGGACTCCCAGCCGATTTTCAAGGGCAAATCATGCACATTCTCAGCGAAAACTTAAAAAAATCCACCAAAACCTTAATCTAGGCTATAACGATCCCAAGGACAAAACAGAAACCTCCTTCCTCAAGGACCTCTCCAACCTAGACTTCACACAAAAAATCGTGTCACCCACCCACACCAAAGGTAGAACTCTAGATTGGCTGGCTGACCATAACTGCAGCTCCTCTATCACATCCAATACATTCCTCCCTTGGACAGATCACAGCTGCATACAATTCTCTATCCCCACGATACCTACCAAAAAAACACCAGTATATAAATCTGCCACCTTATCCAGAAGCTCCAAAAAATTAACTGCAGACAATTTACGCCCCCTTCTCAACACCCCATGCCTCGCCCCACCTTTCCCACAAGATCCTAACATCCTAGCAGACATACTCAAGGATATGCTCACCAATGCTATAAATTCCATTGCTCCTCTAGAAGAGAAAAAAGAAAAAAAGTCTTTCCATTCAAACGCATGGTTCACAGAGGACCTCCAAGCTCTGCGTAACAAAAAGCGCCAAGCACTTAAAAATTGGCAGGCCAATCCATGCGACATCACCAAAGACTTATTCAAAGACACCGCAAAAAAATACAAAGCCGCCATCTTCAATGCCAAATCTGAATCATACAACCGTCGAATATCATACTCGAAGTGCCACTCAAGAGAACTCTTCTCCATCTTTAAAGAGCTCACAGTGCCTCCCACTTCCACTGACAAGATCATCAAGGATGAAGGCTGGTGCAACAGTATCCAAGCCGCCATGCTCAACAAAATAGACCTCCTACAAAACAAAATCCGTGACCACTACAATACCCTGCCGAAACAGAGTCGGCACTCAGATTCTCAATCGTCTAGCAAAACCATTAACATCCCCAAATTTGCCTTTAACAAAGTTTCAGAACTAGAAGTCCTGGACATTCTGAAACATTTGAAACCATCGACTTGGAAAGCCGATACATGCCCTCCAAAGTTAATCAAGGACTGCGCTGAACCACTTGGCCCAATCATTACCGCATTCATTAATGCCTCATTCAAGACCTGCTCTGTCCCAGACAGTCTCAAAGAAGCTTGGGTGCACCCACTCTCGACCCCACGGTGCCTAACAACTACAGACCTATAACAACAGTCCCCTTCCTTCTCAAGATTTTAGATAAAGTGGCACACAGCCAAATCCAACTATACCTTGAAACTAACTCCATCCTAGGTACCAGACAGTCAGGCTTCCGCAAAGGTCATGGAACAGAGACTGCTCTGCTGGACCTTAAAAACCAAATAACCAAGATACTGGACACAGGTAAACCCGCCCTTTTACTTCTCCTCAACCTCTCAGTGGCATTCGACCTAGTGGACCACAAGACCCTCACCTCACACCTCTCCCACTCTGCACACTTCTCCGACCAAGCCACCTCCTGGATAACATCATTTCTTGAAGGGAGGGCCATGAAAGTCTTTTCTAACACTTCTAACGCAACACCATCCATAATACACTGCAGTGTCCCTCAAGGCTCTTGTACAGCACGTACGCTATACAACTTATTCACTAAGCCCCTTTTCGATAAACTGGATGCACTTGGGATTGCCTACACCAACTACGCAGACAACACCCAAGTGCTCCTCCCACTAACAGGCTCATACCACAAAGACGCTCTGGCTCTAAAACACATATACGCCACTATTCAAGCTTGGATGGCCACTAACGGCCTATGTCTTAGTGGGGATAAGACTGAAATCCTTATCATCGGCCAAAAATCCACACTGGCCAGGCTAGATAGTCGCTATGCCAATTTCAGCATCGACAACTGCACTATCCCAGTCCTATCTTCTGTGAAAACGCTAGGGGTCTACATTGATGCAACCTTGTCTATGGACAAACAAGTTAGTGCCATTGTCTCCGCATCTGCACTAAGCACTAAATTCATCAACGCCATCAAACCATTCCTCTCCAAAGAAAACTGCCTATCAATAGCAAGAGCTACCATAGGCGCTAAACTTGACTATTGCAATGCACTCCTAGCCGGCACCTCTGAAAAAAACCTAAACAAACTTCAGGTCACTCAAAATAACGCTCTAAGAGCAGCCTTAAGCATCTCCAAAAGGGACCACATCTCACTGGCAAGACAATCAGTTCACTGGCTCCCTGTCAAAGAACGCATCACCTTCAAGCTACTGACTACTACCCACAAATGTATCCACCACACTACACCATCATATCTCTCAGACACTATTCTCAGACCGACCTCTACACTAACCAACTCACTGTACCACGCATCAATAAGACTACAGCAGGAGTGCAGGGTTTCCCCTACATAGCACCAAAACTCTAGAACAATCTCCCCCACGCTCTAAGAGCAGAAGGCTCCCTCACAGCGTTTAGAAAAAAACTCAAAACCTCTCTCTTTAACTAAATTTCCTCTACCTACAGCCAAACAGGCACACATTGCTAAATATTGTTATTGTCTAAACCTGTATGCTTGTATGCCTCTATGCTGTAACTAAGTCGCGCTATTCCTGTAACCAGCGCTATCTCTGTAACCAGCACCACGATGCCTCAGTGCTGATTCTGTGCGCTTAACAAATACGAATAAATAAATAAATACAAACGTCTTTGTTGGAAATCAAATGACCTGGTATTCTTTGATGTATTGCATTTTATTGTTTTGTTATTGTTTGAACCCAGATCAAATGTGTTGTATATGAAAATATGTCCAATGTGAGAACATTGTCTGTGACATATGTTTTTATGTATTTTTATGTGCTTTAATATACAAGAAAAAATTGGTTTTGAAAAAAAAACAGGTACTCAAGATGAGTCAATAATAAAATATGGTGCCCGTGTTTAAACTTTAAAAAAGTATGTTTTGGTCAATAAGAAGTTTGTATGGTTTATAACTTCAAGTGTGCACTTGGTTCTGATAATTAACAATCAGCTAAAATGCAGGGGTAGGAGGAAGTTTGTGGTTCTTTTTTGCTGTTCATGACCATTATTATTCAGCTCTTCCAAGTGTATGGCTGTGCAGAACGTTGAGAGGTTACGTATGACCATGACCATGATTATGCAAGGATCAAAAGTGCACCTCATAGGACACACCTATAAATACTCCACTAATGCAATTTAAAACATACAGTAACTCTTCCTAGAAATAATTCTTTTTTCAAATGTAACTAATCTAGTCTTCAAGGGAAATTACTGTGACATTAACACACATATGTACTAACATCCTTCCTTCACAATTGCAGTGAAGACCACACTCCTGAAAACCTGCAGCGTCTGAAGTATAAGACAGAACCCAGAAGAAACCTATTCTTTGCATTCAACAAAGTAAGTGCAATGCTGTCATAATGTTCTAACTGTTACTCAAACACTGTAAAACTCTAGTATTTTAGAACAAACAATTGTATCAACCCTACAGCATTAAATTCAGTATTACTAATTGCACCTCAACAGATGCACACTTTGTATTGTTATCTCAACACCAGTATAGTAACACACAAATACAAGAATAGCCTTCCCAACCTGAAGTAACGGCCCATTCAACAATCACACACCTCTACATACATGCCTACCATCATACTCAGACACACATGCACAATGCAGGCATATATTGCACAACGTCCCAACCCAGACTTTCTGTTTTTCTCCAATAGACACCAAAGAATGCCTACCAAAAAGCAACTCTGTAGAAAGCAAAGCAAAAATAGAGCAAATCAAAACAAAAATGTACAAAATAGGCATCCACCTCTAGCAGAATTTATTCAAAAAATCCAAACAAAACAGCTAATACAGTCACTAAGCAAAACTAAAGCAGCTTGTAGTAAAGAAACTTTGACTCCTCTTTCAAAATGTAAAGTTAAACATACAGTGGTTAAAAAGACTGCAACTACCACTAGTGCTAACACTGCACCTATAAATCTTGATGTAGCCACAAGTAAGCCTACCAAATAAAATGATTTTACAAAAAAATGCTCCACCACAGAGTCCTTCAGAACCTTATAAAAACAGGAGAGACATCACGTGCAACCGTTAAAACCTACCGCAGAAAACTAATCCTGGAAGCTGTCATAGACAGTGCAATCCTTCTCAAAAGGAAATTATTTATATTAGTTTTAATTTTAATTAAACCACTAAAAAAACTAACTACTAAACTACAACAAGGACTTCTCAACAAACTGAATATTAGCAAAGATAGCTTCATAAACATCTGTTGTGTCACACCACCAGCACAGAAACATAGTTCAATGAAGAAGCATACAAACAAAAGCAAACAAACTCAATTGCCATACATAGCAGTTGACGAGGGTATGAAAAGCGTAATACCATCATGGAACAAGAAATGCTGCTCACACAAATATCTCTAGCAAACTTAGCATCAACTCTCCATTCCACTGAACCAATACGTCCAGTCTACAAATGGCCATGCACATCAGATAATATCTTTCATATCTTTACGCCAGTACATCAATCAGTATGTGAAAGGCAAAGACAAATTGAAAATAAAACTATTACAAACTATGGACGCCTGTCCAGTGCACAAACACACAGGACTACAAGGACATTCATTAGCCTGCATTGCTGGACCTATTTGTAAAAGCACCTTCCACCATATCAAAATGATAGCAACACACTATTCAACTATAAGACATCTCATTCATAAAGTCCTGCTTTAGCACTGGCCAATTCAAATAACAATCTTCAACATGGTACAGCCAAGGAACTACTCGAAGAAATAGAACACATTCAGAGAAAATATTTTGGAAGTGAAAGCCATTTGCAAAATCCAATATCTTTAGAACAGACTAGCAACAACTTTACAGATGGCAACCTTCTACTACACACATACAAAAAAGAAATATTAAAGTTTAAAAGCACTTCTGCTGAAGCAACAAACCATGTGTTTGTGTGTTGCCGCAGGACTTTTTATAAAATAGTACAAAAACTGTAGACATAATGTACAAAATAGAAAACAATGAAGATTCCAAATGGTTCCTATTGACTCTCTATATTATAGCAGAAAACAAATATGAAATTACTAACCCCTCAATACTTAGCAAATACTGCACTGCAAAACTTGACAACAACCAAATACCTTCAGTTGCTATCACTAATAACTTGGAATTATTCCCACTACCAAAACCACTGCACAACTTAACTTTTATGAGAGCATTATAATTCAAACAGTGCACCAATTTCAAGCAATAATACGCCTTCGACCAAAAACCGCAAAACAACCTCCCTCTCAATTACTAAAAAGCATTTTTGGCAAAGTAGTTTATTTGCCATTAGATCCTAAAGAAAACGTACACACTATGGCAGTGCAACTGTCAATAGAACAATCTTTGATTATCCTAGTAAATGCCGTACCTACAAAAGACAAAAATATTTGGCAGCAATTAGTGGTCTTGCATAAAGTAAGAAAAGCCCTGCAATATCTAAAAGACAACAATGAATCCTACAAAGAAATAGACATTGAAGACAACCTGAGGGAAACCACTGAAATAATTCAACACTCATCAGAAACTGGCCAATTTCAACTTCTAGATCCTTCAACAGAATCCAATATTTTAGACCATTATACAATTCACCCATTGCACTCTAAAGACACCATAGATGATGCACTGGAAACTTACCAAATGCGTCAAGCCAAAGGATCTCCAATCAGCATATGGGAAAAAAGTGTAGAAGCACAATCCTTCCCTATACTCTTTCGGACTGGAAAAGGAGGAAGGTACGATGAAAGACCGACACAAAAAACAGCATCAGAATACAGCTCTTCACAAATGTATTCTCAAGACCCCAGATTCAGACAAAACGTGGAAAACATATTCCACCTTCTCTTTGAAAGTGAAATGGCAAATCTATGCTACAGAGTTGCACACACATTGAAATCAGGTACCAATTTTCCAAATATGTCTGCTAGAATATTACTACAAAATATGCAAGACAAAGACGAAGTTTTACAACCGAGCAAAACAAACCGTTTAGCAAACATGTGTGGTACAAAAGAATACTGTTTCCGACGACATCAGAAGTACAGTGTATGATAAGAAATCTTGGCCCACCCACGTGGTTTGTGACATTGAGGGGGAAATTCATAGAAATCAGCGCACAAGTGGCACACGCGGCTGGTGCACAGTGTGCGCATGCGGCAGTCTGCGCCAGCCACGTGCGCCAAAACCCATTTCAGCGCACAGTGTATTAATGGATTTCCACATCCATAATCTGCCATGGCGCAGAGTGGCGCAGCGACCCTGCAGCAGCGCCAGTTACGCCCCCAGCCCTGCCCCATGCGCCATGAACAGCGCACAAATCCAGTACATGGCACAAAGGCCAGTGGACCAGCATACAGCCCCCCAACCACCAAAACTCATGTAAAACTCCCAGCGCACACCCCAGAATACACGTACCCCACTCGCCCCAGCGAAAACACGTGTAAAACTCCCTGTGCAGGCCCCAGAATAAACGTACCCTGCTCGCGCCAGGTAAATTGCATAGAAAAAACACCCCCCTGTGGCCTGGGCTGCCTGTGGGCCATGCCCAGGGTGGATGGGGTGCCTGCATGTATTTGGGGGGTGCGCAGGGAGTTTCACACGTGATAGGCAATGTGTGAGCGGGGTACGTGTATTTGGGGGGTGCGCAGTAGGTTTCACACGCGACAGGCCCTGTTGTGCGAGCGGGGTATGTGTATTTGGGGGGTGTGCAGGGAGTTTCACATGCGATCGTCCCTGTGCGAGTGGGGTAAGTCTATTTGGGGGGTGCACAGGAATTTTCACACGCGATGGGCCCTGTGCGAGTGGGGTACATGTATTTGGGGGGTGCGCGGAAAGTATCACAAGCGATAATCCCTGTGTGAGCAGGGTACGTGTATTTGGGGGGTGCACGGGGAGTTTCACACACGATAGGCAATGTGTGAGCGGGGTACGTGTATTTGGGGGGTGCGTGTTAAGTTTCACATGCGATAGGCCCTGTGCGAGTGGGGTACGTGTATTTTCGGGGTGCGCGGGGAGTTTCACACGCAATAGGCCCTGTGTGAGCAGGGTATGTGTTTTGGGGGGTTCGTGGGGAGTTTCACACGCGATAGGCCCTGTGTGAGCGGGGTACGTGTATTTTTTGGGGGTGCGCGGGAAGTTTCACACGCGATAGGCCTTGTGTGAGCGGGGTACGTGTATTACTTGGGTGCGCGGGGAGATTTACACGTGTTTTCGCTAGCGAGAGCGGCACGTGTATTCAGAGGGGTGCATGGGGAGATTTACACATGTTTTCGCTGGCGCGAGCAGGGTACGTGTATTTGGGGGGTGCGCAGGAAGTTTCACATGCAATAGGCCATGTGCAAGCGGGCTATGTGTATTACTGGGGTGCGTGGTGAATTTTACACGCGTTTTCACTGGTGCGAATGGGGTACGTGTATTTGGGGGGTGCATGGGAAGTTTCACACACGATAGGCCTTGTGTGAGTGGGGTACGTGTATTACTGGGGTGTGCGGGCAGTTTTACATGCGTTTTCGCTAGCGAGAGCGGGTAACGTGTGTTCAGAGGGGTGCGGAGGGAGTTTTACGTGCGTTTTCACTGGCGCGAGCGGGGTACGTGTATTTGGGGGGTGTGCGGGAAGTTTCACATGCGATAGGCCCTGTACGAGCAGGGTACATGTATTAATGGGGTGCACAGGGAGTTTTACATGTGTTTTCGCTGGCGCAAGCGGGGTACGTGTATTTGGGGGTGCAAAGGAAGTTTCACACGCGATAGGTCTTGTGTGAGCGGGGTACGTGTATTATTGGGGGTGCGTGGGGAGTTTTACATGTGTTTTCGCTAACGCGAGCGGGGTACATGTATTCAGAGGGGTGCGCAGGGAGTT
Source organism: Ambystoma mexicanum (assembly GCF_040938575.1). Classification (NCBI taxonomy): domain Eukaryota; kingdom Metazoa; phylum Chordata; class Amphibia; order Caudata; family Ambystomatidae; genus Ambystoma; species Ambystoma mexicanum. The sequence continues at coordinate 529,549,394 of NC_090937.1, forward strand.
TTACATGCGTTTTCGATAGTGCAAGAGGGGCACGTGTATTCAGAGTGGTGCGCACGAGTTTTACATGCGTTTACACTGGTGTGAGCGGGGTACATGTATTCAGAGGGGTGCGTGGGGAGTATTACACGCGTTTTGGCAGTGAGGGCCCTCCCTGGTGCGTTCCTAACCCCCTACCCATGCCCTGTAGGCAACCCACACTACAGGAAAGCACCCTACACCCTGGGCATGCCCCGCAGGCAGCCCATCACCCCTGGCAATGCCCCGCAGGCAGCCCATCACCCCTGGGCATGCCCCACAGGCAGCCTGCATGTCACCATGCACCATACACCATGACCATGATACGAGTGGTGTTCACGTGATATGGTCATACGGGGATATAGAACACTCCGTTAGGATCAATACAGCGAGCCACAGTTCAGTAGGAGAGCGACGGGATCGTACTGGCCGCCTAATGGGTAAGTTTAGTTTTACTCCGTATTGCGAGATGACGACGAGTAAGAGACTGAGTATGTAATTGCGACGCTGACTCGTTGGTAACAGAGAGTCTGACTGTTGATTTTTAACTATAGGATTCCTTGGTGATAGTAATTAGTGGCGGTGGAATTTAAAATGCCATTGCCACAATAGAAAGCTGCATCACGTGAATACAGCAGCAAGAGAGTCGGCTCCAGGAGCATAGAAGTGTGAATCCAAGAGGGATGGACCCCCTACCAAAGTAGGTATTCAGTATGTCCAGTGAGATGAAGCGTGTAAATGAACTTATAACAACTGAGGGTGCCTAGTATAGAGTGTTGGATGAGACACAGAGATACACCTAGAGAGTATTTTAATGGAACATAACTATAAGTGACAGTAATCTATATACCAGCATAGACAGTGCTAACATGTGTTGACCCACTGGTTCGCGTGGAGATTGAATGAGTTTCTTTAGCTAATAGAATGAAACCTTGGGCCTCATTACGACCCTGGCGCTAAGGGATTACCGGTACCGGTAAGGGTACCCGTACCAGTAATCCCTTAGCGCCTGATTACGAGGTCCCTTTACGGGTTCCCACCTCCGTTAAGGAATGGACCCGCAAAGGGACCTTGGTGCTAATTACGGTACCGCAATTTGCGGTACCGTAATTAGCACCTTCCCCATTCCCATTATGCCCTATGGGGCAAAAATGGGGACGGGGAAGGGCCATGGAGGAAGGGGCAATTACCGCCCCGCCAACCTTATAATGGGGTGGTATTCCCCCTTTCTCCATGGCGGAGTCGGTAAGTTACCAGCATGGACCATGGTGCTATTAGCACCATGGTTTTCCGCCTGGGTCGTAATGAGGCCCCTTGGCTTAAAAAGAACATTTTATACATTAAAATTGAGAAGGTATTAAGAAGAGTGCCATTCTGAGATTTAACACAGTTTGAGTCGTTTGTTTGTTTTGTGTTTTTCAGGAATTGAGTAGTCCGACACATTTGTTGGGACTCTCCCCTAAAGTAACAGTTGTCAAGTGACTTTGTAGAAGAGTGACACGGTAAGCCTTAGTTCAGGAAACTTAAGTGCTAACTGAGTAGTACAACAGCAAAGTGCAAAATGCTGACTGTTGTTTCTTGTTATTTTTCCTTTATTCTGTTTCCCCAGGTCAAGAATTGTGTGGTGCATTGTTAATTGTAATTTGTAAACATCACTTAGAGTGAGGAGTTTAATAATGTTGAACCATCCATAGATGAAGAGAGATGGTTTAAGGGTACAGATGGTCCCCCTGATGAAGTTCTAAAGCATTTTTTCGAATAAAAGTTTGTTGAACGAAACGTGTTGGGCAATTAAGGGTATAGTGATTTAGTGACAATATATGAATAATATTGAAAATTGAGCTGGAATTCACCGCAGGGTAGCACTGAATGGGGTAGGAATGCACTGAATAGACAATATACTTTAGAAGTGGTATCCTTTAGCAAAAGGGAACCATTAAGCTACTGACCATTGTGTCTCTTGAGGCAGAGTGTTCTCCTTCAAAGTACTGTACATTACTTAGCTTTGTATAGGCAGGATGTCACAGTGTTGAGCACAACACAGGTTGTTTTATATATGGGAATTGTTTTATGAGAAAATTTGTAAAAGGTTTTTTAGGAATTTTTTCAATTTTAAAATAATTTTTTATGGAGTGGAATAATGTTTTGTGATTTATATGAAATTACAATTGTGATATATTAATTGTGTGTTGACTTAGTACCTATTGGTTAAAAGTACTAGGTTGTTCTTGACCTGATGAATACAAGAAGGGGTAACAGGTCGACATGGTTTGATCCTTGGTTGAAGGATTGTCCTGAATTTGTTCTTAGGATCCTGGTCATCATGTCGTTAAAATGGCTCCACGTCTCTATATGGTGGTTGTACCATGCACCTGGGAGCCTTGACACATGTCCCTCACCCCACCTACCATTGACGGGTACTTGCCAGCAAACCCCGACTCATGTCCCCACACCCCCACTGATGGGCACCTGCCAGCAGGCCCCAACTCATGCCCCCCAACCCCACCCCCAGTGATGGGTACCTGCCAGCAGGCCCTGACTCATGCCCCCCCAACCCCACCCCCAGTGACGGGTACCTGCCAGCAAGCCCCGACTCATGTTCCCCCACCCCCACCCCCAGTGACGGGTACCTGCGAGCAGGCCCTGACTCATGCCCCCCCAACCCCACCCCCAGTGACGGGTACCTGCCAGCAGGCCCCGACTCATGTCCCCCCACCCCCAGTGATGGGCACCTGCCAGCAGGCCCCGATACGTGGCTCACCAAACACCATGTTCTCTGAAAAGAGACCCAATGTCCTAATGCATACGCAAATCCACCCTTCCCCCAGTCCAAGCATGCAAGCATCCACTGCCCCCACTCACAAATTACACATGCAAGCCTCAAAATAACCACCATGGGCATGCATAAATGTACAACAGAGCCACAAAGAGGCAACACATGACAGAGGCATTGCTCATTGAGCAATGCCCAAAACCAATGAGAGTGCACAACAGCAATAATGAAGAAATATGATGTGTATTAAAATAGGTAATAAAAAAAACAGAAAGAAAAATCAAACTAGTAAATGAAGAAAAGACAAAATCAAAAAATGATGATGAATCCAATGTAAACCTAAAAAACACAAGAGGAAAAAAGGGAATTGGTCAATTTCAAAAGTCCAAATAAAGTACTTGAATAAATAAAAAAAAACATTGATCCATGGTGATGACAGAATAACCAAAGTATGTACAAGTCTTGAATTATATACACTGAAAGTTTGAAGGGTCCATGATGGCCAAACAAAAGGAAACCTACCAAAAAACCCTATCAAAATAACTATGTACATAAAGTGGAGCAAAGTCCATGAACTCCAAAATAAATAAAAAAACAAAGGAAACCTAACACTAATGAACTATATACAATGGCGGTGGGCAAGTCCTATGGCTCACTAGTTGATTTCCAGGGCCAGGGCATCATCGAACTCTTGTTCAACGTCCTGGAGGCGGGCCTGTTCCCTGACTCCGAGGTCTTGCAGGGATAACGCCATGTCCACCTCCAAACTCCCTGCAAATTCCCTAGAGGCGCTCAGCCCCCCTCAGCGCCCTGTGCATGGAGTTCTCCGCCCTGACCATAGTGAGTCGTGCCTCCTCCACCGGCCGCTGCTCCGCATCTATCCGCTGGCCCAACCGCTGCCACACAGAAGACATTCCCATTCCAGGGTCCTCCTGCTCTCTGGCCGATGCTTGCCCCTCTGATGCTGATGGCCCCGAGCCATGATGCCTCCCTCATTGAGCCTGCTGCTGCCACTGACGCAACTGCCTCTGCCAGCACAACAGCATCCAGGCTGATGGAATCCACTGGTGCCGTCGTGCACGTGCCCTGCCCGATGATGCTGGCACATCCTCCATCTGCTGGGGCCCAGTTGATGGGGTGTCCACCCCTGCTGGACCTCCGACTCCCGATTGTGGCAGGGGTGGGATCTCCACCGAGCTGGCTGCGTTGGTCGGGGCAGGTCCACAGGGGGCCCTGGTGGCATCTGGGCCAGAAGACGACATGGAGAACGACTGGCCCATAGTCTCCACATCGGAGGAGAGGGCAGTCAGAGTGCCCGACACATGTACGAAACCCCCAACCATGGCCCCTTCCAACTGGGCCATTTTGGAACGCAGCTCTGCGTGATGACATGCGTGCTCCCCCCAGGAAGCATGCATGTCATCACGAATGTTGCGCATGCGCAACGTGACACCAATCAGGACGGTCTCCGTATGGTCATGGGTCCCCTCGTCAACAGGTAGAGGAGTGTCAGATGACATGGACCTACCCCCTACCTGCTGATGGGTCTGGGAAGGGGCATCCCTGCTGGTGCATGGTGGTGCAGTTACAGTGTCAGGGACAGGGACATGCACAGGCCCCTCCACAGCTACCTGTGCTGCCTCCTGCCCCTGGACTGCACCACTTGCACCAGTGGTACAACCCCCACCAGGCCCAATGTGCGGCCCAGTAGCAGCCTCCTCCTCCTCTGTGCGAAGCACCATCCTGGATGGCTCCACACCGTCTTCCGCCATTGCAAGCCCCTGTGGGGGCTCACCCACCCCTTCTGCTGCAGCCGTAGTGGCAGATGCGGCACCAATCCCCTCGCTCCCGGATGATGGTAATTCCTGGGAGGATGACTGGACCTTGCGTCGCTGGCCGGTGGAGGCATCTCCGCCACTTTGCTCCACAGCACCGTCTCCTCCCTCTTCTTCACTCGCCGCTGTGTAGAGGGAGACATAGAACACAAGCTTCAGGGTACTGTACAATAGTTCCCTAGACAGGAAGCAATAGCACATGAGTGGCACTGTCAAACGTCACTTCCATCTTGTCCATCCACAACACATGGGTCAGTGCAGTCAACACACATGCAGAAACAGGCATGGCGCATGCAAAGAACATTTGCATACATGTTCAAGGAACTGTCAAAACATACGATGGTGGTTTGAAACTCACATGCATCATGGGTCATACTTATCACATGCACACACATCACTGTAGTTTCATCCATCTGGCCTCGTACACCCCAGACACAGTGGAGAAAAGGATGACTAGGCTGCATCAGTGAATCAGAACATTGTCACGGACATGTGTCATGCATCCATGGCATTTACAAGTCGCACACACGCTACTCAGACACACAGACATGTACACAATACATGTCGTTGACAGCAGCACCCATCTCAGACCCCATCCATGTCCAACAGCAGAGACAGGCATGCATTCATGTGTGCATTCCGCATGTTGCTCCGCATGTTGCATTGTAACACATGCACCATCCATGTGGTTCACGCATGACTGGTCTCACCTGCAGCTGCATGATGTCCCTGCACACACACATCCATACATGGCCTATGTCACACATTCAGGCAAGTAGCTGACTACCAGCACACTGCAACATGCCCTGTTTCACACAGCAATGCATGGCCACTTACCGTTCGACTCCAGACGGGCCTGCATCCTGAGGATCTGATGGTGCAGCACTGGGCGAATGCGCTCCAGGAGCCTCATCTGCAGGTTGGTAAGCTGGCCCTGGCGCCCCACTGCATCCTCTGCGTCTAAGAGGTGCCGGGCCTTCGTAAAGGTCCTGGACCTGTAGTCCTCCCAGCGCTTCTGGACGTGTTTCATGTCACGGGGTGCCACCCCCTCCGTGTTGATGGCACCCACTATGTCCATCCAGATCCTCCTCTGTCCTTCTTTGTCGGCGCGTGATGGTGTGAAGAGGGCATCATACTGCCCCAGGACTTGCTCCAACAGGATGCCAACTTCCTCGGAAGTGAAGCTGGCAGCCCTCTGCCTCTGTGGCTGGGGGTTGCCACTGGTGCCGGAAGGTGCTGTGTTGGACATGGCAACCCCCGAGGCAGGTGTGTGTGGGTAACTGCGTCCTGGGGCTGGGCTGTGGAGTGATGGAACACCAGTCGGGAGTCTTCTGTTCCAGCAGGGTTGGTCACTGCAACTGGACCCCTGCAGATGGCAGATATGCTGGCATCAAATGGCAGGGCACGGTGGCAGCAGGCATGCAGCAGCAGATGGCTCGTGGGAGGCTGCTAGGGGCTCTGGGAGGCAGGAAAATGGCCTTCTGGGCAGGAGCGTGGTCTTCCGTGTGTTGTTGCGTGGGCAGCTTGATGTGGAGTGATTTGGCACGTGAAACAACTGCACGTCAGCGTGTAATTTGAGGAAAGGCCCTTAGCGCGTAAGCGCGTCTGTGACGTTACAAGCGCGGGCCTTTCCCTCGTGACTGGTGCATAGTGAATCAGCACGTGAAAAAACTGCACGTCCCCGTGTCAATACTTGTAATCCGAGGAAAGGGCCTAAGCGCGTAAGTGACGTGACGCGCATGGACATTTCCCTCAGCATGGGTTAAAGGTGAGCGGGGCCAGCAGTTCGCTGTACTTGCCTTTCGTGGAGACCGACGTATGTGTTGCTACTTTGTGTTGTTTCGTGCGCCATTACTACTTCACAGCGGATCAAGGATGTATCTCTTCTTTTGGCGGGGGTATTGGCTATGCTAGTCAGACGGTGAGTCACGCACGCTATTTTTCCCACTGCGGGCCCCCCTGTGTATCGCGTACTGTTTCTGGTCATAGTAGCCTGCGTGTCGCACGCGTACGCGTTTTTTGTGTTCCTGGTTGCCACCACATACTGCAGGAGGTTAATTCCACGCACATGGGCTACGGGGGTTGCGTTCACGGTTTTACAGCTGTTTTGGGGTGCCTGAGCATTGCTTGACCCGTCACTTAATCACCAGGGTAACATACAGCCTTGCAGGTGCAGGGGTGCTGTTAACATCTTGTATCCCACCCCCTTCACCCCAATTGCCCAGGACAATTGGCGTGTACACCTCCCATTGGCACTACTACATCTGTGCCGGCACTACTCCATCTGTGCCATGGCTGGGAGAACACGAAAGGTGAGGGGTGCCTCAGCTGGGCGTACTCCCTATGGCGGGCGTGGTGAGGGACGTGGGTGGGGTGACCAGAGAGTAGGGGGACTCCAGGGTGTCCAGGGTGGCTGCAGAGGGGGAAGAGGCAGGGGTGCGCCAGCTCAGCATGATGTTGTGTCACGTGTTGGTGCAGTCATGCCACCACCCCCTGCGGCTCTGGGAGATGCAGTTCTTGCATCTGGCACTGGCACCCATGTGACCCAGCAGTCCATTTCATCGACTGCCACGGGCCCAAGGGTAGTGGTAGCTGCAGGTGCAGCTGTGGACACCACCACCCAGGCTCAGGGTCTGCCAGCGCAGGCAGTGTTGGCACTTGAAGAGTCCATGGACGATTTCCAGGAGGCACACCGTAGGTGCACACAGGGCTGGCCTGACCGAGGCATGTGTCCCTGGGGCAGTAATGTCATCTGCTGCCCCGACCAGCCGGGTGTTAGCAAGTGCAGGGGCAGGTGCAGCCGACACCACCCCGGTTGCGAGTCTACCAACCAGGTCAGTGCCGGTCAATGACCCTGCCACAGCGGATGTTGCTGCGCAGGGTCCATTCCACGGCACCCAGCTGCCACTGACGCAAGTCAGGGCTTCACTCCATGTTCCACCTGCCACTCCCTCGGCTCATTCCACCAGCGCCACTGCCCATACTGATCAGGGCGGCATTTGCCAGCCAGGGTCTGGACCAGCATCCAAGAGGAGGAAGGGTGCACTTGCAGTAGAGACTGGGACCCCAGACACAGCTATGGTTTCCGGCATATTAAGGAAGAAGCCTTTCTGCAAGCAGGAACTGGACTTCCTCGTGGACTACGTGCGGGAACACAACTGTGACATGCTAGTGGGGCCGAATTGTCAAAGTACGGCTGCCCATTGTGATATCCACTGGAAGCAAGTTGTGGATCATGTGAGTGCATTCGGCCATGAGGTGTGCACAGCGCAAGAGTGCAAAAAGTGTTGGAATGACCTCAAATGCAGCACTAAGGCGAAGTGTGCCTCTAATTATAACATGACTCTGGTGAGGCAGTGGGCCACCACCTGAGGAGGAAGAACTCACTCCGCACGAGTCACTCGTTGCAGAGTTCATACCAACAGGAATGGTCGAAGGAGTGGGAGAGATGCAGGACTTTGATGCCCCGTCCAGTGAGTGTTGTCACCTGTTCGTAGAGGTCATTTGTGTTTTGCTTGTGTGATGTGTGGTGCTTGACTGCCACTGCATGTCATGTGTACATGGTTCTCATGTGCAAGTCATGCAATTCTTCACTGATGCATGCCTGCTGTGCAAGATAGTGGACATGTTGAGCAGACAGGGACTGTCCTTACCACCACACTTGCACCCTACTCACATGCTAGTCACCCAGCTGCCCCTACAGTCCATGTTCCAGCTCAATGCCCCTTCTGCATGTAGCCTCGGGTGTGTTTCCTCTCAGCACTGGGACTATGCCATTGCATGACTGACGTGCATGTGTCCTCTGCATGCATGCGGGTACTCCACGTAGGCATGATCCCTTGCCCCTCCAACACCCCTGCACTCCAATTTCAACATTGCACAGGTGTGCATCATGTTGGCCTACTGCAATGGCCCGTTCAAGACTCATGTGTACATGCAAACTTCCACCAGCCAAACTGACAGACACATGCAGTGGGGTACATCCCCTGCACTTCATGCAGGGTGTCTCACTTGGACTGTGCAGATGGCAGATGCTCCACAGGGACATGAATTCCCATTCATGCTCCATGTGTATTCCATGCATGCCCCTATGTGTCCTTGACTGGATGATCATTGTAGTATTTGATCATCCATTCTATGCCCACTATGGCTCAGTCCTGCATCACACACATGTTTAGGGTGCCACAGTCTGTGCAGGGCACAGGCCTCCCCCCGTTTCAGGCCCACTGACTCTGTTCAACTGGTGTAGCGGCTTCTGCACACATGGCTGTACTACTGAGGGGTCATCATGTGTCCTTCTTTCTGTCCCATCATCATCTGCTGTGTTGTCAGTTGACACAGATCATGCAATTGATTCTAGCCACCACTGTCTGCCAATACACAGGTCTCTGGTCACCCTTTTGCTGCAATGCAATGCATCCCTGCATTTTCACTTGGGGGGGGGTTTGCTTGTAGCCATGCAACACATTGCATGCACATTGCACGTGATGCCTGAACTTGCCCTTGCACTGCCTTCAAGTTAATTGATACACATCATGATGTAATTGTTCATGTAGATAGTGGATAACGTTCACATGTTCTGCACTGCATCAACCCACTTCAGAGCCATGTTACACCGTTCTACATGCCTACTTGCTGATGCTATGTCAAAGAGACCTTGGGTGTGACATGTCTGCTTCATGTTTTGGCTGTCTGTGTGATGTCTATGTGTGTGTGTGTTATGTGTTCCTGACATGTGTACTAATGTAAATTGTTCTCCACTTTCCAGATGATGACGCAATGGAGCCAGAGGATGGTGTTGTCATGCCAGGCACAGGTTTGCTATCACACCAGCAACCCGGCACAAGTGGGGGTAGTCGGGTGGTAGACCACGAGAACCCACATGTGTCACAGACCATCTTGTCTGTGGCTGGCAATGAGTCAAGCCTGGATGATCACTCTGACGACAATGTCGAGTTGGATGTGCATCTGGTCCATTCGTCAAGGGTGGGGGATTCTGATGTGGACGCTCCTCTATCCGCGACACCTGCACTGAGGGGCCAGACAGTGGTGGGACCTGCGCCTGTGGTGGATTGGGATGTGCCTGGGGCATCACATCAACGGGAGAATGTAGTCCTGAAGTCGCAGGTGGTGCCAACCCAACAAGGACGTCAGCGCCTTGGGCCCTGCAGGTGTCAAGCCAAGCAACGTGGTGGCCGCACGCCACTGGGGTATTTTGAGTGGGAGAAAGCCATGGTTGCCAATTTAGAACACAGGGGAGCAATTGATAACATCACTGAGAGCATGAAGCGTGTGGCCCAAACCGTGCTACCCTCTGCTAGGCAGGAGGAACTCCAGCAGCGGGCGGAACAGTCCACGGCCCGTTTGCTCAGGCTGGGCATGGCGCCTCAGATTATTTTTCTTGAAATTAATAAAAGACAAATATGGAAACATCCTAACTTGTTTTGTCAAGAAATGGAAGAAGCTTTGCAGCATGTGAATACAGGTGAATGGACTTTTCTATATGGTTTAGGAATGACATCTTTTGACAATGAAAATATCAAGTTGGATGTTGTAAATACCTTTCAAAGTGATGGAGTGTATTCGACTGATGTTGGCAATCAGATTTTTCTTTTACATGTTCAAAATGCATTGAAAACGTGTGTGTGAACAAATTAAAAGGGAAGATGTGGCGTGTACAGTAAAGAATTTGTTACTAGGTGTAGGATATAAAAATATTTAAAAAAATTGAAGCAGTTTCTGCAGAAGTTATGAAAAACACATAAGTACATTTTAGCATATGTTACTGCAGTACATAAAAAAAGAAAATAAAGGAAAACAAGGTGTTTTTAAACAAACCCAAAACCAAAAAAGTCTCTTTTAAGAGCCAGCATTGCTGAATACATGATTTATATTGAGTTTAAACCTCCCCACCGCCTTTAATTGGCCATGCCATCCGCAGACAAGGTGGTAGTCCATGGACACTTCACGTGCCATCCAGGTCCTTTAAAGATGCCAGTCATGGAAAGGGGAGACTGAGGACAGTTGTGAACATCTGGGACATCAGGGGATTAGCCAATCAGGTTCCGTGGTTGTGGTGTGTAGGATGACAAAGTAGCAAGAGTTATCTTTGCTGTGTGCAGTGACGATGGCTATGGCTATGACTTTGACGATGCAGAATGTCTGTATGGTGGTCGATTCTTAGATCTATTGGTTGTAGGTGTACAGTGGTTAGAGTGGATCAGCTGTGAATCTTGGATTTGTAGAATTAGAAGTTTCCTGGTATTGAGTTTGAGGATTGAAGTGGGCGGACTTGCTGCCATTTTGCGAGAGTATGGCTAATTTCGACAAACATCATTGTAGTTCTCTATGGAGGCAACAGTTTGGGCTATGTCACCAGGATTTCCTTACAGTTTTCAAATAAAGGATACATTCACAAAGTTAATCAAACTTTTTCCACATTTGAAAGATTGTTTTCGTTGGATGGCTCCAAGACAAAGGTGGAAACGTTCTAATGTATTTTTTCCACAAATCGAGAAAGCAAGGCGCAATGTAAGCAAAGGTGTATGTACTTTTTTGCAGGATGTTGGAATGATATCTTTTCATAATGAAAATATTAACTTTGATATTGTGAATATATTTCAGAGATGGAGTGCATTTGACTGATGTCAGAAATCAGATTTTTCTTTTGAATATTCAAAATGCATTAAAACAGTTTTTGTGAACATGTGAAATATGTAGTGAAGATTATTGTAGTAGTTGTAGTAAATAAAAGCAAAAACATAAAGACAAATTAGAAGCAGTGAAGGTTAGAAAAAATGAAAAAATAATTAATATATAAACCCCCACAAATAAAAAAAATTCTGTTAAGAGCCAGCTTTTTTTTTACAAAAAACAAGTTTATTGATTTTAATTCCTTCACCCCATGCCTGGAATTTTTTCCAGATGTCTGCGGACTGTCGCTCTATCTGCAGACCTTTCAGGCTGCACAATGTCCTGTGATTTTTTGGATTTTTTGTTCTATTTTTTAACTGTAAAATGTGGCACCAAAAGGAACTTTTTTTGGTCTTTCTGACTGTTATATTGGTTGGGGATTTTTTGTAGCAGATGCAAGGAGGTATGGTGGGAGAGGGAAAGGAGGGAAGGGGCAACAACCACAGATGCAGAGGCTCAAGTGGACAGGGAAAGATGCTGGGTGTACCTTATAACTAATGCAGGAGGCAATGTTTCTGGTGCTCCTTGACCAAAGCCTCGAAAGCACTCCAAAAATTGTCAACTCCGCAGACTGGTGTGTCGCAGTACATAGAAAACTGTGACCCTAAAAAGGTAAGAATCGACAGGCTTCTGTATGGCCTGTGAGGCAGCCATCAGGATCCTTTTCCCCACAGGAGTACCCTGTGTGGTGGCAGGAGCAGTTGAGGATGACAGGGTAGAGGAAAATAATCTATTTCTCCCTGGGAAAGAAATAAGCCTTCTCAGAGCAACCAGGTGATTGGATTGAGTGTGGCAGCACATGTAGGCAGTCCCTGAGGAATACTGCCCAGGTTGTCCGCGACTGAGTACGAACGCACACTCACTGCATTTCACCTGAGAAGCTGAGCCTTCGGTAGACCCCGATGGTGGTAAAGAATCACCACACCTATGACTCTCTCTGGGTGCTGGAGGCAGGAACTTCCTCTATCTCATCTTCCTGTTTCTCATCATCCGTCTCTGCATTAAAGTACCTGTTCACCTGTCCAGGCCATCCTGCTGGTGGTTGTGGTGGTGGCCCTTGGAAAGGAGGGTTGGCCATGACAGATGCAATTGGAGCAGGTTGTAAATGGTCTGCAAAGCAGGTGCTCTCCTGGTGCTCTATGAGAATGACTACAAGTAATGGGTGTAGCCTTTCAGAGGAACCCTTCGCAGTGTAACTGTCTGCGGACTATCGAGCCAAAAATAGGCCTTGTAAAGTTTTAAAAAATGGACAGACCAACAAAGAATGGGTCTAGGAGCTCTGGAAGGGTAAACTTTAAACTTGAAACATCCTAGATTGGCAAAAAATCAGTTTCAAACTGTCTGCGGTGACGGACAGTGTCCGCAGACACGTTATTATGCCACGCGGGTGGGGTCACATGATGACAGCTGGGGACGTACGTGACGGCGGCAGTTGTTCCTGGACCTCATAAAGTGGGAGACGCTGCGCACATTGTGCATAGATCTCTGCAATCAGGTGCACTGTCCAGAGACTAATTAATAGTGCGTCATGCGAGACTGGACATGTCCGGACCCAGCACGATGTCAATGGATGCCCCTTTTGTGAATGAACAACCAGAACAGTCTTATAGTCCGCAGACTATTAATTGGGGTTAAAAAAGGAAGTAATGTATCACAGAATAATATGCAAGATATTTATAGTAGAAATAATCCATTTATTTATTAAAGGGATGAGGTATTGGAATGGGAACCATTAATGGGAACATTTGAAATTTCTATAAAGTCATCATTGGGGGAGGGAGGGAAGTTTAGCAGAAATGCGTATATAATGAATGGTTATAATAGAGAAATAAATACAGTGTACTTACTATTTGGTCAGATGTTGTTTTGCAATGAGTTCCTGGTGTATCTCTCTCTGAATGAAGAGTTGTACTAAACTGAGAAATGTGGTGTACAGTTATGGTTTGTGCATGGTCCATTCCATAATATTGTGTGCTAAATGAAAAAAAAAAGTTTTACATTTTGAAATATTGAATTGTACCCAAAGGTATATGTGGGTGTAGTAAATATAAGTAATGTTGTTTATGAGTTTGTTGGTTAAATGGTGCACACATTTCAGTTGTCCCCTGTGCTTCTGGGTTTTGTTGATGCTACCTGCTGTCTGCAGACTTTCCTATGGCCCGTAGACTCCACAGTTGCTACATTGGGGGTGAGTATGATATAAGAAACTTAAGCAAATTAAGGGGTGTGTGTTAAAATCCTATGAAATTATGAAATTCAGTGAAAAAAACATGTTTAAAGGGACGTTATGGTTAAATTGCAATAATAAAAACCTTTGATATCATTGAACGAACTTTGTTAAAGGGACGTTATGTTTAGAAGTAAAACCAAAAACCTGAGAAATTCGCCAGTTAGGGGAAGCTAAACACCATAACTCGCGCCACCACCAGGCACTGTTAACACCCAAGATATCAAAGATGACATCACAAAGGAAATTCATTTTGATGAAAAGTCTGTAGAAGGGATTTTGTTTAAAATGTAGGTAACAAGATACCATAGGTGATCGGGAGACCTCTCATGAACGACTCAATGTATTAAAAATATACTAATCTCAACAAAACATTATATTGGAGTGTTGTTGTTAATACAGGAACCTGATAATACATACACATAGGCAATGGGTGCAGGATGCACCATAGAAGTACAGCATTTTTAATCTGGTAATATTGGCCAGTGAAGTAATAAATGCAACCCTATAAAATGTTTGACTAATGTTAAACATGGAATAAATAGCTAACAATTCAAGACTTATTACACATTTGTGTTAGTACACATAATACATATGAAGATTCACAATGCATAAACATCACAGAGACATACAGAGAAACTGCAGCAAGTAAGAAAGAAACACCATTAACAGAAAATGACAATACGATTAAAGTTCATCATCTTGTATACAAATGAATTGTGTGTTTGAGGCCTGCTTATTGCCCCGTCTATGTGCAACATGAGCTGAGACCAAACCATAAGGAAAGTACCTTAAGATCATATGAGAAAGTTATCGTCTTGATATATAGCACCTTTTGAATTTTCACATTCTCACTGTGAGTGAACAGAAACAACTAGCCTAGATATATCATTGAACAAAAACAAGTGGCCTAGATATGTGATATCATCAATGACATTTGTAATGTCATCTTTGATGTCCTGGGTGTTGGTTTTAGCAGTGCACGGTGGTGGCACAAGTTATGGTTGCTTAGCTTACCATAACTGGCAAATTTCTGGTGATTTTTGCTTTTTCTTGTTAACATAATGTCACTTTAACAATGTTTTCTCACTGAATTTCATTGTTTTTTATTAGTGCAACTAAACCATAACGTCCCTTTAACAAAGTTGTTTTACTGATATATACAATAAAAAAACCTTGTTAAAGGGTTGCTATCTTTAAGTTGATCTAATAAAAACCTTTGCAATTCAGATACATATTTTGTTAAAAGAACGTTATGGTTAAGTTATTCTAATGAATATGTTTGAAATTCAGAGAATAATTGTGTTAAAGCGACGTTATGGTTTCAGCACAAGACAGAAAACAAACAAAAATGACCATAATGGTAAGCAATGCAACTGTATGTCACCCCCCACATTGCACTGCTCAGACTAACACCTAGACCACCACATCTTTTATCAGGAATGGCATCATTAGTGACATTGCTGATGAAACCACATATCTTGGGAAGTTATTTTTATTTAGTGAAAGTAAGCAGTTTAAGCAGAGTACTTGTCCTGGAGGGATTGAATTGAAAACATGACAATAATAATGTGAAGGTGCTATATATGTAGGCCTTCAACTTGCAGAATATTGTTTAGTTTCCTTAGCGTTTGTCCTGAGCTAAAGGTGCAAATACATGGAACAGTATGCAGGCCCCAGATAGATAATCCAATGTTTAGCCTTTATATGTATGATGACAGATTCTGATCTTACTTTCATTCTCGGATCATAATAGTTGTTACCCACTTACTTGATGTTACTTGATGTTGCTTATAATTCGACAGACCAAATCTTCAACAACAACTAAATTATCTACTTCTATGGTCCCGGCTTCAGCAATTGCCTATATTAATGCATTTTTTATTGCAATGTTATCAATTGAACTTTGGTGGAAATTGTCTGTTTGAATACGTACATTTTTTGATATATGGATCAGTTCAAGCGAGGCCTACATATCACCAAACATATGATGGTTGAAATACCATAATCACCACCCCTTGTAAGGACTTTCTGTCAGGATTGTTACAGATTAGTTATGTCATATGGGTTGCCATGAATGAGACCTTTTTTCTGATGTCATATTTGATGACCTGGGTGTTAGTCTGAGCAGTGCATGCTAAGGAAGGCATGCTATGGCTGCGTAGCTTACCATAGATGGTGAATGTTTTTGATTATTTCGATGTTGTGCTGCAAACATAAAATCCCTTTAGCAAAAGTCCATTTTACAACGATTTTTCATTGAAATGCACACCTTTTATTAGGGCAACATATCCATAATATCCCCATAACCATGTTTTTTCACTGTCAACTGTTTGTGTAACTGAAGATTCATGGGTTTTAGTACTGTATATAAGTTATGTTGGGGACAGACCCCCAGGTAGGGACACTGGAAGTGTGCGGACTTTAGAGAGCCCAACGCCCTCCCCCAGGATACACAGAGGACTCAGTCAACGGCAAGTGATTGAATGGCTATGTGTCTGCATTGTAACTTGTGTGTACCACCTTTTGCTCATGAGAATGAGAATGTGCCTCAGTCATTGCAACAAATGTTGACGTCTGTGCTTGTTTTCAGCTGGCAGAAGCTCTCTTTCCAATCATTGATCACTGTCCATTGTCTGCTTCGGCCACGTCACATGTCCAGAGACCATGAATTTGTGCCTTGCTGATCTGAATTATGAGGATTTATTTGTATTTTCTGCAGCTGGTCCCTTTGTCATCTGGGGATTGGAATGTCATCCGTATCTCTTGACCTTGGCTGAGGGTCCTGTCTCACATGTCTTGCTCTCTGTCCAGCCTGAATTGGCTCAGCTCGTCTCTTGCTCAGAGGCCTGAGGCCTGCTGTAATTTTCCAAAACCCTATAATGTGGTTTATACAGAGTCCATGCTGTACTATATTTCCATATGTTAGTCACACTTGGCTCTGTCAGGTCCCATGGGTGCTCCTGAAGTTCTATAGGGTTATTTGCATTTAAGAATTTGCAAGCTCTGCTCAGGATCTCTTGTGCCTTGCGGTTTCTGCATTGCTGCATTTAGCTAATGACAAAAAGAATAAAAGCAATGACAGTAGATATATGTATCTGTCCTCTAAGTATAGAACTGTACGCTCGTGTTCTTCATGTATTCAAGTGTGCGTTTGTGTCTGATGTGCGAATGGCACCTGTGTTTCATGTCTAACACTGCTATGTCATGGTGTCTCTAACGAAGTCAGAAACATGCTTCTTGGTGTTTAGTCCAAGCTGTCCGTACGGGGGTCTCTGATCATGGCCCGTGGCTCTTCATCCATGCATGGATAGATCTGTATGTCCCTTGGTCAGTATGACTGGTTGAGCAGATACCTCTCAACGGACTTGTTAATAATGGTTTGACTAGGAATTTGTCTGAAATAGAATGGGTGATTGTGGTGTTTTCTGGCCTTTTTCCTTGTCATGAATTTAGTAGGGGGTGGGTGGGTGGCAGGCATCCCCATCCCTCTTCAGTTAATGAAAATTCATTAGCAATGTATGAAAGAACTATAAAGCTTCTTTAACAAACATATTTTTTGCAGAGCATACTGACCTACTCACTTTAAGCAGCACATGGGCCTCCAATTCCTGGTTGAATAGCCAAGGGCACGAGTCTCAACTATGACCTGGCCAAACCTAACCACCTTCCACATCCACTGGACCTAGCTTGTAGCCTGGTGCTGTGTTATACCCTGATAATGGCATGGGGGGGCCACTCTCGTACCAAAACAAGTGTATTTGGAGAGCACACCTTCAACTCCAGAGGTACATCTTGGCGCTAACGATGGATAACAGATGTTTATTTTCTATTTGTTGTTTATTTATCTCCATGATTTGTGGCCATGGCCAGTGGCATCATTACCTGGGGCATGGACTTTAACCATATATCAAGCACTGCCAACCAGTATACAGTAGACATTTTGCAGGGCAACCTAACCATCGTTTTTTTAAGTGAATATCAACCCTTTTTAAATTTGAACATGTGTCAGTCTGTTCCATTACTATATGTAAGTCATGAAACATGTCTCCTTAAAATATATGAAACAACTACAAAGTTCCTTTAATATATAATTTGTAGTGCCCATTGTGTGTGTCACTTTAGGCAACATATTCTCGGTATGCAAGTTATGGCTGAAGTGCCTGTGTGTGTACGATTCAGCCATGCCCCAGGCCCCACCAAGCTTACAAAAATAGTCACAATAGCTACTGGACCTAGCATGATGTCTGGTGCAGTTCCCACTATACTATAATAGGACCATATGTCTCTCTCCACAGCTTGTGGCCAACACCTATGCCTACAGCCTGGCCCAGTGGTCACTGAACTCCATGTGTGGCACAGTGGGACACTGACCATGACTTTTGGCCATGGCCTGTTGCTTGGTCCAGTAGACAATATAGCCCCATAATGGGATTGTGGGCCACAGTCTATGGCTTCTGCCCATGGCCAGTGGGCACAATCGTTGGGGCATAGGCTTCAGCCATATTGCAGGCCATGCTAAATATCTCAGAGAAGACAGTGGACATTTGTGCAGTCCAAGTCCAGTATTGGCTTTGACACCATTGCCAGTCCCTGGTGACCATGGCCAATGGTAATGGCCACAGGCCACACTTCAGCCACCAAAGTTATGCCACTATTCCTTTGTGCCTACATTTTGCCAATAATACAAAAAAAAAACTGGATGGATTAACACAAAATTTGCAAAAGCACACATTCAGAACCAGGCCAAAGCTCCTCACAAACGTTTTCTGAAAATCTGTGCAATGTTGTGGGCTGCATGTATGATATAAATCTATTTCCCATTCAAGTCAATACCAACTTATGAATGTTTTGGGACTCTTTCTATAACTTTACCCTCACTTAATGAAACCCCACCAAACTTACCAAAAAAGTTCAGAGAGATATTAAGGCAGTAGCCACGAACACAAATGTTCCCCATTCAAGTATATCTGGATTTTGTATTTTGGGGTTGGGTTCATATTGTTTTTGCAAACCTTCATGCAGACTCACAGATCTAAACTTATAATCTGCACAAAAAGGGCTTTTCTTATTGAAATGAGCCAATTTATCCATAACCCCATTGCCAATCTTAAACTATATATGCTGAAATTGTGGTCTCTCTTGGCACATTATCTGCAGATATTGAGATAGATGGTTATGCTTAAGTGATAGATCATGAGTATGATTTGTTATTACATCTTTTATTCTTTCATTTAAGCTCTGAACTTCTTTGAAACTTTATACAAGTTTGTAGCATGCTGAAATTGCATCTTCTGAGGGTAGATTGTTAACTTATATTATTCAAAGACAACATGTCCAAAAGCTATAGTTATTTATGTCTTGTCTTTGAAAGTGTAATTTACTCTAATTTCGTTTTTTTATTTTTTATTTTTTTATTGGATCATGTCATTTTTATGGACACAATTCCGATTCTCCCCCAATATTAGTGTCCTGATTGACTGAGCTATATCCATTTCAGTTCTCATTTTGGAAAAATAAACAAACTTGTTTTAAAAATATATATAGTCCCAAGCACACTCCGTCCTTTGTTCTTCTGGAAATGAAAATTAGATATCTCCATGTCAAAAGATTGACATAAAAACAAAAATGTAGGAAACAATGACATGATGATGTAATGGATCATTTATATTAAATGTAATTGTGGACAGTTTGTATTTTAATTCTAATATTTGGAAGTGTTTTAACAGATGTATTAAATTATTTCACATCCATTTGAAGTAAACTATGTACTGAGTTATTTAGATTTATTGTTGATTATTTCAGACTGAACATTTCTATTTAGATGACATAGTTAAGATTTATATTTATCCACCCTAAATTCACAGATAGAGACAGGCGGACTAGAGAGAAAGAGGGAGAAAGAGAGAGCGAGAGGGAGAGATACAAGACATAGAAAAAGGGAGAGAGAGAGACCGAGAGAGATACTGAGCAATACGGTTGTTTCAAGAGTTGCTTAAAAGTGTTTTTACTTGTTATTTTATAAATGAATGATCTGCATACAGAGCTTTGCTTGCAAACCATTGGAATGGGATTTTGGAATTTTGTAGCATCACATAGGATGCATAGATAGCATCACGTTGGACAGCGGCAGCAGCATGGAATGTGTACATCAACTGGAGAAAGGATGTGTTTCACTTTCTGAAAATAGGACACTCCTTCCAAGAACATGTCCTGTTCATTGCAGGCTGTCAGTTTATTCTCCGAATTTAATGTGTTCAGACTATTAAGTGGGTCCCCGGGTTACATTGCCGTTCTGTTCCAGAGAGATGATAGACAAGAATCTTCTTGACCAAAAATGAGGAGTTCGCATGTACCTTGCTCTGTTCCTTTTATATTGACAATAAACGGGCAATGAGAAAGGGGTGACTGCAAACCTCTGCGTGTTGTCAGGCGTGCATTGTATAGCCTACCTGTAACCCCTTTTGCTTGCACGAGGGCACTGTTTACAGCTCGCTGGATAACGTATGCAGTGAAACCTAGTCCCACACGAACCCAATATGCCAATATGTGGACACTGTAGGAGTTCATACTCGTGTCTCACCATTAATGTTGATGACGCAGATACAGCCTCGACAAGTAGTTGTACCAGTTTGGTCAAATAGAGCTCTTTTCTCCTTCCCTTTCCCTCAGAAGGAGGGGAAATACAACTATGAGACCGACTTTTGTCAATGAGAGCAGCAGTCACATATTGGATGCAATGGAGACTGCCTAATAACAGAGACGTATTTAAGAGGACCAGCATATAGGTAAAATGAGAGGATTATTACATGCAAACATATATGCAGACACTGCATATACACACGACCTGTCCATACGCCCACACAATATACATAAACATACGCAAAGCATATATACACACACCCTGCACAGACATGCTCACACTACACCCACACACCCGCATGCACTGACTGTGCCTTCACCACACACTCTTCATAAATTCGCACACAGTTCCTATCCCCACACACTCTCCTTATGCCTGCACACTGCACACAAGCCCCTATGTAAAACAGGCACTCACACAGTACACATGCACAAATGCATAAAAACAAAAAGAAATATGGTGTCACATGCAGCTGCGGGTACCATCTGCTCACTGAAATGCATTCCTATTTCTTTTTGAAAGAGTGCCAAAAACACACGTGTGCATGTTCTGATCACATAGTATTCTACATACAGAGACATTCGGCCAAAGATGGGCACTATTTTCAAGCCTTTCAATATAAACACAGGATACGTGCTGCAAGGCAAGGCTGCGCAATAATGCCCTGTTCTAATCTGCGCAAAGAATTTAAAGAGGAAAACATGCCGTGTTCGATTATTGAAGCACTACAGAAAGCATGTCGCACTGAACTGAACGTTAAAGAGAAATGACCATGTGCAGTAGGATGATGTCCACCCAGCTCTACCTTGATGATGCTTCCCCTCTCCTTCTTGCTCCATGAGACATGCACCATTCCTCTCACTGGCCTCCCCTGCACATGTGCATGCAATTGCTTTGGACACTATAATAACATAGCGGGCCTAGTTGACAAGGCTTTTGAAGAATGGGGGTTTCCCCATTGAAACGCACTTTGTGAATCAGGCCCTGTGGCTATTACGAGAAACATATTCATGCCCCTTCATATCAATAGTAAACGCGGAAGGCTCTCGCTATTTGGTGTATGGAGTAATCAGCAGAGGGGTGAGTACAGCTGACCACTCCTTCACAATCCCAGTCAACAGGATGAGTGGGTGAGTGCCTAGACATTTGATTGAAATACGTGCATTGTTTGATTACATGTGCATTTGATGGCAATAGCATAGAGTGGTGTGGGCACATGGACATGCTATGTTAATCCCTGGATTCCAAACCCTTGTGCTGTCTTGAGTATTTGGGTATTTGCTGACAATGCATATCAAAGTTGTGAGTACCGTGGCTTTTGAAGGCAATCAATGACAATGGTGTAGGCCTTTTGGACATGGATATAAGAACCTGCACATATGACTACAATCCATGGTGATTATGAGGTACAAATGATGCCAATACCGGTCAAAACGCCTGGGTGATAGAGTCATGAAAGTAATGGTTATACAGCGGCTTTACACAAGCCAACGCTATTGGATTGCCCATCCTAGTTAACGATTGTTATTGGCATGGGTCAGGCATGAGGAGTTGGTCTGGTGTGAGTGAGTATGTCTCCTCTTCCAAAGAAGGTAGTGCGTCCTCGAGAGGCGTAACCTGCGGCACCGTGTCTCTTTTGCATGACTTTGTAATATGAGCTCAAAACTTCCCAACGCTGCTTCATTTCCATACCCGCATTATCAAAGTAAGGCACTTCCAAAGGAAGGCTGATTCCCCATGCATTATGCATCGTGCACCACATCCAGTGTGTGGGCATCGCTCCCAGTGGCCAATACCCTCGTCCTTTTATAGCTCCTCTCGCTTTATGAGAGTTTCTGAAACGTCTTCCATTATGCTTCAGGAAGGATGCTTAATTTATGTATTTTTATTTTTCACTTACTTAATGTGCCAGATTTTGTACTTAATAGAATGCCCTGATCTGTAATGCCTGACACATGAGTCATAAATATCAAACTTTATGTAATAGATGCACTAAGTGTCTCTCTTGGATGCCTCCTGACGGTAAATCAATATGGAAGTTGGGGTCAGCTCGGGTTTATAATTGAATTAGGTAATGTTTAATTACTTCTAAAGAGATGATCAGCTTGCAAAGATTGAGGGTACAGAACAGGCGCACATGTGCTCCGAAGTTTAAATAGGAACTTGTTGCACCTTTACCTGTGTACTGACAGATGACCAGCGGTGGGACCTTTACCATGAGAAGAACTTGGGTGGGTAGGAAATCCCATTTAGTTATCAAACTACTAATATACACTTAAAACATGTCTAATGTTGATTGTCCTTAATCTGTATAAGTCCACCCATGTATTTTCCCTGGTGATGTTCCATGTACTCTCCTCCACAACCTGTTCAGAATGTCACTCAAACCCATCACATTGGCAGAAGGTCACATGCTTCCCATCAAATCTGATTTCTTGTCTATTGTACATTGCGTTCTGCTCAAAAGAGCATTGTCCCTTCCGGTATATGAATAAATAAATTAAAAAAAATATGTTTTAATATGTGTGCTTAATTGCCCTGTCTCTGAATTAGGGTTCAGTGCTTCCCTTAGAAGTGGTGGGCATGCCGGACATTCTTCGTTCTATATTCATGAGACAGCAACATGTATCAAAAATGTTGTGGAAAAACGAGGTTGCTCCTAACAGCCAGTTTCTCATGAAGGCCCAGTTAGCCACATACTTCGCAGAAGTAAGATTGCCTTGTTGCAAGAAGCACCAGCTGAATATAGGGTCATGATTCTTTGCACCCTCATGCCAGAGTAACCACCCTTGCAGCCTGCATGAAACCTGTATTGGGAAATAGCGATAGTATTGTGTCTGTATGCCATAAATGTACCTGTTCAGAGTACTGAGATAGTAAAAGGCAATGCCAGCCTAAACATATTCATGCTGTCCAAATAATACCACGATTCAAACATATTCAGCAAACACAGACATTGCCCAACCTCTTTCAATCTGATTGGTGGAATGTTGTTGCCCTGTTTGACAATTCTGAAAAATTGAATGATAATTAATACCTGATTCCCCTTATTAATTGCATTTATTTTTCATATATTGTTCCAGGTTCTAAGTACATAGTGGGAGAAGACATACTTCCTGGTTGGATCATTTTTGCAAATCTTGGTATGCAATATGACGATTCCAGAGGCTGGAGCCGGCCACACCCACAAAGGACTACGAAAAAGGCCCTTGTATGCTCCCTGTCCGCTACCAGAATGCCACTTGGGGTCTTCCCTGCTCCCGAGCACCTTAGCTACAATGATGCTGTCATCTCAACGCTCCAAGAAATCTGGACTGCCTTGACATTGTCACCTCCTTAACTACGGGTTAGTTCCCTCCTTCTGGACCCATTCCTACCACCTGTTATTTTCACTGTTCTCTCTGCTTGTTTCTCCCATGTTGTCATTCTGAATCGCATTGCTTCTCAAAACCCTTTGTTAACATCTGAACACAATTTAAAAGTCAAATTTCACTGTTTATGCTTCTGGTTTGAAAGTCAAATTTTGCTGGATTTGCTTCTAGTTTAAAAGTCAAATTTTGCTGGTTTGCTTCTGGTTAAAAAGTCAAATTTAGTTGTTTATGCTTGTGGTTTAAAAGTCAAATTTCGCTGTTTATGCTTCTGGTTTGAAAGTCAAATTTAGCTGTTTATGCTTATGGTTCAAAAGTCAAATGCAGCTGTTTATGCTTCTGGTTTGAAAGTCTCATTTTGCTGGATGTGCTTCTGATTTGAAAGTCAAATTTTGCTGTTTATGTTTCTCGTTTAAAAGTCATATTTCGCTGTTCATGCTTTGGGTTTAAAATTCAAATTTAGCTGTTTTGCTTTTGGATTAAAAGTCACATTTCGCCGTTTATGCTTCTGGTTTGAAAGTCACATTTTGCTGTTTATGCTTCTGGTTTAAAAGTCAAATTTCGCTGTTTATGCTTATGTTTTAAAAATGAAATTTGCACCGGATTTGCTTTTGGTTTGAAAATCAAATTTCAATGGATTTGTTTCTGGTTTGAAAGTCAAATTTCGCTGTTTTGCTTCTGGTTAGAAAGTCACATTTTGATGTCCATTGCTAACTTTTCTGTACTTTGCTTGTAAACTGTTGCTTCTCCGTAACTTGCCGGCCCAGTGATTTCACTGCTCTCTTGTGTTCCACACCTACCTGCCTTACCCCACTTGCTTCTCCCTCCTTTAATCGCTACCACTCCCATGGCACTTTCTTTTTCTCCTATCTTTTCCAAATGCTTCTCCATTGACTATCCTTCTCTTCTCACTAAGTCTGGTAGGAAGAAGTTCAAAAAGGATATTGTGGCCTCCAACCTTGGACTTTTAATCGTCGACACCTACTACACCGCTTTCTCCAGACAGACCCTCACCAACATCCTCTTGGTCGTTCCTTCACCAGATCTATGGACTCTTCATATGATCTTGGTACTCTGTCCTGTCTCTTCCTCTCCCATTAATGATGGCACTCATTGGGAAGTTCTCATGGCTTCCTTTGACTCCTCTAAAGTCATCATTAATGTCTACCTTAATAGCACCGCAATGGTCCAAGGACCTCAGGCCAATCTCCACCTCTTCGATAGGCGCTTCCCTCGCCTCATAAATTTCCTTTCATCTCCTGCTGTCCCCTCCTCTCCCCCTTGGTTATATTGCCCTCTCTCTCCTCCTCCCCTGCCCCACCTAGGGCTACTTCTCCTCCGCAGGGCATACCTCTGATCTGTACCCCTCCCCGGAAGGATTTTAAGGCTGGCAACCTTCTTCATCTTGCCACTCTCTACTCTTGCTCTGCTGTCAAACACTCCTCTGACATCTGCCACCAATTTAACAAATTGGACCTCAGTGTCCTTGGTCTTACTGAGACATGGTTCACGGCCAGCTCTGTCATTAGTTTTGACAGTCTCCTCCCGGATGCCTACGAGTTACTCTCCACACACAGATCCTCCCGGTTCAGTGGTGGTGTAGCCCTGACCTTTCCTGAATGGATTCCTGCCTCTATCATTCCAAAGCAGACCCACTCCTCTTTTGAATGCCTTGTCTGCAGGCTCTCTCTCTCTCCTAGCCTTTCTCTTACTGTGGCTACTATCCAAGGCCTCCTGTATAAATCACCTAATTTTTCTCTGAGTGGGAGGATCTCTCTTCCTCCCTCCTGGCCTCTATCACTCACCTCCTCCTCCTCCTTGGTGACCTCAATATCCATCTAGATTCTTCTTGTTCCTCCTCTGTACTTTTCTGTGACCACCTGTCACCTCCTTTCCCTTTCCATTCTGCCCACTGGCCTGACTCACTCTGCAGGGCACACACTTGATGTCTTGACCTTCTCTGACCTCTCCCTCTACATCCCTCTGACCACTCCTCTCTCCTGGAGCAATCATTCCCTCCTCTCATCTCTCCCTCTCTTCCCCCCAGGCCAGGCCTACCCCAACACTGCCACCTACCTTCTCAGATATTCGGCACAGGAAGCGTGTGTCAGTTGAGGCTTTTGCCACCACCTTCTCCCCCAACCCCTCCACCTCTGGCTAACGAACATCCTGACACAGACCGGTCTCTGCTCCATGCCTCTATTTCTGATACTATTGATGCTCTTGCCCCTGCAATGAGGATCTGTGTGAAGTCCAAAGCCAAGTGAAATTCCTGGTATGGCTCTGACCTATCTACACATAAACGTAAGTGTAGGGCGACTGAGAAGAAATGAAGGGCTTCTTGTTCATCCTCTGACAAACTGGCCTGTCGTCGGCTCCAAAGGCGATACCGACTGTCCTCATGAAGAAGAGAGCCCACATTCAAGCCAGTGTCTCTGCGGCTTCTAACAACTTGGCTGAACTCTTTAAAAACTGCAAGAAGTTGGCCAACCCTTTTGCAGTCTCTACCCCTCCTGTTGCCGCCCAGGCTCTTTGTGATGCCCTTGCCTCCCACTGTATTTAAAAAACCCAGGACATCCTGTCCTCCCTGTCCTCCCTTTCACCTCCTATCCCCTCACCTTCTGTGCATGCTGAAACTCCTTCAGCCACACCCCACCATATTTCTCCTCCTTCCCTCTTTTCTCCCCTAATGAGGTCACTAGACAAGTCCAATCTATGAAAGCCTGGTCAAAACAGGTTCATCCCTGTTCCTCTCAAATCATCAAGGACCACATTGCTACCCTCGATCCAGCCCTTGCCGATTTCTGTAACCTCTCCTTTGCCTCAGGAGCCTTCCCCTCCCCTCTGAAGCACTCCCTTGTGCATCCTCTTCTCATAAAACCCACAGCTGATCCTTCTTGTAAGGCTAACTATCTCCAAATTTCCATTACTCCTTTTCTGGGCAAAGTCCTGGAAAAGATGGCCATCTCTTAGATTAACCTGCATTCTGATTCTGTTGGCTGTCTCCACAACCAAGAGTCGGGCTTTAGAGCTGCCAGAAGCACGAAAACTGTGCTCCTGAACATCCATGAAGATCTGCTCTCCAACCTTGACTCTAACATTCCCTCTGTCCTCATCCTACTCGATCTCGCCTCTGCCTTCGACACGGTCAACCATACCATCCTGCTTAACCGTCTCCATGACAACCTGTCTATCACCAATCAGGCTCTGGCCTGGCTGACCTCTTTCCGCTCTGATCGACCCTCCCAGGTCCAAATTGGGTCCTTCCTATCATCTATCTCCCTTTCTACCTGTGGTGTTACACAGGGGTCTAACCTCTCACCCTGGCTTTTCAACCAATACCTGACAACTCTCGCTCACTGCATAGCCATTTTCTCCTCCAATTTCCAGTGCTATGCTGATGACACTCAACTCATTTTCGGGCTTCCCTCGGCCACCTCCTCTCTTTCTGTTATCTCTGATTGCCTAACTGCCATTCAAGATTGGTATGCCGCCAATGATCTTTGCCTGAATGCCAGCAAGACGGTGATCCACCTCATTGGCTAACCTTCACCCTCCTTTCCCCACACTGTCTGGCCAGCATCCCTTGGTCCTCCTACCACCCCCTGTGAGGCGAAGAACCTCAGGGTCATCTTTGACAACTTTCCTTTTCTGCCCACATCTCTGATGTTTCTAAAAAGTAAAACTTCCTACTGCACCTCCTCAGAGGTACTCTTCCTTTCCTCTCCTTACACCAGAAGCTCACTGTCTCCCAAGCCCTGATTCTCTCTAGGTTGGACTATTTTAACAGCCTCTTTCTAAATCTACCTGCATCTACTCCCCACCCTTTTCAACTAATCCAGAACAGGACTCCGAGACTTGTCCTTGGCCTCAAGCCCTGTGATTGTATCTCTACAGACCTGAAATCTCTCCATTGGCTCTCAGTGGATGCAAGGATTAAATTCAAAACCCTCTGCATTGTACAGAAGGCTTTCTAAGGCCTGGGTCCAATATACCCTCAGCTATCCCTCCGCAAATACCTCCCCTCTCAAGCTCTTCACTCCTCTACCTCTAACTCCTCATGGTCAGTTGTTTTTCAAAGAAACAAGCTGGGTCCTCCCTCTGGAACAGCCTCCCTGCCACTCTGAAACTTGAGGAGAACCATCTCTGGTTCAGAAAACACCTCAAGACCTTCCTCTTTGCTTCTGCCTTTGCCCCTCCACTCCCCTGTTGATCTGTTCTCTCTCAGCAATGTGCACATGGCCTACCCTCTGTCTTTCGGGCCCAGGTACCTGCTCACCCTGGCACCCTCCCGCACTGCCTCAGCGCCACCCTTTTCACTGGGGTCTGTATCTGTACCAATACAGTCCCCTCCGCCCTTTTATCTTCCTGCACTTACTAGACATACCCAGGGCTTCATTACAAGCTGGGCGCAAAGGGATACCAGGCACCGGTAAGGACAACGGTGCCGGTAATCCATTTGTGCCCTATTCCGAGGTCCCTTTGCAGGTCCTTCCGTAATGCCTGGTTTTAGCAGGCGTTAAGGACGGGACCCGCAAAGGGACTTCAGAGCTAATAACGGTACCGTAATTTACGGTACCGTTATTAGCACCCTCCCCATTCCCATTGAGCCCTATGGGGGCTCAAATGGGAATGGGGATTGACATTTTCAATGGGGACTTCCCGGTCCCACAAAGGTCGGACTAGACCGGTAAGTCCCCATTGAACCAGGGCGGACATGGTACCGGTAATGGTGCTAGTCATGGCGCTAATAGCGCCATGACTAGCACCAACCTCGGAATGAGGCCCCCTGTCTGCTACCCTAAACACAGCAACTGCCACTTGCAGGCTGCACTACAACTGTTTGTTGCCTTTATTATTTATTTATTTATTATTTATCTATTTTCCCTTTGTGCCACACTTTCCACTTCTGCCTCGCTCCATGCACTTTTTCCCCTTTCCCATGCACTTGCGCATTCTCAATGTCACTGGGCCTAGTAAGATCAGTGGTTTTGTTCTGCCATGTTCCCCTCCCTTGCATTGTTGCACTCTGAAACACTTGTGTACGCGCGTGATACAAATAAAATATCAATATCAATATCAATTCTGGTGTTTCATTTGACATCAGGGAGGGTACGTTTATCAGAAAGGTAATCAAGGACCTTGGATGAGTGCATTATAAGTAATGCAGGCTCTTATGAAGGATGATGGATGCCTGTCGGGGCATCCATTGTAATTCCTTCTGGGGTGGGGTCATAGCGACGTATGCTTTGTCATTTGACAAGCTCATTGGTCTTCGTAGAGCCTAGAGTGGCGTCTCGACACCAGTGAGTAGGATGTTGCCACCATCCAGTTGAGAGACGGCTTGTCATTGGATGATGGCCCTAAACGGTATGGCTATTAATTTGAAAGGAGGAATAGTTGGTATCATGCCGTTCACCCTTCATTTTGGTATCTTGAATGGGATGTCACAGTCGATGTGGAATCCTATTGATTTGGCCCGGTTGGTGATGGGGGAGTTGAAAATATCGAGTTTCATGTCATCAACCCAAGTCTGTATCTCTGTTTTCTTTTATAGTGTTGCAGTGACAGAAAGATTAACTCATTTTTTTGCGGTTTGGCAACAGATACATCTCATTCGTACGTAAATTGGCAAGAAGCAATGGGTAAACTTGGAGTTGTCAAGTCAATCTGCAACACATACATGTTGCTGCTACATTTAGAGACTCACATCCAGAAATATATTCCAATTTATTTTGCATACGTAGAGTCTGGGCATGCAGGTTTCATGCAGATGGTATGAAGGCTTTACCCACATAAGACAATACACAGCCACTAAGCATGTAGCAGACTATCTATTTTCTGTAGTGCCTTATTGTGTTATCTGTTTTTGTATCGAACTTGGGTTCTATGTAAAATCATATTTGTTCATTAGCTTTCGAACTCAATGTTTTGGGTCCAGTATACAAAGCTTCCTGGAAGAAGGATGAGCTGAGTAGAGTGTACTTAGGAATGTGTATTAAAATATCTCTATATGCTGATACTTTATTCTCATTGTTGTACAACCTGGCCCAAAATAAATCTACTTGTAGTGTACTCATGCCAAACTTTCACCTTCACATTAATTTGCTTCACAAATATGTGGGGTGTGAGTGCGCTCTAGTGATGTATGCAGTCCAACAGCCATTCACTCATGTTTAAGCTAATAGCACATTTCCACTAACAGGCCACCCAGGGCCTGTCATGTAAGCAATATTATCCACGGGGGCAGTGGGGCATTATCGGTAGGGTAATCCCTGCAGGGCCATAGGTCAAAGGCCGAGAGAAGCAAGGTCTTTAACATAGCCCCAGGGGCATTAGCCTACCGTTAATGCCCCTCCTCTGAGGATTATATTGCCATTAGTACCCCCGCACGTCTTACCGGGGTACTAAAATCAGTGCAACCGTTTATCAACTTGAGAAAAAAAAGAAATACCTGCCAGGGATCGCCGACAAAGCCATAAACCATGTTCACCGGAAAGGGCAAGGAAACTTGTGAGAGGCGAATGGACCTAAGAGATGAAGTTAAGACAGGTAGCAATCCAGAAGTTTCCAAATTTTTGCCTGATGGATATTTGCGAGATGGTGTCTTCCGACGAAGCCGTAAACCATGTTCCCTGGGAAGGGAAACAAAACATGTTGTTTCTAAACAAGCTTTACAATGCCGTAAACCATGTTCACCAGGAAGGGAAACAAAATGTTTTGCTGCATCAAGTGAAATTACTTTTCTAGCGGATTTTTGTAGGATGGAGCCTGCCAAAGAAGACGTTAACCATGTTCACCTCAAAGGGTTACAAAGAATGTTGTCTCTTAACCGGTCCCGACATGAGGAACAAAACTCCTCGAAAACCACATTTAAAGGCACTATGATGCAGGGTTTCTGAGATATTTACACAGCAGTGCAACACAACAAACTTCACCATGCGAGGGTGAGGCACGACAGCGACCTACAGGATCATTCATTTTCAACAATTGATGAGAGTGTTGTCATGTCTGTCTACAGAACCAGTTCGGAGAATGGGTCCTTCTGCTAGTTAATAATAAAATGAGGTAGGTATACATATCTTGGAAAGAGTGACCCTCACCCAGGCCTCCCTTTCCGTCAACTCCATGGCAAAGTATAGTGTACACCGTGCCCTTCTAAATCAGCATCCTAATCTGCAGTGCATGATCTCCAGTGGCACAGATGAGGATTTGGTCACATGTATCCCTTGGCAGCTCAGTAGCTGCATTTAAGATATGCACCTCTGTTCCCAAATCATATAACTATGAGCATTACTATTCTGTTGGTAGCTGTAAACTTTAAATAAACGCCATACCTAAGTTAGAGTATGGTGGCTTGCATCTCACATACTTATTACTGCTACATCAAATTGATATACTACATGTGTCAGCACTGTGAGCCCAGCTGAACTGTGACAGAGTTATGTGTATCCAGGCCAGACAGCCTGGCCATGCCAAGTGACAGGGCGGGTGCCTAGATGGTTGTGCCTCTGCTTTGAAGATTGTGAGGATGGGGAAACACCTCTCGTCAGGAAGCCAGCCCGCCAGAAGGAGCTGGCCTGGGAACCGGAATCAAAGGGCAACCCCACCCCAAAAGTCTCACATCAGGGTGCTGCGTACCAAAAGTTACTGTGATGCTATTGACAAGGGAAGAAGTAGATTTATTGTAGATACAGGGAGCTCAGCATAGGTGGAGGCGAATTCCACCATCGTGTTTCTCTCTATATCTTCTCTTCCTTCCTCTCCGCTACACTTTCTTTAACATAAACAACTTCAGTTATGATGTTAGAAGGCAAAGATCACTAGTCTCAAGGACTTAGATTGAACCACCTGAAGCAGGGTTGCATTAATTCAATCACCTGGGATGTTTGTCTAGACAAGGGAGAGTCTTTCACTACTTCTTTGATTCACCCTTGGAAAAAGACCATAGGAAGAATTCATTTTGACCTCTTTTGGGAGATTTGATCCTTTCAAAGCCCTTACCCACTGAAGTGAAGAAGGAGCTGTCCAAGGCAGAGGTGTGATATGCTCCCTGCTCATGCCCAGGCCACATTGGGGGTGACTCTTGCTGAGGACCAGGACCTGCCACTCTGCACCAAACCTCCCTAAGCTGCAAGAGAAAAACCTGTCCTATACTAGAGTCCCTGAAGTTGGTCTCACAGCATCTAGAGGACCAAATCAGTTAAAACACCATGTTCCACTGCATCAAATCGGTCAAACCACATTCAAACTGTGCTCTCCACAATTTAAACAAAGGGAATCGCTGGTGGTGTTTTGGACACACTATCAAACTCAAACTACCGCTGCATCGCACATGTTTTTCCGCAACATCGTGCCAAGTGGAGCATGTTAGCTATTTGGCTCAAACAACCTGCACGCTGATGTGGGTCAAAATCGAAATGCAACTCTTGTAACACTTATTGAAGAACCAAGGTCACTGCATCAAACCAATGGACCTCAACTGGAACACCTGCAGCATCGCATCACTCGCTGATAAAAAACAGAGTTTGCCAATGTCTTAAGCCACCCCAACTTCAAATCCCACCTTGGTGAGCCATCTGAACTTTAGGACCCAGCAGTTAAGGTGCTGATTCAGCGCTGTCAACTGGGGCGTACCTACCAGCTGAGGGAATGATGGGAGAAGGATGGGCACCCCTAGACCGGACAGGAGATAATTGCCAGTTTCAATAAATGTGTCTAAGGCACACATTTAGCTCGAGAAGTCTGGGAACAAGATGCAGGTGGGATTTTCAAAGGGGATATGAGGGGGCTTTGGGTGTGTGGAGTAGGAGTCTGAGATAAATATGGTAACATAAAACAAGGGGAACCGCCTAGCTGCCATTATGAGGTGAGAACCACAGATAAGTAAATCAGTTGGGCTTAACGCGGACAGGCCCTGCATGGTGGGCATACATGAAATTGCACGAGTTCTCCGGGGCTACGGGATATTGGAAGAATGGTGCTAGCTGACTGTTCCCAGGAGGCAGTAGTTGCTGGGAAAAGGGAGCAGGGACCAGCAGATACATACAAGGTCAGCAAACCAGGTGCTGGGACAGAAGAAAATGAAACTCATAAAAATATGTTTGGGGAGGCACAGCCACAATATGATCAGCAGTTTCAAATTGCCCCTTGGCAGATGAGCCTGGGAAGGAGGATGTGGGACAAGGGTATGATCCGAGAAGAAGCCATTCAGAAGATGAGGTTTGGTGTCCCTGAAAGGCAACAAGTATATTGTGTTCTCCCTGATTCCCGCAAGGTACCTCATTGGTTGGATGCCGTGTGAATGTCTCCCCTCCCACAGGATCAGGATATCTTGTGTTTTTCTGTGTGTGCTGACCAATGGTAGAATAATAAAGATCCAGTGGTCTGCATGATTACATTTTGCACATAAAAAATATATTCTTGGGGTGGAGAGGAATGTGGCGCCACAGAGGAGGTGATGAACAGAGGGGTCAAGATTGTTTGCTGCAATCATTTTTGATTAACATATGTCTAGCTATAGGTGACTGATGTTGTCCCGCCAATCAGCTTAGTAGGATGTCTAATATTTTGCAACATTAATCACAACTGTTTCTGACTATGCAAATAAGGTTCTAACTGTACAAAAGATCTGACCCCAGTGGGCCATGTTGTCAGCTCTTATCAATCAGTTATGTTCCAGTGTGCTGTTTGATTCGTGCTTGCCCAGCTGGAATAAACAGCAATAATTCTTTCCTTGGTGTACCCTCCTTTTTGGATGACTTCTGATGTCTTATTGACTACGTGATCATGGAGGACCCCTGATACAACCCGAAGCCCTATTCGAACTACATCAAACTCCTGGCTAAAACCACCTGAACATCAGCTTACTGCTTGACCCAGAATGACTCCCCGCACCTGAACCTGTTTGACCTGCACCACAGGACAGCTCAAACCCAGCTCAACACTGCTGAACTTCCTAAGAAAAGTGGGAAGGTACTATTTATCTATAACTGCATTCCTGGTCCAACTTTGGATCCTGGAGACTGATTAGGTCATTTTTACACCATTCCACTAAAAGACATATCATTTTGGAATCTATGGTGGTTGCTTACTGCCTTTTCACTACTGTTTTCATCACCTAGCATTCTGCATGTTTGTACCTTAGCATAGTCTGTTTTCCCACTTCGGACTTCCATCCGGGCCGTGCAGGTGAGTGGGTGAGCCCCCCAGCCTCCTTAGGCCTTGAATCCACTGCCTGTTACCACTTTAGAGCCCCCAGCCCCTCCATATCCCACAGTGCAGGCTGCGTCTTTCCCTGCGTCTTTCCTGCCTCACCTTGTGCCCGCCCTAGCTCCCTCCCACCAGCCCTGATAGGCTGCCTTGGTTTCCATGTGTTGCTCCCACCTCGACCTGCACGCCACTTCCATCCGGGCCGTGCAGGTGAGTGGGTGAGCCCCCCAGCCTCCTTAGGCCTTGAATCCACTGTCTGTTACCCCTTTAGAGACCCCAGCCCCTCCATACCCCCCAGCGCAGGCCGCGTCTTTCCCCGTGTCTTTCCTGCCTCCCCTTTTGCCCGCCCTCGCTCCCTCTCACCATCCCTGATAGGCTGCCTTGATTTTCGTGTGTTGCTCCCACCTCGACCTGCACGCCACTTCCATCCGGGCCGTGCAGATGAGTGGGTGAGCCCCCCAGCCTCCTTAGGCCTTGAATCCACTGCCTGTTACCACTTTAGAGCCCCCAGCCCATCCATATCCCACAGTGCAGGCCGCGTCTTTCCCCGCGTCTTTCCTGCCTCCCCTTGTGCCCGCCCTCGCTCCCTCCCACCAGCCTGATAGGCTGCCTTGATTTCCATGTGTTGCTCCCACCTCGACCTGCACGCCACTTCCATCCGGGCCGTGCAGGTGAGTGGGTGAGCCCCCCAGCCTCCTTAGGCCTTGAATCCACTGCCTGTTACCACTTTAGAGCCCCCTCCCCTCCATATCCCACAGTGCAGGCCGCGTCTTTCCCCGCGTCTTTCCTGCCTCCCCTTGTGCCCGCCCTCGCTCCCTCCCACCATCCCTGATTGGCTGCCTTGATTTCCGTGTGTTGCTCCCACCTCGACCTGCACGCTACTTCCATCCGGGCCGTGCAGGTGAGTGGGTGAGCCCCCCAGCCTCCTTAGGCCTTGAATCCACTGCCTGTTACCACTTTAGAGCCCCCAGCCCCTCCATATCCCACAGTGCAGGCCGCGTCTTTCCCCGCGTCTTTCCTGCCTCCCCTTGTGCCGCCCTCGCTCCCTCCCACCATCCCTGATAGGCTGCCTTGATTTCCGTGTGTTGCTCCCACCTCGACCTGCGCGCCACTTCCATCCGGGCCGTGCAGGTGAGTGGGTGAGCCCCCCAGCCTCCTTAGGCCTTGAATCCACTGCCTGTTACCACTTTAGAGCCCCCAGCCCCTCCATATCCCACAGTGCAGGCCGCATCTTTCCCCGTGTCTTTCCTGCCTCCCCTTGTGCCCGCCCTCGCTCCCTCCCACCAGCCCTGATAGGCTGCCTTGATTTCCATGTGTTGCTCCCACCTCGACCTGCACGCCACTTCCATCCGGGCCGTGCAGGTGAGTGGGTGAGCCCCCCAGCCTCCTTAGGCCTTGAATCCACTCCCTGTTACCACTTTAGAGCCCCCAGCCCCTTCATTTCCCACAGTCCAGGCCGCGTCTTTCCCCGCGTCTTTCCTGCCTCCCCTTGTGCCCGCCCTCGCTCCCTCCCACCAGCCCTGATAGGCTGCCTTGATTTCCATGTGTTGCTCCCACCTCGACCTGCACGCCACTTCCATCCGGGCCGTGCAGGTGAGTGGGTGAGCCCCCCAGCCTCCTTAGGCCTTGAATCCACTGCCTGTTACCACTTTAGAGCCCCCAGCCCCTCCATATCCCACAGTACATGCCGCGTCTTTCCCCGCGTCTTTCCTGCCTCCCCGTGTGCCCGCCCTCGCTCCCTCCCACAATCCCTGATAGGCTGCCTTGATTTCCGTGTGTTGCTCCCACCTCGACCTGCACGCCACTTCCATCCGGGCCGTGCAGGTGAGTGGGTGAGCCCCCCAGCCTCCTTAGGCCTTGAATCCACTGCCTGTTACCACTTTAGAGCCCCCAGCCCCTCCATATCCCACAGTGCAGGCCGCGTCTTTCCCTGCGTCTTTCCTGCCTCCCCTTGTGCCCGCCCTCGCTCCCTCCCACCAGCCCTGATAGGCTGCCTTGATTTCCATGTGTTGCTCCCACCTCGACCTGCACGCCACTTCCATCCGGGCCGTTCAGGTGAGTGGGTGAGCCCCCCAGCCTCCTTAGGCCTTGAATCCACTGTCTGTTACCCCTTTAGAGACCCCAGCCTCTCCATACCCCCCAGCGCAGGCCGCGTCTTTCCCCGTGTCTTTCCTGCCTCCCCTTGCGCCCGCCCTCGCTCCCTCCCACCAACCCTGATAGGCTGCCTTGATCCCGACCAGCTTTCCGATTGTTATTTTCCCACCCCCCACCGTAATTGGCCACTTGACAGACAAATCCGAAATCCCCAGGGCAGCCCTCTGCCCGGCAGCCCCCTGCGGCTAACGGCCCGAAGGCCAAGGGCGGCTCCTACATTGGCGGCTCCAAGATGTGTCTGCAGGTGTCCGCAGGGGACGCCAAGGAAGCCAGACACCACCAAAAACCGTGAGTGTGGCATGGGTGGGGAGTAGAGCAATCACTCTACTCCAGAAAACCTCCGTCACTCTATCTTACCTACCAATAACATAGAGTGCCATAATACTAGCATGTCCACACTTAGATAGAATTGTGAATGTCAGCATGTCCACTCTTTGATAGAATTGTGAATGTTAGCATGTCCACTCCTAGATAGAATTATGAATATTGGCCTGCGTCGGATCTAGATGGAATTGTGAATGTTAACATGTCCACACTTAGATAGAATTGTGAATGTCAGCATGTCCACTCTAAGATAGAATTGTGAATGTCAGCATGTCCGCTCTTAGATGGAATTGCGAATGTTATCATGTCCACAATTAGATAGAATTGTGAATGTCAGCATGTCCACTCTTAGATAGAATTGTGAATGTCAGCATGTCCGCTCTTAGATAGAATTGTGAATGTTAGCATGACCACTCTTAGATGGAATTGTGAATGTTAGCATGACCACTCTTAGATGGAATTGTGAATGTTAGCATGTCCACTCTTAGATAGAATTATGAATATTGGCCTGCGTCGGATCTAGATGGAATTGTGAATGTTAGCATGTCCACTCTTAGATGGAATTGTGAATGTTAGCATGTCCACTCTTAGATGGAATTGTGAATATTGGCCTGCGTCGCATCTAGATGGAACTGTGAATGTTAGCATGTCCACACTTAGATGGAATTGTGAATGTTAGCATGTCCACACTTAGATGGAATTGTGAATGTTAGCATGTCCACACTTAGATGGAATTGTGAATGTTAGCATGTCCACTCTTAGATGGAATTGTAAATATTGGCCTGCGTCGCATCTAGATGGAACTGTGATTGTTAGCACGTGAAAGTTGCATTTAGAAAGTGTGCCCTATAGCCTCTCCGTGAATTTAGAAATGTGCCCAACAGCCTCGCTGGTAAATCGAATTTAGAAGTGTGCCCAATACCCTCTGTGAAAGTTGCATTTAGAAGTGTGCCCAATAGACACTCTGGAAAGTTGCATTTAGAAGTGTGCCCAATAACCTCGCTGTGATTTCAGAAGTGTGCCCAATAGCCTCTCTGGTAAATTGAATTTAGAAGTCTTCTCAATAGCCTCTCTGGAAAACTGATTTTAATAGTGCGCCCAGTAGCCTGTCTGTGGAAAATTTGAATTTAGAAATGTGCCCAATAGCCTCGCTATGAAAGTGGCATTTAGAAGTGTGCCCAATGCCCTCTGTGAAAGTTGATTATAGAAGCGCATCCAATAGACGCTCTGTAAAAAAATGCATTTAGAAGTGTGCCCAATAGCCTCTGGAGAAAATTGAATTTAGAGCTGCTCCCAATAGCCTTTTGAAAATTGATTATACAACTGCGCCCAGTAGCCTCTCTGTGGAAAATTGAATTTAAAAGTGTGCCCAATATCCTCTATGAAAGCTGCTTTAGAAGTGTGCCCAATAGCCACGCTGTGAAAGTTGCATTTAGAAGTGTTCCCAATAGCATCGGTGAAAGTTGATTATAGAAGTGTATCCAATAGACACTCTGGAAAGCTGCATTTAGAAGTGTGCCCAATAGCCTCTCTAGAAAATTGAATTTAGAAGTGTGCCCAATAGCCTCTCTGGAAAATTGAATTTAGAAGTATGCCCAGTAGACGCTCTGTGAAAATTGCATTTAGAAGTGTACCCAATAGCCCTCTGCCCAATAGCCTCTCTGGTAAATTGAATTTAGAAGTGTGCCCAATAAACCTCTCTGTGGAAAATTGTATTTAGAAGTTCGCCCCGGAAGCCTTGCTATGAAAAATTGAATTTAGAAGTTCGCCCAGTACCC
Source organism: Ambystoma mexicanum (assembly GCF_040938575.1). Lineage (NCBI taxonomy): Eukaryota > Metazoa > Chordata > Amphibia > Caudata > Ambystomatidae > Ambystoma > Ambystoma mexicanum. The sequence goes on from NC_090937.1 coordinate 529,587,416, forward strand.
TCTCTGGGAAAGTTGCATTTAGAAGTGTCCTCATTGAAAGAGCATATAACCCATCATATCAAACCACCACGCTTACTCTCTCCTTACATCACCACTCAACTAGAACACAGAGATACTATGACACCATTCGGTATAACTGTTCTCATACCAACATCCGCCGCTTACTCCACATCATTCTATGTAAACACTGCTGGTATCACACCCCCAGCCAGGCGTTTTCCTCAGGCCTAACGCAGCCACATCCGTTCCGGATAAATCCTGCCAGAACGAACACATTCTCCTGATCTCTAAACCACCACATCTACCGCTAAGAAGCAGCTATTACACGAGTACCGCACGAGCTGCACACATACCCGGTGCTCACACGCACCTTTTTGACTCTCCGTTCTCTCTCTACTGATCTGAACTTCGGTTCCCAAGGGCGTTCAACCTACCAGCGCCTTCAGACCATACCAATGGTATATAAGGCACTATATAAGTGCAAAATAACAATATACAATAACAATAACTTATGTGGTGGTTATAGTGTTTTTAATAGTTATTTGTATATTGTTTTTAATTCAAGTATACATTTTTTTTTTTATAACTTGATTGGACATTCTTTTATTTTGGACTGTTAGACTTTGCTGTTTGTTTCTCGACTGGATCGAATTGCACCACTTCTAAGAGTACAACTTTCCCTCAGCTCTTGTTACCACAAAGGGTGAATGAGGTGTGTCTCTTTGCTGTGCCTGTTTTACCTTTATGATTGGGATCACTGTTGGTTTGTAGAAGTGCAGGGGCTGAGTAGGTAGTTTAGCAGTACTCATCTTTGTATTCTTGCAGAGAAAAAGTAATGTTGTCACAGCAGAGTATATTCACTTTGTGGTAAAAAATAAAAATTCTTAATGATTAGATTTTATTTGAATATTTGTAACGCGCAAATCCAAGAAGAACCAAGCAGAACCTGCATCTAGGCACAGATGTTAAAACAAGACATGGGGAGAGTAAGGAGGTAGGATATTCAAGACAATGATGGCATTAAAACAGATAGGGTTTCTGCTTCTTCCAGAATAAAGTCAAGAGGTCTCAATACAGTTTCCCCGGTACAGTATAAATGCTGGTAAATTTGCCAATAATTACAGCACTGGCATTTTTACCGTACCGGGGAAGCACAAGTTTGCTGGTGAGGGACACGGATCTAACTCCAGACCTGACCTGCCAGTAAATCAGGCCCCCACCAGCAAAGAAATGCTGCAATTACCGGCACTGGTATTACTGGTGCTGGTAATTGCAGCAATCCCTTCCATTGAGTCCAATAGGTCTCCATGGAATAGGGATTTCATGCCATTGATGGCACCTGGAATATCCTGGTAATACCGGGATATCAGGCGTTGGTAACCGTAGAGGCAGTTTCCCGTTATGGCGGGATATCTGCAAACTCGTAATAAGGGCCAATGTGTCTATCTTACAGACTTTGTGGAGAACAATGGGGGGGGGCTACAACCACATTTCAATTTGTTGACACTACTATCCAATTTGAGTGTCTACTGTGCTGTATCAGTTTCATTAAGTCTTCAATCTTCACAAGTAAGCTAAATATCCCATAGTAGAATAGTTTAGTATGGAATTTAGTTCATGCACATATCTTGAGACAACAATTTTATGCTCAAAAAGGCTGCTTTATTTAGCAGGTCCTGCCCTATGACTGGGGAAACATCTATCATACTCATGCTTCAACAAATGAACAGAATGTAGATAGCATCATATATGATACAGTACTCAATAACAAACCCAATGTCTGAATCAATTATGTGTCAGTACTGTTTGTGTGGTAAATATTACATCATATTAGACCATTTTGTGAAAAACAAAGAAGAGGGTGACAGTGTTTACACATAGAGATATGGTAGTGCGCACACTGCACACAGTAATTGTACACATATTTCCTAGTACTGGTTAAACAAGAGATATTTAGTGAACTGTATCTGAAGGGGAGGGGGGGTTTGGCTAGTCTATTCATTGTGGGCTAGCTAAAACGCTGGCACTTGCTAAAGTAGCCAGCTATGGGGGGGGTTCAATATTCCAACAGAGGACCAAACTGTTGGTCTATGCCAGGGGGAGGAGCCCCCTTGGAAGTTCTGGTGGATTGGAAAGCAAAATCTATGCTTGAACCACAGGCATTTCGGCTCCTTGGTGAAAAGCATTCATCTGGGCCTCTGGGTTTGTCTCTCTGGAGAAAAATAAAGGATGGAAAGGGAAAGAAAAGAAAGGGGCGGGGTGAGACTAGATCTGTGCCATAAAAGCTTTCTACTGCATAGCTATAGATTTTGGCAGGTAGCATGTTCCAGCTATGGAGGCCACCAATAGAGAAACATCTACCTCAATGGTGCAGAAAGTGTGAAGAAGGAATGGCTAAATAATTATGACCAGTAGATCAAAGAGAGTGAGTTGGAAAATGGAGAGAGATCTTTGAAACAAGATAGCTGGGGCAGTGTCCTAAATACATTTAAAGATCAGACAGAGGATCTTGAAAAGACTCATCTGCAGAACAAGCAACCGGTGAAGGTTCCTCTGGCATAAAGAAAATGAATCTGCGAAGGCCAAAGATGAGCCTAACTGCAGCATTTTGATCAACATGGAGGCGATGGGTCTGGCCAGTTGGAATGCCCAATAGGAGGGCATTGAAATAATCCTATCTGGGGTTAGCCAAGGTGCCTACAACCACAGGATGATCTGATTCTGCAATAAGGGGCAGGACAGGTATAAACAGCCTACATTGGTAGTAGATAGATTTAACAACTTCACTGACATGTGAGTTCCAATTTAGTTTTGCCTGCCAAATATAACCTAGATTGTTAACCTTAGTAGAGAAAGTGGTCGGAATGTTGAAAAGGGCTGGTCAGCAGAATTTGTGGGCCTAACACAATGTCCTCTGCCTTAGAGAGATTCATTTGGAGCTTATTTTTGAGCATTCATCTTTGTATTTTTTGTGTCCAAGCTAATACCAGATTAATGGCTTCCAGTGGGTTCATAGATGACATATATTGACATATATGACATATATTTGCATGTCAATTGACATGAGAATGATAGCTTGAATTAAATTAAATTAAATGAAACTCTGACAAAATCATTTAACAGTGGCAGGTCTAATATTGAAAAGTAGAGGAGAGAGATAGGACCCATGTGGTGGACCACGAAGAACGGGTAAGGAGTCAGAGTTGTAAATTCCGATTTTGACTCGTTGAGTCAGATGTGATCCATACGAGTGGAACCACTTCATGACTCTTCAGACAACCAAGCCAATTTAGATAATCTGGAAATAAGAATGTCAAAGTCCACTGTATCAAATGACAGTCACGAATCAAACATGATTAGCATGCTCATATCTCCCTCGTAAGCAGCCCTAAGGATATCATCCAAGACCACCACTAAGGCAGTTTCAATAACACAACCAGGCTTGAAACCAGACTGATAAATGTCAAGGATTCCATATCTTTCCAGAAAGTTCTGTACTGTCACTACTTTTTTCGAGTATCTTAGACAACAAGGCCAAACCTGCATTGTGTCCAGTGAAGGTTATTTAAGTAGTAACATCACTTGGAAAAGTAACACATTGAGGTGATGTCTATTTTTGGTCCTGTTTTTTTAAAAGGTGTTAGGAATAAACAGAGCTTTTTTCAATCAAAAATGTGTTTTGAGTATAAGCATGATGTTCTTGAATTTAGTTTACAATTTGTTGCCATGCAGAATAGATTTTCAAAAAATATACTGTATTTTTCCAACTAAACAAACCAACTTTTGAGGATAAGTAAAGAACCGGAGATGGACCAGAGTCGATAGAGGAAGTGTTGATAGAGGCAAATAAGTGGCGTAATATAAGGAAGGTAAAGAGAAAGTGGCAGACATATTACACATTGAGTAACCTCAACAGGCATGGAGGCAATAAGAAGAACTGAAGAGATGAAGACAATTACTTGGAAAGGATTAGGGGAGGAGTTAGTACAGAGGCATGTGGAGTGGAATGTTGTTGATGAGTATGTAGAATTTTACCAAAAAGAGTACACCTAGAAAGACTGATAACGAAGGGAAAAACTTGATGCAAGCAAATCATGAGGCAAGACACCATGATAGAGGGATTGATGTGAGCATGTGGGTTGAGTAACAGAAACCTGCATAGAGGAAGGAAGTGTAGGCACTTAGTGAGAAATTAGCCTGAGCTTTAAGCAGCCTCTTATCATCATAGCTCCAGTCCACCTTCGAAGGCCAGCGTCTCACAGCCCTGCTTGCAGAATTCTTCATAGTGAAGGCATATACCCTTGTGCGCACACTCCAGAGTAAATACAACACGCTAGGGGATAAAGCCAAGAGATAGTTTTGCAAGGATAACAAGGTGTACTCATATAAAATATAAGTTTTAGCAAACAAGTCTGCTGCCCGACAGCTCTCTGCCAAAAATTACACGGGCAGCCCATTAAAAAGGCAAAAGGCACCACTAGTGACATCATTATATGCAGTAGAAATCTGCATAGCTGTTTTGTGCGAACATATGCATGGGTCTGCTCCATAGGGGATGCCAGGCGCTATTTGGCTGGTTCTTACTCGTCGATCTGGCTCCACGTGGGTCAGCTGGACTCATCATTGGAGGTGAAGGTCAGAGCATACATACAATACAATATATCTAGTCTAGATTAAACAACTGAAACCGGCTATTCATTCATTATGATGGCAGTCTGGGCAACACAGGAAAGGGGTGCCAAGTGAGGAGAGGATAAAATACATTTGTTCTGACCCCCACATTCAGTACTTCGTTAATACTGCAGTTCCCACACCCAAGGTCTCCCGTGGGTTTTGATCTATGATTTACCTTCCCCGGTGCCCCATGATACCAACAGACATGTGTTGCTATTGTAGCGATATATGGTAGGGAGGTCAGGGCCTGGGGATCGGATACTTATCATTATCTAAAAAGATAGGCGGTAGGATCGATAAAGTGTGGCCTGCCCCAGCCTGGCTGGGTGGGATTCAGGGTCCCAGTGGCAGTTTAGTGGAGATGGATGGGCATTGTGTTGGTGCCTGGTACTGTCTCGCACTCTTTGCAGGGCACATTCTTGGAAGTGATACTAGATTATTTGCATTACTGAGAGGACAGAAGGAAAATGGACTTCTGTGGGAACAGGGCTCATGCGGAGCGGGCTTGGTGTGCCGTTGTCAGACTGGGAATCTCTGAGTTAACTCGGGACACTCGCATCGCAGGCCATCAGCATGTCTGGTCTTGGTCTAATGTAACGCTTACCTGGACTCCTCGGGAGCGTAATGCCTTCTCGCCTGTGAACCCTATACTTGGGCACTTTTTTGGATTCCTTTTCTGTAAAAAACGGTAACAACAATGATAGAATTGCTATTACATTTAATTACTGAGAAGGTGCTGCCTTAACATAAATACTTTGGTATTCTCCCCTCTCACCTGTGTTTATTATGAGTGGAGCTCTCCATCCTGGTTTCTACAGGGTGGGTTGAAAATGGAATGCAATGGATTCTTGGAATGCTGATGACTCAATAGTTGTTTGCCTTGAAAATGCCTATACTTTTCCAGGAAATGTCTTTAGGTAAGCTATCTTGAGAAAAAAAACACTGTATTCTTTATATCATGTAATAATTCCTACATTGGAGAGATCTCTCTTTCTAATAATTAACTTTTCTTTCGCAGATTCTCAGAATTCGGAAGGATTTATGGCTGCGGATGACTATGAAGTTACTTAGGCTGAGGCACGCTATACAACGTAAACTCAACTATACGGAATAACTGCAGTCTTCAGGAAAAGGTCGGAAAAAAACTGTTGGTTGCAGTAGTCCTGCGGTCTCTGCTTTGAGCTTTTCTTTTGAGCACAAATGCCACAAGTTTGAACAAAATTATGATGTCCTTGCACCATGTTGGCCACCAGAAATGTCTTTGGATTTCGGCCCTGGTTTTAGCGATTCCAGGGTGGCCTTCCAATACGGATCCATGGTAAGCTGCCATAACTTACCAGAAACTTCTGCCTTCAACATGGTCAACCATACCATCCTGCTCAAACGTCTCCCTGAAAACCTGGGTATCACTGATAAGGCTCTGGCCTGGCTGACCTCTTTCCTCTCAGATCGACCCTCCCAGGTCCAACTTGGGTCCTTCCTTTCATCTATCTTCCTCTCTACCTGTGGTGTTCCCCAGGGGTCTAACCTCTCGCCCTGGCTTTTCAACCAATACCTGGAAACTCTCGCCCACTGCATTGCCATTAACTGCTCAAATTTCCAGTGCCACGCTAATGACACTCAACTCATTTTCAAGCTGCCCTCTGCCACCTCCTCTCCCTCTCTCATCTCTGATTGCCTAACTGCCATTCAAGATTGGTGTGCCGCCAATGATCTTTGTCTGAATGCCAGCAAGACGGAGATCCTCCTCATTGGCACACCTTCACCATCCTTTTCCTTCACCCTCTGACCGGCCTCCCTTGGCCCTCCTCCTACCCCCACCTGCGAATCTAAGAACCTCAGGGTCATCTTTGACTCCACCCTTTCCTTCTCCGCCCACATCTCTGAGGTCTCTAAAAAGTCAAATTTCTGACTGCACCTCCTCAGAGGTACTCTGCCTTTCCTCTCCTTCCCCCAGAAGGTCATGGTATCTCAAGCTGTGGTTCTCTCTAGCTTGGACTATTGTAACAGCCTCTTTCTAAATCTACCTGCCTCTACTCTCCGCCCTCTGCAACTAATCCAGAACAGGACTGCGAGACTTGCCCTTGGCCTCAAGCCCTGGGATTGTATCTCTCCAGCTCTGAAATCTCTCCACTGGCTCCCAGTTGATGCAAGGATTAAATTCAAAACCCTCTGCATTGTCCACAAGGCTTTCTGGGGCCTGGGTCCAAAATACCTTCCGCTATCCCTCCGCAAATACCTCCCCTCTCAAGCTCTTCGCTCCTCTACCTCCAACTCACTCAGGGTTAGTCGTTTTTCAAAGAAACGAGCTGGGGGTAGATCTCTGTCTTCGGCTGGGGCCTCCCTCTGGAACAGCCTCCCTGCCACTCTACAACTTGAGGAGAACCATCTCCGGTTCCGGAAGCACCTCAAGACCTTCCTCTTTTCTTCTGCCTTCGCTCCCCCTCTCCGCTGCTGATCTGTTCTCTCTTGGCACCGTGCACCTGGCCACCATCTGTCTTTTGGGCCCAGGTACCTGCTCATCCTGCCACCCTCCTGCACTGCCTCCGGGCCACCCCTTGCACTGGGGTCTGTATCTGTACCCATACAGCCCCCCCTTTTTCTTCCTGCACTTATCAGACCTACCCTGTCTGCTGCCTTAAACCTAGCACTTGCAAATTGCTGGCTGCATTACCACTGTTTGTTGCCTTTATTATTTATTTATTGTTATTTATCTGTTTCTCCTCTGCTTCGCACTTTCCACCTCTCCCCCCTCCATGCACTTTTCCCCTCCCCCCTCTCCCATGCACTTGCGCATTCTCAATGTCACTGGGCCTAATAAGATTGCTTTTTTGTTCTCCCCTGTTCCCCTCCCTTGCCTTGTCGCGCTCTGAAACACTTGTGTACGAGCGCGATAGAAATAAAATATCAATCAATCAATAACTTTCTTTTGTAGCCCCTAATTTGGTAGGTAGAGCCGATTCTGGAAATAAGGTAAACCTTTCAAACGTGGGTCCTCTAGATTTCCATGCCTCTAACTCTGAGGTGGTCCTACTGAGGAGAATGTGTGCCTCTAAGTCTTCTTCCGAAGATCTTGTGACTCCTAGCATCTTTTCTTCTGGAATTATATTTACAGGGTCAGAGGTACTTTGGGTTTCTTCTTTCTCTCGTATCTGTGACAAGGCATCAACTTTTCCATTATTTACTCTTGGGCAGTAAGTGACAACGAAGTCGTATTCTACAAAGAACAATGCCCAACAGAGTTGTCGAGATGATTAAGCCTTTGCATTGCTTAAATATTGCAGTTTTCGGTGGTCTGTGAAAACTGTGACTGTATGCCAGACTCCTAACAGATGGTGTCTTCATTCTTTAAAAGCGTTCTTAATGGCTAGTAATTCCTTTCCTGTAATGCTGTAGTTTAATTCTGTGGGTGAAAATGTATTTGACCAAAAGGCCACTGGATGCAGTTGTCCAGTTTTGGTATTTTTCTGTGATAATTAAGCTCCCATTGCAGCTCTGGACACATCAGGTTCTACGATAAATAATAGCTCAGGTTGTGGGAGTCCCAAAATGGGAGCAGTGGAACATTTTTCCTTTAATGTCTGAAAAGCCTCTTCAGCTTCCTTGGTCCAGGAGAATGTCTTGTGTTTTCGCAATTACAAAGTTATTGGATGGACTAGTTGGGAAAATCCTGCTACAAAGTGTCTGTAGAAGTTTGCATTTGCTAAAAAACGTTGGACTCCTTTAACTGATGTAGGCGAAGGCCACTTCAAGACGGCGTCAACCTTTCCGTTGTCCATTTGAATTCCCATTGGTGACAGGATAAATCCCAGAAACTCAAATGAGGTCACATGAAAGGAACATTTCTCTAGCTGGACAAATAGTTAGTGTTGCAGTAATTTGGTAAGTGCTGCTCTTACATGGGTTATGAATTGAGCTTGAATAAATTAGGATATCATCAAGGTACACTACGGTACAAACATCGAGTAATTCAGATAAAACATCATTCATAAAGTTCTGGAAAGCTGTGAGGGCGTTGCAAAAGCCAAAGGGCATGACTTGCTATTCCTATACACCGTATTTGGTGCGGAAGGCAATTTTCCATTCGTCTCCTATGAGCTATGAAAATCTGTTGTCTTTTTTTCTGTAAAGCTAATGTCTTATATTTTTCTCCTTTGACTGGTTCTTTGTGGAGAAAGCGATGGCACCGTTAACCGCTGTCAGCAGAGAAGACGCAAAGCAATCGCTTCAACTGAGGCGGGGTTTAAGTAGCTCCCTCTGCAATATCAATGGAGCGCGCTGTCAGATCTGAATGGATCTTGTGGCAGCCATGTTTGGAGTATAAGGCCAATGTTAACTCTCTGAAAGCCTATGGAAACTGATGCTGGGAGTGGTGCAAATGCCATGTATGCCAGGCTAACACCCACTTTTGACCCACTGACTGAGGTAATGTTCCTGACTTAACTGGGATGCCTGAATGTACACTGTGCTCATTGGCTGGAATGATGACACCTAAAACAAACTGAAGTCGCAAAGCAGGATCATGTCTAGCACTATTTGCCTACTACTATGCCCTACGGGGCTTTTATGTGTGCCCTTTGAGTGGGGGCTATTCTGCCATTGTAGGTTATATCACCTTGTAAGGGGACTGCTTAACTTGGAAGCACCTATTGAGGTGGGATAGACTCATTTCCATGTCAACAATAGGCTCCAAGAACAGAGCTAACACATAGGACTGAGAACAAAGTAGGAAGATCCCAAGAATGTTGGGAAACAGGGTGTGGGAACAAGAAAACCTGGCACTGTGAGTTATTGTGTGGACTTTCTCAGAAACCTCAATCCCCAGACTTACTGACATTGGCAGAAAGGTTTGTTGGAAAATGTTACTTCGATCAGGGGCACTTGCTTTTGGTAAGGTTTTCCCAGAGCATAATACCACCGAGGAGGCGAATCATTCAGAGGGAATTGAGTTTAGTTCAAACTACACTTGTTTTTTTTAGCTAACACTGTAAAGTTTTAATAATAAAATAAATCAAATTTTCCTGATCGAGCAATGTCTGTTATGTGTCTGGGAGAACAAACTAATCTGGCATACTATACTCACATCTAGAACATCAGGTGGAGGCCAGATCTTAATGGGGATGCTGTTTACTATTCTCCTTCTAAGGTTATTGGAAAACCTACCTCCTCTATAACCCTTCCACTGTCGGTCAGCTGTAGTGGCCAAGGCTCTCAGAGTGGAAAACATCATAATACTTGACCACATTTGAAAATGCTGATATTGTAGTGGCACAGGCAGGAAGGGCAACTAACAATATGTGTCATTTTGTTTGAGGAGGGATACAGTTTGTGGTGTTGAAACAGTGTTAGTGTTGTGTCTGGAACTGTAACCTCTTGCAACAAGGTAGTACGCGTTGCTGAGATGTGCTAATGATAAATTAAAACAAGCCCCACCATAAGAAGGAACTCATCTCATACTTCAAAGTGGGTTCTTGAAGAAACTCATCTCTCCATTTGGCTCATGCCTGGCAAGGAAGATATTTACATGTTATGAGTGCCCTTTTCTCTGCAGGAGTCTGGCAAAAAGTGTTCGTATGTGTGTATGCTGTCTCCTTCATTATGGACATATGTATGCACTCCCTTAGCTGTGGAAATGATACAGAAATGTGCCAAATCCCCTTTCACTGAAGCTGTGTGTCAAAAATGTAGGTGTCTGCACCCTTCAATGCAGGAGTGGTCAAAAATTAGTTGTGTGCCCCTGCTCTCTGGGAGTGTAGTACAAATGAGTTGTGCTCCTCCTTCCCTTTGAAATGTTGTTATTATTGTGTGTGAATCCCTTCGGTGTTGCAGTGTGTCAAAAGTCTTGCATGCACACCTCCACTCCAGGAGTGGATCAAACATCAGGTTTGCATCCTCCGGTGGGCGTGTGGCAAAAATGGTTATGCTCCATTCCCCAAAGGACTAAAGCGACAATTAGGTCTGTGCCTCCTTCCCCGTGGAGGTGTGGCCGGCATTAGGTGTGTGCCTTCTTCCAAGAACTGCAGGAGTTCCAGAAAAATATGTGTGCATCCCCTTCCTTGCAAGGGTTTTGCAAGCATGGTCTGATCCTCTCTTACCCTGTGGTATGTGGATAAATGTAGGTCTGCACCCACTTCTCCGTGGGGTTGTGGTAAAAAAAGTTGCAAGTCCCTTCACTGTGGAAGTGTGGCAGGAGAGCAGCAACAAAAAGGTGTGCCCATTCCGCTGCAAGAGTGAATCAGAAATTGGATGACAAAAATTATTTGCACTCCCTTACATTTGGGATTGTTGTGTAACACATTCACCATGGAAATGTTGAAACATAATGTGTGCGCTATCTCCCTGTTAGTGGTGCCCATCCTCAGTGCAGGAGACATGCACAAATTGGTTGTACACCGACTCCCCCCACAGAGGTTTTGGTATATTAAGCGTGGGAATGAATGATTCTGTTCTCTCAGCACCGTGGACTATCCAAGCAGGAGATTTCTCGTCTCGGGAGGATAGCTCAGGGGCAACATACTTGTCTTGAATAGAACCTCTGGGTATTAAGCCAATTATAAATTACCCATTACAATTTCATTTACCTAAGTGTGACATTCTGACCATGGGTATACAAATTGAACCTTCTGATTTCACACTCTGAGATGAAATCAAAATTGTTATTCCTTCTGATCACTGTTGCCTCCCATCACTATCACCACCACTATATTACCATTTAAACATTCAACTGAACTGGTAGCATTCATGAAAGTATGGCATCCACCTCCCACCCACTGCCCTGATCTCCCTTCAGCTGGGTAAGAGGTCACCTTATGACTCAGATTGGTTGCTAACTTTGAAGATCATGTTGCTGTGCTTTTACAAAAACAGGATCTTGCCATGGTCCGAGGGGTATGCTGTTCATTGATTTTAAACATGTCACTTGTTCAGCATGGTGTACAGAGGTACTTCGCCTGTTGCCAGAGACAACTGCATCAGCATCCCTGAATACAGGTTTAAACTTGCTGGCCACACACATTGATTTGAGAACCAACACTGCAGTGGTCTTGGCCCTTTTTAATTTTTATATTTTTATTGTGGTATGGTTTTCTAAATTTAAACCTTTCACAAACGTTTTTATAACAAAATATATCATATTATTCATACAATCCATTAACATAAATACAAGTATAAATACAAAAATAAGTAATGAGAATAAAGAATAGAAAGGAGGTGAAAAGACCACGAAGAGAGCCGTTGTTTGAGCCATGACTACTTGTTTTGTTATGTAGTCGTTTTTACAACAACAATTACAGTCCTTTGTCAAGAATCACAAAAACATCTGAGAGAATCTGTGCAAGGCAGTGAAATTCTATCACCCCACATTTGGCATTCCCAGAGCATGTTGCCCAGCCAGTCAATTCCTTCTGGTATAACAGTCATAAAGTAATGTATTTTAATACTGGTGAGTTTTGGACAGAACATAACTAGGGTGGACAGGCATTTAAATAGTCTACAATGCAAGGATTGATCTGCTGCACACATGAACCTACCCGTACCTTCTAAAGTGGGCAATTGATTTAGACGAAACCGCACATATAGACTGCGTACATTGTTGCAGGGGAAAAGATGGATTTGGCAAATGTTCCCTTTTCCTCTGAAATTTGGCATATTCCTTGTAAGTACTAAACCAGTCTAGATGTTCTGTACTATTAGACCAGTCCATAGTGAACAGTTTCATCTTTGTCTTGGCAGGTCTAGAGATAAGTTCTTCCTCAGATGATTGGATGTAATTTTAAAACCTTTGTCATATTGCCTTTAAAGATGCTCACAGAGTACATGCATTTTTTTATTAAAATATCCCCCAAATCAATATACAAGGAGTTAGCTGGTGGGCATTTTATTTTAGCATAACAGGACCCCAATTTGTGTATTTGGACTACGTTTTGGATCAACTTAGATAAACCAAGGGTTTCCTTGCAGATAACTCCCTGTAGAGTGTTTAGGTATGCTCCCATTTCCGCCATCATCATATCCAGACCATACACATCAATCGGTTCCACTTTTGCCAGATGGAACTGAAGTAGTGGGAGGAGCAAGAATTTGCGCAGCTGGTTGTATAGTCTTTTTAGCTGAGATATTAAGGGTTGGGACTTGGCTCTCAATGAAGCATCCCACTGAGATGTAGAGCTACTGTTGGTGAGGTTGTAGCCCAATTATCTGATAGATGAAACTCTTTCCAGACTTTGATCTCCCATCTTCCAGTACAAGGTTTTCGGTCTGGTCTTTGTCATACAGATGATGGTTTTAGATGTATTACCATTAACCAGGAGGTTGTTCTCAGTGGCATATTCAAAGAACAGGTCGAGCTTTCTTTGTAGTCCGATTTAAGTGTTATGGAAGAAGACCAGGTCATTAGTGAACGGAAACGAGTTGAGCTTGAAGAGGCTAAGTGGTACCTAGTGACCAAAAGCAGTCTATGTCACAAATGTAAGCGTTAAAGAGGGCAGGAGCCAAGACATATCCCTTCCTCAGGGCCACAAAAGTCTGGAATGATCCTGATACCATACCCTTTCTAGTCAACCTGGCTTTCATAGAAGTGTCACTATGCATGGCTGCCAACAGTTGTACTAATTTCAACGGTACACTTAAAGCCAACAGTTTGTTCCACGGAGTAGTCCTGTTAACTCTGTCTATATCGATAGAGGCCATATATGCTGTGTCAATAGAGCTTTTTCTGACAGCCTGAAGATGAACCATATTGGTAGCATTTATCACACTGCCCATGCAGGGCTGGAAACCCACCTGGAAAGCTGTGATAATGCCTAGATGTGTAAGTCAACTGTTTCAACCCCTCAACATAAGGGATGCAAACATTTTGATCCATGCAGGAGGGCTTTGGGCCTGTAATTGCTGGGATTATTAGTATCAACTTTTTTATGAATAGGGATAATAATAGACTCAAGCCACATCGGTGGAAGACGTGAGTGGCGAAGAATGAATTGAAGAGCGCCTCTAAAGCCCAATCCATGCTTCCGGATAACTTTTAATGACCATGGGAGCCAGACCACCCTGGGACTGGCGCCCTAGATACCTTTACCTTAGAAATTGCCCATAAAAAGTGCTCTTCGCTCCATGGTCAGTTGCCAAGGACCACCGCCCCAGTTATCATATGGTCTGCTTAGATGTCCCCATCTCGTTTTGCATACTTGTCCAAGTAACAATCTATCCAAGACTGTTTTGAAACAGGACATGCCATATTTGACTTAGATATGCCCACATTGTTGTTGGTAAGGGCCCAGAATGCAGCAGCATTACTGTATTTACCTTTTTCTAGAATTTTCTGGTTATCGTTGCATTTGTATGTTTAATGACTTAATATAGTTCTTATGGCCCTGAAGAATAAGCATCTTTATATACCCAAAAACTTCAGGAGGAAAGTAGTCTTGTGTCAGACCTCTCAACCATTTCCTCCTGTGCGTGTTTTCCTCTGCAACCCTGGGGTTATAGGTATGTAGACATTTTTTGTGCCCCAGTATCCTACCTTTTCCGACAAGATCATTTAGGAATTGCAGTACCATGGTATTACATTTTACTGCAGAATAAAGGTCAGATATTGTGGTATTTCCTTTCCTAAGTACTGTTATAAATCTAGGACAAGTTGTTATATCTCATTTGACTGTTTACTGTAAGTCCACCCCTTGCTGGAGAGGCCATAACCAGGTTTGGGTAAATGTGTGCAGCTTAAATGCCAGGTGTAAATTAAGAATTAAAATTAAGTGGTCACTACGCTCTAAACTCTTCATGGATAGAGGACTACACAATGATTTTAAACCTTGAGACACGTACATGTGGTCAATCGATGAGGAGGGATTCCCTGTGTGCCAAGTAAAAGCCTTAGGTTCGCAAAGCTCACCCTGAGGCATGCACTAAAGCAATCCCCAACATTGCATGTAAGAGTCCCACACAAGACCCCTGCAGTACAGCTTGAAAATGTGGGCAATGAATCAGCAGAGAAGTCATGCAACCCTTTGCTGTCAGTGCAATCTGAAATAAAGTCACCCCCTACAATATTAGTCTGAGGGTGTTCCAGTTTTAGCCAGTTGTTAATAATAACGTTTAAGGCTATTTGGAAGGAAGAGCATGTCATCTTGATGGGGTTCCAATACAAATTTATAATAAGGCTTTGCATGTTCAGTGGTTCAACGAACAAACTAACAGCTAGGAGACACTCATGCAGGGTGTCGATTTCATGATGCTTGAGTCAATCACAATTGCCAGTTTGTCAGATGGGCAGATGATTTTCAGCTTGTATAAATCGAACCCTAAAGTTCTTAATGTAGGCTGCTCATCCAAGACTAACCAGGTGACTATATTCAAGTCGCTGGCCTGGAAAAGCCATGTAGTAAATGCCTCCCATATGTAGGGCCTGTAGTGATGCAATTGCCTGGAAAATGTAAACAATTTGTCCCTGTTCATTGCTAAGTCGCCATTTATGTGAATGATATTCTCCCAACCAATACTTTTTATGGATTGGTAATTTAAATCAGATACATCAGATTTATATCAGTTAGGGGGCATTGGTAGGCGTGCAGGTGCCACTAAGTAAACCCCTGGACTTATTTCCCAGCATAGTTGCAAGTTCAAATTAAGGCTCTGTCATTATGATTTCTTCTGCCCTGTCTATGGTGGAACAATTGTCAGATGATTGTATGTGAAGGTCGGAGGCCGTGTCATAGGAAAGTGGTGATTCTGCTCTGATTTCCATTTTCCACCAATTGCCCCAGTATAAGTGGGCCCCGTTAATAGACGGGCCAGCCACAAATGCTGCACATTTTGCCCAGGGCTCCTGTGTATTTAACTCTATGACCTCGCCCTCAGTCGGCAGAGATCTCAAACATTTCAGGGAAGATTTTCATTTATTTTGGTTAAGTGCTGGTAAGTTCTTTGTGTTCTTTTATGCTGGTGGTTCCTTCTTTTTGCTTTAGTTTTAGAGTTGATTTGTGTAGATGAACAAGAAAACACAGATTCATTTGGACACACGCATATTCCCTCATTGTCCGGACCAGTCTCCACTCTTGTTGTGTCAAACACAGTGTTGAAGCACTCAAGCCAGAGTAGCAGTCCACGAGTGGGGATGGACTGTTGGGTGGTTGTCTAGCCACTATTAATGGTTGAGCTGTTGCCATCACCTCCTCTGCATCCAATTATCCATGTCCAAGTCGAAGGCGAGGGAGCCTTGTTGATTTTCCTACAGCTTACCCTTCTTCTTTGTCCAGAGGTCCAGTAAACTTTGGATTTTATGGTCAGATGCTCAGATTTGAGTTGCGTTGTCCTGCACTATGTCCTTTATGTTATCATGCAATCTCAACAAAGATTCAAGTACTAGGTGCAGAGCCGAAATGAAAGCTGGTCCCAGAGAGTCCAAGTTCGGCAAAACATTACAGTCATGACTCAGTTGTGTATTCCTGGGTGTAAACAAACCAGTATTACAGGATGGTTTTAGAGTGGATTTTCTCATGAGTGTTTGTGCATCCCACCCTGACAGGCTGCCTTGATTTGTAGCTAGAGGTACAACATTGTTGTATATGCAGGCAACCCTACCATTGACCCAGATCATATATTTCTCTGGAAAGGCGTAAAAAAGATTCATCCAGGATGATAGAATTGTCCTGCTCCTTGTTTAAACTATTATCCGGCCTGTTATCTGACAGAATGTTGTTCGCAGAAGAAGTGTGTGATACTGACAACACAGCTGTTGCAGACTCCAGCCTGGTAATGGGATTTGCAGTAACGTCTGATGATAACCCATTGTAGGTGTCTACACATGTTTAGGAGGAAGGATTGAAGGATTGATGGTTGCCAGATAATTTGAAGAGTCTATGGGTGTGTCTTTTCCGCACAAACCTGCGATAAAATAAGTGTTGAGAGTAGTCGTGTGTCCTGTACAGACTCTGTTGTCTGGCAGACCGTTTTTATTTTAACTTGTATGGCGTGTTTTGGTTTGTGTGTTGCACTAATCAACATAGGGTGCAGGATCTTGGCAGAGTCATACAGCAAGTCACCTTCAGTACTCATAACATGTTTGCTGCGTAGCTATGCAGCCAAAGCATTTACAAAAGGTGGGTCAAAGCATGTGTGGGGTTTGGCAAGTGATAAATGCTTATAGGCACTGTGGCAAGTGAGATAGTTCAAACAGATGACAGTCAAATAAGGTCAGTCCAGCAGGACAGACACACGTGTGACAGAGAATTGAATCTTCTAACCACTTTGTAGAGTCCAAAAATATCAAAAGAAAAAATGTATCTCACGCCATACTCCAGTGCCTCCTTTGCCTCCAAGGGCAGCTACACGCCACACTTTTTCTAGACAGCACCTGCAGCGATGCGCAACCACACAGTAACACGATAACACAATAACAGTCTGCGCACTCCATGCGCTCCACTGAGAAAGGTGTTTTTAAAGCTGAGCCCCTCCTTCAGCCATGGAAATGCAGCTGGAGTACACTCTGACTATTCCATATGAAAAAAATGATTCCAGTACAACACAAAAAGCCCTGTGAACAATAACACTCTTTGACACTTAGGAATTGGCATTTGTCGCTCAATTGTACATACACACTTTGTGCAGTAGTCGTTATATTCCACTTACTTTTGTAAAATCAGGCCATGAAATATTAAAGAGAACAGAATCAGGAAGTGAAATTCTCAAGGGTATATGTGGGTGAGTTGCAAACACTGCACAGAGTTTCTGTGGACCTTAGATTGTTGCATTTGTTAAGAGTAGATTACCAGATGACAAACATCTGAATGGCTGGTGGGTATGCTCTTGTAAGCACTTCAAATTTCTGCTCTGCAATCTAATGTTCTTTCAGAAATCTCCACATTTCAAATGTGGCTCTTTGATGTTTCCTACTACTTTCCACAATCTGAAATGCAGCCACATTCACATAAAATTGGTGTTCAAAGAACATTTTTAAAAGATAGCCAATGCTTTTCTTTCTTACAATGTATACATGGATCATCAACAAATATTGCAAATAACCAGGGGGGTCCTGGGAGTCCCTCTACCGGACATTAAACCCAGTTACGAGGCCTTAACCCGATTGTTTACCTCACTATCTTTCACAGATGAGAAATATCCAAAGCATATCAGTCTTTGTTCTGCCCTGGGGCAGTCCAGTACTGAAATGCTAGCCAATTATAATCTGAATAAGATTACCAACAGCAACCCCAGAAACGTGTTTCGGTATGGTAGAACCTCATCAGTATCGTGGAGCTGTGCCTCTCTAAGAATAGTGAGCAATGGGAGAGGTCCAACCAGACTGACTCCTACACTTCAGCTCAGATGGCTGTGCTTATATAGCTCTTGTATTAACAACTGTGCATGTTCAAAGTGTTTTGTAGGCAGATGACATGCTGTTGCTTTTACAACCCCTCTTGCTCACCAGTTTCATGACTAGAGGGTGAATTGTCACAATGCAATCCTCCAGCTGTCATGGCCACAGGCCCCAGAAAACAAAAACTACACCATCTAGTGATGGGGGCAATGGGTCAATTGACTCACTTATGTCCCTTTGGGACCAATAAACACAGGGGCCCTGGCTGGACTCCGATGTGAGCAAGAACACTTCATTTCACTGCAGCAGTGTTTTTACTTTATTTTAGTGCAGCAGTGCTTTTATTTTACTTGAACTTTCCAGGAGCTGAAAGCCTTTTTTCCAGGGAACATCCTCATGTGCTGACTCATCGGGTGTGGCTCCCTAGGCCTGGGCTTCATGTGTTGACTCATCAGGTGTGGCATGCAGGCTGAACCTGGTGAGCATGGCTTCAGAAGCAAAGCTATATAAGCTGCTCCATCCTTAAGGCCGGTGTTTCGCGTTACTGTGCACTCGCGTGCAACATGATGCTCACCGCCGTTTGGACCAGTTTACTTACCTTTGAAAGCAGGCGTTCTCCTGCATACTCACCTCCAGGAAACCGGTGCTTCATCATTTCATCTGCAGACTCATCTCCTGATGTCCAGTCATCTTGATACCGATGCCACAGCACCACACTCTGCATCCACAAACTCAGACCCTGTGAAGAAGAAGAAAGACAAGGTTAGAACATCTGTCCTAGGGCTGCGCCGCATTTGAACCCAGTGTGGCCCCATGTTACAGCTTACCAGCTACTGTACCGCTGCAGCTTCGTTACTCAGTTCCTCCGGCTGACGCCTCGAGCTACGCAGCTTCTGCCGGGCCGGCAACATCACCTGCAGGGGAATAAAGCAAAAGAGCAAACATCAAAAGTGGAAGGGACAGCAATACAAGACAACAAACTTTACAATACAACAAAAACAGATGAGGAAAGACAAAGGAAAACAGGAACACTCACTTGAAGTATAGTGGCTTAGTCACAGCAGGACTGGACTACCACATGCAAGGGACCAGCGAAGGAACTTATTCCATAACACACAAGCACCCCTGCCAGAAGCAGCAGGACAGAGTGCTCACCAAAACTAATCAAAAGGTGAGCTTTCCAGGGACAGCACATCCCACGGGCACCACGGTTTGTGAGAAGGGTTCTGGAAGGGGATCAGGTGCACAAGCTGGCATACTCATGCCCCCTATTCTCCATGCAGGAGCAGTCCCGAGCAGCATCAACTATTACCACAAGTCACCACATAAGCACAGAGAGCGAATTCGGACCCGAGCGACCTCACCCCCGGAGGGCTGCAACCGTGCCCCAACACCTCCGCAGAGACCAGGTGAGCATAACACCAGCTTGAACATTGTCCTTTTTCACTGAAAAAAGGTATGCATTATTCAATACAAGTACAGGCTTACATATAGTTACTCTGGCTAGGATTTTTGCTGTGGGCACCGACACTTGCTAACAGTACCGTAAAATATGTGTTTTCCACAATGGGCATATGGCAGAAGGTCTAATGAGTGTTTGGTAATGCAAGATGTGCTGCTGTGCATTTTGGTTGCATTCCTGTGCATGATATCACTTAATATGGAAAAACATTAATGAGGTACCCAGATTGCTCACTGTCACAGGACACCATTATTTGGCACACAGTAAATACAGGTATCAAGATGGAGTTCTTGACCCTGAACACATACTCCCATAGATCAGCAATATGGGCCAACAGTAATGGCAAAAGTTACCTTAGGCTGTTGAACAGGCGATGGAGGACAGGGAACATGGTGCTCCCCAAGGCAAACAAGTAATATTGGTGTCAATTGTTGCTGTGACAGTCTAATTGCTACTACCTGTGCTTGATCGCAATCTACCCATGTGTCACTTTAGGGTCTATGACTAGTTATAATAAAAAGGGTGTAGAAAGGACGATGCTTTTAAGTATATCTGAACTCTTTGCATTAAACTTATTTTTTATTTGCATATTCATGTTCTCAGACAGAAATATCCCTACGACCAAGATTACCACATTTTCCAGACGATCAGTCCATGTTGAGACCCACCCTGAGATCATGGCCCATATCGATAATTTCAAGATGTGCATTAATAATTCAGTAAAGTAAAAGTATGGAAGTAACAAACAAAACAAAACTCGTAAACCAAGGGAAATACAAGCCTAAACTGTAGATGACACACGTTGAACCAAGGGTACTCGTATTGTATGTCTAAGTAAGTGCAACATTGAAGAGAGTGAGGACAGTAAAAATACTGAGGCTAGAGAGCAAGCACCAAAATCACAGACCCAACCAGGATTATTCTACCTGTATATCGCATTATGAGCTGCTGTTGGGTCTCCCTCAGTAGTCACTCCAAATCTATTCAAATGATTGAAGGTCACCTGGCATTTTATATATTACTTTCTCGTACGCAGCAACATAGTGTCTAGCCATTCTCGATAAGTCGGTGGCCTAGCTGCTATCCATCTTCTGCGTATACACGTTTTTGCTTTGGCCAGTGCAATCAACATCCATCTTCCTCAAATACTTGTTGGTGACGATTGGTCATGTCATTCATGTAGTTTGATCACTTCTGCCTCTCTCCATACTGCCTCCCCTAGAAAGTTGTTTCAATGTGAGGTATGATTTGGTTCCAATAGGTCTCTGAACAGGGGCAGGACTAAAGGAAAAAAAAACTATGATCCACATCTCCAGCATTCGCTGCTTTGACATGCACCTGCTTCATATACTTTGCTTGGTGACCAGTGCCACCCATGGAGTATCTTGAATTGTACGAATTTTGCTTTGGCCTCTCTTAACCTTTTAGTATACTTTGCTAATATGGCTTCCCAGCGGTCATCGTCAAATGTGTTATGCAACAGTTTCTCCCATTTGCGCTTAAATCCTTCCGCAATTCTCCCATGCAGGGTCAATGTCAGACGTAGTTTGTACGTTTCTGATAGAACTTGTTTGCTGTCGTTGCCCCTCTGCACATTGTGGCCAATCAGTGAGTTGCATCCTGCATGTTCTGCCAAGTTCATTGCTTCTTCCATTCATACCTTCAGTTGTATGTATGTCCATCTCTGGTTGTTGGGTAGAGCATACAGGTTCTGTAGCACAGTGAAAGGGACAATTTTCCCTCCACCCCAAACCTGTTGTATCTCGCGTATCCCTACATCACTCCACTCTTTCCAGGGATACATCTACTTCCCAATCTCCAGCTCCCAGTTGAACCATATGGGTGCCTCCAAATGGAGCTGGGAATCGACCTTTATTAGATTATGTGCCCTCAACCAACTTTTAAGCATTGTCGCTGCAATCAGGTGCCAGAGTAGTTCTTTCTTGTCCCCATATAACAATTCGGTTTTGCTCTTGGCTTTTACACTTCATCTATCAAGGGGTAGCCACTTTCCACCTCGCTCCTTCCCTGCCATCACCTCAATCACTTCTGGGATGTGATGAGTGTGGTAGTGTAGTTCAGCCTGTGGCAGGCGAATACAGTTTTTCCATGCTTAATATTGGCCTTAAGGGGCCCCAGAGGAAGTTGTTGATTGCCTTGTTAACACCTGTCAAGAAGTCCCTTGGGTGCCAGATTAGGATCATATTGCATAGAGCATTCAATTTCGGGATGATCATCATTTTAACTATCTGAACCTTGTCCCATAATGAAAGATTTAAGCCCTGCCATCTTGGTATGCCACTCATTATACTCCTACAAAGCATGCCTATGTTCCTGGGACTCATGCAATTTATATCACTAGACACCTGCACCCCCAAGTATTTGAGTCCTAGTAGCTGCCACCTGAAATTAAACCTGTGAATGTTTGCCAGGGTGGTACTTGCGAAAAGTGTTAGGGCTTCAAATGTTGTGCTGTGTATCCTGTAGCCTGATACGTGAGAGAATCGTTCTATGAGGTGCATTGTGTTGTTAAGGGAATGCCATGCATTTGAAAGGGTTACCATGAAGTCATATGCAAAGGGCATTATTTCGCACGCCCCCGCCATGGTAGGAATGCCCTCTATGTCTGGAGTGGCTCTAACGGCTATTGCTAGTGGTTCCAGTGCTAGTAAAAACAGTAGGGGGGAAGCGGGCACCCTTGTCTTGCCCCTCTCTTAATGTCTAATAAATGTGATATCTGGCCATTACACTGTATCCTTGCTGTTGTGTTTTGATAAAGGAGGGCGACTCTCCATATGAAGGCTGGGTCTAAGTTAAATTTGTGTAGTGCATTGAAAAGGTACTCCCACTTCACCCTTTTGCAGGGCTCAGTGATATGGCAATACTCGTGTTTTTGACCCTCCTCCCAACCCAGATGGCATGGAGCAACTTTCTGATGTGTGTGCAAGGTGCCCTGTTCGGGAAAAAAAACACCTGCTCCTCGTGCACTAGATGGTGCATATGTTTCTGCGATTGTGTGGCCAGTACCTTTGCATACATTTTGATGTCTAGATTAATCAGAGAGATGGGTCGGAAGTGTGCACAATCAGCGTGGTCTCTGCTTGGTTTAGGAATCACTGAAATTAGGGCTCTATTGTACTCTTCTGGGAACTTGCCCACCCCTTCTGCATCTCTGTATACTCTGGTGAGCAGTGGAACAATGAGTTGGGCTTCCAGCATGTAAAATTAGGATGGGAAGCCAGAAATCCTTTGTGACTTTCCCCTTGGCAGCTTGTGTACTGCCACCCTGATCTCATCCTCTGTTATCGGAGCCTCAAGCTTCTTCCTTGCCTGTGGTTGGTATGGCCAGCACTTCTAGAAAAGTGTTCCCTCTAGCTTGCTGCTATTGCTTGTGGATTCATATAACTTGCAATAGAAACCTGTGAACGCGTTGGTGATCTCTTCTGGGTCTGTTATGTTAGGGTTGTCTGTGGTCCTGATCCTGGAGACCTTTTGCTCTGCTGGCCTTTTCCGGAGGTGGAATGCCAGCAGTCTCCCTGCTTTTTCACCTTGTTTGTAATGCATTTGCTTTAGTTTAAAGAGGCGAATTCTGATTTTTTAGTAAACAGCTCATTTAGTGCAAACTTCGGCCTGATAAGCTCCTCCATGTAGTAGCCGCTAGTGATACTTTTTCAGCAGTTGCTGGATCTCACTCTCCATTTCTGTTTGTGCGTCCAGTTCTTTCCGTTTATGGTATGAGGCATAGCGGAACATTTGCCCTCTCATATATGCCTTGGAAGACGCCCATTAGACTGCTGCACTGTCAACCGAGTGGTCATTGAGTTCTAGGTATTCTCTCAGTGTGTTTTGCAGGTCCAGTATCTGTTCTGGTGTCTGATACAAGCAGACGTTCATTCTCGATCTCGTTATGTGTGGAAGCAATCGTTCTAGTGAGGTCTGAAGCAGTACCAGTGCGTGATCTGTGAGTCCCAAGGGCAGTATGTCCGAACCTATTATTGCATTTGTTATCTCATTCAATGTCGGGCAATAATCTAATTTTGCCCACGATCCATGAGCGCACGACATATGAGTATACTCCCTTTCTGTGGGATAGTTTATTCGCTATTTGTCACATAGGTCGTAGTCTGCCATAATGTCTTTAAAGTTGGTAGGGTCTCTGGCCCCACTGGTATCCATCCCCTTCAACCTGTCCAGCAGCCCTTCTTGTTATATTCCAGTCCACTCCCAGAATGATTGGCGTGTTTCTGATCTTGTTTAAGGTTCTGTCCAGGAATGCTAAGAATCCACTCTTGTCCCCTACAGGTGCATACATGGATCCCACAATCAGACATGTGCCGCCAAGTTTGATTTTGGCAAGACATATTCTCACCTCTACATGTTTTGAGACCCTTGTATCGTAGGTCTTTATTAAACAATATGGCCACTCCAGCCTTCTCTCCTCTTTCTGAACAGCTGTAGACATTTTCCCCTTCCCACCCCCTGACTAGCTTGTCCAGTTGTTCTGGACATATGTGCATCTCATGGACCTAGGTAGTGTCCACTCTCTTAGTTTTGAAATATTGGAGAATGTTCTTCCTTTTGACATAGTTGTTGAGCCCATTCACATTTTGCGACACGATTGAGAGGTTATGCATGCCTGCACGTGAAGTTCTGTTGTTTGTAGGTGTTCTCAGTCTTCCTGGTTAGCTACCTCATATATTGCACTAGTAGTAGCACCCCGTTGCCTCTCTGGAGAGTTCACTTCACAGACCCACCATACACTTCTTCGGCTCCTTTCATATCACATCCTGTTATGTACACCCTGCGTGCTCTAACATGGTGTAAGTGTGGACCATAACTAAGCGTATCATCCATTGAAAGTGAACAAACCAACAGGACCACCTACCCGTTTGAATAGAAAACATAAAGTTTGTATCTTCTTCGGTGCAGTGTAGGCTCACACTGCCCTCTCTGTCCATGGCTCAGGCTTCACCCCTGATCATCCTCTTACTGGCTTTAACACAGCCTATGATAGAGCCCGCTTTAAAGAGTACATTTTAACTATCTATTGGCCTTGCGTGTGATTTCAGCGGGGATCTCGATTTCTCTCTTTTGCAATCTTCTTGTTTCCCTGTGGGCGAGGTGGGTAATTTTTGGCCCATCTGATTCCACTCCATGCTTGATTTCAATCTGAACTTATCCCTTCTGTTCGCTCTGGCCAGTGATTCTGAGTACATTTTCTCTTGTGGTAGGGGAGTGGGTTAGTGCACTACCTCCATTGCCATTTCGTCAAGAGTGTGGAGAATAAATGGTACCCATTCCGGCGTTTGGAATTCCCTGGTTTTACCATTGTGTGCCTCTTTCTGAAAGCACTCCCACCTGAAGAGTCACTCGAAGTGCTGTTCCGTCCCCCTTCCAAGATGTCTGCCTGAGTGTCACATTCAAGCCGCAGGGTTTGTTCAGACCTCAGCCCCTTTCTATGTCTGTGACTCCTCCAGCTAGGCCTTGTCAATTTCACTCTTGGGACTTCGCTTTGATGTGCGCAGCTCATCTATTGTTATTTATTTATATGTATTTTTGTTTTCTTTGTCAGTTTCACAACACCCCCCTACCCCCATGCACCAGGGGTTCAGAGCAATGTTTGCCAGTCCTGTCCTCGCCATATCCCCCCTAATAAAGCCGCATGCCATCACTCTTTCAGCACTCCTTAGCCACCTGTTTCAGCTACTCCTGCACTATGGATAGTGGACTTGACGGCCGAGTGTCTTATCGCATATCCGTGGATGGCACCTCTCACCATGTATGCATGCCACTTGACGGCCGCCCCACTCCTGCAGGGCGCATTCACAGGCTGCCCCACTTTGCACACTGATTTTTGCCACGATCGTTTGCACGCAGAGCTGCGTTCCCCACCACTGTTGTACCAGGTAGGGAATTCACAGTTTAAAGGTGTTTCATGGTATTAAATGGGAGAGGGCTGTGTAGCTGGTCACCAGCACACGCCAGCTGCGGACATCTTGTCTGGCTGCTAGCCCCACACCCCTGCATATCTTCACTCTTACCGCATTATGGTTTTGTAATGACAGGTGAAGTCTCAGAGTGTTCTTATTCCTCCCTCTGTCCCTCTGGTTCACTGCTGGAGACGGGGTTGGGCTTAGTATTATTGTTCACAATTATATGTATCAGTGCTCTCACACAACAAGGCAGGATATAGTCAATATCTTCTTCATCATCAATTTCATCAGATTTATCGCCACCGTTGCCCTCATAGTCAGCATAGACCAGGGTAGTGGAAGGGATGGAGGGGATGTATAGGGAGTTCTAGCCTCCAAAATATTCTGCACCTTTAACATGGGCAATAGACCCTTGCCCTGCTGCCACTGCCCTGATGAGATTTGCAACTCCAAACCGTCGTCGAGCAACATCCTTTCTGAAATTCAATGGGCAACTAGCCTGGTGAAACCAAAGCAGAACCCTGCAAAACCTGGACATGTATCAATGTATCTTGCAACATGCAATAATTTGGTGCATTCTCACTTGTGCCAGATTCAGAGATTAGGGAAGGGAAGGAAAGAGAAAGTGGGCTTTGGCCTGTGAGTAGTGAAGTTCAGTCAAGTTAGAGATGACATTACAAGCACCAATAGCCACTTCAACCACTGCTTTAGTGGTTGTAGCAGAGGCAGTTGTTTCTGTTGAAAACTATGCCCATGTCGGCCTCTTCCCCGACTCTGTTTCGTTACTGGATTAATTTGGCTTTGCTTACCGACTCATCACATCAAATCAGATAGTGGCAACTTTGGAAGTGTGTTTTTCAAAACTTGTGATGGACTTTGTGACTACGCACGTGTCTTGAACTGCTGAAGTAAGATGCAGAGCTACAATAATAACGCTCCCAAGTACACATTCCTCTTCCATCCAACAGTGCTGAGCTGCTTCACACAAATAATCACCCTTGCAATGTCATTATCGTCTGTGATACACATTTTATGTTCTTGATTCAT
Organism: Ambystoma mexicanum; assembly: GCF_040938575.1. NCBI lineage: Eukaryota > Metazoa > Chordata > Amphibia > Caudata > Ambystomatidae > Ambystoma > Ambystoma mexicanum. Next base: position 529,613,847 of record NC_090937.1, read on the forward strand.
GTTCATGCTATTTTAAAAACTGCAGTAATGCACAGAGTCACTTTCTAACAGGGCATAACGTATTACTAATGGCAATGTTTGGTTCTCCACGATAAATAAGAGCTTCATAAAATGTGCATTGATTTCCTACCACAGGGCCAGCTTCTCACATGAGCTCCAAAACCAGAATAATGTGACGAATTTCCATATTCTACATCAAACAGTTGTTTCACAAAGCACTCCATCTGCTCCATGCCACCAATGACAACAAGATGGCACATTTTCAGATCTAACGATCTTAAATCAGTCTTACTAGCCTGTCAAACTAGTCAGTTGTGCAACATCAGCTTGCATCCTCTTCAAACTTGAATGCTTGACGTCTGCTTTATACAGAACAGGTAATATTGAGATTGAATTCCGTAGTCGCTTGAAGCATTTTCCCTACATCTGGTACACATTAAATACACATTTTCTCTGCTTCAAGGGCAAAATGTAAATGCTGAAGAAGAACACGCACATATGTACTATTAAAACAAGTGGGGCACGATTCACTGTATTGCAACCTGCTGGTTTTAAAGCACTGGACAGCACCTTAAGTTCGTTGTTCATTACCTTTTCAAGTGTTCTGAGAGTGATACAACTAAGCAGATTGTGCAACTCATTGCGACGCTCCGCGTACATTTAGAGAGCCACATCCTCAATATATGAGGACCGTGTTTCTGGCTCTGATGACATTCGTTGGCCTTTGTCTACCCACTTACCCTAGCTGTGTCATTACCAGGGAGTTATTTAGAAGAGGGTAGGAAGGGGCAGGTCAATCTGTCCTAACATGTCATCCATCACTGCATGTTTTTCAGCTCTGCCTACTGTTGGTCATCTGGCATTATTGGCAGCCTGTACGAGCATAATGCACCATTCAGTCCAACCACGTCTACGAAAACAATACATAAATATCAAAACACCCACAGGTCCATCAACAACAACAAGCTGCAGTGGTAATTGTGCTGGCAGTGGGAGCAAGGCTTTCCTGGTGAATGACGCTTCTGCTGCATTATGCAGTGTAGGCCAATGGGCTTGGGGAGTCTGTGAGTGTGGGGAAACTGAGGGACACTTGTGCCAGTGAGACTGAGACAACAGGCAGGTGTATATTCAAGTCAATATCTTTCCTCATTGCCCTCTATGACCCTGCTGGGTGAGTTAGAAGAGCTGTCCCTAAGATCTGGGCTGTGCATTAGGGCTAGTCAAAGAATGAGTCTAATCCTTGTGCTTGTCCATTGTGGTGGTAACCAAGGACCCATCATGTATTGTTATACCATGCTAACTTTCTGCGTTAAGTAGATCACATATTATAGAGTCTTCCTGTCCCCTCATCATGTCCCCCTCCCACCTGGCCAGTAAAAGTGAACACTATAACAGAGGTGGCACTATGGCTCTAACTAATACTGATCCAGATTCCAAATAAATTATATCAGAATGAAATGAAGGCGCCAGAACCTTGAAGCTCAAGTTAGATTGCTTGCATAGGAGGTAGGCAGGATACGAAACAGTCAGAGGTTTAACAAGCAAAGCCCAATTCAGAATGAAGTCACAGGGAGAGATACAGTAAAATGGTTGAGTAAGTGACTATTTACCCGCACTTCTGAATCAGGGCAGAGAACATGGGCAGCAGGGTGAAAAGAGTGGCATGCCATATTTGAACCCTGTGATACACTCTGAATCATACCATGTACGAAACAGACATATACAGAATGACACTGGCATCAAAAACACACTAGGAATTGAAGTGATATTTAATTTAGATCTTAACCAAATGGCGATCTCTGTCCAAACGGAGTAACCACAATGGTGTAGAAAGAATAGGGAATCACTCCTATTCCACTTCAGTTTAGAAACCCAAAGAACAGTAAAGAAAAAGACAAGCAGATGAATAACATATCATTCTTTTGGGGATAATGTGAATACTAAGATATATTACACATATATTAACGTATGCACATTAACTGCATACACAAGACAGAATGTTCCCAACCATTCAAATTGGGAATGGGATGGCTGGTGAAACACCAGGAGTCGACATGAATGTCTCTTCACTTGTAAACACGAGCCACTTTCGATGGAACACTATTCCCTGCCAAAAGAGGTCAGCCAGATATATCGCATTAACATGGCGCTAGGCTATGTGGCTTTAACGGGGAACTCAAAGACAACATGAACGTGCCAATGCATGATATAAGCAATAAGGAGACAGAAAGGAACACTACGAGAAGGAAAAGGCTAATGTAATTTTGTCTTTCCAAAAATCGAATGGCGGCCATCTCTCAACAGAACGAATTTGAAAGTAGAAGTAGCAGGAGCAGTTACTGGGTGAAGACCCCAAGGATTGCTTCCTGCCTCAGATGTTTGGTGAAATGCTGATAATACAGAAAGTACAACTGTAAACTAGAAACAATTAATTTCCAAAATGGTGGTATAGACCCTGTCCAATCAGACAGAGCGGGTATAATTCTGAGTCCAGGGGACACAATGGAATATTCAAGTAAGGCCACAGGTGTGATGGTGGGCAGGTCTAATATGCAGGTTTTCAGATTGAAATATCAAACACCAAACACACGAGAATAATTATTGATTTGTTGTAAAAATAAAAAGGTAATTTCTCATTACATTATATCTGACGAAATGTAGGGCTAGCATGAAAAGGAGTAGCCCTCAAATCACTATCAACTCACACTTCCTATGCATTCTGGAGGAGTTTGAGGACATTTATTATGCCCCCATTTTATCACAAGGACGATTTCAAATGTTTTATGTCTAGAAAATCTTAACCTTGGGTGACAACAAGAAAAACACTCAAAAAATTCAGCTTGTAGAAGGCCCTGTGTCTAATAGCAATAGATAAATAATACCATTGGAGAGAAGCACAGAGGTTGACACTAAAGTGGGAAAACATAAGTAGAGAATTACCATGGTCATTACCACTGTAGATGAGACACCATTCCTCACCGCAACATATTGCTTGGAGGTACCGCCCCCTCTTTTTATGGGGTGGATGAGGGTTCTCTGGTCTTTATCCAGGGGACCATTGAATCTACAGAGGGATATAGCCCAGTGCTTTGTGGGAATGTCACATCATAGCCATGGTCATCAATGTAGTGAAGGTGCACGCATAAAATAAGGGATTGCCACATGCAAATACATGGATACACATGGACAATTGATGCAGATCTGGCTCTGGGAGAAGAGAGGCGTTTCATCAATGTTACAATATTCAGAAAAAATATGAGAGAAAGAGGAGTTCCTTTCTTTTACAATAAGAAACAAACAATTACTTGGTTTGCATCAATCAGAGAATGGACATAGAATTGTTGGAAGGTGCATGTTTCAAATAATCATAGGCACTAAAAGTATGACGGTCAATGTGCGGATGGTGAGTTAAACCCAGAGGACTCTTTATACATGTTACAATGAATCATTATAATGCTGTTTTTTTATTAAACGAACATGTTTGCCCGTCGTTACATTTTGGAGACAAAAAGGCACATTTAATTATGCTCTGTTGAATCCGCACGCAGCTGAGCTTCAGGTGAAAAGAGATGTGTGTATCCCAGCAGTGGGCAATGCACATTAAAATGAAGGCTGGGACAATACAAAGCATTGATTGACCCAAAGTATCTTGCAATGAAAGCATTAAAAGGCAAGACATGCCTTGTGCCTGTATGCCATTAATTCATTAATTCAGATTAAGGACATACCCAGCAGTATACTTGTTGATTATAGAGTCTGCCAAGATATTCTGGTGTAAAAGGGCACAGCACTAGGAAGGGCAACCAAAGAATCACATATACCACACATTGAGTAATCCTAGAATTAGTAACTTACCTGCAGGACATTTGTCAGAGGTACTTGATTCTAAATCAGATGGAATTTTCAGGCTCCAGTACCCACATGAGGACAAGGATGTGCCTTCTTATACTCAAAATGAAAGCATCTTATTCCAGTTAGATGAAAACCAGCAGGAACAATTTTGACAGGAAATGATGGCAGGAATCCTGAGGCATTAAAACGGATCCATAGTTGAAAAAGACACCTGCGCACAGGTGAAGGTTAGCACAGCAATCCCATCACTAGATGAAATCCCAAAATTTTCAAAATTGGCACAGGAACATTTTCATTCATCAGAGACCGTTTTTAATGAATCAGAAAAAAATTGAAAAACGATTCTCAGAGTTTACAAATATTTACCCACTATGGATATTCCTGTCAGGGCAGAGATCTACATGTAACTGAGAATTATGAACAAACCTGTATTTGTACTGCAGAACAGAGTCCTGCTACCTATATTGGGGATGTTGAAATCCTTTGGTCAGTGGAAATTGTGTGCCAACTTGAAGGGTTTAATAAGTAGGCTATTGTGTCAAGGAAGACCAAGCATGAAGGGTTTTTGCCCCAATAGAAGTGATTTCGGGTTACTGGTGTATATCTTGTGTACCGGCGATGCAGTGCCTATTCTGTTTACCCTTCAGGGATTGCATCTGTTTTGAGAATTGTTAGGCAGAATCACATGCTGTACCCTTTGGGAAAACTACATGCAATTAAGACTACAAGTGTCAGTACAATGTCACATTGGGTACAAGCCTGTACTACACAGTTATGTGGTAGCAGTGGCTAAGCAGCCAGACTTATCTCAAAAGTTGAGTGAGCAGTAGAACAAGTTACACACAGGGCCAACAAATACAGTGATTCAAACAAACACTTTACTCAAGGTTTCATCATAAAAGAATATACATTTAATTACACAGTCAGTTTGAAAACATTACACTAGCAAGAGCAGCTCAATATCATACTATAATATACTACAAATACACAACCAATAAGTTACTGAACAAGTTCATCTACCCTGAAGTGGGAGCAAAATGGCACTTCAGATACTTTAAAAAGGAGTATAAAGACAAGGTTTTAAGAATAGACAGCCCAAATACTTTCATAGGCAGGGCAAAGGGTTTCAGTAAACTACAGCCAGCAATTCAGTTCATAGGCCTGGGCCAAAGTCAATGGTTCAGAGTCTTTGTATAGGATAGCATAGTTCTGGTAATAAACGGTTAAGACTTTGCCACTGATTTTAGAAGAATTTGGCTAGGCGAAAAGTTTGACAAATGTTTAGGGAAGGACAAGCCTTCGAAGTTGGGAAAGTTTCACAAACTTTCTCCGTGGCCAAAATGATTTTCAGACCGCATTTGCACAGTACCTTTAAAGTGAAGAAGATCTGTAGCTGAGGCAGTTGGAGCAGATCTTGCTGTTCCTGAGCTTCAATCGTGGGAACAAGAAGGAGGACGTCGGGAGGTTCCTGCACTGCCCAGGGATGAGGCCACAAGCCTGGCAAAACGTCGGCTTAAGGTGTGAGTGCCTTAAAGACCACACACTGGTATCCTTCCCACTGGCTATATGGTTTTCCACAGCACTCTCCAGTAAATTCGACCAGGAGGGGGCGGTGTCCAGGCGGCTTATGAGTTAGTTGTTCCCACCAAACTCAAAGTAAGAAGGTAACCTTGACAGGCTTCTCTGTCGATAGAGTGTCAAGCAATTCAGACCTGCAGCAGGGCTTCACCAGTCGTCCAGGAGTTCCAGCAGTCCTCTTCCTTTAGCTCGTCTTTGGTTCTTTCATTCCAGTGGTCAACTCTGCTTTCCAAGTCCCAGAGACCTGCTTTTAAACAGTTTTCCCCCATTCATTCCAACATGGCTGTCACTCACACAGCAGGGTGGGTGGCCTTGCCGGAAAGCCAGCCAGCCATTCACACTACAGTGCATTCAGGTCTCCTAGGAGACTAAGCACAGGGAGTTTCGGGCATCTCCCTCACATCCTGTCCATCCCAGACACTCAGGCTCCAAAGGAGGGCTTCAGCACTGAAGCCTGCCAAAGGCCAATGAACAAAGGCACCAAACCTGGTTTGGAGCGCAGAAACAAACACAAGAAGGAACTTCCTAAAGGAAATGGTGAAAAAAGATGACCGGAGTCTGTTTTTACAGATAGGTCTTGGGGCGCCATATTGAAAAACATGGCTGACCCGATTTTTAGCTACCATTGTTCGAGAAAAATCAAGGTAGTTTGATCTAAACCACTGCCACCAGCCATTGAAATTAGGAAAGGGTAACATTTGACTGCTACATGAGTGTTTTGACCCAGGGGAAGCTAGGGAGCCCCTCCAGCACTCTATCGGAATATAGTGTGTGCTGGGTCTGTACATTTAAAGAGACTAGTAAAGTAAATTTTACTTTACATGCTCTGAGAGACAGTAGTCTGTCCCAGTAAAGGTATTTAAACTTTGGGAAGTCTGAAAGACATCCCTGTGGCACTGCACTGAAGTTGCTGTGTGACACACAGAAAAAGATGATGCCTATGGAATTGTTTTAAAACTCTATAACCAAAGAACACAAAAGTAAAACACACATCAAAATACATGGAAGATTGGGAAAAAAAGGCTCACACCCTTTCGTGGTAAAAAAATCAAATCCTAGAAATCCAGCAAAGTGGTTGGGGGTCTCAAAAGGTAAAGGAAATTAGCACATTCTTGAGAATTCTCCCTAACAGGAATGCACACCTTTGACTATGTTAATAGTCGGTGTATATCCTTGTTATGAGCACGGAATGAGATTCACATTTTCAATTGATCAGAAATGCACTCACTCACTTACAAAATGTGGGTGCAAGGCCTGTTCACAGAAGGCCTAGCAAGCTTGTTGATGATAATGCAGAAATTACAGAGTCAGAAAGGTATTAAAACAAGGTGTGCCATGGACATATGATAGATAGCAAAATGAGGTAGCAGTTCTGTTGAAGAACAGCCTGGCCATAGCCCTCTGTATGACCTACCCCAGGAGTGGCAAACAATTCTTCCTTGTGCAATGATTAACCAAAATAAATTGATATGTGGTACTGTTTTTTGAAACTTCGTTTTGAAGCACAATTTACTTGATGTATAAGCCCCTTACAACTGCACAATAAATATATAAATAATATAGTATTTACAATATGATGCAAATTCATGCAACATTTCGCCCCATTATAAAAGGTGGATATTTTATCCTTGAATATGCACAGCAACCATTACAGAGTTTGCAGAGAAAGCACATTGAAAAAGGTATCCTCTCTCAATCAAGCATACTTTCTTGGGTGTATACCCTACAAGGCTCCTGATGGAGGTGCAACATTGGCAATACAAAAAGAATCCTATGTTAGAGGGATTTGAAGAGCGACATGATTGCACATTCATGAAAATGTCTGAAACCTTGGAGATTGTAGACAATGTGACCGACATGACACAAAACACTTTAGAGGAAAGAAAGTGAAAAGTGTGCCAGTTGTCTGTGTCAGAAGTTGTGTCTTCCATGTGAACAGTGATTTTGACACAGAGTTAGTCACGGGGATAGGGAATATATGGTTCAGGAATTATGATATTGCATCTGTATGTTCGAAAAACTAGCCAGTTAGATGGCTGGATGCTAATGAAAGCAATCTCTATGGCTGCAGAGAATCAGATACATATGTTTAAGTTCATTACTTACTTTGATTAAGATTAGTATTGTGGAATATCTCCCAGAGTGGAACATTAAAGGGGGAGCGGGGGGATAACATGCAGCAAAGTGTCTTAAACTTTAAAACATGGAAAGCTGATTCAACCTTCGATGAACCTGTTGTGGAAAATGAAATGACCATGTATTGAAAAAGGATCACATGACATTCCAGGTGAGCAGGTGGATACAATGAAGGGAATGATAAAGCTGACCAATTAGCCAAAAGGGGGCTAGTGATGGGGGAGATGCAGTGATGTAGGAGTGGTTCCCAATAGAAAATCTTCTTGTTGAGAGTCAGATAGCAGAGTGACAAGATTGCAGTCACAAAAGTAGTCCAGTGGAACTTTGTCACTGCTGATCAGGATCTGATCAGTGCACAACATATTACCCCATAACATATATTTTTTTTACAACAACATATTGGACTCAGAAAAGAACCCTTTCAGGACGTTAAGGGCAAAGGAGAGTTGAGGGAATCATTAAAGACCAATAAACATTTCCACTTGCAAGATGGGTTGTTAATCTCTTAACCCATTTTAGACACACATCACGGGTGCTACCCGTTAATGTTTGTGTGGAATCCTAATTAAATATGCTCATGATGCAGCAATAATACTACATGACATGACAGCAAAAAAGAAACAACAAAAAAACATTAAGGTTCTGGGGGAATTTGCGTATTGGCAACATATGTTTCAAGAATGTTATGTGTTTTTATTGAGATGAATCGTGTGTGCCCGATTCCAATCCGGGTTTCCAACTCACAGAGCACCATTATTAAGGAGATACCTTGTCCTATTACTGTCCAATCTACTGTGATAATGGAAATTAGAGTTGCACTAGGTCTCTCCACTCCCCACTGTTCCAGAGCATGAGTGAAAGTGCACGCTGAGAAACATTAAATAAAACACCAATCCTCATGCAGCCGCCATGACGAGTTTAGTAGCTTGTGCAACACAAATAGGGCAAGAAGTAGTTTTCATTCAGAGAAGTAGGGAAAGGTTGAAGATTTCCCTGTGTTATACAAGTAGTATAGAGATGAGCTGTTAGGGAGAGGTTGCTGCATACACGGGCAAGAAATAATGAATGGTGGCACGCAAGACACGAAGAACGCTAACATGGTGGAGGAGCAAAAGTATTGCCAATATTTAGACCAAACCCTGCAAAGCCTCAATTCTGAAATACTGCACCCGGATATAAAATTGCTTAAAACAAAATTCTAGGCTTCATTAGGCACATGCAGCAGCCCCAAGCACCAAGGTCAATGCGCCGAAGGGGGTTCTGCTTAGAAACTGAAGCCACACCAGAAAACGTATCCCAGGGCACACAGCATGCAATTGTCGAAGTTAGTTTCAGTGTGTAGCAGCAAGAAAACAGACATATCTTTGAATGCCATGTGCAAGTAACTACAATGCCAATTGATCCCATAATGAATGAATATACAATGCCCTAAAAGAGCAGAAAATACAATACATTGATTCATTTAAACTCTCAATAGTGTTCCTCTACAACATGATAGAAACAATGGTCATTTATTCCAGCATATTGGTCCCTGTCTGTCGTCCTGCATGTCGGTAATGCTAAAAGATCAGTTTAGGCGTATCTGCCATTGTTGATTGAAGAATCCATCCCACGGTAGCTGGAAACTACGGCATTTGCAGAACGGTACAATATATCTGTGTAGATAACAGAATAAAAATATATGTTAGTAGCCATTCTTTATTCAAATGTATCCTTTTACCTTGTAATTCTGCACTGGATGAAACCTAATAATGAACACAAACCAAACATAATGAACACACACAGACAAAATATTTGAGACTATGATGAGCATGAAAGGTTAGCATTGTGAAGTAGGTATAGCTCCCAATGGGCTGGAGAAACTGATGGATAAAGGGAACAACAGACAGATGGCATTATAACAGAACTGGGAATATTATATATTGAAAAGCGAACCAAGTTCCCTCAGAAAATGTTCATGCTCCGGCATATCCACCAAACAACTACTTCAAAGGTGCACAATAATGCAACGTTGATAGCACACCTGGATATTCATTGGGACAAAGTGGTTTAGATATCACTAGCCTGCATACAGGTTGTGGTTGTGGGTCGTCGATGAATAATCATCACAATATGCTCCAACTAACAACCCATGATAATGTCAGTAAGCAATAACGGCAAAAAAATCAAACCATTACTCACTCCTCTTTAAACTATACACAAATAACAATTATTAGTAGACTTATAAACAAACCTCTAGTTACAAGCTTGTTTTTTTTTAATATGGCGCAGTATAAATTTAATCAACAGAACAAGGTATTGTGTGCACTATTTTCGTAAAATGACATATCCGCACGTCACTGAATTGTTCAATATGTATACAGCACAAATTCCATTTTTAATCACAAAAATGGTGTGGATAGTTAAACTTACATTATGTTTGGTAGTTCCATTCTCTCGGCGTAACGCAGGGTGTCTGCTCCAAACAACAGTTTGCATAAATTGAAACTAAATCTTCCAATGCCTACTTTCAATATAGTAAATGTTATAATTTGTGTGGGTATTCAACACCTTCTGTCCTTCTAGCCTAGCGATTGCTCACTTTCGTTCAAGGTCAAATAACAATCGAAGCCTGTTTTCAGCCTGTATGAGTGGTAGGTTTCGATTTTTTGAAAGAATGCCACAATAATAAAACAGCCCGGACAAGAAACGTCAGTGACAACAGATTAATTTCTTCCATTTCCACAAACATCAGCCCACCAACTGACCTTCACTCCAAGGTGACATGAGCCCAGCTGACCCATGTGGCATTTGAAATATGCCTGAAAAATAAACAAATTGTTGGCTGGCATCCACCAATGCAGCACAATCATGAATACTGTTTTACCAATCACTAGTGCGGGTTATGACCCTATATGTAATGTAATTACTGATGCTGTGGCCTCTCAAATAACAAAAATCTTAATTCTGGAGTCTCAACGTTCTCGAACAGCAGACACCTTTGCTGATTATTTTGAATTCTGAAAATTAAACCTTGTTAAACCGTGCAAAGTATCTTTTGGCTTCTTTCCCGAGAGGGTTGTATTCATTATGTTGTGAGCATAACAGGGGACAGACTTCAATTGTACGCCACCCTCTATAATTCATGCATATCCTTTCAGACTTTCCATCCCACCTGAGGCAGCCCTGTCCACGTTCAAGCGAGACAGGTGAAATTGCGTGCCCATACCAAGTCAGTTGCATTCATGATCCGACTAGACCTTATGTCATCAGCCGTGCAAGTGCATAGGGTAAGCGAGGGTGAGCGCTAGACAATTTTTCTGAGTCGTTCCCTAACTTTCTAATGTGGCCCTGAAACGTGGTAACATTGCAGTAGTGCGTGAAAGTACACAATTGCGCCAATTGGTTCACCCTATTCGAGTAGGATGTGCCCTTGGCGGCAGATCAGTTTTCAAAAGGTGACAATAGCTGGAGAGCGCAGGCTAACACAGACAACATTGAATTCCTTAAGTATACCCTATACGTTGTACCGTGATGCTCAGCAAGAAATCACATAGTGTAATAAACTAGACAATACATTTTTCTGATCTTCTGCTACTCATATAATAGGCACAATATACACCTATAAATTGTAATCAGTATAACAGTGATTCTAGGGGAGTTGGACCTTGGGGTGTAATACTCAATTACAGTTGCTTTTTGGTTCAGAGAGTAGGGGATGCAATTACTTCAACTTAGTGTTGGATAACAGTGACACTCAAGGTAAGTAAAACCAACACTATAATCCACTGAAAGAATGGTGTAACCTAAGATTCCCTTTGTGTCTGTCTAAAACAGACCATGCAAAGCAAAACCCGGTCGTACACTGTAAGAGTGACCCATATTTATGTTGGCAGAACCTAAGGCAGGCTTTATCTGCACAGGCTAACAGCATGTCACGGGAAGCACAACCTAGTTATACAATTATTTTTATCAGAATAATAAAATCAAAACAACAACATTACTTTTGTGGAAGAGGCACAACCAATTCATAGGTGAGAAAAATAACCTTATATATACTTTCGAGAATAGCATAACATTTAAAAGGTAACTAAACTGTCACCTAAAGGGATCAAAGTATACTTTCTACCCTTTGTGTACTGTAGTTCTGTCAAGGTTAACCATGGAACGTTAAAATTGGTGCACCTAGGGTAACTTAGCCACAGGCACTTATTCTCAATAGTTGCCAAAGAGGATACATTTGAAAAGTCAAATTGGATGCTATGGTGAGCTATGTAGAGCTATGGAGACCCCAAAAAAATCACACCCATCAAAAGACTAGAATACTCTGTGAGTATGTAAAAAGGTGCCCACTCACTGAGGTGTTTGAAAAAATAATACACCACTAAAGCAAAAAGTTCTGGACGTTATGGGTTTGACACAGGTCAGGCGATTGATTATTGCTATGAAAATCTTACCCACCATAGGCCATCAATGGCAGTGCCATGCACTGCATGTGTGGATGTGGTTTGGTGCTAGCAGAGGGTTAGACAGACACCAAGCCTGATGGCAAATATCCATTTGCCTATCACTATTTCAGCACCCCAAATGGACGCGATGTGCTAGGGCAATTCTCTTCTGAAATATATCACCAATAGCAACCACAGACATGTGTCTTAACGATTGAGGACCAGTAATATAAATGAAGGGAAGGTAAAAGATATACATTAATGAATCATACACCTGATTAAATCTGCATAGTTAAATATTTTTTAATACTTTTTATAGCATTGAACTTGAGTTCCATTTCCTCATATATTGGCTTGGCCACCCATTGTTTGCCTCGTTTTGTAAAGGTCATTGTAAAGGCCATTAGGTCACAAAGCATCCAGAAGTTTCCTGGAGTTTTCGCGTGTTCCCTCCCAATGTTCTAATTGTGCGCAAGTACAGTTAGTCTTGTTCTGGCCTGCATACCGCCTATGCCGAAATGCAACTTTTTGGACCTGTACTTTAGGCACATATTATGGAACACATCCAAATCTCCGGTATGACAGAATTCTGTGATACCTTCAGGTCTCTTGAAAGTGTTTTATCGTACGCAAACTTCTCAAGAACCTTGTGTGGAGGGAAACATGGCACCAGCCACTTCTTTTTGCATTCCCGCTCCTTTGGTAAACGTCCATGAGCATATTTGTGAAAATATTGGTTTTCTATCCATGAGTGTCCGTTGGAACAATGGTGCATCAATGAACACCATTTTTTAAGTAGAATTTCTAGAGATTCATCACACGTTTTGGAATTCCACCAAAGATGGTTGCTGATAGACAGACAGCACTTTAAAATATTTTTTACCAGCAGCTGTAATTTTTTTATTGACTGATTTTGCAACTTGCTGTACATCAAACTGATGACGAATGTGAGGAAACTGCTCTTGCATGGCTTTGGCTATTGAAAACTGCCTGTCAATGACTATCAGGTCTATTTGCATTTCCCTGAATTGAACATGTTCGATGGATCATTCTTAAGTGAGGTGGGAGTGCGTTCCAGTGTGTAGCTGCCTAGGAGGGAAAGCTGGAGCCACCGGCGCGCACCTTGCACGTTTTGGGCGTGACAATCGTGTTGGAGTAGCACTTTCTTAAAGGTCTTGCGCTTGGTGATTCTTTGGGTCCGGTAGGGAGGAGCAAGTTCATGGAGGCATTTGTGGGTAACGGAGAGTGTTTTAAAGCAATTCTTTCTTTGACAAGGAGCCAGTGGGCCTGTCTTCTGATTTTGGAGATGTGATCTCTTCTTGCGGTGCCTGTGGCTGGCCTAAGTGCATTATTTTGAACTAGCTGGAGTTTGGCAATGTTTTCATTGGAGGTCCCAACGAGAAGGGCATTGAAGTAGTCTAGCCTTACTTACCCGGTCTCCTATCAGTTTATTCTGTACCGCATTTACACGCACTAATCCTTAAGAGTACACCGGTTAATATGCTTGTAGATTTTAAGGAGCATGACACATAACAATGTTTCCAGGAGTACTTTAGAATGTTTTCAAGCAAGATTGTCTATTAACAAAGGAACTATAAATAAATGCTAGCACTAATTTCACCGATAAATTGAAATGTTCGGCATTTAAGGACAAATTGGGACTCTACCGCATTATAGTTGAATCTCAAATCTATTTTAACCTTTACTTTCTATAAAGGTGACTTTTTTAACATTTCACATTTGTAGGGATCTAACCCGATCACAGTGGAAGATTTTTTGCCAAATTAACAAGGGGCACTAGAGGAATCCAAAGTAAAATATCAAACATTTACTACTAGTTTTACAATGAATATATGCTGCCTCACACATACTACTAAGTACCTAACAAGTGATTTTTATCTGTCTCTAAAAATAAAACCTTTTGTCTCCACCCCCTTCCCCACCCCATTTATTTTCTGCCTCTTTATTTCTTTTCTCGTTTATTTATTTTTACTTTTGAATTAATGTCTCATACTCAAAGTTTGCACTTGGTTTAATTTGTTTATTTGCACATGTTTATTGATGTGAATCTATTCTTGTATTTTTACATCTAATGTCTGGTATGATAATATGGTCTTATGACAGATTAATAGCCCTGATTTGAAAAAGGTCTCAAGGGAGACCGAAACACATGTCATCACCTAAGGGCACTTTGACAAACTAAAAATCTTTTTGAACATTGGGCGCAGTCTCCTTCCGGGTTATTCAACTTTATACTTAGGATCAAGGGGATTTTTTCTTGGCAAAATCCAAGACCCGGTGAGACGCAACCACCTGCACTTAATGAAGCTTTTTGGAACATATTGAAGACACTAAGGCATAAGTCGCCATGCTAGACCAAACCGCTGCAGCCCAGAGTTTTTGGTAGATAACCTTGATCCTATTATTGCCCTGGCAATGGTGAGGCAGTTCTGGCGCGACAGGAAGGGCCTGGCTGCATTGAGGACTTTAGAGTCGTATGCTGAGGAGGCGGCAATGGCATTGACCTGTCTATCCATGGACAGATCAGAGTCCAGGTAGACTCCGAGTGTCTTCATGTGGTTGGAGACCTTGATGGGAATGTTGTCAATGGTTAAAGAAGAGTACTGATCCCCGCGGTTACACAGGGTGCAGGGAGACCCTATAAGGAGGAAATTGTTTTTTTCACTGTTGAGGCAGAGCCAGTTCTCTGCAATCCATGTTTGGATAGTGGAATAGATGGTGGTGAGGGTTTGTGTGTCCGCTAGGTAATCGCCCGTGAGTGGGATGAGTACCTGTGTGTCATCCGCATAGTTTTTATATGAGATGCCCAAGGAATCAAGAATGCTGAACAGAGGCCTCATGAAGAGGTTGTAGAGCGTGGGCGCGATGCATGATCCCTGTGGAACACCGCAACTGATGTGGCTGGGCGTGGCACAGGCTGAGTCGGAGAAGACTTTCATGGCCCTTTCTTGGAGAAAGGAGGTGATCAATTTGCAGGCTTTGGGGGAGATGTTGGCTCGGGTGGCTAGATGGTGGCACAGGGTGTTGTGGTCCACCAAGTCAAAGGCAGCGGATAGATCCAGGAGCAATAGGTGAGCAGGTTTGCCTGTGTCTCTGAGATCGTCCATTTGGTTCTTAAAGTCCAGGAGAGCCATTTCGGTGCCATGTCATGGGCGGAAGCCAGATTGCCGCAGGCCGAGGAGATCGTTTTCTTCAAGGAACTTTTGGACTTGCAGGTAGGCTGCTTCGTCCAGAATTTTGAGTAGGAAAGGTACAGTGGTGATGGGTCTATAGTTCCCCGGGACCGTTGGGTCCATCAAGGGTTTTTTGAGGAGTGGGTGTACCCTGGCCTCCTTGAGTCCAGTTGGAACATGGCCCGACTGGAAAGAAGAGTTGATAAATGCTGTTAGGAATGGAGCTAGCGCTAGTGCAGAGTCTTTGGATGACAATGGTCACCATGCAGAAAATCCCTTTTGAAGTGTACATGTTTTTTGGCACCTTGGCCTTTCACACCCTCCCTGCCCCCATGCAAGCGCATGGCCACAGGTGCAAGCTGCCATTGATACTGGAGTGGGGATGGATGGGAATGAGACAAGTGAAAAAGGGCCAGAACTCTGCAGACAAGAGACACACTTATGTGGATTGCAGGGGCGGGGCCTTGAAGAGGGGAGCCTGGAGACACTGGGTCTTGGGAGGCCATGTGAAAAATGGTCACCATGCAGAAGATCCCTTTAGAAGTGTGCATGGTGTTTGGCACCTTGGCCGTTCACACCCACCCAGTACAGGAGTGGAGTATAATGGAGGGGGATGATTTGTTGCAGATGAGGTGAGCATAAAAGGGCACCAACCATTCTTTTATGTCCCTCATAAATGAGTAAGCGTGTTCTTGATTCACTGAAAAATGTAAACAACTTTTTGTATATGCTCATTTGTATTTTATTTAGTTTGGTTATGTTGATGGCACAAACAAACTACAAATTGTATACTTGAGGTTGCAGCACAGTATGTGAAAATCCCCTGTCCGCTGTCACTGGGGGTTTGGTGCGAATAAGTGGACACAACATCTTACAAAGACAGGGATCGGATGGTTTGGTGCTACAGAAAATATGTTAACTGGACATATAATATTAGAAAAATGGTACATAGATAAATATGTATTTGGATAAAAAATAGATTTGGGTGCAAATTGACAAGGGGAGTGTTCTTTCTGTATGGCATAAAATTAATGCCTGATGACACTCCATTCCTTCCCCCAATCATGGGAGAGAGGAGAGCTTGGCCAATGATAAATTGTGAGGGGCAGGCTTAGTTATGCCCACGCACACACCCATTTTCAAAACACATAAAAAGAGACTGCTTTGGACAGGCAGGTCACTCACTTTCCATTTCTTGTTAAGTGCTTTGCCGACCCAAAAATATCCAGAAGGACCATCTCCAGAACCTAGAATCCAGACTTCAGAACTTTTTCAGCAGGCCTCAAAATCTTTTGCAAATTATTCAAACAGCCGGGCTGAGCTGTTTGTTTCTACCTAGAACCCTGTGCCGGTACCCAGAAAGCAGTGCTGTATCCAGAATCCACTTGATCCAGACCAGCAGAACCAGAGACCCAGACCAGATCGCTGTGAGCAGAACCGGTACTAAAGATCGTCTGTGGCGAGAGAACCAGCCAACCTGACCAGACCTTGACGGCCTATTTCAAATTTATAGTGTGAGTACGCAGCTAGAACTGTGCAGAACCCATCTCTTAGTTTAAAATAATCTGATTCAAAACATTTGAACCTGTCCAGAACTGCATCATAGGAATCGTGTGTTCATTCTGTCATTTCAAAGCTGTACAAGTGTCATTTTGTCATTCTGAAGTTTACTTTCATTTTGAGAAACTATCTTCACTAAATCGTCCGTATCTTTTGAATCGTAGATACTAGGAACAAGATTTAACTTTCATTTTAAAGCTAAGATTCTACGCTTTCCAACAAGCCCTATACCGAGTTTCTTATAGTTTTTCTGTAATCGCGCTCGACGCATTCGGAAAAATTGCCCCAAATTGAAAAATTAGCTCCTGTCAAAATAGCCGCTTTTGCTTGAACTGCTAAAATTAGTTTTCAACCAACCAATCCCTCATTGAGTATTGCCAGTGTGACTTGAACTAATCCTAATTAGCTATCACCTACCCTGAATCTCCCATAAGGAATTAAAATCATTTTTAGCATATGTTCACTTCTTTGCAAACCACATTTAAAGCCTGTGTTTCAAAATCATCCCTGTGATCTAAGCTTGCAAGGGGGGAACCGAACTACATTTGATTGTATTCCTGAGAACTGTGTGCTCTCCTTTCCATTTTTTTATATTGCATAAGGGGGGGGTGAATTGTCAAAAGGGGAAAAGTGATTACATTGTCTTTTGTTGAAATCAAATCAAGGTTATTCCTGTGTTGCATTCTTTTCCATCATTGTTTTTCCTTGAAACCATAAAAGTATTCTCTGCTACTTTATCCTTTCTATACCAATTCCTACGTGATTAAATAAGCGTACAATTGTCCTATTATCCATTGTTGATCACGGTCATATTCATAAGTATGCGATAAAATATTAATTTATGTATAAAAGTGTAATATATATATATATATTGTTTAATTTCTTCAACAAATCTTTTAAATTGCAAAACAAAACTACTTCTTGGCTCAGTGAGGTCAGGGGGATTCAAAGAGAGGGGCGTTATATAAGGGTTTATCATCCAGAGTATAACTTGTCATAAAAATATATAAATAAGGGCTTCCCTTGGGCGTCCCAGATGAGGCACTGACTTAGTGAGACTGCTGAATTGAAGTCACTTAACAGGTTGAAAAAGTTAAAAGTGCTACTACAAAAAGCACCTTAAAAAAGAGCCCCCACAAAGCACCAGAAACACCAAAACGCCAACTGACAAATAAAGCTGAGATACTAGTTTGTCTTGTATTCCCACAAAATGCTTAGGTGCAGAGGCATTGCTGGGGGGCTGAGGGGGCTATAGCCCCCGGTCTTTTGGTTGTAACCCTGGATAGAAGCTCAGCGGTTACAACCAAAAAGGCTAGCTAGCCCCCAGTCCCGACAGTCCTGCTTAGGTGCATGTTCTCTTGGTTTTGTAAAACATCAATAGTGTGAAATATCTGCCAATTTGCATTTTGGTGATAAGTGAGTGGACACATTTGAGAGAAACTCTGTGGCAAACATATCCAAAGTTATTGGATGTTGGTTGGAAAGAATGTCTTAATTTCCCGGTGTTAGCAAATTACCGCGTGAATGCGTATGAGTAGACATTAAAGCTGATTAGCAGGTCGCGTGGTGCCAGAAAGCTTTTAGCTAATCAGCTTTAATCTCTACTCGTACGCATTTATGCAGTAATTTGCTAACATTTGAAAACCAAACTGTATATTGCTCAAAATTGACTCCTGCTTGAGCCAGCTTTCTATGTGGCCCAATAATACACTGCCAAAAATCTTAAAAGAGGTATCCAAGAGTGAAATTGGTCTATAGGAAAGTGGGCTAGAATGATCCCCTTTTTTAAAATAGGGAAAATAATAGCTTTTATCCAGGACAGGGGGTATCTACCTGTTTCCATACATGTATTAAACACCACCGTTAAAACTGGTGCCCACAGATTCAGAGGGCCCTTAAACATATCAGAGGGAATCACATCGGGACGGGGGCACAGACACTAGACACTTCCTCCAGCCCAAACTTTCGGCGGGAGGTACTTGAACCAAGCGCTTTCTGCAGTGTAACGCTTACCAACGCCTGAAGTGCTCTTACCTGTTTCCAGCTCATCATCTTGCCAGGTTCCAGTACATCATCTTCAGCATGCACCTTACCTGTCTCCAGCCACACCACCGCTTGAAGTGCAGCTGACCTGACTCCAACACTTCTTCTAAGGCGCGCACCTTACCTGCTTCAAGCAATACCACCGCTCGACGCGCAGCTTACCTGACTCCAGCAACACCATCGCCGAACATGCATCTTACCTGTCTCCTGCAATACCATCGCCGGCAGTGCATCGCATCTTACCTGAATCTCAGTGCATCCTCACCTGTTCCGGACGTTTAGCTACGTGGGAGCACTTCTTCTCGCCCAGCATCCTCACGGGCAGTCACTGGCAGGTCTTCGGATAGCCGCTTTCCGTCTGACGCCGGCAGGCCAGCCCTGCAAGAGAGAAAAACACACAAGGTAAGAAACTGCATAAATATATTATGCTTGGCCGTGCAACACCTGTGCCTTGCGTTCCACCTTGAAAACCAACTTACCTCCTATTTGGGAGCTCTACAATTCCCTCTGGCACCATTTGGCCTCGCTCGCAACACCGCGACTCTGAGTGGCCATCTTCACACCTATTGGGGAGAGAAAAGACATTACAAGGGTTACGGACAATAATCACGGGAAAAAGACATTGCAAAAGGTTACAAATAATCATTGCATAAGGATACCGACAATAATCATTGTTAAGAACACTTACTAATTCAACAAATTGATCCACAATCTGCCAAGGGGGTGTACCGTTGCTTTCTACGGACTTGCTTTCTGGTAGGCATTCTTTGGGGTCTGTTGAAAAAAAAATGGGTTGGGCCGTTCTGCAATGTATGTGTGCTGTGTGCATGAGTGTCTTAGTATGATAGGAAAGATGTATGTGGTGGTGTGTGATTGTGCATTGGGCAGTTACAATTAGTTGGGTAGGCTATTCTTCTATGTGTGTGTTACTAAACTGCGGTTAAAATGAGATTAGAAAGTGAGCTAGTGATGAGGAAAAACATGAATAGTAAATGTAATGGTATAAAATTAAAGCAGTTCTTAGTTTTGTAGTACTAACATTCTAAGGGTTGAGTATGTTATTTGTGTTACAAAAAAACTGGGATTTGTGTGCCAATCTGCCTGCTAATCTCTGTTTAATAAAAGGGGATTTGTGAGCAGAATGGTTCAGAAATCACTGTTTGTTTTGGTGCGCAAATTACATGAATGAACCACACAGTGTGTTTGAGGAACATTAAGAATAAACATAGTATTGTACTTACTCTTATTTTGTGGAATGAGCAGGTTTCTTTGGATATGTTGGTGTAGTTCAGATGCTGCTGATTTTCAGGAGAGTGGTCTTCACTGCAATTGTAAAAGAAAGACGTTAGTAATTGTGTGTGTTTTTAGCACTGATGTGAATGTAGACATTGATTTTCAAATTTTTGTGGTAGTATTCTTGTTTGATATCTGAACATAGTGTATGCATGCATTTCATTTTACTATGTTCAGCCTTTATATTTTATTTACAAAATGTTAGTTCAACATGCTTTGCAAATTAGGAGAATTTTAAGTGCATGAAATTCACTTGGTTTTTTAAAGGTGTGTTGTAGATAGCAGACAGGTTTGGAAGTGACAGTTGATTATGGTAGATGGGAAAAATTATAATAAGTTAATTTTATAGGTAGACATGCCAACAATCGGGAGCCCCTGAGAGTGAGATTTCACCACAGCAATCGAGAACATTTATTTTTTAGGATTGCATTGGGATCAGCATTAATTTAGGCAGGCGACATTAAAAAATAGTGCAATTTTTCAATTAAAAATCGTGAGTCTCGCACCTAGATTTGGAACAGTTGGTTCAAGCAGTAATGAACAGCCTTCCAAATGCGAAAGTAATTCTTTTCTGGATTACTACCTAGGGCAATATGGGACAATAGGTCTGTTTTTTGTCCTCAGCAAAACATTGCTAGGTGTGCAATCAATCGAGGCATGTGTGCTTTCATGCTTAGAGCTGGCATGTTTTTTTGTAATAATGAGAATATTGATTTTCGTAATGCTGTTTATTTTGAGGAAGATGGCATTTCTTTATCTTATTTGGGGAATGCCATGCTGTTTTGGAATGTAAGGGTTGCTTTGGAGAATCGAAAATATCGAAAATCTGACTCTGGTGAATGTACATTTAAATAGTGTTCCCCATTTCCCCTTTGAGGTGGGCTCTGAAAAGAGACTTTTTTTTTTGCTTTTTTTTAACTGACTATAACTGTTAAAGGGACGTTATGGTTAAGTTGCGAAAATAAAAACCTATGAAATTCAGTAAAAAACTTTGTTAAAGGGACGTTATGGTTCAAAGTAAAACCAAAAAACCCCTGAAATTTGCCAGTTATGGTAAGCTAAGCAACCATAACTCGCTTAACCACTGTGAACTGCTAAGACTAACACCCAGGACATCAAAGATGACATGACTGATGACATCACATGTCTGGCTCACTCTTTTTTCCTTTACTGATAGATCTAGGCCAGTAACAGTCAGGAACTAAGAATTCACTATACTATAGTACAAAGTACTATATTTGTAGACTTGTACTTCAAATATGTTCTTACAGTAATTCACTTAGTGTCCACTCAAAGCACATGAAACATATACAAAGGGGAAAGCACAGACTTGGAAGACAGCAATGCTTTCTATGTATGACGATGTTTAGTAGGATCATCAACACTGTTACATAGTTCTGTTTTTTTTTATTACTGTACTTTCCCTGGATATGCTCATATTTGTACACATTGCACTTAAACTACTTTCCTTAGGGTCTAGTCACAATATGTGATAGTTATACATAGGGAAGTAGTAGCTTTGAAGCAGAGCAATCATTTCTGTGCATGAAGACAATGAGTCAGATTATGAAGATTGTTGGGTAATACTGCTGTTTTTTTTGTTTACTTCACTTTCCCTGTTTATACACTAATTGTATGTGTAGTTGTCTGTTTGTGTTATGTGTGCAGTAATGTAATAATGTAGTGAATGGGTTTGATTAGGAATTTCTTAAATGTTTCACAGTATGCAAGACTCTAATAAGAAAGCATTTATAATTTTAGTATTTAACATGGCAAGATTATTAATATTGCATCTCCATCATGCCTGCTGCACACTATACCTATGTTACTACATGTGCACCTTAGCATATTGAAAAAAACTTAATAATATAATGATATTTGGATTTATGCATTACTTAATGCACTACGTACCTCATGACATTTATTCCAATGACACTTTTTTGTAAATTTGCTGAAAATCCGTCCAGTAGTTTTTAAAAAAATGACCAAAAAGTAGGTCACAAAAAATTATTGATATCTATGTTCGGTCCGCGGACACACCTCCCTGTTCGCTCCGCGGACAGTGTCCTGATTGGCTAATCGGCTTGTGTCATGTCCGCGGACATGCAACATGTTCGCTGATTGGATGGTGATGAGCGTGAAATGCGTCAGATTTTCGAAATGCCCGCCATCTTGGATCCGCAGACAGCGAACGATGTCCGCGGACATCGCGGTAAAACATATGAAAAAACACAGCATTCCACTTGTCAAACTTATCAAATAATCTCTGGGGAGGTGAGGGGTGATGAGGATGGGATGGAATATGGCTAAAATAAGCAAAATAAAATGGGTGTTTTTTGCCGCGAAAGTCCGCGAACAGTCCTGATGTTCTCGAACAGTCCTGTGAAAGTTTGCAAGCACCTCAGCATTACAGGGTTGGTGAAATGCAGTTCTTGGATGGCTTATAACTTTGGCGTCACTTAATGGAACTGCATGAAATTCTGTATGTATATTCCTGGCTGATTCTGGGTGAGTATGCAAAGATTGGTGGGATTCTGTCATGAGGGGGCAAAATTAGAGGGGGTCCCAAAATAATGTAAAGTCTTATAAATGAGGTGCCATTTGACAAATCCTCACTTAATTTGGGAAACTGATAATACTTGTAGATATGAATGTTTTTCCAAAGTTTGGTAGGATTTTGTGATGAGGGGGCAAAATTAGAGGGGGGTCCCAAAATAATGTAAAGGCTCATAAATGAGGTGCCATTTGACGAATCTACACTTCATTTCCTAAACTGATAATAGATCAAGATATACATGTTTTTGCAAAGTTTGGTGGGATTTTATCGAGAGGGGGCAAAATTAGAGTGGGGGTCCCAAAATATTGTAAAGGTTATAAATGTGGTGCCATTTGACAAATCTACACAAAGGTTTGCAAAAAGATTATAGATCTAGATGTAGATGTTTTCGTAAAGTCAGAATGGCTTTTGTCAAGTGGGGGCTAGGTTATATGACGATTGTATGTGCATACATTTGACACTTTTGAAAAAATAAAACATGGGTGGATTTCCAGCAAAATTGCGTAAGGAGCATTGGCAAGGACATACAAGCATGGTTTTGCAAATGTGCGAGTGTTTTATTATTTGACAAGTGTCATAATGTAGCTACAAAAAATAGCGTTATACCTATAGTGACTGAGGGGTAGCCTGTGGCCATGGGCAGTGGCCAAATTGTCCGGGTAATGGAATAAGGTCATGATCCGGACAATCTGGCTACTGGCCATGACCACAAGGGCCAAAACATAGGATTAAAGTGGCCATGTCCACCTGGGACTGGCTTTGTGGTAAAGGTATTCGAAATTAGGATAGATTTGAAAGGGAAGAAAAATGTGCTTGTGGTAGTATGGCCATAGGGTTCTCTTTTTGCCTTCTGCAGGCTGCTATGGAAAGCGAAGAGGGGCGCTGTATGGAACCCTCACCTTTCCTTTCCATGGTGGCCATCCTGGAAAAGGATTTTCATTCCTACACCGTCCCGGTGTTGGAAGAAAAATCCTATTTTTTAGCACCTGGGTTCCTGCTTTGGGACCCAAGGGTGCTAATGGCCTTCATCCCCCCCATTACAGGGGCTGGAATGGGGGGATAATGGTCCAGAGACCTTGTTATCCACCCTCGCTTTGCTTGGGCTGATAACTTGGGCTGCTGGGCCAGTATCCACCGTTACAGTCCCTGGAACAGAGGATGAACACCACAATATTCCCATTAGCATAACACAAAATCCAAATGGAAATGTTGGAAAATCTTATTTAGTCTATGTACTTTACTGAGAAATATAAAGTAGATGGAGTCTATACATTTTTTTGTTGTTGTATTTTTTAACTGTGAAAGGTGGTTCCTAAAAGAATATGTTGTTTGTTGTTTTTGGATGTATTTTTTTTTTTTGGCAGGAGAGCTGAGAACGAAATGTGGGGAGGGAAATGAGGGAAGAGCAACCAAGCAATAATATGGAGCGGTAGGTGGACAAGGGAAAATGTTGTGCGTGTGTTATTTCTAAGTTAAGGGGCACTGTTTCTCATGCTCCTTGATTACAGCAGTCGTGGTGGCTCTTGGGCAGGAGGGATGGCATTAGCTGATGCCATTTTAAGATAAATAGCAGTTTTGCTATAAGTATGTACTGTGTACTAGATTGTTAATGGATAATGAGTAGGAATAGGTGTTGGAGCTGGGCAAGGGAAATTTTGAAGTTGGACATTCCTAGATCAGTAGAAAATGCAGTTCTAAACTGTCCTTATCGTGAAGTGCAGACGGGTTCTCAGACACGTCATCATGTCGCGCACCAGCGTATGGTTATGTGGCACTGTCCGGAAGGTCCGCTATGAAGTCAGATGTTCGTATACGTCTATGGATGCAAAACTAGTTGAAATAGTTACAAGAAGTGTATAGAAGTGTTAAAAATTATTCCAGATCGTGGGAAATGGCAGAGTTTTAAGGTGAAACTTTGGAAATTGGACACAAATATTGCTATATTGGGTAAGTATGATATTAGTAAGATGTAGAGAAATAGCATGCACTGGTAAAAACCTATGAAATTCAATGAAAAAACTTTGTTAAAGGGACGTTATGGTTAAGTTTGACTTATACAAACCTATGAAATTCACTGAAAAAACTTTGTTAAACAGACGTTATGGTTCCAAGTAAAACCAAAAAAACCCTGAAATTCGCCAGTTATGGTAAGCTAAACAACCATAACTTGCGCCACACCATGCACTGCTAAGACTAAGACCAGGGAAATCAAAGATGACATCACGGTAGTGGCTGTGTAGTTATGGTTAAGTTGCTAATCCCCTAGGAAGAACACTTTTTGGGCAGCCTATAACTCCGATCTCCCTGGACGAATCCTCACCAATCTTTGCAAAAAAAGTATATGGCCCACTCTGAATTATTTTGCAAAGGTTGGTGAGGTTTGTTCCAGGGGGGCAAAGATATAGGTAGGGTCACAAAATGTATTTTTTTCCCATAGACTGAATGGGGAAAAAACTTTGCTCATGCCTACAGCCAAATCCGCTGGACGGATGTTCACCACATTTGCAGCAGGAGCGGCGGCTTGAACCCAAAAGCGTGCTTTTGCAAATTTGGTGAAAATCCATCCAGTAGTTTTTTATAAAAAGAGCAAAAAGTAGGTCAGAAAAAATTAGTGATATCTATGTCTGCTCCGCGGACACACTTCCCTGTTCGCTCCGTGGACAGGACACTGATTGGCTAATCGGCTTGCATCATGTCCGCGGACATGCAACATGTTCACTGATTGGCTGGAATGAAGCGTGAGGTGCGTCGTATTGTTTCGATGCGCCTGCCATCTTGGATCCGCGGATATCCGCGGACAGCGCAGAGACAAACGGGGGAGAAATACAACTTTGGCAAGTGCGTTGGTGTGTAAGAGTGCTTGTGGAGGGTGGGGGAGTAAGAGATGGGTCAAATGCTGTATATGTTTAGGAGGCAGGCACCCCTGATGGGTCCGTCATGTCCTTGGTCACCTCGGCTGTCCGTGGACATAAAAAATGCAATGCAGTAGCCCATATAGCCAGTTAAAATGTTTGATTCTATGGGTGTGATCTATGGGTGTGATATGCTGCGGTGGTTATGGCCAGTGCCTAGAGTTTTGGGTGCATGGCCGAAGGCCGTAGGCCGTAGGCCGTAGGCCATGCACCGAAGACTCTAGGCCCTGGCCACAACCACCGCAGCATTTCACACCCATACATCACACCCATAGGATTGAATATCTATCAAATATTTGCAAATCAACAGTTTGTGTACTGTTTGATTTGTATAGTTTGTATGTGAAGTTTTGGCTACGTCATGTCATTAAGATTGTAGAGTTTGGTAACAAGCACTGCAATATATAATATGGAAGAAAACATTTTCTATTGTAGTGTATGGTTAGATGTTTGCTTCAATGGTTGTGTTATGGAGCAGTATTTATGAGTTGTATTTGTTATAATATACTTACTGTTTGATTTTGAGTGATTGGATATATTTTTTCATGATGTAGGTAAGTGGAGCAGATACATTCTTTTTCAATTTCTGTGATAAAAGAAAAGATCATGTTAGTGTAGGTAGTTTATAAAGACTTATTACATTGAATAATAGACATTTCTGCTTTATTTCGACCCTCATATTTAGATGTTTACAAACCAGTGTACTGTGCAATTTGATCAATTTCTGAATTTGTTGCTTAAATCATTGGGTCTGTGGAAAAGAAATCCATGTTGGATTAAAAAAAAAACTTTTTTGTCATGGTTCAGTACATTTCTTTCTTTGTTTTCAGTGTTTACTTGTTGTTTCTGGCTAATGTTCGATCTGTTGGCTTGTTGCAGATTGTTAGATACCTGTTGTCGAATTGTAACTAGTTATAGATTTTAATTTATATTCTCAAGTTGATAATTTGATTTGATTTGATTTTTTACATTTATGAAGCACACCAAACGAAAGGAACCGTAGATCGGCGAGATGACACAACTAAAGGTAGATAAAAAAATAGAGAAAGATCCCAGATGAAATAGGACCATCTACCTAAAAAGGAAAGTCTACAGTGCCTGGCGAAATTGAAGAAGTGAGCTCATAGTTCTTAATGATAGTGGTAGAGAATTCCACAACCTGGGACCAAAGACGGAGAATCTTCTGTCACCTCTGGTTATAAAAACCGAGTGAGGGATAGTAAGGAGATGTCCGAAACAAGATCGCATTTGTCTCATAGGTTGATATGGCTGTATTAGCTCTTGCAAATACAGCAGAGCAATACCATTAACACATTTATAGACAATACAAGCTGTCTTGAATTTGATACAATCATCGACTGATAGCCAATGCAGCTTCTGGCAAAAAGGTGAAACATGATCAGTTTTCCACAACCTAAATATTAATCTGATGGCCACATGTTGTGCCCTCTGAAGCTGCTGAAGCTGTTTGGTAGGAATACCCAACATAGTCTAAGTGGGCACTAGTTAAAGCTCCTACCACAGATGTATGATCTTTGGTTGGTATATAGGGGAGTGCTTGACGTAGCATTCGGAGGACAAAATGCACTGCTTTAGTGTTGGCTCCCACCTGAGCTTCACAGCCCAGGTCTTCTTGCCACATACAACCCAGATTTTTTATTTTGGATACAAATTTAAGACTCTTGCCCAAGAGTAATGGAATAGGCAGCTTCTTGGCTGCGGACACTCACACTTACATGCCAGCTGGACACACGTTCACGACTCTCTTATCGGTTCGAGGAGCAGTGTTGTTTTTCTCCTGTCTTTTCCCCTGCGTTATCCGTGGAGCAGACATCACACATTTGGTTACCGGATGCATTTTCCTCGTAGGCTGCTGAGACACATCTGAGCCCAGTAAATGTTTGCGCCACAATCCGCATTAGACATGTCTTCCTTATACCATGTCTCATAAATACTTCTGAAATCTATAACATGGATAAAGGGGCCCCGGCGGACCAGAAAAGTGGGTAACGTAAACAAGATATTCCTGCTGGATTTGATCTGATAATTATCCAATCTATGTGGATTCATCCGCCTACTTTAAACTAGCGGAATTCTCTCACTTCTGGGTGTTTTCACAAACTTCTTGTAAAGCTGCAGATCGGCTCCTTTATGTGTAAAGGGTCCTCGGAAAGAAATTGTTTTTGGGTCCTGACGAAGGCTTCAGTCATTAAAATCCCAGACACCAGCTGAAACGTCAATTTACCTAAAGAAGAGGTTGTCTAATATTGCTATTGGTGGTCCAATATACGTTTACAATGATATGAGACTGTATTATTTGTTATACTTCCAATATTGCCTGTAGCTTAAGTGACGTAGACCCGCAGTTAGATTTACATGTATATTGGGCTGACAAATAGTGGACCTTTGTCCCACTCTTTGGTACAGTCTCAAGTTTCCTTCTTCATATAAGGTTTTTTCAATCATACAAATTACATGATGAACCTATAAGATTTTGCAACCATTTAATGCTTGTGGTTTCACATGATTGTGCTCTTTTGTTTGATGTACTTTTGAACATGTATGTTATGTTTATGTAATCATTTTTTACTTTGACTTCTCTTTTTGTCCTTTGTGTCACATTTCGATTTTCAGTATTTTAAACTGACTTCATGTATCAATGTATGCATAATGATTCATTATTTGATAAAATATTTATGTATGTAAAAATACGAATATTGCTGACTTTGAAAAAACGGCACTAGCAAGGAATGATTATGTATTTAGTATTATTTCGTGCTTACTACTTAATGGTTCATAGAAAGTCAATATGTCTTGTGACCTAAGTTGATAGTGGTCCACAGTCTGTCCTGTTTTTCAATTTTGAAGGCAGTCGGATGAAAAACTCTTTCACCTCCATCATTATCAGTTTGACTTTGAAGTAACTTTGCTGCAAATTGCAGCCACATGTTGGGAACCCTCCCCTTGTACCCATAGCTTCTTAGCTACGGACAACCAGTTTTTAGGTCCAAATAAAATTAATTCAGTTTTAGCAGCATTGAGTTGCAAATAATTATTGGAGATCCAGCTGCCTATTTCTTCCAGGCAAAGCCACTGTTTGTTAAACGCCTCCTGAAATTTGCCGATTCGTATGAAGATCTGGGTGTCATCGGCATATGAATGAAAATTCAGCCCATAGCGTCTCATAATTTCAAGTAATGGCCGAATATACAAATTGAACAACAGTGAGGACAGGGAGGATCCCTGTGGAACCCCACCGTTCAAGCAAATAAGGTCCAAAGGAACTCCCCCATTCCCACCCGCTGTTGACGGTTGGTCAGAAAGGACCTAAACCATTTCAATGCTAAATCAGATACTCTTCCTATCTCCTGTAGTTGTTCCAGGAGGATTTGATGATTTACTGTATCAAAGGCCGCAGACAAATCTAACATAACCAGGAGGGTAGGCTCCCTTTGGTCTGCCGCCTTTAGCAATTCATCCTGTACTACTATCAGGAGAGTCTCAGTTCCATATTTTGGACGAAAACCAGACTGAAATTTGTCCAACAATAATTAATGTTTGACAAATTTCTGGAGCTGGTTGGTTACAACCTATTCGAGGACCTTAGCTGGCCATGGTAAGCCTGCAACAGGATGACAATTTTGCAACACCTCAGCATCTAATGAAGGCTTTTTCAGTAGAGGTGAGACTATTGAGAGTTTCAAACTCTCTGGAACGATCCCTTCCTGTAGTGACTTATTAACAAAGGTGGTGATAAATGGAGTGAGATCATATGCCAGTTTCTTTGCTACATAAACTGGCAAGCTGGCAAGGGAGAGAGAGAATCAATTGATAATCTTTCTGTTAGGTTTTTGCAGATTCTTGGGGCAGTTAGATACATGTTGGTGTATGCTAACTGCTTATATCTTCTTATAATTTAGTGGTATTGATTTATTTGTTTTGTTGTTGCAAAACGTTGGGGCAGTTAGATATCTGTTGGCATATTCAAACTGTTTATTTCTTCTTATAATTTAGTGGTATTGATTTATCTATTTGGTTGTTGCAGTTAGATACCTGTTTACGTATTGTAACGGTATGTTTTTGCTTTCCAGTACTTGTAGTAAGTACATTATAAATTGTTGTGGATCTTCTTGTGAGTTTATAGCAAATTTCACCATTCCAGCACAGTAGTCCAATTCTTGTCTTATTCCATGAACACTATAGGTGTTGTCAGGATTGTTGCTTGCATTTCTATGAATGACTAACATTTGCAAACTCAATTGGTCTGTATTGTGTAAGTAAATGTTGTCAATAATTGGTGGCAATTGAAATAGAATATTTATTGCTACTTTTGTGTAGCAGTTTACACCAGTTATAGTTGAAAATTTGAACAGACCAGATAGTTCTGTGTCCAAGTCATTTCTTCAGAGTGTGTGTTGCTTCTTTGAAGAAGTACCTGAATTACTTTGAGTAGTACATTCTTCTTTGGTTGTAGTAATTGATGCAATATTGGCCTCTTTTATTTTCTTTGGAGGATTGTCAGTGAGATCATGTTGCATTTCTGTTTGAAGTAGTTTTCTTTTACAACATTTTGCTTTTTGTGGAACAGGATAGGTTTTTAGATGGGATGTATAGTGAACGTAGTTTATTGTATTTTAAAATGCAAGGAATATCAGCGTTTACTTTACTTGCATCAAAGTTGATTAGAAATAGACAGTCAAGTGTACATAAGCGTGATAGTGCTACGAAGCTCATGCCTTCTTTAAAGACTGTGTTCCCAATATCTATGAATGCTTTATCTAGGGTAAGACCTTGTGATTTGTGAATGGTGACTGCGTATGCTAGAGTTAGTGAAAATTGTTCTCTGCAATCATTGCATGTCTTATATGTCTTTGAAAAGAATGAATCGAGCTATTGAGCGTCCTTTCCTTTTTACTTTTGACAGTTTGTTAAAGAGAATATTGACAAACTGACTGTTGTTGTCACGTGGGTATGTTTGAAAGCCAACAACCATACCAAGTGCTCCATCAACTAGTCCTTGCTCCATGTCAAGGTTACGTTTAATCATTACTCTACAGTTTAAAGATAATTTTATTTTCTCCAAACTGGATGTGTTGGAGATAGAGTTTTCTTAGGTATTTAGTCTTGTTGTGGCTTGTTGACACATGGGTAGTGTCATACCATATATGTCCAGTTTGTCTGTGGAGCAAATTTCAATTATTGGCTGCAATTATTGGCTGCATTTCTTTTTTCGATATTGTTTCATTGAATTTGGAACAGCTTGCAAGAGCTGTCATCAAGGACATACAATTGATATTTGTGTGTGCTAATTGTTCCATGACATCAGTAGCACATGAGTTATGACCATAAAGTGGGTGGATATGGCAGGTTTTTAATATTGCTTGTGCTTCTCGAAATAGTACTCCAACTATAATACTTTTTAAAATGTTGGCTTAGGTGAGGTCCGCAGACTGGTGCATTTTTTCTGTTAATTCTCTATATTGGAAATGTTGCCAAAGGTTGACATTTCCTAATCTGCCGAGAGTTTTACAGCAGAGTTTGTGTCCTGTCAATTGGAGAAGATCTCTGAAAGCAATAATGTGTTTTCCTCCAAGAGCTGTAGTTTGTTTTGAGTACTTCTTGTAATCTGAGGTGAATCAAAGCCAACATTAGGTTGGAGACCATGCTCACTTCATCTATTAGTAGCATTTTCATTTGTTTTAACACTCTACGTAGTTCCATTGCAGCTTCTGTAGAAAGTTTGTAATATTCTAATTTGTTTTGGTGCTCTACTGGAAGGAGTAGTAATCGGTGCAAAGTGACACTGCCTATGTTGTAGGCAGCTAGACCTGTGGGGGCAGTTACAACAGCTGACAGTTTGTTGTTTGTCAATTGTTGATGGAACTTGCTGATGATTTTGATTAGGAATATTTTGCCTGAACCAGCTTCACCACTGACGTATAGTACTATAGGTTTGTAATTTTGGCAGGTACATTCTTTATTTTCATGTTGTACAACATGTGCAATTTCTTTTGTTACTTCTTGAAAAATGGTACGCTGCTCTTTGTTCAGTTTTGATTGTAGTACAGTTAAGTCTTCTGTATCTTCTTCAAGGTGACACATGGTGTTTTCTACTTCTGTCATAGCTAATTCTGCCTCATTTGCTATTAGTGGCTGTTCCAGTGATTCTTGGCTTCCTGTTACAGAAGGTTGACTACTGTCAGAAGTGTCCTTATCTAGTTGGGCCTGAAGTTCTTTTTCGTGTTGCTGTTCATTGTGCAACATTGTTTTGTACTATATAAAGTTTACATTGATTATAGTGTTTTCATTTGCTTTCATCTTCAGAGGAGTCATAGATATCTAGTATCTCTTCTTCTTTTCTCCATGGTTTTAAAAGTTGTAGCATGAACATGTAATATAGCTCTTTATGTTGAGGAGTTTTCAATGACAATTTGATATGATTAATTAAGCTTCGTTTAGAAAGTTTCACTAAGCTGCCTTCACAATTTGTCCCTCTGTATCTACCTTTATTTTCATCGGGTTTTATATTATTTTTGTATGTGAAGTTTTGGGCAATGTGGTATAGACACATGGTTTCCAAAGTGGTACTCCTGTTTGGGTAGTATGTGCCTAGTAAATTGTTTTTCAAAATGTCTTGGATCATTTTTTGCTATTGTTTCTATGTTGTCGTTTGATTTGAGAACTTTTTTCTAGATTTAGCAGGACCAAGACTTAGCCATACTATGTTTTCCGATTTTCCATACACTGCAGCTACATAGCAGCCACATTCTTTATGAGAGAGCATTTTTATGCCTAAACTGTAAAATTTGTGAGACAGTGTTTTGTCTGATGGTAGGTAATTCCAGAGGTCTTGAAGCTCTGTTTGTTCTGCTTTGGTTAAGTAGGATGTAACATATTGTGCAACTGAAGTGGAATTGTCTGCAATGTACTGCACATCTATGTTTGCATTCCATAAGAGGGCAATGATTGCATTGTAATCATTGATATATTTTGCTTCTTCTGTTCTTTTTAAGTAATATGTGTTCTTAGGTGATTTACCTTTAACACTATGTCTAACTGAAGACATGAATTTGTTCACTTCACCTGTTTCGGTAACTGGTCTAGGGAACCCAAAGCCGCATTTGGTGTAGTATTTCCCTTTGTTTTTGTATTTGCGCCAACGATATTTCCCACATTTGTGTCTTTGAAATTGTACAATTTGTGCATGAAGATCACTATTTATTGCTTCTGATGGAATTTCACAAGTGACATATTTTTTGATAAACTGTAAAACTGTAAAAACAGTGGCATCACTGTCTTGACCAAATCTAGGAGCATCTTTAATCCATAAAATCATGTGGATATGTGGTGCTCCTCTGGCTTCGCATTCTTTTCTCCAAAAAAAAAGTGTTGCACTTCTCTGAGGGGAGGAACAGTTTTATTACAAATAAAGTGTAGCATAGCAATGAAGCGATGATGGAAATACTCTGAAACATTAACAGGATCTAATGAGCAAAGTTCTCCAGGTGTTAGTATATCTATGTTTGTTTTGTTTGATATGTATAGGAAATCATGTAAATTTTCCCATGTATATTCTGCACAACTTAATGTAACAAACCAAGTGGGCGGGCCAATGTTTCTTATCATACAATGTACATTTGCGTGATGTCGGAACCAGTACTCTTTAGTACCACGCATGTTTGCTAACAGATTTGTAATGCTTGATAGTAAAACCTCATCTTTTACTCACACTTTTTGTAGTAATTGCGTAGCTGAAATATTATGAAAGTGGTTACCTGATTTCAATGTGTGTTTAACTCCGTAACATAGAGTTGCTAATTCACTTTCAAAGAGTAGGTGGAATATGTATTCCACATTTTGTCTAAATCTGGGATCTTCAGAATACATTCGTAATGAGTGGTATTCTGATGCTGTTATCTGAATGGGTCTATCATCATAGCTTCCTCCTTTCCCAGTAGGAAAGAGTAGAGGAAAAGCATGTGCTTCTATACTTTTTTCCCATATGCTGATTGGTGATCCTTCGGTTTGTCTCATTTGGTATTTTTCTAGCGCATCATCTATGGTGTCATTAGAGTGTAATGGATGAATTGTACAATGGTCTAAAATATTGGATACTGTAGCAGGATCTAGAAGTGCAAATTGACCAGTTTCTGGTGACTCTTGAATTATTTCAGTGGTTTCTCTCAAGTTTTCTTCAATATTCATTTATTTGTAGTATTCATTATTGTTGTTTAGATATTGCAAGGCTTGTCTAACTTTATGTAAGTCTACGAGTTGTTGCTAAATTCTTTTGTCTTTTGTAGGTATACCATGTACTAAGACAATTAAATATTTCTCTATTGGTCGTTGTACTCCCAGAGTGTGCAAATTTTATTTCATATCTAATGGTAAATAAACTACTTTGTCACGAATGCCTTTCACTAATTCAGAGGGAGGTAATTTTGCTGTTTTTGGTTGAAGGCGTATTATTGCTTGAAATGGGTGCACTGTTTGAATTATGATGCTCTCATATAAATTGAGCTGTTGCAGGGGTTTTGGTAGTGGGAATAGTTCCAAGTTATTTGTCATAGCACATGAAGGAGTTTGGTTGTTGTCAAGTTTTGTAATGCAGTAACTGCAAAGTATTAAGTGGTCAGTTATTTCGTATTTGTTTTCTGCTATAAGGTGGAAAGCTAATTCAAACCATTTGGAATCTTAATTGTCTTCTATTTTGTATGTTATGCCTACAGTTTTTGTGTTACTTTTATAAAAAGTTCTGCGGAAATACACACACACACACACATGGTTTGGTATTTCAGCGGATGTACTTTTAAATTTTAGTATTTCTTTTTTGTATGTGTGTAGTAGAAGGTTGCCATCTGTACAATTGTTGTTAGTCTATTGTAAAGCTGTTGCATGGTGTAAGTCACTTTCACTTCCAAAATACTTTCTCTGGATATGCTCTATTTCTTCGAGTAGGTCTTTGGTTGTACCATGTAGAAGATTGTTATTTAAATTGGCTAGTGCTAAAGCAGGACTTTTAGCATAGTGCAGTTTATAGACTAGATTTCTTATAGTTGAATGATGGGTTGATCTCATTTTGATATGATGGAAGGTGTTTTTGCAAATAGGTCCTGAAATGCAGGAAAATTAATGTCCTTGTAGTCCTGTGTATTTGCTCACTGGTCAGGTATCCATATTTTGTAGTAGTTTCATTTTGATTTTTACTTTGCCTTTCACATACTGATTGAGGAAATGGCATAAAGATTTGAAAGATTTTTTGGCAATGTTACACATTGACGTGCATTTGTATACTGGACCTTCTGGTTCAGTTGAATGGAGAGGTGATACTGAGTTTTCTGGGGATATTTGTGTAAGCAGTATTTCTTGTTGCATTATGGTATTATTCAGTTGTTCATACCCTCGTCCACTGCTATGTATGGCAATTGTGTGTGTTTGCTTTTGTTTGTATGCTTCTTCATTGAAATATGGTTCTGTGCTTGTGGTGTGACTCCATTCACCTCTACAGATATTTAAGAAGTTATTTTTGTTGACATTCTGTTTATTGATAAGTCCTTTATTGTAATTTAGTACTTAGTTTTGTTAGTGGTTTCATTCTGTTTAACACTAAAATAAATAACTTCCTTTTGAGAAGGATTGCACTGTCTATCAAACCTTCTAAGATTAATTTTCTACGATAGGTTTTAAGGATTGTGCATGATTTGTCTCCTGTTTTTATACAATTCTGAAGGACTCTGTGGCGGAACAATTTTGCTAAAATACTTTTTTTGGTATGGTTACTTGCCGCGGTGTTAGCAGTAGTGGTAGCTGAATTCTTGTTAATCACTTTCTGTTTCGTTTTACATTTTGATAGAGGAGGCAACGTTTCTGTACTGGAAGCTTGTTTTGTTTCGCTTAATGACTATATTAGCTGTTTTGTTTGAACTTTTTGTACAAATTCTGCACAGAAGGATGCTTATTTTGGACACTTTTATTTTCATTTGCTCTACTTCTGCGTTGCTTTCTACGGACTTGCTTTTTGGTAGGCATTCTTTGGGGTCTGTTGAAAAAATAAAGAAGGTATGGGCTTTGCTGTTCTGCAATGTATGTGTGCTGTGTGCATGAGTGTCTGAGTATGATGGTAAGGATGTATGTGGTGGTGTGCGATTGTGCATTGGGCAGCTACAACTATTTGGGAAGGCTATTCTATTTGTACGTTACTATACTGGGGTTCAGATGACAGTAGAAAGTCAGCTAGTGGTGAGGAGAAGCACTAATACTAAATCTAATGGTATAGAATTTAAACAGTTCTTTGTTCTGTAATACTAACATTCTAGGGGCTAAATTATGTCATTTGTGCACCGAAAAATGTGGATTTGTGTGTCATTCTGCCTGCTAATCCCTGTATAACAAATGGGGATTTGTGGGCAGAATGGTACACAAATCTCAGTTTTTCGGTGCACAAATTTCATGAATCAACCCCACAGTGAGTTTGAGTAACAGTAAGAATATTATGGTAGTATCTTACTTACTCTTTTTGTGTGGAATGAGCAGGTTTCTTCTGAGTTGTTGTTTGTACTTCAGATGCGGCAGCTTTTCAGGAGTGTGGTCTTCACTGCAATTGTAAAAGAACAAAGTTAGTAATTTTGTGTGTTTATAGCACTGATGTTAATTTAGACATTGATGTTTATGTTTTTGTAGTAGCATTCTTGTTTGATATCTGAACATAATGTGTGCATGCAGTTTCCTTTGACTATGTGCAGCATTTATATTTTACTTACAATATGTTAATTCAACATGCTTTGCAAATGAGTAGAATACTGAAGCTCACTTTTTTTTAAGGCTGTGTTATTGAATGTTAGGAGAAAGAAGAAATAATGATATACTTATTTTGCAATTTTTATAAGGTAAATGGTAGAAACTGTATAGAAACCCATGGAATGTATGCATTTGTGAAGGTGTGGGTAATAAATTCGAAGAATGTGATTTACAGGCAGTGGTGTTATTGCAGCTGGGAGCTTTTCACTGATAGTGTCTATCTTTTTGAGTGTTTGAAGATGCATGACCTTATCCTGGCTGTGTGTAATTTTATAATACACTACTACGTGTTTTCCTACAATTATACTGTTATTTCTCCCATCTTCTAATATTATAATTTTTTAGATAGCTGTGTGTGTAAAAAGAAAATTAGATAGCAGACAGGTTTGGAAGTGACAGTTGATTTTAGCAGATGGGAAAAATGACAGTAAGTTCATTTTGTAGGTTATATAGTTTAAGTGGCCGTTACTCTGTTTATATCCATTCATAGGGCCTCATTCCGAGTAGAGCAGTAAGGGTTAACGGTCACCAGTAACGAGACCGGTGCCGTTAAACTCTTACCGCCCTACTGCGAATTCCCTTTGTGGGTCCTTCCTTAACACTTGCTTTTAGCAGGCGTTAAGGACGGGAACCACAAAGGGACTCCGGGGTCAATAACGGTACCGTAATCTACGGTACCGTTATTGCCGCCTTCCCCCTTCCCATTGAGCCCTATGGGGGCTCAAATGGGAATGGGGAATGGCCCTGGTGAATGGGGAATTACCGGTCCCTCCGACCTCGGAATGGAACGGTAATTACTCCATTCACCAGGCCAGAGTTTGGACGAGTTCGGAGGCAGCCATGCCGCAAATAGCGGCGTGGTTACTTCCGAACTCGGAATGAGGCCCAGAGTTGTGCATGTACTGTGCAGAAAATATGCATACCTGTAGTTTGTATTCATGCATGTGGATATGCATGCAGCTGCAAGTAGAAATCTTGGAGACTTGTACAGTAGTTTGTGTAGTAGGTGCTTTCCAATGATATGAGACTTGTACTCAGAGTGATCAACAGTACATTTGATGTGCTGAACTTTGATGATG
This sequence comes from Ambystoma mexicanum, assembly GCF_040938575.1. NCBI lineage: Eukaryota > Metazoa > Chordata > Amphibia > Caudata > Ambystomatidae > Ambystoma > Ambystoma mexicanum. Next base: position 529,651,275 of record NC_090937.1, read on the forward strand.
GCGTTAGATGTAGAGGTCTTGGATGTGATTGGTGGATGGTTGTGTGACTGCTTAGCTGTATCCAATGAGGGAATGGCACCGAGAGTGATGTGGAAAGGGTAGAAGGGCTGTCTCTGAGTTACGCGGTCCGCAGACACCGCGGCTGTCCGCAGACAGGGCGTGCCACATCCAGGGTTTTCCAGCAAATACAGCATGGAAAGGGGACTGTAGAGATCAGCCAATCAGATGTTGAGGTTGTGGAGTTCTGTTGAAAGAGACTGTGTGTAGTGAAGATGGTAGAGGTGGATAAAGTCAGGGTGTTGGTGCTTGGAGATATTTCTGTGCATGGTTTACAGCAGTATTCTCAATGCAGGCATGTGGCAAACAATTTTGATGTTAAAGGAGTGGAGGTGGTGTGGAGCACTGTGCCTGATTGCAATGTACAGGGAATTGTACAAGTTTGTGAAGATATGGGCAGGATGAACAGTCCCCATGTGGTAGTTTTGTTCTATGGTGCTTTCCATTTGGGCTATGTCAGTGCCCCTACTTTGTTGGCAGATTTGGAACACTTGGTTCAAGCAGTAATGAACATCCTTCCAAATGCCAAAGTAATTTTTTCTAGATTAGTACCTAGGGCAATATGGGATAATAGTTCTGTTTTTTGTCATCAGCAAAACATTGCTAGGTGTGCAATCAACCGAAGCATGTGTGTTTTCATGATTAGAGCTGGTATGTTATTCTGCAATAATGAGAATATTGATTCCAGTAATGCTGTTTATTTTAAAGAAGATGGCATTTCCTTATCTTTTATGGGAAATGCCATTCTGTTTTGGAATGTAAGGGTTGCTTTGGAGAAGGTTATGTGAAGATTTTAGGAGTAATATAAGGAAGAAAAATACAAAATAACAGGTGTGTGTGAAGCATCTGAAAAAAAAAAGCTCTTTTCAGAGCCAATCTCAAAGGGGAGATGGGGTACACTGTTTAAATTTACATTCAGCACGCTCAGATTTTCGATATGTCTGCGGACATGGCGGTAGTTCATGGACAGCGCGTGTTACATACAGGGATTTTGGGGTGGAGAGGCATGCAAATGAGAATGAGCGGAGCTAGGGATTGGTCAGTAAAGTGTGTTGTGGAAGGAGAGAATTTGTCAGAAAGTCTTTTTCCTGAGAGAAGAACAGATAGCTATGGCTGTGTGTTTCAGAAAACAGATTATCTGGATTTTTGGAAACTCGTGGAAACATTGGTTGGAGGTGCATGCAGAATGCTGTGGAGTAGCTGTAGATCTTGGATTCCCTCATGTGGAAGTGCACTGGCATGGAGTGCGTGGAATGAAGTTTCTGGATTTGGTACCTCTCTGAGCTACTTTGGAGGCATCATCCAGACATAATTATAATTAATTGTGGAGGGAACAGTTTAGGACATGTGTCTGGAATTTCATTGCACTTTGCAATGAATGAAGGACTTAGGAAGGTCATTGACATTTTTCCAAATTCCCAAGTAATTTTTTCTCGTATTGCGCAAAGACAAAGGTGGCTGCGTTCTTCTTTATTTGGTCCACAAATGTAGAAAGCGAGGCGCAATGTCAATAAGGCTGTTTATGCCTTTCTAAGAGATGTTGGCATGTCCTCTTTTCACAGTGAAAATATTATGTTTCATAGCACATACATTTTTCGCAGAGATGGAGTCCATCTTGCTTGTGCTGGTAATCAGTTTTTTCTGAGAAATTTACAAAATGCATTGAGACCTATTTTGGAATTACAGCCATCCATTTTGCAGTAGGTGTTGCCCATTTCAAGTTTTTCAAAGACAAAAAAACACCACCAAAAGGCTTTTTTCAGAGCCACCACTTCTTCTCAGAGAAAAGTGCAATGGTTTTGCTAGGGCAGCACCCCAAAATTTTAGATGTCCGCGAACTGTCCGCGGACTTCAAAAAAATGCACAGGGCCCTGCTCCATTTATTTGCCAATTCTATTTTTAAACTGTGAAAGGCGGCTCTGAAAAGACCCTTTTGTTTTTTTGTTATTGTTGTTTTATATTTTTTTAGTTTTTTACACACGACAAACAAGGAAAGAAGGGAAAGGAGGGTAAGGAAGGGACACCAACCACAGGGATAAGAAGTCTCGAAAGCACTTCGAAGATTCTCCCCCCTGCAGAATACTGCGTCGCAGTACATACACAATATTGTGACCCTTGAAAGGTAAGGGTCAACAGCATTGTGAATGGCCTGTGATGCAGCTGGAGGGATGCACTCTCCCACAGGAGTGTCTCTTGTGGTGAGAGGAGCAGAAACAGAGCATGGTACAACCTTGCGAATGGCCCCACTTTGGAACGACCTTAGGTGTCGCTTCATGGATGTCGTACCAAAGCTGTATGAACCAGATCTCCCACGACTTAGCACCATTTTGCACTGGTTGCAGGTGAACTTATTCGCACGTGCTTTTGGTACGTTACCATGAATGGTAAACAACCGCCACACCCAAGACTCACGGCGACTGCTGGTAGTACGGATTTCCTCTACCTCATCCTCTTCATCCTCTTCATCCTCCTCTACATCCTCATGCCTGTTCCCCTCTGCAGGCCTTTGGGGAGGTGGTGGATGGGTTGGGGGTGGTGCTTAGGCAGATGTAGCAACAGCAGCCATGGATGCCATCAGGGTTGATGTGAAAATCTCAGTAAGACCATCAAAGGCAGCAAAAGTCAATCTGCAATAGCCAGAAGCACAATGAAGATGAGCTCTGGGGTCTGGCCCTTTATAGGGGGGCAGGGGTGCGCTCCACAGACAGCCGCGCTGTCCGCGGACAGATGGAACACCCCAAAAATGCTCAAAAAGTTCCAAAAAGTATGTAGAAAGCCAGGGTTATTTGCTGGGACATGTGCACTGGTGAATGTTACTATAAAATACTTTGGATTGTCTGAAAACATACTTTTAAAATGTTCGGGCACCCGGACAGTGTCCGCAAATCAGGACACACGCTCAGCATGGGTGCGGTCACATGATGATGTCGTGAACACGTCCGCGAAGGGAACGGGTGTCTGCAGGACACCAAATGTACAGGAAAGGTTGTGCGCGTGCTCGCGGGTGTTCTACGGACAGTGTTCAGGTCCTCAAACTAATTAAATGTGTGATACAAGAGAGACGGACAGTTACGGGCAGACGCAATGTTTGTAGGACTTATGGGTGTGGTGCACATGTGCGTAGATGTTCTATAGACAGTACGGACAGGTATAGTATCCTTAGGACACCTCAATTTCGGTTAATTTCAGACCTTCCGGACCACTGGTGTGTTCTAAGAACAGTTCCATCTTGCTTGTGGACAGTACAGACAGGTATAGGGTCCTTAGGACACACCATTTTGCTAATTACCGACATCCCGGACAGGCGCACTATCCACTGACACCTTAACTGTCTTTTTAAAAAAAATAAGTCACAAAGGACTGAATAAAACACACATAATATATTTTTTATTATATACAGATATAACATTTATGAAAGAGATGGGGAAGCAGAAACGGACACAAATACAGTGGAATTAGGGGTTTGGAGAGGATGGATGGGAGGGGATGAAGGGATGAAAGTCTCATCAAAACATTTTTCTTGGTGTTGAGGGTTTGGGGATAGTTGACTGGGACATGAAGAGGGGGAACAGGTGCATGTGGGACAATGATATTTTTTCTTCTTTTATGTGGTCACACAAAATGTTTCAAAAGATTGAAATTTTCAATAAGCATGTCCATTTTTTGTTCCATGCTCTGCAGAGTATTTTCTAATGTCTCTTTTGGTGTATTATTTTCAATGTTTGTATGGTCTGTTAAAAAAAACATATTTGTAAGTGCACATAAAGTAATGATTATTAATTTGCTTATATAGAGAAGTGTCTACCATTAGTATCACTGTCTTTAGACATTTCCTCACGTAGGAAATTGTCCTCAAGCCATTCCAAAGTACTGGACATTTCCGTGTAAAAAAAAGATATTACTTTTAGTGTACCTTATACAAAAAGTTTAGAAATATATAAGAAAAATGAAATTTACTTACTAGTTTCTGGTAAATTGTGTTTTTACTCTTGTGTAGGTCTGCTGCTGCTCCTAGCTGTGCAGTTTCTGTGAGATTATTATGTTGGAAGCATATCTTTTTTTGTTTTGGTATATTCCATTTTAGTACATATTATATTTAAATGGATGGTTGATGTGTTACATATGTAGGTTCCACTTCTTATTTATTATTACATATAATGTGTTTATATGCTGCTTTTTGAACTTGTTCAGTGTTTATATAGCATGATAGAACAATCTAAGATACCCCCTAAGTTTTTGGGTAGTGTTGCTGTTGTCCGCGTCCGTCCGTGGACATACGCACAGTCCGCGGACATCGAAGTCACTAGCAGGAGGTTCGGCTTGTTCTATGTTACATGTATATAAAGTAAGGGAATCCTAGTAAATATCTAATAAATTCACGCTATGAATATGAGTATTCAGTAAAAAAAAAAAATATATATAAATGGAGGTTATGGTTAAGCTGCGCTACAAAAAACCTATGAAATTCAGTAAAAAAATGTGTTAAAGGGACGTTATGGTTAAATGTAAAACCGAAAAACTCCTGAAATTCGCTAGTTATGGTAAGCTAAGCAACCATAACTCACGCCACCAATGTGCATTGTTAAGACTAACACCCAGGACATCAAAGATGACATCTCAAATGTCATTGATGACATCACTGATGACATCACATGTCTGGATCCCTCTTTTTTTCCTTTACTGACATATCTTAGCCAGTAATACTTAGGAACAAAGAAATCAAAAAGTACTATATCTGTAGACTTATACTTCAAATATGTTCTTACAGTAATTAATTTGGGGTTCACTCACAGCATATGAAACATATACATAAGGAGAATACACACTTGAAAGATACCAATGCTTTCTTTGTATGAAGACAATCAGTAAGGTTATCAACACTTTCTTATTGTTCTGCTGTTTTTTAATTACTGTACTTTCTCTGGATATGCTCACATTTGTATTCGCATTACTCTCTTTAGGGTGCAGTCACATCATGTGATAGGTATACATAGGGAAGTAGTAGGTTTGAAGCCGAACAATTATTTCTTTGCACAAAGATAATCAGGTAGATTATGAACAGTTTCTAGTTCTACTGCTGCTTTTTTGCGTACTTCACTTTCCCTGTATATACTCATATTTGTATGTGTTGTTGTGTTTTTGTGTTTTTTATGTAAACATGATATTATAGAGGACGTTTGTTTTCATTAGCTACTTACAACATGTTGCACAGTACACACTCTAATTAGAAAGCATTTAGCATTTCACTATTTAACATGGGAAGATTATGAATATTGCACCTCCATCATGTATGCTGCACACAATGTTTTTGTTTATACATGAGTACATTATTATACTGTAAAGAACTTCATAATAGAATGCTATTTATATCAATGCATTGCTTAATGCACTACATAGCTCATGAGATCTATTCCAATGATCCTTAACACTTTTTTTGTCAACATTATAATAAGAATCCCTTGTACAGACTTTTCATGAAAAGTACATGCACATGTGATGTCATCAGTGATGTCATCAGTGTCATTTGTGATGTCATCTTTGATGTCCTGGGTGTTAGTCTTAACAATGCACATTGGTTGCGCGAGTTATGGTTGCTTAGCTTACCATAACTGGCGAATTTCAGGGTTTTTCGTTTTTTTACTGAATTTCCTAGGTTTTTATCGCAACGTAACAATAATGTCCCTTTAACAATGTTTTTTACTGAATATATATATATATATATATATATATATATATATATATATATATATATATATATATATATATTGCTTTGATGTCTTTGTTGTGTGTGTATTAGATATTACATTAATAAAAATCACTTTTATGTTTAACAAAAAAAGTTGAGGTATTTTGCAGAATTGTTCACATCCACATCTGCATTGTTCTCCACATGAAGCTTATAACATTCACACAAGAGTGAGTGGTAGCTTCAACTCGATTGGTTATATCACTCATGGCCATCCTGCCTTCCCAGGTGCCACCATCATCACCAGCTAGAGGGCCTGTTATGGGGAACAGGAGCAATGATGCAGAGGAGGATCAAGAGGACCAGAAAGATGAGGTAGATGAAGTTTTCAACCTCCAGCACTTAGAGAGAGTCATGGGTTTCTTTACGACCATAGGGGGGTCCCAAAGGCTTGGTCTGCCCATGTTGAATGCATTGAGCATGGGGTCATTCTCATTCATGGACAACATGGGCAGTACTCTTTTGGGACCACCTCCATGCACTGCCACACTCAATCCAACTGCCCGGGTTCTCTGAGAAAGGCTGTTAATTTCTCAGGGTAAAGTAGGATATCTTCTTCTAGCTCATCTTCCTCAACTGCTCCTTCCACCACAAAGGCTACTAGTGGGGGCAGAGGCTCCCAATGGCTTTCCTGCAGCAGGCCATACAGGACGCTGTTGATCCTTACCTTTCGAGGGTCACAGTTGTCTGTATGTACTGTGACACACCGATCTAGAGGGGGGAGCAGTTTCGGGGTGCTTTTGAGGCTTTGGTCAAGAAGCATGAAAAACACTGAACCCTACATTAGATTTAAGGCACACCCAATGTTTTCCCCTGTCCACCTGACCGCTTGTACCTGTGGTTGGTGCCCCTCCCCTCCCCCACTTTACCTCCCTGCCTCACCTACAAAAAGAATCCCCCAAAAATACAAAACCAAAAAATACCAAAATAATGTTCCTTTTGGAGCCACCTTCCACAGTTAAAAAATAGAACTATACAAAAATAAAAGCACCTTTTGCAGCCTGCATAGTATGCAGACAGTATAATAGTCTACGGACCCCTGGAACATTCCATGTGGGGGAGTTAAAATCAATTAACTTTTTTTGTTAATTATTTTGTCTAACTTGCACAAAAACTGCTTCTACTTTGTTTTCTGTTTTTGCTTTTTATTTACTACAACTAAAAACAAATACTTCACTACATATTTCACATGTTCACAAAAACTGTTTCAATGCATTTTGGGAATTCAACAGAAAAATCTGATTTTCAACATCATCCAAATGCACTCCATCTTTTAAAAAAAATATTCACAATATCAAACTTGATATTTTCATTGTGAAAAGATGTCATTCCAACATCCTGCAAAAAGTGCATACAGCTTATTTAAATTGTGCCTTGCTTTCTTGATTTTTGGACAAAAAAATTAAAACACTGGCATATTTGCCTTTCAACTATCAAAGAAAAAACGTTCTGCAAATGTGGAAACAGTTCCATTCCATTTTCAAATGTTTCCTTAATGGCAATCTGCAATAATATTTTCCGGTGACATAGTCCAAACTATTTCCTCCACAGTGAACTACAATGATGTCTGGATGCGTCAAAGTAATCATACTTTTGCAAAACGGTTGCATTCCCCCCATTTCATTTCTCAAACTCCATACCAGTAAACTTCAATATTATTAAATCCAAGATTAACAGGTAATCCACCGTGTTCACAGTTCACCTTTAACCAATGGATCCAAGACTCGCCCAACATCCAGACACTCTGCTTCCTCAAAGCCATAGCCATGGCCGTTTTCACTGCACACAACAAAGATAATTCTTGCTACCCTGTCTTCCTGTACACCAACCCACAGACCTTTATTGGCTAATCCCCTTTTTCCATGGCAGTCTCCTTTACATGCCCAGAATTCTTAAAAGACCTGTATGGCATGTGCAGGTCCATGGACCTTCGACTTGTCCACAGACAGCATGACGTCCGCAGACAGCATGACCAATTAAAGGGGGTGTGGAGATTTAAACTCAATTTACACGATTTATTCTGCAATGGTGGCTCTTAAAATAGTCTTTTTTGGGGGGTTTGCTTAAAAACTCAATTATTGTCCTTGTTTTGCTTGTATTTACTATAGTAACACATGCTAAACTGTATTTATGTGTTGTTATAACTTCTATAGAAACCGTTTCACATTTCTTTTCTCATTTATATGTCTTAGACCTACTATAACATTCAAGACAAATTTGATTGCCAACATCAGTCAAATGCAATCCATCAGTCTGAAAAGTATTTACGCCATCCACTTTGATATTTTCATTTTCAAAGGATGCCATTCCTAAACCATGTAAAAAACACATACACTTGTATTGCCATATTGCCTAGCTCCTTCCATTTGTGGACAAAAGAAGTTTGGACGTCTCCATATTTGCTTTTGATTGATAACGTAAAAATAATCTTTGCAGCTGGAAACACTTCCATTAGGCTTTTCAACATTTCCTTAGTGGCAAACTGAAAAGATACTGTAGTCACATAGCCCAAACTGTTGCCTCCACAATACACATTGATAGTGTCTGGATGTTTAAACTGAGTCATACTCTCACAGAATAGTAATTAAGTCGACCATTTTACCCACAAACTGCATACCACAAAACATCCACTTCTTCCAGTCCAGTAGTAGCAGAGATGCCATGAGATTCAGTGTACACACTACAGACAAGCACACTTTGCAATCAGACAGCAGCACACACACAGTCACAACACCCTCTCCATCCCTTCATAAAAGCAGCAAACCTCCACAAGTATGCACAATTATCCCTGTAAATAATGAAGCTCGGTTATTACTCTGAATTGCTACACCATGTTTTTCACCTAATACTGCATTCACACATGGCAGTGATCCCCCAATACGTCAGACCAATGTTGTGGAAGGGTTTAGTTTTGGTGAAATATATCACAAGTCCCTTTATAGACATCACTTGCTTGATGCTAACTTTGCTATAATGTTGCCAATAGACCTCTTAACCTTTACTTTTGTGCCTGTGGATCCCTGAAAATCATGATTTTGGCAGTTTATGGGAAAAACTGATCATGTGATCACCACATATTTTATCATACAGAGCAGCACCATTACAACAATGTTATGGCTACAGTCAGGTGGGGGATACATCAGTCTGTGGTACATTGACTGCATGGCCATCACAGAACACTGTGTGGTCTCTCCTTCCCTAAACTACCAAGTGCAGTCCCAAAGTCATTCAAGGGGCAGCAGGTGTCTGGAGTTTGGCACCAACCAATGGTGTACATGCAAAGGTTTTATGGGAGAAGTTGGAGCAGGTGGCAACAGGCAATACACAAAATATGTTTTCTGACTTACAAATTGGCAAACAATCAAAGTCTACTGTAGCACATGTCCTTCACATTGTGGTCACACACAATTTCAGCAATTGAGAGTCTGGGGATGGAACATGTATTGTGGCCTAGGGGATCATCTCCCATTTAAACCAGGCTCATAATGTAAAAAGTGTACTGCACCACATGGCAGTGTGCCACATGTTGCCACTACACAGCCTGAAGACCACAGTGGCCACCTCCGGAAAGCTAGCTTTCATATGTTGGTTTGGCTAATTTATCAGAACATTTCCATAACATATTACTGCAACACTCACAGCATAAATTGGCCTTAAACCAGGTTAGTCATCACTATGTATTCTGCGTGAGCTTCTCAATCATATCTATCTGCTTGACATTAAACTGACGAACATGGTGAATGCCTGTGTCCTGACAATTAATAGTAGTGTGGTACAGATGGCAAGAATGCTGCTTACAAATGTGCATGATGCCACCAGTACCTGAATTAAATGTAACAATCAGCAGCTGATGGCTTCATTTATAGACCAAAGTTTCAAAGAAAAAGCAGCTCCATTACATCTATATGTCTAATGGCACTGTGCATCAGACATAGGAAACACTATGTTAATGCACAATAATCCTTTGTTGCAGCACAGGAAACACCAATTGGTGTACAAACACAGGCAGCCAACACAACACCAGCAAGCCCACATTTTGCCATGTACACTGATAATGAAAAACTCAAGATTGACAGTAACAAACAAAAGTAACTCATTGGCACCTGTACAAAGATTTGGGAATTGTGGGGTTGCATATTACAAATAGGACAAACTGTTGGACACAATCTTCAGTGGTGCAGGCATCTTGAATACAGATGAGTCATCAACAGGAACAGACAGTAGACAAACATCCACATATATGAGATATGGCTATCTACTACTGCTTCACCAGTGAGGTATCATTCCCCATTACAGTGTTCCAAGGAATCCTTCTTGCAAGCAGCAATTGTGGGAGTTGGTGTTGAATCAATATTCTGCCACCCAAAAGTTTGCAGTATGAAAGAGTTTTTTTTTGTGCAGCCATGTTTGTAGTTTCTAACAAAGAAGTTATGAAGTGCTGTGTGTTGCACAAATTATGTTTATGAAAATGACTAGTCACTTCCTTACAGAGGGCTATAGAAAACATCTACACGTAGCCAGAACGCCAACTCATATGAGGATGATGATGTGTTGCTCGGTACATGACAGACATTAAAGTGGAGCAGGGTTGGTCTGTGTTGCATTTTGTTGGGAACAGATAGTGGCATTAGGGACTGAGAGAACCAGAATAGTTTCTGTATTACACGGCCTGTTACCTATTGTGTTAGTATTGAATTCCTTAGGTTATCTCGAAGAGTGCGGACACCCCAAAATGTTGGCTGGTTATTCCAGAGGGTGCAGCTATCCCATAAGGATCTCTCGTAATGAATTAATTAATTTGCATTACGCTCTTAATACCGGAGACCGGTATTAATCCTGTGTTGCTCTGCGTTGTTTTGCTTTCAAGACAAGCATGTTGCCCCTGACCTATTCTTCCGGCTCCCAGCTCATAGTGTACATCAACCCCTTAGGACTGTTATATTTCCCATGAGGGTGCAGTGACCCCTTAAGGTTCTTCTGTTCTCCCAGAGGGCACAGAAACCAACACACTTTCTTGGGTATTGTCAGAGGCTGTGGCTACCCCTTATGGTTCTTGGGCTTTCTCACAGGGTGCAGCTATACCATAGCTTTCTAAGGTTTTCTCAGGGTGAATTCACCCCTTTTGGTTCCTGAGTTCACCCACAGGTGGCATCTACTACTTAAAGTTCTCAGGTTATCCCATAGGGCACAACCAACCCTTAACGTTCTAAGGTGCTCCCGCTGGATACAGCCACCGCCTTAAGGTTCTTAGTTGCTAGGTGGTGAGGTCATTATGTGCTGCATTCCAAATGGACACAGAGTCTATCTGTGCACTCCCTCATGATGCCTCAAGTTGCTGGGACAGTGTCTGCCTCAAGGCATCCATCTCGTCATGGAGCTGTGTCCTTGTGGCTGAGAGTTCATTTTGCAGTGAAACCCTCAAGCTCTCCATCTCACAGCGATTGAATTTACGAGATGCCAAGCTCTCCTTCCACAGGGCCTCTTTATGTGCCTTTGCATCTGCATGCCGGGAGTCCTGCCGACACGTTGATCAGCCCATCGGCCCTTGATGTTGGCCTCCATGCCCATTCTGTGGGAGAGCCTTGAGGCCGGCTTGATTCTCTGCGGTTGCGCATCCCAGGCGGCTGGTGTGGACATGTTCTCGGCCAGCCGATCCATGCCCTCTGCAATACTAGTCAACATATTGCCATGTAGGATGGTGGCAATCAACAATTGCTGTGTCCATACTGTTTCTCCAGCATGCACACGTCCAGGGCCAATGAAGGAGAGATGCAAGGGACTAGGCCCATTGCTACAGTGCTCTTGATGTTGACTGCAGATCTGCAACCCTCCATTGTGCATCAGTCCCAGAACCTGACACCAACTCATGTGAGGCAGGTCTTTCAGCCGTAACCACCACAGATGTGGGTCTCCCCAATGACTGGCATTGTGAAGCCCACTGCACCACTGCAGACTCAACAGCCCCATCCAATGTGCCCATTACGGCATTCACCTTCTCCCTCAGTGAGTCATCCACTTCTGGTTCTGCATCCGAATCAGCATAGTCCGAAGAAGCAGGAGCACGACTGATGATCACCTGTAGAACCTGTGGATTGTCATGGCATAGAACATCACGGCCTCCACTGGTGGACTGATGAACCACCTCCTCTTCTTCCTCCTCCTCTAAATCCGCTGCATTATCACCTGCACATGGACAGACAAAGACATTTTGAGTTATGTGTATTCTCAACAAAAATACATATGTGCATGAAAGCGTATATAGAGAGAATATGGCTGTACACCCGTACATCAGACATTGTGACATGTCAAGCTTTGAGCAATACACCACAGATGTATGACTTTTGTCGATATATGCCCCGCATGTCTTGCCCAATTAGGTGGTGTGGACATAGTCATACAATTGTGGCCTACTCATGACTGATGGGCCATACAACAGGCATATCAGTACACAACCCAGGGAGAAGTACTAAACATGGTTCACCGCAATGCTGATGGCCAGTACATGGCATCAGTTAGCTTGCTAAATTCACATATACTACCAATAACAAAACCATCTCAGTGTCCGCGCATGGTTTTAAAACTGGTCCTTGTGGGTCGCGACGCATCCCCTCGGGCACACTGTGGGGAAAAACTGAATGAATTGGCAAGGGTCTTAGCAACCATCCTCTGCTACCACCTGAATTAATGCTGGGGAATTATTATAAATCTCCGCAATCACACACAAGAGTAACTGGGCCAAAAAAATTCCCTGAACCAAAAACAGAATAGTCCAGTCATGTAACAAAGGTTTTACTGTGTTTATTCAAACATCAAATACAGGAATTGAAATATGAACACTGCAGCATTCTCCAATCCTCTTTCTTCGATCTTGAGCCTGTTGTCCAGTTTTGATGCATAGTGATGTCACAAAAATAAAGATACACCCTAAACACCTAATCTGGATCAGGATTGGTTACTGAGGTAGCCTATATACACATTATGTAGGGTGTTAGTACATCGATTGTACAACACATATCTGGTGGCTCCTCCTGCAACCACATCTAAATGTTGCAATTACAAACATTTCAGGTTAGTGTGCTGTAATTGGGTGGTGCAACAAAGTGTGAGTTTAACATGGAAGGTGGGTAGGGATTGAGCAAAGAGGGTCTTCTCAGCCTTGGAACTTTGGAAAGTTACCAGGGCAAATGCAACTATTCAAGTGGTGTGAATGGACCAAAGCTGCTGGATGTTCTCAACAAGTTACCATCTCCGATCTCCTAGGCCTTGAGACAGAACATTAGGCTTTGAACCTGGTATTACCTTTGTATCATCCTGCCTTCAGTTGGATGGGAACAGCAACCTTTGCCTGCTCAAATGAATAGGCCATGTCCTGCAGGTTCAGTTCACATGTGTAGGGAACACATATTTAATTGTTCCTGTTTGCGTTTATAAGTATTTTCAGTTTGTTGCACACACATGTGTCCTATGTTTTCTGTTAACTTGAAACCTTCCCTCTGCTGGTGTCCATGGAAAGACTGTGCACCGTGGCTGCACAAGAGTCTGGTCTGCACGTCTCAGAAAGATCAGCATGCCACATCTCCCTCTGTGCTTTTGATCCCTTCCAATGTCTTCCATTCATTTAAATGTGGCTGCGGCTTCCATCTTTGTTTTCATAGCCATCTATGTTAATTGCATTTAAGCATCAGCAAGCAGTTCATATGTATTCTTTTGCAACTTGCGGATTCTGCAAAGCAAGAGTGTGTCAGTCCTCCAAGTGAGTCATAAGCATGTTCTTTATGTCTGCCAGCAATACATCTAAGTGTCTGTGTGACTTCATGTAGGGATGCCTATGTTCTACATGTCTAATACATCTATGTCGTGGTGTCAGTCATGACATCATTGGCTTTCTTCGAGGTTACAGTCAGTTGACTTGCTCCATCGATTGCTGGTGCATCTTTTCAACAATGTCATTAGGATAGGATCTGAATGGCTGACTGAGTGAATAGCATTTTTCACTCCTGCAATACATCGAAGATGGGGATGAGGAGCCCAGGGACGATGCACACCATTTGTTTCTTTGCCGCTGAGATGAGAGTGGGATAAGTGCAATGAGGGTCACGTTTAGGTCTCCCTCTTCAGTGTGACCCCACAACTTAGTAGTCTGTGAAATGTATACATACAACAGTGCCCAGTGAACTTTGACATATGCAGCTGCTACAAGTGTGCCATACTGCACCCACACTCAATCACACAGTTCTCCACAAATGCAACACTCCACTGTACCAACCCCACATACCACACTGCTACATCGTAGTATGCACTGCCTGCAGGCCAGTGTTTACTAGAGGAGCATATGCCAGCACTGTCAGCCGAATCATGATCCTGGTCTGTTGTGCACATATCACGCATGAGGCATGCATAATCGTGAGTTTACAGTGTCAGTGTAAAGGTGGACCCCATATGACATGTCAAGAGCAGATTTTGTAATTCATGTTGCTAAAGCCAGTTCATGGACTGGGAATCCTATATAGGTGCAAAATTCCTTCCCTAAATTCAAGCATCCAGTATGGGTGCTTTTGTTGGTGCCTAAGTTCCTGTGTATGAGCAGCATCCTAAAAAGAGGTGTCAGTATTGTTTACAGGGCATGCTCAGAATGAGAACCAGAACTTCATCATCTACAATTCTCATGACACGAGGAGCATCAGAAGCCTTATGCCACATCTGAGTGGGCGATGTTGCTGGCATATCATTCCACATCAAGTACACAGACAGGGCAATGTTTGTGTGAGTGTCATCAACAGTGATGCGAGCAACAAGGCATGTATCACTTATGTATCGACTGATTTCCACATACAGGCCTTAAATGTCAAACTGGTGGTACAAATTTGAACTGCATCATCATATTTGCTATTTCAAAATGTGCACACATGACATGCAATGCAATGCAGACAGAAGCATTGTTTGGCATGAATCAAATCCATAATCTTTCGATTGGGCTGTCTATAGTCATATCAATGGGAGAGTCTTGGAATGATGACACCTAATCAGCTAATTTCACCTATGTATTGACCAGTGAGGGCTCTTGCAATTTACATGTTAAGTTGTCTGAACATAACGCCTGCTACACAGGGCTGTGGTCTGTGTCCACTCATATCCTGGCAGGCTGGTCACACCACAGTGTGTCATTACAGTCAGCTTTGAAAGGCATCCTGACGAGGCATTCCGTAAGTGTAGGTGACCGTACATACATGCACCTCAGCAGCAACTCAAGTGCATGGATAACATATAATGCATGCCCCATGAATGTTGCACTGATTGAGTCATGCGGATGAGGAATTTCTGGTTGTGGCAAAGGTGTGCCTTGTGGGTGATGTGTGCCTGTCAGGGGGGTACACCATTGGGTCTTGCTATGTGCACTTTTTTTGGACATTGCAGCCTGAATGCAAGTACCGGCACAGCTGTGTGGCCTAGTAGATGGTGATGTGTACTGTCACACAAACATGTGCAACAGATGTGAACCAAACAGCAGCCTTACAGAAAGCGAGCCATGTCAAAGAAATGAATACTGTAGCAAAAATGCATTGGCCAAGGATGGCTGTCATCTGCAGCCAGCTGTACTACAACACATATATAGGTTACTCAGACATTATAGTCCACACATATGATGCACACACATCAAAGATGTGTCTCATAGGTCTCCACACCAGCCAAACTTTTCACCTGCAAATGCATGATGATTTGACTTGTAGCCTCTTCGATTGGGGTCAGCTGATTCTCCTCTGCTGGCCCCCCTCCAGTGGCCAGTGCAGAGGCCAGGTTGTCAGTGAACTCTGCTTGGTCCTTCGTGTGAGGTCATTTGTCCACTTCTGGACCTTTTCAGCATTGTGAACCACACCACATGCATTGATGTGGGCAGAGACTGTATTCAAATGCACCATTCATTGCACTGGAGTATTGGTGCTGCCTGCAAATTGGTACATCTCATTATGGTGTTCAATGACATAGTCTACGAGGATCTGGAGCTCCACTTAATTGAAACACCTCTTCCTCTGTGGACCCTTCTCCTGCACTGTGTCTTGCACCAGAGCCCCTTCATTCAAGGCAGGGCTACCCTTTTGGAGCTAGTGGCCCTAGGTGGTGCTGCTTCAACTGTCTACCTCCAACCACGTCAACCACCAGGTGCTGGGTCACCTGTAGGCTTAGACACACCACATCCTCCTGGGGCTGTGGCAGATGTGTCCTCAGCACGTTCCTATCTACTCTCTCTTTCCCTTTTAGGGTCTTACCACTCATGGTGATGAAATACATGAATGAATGCACACAAGTATATTGTTGTGGGCAATATGAGGAAGGGAACAATCTACATGATGTCCTACATAGATGCATGGTCCAGCAAGGCTCCAATGTACCCCAAAAGCAAAAATATGTGCGTTCTGATACACAGAGGCACCCCAAGTGCCAAATATTGCATGTGCCATACTGGGAAAGCTTCTGAAATGAGAAAAAAGCAGTATGCGATACGGAGTAGCACCCCAAGAGCCAGGAATTGCATGCGTGATACCCGGAAAGCTTCAGAAAGGAGTACATAGCAGTATCCAGTATGCAGTGTACCCCTAAGCCAAAATATTGCATACGTGACACACTGGGGGCCTCAAAATGGACAGAAATACATTTGCGTATATCGGCAGATGCAAACACCAAAAAGATAAATGTGGTACGCGCTGCTTGAAGGAAATGGCTTGCGTAGCACCTGCAAATGTGTGAATGCAAAACTCCTCCATCTTCATACCTTCGCTTGTACAACCAGTGATGCGCGTTGCAACTCTTAAATATCACTGTTATTGCTGTGAGTCACGTAGGTATGCTGTATGCACAGCATGTCACACAACTTACACGCTAAGGACCTTTACTCTGTATTTAGCTGCCTCTGATGTGAGATACATACAATTCCCCTTCTCCTGCCTCCAGTGCCAACTCTACAGCCTCCCCCTGCCCTTTTCTGAATCCTGCCTTGCCATTTGTTGCTGCCTGCTGAGAGTGAGTGCCTGCCACCCAGCTACACTGCATTGGGAGTGTCTGTTGACCCACCATTGCCTGTGCTCATGCGTCCTGCACTGTGACCACCTCATCTGCTGTGTAGGACTCCCACCACTCCATTCTACCACCACTGCTCCACAGCCCATTTCCAGGACCAGTATGCCCACCCACACCTGCCTCAGGGGTTGCCATGTCTGGGCCATCATCATCTTCACCAAGTGGCACCCACACCGCAACGAGGCAGAGGGTTGCCAACTTCACCTCCAAAGAATTTGGCATCCTGGTGGATCTGGTGCGGGAGAACTATGATGCCCTCTTCTACCAAGCAAGAGAGCTGGGGGCTAAAGGATGAAAACAGATATCCATAACCATCGTGGCTGCAATCAATGTGGGGGGGATGCAGACCATTGGCCAAGGAGCATGCACAAGCTATCAGAGGACCTCAAGTCTTGGACCCACACTTAGGCATTGCAATCCCTTGAGGTTGGTGCCACCGGTATGGTGCACCGTGCGGGCAGCTACAAGTTTTCCACCAACAATATGTGCAGCCTGGCTGTTAGGGAGAATTCTCCAGAATGGCTAATCCCCCTTTCCTACTGAGTTCCCCAGCAGCTTTGCTGGATTTCTAGGATTTTCTTTTCACCTGGTAAGAGTGTGACCCTTTTTTCACCACTCTTACATGTGTTTTGCTGTGTGTGTTTAACATTTTTGTGTTCATAGACTGGGGAGCTTCACCTACTCCATAGGCATCTTTTTTTTACTGTGTGTTACACAACACCTTTAGTGCAGTGACACAGGGTTGTCTTTTTCAGACTTCCCACTTTAAACTCCATTTTCTGGGACTGACTACTGTCTCCCAGAACATTTAAAGTTGCCATTGACTTTATTAGTCTTTTTAAATTCACAGACCCAGTACAAACTATCTAACATTGAGTTCTGGAAATGGTTAATAGTTATCCCTTTTTGTCTGTCTCTCATGGAACATTATTTTGTTCCCCTTTCTTTAAGATTTGGCTGGTGGCAGTGGTATCTACCCTAGTTTTTCTACCACAGTCTATTTAAATAGCATTGGTACTGTTTTAGGCTAAGTTAGTAGCCTCAAACTTAAATCCACTGGACCCCATTTACTTTTATTTGGTTCTGGATGGGTTTATTCGCCATTTCTATTTGTAAAGGTCTTTCTCGTGTTTTACTCTGCGCACAAAACCAAGTTTGGTTCCTTTGTTTGCCGTCCTTTGGCGTGCTTCTGCACAGAAGCCCTCCTTAGGCACCTGAATGTCTGAGGGGGACAGGATGTGAGGGAGGGGGTTGAGACTCCCTGCACAGGGTCTCCTTGGAGACCCATCTCGCACTCTGTATGATTGGCTGTGGTGACTGTCTAGCTGGGACAGCCACCCTGATGTGTGATTGACAGCCAGGCTGTGTGAATGGGGGAAAACTGCATAAAAAGTAGGTCTCTTGAACTGAGAAGGCAGAGTCGCCACAGGATCGAGAGAACAGAAGAGGACCTCTACCATGACTGCACCTCCCGGTGAAGCCTTGCTGCGGGTCAGAATCTCCAAACTTCAACGACAGCGAAGATCTCCAAGGAATCTTCTCCCCTTCAGCTGGTGGGACCTATCAGTTTGCCAAACTACAAGCCAGGCCTCCCTCCTCTGGTTGAATTTGCTGTGCACAGCTACAGTGAACCAGATAGCCAGGAGGACCGGACCCTGCTTGGGTTTTAAGGAGCGCAGCTTTTATTCATTGCTTTGCTCTGCTGCTGGTTTCTTCCCTGGGCAGTGCAGGACCCTCCAGTCTTCTTACTTCGTGTCAGTCCGACAGTCGCTTCAGGAACCGTGAGCCTGCAGGACCTGCCAGGAACTTCTGCCTCAGCTACAGCCTTCTTCTTCCTTCAAGGTACTGTTCTAACCCGGCAGTTCGTTCTGTCGGACCGCGGTGAAAGTGTTTGAAATCTTTTTGCTTATCCGAGGGCTTGTCCTTCTCTATTCTTTAAAGTATTTTTCTTCTGACCAACTTCGTTCCGAACTCTTGGCAAAGACTTAACCGCAAACTACTCTGAACTGTGTGATCCATTGCAAAGATTTTCGACCATTGACTTTGGCTAAGGCCTCTTGATGTGATTTCCTCACGGTAGTAGCCTTTTTTAGATTGCCCTGCTTACTTACTTGTTGGTGCTGCTTAATTTTTTGTCTAACCTTGTACTTCCCTCCCTTTAAAATTGCTGTAGTGCCATTTTGCTCACACTTCATTTTGAGCTTACTTTCTCCAGAATCTATTGGGTGGTGTGTAGTATATTAAGAGTGTGATGTTTCTACTGTTTTACTTTAGTGAATTGTTTTACATCTGATGTGTAAATAAATGACTCAGAAACCTTGAGTCAGTGTTTGTTTGAACCATTGTAATTGCTGTCCTTTGTGTAACTATTGATACTGCTCACTTTACTCTTGAGATAAGTCTGCTGCTCAGCCATCACTACCACTTTACTGTGTAGTACAGGCTTGTACCAAAGGTGAATTTGTACTGTCACGTGTAGTCTTAATTGTGTGTGATGTTCCCAAAGGGTACTGCATATGATTCTGCCTAACACTGGTGCCCAGGTTTGAGGATCAAGTATAGTGATTACACTTAGAGTGCTGCTATTACCTTGGATCAACTAACCACAAGGCTAAACATCACTAAAAAGAAATATTAATCATATCTGATATAGAAAGCTACAGTCAGGAGACAATCCTTAGTTACACTGTAGATTATCTGAAAAATCTGTGTAGAGATAGGAATCTCTCTGTTAAAGGCAACAAGTCAGAATTGATTGAAAGGTTGTTAGAGAAACAAAGCCTGGGGAGTGGGTCTGAAATACCTAAGCCCTCATCAAATGTGGAAAATGATGAAGATGATAATGTGTCTGTTATTATGGATGAGTTAGATGAGGCAGATATGTCCCACGATGTAGGCCTTACTGCTCCTCTACCTGCTCAGCAACCTCAAGCTTTGTCCACTGGGACCCCATCAGGTCCTACACTCACTCCTGAATTCATTGCTCTAGATTAGATGAGGCTTTAATTGGAATTTGAATGTATTCATGCTCAACAAAAGCATCAAGAACTGAAACTCAGAGAAATGTAGTTGAATCATGCCTTAGAAATGAAAAAGTTGTCTTTGGAAAATCCTTATCTCCCAGAGTCTTCTAGGTCTTCCAGTCCTAAGAGTCCCTGTATGCCTAAAGAAATTGTTGGTATATATGAGGCTAAGCTTGATATTTTGGATTGGTTGGCAATTTTTGAATATAACCATGGGATTCAAGACATTACAGGGAATCAGTTGCTTCCTTGCCTCTTTTCTAGGCTACCCACGGTGGCATCTGATGTTGTGATGGAGTTGGGGGAGGTGGATAGGATGGATTATGAGTGTGTGAAGCTAGCTTTAATTGCTAGCTTTGGGAAGACACCTTCCCAGTACCCTAAGAGGTTTAGGACCCTCAAAAAGCATGATGGTACCCCTTGGGCTACCTGGGTATGTGAATGTTTGAAAAACTTAGATGGTTGGGTTAAGGGTTACAGAGTAAGCACTTATGAAGGTATGAGAAATCTTGTTACGTTGGAGTCAATTTATGATGCCTGCTCTCCTGAGCTCAGACATAACTTTGTTGATTCTAAGGAAATAGATCCAAAGACGTTATCTAAGGCTGCTGACTTGTGGGTTGCCAACCAGATGGAAGTCAGAACAAGCCCCCATTCATCAAAACATTTGGGAAATATTATGTTTGTGCGTCAACTAACCATGTGAAAGGGGATCCCAGCTGTAAGGGTAAACCCTCAGGGGTCCACACTGTCTACTTAGCCTTCTCCCCAGAGGAAGAAGTACCTATTGGCAAGTGAAAACCTTCACCTACTGGCTGATGAACCCATGAGAGTCTCAGCTAGTGTTTCTTTAGTGTCCCTGGGCTTGTGGGAACAACAGAATTTAGATGTCTATAACTCCATCCCAGATAATACTAAAAGATATTATAAAGATAGTGTTCTTGTGAATGGCCATGAGACCCCTGCCATCAGAGCCACTGGAGCCAGCATAACTGTGGTTGATGAACGATTTTTCAGGGTGGAGGATGTTGCTAAGGCACCCAAATGCCTAACCAAGTTAGCTGGAGGCCCTGTGCAAATGCTTCCCCAGTTACCAGCTCTCATCAAGTGTAATGATATGACTGTCAACATACCTGTTAGTGTGCAGAGTGAAGTGCCTGGGAGAGTCCTGTTGGGTAATGACCTGAAAACTCTTGAAGTTGTGTCTAGTACCCCAAGGCCTCCCAGTAAAAGGAGACATGAGCTCACTAGGCCTGCAATAGAGAGGACCCTGAGAGGCTATCCAGAGGAGTCGGTAGAGGAAACTATCACTCTCAGTCCACAGGAGTTGCTCACTGCTATTTCTGGAAAGAAAGAGGCAAAGGGTAACCCAAGACCTCCAAGAAAGCAGATACCACACCTGTGCTACCAACAAGGACATCCCCAATATTGTCCAAAGTCACACCTGTGACTCCTCCACCTGCTGAGGCAGAGTGTGAGGTACAACCCTGTGTGGTTGATCCTGTTTCTGAAGAGTCAGATCTGGAAAAAGACATTGTTTTGGTTGGATATCTGGACCTGTTGACCACCCTGAGCTGCAGTCTTTACTGGCAGAAGGTGGACCCAACAGTGCAGACTTCAGCAGAGGACAAAGAGAGTGTCCTACTCTTGAAGGTCTTTGCCTACAGGCAGCTTTTCAGCTCGATGGGCAAGAGCCTGGGAAGCATATGTTTCACTGGGACGATGGCCTTTTCTACAGTGAACTGACTGAGTCTATCCCTAAGGACAGCAAAAAGCTTCTAGTGCCCCTAGCAAACAGACTCCAGTTCCTACAGTTGGCCCATGAGATACCGTTGGCTGGCCATTTGAGTTTCGAAAAAGACCAAGGAAAGGCTCTCCCTATACTTCTACTGGCCTAAGATGGGTTCAGAAGTTGACAAATTCTGTAGGAGCTGTCACACTTGCCAACCTCTGGCAAGAGTGGAGCCAAGAATGTGGCACCCCTGGTGCCTCTCCCAGTGGTGGGAGTTCCTTTTGAGAGGGTAGGTAT
Organism: Ambystoma mexicanum; assembly: GCF_040938575.1. Taxonomy (NCBI): domain Eukaryota; kingdom Metazoa; phylum Chordata; class Amphibia; order Caudata; family Ambystomatidae; genus Ambystoma; species Ambystoma mexicanum. Next base: position 529,673,203 of record NC_090937.1, read on the forward strand.
TGACATTGTTGGTCCCCTTGACGCTCCCACATCTTCAGGGAACAAGTTAATCCTGGTTGTAGTAGACCATGCTACTAGGTACCCTGCAGCTATACCTATGAGGACTGTTACTGCTCAGGCCATGGCTAAAGCTCTACTTGGTAGTTTTACCATAGTAGGGTTTCCTAAGACAGTGATATCTGACAGGGGATCCAATTTCATGTCCCACTATATGCAAGCCATGTGGAAAAACTGTGGTGTCACTTATAAGTTCTCTAGAGCCTACCATCCACAAATAAATGGACTGGTAGAGAGGTTTAATTGTACTATGAAGAGCATGACAGGTGCTTTAGAAGAACCCCTTAAAAGAAAGTGGGACCTTCTACTGCCATGCCTTCTCTTTGCTTATAGAGAAGTCCCTCAGGAGGGAGTTGGTTACAGTCCCTTTGAACTTCTCTATGGCCATCCAGTCAGAGGTCCATTGGCCCTGCTCAAGGAGAGGTTGGAGAGTGCTCCTTCCACCAAGCCAGTCAGAGTGACTGACTATGTGATAGGTCTCTGGAGGAGAATGGCACACATGATGGCAGAAGCAAGTGATAACTTAAAAGGAGGTCAGGCTCTGGTCAAACATTGGCATGACCAGAAGGTCAACATGGTTGAGTTTACTCAAGACCAGCTTGTGCTAGTTATGGTGCCAACAAGGCAGAGGGCCTTGCAGGACAAATAGATAGGACCGTTCAAGGTTATGGACAAAGTTGGAGAGGTGAAGTATTTGGTGGATTTAGGCAGACCTAAGGAGGCTCCCAGAGTCTTTCACACCAACTGTTTGAAGGCATATGTCTCGAGACAAGAAGTGGGAGCTTTGCTTCTAGCTCCAGCTCAAGAGGAGAAGGAGAGTGAACCTCTACCTGACCTCCTATGAGGCCAGACTTTGGATGAGAACATAGAAGGAGTCAATCTCTCTTCTAATCTGACATCTGAACAACAGGAGGAGTGCAAGGTTCTGTTAAATCAGTTTGCTTCCCTGTTTTCACTTTCATCAGGCTTGACCCCTTGGACCAAAATCAGACTTTCAACCAAGAGACTCTGAGACCCCTGCTTCTATCTTCTCGTTCGAGAAATGCATTTGGCAAGAAATTGGGAAATTACAGTCCATCACAAAACAACATCGACAGAACCTGACCTCAGGAGAAAGAAAAGCCCTCGCCACTCTAGGTGCCAATAATACTGTTGTGATCAAACCAGCCGACAAGGGTGGTGGCATCGTTATACAAAGCAACATCAAGTACAATATCATGATGATGTCACTCCTCGAAGAGGAAGGCAATTATAAGAAACTGAAAAAAGACCCCACATCAGAAATAAAACACAAGATCCAGGAAATAACAGGATACGCATTTGAACACAATTGGATCACCGACAAGGAAGAAGCCTTTCTAAATACATCAGAAGGCAGAACACCCGTTCTCTATGCCCTACCCAAAATCCACAAAAATAGTCACACATCCCCCCGGTAGACCCATCGTATCGGGATGTGGCTCTATTCTCGAACCCATTGGTATTTTTATCGATCACTTTCTCAAACCTCTGAGCCAGCAGACTCCTACATACCTGAGGGACACCATGGACACTATCACCAAATTCGAAAACCAACCATTCCACTCCTCAGAAGATCTTCTGGTATCCTTAGACATCAAAAGCCTCTACACGTCCATTCCGCAACAAGAAGCACTGGAATGTATTAGACATCACTTGACACAACACATGACACAGAGACGGGTGCCGATTAACCTGATCATTGAACTCCTCGAATTGGCACTTAGAAATAACTTCTTCAAGTTCAACAACACATTTTACCTCCACCTTTTACCTCCAAACCTGTGGGACAGCCATGGGCGCAGTGTTCGCCCCCAGCATGGTCATCATCTTCATGTCTGAATTCGAACTGACACATGTCCTCAACATGACCATCCCGTATCTTAACTCGGTTACCTTATGGTCTCGATACATTGATGATATTCTCTTACTCTGGAAAGGAGAAGACACCACCTTGATGGAATTCTTTCAATGGCTCAACTTGCGTACCACTGCCATTCAATTCACCATTAATAGGAGTAACCAGAAGATGAACCATCACACCGAAAGACAATAAACTTGAGTGTTCCATTTTTTTAAAAACCACAGACCGCAACACGGTCCTACAGTACAATAGCCACCACCCCAAGAGCCTACGAGACAACCTCCCGTATGGACAGTTCTTGAGGATCCGTCGCAACTGTATGCAAATGGACGATTTTCAGAAACATTCAAGTGACCTTCAGACAAAGCTGTTATCTAGAGGTTACCCCAAGAAACTTATAAAAAACACCCAGAAGAGAGCAAGATACACACCGAGAGAGGCCCTCCTGACACCCTAAGACCGAACTGCCACCTCTGAGAATATCCTGACTTGTGTCACCACCTTTAGCCCAACCACTTCCAAACTCAAATCCCTCATCAACAAATTCTGGCCCCTTGTTCAACTCAACCTTCCAGATGAACCTAAACCACGTATGGCTCTCAAGAGGTCCAGAAATCTAAAAGAATTTCTTTCCAGTTCCAAATCCAACAAATCTCCAGCCCGCTCCACCTTGTGGAACATGAGAGAGATTATTGGACATCACCCGTGCGGCCAATGCACGGCTTGTAAACAAACCAAGAAACTCAACTCGTTTATGATTGAGGGGAAAGAGTGGAAAATTAGACACTTTTCGAATTGCAAGTCCACCAATGTTATATATGTAATCCAATGTCCTTGTGCACTACGGTACGTAGGCCAAACCTCAAGACCCGTTCACAAACGTATTTGCGAACACAGATCAAGAATATGCTGCAAATCTCTTACTGCTCCTCTGGTCCACCATTTTGTTGAATTTCAGCATAATTGCGACTCTTTCTCTTGGTGGATGGTGGATAAAGTTCAAAACAAAACCAACATCGCCAATACCCTCAATTTCAAAGAGGAATGGTGGATGCACAAACTTTAATCCACTACCACCGGCCTTAACGAGGCCATACCAGGACCATTCAGCATCTGAAATTCCTTGCCTAATGACTATATTATGAGCTAATGTTCTGCTCTGCTCTCTGCCACAATCTATGCACTTACATGCAACAGAGACTATTGTGTACCATGTTTTTAGACACTGTTACACGTCCGTGTGTGCCTGTATTTATGTGCATATTCATGGTGCCATTCACCACCAGTGTCCATCTATGAGGCTTGACTTGAAGTACAACTCTGTATTTTTTATGTTGTATCCATGTAGTACATGCATGACCTGTGTTATAACTCTGTATTGTATATTATGTACCCCCTGCTCTTACCCCCTGACGCAGGTTACTGTACATGCATATCTTAGAACTTCCTCTGTTATTGGACTGATTAACCCCCCCCCACTTTTAACACTGATGTGGTTCCTACAGACATATCTTTATTTTTGACGTTATTGTTGTTGTCTTTTGGTGCATATTAGGTGGCATTGCCAGACCTTATGCCTTCACTTGCTTCCTCCTTATGACTGGCAGTCCCCACTCTAGAACCACCATTGAGTCTATGGCATTTCTCACCCTCTCCCCCCACATGCCAAACAGGACGTGCATAACCTGTCCCCAGCACTGATCTTCCACTCAGTTCGGCCTATGGATGCCACTTCTTTCGCCTCAATTAACTTTTTTCTCCTGCCGCGCGCTCATTACTCGCACACACTACACAGCCGCATGACCATCGACATGCCGCTTCCCTTCTCTCCGATTTGCGTGCGTGATGAAGTTCACTCCTGCCTCCCTACCCACGCCAGTTTCTTTCTCCCACTCCTTCCTCCCACACCCACCCCTGTGCACCCAGCACATACCTGGCACACTTCGCCGTCCCCCTTTTTTCACACACGGATCAGTTGATCCCGGGGGCAGCCTTTCCCCTATGCCTCGGGCCAAGACCCTCGTAGTGTTCTGCATTAATCCCGCAGCAGGGAATCCAGTCAGAGACACTACCCGCAGGATTCTGCGCAGCGACGGCACTGTGAACACGAGACACTTCTCTTGTGCGCACGCGCAGCGACTTCCCGCCCGATCACACTTAATCTCAGCTCTCCTTCCCAGAGCCAGCACAGGCGCCATTCTGAGACGCCGGTCATTGTGCTGCCCGCCCTGACTGACTGCAGGTATGTTCTTCCATACCTGCACACAGCAAAATTAGCCACTCGCCGCACCACCCCCCTGAGAGTGCTTATCCTTCTTGGTTCTACAGGCTCCCCCACTTACCTGATATATATTTTTTCATTCCAATTCATCCCACAGGGCGCTCCAGACGTTCCTTCTCCTCAGAGCCATCCAGCCATGATGCCTTCACTTCTGGACTGCTCGTGAGACGGTCCCCCGCCCATTCCAGGTGGGACCTCACCTACCAGCCTCAGGTACCTTTTGCCCCCCCCCTTTTTCCTACACCTTAATGCACTTCCATGCATTTTTTAGCTTGCTTGTTCTGCACCCCCATCTACTTCCATTGACTCATGCTATATTCCCTCCACCCCTTTTCCCTTTTTGTTTCCCCACCCCTTTCTTCCCTTGTTTCCTCTTTTTCTCTTACGTGTTTCACAGGTTCAACCCTTACGGACCTACCACCGACCCCGCAATCCACCCAGAGGGTCCGGCAATATTAACCCACTAGCCACCCGCCGGCATCCCGGCGATCAACTCTGCATATGCCCACACAGGCTACCTCCGCCCTTCCAACTACACTATGATGAAACCCTTAGGGTTCATCCGCTCTAACTGGATGCACGACCAGTGGTGAGTGGATTCTGCTACTGGAACCGTTTTTAGGATTTGTTTTTAGCATTTAATGCTACACATTGACCCTGACCAGCTACTTGTAGCAGTTTTAACTGTACTCTCTTATGTACTTTCTCTACCTTGTCTGTTTCTCTTAAACACAGAGTCTCCTGACTTTCTTTGGCCCCAGAAGAAGGCTACCATCCATTCTGCGGAAACGTCAGCAGCACTTTGTTCCGAAAGTACTTTCGGGTTTCTATCCTGTGCTGCAATTTTCCTAACATCAAACCCAGACATAGACCAAATATGAGGTCAGACTTTAGCCGGGCATAGGAGACTGATTTCCAACGTCTCCTCCATCTTAACTTTTATCCTGTGTTTTCTACACTCATTGGAATGAAACATTTTTGCTCACAAACAAACTGTTAGTTAAAATGTACAAATGAACGCTTTACTTGCCATGCCTCTTACTTTGACTTTTATTTTCACATTGATGTTATAGTGAATGTTTAAATATGCTTCTGTGTTCCACAACACACATTATAGATTGTCATATGTAAAAAATGTACTAAAATGCTTTGCACAAAGAAAATAAGCATCAGCTAATCAATAAAAAGCTGCAATTGTGTATAAAAGAATTGGAATTTTGTACATGAATACTACATTAGAGATATCTGTTTGACAGCAGCAAGGATGCTGTTTCCTTCAACAGTTGCCCAAACTGCACGGGCACCCATAAGGGTCTAAAACCAGTGTGCACTGAATTTACCCTACGCACCCCCAAGATCCATAGATAGTCGGACAACCCCCGTTGTTATAGCTTGACCCCTTGGGGCCAGCATGATATTCTCACTGGTGACTGTTTACCTTTGAAAAGCAGAGGTTACAGAATGTCAGAACATGTGAGAACCCACATTAAAGGAGATGATCTCGGGGTTATAGAGCCCTCTACAAGTCCATTGTCTAGTCCAGTTTTTCTAGTACCAAAGGCAGGATCCAAGGAGTTGTGATTCTGTGTGGACTATAGATCTCTAAATGCAGTCACTAAGACTGATGCCCATCCTTTTCCAAGGACAGATAAACGGTTGGATAAACGCGGTGCAGCCAAGTACCTCAGTACATTTGATCTGACGTCAGGCTATTGGTAATAGCCCTGACAGACCATGCCAAGGAGAAAACTGCATTCTCAACCCCAGCAGGCCTCTACCAATTTAAGGTCATGCCTTTTGGATTAAAGAATGCACCTGCTACTTTCCAAAGAATGGTCAATCAAGTTCTGAATGGGAGGGAGGACTTTTGCATGGCATACTTGGATGACATTGCAGTGTTCAGCCCTACTTGGAAAGAACATGTTGATCACTTAGGATATGTTTTGCAGGCTCTTGAGCAGGACCATCTGACCATAAAGTCAAGCAAGTGTCAAACTGGTCAGAGCAAATAGGTCTACCTTGGTCATGAGGTAGGAGGAGGTAAAATAAGGCCATTGCCTAGCAAAGTACACGTTGTACAAAACTGGGCCACCCCTACTACTCAAACCCAAGTGAGAGCCTTCCTAGGTCTCACTGGGTACTACAGGAATTTCATTGAGAACTATGGGTCCATAGATTCTCCTTTGAACGTAATCTCCTCTCCAAAATTCCCTAAAACGGTTAGATGGAATGAGGAGTGCATTCAATCCTTTGAAAACCTGAAGAAATTCCTTTGTCAAGCTCCAGTCCTAAGAGCTCCTGATTACCTCCAACCCTTCATTGTGCAGACAGATGCATCCAATACAGGTATAGGTGCTGTCCTTAGTCAACTGGATGAGAAAGGTAGGGAGCACCCCATTTGATTCATCAGTAGGAAACTGAATGAACCAGAAACAAGGTGGGAAACGATAGAGCGTGAGTGTTTTGCCATTGTGTGGTCTCTGAAGAAGTTTAGACCATACTTGTATGGACCTACGTTTGTGATTCAGACAGACCAGTAACCCTTGAGATGATTAATGCAAATGAAAGGGGAAAACCCAAAACTTCTAAGATGGTCAATCTGCCTGCAAAGGTTTGATTTCACCATTCAGCACAGGTCAGGATGTCACCACCAAAATGCTGATGGTCTCTCTAGGATGTTTATAACTGACTAGAGTGAAGAGATTCATGGAGGAGTGGATTAAATCCTCCTGTCCCTTAGTCTGGGGGAGGGGGGTGAGTGTTAGGGAGAATTCTCCAGAATGGCTAATTTCCCTTACCTATTGCGTTCCTCAGCAGCTTTGCTGGATTTCTAGGATTTATTTTTTTCAACTGGTAAGAGTGTGAGCCTTTTTTCCCACTCTTACAGGTGTTTTGGTGTGTGGTTAATATGTTTGTGTTCATAGACTGTGGAGCTTCACCTACTCCATAGGCATCTCCTTTGTAATGTGTGTTACACAGCAAATTTAGTGCAGTGACACAGGGTTGTCTTTTTCAGACTTCCCACTTTAAACTCCATTCTCTAGGACTGACTACTGTCTCCCAGAACATGTAAAGTTGCCATTGAGTTTAATAGTTTTTTTTAAATTCACAGACCCAGTACAAACTATTTTACATAGAGTTCTGGAAAGGGTTAATAGTTATACCTTTTTGTCTGTTTCTCAAGGAAAATGTTTTCGTTAACCTTTCTTTAAGATTTGGCTGGTGGCAGTTGTGTCTACCCTATTTTTCTACCGCGGTCTAATTAAATAACCTTGGTACTGTTTTAGGCTAAGTTAGTAGCCTCAAACTTAAATCTGCTGGACCCCATTTACTTTTATTTCTGCACAGAAGCCCTCCTTAGGCGCCTGAATGTCTGAGGGGGTCAGGATGTGAGTGAGGGGTTTCAGACTCCCTGCACAAGGTCTCCTTGGAGACCCATATCGCACTCTGTATTATTGGCTGTGGTGACTGTCCCGCTGGAACAGCCACCCTGCTGTGTGATTGACAGCCAGGCTGTGTGAATGGGGTAAAACTGCATAAAAAGCAGGTATCTGGGACTGAGAAGGCAGAGTTGCCACTGGATCGAGAGAACCAAAGAGAAGCTGACAGAAGAGGACCTCTACCATGCCTGAACCTCCCGGTGAAGCCCTGCTGCGGGTCTGAATCTCCAAACTTCGACAACAGGGAAGATCTGCAAGGAATCTTCTCCCCTTGAGCTGGTGGGACCAACCAGTTTGCCAAACTAACAAGCTAGGCCTCCCTCCTCTGGTTGAATTTGCTGTGTACAGTTACAGTGTACCGGATAGCCAGGTGGACCAGACCCTGCTTGGGTTTTAAGGAGCACACCTTTTATTCGTTGCTTTGCTCTGCTGCTGGTTTCTTTCCTCGGCAGTGCAGGACCCTCCAGTCTTCCTACTTCTTGTTAGTCCGACAGTCACTTCAGGAACCATGAGCCTGAAGGACCTGCCCTGAACTTCTGCCTCAGCTACAGCCTTCTTCTTCATTCAAGGTACTGTTCTAACCCGGTTGTGCGTTCCGTCCGACCACAGTGAAAGTGTTTGAAATCTTTTGCCAATCCGAGGCTTGTCCTTCTCTATTCTTTAAAGTAACTTTTCTTCCAACCAACTTCGTTCCGTACTCTTTGCAAATACTTAACTGAGAACTACTCTGAACTGTGTGATCCTCTGCAAAGACTCTGGTCCATTGACTTTGGCCCAGGCCTCTTGTTTTGATTTCCTCACCGTAGTAGCCTTTTCTAGATTGCCCTGCTTACTTACTTGTTGGTGCTGCTTAATGTTTGACTAACCTTGTCTGTCCCTCCCTTTTAAATTGCTGGAGTGTCATTTTGCTCACACTTCAGTTTGAGCTTAACTTGTCCAGAATCTATTGGGTGGTGTGTAGTATATTAAGAGTGTGATTTTTCTACTGTTTTACTTTAGTGAATTGTTTTACAACTGATGTGTAAATAAATGTATATTATTTTACTCAGAAACCTTGAGTCAGTGTTTGTTTGAACCATAGTAATTGCTGTCCTTTGTGTAACTATTGATACTGTTCACTTTACTCTTGAGATAGGTCTGGCTGCTCAGCCATCGCTACCACTTAACTGTGTAGTACAGGCTCGTACTAAAGGTGAATTTGTACTGTCACTTGTAGTCTTAATTGTGTGTGGTGTTCCCAAAGGGTACTGCATATGATTCTGCCTAACACTGGCGAGTTTCCATCCAGAGCTATATCTCCAGATCTGTGATTGGAAACAGCGTCTGGATGCTGCTGGTGAGTAGCTGTGTGGTGCACTGCTCTACAGTGTATGTGTGTTGTGCTTGAACTAGCATGATTGCAGTTACTCCCTTATGTATGTAGCGTGTGTTTTTCAGTGATACATAGCGGCATACAGCCCCCAGACAATGCTCAGCTTGTGTAGTGTTTATAGTTGTAGACTTGCACCAACAGTGCACATGCGATGTCAGTTGATGATTACACATGCCTAATCAGTAAGGTTGCCAGAGTACAATGCTGTGCCATGTGAGGGGCATGCATAATGGACATATTGTTTTGCGGTTCATTACAACTAAATGTCCCCAACTATAACCTAAAAACAGCAGGAGGTTTAAGCTTCCCAGTGCTCGCAGCACAATGCTGGAATACCCTCCCTCTACCAATTAGATAGGAGGCCGCATTCAGAGCCATGGTGAAATCATGGTTACTAGCCTAAACTCTCAATGCCACGTTCGGCCAGCCGCCGATCGCCACCATGTAGTAATGTTCACCCTGGCTTTATCCGATTCAGGACCACCCTGTAACCCGGTCCTCACTCCCCACTGTAACTATCTTGTACACTGTTCTCTGTATACTTTATTATTGTATGTAACTACTCAGAGCCTGGTCTAATGTATGCTCTGACTGGTGTATTAAGGTGTTTGTGTAACGATATGTAACTCTGCCGTGCACATGATTATGCGCCCAGCTACCTGAGGGTTCGGACACGCTTTATAAATAAACAAACTAAACTAAACTACAAAGTGTAGCCATTCACCCTCAACGTCTTGAGGTGATACGTGTGTATGGATCTTGGCAATTGTCATGTTGAAGCATTGACCTTTCAGGGACATTGATGTGATCTGTCATCCCGCAGCATGTAAAGCTCGAGTTAATGTGTGTGTGCCTCTGGAATTTGTGCATGTATGTTTTGCATGCTTACAGGTCAGACTGTCAGGGAGGTATGTTGCTTGATGTAATTATTTGGACAGAAGGTGTTTGCATGGCCATGCTGTGCATAGTGCAATCCTGAGTGTCTACTGAGATACACCATTCCACTGGGTGTCTTGCCACCAATATGTGTTCCCGGGTGCATTTGTGCCTCCATGCTTTCCGTGGTTGGCCAACCTACCAATTGATTCCCTGCCCTCCCCTGTGCCCCTGTGGCATGACTCCCATGGCAACACAGCAGGTTTCAGTTGGGTCACCTTGGCATTGCCATTGTGCCATGTCATGTTTCTTGGTATGTATCTATGGACCGCCGCCTATGTGCTTTGTTGACATGTGAATGTGTCATGACTGGGCTCATCATTGACCCTAGATTGCTGGGTTGTTTTCATGGGAATTGCATGGGTGTGTGTGTGTGTGTGTGGCTGTTTGACCCATGACAACTTCAGGTTACTGTGAATGTTATGTATGCCACACATGATTTGACACTGGTGTCTGTTGTCAATGTTCTAGGTCTCCTTTCCCACAGTCGCTGCAGCTGACGAAGAGGTTGGAAGAGGTCCCTCAGACCATCGCCTGATGGTTCGAGGGAGCACCTGGACCATCAGGCGTGGCTGCTGAGGGTAAGTACCAGGAGGTGAAGGAGACAGCAGACACCTCATCAGCAGTGTGACATGGTGATGACAAGCAGGTGCCATCCACGGGGAAGGACACCCTGTTGTCATCCAGGTTGATGGAGGTGGAGGTGGAGGAGGTGTCCATTGCAACCCAGCCCTTGCGGTCAGGTGGTGGCATTGAGGTGGGTGTACGTGCTGCAACCCTGTCCCAGGGGCATGCAGCTGGGCAGGCCACTGTGGTGGTACCAGCTCAAACTCCTGTCCCTGGGCAATCTGATGAAGCAGTGCCCACCTTCTGGGCTGTCTCCACCCAGACCAGCATCCCCATGCCAGCCGATGTGCCCATCCGGGATGATGTGCTGCCCCTGCTGGCTGGTCTCATGAGGCAGACTGCAGTCATTTGTGATGAAGTACAGGCTACTTCATAGTATGCTTATGCATCAACAGAATGAGCTGTGCCACCTCATGTCCTTGCTGGCACACAAATATTCTCGGGTGGGCTACGGGGGCTGATCTCTGTCGTAACCCCCTCCACCACTTCCTCCTATGTCCACCAATCATCCTCCAGGATGCCTTCCGGGCCACATTCCAACAAAGCCCCTGTGCACCAGTTTAAGCACCACCGCCCCAGCGGGTTGAGCTAACGTCCCAGCCCGAGGTGGGAGTCTCTTCAATGTCAGATGAAGTGGTCACTGTGCCTACCAAGGCACTGACACCGCTACAGGGAATGGAGTGTCAGCAGGCATCTCAGAGCAGTGCAGGTGCCATACACCCAGGAAGACAGTCAACAGGTCAGAGGGTGTTTCTACACAGTTTGCTCTCTCCATGACAGCAGCAGGTGGCAACCATGAGGAGGCATGTGGAATCTTTGATGCATGAGGTCCATAGGGGGGCCATGCAGGGTTTGTCATCTGTGTTCAGATGCTACCAGAGGCTGCTGGTAGCAAAGATGTAGCAAGCAAGGGAGGCTCAAGTTATGGTGGCCAGGGCTGAGGTGGCAGTGCAGCGAGCGCAAAGGTGGGCTGCCAACCTGGTGGCAATTTACAGGTCGACAGGGGAAGTGGAGCAGCAGATGGTGGCCACCCACAAGCCCCCAACGCAACAATGGAGGCCTGCCTGAGGAAGGAGGATGTTGAATGAGACTCGGCCCTGGTGGAAATTTGGTTGGACATTGGAGAGGACTAGTCTGCAGCCATTGTAAATAGTTATTTAGTATCAGGTTTCATTTGTTTTTCTTTTTTTCTTCCCTGTACTTTCCAGACATTCTTTCCCTTTTTTCAGGTATATAGTTCAATTTCAACACAGGTTTTTCATCCATTCATTCAACGCGTCATGAATTCTATTTGTCTGTCTACACACTTAATGTATTGATGTTCTCCCAGAGCATCTGCTCATTGTCAGTCAGGTGTATTGTGGCCTGACTGTGTGTCATGTTGATGCTGTGATGTTTGCTGGTGAAGGGTTGAACATATGCCTGACATGTGGGGATGGGTCATCACACAGCTTGAGGGTGCACTGTGTGTTTGGTGTCCGTGTGTCAGTGTGTCTGTGTGATTGGCATTGAGGCTTCAGTTGTGTGTGTGATGGTGTACATACCGGTATGGTTGTGGTGATGTATGGATGTCTTATGATGTTTTTTGTTCACTCTCATTGGGGAATTATTGCCACCTGATCATGTGTATTTCCACGCTATTTACACCATTACACATTGTGTGCAGTATCTGGTGTCATCTGCTTTGCCTCTGCACATTTTCTATTGGAGGTGGTGTTTCTTTTTCATTGTTTTCATTTCAGGTTCACTGTTGTTCCGGTATCCCCTTGGCACATGCTTGGGATTGTGTATGTGCCCACACGATTCACTGTATTGTTTATTTGGCATTGTGGGTGCTGCAGTGGGAAGTGTGTTCATGGTGAATTGGTGGCCTGGGCACATCACATGTGCATTTGACATTTCATTGCTGTGTCACTTCTATGTCATGCTCACCCACTCACCTACATCTCAGGTAACACACTGCCTGCTCTCATGTCCCATGATTGCTGCTGTTTCTGTGTGGCGGAGCACATTTCTTGTCTCATTGAGTCACGCACTCTCTGACTGGCTTCCCATCACCCAAGCACATGACTATCATGTTTTCGTCCCTGACAGGGACTGTGGCGCCCCTACCACTGAGGCTACTTTTGAAAAAGCTTTAATGCGCCAGTCCTTCTTCGTGGATATGTCTAATCTATGATTTTGTGTACTTCTCTCCTCCACATGCATTAACTTGCTGTGCTTTGAGGCCTTTTCAATGATACATGAGCAATGTGCACATGCCACTCGGCATTGCCTTCACATGTCACATGTACATGGGGTGGCAACAGTGTAGGTGGTGCAACAGTGTGCTGTGCAGTTGAGGTGCTGCAGATTCATGTCTGCCAGGGAGTGACAGGAGATGCTCTGATCAGGTATTCAACAACAGTGCTAACAGTTGATCTTTTTGGTGGTGGGTCCCGTGCATGCTGGGCCTAGAGACCCAAGCTACTCCTCACTGATGAGGCCCAACAAAGCCGAAACATGTTTTGGGATGCTTGTGGTCTCGTGCAGAAGGGATGTGACCTAGCAGTTCGGGCTGGACTGCCCCTTTTGGGGTGGGACCAAGCCTGATTTGCATATGGTCTTTCCCCTTCTGTAATGGCTTGGCAGGCGAGGACCGATGGTCTGGAGGGTGCCCAGAGCAATGCCAGTCGTTAATATTCAGTCTAAATCTTCCAGCCATCACTTCTTTGTTTTTGTCTTGTTGGTGGTGGACATGTGGCAGATCTGCTTCATGGTGGAAGCAGATCACAGAGGTTGAGGTAAGTTGTGACTTCATATTGGACTGGTAGGGTGTCACACTGTCAGGGTGCTGCTTGTGGGTAGTGTTGGAGGAGGGGATGCAGGTGGGTGTTGTCAGGATTGGAGGGGGATGCCTGTGGGTAGTGGTGGAGGTGAGGGGGGCTGGTGGATGGTGTCAGGACTTGAGGGGTCTGCATGGAGGTAATGGTTGAGGTGAGGGGTGGTGTCAAGACTTGAGCGGGATGGCTGGGGTAGTGGCAGAGGTGTGAGAGTCTGGTGGGTGGTGTCAGGACTTAAGCGGGCTGCCTGGGGTAGTGGTGGAGGTCAGGGGTGTGTGGGGAGGAGGTGTAGTGTCAGGGGCTGCCTGTGGTAGGGCCAGAGGTGCGGTGGCTGGTGGGTGAATTCAGGAATAAGGGTGCTGCCTTAGGGTACTAGCAGAGTTGAGAAGGGATGGTTGGTGATGTCAGGCCTTGAGGGGGCTGCCTGGGTGTAGTGGCAGAGGTCAGGACTTGAGGGGGCTGCTATAATTTAGGGGTATATGCCAGCAGTTTGGTTGCCTTCTGAGTAGGTGGACAGGGACAGTTCACAGTTTTGCCAGTGTGCAGCTGTTACTTATGGGGTACCGTGCGTAGATTTACAGGCGTGCAGCCATGACTTACGGGGGGCCATGTGCAACTTTGCAGCGGAGCAGTTGTTACTTACGGGCGCCGCAAGCAGTTTTGCAGGGGTGCAGCCGTGACTCACGGGGAACCACTCATATTTGTCTTTTGCAATGATTGTGGTTTGCGTGGGGGGCATGTTGTGGGCTTTCCTAGCACAGCTCAGTTTTCTTTGCACATTGGGATACTTTGCGTTTGAAATACATGAATATGCGGAATGCACAGCGTGACTTTCGCGCGCAGTTGCCGGCAAAATTGTATTACGTCCAAAGTACTTTGCCAGGGTCCTTGCGCTTCTTCTATAAATCGGACCCAGAGTGTTAGGTTGAATAAAGGCACTTCCGTGGAACTGTTTGACACATACACAGGAGAAAACCAACTGTGCACACGGGTCAAGAATGACTCTTACCAGGCTTGCTATGACTAGTCCATAAATGCCTCGTTTTATGGGCAGTATGCAAATATATGTTTTGTTTGAAATAAAATATTTTAATCTCATTTAAAAAATAAAAAAAAGCTATGTGTGCAATGTTTCAATTGCTCGCCAGGTCTCTCTGAGTCGCAATAATCCGTTCTCATTGTCAACTAATGCAAACTGTTGAGCGATTTAACTTTAAAGTGAAATGCGAAAGTAAAAAAAAAAAAGAAACACTGCCTCGGTGAAGTATCACTGATCGACTGAGGGTACGATACAGCAGAGGACCGCGCCGCGCCAATGTGGAATTAATTGCTGTCCAGTGACTACTAATGACAACAGTCAAATGCATACGACGGAAGGCCATAGGGTTACATGCACGTCTGGAAAGTAATCAGCGGTGCATTCTATATTACAAAAGCAGCCTATAGCCCATTCTACCAGACCAATGTGCATCCTCTATAGCCCAAATGTGCTGCCGGTGCACGTGGGGCATGTTAATGTAATGTAGGCACAAATGTTAAAGTTAATGATCCTATGGATGTACAAGTATGACTAGTACAACATTGTATACATCTTTTCCAAAAAAAGTAAAGCCATTTTTGATAACACGCGTCTAATCATTCGTGAGAGTAGGTGTTGATTGATCTGTATGCTGCCATGCATGTGCATTCAAGCTTGGTGACTCTAGGAGAGATGCGTGCGATGCATAGTAGGGTGGTAGAGGGCTTATTGTGAAATTGCTGTCATTCTTTGCCTTTTTCTGCTGAGAAACTTTGGATTTCAATTTAATTAGAGATGCAAAAGAATAGACTTTGAAGAACACATTTCAAATATATTTCCGCTTTTATAGTCCCTTAATTGATATTTCCTGAGTTAACATTTGCATTATTTATTTGGCTCCCCTGATCTGTTTTCACTTCAATTATGGAAATTCGTATTTGTGTGCATTCTGTTTGAAGTATTTTAATGTTTCATTGTCTTCATGGCCTGCTTTCAATTACCTGCTCGATTTCTGAAACTGCAATAACATTGTAAGATTCCAGTGCTTTCAAATCAATTTCACCATGACAAATGCTTCCACAGAACCTCAAGCAAAAAAGCAGAAGCTAATGATTGAGAAGAGATGAACATTCATGATAAGTATGGTAGACGTTCCAAATTAGTCTGCACGTTGACTGCAGAAAACAAATAACAACAAATAAGAAAATTATGAACTAACAGACTAAAGTTCAACTTACCTTAAAGTCCAAAAGTACTGTACTTAATATATGGTACTCATGTGAGGACGTGGTTATATATGGACTAATATTCCCTTCAATTGTAACTATTCAATACTTTCTGACGTATATCTGTGAGAATCTTATGGTTAACAAATGACAGAATTTTTGGATCTGAAGTTAATACAAACATTGAACTTGTCATTGTGGGGTGAAATATAGCCCCTAAATACTAGAAATAAAGAGGCCAGAGTCATTTGTAAATGCCCACAGAAGTATAAGGCCAGCACAGAAATGGTGATGTCAGACATGAGGCCTATTGAACCTAAATCACCAGGGAAAGAAAGTGGGCTGAATTAAAAGTGTGACAATATGCACAATGCATGCCAGCAAGGAAACGAAAGACATGTGACTGACAATGCCAGTTCACTCAATCCATGGAGAGCTGCACTTTTACTTAAAGAGGCAGCCATGCGTACATCAACTTCAATGTAATATCAGATTGTGCTCCAGCCAGCTAAAGTGAAACCAAGCTCCTTGCATTTACAAGAAATAAAAACATGTCATTGTTGTTTTTCGCTCATCCAAATGACAGTATGCAGAGAAAGATGCTAGCCTTTCAAAGTTTGAACATGGTTTTCTCACAGAAGTGCCCTATACATATGGACAGTCCAGAAGTGATGCTCATTTATTTTGAAACTGTGAAATTAAAACATTACATATGAATAAGCCCAGGTGTCTTATAAGATGTCATGTGTAAAGCAATTATGTGTGAGTTTAAAAGCCATTTGTTTGCAGGGTACTTGAGCAGTGCATTTCTTAACCTCAGAGACCTTTTCTCTGCTGCCCTGGAGACAGGGGTCTAGTTGTGAAACTATCAATCAAAGCCATTACTTATATATATACTTCTTAGATCAAGACCACAGTGAAAAACAGATACACCCATGCCTGTACTAGCAGCAGAAGTGACCCTGAGGTCACAATTCCCATTAAACATCCATTAGTGTTGCTGTCAGCGTCTCACAGGCCTTGAAGATTTTGCAAAGTGTTTTTCAATTTCTTTTCCTTCTTTCTTTCTTTCTTTCTTTCCTTCTTTCTTTCTTTAGACCTTGCACCTGACTAGTCGGCCAAGCTCACTGTAAGTTGTTCCATCCCTTGTTTCTCACATTCGTCCAAGGCCGCCCTTAGGATTTTTGCCGTTGCTAGGGACCATGAAGACTTTGAGCCACACATTAGACAGCACCACCACACTTCTTCTTCAAACAAAGAGAATGGTTCGGTTATAGGGCCAAGGAACGCTCTTCTCCATTTGATAGTCTTTGGGCACGTTAGCAGAAGGTGCTTCACTGACTCCTTTTCTGATGAAACTTTGCACAGGCAGCAATGGTTTGTCGTAGAGAGCCCCCTGACGGCCCGAACTTTGTTAGTTGGCAGTAAGTTCAGCCTTGCCCTTAGGAAGGTTAAGCACAGAGCTCTGTCCGGAAATCTTTTAATGATTTCAGTCATGGAGTGCAGTTTTTTTGCTTGGGGGGGGGGGGGTCGATGCACCAGCAATTTGTTTTTTTCTGCAATTGTTTGGATTTATATCCAGTCTTCTTGGTCCAGTTTCTTTTTGAATTTGGTTGGATTTTGGATCAGTATCTCTTCTGTGCATGCAATGTTAGCCAGGCTTGTTCTTTGTTTGGCCGCCCATGCTGTCAACGCCTTGCAGCTCTCGTTGTTCATTTCCATTTTTATCAGGTTGTATAGCGGTGCAGATTCAGACATAAGCACTTTCCTAAAAAGGGCCATTCCTCCTGCCTCTTTTACTGCTTTCAGGGAGCGAACGCCCAATTCCCTTCTGATGGCTGCAATGGATGTCAAGTTTGGAAATTGAAGAACTTTCCGCCAAAAGTACCCCTCCAGTTTTTGCCAAATTGTGGATGGGATCGCGGGCATTGCTTCTCCTCCGTAGACCAGGCACGGCACCACTTTCCCTTTATAGAATTTTAGCACCGGTAGCAGTGAGAACTGACCATATTTCCTGTCAATAACACGAGCCTGTGTTGTTAGCTTCCGTGTTTTTTCCCCCAGGTGCTTTTGCATTGATACTTCTGTTTTGGAACTGTCTATCATCACTCCCAGGTATTTAACGTTTTTTATTACCTCCAAGGGTGATTTTTCAATGTGCCAGCTCAATTTGTTTGACTTCTTTCCGGGTGGTTTTTCCATTATCAAGATTTTCGTTTTCTCCTTATTTATCTCCAGATTGTTTGCAGATATGTATGAGGCCAAGTTATCCAGTTGTCTTTGAAGGCCGATTTCTGTCTGGTCGAGGAGGATAATGTCATCAGCATATAGAAGTCGAGCCAGAGCTGTTTTGCCAATTTTTGGCGGAAAAGATCTTATTTGGTTGGCACTCTCTTTGTAATCGCCTAGTAATGAGATAAACAGAGCC
This sequence comes from Ambystoma mexicanum, assembly GCF_040938575.1. Classification (NCBI taxonomy): domain Eukaryota; kingdom Metazoa; phylum Chordata; class Amphibia; order Caudata; family Ambystomatidae; genus Ambystoma; species Ambystoma mexicanum. Next base: position 529,691,292 of record NC_090937.1, read on the forward strand.
GGGGCAAGGGGACATCCTTGCTTAACTCCTCGGAATGTTGGTATTTCTTCAGAAAGTAGGCCTTTGTGGGTCAATTTAACTCTCATTGAGGTTCCGGTGTGAAGGGCTTTGACAGGGTACAGTATTGTGTTCGGGCAGTTCCAGGAGGTCAATTTTGACCATAGCATCTCCCTGTCAATTAGGTCAAAATCCTTGGTGAGGTCGATGAAAGCAAGAAAAACCTTTCCTGATCCTTCCATGAGTTTATTCTTTAAAATGCTAAGGCTCTCTTCCATGCGGGGATCATAATATTCATGGTAGTTCCACAGTTCTTCATGAAACCCACTTGGAAAGGGTTGTTGCACTGGGCAGATTTTGCCCATGTTTGAAAACTCCTTTGCAGGAACAAGCCATAGATCTTTCCAATCGTATCTAGCAGAGCAATTGGGAGGTAGTTGCCGGGGACCGCCCTGTCTCCTTTCTTATAGATTGGGGCAACCACATAGGTGGTCCAAGAACCGGGGATTGTTCTAGAGAGGGTACAGTTTTTGAAAACTTGACTGATGAAGGTGGCCCATTCTATCGGATGGTTTTTCAAATCGATGTTGGTAATTCCATCGGGTCCAGGTGCTCTTGAGGGTTTTAGCCTTTTTATGGCTGTCACAATGTCGTCAATATCTGAAAAGTCTTTCCAGATGGTAACTTCGGGGGCTTCTTCCGTGATGACTGGTTTCTGCGTGAGGAGCTTAAAAGTGGAAGAAAAGTGAGATATACAGGCGTCCTGCGCAACAGTTTGTTGGTATGAGGGTCGAGAGATTGTCAATCTTTCTTATCAATTGCCAGAAAGCTCCAGACTTTTTGTCCGCCAGTTTTCTCAACATTTCTTCGGCGTCTTGTTGGTAGAGGGCAAATCTGTGGAATCTTAGCCATGACTTGTATCTCTTTTGTTCTGCAAAGAAGGTTTTCTTAGCATCATTTGTATTTGAATTAACAGCTTGTCTCTTCAATTTCCTCAGATTTCGCCTTTTAATGACCAACTCCATATTGTACTCGTGGATCGGGTGTGCAGTGACTTTTACTTTTTTTTGTATATTAGAATAGTAGGGGAGTAGGAGAGGCTGGTAGTCTGATGAAGATATTAAGACTCCTGCCTCCCTGTACTGCTGCCTGGTGTAGTTTCTTGTAAGTTCTGGGATCCTTTCAGTCGTGAGTCTGAGACTTCAGACGAGTACTCCCTTGTGCTAAACTCCGAGGGCCAACTGATTTTCAGAATGTTATGGTCACTGGCGGCGGTCCGTAGGACCTCAAAGGATGTTATCCGAGTAAGCAGTCCTTCTGATGTAAAGATATAGTCGATTGTCCCATTTTGAGCACCTCTTTCCCAAGTCGGGATGTGACATACTGGGGGAAGGACCTCCTCGATGTTGTGGAGGTTCCTGGTTTTCATGAGTGATTGCCATTTCTGCCCTCGAGCCTCTGTCTGTATTTTTGGTCGTGAGTGGTTGGTGATCTGGCACTTTTTCGGGCACTTGGCGTTTAAGTCACCGCTTATTATGATTAGTGGGTCTACCTGTGATGCCAAAATTACATCAATCTCTGTTTCGATGATTTTGAGGAATTTCTCATCTGTGATAGACTGCAGGTGCCAGTACGTTGTAATTATAGCCATCGAGTTGCTCACCTTTTTTTTGGAGGCTGGAAAAGAAGGTCTCACCCATTCCACCAACACCGCAAGATGGTTCTGGGCTGCAGCTAGGCATTTCTTAATTGTCAGACCAGCGCCAAGCCGGACTGCTACCAAGAGACCGGAAGACGGGCGACCCGGTCGCCCTTTGCTGGCTGGCGAGACCATTACAGAGAAACCATCAATTCCCGGTTTATCGATGAGCCATGTTTCTTGTTGCGTTATGATGTCATACTCCGTTAGGTTGACTTCATCTGCTCTTGTTAAGTGGCTAAATCCTCTTGTGTTCCAAGGCATCATTTTAATGTCAGAGCTTCCTTGGGTCCTCATGCTATGGTTGGCCGTTGAAGGTGATGGTTGAGTCTTTTCTCTCGCTAGCAGACTCATTGATGTTAATTGCTATTTTTTCATCAAGGGCGTTGGAGCTTTAGGCAACCACGCTAGCAATTGTTTGATTGGAGCAAATGTTGACGAGGTCTTCGGGGGTGGAAGAGGGGACCTCTCACTCTGCGCTTCTTTTGTCTTGTTGTTCACATTTTTAATTGTTGATTTAGGTGCCCCGTGTGGCACTGGACTTGGGTTTCTCCTTTCTCTTTCCCAGTTCGAGGGATTTTGGTTATCTTTCCTGTTTGAACGTTTAGCCTCTGCACCAAGGTCATGAAAAGTGGCCGTCCGATGGCTCGCTGGTTTGAAATGTTCCTGCGGGCTCCTCTGAGCTGCCGCTATGGATGACTTTGGCTTGAGGTACATATCCGAGGGGTATTCGATTTCTTTGTCTTTTGAGCTTGGCCACTCTGTGATGGTGTAGCCATGTTTGAGTAGGTCGATTTCTCCTTCTTTGGAATTCCGACTCACTGCGTGCACTTTAACGTGAAAAAAGGCCTTTGCCTTATGTCCTTTGTGGTATGGCTCGACTAGCGTTAAGTCAGCCATCATCAGGTGCTTAAAATCTCTGGCGTGCTTCAGGATTTTCAGGACTGTACCCCTGTTCAGGGTTATCGCTTCCGAGTTTTGCAAGATCTGTTCTAGCTTAAAGATGATAGAAGGAAAAAGATTGTGCTGAGGTCTTCGGAGTCAGGAGGTGTATTTTTGCCTGTAGGGACTGTTTTGCTTTTGCAGGCTGGATCCTCTTCGAAGACTGTCCGGGCTTCTTCTATTTCTTGGCTTTGGATTCTCACGGAACCGTAGATCCATTCTTTTTTGATGATTTTTTGGGAGTGATGAAAGGTTTCTCAACTTTAGCGGACCTCTCGGATATCTGGAGTTGTTTGTTTGGCTCTCTTCCATGCGGGGACCACTCGTTCGCCTGCATTCTTTTGAGACTGGAGAGGTTATCTTGTTGAGTTTTGTAGACGTGGTTTGCTTGCCAAAGTGCCAATTTTGGGGATCGGTGGCACTCGTAGGTGAAAGATGGAGGGTTAAGTTCATGAAATTTTCGTCTCTCATGAAGTGCAATGCTGTAGTCAGTGAATGTCTTGAGGGAGCCAGAGAGGAACTTTTCTCTGGCTGAGAGCTCTTCGACGTAGGCCTCGAGGATTCATTTTCTTTGGGTTCTTTCTCTTTTGGCCTGACCATGGGACCTGCTTGTTGAGCCTGTCCTTTTCTTTCTTTTGGGTCGAGTTGGTCTGAGACTTTGGTGGCCTGTAGTGAGGTTTTGCTTTCTCGACCCGTTTTGCGGACGTCTGTGCACCAGACTGTGTCTCCAAGGGTTTCGAGTTTACTGACAACTTCGTAAATTGTCCTTTTGGTTGTAAGGAGGGCTTGGAGTTCCCCCGTATACTGGCTCCAAATGAAAATAGGTTGGTTAAGTCAGGGTGACCAGGGTGAGACTGATTCTTTTTTTGTTTGCTTTGGTGATCAGGACAGTTTCCAGGAAGCGACGTTTTATCTGCCGCTGGAGGTTTAGGAACCAACTGTTGTTCGATTGTGTTGATAATTTCCTTTTGGGAGCCTTGGTCTATTGAATCCTTGATAACAATGATTCTCTGGAGTGGAAGCTTTGATGTTGGCCCTGTTCTCGGGGGGGGGGGCAGCAGGATTTTATTGAACAATTCAGTGTCCTGTTTCTCTTTAGCTGTGATGTATCCTTCCAGAAAAATCTATTTAGTGTGAGTCATTGCAAGTAAAGTTGTTTGGTCCTTGAGTGAGTCGCTTATTGCCTCGTACAGTTTACCGAAAGGGGCAAGGGCAATTGTTATTGCAGACATTAAGGTTGCCAGGTCCAGTATTTTTGTAGGCGTATCGTTCTGCGTTTCGTCATGTTGCTGCTCTCCTGATTTGCTTTTGCCTCTTGGTGTGGCTAGAGGCTGAGTCTGAGGTGAAGGGACCTGTGTTGGACTTTTTGTTGGTCTTGGGTCCTTGGAAATTAGCAGTAAAACTGGACGATGTGCAGGACGACCTATTGGAGAGCTTGTGTGGTTTCCCACTGGAACTGACTGGATTGGAGAAGCAGTGAGATCCTCGGACAGAGATTGAGGTCGCCGGTCTCTCGCCGATGGTTTTGTGATGGGCAGGAGAAGGCGCGGAGACACCGGTTCTGTAGAGATTGGTGCTGGCGAAGAGTTGGGAGCTGACAGTGGGGAATGAACTTGCACAAGCTCTTGACTCAGAGCGACACCACTGGATTTATTCGGAGAGGGTAAGTTTGTCGCAATTGAAGGAAGGATAGGACAAATTGGCCTCTGGTTTTCGATACTTGCAAAAGGATCACTGAGAGGGCCCTTTACTTTGCTTTGATCCTTTGTTGCAACTAAGGTAGGTTGACTTTGTTTTGGTCCTATTGGGTGTTCTATGGTGACTTCCAATATTTCTGCGTCCGTGAGTTCTTTTAGAACATCGTATTTCCTTTTCCCTTGACTCACAAAATATTCCTGCAAGGAATTACATATGACAGTTTTTGACAGAACCTTCAAAGCGGATGTTTTTTTTTTTTGTAGAGTCTGATGAATTATAATTTTTTTGTTATTTTTTGACGTTGGTAGAAGGGACACTTTTGGTCCAGTTCTTGTTTTGTTTTTCTTCTTTGGAGGAGGGGTAACAGAAAGCGAGGTAGAGGACTTGTTAACCTCCCCCAGTTCTTCAATAGAGTCGTCAGCCTGATCAATGTTTCCCGGGGGCGGGGGGGGCACGCATCGCTCTTCCTTCTGACGTTGGCTGCCTGTCTCCTTCCTGGAGCCACTTGGCCACGACCTCCACTCAGCGGTGGGGCCGCCCCTTCTGGGGCGTGGAACAAAGCCTCCACCAGCCTTTGTTCGGATGACGTGCCGGCGATAGGGTGAGGCCCCCGCCCCCACTCCGCGTCGCCCAGCACCGAGTGCGCAGAAGCAGCACCTGCGCTCGGGACTCCACGGGGGACTGCAGAAGCCTCGAACAGCAGGCTGCAGACACCCAACTCTGGCGCCGTAGTAACGGTGAGTTTGGATGAAGGTGGAGGGGAGAGCTGAAGCTCGTTCCTTGGGGCAAGCCCCGAAGCACAACTCGGACCGGCTGGCGAGTGCCTCGCAGCCCGCCCTTCGGCAGGCTGCACTGGGGGCGGGCCCGGAGTTTGTGCTGCCAGAACTTCCTCAGGCTGTGTTGGAACATCCAATGCTGCTCCCGATGCTGCTCTCAGTACGACTTCCAGTACAGTTGGAGTATGGAGTTCGCTGGAGTCAGCCAGGTCATCCAAGTCTAGTGAGTTCTGGAGAAGGGGGGGGGTAAGGGTAAGCGACCCACATGAGTGGCTGATGTTGGAGCATTTACAGCGTTTATTGCTCCCGTTGATTCTTTAGACAGAGTCAGTGTCAATGGCGGGCGGCCACGAGATCCTGGGGTCGAGCGGGCCGGGGGACCCAGTTAGAATCTGGTCTGTTGTGGGATAAGTTGGCACTCCACATTCAGCGACCATCTTCGTCCGTACCACCCTGAGGGTTTTCAGACTCCATGAAGGGGTGGTCCGCCAGTCCTGCCCATGGACTGCCACAGACTGCAGCAACTCAACTCAGCTGCCAACTCCGCAACCGCTCCGCAGATAGTAAGAGTTTTTATGGGTCCTCCCACAAACTGGAACAAACTGGAACTGAAGAGAGACTCAGGTCTCTGTAGAGAAGGAGAGAGTAGACTGCAACAGACTGCAGCAACTCAACTCAGCTGCCAACTCTTTTTTTTAAAGGTGACTGTCACCCCTTTGATATGAAACTTCCCTTTCTTCCAAGAGATTTGAAAGTTGGTGTGAGTGGCAAGGACATAATTAATATGAAAATTATGAAGTGGCATATTGTTCACTGATATGGCTCCTGATTAATTGAAGAAAAACCCTATCTCTGCATAGTAAGGGCTGCTGACTTCATATTAGCATCATCTGATTGTCCTTAAAATTTAGTTCTCAAAAATATATTCATACATGTAAAGATTTGAAAATGTAGGGTACTTGCCATGTTGAAAGATGTTGTGGGTCTTAAACATGCCGAGCTCCCTGTCAAATTGGGATGAGAAAGATTTCTCCTCCCAAAGCTGTCCTAAACATACTCCCATCATCTACTTGTCCTGTTAGCACACAGGTGGGAGGTGGGTATAGAACATCAACCAATCCCTTTTGTGGGAATCATGACACGTTTGCAATGTCATTTGCCCTATAAGTAGAATAGTTTGCATTAGGCTGTCACGACCCATAACCAAAACCCCCTCTGGCATGTCCACATGCCAGGTAAGGCCAGGGTTCGGGGTTCCATTAGGGCCTCAGAGGCCTTGCACCACCTTCCAAGACTCTCTTGGAGTCAGTTAGCGCCAGGCTCAATATGAGAAACATCTTTGAAGGGGACTACTTTTCCTTGGGCCTGCAGTCAACATGGGGCACTTACACAGTCTAGTTCACTAGAACTAGACTATGTGGTATTGTGTTATGGGTGTGGTAGCCTGGGACTACTTTACCTGGACTACTTTTCTGGGAGCCTATTTAAACCACACCCAAGCAACAGAAAACGCTTCGCGTCATTCTGCAGCCTGCAACATAACGCTCACCGTATCCAGTGTCCTTGATACCGGCAATCATCGGAGAAACGAGCCTGCAGAGGAGAAAAAGAACATCATTAATAGACTCTTACCTGCGAACTCCATCCTGTATCCGCCCGACGCGCGTCCATGCTTCTGCTTACTCGCGGTCGCCCACCCAGCAATCTGCATCTTCCGGACACCGCATACTTCCCGGAACGAAGCAACCTGACAGGAGAGGGAGAAAGACAACGTTAGAAAAGGTTACTTGCGGCGTAAGCCTCAGACATCACGAGAACCTCACCTGGTTGGCCACTTCTCGGCCGGCATTGTTCCGGAATACTACGCTCACTGGAGAAGACCATCGCGACCTGTAAGGAGAGAAGAAACACAGGTTAGCAAGTACAAGGCGAAGCAGCGCCGTGCTTAACGTCTTACTTACCGAATCGTAGTGCGCTTCTTGTGCTATCCATTACCGGCAGGTGCTCAATCCAACCAGCACGAAACCGCAAATCTCATGCTCACCTGGGGGGGAGGGGGAGACATTAACCACAAAGAAAGGAAGGCAAGGACAGTAACATCCAAAGACTGCTGCTATAAGACCTACCTTAAAGACTTTTGAATGGGCTCGCACCAGTGAATTAACTCGGTCGCCCAAGCCAACTGAACATTACGCACCCCTGCAAAGAAGGCAGGACGGAGAGCACGCCAAATATTACAATAAGGCCCAACTTCCTTCAAAGACACCACCCGGGATCAGGACGAGGGTTCCAGGTGCAAATCAATCAACCAGGGCTGAGTGGCATCCCCGTGGATACCAGGTGAGCGTAACAGAAACGTAAAGCCTCTATAACATAATCTACCTGGGTGCCATAGAGACATCAGAAATTGACCAATTGGCTCAATTATTCGGACAGCTACGCGCCGAAGTTCCTTCAGCCAGGCAAGAGACAAATGCTCTATGGAAGGACCTAGTTGTGACCAAGGATCGCACTGCGGAAATCAGCAGGCAGTTAATACAATCACAGGCCAGACAAACTCCATTGCCTGGAAAAAACCCACACAAAAGCACCCGCCTTATCCACCACTCCAGTACATATTACTGTACTCGGAGCAGTTCCTTTAGCGTCACCAGAACGATTCTCAGGCGACCCCAGGAAGTATGCTGCGTTCATGAATCAATGTTGTTTTCATTTCATCTGCAGACCGGGGCATTCCCCAATGATCAGGCACAGGTAGCTTTTGTTTTGTCATACTTGAGCGGAGGTGCAGCAGATTCGTCGGTGCTGCTTGTGACCCATGATGATCCATTACTACATGACTTTGTGGGTTCCAGAGGGAAATGGAGAAGCTCTTTGCTCATCATACCCAAGAGCAAGCAGTAGACAATGAACTCTTGTCACTCCGGCAGGGGAATCGAGACTTATTAACGTACATTGCAACCTTCAATAGGTTAGTTGCTGAAACGAGGTGGCCGAAGACAAAAGAACCACATTGTTTCACCGAGGCCTATGAGGCCTATGAGAAGAGTTGAAGGACGTTCTGGCCCAGGTGGTTGATCCACCTAGAGACTGTAGCAAATTTATTAACAAGCTTGTGCAACTAGATCATCGATTACAAGACTGGAAGTCAGATTGGTCTAGGTCAGAAACTCAGGCCATGTATGTGCGGCCTAGGGACAGTGCTTCATGCGTGTCTGAAAACACTGTAGAACCCATGCAAATCGGAGGTATACGACCACCGCTAACAAAAGCAGAAAGGGACAAGAGAAGGCAACAGCAGTTATGTTTGTAATGCGGAAAACCAGGACACTTCCTCAAGGACTGCCCAGTAAAGCCTCCAAGAAGAACCGTAGGGGCCACGCAGAAGGACGAGAGTAAGGAGTCGGAAAACTACCCAGCTCGACAAATGTAGAGGTCAGTTTGTCAAGTGAGAAGAAAGAGCCACCGTCATCACACTTTGCAATACTAGTGATCCTAATCAATCATCAACAACCATCTAGGATGCACGCCGTTGAGGCATACATGGACAGCGGAGCAGTTGGGAACTATATAGATCAAGAACTGGCAGCAGAGATGAGGCTTCCCTTATGTTTCAAGCCGACCATAGAAAAGGTAACCACCATGGATGGAACAGAAATTGCTTCCAGACCAGTAACCCAATGTACAGCAGGGGTAACACTGCTGTGCCAGGATGGACACCGGAAATCCATCTCCTTTGATCTCATCAAGGCGCCTCAGTTCCGGCTAATATGAGGGATGCCATGGTTAGTTGCTCACAATCCTCAGATAGATTGACGTGCAAGGAACTTGACCTTTCACAATGACTGCGCTCGTACCTGTTATTATCATGATGAGAAACCCAATTTATGCATCACTGAGATTCCTAAAACAGCAGCATCAACACTTGGTGCGACTAGCACTCTCCCGAGAGAATATCAAGATTTCCAGGACGTGTTCCAGAAAGAGCAAGCTAACATACTAACGCCGCAAAGGCCCTATGACTGCCAGATTGACCTCATACCTAGTGTGCAAATTCCTTGTAGCAGAATCTATGCACTCACAAAACCAGAAAACCTGCATTTGAAATCCTATCTAGACCAGTACTTGGCAAACGGATTTATCCGCCCATCTAAATGACCGGCAGCCAGACCCTTATTCTTCGTACCAAAGAAGGAAGGGGAATTGAGGACCTGCATCGACTACCGCACATCAAACCGGATTACTGTAAAGAAGCGTTGCCCCCTGCCACTCATTCCCGAAATGTCAGACCAAGTCAAGGATGCCCAGATTTATACCAAGCTAGACCTTAGAGGAGCATACCAGCTGGTCCGAGTTAAAAAAGGAGATGAATGGAAAACCGCCTTCTGTACCAAATATGGCTTGTATGAGTACCAGGTAATGCCTTTTGGACTTTGCAACGCGCCCGCAGGATTCCAATACTTCATGAACAATGTCCTGTGGAAATTAGTCGATGTTTGCACCTTGGTCTACATAGATGACACCCTAGTGTATTCAGCCTTGAGACAAGATCATGTCAAGCACGTCCGTTCCGTTCTCACCAAACTCCGCCAACATCGACTATATGCGAAACTTGAAAAATGCTTTTTTCACGTAACTGAAGTGGAATTACATGGTTTCATCCTCACTCCGAAAGGCATCAGGATGGCTGTATGCAAAGTGGATGCCATTCTTAAGTGGCCTTCTCCAACTTCGTTAAAAGGGGACCAGAGAATGCTGGGTTTTGCGAACTTCTACCGCCGGTTCATCCCAGACTGTCTCAAATTGTACAACCGATTACGATGCTACTACTAAAAAACAATAACAATATCATATGGACAGAAGGGGCAGAAAGAGCCTCTCAAGAGCTTAAGACCCCTCGTCCAGACCCTGAAACCAGCCAGTTACACCCGTGGCCTTCTGGTCGCGAAAGTTTTCACCTCCTGAACTCAATTATGCCATCACCAACAAGGAGCTCCTGGCCATTAAATCTGTTTTCAAAGCATGGCGACATTATCTCTTAAGGACCAGACATACGGTCACAGTAATCACTGACCATCGGAACCTTCAATACTTGAAAACAGCAAAGGCTCAATCCTCGCATCAACTACGGTGGGCCCTTTTCTTCGCCAAGTATGATTATGTAATCACATATCGACCAGGAGTAAAGAATGGGAAGGCTGATGCCTTATCTCACATGGGCATTGACGAAAAGGTGTATGCAACTCCAGATCCAGTAGCCATCATTCCTGAGGACAAGCTCTTAGGCCTCACGACAGCTTTGACACAAACCGAACTCCGAAACAAGATCCAACGTGTAATAAGCCCTAATATCTTGCTGGAATGGCACACTTGAGGAGAAGAAAATACCATTAAGGACCAGTTGCCATATTTTGGATAACATCTACATGTGTCCAAAAAGGAGCTACAACAGCAAATCATTTTGGATTACCACGATACCCTGATAGAGGGTCACCCCGGAATCGCCAAAACCCGAGCCAAAGTGAAGAGCAACTATTGGTGGCCTACTTGGCGTAAAGACATCGTCCAGTATATCCAGTTGTGTGGTGTGTGTGCACAAAACTAATTCACAAAAGCAGAAACCAGCTGCCCTTCTTTAACCATTGGAAATTCCTCCCACACCATGGCACACACTTTCTCTCGACTTCATTACAGACTTGCTGCTCAGTCAAGGATTCAACACTATTTTGGTAGTTGTAGACTTATTTTCAAAAATGGCACACGATCATCCCCTGATGCATCCAGTTTAGCAAAAGTGTTCCTGGAAAATATTATCAGGCTACATGGTTTCGCATCGGTCCTGGTCTCTGATCGAGGCAGCCAATTTGTGACCAACTTCTGGAAAAAAAGCTGTTCTATGGCTCAAATCAACATCTGGTTATCCACCAGCCACCACCCCCAAACGGATGGCCAAACAGAAAGAACCAATCAGACCCTCGAGCAATACTTGAGGTCTATGCTGCATCAGGAGGACGGGACTTGGAGAGATTTATTATGGATAGCAGAATATGCTTACAAAAATGTGTTGCATTCCAGCACGGGACAAACCCCTTTCTACACCCTATACTGCAGACACCCACGTACTTCTGAACTAGACTTTCATCCCAGTTTGGAAATGCCAGCAGTAAAAACTCTTCATACAACCATCTCTCAGGCCTCTAAAAAGGCAACAGAGCATCTAATCCAAGCTAAGCACAAACACCGTAAAAAGGCACCTGACTATCAAGTAGGAGACAAGGTTTGGCTAGCACCAAAGTATATACCCATAAAAGGAACCTGGACCTTTCATCCTTGCTCTCTGGGACCTTATTACATCAAATCTATCATCAACCCAGTGGCTGTCAAGCTAGCATTAGCAACCAATATGCAAATCCACCCGTGTTCCATGTCTCACTCCTGAAACCGGTACAACCCGGTCCACGGGTAATGACACCACCAGAACCTGTGATAGTTGATGGGGAACCAGAGTTCAAAGTAAAGGGAATCTTGGATTCTAAATTTACCAGGTCCAAATTATATTACTTAGTCGATTGGAAAGGTTACAGACCCCAAGACAGATCTGGGAACCCAGCGAGAATATCCATGCACCACGTTTGATTAAGGCATTTCATCAGAACTTTCCAACCAAGCCAGGACCGGGCAGAAGAACCACCATGGGAGGGGCCTTGGGGGGGAGTGCTGTCACGACCTATAACCAAAACCCCCTCTGGCATGTCCACATGCCAGGTCAGGTCAGGCTTCGGGGTTCCAATAAGGCCTCGGAGGCATTGCACCACCTTCCAAGACTCTCTTGGAGTGAGTCCTGGCGCCTTTGGCTCATATTCAGTATGAGGAACATCTTTGAAGAGGACTACTTTTCCTTGGGCCGGTAGTCAACATGGATGCACTTACACAGTCTAGTTCCCTAGAACTAAACTATGCGGTATAGTGTTTTGGATGTGGTAGCTTGAGACTACTTTACCTGGACTACTTTGCTGGGAGGCTATTTAAACCACACCCAAACAACAGAACACACTTTGCGTTATTCTGTAGCCTGCAGCGTAACGCTCACCATGTCCAGTGTCCTTGATACCGGCAATCATCGGAGCAACGAGCCTGCAGAGGAGAAAAAGAACATCATTAATAGACTCTTACCTGAGAACTCCATCCTGTATCCGTCCGACGCTCGTCCATGCTTCTGCTTACTCGCGGTCGCCCATCCAGCAATCTGCATCTTCCGGACACTGCATACTCACCGCAACAAAGCAACCTGAAAGGAGAGGGAGAAAGAAAATGTTAGAAAAGGTTACTTGCGGCATAAGCCTCAGACATCACGAGAACCTCACCTGGTTGGCCACTTCTTGGCCGGCATTGTTCCAGCACACAAGTGGCACACACGGCTGGTGCACAGTGTGCGCGTGCGACAGTCTGCGCCAGCCGCATGCGCTAAAATCCATTTCCGCGCACAGCGTATTCATGGATTTTAACATCCAAAACCAGCCGTGGTGCAGAGTGGCGCAGCAAACCTGCAGCAGCGCCAGTTATGCCCTTAACCCCTCCCTGTGCGCCATGCACAGTGCACAAATCCCGTACATGGCGCACAGGCCCCCAACCATGAAAACGCCTGTAAAACTCCCCGCGCACCCCTCCGAATACATGTACACCCCGGGGCGGGGAGTTTCACACGCGATTGGCCCTGTGCGAGCGAGGTATGTGTATTACTGGGGTTCACGGGAAGTTTCACACGCGACTGGCCCTGTGCGAGCGGGTTACATGTATTACTGGGGTTAGCAGAAAGTGTCACAGCGATTGGCCCTGTGCGAGCGGGGTACGTGTATTACTGTGGTTTGCGGGAAGTTTCACATGCGATTGGCCCTGTGCGAGTGGGTACGTGTATCACTGGGGTTCGTGGGAAGTTTCACACACGATTGGCCCTGTGCGAGCGGGTTACGTGTATTACTGGGGCTCGCAGGAAGTGCCACACGCGATTGGCCTTGTGCGAGCGGGGTACGTGTATCACTGGGGTTCGCAGGTAGTTTCACACGCGTTTGGCCCTGTGCAAGCCGGTTACTTGTATTTCTGGGGTGCGCGTGAAGTTTCACACACGATTTCGCTGTCAGTGAGGGGTACGTGTATCCAGTGGTGTGCACAGAGAGTCCAACATGTGAATTGGCAGTGTGGGTCCTCCCAGGTGTCCCACCCCCTCCATTGCCCCTGCAGGCAGCCCACACCACAGGGGACTACCCTGCACCCCTGGTCATGTCCCGCAGGCAGCCCATCCACCATGGGCATGCCCCCCAGCCAAGCCACATGTCACATTGCAATATGATGGATGTTTCAAGAAACATGGCTCACTGTTGTCCCCACCTGGGATAAATATAACATCCATTTGAATTTAGCCCAAAAATCAAATTCAGGAAGACCAACATCAGGGCTCCTAATAGCTGTTAAACACGATCTGCTATTTACATCTGAAGATTGGTCATATCCCAACCCCTTCATGCAGATGATAAAGCTAAAGGTTGCCAACATATCATACGCCCTGATAAATGTATATTGGAACCCAGTGGGTATTTCCGACCATCTATTTATGAGAGACATGAATTCCCTAATGGACCTAGTATATCTCGATAAGACCGTTATATTTGTCATCATAACAGGAGATCTAAACTTGCATTACTTTTATCAAAACAAACATAATAGTAGACTATTACTATGGAATCACTTCATTGACACACATAACCTCCAAATGTTAAATGGTTCATTTGCTAGCGACATACCCCTGCAACCAACATGGCACAGAGGTAATACCTCGGCCATAATCGATTATATTTATGTGAACCAACCTTTTATTTCTGAAGTTTCCGATTTCAGAATAAATCCGACAACCCTAAGTGACCATTACAGTCTGTCGATGTATTGGAATGTAAGCAAATTAGAACAAATTCCGGTAATTCAAAGTACTTCAGACTTCATCACAGTTAACCCTGGTGGGAATAGATTGCGCTGGAATGCAACATCTTTGAAAAGATTTAGTCATTTTTGTGCAATTCAATTAACTAACACGAAGGCAGATCAGCAGCATCAGACTCCATACCATAACTTAATGCAACTTTTTCAGTATAAAACACGCAAATCAAAAACAACTTCCAGACAAACTACACATGTATTTGATAAGAAAGTGGAAGCCACAAAAAAGACACTTCGTTGTGAAAAACGCCAAGCTTTGAGACTCCCTCTAAATAAAAGATATATTGTCCTCACTCAATTAAGGGCAAAATATAAGTACTGGTTAAGATCATATAAAGCAGTTTTATTTCAAAACGATAGTTCAAATATGTTGAGTGTGTTAGCAGGAAAGAACACATCTCAAATTTGGTCAGTTATCAATCAGACAACTGCAGGCCATCAAATTACCCATCAATCTACTAATGTGTCAGAACAGGCATGGGTGAAACATTTTACACATTTATATCTCCCTTGTTCGAGCCTCGTTACGCAAAGAGAGCCTCAATCACCAGAAACATTTTCTCTAACATTCGATAAAGATGATATTTTAATATTCATTAACAAGGCAAGTCCATCATGAGCTCCTGGTCCTGACGGAATCTCGAACTTCATGTTAAAGCAACATCCGGAAATCTGGTCTGAAATATTATATAACATCTTTACAAATATTATTCAGACGCAAGTAATACCTGATTCATGGAGACAATCAATCATACTTCCAATTTATAAAAAAAGGTAATAGATCCGACCCTGCAAGCTATAGACTCATTGCCTTGTTGGATGCCCCAGGTAAAATCTTCAATCGCTTTGTACTCAGAGATCTGAATAAATGGGCATCAAACCTAAGGAGAAGGGACCCCTTTCAAGCTTGTTTTGTGTCAGGATTAGGAACAGCACCTAACATTATAACATTTAATATGTTAAAATCTCAGTGTGCAGCCCGGAGTCAACCGCTATACTTGGCATTTATTGACTTCTGGGTTGCTTTCAATTCAATTGATCGTAATCTACTTTATCAGAAACTAACTTGCTTTGAGTGTCCTTCGTCTCTCATATCCATTATAAAGCAACTTCACACCAACACTTCAATGCAAGTCCGGCTCACAATGGAAGGGTAACTTTCTAAAATGATACTTACAGGGCGCAGACTTAAGCACGGTTGCATCCTTGCTTCCTCTTTGTTCAATTTGTTCATCCTTGATCTTGGAGAATCCTTTGCAGACATCACTAGTGATGTGCCAAAATTGGGCTACCAACGCATATCTTGGATGTTGTATGCGGACAATTTAGTCCTTTTGTCATAGACCCCAAGTGGGTTACAAAACTTACTGAGCAAGCTATCCATTACTCCTTAGCAAACAATCTTATCATTAACTGAGAGAAAACACAAGTTGTTGTCTGTCAAAAAAGTAACAATACTTCCCATGGTAAAAAATATAAGTGGCATTTACACAACGTTGAATGTTACAAACTATAAATATTTAGGTTTAACCATCTACAACACCACCAGTGAAACTGCCTATATTGCCTTTAAAACTGAATACACTGAAATCTCAGGCTAATATATTAGTGTATAGGTATGGCAAATTTTCATACAGTCATATTATGGCGTTCTATCAAGCAAAAGTGGTGCCAATTTTACTGTATGTAGTTGATACTAAAATGCCAATGAAGAGTAATATATGGGATCTATGTGAAGCACGATTCTGGAGGTCTGTTTTAAAACTTCCGAAATGCCCTCCTCTTCCCATGATTCGGTTTGAATTGGGCTTGGTTTCACTATTCACACAATCATTGTGGAAGTTGTGTGCCTTATTCAGCGAATGCTTATTGGGTCTGACAAACAATAACATCCTAAACTCAGTTGCATACCATCTTGTGGGTTCACCAACTTTCTTTGTATATAAATGACACACTTCTGTGTTGAATGCCCTAGCCGACACTTCCATATCTCTTGAAACATTGCTAACGAACCCTGATCGAGCCAAGTAGAAGTTATTCCAGTATGATTGGATATGTAACACCGCTAAATGCTACTCCTACAAGAACTTTAATGAACAGTGGTTTGGGCCAAAAAGATTACGGACAATGGCAGATTATCTGGTTAAATTCCCCTCGCCGAACATTAGACGTCTTTAGCTACGGTTTAGGTTTAATCTTCTACCAACAATGGAAATATCGGTGAGGAGAGGCCTTGTTCCTAAGGAATCAATTAATTGTCGTTTTTGTCAAAACATGAATTCTTGTGAAACTCTGCAGCACTTAATAGTGAGCTGCCCAGCTTTAATCTCAGTAAGGAAAATCTATTTTACTGATTTATTATGTGTTTACATCCCAATGGATGAAAATGAAATATGGATTAAATTGTTTAGAAGCAAGAAATTAGCAATCAGAGTGGCAATAACGCACTATCTAAGCACTATCTTACCAAATGCTGACAATGAAATTGACTGACTATCTGCTTAGCATTTAACCATTGCGATCTATGTATTTTGAATTTTTGGACTAATATCTTTCCTTACTGTCATCTTAACTGCATATTAGTGTGTTTAAATATGCGCCTCATGAACTACGTGTTTTGGAAATTTTTATATTGTAATTGTTTGTATATTGTTGTATTTGAAAGGTTGATCTTATCAGCCAAACGGAAAAAATAATTAAAAAAAGAGCACTAAGGTAAGATTTCCATCTAGTACCCTACCCTTTTCACCCCCAATTGCCCAGGACAATAGTTTACTGCTACTCCCATATGCACACCAACATCTGTGCCATGGTTGGGAGGGGACCAAGCAGTAAGGGAGGCAAAGGTGGCCGACCTTCAAAAGGTGGGTGTGGTGGGTGCAGTAGGGGACATGGCCAGGATTTGCAGGGTGCCCCTAGACCCCCATGTGTGGAGGACCAATCAGAGACACCCATGCCCCACCCCCCCATGGCTGTGGGAAACGTAGCTGACACCATCCCAGCTCAGCCCTTGTTGGACCGGTCCATTGTGGCACCTGAACCGGCACAGGAAGACTCCCAGGCTGACTTCCAGGTCAGCAAGTCTAAGCCACGTGTGGCGGTGCAAGTTGTTGTCACCAGGCCACTTGGATCTGGGGCAGGAATGTCATCTGCTGCCCCAAGTTGGCAGGGTGGAGAGGCTGCAGGGTCAGCTGCAGCTCTATCCACCCCAGCTCTGAGTCTCCCAGCTGGGACAGTGTCGGTCCAGGTCCATCAGACCAACGTTGCCCCTGCCAACATCACCCTGCAGCCAATGCCTGCACCAAGACCTATGGTCATTGTGCCTTTGCACACTCCTAGTACACAGTCCACCGGCGCTTCTGCCTCTACTGACCAGAGCGGTGTAAGCCACTCAGGATCCGCACCACCTTTGAAAAAGAAGAAGAAGGGTGCTCTGGCACTATAGGCTGAGACCCCAGACACGGCTACACACTCCGGCACGTCAAGGAAGCCTAGCTTTAAGGACGCCGAACTCGATGCACTTGTGGCCTATGTGTCGGAACATAGCCGCGAAATGGTGGTGACTGCAGGGTGCAAGAACACACCTGGTCAATGTAGGGCACACTGGCAGACCATCGCGGACCACATTAGTGCCCTTGGATTTGTGAGGTGCACAGCTCATGATTGCTACAAGTGGTGGAATGACCTGAAACGCAGAGCAAAGAACAAGCTGGCCTCAAATCATGCCTCTACTCTGGTGACTGGCGGTGGGTCTCCACCAGAGGACAACCAACTCACTGAACATGAGTCTGTTGCTGGAACCTTCGTCACAGAGGAACAGATCCAAGGCGTGGGAGACCTGCCTGATTACGACGCATTGTCCGATGAGTGCCCATGCATGTGTGTGTAATCCATGTGTATGTTGTTTGGGTGACGGGTTCTGATTGAGTGCCAGGTGAGGGTGTGTACTCCAGAGTGGTATGGGTCACCCATGTGCTTCCTCCAATACATTCACTTGCCTTGGTATGGGTATGACAGTATCCCTTCTGCCCACAGTAGCCAGTTAGCGCCACATTACTGCAGTTGCCCTTGACCTGTCATCTTGCAACAACATTGTTCAGATTTTTTCAGTGTTCATTCTGGCTGATTGTTTAAATTCTCCCATTTTTGCTATGCATTTATCAGCCCTAATGCCACATATGTGACATGCTTCTGTCATTGATTACACCCCACATTGGCCCACATGTGTTGCCTTGTTGTGTGAATGATTAGACCATTCAGGCTGATTGAGTATTGGCCTGCTCACATTAATTGTTGGGGCCTGTTTGAATGTGGAACATGATAGTTGATTGCTGTCATGTTAAAGTGACCAACCATTGATGTGTACATCTGCCTACAATCACTTTATTATTGTACACTGGATGTGTTGCAGTGTGTGGCACATGCATCTTTTGCCACACTATTTAGCATGTTTAGATGAGTGCCTGTTTGCATGTGGAAAATGACAGATGTTTCCTGCGATGTCAATGTGAGGAAAAATAGATCAGCCAACTATTACTGTATTCTTGTACCTTGCATGTGTCAGTGAGTGGCACATGTGTACTTAGTCCCAGTATGCGGCATTTTTCATCTTATCATGTCCATCTCACATGGATGGGTGACAGTACTCATTCAGTGACATATTGCTGTAGTTGTCTAATGTACCATGGCTATGCTACATGCCATCTGTGTGCTGGCATGTGTCATCAATGTGTATTGGACATGCCACTCGCAGGCTAATGTGTGATGCCAGTTCTACCCACCATGCAGCAAGTGTGTTGCTTTTCCATCTTGGTGTCCTCAGTGTCTGCTTTTTGCCTCCCCTTCCAACTCATTGACAGTGCTTGCATGCCAGGGTTATAGTCATGTGGGACATGTGTAAATCATGTACAGGATCTCTGTCTTGTCAGGCCTATGTGTGTGCTATGGTGCTCATGCCTGTTTGCATTTGTTGTATTTCATGTTTTTGCAGGTGATGACACACTTGATGCTGGTGAGGTTGAGGAGATGGTGCAGACCCAGGAGGGATCTCAGCCACGACCGGGCACCAGTGGAGGACGGGGTGTGGTGGGGGGTGAAAACCCTTTGTTACTGCAGACAATACTGTCCAGTGGTGCCTCTGAGTGCACCTCCCCAGACCACTATTCAGGTGCTGAATCGGATGATGAGACTTATGTGCTGTCGCAGGTGAGTGCTTCTGGCAGGGATTCTGTTCTGTCCAACCCACCTGCACCAGGGGTAGAACCCTCTATGGGGATGTCAGTGTTGGTAGGTCTGCCTTTGGCAGTTACAGATTCAGGGTCACACTCCACAACATCTGATCCTGTTCTTGGGCCAGCAGATCAGAGGGGGGATGCAGTCCTGCAGCCTCAGGCAGTGCCAGCACAGCAAGGTGCAGATCGCCTTGCCACAAACAGGTGTGGTGCCTGCCAACGCAACACTGTATGGGAAAACTCCATGTACGGTATGGCAACTCAACAGGCAGCATCAGTTGAAATGATGGCTTAGGCAATGGAGTGGGTGGCCACTTCCATTATCCCCCCTGAAAGGCAGATGGAGCAACAACAGCAGGCAACAGACTCCATTTGCCAATCACACAGGGAAGACATGTTGTCGTCCAACAGGGACCGACGGGCGGCACTGGAGACTCTGTGCAAAGCCATATCAATAGAGTCACAGGGCCACAGGGAAGCCCTGAGGGTAGAACTCCATAACATCAGGGAGACTCTACTTGAACCTGAAGCTTCCCGAAATTTTAGGGCAGAACAGCAGCTGGAGCAGCTCACACGTTCGCAACCCGTGAGGAGATCCGGGCATCACGCGAGGCCATGCGTGCAGAAATGCAGGCAACCCGTGAGGTGCTGCATGGGGATCTCTGCACTAATATCCTCCAGAATCAGACCCGCATGCTTGCTGCCATGGAGGACCATACCAGGGCTTTGCGTGGGCTGCCTCCCATTGCACCACCACCTCCTGATGCAGCAGCAGAGGGTGAAGAGACCGACAGCAGTTGTACCACAATGGCATTGCCGTGCAGACAGTGAGCCCTTGGAGGTATTTTTTTTCCCCAACATCCATGGTGTTGGTGTGCACCCTGTCTCCTCGAACCTCCTGGGTGCCCCCCCTGTCTCCTATATGGCCATTTTTGATTTATTTATTTAATTTTATTTTTAACAGTGTGTTGCCTTGTGTGGCCCCCGTGGGCATCGACTGTGTATTCCGGCTGGGCACATGAAGGCTTGTCCTGAGTTTGGGTTAGATGCTTGGGTTCGTGACACACACACCCATCCTGCTTCCCATTTCCATGGGCTTGCAAAGGGTGTGACCAAGTGACAGTGACTTACATGGTGACATTGGGCTCCCATGAGCTGTGTGGGCAGTCTGTAGTCAATACTGTGTGGACATCCCTAGTGGGTATTGTTGTTGTATTGAACACTGCATGGTGTATTGATATGTGCTTGTGCATCCATGTCTTCCTCAAAATTTGCAGGTACCTTATTCATGTCTTCACAAGGCTGTTTCCTTTGCAGATGGAGTTCATGTTGTATGCAGTACACCGACACATTTCTGTGGCAGCAACACTCTGCAGTTGGAATTGGTCGATGTGCTGGCTTATTCCATTTGTAAGACTACCACTACTTTGACTTTGTACTGTCATGTTTTTGCAATGTTTCATGCTGTGTTGCTGTATTGTGTTGGTGGTAAGTATTTGGTCAAGTGTGCTGCTTGTTATTGATTATTGGGAGCATATTGTCTGTGGGCTGTTTCCATTTGGGACAATGCACTTTGTGACACTTGTGTCAGGTCTTATGCATTGCTTTGTTTGCTTTCACATTGCATGACATACCATGCTGTGTTGGATGGCGGAGATGGGGAGGGGTTGGGTGACATGGCGCTATTTTGCTAGGCGGTAGTCATTCATGCAGCATGAATGTATGTCTTTTAATGACACAGCATTGGTTTTCTTTGCATAGGTAGGGATGCACACAATGTAACACTTCCAGGTGACCAATCTCAGGTTAGTATGGTTGTGACAGTTGACTGTCCCTTATGTCATCATCATTGATTGTCAGCTGGTATGTGCCAGGGCTGTGTGCAATCCAGAGGGGTGTGATTTTAGGTGAAGTAATTAGCCACCAGATGCTTATGGGCTGCCTCACCACGTGCCCTTTCCCCTCCCATGCACAGCGGCCGTGCATGTGGTTGGAGATGTGGGGGCACCACCATGTCCACCGGCAGGCCCCGGCGTGTTGCAACGGTGTGCAGGACACATGCTGCCACTATGATCCTGCACACTACTGGAGGAGCGTATAGCAGCTGCCCATCAGAACGGTCAAGGGAGCGAAAGCGTGACTTGAGCACTCCGAATGTGCGCTCCACTATGCCACGGGTTGCAATATGGGCTGTGTTGTATCTTACCTCGGGTGGTGTGGTGGGGTTCCGAATTGGCGTCATCACGTGGGTGCTCAGAGGGTAGGCACTATCCCCTGGGAGGTGATGATGGGCATCATTAGTGGGGTTGTGACATTACTCAGTATCTGACATGCATATACTCACCAAGCAGCCATGTATCGCCATGCCTCCCAGCTTCTAGGTCACGGTTTAGGGTTGACATTCTGTATATGAAACTGTCATGGGTGGACCCTGGATAGTTGGCATATACTGAGGTGATGATTCCCTTGGCATCACATACTACCTGTACGTTGATAGAATGCCACTGCTTGGGGTTTCTATAGCTGTGCTCTGATGCCCTGGGAGGACGTAGAGCCACATGGGTGCAATCAATGGCACCTAACACTTTGGGGAAGTGTGCCACCCTGTAAAAATCCTGGACAACAGCCTGCCTTTCTGCAGGTGTTCTGGGCAGGTATATGTGCCTGCAGACTGAGGGGCGTGCAGGCATGATGGCCAAGACCTGGCGTAGGCAGCGTGACTCCATGGCCTGTGACACCCCCCCCACTATGGCACTTGTCCGCTGAAATGACCCAGTAGCCAAGAAGTGCAGTACATTGAGCATCTTTTCCAAGGGGCTCAGTGCTTGGGAGCACAGGGTCATCAGGCATCCCAAAAAGGCATCCCAAAAAGGCTGGTCCTGGGTGTAAAAATTCTGGCCCTGACTATCCTCCTCCTCCTGCGGTATCCCACGACCACTGCTGCGAGGAACTGTATATTCATCATAGCGTCTGAGCTTGTTCGTTGTTTGCGCGCACTTTTATGCTGCGCGGGTCCACATACGCCTTCTTCCTGCTGGCGTACATGTTTCCTGATTAGCGTGTCTTTTTTGGCGCACGCGTTAGTCCCGTTCGATTCCATGAATACGTGTTGTAGGCGCGCGTGTGGGTGTTCCACGCATTTGCCTCCTGTACTTCCCCCTTAATGCCCACATTTTCACGCGTTGTTTCCCATTCCGCGTGTTACGCCCCGTGTTCCGCCTACTTTTGTTGTGTGCGCTGTGTTATGAGTGTTTTCGCTGTGGGCGTAGCGCACGCTGTTTGATGACGTGTGCGCCCGCGTGCGCCACACAGGATTTTAGCGCACATCCATGAATTTACTCGCGCACGGACATCCATGAATCGCTGTGCGCGTGTTTCGCTGTGATTTTCACACTTGCGCTGCGATTCGCACGCTTGCGCGGAAATTTTCAGCGCACATTAATTCTATGCATCGGCCTGAATGTTAGTATTGGTATTTTGTAATGACTTATAACATGGAATAATCAACATTTTTTTTACCCTCATATTTAGTAGATTACAAACCAGTGTACTGTGCAATTTGCTAAATTTCTGTGTTTGTTGCTAAAATCATTGGGTCTGTGAAAAAAAAAAATCCATGTTCGATTAAAAAAAAAACTTTTTTTGTTATGCTACAGTCTATTTGTTTGTTTGTTTTCAGTGTTCACTTGTTGTTTCTGGCTAATGTTCTATATGTTGGCTTGTTGCAGATTTTTGGAGCAGTTAATTATCTGTTGACATATTGTAACTGTCTCTTTTGTTATAATGAAGTGGTATTGATTTATCTGTTTGGATATTATAAAATCTTGGGGCAGTTAGATACCAGTTAGCATATTGTAACTGTCTATTTTTTGTATAATGTAGTGGTATTGATGTATCTGTTTAGTTATTGAAAATCTTGGGGTAGTTAGATACCAGTTGGCGTATTCTAACTGTTTATTTTTTTTATATAATTTAGTGGTATTCATTTATCTGTTTAGTTGTTGTAGAATCTTGGTGCAGTTAGATACCTGTTGGCATATTCTAACTGTCTATTATTTTTTTTTTTATAATGACGTGGTATTGATTTATCTGTTTGGTTATTGAATATCTTGGGGCAGTTAGATACCAGTTAGCATATTCTAACTGTCTATTTTATGATATAATTTAGTGGTATTCATTTATCCGTTTATTTGTTGAATCTTGAGGCAGTTAGATACCTGTTGGCATATTCTAACTGTCTATTTTTTTTACAATGAAGTGGTATTGATGTATCTGTTTGGTGATTGAAAATCTTGGGGCAGTTAGATTCCAGATGGCATATACTAACTGTCTATTTTATGATATAATTTAGTGGTATTCATTTATCTGTTTCGTTGTTGTAGAATCTTGGGACAGTTAGATAGCTGTTAGCATATTTGAACAGTTTATAGTTTTTTAATAGAAGTTTTGTTACTGTTTAAGTACAGTTTAGTTAATAAATTTTGGTTTTTAGAAGATTAAATAGGCATTTGAATCTTGAGGCAGTTAGATACCTGTTGGCATATTCTAACTGTCTATTTTTTTTACAATGAAGTGGTATTGATGTATCTGTTTGGTGATTGAAAATCTTGGGGCAGTTAGATTCCAGATGGCATATACTAACTGTCTATTTTATGATATAATTTAGTGGTATTCATTTATCTGTTTCGTTGTTGTAGAATCTTGGGACAGTTAGATAGCTGTTAGCATATTTGAACAGTTTATAGTTTTTTAATAGAAGTTTTGTTACTGTTTAAGTACAGTTTAGTTAATAAATTTTGGTTTTTAGAAGATTAAATAGGCATTTGTAAGATTTGCAGGTAATCTCTGCTTTAGTGTAATGGTACTATCATTACATTCAAACCATCCACATTTTTTTAATATATATGCAGTATAGTGACCTGCATTGGTTGTGTTCCTGTGTGGTAGATAATACCTATTGTTGTGAAGGTTTTCTTACCTAGTGATACTTGACCTTGTGTGAATCCAGTCAGATTCCAGTTGTTTTTGGTACCATCTGGATTGTAACGTAGAAGCATTAGTATTACGTATTTACTATGTGTTTGTATTAGTAAGGTGGAACGATTATCCGAATTGCAGGTAGCACATAATTTACCATGGTTTGCATTTTGTACAAGTTGCTGAAATGGAATGGATTCACAATTAGGTATTGATACATACACGAAGCGTTCATTGGGGATTTGTTCTTGTGTCACATTGTTGCAGATAGTGCATGTATGTTTCCACATGTATGAAATCTGGAAGATTTCATTTATAGGTATGTGTTTGGTTTTCCAGAACTTGTAGTTAGTACATTAGAAATTCTTGTGGATCTTCCTGTGAGTTTATAGTGAATTTCACCATTCCACCACAGGAGTCCAATTGTTGTCTTATTCCATAAACACTATACGTGTTGTCAGGATTGTTTGTTGTGTTTCTATGAATTACTAACATTTGAAACACAATTGGTCAGTACAGTGTAAGTAAATGTTGTCAACAATTGGTGGTAATTGAAATAGAATATTCATTGCTACATTTGCTTAGCAACTTACACCAATTACATTTGAAAGTTTAAATGGACCAGGTAGTTCTGTATCTGAGTGCTTATTTTTAGTTTGAGTACCTGGTTTACTGTAACGCTCACCTGACTCCCACGGAGGCGCTGGCCTGGTTCGCGCTGCTGTGGCCTCTTCTAAGGTGATGCGCAGGGTTCGGAAGACGGACTGGACCGGGCCCCCAAATCTGGCTTGTCTGGCTCGCAGAAGTATCCTTCTGTAGGCGAAAATAGGGGATTAACTGTCTGCGGGGTAATGCAATCAGCCTCCCACTTTCCCCTCTCACCCTCCTCGAAACCCTTCTGTGATTCCTCGTAGCGTTTCACCTTAGGGTCTGGAAGGACAAGCTCTCCATCCTGCTTCAAATGCAGGGGCGCGTTGGTATCCAGTTACTTCACTGGATTTTCGGATTGGTGAGAACCAAGCTTACTTGGCTTCCAGGTAAGTTTTTTGATAAGAGGTACCCCTTGTGTCCATGCATTAATGTACTAATGCTAGTGTCTTTTTCCCCATAGGGGCCGGGGTACGGAATGCCGGGGAACAGGCACCGACCCGAGATGAGAGGTGAAATCCTTGTAGAAATCAGGTAAGTTTTTAATGAGCGTTTTTTGGTAATGTCTTTTCATTCGCTCATTAACGCTGATGTCTCTTTTTCCCCTTAGGGGCCGGGGTCCGGAAATGCCAGGATGCGGCGCGGACCCGAAATGAAGAGGGAATGAATCAACAGGTAAGTCTTAACATGGAGATTTAGCTTTCCTTATTCCCTTCTCTCTCTCACCTTTTGTTCTGGTCTTTTTCTCCCTAGGCGCTGGGGCGTGACTGCGAATCCGGATGATCGCTGCTGAACATGGAGGCGCCCTTTAAAGGTGAGTGGAAAGCGGCGCTGAAGCGATTGACGCGATGAGCTTTTAAATAAAAGTCTTCCTTTTCAGGATTGTCGGCGAGATGTCTCCGGGATGCGGATTTAGCAGGTAAGGACTTTTCCTTCTTCTGTTTTCTTCTTCTCTTCCTTTGCAGGTGATCGAGGATGCTGGCAGGCGTGGCAGAAGTCAGGATGCAGGAACAGACACGGTGAGCGTCCAGCTGCTAGATGCAGAACAACGCGAAGCACGTGTGGCTGTTTGGGTGGGGTTTAAATAGCCTTGGAAGAAGTTCCAGGTATGTATCCTTCCTCCAATCAGGTATGTATCCTTCCCTGACCACGCCCGGATAGTAAATTAGTCCCAAAGGTAAAGGGGTTCCTTTCAGGCCTCAAGGAGGCCGGGATCCTGCAGCATGGTCTGCATCAGGTAAGTGCACCCAAGCACTTCCATAATGAGCCTGGCGCTTATGGCGCCAGGACTGATGTCTTTTATGAGCCTGGCGCCATAGGCGCCAGGACACTGTCCAAAGGGCCCCTATATGGGGTTGCTGGGTCCTTCCTTGGGGACTAGATGTCCGCTTTCGGGGACGCAGGGCTTGAACCGGCTCCCCGGGAGCAGGCATCATGACAGCACTCCCTCACAAGGCCCTGCCCAAGGTTGTTCCCTCCGGGGGTTTTGGTTTGTCTGGGAAGATTCAGTGGAATTTCCTGACTAATCGAGGTGCATGCACATGGTCGCTGGGTTCCCACGACCTCTCCTGAGGTCCATACCCCTTCCAATCAATTAGGTAGAACAGTTTTGACCTAAACATTTTTGAGTCTAAAATGTTCTTCACTTCGAATTCGGGCTCCCCATCTATTAGAATAGGTTCTGGAGGTTTGAGTAGTCTGGTTCCGGGTACCACTGGGTTCAGAAGTGACACATGAAAAACAGGGTGAATTCACATACTAGCTGGTAAATCAAGTTTAACAGCCACTGGGTTAATTATTGCCGTAATAGAATGAGGTCCCAGATATTTTGGGTTAAAAGTGCGAGGCCCTTTGAGTGGTAAATGTCTGGTAGCTAACCACACTTGATCGCCAATCTGATACGGAGGTGCTTCACTCCGATGTAGATCAGCATTCTTCTTCTATTTTCTCTTGGCTTGTTGTAAATGTGTAGTTGCCTCTTTGAAGGCTTGGGTAATTGTAGAATGCAGATGTTCTACTGCAGGCATTCCGAGGTTCTGAGGTGAGTCAAGGTTTGAGGTTCGAGGGCGATGCCCAAACAAAGTATAAAAAGGACTGTGGCCAGTTCCAGAGTGTACCAAATTATTATATGCGTCTTCGGCTATCCAAAGAATGTCTTTCCAGTTGCTTTCAGATTGCTGTAACATGCACCGTAAGTATTGCTCAAGGGTCTGATTTGTCCTCTCGGTCTGACCATCAGTCTGAGGGTGGTGACTGGTCGATAATCTTACGTCGATCTGCGCCATTTGACAAAATTTGCGCCAGAAGTGGGAAATGAATTGGCTTCCCCGGTCAGAGATTAGTATAGATGGGAATCCATGTAGCCGAACAATATTTTCGAGGAATTCTTTGGCTAGAACAGAAGCTGAAGGTAAACCTTTCAAAGGAATAAAGTGGGCCATTTTGGAAAACAAATCCACAATTACCAGAATAGTATTGTACCCCGAACAAGGAGGCAGGTCCGTAATAAAATCCATTGATATGGTGTGCCAGGGTGCTGGCGGTATGTCTAGAGGTTGAAGGAGACCGGCTGGCCTTTTCTTTTCACTTTTATTTTGGGAGCAAACACCACAGGACATCACAAAAGATTTAACATCTTTTTCACCAAGAGGGCCACCAAAATTGTCGTTTCACCTTTTCCTCTGTCTTGGCAATACCGGGGTGTCCCTCTATTATTGCATCATGAAAACCAGAAATAACTAGTTCGTGTAATTCCTCATGTGGCAGGAATAAGAGTCCTTGGAAATAAGGTAAACCATTATCTATGGTAAAGTCTGATCCTTTTTGTATCCAATCCTGTAAGGTTGTAGGGTCCAGGAGTTGTTTCACTCTGGCTTGAATGTCTTCAAGCGTCTGTAACGAAGTCATGCCTAGAATCCTCTGTTCGGGAATTATTTGTACTGGTTCTGTGTGTGTATCGGATTCTCCCATTAAAATTCGGGATAAGGCGTCTGCTTTGCCATTCTTGCAGCCAGGTCGATAGGTAATCACGAAATCAAATTCAGCGAAAAACAAAGCCCATCGGAGCTGCCGTGATGACTGAGCCTTGGTGGTTTTCAAATACTGTAAATTCCAGTGATCAGTGATCACTGTGATGGTATGTCGAGCGCCAAGCAGATAATGCCGCCAGGCTTTAAAAGCGGTCTTAATGGCTAACAGTTCTTTGTCCGTGATTGCATAATTAACCTCGGGTGCCGAGAATTTTCTGGACCAAAATGCTACGGGATGCAGTTGGTTGGTTTCGGGATCTCTTTGGGACAGGACAGCTCCCATGGCTAGGTTGGATGCGTCAGTCTCGACGACATAAGGGAGATCTGGACGCGGGCGTTTCAATATAGGTGCAGAGGTAAACTTAGCTTTTAAATCCTGAAAGGTCTGCTCGGCTTCTTCAGACCATTCAAAACGTTTATTTTTCCTCAAGAGTGCAGTAATGGGTTGTACCACGCGTGAAAATTCCGGGATAAACCTGCGGTAGAAATTGTCAAAGCCGAGCATGCATTGAAGCCCTTTTACAGAGCTAGGAGATGGCCATTTGAGGATGGCATCCACTTTTCTTGAGTCCATTCGGACTTCTTTGGGTGACAGGATGAAACCTAGAAACTCGACTTCTGTGGTATGGAAAACACATTTCTCCAATTTAGCAAATAGTTTGTGTTGGCGCAGTTTTTCAAGTACTGCCCTGACGTGTTTTCTGTGATCAGATTCCGAAGAGGAGTACACCAGAATGTCATCGATATATACGACAACACAAACATCGATGAGTTCCCGAAGGACATCATTCATGAAGTATTGGAAGGCAGCCGGCGCGTTACACAATCCGAAAGGCATCACCTGGTACTCGAATAATCCGTATTTAGTACGGAAGGCAGTTTTCCATTCGTCGCCTTCTTTAACTTGTACCAGATGATAAGCCCCCCGGAGATCTAACTTGGTGTATATGTAAGCGTCCTTCACCTGGTCAAGGAGTTCAGGGATCAGAGGCAGAGGATAACGGTTTTTAACCGTTATCTGGTTCAATGCTCGGTAATCGATACAAGTTCTAAGGTCGCCTTCTTTTTTGGGCACGAAGAACAGAGCCGAGGATGCCGGGGACTTTGACGGGCGAATAAAACCATTAGCTAGGTATTGATCCAAATATTGTCTCAAATGCAGATTCTCAGGTTCGGTAAGGGCATAAATCCTGCTACAAGGGGGTTGTGCACCGGGCACCAGATCGATTTGGCAATCGTACGATCTGTGAGGAGGTAACGTGTTGGCCTGTTCCTTTTGGAAGACGTCCTGAAAGTCTTGGTATTCCGGAGGTAGTTGCATGGAGGCAGGGGTTACAGATGCTAGATTAATCTTCAGGTTTTCTGGGTAGCAGGTTTGTGTACAATCCGGGAAGGTTATTCTCTTAGCTCGCCAATCAATTCGAGGATTATGTGTCTCTAACCAAGGGATTCCAAGAATAACCTGAAACTGTGGAGCCTTGATTACATCAAACACAACACCCTCTCGATGGCCGTCGGGACCAATAAGAGTCACCTCAGTAGTGAAATGTGTTACCGGTCCAGAGGCAATTTCAGTTCCATCGACTCTGGTGATGACATCTTTGCTGGTTTTAGGACGGAGAGGGAGGTTAATCCTAGAGACCAATTCACGATCCACATAGTTTCCAATAGCCCCACTATCGATGTATGCCTTTATTGCATGCAACCGCTTAGGCTGTTCTGGATCTACGAGAACCATTGGCACAATGAAATGCGAGGTCTGAGAGTTAGTTTTCAAGCTCGGCAAGCGGACCCCTACACTTGTCGGGCGGAGTCGTTTCCCGAAACAGAGTCTTCATGGTTTTTATCAGCAGCTCCTACCACCTTTCGGGGCGGTTTTGCCGGGCAATCTCGTAGAAAGTGTCCAGAATTCCCACAATAAAGACATAATTTTAACTGCCGCCTCCTTTCACGTTCCTTTTCAGTTAAGGGTCCTTTAACCCCTCCAATTTGCATAGGCTCAGAGACATCAACTCCCTTGGGATTAGCATGGGTCTTGACCAACACCCGGGTCTCAAACCTGGACCGATCTGCTTTTCTGTTTTGAAGTCTGTGATCCAATTGGACCACTAAGTCTATATACTCTGTGCATTCTTGGGGCGGATTTACAACTTGGGCCAAGACATCTTTAAGTTCCCCGCGTAGGCCTCGATAAAACAACGTGACTCTTTTATCCTCTGGCCATCCCGTTTCCATAATTAGTCTATTAAAGGTTGCAATATAGGATAGGAGGTCCTGATTGCCCTGTCGCAGGGATAGAAGTTCGTCATCCAGAGCCTGCCCCTGAGAGTGTCGAGCAAATAACCTTTCCATGCTTGCTTGAAACCTTTTAAAATCACGGAGAATCGGGTCATCTTGAGTAACCAGTGGAACTGACCAATCGGCAGCGCAGCCGCTGAGATATGACAATACAAAGGCTACCTTGGTCTGATCATTAGGGAAGGCCCCAGGTCTGCATAGGAAGTGCAAACGACACTGATTCATGAATACGGCGAATCGTTTGGGGTCCCCAGCAAAGCGTTCGGGTGGGGCCAGCGGCATGTTTCCAGGTAGATTAATCTGCACAGGGTTACTGGAAACCACAGGAGCGGGGTTCCCTCCGGACCGGGTAGAGGAGTTTGCCCAGCTTGACCTTGCAAAAGCTGTCTGGCCAGGTCATCAGTTCTTTCCTTTGATATTATTAATTCCCTCCTGAGGGCATTAGTCTCTTGACGAGCAGCATGTACTTCGACCCGTAATTCCCCCAGTAATTGGGCCAACTGGCGCCGTAGTCATGAATCAGTGTCTCAGAACTTTCCATAGCGCCTGGGTGGGAATTTGTAGGAAGGCTTCGCGTTCTGTAACGCTCACCTGACTCCCACGGAGGTGCTGGCCTGGTCCGCGCTGCTGTGACCTCTTCTAAGGTGATGCGCAGGGTTCGGAAGACGGACTGGACTGGGCCCTCAAATCTGGCTTGTCTGGCTCGCAGAAGTATCCTTCTGTAGGCGAAAATAGGGGATTAACTGTCTGCGGGGTAATGCAATCAGCCTCCCACTTTCCCCTCTCACCCTCCTCGAAACCCTTCTGTGATTCCTCATAGCGTTTCACCTTAGGGTCTGGAAGGACAAGCTCTCCATCCTGCTTCTGATGCAGGGGCGCGTTGGT
Source organism: Ambystoma mexicanum (assembly GCF_040938575.1). NCBI lineage: Eukaryota > Metazoa > Chordata > Amphibia > Caudata > Ambystomatidae > Ambystoma > Ambystoma mexicanum. Next base: position 529,722,460 of record NC_090937.1, read on the forward strand.
ATCCAGTTACTTCACTGGATTTTTGGATTGGTGATAACCAAACTTGCTTGGCTTCCAGGTAAGTTTTTTGATAAGAGGTACCCCTTGTGTCCATGCATTAATGTACTAATGCTAGTGTCTTTTTCCCCATAGGGGCCGGGGTACGGAATGCCGGGGAACAGGCACCGACCCGAGATGAGAGGTGAAATCCTTGTAGAAATCAGGTAAGTCTTTAATGAGCGTTTTTTGGTAATGTCTTTTCATTCGCTCATTAACGCTGATGTCTCTTTTTCCCCTTAGGGGCCGGGGTCCGGAAATGCCAATCAACAGGTAAGTCTTAACATGGAGATTTAGCTTTCCTTATTCCCTTCTCTCTCTCACCTTTTGTTCTGGTCTTTTTCTCCCTAGGCGCTGGGGCGTGACTGCGAATCCGGATGATCGCTGCTGAACATGGAGGCGCCCTGTAAAGGTGAGTGGAAAGCGGCGCTGAAGCGATCGACGCGATGAGCTTTTAAATAAAAGTCTTCCTTTTCAGGATTGTCGGCGAGATGTCTCCGGGATGCGGATTTAGCAGGTAAGGACTTTTCCTTCTTCTGTTTTCTTCTTCTCTTCCTTTGCAGGTGATCCAGGATGCTGGCAGGCGTGGAAGAAGTCAGGATGCAGGAGCAGACACGGTGAGCGTCCAGCTGCTAGATGCAGAACAACGCGAAGCATGTGTGGCTGTTCGGGTGGGGTTTAAATAGCCTTGGAAGAAGTTCCAGGTATGTATCCTTCCTCTAATCAGGTATGTATCCTTCCCTGACCATGCCCGGATAGTAAATTAGTCCCAAAGGTAAAGTAGTTCCTTTCAGGCCTCAAGGAGGCCGGGATCCTGCAGCATGGTCTGCATCAGGTAAGTGTACCCAAGCACTTCCATAATGAGCCTGGCGCCTATGGTGCCAGGACTGATGTCTTTTATGAGCCTGGCGTCATAGGCGCCAGGACACTGTCCAAAGGGCCCCTATATGGGGTTGCTGGGTCCTTCCTTGTGGACTAGATGTCCGCTTTCGGGGACGCAGGGCTTGAACCGGCTCCCCGGGAGCAGGCATCATGACATTTACTCTCCCTAATAGTTTCTTTTTTGTTTGTGATACTTGATGAAGTATGAGTTTTTTTTATTCTCTTTGGAGGATTTGCAGTTACATCCTGTTGCATTTCTGTTTGATTTAGTTTTCTTTTAGAACATTTTACTTTTTGTGGAACAGGATATGTTTTTAGATGGGGGGTCTATGGTGATCGAAGTCCCTTGTATTCTAAAATGCAAGGAATATCAGCGTTTACTTTAATTGCATCAAAGTTGATTAGATATAAACCGTCAAGTGTACGTAAACGTGATAGTGCTACATAGCTCATGCCTTCTTTAAAGACTGTGTTACCAATGTCTATCAATGCTTTGTCTAGGGTAAAACCTTGTGATTTATGAATGGTGACTGCGTATGCAAGAGTTGGAGAAAATTGTTCTCTGCGTACATATATGTCTTTGAAGAGAAGGAATCGAGCTGTTGAGCGTCCTATCATTTTCAATTCTGAAAGTTTGTCAAAGATAATATTGACAGACTGAATGTTGTTGTCACGTGGGTATGTTTGAAAGCCAACAACTCTACCCAGTGCTCCATTAACTAGTCCTTGATCCACGTCAAGGTTACGTTTAAGCATTACTCTGAAATTTAAGGATAATTGTATTATTTTTTTCCAATCCAGCTGTGTTGGAGATTGAATTTTCTAAACTATTTAGTCTTGTTGTGGCTTGTTCACACATGGGTAGTGCCATACCATGTATGTCTAGTTTGTCTGTGGCGCTAATTTCAATTATTGGTTGCATTTCTTTTTTTAACATTGTTTCATTGAATTTGAAACAGCTTGCAAGAGTTGGCATTAAGGCCATACAATTGACATTTTTGTGGGCTAATTGTTCCATAACATCCGTAGCACATGCATTATCGCCATAAAGTGCATGAATGTGCCGGGTTTTCAATATTGCTTGTGTTTCTTGAGATAGTATACCAACTCTAATACTTTTTAAGATGTTAGCAAAAGTGAGATCTGCAGATTGCTGCATGTTTTCTGTTAATTCCCTGTATTGGAAATGTTGCCAAAGGTTGACATTTCCTATGCTGCCAACTGTTACGGCAGAGTTTGTGTCCTAAGGTATTAAAAATAGGCTCACCTTTCACTGGTGTCAATTGAAGATCTCCGAAAACAATAATGTGTTTTCCTCCAAAGAGCTCTTCGTAGTTTGTTCTGAGTACTTCTTGTAATCTGAGGTGAATCAAAGCCAACATTAGGTTGGAGACCATGCTCACTTCATCTATTGGTAGCATTTTCATTCGTTTTAATACTCTGCATAGTTCCATTGCAGCTTCTGTAGAAAGTTTGTAATATTCTAATTTGTTTTGGTGTTCTACTGGCAGGAGTAGTAATCGGTGTAAAGTGACACCGCCTACGTTGTAGGCAGCTAAACCTGTGGGGGCAGTGACAACAGCTGACAGCTTGTTGTTTGTCAATTGTTGAAGGAATTTACTGATGATTTTGATTAAGAATGTTTTGCCAGAACTAGCTTCAACAGTGACGTACAATAGTATAGGTTTGTAATTTTGGCAGGTGCATTCTTTGTTTTCATGTTGTACACCATGTGCAATTTCTTTTGTTACTTCTTGAAAAATGCTACATTGCTCGTTGTTTAGTTTTGATTGTAGTATAGTTAAGTCTTCTTTGTCTTCATACTGACACATGGTGTTTTCTACTTCTGTCATAGCTAATTCTGCCTCATTATTATTAGTGGCTCTCCCAGTGGTTCTTGGCTTCCTGTTACAGAAGGTTGACTACTATCAAGAGTGTCCTTATCTAGTTGGGCCTGGAGTTCTTCTTCGTGTTGCTGTTCATTGTGCAACATTGTTTTGTACTGTGTAAAGTTTACATCGGTTATAGTGCTTTCATTTGCTTTGAAAGCGCCTTCATAGGAGTCATAGTTATCTAGTATTTCTTCTTCTTTTCTCCATGGTTTAAAGAGTAGTAGCAGGGACATGTAATATAGTTCTTTATGTTGAGGAGTCTTTAATGAGAATTTGATATGATTAATTAAATTTGGTTTGTTGAGTTTTATTAAGCTGCCTTCACAATTTGACACTCTGTATCTACCTTTTTTTCATCAGGTTTTATATTATTTTTGTATGTGAAGTTTTGGGCTATGTGGTATAGACACATGGTTTCCAAAGTAGTACTTCTGTTTGGGTAGTATGTGACCAGCAAATTGTTTTTCAAAATGTCTTGGATGTTGGGATCATTTTTGGCTATTGTTTCCATGATGTCGGAACCAGTACTCTTTAGTACCACGCATGTTTGCTAATAGATTTGTAATACTTGATTGTAAAACCTCATCTTTTTGTTGCACTTTTTGTAATAATTGTGTAGCTGACATATTTTGAAAGTGGGCTCCTGATTTTAATGTGGGTGCAACTCCGTAACATAGAGTTGCTAGTTCACTTTCAAAGAGTAGGTGGAATATGTATTCCACATTTTGTCTAAATCTGGGATCTTCAAAATACATCCATAACGAGCAGTATTCTGATGCTGTTATTTGAATAGGTCTATCATTGTACCTTCCTCCTTTGCCAGTAGGAAAGAGTAGAGGAAAAACACGTGCTTCTATACTTTTTTCCCATATGCTGATGGGTGATCCTTTTGTTTGTCGCATTTGGTACATTTCTAGTGCATCTTCTATGGTCTACCAGCTGTTGCCGAAATAATTTGTCTTTTGTAGGTACACCATTTACTAAGATAATTAAAGAATGCTCCTTTGGACGTTGCACTCCCAGAGTGCACACATTTTGTTTTAGATCTAATGGTAAATACACTACTTTTCCACAAATACATTTCACTAATTCAGAGGGAGGTAATTTTGCTGTCTTTGGTTGAAGGCGTATTATTGATTGAAAGGGGTGCACTGTTTGAATCATGATGCTCTCATATAAATTGAGTTGTTGTGGGGGTTTTGGTAGTGGAAATAATTCCAATTATTTGTGATAGCACGTGAAGGAATTTGGTTGTTGTCAAGTTTTGTAGTGCAGTAACTGCAAAGTATTAAGGGGTCAGTAATTGGTATTTGTGTTCTGCTATAAGGTAGAGAGCTAATTCAAACCATTTAGAATCTTCATTGTCTTCTATTTTGTATGTTAGGTCTACAGTTTTTGTGTTACTTTTATAAAAGGTTCTGCGGCAACATACACACACATGGTTTGGTACTTCAGCAGATGTACTTTTAAATTTCAGTATTTCTTTTTTGTATGTGTGTAGTAGAAGGTTGCCATGCATAGAATTGTTTCCAATTTGTTTTAAAGCTATTTCATTCTGTAAGTGGCTTTCACTTCCAAAATATTTTTTCGGGATATAGTCGATTTCTTCAAGTAGGTCGTTTCCTGTACCATGTAGAAGAATGTTATTTAAATTGGCTAGTGCTAAAGGAAGACTTTTAGCATGGTACAGTTTATAGACTAGATTTCTTATAGTTAAATGATGTGTTGATATCATTTTGATATTATGGAATGTGGTCTTGCAAGTAGGTCCTGAAATGCAGGCCAATGAATGTCCTTGTAGTCCTGTGTACTTGCGCATTGGATAGGTATCCATATTTTGCAGTAGTTTAATTTTGATTTTGTCTTTGCCTTTCACATACTGATTGAGGAATTGGCGTAAAGACTTGAAAGATTTTTTGGGAATGTTACACATTGTCGTGCATGGCCATTTGTATACTAGACATTCTGATTCAGTCCTGGGGATATTTTTGTAAGCAGTATTTCTTGTTCCATTATGGTATTATTAAATTTTTCATAACCTCGTCCAGTGCTATGTATGGCAATTGTCTTTGTTTGCTTTTGTTTGTATGCTTCTTCATTAAAATATGGTTATGTGCTGGTAGTGTGACTCCACTCACCTCCACAGATATTTAAGAAGTTATTTCTGTTGACATTTCGTTTATTGAGAAGTCTTTTTTGTAATTTAGTCATTAGTTGTGTTAGTGGTTTCATTTTGTTTAACACTAAAATAAATAACTTTCTTTTGAGAAGGAATGCACTGTCTATCATAGCTTCTAAGGTTCATTTCCTACGATAGGTTTTCAGGGTTGTGCCTAATTTCTCTCCTGTTTTTATAAGATTTTGAAGGACTCTGTGACGGAACATTTTTGCTAAAATACTTTTTTTGGTATGCTTACTTGGCACTATATCAAGATTTATAGGAGCAGTTTTATCAGTAGTCGTAGCTGAATTCTTGTTAATTGTTTTCTGTTTGTTTTACATTTTGATAGAGGACACAAAGTTTATGTACTTGAAGCTTGTTTTGTTTCGCTAAATGACTGTATTAGCTGTTTTGTTTGAACTTTTTTTTACAAATTCTGTTAGAGATGGATGCTTGTTTTGGACACTTCTATTTTCATTTGCTCTACATCTGAGTTGCTTTCTATGGACTTGATTTTTGGTAGGCATTCTTTATGGTCTGTTAATAAAATAAAGAAGGTATGGGTTGGGGTGTTCTGCAATGTATGTATGCTGTGTGCATGAGTGTCTGAGTATGATGATGGTGTGTGATTGTGCATTGGGCAACTACAACTAGTTGGGATGGGTATTCTTGAATTTATGTGCTATTAAACTGGGGTTCAGATGACAGTAGAAAGTAAGCTAGTGGTGTGCAGGAGTACAAATAGTAAATCTAATGGTATACAATTAAAACAGTTGTTTGTTCTATAATATCAAAATTCTAGAGGCTGAGTTGTGTCATTTGTGCGCCGAAAAATGGGAATTTGTGCGCCATTCTGCCTGTAAATCTCTAACAAATGGGTATTTGTGGACAGAATGGTGCACTAGCTCTATTTATAGGAGCAGAAATAGCATCAATTAACCTTACAGTATGTTTGAATAATACTACAAAAATGTGTGGAATGAGCAGGTTTCTTCTTAGTTGTTGTTTGTACTTCAAATACTGCTGCTTTTCAGGAGAGTGGTCTTCACTGCAATTGTAAAGGAAACAAATTAGTAATTTTGTTTGTATATAGCACTGATGTTAATTTAGACATTGATTTTTATGTTTTTGTACAAGTATTGTTGTTTGATATTGAACATAGTGTGTGCATGCAATTTTGTTTGACTATGTGAACTCTTTATATTTTACTTTACATATGTTAGTTCAACATGCTTTGCAAATGTGTGTGTAAAAAGAAATTAAATAGCAGATAGGTTTGGAAGTGACAGTTGATTATAGGAGATAGGAAAAATGACAGTAAGTTCATTTTATAGGTTATACAAGCTAAAAGTCAGCTAATCTGTTTATATGAATGTACAAGAATTGTACATGTACTATACAGAAAATATGCATACCTGTAGTTTGTGTTCAGACGTATGGATATGCATGCAGCTGCAAGTAGAAATCTTGGATACTTGGCCAGTATTTCTTGTAGATGGTGCTTTCCAACTTGTACTCAGAGTGATTAACAGTACATTTGAAGTGCTGATCTAGGATGATGCAGTTAGATGTAGAGGTCTTGGATGTGATTGGCGGATGGTCGTGTGACTGCTTAGCTATATCCAATGAGGGAATGGCACAGAAAGTGAAATGGAAATGGTAGAAGGACTGTCCATGTTACGATATGTCCGCGGACATCGCGTGTTACATCTGGGGATTTTGGGGTGGGGAGGCATGCAAATGAGAATGAGCAGAGCAAGGGATTGGTCAGTAACGTTTAGTTGGTGTGTTGTGCCAGGAGAGAGTTTGTCACATACTCTTTTTCCTGAGAGAAGAACAGATAGCTATGGCTGTGTGTTTCAGAAAACAGATTGTTTGGATTTTGGGAGACTCATGGATACATTGGTTGAAGGTGCATGCAGAAAGCTGTGGAGTAGCGGTAGATCTTGGATTCCCACATGTGGAAGTGCACTGGCATGGAGTATGTGGAATGAAGTGGTTGGACTTGCTACCTCTCTGTGCTACTTTGGAGACAGAGCATCATCCAGACATAATTGAAATTCATTGTGGAGGGAACTGTTTAGGACATGTGTCTGGAATTTCTTTGCAATTTGCAATGAAAGAAGGACTTGGGAAGGTCATGGACATGTTTCCAAATTCTCAAGTAATTTTTTCACGGATTTTGCAGAGAGAAATGTGGCTGCGTTCTTCTTCATTTGGTCCACAAATTGAGAAAGCAAGGTGCAATGTCCATAAGGCTGTTTGTGCTTTTCTAAGAGATGTTGGCATGTCCTCTTTTCACAATGAAAATATTATGTTTCATAGCACATACATTTTTCGCAGAGATGGAGTCCATCTTACTTATCCTGGCAATCAGATTTTTCTGAGAAATGAACAAATTTCATTGTGACTTTTTTGGGAATTACAGCATCCATTTTGTAGTAGGTGTTGAGCATTTCACATTTTTGAAACACAAACAAACACCACCAAAAGGCTCTTTTCAGAGCCACCACTTCCTCCCATACAAAACTGCAATGGTAGTGATAGGGCAGCTCCCCAGAATTTTAGATGTTCGCGGACTGTCCGCGAACTTCTAAAAAATACACAAGGCCCTGCTTCATTTATTTTCACTTCTAATTTTAAACTGTGAAAGGCAGCTCTGAAAAGAGCCTTTTTTATATATTGTTTTTGGTTTTTTACACATGACGCACTAGGAGAGGAAGGAAAACGAGGGTAAGAGGGGACACCGACCACAGGGATAAGAAAGGGCGGGTGGGGAGAGGAAGATATAGAGTAGGCCTTACTTATGTAGTGAGCAGGTCTTCTCGTGCTCTGAGACAAGAGTCTCAAAAGCACTTTGAAGTCTCTCACACCTGCAGAGTACTGCGTCACAGTTCATACAAACAACTGTGACCCTCGAAAGGTAAGGGTCATCAGCATTGTGAATGGCCTGTGAGGCAGCTGGAGGAATATGCTGTCCCACAGGAGTCTTCCTTGTGGTGACAGGATCGGAAACAGAGGTTGTAGTAGAGGAAGTTAATCTACTACGCTCCTCGCAAGGTACAACCTTGCAAACGGCCCCGCGTGGAACGACTTTAGGTCTCGCTTCATAGTAGTCGTTCAAAAGCTGTACGAACCAGGCCTCCCGCAACTCAGTACCATTTTGCACTGGATGCAAGTGACTTGGTTTGCACGCGCCTTAGGTACGTTACCATGAATGATAAATATCCGCCACACCCAAGACTCATGGCGAGTGCTGGTAGTAGGGACTTCCACTACCTTATTCCCGTCATCCTCTTCATCCTCCTCTGCATCCTCACTCCGATTCCCCTCTTCAGGCCCTTGGGGAGGTGGTGGTGGTGGAAGGGGTCGGGGTGGTGCTGAGGCAGATGTAGCACCAGGTGGCAGTACTGCAGCCATGGATGCCATCAGGTTTCAGATGAAAAGGTTGGCAGCAAAATGCACTGTGTTCTGTAAGATAGCCAGAAACACAATGAGAATGAGCTCTAGAGTGTGGCCTTTTATCAGGGTGCTTGTGTGTGGTTCGCGGCCACACGTGCTGCCGCAGACAGATCAAACACCAAAAAAAGATTCAAAAAGTCCCAAAAAGTATGTAGAAACTCAGGATTACTGTCTGGAACTTCTGCTATGGTGATTTATTATTGAAAGATGTTGTGGTTGCCTTAAAAAAAGGTTGTTTTAAATTGTTCGGGGACACGAACAGTATCCGCAGTCAGAACACATGCTCAGCGTGGGCACGGTCACATCATAGCTTCGCAAACATGTGTGCGAAAGGAACCGGTGTCCACAGGACACCAAATGAACGAGAACTGTTTTGCGCATGTGCGTTTGTGTTCTACAGACACTGTTAGGGTCCTGAAACTAATTAAAAGTGCGACACAAGCAAATCGAACAGTTACGAACAGGCGTTTGTTCTTAGAACAGTTTCAATCCGCTTGCGAACAATATGGACAGGCATAGCGTCCTCGGGACACCCCCATTTTGTTTATTTACGAACATGTCAGGACACCGCGTGTTTTCTTAGAATAGTTTCAACTCACTTGCGAACAATACCAACATCGTCCTCAGGACACCCCCATTTGATTATTTACGAACATTTCAGGATATTGCTTGTGTTTTTAGAACAGTTTCAACTCGCCTGCGAACAATACAGACAGTATCATCAGGACACCCCCATCTTGTTTATTTACGAACATTTTAGGATATTGCCTGTGTTCTTAGAACAGTTTCAACTCGCCTGCGAACAATAAGGACAGCGTCCTCAGGACACCCCCATTTGGTTTATTTACAAACATTCCGGAAAACTTGGTGTGTTCTTAGAACAGTTTCAATCTGCCTACGAACAGTACTGACAGGTCTAGCGTCCTTAGGACACCCCCATTTTGTTTATTTACAAACTTTTCAGGACACTGCATGTGTTACTTTGATTACAGACATCTACAGCACCAAATGTGTACTGAGAACAGATTGGACTTGTTTGCAAACATTACAGACAGGCATAATGTTCTTAGAACATCTCCATTTTGGTTAATTGCGGATATCCCAGACATCTCGTGTGTTCTTAGAACAGTTTCAACTTGCTAGCGAACAATACGGACAGGTATAGTGTTCTTAGGACACCTCCATTTTCATTTTTTCATAGACATTCCGGACATCCGCGCTGTCTGCGAACATCTGAACTGCTTTTTTAAAAAAAAAAAAACAAGAAATGAATTAGGACACAATATAATAATTTTACTTTATTATATATGGATGTTACATTTATGACAGAGAAGGTGAAGCAGAAACTGAGACAAACACAGTGGAATTAAGGGGTTTCAATAGGATTCATATGAGGCGAAGAAGGGATGGAAGTCTCATCAAAACGTTTTGGTTCATGGAGAGGGTTTGGGGATAATTGACTGGGATATGGTGAGGGGGGCAGGTACATGTGGGACAATGGTATCTAGTTTTTTGTTTCAAGTGATCCTCCACAAAGTTTTTCAAATTGTTGAAATTTGCCAAGAGTAGGTCCATTTTTTCTTCCATTTGCTGGAGAGTCTTATTCAATATTTCTTTTTGTTTACTATTTTCAATGTTTGTATGGTCTGTACAAAAAAAATGTATATGTTAAATGTATATAAAATAATATTTATTAATTGGTTTATATAGTAAAGTGTCTACCATTAGGTTAACTATCTTCAGACATTTTCTCACGTAAGAAATTCTCCTCTAGCCACTCCAGAGTACTAGACATTGCTGTGAGAAAAAAAAACACTTTTTTGTATCTAATACAGATAGTTTAGAAACATATGAGTAAAATGCAGTACACTTACCAGCTTCTGGTAAGGTGGGTATTACTGGTCTGTAGATCTGCTGTTGCTCTTAGTTGTGGAGTTTCTGTGAGGTAATCATGTTGGAAGCCTATCATTCTTCTTTTGGTATGTTCCATTTTTAGAACATATTGTATTTAAATTAATGGTTAATGTGTTATATATATATGGGTTACACTTCTTATTTATTACTACATATAATGGCCCTCATTACGACCCTTGCGGAAATCGGAAAACGATGGCGGAAATGCAATACCGCCATCGAATAGCGCTCGGTGCGACTATGACCCGTCACCGCAAAGTACGAAGCCATTAGCGACACCGTAGTGAACGCCAACGCTAACTGCACCAAGCACGCGCGCGCGCGCCATGCGAAACTGCAAACACCACCATGGCGCAAGGGTACGCCAATTCCGACCCTAGCGGACATGTACCTAACACCATAAGGCATGGCGTAATGTACCATTCTGCCATGGTGAGAAGTACGGCATCGCGAATCAACCGTAAACGGCCCCACTGAGTGCCTGTACACCGCTCCCTGCCCACAAAGTACAACTCCCCGTAGGTGCAATGAAGTCACAATGCAACCATTGAAATGTACAAGTCACCCATGCATGGCAACGAACAAAAGAAACACAAGAGGGGCCAATGGGAGCTGCAGGGCACAGATGGCACGAATACAGAAGCCATCCCAATGGACATGACCACAGTCCCCTACCAAGAAACGCACGCAAACACAGGCACCTGTGACCAGCAATATTCCTAGAATCACATCATTCCACCAGTCCACCTGGCTGACCGGCATCTGTTACACAAAACCCAATCCCCCGCCCCTGAGCATGACAACATTCAAACTGTCATATTGGCAGCCCCCATCCCTGACCTCACGGGCTTAGTAGGCAAACGCGCCCAGTACAGTACCACGCAACTAAACTCCGAAGCTGGAACCCAATGCAGATCTCCTCACAATACATCGCCCCCCAAATAGGCATATGCCACATCACTTGCAAAGAAAAACGCTACACGGGCCAAATCAGAATAGAAATTTTATGCACATCAAAGTCACCAAGCCCATACAGCCATCAGGCCATGAACTCCAAAACACTAATCACCATTGTGGGCTGCATCCGCAAGAAATGACCAGCCACTACTTGTGTGTCGCCCTGTTCCCCCATGGTACACAGAGCCACATTCACGTACGAAAAGGCAACATGGAAGCGCACAGAACCGCAGGGCCGTCCCAATGGGGAGGCACTAGTCCAGCTGAAAGGCCGAAATGTTGCTCCGAGCCACCAGTACTGCGTAAGGGCATGTGGGCCATTGGCGATCGTCCCATAAGATCGTAATGCTGCTCCACTGATTAACACGAAGCAGCAGGTGTCGGGAGTAAAACCCATCTGCAGGAGTGGCATACAGATGGCAGTGGCAAAAGGGGAGGAGATACCTGTCAACCAAAAGAAAAGAAAAAGAACAGAATGGCCATCAGAACTACATTCCAACAACTCACTTCAATGATCACACGAAATCCACAGCCATATGCATGCTAGCCCACTCCAAAGGATCATCACCACCCCAAAACCACTTGCGACTCATAACCATCTATATCGAGGTGCAAACACCATCACAAACGAGTGTACCTGTGCATGCGTCTGTCAAAACAGAATCCATCAGATGGGAATGTTAACGTGCATGGACACAAGTGTCTGAGGGCGCGTCGAGACAGGGAGGGCTCAACAAGGCCAGATAGACGATGGTCCCACTATGGCAGCCCTGCATCACATAGCGTAGGGGAGGCGGATAGATCCCAAGAAGCCCTGTACATGGCAAACTCTGTATCAAATCACCTGCCCATGCATCCATTCATCATTCCCTCATCCTGGGATCAAAACGCCTGAATAATTACTCACATAACATTAGAAACATCCATTGAGTCTGTGCGTTATGCAGCCTGCAAAATCCACAGTGCCCCAGCCCGTAATTCCAGTGTTGTGAAGTAACATGTATTTGGGAACGGCCGGCCTCATCGCCCACGTAGCTATTGCGCATCCCAAACTATTCATATCAATCATTGCTTCCTCGCCATGGGCCCTGTCTCAAGGACATTGAACAATAGAACGTTATATTTGCAGTCAGACCTGTGGGCATCTCCTCGCCGCTAGCTGGAAACCGAAAGCGCCGCCCTTCGAATTCCTCATTTGCAACATCACGTCGAAAAGGCATCTGTGGCCATTTGAAATCACTAATTATTCCATCGAGTGCGGCTGTGTGTGAAAATGGCAACTGCCTTCACCCACAAATGGGACGCCCCGCCCGTCGTTGCAACTCGGTACAGTGATGCATGAGGGCCCACCGTTACTCGAGTACTACGTTCCACTGACCCTTCACAAGTCTGTTCGCGACTGCACAGATAGTATGTGAAACAATGGGACCACAGCAGAATGAACATATCAACCAATCTTACACGGCCATCGGGTACAAATACATGATTGCAATAGCAAGATGCCATTCCCCGAATTGCAGCGTTGTGCGCGGGACGTGCTCGGCCAAAGGGGAGAGCAGTTTGCACAGGTGGAATTAATCACCACAGGTGGAGGCCATACAGCCTGAAAACACATAAATTGCACAGCCAGTCTCCTCCCACAACCACACCGAAATGCTACCGGCAGGACTCGCAATGTTGGCCCTGGGGGACCTGATAGCACTGCAAGTGCTCCAACTCCAAGAAGAAGACGAACACCAACTACAACCAGCCGCACGGAGGAGACGCAGGAGGAGGAGGAGGCCAAGGCAGGGCCAGCAAGGCCCACCAGCACAGCCACTACCACCACGCAGGCAGCCCGCAATCCCACGCCTCCGAGCACATCCGTTCAACCTCACTGATGAGCAGATCCACACCCTCTACCGTCTGGACCGGGACACCATAGCCGCCATTGTGGACATGACACAGGCTGACCTTGTCAGCATGATAGATAGCCCAACCGCCATCCCACCCCTACTGAAGGTGGTGTCTGTACTCCACTTCCTGGCCACAGGCACCTACCAGCACACAGTCGAACAGTTGCATGGCATTTCTCAGCCACTGTTCTCACGGACACTATTTCAAGTGCTCGATGCCCTCCTGCAGCACGCAGACGACTACATCTCTCTACCACGCTCGGAGCAGGAAATTACCAACACAAAAGTGGGATTCCATGCACTTGCCGGCATACCGGGTTGCATTGGTGCCATCGACTGCACCCATGTGGAATTGGTCGTCCCACATGCCATGGAGGCCCAGTACCGCAACCGAAAACAATTTCATTCCCTGAATGTACAAATGGTGTGTGACTCCAACAGGATCATTACACATTGTTGTGCCCGATTCCCTGGATCAACCCATGATTCTATGGTCTTGAGGAACTCTACAATACCACGCTACATGGAGCGACACGCAGGGAACAGATCCTGGCTACTCGGTGAGTCTCATTACATGCATGATTATGTGGGGTATGTGAATTGGCAATGACCTGGCAGGAAGGGGGGGGGTGTGCGTACGTATCAATGGCATTCCACATCATACGTTTCTCGTCCACATACAGGTGATGCTGGATATCCACTGAAGAGATGGCTCCTCACACCAGTCCGGAACCCACGGGACCAGCATGAGGAGGACTACAACCATGCCCACTCACGTACCCGTGTAGTCATTGAACAGGCATTCGGCCTACTGAAGACTCGTTTCCGCTGCCTCAGCAGGTCTGGCGGGGCACTCCTGTACCGCCATGAGAAGGTTGCAAGGATGGTCATGGCATGTGTCATGCTCCACAACATGTGCGTACGTAGAAATGTGCCCATGCCCCCTGACGCAGAACTGCAAGCACCTGATGATGGTCATGATGAGGGTGGGGATGTGGCAGCACCTCATGGAGTCTGCGAGGCACCGGAGGCCCGTGACATTCGTCAGCATCTCATTGATGTATGCTTCTAGCACTCACGCCTGGTGGCTGATACATGGACACGGGACTCGTGGCACTGCGTGTGTCTGGGACATGCACAATATGGACTGTACGCCTATGATGGCCTAGTACACACAGATCAATGTCCACACATCTCATTGGTTGATCGTGCACTTTTTATGGCATATGTGATGTCATGTTGAACACCCTATCGACCCGCCACCCAAGTGAGCCCAACACACCCCCTCCACCCTCCTACCTCCCCCCCGAACACCAGTGTCCAAAGATGCTCATTGTCAGTGGGCTGTCGCTATTGCAAGCCCCCTCTGCGGGTATCAGGGGCACCCCTGCCTGTGGAGCGCAGGTTCCTTCCAGATCTACGTTGGGGGCTGCCCTGGACGGAACTTGCAACGGATGATGTGTCTGCCTGCTCACGTCCATGCATGTCCCTAAGGGTTTGCGAGAGCTCAGTGAGCACACGGCGCACTGCGGCAAGTTCGGCACATACGTCTTTGGACGTCGCATGCAGTTCCCCCCTCAGGCTCTCGGTGCTTCTCTCCATTTGGACTCTCAGGCTCTCGGTGCTACTCTCCATTTGGACTCTCAGGCTCTCGGTGCTACTCTCCATTTGTGCCCTTAGCGTCTCTGTACCTCTCTCCATTTCTGCCCTAAGTGTCTCAGTTGATGTTTCTATGTCTGCCTTAGTGCCCCCACATTCATCGGCATGGTCCTTGAGGAGTGTGGCCAGTTGCTGCTGTTGTACGATTAACTGGTCGAGGGACTGTTGCCTCTGCTGGGCCATGGCCATTTGCGGGGGTGCCACAGAGGGGCTGTTGTCCTCATGTTGCCTTGCCACAGGGCTTGTGGGGGATGGCCAGTCGTCGTCTTGTGGGTGCCCCTGCGTGGTATCCTCATGTTGTACGGGATGGGACAGACAGGGGGATTGGGACAGGTCATGGATGGATCTGACTTCGACATCCCCGTTTTCTGTGTCCGAGCATGCTGCCATCAATGGGGTGTCACCTATGGTGCTGCTGCCACCAGAGGCAGTGCCTTCTGTGGCATCCATTGGGGGGACCTGTGGTGGTGGTGTTGTGGGCATGCTGGCTGCTGGGGTGCCTGTTGATGTTCCCTCCTCTGTGCTGCCACCTGATTTGTGCTGCTGCCGTGTCTTGATGCGTGCAGCTGAGGTGGAGGGTCTCTGGCCGTTGGTCTTGGCCCTCTTTGCAGGTGTGCTGGTAGGGGTGTCCTGTAGCTCGTCGTTTGGATCGGACCCTGTGGTGGAGTAAAGGAGGGCGAGGGTTATTGATGGGTCTGTGGGAATTGGAATGGCATTGTATCACATGCTTTGGGGTGGTACCTGAGGGTGATTTGGGTCGGGGCCTTGGAGGTGCTTTAATTTGTGTGTGGAGTGAGGGTGCAGTTGTTTGGCAGCCTGCAGTTAGGGTGTGCCTGCTGCACGTGTAGTGCGTGTATTAGGGGTTTTTAATTATTTATGTATTTATTGTGGGTTTTAACGTGCGCTATCAGGCCGATGTGTGTGGACGTTCTCCTGGACATGTGTTTCTGTTGCACTATGTGGACGCATGGTACTTCACATGGATGGACTGTGTGGATTTGGCATTGTTTTATCGGGCCCACCTACCTGAATCTTCGGATGTCTGCACTCCTTTCTCCATCCCTCCGACTCCCTCTATGCTCTCCATTCCGATGGTGGAGGCACAGATTTCTTCCCAGGGGGTCAACTTGATGGGTGATTCAGGACCTCCCCCGGTGGCTGTGGCAATGTTGCGGTTGGCAGAGAGTATGCTGCGGACGCGTATCCGCAGGTCGTCCCATCGCTTGCGGCATTGCTGTGGGGTGCGGGGTGCGGTCCCCACCGCACTTACCCGCTGTGCCACCAGAGCCCATATGGTCTTCTTGTTTGCAAGTGCCGTTCTGGTCATTTGCGTGGAGAAGACGACGGCAGCATTCTCCTGGAGGGTCTCTGTTAGCACGGTGAGTTCCTCACGGGAGAAGTGGACCTGCCGCTTGCGGTCGCACGCTTTCTTCGCTACTTATCCCATTTTTCTTGGTTTCGCTAGGGTGGGTGACGGGTTGGGGTGTGTTTCAGGGTAGTGATTTTAGTGGTTGTGTGGTTTTAGTGGTTTTATAGGTGTACGGCGGGATGTTTCCCGTTCCGGGCCCATGTTTTTACTTCCGTTTCCGTATATTTCCGGTCACCGTACTTTCCAGTAGGCGCACACTGCGGTGACCGCTAAGAGGGGTGGCGGTATGGCACCTAGGGCGCCGTACGGCGGCGTTGTGGGCCGTTTTGGGGTCATTTCCGCCATCGCGGACTTTGCACTTCCGCCGTGGCGTGGTGCTCGTGCCCGATGGGTCGGAATGGCCCGCACTTTGCTCCTTCGTGCAATGGCGGAAACGCTATTTACGCTGTGGCGCTCCGGTCAGTCACTTTCCGCCAGGGTCGTAATGAGGGCCAATGTGTATGTGTGCTGGTTTGTGAATTTGTACAATGTTCATATGTTATGATATAACAATTAAACATACCCCCCAGACTTTTTGGGTAGTGTTGCTGTTGTCCGCATATGTCTGCGGGCATTTGAAGAGTTTGCAGACATCAAATTCAGTAGAGGGGGTTCAGTATGTTCCATGTTACATGTACATAAAGTCAGATATATTATTGTTAAGTTGTGCTACTAAACAACCTATGAAATTCTGTAAAAAAAACTTTGTTAAAGGGACCTTATGATTAAGTTGCGCTACTAAAAACCTATGAAATTCAGTAAAAAAACTTTGTTAAAGGGACGTTATGGTTCCAAGTAAAACCGAAAAACCCCTGAAATTTGCCAGTTATGGTAAGCTAAGCAACCATAACTCACACCACCACGGTGCACTGCTAAGACTAACACCCAGGTCATCAAAGATGACATCACAAATGGTACCCCTTCCTTATTAGAAATCAATGGGTATTCATCGCTACCTAGATTTAGAAATACCCTAGCATGTACCTCTGACCAGGAGGGCTCCTATGATGAGAAGATCATGGAGTTAGACTGGCAGAAACTAAAGTTACAAAGGGAGCACCTGGTCCGCTTTGCAGACAGAGAAGAGTCCAGGCCTCAAAAGGGTATTGTAAAAAACTTCACACATTCAGGGAGATGGGGGAAATTATCCAACATACCCGGAGGAAGGAACGAGGAAGAAGAGTGCTCCCCTGTGCGAAAAGGGGAGTCCAAGGGAATCAACCATGATAGCCCACAGTACCTCAGGGGAGAAGAGACCAGTCCCAGTCCCATTCATTCTGGGAGGAATTCCCAATCTCATAGAGGTAGGGAGCACTTAGAAGCCAGGGAGTGGACCACCAATAGCAGCAGCTCTGAGTCAGAGGATGAGTGGACACAGGTGCAGCTGAAAAGGAAGGCTGCCCAACCGGAGCGAGGCCTTCTGAAAAACACTATTCGGCAAATAAAGGCCATAAAGAGCTTTATGACACCCTACCAGAAGAATGCCAAATACTCAGTATGGGAACATCTAGAACTGTATGACCAAATGATGACATCATTTGGTATCAAGAATGATACAAATTCATGGAATTCATCAAATGGACATTCTCCCCAGAATACTCCAGCGTCTTTGCAGGGCTGGAGGACCAAGCTCCCCAAAGATGGTCTGCCTACAAGGCAGCTATCATAAAGAATTTTCCAGTGCACAGGAACCCTCAGGAGGCCCGCAACGTGGCCTACAACCTGCAGTGAGGAGAAGACCAAGAACCTAGATAGTTTTGCAAGAGCTGAAGCAGGCATTTGACCAGACCTCTAGGTGGGTGAACACAAATAGTTGGGAGTTCATTAACACTTATTTCCATGCACTCCCAAAATATATTATGACCCAACTGGTAAGGGTCTTCCATTGGGCGTAGGACCCTCGATTGGGTGATAGAACAGGCTATCTGGATTTATGAAGTACAAAAGCCCTCTGAGAACAAAAATAATCCTAAAAACCCCAAACCGTCAAACACCCCCGCTGCTGCAAAGGTGGTAAAGGTGAAAAATACCCCCATATTGAGCTTAGAAATGGGGGGCCTAAACTACTCCTCCCGCTAACACTAATAAGCAGAATGAGAGGCAGAGGAGACCCTCTGATCTTACCCAATTGAGTGGCAGCCAGGCAGGGCATCCGACGAATGCTCCATCTGACCCTGCCACCTATATCAGCCGAAGATACAAGGGTAACAGCCCCATCTTGGGGTATGTATGGACTGCCCTGGCACAATGGGGGAGGGGAGTCCAATCAGGTAAGTACTGCCCCAGGAAAACTCCCTCAAAACATCCCTCAGAACTTCCCTCATGAGGGAAGAAATACACTACCCCAACCTAAGTTTCTTTCCCAGATACCCTTCATACCCCAATTTCACAAACAATCCTCCTCTCTCTCCCCACTTTCAGGACAATAGATTCCAAATTCAGGGAGAAGGGAGACCAAGGATGGAGGGTTATCAAGGAAACTATCAATACCCGAGGTACTCTGGGAGAAGGGACAGCTACCGTTTCCGGGAGCAGCAAAGGTATGAATCCAGACCCCCTACCAACCAGAAAGGATTTCTCAGCTGGAGCGGCAGATCCAACACCTCACACAAAACCTGGCTTGCATTGCTGCCCAGAACAGCTGAACACCCAGGTCTGGTGCCCCGGAGCAATGACAGGAAGAAAAACCTGACAACCAACAGGTTCTAGAGGAGGAGACGGGGGAGAGGAGATGCAAAGCCCTAGAGTAAGTTTCCTTTCTCACCAGTGCAAAGCCCCTGGAAATCTCTGAACCTGAACACAATTCTCCTACCCCACGAGAAGCTGGAACCTAGGGAACAGATGGTAAGTAGGGGAAATTGAGAGCCAATGAGAACCCACTTTGTGGAGGAAGTCTGCATCATCCTGTTTGAAGGGGAATAATCCCTGGAGGATTCAGGGATGAAAACCTTCTCTTTCAGGGATGGAGGTATCCCTCCCAAGGGAAAATGGGTCCCAAAAGACCCTGACTTAGACTGAGTAAGTATGGAGACAGACCCAGAGCAAACCATTCTTGAACCCCAAACATGTCACCCCAATGACCCTGGAAGCAATAAGGGATCCTCCGCCCAAACAGGTTCAGGTAACTGTCTACAGGAAAAGGGGGATAGCACAGAATCAGGGGAAAAAGGGAATTCCCAATCTCAGAGATATCTGGGTGCAAAATCTTCTTTATAGATTCCCGGATTTTGACACAGAAACTGGCCAAGATCACACAGTGTCGGAGTTCAATATATACAAAAAAAATAACTGCCAAGCTGGTACAAAATGCACCTTTTCTTCAGCCCCTTGAGGAGAGAGAAGGACAATACTATGCCTCCATCAAGGTGCAGGGTCAATGTGCATTTTCAGCGCTGGTGGATACTAGATCCAAAGCCACCCTCCTTTTTGAAAAAGTCTTCGACCAAATGAATTCAGGAAGGGGGGAGAGTCACCAAATTCCCCTCACACCTCTTCCTGGACAACTTCAAAACTTTGATGGAAATTATATTTCCGTTGACGGTACTGAGGATCTGGAGATAAAATTTGGTGACATAGGGTGAATCACCTGGTGATAGTCATCACTCAAGAGGGCACACCTTGTCTCCTGGGCAATGACCTCCTTTGGTGGTTATCAACCCTGATTGACTGCGTGCACAAGGTCCTCTAGACTCAGACTAACTGGTCAATCAATGTGAGTTTAAATGGCACATGATTGAACAACGGTCCGATCAAATAGAATTTCACTTTAGGAAAAATCCCAGACATCACAGTCATCTCTGTAGGAGAGCAAGCTGATGATGGGAACTCTTCTGCATTTTTAAAATTAACTTTCCTCACAGTTTTAAGTGGCATTCCACACTGGAAGGAAATACTCTGAAATGTTATACCGATCCACAATCTGAAGAAAACCAAAATCCCCTAATAAAAGATGATGAAAAACAGCTCAAAGTTTGACTGACATCGAGAGAAAGGCTAGACAGTTGTTTTTCCCCATTCTGGTGGATGAGGGGGGAAGCCTGTTTTCGCCAGAGTATGCCTGAATAACGGAAGAAGCTTCATCAGCAAAACATTATTCCGGAAACTCCCAAAAGATCAGACCATTCCCACATTTAAGTTGATTGATAAATGGGAAATACGTCTGGAAACTCCAAATTTCAAACATCTCCTGCCTAGCAGGTGCATGCAAAAAATGTCCATTGGCGACAAAAGCACAGAACTTCATTGTTGAGTTATGAGAGATGTCCCCTCCGCCTTTTACTTAGTCAGTGACATTCTGAATAGATCTGCAATCAATTTGGTCCTAATTAATTACTAAGCCTGGTCCTGACTGGGGATAAGCCCATTGGCTTTGACAACAGTGAGAAAGCATTTCAATCAGCTCAATTTCTGCTGTATGAGGTTGAGGTTCCAATGGGAGAAGATGTCACCATCCCAGGACATGTACGTCAATTTACCATTCCCCTAAAAACTAAGCTAGGACAGAAACTCAAAAACAGGGATGCTTATATAAATTTGAATTATCACCTCCAACAGCAAGGTTTGTATTTACATCCAACACCCCTAGTTGACCTACAACATGACACCATTCAAATATAAGTGGATAACAGTGACCCTAGAAGTATCAATCTGGGTGCAGACACCTTTATTGGAATGCCCAACATTATTCTATTGAAATAGGTAATGAGATCATGGGACCAATTGCAAATGACTGTTACAACTTTGACAACGATATCCCTGCAGAAAAGAGTTTCACCCGGCAGTGGGGGATTTTCTTGGTGTACTCTTCCTGCCCTTATGGTGGGGAAGAGGTGACCTGTGACATCCGGAAGGATGAGGTGGTATTTCAAGTCAACAGTGACTACCTCCCATCCTTGAAACCTCATGTCCGGGCCAACACCATAACAAGAGATCAATCCACCCAAATGGAGGATACTGCCGAAATTGCCAAACCTAAGGTCTTTCCAGGATTTAAGCAGATGGTTGAAGAACAAATCAATCTTGCTGACACCTGTGAGACAGAGGAGCAAAAGCCGAAGTTGAAACAGGTGATTTTGGATTTTCAGGATATCTTTGCTGTGGATTTGTACGACCGTGGTCACACACAGATACATTCAACCTCCATACCTACGGACGCTGAGATGGCTCCCGTATTTGTGAAGCAATACAGTTGCCCCTTGCATCTATAGAGTCACTCATGGAGATTATTAAAAACGTAGAATAGCATGGGATAATTTGGTCAGTCCACAGTACTTTTAATAACCCGGTACTGGGGATACTCAAACCCAAGGGCCAATGGAGACTTTTCGCAGACCTTATGGAGTTAAATAAACAGGTCCACATGTCAAGATGGCCACTTCCCTACATCGATCAGGGACTGTCCCAGACCCAAAGGTCAAAGGTGTATACCGCCATTGACCTGACCAACCGTTACTGTACAGTACCCATGAGAGGGGAACATCAGTACAAGTGAACCCACGTGGGCCCTTTTAAATCAGTAACACAGCATACAAGTATGGGGATGCAGAATAATTCCTACAACAAATAATAAGGCAAAAAGTCTCCTTCAACTATTTAATTTTCAATTGCCAAACTAAGGAGTTACAACGGAAATCAACAGACGTTCAATCGTGTTCTCAATCATTTTGCATAAAAAACACACTTAAGTACTAAAAGTTCATCATAAGTGACGTCATACTTTATTTTTTTATTTTATTTTATTTGACAATTATATAGCACACATAGCCATGGGGTAAATACTGTGTGGCAAACTAAGAAAAGCCTATGAGGAGTTTTGATTGGCTTTTGGGGAACATCTAAGTATACTTTCTTTAAGGGATCGGGTTGTAATTGGGTATCTACAGTCAGGTGGACAACTTATGCCCACGTTTACTGCAAGTCATCTTCATCAGTTACTAGATACACATAGACCATTGTCTATCAACCTATAAGGACCTTCGTTATATGGCCTTCTATAATTGGTTGACACCTGTGTGCCCTTCCGGAACATTCGGTTCACTAGCAGCACATACGCTGATACCCCAGGTGCCAGCGGGTGGACTTGATTGTGTCTCCCCAGTCAATTAGCCCGACATCTCTCATCGCTCATGCCTTCTGCCATTCAAATTGTCATTGAGCTTGTCCTTGCAAAGTATCACAGCTCTTGAGAATAAAAGGGAGAATAGGCACACTGTTATCAGAGTCCAGGATTGTACGCCCAACTCCTATTTCCATCCTTGACCCACGTGACAGGAGACTGTATTTCGGCCTGTTTTGCAGAATTTTAATTGTCTTGAATTTATAAACTTGCCACTCATGGTGTTCTTTCTTGCACCTTAACAAGGGCTGTTTCAGCTTCTCACGGTCACTGTTCTTCAAGGATAGATAACCAGTTCTTGGCTGCTTCATCGTTTGACACCAGGCCAGACATCTATCTCAATCTTCAGCTATTTTCTTGCTGCCACACATCCCTCCGATCCTTCTTTAATCGCAGGTCTGAGCTTAATAAATATGTGACACTGCTGTCGAGAATTCTATATATTGGCAGCACCGCCTGCAGTCTATTAACTATGTATAGCTAGCCTTTAAGAACACTTAGTCTACTTGCGTTGCTCAATCTCTACAGTTTTAAAACAACTTGGATTTTCTGCAGTGCTCTTCACACGTGCAATCTTCATTCCACATATGAGAGCTTACTCGATTCTTTACTTCATCATCAGATTCTATAAAGTCTATGCATCTTCTTCTTCGACCATTCTTGTCAGTGCATCACGTTCATTTCTTGTGACATCACCAGCCTCTTTTTCTCTCATCTTCATATTCCTTCGGGGATATCCTCCAAGAGATTGTCTTCTCTGCGAGGGTACATCATATAGGGTTTTCTCAATGGATACCTTTTCTCGAAGACTCGCCATGGAATAGGCACAATCACTGGTGTTGTGCATGTCGCAATTTCTGGCTTCCAACATATAGGCAGAATGGGGGCAGAACTTCCTGCAGAGGCATTCAGCTGTACCTCTACACTCCCACCTCTGGTTGATTCATCAACCACTGATTCACCAGTCTCCACATCTTGGCATTCTCTCTTCTTTGTAGTCCAGATTTTCACTACTCCCTTCAAGGGATCCTGATGATTTAACATGTTCATCAACACTCCAGGTCATATAGCTCCACTGTCCATTCGGATTACAGTATACCCATCCTCCCACATATTTCTTGTGATTCCTTGGATTCAGGAACTTCATTCCCTTGGGTGCTAACATGCAGGCCTCTTCATGTTTTCTGATCTCTTTATCAGTCAATTCCTTGGGTCCAAACCCTGACTCGACATTGATCATGATCTTCATTCTAATGCTTTCTTTGCTATCTTCTTGCACTCTGCGATAATTATCCTGATCACACATAATCCAAACATTATCATCACCAATACTACTCCCAGAAGTTTGAACATATTCGCCATTCAGTGTGGGACCCATGAGAAGATAGACGCGAACCAGCTATCATCTGCAATATCTTCTGTCTCATCTTCCATCTTGTTGTGTAGATTTGTCAGCAACGTTATCACCTCTGTCAAGGTCCCTTTCTCGTCATCATGAGAAGGTATGAATGTACAACATGATTCTCTGATTTTGGCGCAAACTCCTCCATCCATTGCTGCAATCATATCAAGGTCATATCTGTTCTGGAGCGTCATCAATCTTCTAGCCCTCAGTTTTCCCCTGATAGCATTGAATACCTTTATGATGGTGTTGATCATCTTCAGAGGCTGCAGCGAGTGATCTGTTACCACTTTGCATTCGCCATTGTCTCTATCCCTGGCATAATGATAGTCGTGAAGATCAAAGCAGTTTTGCTGAATAGCCTATGCTCATAAGGCATAGCATGAAAGGCTTCTATTGATTTAGCAGAGAAATCATTCTCCCTCCTTGTTTTATTGAGGAATTCAAGTTATCTTCTCCTCTACAAATGGGCATCTGCTTTTGGAAATTCTTCAATGTTCAGGTCACTAATGCTGGAGCATGAATAAACACCATAGAACACATCCTTCCCCAGTCTTTTGCAGCTTCAATTAGGCTCTGGACCGACAAGCCCAATAGGGGTCTATCAGAACTACTGTTCCAACCTTCATGCCTGGTACACCAAAGACAAGCCCAATAGTGGTCTATCAGAACTACTGTTCCAACCTTCATGCCTGGTACACCAAAGATTTGGCCACACTGGTGATTTTCTCAAACTTTCCTCGTGCCATTAATTCTGAAACACAAGGATGCACTTGCTAGAGGTATTATCTGCAATGGTGTGATGCTTGAGCTAAAACATGGCCCTGATGCACTGTGCATTCTGGGGGCACTCAGAACCATAATGAATATTTATTCCATGCCTCACTGTAAGCTGCACTTGCTGAAAAACATGTTTTCAACGTTATTCGTTGCTGAGACTGGTATGCATGCCTCAGTCAAGGACACGGCGCGTGGAAAGCTAGGATCCACAGGTGCCGGCTGGTACCAGATAAATAGGTTTGTTATGGTTTGCTATGCCTGCGCCAAGGTCTCAAGATGAGTTATGGAATTGTTTTCCGTGCTGCTTTAAGAGAGGGAAGCGCTTTGCTGGGTTTCTGGTGATTAGTACTAACACCAATACAGCCTTTCTGAAATAATACAACATTCTGCACTTGAGGAATGTTCTAATTCTAATGGCGGCTACCACACCCCTAGTTATTACTGTACCCAGCCTAAGGTTCCGCCTTCAGGGCTCTCCCTTATGTTACAACATCCTTATGATACAGCACCTGCTGTAAATGGGTTTAGCTACACAAGCTTCTTTTGAGCACTTATTCGCTCCTCTTTTTAGATTCTCTTAGACCAAGGATTGGCCATTACCCAATTAATGTGTAACATTTTACTATAACCAAAAAGGTCTTGAATCATTTTCAACAAACAATCAGGTTGATGTTCTCTTTGGACAATCGACTCAAAACACTTTACATGCCCAGTGAGTCAATATGTTTGAGAGTTAGTACCAGACAGCAAACATGTTTTTCAAAAGAGACACACTAACTCTTGGTTGTTGCTTTGCTATATTTATCTCATCTCAACTATGTGTGCAATACTGGATGCATTAAAGTTCACTAATGCACTACAAAAATTGTACCAACTATGAATTACTGTTTGTTTATATTTGTATGTCATGATTTGACTGACTAATGACAAAAGTAATGTCCTGTTAAGTAACACTGCATGCCACTCTAATTCTAAGACTAATGCTTAGGGATGTTGTGAGCACACATGCATATGAATACTGCATTTATTCTTTGTTTGCATATTCAGAATGACAATGACCACCTTAGTTGTTTTAAAGCTTTCTTGATTTCTACTTACAATACATGTAAATAAATACACGTCCCTGAATTCATGGGGCACATAACAAATTTGTGAGTTATTGCAGAACATTCCTGTTATCCCACCACATGTGAGCACCAGTCATAACACTTACATGCTGGGTTTCTGGTGATTAGTACTAACACCAATACCGCCTTTTTAAAATAATACAACACTCTGCACTTGAGGAATGTTCTAATTCTAACAGCGGCTACCACAACCCTAGTTATTACAAGACTAGTATGCATGCCTCAGCCAAGGACACAGTGCTGGGAAAGCTAGGATCCACAGGTGCCGTCTGGTACCAGATAAAAAGGTTTGTTATGATCGGCCACCAGGGGGCGCACGGATGGAGACGTTCCCCGTGTGAGCTCCGCGCAAGGGTCCCGGAAAGTGGGTTGAGCCCCCACCACGAGACCCCCGCCGGCTGGAATAGCGTCGGATCCTGGTGTCGGAACCACCCAGGCATCGTCTGGTTCCAACTCCGATCGAAATTGGACCTTGCATTCTGGAGAAATACTCTCCCGCGTCACATCGAAGGGGGACGGGTGAGGCCTGGAAGCTTCCAGCACACGTTGCATCGATACGATCCTACGGAGCCTGCTGTGACGCGGATTCCCGGTTCGGCTGAACCCCACGAGAAGGTACCTGCAATCAAAAAGACGCACGGACCTGCAGGAGGTTTACAGGGAGTGAGCCACGCGACCTCAAAATCAGTGGCCAGGCCGCAGCAACCCCCACGTCGCAGTGGCCTCACGCAGGTGGAGACCACATACGCGTCCATAGTGGACCTCCCCTGGACTCCGGGCCGCGTCTTGCGCGCCGAGCCCCGGTGACCTGAGCGGCGGCGGAGGGAGGCCCTTTCTACGCGGATCTGCCAAGCCCTCCTCCGAACTTTCAGCTCTTCTGTGAGCTCGCCTGAGGAAAGACACACTCAACGTAGGCCATTCCGGGGTACTGGGACTACGCAGCACGGCGCCTCATATTTCCACTTTTCACAGGCCAAAGTGGGCTGAGGGTTGGGCCCCTGGTCTCCAGGGCGTGTGCCCTCCTCGGCCCCCATCGTGACCCTAGCACCTGCTGGTCCCATTGAACTAACACTCCGCCTGGCCAGGACTTTTCCTGCGGGGACCCCCGGACACAGCTGCATGTACCCCTTGGAGGTGGCTCCTCCACGGAGGCCCTCGCCCTCACACAGCGTTCCGATACACCATCTATTGGACATATAAGAGATTTGTCCTACCTCAAGAGGTCTCAACTGAATCTATCTGGACCGCAAGACGCACTGCACTACTGGAACTCTGTGCAGACGTTGACCTGAGAGCACCCCATTGTATGGATGTGACCCCACTACTCATGGACCCTAAGGACAAACTGGCAAAGTATACGTTTTCCCCATCGCAGGAAGACCCCCAGGGCCCCGACGAGCAAATGATGGCTTCCCAAGGGTCTGAGGCCGCCGCGACCAAAGGGGACGTAGCTGACCTACTCAAAGAAATGAGAAGTATGAGGGCAGACATAGGGGGTCGAATTGACAAGATTACGCAAAGGATGGATAAAATGGATGACAGAGTGGAGCAGCTCGAACACAATCAGACCTCCCTAAACACGCTGGAAGCCCAGATGGACCTTCGTATTGCACAGTTAGAGCACAAGGAAGAAGAAATTAAGCTGAAAGTGGACGATCTTGAAAACAGAGAACGCCGCAACAACATACGTGTCCACGGTATTCCTGAAAAAGAAGGAGAAACTGACCTTGATTTGAAACAAACCATTCACAGCATCCTAAAACTCCTCTTTAAAGACGATCTGATAGACGAACCCAAAATTGATCGCATTCACAGAGCAGGAGGCAGGGCAGGGGGCCCACGTTCAGTCCTAGTCAGATTCCACAACTACGCTGATAGGACCCGCATCTTGGAAAAAGCTAGAAATGCCCCGCCACTCACCATGGGTGACACAACTGTCTCTCTTTATCAGGACTTATCATCACTCACGCTTGCCCTAAGGAGGAAATGTATCCCAATTACAAAGATGTTGAAGGACAAGGGAAACAGATATCGCTGGGGTTACCCGTTCTCTCTCACCTTTGAGTGGCAAGGCTCAACAATAAAGCTCGCTTCGGAAAAAGAAACTACAGACTGCACAGCTGATCTCCTGGGCGACCAAGCAGAGGACTCCTCCCAGGGAGATCCAAACAAAAAAGGAGCTGAATGGCACATCAAGGGCCCCCGTCGAAGGCGGATCCAAGGGTCCAGGAAATTTCGGAGGATGAATAACTCGCAAGACATGGAACATTAACTTGGACAGATGACTTGTGTGCACAATTGCTGAGGATAATGGCTTCTTCTGATGGGCACTTTTTGCCCGACCATGCCACTTAGGACCCCGCCCGGGGTGGCGCGTAACCAGGTTGCAGTGTCGATTGGGATGGTACCCGCATATTGAAGATCATTGTGCCACATGTCTCCCTTGAGGCGCTCCTCGACTGCAATATGTTAACTTGCCCGAGCGCATGGAGCACTCGATTCTGTATGCATGAGAAACCTGGCGAAGGATATGAGGTAATATCCACGCAGTAAGGACACCCTTGGGGGGGTTGATAGTACTATTCCGAAGCTGCGGATTGTTAGAGTTTTTGTATGAGTTGTTTGTTGGGGGCTCACTGTTATATATGCTTGTAGTAAGATGGGACCGCTTGTTCTTGCGGCCACCACTGATGGTCCGAGTTCGACTGGGTGAGGTTAACCCAGACGGATCGGGCGCCGATCATAAAGAGGACAGGGGGAGGTGGGGAGGGGGGGGCGGGTGGGGAATATTTCATCGAGCACAACTCAGACTTGGAGAGAGGAACAGCACAATATGCGTAAATGTGAGGGCTCCACACACGAAAATGGCATGGAGACAGGCGTACTCGAGGCGCACATACACGTACATAACTTAAAATGGCACATACACTCTGCACGGACACGATACGTATCTGCACACTTAATGTCAAGGGACTGAACTCCCCTACCAAAAGATCCATGGTGGCCAGGGAATTTAGGAGATCGAAAATTGACATTCTTTTCCTTCAGGAAACGCGATATCGAAAGGGTGAGGAGAGAACGATCCCATCCCGGGAAATTGGCTCCACTTTTTGGAGCTCGGGCACTTTGAAGAAAGCGGGAGTGGGGATCATAATCCGCAAAAGCCTGCGGAGCACGATCATGGAGACATGGACAGATCAGGAGGGGAGGGCTCTCATAGTCATTGCGAACATAAGGGGCACGATAGTCACCCTTGCCACACTTTACGCACCTAATCAGGGGCAAAACAGATTTTTACATAGAATCAGGGAGAAGGTCTTTGGAATGGCCAGAGGACACACGGTCCTCGGTGGGGATTTTAACACATGGATGGATAGCTCCTTAGACAGACAATCTAAAGCAGATACAGTAGACCCGCCCGGTACCAAAAACGAGGCAAGCATCAAACTGTCTCTTGACCTCTTTGGCCTCACTGATTCCTGGCGCCACTTACACCCGTTGGAGAGAGGCTTCACTTTCCATTACCTCCCCCATGACACACTTACGCGCATTGATTACATTTTCCTCTCAGAGCACCTTTTGCGCATCTTGCAGGCAGCTAATATACAAGTCTCCGCATGGACGGACCACGACATGGTGATGGTGGATATACCCTGGCACGATCTGGCCCCACGAAACTCCAAATGGAGATGTAATGATTCCTTATGGGCTGACTCTGTCTTCAGGGAAAACTTCGAGACTGAAATCAAGCAATTTTTCCTTATCAATGATACAGGGGAGGTGGGGAAGACACACGTTTGGGAGGCCGCCAAGGCAACGCTGAGGGGAATACTAATAAAGGAGGGAGCCGATAAAAAAACGTGAATGTGCCCTGGTAGAGGCAGATATAAGGGGAAGGCTTGGGAAGGCCCAGGATATGGCACAGTCATCTCCATCCGAGAGATCTGTATATATCGCTGAAGCCCGCCGTCTCAGGGAAGAGTTGAAAATACTCATCGCCGGTAAGACGGCCCAGACCCTGCAATATCTCAAGCAAAAATACTATGAGAAGGGCGACAGGGCCGATGCTCTCCTGGCTGCCCGCCTTCGCGCGCAAAAAGCGGAGAGATGGGTTGAAATGATTGAGAGACTGGACGGCACTCTCACGGACACGGTAGTTACAGCCCCCGAAGAGATACAGGAAGCATTTGCCAGCTTTTATGAAGACTTATATATGTGCGACCCGCCCCCCCCGTAGGGAACATAGACACATATCTGAAGGATTTGCGAATCCCCACACTAACACCCACTGAAGTGGATTCCTTAGACATGCCTGTCCTTGAAGAGGAAGTCATAGAGGCCATCAAGAGGTTGAAGACGGGGAAAGCCCCGGGGGACGATGGATTCACACCTGGGTTTTACAAAACGTTTTCCCCCTTTATTGCCCCTTTCCTTACATCATTGTTTAATCACATCTTTGTTACAGGCCAAGCACCTCCATCCTTCTCACAAGCCCTCCTTGCTGTCATTCCAAAAGAAGGCCGTGACCCCAGGCACTGTAGCTCATATCGCCCCATCTCCTTACTTAACATCGATGCGAAGATATACGCTAGAGTAATTGCGGCCCGGTTAGAAACATTCCTCCCTAGATTGATAAATTCCGACCAAGTTGGATTCGTCCTTGGCAGACAAGGCGCGGATACGATGAGGAAAACGCTGCATTTAATCCATGAAGCGCAGGAGATGGAAGGAGACCCGTCCCTTCTGTCCCTCGATGCCGAGAAGGCCTTTGATCGGGTCTCATGGGAATTCCTGGAGAGGGTACTGAGTTCATATGGGCTAGGACCACAGCTCTCCCGTGCCATTAAAGCACTTTATAGCTCCCCCATGACGTCAGTGGCGGTGAACGGGGGATACTCTTGTTGGTTTCCCCTTGAGAGAGGCACAAGGCAAGGTTGCCCACTGTCGGCAATCCTATTTGTGATGTCTCTGGAGCCACTGGCACAAAAGCTGAGAAATGACGCCAGAGTTAGGGGTATCACAGTGGGCGACCGGGAATATAAATTGGGCCTATACGCTGATGATATTCTGCTACATGTGACTGACCCCTTAGACTCGATCCCGGCGGCATTTAGCATCATTGAGGAATATGGAGAGCTTGCGGGGCTGAAAATCAACACAGGGAAATCTGTCCTCCTTCCAATAGATAAACGCAAAGACTCCGATGCCAAGCGCTTCACCCCTTTGGGAGTAAAAGTCAGCCTCACCACGCTCCGATACTTGGGCATTAATGTCACCCGTGAACTTGGATCCTTATATGAGGCCAACTTTCCCCCAATGTCCCTTGCTCTTCAGAAAGATGTCCAAAGGTGGTCCAAACTTACCATTTGATGGCTAGGGCTTTTAAATGCTATAAAAATGGTCCAGCTCCCTAAGATACTATATCTCTTTCAAATGCTCCCTATTAAAATGCCCCCAGAATACTTTACAGACACGAGGAAATTGATATTAAACTTTCTATGGCACGGCCAGAAGCCAAGAATCCCGAGATCTCTCCTTCAACTCAGAAAGGATAACGCTGGGGTGGGTCTTCCAGACATTGAGACATATTATAGAGCCACTCAGCTTAGAGTCCTTGTCCCACATTTCAGACAGCAGTCTGAGCCCCAATGGATAGCACTCGATAATTATCACCTTCGTCCCTTCATCATGTGTGAATGGCTATGGGTGCCCGGACCACAACTACGTAACACTGTCAAATCTCACCCCATCATAGGCACGATATGGTCAATATGGAAACCAGGGAGGAAAATGGTGGGTGTCACAACATGGCCCGCCCCACTGGGGCATCTCTGGTCACCTGGGATCCGAGACACAATTCCCGAGCCAGGAAGTTTTGAAACATGGTACCAGGCGGGGCTAGAAAGGGCAGGCCAATTGCGCCAAAACGACTCCTTCATTACCATTCAGGAGTTGCAGGAAGCCCTAGGCATAGGTAACCTCTCGGTCTTCATGTATCTTAGACTCAAAGGGGTAATGACTAGATCAGTATGGAAACAACAGTTACAGAGAGACCTCACACCGTTTGAAAAGATCCTTGATTCATGCACAAGCTCCAAAGGCCTGATCAGTGCTATGTACCTTGCACTCATTGATATTGATATTAAACCCTCCTTGACACTTAAAGGCAAATGGGAAGTAGACATGGGCAGGCAAATCTCTCCAAAGCTATGGTTACAAATGTGCAGACGAACGGCGAAATCATCCCTATTGTGTCAATACAAATTACATGCTGTCAAACTACTATACAGGTGGCAATACGACCCTGTCCGCCTGGCCAAAATGTACCAGGGAGTAAGCCCGAATTGTTGGAGGGGATGTGGGAAGCGGGCCGATTACTGGCATATGTGGTGGGGATGCGCACAGGTCCCGATCTACTGGTCAGAAGTCCTTAGCTGGATCAGGGACCTTGACGGAGAGGAAAGAGAGAAGCACCCACTACTCGTTTTGTTTTCCTTAACTGAAACTGAGGATAGAATGGTGGTGGCGTGCAAAATGGTACAGAGCTTACTGATGGCTGCTCGAGCATGCCTTACCATGACATGGAAAAGGCCCACGCTCCCCAGCAAGAGTGAATGGCGAGCAGTCGCACTGAGCATATACAGAATGGAATGCCTGACTGCAGCATTGCACGGGGACCGTGCCACTGTAGAGAACACTTGGTTGGAGTTTCGTTCCGCATATGCTTTGTGAAACGTGCCTGAATTACGCTTTACCTAAGGTTATTATGGTTTAGTGCCTGAAATGACTCGAGTGCGTGTCAGCTGAATCAATGCATGACTTCTATGCCCAACGCCATGACTAAAATGGCGGTTTAATGGTTTTGTTTAACGCTCTCTTTAGTTCCAGGTCTGTTATCATGTGCGGGGGGTGGGAGTTGAGGGGTGGGATATAATTAGAAACAAAGGTTCGGTTTTCTTGTTATCCGAAATAAGAGATTGTAACTCTACTTACATGCTCGCTTTCTTTGTAAACAAGAGATGTAAGCTGCATTTATGTGATTGTAAAGCTTTTTGAAAACCAATAAAAGTGAAATTTAAAAAAAAAAAAAAAGGTTTGTTATGGTTTGCTATGCCTGCACCAAGGTCTCAAGTTGAGTTATGGAATTGTTTTCCATGGTGCTTTAGGAGAGGCAAGCGCTTTACTCCTTGGGGATACTGTCGGTTGACCCGGCCGGCAGTCAACGGTCACTCATCAATGCGCAGGAGCTAATACCAGAAGGTTTGAGAAATTGCCATCCCTTATGTGGAGCTCTGGAAAGGTCAGGAGGGAAAAGCACAAAGACCTCATTTGGAGGGGGGATGCCTTGTTCTGACATACCTGTGGGCTGTTTTGCTCTCGGCCTGGCTGTTATAGGGGTCTTCCAGCCGCTTTTGGCAAGATGAGGGATTCAGTTACACCCATGGTGATGTATTCTTGCTAACTTACTGGCCCTCATTACGACCCTGGCGGATTTTTTCCGCCATCAGCGGACTTTTCCGCCATGGCGCAAAGTCTCTTTACGCCATGGCGGATGGCGGACTTACCGCCCCATTCCGAGGTCGGCGGGGCGGTAAGTCCCCATTGACCCATTTACCCTTCCCCATTCCCATTTCGGCCCCATAGGGCTCAATGGGAGTGGGGAAGGTGTTAATTACGCCACCGTACACTACGGTGGCGTAATTAACACCGAGGTCCCAGAGCGCCATGGATTTTTACGCCCGCAAAAAGCGGGCGGAAAAATGACCATGGCGCTCTGGGAACTCGTAGTTGGCGGTAAGGGGTCGGCGCAGCTAACGCTGGCGCAAACCCCTTACCGCCAGGGTCCTAATGAGGCCCACTGTCTTTTCTGTGATTTACTTCTGTGTTATCACTTATTGCTTTATGTATGTTTAACTATGAATAAATAGCTGTATAAGTGCTCCTTATCTTCTAACTGCACGTGTGGGTGTGAGTTATTGTTCTGCCTACCTGCGTTCAAAGTATTTGCTCTGACCTGCAAATGTATTGGTGATAAATAACTGTCCGTGCAGTCTTGGCGAGCAATACATGTTTGCCAACGAGGATGCGATATTTGTAATGAATTGCTCCAAATATTAAAGAATCTGTTTGAACGCAGATAGGCTTTGCTTACATTGTAAGTGAAAGTTTGTTTTCATTTGGCAGTGAGTGTCAGACTGTATTAATCTGTTGTTTTTTTTTGTGTGCTTGCTTGCGGGAGTGACTGCAGAGTGGAAAGAAAAAAAAAGGTTTTACAAATTACTGTAATGATGAATAGTTTGTTCAGAAAAAAGGGTGTTCCCGCTGGTGCTGAATGTCCCGATGTTATGATCCCAGGGTGTGCTAAAGGCCCATATGATAAGTTGGCCCAGGTGTGGGCATGTGGCATTGGGCTGAGTGGGACGATGGTTTGGGAGAAGCTGCTCCGTCAGAAGTAATGTTTGTTTACAACAGATTTCAGTAGAGAAGAGACGAAAGGAATGCGCCGCGCTACGCAGGCGGGGTTGGGTTCTCTTGCATGCCTACAGGAAAATTCATCTGAAAAATGTGGAAATGAAAGAAAATATTTTGCAATTAGAAAAACACTTGGCCGCTAAACAGCAGATAGTGTTAATGCAGGAATTACAAATGAAACTTTTTAAAGACAAGGTTGATAAGTATCAGGCTGTGGCAGGGAGGTCAGCAGTCAGAGTGGCCCGGTACAAGTATAGGAAAAGACGAGGGGGGGGTCAACCAAAGGAAAGTGGCAGCTGTAATCGCTACCGCAGTTGTGGATTGGGACCCTGATAAGTGGGATGGAGACATTTTTGTCTCAACAAGCCCAGAGAGTAGCTCGGCAAATTAGTTAGATTCCAAAGCAGAACTTAATCAAAAGACAGTGGTGGCTAAGCCAGTTAGAAGTCAGCGTGCCGGACCCCACCCGCACAATCCTGCAGGCGGGGTTGTGGATTTAACCACGTTGGAAGATTACACTGAGCAGGAGGTTGGGGAAATGATTACTTGTTTGAGACAAAAGTCAAGGGAACCTTTACTGACATGGAAGATGTGATTGCTAGATGGGGGCGCCGCAGGGTTGTTGGTAGATTCCACAGACTCACCGGGCTTTTTTCCTTTGTCAACTGACACCAATGTACAGGAGGTCTTAAGTGCAGGGCCGCCCCCTGACGATGATAGGCAAGCTTCACGGTTGTCTTTGTTGCACCTAGCAGCCCAGGCATGTTACCAGAGATTGGCCTAGCGAGGAAAAGAAGCGGTACACTTTGAAAGAGGCAATTCAAAAGTTCAGAGAGCATGCTATGAAGGAGGCAATTCATGCAGATGAACCAGGACACATGGGGGTCCTGCCGCTTTCAGTTTCAACCAGGAATATGGTGATAAGAACTGCTCCGCCCACATACAAAAGTGTGATTATGACTTTGCTCTTAGGTATAACGGGCAAACCCACTGATGAAATGGTTGATGCCATCCGATAACTGGCAGACTTAGGGGAGTGGGACAAGAGTGATGACAAGCTGTGGGAGAGAGATGGGCATAGTGAGAGAAGAACTGAAGGCAGGAGGCAAGATAGTAGAAACTCACGAGTGTCCAGAAAGGACATGTTTTTGGCTCTGTTAAAAGATGGTGTGCCACGAGACGAAATTGATGGCATTGAAACCAGGGTAATGTATGAACTATACAAAAAGAGAGGGCTTGCAGCCAAAGAGTGCTATAAACAGGTTAAGAAACAGGTGGTGACTAAGCCACAGACGGACATCTCACCTTCCGCCCCTCCTGAAGAAGAACAGGAAGAAGGGTCTATGGGGATTCCTTCCCCATACCAGCCAATTTATGCTGATTTAAGGAAGGTGGTGAGTGCGATGTTAGAGGCAGAGTCAGTTTACACTCATTCAAAATTTGACTAGGGTTACAGCCAAGCTCCGGCAGCGTCCGCTCGCATAAAAGTTGATAGGCAACCCCAAGTTAATGTTAAGATTTTTTGGGGGACAGGAAATACGCATTGGGGTGCGAGCATTGATAGACACCGGGGCGGATGGCCTCTCTGATTCATGGAAATCCAACACGATTCAAAGGCAGACACTTTACCATTACAGGTCTAGGGGGGAAGGAGACCCCCGCAGTACAAACTGAAGTGAAGATGAAAATAGGCAATTTGACTAGGCAGAAATACCAACTGTTGATTGTCCCGATACCTGAGTACATAATTGGCTTTGACATTCCACAAGGATTGACTTTAGGACTTGGAGGTAAAACGTATCAGTTTGAGGTGAGTGCATTGACTTGCAAACCCATCACCATAGGCAAATTGAAGATGCCCCCCGTGCAGGTGCCTGTAGCAACGAAGCGGGTAGCGATGAAACAGTACCACATTCCCCGGGGCACAAGGAAATTTCAGACACCTTCTCAGGGTACGTGGAGGCGGGTGTGTTACGCCCTATTACTACCGCGTGGAACAACCCACTCTGTCCTGTCAAAAAAGGGGATGGGTCTTGGAGGATGACCGTGGATTACCATGAGTTAAATAAACACACTCCTCCCTTAGTGCCCGCAGTCCCAGATGCCATTACCTCTTGATTGAGAATTCCCAAATGTTTGTCGGGACCTGGTATGTAGTGGTAGATTTAGCCAATGCATTTTTCTCTGTGCCAATTGCTGAAGAGTGCCAGGAGCAGTTTGCATTCTCTTGGAACGGGCATCAGTACACCTTCATAAGGTTACCTATGGGGTACATACATAGCCCGACCATCTGTCAGCGGCTGGTGGCAGAGCACTTGGACAAGATACTGTGTAAACCTGACATACATATCTCTCACTATATTGATGATATTTTGATTCAGGACAAGGATGAGCGAAATGTGCAAAACCAGTTAGAAGTCATTTTGGAAGGATTGAAGAAGGAAGGGTGGGAGATTAACCCGAACAAAATTCAAGGTCCAGCTGAGACAGTGATATTCCTAAGGATTCAGTGGCATAATGGGCATCGAGAGATGGTGCCGAATGCCTGACAGAAAATACTTAAGTTCACCACTCCAATGAACAAAAAGCAAGCTCAGCAGTTCATAGGGCTGTTTGGGTTTTGGAGACAGCACATTCCCCATTTAGTGCAGATACTGGCTCCCCTCTACAAAGTGACATGAAAGAAATATGAGTTTCAGTGGGGGGAGGAGCAGCAAAAAGCATTTGATTTGGCAAAAGACACTGGGCCTCATCACAACCTGTCAGGTCCGGACCGCAGTGATTCCGTGACGGCGGAAATAAAGTTTCCGTGTCCGCAAGGTTGCGGAAAAAAAGTCTGATTACGTGATGTCGGTCACGCGCACCACTCGGACGCGGAAACGTTGTTACCGCCGTCACGGAAAAAGCCACGGAAACGTACATAGCGCTGCCACGAGCAGCGCAAAACCTGTGTCCGCCTCCGTCGCCACGGACACGGAACCGGAAACACCATGATCACCAAAACCGGAAACAGAGAGGCGGCGACCATATAAAGCACAATACATTTCCATCCAGAGTCAGCACAAGCTCAATCCACACAGTGAGAAGGCAAAAGGGAACACCAGCATGTCTGCCAGTATTCCAGCTCAGAGGCAGCGAAAACAGCACTTCAGTGAGGTGGAGCTTACTGTTTTGGTGGAGCATATCGTTGAGCATGCCGAGATGCTGTTCAGCGCCGATCAACGGCGTGCCACACAGAAGCAGAGGAAGGAAGTGTGGGCTGAAGCAGCACGC
The DNA here is from genome assembly GCF_040938575.1 of Ambystoma mexicanum. Lineage (NCBI taxonomy): Eukaryota > Metazoa > Chordata > Amphibia > Caudata > Ambystomatidae > Ambystoma > Ambystoma mexicanum. The sequence goes on from NC_090937.1 coordinate 529,759,895, forward strand.
AAGTGCACTGCTGTGGGCGTGACTACGAGGAGCGTCAAGGACTGCCACAAGCAATGGGACGACCGTAGGCTGAGGGTCCGGAACCTGATCTCCAGACACCGCCAACACAGCAGTGGGACAGGTGGAGGACCCCCTTCCCCACTGAGGCTGCAAGCATGGGAGGAGCGTTGCAGCAGTATCCTCCACCTGGAGGGCATCCATGGGATCGGGAAGGCTGAGGCAGGAGTGTGCCCACCTGCAGATGCTGGTAAGTGCGCAAACATGAATGTCATATGAGAATAAGTTGATGGCATGACAGGGCCAAAGGAGCCATTAACAACCCCCCCCCCCGGGCAGTGCATGACAGGGCCAAAGGACCCATTAACAACCCCCCGCCCGGGCAGTGCATGACAGGGCCAAAGGACCCATTAACAACCCACCCCGGGCAGTGCATGACAGGGCCGAAGGACCCATTAACAAACCCCCCCCCCCCGGGCAGTGCATGACAGGGCCAAAGGACCTATTAACAACCTCCCCCCTCCGGGCAGTGCATGACAGTGCCAAAGGACCCATTAAAAACCCCCCCGGGCAGTGCATGACAGGGCCAAAGGACCCATTAACAACCCCCCCCGGGCAGTGCATGACAGGGCCAAAGGACCCATTAACAACCCCGCCCCCCTGGGCAGTGCATGACAGGGCCAAAGGACCCATTAACAAACCGGGCAGTGCATGACAGGGCCAAAGGACCCATTAAGAAACCCCCCCCCCCTGGGCAGTGCATGACAGGGCCAAAGGACCCATTAACAACCCCCACCACCCCCTGGGCAGTGCATGACAGGGCCAAAGGACCCATCAAGATCCGTATGGCCACCAACATCACATCAATGCACACCCCCAACAATCAGATGCATGAAACTAACACTATTGAATGATCAGCCTGTATGATGCATGTGATGCACCCAGCAGGCACCACCACAACACTAATTACATGTCCTCTGTGTACCCACAGCTGAATCAAGTGACAGTGACACGGCACAACCCGCCAGCCAGACTGCACCGATACACGTCCAAGCCACTGCACCTGCACAAGAGGATGCTGCCAGCAGTTCGGCATCACTGCACCCAGTAACAACAGCAACAAATGTGCCGGCAACCACCACCGAAACCCCCAGCGTCTCGACGCTGCCTGAGCCAACACAGGTGCCACAGGAACCCATCATGGTCACTAGAACCAACACAGAAGGCAGCTGCACTGCAGTTGAGGTGGCCTGTAGCGACAACAGTGCCCAGGCAGAGCACCCTGATACTGGCCCTCAGGGGGAGATGGCCACATTTGATGACCTGGGATCCTTTCACCAGCTTGAGTTTAGCCCCACATCATTCAGAAGTCCCCTGAGCTCACCCACCCCATCTATGGCAGAGCTCAATTCCCGCATGCAGCGGATGGAGGAGCAGCAGGCTACCCTCACACAGCTGGTGGAGAGGCAGCTTGAGGAATATCGGCTGCAAAGGGAGTGCTACAGCACGTCAGTGCGTCGACTGTCAAGGTCAATAGGACGCTTTGCCAGCACTATTGTCACCCTGGCACACCATGTGCGGGAGGGCACTGATAACACCTCCAGGATCATAGAGAGCCTGTTGATTGGGCAACAGGCAAATATTGCCCGTATGCCATCCATACCTGATTCGGTGCCATCAAATACCACCACCGCATCCAGCTCCACTACTGACAGTCCAAGGAGGTGCTCGAGTCGCCTAACGGGGCTCTCGGGCAAGGATACACAAGCCCAGAAGCACACACGGAAGTGATGGCATGTGTGCGGGGCACTGCAGGACACATGTGGACTTGAAGGGTGTGAGGGGAGAGTATGTTTGGGTGGTGGGGGAGGTCGTTTTGGGTGTTTGGACATTGGGGCATGGGTGGGGGTGGGTACGTTTGGGCGGTGGGGGAGGTTGTTTTGGGTGTTTGGACATTGGGGCATGGGTGGGGGTGGGTACGTTTGGGCGGTGGGTGGGCACGGGTGTACAATTTCCATTACCATTGCACCTCCTTCCCTGTTGTCAATTCTTTAATACATCTTAATTTTAAATCTAAACATACATGTGTCATTTGCAGTACTACAAATCATTTATTGTCATCATCATGTGCATGCATTGCTGTGAATGTGCTGTGTCTCAGAAGTAGATGCAAATCAGTTCATCCCGTGCTCTTTGGCCATCATGTGGCCCCCAGGGGGAGGTGGTGACATCCCATCCCCATCCCCATCCCCATCTCCATCTCCATCTTCTTCATCTCCGTCTGGAGGCATTGGGATGTTCCTGTGCAGGCTGATATTGTGCAGCATGGCACATACCAGTGTGATTTTAACCCTCTTCACTGGGCTGTATAGCAGTGCCCCACCAGATCTGCTCAAGCAGCGGAACCGGGCCTTCAGCAGTCCAAATGTCCTCTCAATCATTCCACGTGTGCAGATATGTGCCCTATTGTACGCCTCTTCATGCCTGTTCCTTGGCCTCCGTACAGGTGTCATCAGCCATGGCGTGAGTGCATATCCATGGTATCATGTCTTCACCTGATGCTGTGCTATCTTGTATCATTGTTCATTCATGTATATGTGTCAAGCAGTGGTTGGAAGTGATTATTGGCCATCACAGTTGATGCAGCCAACTGGATATCGGCATACACATGTACGTGCACGTGTACTCTGACCTGTCGGTGACATTCGATTGTGATTATGGCATAGTGCAGTGCTGTGCACACATGGCAGAGTCACTCCATTGTGTAGAAGTAGTTAATGCAGGACGTCTCATTTACAGGCATAATGTGAATTGGGAGGTCAGTGTCCCATTTGTGGGTGGGTGTTAGCAGTGGCACAAGGTGTATGGGACAGTGGAAGTATCGGCTGTGTGTGTCATGTGGCAGGGTGGGTACGGGCACACAGTGGTGACCTGTCATGTCTTACTTCGTGATGTTTGTGGTACGCAATCTATTTGGTTGATGGCAGGTGCCGTGATGCATGTGCAGTCACAGCGCCACACTCACATTGCCCATTGTCCTGGAGACACACACACCACTTCAACAGGGTCAGAGCATTGTCAGCTGTACTCACCTAATAGCCAGGTGTTTTGTCCAGCATAGCGTTCCATGTACCGTGGCAAGGTGGAATTGCGCAGTACCATTGAGTCATGGGTTGAGCCTGGGAAATGTGCACAGCAGTGTGTAATCAGTTGCATGGCATCACATACCATCTGTACATTCAGTGAGTGGTACTGTTTCCTATTGCGGAAGACCATCTCAATTGCACGTGGTACTGTCAGCTCGATGTGGGTGCAGTCGACTGCACCAATGCAATTTGCATGGCTGCTATGGCATGGAAGGCCAACTTGGTGGCAATGACCTCGGGGAGGGTACGGGGTAGGGCTATGTGTTCGGACACATGGCGCAACAGGGCATCCAGTACCTGGACCAGGATTTTCGAAAAACAGGGTTGTGATATGCCATGCAGCTCACCGACCGTGTGTTGATAGGTGCCAGTGCCAAGGAAATGCAGCACAGACACTACCTTCAGGAGGGGGGGTGGCGGTGGGGGTGTCTATGTGGCTGCTGATGTTGTCCTCAATCATGGCAGTGATGTACAGGATTGTGAGACGGTCCAGCCGGTATAGTGTGTGGATCTGTCCAGGGGTAAGGTTATAGGGTGAGGCCCTGATGCGTGTTATTGCTGGCTGCCTGTGGGGTTGTGCCGGATGAACAATGTGGTTGGCCATGGGTGCAGGGTTGGCTGGTTGGTGCCTACGCCTCTTCCGCCTCTGCCTCCTCCTCTGCACCATTACTGCCATCATGTGCAGTGCTGCCTGTTGGTTGAGTAGGCCCAGTCCCAGTGCTGCTAGAGCTGCTGCCTGTATGTTTCTGTGTTGTGTTTGGCTGGGTGTGGCCCTTTTGTAGGCTCCCAGTGTGCTACTGGGTCCGGCTGGGCTGATTCAGTGCACCTGTGCCCTGATTCAGTTCAGCAAGCACTGTTTAATGTCTTGTTCGCGGTGGCGACGGTACCGCTTCCGTGATCACGGTTTTAACGCAATTTTTCTGGCGGTGTTTCCGTGTCCGCGCTAGTTGTGATGCTTGCAGTGTTTCATATTGCCGGTAACGGGGCGGTTTCCGTGGAGGTGGATTTTCCGGGGACCTTTACTCCGCGGTGGCGGTTTGGGGAGGTGCTATTTCCGGGGACATGGGTCATGATTGGGCGGACGTGGAAACGGTGCCGGTATGGTTTTAACTGCGGTGTTAACTCCGGACCAGTGCACTTGTAATGAGGCCCACTGTGTGCAGGTGCTTGATTTATGGCCATTGAAAGAAGGCGAAGTGGAATTGAATGTGTCTGCGCAAGACAATTACGCTAACTGGAGTTTGTGGCAGAAACCGGACAGGAAACGTGTGCCATTGGGGTTCTGGAGTCATAAGTTGCCCGATGCTGGTAACTCATACACTCCGTTCGAGAAGCAGTTGCTGGCATGTTATTGGGCCCTGGTCGATACTGAGCAAATGACAGTGGGGCATGATGTATTGATGAGGCCGGAAATCCCGATCATGCAATGGGTGTTGAGCTCTCCTAAAACACACAGAATAGGACACGCTCAAGAAGCTAGCATAATTAAATGTAAATGGTACATTCAAGAGAGAGCCAAATCAGGGAATGGTGGCGTTGCAAAATTACATGAGCAAGTAGCCAACATGCCACCCTCAGATTACATACCACCGGAAGTGTCTGAGAAACGCAAGTCTCCTGTGAAATGGGGAGTACCTTATGGTGATCTGACCGTAGAACAGACAGAGCATGCCTGGTTTACAGATGGCTCGGCCCGATATGTGGGGACCGAGCGATACTGCAAAGCTCTGTCATACAATCCCAAGACTAAAAAGATTTTGAAAACGTCAGGGAAAGGGAAGAGCAGCCAGTTTGCAGAACTTTACGCAGTTTACCAAGCATTGAAACAAGAGACCCCTGGTCGATGTCACTTGTACGCAGATTCATGGTCAGTGGCGAATGGGTTGGCGTGGGGTTGCCAACCTGGCAAAAGAATGGGTGGAAGATTCATTCAAAAGAGTTGTAGGGAAAATAACTGTGCCAAGATATTGCGGAAATGTTATCACAAAGTGTAGTCACTGTGTATCATGTGGATGTGCATTGTACTACAGATTCATTAGAACGTTGGTTTAATTCTGTTGCAGATGAACACACCAAGATTTCATCTGTGGATGCTGAGGCCAAGTGGGCTCACCAGAAATGTGGGCACCTTGGAGAAAAGGCTACTATCAGGTGGGCACAATGTTGAGGAATCAGTATTCCTTTAGAGGTAGTGAAAAACATCATTTTGCAATATCCGGTGTGCCAACACCAAAAGCATAGACCTATCCCTCAGATTTTCCGGGGTACGCTGCAGAGAGGAAAGTTACCATGACAAATTTGGCAGATCGATTATATCGGTCCTCTGCCAATCGGCAAAGGCTTTCAGTATGCATGCACTATTGTGGATACATACTCTGGATATATGATGGTTTTGCCACCATTAAGTTGTTAGATCAGATCAGGTTGCATTACGGAGTGCCTTTGCAGATTCAAAGTGACAATGGGTTACACTTCAAAGGCAAATTAATTCAGGAATATTGTCAGGAAAAGAGTATTGAGTGGCTCTACCACGTGCCCTATCACCCCGAAGCATCAGGATTAATGGAAAGGATCAATGGTTTGTTGAAAGAACAGCTGCGCAAATCTAGAGATGGTAGTTTAGCAGACTGGCGTGATCGTGTGTTTGATGCAGAGCAAGTGCTAAACAATAGGCCTGTGAATAATCATGAGACTCCATTGTTGTGACTAATGACTCCTGCTTTACAGATTCAACCCAACTCAGTTAGAGAGACCCTATTGTACTGGGAAATTATCTTGGGTTCTTTAGCCCCCTATCGGGGAACTCCAGAGTCAGCAGGGGTAGACTTGCATTCTAATGAAGAAATCAGATTAGACCCGAGAGGCATTGTTGTGATTGAAACAGGGATTGGTGTACAAATTTGTCCAGAGCATATGGGATGAATTGCCCCTAGATCTGGATTAGCATTGAAGGGTGTTCAAGTGCTGGGAAGGGTCATTGACACTGATTACCAAGGCGAGATCAAAGTCATCATAATGAATAATGGGGACCAAGTGTTACCGATCCATAAGGGCGATCAGGTGGCCCAGTTGATTATTGTTCTTTTTAAGTTGTCCATAATCAAAAAGGGGGAGCCTCCCACAGTGTTAACTACTCGTGGGGATCGTGGTTTTGGCTCTTCAGACAGTATGGTACGGGGTGCAAAATTGTTGGTCTAAGACCAAGTGGCCCACCAGAGCCCACAGATGTTATTGCATCAGGCAAAGACCAGGTAGTCTTAGTAATGAAACCCGGCAAAGAAAAATGGCAGTATGTGCCCGCAGACAAATGTTACCTAAGAGAGTGATTTTCAACACTGATATCTCATTTCTGGGTTTGCATTGTATATCCTGTGTCTGGCTCGTGTAATTGTGGGACTAAATGGACTCTGTTTGGGAGAGTCAAACGGCATGCTGCTACCAATGAGAAATGTCACATCTGTGCCAGCCATCCATGGGAAACTGATGATGATGAGCAATGATGTCCGAAAGCAGCCCTATGCCGATGCCGAAAAGCCAGCCAGCCAGACTGATGTAATGGATTCGTGGAATGCGGCAAAGACGTCAGGTGGAAGCGCAAACAACGTTAATGCCAGCTATGCAAGAGATGTCTTTAGGACAGCGAAAATATTCCCCTATGATTACCCAAACGGAGAATATGTGGACATATTTGGCACAGCAGGTACTGAACATTACGCACTTTTGACTTACTGACGTGCCCAATGCTGAAGCTTTGGTAACTAATTGTTTAGTAGCGGTGCCAACGCCAGTTCTGGTTGTAAAGCACATTTTTGGCGTCATGCACCATGATTCTGCGGTAGAGGATTCCGACGTCAGACAGTTCTTTTCTGTCTACGAGTATTGCAGATTTTGCCAAGAAATAGATCGCAAGTGGAGAAACTTGATACGAATTATAACCTACAATATAACTCAAGGAGATGTCTGTTATTTCATGACCTGTTGACCGAGTGAGATTTGCAAATGCCAACAGCTGAATTTAACGAAACAGGACAATCAAACTGCATTTGAGAAAAGGTTGTGTTCACGAGTTCCAAGCACATGTACCAGTGTGAACAATACTATGGGCCTCATCACGAGTTGGGCGGTATTAGCCCTACCACCAAACCCCCAGCGCTATTAGCGCCGGATCACAGATTTGGTGGTAATGGAATTCCCCAATCCCCACTGAGCCCATTCGGGAATGCCCCATTCCCCATTGGGCTCAATGGGGAATTTTCGCGCTCTTACCACCGGCGGATTTCCCACCAGCGGTAATAGCGCAAATTTTCAGGGGATTTCCCCCAGCTCAGAGCTGGGGAGAAATCCGGCCAAGCCCTGATTTGGCGGACCCTTAAATCCAGTGGTAATAGCGCGACCGCCGGATTTCGGGGTCACCGCCAAACTCGTGATGAGGCTGTGGGCCTCATTACACGGATGGCGGTGGACCAAGGTGCTATTAGCACCTTGGTCCATGCCGGTAAAATACCGGCACCGCCTTGGTGGAAACGGGAATTACCGCCCTATTCCAAGGTTGGTGGGGCAGTAATTCCCCCTTCCCCCATTGCCCTTCCCCAGTCCCATTTTTGCGGTACCATAATTAGCTCCCTGGTCCCTTTGTGGGTTGGTTTTTAACGCCTGCAAAAAGCAGGCATTAAATTCCCCAACCCGCAAAGGGACCTCGTAGTAAGGCGGTAAGGGTTTACCGGTACCGGTAAAATACTGGTACCGGTAAACCCTTACCGCCTACTGTGTAATGAGGCCCTATATGTCTTGTAATCATACAGTGATAGCTGCCAGTCATCTAAATCATGTGAAACTTCCAACACGATGGCTCTTTTCATGTGGCAACATCACATATACTATTCCAGCTAACATTTCCGGAGATCCATGTGCCTTAGCTTGATTAGGACTAATGATGTTCCCTTTACACCCAGCAATGTCTCGAAGTCAAAGGTGAACTCTCAAATCTGTGGGTCTATCTCCAGATTGTGATTCACATGTGCATTTGTTATCGGAGGCTGAGGTTCTATCATTATCCCTTTCATTAGTGGGAGTTTGGGGTTTAGCTGCTGGGGGTTACAAATCTTTAATTAAACTATCATGTTTAGTACTAAAAGGACTTAATCATACTTCTCAAGCATTAGAAGAGTTGCTCCTTGATAGTAAAGTTATTAGAAAAGCAACTTTGCAAAACAGGGCTTCCGTTGATTATCTATTGCTGAAACATAATTTGGGTTGTAACGCAGTTGAAGGTATGTGTTGTTTCAATCTAAGTGACCATTCACAATCCATTGAAAGTCATATTCGAGGTTTGAGGGACCTCATTTCCCAAGTGTCTCAAGATCATACTGGGAATTTGTGGGATTGGTTATTTTCATGGATTCCTGATATTGGGATACACTGTGATACACCTTTGCTTGCATTTGTATTATATTAGCTATCATAATATCTGGTTGTTGTTGTATTCAATGTATTCCCAACTTAGTTCTGATGTTTCGTCGGTTTCAAAGACCAGCTCCTCGACCACTGGGCTATGGAAAGTAAATATCCAAGGGTGGATTGTGATGCTTGAGCTAAAACATGGCGCTGGTGTGCAGTGCATTCTGGGGGCACTCAGAGCTATAATGGATATTTATTCCATGCGTCAGTGGAAGCTGCATTTGCTGAAAAACATGTTTTCAACATTATTTGTTGCTGAGACTGGTATGCATGCCTCAGCCAAGGACACAGCACTGGGAAAGCTAGGATCCACAGGTGCCGGCTGGTACCAGTTAAAAAGGTTTGTTATGGTTTGCTATGCCTGCGCCAAGGTCTCAAGATGAGTTATGGAATTGTTTTCTGTGGTGCTTTAGGAGAGGGAAGCACTTTGCTCCTTGGGGTTACTGTCGGTTGACCCGGCCGGCAGCCAACGGTCACTCATCAATGCGCAAGAGCTAATGCCAGAAGGTTCGAGAAATTGCCACCCCTTTTGAGGAGTGCATATATGCAGAGCTCTGGAAAGGTCAGGAGGGCAAAGCACAAAGACCTCAGTCAGAGGGGGACGCCTTGTTCCGACATACCTGTGGGCTGTTGTGCTCTCGGCTTGGCTGTTACCGGGGTCTTCCAGCCACTTCTGGCGAAATGAGGAATTCAGTTACGCCCATGGTGATGTATTTTTGCTAACTTACTGTCTTTTCTTTGATTTACTTCTGTGTTATCACTTATGGCTTTATGTATGTTTAACTATGAATAAATAGCTGTACAGGTGCTCCTTATCTTCTAACTTTGCATATGGGTGTGAGTTATTGTTCTGTCTACCTGTGTTCAAAGTATTTGCTCGGCTCTGCAAATGTAGTGGTGATAAATAATTGTCCGTGCACTCTTGGCAAGCAATACAAATGGTCTTCCTTTATCGTCCACCCATGTCAACAACTTCACAATCTTTGACCAATGATTCTTGCATTTGTTTTCTGCAGTATCTATAACTGGTTAATAATACCCAGTTAATGCTGCTGCTTTACACACAATCAAACCATCAGCTCATCCTTCTGGAGTCAGTACTGTTCCTTTGATTTGCAACTGACCTCTTTCCCAGCATCTCTGTATTTCTTCTTTTTTCTTGTCTTGACAATCTAGCAACTTGTTTTCTTCCATCCGGATTCCTGCTCCACTCATTCCAGGCTGTTCATATGTGATCACTACATTCCTTGTTCTGGCTTCCCTCTTGTCTTCAAATCATCCACATAGTTATATTCTCTTTGAGATGTCTTTCCAGTTACCCATATTAGGGATGCTGTTGTGCATTGGAACTGTTCTCTTGTCTGGCAGAGTATGAGATGCGTTAGGCAATGAGCTCTTTGCAATGGTACTTCTTTAGCTATGGATATCTGAGAGGTTTGTATGGCATACAGTATGAGTGCACATAGCAGCTCCCCTTAGATTTCTCTCTCCCACCTTTTTTCATGTGCTGATACCTCATGTTATTATCAAAGTGTGCTGTACTGTCTAGATATTTGTTTATCACATTTTTGTCTTCCTCTCTATTTCTCCTGTGTCTCTTTACCTAAATATTTACAGCCCATGGAAACAACTTGATAGCAGCTCTATGCTGAGGAGAAAACACTTGAGACCTTGGCTCGTTGGTAATGGGCAAATCTACAAGAGATACTTGAGTGGGGCGATTCAAAGGGACTTCTACCTTTTTTGGATCAAAAGTATAAAAAAGGTGAATCATGAGAAACAAAAAGACACAAAGCATAACTGTGCATATGTATATGGTGAACCAACATAATAATCCCCACCACTTATGCCACTCTGGAACTTCTGGAGCTTGCTCATTCTCTGAAATCATTTTATCTTCAACATTTCTCATTTTTGCTGCAATTTAAGGAAGGAAAAACACTTTACTCAGGTAACTGTAAAAGGTTTGGTCGCTGCAGTAGGGCCAGATAAGCTCGAAGAATAAACCCAAAAATAGCAAGCACGATACGATACACATCACTTTCTGGCAGAAACATAAAATCAGCCAAACAAATATTCTGTAAAAACGAATTGGGGTATTGTTAACATTTGTAATTTTTAGGCTTGGGAGGATAGCTTAGGGGCAATCTGCTTGCCTTGGAAGCAAAACAATACAGAGCCACACAGGTTCGATCCCCGGGTCCACGCTTAGAAAACTCTGGGTATTAAGCGCATTATAAATAACCTATCCTATATTAACCAAGTGTTGTCATTTAGGTATAATCGTGATATGTTGAAATTTCTGTAAAGTTAATTCTCAAGATTTCTGTTGCTCAAGCAAAAGAGTTGCACACCTGCTGTAATATCTATGAGGAGTGTTCAAGGGGAGCCACAGTCCAAATGCAAATCTGCATTTATTAGTCAGTTGGTAGCCTTATTGTCCCTTTTCTTTGTCATCGATCGAGTCTGCACACGCAGAAATTCTTCTTCTTGTCTTGCTTCTGGATCGATTGCTGGGGAGTGCTGCAGGCTCGCTGGAGTAGAGCTTGACGTCGTTCAGGTGGATCCAAGCTCTTCTGTCTTGAACTTTTACTGCTGAGAGAGTAATGTTCTCTACTATATACACGTCACCAAACCTTGGCTCGTGCCACTTCCTAGTGAAGTTTTTGATCAACACAGTATCACCAGGAAAGAGTCTTGGTGCTGATAAAAATTCAGAAGATCCATTTGCTGAATGGTTTTCTTCTGTGTTCTGAGACTGACTGCCCTGGCGCTTGAGTTGAACTGAAATGAGGAAGATACTAGGTGCCATACATGTCAAATAATCACGTAATTCATTTTCTAACATGTTTGCTGTACTCTGGGCATCGCTTCTGCTCCTCGTTGGAGGAGATAAAGGCATTCTCATTCTCCTTCTCGTCACTAGTTTGTGCGGTGTGAGGTGATGGTCCGAACCAGACTGATTCTTTACGGCATTTATAGCTAAGTGGAGGCAATACAACCATCCCTTTTTCAGTTTCAACTTGTGCTTGGCAATCCTTTCTTTAAGTAGGCTGTTGAGTCTCTCACATATCCTGTTCGCTTGCAGGTGATAAGCAGAAGAAAATGTGTGCTTAATACTTAACAATAATCCTATCTGGTTGAATACTTCAGTAACAAAATGTGTTCTATTATCGGATCTCAACACTTCACACACTCCCCATCTTGGAAAAACATTGCGTACTAAAAAAGTTGCTGCGCAAGTGGTGTCAGGGTGTGTACATGGACCTGCTTCAATCCACCTATTGAAGGGACACACCACCTCTATCAAATACATGTAGCCACTGCATAGTTGCAGCATAGCTATATAGTCAATATGTAATGATGAAAAGGACCATTTGGTCAAGGAATTACTCCTCTAATCGTCTGCAGTGTTTGCCCAGCGGTAAACCTTTGACATACAATGCAGTTTACTACATAAAATGCAACGTGTTCTAACAGGTTTGGAACAAACCAGTCTTCCGCAAATGTCGCAGCAAGACTTTCCCTAGTTATATGCGCAGAGTAGTGCAGCTGTTCAAACACTAGCCTTAAAAAGGCTACTGACATCACCAGCTTTCCAGTGCTGTCCTGTTGCCATAATGCCTCGGTGGGGGATAAAGAAAACCCCCTTTGCTACCACAGTTCCTGCTCTTCCTGTGATGCACTTACTCCATTAATTGCGTTCTCGGTAAATTATTACATCCTTCTTTCACTACCATTATCATGACAATTTTTTCCTTAACACCTTAACATCTGGAGTATCAAAACTTGAAATATCTGGTGAATATGCAATCCTTTTGGCTTCTCCATTTGCGGTTTCATTCCCGCAATAAATAATGTTAGTTTGCTTAGTATGCACTGCTCATTTAACTATCGCTATGGCTACTGGGAGTTGTAGTGCCTTAATAAGCCTGTCCAATAAAATATTTGTGCTGAACTGGGGTACGGTCTGCACAGAGGAAGCCCCTCCTTTTCCAACATGCTAACCCTGTGTGTAGAGTTGACATCACATAGCCATAGTCATTGTGCACCGTCACTTCCTTCCCTTTATGATTTTCGAGTGTGACAATAAGTGCTACCAATTCTGCCACTTACGCTGAAAAGTGAGATGGTAGTCTTGCACTTGCTATAACTTTGAACTCGCCATTTGTTCTATGTCTCACTACAGCTGGGCCAAAATGTCTTTCTCCACTCATTGAATCAATTTTTGAAGAACCATCAATAAAAAGATTTTCCCCTCCTGACAACGCATTTTCCTTTACGCATGGTACTTCATAAAACTCAATATCATGTGTGCAGTCATGCACATGCTCACCCTCTGCCACTGGCTAAGCTACAAAGTTGGCAGGGTTCACTATTTTACATCTGACAATTTTAATTGCTGGGTTTGAGATTATTACTTCATAAGCAGATGTTCTCTGGGATGTCAATGTACCTTTGGGTTTCTCTAATATGGCAAACAAAACATGTTCCACAAAAAGCGTCATAGAGCAGCTCATTACAATACTTGTAGATTTCTCAAATGCGAACACAGTGGCTGCCAGTGACTGTTCACAAGGAATGTGTCCCGTCATAACTGGGTCTAGAATCCCACTATAATATGCTAGAAGCTTATAGCCCAATATGGTCCTCTGTGTAAGCACTGCAGTCATGACTGTGCCATTTGTGTGTGAAAATAGGAAAAACTCCTCAGCATAATTGGGAATTCCTAAAACAGGAGCTGTACAAATTGCTTTCTTCAACTCTTCGAAACCTCCCTCCATTTCTTCAGTCCATTCTATTTTCTCCCTGTTTGCCTGTGCTTTTTTTAAAGCCTACAAAAGGGGTCTTGTGTACGAACTGTAGTCAAACAGCCAGGCTCTTACATAATTATATAGCCCCAAAAACTGCTGCATTTTCTTTACTGTATGTGGTTTTGCAGTCTTCATAATTGCCTCCGCTCTTTCAGGTGTCACTCTGTTTCCCTCATGTAAATTAACTGGCCTGTGTATAACATCTCTTCTTGACAATGCTGTAGCTTCTTTTTGTCTACTTTTTATACCTTGTCTGCTAGGATAGTCATTAACTGAATTGAGCCCTTCCTGCACTCATCTACTATGGTGCTATAAATTAAAATGCCATCTACATACGCCATCACAGCACTCTTCAAATCAATATTGCCTAGGTCCATCTGTAGGACTCTGTTAAAGATCGATGGAGACTCACAGGACCCTTGTGACAAACGAGTATGTTTCAGACAAGTCTGGCGAAACATAAATGAAGTCAAGTCTTTTGAGTCTTTGTGCAACAGGATTGAGAAAAATGAATTTTTCAAATCGATCACCTTGAAATATCAAGCTTCTACTTGTATACTGCATAGTATCATTGTCGGGTTAGGAACTAAAGGAAACTCTGCATCTACAATCTGGTTAAACAATCTCATATCTTCTATAAATCTCCATGACCCTCCCTTTGATTTTTTCACAGGTATACTGCAGTGTTGCACACTGAATCTGATGCCACCAGGATACCTTTTACCATCAGTGCTGAGATAGTCTAAAAAATACCTTCATCCGCCTCTCAAGACATGAGTTACTATCTTGCTCGAGGTAAAATTGCTCCTGGTTTCACATTTATTTTAACATCCCCTATCCCCTTCAATAGGTCTATGTCATAAGGGCCTGTAGTCCATAAGGCGCTTTGCACTTTCTCCAAGTCTTCATCAAAAAATGTTGGGTGCTACAGCATTATCGCTATTCGCAGTGGGATCTCCCTTTTCTCAATTCTAAACCAATGTGTGGTGCTCATAACATAAAGAACACTAATTCATTATCTGCTTGGTCATCGCTAAATATGGCATCCTTAGTGACGTAAGTAAAACTACACCCTTCTTCAATAGCTATCACTGTTGTCCATGGTCTACACTCGTCATCCTTTTCTTTGAGCATTGCCATTTCCCCTTGTACTATGGCTGCATCTAATTCTATTGGGATGGTCTAACCCCCTTCTTTGTCCATGGGTATCTGTGGTCTGAACAAGAATTCATCAGGTATTCTCATAGTGTTCCCCACGAAGCCAGGTTGCATGTTAACAGAATACTCACCCCATTAAGAAAAACATCTGGCTCTATTGGAACGCCTCACAGAGCCATGTGCCATGTAAATGCCAATATAAATTTGCCGACATTCATGTAGTGCATTCCAGGATTGGAACACACTATCCCTTTGTCAGTAAAAGAAATTGGGGGTCATTACGAGTTTGGAGGCTGTCATGGCGCTATTAGCGCCATGGCTGCCTCCAAAATCGTGTCTGGGTCTAAGTTGACGGAATGGGGATTTACCGGGTCATTCCAACCTTGGAAGACCCGGTAAGACCCCATTCTGAAAACCATTCCCAATTTCCATTCGAGCCCCCATGGAGCTCAATGGGGAAGGAGCTAATAACGGGCCCGCAAATAGTGGGCCCATTATTAGCTCCCTGGTCCCTTAGCGGCTCCCGCTAAGGGCGGCTGGTAAAACCAGCCGGCCTTAGTGGGACCTGCTAAGGGACCTCAGAATGCGACAGTAGGGGGTTAACGGCACCGGCATCCTTACTGGTGCCATTAAACCCTTACCGCCGCACTCGTAATGAGGACCATTGTCATGTTGAGTTTTGTCATTAAATCTCTTCCCAAAATGTTAACTGGTGTCTTCTGTGAATACAATAATGGAATAGGCATGTCACACTCTCCAATAGAGTCTGGTAATTCATCAGTAAAAGGAAATTGACTCATAGCTCCAGAGATCACTTGAGCAGTCATGGCATTTCCCGACATTGGGTATTTTCCCTCTCAAATACATGAACGAGTAGCCCCAGTGTCTGCTAAGAATTATAAAGATATGCCTCCTAAAGTCACATTGACCCTTGGTTCCTCTTGGTGGTCTGGTGTCACTGATAGTACTGAACACATCAAGTTGCTCTGTGAGCTGTCCTATTGTGGATACATGCATACCCCGGCACCCGTGAAGCCTCCCACCATAATGATACCCAGGGGCGTTGCTAGAGGGGGCTAAGGGGGCTATAGCCCCTGATCTTTTGGTTGTAGCCCCGGATAGAATCTCAGGAGCTACAGCCAAAAGACTAGCTAGCCCCCAGTCCCAACAGTTCGGACATAGGCTTAGCCCCGGGTCTTTTCCAGACCTAGCAACTCCCCTGATGATACCCCCTATTTTAGGTGTCAATAATTGTCCCGTGTTTGCATTCTGTATATGCGTAGAGGTGTGCTGCGACTGCCTTGTGGTGGATTCATTTGTGCTTGCTCTAATTGCTGTGGTTGCTGTGCCTGTTTCATTTGTGACGTCTGTGCCTAATGCATCGTCTGATCTTGGGCGATCCCTTCCCTAGCTTGTGAGCTATATGCTGGAGGATATGCTGCCCCCCCTCTTGAGAACTGACCATTCTGTAGATACCTTAGCTCCTGCATATGCGCGCAATGTGCCCTGTCATCCCACAAGTCCAACATACAGGAGGAACCCTTCTAATGAGTCCCCTTTGGTTTAACCGTCCTTGCATATTCTTTATTCTCACTATGTGCATTCTAAAACCCACCTTGATTGTTTTGGAATCCACCCCTTCTTCTAAATCACATGTTTCTACCTTGTGGTACAAACCCATTCCCTCTTTCGTCCATTGGGTGCTGATTATTCGACTGCGATGTACCCGCCGCTTGCTGTACTTCTTGTCTTTCTCCACTTGTCAAAACTGCCCCTTCTATGGCATATTTTGTCCATTTCTTCTGAACTACTTTAGTTTCCTCAAGTTTACTAGCCTCTTCTCTCTTCTTCTTTATCTCCTGCAACAGCCGTCAGTGATGCACTATCATCAACTGTATTTCTGCCCGTGGTTTTGCTTCCACTTCCACTTGCTTTTTCATTTGTCTCTGTATCTGGTTGTGCAACCCTTGACATAAAATGTGGTAAAATAATAACACTGTTTTTTTCCCACAACTGCCTCATTTCAAGAGTCCAGCGCTCTTGAATGTCCTGAATGTAAGCAGGATGATCTTCGTCTTCTTACATTTTACGTGTCATGATTGCACCCATATCTGATGTGTCAGGAGACTGTATTCTGAGAGCCATACAGACATCTGCTCTGTAATTCTTAAACATCGCTCCATTGTGCGCTGTGTTTTATTTTGTCACACTTGAACAGCCTGCTGTCTCTTCCATATGTCATCAGCTCTTTTCCAAAGAACAGCTGCCAAGAGACCCTTAATGTCCCCTATGGCTAGCGTGTCCTTTTATCAAATTCATAAATCCCTTTTTCCGCACCCGATGTCAAAGTCAGAGGTTTGCATATTAACTTGTCCTTATCCATCTGTGGCCATTGAATATACTGTGGTCTTGCTCCCCCTTTTTCCAATAAGGGATACTGCGTAAACCCTAACGGCAATCGGCTCCCATCATCTGTCTATCCATAGTAGTGACAATCATCCCTTACCGCCTCCTCCCTGGCAATTATCTGAACATGCTCACATATGGAGGTGATTCTCCCTTCTCATTATACGATCATCCTTTGGGATGCTCTGAATATGCTATGGGATCTGTCGTTCTATCCTTTGGTTGCTCCAGATCAGACCATCATACTTCCTTGTCCGCCAGCAGGCTTCTCTCAGGGGCACATGCACCTCCTCCACATGGAAGGAGTCCCTTTCTTCGTCTGACATACCTAGTCTCCAACTAGTGTGACTCTCATCTGCTTAAGGATAAGGCTCTATGCTCGAGGCTGAATGGATTTTCCTCTTCGCTTCGTGATTGTGACAGTGTGTGATCTCCCTTCCCTCGGCTTTCTAATGTATTACCTTCCCTTAATTCTTGATAGGCTTTCTCAATCCTGTCTCCAATGTTTCCCATATCAAAGATCTCTTCTAAGGCTACACTAGAGGACCCTGATGTTGCTCCCTGTAACAGAGGAACTCCTCTGTACTTCCCCATTGTATCTATGGACTTGGTTCCATTAGATCCTTTTGACTGTCGTTAATGTTGCGTTCCCGCTGTCTTCTCTTTCTTTGTAATTCTTCATCTAATTATCTTCGCTTTCTTGCTTTCCATCTAACTTGTTCCTTTTCCTGTCTTATCTCCTCTCTCCTTTCCCCTGCTAATCATTCTTCCTCTTTTCTTCATCTTTGCATTCTTCTTTACTTTAATTTCTGTGCTTCCTCCTCTTCTCTTTTTCTTATTTGTCTATCCCATTCTCCTATTGCTCTCTGCCTGTTGTCATGCTTCCTTTGCTCCTCTTTTGTCCTTTCTTCTTTCTTTTGTTGTTCCTCCTGTTACATCTGTTCTCACAGCTGTCTGCTTTTTATTTTATGCTTATCTTCCATTAATCTATTTTCTCATTCCCTGTATTTTTTATCTTGTTTGTCCTGATCTTCTCTTTGCCTTACGTCCTCGATGCTCTTCCCATCTAGCTTGAGTATTATCTGTCCTCCAATCCACTCATTCTGTATGAGCCTTACCTCGTCAACTTTATCCTTCTCTATTTTTTATCTCTTAATCTTGCGTTCTATATCTGTCAATATATCTTCAAACGCTCCCTTTTCCCCTCTTTGTCCTGTAAGAACTTAAAGATCTCCTCTTCAGGTGGCTCATATTTTGGATTAATATACCCTGTTGCTGATTTCAGTTCCTTTAAAGGATACAACCCTGAGTCTTCCGTACTATTGCTGTTTACTTCCACCGAGATAAGGGAAGCTGAGGGTTCAACACCTTTCTCCTTACACTGATAAAGCATCTACTCTTCAGGTGGCGGATCTTCCCTCTCTTCTTGGTACATCTTCCAAAGCTCTAGAATAGATAATCTTTTTTCTAACTTATTTCCTGTGTATTCAGTGTGCAAGTATGTGGTCATATGTTGCAATACTGCTTTTGACAATGATCGCCCTTGTGGGCATAGCATGAACATCTTATATGCCATGCCTTTCATCCATTCGGCACTATCGTGTTTCAGCTTGGGCATGTACTTTGGCAATGTCTTACATAATTGCATCAAAGGAATAATGTCTCCCATTGTGACGAGTCTCAATTGACTGTCAATACTTACCAGTGTTTACAAAATATTTTCATAAAATCAACAAATATGAGCAAGCTCCAACAATCGCTGCTCAAAACCATTATCTCTCCATTTTTCTCTGTCTACCTCTGGATCGGCATTGATCGCTTCCCTAGATAGATAGTATATATATATTTTTTTTACCTCGTCTCAGTTCTCATACAACAGTTAGTGTCGCTCCTCGACACATTAATTCAACAGAAATACATAAACAGACAGACAAGTCGACTCTTTACATAAAAACATTAGCAATCACACTTACTCTGTGCCCCTAATAATACCCCGATTTACAGAGTTTAGATGTTCACATTATACGGACCTGTCCTGAACATGGCCAGAATAATCCATTCAGAGTGTGAGACAATGGGCCTCATTACAACCTTGGTGCTAAGTGCACCAACTTTACCACCATGGTGTAAACTCTGTTTACACCATGGTGGATGGCGGATTTACCGCCCCATTCCAAGGTGAGTGGGGCGGTAAATCCCCATTTCCCATTTTCCCTTCCCCATTCCCATTTTTGCCCCATAGGGCATAATGGGAGTGGGGAAGGCGCTAATTACGCTGCCGTAAATTACGGCGGCGTAATTAGCACCATGGCAGGTTAGCGCCATGGATTTTAACGCCTGCTAGAAGCAGGCGTTAAAATAAGAATCAGGCGTTAAGGGTTAACGGTGGCGTTAACCCTTAACGCCTGAGTTGTAATGAGGCCCAATCTCTTCTAAAAGCCCTTGGTTTAGAACTCTCTGGCCTTCTATCTCTATCTCACACAAATAAAATCTCCCGTTACCCCTGTTACTTTTTTGTTACTTTTGTTAATCTCGTTACTTTTTTAAATTATCACAACACCATCGCCTCAGTTTGCCATTCCCCTTAGTCTACTCACCATTCGCTCATTCAGCTTGTATTCTTTGGTTTCAACTTCCTCCTCCAATCGACAACTTTCACCTTACTTCGGCAAAGCACCTGTGGAAACCAGGTAGGCATTTCATCAAAGAGGGACGCTGCCCACCATCTTGATTCTACTTGCAAGTTATCTATTTGGCCGCTCTCCACAGGAAACCCTGCAATCTTCCAGCCAGATGGTGGAGGATGTCCGATCGTCCGAAGCTCTGGACTCAACAGGTCGACGGGTCTGAACCATCCGACAATGCTACCAGGTGAACCCATGGGGCCCTTTTAAATCAGTAACATGTCATACAAGGATGGGGATGCAGAATAATTCTTACACCAAATAATAAGACTGACTCAGGAAGTTTGGAAAAAGTCTCTGACTGTTTTATTGTCCATTGTCTAAAACAGGGAGTTACAACAGACATCAGCAGACATTCGTTCATGCTTTCAATCATTTTGCAAAAAAAGACACACTTATGTACTAATAATTCCTCATAAGTGACATCATACTACGTGGCAAACTAAGAAAAACCTATGGGGAGTTATGCTTGGCTTAAGGGGAGCATCTAAATATGCTTTCTTTAAGGGATCGGGTTGTGATTGGGTCTCTACAGTCAGGTGGACAACTTATGCCCACCCCTAGTGCAAGTCATCTTCATCAGTTACTAGATACACAGTACACCATTGGCTATCAAACTATAAGGCCATTTGTTATATGGTCTTCTACAATGGGTCGGCACACTTGTATCCTTCCAGAGCATTTGTCTCAGTAGCAGCACGTAAGCTGGTACCCCAGGTGCCAGCGAATGGACTTTATTGTGTCTCTCCAGACAATTAGCCCAACATCTCTCATCGCTCATGCCTTCTGCCATTCAGATTGTCTATGAACTTGTCCTTGCAAAGTATCACTGCTCCTGAGAATAAAAGAGAGTTTAGGCACACTCTTATCGCAGTTCAGGTTTGTACGCCCAACTCCTATTTCCATCCTTTACTCACGTGACAGGAGACCATATTTTGGCCTGTTTTGCAGCATTTGATTGTCTTGACTTGATAAACTTGGCACTCATGGTTTTCTTTCTTGCACCTTTACAAGGGCTGATTCAGCTTCTCATGTTCACTGTTCTTCAAGGATAGATAACAGGTTCTTAGACTCTTCATCCTTTGACACCAGGCCAGATAGCTATTCCAGGTCTTGCTCGATCTTCAGCTATTTTCTTGCTCTGACACAGCCCTCTGATCCCTCTTTCTTCAGGGGTCTGAGCTTACTACATATGTGCCACTGATGTCCCGGATTTTATATAATGGCAGCACTACCAGCAGTCTATTCACTATGTATAGCTAGCCTTTAAGATCACTTAGTCTTTAAGATCACTTACGTTGCTGCATCTGTACAGTTGTAAAACAACTTGTATTTTCTGCAGTGCTCTTCACACATGCAATCTTCATTCTGCATATGAAAGCTTAGTCAATTTTTTACTTTGTCATCAGATTCTATAAGATCTATGCCATCTTCTTCTTTGACCATTCTTCTCAGTGCGTCACACTCATTTCTTGTGACGTCACCAGCCTCTTTTTCTCTCATCTTCATATTCCTTTGGGGATCTCATGCAGAGATTGTCTCTGCGAGGGTACATCATATAGGGTTTTCTCAATGGATGCTTTTTCTCGAAGACTCTCCCGGGAATAGGCACAATCACTGGTGTGGTGCATGTTGCAATTTCCAGCTTCCAACATATAGGCAGATTGGGGGCAGGAATTCCTGCAGAGGCATGCAGCTGCTCCTCTACACAAGCTTGCCTTTACCGTCAGGGGGCAGGAGTACACGTGGACCCAAACCCCCTTTGGATACATAAACTCTGACAAATACTTTAACATCTTCCTACATAAGACTATGCCCGAATTTGGCGAAAGGGAAAACTTAACCTATGTAGATGATGTCTTAAACACGAGCTCTATTGCAGAGGAACATATAACTGAAATACGCTATATTCTTACCCAGTTGCAGAAAGCCGGAGCAAAATTATCCTTTCAGAATGGACAGTGGTGTAAGACCCACGTGAAGTTTTCAGGGTATGAAATCACCCCTGAGAGTATCAGTACCCAGGCAAAAAAGGTGGAGCATTATTGAAATTAAAAGACCATACTACTCTGCATGAATTAAGAAGCCTTCTTGGACTCACTAATTATATGAGAAAGTCCATAGAGGACTATGCAGAGGTCATGTGACCCTTGGTCCATTTATTAAAGGCTGGGTCAAGTGGGAGTGGGATCCAGAACAATCCGGGGCAGTAAAACCACTAAAGCGAAGACTTTCCCAAGTGCCTTGTTTGGTTTACCCCTTAAAGAACAAAGAATTCTTCTTGGGAACAGGGTTCTCAAATACTTGCTTAACAGCAGTATTATACGAAAAGCACAACAAGGTCAACAAAGTAATCTCATACACTAGCAAGACTTTGTCCTCCGGGGAGGAAATATGCAATGATTGCGAACATTCATTCTTGGCAATGGTGTGGGCGTTGAAGAAATACCGACAGTTCAGCCAGGGGGAGCACATAATTGAGTAGACTCCTCCCCAGCCCTTGCAATATCTCCAAAGTGACCGAATCCGAACAGGAAACGTGAGTAAATTCAGAATTGCTTCCTGGATTCTGTCCATTCAAGGCTTTCCTGCTTGTTATTTTCTTTGTTTGTTTATTTTATTTTGCTTGCCCTCTTCCACTGTATTTGCGTCCCTTCAATCCCTTCGCCCTGTCCCCTCTCCACCCATCTCCCATCCCACACAGCACCTCCCATTGGCCTGTGGGCCTGGCAACTGCTCCTGCTTGGGACCAACTCCCCCATTGCTGCTCCTGAAGCCGGGGTGAATGCTACACACGCGGCACTGCAGCGCCGCTCGTGAGGCCTTCACATCTGTGTGACTTCTTCACCCGTGGCACCATGGCCATGTGGTAGGTGATTCCTACCGCTTGTTCCTTCCTTTGTTTGTTTGTTTATTTTATTTTCCTTGCCCTCGTCCCCTGTAAATGCATCCCTTCAATCCCCTCGCCCTGTCCCCTCTTCACCCGCCTCCCATCCCGCCCAGCAAATCACATTGGCCGTTGGGCCCACCTCTGAATGGCAGACCCCACGGCTAAGGGCCCTTAGGCAGAGGGCGGCTCCCATATAGGCAGCTCATGGTTGTGTCTGATGGTGTCCGCAGGGGAAGCCAGTTGCCAGTCATCATCCAGGTTAGTTCCACAGGCTTCCCTACTTACCCACTTTCCAATTTACAGATTCTCAAACTCAGGTGTGTTTTCCCCGTTTTTATAATTTGCACTGTATCAGTATTTAAAATTGCATTGTGAAACCTAGGCCTTTCTCCATCCATTCAGGATTCTCAAACGTCAGTGTGATTTTTTCTCCTGTTTTAAAAAGTGCATTTTGATTGTTCTTTAATCCTGAGTGTCTTCGTCTTGTCCTATTGCTCAACCCTCTTGCCTCTCTCTGTCTCGTCTGCCTGCACCCTGCCCTGTGTCCTTCCCTGGTGTTCCCCTCTCCCCTCTCCCTTCCATCTCTCTCCTCTCCCCTCCTACTCTATGGTGCTCTCTGTCTCTCCTATCTTTTCTAACTGCTTCTCTATTGAATATTCTGCCCTCCTCACTAAATCTGGTCGGAAGAAGTTTAAAAAGGACATCAACATTTTATATGTTATATTTTAATGACTGGTAAATCATTTTTTGTAAGGTTAAATTTGATCAAATTTGATCAAAACAAATAAAAAAAATAAACAAGAAAAGAACATCTTGGTCTCCAACCCAGTCCTCCTTATCGCTGACACCTATAACAGTGCCTCTTCCAAAGAAACTCTCACCGACATCCGCTTTGTCGTTCCCTTGCCAGACCTTTGGTCCCTACATATGGTCTCTGTGCTCTCTCCTTTCTCTTCTTCTCCCATTAATGGTGGCACCCAGTGGGATGCCCTCCTGGCCTCCTTCCATTCCTCTAAGGTCATCATTAATGTTTATGTGAATGGGAACATCCTGGTACAAGGCCCTCAGGCAAACCTTCACCTTTTTGATAGACGCTTCCCACACCTCATCAATTTCCTTTCTTCTCCTGCTGTCCCCTCTCCTCCCTCCACGTCTTCATCGCCTCCCTCTTCTGCCTCCTCCTTGGCTACCTTGCCCTCTCTTTCCCTCTCTGCCCCCCCTCAGGCTCCTTCTACACCTCTGCAGGGCGTACCTCTGACCTGTACCCCTCCCCCGAAGTCCTTCAAGGACAGCAACCTTCTCCACATTGCAACTCTTAACTCTCGCTCAGCTGTCAAACACTACCCCGACATCTGCCGCCTTCTGGAAGAACTTGACCTCAATGTCCTCGGTCTCACCAAGACATGGTTCATGGCCATCTCTGTCACAAGCTTTGACATGCTCCTCCCTGACTGCTACAAGATCCTCTCCGCACCCTGGTCCAACCGCTCCAGAGAGGGTGTCCCTGATCTTCCCCGAGTGGATTCCTTCCTCTGTCATTCTTACGCAGGCCTACTCCTCTTTTGAATGCCTCGTCTGCAGGCTCTCTCTCTCCCCTAGCCATTCCCTTACTGTGGCTGCTATCTATTGGCCACCTGGTCATATCTCCTCCTTCCTCTATGAGTGGGCAGACCTCTCCTCTTCACTCCTGGCCTCAACCACTGAACTCCTCCTTCTTGGAGACTTCAACAACCACCTGGATGCCTCCTGTCCTCCCTCTGGACTCTTTTGTGACCTCTGCGACTCTCTCTCACTCACTATTCTCCCCTCTAGCCCGACTCACTCTGCAGGGCACACTCTGGATGTTCTGATCTCCTCAGACCTCCCCCTTTCTGTCCCTCTCACCACTCCCCTCTCCTGGAGTGATCACTTTCTCCTTTCCGCCCATCTCACCCTCTCTACCCCACAGGCCAAGCCACTTCTATCACTGCCACCCACCTTCTCGGTCATCCGACCCATGAAGCGCGTATCAGTTGAGGCTTACGCTGCCATTTTCCCTCTCTGCCCCCCTTTGGCTGACTCTCACCCTGACACACCCCTCTCCACGCTCCACTCTGCTATATTTGATACTCTTGATATTCTTGCCCCTGTCATGAGAATCCACCTGAAGCCCAAAACCAAGTGCAACACCAGGTATGACTCAGACCTCGACATGCTTAAACGCAAGTGCAGGGTGGCCGAGAATAAATGCGTGCTTCATGTACATCCTCTGACAAACTGGCCTGCCGCCTGCTCCAAAGGCAATACCGGCTCTCTGTCCTCACCAAGAAGAGAGTTCATATCCAAGCCTGCATCTCTGCGGCATCTAACAACTCGGCTGAATTCTTTAAAATCTGCAAGGAACTGGCCAATCCTGCCACAGGCTCTACCTCTCCTGTCCCTTCCCAGGTCCTCTGCACGGCACTGGCTTGTCACTTCATCTCTAAAACTCAGGACATCCTGTCCTCACTCTAATCCTCTCCCCTCCCTCTACTCCCTGCTCTTCCTCTGGCCCTTCTGCAGCTACCTCTCCTCCTTCCTTCTCTGCCTTTCCCCTGTTCTCCACAGAAAAGGTTTCTAGACAAGTCTGATCTATGAAAGTCTCGTCAAAACAGGTTTATCCCTGTTCCTCCAAAACCATCAAGGACCACATCGACTCCCTGGCTCCTGCCCTGGTTGACTTTTTCAACCACTCCTTCACCACTCGAGTCTTCCCATCCCCCCTGAAGCACTCTCTTGTGCACCCTCTTCTTAAGAAACCCTCTGCCGTCCCCTCCTGCCCGGCTAACTATCACCCAATCTCCATCACTCCCTTCTTGGGCAAGCTCCCATAGAAACTGGTTATCTCCCAGCTTAATCTCCACACTCAATCTGTTGGTTGTCTTCATGACCATCAGTCTGGCTTCAGAGCTGCCAGAAGTACAGAAACTGCTCTCCAACCTTGACTCTAACACCCTCTGTGTCCTCATCTTTCTAGATCTCTCTTCTGACTTTGACACTATCAACCATGCCATCCTGCTCAATTGTCTCTGTGATAACCTGGGTATCACCGGTCATGCCCTGGTGTGGCTGACTTCTTTCCTCTCTGACTGACACTCCCAGGTCCAACTTGGTTCCTTCCTCTCTGCTATCTTTTTCTCTACCTGTGGTGTACCCCAGGGGTCTAACCTCTTTCCCTGGCTGCTCAACCAATACCTGGCACTCCTTGCCCACTGCATTGCCGCTCTCTGCCCCAACTTTTAGTGCTATGCGGTTGACACTCAGCTCCTTTTCAGGCTACTTTCGGCCACCTCTTCTCCGTCCCTCATCTCTGACTGTCTGTCTCCTATCCAGGAATGGTATGCCACCAATGACCTCTGCCTTAATACCAGTAAGACTGAGATTCTCCTTATCAGCAAACCCGCTCCCTCCTTTCCTGTAGCTCTCTGGCCGGCCTCTCTTGGCCCTCTTCCTGCTCCCACCTGCAAGGCTAAAAACCTCAGGCTCATCTTCGACTCCACACCCTCCTTCTCTCCTCACATTTCTGACATCTATAAGAAGTCACACTACCAGCTGCACCTCCTCAGAGGTATTCTTCCTTTCCTCTCCTTCTGCCAGAAGCTCACTGTCTCCAGAGCTCTGGTTCTTTCCAGGCTGGACTACTGCAACAGTCTCTTTCTAAATCTGCCTGCTTCTACTCTCTGTCCTTTGCAACTCATCCAGAACAGGACTGCGAGACTTGTCCTTAGCCTTGAGCCCAGGGATTATATCTCCCCAGGACTGAAATCTCTGCACTGGCTCCCAGTGGCTGCTATAATTAAGTTGAAAACACTATGCATTGTCCACAAAGCCTTCTGGGGCAAAGGGCCTCAATAACTTCAACTCTCTCTTCCTAAATATCTTCCTTCTCGAGCTCTTCGCTCATCTGCCTCCAACTCCCTCACGGCCAGTTGCTACTCCAAACAACGAGTTGGTGGTACATCTCTTTCTTGAGCTTGGGCCTCTCTCTGGAACAGCATCCCTGCCTTCCTTAAACTTGAGGAGAACCATCTCAGGTTCCAGAAGCACCTCAAAACCTTTCTCTCTGCTTCTGCTTTTTCTCCTCCTCTCCCCTGCTGACGGAACTGCACTGGCTACCTGGACACCCTCTGATCACGGCCCAGGTCCCTTCCCCTGCCAGTCACACACACCTGCACTGCCTGCCTGCAACTCACGCACTGGCAGACTGTTTCTGTATCACTACACTCCCCCTACCAGCACTTGACACCTGATTTCTGCTCTTACCCTTGCACTTGCCACTTGCTGGCCGTTACTTTTAGTTATTGTTATTATCTATTCCATTTAATGCACTGTCCCTTCCTCCATCCCATGCACTTGCGCGATTTGAATGACACTTGGCCTAGTAGGATCGTTGTCTCCCTTTGTTCCCCCTCCCTTGCCTCGTCATGCCTTGAAACACTTGTGTATAGGCGCGTTAGAAATCCTATATCATGTCCTATCATATCATGTCATATCATACATTTCTTGTGAAGTTCAAATATGGCCAAAACAAGGATTGTTCTCTAGCGCAAGCTTTGGCTGACTTGCATGATTTTGCTCAATTAAACTGTCTCGAGGAAGAAATTCTAAAGACCAAAGACAATATAGAGACATACCTTACTTCCCTGCACATCTATGAAGAAGACACGTGCCAGGCGATATGCACAGTTTACGTGGATGGGTGCTCCTACCATGTTGATAATCATGCGGAAAAAGAACCAGTGGCTGGCGTTGGGAATGCCTGGGTGAATGATGCCCCTGAGTCCTCTGCTGGGTACAAAATAGGTCCCCAAACTAGTCAGGTGGCAGAGTAGATGGCGGTACATCAAGTCATCCACACTGCCGTACAACACCAACTCAAAGAACTGGTCATAATCACACATTTAGATTATGTCAGGAATGGTTTAGTGGAACACCTGATTAATTGGAAAAATCGAGGCATGCTCTGTGCGAATAACAAACCGCTCAAGCATGACCATCCATTGGAAAAAGATCAGCGGTCACTCCAAAATAGAGGGACCAGACAAAACTGGAAATGACTTGGCTGACCAGTTGGCCAAAACCAGAGCCATCCACAGGGATCTCCTTGAAACAGAATCCCTGTTTGGGGAAATACAGGTTGCTGTTGTCACCAGGTCCCACACACATTCCCAAAATGAACTCTCAACTGCCCAGTAGAGTAAACAAACCCCACATGCAGATTTGATTACTGCACAGAAAG
The DNA here is from genome assembly GCF_040938575.1 of Ambystoma mexicanum. Classification (NCBI taxonomy): domain Eukaryota; kingdom Metazoa; phylum Chordata; class Amphibia; order Caudata; family Ambystomatidae; genus Ambystoma; species Ambystoma mexicanum. The sequence continues at coordinate 529,787,704 of NC_090937.1, forward strand.
AGGACCTGATTATTGGGAAAAGTTATCAGCATATTGAAGACCCTGTGAAGTTTTATATGACAGAATCCGATTATATTGGGAAAGAGGATCTCTGGGTGTTGATGAAGATTTCCAAAATGTTCCGAATCCAAGATGTTTTTTTGGTACATAGATCCATATCTGGATGTGCCCAGCAGGTGGTATCTACCTCATTATGAAGCCTGATGTTAAGTCACGCCCATGACGTGGCCACTGCTGCTCATAGGGGGTTTCATATAACCTTAGAAGGGTTGCATTCTAGCCACACATGGGTCAGGACCTTGACCTATACTTGAAGGGATGGCTTGTGTGTGCTCAGTTTCAGTTCCCTCACACACAGATCTCCCCTACAGAAAAGGGGAATGACACTTCCATGGTTAGAATGGCAAGTCGATTTCATCGGGCCCACAATTCGCTCATCTAGAACAAACATGTACATGTTGACCGTGACATACTTGTTTACCAAGTGGGTAGAATGTCTCCCAGCTCCAAATTGCAAGGCAGAAACAGCTGCTGCCCTAATGATCAATCACATCTTCTCGCAATTCAGCATTTCCCAAAGGATTGAGTCTGACCGATGAGGTCATTTTACCAGTGAGGTGATGACAAAGTTGTGAGAGATACTCGGGGTAAAGAGAAAACTCCACATTGCCTACTGCCTAGCCTCGAGCGGGGGAGTTGAGAGGTACAATAAACGATTGTGGGCATCTTGAAGAAGTTTGTGGCAGATCTGGACCTAGTTGGTACTCTGATTACCAATTGTCCTTATGGTCATCAGGTCCGCACCGTCTTCTGTGACAAAAATGTCACCATTCAAGCTCAAGATAGGATGAAAAATGGTGCTACCTCAGCATCTGCTCTACAGAACTAAAAAGCAGACCTTGATCAATGCGTCAATGGCCCATGAGTACATTGGGAATTAAAAAAACACCTTCAGCACGCTTTTGCTTACTCTCAGCGAAATTTAGAAAAGTCAGCAGAGGGGATGAAAACCCACTACGACTTAAAAACCAACAAGAAAGAGGAGTCAGGGTGTACCTGTACAATTTCTAAAGGAACCAAACCAAAGAGCGGAAGCCCCTCCCCTACTGGCATTGTGCTTTTGAAATTGTCGATAAAATCTCACCTGTCACCTATAAGATCTGCATCGATAAAGGAGAACAAACAGAAGAGAAATGGGTTCATATCAATCAGTTCAAAAGCTGTCATCCCAGACAGAACTTGTGACTGATTGAAGAACCCAGTGAGAGTAGGGCCCAGGTACCATCTGAGGAGTAAAGGTAAAGAATATGAACCCGGATGGAGAAAATCACACCTATACAGGGAGTAAACCACTTACCAAGAATATTTGTCTTTTTCTAAATTGTAATGCCATAAAATGTAAGATGTAACTTGTTGTGTGTTGTCAATTTACACGTCAATACCGGGCATATTAGTACTTTATGAAATACTTAATTTCTCTTTTATTCTCAGCAGATTAAATAATGCCTTGCCTCTGCAGGCCGGAGGTGGAGCTACTGGAAAGGGAGGGGTCCAGGACCAAAACCCAAAATCCCAAAAAAATGGAGTGCAGACCAGAGCACCACCCTCTCAGGACAAGGAAAAGAGCGGATGTGCTCCAAAGGAGATTTCTGGAACAAACCCAGGCCACAAGAAAACAGAAACCCCACTCTCTCCTTGCTCTTCTCTCTGTATCATTGGAATCAAATAGCCTGGAGGGGGATCTGTGGGGTGAAATACAGCCCCAGAATGCTATAAATAAAGTGGCTAGAGTCATTTGTCAATGCCAGAAAAAGTATAATGCCAGCACAGAAATGGTGATGTCAGACATGAAGCCTATTGAACCGAAATCACCAAGGAAAGAAAGTGGGCTGAATTAAAAGTGTCAAGATATGCGTAATGCATTTCAGCAAGGAAAAGAAAGACATGTGACTGACAATGCCATTTCACTCAAACCATGGAGAGCTGCACTGTTACTTAAAGAGACAGCAGTGCGTAAATTATCTTCAAAATAATATCAGATTGTACTCCATCCAGCTAAAGTGAAACCAAACTCCTTGCATTTACAATAAATAAAACAATGTCCTTGTTGTTTTTCCCTCATCCAGATTTCAGTATGCAGAGAAAGATGCTAGACTTCAAAATGTGAACCTGGTTTTCACATATAACTGCCCTATACATGTGGACAATCCAAAAGTGATGTTCATGTATTTTGAAACTGTGAAAATTAAAACATTATATATGAATAAGGCATGGGTGTCTTATAAGATGTTGTGTATAATGCAATTATGTGTGAGTTTAAAAGTCATTTGTTTGCAGGGTACATGAGCCGGTCATGTCTTAACCTCCAAGACCTTCCCTCTGCTGGCCTGAATGGGGGTCTGGTTGTCAAACTATCAATCAAAGCCATTACTTAAATGTATAGAAAGAAATGCATTGCTTAGATTGAAAACACAGTGAAAAACAGATAAGCCCAAGTCTGTTCTTGCAGCAGAAGTGACCTAAGGTCACAATTCCCATAAGAGGTCAAATAGGTCAAATAGTGTTGCTATCAGGACCTCACAGGCCTTGAAGAGAGAAAGGCTAAGATAAACCTGAGCCAGCCTCTGCCTAGTCACATTTTTAAGTATACATAAAACTTAGAGGAACAAGGTTGGGGGCTAGAGTGAGCAAGTTCTGTAAAGGCTGCAGTTGAATTAATAGGAAATAATAATTTTATTGCATAAAAAGGGCAGCGTAGATGTCACAAGAGTCATTCCAGACTTTTATTAAAGGGGACAGTCACCCCCTTTGAACCATGCTAAAACGAGTGGTGTCTGATAAACATAACTAGAGATATTAATGAACATTTGATTTGGACCTTCCCTTGCTTCCACGAGATTTGAAAGTTGTTGTGAGCAGGAAGGAAATAACATGAACATGATGAAGTGGCATATTTTTCATTGATATGGCTCCTGAGTAAATGAAGAAAACCCACATCTCTGCATAGGAAGGGTGCACCGATTGCAGATTAGCCACATCCGATTTGCCTTAAAATGTAGTTCATTCATGTAAAAATTAGAAAATTTAGGGTACTTGCCATGTTGATAGATTTTGTGAGCCTTAAACATGCCGGGCCCCCTGTCAAATTCGGATGACAATGCTTTCTCCTCCCACAGCTGTCCTAAACTCACTCCCCTCATCTACTTGTCCAATTAGCACACAGGTGGGAGGTGGGTAGAGAAAATCAACCAATCCCTTCCGTGTGAATCATGACAAGTTTGTGATGTCATTTGCTCTATAAGTATATCAGTTTGCATTAGGACTGGGCTTTTGGTCACTTATTCCGGGAGGCAACCTGCTGCTGAAATCTTGTGAGAAAAATCCCAGCAGAGAGGCCTAACTCTTGCATTGGAGACAGGAACCAGGAGACATAGAAGCTGACTGGGACCCCTTGGAGGATTTAGAGGAGACTCTCCTTAAATGACACCATAGCTGTCCCAGCGGTGACCTGCTGTTCCCTGATGCCCATTCCAAGACATCTCCTGTAAGTAAGACTATCCCCAAAGACATAGGGCCTCATTACGATTACACTATTAGCGCCATGGCTGCCTCCAAAATCGTTCCAACTCCGGTCTGGTGGATGGAGAAATTACCGGTCCATTCCGAGGTCGGCGGGACCGGTAAATTCCTCATTCACCAGAGCCATTCCCCATTCCCATTTGAGCCCCCATAGGGCTCAATGGGAAGGGGGAAGGCGGCAATAGCGGTACCACAAAATGTGGTACCGTTATTGACCCCAGCATCCCTTTGCGGGTCCTGTCCTTAACTTCTGGTAAAACCAGGCGATAAGTAAGGACCCGCAAAGGGAACTCGTAGTAGGGCGGTAAGGGATTACTGACACCGGTGCCCTTACCGGTGCCGGTAATCTCTTACCGCGCATCTGGTAATGAGGCCCATAGATTGTTTAGGCCCTGCATTTTTCAAGTATTGTTTTGGTTATTTCTATATAGCAAAATATCGTGCTTGTCTGTGTAGATCCGTAGCCTATTTAATTAAAGTAAATCAATTATTTCTGCTATTGAAATTACGGGATCTGTTTGTTGGCATTTGAAACCAACATGCTCTTCCTAGTGTGTTTTGACCCTGTATACACCTAAATATCTGTCAAAAGAATGAATCCCAAAATCCTTTTTCCACGTGAGTGTGCAGGGTGCATTGATCCATTTAATTTTAAATCCGAAGTGTGAAGCTTGGCAGTGCCTTTGCATGTGCAGGGTGCAAAACGAAATTGCCGGCTTGTTCCCATTAAGCTCTGACCAAAACCACAAAGCCCTGCCTGTTATTTTTAGGTGCGGCACAATTGCATTTCTGTCCCTCGTATTGCATCTGTGGTAACAGGTTGAAAAAGTAAAACCATTTTGCCCCTTGAACCCCCTTTTTCAAAGAGTGCATTTTATGAAAATCCTATAACAATGTCCCCATTGTGTTCACACTCTCTGCCACTTGCCTTCACTTCAGAGGTGTTAATTCTAATTGATGTCTGGAGGGTGGGGGTTGCTGGGAGAAAAGTATTATAACCAAATCAGCAATCACTGGTTGTCGTGAATTGTTCTTTTTCTGTATTGGTGGGTGATTTAAAAAGAAATAATTGTGACTGTATATCTCAGTGTTATCTATGTCTTGCTGCCTTTACATAACTCATTTTTGTTTTTGTGTTAAAGCACTGGTGGCTGATGTTAATCTATTAGTCAAATTTGGTTGAAATAAATATATATATATATATATATATATATATATATATATATATATATATATATATATATATATATATATATATATATTCTGATTACACACCAGCCTGGTTCCTAGTTCCTAGTCCATTGAGGCACCGGTTATATGTTGGGGTTGGGTGCGAGACGGGTTGGAGGCCTTACCAAATAGAACGTGTATAAAAATCATTGCGATTTGTTGTGCACCACATTCATTGGGTGTAAAGAAACTCCCTGAGTTAGGTTTGACTGTGTAATAAACCGTGACAAAACAAAACAGTCTATTTTTTTTGTATTAGTGAGTTCTTTTAAATATCACATATCTATTGATTTCAGATTTTCTCTTCTCTTCACATCACTGATTGTATCATATGTTCTGTCATCTGCCTTTGATGTCCTAGGTAAGCTCATCTGTGATGTCATCAATGTGCTCGGGCTGGGCGAGAAAGGAGGCTCAGAGTTAAGGCAACATAGCTTTAAACTCCAGCAGAATTTTAGGGGATTTGTTGCAGACACCTTAAGAACTCCACACTCTGCCACTTTGTATTGGATTTGTGTACTGTTTAGGTAGTTTTGAAACCAGGTGTGTTTTTTAACCACTGTACCCCTGCCCCCACACTGTGTAATGGACTTTACTGTTGGGACAGCTTTGAAACTAGGTGTGTGTTAACAACTGCACCCCTCCCCCCATTTTTGTTGCTTTTGTGTACTGTCTGGGAAATTTTGAAACTAGGTGTGTTTTAACAATGGCAACACCCGTGCCCCCACTTTATATTGCATGTGTGCACTGTTTGGGCAATTTTGAAACTAAGTGTGTTTTTAACAACTGCACACACACCCACTTTGTATTGCATTTGTGTACATTCTGAGCAATTTTGCAACTAGGTGTGTTTTTAGCAACTGCACACACACCCAGTTTGTATTGCATTTATGTATTGCCTGGGCAATTTTGAAACTATGGAGGTCATTACAACCCCGGCGTTAAGGGTTAACGACGGCGTTAACCCTTAACGCTGGATTCCCACTTTAACGCCTGCTTTTGGCAGGCGTTAAAGTCATTGGCGCTAACCCGCCATGGTGCTAATTACGCCGCCGTAATTTACGGCGGCGTAATTAGCGCCTTCCCCACTCCCATTATGCCCTATGGGGCAAAAATGGGAATGGGGAAGGGAAAATGGGAAATGGGGATTTACCGCCCCACTCACCTTGGAATGGGGCGGTAAATCCGCCATCCACCAAGGTGTAAACGTAGTTTACACCATGGTGGTAAAGTTGGTGCACTTAGCACCAAGGTTGTAATGACCGCCTATGTGTGTTTTTAACAACTGCCCAGTCCCCCACTTTGTATTGCATTTGTGTACTGTTTGGGCAGTTTTGAAACTACCTGATATTTTTAACAACTGCACCCCCCCCCCCACTACACTACACTTTAATGTTGGGCCAGTTTTGAAACTAATTATGTTTTAACACTGCACACTCCCCCCTGTTTGTACCCAAGTATTTCTACTGCATCTGTTTTCTCCCCTTTTGGCTACTAGGCCGCCTGGTGAGTTTGTGATCTTGTCATGCAGCCTCTCCTTCTATCCTCCATCCACGTCTCTCTGCCACTCCTATGGCACTCACTTTCTTGCCTATCTATTCCAACTGCGTTACTATCACCTATCCTCCTTCGCTCATGAAGTCTGGAAGGAAAAAGTTGAAAAAAGAACTCCTAAACACTAATCGTGGTCTACCTAATGCAGACACCTATGCAAGCGCAACTGCCAGACAGACTGTTACTGACATCCTCTACTCTGTCCCCTCCCCATATCTCTGCACCCCTCTTTTTGTCTCTACTCTCGCTCCTTACTTATCTTCACCCATTAATGGGGGCACTAGATTGGAAGTACTCTTGGTGGGCTTCTCATCATCCATGTGTATAATTAATGTCTATCGCAATGACATTATCATGGCTCAGGGTCCTCAACCCAACCTTCTCCTCTTTGATTCGCACCTGCCATTCCTCATCAACTTCCTTCCTGCACCTGCTAATTCTTCCTCCTCTCTCCCTGTCCCTCTCCCACCTCTTCCAATTGGTGTACCACATCCCTGTACACCTCCTCACAAAACATTCAAAGGCAGAGATCTGCTTCACCTAGCCACACTTAATTTGTGCTATGTTTCCTAACACTCTGCTGACATCTGCTTCCTCCTTGAAGACACTGACCTGGATATCCTCACTCTTAATGAGATGTGGTTCAATGCCAGCTCAGTCACTGCTTTTGACTCCCTCCTCCCTGATGGCTACAAGATCATCTCTAAACCTTGCCCTAACAGTTCTGGTGGTGAGGTTGCCCTGATCTTCCCTTAGTGTGCCCCTTCTTCTTTCATACCCACCCAGCTATACTTCTCCTTTGAGAGCCTGATCTGAAAACTGCTCATCTCTCCTACCTCCTCCCTGACCATTACCGTTATCTATAGGGTATCTGGCTCTATCACCCTGATGTTCTCTGAATAGGCTGATTTTTCCTCCTCTATCCTGACATCTTCTTCTAAACTCCTACTGGGTGACTTCAACATCCACCTTGACTGCTCAAACACGATGTCCACGCTCTTCCGTGACCTCTGCACCTCACTCTCCCTCTCCATTCTACCCTCAGGTCCTACGCACATGGCAGAACACACTCTTGATGGTTTTATCCACACAGACATGTTTCCCTCTCCCCCACTCACCATTCTGCTCTCCTGGTCATACCACTCCCCCTTCACCTCCTTCCTGGACCCTCTCAACCGGCTAACCGCAACTCTCCCTCCTCTGCCAACCTTGTTTACGGACATCAGCCTGATGAAACAAGTGTCAGTTGCTGCCTTTGCATCCACTTTCACCCCACCCTCTCATCCCACTGCAAACACTGCCACAGACTCTTCTCTCAATAACCTCCATCTTACTATCTCTTATACTCTGAACATTCTTGCCCCAGTCGTGAAGATCAACCTGAAACACACCACCAAGCGGAACACCTGGTACGACTCCAACCTAGCGGACCAGAAGTGCAAATGCAGAGCTGCAGAATGGAAGTGGCAGGCCACAGATTCATCCGCTGACAAACTGGCCTGCCACCTTCTCCAAAGGCAATATGATCCCACCATTCATTCTAAGTAGAGGACACACAGCCATGCCTGTTTCTCGGGAGCATCCAACAACACAGCTTAACTCTTTAAAATCTTCAAGGAACTAGCCAATCCTTCTGCAGTCTCCCCCGGTCTTCTTCCCTCTCAGGCCCTCTGCACTGCACTGCCACCCACCTCACTGCAAAGACTCAGGAAATCCTGAGTACTCTGTCTTCCTCCCCTTCACCCTACCTCCTTCCATCCCCCTGCAACCCCTGCCCCCCCAACTTCCCACAGACTTTCTCTCCTCCTTCTCTCCTATCACATCAGATGAGGTCACTAGGGTAGTTCGCTCTATGAAGGTCTCCTCCAAATAGGTCTCCCCTGTTCTTCCAGATCTATTAAGGACAACATCGGCTCCCTTGCCCCTGCACTTACTGATTTCTGCAATCACTCTCTTGCTACTGTGTCTTTCCCCTCTTCCCTCAAGCACTCTCTTTTGTGCCCCATCCAGAAAAATCCTTCGTGGAACCCTTGTGTCCTGCTAACTACCACCCCATCTCTATCACTCCCTTCCATAGGAAACTCCTGGAGAAGCTGGTCTTCCCCCAACTGGTCCAGCATACCGAGCTCGTTGGTGGCCTACATGAACATCAATTTCAATTTAGAGCACCCAGGGGCATGGAAACTGCTCTTCTGAACACCTGTGAAGAATTGCTCACATCCCTTGACACTAACTTTCCCACTATTCTCATTGTATCTGTCCTCTGCATTTGATATGGTCAACCACTCCATCCTCATAACATCGTTCTGTAATACCCTTGGTATCTCGGAGCAGGTACTGGAACAGCTGACCTCCTTCCTCACTAAACAACCCTCCCTCTTCATCATGGTCTCTTTCTCCTCTCGTATATCTATCTCCACTTGTGGCATTCCCTAGGGCTCTGACCTCTCACCCTGGCTCTTAACGTCTATCTTGCTCCGCTTGCTTACCTTATATCATCATTCTCCCCTCACTTCCAGTGCATTCTGATGACACACAACTCTTCTTCAAACTTCCCTCTGATGCTCTCCCATCCCTGACTGCCTATCTGCTATCCAGTCCTTGTGTGACACAAAGGATCTCATCCTCAGTGCCAGCAATATTGAGATCCTTCTTATTGGGATTCCCATTCCCTCTTTCCTCTCTTCACTTTAGCCACCCTCTTTGGACTCTCCTCCTTATCCTTCATCTGAAGCCAGGATCATTGGCGTCATCTTCAACTCCTCTCTCGCTTTCCTCCCTCACATCTTCGACCTTGTGAAGAAGGCCCATTTTAAATTCCACCTCCTCAGAGGCATCCTTCCATTCCTCACTTTTCTCCAGAAGCTCAATCTCTCTAGAGCCCTGGTACTATCTAGGCTGGACTATTGCAACAGCCTCTTTCTTAATCTACCCTCTTCATCTCTCTCCCCCATGCAGCTTGTCCAGAATAAGGCTGCAAGCCCTAAAATCCCTCCACTGACTCCCGGTTGTTGCAAGGATCAAATCCCAATCCCTCTGCATCATCCATAAGGCTGTCTGGGGCAGAGGACCAATCTATCTACAACTTGCTATCACCAAATACCTTCCTTGCAGATATCTGCGATCCTCAGCTCCCACTCTCTGCATGTTAGGTGCTTTTCTAAGCAGTGAGCTGATGGCAGATCTCTCTCTTCGGCTGGCTCCCTCCTCTGGAACAGCCTTCCCCCTCCTCTCTGTCTTGAGCCGGATCTTGTCAAGTTCTGAAAGCTCTTCAAGACTTTCCTCTTCACCTCCTCCTTCCCCCTCTCACTGCCATGCTAATACACACAGTTGCTGAGATTGTTGGCCTGGGACCGTGTGTGTCCTTCTGGGTCCTGGCCTCCCACCCAATCACCCTCAGCCTCCACCGCATCTCAGCACTTGTCTTCAGGCACCTACTGGCTATGTTCTCACAGGCCCATACTTAATATTGGCAGGTGATCACTCTTTACCAAGAGATCTCTACCAGGAACTTACTGTTGCACATAATTGATAATGGACTCCTTGGCATTCCCTCTGGGGAGCTCATAGCACTTACTCCCTTCCCAATCTATTCTCTCGCTCAATGCACTTGCACATACAGAATATTCACAAGGCCTTGTAAGACTGCCCGTCTCCTTTTTCATCAGTTATCTTTGCCTTTTGTTTTCATGTTCCTTCCCGTTGGCCCTGTGCGCTCTTTGAAAACAATTTCTTTTTTTATAAGCACCTTACAAATGCACAATAAATATACATTGGGGGTCATTACGAGTTTGGAGGTAACCATGGCGGTATTAGTGCCATGGCTGCCTCCAAACCCTTACCGACTCCGCCCTGGTGAATGGAGCTATTACCGCCCCATTCCAAGGTTGGCAGGGGCAGTAATTCCCCATTCACCAGGGCCCTTCCCCATTTCCATTTGAGCCCCCCATAGGGCTCAATGGGAATGGGGAAGGCGCGAATAACGGTACCGCAAATTGCAGTACCGTTATTAGCTCTAAGGTCCCTTGGAGGGTCCGGTCCTTAACGCCTGGTAAAACCAGGCGTTAAGGGAGGACCCGCAAAGGCAACTCGTAGTAGGGCGGTAAGGGATTACCGGTACCGGTGCCCTTACCAGTACCGGTAATCCCTTATCACCCGGGTCATAATGAGGCCTCTCTTTGTGTCTGTGGGCCTCATTACACGGTAGGCGGTGGACCAAGGTGCTATTAGCACCTTGGTCCATGCCGGTAAATTACCGGCACCGCCTTGGCGGAAAGGGGAATTACCGCCCTACTCCAAGGTTGGTGGGGCGGTAATTCCCCCTTCCACCATTGCCCTTCCCCATTCCCATTTTTGCCCCATAGGGCATAATGGGAATGGGGAAGGTGCTAATTACGGTAGCGCAAATTTGCGGTGCCGTAATTAGCACCAAGGTCCCTTTGCGGGTTGGGTTTTAACGCCTGCAAAAAGCAGGTGTTAAATTCCCCAACCCGCAAAGGGACCTCATAGTACGGCGGTAAGGGTTAACGGTCACCGTTACCATTAACGGTGACCGTTAACCCTTACCGCCGTCCGTGTAATGAGGCCCTGTGTTTCTGATATGCAGTTATTTCACCAATAAAAAAAATAAAAAAAACATACACTTCAGAGGTTACTCCCACACTTTATAGTCTGAAAAAATGAAATGGGGCATAGCAAACTATATGCACACATGCAAGAGAAATAAACAATGTTGGAATGCTCTTAGAGAGGCTTGAAGTGATGTCATAGTATCTGTGCATACCTAACAAAGGCAGGTATAATTTAGGCACAGCTGGTTGCTAGTCCAACCTGACTGAGCTTATTACCCACCATGTGGAAAAGGAACACTCAACAGCCTCTGGGAAACATGTGGACGGGGCTTTTAAAGCCCAGGAAGGGCTTGGGTTGGAGTGAATATAACAACAGACCATTGCTTCAGAGAGGCAGGTGGGGCTGGCTGTATGCCAGTCGGTGCCTGTAAAGTGACATAGAAAATGTTGTAGGAAATAACATGTCTATCTTTTGTGACCTTTCTTTCTCTATGGGTGCAAATAAATGTGTACATTGGGATAGTGAATTATGAAGTCACAATTGTGTGCAAAAAATGTTCCAGTGTATTGAACATCTGCCTTCATTAGTAATTAAATATTTTCCAGCATGTTACCTTTCACCACAGCAACCTTATAGTCATTAAGGGAGTGATTTGTTTCCAGAAAGGGCTCACTGATTGGCATGTCCTTACTCTGTCTTCTAATACTTTGACAGTGACTATTCATATGATTATGTAGTTGATGGGTGGTTTGCGATTGCCAGAGCATTCTTGCACACATCTGTGCCATCGATGTGAGGAATGTTAGTGTAGAGTGGCTCCACTTACTTTAATGCTTGTAATGTGCCCCTTGGAAGGTTGTCATTGGCATCCAGTTTGTTCAGTAGGTCTGTGGTGTCAGGGAACGAGTCTGGTGTCTCTCTTAAAAGTGACTTCAAGATGTTCTCAACACAGCCAGAGAGGTTCTCAGTTAACGTGCCTGATCCAACGATGTTTGGGTATAAAGGGTGGTGTTATGAGTTTATTTTGTGGAGCATGTAGAATGTACCAGGTACTGGGTTGTCAGGTACCAGGACCTCAATGTGTTATTTGATGTTATTCTCAAGTGTCTTTAAACAAATGTTGAGTTCTCTATTATATCATGTGTTGAATCTTCCTGCAGCTTTGAATAAAACATTCTGTCAGAAAGTTGCTATGTGCTTCCTAAGAATAGTCACTGGTGTTCCTTATGACGACACCTTCTCCTTTGTCTGCTGGTTTGATGGAACTATGCTGATGTTTGTTCATCCTTTCTGTGGGTGTCAGGATATAAGACTTATTTATTCATGTTTATTCATTCCATCATGGCAGATGCTGCTCTGTATATGAAAGATGTAATATACCAGTTTTGTTTTCGTTTGCATGCAGGTGTATGGGTTCATTTGGACTTCTGCTTCATTTACCGGGTTGTTTCCAAGTTGTTAACCATTTTTCTCACTGATTTGACTATCATCCCATTTGTCATGAAAGCATTCCTTCCATCAGAGTCACCTGAAAAAGACTTAATGATCATGGCAGAGAATTCTTTTTTCAGTAGGTTAAGAAAGGGAGAATGTGTTGCGGAATAATTAAAAAAGTTGGCAATGTAGTCTTGTTGTTGTTTAGTGTCTTCATGCTCTGCTCTAACATTGTTGTGTGCTTCCTCAGTATTTCTCTCTCTGTGTATTAATGCTTCAAGCATCTTCTTCATCTTATCTATGCAGGATATGTTATGTCTTTTTTTTGTTGAGGGATGGAGTTGTTTCCATACATAATGTGTGTAAATTGACACTGTGTCTCTGAGTCCAAGATAGTTTTGTAGTTTTGATCCATAATTGTGTTATCCTTCTGTGGTTGTAGCATACAATAATATATGTGTTCTGTAGTCTTTCTAATGTCCCGAGGAATATGTGTTGCAATATACATTACAGGGTCTGTGGTAGGAACCCTGTATTTATGTTTAATTTTCTCATCCCATAGGAAAAGCAGTTTTTGGGTGGCTTATATCTCTGGCGTAGTTCCACGAAATCTCATGAAACTTTGCAAAAAAGGTATACAGCCCATTCTGAATTACATTGTAAAGATGTGTGTGGTTATGTCAAAGGGATATAGGGGACAAAGTTGTAGGCAGGTCCAAAAGTTTTGAAACCTGGATAGACATGAATGTAATTTTTTTTTTGCTCATCGCTACAGCCCAGACTACTGACGGATTTGTACCAAACATGCACGCAGAGTGGCAGCCTGGTTCTAAAAGCTTGCTTTTGCAAATGTAAACTTAATCCAGTAGATTTTTTAAAATGGGAATTCGTCAGGGGGGGGGGGGCAAACTTATGGGGTGGTCCCAAAACTGTTATTTTTTTATTGTGGCTACAGCACAATCTGCTGGACGGATTTTCACCAAACTTGCAGGAGGAGCCACGGTCTGGTTCTGAAAGCATGCTTTTGTAAATTTGGTGTAAATCCGTTCAGTAGACTTTAATAAAATTCTTAAATTGTACTGCAAAATAAATGAGTGATATCTTTGTTTGGTCCCTGGACTCACTTCCTGATTCGGTCTCCGTGGATGCTTCTTGACTAATAAGACAGCTGTGATGTTCATGTACATAGTACGTGGCGACTGATAGGTCGATTGAACAATGTGAGTAGCATCCAATGTTTTGAAACAGATGCTGTGCTGGATTTGCGAACTGCGCTCGCATTCCACCGACATTGCATTATAACAATGCTCTTAAAAATGTATCTCTAGTTCTTTTGAGGATGAAAGAGTGTCTGGAGAGGGTGGGCGAGAGGAGAAAGGGAAATGTGTATGCATTGTTGTGTGCTGATAGTTGTTGAGTCTCTCATAGTATTAAAGACTAAAACACTGACTAAAAACAGACACTATATTCGTGACATATAAACCTAATATAGTCAGGTAGTGGAGGTCCTGTTGACTTCAAATCGATTTTTTGACTAATGTAGGGGCATTATCAGTCTTACTATAATCAAAAACCCTTTTATTAGGGTAAATTCGTCACTCTAGTAATTGCATGCCTAGATGGAAAAAACTCGACATGTTTCAGTTCTCATACAGTTTTTTTTGGAACTTTCTGCAGGAAATATGTCACTGTATATACTAGTGTTACAGTAAAAAACAAGACATGCTACAAAGGCATAAGTTGGTATCAATAACCCTTTTTGTTGGCAGTGTAAAACATCTATCTTTGTGTTCAAACTGTAGCTGGTCCAGTATGTGGAGAAAGGCTTTTTGAGGTAGGTTCCTGAGTATAGCAGGGGTTAATTCTCTTAGTCGACATATGACTCTCAATTGAGTCTATTGCGACCTCTTTTGAAGTAGCTATGTAGTAGTCGATAGCAAGTCTGTAGGATGGACCTCATATTATTTCTAATTGGAGAATTCACCCATAGGAAATGGTTAAATGTCACACTGGACAGAAAGGCTGCAGCGTAATTAGGTTGTTGTATTCAATGCACAGTATATCTTTTTGTTGCGTTTCGGTTTTGCTGAGCTGTAGGTACCCTCAGATAGTGGAGAGGTAGTAGGTAAGTGTTTCAGGAGGCCTGTAGTAGTTAAGGTCTAGTTCTCAGCAAGTAAACTCCATACTATTTGCAGTTTGTTTTTAATAATCCTTCAGAAATGCAGCGTGTATAATTCACATTCGGGGACCGCAGCCTTCCAATGTATAGAAATTGGCCTATCTGAGCGTACCTACAGCTCAGCAAAACCGAATCGCAAAAAAAGATATACTGTGCATTGAACACAACAATGTAGGTTATTGCAGGCACTAGATTAGGCCTGTAAAAATTGACTACTGGGACTAAGGAAAAGCAGCCATATCTTCTGTCCATTAACTTAGCTTTGGTAGCCAAAGATATTGTTTTCTCCAAGAGGGCCACCTGCACTGGGGTCTCAATAGGGCTATTGTTAAGAATGACTCGCAAATATTTGAACTTCTTTACTTGCTCAATCACATTCTGTCCAGAGACCATTTGAATAACTCTCTCTGACTATTTGTTTTTTCAAAGCACATAACCTTTGTTTTATCTTGGTTTATCTGCAGGCAATTTTCTCTGGTGTATCTCTGGAGACTGTCGAGTTGGCGTTGGAGGCCATTTACCATTTGATCAATCAAGATCAGATTATCATTGTATAAGAGGCGTGACACTCTTGTGACACTCTTGTTTCACCAATACTTGTGTGAAAAGATCTTAATAACGGCTCAAAGTTCTCCATGTCCGGGACGCATAAATTGTAAATCGCGGGCGACAGGGGACAGCTCTGTTTAACACCTCTTGATGTCGGGATCGTAGCTGATAATAGGGCCGATGATTTAGGTGACTTCCTCTGGAGGTATTGGAGTGGAGAGCGATTAGGGGCTCTGTTAATTCCTCTGGACAATTCCTTGCTGCTAGTTTTTTCCACAGGAGATCACGATTGACCCGGTCTAAAGCTTGATCCAGGTCAACAAATGCTACAAAAATCCTGGGTCTTCCTTCTTGGATCTTGCCCTTCAAAATGCTTAATAGCATGATATTGGCCGATGTGCCAATGTTTTTCATGAAACCTATTTTTTAAACGGGTCGGTCCAGCCTTGTGTCCTTGTCCAGTCTGGAAATTGCATCATTAGAAGGGAGCCAAAAAATCATGTCTAGGCTAAGAGGGTTGAACGCAACACAATATTACTTGGACACAATGTCTAGATGTGACACTGTCTTAAGAGGCAGAGTACAACTCAGTTAACTTTTCAGAGCACAATCTAGATGTGACACAGTCTTAAGAGGCAGAGTACAATACCGTAAACTTTAGGCGCAATATCTAGATGTGACACAGTCTTAAGAGGTAGAATACAACTTAGTTAACTTTTCAGCACACAAACTAGATGTGACACTGTCTTAAGAGGCAGAATTAGAAAAAGTCAACTTTCGGTGCACTATCTAGATTTGAGATAGGCTAAGAGGGTGGAATGCAACACAGTTTCACTTGGGCACAATGTCACAGTCTTAAGAGGCAGAATATAACACAGTAAATGATTCAGGGCGCAGTCTAGATTTGATAGGCTAATGGGCTGATATGCAACAATATCTCTAAGAGGCAGAGTTCATCAGAGTAATCTTTTCAGCGCACTATCAAGATGTGACACAGTCCTAACAGAGCAGTTGGGTACAATCCTGAACACTGATAGAATTGACAGTGTGGGAGTAGGGAGGCATTGGAATATGATCACAGTGTTTAAGATTGGTTTGTTAAGTGGCTAGGCTTCCAGGGTAGAGTAATTGATCTATTCCCAACCTCGCCCACTCCTACCGTACTAGTCCTAGTAGTTGCAGGTTGATGGCTGGCCACTGACTTCCCTTGTTGACACCTGCAGACATGATCTGGAGCCACCTCTGTTGCAGCCAAAAGAACTCACGGCCCTTAGCTGCAGGGACTTCACGGGCAGAGGGCTACCCTGCAGAGGTCAAATATGACCTGGGTGGGGAGCCAATCGGTGACAACGGGCGGGCCGGGAGGCGGGAGGCAGCCAGGAATCAGGAAGGGGTGCGCCGAGAGAAGAGAGAGATATTCAAGCACAAGGGCCGACAAATATATTACATTTACAATTTAGAGGCAGAGGACTATAAAGGCAGCAGAGCAACACTCACCTTCTATTACAAACAAAAAGAGGTGAGCGCGGCTAACGCACGTCGCTAGACCTATACAACATGGTGAAATGAGCCAATCAGTGATGGTGGACGGGCCGGGAGGCAGGCAAGAATCAGGAACGGGTGCACCAAGGAAAGAGAGAGCTATTCAAGCAAACAGGGCCAGCAAATACATTCAATTTACAATTTAGAGGCACAAGACTATCAAGGCAACAGAGCAACACTCACCTTCTCTTACAAACAAAATTTGCAGCACATTACCTTGCACTACTGCAAATCGGAATTAGGCAGTGGTGCAGAGGTGCTTTTAGCCGGCACACAGATTGCAGACCATGGACTCTCACCTTATGATGGAAACAAGACTTCCTGTTGGGTTCCTCCAAGTCATCCCATGGGACATGGACGAGGTGCTGAATCAAAGTGGAGGTGCCAAAGATTTTTGATGGTTTATTGGAAGGTCCTCTGCACAACATCTTCCTTCAGAAAATACATTGAACTTCCTCAACCTCCTTCTTACTAAGATGCTCCTGTGCATAAAAATATTGCCAGCATTCAGCGACAGGTTTCTGGGCACATTGCTTATTCTGCGGAGGTGAGGCAGTAGACATCCACACCACCACTTCATCACTGCTGGTCCCAGACATACAGAAACATGGGACCGGGGAAGGAAAAAAAAACTGTAAAAAAACACAACATAAAAAGGACTCATCCACGTAAAATGGAAAAAGTAAAGAAATTAAAATAACAAGCTACAGTTAAAAGTAAACTCAAACTTCAAATGATAGGACAAGGGACAAAGGTATAGGAACATGGGATGTTAAGAAAGGAATGGGAAACTGTGGATACTGCTCTTTAAAAGTTCCTAACTCACTAGCAAGATCACCCGACAGAAAGCAATGAGAAAAAAACAAGACGTGTCTTTGTAAGTGATGAATAACAGTGGCTACTCCCTGAAGCCGATCACAAGCTGAAATGTGTATATAAGGTTATTCCCAGGTGTGATGATGTATCCACATGTACGCTATTGACAAATCAAATTGCGTGCAGTGTGTACGTGCCTACACATGATATTGGCCATGGTATATAGGTACATATACTAAATGTATTAACCCTCATAATTAGCACATTGTATGCACCATGTTTGATACAACAAATGTGCGTGGAACACTTTTTTTGTGCTCACATGTAATAATCATTGGAGAAAAATCCAAGGTAGTGTAATAAAGATGTAAGTTCAATGAGGTATAAAGGAACGTAGCTATCAGCTCCGAGAGTAGCACTGTAAAAGGGAGGGTGGCCTTGCTGATATTTGTGAAATAGAACCCATAATAAAACTAATCCCTAAATACAAGGACACAGGTAAGTATAATCGAACTTAGTGGTAGGATGAAATGCAGTAAATAGCCCTTAAAAGCTTGCTTTTGCAGAAAACATGTGTTAGTCTTTTGTGTGAAGAAACAGCCTCTGTAGCTGGTGATTTAGTGCAGAGTCTAGGATTCAAGGTCACAGATTAGAGCTCACAGGTTCCGCCAACGAATAATGAATGCATGAACATTTTATAATTCAAAATCATTTATGAAATAAGATTTTCTAACGGAGCCAAAAAGAACCACTGTGGTTTAAATGTCCTTGTTATTTTGTTATGTTATGTTATGTTATGTCATTTGGCATTTATATAGCGCTCTATATATCATTGGTATGACCTCAAAGCGCTAGTAGGTTGAGCACCCGCTGGGACCGTAGTCCAGGTCAGTTGAGAGAGCAAAGTGTCACAGGCTGCTTGGGTGCACCAGTTGTGTGTAGTACATTTTCCCTGGGAAAAGGGTTAGCGTGTACCTGATATGCAACATGTGTGTAGCAGTCGTCCGTGGTTCACGGCTCTGGCAGTGACATTGTGGTAAGCTCTTCTCATGAGAACCAGGATGAGGCGACCAGGGCTGTTGAATAAAGTTCTGCTGGTCATCACAAATGTGTCAATTAATTAACTTTGTGCTGTGGAAATTGGGGGAGGATTGTGATGTCACATGCTCTAATTGAGGGCTGTGTGGGAAGGTTTGTGAACCTAATTATTGAATGCAATGTATGCTTTTCTACAAGGGTCAAGAGTGCAAAATCCAATCAGCTTTGTGTGGGGAGATGTGTTCATGTCGCATGATCACGAATACTAATTGCTTGCATTGTATAAATGTTCTAGATTTAGGGGTGTTTCTTTGACAGCACCTTTTCATGCAGTTCTGTTCTGTGATCTGTTTGAATTTGCTGTCCCAGTTGCATCCAGGGCCCTGAATAAAATAGTGTTTCTTCTTACACCGGCGTACACTCCTTTTTTGACTACTTTGTCATATTTTGGTGAGTTTTTCGAGGTGACCCCTGACACATTTCTGTAGGCCCCCGCGAGAAATCTCATCCTTTCTACTGTGGCGTGGAAATTCTAGCCATATTCCTGGAGGATTGTCTGGAGGATTCCTGGAGCATCTATTGGCTATTACCAAGAGCTCTAGCAAGAAGAGGTCCATGGATGCTGAGTTCCCGAAGGTCCACCTGCTCCGTTGCTGTCTTTACTCAGACTGAAGTGCAGGCCTTTAAAGGGTGACTCCGGGCTTAAGAGAAGTAAAGAATCTCCTAAAAAGGGTACATGATTGTACCCATGCACGAAAGCGAAAGGGGCGGGAGGGATTATTTTTATGGTGTACAGGACACACCCTCATTAGTGGTGAAGGTTAATTGACCGTAGTAGTCTTAGATCTGTGTGATCCGACCGCAGCTGCTTTTGCCGCAACTGAAATGTTTGCATGAGAAATGTACAAACCACAAAAGGTTTGTACATTTCCCATGCAAACATACATTAAAAACGAGTACAAACCCATACCCCCACCCACACCCACAACACACCCACAACACACCCCTACCCACACCCCCAACACACCCCCACCAATATACCCCCACCCTACTTACCTTTTAAGACGCGCTGAGTCCCTGCAGCACCAGTTCCCTTTCACTTCCATGATCAGGAACCGGTGCTGCATGGTCCTTTTCTTTTTTTCTTTTTTTTTCAGGCAGCTGCACAGGTTTCCCCCGCAACCCTCGCTCACTGTACGGTAAGGTAGAGTGAGCGGGGTGTTTCAGGGGACACCCCTGCAGCCCCCATTTTTATTTATTTATTATTATAATTGTTTTCTCGGGTGTGCTGCGGGGGTGTCCCCTGCAACACCCCGCTCACTATACTGTATAGCATAGTGAGCGGGGTATTGCGGGGTACACCCCCGCAGCCCCTGTTTTTTTTTTTTTCATCTATTGGTGGGCTGGAGGGATGTCCCCTGCAACTTCCGCTCACTGTAGTGAGTGGGGTGTTGCGGGGGACACCCCCCAGCCCCGAGTCCGACCCTACCGAAACACCTAAACACACAGCTCAAAAAGTTCAAACTTTTGGTAGTTACAAATTTTCGTGGTGTGTGTTTTAGGTCTTTTTGGGGTCGAATTTTACACTCTGTAATTTCTTACAATACCGTCTTAGATATTATGTCTGCTTTTCCGATATATGGAGCAGGTACACAGTGGCTCATCTGCATTACAGCAGAGGGTTGCGTAGTAAGTGGTGGACCTTGTTAGATAAGAGTTGCACGCAGTTCAGGCGATTGGTAGAGTTGCGTCATTTTCTTTTCTTTGGTGAAGATTGTTTTTATGTACATGCGCGCACCTGTTTCATGAGTAGTTGCAGTTTGTTTTTGGTGTTGTGAAACTGTTCGTAGTATTCTTTTTATGTGGTTGTCGAAGAAGTGGGCGATCCAGAGCCGAAATAACTTGTAAATAGCACAGAGCCACGTAGCACGAGTAACTAATGCAGTTGATTGAGAAGAGAAGTAACTGCTTTTTCTAACGTACTAACATAGGACTTTGTTTTTAAGGTGGTGGGCCTAGGTAGAAGACCATGTCTGTACTAATACAATATAACAAGGTGGGCTTCTGGAGAAGGCCATTGTGTGCAAATATTGAGTGCGTGGTGTGAAAGGGCGGGCCTGTGGAGAAGGCCAAAGTGAGTGAAACTAGGTTGATCAAGCAAACTGGTAAGTATACAAATTGAATGAGTGGGATTGCTTTAAGAGGGAGTGAGAGTTTAATGGTTTAAAATAATAGAGGGAACGCGGGAAAAAGGGAGAGAAGAATATTTCAATAAAAAGGAATAAGGCAGAGACAATGACGTCCTTTTGGATGGATGCTCCATTTAATCACATGTGCAGAAAATGTCCACAACATTGTGACAAAATATCCAAGTACCATTTTGAGTGGGTACATGACACAGTGGGAAAGTGTTATAAAGATTAGCCCGGAGAGGGAACAATCAATAACGATATTATAGAAAGTATGTATTCATATTTGCTGCTACATACAAAGGGGCACAGCTTAAAAAGTTACAGGATATTCTAGGACTTTGGAAATTGTACGAAGAAAAAGAAAAAGAGACGGAAAAGGGGAAAAGGAGGAGGAGCAGGGAAGTGCACCTCCCCCTCCCTATACAATATGCCCATTGTTAAAACTAGCTTCAGGTTATATGAATCCTAAATGAGTGCCTCAAGACAAGGAAGGAACACATAAAAAGAAAGAGGAGGGCAACAGAAGACTTATTAGCAAGACAAGAAAGGGAGAAGGAAATATTTAAATGACATAAAAAAGGGTGCACAACAGCAACTTGAGAGTGTGTTCAAGGAAGAAGAAAAAGCAAGGGAAAGGGAAATATACAAAGGGAAGGGACACGAGAAGTGAGCCAATGAACAGGGGTGGACAGCAGGACACAAGTTTAAAATAGACAACTGGGGACAGGATTCGGACAATAGTGAAACTAATACGGCAGAAGAAGTGTAAACCATATCAGACTGGAAAGACAGCAGAGACAGCGATCATGGGGATGGCGAAATAGACACACACAGTTTGACACACAGGAGAAGGGATAGGAGAAGAGATGAGTGAGAAGAGGAGGAAAGAGAAGAATCACTGACTGACTAGGGAAATAGACTTCGGAGCCGGAAAACGAGATTAGCATTGGCCAAGAGACCACAACGTGGCAATAAACGCAGCACTCATACACAGATGCCCCTTTTATAGAAAGCGAGGGGCAAGGTTCACTAAAAACCATGTTTGCAAAGGTAACGGGCGCCCCTCTCTCGACAGAACAAGGCCTGATAACCTGTTCAGTGGTTATTAACCACTTGAGAGTTCGCAGCCACTGCTTTTACTCACTGTGCCTTTCACAGATGGGAAATATCCATTTGCATATCAGTCTTTGTCCTGCCCAGGGGCAGTCCAGCACCGAAATGCAATGGCAATTCCAACCTGAACGAGAGAACCACCAGCAACCCCATACACGTGTTTCACCCTTGTTGGGGATCATCAGTGAGGTGAAGATGATGCCTCTCTAAGCACAGTGAGAGGGAGACCACGTCTGGTTGCCCCCAGGAGACCTAGGGTTACCAATCCCAGGTTCCTTGAAATTTAGTTTGCAAAGGTAGCGGGCGCCCCTCTCTCGACAGAACAAGGCCTGATAACCTGTTCAGTGGTTATTAACCACTTGAGAGTTCGCAGCCACTGCTTTTACTCACCCGCTACCTTTGCAAACTAAATTTCAAGGAACCTGGGGCGCCCGCTACCTTTGCAAACTAAATTTCAAGGAACCTGGGGCGCCCGCTACCTTTGCAAACTAAAAACCATGGCAGACAATGGACAAGGACAATTTAGTTTACAGTTTACTTTCATTAATGGCTGGGGCCAGCAAGCGGATGTATGTTTTTGAAAAGGAGACAGCAGGAATCCCATTGGTGATGGGAGATATAAAAGGTTTATTGGCAGAATTGGTTGGGGAGAGAAGTGACAAAATATGGCAACATGCTGGATATGCAGGGGTAACATTATGCTATATTATAAACGATGGAGCACCCTTTAACAACTATCAAACACGTGTTTGGAAGCCTCTAAGAGAGATGGATCCAAATATGTCACACATGGGTCACACACAGGTTCTATATTGCCTCATCAGGCAATGAAGCCTGATGAGGATCCCACAGAATATAGATGATACATACAAGAAATGTAGACACAGGAAAATAAACAGTCATGAGACGTAAAAATACGCTTGTTTTACCACATCTTAGTGAGGGTGCTCCCGGCAGATGTGCAGACTTCTTCAGACAAGATAGTGGGAATTGAGGCATAAAGGTGGCCTGAGAAATAGGCAACAATTGTACACTATTGCAAAAGGAAGCAGGAGATGGATAAGTAGACAGTTGATACTGCAACAAAATCAGAAAACACATTAGTTCAGAAATAAATGGCAAAACTAAATATGAAGGGAGCAGTGCTCACAAGGCCAGTTGTCATTCCACAAGCTCAGCCATAGGGCTTCCAGTGGCAACAGCAGTACAGCCAGGAGGTTACACTCAGGTGCCACCCAACCAGTAGTGGGGAATGGTACAGATGCAGCAACAACCAGCTTTCATAAACGTGCAGTAGACATGGGTCATGCAGGAGGGCAGAGGAAATGGGTACATGGGACAGTATTAGATTGGGAGATGATACTATGCACACAGAAGAGGAATGGGATACAGGGGAATGATGCCATGTTTCGGAGCTGGGTGCTTTTTCCTGACTCAACCTAACTATTTCCTTATATCACTTCTTATCAAAATCCCAATTGTCATGCTGGGGGAATTTAACTTCCACGCTATTTGCAGCCAGCTGCTTTGAACTTAACTTCCTCCTATCTGACCAATCCCCTACTCCCATCACAACCAGCCTACCCAACCTAGTGAGCAATGTCTTGACCTGTCTTTCTCTTTAATTCACTCTTCTTCTCTGACCTCCACGCTGACCCCCTTCTCTCTAATCACTGTTTGTGTTATGTTATGTTAGAAAATGTCTAAAGCGCAACTTTCACCCGAAGGTATCTTGGCGCTAGGGTAGATAGCGAGGTGCAGAAGCAAGAACTAGAACAGATAGGTCTTTATGTTGCGTCGGAAGACCAGATGGTTTTCGATAGCACAGAGCTGCAAGGGGAGGCTGTTCCAAGTAATAGCGGCCATCACAGAGAAGGCGCGGCCACCTATCTGGGACAGGCTGATGCGAGGAACAGCGATCAGTAGGGCCGACTGAGAGCTCAAGGGCTGAGATGGCACATAACGAGAACATTTTTCCTGTATGTATTAGGCGCCTTGTTTCTAGAAATCACGGTGTACCAGGCACAGCGATTTAAAAAGAATGTGCTTCTCAATAGGCAACCAATGTAGATGTCTAAGCAGCGTGTGAGCACGACCCTGCTGCTTTGTGAGCATGAGGAGGAGGGCGGATGTAGGAGAGTTTTGGAGCAGTTAATGGTGTTTTGTAAGGTGGCTCGGCTGGCCTAGATAAAGAGATTTGCAGTAGTCTGTGGTGCTCAAGACCAGGGCAGCCACCACAGGAGCATGATGTTTGGTAGGAATAAAGAGAAGTACCTTACGCAAAATCCGCAGTTCAAAATGCCCAGATTTACATACAGATGCCACCTCGGGTGCCATGGAAAGGGAAAAAGAGAGCAGGACACCCCGATTCTTGACAGAGGTTGCGTGTTTAGGGCATGTGCCTAATGAGGAAAGCCTGTAATCAGGGGTTCAGAAGGAGTGGGCGTTAGAAGTGCCCACCACCAGTACCTCCGCTTTTGAGCCATTGAGTTTTAGCCAATTGGTCGCCATCCAGGCGCCAAGATCATCCAGGCAGCTTCATAGCCGAGACGCAGTATCAGCCCTGGTGAGATCAAGACGAACCAGGATCTGGGTGTCATTGGCAGATGAGTAATAACTGAAACCATTCAACAGTATGAGAAGTAGAAGAGGCTGGATGTACATGATAAAAAGAATGGCGGAAAGAATTGATCCCTGCAGGACGCCACAGAGGAGCAATCCCGGGGGGGAACAGAAATGAGGCAGAGACACTGACTGGGTCCGGTCAGTCAGAAAAGCTTGGAACCAGTCAAAGACCTGACCGGAGATGCCTGCGTCGGACAAACACACCGAAAGAGTGGAGTGATCTACTGTATCAAAGGCGGCGGATAAGTCCAATAAAAGAACCGCTCCCACCCTGCCCTAATCAACCAGCCAGGCAAGGTTGTCCATAACGGAGTTGAGTGCGCACTTGGTTCCCCTTCCAGGGCGAAAGCCAGACTGGAAGGGGTCGAAGAAGTTGGAGGGTTCCAGAAAAGAAGAAAGGAGAAGGGAGACCAGAGTCTCAAGCAGCTTCATATTGAACGGAAGCAACAAGATGGGCCTAAAATTAGCCATTACCTTAGGGTCAAGGGTGGGCTTCTTCAGAAGAGGAAGTACCAGCGCATGTTTAAGTTGGCTAGGAATTATACCAATTTGAAGTGAATTGTTAATATCGGTTGTGATATAGGGGAGTAGCTCACTAGCAGTGTCTTTAATCAGTGTAAGGGGTACGGCATCTGCTGGAGTGGCTGATTTAAGGCTATAAATGTCTTTGAGTATCTCAGAGGCAGAGAACACAGTAAAAGACGACCATGATGCCGTAGGGGCTGCCTTCCGAGGAAGGCTCCGACAATCGGTAGTAGCAGAGGCAGTTTTAACAATATCTGCACATATACATTCAATTTTAGAGGAGAAGAAAGCCGCAAGGGAGTCACAGAGAACTTGTGAGGGACCAATTGCAGAATCAGTTAGGGGTACAAAGGGAATTTACCAATTCAAATAGGGCCTTAGGTCTATTTATGGCTGCTTCAATCTTGGCCTCAAAAAAAGTCTTTTTAGCCAGTAGAATAGCCTGATGGTAGTAGGACAGCAGATTGCAAAAGGTGAGCTTAGCTATCGGGGAGTAGCACAGCCTCCAATTTCTTTCATCTTGTCTGCAGGCCAGCTTTTTTTAATTTCAATTCATCAGAGAACCAAGGCTCTGATCTATGCTTAATGCCTTTGGATAGTTTGAGTGGGGCGTTAGGTTGATCACTTCCAAGAAGGCATTCTCAATTGACGTAAGACTATGGGAGTTACCAGAGGAAAGGCATTCATGTAGGGCTGAAATAAGCTCAGATTGAGATTTTTTCCGCCATTCACATCTAAGGGCAGCAGGTTTAGTGACTGAGGGCTTGGAGGAAAGGTACGGAAGGGTGAACTGAATAAGGAAATTGTCTGACCAAAGAAGAGGGTATAATGACAAGATTTCAATGGAGGAGACATGGGCACATATGAAGTCAAGAATATTGCCTAGTTGGTGGGTATGTTTGTTAATCAATTGCGGGAGCCCCAGGTCATCCATAGATGCTAAAAAGGACAAAACCTGGTTAGGATTGAAAGTATTGGGTGACAAATGAAAATCGCCAGCGACCCAGAGGCTAGGATAGTCTGTCATAAGTTCCAATATCAGTTCCGGGAATGCAGTGCAAACATTAGCATCAGCAACCGGAGGTTGGTATACAAGCAGGATAGTCTGAGTGGATTGCGGTGAAATGTTCATATGAGCAAGGAGACATTGGGCCTCATTAGGACCCAGGCGGTAAGGGGTTTACGGCGGCGTAAACAGCGCCGACCCTTACCGCCTGATTCCGAGGTCCCTTAGCGCCATGGAGGATTTAACACCTGCTTTTAGCAGGTGTTAAAATCCATGGCGCTAAGGGACCTTGTTGTTAATTACGCCACCGTAATTTACGGTGGCGTAATTAACGCCTTCCCCACTCCCATTATGCCCTATGGGGCAAAAATGGGAATGGGGAAGGGTAAATGGGGATTGGGGACTTACCGCTCCGCCAACCTCGGAATGGGGCGGTAAGTCCGCCAACCACCATGGCGTAAACGTAGTTTACGCCATGGTGGTAAAGGTACGACCCAGGTGGTAACTTACCGCCTGGGTCGTAATGAGGCCCATTCCATCACTCTATTGTGCACTTTAACATCTCGGTCCCTTCCCCCTCTACTCCTCCTAGCCCCTCTTGAATGACTAAGAGGAAATTGTGGCAAGACTCGCTTGACCCTTTCCTTGATGCTGTGATACCTCTCTTTTGTCTTTCTCCGCTATTCATGCCTTTTCCATTGACCATGCATTTTCTGACTTGCACTATGTACTTAGGACTTCATATGACCAACACT
This sequence comes from Ambystoma mexicanum, assembly GCF_040938575.1. Lineage (NCBI taxonomy): Eukaryota > Metazoa > Chordata > Amphibia > Caudata > Ambystomatidae > Ambystoma > Ambystoma mexicanum. The sequence goes on from NC_090937.1 coordinate 529,814,413, forward strand.
ATCCTGTACACATATTCACTCATTTCTGTACCCATACTCAGCCTTGGTTCACCTCTGAAATTCATACCCTCAAAATGTGCCATAACTTACCATGCTGTTGCAAATTATGAACCACTACCCTAATCCTAATCCTTGCCCTCATCTCTGCCAAATCTTTCTTCACACAACTAATTTCCTCCCATATTCACCCCCACAAACGTTCAACTACCTTCTGAGATTTGCTCACAACTCCAAAGCCAATAACCACGCCTCCTCCCTTTCTGCTACTGACTTTTCTGACAACATTCTTTTAAAATCTTTTAAATATTGCTGACCTCTCACAGTCGTCCACTCTCTCTCCCCAACCCTCCTTCTGCCCACCACATCTCCCCCTAACTCTTCTACTTATGAAAATATCTCCCTACCTCTACTATTGTATTAGCGTCCATCCTTTGCAAAGCCAATCCATCTGATCCTCCTGTCGACCCATTTGCTCCCTAAATGTTCAAAGACTTAGGGCCTCATTACGAGGCTGGCACTCCCGTAATGAAGAGTGCTGGTACGGGACCAGCACCATTCATTACGGGATGCCTCATTACGATGTCCCCTATCGGGACCCGGAACAGACGTCTGGTAAAACCAGACGTCCTTTCCGGGTCCCGCGAGGGGACCAAGGAGCTAATAACGGGCCTGTTATTAACGGGCCCTTTATTAGCTCCATCCCCATTCCCATTGAGCCCTCTGCGGGCTCAATGGGAATGGGGATTGGTTTTGTGAATGTGGAATTACCGGGTCCTCCAAGGTTGGAATGACCCGGTAACTCCTCATTCACAGAACCCAGAGCTGAAACCTGGTATGGAGGCAGCCATATCCTTATTAAGGCCATGGCTGTCTCCTTACTCGTAATGAGGCCCTTAGTCTCAATCACGCACCAATATCAGTCTGAGCTTGTTAACATCTCTCTCCTCTGGGCTCCTTGCTGTCTCTTTTAAATGTAAATCTTTCCAACTCCTGTTGAAGAAACCTTCTGCTGCCCCAACGTCCCAGCAAACTATTACCCAGTTTCCCTCCTACCACGTTATTTAAAGAGTGGGTGGCCATCAACCGGATCACTACATACATTGAAGTTAATGGCCTTTGAGATCCACTTCAATTTGGCTACCTTAGTAAACAATCTGCTGAGACAGCACTCATGTAGGTAACCAGCTTTCTCTCTGATGCTTGCCACTCAAAGCTCTTTTCTATTATTATCCGTTTGGACCTCTATCACACTTTCATCACTGTTGAGTACTTCTTTCTCCTGCTCACTCTCCAGGGCATTGAGTTTCACAAATCTACTCTTGCCTGATTCACCTTCTATTTAGAAGTTAGATCCTTTAAAATTCCCTGCAATATACAAACCTCTGACCCCAAACCTCTCTATGTCGGTCTCCCCCATGTATTAGTCCTTGGACCTCTGCTCTTCACCCGCTGTGCCGGTGCCCTAGGAAGAGTTATCTTGCTCTTTGGCTTTCACTATCACCACTTTGCTGAGGATTGAGCCCCGACTGCAACAATTCCTCACTATTACTGCCTTTATTGCATGTATTACATTCACAAAACGTGTCATTTTCTTACTTTGTATTGTATTTGTATTTATTTGCTTATATAGCGCGTTATACCAAAGCGCTGCACATTTACAACAACAGGATACATTTAATATAACAATGACGGTAAAAAGAAGCAAATTACAATTTTGATTCAGTCAACAACAGCATGTACAGCAATATGACAGAGGGAAAGGGGAGAGAAGTGGAGCAAAACTAGGAGGGAGAGGGGGGAGGAGGAGGAGGCAGGAAGGGGGTGAGGGCGAGAATTGGGTGGGGGGGGAAGGGACAGGCTTAAGGGGGAGAGGGGAAGGGAGGGAGAACGAGGGCAAGGGAGGGAGAGTGGGAGAGGGGAGAGGGAGGGGCGTCATGGCGGGGAATGGAGAAGGAGGGATTTAAGGGACATACGGAAAGAGGAAAAGGTAGGAATAGAGCGGATTGAGTATGGAGTTCCAGTGGAGAGAGGCCAGGAGTTGGAAGGAGCAGAAACGAGAGGAGGCACAAGGGGAGGGAGGAACAGTGAGGAGGAAGTGGTCAGCGGAACGGAGGGAGTGAGAGGGGGTGTAGAAAGAGAGATAAGGGGGAGCGAGATCGTGGAGAGATTTAAAGACTAGGCAGAGAAAAAGAAATTTAAGTTGAGAGTGAAAGAGGAGCCAACCAATGGAGGATAAGGAAGCAGAGTAGGAGTCACAGGGGGAGAGGAGACAGAGAGTACTAATGGCAGAGTGATAAAAAGATTTAAGGGGGGCAAGATGAGAACAAGGTAGACCAAAAAGTAAGGCGGAGCAGTAGAAGAGACGAGAATAGATAAGGGAGGAGATTAAAAGTTTAGTAGCATGGAAAGTAAGGGAGGGAGTACTTGCTACTCAATGAAAATGTAATCTCTACCTTTGTGCTCAGCAAACTTGATGACTGCTCAATTGTACTCCTTGGTCTTCCTCTCTGCTCCTTCCTCCCTCTAGAGAAATCCCTTGACGCTGCTTCCTGTACTCACTATAAACTATTCACATTCTCCCCGATTTATGCTGACAGACATCATGCTGTTTGCCTGTGCATGCACAACCAAACCCTTTTCAAGTTCCTTCTCCTAGTCAACAAAGCTGCCAATGGTATTTCTGCTCAGTACCTGTTTAATTGTATCTCAGCTTACACAACGTGTTCCCTACTATTCTCCTCAGGACTCAACCTCACTCTTCGATGCCCCCTGTGCATTATATTGCTTCAGCTCCATCCCTCTACTCACCCTGCTCCCCTCGAACCTGCTACCCATCACAATCTTCAAACCTTGGCGTAACATTCATTTACTTGCTAAATAGAGTGCTCAATCTGCCATCCTCCATCCTCCCTACCAGACCCCATCACTCCCTCCACGTATGGTTAATAATGCAATTTTGTATATTTATATAGTACTCCTTATTTTGAAGCACCCGACCCCTTGGGTTAATGGTTATCTTTCTAAGTCACCTGTTTTCTTATATACATTAATATTCCAACGAGAATGTATCTGTAGCCGACCAGGATATTATAGAGCTGATGCCTTCTTCAACATTGACCTACCCGGCCAGAAAGGAAAGATGTAGGATGAAACATATGCAATGTACTCAAGCAGCTTCACCTACAACTTCTCCACCTGTCACCTAAGCGCAATCAAGCCCGCTGCTGAACTCAACCAGGGTCTCCATGACACAGCCGCGGCGTATGAGAAAGAAGATTATTAGGAGGAAAAAATGACCACAGCAGTCTGTGGGAACCCATACAAGCTGGTTTCTTAAGTATAAAAGCAATAGGGATTTGACAGATGGTGCAGTCCATGATGACAGATCTTGTGCGGGGAACGGGGAAATGAACAGGTCTAAATTACAAAATTCGGTATCTGAATTGCTGAAGGCGGCTGATACAGTAAAGGATCTGAAGTGCCTAACAAGCAAACACAGCCAGATAATGAGGCATTTGAGCCCGGCATATTAACAATAGCTGCTAAAATTAAGGACACAAATGCTTCTATTCTAAATTGCTCAGTCCTTATGAAGCTGTTCACTAAGATACTGGGCCTCATTACACGGACGGCGGTAAGGGTTAACGGTCACCGTTAATGGCAACGGTGACCGTTAACCCTTACCGCCGTACTACGGGGTCCCTTAGCGGGTTGGAGTTTTAACGCCTGCTTTTTGCAGGCGTTAAATACCAACCCGCTAAGGGACCTCGGAGCTAATTACGGCACCGCAAAATTGCGGTGCCGTAATTAGCGCCTTCCCCAGTCCCATAGAGCCCTATGGGGCAGAAATGGGAATGGGGAAGGGCAATGGCGGAAAGGGGATTTACCGCCCCTCCAACCTTGGAATGGGGCGGTAAATCCCCTTTCCGCCAAGGCGGTGCCGGTATTTTACCGGCATGGTCCAGGGTGCTAATAGCACCCTGGACCACCGCCTTCCGTGTAATGAGGCCCACTGTCTTTGCATATTTTAAACTCATCTGATTTCGATTTTGTACAATCTTTGGGTGCTAAAAATGCTTTTGCGACTCATTTGCATTTTATGTTGCCAGAGAGTGCCATAATGATAAGGGCGCAGCAGGCCTCACTTCCGAATCTGGGTTTTGAACTTGACTAAAGAATCTGTGTGCCGGCCCTGGGGGCACTGTGTACCTGGAAGGGCCAAGCTCCAATTCCTGTGATGGAGCAGGTTCCCTTGATGGAACACAATCTACCAGAGCGGCTCAATAATGAAGCAGGCCTTAGGTGGCTCAGAAGTGTTTTCCAAAGCTTGGGTCCCAGTGTTGTATGAAGGTGGAAAATAAGTGCCTGGAATACTAGAGGTTACTCGCATTTCTTTCCAAATGGCCGTCAACTAAATTGCTAACAAGTTTCCAAGTATTTATGCTGCAGGAAACCTGGTTTCGTGTTCCATTTTATCTAGATGGGTATAATATTTTCCAAACACTAGCATCTAAGGGCCCCAGGGGACGACTAATAAGAGGCTTGATGATTGGGATGTGTGCTGAATGGCAGGCAAGCCAGGTTCTCCCGCCTGATGAGAAAGCAAATGTTTTGGCAATGGAAGTTTCCATGCCAGGGGTGGGGGGGAGTTGAACAGCGAATGTTAGTGTTGAACGTCTATGACCCTCACGCAGTAGCAGAACAGAGGAAAACTTTGAATAAATTGACGAGATCATCAATATTTGGGGAGTCTCGCCCACCAGAGAGATCATTTTGGTTGGAGGTGATTTTAATACGTGTTGGGGCAAATCCCTCCCACTCCCTGCTTACAAGTATGTGTCCTCAAGTAATGTCATGCAGGACAAACAATATAATCAGAAGGGTGTTGAAGAATGGGAATTAATATTTCTGAATGGGAGAACTCTGGGTGACTCTCTGGGGAAACCAGCCTGACCAATGGGCACTAAATCTGTCACCTCGATTATCTGGGGGGTAACAATGCCTTATTGGGGGCCACAGTTGACTTTAAAGTAATACATAGCAATTGTAGTGATCACACAGTGTTGTTCTTATAGCTGGGGGGGGCTCAAGAGGACACGCTTGCACAGGGTCTGGGGAAGGTGTAACTTAACACTGGTGGCAACCTTATTAGTTGGTCCCATTTGAAAATCCAAAAAACGTCTACCGCACTGCGGGGGTTAGTGTGTGAAGCCTTGTGTACTCTAAATAAGGCTTCTGCAAATGACATATAAGGATGGATATATGGGATTACGTGTGTCGTGGGAGTGGTCAAAGGACAACTTTTGACAACTTGAAAGCCCATTGATATGGCCCTGAAATCGGAAGGGACAAAGACAAATTAAGAAAACATTTGTGTCAAATCAAAATTGCAGATGAGCCTATAGTAGTAACCTCAAAACACAAAAGGCTAAAAACTGCTATGGAAAAAAGGCCTAAATAGGGATTGGCAAAACATTATGGCATTATAGTAAAAACGTGCGTACAATGTGGCAAGTATTGACGCAGGCAAGAAGTGCCAAGGAGCAGCCCAAGATAGATTAAATAGTGGAACAACCATGGCTTTGGGGTATAAAAGCGAAATTGTTTTCCCTGGAGGCCCAGACAAGAATTAGCAAAATTCTGGACCAGCATGTTAGATAGTCGCCATTGACTCTTAGCATTCAAGATCTGCAAGAACAGATAAATAAGTTGAAAAACTAGAGAACCCCACGCCCAAATGCCCTGGCGGCTGCAGTTCTGAAGAGAGAACCTAGAGGGTGGGCAATGCTGTTCTTGGATAGAGTCTGCAGTGAAAAAGTAATTCCAGTGTCGTGGACAATGCCAATTTTACTCCCAGTGTACAAAGCAGGCGACAGGCAGAGACCAGAGAATTATAGGCTATTGCCCATTCTGGATGTCTCTTGGAAACTGTTAACCTCCTCTGTGTTGTCTCAATTACAATCCTGGGCAGAAAGGGATGGCATTATGGGTCCCTTCCAGACAGGTCTTCGCCCAGGCTCTAGTACACTGCATAACATTAGACTCTTAGATGCATTGGTGCTGAGAGCTAGGGTGAAACCGAGTGCTCCTCTATATATTGAGCAGCATTTGACCAGTTGATTGCATCCGGTTGTGGAGAAAACGAAGGGAAAAAAATTGCCCTGAGTGGCTAGTGGAAATACGTATCACCTTCCATTGCAATACCACGCATGTATTCGCATGGGGAATAATGGAAGCCTGTCCAGGCCGGTGAGACTTAACAGGGGAGTCAAGCAAGGTTGCATGCTTGAACCTCTGGCGTTCAATCTATACCTGGCGAACTTACCAGGCTGCCTAGAGAGCCGAGCCAGATATACACCTAAAATTGGATCTAAGCCAGTCTCCTTCATGCTCTTTGTGGATGACCTGGTCATATTTGACCGGACCTTTTTCCGGATTGAAGGATATGCTAAACGAACTTGGGATACATGCAAGCGCTAATGGGCTAGCTGTGAAATTGAGTAAGGCTAAGATTATTTTATTCTCCTGAAGGAAAATTAATCGTCCTGTTATGGTTACAACTCTGGGGGAGATTCAATATTCCGAGTCTTACAAATTATTCTAATATCATTGATATGAAAACTAGAAAAGTAAAGCAATTAAGTGTGTTCTGTTGCAGATTTTTCCCCAGCATGCAGGCTATTCTCTTGTTGGGATAGTCACGCTGAAAAAGCAGTAGTTTTGACTTTCTGTCTTATATGGATAGGAGGCCCTCGCAATGCGTGATTTAAGCTGGTTAAACAGACTGGAGGGGTTCTTTTGGCGTAGTCTGTTGGGGTTATGATATGATATGATATGATATTTTATTTATATCGCGCTCATACACAGGTGTTTCAGAGCGCGACCAGACAAAGGGAGGGGAACAGTGGAGAGAACAAAAAATAAAATAAAATAAACAACAATCTTACTAGGCCCAGTGACATTGAGAATGTGCAAGTTCATGGGAAAGGGAAAAGAAATTGGAAAGTGCCGAGAATAAGAGAGGACAAATAAATAAGGTGAGTCAAAAACAGTGGTAGTGCAGCCTGTGAGGGCCAAGTGGAAGGTTAGTCAGAATAGGGAGTAACCGATTAGTGCAGACAGAGTGGGGGGACCTGTATGGGTACAGATATAGGCTCCAGTGCAAGGGGTGCCAGGGGAGCAGTGCAGGAGGATGGCAGGGTGAGCAGGTACCTGGGCCCAAAGGCAGAGGTAGGCCAGGTGCGGCATTGCTGAGCGAGAAAGCAGATCAGCAGAGGAGAAGCGGGGAAAAGGCAGAGGCGAAGAGGAAGGTCTTGAGGAGCTTCCGGAACCGTAGGTGGTTCTCCTCAAGTTTTAAAGTGGCAGGGAGGCAATTCCAGAGGGAACCCCGGCAGAAGACAAAGATCTACCACCAACCCGTTTCTTAGAAAAATGACTGACCCTGAGGGAGTTGGAGGTAGAGGAGCGAAGGGCTCTAGAGGGGAGGTATTTACGGAGGGATAGTTGAAGGTAAAGAGGACACAGACCCCAGAAAGCCTTGTGGACAATGCAAAGGGTTTTAAATTTGATCCTTGCAGCCACAGGGAGCCAATGAAGGGATTTCAGAGCTGGATAGATACGGTCCCAGGGCTTGAGGCCAAGGACAAGTCTTGCAGTTCTGTTCTGGATTAGTTGTAGAGGGGGAGAGTGGAGGCAGGTCGATTTAGAAAGAGGCTGTTACAGGAGTCCAACCTAGGGAGAATCAAAGCTTGGGAGACAAGGAGCTTCTTGGGGAAGGAGAGGAAAAGAAGAGTGCCTTTAAGGAGGTGCAGTATGGAGTTGGACTTTTTGGAGACATCCGAGATGTGTGAAGAGAAGGAAAGTGAACCCCGAGGTTCTTAGCTTCACTGGTGGGGGCAGGAGGAGGGCCAAGGGAGGCCAGCCAGAGAGAGGGGAAAGGATGGAGTGGGTGTACCAATGAGGAGAATCTTAGTCTTGTTAGCATTTAAACAAAGATCATCTGCAGCACACCAATTTTGAATGGCGATTAGGCAGTCAGAGATGAGGGCGGAAGAGGAGGTAGCCGAGGGAAGCCTGAAAATGAGTTGGGTGTCGTCAGCATAACACTGGAAATTTGAGCAGAAGATGGAAATACAGTAGGCGAGAGTTGCCAGGTATTGATTGAAAAGCCAGGGTGATAGGTTTGACCCCTGGGGAACACCACAGGTAGAGAGGGAGATAGAGGATAGGAAGGACCCCAGTTGGACCTGGGAGAGTCGATCAGAGAGAAAAGAGGTCAGCCAGAGCCTGATTGGTGATACCCAGGTTGTCACAGAGACGATTTAGCAGGATGGTATGGTTGACCGTGGCGAAAGCAGATGAGAGATAAGCAGGATGAGGACAGAGGGAATGTTAGAGTCAAGGTTAGAGAGCAGGTCTTCACAGATGTTCAGGAGAGCAGTTTCCGTACTCCTGGCAGCCCTGAAGCAGGATTGGTGGTCACAGAGAGAGACAAATGAATTAGAGTGAAGGTTGAGCTGAAAAATGGCAAGCTTTTCCAGGAGCTTACCCAAAAATGGAGTAATGGAAATTGGGCGATAGTTAGCCCGACACGAGGGATCAGCAGTGGGTTTCCTGAGGAGAGGATGCACAAGGGAGTGCTTCAGAGGGGAGGGGAAAGAGCCAGAGGCAAAGGAGAGATTGCAGAAGTCGGCAAGGGCTGGAGCAAGGGTATCAATGTGGTCCTTCATAGTTTTGGAGGAACAGGGATGGACCTGTCTAGAGGAGGCTTTCATAGATCGGATTTGTTTAGCGACCTCATCAGGGGAGTAAAGAGGAAAGGCAGAGAAAGAGGGAGGAGGGGAAGTTGGGGGTGGGTCAACAAGCAGAGAGGGAGAGGGGAGAGGAGAGGAGGAGGAGGAGAGTGAGGACAAGATGTCCTGGGTTTTAGAGATAAATTGTGAGGCAAGATCATTGGACAGAGCCTGAGAGGCAACAGGAGGGGTGAATACTGCATCAGGATTGGCCAGCTCCTTGCACTTTTTAAAGAGTTCGGTCGAGTTGTTTGATGCCGCAGAGATACGGGCTTGAATATGGACTCGCTTCTTGGTACGTACAGTTCGACCCCAATGGAATACATACATCTAGAACTAGGTTTGACGTCCCTGACTGGCTTGGTGCTAAGAGGAAGAGGGGTAGTGTATATGAAATCTTTGTTATCTCAGCAGTGCCCAATGTTAACGGTGCTGGGTAGTAATTTACACAAAGAGCCCCTTCTGTGAGGTATAAATTACATGAAGTTAAACAGTGAACAATTCAAACTAATGCAGCGGTATCCTGATCTAAATCGCTGCAAAGACTTCGATACAGTCAAAGGGGTCTTTTGTAGGAAATTAAACAGATGGGACTGATGTTGTAATTACACCCACCTGGCAAAACTAAAAGGTCACCATGCATTAATACTGTTACCCAAACCTTTGGAAAGCCCCAGAGGCCATTTGGGGAGCCAGATGGGGAATCACTGAAGAGGACAGGTATTATCGCTTGTGTTTATGCCCCACTAATGTGGAGACTGCAAGGCAGATTTTCACTGGTTGTTCTCAATTGGGGCCCCTTAATGGTGAGGAGGGGGAGCATGGGAAGTGTGCGCAGTGTTGGAGAGACATGGTTGACTTTGGACAGATAATGAGGTGGGCTGCAACGTGGTGTGCTGTTTTGAGGGGGGCCATGTGTGAGGCTGACAGCCTAGTAAGCAAGGCATTTCCCCCATCTATGTGTGAGATAGCAAGGGCTTGGACCACAAAATGGAATTTCTTCAGGGGAATGATGGGCTTGATTTGTGCGTGTTTCGATGTGTAGCCATTCAGTTTGTGCCTTTTTTGGCTGTGTGCTTTCGAAAGGAAAGGCTACTGTCAATAATGAAGCCCACCAATTTGGCTGAGTTTTAGAGCTCAGGTGTGAATTCTTTCAGGCACATGTCATCCAGCCATTGTTGGAAACTTGTTGTTTGGTGTGGGGACTGATGAGGACAAATTCGCTCTTCGCTGGGTTCACTTTAAGGTAAGCATTTGACATCCATGTTTGGATTGTAGCCAGGAATTCCCGGAGAAGAGCAATGTGCTGGGAGCCACTGGTCTTATGATACAGTCCAATACAGTGTACTGATAGATGGTTGTGTGGGACATTTAGGAGAGTAGTTCCCAAGGGTTCCCTGTATATAGTGAAGATGATTGGAGAGATAATGGAACCTGGTGAGACCCCAGACGTCATTTGTAGTTGGTTGGATCTGAATGAGCCCACTTGTATGAGCTGGTACCTATCAGATAAGTAGGATGCAAATTATTTAGAACAGTTCCAGTGAAACACATTCAGCCGGTGAGGAGGGAGAGGAGTATTTGATGATCAATTGTGTCGAATGCAGCTGTGAGGTGTAGGAGGAATAGGAGACAGTATGCCCCTGTGTCCCTGATTCTGAATGTGTCATCCACAACTTGGATGGTTGCAGTCTCTGTGCTACATTTGGGCTGGAAGCCAGACTGGTAATCGCTGAGGAGGTCAAGCTGGTTGATTTCAGCAAGTAGTTGTATTGCTACTACTTTCTCAATAAGCTTCCTAATGAATGGGAGGCTCACAATGGGTCTGTAGTTGGCTAGGTCCTCTGGGTAAAGCATTGTTTTTTGAGAAAGGGTCATACGAGACCTGTCATCAACATGTCTGGGAATGCACTTTCACTGAGGGAGGCACTCACAGCCCTAAGGAGTGCGTTCAGTGCTGGGCCATTGAGTTGTTTAATGAGGGAGACTGGGAGAAAGTCGTCCATCTATGTAGTGGGTTTATGAGAAGAAATTGTGTCTGAGAGATCCTTAAGAGAGAGGAGGGTGAAGTCTGTTCAAGAGGGCAGTGCTTGGAGGGATGTGAAGCAGGGCTTTATCTGGTTGTGAGCTAACAATGCAACTTCTGATTTGATCCATTGTGTTAATGAAGAAGGTGTTCATTCCATTGTCCTGCAGACCTGTACCTTTAAACCCTCACACATGTATCGGAATAAAAAAGAGTGCTCATTTCCCAGAACTGTTTACAGGAGCCAATAACAGATACATGGTAAAAAATGGTGTTACAACGTATTTCTATTCTTGCAACAGCTTTCATCACATGTTCTTAATAAACATGTGATTGATTCTAGACCATGGTTAGTGGTTAATGAGCAGAATCTAACATTTTTGGCGAAGATGACAAAGTCTCCAAGCATGTAGATGTCCAAATAGTTGAGGAATGTAATTGTTTCCTTATGGGTTTTATTTGCGACAAATCAACATTGGCACTTCATGTCTTGAATAAAATATTTTAGGCAGTTAAAAGTCACTCCCTATAATACGGTTAAATACATCTTTTTACATGAAAACATCTCAGATTAATGACCAGAGCACAAAAACTCTTTGGGCTGGGCCACATAAAATGTAAGGGTGATCCCTTAATTTTCAATGCTGCTAATAAACACTTGCCCTTTTACTTCCCTGTAATTCACATATACCAGCATTTCTTAATGTATTAGAATGGCCACCACACCTTTGTACTTTCCTTGGCATTGAACTAAACCTCAAAGACCCAATGTCTGTTATATTTGGTAGATGCAGCTGCACTTAAGAGAGTTTCTTGTAGGAGGGCCACTGAAGCTCACATTTTTCTCAAATATTATAATGCATGTTCCTATTGTAGTGGGCTACTCAGTCTCCAACGGCCATCTTTGGTCAAAGAAAGGATAATAAAGTATTTGACATTCATGAATAGCCCTTTTCAAATCTCCAACCAAGACGACATTCCAAAACATCCCCAGCTATTAATGAACACATCTCGAATATGGACCAAAACAACAAGAAGTACACACAAGATGGGGTAGCCATACGAAACAAAGCACAAATACAACAAACATCCCCACAACAATATTGTCTGTCTAAACCTCTATAAGCAGGTAACACTGATTGCACTGAGTAACTTGAAAAATAATGTACACATCTACAAAGAAGTGGAGATGAATGCGAACACTAAATGACCTTTCCCAGATAAACAATCCTCCTCTCCTTAAAGATTGTAACACCTAGGTGCCAGATATTCATAATGAAAACATGATCCATAGTTCATAGCACCACAACCGTCCAATTTCCTGAATTAAAGTGGCACAAGACAATGCTGGTACATTTGGTTTAAACGATTAGTGCCAGTGCCATGAAACAACAAAAAAAAACAACAAGGCCTTCTATAATTAGAGAAAGTTAGAATGTTAACACCTAGCCATACTTAGTCAAATTGCCAGCTAGCAGCACCATACATAACATAGGTACACCTTACTCTGTAGGACATCCCTTCCAGTGTTCATCCTGGATGTACTTCAGCACAGGTTGCCATATCCGTGTGCTCCTATTTTAATGTTTGTTTGATTGTTTGGTTATTGTATTTATATAGCTCTCCAGACCCAGAGGTAAAAGGGTGCATCAAGGAAATGGTTACATAATACATTATATACAGTTTACATTTATACATTTATACAGTTTACTAGGTACAAAAGCACAATGAGGAATGGCAAACTCAGCGGACATGGCAAAGAGGAGAAGGTCATTGTTAGTTTTTTTTTCCAGTGACCAACTAATGACCTGTTTCCTAAAGGGCTGAAAGGAATCAATAGATTTGATGTTTAATGGCAAGGTGTTTCAGAGTTGGGAGGCAAGGACTGTAAAGCTGGATCCACCAGCTATTTTTAGGGTGAATCTGGGCACTGTAAGACATAGGGTATTGGAGGATGTAGTCATTCTGGTGATAGGTTTCAATGTAAATTTGTTGGTGAGATAGGGTGGGGCTATATGGTTTAAGGCTTTGTAAGTGAGACACATGGTTTTTAGTTCAATTTTTTGATGAATAGAGAGCCATTTACATGATTTTCTGTTGGTTGAGATGTGCTCGCGCCTGGGGATATTTAATGCTGCAAGAAGCGTGTTATTTTGTAGTACCTGTAGTTTATTAATTATAGATTGGTTTGCGCCTAGGTAAAGACTGTTACAGGAGTCCAGTTTGGACTGTGTAAGAGCCCTAGCCAGCATAAGGCAGCTATTAGGGGACAAGTAAGGTCTACAAGCCCTGATCAGCTTACCCGTGTAGGTAGTGGCTGAGGCAGTCATGTTAATTTGTTTGGGGAGGCTGGTTTTAGCCTCAAGGTAAAAGTCGAGGGTTTTTACTCTTTTAACAATGGGAATAGTGTTACCATTGATGATGATACTGTTGTAAATGGGGCTAAGTTTCAGCAGGTTGTTGGGTGAATCAACAAGGAGAAGTTCAGTTTTCTCACCATTCAGGCAGAGGCCATGTGTGGCCATCCATGCCTGAATGATGGAGAAGATTTCATTAATCCGGGTGACGTTGTCTTTGTAGTTCCCTGAGAGGGTAAGGAGTATCTGGGTGTCATCGACATAATTAGTGTAGGTGACACCCAGATGGTCCAGTTTGTCAAAGAGAGGCTTTGTAAATATATTGTACAGAGTGGGCGAGACGCAAGAGCCTTGTGGGACACCGCAGGTGATAGGGATAGGGTCTGCTGCCGCTACTGGTGAGAAGACCCTCATGGTTCTATTAGCCAAGAAGTATTGTATCCAAATGACAGCAGGGGAGGAGAAGTGGGCTGCAGAGGAGAGGTGGTTACAGAGTATTTTATGATCGACCAAGTCGAAGGCCGCTGAGAGGTCTAAAAGGAGTAGGATGGCGGCGCTATCTTTATCTTTGATTTCATCTTTCTGACCTTTGAGGTCAACAAGGGCAGTTTCTGTTACATGTTGAGGTCTAAAGCCAGATTGGCGTATTCCTAACAGTTGGTTCATCTTTAGATAGTCCTGAATTTGCAGGTAGGCGACTCTTTCAAGGATTTTTAGAAGGAATGGGACCGTGGTGATGGGTCTGTATTTAGTGGGTATGGCCGGGTCTAATGATTGTTTTTTAGGAGAGGGAGAACCCATGATTGTTTCAAGTTGCTTGGGACTGAGTTGGTAGCGAAGGACAGGTTAATAAGTTTAGTGATGAAAGGGAATAGGTCACTGGCTGCATCTTTGATGATCTGGGCAGGGCAGCTGTCCCCTTTGCAGTTGGATGGTTTTAGGGAGGCTATCATTTATTGTACTTCTGGTGTAGTTACCTTTTTGAATGTGAAGCCTGGGTTAGTGTTAGTGGGTGGTGGTAAGCTTGGGCTGGTAGACTTGCTACTGGAGAGTTGTTGTCGTTTATCTTCGATTTTGGTTTGGAGCCCTGTGATTTTGTTGGCAAGGGCGTTCTGGATACTGGTGCACCAGGGTTTGTCTTTCGTGCAGGTGTCTATAGGTGGGTTGGGGTTTTCTAATTCCTTTAGTATCTTAAATAGTTCTTTAGTGCAGGACCTTGCCTGATCTATCCTAACATTGTAAGCTTCTTTTTTGGTGCAAATTATCTCTTTTTTATATACAGAAGATATATTCAAGGGATTAATTTTGTTTTCAGCAGATGGTACCGTTTTCCAAAGTGTTTCTAGTTTGGCTTTCTTTTTTCTCAAAGTTTTAAGTTCGGGGGTGTACCAAGAGTTCAAATGAGCTCTAGGTTTTCCTTTGCGCAGTTTCAATGGGGCAATGGTATCAATGGCGATGGCCAGGGAGTCATTGTCGGTATTGACCAGTAGGTTAAGGTCGGCAGTGGCCGGTAATGCATTGAGTGTTGGCAGGATTAGGGGTATTAGGGCTTCAGCAGTGATGTTGCGCTTGTTCCTAGTTGGGCAGCCTGGTAAAGTATGACACTTTTTAGGATCTGAGTTATTGATGTCAATCATTAATGGGATGAGGTGGTGGTCTGTCCAGATGAGAGGTTGGGGGGCTTTGCAAATAATGTTGAAATTGAGAGATGCTACCCAGTCAATGATTCTACCTTTCTGGTGAGTAGGCTGAGAGCTGAGTTTTGTGAAGCCATGCTCAGCTAGTGCGTTGGCTAGGGAGGAGGCTGGAGAATCACTGGGGTCATTATATCTGAGGTTGAAATCTCCGGGGAGGATAACTTGTGTTGATGGTTTGGAGTTCTCAGCTATAAATGCGGTAATGTCTTCCTCAAAGGCTCCAGGCTGACCTGGGGGTCTATATATTAAGTGGATAGAGATCACACTCTTAGGGGTGTTTTGCAACTTAGTTGTGAGATGCTCACATGATTTTAGTGTGGAGGAGGTGACTTATCTGAAGTCTAAAGATAATTTGAAAATGATAGCTACGCCTCCTCCTCGAGCATTGGGTCTATCAGCTCTGAGGATGGAGTAGTTGTCAGGAATGGCTAAGGTTAAGGAGGGTCCTGATGCCTCATGTAGCCAAGTTTCAGTTAAGGCGAGGAAGACAAGGTCGTTAGTTACGATGATGTCAGCATTTTCTCTATGGTGGGCAGCGAGGGACCTGACGTTTAGTAAAGCTCCTTTAGAGGGGGAGACTTAGGTTTGTTGCAGACAGTATCCTTGTTGTTGGTCTTGGTGGGAGGTTTGTCCGAGAGTTTTTTGACCGTAAGGTGGAGTCTGGTGCCTAGTCTACTTTTCCGGGCTGTGATGTCAGGTGTGACTGTGCGTATGTTTTGCCTGGAGGCTTGATAATGGGGTGCTTGGAACCGAGATTCGTGTGGTTAGGTTTAATGTTAAAATTGGCGATCCCTGTTGAGCAAGGATCACTTGGACTAGGATGATATAAGGTTCTGTCAGGGATAGTATTGGCTAAGGTGTCTGCTGGGCGGTCGCTGACTATAGTGCTGAGATTGAGGTGGTTGCTAGGTTGGAACAGTGAGATGGTGGGTAGGAAGGGTGTGGGGCAGGGGATGGGAGTGTGTCTCGGGCATCCAAGTTTAGCTAGGCCATTGTTGAATGTTATGTAGTTGTTACCACTACCCAGTATGTAATCTTGCATAACACAGAAGGGGAACATGATGTGTGTGAACCAGGTGAGCATGGTCTGTCAGCGAAGTAATCGAACTAGGTTGCAAGGCTAAGATTGGCCTAGGCTAGATGTAAATATAATTTTGGCTAAGATTTAACAAAGAGGCAGTTTCCACTTTGGTGAGAGGTTCATAAGATAAGCAAATTCGACTTTAGCTAGACGTTCACAGTAAGCAGACTCGATTTTAGCTAGTGGCGCACAAATATGCTGAGTCAACTTAACTAGAAGCTCACAAATATTCAAGTTCGATTTTAGCTAGTGGTACCCAAATATGCAGATTCAGCTTTAGCTGCAAGCTCACATGCATGCAGATACAATTTTAGCTAGAGGCTCATAAAATATGGAGAATCAGCTTTAACTAAAAGCTCACAAATAGATTGAATTGAAATAACAATTGAAGGTCCTGCCTTTTAGACAGTCTGGGTTTTCAAATAAGGTTGTCCTATTGTTAATTGTTACTTTAAAGAGACATTGATGAAATAATTCACACCAGGCACCCAAGGATTTCAAGTGTGTCTTCAGAGTGAGCAATTGTTTTCTGAGATCTGTCCTTGATTTCTCCTGATTCATTGTAATGAAAATCTTGTTACCAGACTATATGAGTTGGCCTTGTTGTCTCACGCAATTCATCAAGTGTATTAAATGAGAATGCTCTTGAAAGTGATTGCACTCGGTTAACATAGACTGGATGCTTGAGGTCTCAGCGAGCCAATTCGGTGCACTCTTTGGATATTTGCAGAGGTCACCAATATTGTTTCAGTTGTCTTACAATGAAGAAGGGAACACATTTAGCTAAGGCACTTCCTTCAGTTCCCTTGGAAAAAACAGTGAAACTTCAGATTATTGTGATCTTCTAAATGCACCTGCAATATATCTATGCATTTTTCCAGAGTTTCTAGTTTGCTCACCCAGCGGTCAACCTCCCCATCCTTTTGTCATTTACATCAAGTTTGCACGTAATGGTTTGCATTTTCACGAGTTTCAGCTATGAAAAGCTTCAGGGAGTGTATGCTTACCAAGAGTGTTTCAAAGAGATAAGAAATGTTTGTGGGATTACCTCTTTTAGAGTTACTATGATTGGCTGCTGAGGCTGTCATTTAAGCAATACGCCCCGAGCAGGATGCAACATTACTGCTTCAGGTAATGCCCTGGGGCCCATAGTTACAGGCTGGAGCAAAGCTAAAACTGAGCTTTGTCTGTGAACCTGTGTTAGGACTGATGTTCTATACTTTGGCCTGGGGACACATGTATAGGAAGCCAGCCTATATTGTGAAAAGGACAACTTTGGAAGCTGTAGCCAAACCTGTTCAAGGCAGCAGTGATGACTGTTCTAATCCAAGTCTCAAGAGGTGTTGAGCTTGTAAGGGTCCACAATGCGTACACACAATGGTAGTCACATATTACACTTAGACAATATGTATAAAAATACAATTATTTATTTATGGCCAAACAACACTATGAAAACGACTACTAACAGGTAGAAGTGTCACACAACCCTAAACATAGAATACATATATATATATTACAGGTCAGATTAGGTATTATAGGTCCACAGAGAATTAGCACTAGCTTCAAAATGTCCTTCCCTAAATATTGTCTGGGTCCTTATGCCTAAATGTTCAGGAAAAGTTCTGACACAGTTTGTAACGCATGAAAAAATGAAGGTAGGGTGTCTGGGGTCCAGTGAACAATTCCAAGGGTTAGGGGACAAGTAATACTAATCAACTAAAGTGTCCCCGACTTTCGGAAGGCTTAGGCAAGCAAGCAATGGCAAAGCCAAAATGGCAAGCAAGCAATGGCAAAGCCAAAGTGTCATAAAAGTTAGCAACACTTTCAAAGGGAGTTTAGGGGACCGGTAAGAACCACTGTAACTCGTTCCCCATACTCTGATTCTTCACAGTACTTGACAGGTTGATGGAAGAAGGTCACTTTTTGCTCTGTCAGCCTCAGCGCTTGATTAGCAGGGTTGCAGGTTCTAGCACATCTCTGGTCGGTGTATTTGGCTGGTGCCAGGACTCTCAGTGGGAGAATGCAGCAAAACAGAATGCAGAAGCCCTCTGTGGACTGGACTTGACTCAGGTGAGCTGTTTCAGACAGCAATCACTGCAGCACGGCAACGCAAAGGGACTCACTTTTTGCGGGTGGACTTTCCCTCCTATCTCACATTCCCTTTAGGCTAGCACTCAGAGATTTCACTGAGATACGTCTTGTGGAACAAGCTGAGTTTCCTAAAAATGCAGGCCTCAACTTTGGAACAGGGACATTAGCAACACATTAGCCAAAACTCAAAGCTTGTCAGCCACAGGACGGTCCCAGGGCACTTCCAAAGGCTCTTCTTCACAGGGCACCGAGCAGACGGCAGGAATGGATGTTCCCTCCACTCTCCAAGCGTCACAGCTCCCTCGCAGGACTGCTGTAGATTGACAGCAAGACAAGGCTCTTCCAAGACAACAGCAGAAGTTGGTCACCAGGCCTCCTTTAGATGGGTCACTGGTCTCCTTTCGGATCTCACAGCTGGACAGAAGTCTTGGCTCCTTCAGGTTTCGCCATGATTTCTGTAGAGTGGGTGCAGGGGTCCTCTTATTATCTCAAAATCCGGGTAAGAGCAGAAACTCCCACTAGCCAATAGTAGATTTAGCTCCCACATACACTCCAGCAGTGGTCCAATCAGGACCACTGGTGGGAACACTCATGCATTTCACTCAGACACACTGAAACCAATGGCCAAAGGACAAGCAAAAAACCTTGTGGCATGGCCATGTTCGGTCACTAGCCACAGTTAGCAGCCAAACACGGTAAACACAGTAATGCTAAAACAAAAAGCACCAAAAAATGGTAAAAAGTCACACATAGAGTAACCAAAAATCCTCTGAGAGTAAGTCAGAGGTAAAACAAAAAGTGTAGCCCAGTGTACTGCATTGTGAAGATGCATTGTACAATGATAAAAAGTTACCACAAGTGATAACAAGTTACTAAAAGCAGTAACAAAGTAACTAGACTTAGGGAAACAATGTTTTCCAGTACTGACAGCCTGAAGGACATGCCACTTTCCCCATAACAAATGAGCAAAGAACAGTATATTGAATATTTTAGGCTTCACAGAACTGTATAAAGTACAGGTCAGGAACAGAAATAAAAGCAAAACGTTTGGGGGTCCATTGAAAATGGAAGGGCATGTGCGGTAAAGAGAAATATTTCCTCACAACCTATCAAAATGTTGTCTAGCCTCTTTTGTAGTTGCAAAATGCCAGCCCAACATATGTCACTTGTATTTAATACAGCACTGCAAAACATCTGGTCACCCAGAATGGTTGTAAGGAGGGAAGAACCTGTGAATTAGCTTTTTGATATTCACAGTACCTACACCACAGTGGTTTCGACCCTCTACCTCAATGTGCACCACCACCATGTTGTATGTGTCTATGAAGTGTTCTTCAGTCATTTCACCCAGAAACATGGCTTAAACATTGTACAGTCATCCAAAAGACCCACTAGAACCACCTGCCCAACATCTCAGGCTCCGCTGGCACCACCCACAGCCAGACACCTATCAGAGCCAGATACCATACCTTTATTCTGTGTTCTTCTGTTGTTCGCACCATGTCTACTCAGCATCACAATTCTGAAATTAACAACCTGCTGCTATTTGCTGTAACAATACAATGTAATACTTTTGTCCAATCTCTACCTGTTGAAGGACTCTCTCTGAGGAATTATATGGACAACAGCACTGTTTATTTTGTGTTGTTTAATCCCTGGGGCAGAGTGAGGTCAAGGAAGTGCTGGCTTATTGGTTAGTCTCTCGATCATGCCCCATGTTCATGAAATATGAATATGTAATATATTCACAACTACACACTGGTTTGTGGTATGCAAGGACTACAAGCACCACTTTGACAAATTCACGACTGCCCTGCATGCATAGAAAGATGGGAAGAAGTTAAAGCACCCACTCAGCCCTCACACTTCTACGAACCAAAAGCCAACACAATCCTAAAGGCAAAAGAGTCACAGTTAAGAGATATGCCTCTATACCTCCTTCACCTTTTTCCAGTAACATGGGTTGAGGAAAAGATATACTCTCAAGAGGGGTCTGGAAGGGGTTTACTGAAAACCCAAATAGTGAAGTGTAACAGTCCAAAATAAAGGACTGTCCAATCAAGGTTAAATGTAAATATGTATACTTTGATCAAACAGACCATGTACAATAATAACTAACTAGAGAACAATTTAAAAACCCACCCATGCCGAAGGAGCACAGCATATGTAAAGATAGAATAGATGCTGCATTCTCAGTAAAGAGAATGGGGGAGAATAGGCAATTAAAAGAATGCAATGTTCAAAACAGATATGTCTTAAGGTTTCAAAAGGGATTCAAATGACCTAGCCAGTTTCTAGGGCTCAAAGGTGGGGCAGGGGGACATATATCAGTCATTGATACGTTTGCAAACACCTTGGTAATTTGACAGCATTGAACCAGGTTTCACAGCATCGTTAGCAAGATCTTCTCAGATCGAGGACGCCGCAGTACCAGTGGTCCAGTAGCAAGTTGCTGTCAAGCGGGGTTGAACGGGAGGTCACTGTTGCTTCTAAGTGTCTACTCGAAATGTGCGAATTGGGTGGTTACTGGGTTCAGTTAAGCAGTCAAGGTAAGATTGCGGCAAACTGGCACCAGGATAAGAAGGCAAGTTGATTTGATACAGAGACTCAGAGGTTTGTTCGGGGGACACTGGGGTCGGGTCGACCAACTTACAGGAGTTCTGATGAAGAAGCTGGTGGTCCAAACCGTGCTCCCAGCAATTCTTGGCAACAGTACTTATTTGGTTATAGTCATGCCAACTATGCACTTCAGATGGCACGTGCAACTGCAAACAGAGTCAAACAAGCAAAAGGCTGTTTGAAGTATGATGAACGCCAAAGGCAGCATCAAAGGCTTCTGGTTGTTCACCCAGAATCAAACACGCAGTAAATTATACCTCGTTGCAGGTCAACCTTGAAAGCTTGGGGATCTTGGCTGTTCTGGTTTTCAGGAGCTGTGAGTCCCACTCTTGCATCTCAAAGGCCAAGATTAGTCATTGTATTGGGTTGCCGAACATGTGGGAGGCTGGAACAGACCTTCAGAGATTCAGCAGCACAGTAAGGACCTGGGCAACACTGTGGTAGGCAGCGAAGCAGGTCTTGATCCAGCAGCAGAGTTCCCCCTTAATGGTCCCTGGGAATGGTTGGGGACAGTGCTCACCTCTGCCTGGCAACACCTGCCTTCACCGCACAACTGGAGGACATTTGAAATTAAACTGCTCTCCCACTGGGATTCAAGGACATATTCTTCAAGGGTTAAAGTCCAGAGTTGACTCAAATAAGTGGTGGGAGACCCGCTTCTTTAAAAGGGACAAGTCCACAGGTGATTGGACTAAAGCAAACCTAACTTAGTGGTCCAATGCCTATTCTTGAAAAACATGGACTTTGCCCTTCTGACATAACACACAAAATGCTGTGCTCTAGAGGAAGTGGAGGGGACAGGAAGCAGAGAGAGTGGTAGGTGGAACAAGATGGTTGCAGTCTTCCTCCACTGTACAGAGATCTCCAGTATAAACTAATGCCACCCCTCCCCATCTCATTAGGATCAAAGACCTTTAGAAATGTAGCACCCTTGTGTGAGTATACTCCCCTTGAATGTGTGGCTCCTTTGATGCCTGGGCCCATTCCAGCTGCCTGTTGTGTGGCCTTCTCTGGAAGAGTGTGCTCTCTACCCTCACAAAGAGATAACAGAAAAAGGAATGGCCACTCAGGTTCCTTTTCTGTCATTTGGCAGGCTAAGCCTGTCTGGGCAAAATACACATCACACTCCACAGCTGAGCTCCCTCACAGGAGCTGATACATGTGTGAAATCAAACTGGAAATGGCTTCAATCATTGGTAGTCGTGTAGTGTGATGCACCATTTGTAAACACAGGAATAACTTATATTTCGAGGTTACACTGCCAACAACATGGGATACATGCATTCATCATAGTTTTGGTGCAACCCCTGCGCTGCAGAGCCTTGGCTGTCAATGCAGCTGTCAAATGGGCAATAGTGGCCTCTGAGCTTGCTCCATGCCATTGGTAGAGCAGGTGCTGCAAATCAGGCTGTGATGCAGCAGGACACAGACACACACTATGCTTTTGGCATGGAGCTTCTGAAAGGGGAATCTGGTCAGCATAGTACCTGTTCAGAGAAGGAATTACCTGCATCATTTTTTAATAATTATTCAAAATAAATAAAAAACAGGACTGCCCCACCTTTGACAGATGGCAATTCCTCACATTGTTTTACACAACATGATATTGCAACTTGTTACAGATCTACTCTGTATGATTTTGGACACAATCATACAATATAATAACAGGACAGGTGTATGTTGGCTGCAGTCTTGCACAGTAGAGACTGCCTGCTGTGCCTGTTGTCACCAATAGAGGGAGTTGATGCCTTTGGATAAATAGTGGTCCTACTTTGTACTTTGTGAATAAAAACATACGGTATCTTCTGCATCGCCGGATAATGTTTTACGACCATGGACATAGTACACTAATAAAATACATACATTTAAAAAACATATAAACAGAAATTCATTTGATTAAGCACTATTTCTCTAACATAACGAAATAAATTCATTTTTCCCCCATACAGAGGACTTTTTGTAAATACAAGTATTTTGAGCATATCCTCCACAATGCCTCCTAAGAGAATCTTAACTCATTAAGATGCAGAAAACGTTAAACGCCGAAGAAATGAGGTTCAATGTATACGTCAGACAAATATGACTGCGCAACAATGGGCAAGTCAACGTGAAAACAATACTGCAAGCAAACGAAAATAAGCCCCTATGACAGCTCGGTCAACAGCTCTTCAACGGGACATGCAGCGATCAAGTTCTGCAGCCCAGAGAATTAATATGACAGATTCAGAAAGAGCCCTTGAAAGGGAAAACAATCGTGAACGCAACAAAAATGTTTGCAACAACATAACCGATCAAGAAAACACTGCTCAATGGAAATTTTACAAAGACAATGATGGGAAACCTCCATTCAGCACAACCGTGGCCCTTGCGCATGGGCTTTTGCACTAGTAAGAAATATTGTGCTGAGTTGGTGCCTAGCTTAAAGCAGATTCCATATGTCTATGGGGCAAAATGTCCTTTTTTTTGCTGTGTGTTCTGTAGTCCCAACAGCATAATTGACTCAAGTTGACTTGACTTGATTTCTCTGTGTGCTTAGTCCACATTTTCCAACAATTTTAGCCAGACGTTATATATGTAACGCACTTGTTTCCAGCCAACTGAATGATTAGCACTTTAATCTTTGAAAGAGCAATCCAGTAAGGACTTCCTTGTCTACTTGCGTGCATACCTAAACTGAAATCCTGGATGGTGCAATTACAACCTGTGTTCTTTATAAAACATAAATGGTTCTCCATGTTTTGGTAAAGCCAGCCTCTCCCCCTCACACTTTCTCCTCTATTGACTAGGGCATGCAGTTTGCGTATACAATTATAATAATGCAAATAGTAACGTGAATAAAGGTGAACTAATGGTGTAATTGTACATTCCATTGAGTTCAGCACTGGTATAATTGTCTTAATGAGGCAACCATTATACTTTCCCTATTTATACATACGAAATAAGTGACGTTTCTGTTCATAAGTATAGATAAATTACGAAGATGAAACATTTATACACATTTTAGATTGTGTGTGCTGGAAGATATTCACATTCCCAATCCTTCTGTTGAAAAATGAGAAGGCATTGCCCATGATTCACACTGTCCTATCTCCATGCTTTGAAGCAGAAGGAGCTGTCAACTTGTTTGGGAGGGAGGAATGTGTCAACAAGGAATAACACTGGAGCAAATAACACTGCTTGTAAGTGACCAAGGCATTACTCCAAAGTGCCTTTTTGTGACAGAGTGCCATCTGCAGGTGCGTACTGTTCGGAGATTTTCTTTATTTTTGCAATTCAGAATAATGTTGGTTTCCTCACTCAAACAATGAGCTCTGCTAAACAGGACCAACTTTCCAATTTTCCAAGTTAAAAATGATAGTGCACACATGTATACATTTGCTGAACTCTCTATACTGACATACCAGCAGCTTCAATGTAATATGATAACAAATCAGTTGCGGAGCATTCCGGAAGAAGAATAATAGATGCAATCTGATTAATTCTAACACGCATGAGCTGCCTTCAACATTGGGCACCCAATATTCAACCTATATATACTGTTGATCCCCTTTCCCAAACTTTGATTCAATGTAAGTATAAAACTATAAGGAAGTACAATTATTACTGCCAAAACTCATCTATCGTCATTTTACTGTCAAATGCTTTCCAGTGACTCTTGATCATGTCAGACCCCTCTGTTTAGTGCCATCTAAAGCAGAGGTTTCAGCCAAAACAGATGTTGGCACCCACCCTGCTACTTTGTTTTCTGTGGGAAAAGCTGGATAACGTCCCAGGAAGACAGAACCTAACCTCAAGGGGGAGGGTGGGAGCTGGGAAGATCAAAGAGATATCCGTAACAAAACGTGAGTGTCACACTAGGGGGATAATTACCAGAAGCTTTTTAAACTCAGGCAGCCAAGAGAGCGGAAGATGAGAAAGGGATTTATACAGTGGAAGAATGTTTAATCTTGAAAATTCCTAGGGAACGATTCCTTCTTCTGATCACTCCTAATTTCTGGATTTCTGGAAGACAAAGCACTATGTGATCTGATCTCGGAAAGTAAAACTGTTTTTGTTGAAGCAAAGATTAGTCCATTACAGAAATCTTGTAATTTACCAATCTGTTGTGGCAAAAACAACTATATATGGGGCTGAGATCTCCTATTATTGAATCTTCTTAATGGGACCTTCATCTTAAAGCTTCCTACTGGAATCTTCTTGTTGGGGTAAAGACTGTCCAAAGTGCCCAGCCTGTTGGTGAAGATTAGGATTTCCAAAAAGGGTGCATCCTTCTCCCTAACCACTCCAAAGGATCATTTGAAGGGGGCTGCTGTTAAAAAGGCCTGACTGCATCTGTACCCTTGTAACCAGGAATCTCCCTGCAAACGTGTAAGTGTCCCTGGCAACCTTCCTAGCTGGGAAATGTAGAAAAAGGACTTACCTTTCCCCAGAGAGCCAGAAGGTCTCACAGCAATTCACTGATCAAAAGAAGCTGTCTTTCTCTCACTCTGGCATTTTGTAATCATTCAAACCACTTTGAGCACTCTGAATGTGTTCAAGCTGCATCAGAATCACAACAGTGCTTTATTTGAGACTCTTCACTTTGAACCTATTTTAGTTCCATCAAGCTGTGCGGATCTGAACATCACCAGCAGCTTCTCTCAAACTTCTTCAATCCTCAAGCCCTTACCGCATATCAGAACACATTGTTAGATCGAGTAAAGACAGCTCATTGCTGAAGTAGAATTGAGAATGTATGCATCAAAACCCTGTCAGTAGTCCATGGATTTGAACATTGCCACTTTCACTAAGTTTCTTTGAGCCACGATCCATTGCTGCCTGTTGAATTGTACTGCTGTGAGACCTCACGACCTTGCATGATGGTAGCCCCCTGCCCCCACAGTGTAACAGCCACACATGCATTCCATCCGGGCTCTGCCTGCACACTGCTGCACATGCACGGGGTAACCCCATTTATACACCGCAACAGAGGTGCGTCACTCATTCACAGGAGACACGTGATTCACTCACGTCACCACATGCACCAAGTTGCTGAATCCTGTTGAACCAGCTCAAGTTGATTCAACACAACAGAAAGCCTCTCGAACCTGTATAAATATTGTTGAGCAACTCAAAGAAGACAATCAGGTATATAACAGTGGATCCGTTCCCTTAGCCGTGTTCTTCGGGCCCTAGTGTCATTTAAGGCCCCACTTAATGCCTTAAGAGACATATTCTTGAACTTGGTTGACCATCCACCTGCAGAATCTTGTTCTACAATACCCTTCCTTCCAATGTCTGCATTCACTGTGCATTTCCTTACTGGGTGGGTTGTTTACATCTTTAAAATATGGTCTTTTTAGTTTAATTAAATTCATAATATATAACTTTGCTTGGTCATTTTCCATATAGTATTACTGTACAATTGTTATTTGGATACGTCCATGTTGGCTCACAACCTCTTGAAGAGTATGGTCTATCCTCGGTCCGTACTACCTTAAAGAGAAGAAAGAGGTATTTTTTGTTTTTTTTTAAACCATTTTATTGATTTTATTTCAACAAGCAACACAAACCAAACTTGCAGTGCATATAGTAACATTTTGAATATACATCGCTTCATCCGTGTCCACTGCTTCTCCCATTGCCCCCCCCTTCCGAGCCTACTCTACTTCGTGTTCTATTTCTTCACCTTGCAATAGGGATTCCTCTTCCATGAGAAGAAAGAGGTATACTATACATAGTGTTCCTTTTTCATCCTTTTGATTGGGATCTCTCTAGTTTAGTAGTAGTGTGGGCTGCGTACCTAAGTCATTCACACACATTCATCAAAAAAATGTTTGAAGCACGTTCATACTGCTAATGAAACAAGCATTGGCATAGCCAATCATTCTGGCGTTTAACAACCATAGGGATTAACTATAGGGATTAACATGACTATGGGCAGTCAATTGGTGGGTAAAACCCACAAGCTTCATATGCATACTCATATGCCATTTCTCCCTAGCTATACTCAAATGCAATAGTTCTGGCTTAGAGATGGTGCTGAAGCAACACCCAATAGTCAAAATCAATGAGTAGTCATTTTTGCCTTCTCTGAGCTCTCAAAACACACAACACATGTGCTTATCCTGGGAACACAAAAAGACACAGTAAGCAGCAGCAGTCAACTTAAACAAAGCCCCCACCACAGAATGCAGCAGGAACCCACACAGTAAGCTTGTGTTGGGAATGGAACGGTGTGCAGTGCAGCACTCAGTAGCATGACAATGTGCAATGTTATCCACCCAGGTTGACCCATTATCTTTTTACCATAGGCCATCTCCACTGAAAAGCCTTACAGACCCTCTTTCACAGCTCCTATTTAAAGCTCTTATTTTAAAGCTCTTATTTTAATGGCTATTGTTTTGTCTCAAGATAGTGCTGTCAGTGACACCTAATAGCCAAAACTAACAAGGTGTGCACTGTGTCTTATTTTACAGTTCAAATGGCAACTATGCCAAGGTTTAGCAGCCCACTCCACCTAATCTATTTAGGCTTAAAAATGACATTTGACAACATCAGAAAATACGGAATAGCTTCACTTGAAAGGATAATGCCCCACCACTTGCCACGGGCCCATTGCTAGCTTGTGCTTTTCTTAACCCTTGTTAAAATAGATCGGCCCATAACACTTAATACCGCATGTTACAATCCTGCCCGACTAATGTTTGCAAGGCTCAACATGACTCTCGGTTTCTATCAGCAACCAAGCACCATGGGTGGGATACATAAAAGACTGTAAGGAAAAAAGCAGGTCAGCAACAGTGCTCTGGGCCTACTCTGGCTCACGTACAGAGCTTTAGAGCCTTCTGAAGCTGACTCGCAATGCTGTGGAGCTTATGTAAACAGAAAAGTGCTCCAATCACAGAATACAATGGGGAGAAGGGCTGCCTGTGGAAAACAATTCGCAGCTGCAACTACAAACTGCGGAGATAAGGAAACGTATGTTTTCAGGTGGTGTGTCCCCCTTATTCACTGCCCTGGTGAATATTCCATGTGTCCCGTAATAAATGGTTCGACTTCTGCTCTGCAGGATTTAAGACAGTGAACATGATATCACCAGCAAAACAAACAAGGGACATTCTACAATTCAAAAACAGATTCAGTTGACAAAATCATCACCCATAATCAGCTCCACAAGGACTATTGAATCCCCTGGAATTACTTGCATAGCAATTAAGTATATTTTCAAATATCCCTATGCCAGTAACTGGATCCAGTTGAATCCACTTTGTTTTTGATTTGCTGACTGTGCCGTGTGTTATCTTCATCTCACACTACACATGTGTTACCTGGCTTGTCTTACCTGGTTTAAGTAAAGCTGTGGGTGATAGCTCCTTGCCATCCAGCCCCCAGGGTGTCCATCAGGGTCGTCAGCAGGCATTGCCCCATCTTCCCATACAGCAGTAGGGCATCCTGGGTGGAGAGTTCACCCTGCTGTCGATTGCTGCCACCATCGCTTCCATTACTCTTTGTCACCTGTGCCCACACCAGGCACAGCAGGATGAGCCCGCAGAGAGCACCCTCAACAGCAGCAGCAGGGCCAGCCTTTCAGCCATGGGCCCAAGCATAATCAGTTCTGCTTCAACTGTATAATAACAACAGCGGCATATGGGCCCTGTATTCCATATGTCTGTGTGCACCGGCACACACACAGACAATAAAAATCCACTGTCCTGTCAAACTCGGCAGGGAATGGTGTCATGCAGGCTGAGGGAAAGGGCTGCACATGTATATGTTGTATCAGTTAAAGGCGTAAAGACCAGCCCCCAAGATTGGCAGAAATATGCAGCCCATAGAGCCCTGCTCGGCTGCATACCAGAATTAGGTGAAAGAAAATGCCTACCTTGTTACAGGAAAGCACATACTGTAGACCCAATCACATCATACTGACATCCCTAACAAACCGCACATCCAATCAGGTACTGCTTACATAGCAAACAACTTGAGCAACACCCACTACGTACATGGACATTTTCAGAGGCATTTTGCAACAAAATGTATCTATAACAGTATGCTGTTTATTTTGATTACAAAATAAATAAATACAAATATATTACATAACTTAAAAGCACTAGTATATCTATTTTTTAAATGAAAGAAAAAACAACTAAAGTCATGTTTTAGAAACATTAACATATAGCAGCCACCATGTTGGAAGTAAAAATGACTGCCAAATTCAGCACACAATACAAATGCAGGGAACAGTGCAAAAGGGGTGTGGTTTTGGGTGGCCATGGGTGGAAAATTATATATATTTGACTTAGAAATGGGTGTTAAATGGGTGAACACATAACCAAACAGCACAACAAGACTATGCATCCATCCTCATATGCCACCTCCATTGAAAAGTATTCTAGAACCTCATTCACAGCTCCAATTTGAAGGTCTTATTTCAAAGGTCTTATTTTAATGACAATAGTTTTGGCTTAAAGGTAACTCTTTCAGCACCACCTAATACCCACAAACTAAACATTGACCAACCACCACTGCATTTAACCTTTCAAATGTCAATTTACAAATTGCATGAGGCTGCAAAACCAACCTTTCATTGGCAATACTACATTTCTAAAATGCAGGTTCCTTTTCTACATACATCCTCTCAATCAAAATGTGCATGAGAAAAATAACCAACCATGTTTCTTAAATGCTGAAAAAAATTAACAGCCAAGCAGATGCAGGCTGCCCAATAAAATAATGGCTGCTTACTGGAGACATATTACATTAGAGATCCTTGGCACTCCCTAACAGATATTATTTAAAGACTAGACAAGGGGGGTTTTTGAAAGAGTGCATAGCACATCCCCTTTTTGCACTGGAATGCGTGTTTGCAGTATTATTTCATTACACACTCCACAAGTGACAAATGAGTGTGCTTAACTCATGGATGCTCATGTTCAATAGAGCCATAACGTGAATGCAAGACGTAAAAGTCACAGCTCATTTTCAATTATTTGTATGGTGAAGAGGAGGGGCATAACACAACTTGCGTTTCCCTCGCTCCCTTCCTGTCCACCATACAAATGATCCAAACCCTGCCCGTCATGCAAGCATGTTTGGCAGGGTTAATTTTTTTTTTTGCACATGGATTTTCAAGTTGGTGCAAATGATGGAGATCCCTATGGGGTCCACCTGATTTGAGTCCCAGCATAAAGCAGGTGGTCCCCATAGGGATCCATTGTATATGCTCGCTGCCATGCGAGCATAGCTGGGAGTGTGTACAATTACAATTAAACCCTATCTGGCATGCTTGCATGTCGGGTAGGGTTTAATTGTATTTCTGTACATTGCTTACCATGTGAGTACGCAGAGATGGTTTCTCTGTAATTGTGGGAGCCACTTGCCAATACGAGCATGGCAACTTTGCACTGCGGAGTGCAAATGTGAAGGTCAAAAGGCTTGGTGGGAAATCAATTTTCTTCCTCTTTGAAATTATTTTCTCATATGTACACTCACAAAAATCACAGGTCGTTTTGGTGTGAACTTGTCTTCTTTCTTTTTCTTTTCCTTTCATTTTGTGGCACATCATCAAGCTACCAGCAGAATTGTAGCTGTGCCAAAGTATTGTGTTCCTTCTTTTTACAAGGAAGATGGCCTCATATCCATGGATTCCATTGGGGTGGTGATGTTGACCTTTGCTTCTTTTCTTGTTTGATGTTCTGGTGGACAGCACGTCAAACTGTAGTTAGCAGTGGCAATTCATCTTTTACACTGCTTTTCTCTTGTTCCTCTACTTACATGCATCCGACCGGTGTAGAGGTTGCCAGCTGGCAGGCTGTTCCCTTTGCTTTACCTTTGTAATGCATCTTGTATTACTTTAGCAACTTAGGGGTGGGGGCCTTCCATTTTTCAGGCCTTTCGGTGCCTTTATTGAGATTTTCATAGATCTGTTCTAATATTTGCTTCATAGGGATATGGGAGGGGTATCACCGTCCCACTTAATATACGGAATTGCCTTTTGATTTGGAATCAAGCCTGTTACAAAATGGAGCCACCTGATTTAATGAAGTGTTAAACAACTAATTGGTACATAGTTTTACTAAACAGCCCTTAAATGGTTTTTGGGGAATGAAGAATCATTTGTTTTTTTTCAGAAAGTGAAACAGCTTATGCTAGAGGCCATGAAGTTCTGCAGCTGATGGACTGTATCCTGCAAAAGTCCGCTCTCCAGTTGCAGGGCGCGCGCCATCATACCCTGTACAGAACACATTATCATCTCCAGCTGCATTGTTCTATTGCCAGATGTCATGTCATAGTGTTCACATCACGATACAGTGCAACATGATGACAATTGTCCCTCTATGATTTTCAGCGTAATGCATAGAATGCAAATGGCTAATTTGAGTCATTACTTTCTCAGCTCAGAGACCCATTCAAGACGTATGCGTCGAAATTGTTTGCTTCGCCCCAGTCATTTTAGTTCATTCAGCTAATTTAAATGCCGTATCAAAACCTTCAATTAAAAATCACAGTGTTCAGAAACTTGAAAGGGACATTCATCTGGCTTTAAGTTGCTTGGTCACGATTTGCCATGTGGGATATTTTGATACGTCTGCTTCTAGTACTGAGGCTGTTTGCATTCTGCTCCTATTACCCCGGGTGCTAATCCACTCTCAGAGCTATCCATCTGGGCGCCAGATGATGTTTCGTTGCAGACATGTTTCCTGATGTGGGGCAAAGTGCACATCTGCTTAATCACCTAAATGGGCCTTTTCATTTGTGTGTTGTTTTTGTTTGTAGATATATTATATCTTCAGGCTACACCTAGCACAGTAAGTGGTACGTACGCTGACAAAATCGCGTATGCATTTGGAATGATGGAATGACACATTTTATTATTTTATTGGCGAGCGAACCACGTGACAGCCCAAAAAAAACATTTGCTCATGGTAGAGCGTGGTACAATCACATAACCGCCATAGGTGTCTGTTGAAAGCTACACAAGTTAAACATGCATCCATCACGTTTTGATAGACAATAATGTGGCATAATAATTATTATAATAATATTAATAATACTAATGCTAATAATAATAATAATAATAATAATAATAATAATAATAATAATAATAATAATAATAATAAGTGCGCTAAAACTAGTATGGTAGTTGGCACAGTAAAAAGTATAACAACATAAATTAATAAAATAGTAACAGTAACAATAATAATATTTTATACTTTTTACTGCACCAAATCACACCACTGTTGTAGTTTTAGAGCACCTAGCCTTGTCATTATTATATTTATTAAGCGCCGACCTAGCTGTTGGAAGCAACAGGTGCCACTCCAGGCAGAGAGTGGGGGGCAGATATCTTTCCATGGCTAGGGCCTCCCTCTGGAACAGCCTCCCTGTCTCTCTCAAACTTGAGCAGGACCACCGAAGGTTCCGGAAGCAATACAAGCCCTTGCTTTTTGCTTCCGATTTTTCTTTCCATCTCCCCATATCCCTTGCTGATGTGCCTGTCTGTTGTGCTTACTGGTTACCTGGCCACCCAATGAATTTACCGGGTGAGGTTCCTGCATGACCGGTTGCCCTTGAGCTGCCTCCGGGCCTCCCAGCCACCTAAGGGACTGTATCCGCAACCCTAGATTCCCCTGACTCTATGCACTTACAAGCCACAACCCAGCTGCACTTAGTTAATTGCACTCTCCCCTCCCCCCGCCCCCTGGCACTTCTCCCCTCCCACCCTCCTGCACTTGCGCGATCTGAATGACACAAGACCTAGTAAGATTGTTGTTTCTGTCCTCCCTTCCTTGTCTTGTCGCGCCTAGAAACACTTGTGTACAGACACAATATAAATTAATTATCATATCATAGCACTTCAAAATCAAAGGGGTAAGAATACAGAGAGGGAAAAAGAGAAATAAAGATG
The DNA here is from genome assembly GCF_040938575.1 of Ambystoma mexicanum. Lineage (NCBI taxonomy): Eukaryota > Metazoa > Chordata > Amphibia > Caudata > Ambystomatidae > Ambystoma > Ambystoma mexicanum. The sequence continues at coordinate 529,846,966 of NC_090937.1, forward strand.
CGAATACCTAACACCAGGTGTGGAGGAGGGCTAGCAATTTGGCAGCAAATGATCTTCAAACAACCGAGGGAGGAAACATTGGGGAGTATATCAGAGTCTGAGGTAGGGTTTTGAGAGGATGGCATGTTAAGCTTGGTGTTAGAAAGGTGCCATTCCTTGAAGAAGAGGGTCTTGATCTCCTTCCTGAACTGTTGAAGTGAGGGGGAAAGGTTGATGTATATGAAGAGGAGGTTGGTTCTAGAGCCTTGATTTTTAGAAAGAGAAGGTTTCTTGTTTGGTCATTTCCTTCCTGTACTGGCAGAGTTCAAGTCTGGACAGGTACTGAATTCATTTGGATCATAGGCCTCAGTAGAAAATGAATTTCTCAGTGAGTTAGCTTGGGGACTTCAGGCGGACAGCCTTGTAGATGATGAAGCAGGATTTGAAGATAGTACGGCTTGCAGCTCATGGTGTAGCTAGTGCAGTTTGATGCATGTTGGAGTAATGTGGTTGAATTTGCAGTCCTTTATTGAGTCGTGCTGCAGCATGCAGGGCACATCTCAGGGGTGCCAGGATAGTTGCCAGAAGGCCTTACAAACGGGCATTGCCACCATGCAGGTGGGAGAGGACCAAGGCCTGACAGCAGATCTGAAGTTGCTTTCTGGGATGAAGGGATTGATTTTCTGCAGGAGAAAAAGTTGGTACCAAGTCAGTTGTGTTTGCAAAGGTAGCAGGCGTTCCTCTCTCGACAGAACAAGGCCTGATAACCTGTTCAGTGGTTATTAACCACTTGAGAGTTCGCAGCCACTGCTTTTACTCACTGTGCCTTTCACAGATGGGAAATATCCATTTGCATATCAGTCTTTGTCCTGCCCAGGGGCAGTCCAGCACCGAAATGCAATGGCAATTCCAACCTGAACGAGAGTACCACCAGCAACCCCATACACGTGTTTCACCCTTGTTGGGGATCATCAGTGAGGTGAAGCTGATGCCTCTCTAAGCACAGTGAGAGGGAGACCACGTCTGGTTGCCCCCAGGAGACCTAGGGTTACCAATCCCAGGTTCCTTGAAATTTAGTTTGCAAAGGTAGCAGGCGCCCCTCTCTCGACAGAACAAGGCCTGATAACCTGTTCAGTGGTTATTAACCACTTGAGAGTTCGCAGCCACTGCTTTTACTCACTGTACCTTTCACAGATGGGAAATATCCATTTGCATATCAGTCTTTGTCCTGCCCAGGGGCAGTCCAGCACCGAAATGCAATGGCAATTCCAACCTGAACGAGAGTACCACCAGCAACCCCATACACGTGTTTCACCCTTGTTGGGGATCATCAGTGAGGTGAAGCTGATGCCTCTCTAAGCACAGTGAGAGGGAGACCACGTCTGGTTGCCCCCAGGAGACCTAGGGTTACCAATCCCAGGTTCCTTGAAATTTAGTTTGCAAAGGTAGCAGGCGCCCCTCTCTCGACAGAACAAGGCCTGATAACCTGTTCAGTGGTTATTAACCACTTGAGAGTTCGCAGCCACTGCTTTTACTCACTGTGCCTTTCACAGATGGGAAATATCCATTTGCATATCAGTCTTTGTCCTGCCCAGGGGCAGTCCAGCACCGAAATGCAATGGCAATTCCAACCTGAACGAGAGTACCACCAGCAACCCCATACACGTGTTTTACCCTTGTTGGGGATCATCAGTGAGGTGAAGCTGATGCCTCTCTAAGCACAGTGAGAGGGAGACCACGTCTGGTTGCCCCCAGGAGACCTAGGGTTACCAATCCCAGGTTCCTTGAAATTTAGTTTGCAAAGGTAGCAGGCGCCCCTCTCTCGACAGAACAAGGCCTGATAACCTGTTCAGTGGTTATTAACCACTTGAGAGTTCGCAGCCACTGCTTTTACTCACTGTGCCTTTCACAGATGGGAAATATCCATTTGCATATCAGTCTTTGTCCTGCCCAGGGGCAGTCCAGCACCGAAATGCAATGGCAATTCCAACCTGACCGAGAGTACCACCAGCAACCCCATACACGTGTTTCACCCTTGTTGGGGATCATCAGTGAGGTGAAGCTGATGCCTCTCTAAGCACAGTGAGAGGGAGACCACGTCTGGTTGCCCCCAGGAGACCTAGGGTTACCAATCCCAGGTTCCTTGAAATTTAGTTTGCAAAGGTAGCAGGCGCCCCTCTCTCGACAGAACAAGGCCTGATAACCTGTTCAGTGGTTATTAACCACTTGAGAGTTCGCAGCCACTGCTTTTACTCACTGTGCCTTTCACAGATGGGAAATATCCATTTGCATATCAGTCTTTGTCCTGCCCAGGGGCAGTCCAGCACCGAAATGCAATGGCAATTCCAACCTGAACGAGAGTACCACCAGCAACCCCATACACGTGTTTCACCCTTGTTGGGGATCATCAGTGAGGTGAAGCTGATGCCTCTCTAAGCACAGTGAGAGGGAGACCACGTCTGGTTGCCCCCAGGAGACCTAGGGTTACCAATCCCAGGTTCCTTGAAATTTAGTTTGCAAAGGTAGCAGGCGCCCCTCTCTCGACAGAACAAGGCCTGATAACCTGTTCAGTGGTTATTAACCACTTGAGAGTTCGCAGCCACTGCTTTTACTCACTGTGCCTTTCACAGATGGGAAATATCCATTTGCATATCAGTCTTTGTCCTGCCCAGGGGCAGTCCAGCACCGAAATGCAATGGCAATTCCAACCTGAACGAGAGTACCACCAGCAACCCCATACACGTGTTTCACCCTTGTTGGGGATCATCAGTGAGGTGAAGCTGATGCCTCTCTAAGCACAGTGAGAGGGAGACCACGTCTGGTTGCCCCCAGGAGACCTAGGGTTACCAATCCCAGGTTCCTTGAAATTTAGTTTGCAAAGGTAGCAGGCGCCCCTCTCTCCACAGAACAAGGCCTGATAACCTGTTCAGTGGTTATTAACCACTTGAGAGTTCACAGCCACTGCTTTTACTCACTGTGCCTTTCACAGATGGGAAATATCCATTTGCATATCAGTCTTTGTCCTGCCCAGGGGCAGTCCAGAACCGAAACGCAATGGCAATTCCAACCTGAACGAGAGTACCACCAGCAACCCCATACACGTGTTTCACCCTTGTTGGGGATCATCAGTGAGGTGAAGCTGATGCCTCTCTAAGCACAGTGAGAGGGAGACCACGTCTGGTTGCCCCCAGGAGACCTAGGGTTACCAATCCCAGGTTCCTTGAAATTTAGTTTGCAAAGGTAGCAGGCGCCCCTCTCTCGACAGAACAAGGCCTGATAACCTGTTCAGTGGTTATTAACCACTTGAGAGTTCGCAGCCACTGCTTTTACTCACTGTGCCTTTCACAGATGGGAAATATCCATTTGCATATCAGTCTTTGTCCTGCCCAGGGGCAGTCCAGCACCGAAATGCAATGGCAATTCCAACCTGAACGAGAGTACCACCAGCAACCCCATACACGTGTTTCACCCTTGTTGGGGATCATCAGTGAGGTGAAGCTGATGCCTCTCTAAGCACAGTGAGAGGGTGACCACGTCTGGTTGCCCCCAGGAGACCTAGGGTTACCAATCCCAGGTTCCTTGAAATTTAGTTTGCAAAGGTAGCAGGCGCCCCTCTCTCGACAGAACAAGGCCTGATAACCTGTTCAGTGGTTATTAACCACTTGAGAGTTCGCAGCCACTGCTTTTACTCACTGTGCCTTTCACAGATGGGAAATATCCATTTGCATATCAGTCTTTGTCCTGCCCAGGGGCAGTCCAGCACCGAAATGCAATGGCAATTCCAACCTGACCGAGAGTACCACCAGCAACCCCATACACGTGTTTCACCCTTGTTGGGGATCATCAGTGAGGTGAAGCTGATGCCTCTCTAAGCACAGTGAGAGGGAGACCACGTCTGGTTGCCCCCAGGAGACCTAGGGTTACCTATCCCAGGTTCCTTGAAATTTAGTTTGCAAAGGTAGCAGGCGCCCCTCTCTCGACAGAACAAGGCCTGATAACCTGTTCAGTGGTTATTAACCACTTGAGAGTTCGCAGCCACTGCTTTTACTCACTGTGCCTTTCACAGATGGGAAATATCCATTTGCATATCAGTCTTTGTCCTGCCCAGGGGCAGTCCAGCACCGAAATGCAATGGCAATTCCAACCTGAACGAGAGTACCACCAGCAACCCCATACACGTGTTTCACCCTTGTTGGGGATCATCAGTGAGGTGAAGCTGATGCCTCTCTAAGCACAGTGAGAGGGAGACCACGTCTGGTTGCCCCCAGGAGACCTAGGGTTACCAATCCCAGGTTCCTTGAAATTTAGTTTGCAAAGGTAGCAGGCGCCCCTCTCTCGTCAGTTGTGTCTTTCCTGTTGTGTGCTTTTTGACAGAGAGGTGTCATTCAATTTTCGAATGCAAGAGACTTGTCACAGGTGGCCAGCTGCACTGTGAATCCCTCAGGGTCTGTAGCAGACAGCCAGATCTGGATGTCAGGGTGTTTGGTGTTGTTGGTCAGCAGAAGGAATTCAATATTGGGGACAGTTGAGCTTCAGATACTCACTGAATTAATGTGAATCTGGTCAAAATCCTGTCAATGTCATTGATAGAGGATTACTTAAGGTAGAGTTTTTCATCATCTGTATAATGGTGGATGTGGATGTTGTGTGGAGCCAGGAGTCTTCTAATCAACTACTTGTAAAGACTCAACATCACAAGGGAGATGATGGACCCTCTCTGGGGCTACATAGGTGGTGGGTAAAGTTGGTGATCTGAAGGAATACATTGGTGGCTATTACCCACCAGTGTAGTCCCTGTGGGACTGCACAGGTGATAGGGAGAGTTGGTTACATAAAGGAATACATTTGTACAAACTGGTGGTAATTAGCAAGGTAGGATTTGAACCAGCTGAAGATGATCTCACTGATTCCCATGCAGTAATGTAGGTTACCGATGAGTGTATGGTGGTCTATTGTGTTAAATGCTGTTGAGATGTCAAGTAAAACAAAGAGACTAGGATGATCATCAGTGAGGATTTTAAGAGCATCAACAATCACCTTGTTGGTAGCCTTTTCTGTGCTGCATCTGTGGTCTGAAACCAGATTGGTGGCTCTGAAGGAGATTGTTGGCTTCAACGTGTTGGAGGAGTTGGGTGGCAACTGCTTTCTCAAGGGTCTTACCGAAGAAGGGAACATGGGTGATAGGGGGGTAGATGCTGAGGTTGTGTGTGTCCATTTTTGGTTTCTCAAGAAGAAGAAGGATTTTTCCCAATGAGAAGATACCTTGAGTTATGGAGCTGTTGATGATTGTCAGGTAACTGAAGAGGGTTTCAGTCGGAAGGGACTTGCGTGTGGAAGCAGGGAATATCTCGTCTTCATATAATGCTGTTTTGAGGGATCCTAGGGTGGCAGTGAGTTCTTCCATAGTGAGTGTCTTGAAAGTTGTCCCGGTAGTGGTGGTTTTGTGGGATGAGAGGCATAGTGTGCTGTCAATTGTGGCATATGCGGCTATGTGTTGGTGGATCAGGCTGATCTTGTTGATGAAGAAACAGTTGATGAAGAAACAGTTGATGGCAGTGAATCTTTCAATGGAATGTGGTAAAGGCGGGTAAGGCAGAGGGTTGATGTACTGCTTTATCACTTTGAAGAGGGCTCTGATTTCATTGTTGGCCATGGCTTTGGTGTTTTGGTAGCAGTTGGCCTTGGCAGCAGTGATCAGTCATCTGTGTGCAGCACTTCAGTACAGTACAGTGAGGTAGGATGTGCTGCAACATTTTCACCAAGTAATTTCTTGTTTTCAGAAGCTTCATTTTTTGAAGTTCAGTAATGATATTTGACTCAAGGAAAAGGAAACAGAGACCTTGGACTTGGGAGCTTGATGGAGTTTGATGGAAAGCCGCTTAGTGTAGTCCAATCGTATAAATACCTAGACCTGCAACTGAATGGTAGGCAAAATAGTACCATCCACTTTGAGTGTAAAAGTCTTAAAAGCAACACCACTTTGGGGGCACTTTGCTCATTTGCACAGACGGGAGGTAGGTACTTGATTGTTTCTATGATAAAGATGTACCAGTCTAAGATCTCCTCGTTGGTACTTTATGGTGCTGACTTTTGGGTGCCCTCTATGTTGGAAGTGTTAGACAAACTGGAAAGACCTCTGCTAACATGTTTGCATCGGCTTCCTAGGCGTACAGCGTATGAGATGATTCTCCTTGAATTTAACATCTCTCCCATCATTTCTAGGGTTGTGATGTGTTGCTTGACAGCTTGGTGGAAATTTTGTAATGCACCGGCAGACACCCGTTGGCAATGACAGTCAATGCCTTTTCCTCATGGGAAACCCTGATGAAAACCAGTAAAGTGGGGATCATTTGTTATTGGGCTATGAAATTGTTAACTTGATATCTGAACATGAATGAACTTTCCCTTTGCGCTTATTAAAAAAAAAACAAAAAAAAAAAAACTTTAAGGGTATATAAGCAAAGCGTGACTTTGAGCAGGCCATGTCGAATCTTTTTACAAAAAATATGGCTATTGAATATGTGAGGTATATAGTCCTTAGAAACAAATCACCCACCTAAATTGAGATTTTTGTCTGCAACTAGTTAGTCTGGGAGCATCTGCATCTAAAATTTAGCACAGCCAAATCTGGGGAAATCCAGGGTGCTTGGTATCGGTCCTCATGGGCCAACATGGACTGTTGCCTATGTGGGACAAATGTACTTGAAACAGTAAGACTTTTTTATGTGATTGCCACTCTCTGAACAATTTAAGGCTGGAAACTAGGAGAGCAGCTGGGATGGTGGGCGACATTTCTGGAGATTCCTTATGGTGTGAATTTATGAGTGCACCATTTATCTAACCCTTCTATGGAGAACGATTGAGTCAATCTTCACGATTTTGTGGAAATTAATCCAAGGGAATATATGTGCAATGTTGTGATGCTGTTTTCGTTTTCTTTTTTTTAATCATTTTCTGTGTACTATTGTGTAAAGTTGAATAAACTATATCACAAAAAAAAAAAGAAGTTGAGTTCTTGAATAAACCAGATTGTGGAAGGTTTAGGCTTTGGGAGTTGGTGGTGATGAGGGGGTGTTGTTTCTCTGTGGCATGAAGGTGGATGTTTGTTGTGAGTAATGGTAAACCAGCCACGGTCCTGGTTTATCAGAGGTGCATCAGCCCATTTGAAGTGGAGTTTTGCAAGATCTTCTGTGAGTACACCCACTGGAAGTTCTTGAAGGATCTGATCTCTTGTTTCCTTGACGTGCAAGGTGTGACTAATGTCAAAGGGCATTGTAAAATGGTCTGAACAGTTAAGTGGGATTGGAGAGCTGTGATGGAGGGTGGGCAAGGCAGTAAGGATGAGATCGTGGATATTACCTTTTTTGTGAGTTGGATTTTTAAGTTGCTGAGTGTTGAGTAGGCAGTGGAGATCGTCCTTCATTGACTTGGTTGCTGGTTTTCAAAGGAGGTTGAAATCATTGATGAAGATGTTGTTGGCATGCATGAGAAACATTGTGGTGACCAAGTCTGTGAAGTGTTCAATCAGAGAGGTGTTAGACTTGGGTAGTCTGAATATAAGGCGACATGTGACTGTGTTCATTGGGAGAGCGGGAAGTGGCACGAAAATTTTCACTCAGAGCGCATGGTGGCGATGTCCATTTGGGTGTATGGCAATGATCCATTGGGAATGATGGCGAGGCCTCCGCCAGTCTTGTTTTCATGGTCTCATTGTAGAATTCAGTTGCCATTAGGGGTGACGTGGCAATTGAATGGAGTATGTTGCCCCCATACGGGGAATCCAGACTGTAATCTGCTGGAGGAGAACAAATAAAAAGGGGACGATCAGCTGGTGGCAAAGCTGGAAAGAGAAGCTACAGACACAGGAGGGGAGAATGTAGCAGGAGAAGACTGTGTTTTGTGCATGCAAGTCCTAGTGGTAAGAGCATGGTTTTGGAGAAATGAATGAAGATATGTTATAACGAACTTTGATGCTTGGGTTGCTTTTCCAATACAGATTTTGAGTATACATTTGCACACTATATATTTTGGTTGCACTAGTTTTCAAGAATGTGCCCAGACAATACTAGACATGTGATACCTCAATTGCTCTGTACCATGAGTAAAATTGCAGAATCTAATTTTGAGGCTGCCAAGCAGAGAGTGATCAGGTTTACTAGTATATTCATATATAAAGTTGTATGCTTTCAGTAAACGGAATGCAGGGGAATTTTAAGGTAACAACTAAAGTTCTAATAAACTTTTCCACCTTAAAGCTGCACCTTCTTTTTGATAGAATGATCCGTTTTCCATTTGTGCTAAGTAGTATTTTTACTTCACTTGATTAAACATTTGGTGAGAAATAGAGGATGTAGAGCAAAGGTGATGCTAAATGGATGTCCTAGGGCCTCAGTCTTATGTTCAGTCTAATGTACTTCCACAGTCAGCCCAAGATCACACAAAAATCACAGCTTGGCGTCCAAGTCATTAGTTCTCAGCTATCGTATTGATATAGTAAACCAGTAATGATGATTTGCTGATTTTGAAGGATTATATAATCCAGGAGCCCTCCTAAGGCTGGGCTGACAGTGAGGATCTCCACTTCTGTTTATTCACGTGGGACCACCATTGAATGGTTAATTTTAAATTAACCACTTTAGCGTTTTTCGGGTTGTGCCGCTGGACTTAATATTTATTGCTTGATCAGCCATTTTGTATTGCACTCCCAACCACTTGATAAACCCCTACTGAGCTTTGACTGTGGAGGCATCCTGAAACCTGGGTACGTTGAGCTCAGACGTCTTCATCATGTGTGAGTGAAAGAAAATCATACGTATCTGGAGTGTTGTTTCCCTGCAAGCACCCTATGGGTAGGTGCTGAGAAGGAAGACCCACTGTGTCTGGTGTTCATGGGTTCATTTTTTATGGACTACTACACCCAACCACTGAAAGCCTACTTTTCGGGTATAAGCTCACATAGTATGAATCACGGAATTTCCCCTTTCATTCATTTCCAATAAAATGACTCAGTGAGGGCACATGTTATTTCCATATGCCTCAGAGTCTTCATGTTTTCTTGGATTGTGAAAACGTTGTCGTCTTAAATGGGGAGCATTAGTGTGTCAAGGATTAACTGACCTACGTTTGAATGCAGAGAAAGCATTGTTCCCCTACTATAACTCAGACCTTTAAATGGACAAGGTACTTGGGGCTCTTGTTAACATCCTGCCAAGAAACGTGGAGTAAGTTGGGACAACCATGGGATCGTGCCCATACCACCCAGCTCATCATTCAATAGTTTGTGGAGGGATCTGGCCCAATGCAGCCCTTATATTTTCCCCAGGCAGGGCACCTCACAGAAGCACACTTTATTCTGAAAGTAAAGTAGAAAATGTGTTTGTATCCCCTTTCCATACGGAATGCATCAAAAAATGATGCATGTTGTGAGATGGTCAGGGTCCTGACCATGTCAAGAGGGGAGGAGAGAGACCCTTCTCAAGCTTGGGCAGGAAGCTCACTAATCCAAAATACAGAACCATGCCTGCTTCAGATGTCGCAAGGGTGAGTTGGTGGGTTCACCAGTCCCCAGACCTCCCTGCCATGTGCCAAAAATGCGTTTAGTGGTACTACTATTTATCTCCCAATGCATGCTTCCCAACTTAGTTTCTGGTCAGTGAGCTTGTTTTCCCGTTTCAGAAATGCAAGTCCCAGAATCCACATGGGAGCACCCAGAAAGACCCAGAACAGAATCCAGTGAAGGGGAAAAAAATAACATTTCAAAGAATATGCAATTGAAGCCTTCGCCACATCCCAACAGTGACCACCATCTCAGATAAGCACAGGATTGACCAAAATACCCATAACATGCCACAGAAACATCACGGAAAGCCCCAGACTGTCAGCAAAACCATTATAGAAAAATGGCCAGGGGCTTAGTTTAAAAAAATAAAATGTAAAGCCTCTCACAAAGGTGCTAAGGAAAAATGTGTGCAGGAAGTCAGCGGAGTTCTGCGAATAATGGGAGGGCTAGAGAGACAAAACCACTAGCAGCACCATATAAAAAGAACAGAACGAGGAGAAGGGTGTGGGTTGTTCAGGTGAACTAACAGAAGGAGTACATGGAGGGAAAAGAGACCAGGAAGACGATGGACAGAGGAGCAGAATGTTGGACAATTGCGGACACAACTTAGTGCAGGTGAGCTGTCGATGAGAGAGAGTGGTACCAGTTGTGCATAGTGTAGTGTACGAAAGTGGGCAGAGAACTATAAAGAAGGTATGGGACAGAGAAAGAAAGAGATAGTCTGAGCGATAGGTGGAGGAAAGTGAGTGTATTATTTAGTGTGGGAGGTAGTGAGTGTTAGGAGAAGGAGAGGCTAGTAGAGAGGGGTGTAGGAGTTGGGTGTGAGGAGAAGGATGTAGGAAAGAAGTCGGAAGGGGGTGCGAATCATGAGAGTGTGTGCAGTTAGGCTGTGCAGGTCAGCATATCCCTGAGTTTGGGGAGAAAGAGGGCTGGATTGTGAATAGGGGAGAGCATAAGTAGTGTGGATTGGGAGAGTAGTAGTTGTACAGAGAGGTAGAGTAGTTGTGTGAAAAGTGGTAGTAGTAGTAGTGCTCAGTGGAAGAGTGGTAGTGAGAAGGGTAAATAGGAGTCGTGCTTTAAGAGTAGTGGTGTGAAGGAAGGATTGGTAGCAAGAAGGAGTAGTAAGATCAAAGAGAAGGTAGTAACATCAGAGGGTTGAGGTAGGTGGTACAAGAAAAGAGAAAAACATTGGAGCAACAGATGAGAGAGACAAAGGGAGGAGATAAGGTGGGCGAATTTGGATGGAGGAGACTAGTAAGGAGACAGAGTGTGACTTGTGTTTTCAAACACACACACACACACACACACACACACACACACACACACACACACACACATACACACACACACACACACACACCACACTTAAGAACTAACCATCAGTAGTGTAGGACCAGTTAGGAAGACTCTGACGGGGATCTACTTGCCAAAATATAGGGAACACCTCTATATACACATATGGAGATACGACAGTAGGTGTTACCGGTCAGTAGGTCTAACACGGGACATGGATGCCTGGGTTAGGGGAGGAAATCCCAAGGTAGACGACAGAGGACGAGAAATGGCCCCTCACCACTTCTCAAAACTCTTTTCCAGGCAGTTCATCCTATTGAACTACCCGTTTTTTTTTTAATGCTGCATGTTCTACTCACTAATAGGAAGAACAGTCGATACAATTCTGTTGTAACTATCTATATAATCTTTACAATTTTCTGGAGACTTCTGCACACTTTTAAGGTCATCTGTGACAGTACATGCAGCTTCCATATGGGAGGGCGTGCACCATTGATTTGTCAGCACGTGTGTCCCTGTCAGGAAGAAGCAAACCGTGTGCTTGCATTCCTTCCCTGCAGTGGTGCAGAACAAGTTTGTGTGCAAACACTTCTTGGGGGGGGAAGCATCAACAGTTGTGTGTTTTTTTCTGTTTTCCTGTGGGAGTGCAGCACACATTGGGTGAAATGTCTGTGCGTGCTTGCGTCTTTGCGATAAATCATCATACTTTGTTGCCCATTACCCTATTGAGTAATCTCATTCATGAAGGATCACAGCAAAAACTGAGATATCACTCTCACACCTACGCGAGTACCGTAAACATTGTGCGCCATTCCCTTCTATTCCCTTCCACCATCACAATATCATTTAAACTTCAGAGACTGAGTTAGTATTCTTAAAAACATTCCTCTGGAAGAGCAGACCACCTTTGAGTTGACTATGATCAGCTACATCACCGGATTTAAAATGTGCCTCCACATTCTTGCCAGCTGGCCTTACTTCTGCTGGTGCCTTGGTCTGCCACCTCCTCCTCCCTCTACCTCAACTGAATAACCCACAACCCTCTGCTTCCTGCGGTTACTTTTAGTCCCCCCCTGGCCTGTGGATGGCCCTCTGGCCTTGGCCAACCTGTCATTGTCTTCCCCACCCAGGAGATTTTGCATACAACAACAGTTTCATGAAGGATCCTAACCCCACCCCCCCACAAACACACACATTCTCCACATGGGGCCACTGCAGAACAGCAATGCCTACTTATTTTGTACAGTGCCCAATTCCCCATTTGGGGGTTTGGGGGACCTGGCCTGGCCTACCCCAAGATACATTCAATGAATGTGGTCCTTTGTAGAAAAATATTTAGTCCCTGGTGGTCTAGTGCATTTTCTGCTTTGCTGCTGTGGTTTGCTTCGGTGTTAGGGAGAGATGCATGCCATGTCAAACAGCCAAGTAGGCTCTCCGCTGCAGGTTTTATTCTCACTCTCTCTTGCTTTGCTGGTTAACTGTCTTGTGTTTCGGTTGCTGTGCTGTTTTCAGGATTGGAACAAAATGGAAAGAACCTGGTGAGCATTTTTGACAGGGGGAATGGGGTGTTGAGATGAGTACTGCAATGTATAAGGAGGGACTGTGGGGTGGGGGCAGGAGTTGGTGCCCTCGAAGCTACCAATGTTCCCCTCTCAGGAATTACTCACTCTCTATTCCTCCCTGATAGGCCTCCCACCCTGTCCTCTTGACAAGGTCAGGTCACCCACCTTGTTACACAGGATGTCTTTATGCATATTGTGAATGCTTTGTTGCTGCCTGTTCTACATTGCTCTGCTCTTCAAGCATGTGTGCGTGTAAACTTTTCTTTAGTGCAAACTTGCACTTTTTAACGGTGGCTTTTAGATGTGTCATCCTGCACTCCAAAATCTGGTATGCTGCCACTTTCCACTCAAAGTGGGGTTCAAGGAGAGGAACACCAAATATTCAGTGGTTAATTTGGAAAAATCATAAATTGCATGCAGGGGAATGCCTGTGTGGGCACTTAGGTGCACGATTTTAGATACTCCCAAAGCAGAGATTTTACACTTCAGTTTTAGAGATGTAAAATTATGTTTCCCAGGTGGCTTTTTGTAACGGAATCAAGGCATATTCCAGTGTAATCGTTGTTTTTACGCATGCATTCAAATCTCATTCAGGTGTATCACCAAATGTTCTCCTGAGACTGTGGTGGGGGAAGGCTACTACCTCTGCTTTTGTGCCCTCCTCCACCTCAGGACGGCTGTGAAATGAGCTGGAGCATAAAAGGAAAGCTCAAAAGGACTTTATGCTTTCCAATTATGTGCCTTTCAATTAGAAAATGACGCCCTCATTGTTTTTATGGATGAGTCTTGTATCGAAGATTGCCATCAGTTGTCAGACCAGCTGTACAATATACCTAACAATTATGTTCTTTTGCCTTTTTGGACACTTTATTGCCCAAAAGGTTTCTCGGTGTGTGTACATAAGTGACAGAAAACAGCTTTATTGTCTGGTTTTCATAAAACGCTGTAGAACACAGCAGCCAATGTGTAGGATATTCTACTAAGGTGATGTGAAGAATGCTCCACTGTGACTGTAGCTCTAGCCGCAGCATTGCTTTGCTCGCACAGGCCTTGCAGTGCAGACTATGCAGCTGGTGGAGTGGAAGCTTGTGCTGTATCTGCAGCACCTGTAAAGCACTTCTTGTGCTGTATGACCGGCTGAAATGAGAGCGGAATCGGTGTGCCACTGGCAGCATTTCAGAAGAAAGTGAGCAACACCTGACACAATGCATTGCGAAGAAGCTATGCAAACATAGGAAAGGCATCGTGTATCCCATCATTAGGGAAGAACAGGCATGGGCGCCATTACCTGCTGCTGTAAATCCCGATAATGTCTCCAGTCTACTCAGCCTGCTTCACTTTGTCCAGAATGTGTATCATCAAAGGCAGAGTGTGTCTTGTTGGTGCACAGCATGCTGCTGCTTTAACGACCACTCTTGATTACACGTTATGAAACGAGGGGGGGGGGAAGGGGGGTGCGTTTAATCAGTGCACCGTTATTGCCATCTAAGTGCTTTGGCCACATTGAGAAGTGGACTTTTTCTACCCTCCACCATTTCTAATATCTCTTTCACTGCAACAACGAATGCACCATAAAACACAGGACTAAATTCATGTTCAAAGTAATGAGGGAAAGCTATGTCTAAAGAGAAGGATGCAGCACGAAAGTAAGATATGCCAGGTTTCAAACACCAACAGACATCACCCACCTCACTCTCTCTAAAGTTCTCACTAAATGATCCGATACAAGTCCCTTTTATAGCCAGGGAAGGCTGGCATCTCAGACTCAATTGCATGAATCTGTCTGAAGTAGGCGAAATGAAATGTATTCTGAAAACAGTGGTAATCAGGTGAGTGGGACGAGGAGGGGGGGTGTTTGGGTGAACGTATTTCACACGTGTGATTCACTTTTAAGTACCTGTGGTTTGATGTATGTTAAAGGGTAACATAAATTGGTCTTGCTTGTTGTTGAGATGGCACACCACAACCATTTTCTCTTATTATGCTTCTGCTTTAATGGTTATCAGCGAAAACACATGTTAAGTCGGTAAAAAAGCAGACCTGTTGCTTGCAATCGTACACGTGCTTCCCCAAAACGAAATAACATTGGACATGATAAAGCTCTGTGTAATTTTGTAGATAAATAAGCATTCAAAAGCACAGGTTGATGGGAAACTCTGTATAGTTTGCTAATGTTCCTGACTGGATGTGGTTTAACAGATCTAGCTAGTATTGTGTTTGTTTTATGTCCATAATATCAAAAGTCTGCTTCTGCCCCTGTCACTCTTACAAATTCTTTACTTGTGTTGTTGGTCTTGTGACCTCATTCTGATGCCATGCTTGTTGCATGTATCATTTAATATTGTCGAATATGTCAGTCCTCTGTCAATATGCACAGGACGGATCCTGTTAGGCTTTGCTTTGTCTTCTGCCACCCCCATGATATAGCATTGAGTAGGCTGCTGGTCATGTGAAATGGCTCTGCCAATCAGTTGCTCCTCCCACCTCTAGTTTTTGTGCCTTCAAAGCCTCTACTTGAGGACTCTAGGCCAGCTCCATTCAAACAGCATTGAGGAGGCTGCTGGTCACGTGACCAGGCCTTGCCACTCAGTAGCTCCACCCACCTCCAGTTTTTGCACCTTCCAAGCCTCTACTTAAGGATCTAGGCCAGCTCCAGACAGCTTTGAGTAGGCAGCTGGTCTTGTGACCAGGCCCTGCCACTCAGTTGTTCCACCCACCTCCATATTTTGTGCCTTCTAAGTCACTACTTAAGGACTCTAGGCCAGCCCCAGTCAGACTGTATTGAGCAGGCTGCTCATCACGTGTTCAGGCACTGCCAATCAGTTGATCCACCCACCTGTAGTTTTTGTGCCTTCTAAGCCTCTACTTATGGACTCTAGGCCAGCTCCAGGCAGACAGCATCAAATAGGCTGCTGGTCGTGTGACCAGTCCCTGCCACTCAGTTGCTGCACCCATACCTATTTAATCAGTCTTCCTTAGACGTCATCATTGCTGACGTACTCAGCAAAGGATGAGTGAAGAAAAGGGCTGCACCTATTTGTGCCTGTTTGAGCCAGACAGGGCCAAGGGCCTGGCCCTCTAAACTGCATTTTACCTACAAACTAATCACTACTACTGCTACTCACCAACTTGCATCACAATGTGTCTCCTCCCTCCACAGCCAATCCCCACTCTCATTAGGGTTTGCATGGCCAAGTGCCCTGGGCAGTCCCGGGCAAGCTACCCTATGGAACCTCATCAATATTGTCCTTGCCCCATCCAACACCAAAGGACAACATGCACACACCCTCTCATTTTGATTAGTGCTTGTTCAGGAGTCACTAATGCTGCAGAGATTGCTGACCTCATCTTATACAACAACCTTGATGCCCAGTTAATCACTGAAATATGTTTTACCTCATCCTCTTCACATGTTTTCGATATCCTCCTACCCCAAGGCTACTGCATCCAATATGTTAACCGGTCAAGAAGGGCATGTAGTGGAGAGGCAATCACCACAAGAACGATTGGCAATGCTCCATTATTCCCTCTTCCAGAACAAACACATTTGAATCACTTGCCTGCCAGTTCCCTCGTGGCACAGGGAATCCATCGCCTTCCACCTCATCTCCACACCACCTCATTGGAGTGACTCTTTCATAGCAGACATCTCCAACTAACTCTCCACTCCCAATATAGCACATTCCAGTATTGTCTTTCTTGTGGATTTTAACGTTCCTGAGTAACAGGCTGACAACTGCACTTGAAGAATGTGTTTCACACTGACCGATTTGATGGACCTTACCCAAATGGTGCTCTCCCCCGAACACAGCAATGGCAACAACCCAGACTTAGTCTTCACATAATCCCCCTGCATCACCTGTGCAGACTCTATTTCACTTGACTGGTCTGACCACACCGCCATTCCATTATTCACCCACTCGATTATGGCTCACAAAGTTCAGGCTAAATGCCCACTCTCTCAAAATTGCTCATGCAAAACCTTCACAGTCAATGAGCTGGAAGCAAACATTGCAGACTTCCCCACCACAGGGAACGCCTGGGGTCTACTGGAATTATTTAGCAACTCTGCTATGAAACTGGTGAACAACAATGCCCCCCCTAAAATACAGCTGGCCAAAGGCCAAACCATCTTCCCCATGGTACACCTCAGAGCTAGCCTCCATCAAATGCTTGATAAGAGCCCTAGGGAAACGACGACACAAAAACCATAACTCGGGAGACCTCACCAACCCCAAATTTGTCCATGCATTCTGATTACTGAGGCCAAAGCTGCTTACTATTCCACCACCAGGGCAGCAGCATCCAACAGGAGAAAAGCCCTCTTTGAAGTAGTAAAGCATTGGACATTGGACCAAACCTTCACCCAACCCTGAGGTATCAGCAGGCTCGTTAAAAAATAGACAAAATCTGAGAGACCATTGTATCAACCTCTAACAGCATTAGAATTCCTTGCACCCTGGTACATACACTGCCCCTCTGTATGAATTCTCTCCTCTCTTTCCCCAGGTGCTCCTAAAAAGGATTGCCTCCCTCAAACATGCATCTTATTCTGATGATATAATTCTATCCTGGTCTCATATGACCTCTTTTGTAAAAAAACAACCCTAGATCCAGATGACCTAGGCAACTACCAGCCCATTACGAACCTCCTGTTTATTGGCAAATCTTGGAAAAGGTAGTTGCTACACAAGTACACCAGAATCGAACAACTCTACCTTCTAAATGACTATCAGTGAGTGTTCTGCACCATGTGTAACATTAAGACAGCCACCATCCAAGTAGTGAATTATGCCATCCAAATCATAGATACGGGTGACTCATGTCTCCTTGTCTTCCTTGACCTCTCAGCTTCCTTGAACACCATCAACAACTGCATCCTTCTCTCCCTCATTGCTGACAGGATGGGATTCTCTGGCACTGGTTCACCTCCTATCTCTCAGACAGACACCAGGCAGTCAAATTAACGTCTTGTGTTCTTACTGACTCCAGGTCTCCTGCAGAGTCCCCCAAGGCTCTATCCTCTCACCAATCAACTTTTATCTGGAGCTTTTGGTCACTCTCCTCAAAGATCCTAACATAGCCATCCACCAATATGCGGAGGATACTCAGTTGTACATGAGAGCAAATAGCTCACAGGACATTATTCGTCTCTGTGATTATCTAGCCATCATCCAGTCTTGGATGTTGAATGCCTACCTCAAATTAAACCCATCCAGGACTGAATTCATCATCATTAGTCTGTCCACTAAAAAACAACTTGTCCAACATTGGCTCAATGTTATTCACCTAGAAGGATCTGATCCACAACTCTCAGACTCAGACTCAGCAAAATCCATGCACTTCACCATTGACAGCAGACTGTCCTTCCAGAAATAAACAGCCAGGAAGGCCCAAATAACCTGGCTCAGAATCTCTACCATTTGATAATTTAAACCCTTCGTCTCCGCAGGACTTCTGGACTATAGTACCGGCCCTTTTGGTCATACACATCCATGGGGGAAATGTTGTCATTATAGGTGTCATGATCTCTGCTTCCAAAAGATCAGGACTTGCCCGACTCCCTTGGAAGCAGACCCATAACCCCGGTTCCGAGTGCCAGCCAGTCCCAATTGGGACCTTTTGGACCCTGTCCTGGCGCCAGTGGCACCAGGCTCATAAAGATGCCCAGTCCCAGCGCTGGAAGCGCCGGGCTCATAATGCTTGGGTGGATTTACCTGCAGCAGACCATGCTGCTTACTTACCTGCCAGTTGAACCCCTGATCCTCTTCTGTTTGGGACTACTTTTCCTGTTGGGTGGGGCAGGAGCCACTCCCTAGGTTCAGAACACTGGAACTCTTCTGGAAAGCAGGAACTCTTTTCTTAGGCGTGGCTGTGGAAGGAGACACCTAAGCACTACAGGAAGCTATTTAAACCACACCCGATGGATGAATCTTGCTTTGCGTTATTCTGCATTCTCTGCAGCAGAACGCTCATCGTGTCTTCTGCTTCTGATCCTGGGCCTAAGGGAACAAAGGCTTACCATCCTGGAATCCAGTCTTCAGCAGCACCTGTAAAGACAAAGAAAGAACAGGTTAGCACTACGGTCTTCAGTGGCAGCGCATCTCTTACCTGGTCCATCGGCTGTCACCAACGCCTCGCGCTGCATTCCGGCATCTGAAAGACAAAGGCTTACCTACTCTTCGCATGCTCCGGAGGTCTTCGCACTGCATTCCGGCATCTGAAAGACAAAAGCTTACCAGCTCTTCGCACGCTCCGGAGGCCTTCGGCGCTGCATCCCACATCTGAAAGACAAAAGAAGGTGCGTTTAAAGACATTGGGCAACTTTATTACTCACGTGCCATTACTCCTTCCCACGCCGAATCCAGTGGGTATTCCAGCATTCTTCAGCTTCTCTAAAGCTCCGAACTTGTACCTGCAAGATAAAAGGGACAGTTAGTGCGCATTGTGAAGCAGGCTACAAGCGCTTACTTACGTGCTTCCAGGCGCTTCTATTCCTCACGCAGGTTCGATCCTCAACTCTCATCAGCCCGCCATCCGCCATCGCCGGAACCCTGCAAAACAAGAGATATCATTACAAAAGACTTTTAAGACATTTGAAGTGCCCAGAACTTACCGTTCGTGCAGTTAACGACGGACAGCAGTCCTCTGAGGTCAAGAGGCCTGCACCCTTATCCAGTGAAGAAACTGGTTACGGCACCCTGCCCCGAGGCAGATGGAGAGCTCGGCGTTCACTTACCTAAGGTGAGGGTGTTAACCTTTGGGGTTCTACAGGAGAAGAGAAAGGGAAGAGGAGAGAGGCACCCAATAACCCCAGTTCATTAATCCCATATTTTCTATATGCAGACATCTTACTCTTCGAGTCAGACATACAGTGCACAGAGGTCCAGCCCAAAGAGCCAACCGTGTGTTACACATCACCTTTGAAGATACGGCATTCACCCAGTCAAGACCGGCGCCTCTGCGGGAATCAGGTGAGCGTTACAGAACGCAAAGCCTATCGCAAAACTCCCACCCAGGCGCTATGGAAACCTCGGATACCGACCAGCTAGCCCACTTACTTGGGGAACTAAGAGCAGAAGTGCATGCAGCCCGTCAGGAAACGAATGCTCTAAGAAGGGAACTGATTATTTCCAAGGAGCGAACAGACGATCTCGCTAGACAATTGCTACAGTCACAAGCCGGACAAACTCCGTTACCCGCATCAGGGGCAAATCTTCCTTCAACATCCTCTACGAACCCAGTGCAGATCAACCTACCTGGGAATGTACCTCTGGCTCCGCCCGAACGATTTTCTGGTGACCCAAAGAGGTTTGCAGTATTTATTAATCAGTGCCGGTTGCACTTCTTATGCCGGCCAGCAGCCTTTCCAACTGATCAAGCTAAGGTAGCTTTCGTGCTTTCGTACCTTAGTGGCAATGCGGCAGACTGGTCGATCCCTCTAGTTAATCAAGATGATCCGGTTCTCCATGATTTTCGAGCTTTTCAGCTCAGTATGGAAAAACTGTTTGCAAGACATTCACAGGGGCAGGCCTTGGACAATGAGCTCCTTTCATTGCGACAGGGTAATCAAGACATTTTGGCTTATATTGCGTCTTTCAACAGACTGATAGTGGAAACTCGATGGCCTGAGGACAAAAGGATTACGCTGTTTTATAGAGGTCTACGTGGAGAGCTCAAAGATGTGTTAGCCCAAGTAGTGAATCCCCCGCAAGACTGTTCGGACTATATTGACGTAGTCGTTCAAATTGACCACAGACTGCAGAACAGGAAGGCCGATCGTTCCAAGTTTGATGCTCGAGTATTTTCCAAACCACCAACTCCTACCAAAGGAGTAGACTCCGGGGAACCCATGCAAATAGGGGGCCTGAAAGGACCACTAACACAAAAGGAGCGGGAAAGGAGAAAACAGCTGCAATTATGCCTCTATTGCGGAAACTCGGGGCACTTTCTTCGAGACTGTCCGGTGAAACCAGCCAAGAAGGCAGTAGGAGCTGCAGTTACCAGGGTCACAAACTCTGAGCAGGGAAACGACCTCGCCTGACAAGAATAGAGGTCCTCTTGCCGAGCGTTAAAACCAGTTCCGTGACCTCGCATTTCGTGATACCTATGGTCCTCATTAGCCCTGAACATCCGGATCGATTACATGCGATTGAAGCTTACGTCGACAGCGGTGCCATCGGCAATTATGTGGATCATGAAATGGTTTTGAGGATGAATCTGACTCTTTGTCCAAAGGCTGTAAAGGACGTCATTACTACGGTGGATGGTACGGAGATAGCCTCCGGACCAGTAACGCATACCACCCAAGAAGTGACGCTAGTAAGTCAAGATGGACACCATGAGAAGATTGTGTTCGATGTGATCAAGGCCCCCCAGTTCCAGATTATTCTAGGAATTCCTTGGTTAGAGAAGCACAATCCTCAGATCGATTGGCGAGCAAGAACGGTTCAGTTTCCAGAATGTGTCTCTACTTGTCACCCTCAACCTGGTGTTGCACTGGCAGCAATTTCCTCGGAGGCTCCTCAGGTACCTCCTGAATACCTAGAATTCCAAGATGTTTTCCGGAAGGATCAGGCTAACTCTCTACCTCCTCATAGGTCTTATGACTGCCAGATAGACCTGATACCTGGATCTACTCCTCCTTGTAGTAGAATTTATGCCCTCACCGAGCCTGAGAATCTTCACCTCCGACAATACCTGGATCAATACCTAGCGAATGGGTTTATTCGTCCTTCCAAGTCCCCTGCTTCCTCAGCTTTGTTTTTCGTTCCAAAAAAAGAAGGGGACCTTAGAACTTGTATAGATTATCGCGCCCTGAACCAGATCACTGTTAAGAATAGATATCCGTTACCTTTGATCCCTGAAATCCTGGACCAAGTCAGAAAAGCATGCAAATATACAAAGCTGGATCTTAGAGGAGCCTACCACTTGGTACGAGTAAAAGAGGGCGATGAATGGAAGACGGCCTTCCGCACCAAGTATGGGCTATTTGAATATCAGGTCATGCCCTTCGGACTTTGCAATGCCCCGGCCGCCTTTCAATATTTTATGAACAATGTCCTCAGAGAGCTCATAGATGTGTGTGTTGTTGTTTACATTGACGACATCCTCGTTTATTCTTCATCGGAAACTGAACATCGGAAGCACGTGAAAATGGTCCTCGAGAGATTGCATCAACACAAAATTTTCGCTAAGTTGGAAAAATGTGTTTTCAACGTGACTGAAGTTGAATTCTTGGGATTCATATTATCACCTAGCGGAGTGCGTATGGATTCAAAGAAGGTCGATGCAATTCTCAAATGGCCATCGCCATCCTCCGTAAAAGGTGTTCAAAGCATGTTAGGCTTCGCTAACTTTTACCGGAGGTTTATCACCGAATTCTCTCGAATAGTCCAGCCCATCACCGCCTTGTTAAAGAAAAACAAACGTTTTGAATGGTCTACCGAGGCGGAACAAGCTTTCCAGAATTTGAAGACTAGATTTATCTCTGCACCGATCTTAATACATCCTCGCCCAGAACTCCCCTACATCGTTGAAACTGATGCTTTGAGCCTTGCCATGGGGGCAGTTCTATCACAAAAGGACCCAGCAACCAATCAGTTGCATCCCGTGGCATTTTGGTCCCGCAAATTCTCGCCTCCTGAAATCAATTACACTATTACTGATAAGGAACTTCTAGCTATCAAGTCCACCTTTAAGGCTTGGCGGCATTATCTTCTGGGGGCCCGACACACCGTTACTGTGATTACAGATCACCGAAACCTGCGATATTTGAAAACCGCAAAAGCTCAATCCTCTAGGCAACTCCGTTGGGCACTACTCTTTGCCGAGTTTGACTTCATAATTACCTATCGACCTGGTACAAAAAACGGTAAAGCTGATGCCCTTTCTCGGATGGGAGTGGAAGAACATTTGATCAATCCTAAACCTGTACCTATCATTCCCGAACAAAGAATTCTAGGTGTAATCGCCACACAATCCATAGAGGAAGTTAAGGATAAAGCCAGGCTACTGGTAACTCCAGCAGACATACAGAATTGGCATCTGCAGGGAAAGGACTTTACGGTGAAGGACAACCTATTATATTTCCAAGAACGGTTATACCTGCCCAGCACAGATTTACAGAAAAAGGTAATCTCTTGTTATCACGATTCTTTAATGGAAGGACATCCCGGTATGACCAAGACCTCGGAAAAGATCAAGCGCTACTTCTGGTGGCCGTCTTGGAAAAAAGATATCAGAGACTTTATAATGTCCTGTGGAGTATGCGCCCAAAACAAGAGTCAAAAGGAAAAACCAGCCGGCCTCTTACGCCCTATTGACATCCCGCCTAGCCCTTGGCATACGCTTTCTATGGACTTCATCACCGATCTACCTCCATGCTCCGGATACAATACGATCCTAGTAATCGTGGACCTATTCTCCAAGATGGCGCATTTCATTCCACTCAAAGGCTTACCAACAGCAGCAACTCTG
The DNA here is from genome assembly GCF_040938575.1 of Ambystoma mexicanum. NCBI lineage: Eukaryota > Metazoa > Chordata > Amphibia > Caudata > Ambystomatidae > Ambystoma > Ambystoma mexicanum. The sequence continues at coordinate 529,869,838 of NC_090937.1, forward strand.
GCCCGAGAATTTCTCGAAAACATCGTCCGACTGCACGGTTTTCCTTCAGTTCTAATTTCGGATCGAGGTAGTCAATTTATTTCTCATTTCTGGCGAAGTTGCTGTCGGTCGGCTCAAATTGATGTGAGACTTTCGACCAGCCACCACCCTCAAACCGACGGACAAACCGAGAGGACTAATCAAACTCTGGAACAGTATTTGCGCTGCATGCTACAACAAACTGAAAAAACTTGGAAAGATATCCTTTGGATAGCCGAATATGCCTACAATAACTCTGTCCACTCGGGAACTGGGAAGACCCCGTTTTTTCTTTTATACGGTAGTCACCCTCGAACCTCGGAGTTGGATCCACTCCAAGATCTTGGAACACCAGCAGTAGACCACCTGCATTCTACAATCACCCAAGCCTTTAAGGAAGCCGTTTCTCACCTTCAAAGGGATAAAGAACAATACAAGAAAGGAGCAGACCAACATCGGAAGGAAGCCCCCCAATATCAAGTAGGAGATCAAGTCTGGTTATCCACCAAATATCTACCTCTAAAAGGACCACGCACATTCAACCCAAGATACCTTGGTCCCTATTCCATCACTACCATAGTAAATCCAGTAGCGGTCAAGTTGGACTTGCCCCCTCACATGAAGATACATCCGGTCTTCCACGTCTCTCTATTAAAACCCGTGCAACCTCAAACCCGACTAACTACATCTCCAAAACCTATTCTAGTTGATGGAGAACTCGAGTTTGAAGTCAAAAGCATCCTGGATTCCAAGATCTCCAAATCTAAACTATTTTACCTGATTGACTGGAAAGGCTACGGTCCCCAAGAAAGATCCTGGGAACCTGCAGAATATGTCCACGCGCCTCGTCTAATCAAAAGATTTCATCGAACATTTCCTAACAAGCCCAAACCCCCGGAGAAGCACGGTTTGGGAGGGGCCTTGAGGGGGGGTGCTGTCATGATCTCTGCTTCCAAAAGATCAGGACTTGCCCGACTCCCTTGGGAGCAGACCCATAACCCCGGTTCCGAGTGCCAGCCAGTCCCAATTGGGACCTTTTGGACCCTGTCCTGGCGCCAGTGGCACCAGGCTCATAAAGATGCCCAGTCCCAGCGCTGGAAGCGCCGGGCTCATAATGCTTGGGTGGACTTACCTGCAGCAGACCATGCTGCTTACTTACCTGCCAGTTGAACCCCTGATCCTCTTCTGTTTGGGACTACTTTTCCTGTTGGGTGGGGCAGGAGCCACTCCCTAGGTTCAGAACACTGGAACTCTTCTGGAAAGCAGGAACTCTTTTCTTAGGCGTGGCTGTGGAAGGAGACACCTAAGCACTACAGGAGGCTATTTAAACCACACCCGATGGATGAATCTTGCTTTGCGTTATTCTGCATTCTCTGCAGCAGAACGCTCATCGTGTCTTCTGCTTCTGATCCTGGGCCTAAGGGAACAAAGTCTTACCATCCTGGAATCCAGTCTTCAGCAGCACCTGTAAAGACAAAGAAAGAACAGGTTAGCACTACGGTCTTCAGTGGCAGCGCATCTCTTACCTGGTCCATCGGCTGTCACCAACGCCTCGCGCTGCATTCCGGCATCTGAAAGACAAAGGCTTACCTACTCTTCGCATGCTCCGGAGGTCTTCGCACTGCATTCCGGCATCTGAAAGACAAAAGCTTACCAGCTCTTCGCACGCTCCGGAGGCCTTCGGCGCTGCATCCCACATCTGAAAGACAAAAGAAGGTGCGTTTAAAGACATTGGGCAACTTTATTACTCACGTGCCATTACTCCTTCCCACGCCGAATCCAGTGGGTATTCCAGAACCCTTCAGCTTCTCTAAAGCTCCGAACTTGTACCTGCAAGATAAAAGGGACAGTTAGTGCGCATCGTGAAGCAGGCTACAAGCGCTTACTTACGTGCTTCCAGGCGCTTCTATTCCTCACGCGGGTTCGATCCTCAACTCTCATCAGCCCGCCATCCGCCATCGCCGGAACCCTGCAAAACAAGAGATATCATTACAAAAGACTTTTAAGACATTTGAAGTGCCCAGAACTTACCGTTCGTGCAGTTAACGACGGACAGCAGTCCTCTGAGGTCAAGAGACCTGCACCCTTATCCAATGAAGAAACTGGTTACGGCACCCTGCCCCGAGGCAGATGGAGAGCTCGGCGTTCACTTACCTAAGGTGAGGTTGTTAACCTTTGGGGTTCTACAGGAGAAGAGAAAGGGAAGAGGAGAGAGGCACCCAATAACCCCAGTTCATTAATCCCATATTTTCTATCTGCAGACATCTTATTCTTCGAGTCAGACATACAGTGCACAGAGGTCCAGCCCAAAGAGCCAACCGTGTGTTACACATCACCTTTGAAGATACGGCATTCACCCAGTCAAGACCGGCGCCTCTGCGGGAATCAGGTGAGCGTTACAATAGGGCTCCCAGTTGCTCACTCGGCTTCCCTAAAAGCAGTCTACCACGATATAGCACGTCTTATTAAAAGAGCATGGAAATTTGACTGAATTACCACCTTCCTACGTGAACTACATTGACATCATCTCCAAGCAAGAATACTGTTCAAAGCAGTCAAGAATAGTACACCAGTGTACCAGGGGCTAAACTCCCCTGTTGGCTCAGAATTCCACCATATTTCACCAATTTTGAAAATCTCTCAAAACATGACTGGTTCAACAACATCCGACCATGACTGATTCCATTGGATGCACATACCGATGTACAGACCTCACAGTACTGTGCTATTGTTAAAAGATGGCAGCTGAAATGCTGCCTACACACACTCTATACAGCGTTCCGCTGCTCTCGAGCAAGGTCTGCACTTTAAACAGGAAAAACTAAACAAAATAAAAACAAATGTATGGATCCAGTTCCAAGTGAGAAGAGCTTCACGTCCTGCTAATTCGCACTAGCCGAACATGGAAAAAGCCTTCAGAGGCTGTATAAATGTTGCCCTATTCATAGGGTGTTGTAGTTCAAGTAATTGAGTGTCTTTTTAAGCCAACTTGTGGAAACGTTTATTATTTCTAACATCAATCAAAAACCCACTGACAATCACTGTTAAAGTCTACTCCAACACCCTCCCCACCCATTTTATCCCCTTACCCCACACTCATCTATGTTTGCACAAACATACAGTGTTTGTTTTGCTGTTTCTGTTTCGTTATAAATTCCCTCTCTGTAATTGTTTTCTCTGTAATCACTAGATACCACGAAATTACTTCTACCCACAGGAGTCAAAGATGAGGAGTGGCTGTTTTTGCATTCATCAATGTCCTTGAATGTCTGACGTCATCGCAGACCTTCTGAACAGCGTCACATGACCACACCACGCATGAACCTCCCAAGAGCCACCACCACCACCAGCTGGAGGACCTATGCATCAAAAAAAGAAAGCAGAGTACTTCCAAAGACAATGAAGAGGACCAAGAAGATGAGATAGAGGAAATACCTACCTCCAGCACCAAGACAGATTCATGGATTTGGCAGTTCTTTACCACTGTTGGAAATGTACCAAAGGCTAAAGCTACCAAAGTGAAATGCACTGAGTGCAACTTTGTACTCAGTCACAGACTACCTGGACAATACTCTTACGGGACAACCTCCATGCGCCGCTAGACCCATTCTAACCACTGCAATGCTCTCAGAAAGGCTGTTCCTAGCAAGTAGTACGTTGTCTTCCTTCACTTCATCTTCCTTAAACAATACTGTAACCACATAAACTAATTCTGTGGGACACAAATTCCCACCAGCTACCTTGCAAGCAATAAAAGAGGATGTTGATCCATAACTTTTGAAGACAACAGTCCTCTGTATATACTGCAACACACAACTCTGCAGGCGGGAGCAATTTCAAAGTGCTTTTGAAGCTGTAATCAAGGAGAAGGAGAAACACTGCCCCCAACCTTAAATGTAACACATGTGCAGCATTTTCCACTGTCCACCTGTCCCTCAGATTAGTGCTTGGTCCCTCATCCCTCATTTCCCTCCTCACCTTTACGTTTTAACCTCTCCTGCAAAAAAAAAAAAAAAAAACAAACAACAAAGAAAAGTTTCCTTTAGGAACCACCTTTCACAGTTAAAAAATAGAGCTAACATTTATTTTTATTATAGACTCCATGTACTTTACATTTCTCAGAATAGTACATAGACTCAGTACGATTTTCCAACATTTCCATTAGTGT